>NW_026526710.1:61725212-64540666 GCF_024362965.1 Panthera pardus | reverse complement strand
GGAATGTTTTATGTGACTGTGCTCTTATGCACCATTATAGGGACCTCAGGCAAAAGGGCAGTCCCTGCCTAAGAGAAGAGGGGACAAGACAAGTCAGCAGTTACGCCTGCTCACGGAGCTCCAGGACCAACAGGGACTGAAGCCGTTCTGCAAAAGCATCTAGGCGTTCAGGCATGGACCAGACCATGGGGCCTTGTCAACCAGACCGAGGCGTGTAGTCTCCTAACAGCAACGGAAAGCCACTGAACGCTTTTAATCAAGACACCACGAGATGGCATTCATATTCTGTAAAGATGATTCCCCGGTGTGCAGAACGGACGGGCAGTGCTGGGATGCAGTGAGGCAGCCTGGCTGGGGAGCTTTTGAGGTAGTTCAGGGCACTGATGATAGGACAGTGGGTTAGGATGTGCTGGTGAGTATGGAAACAAGTGCACAGATATGAGAGATATTTAGTACGTGAAGTCACCAAGCACGGTGAAGACCTGGAATGTGGGGGGGGGGGGGGAGGGAAGAAGAGGGGATCACAGATGAACCCCAAATTTCTGGCTCATACTACCAGACAGACAGGGATGTAGCTACAGAGACAAGGATCCCTGGACGAGGGACAGGCTCTGGGCTTGGTCTTAGAATCACACTGTTTGAAGCTATGTGACATCCATGAGGAGATGGTGACGGAAGGCACTGACGTTTGCTGAGTACTCACCCTGTGCTGAGTGCTCTATAAGGCTCTGGTAATAGAACAATTAACAAAACAGACTCCCTGCCCTCACCTGGCTCATGCTCAGGCTTGGCCACACACTGGAATCGCCCGTTTGTCTGATAACCAGTGATGCCTGGATCCCTTCTGCAGGAGTCTTCAGTTAATTGGGTGTCAGGGTGTTTAAGGGCGCCCCTGGTGGCTCTAGGGTGCGGTCAGGGCTGAGAATCACTGCTCTGGAGTGTGCGAAACCCAGTGTGGCCTGTCTCTAATCACGTGGAAAGAGCAAGTAGAAAGACTCAAGACCCTTGGCCTTAAGGATTTAGAACAAAAAACCTAAAGCACAGGATGGCACAGAAATACTATTATTTGGATACTAGTTCAAAATATATTCATCCTCAGTCATTCCTGGTTCCTAGTTGTCTCCTGGCTCCCTTATTGAGAACTGAGCCTGGCTGTCTCCAATCATAGAGTTTCTTCCACATCACACAGAAACATCCCTCATGCCTGTGGAGTAATGAAAAATGGATGACAGGTGATCCCATCTCTAAGAGTTGACGCTCTAATACAAAACATAAGTCAAATATAACACAAGGCAAGATGTAATCCAGGCTAATAATCAAAGAACAAAATAAATGCCAAGAAATACCAGAGAAGCAAGAGACTTCTTGTGCTTTATTCCTCTTTCCAAGTCACTACAATGGACCACTCAGATTTCTCCCTCCTGTAACTGAACTCATCTTGCCCTTGAACTCAGTCTGAGGGCACACATTCCTCAATTTTCCTGGAAAGAAAAAAAGCCCTGACAGCCAGGCTGAAAGAAAGTTGTCTGTGCTGGGCAAACAACACTCCAACAAATGTGCCAGGTGCTGGAACCACACCCTCTTCAGGAGCGGCGCCCAGCACTGCTCAGAACGTTCCCGCTCATCTCTGCTGCAGGCTGGTGGGAAGGGAGGTGCGGTGTTCCTCAAGCCCATTTGGAAAAGAGAGATATGATGTATCTGGGAGATATAAAAAGGCGGATCCGTCTGGGAGCGGCAAGCACCGGAAGAAAACAAATCCTGAACTTCAACCTTGAAGTTCTCCGACCCCTGCCCTTAATTCCTGTCCTGTCCTGTCCTCCGACCCCTGCCCTTAATGCAAACCGTGTTTACTGTTCGGCGTTCCCTAGGCCTTCCTAATGCCCTCGTGTCGTTATAAGCAAAGCAACACCTCACCGTGAACAGGGTGGACTGTGCTCCACCTTAGGATAGAGAACTGGCTGACGGACAGACAATTCTAGTCTCGCAACTCTCCAGAAGTGACCATAAGTACAATCAGACCCACTTGGCATTTCATCACTGCCCATATCAACTGTCCTGAGGAGACTAGTGAGGGCTATCAGACGGACCCCCTGACTTCAAGCACTTTAGAGAGAGAGTTGAAGATTTTAAATTTTATCCCTTCGTCAGTATGAAGCCACTTGGGGTTTCTGAGGGATACGATCCAGGAGTTTCAGTGAGAGTGATCTGGCAGTGTCATGCCCAAGTATCTTGGCCTCGTAAGCCACTAAACAAAGGAAGGCCCCTGACAAGAATCAAACTCTCAGAAGCTCACGTGTTATCAAGTACACTACAGAGGCACTAGAACATTCCCTGAGCCAGTGTGTGTTAATGATATTTAAGTCGCTAGGTTACTTGCTCAGTGCTACAGGAAGCAGGACCTCTCTGGACCCTTCTGCCACAAGAGCTCAGGCTCAGACTCCCCTGACTGGGCTCAGCCATGGCTGCCTGGGAACAGTGTCCCATCCCGGGGAGGCCCCCGTTTCCAGGCACCAATTCCAGACACGTGGATGTCACTTTTTCCTAAAGGTTTCCGGTGAAAGGGATCCCCCAGTGCCCACGAGGATCTTCTAGACTCGAGGACTTCCTTGTGTGCTTCCCACCCCTCTTATGCCACCAGCTGCCTCTTCCCTCACCACAGAATAGAGAAGGGCTGAGGTGATGCTTCTCTGCCAGAGAGACACCTGGGACAGATGAGGAGTGTGAGTTAGACACATCCATTTCCTTATTGCCCCAGGGACCCGGGTGTAGAACCATGCCCTGTTAAGGCTTTCATTAAGTTACTCCATCAGTTCAATAGGTGACAATAATAATAACAAATCTGTGACACCCTGGACATTGTACTAGGCACAGTGGTACATATAAAAAAACCAAACCAGACCCAGTCTCTGCCCTCAAGGAATGACTGAAGTCCAGAAGGTGCTTAATATTATTGACAAACATCCATAATGAGAGACAGAATACGACAGAATGTGAAAGAATCCAAGAAAAGCGGTTGAGGGAAATACCACAGGCACAGGGGACACCGAAGTGACTCATTCCAAAGGGAAAAATTACGGATGGTAGATTCTGACAAACCAGAGAAAAACTCTGCAAATCTAATTATGTGGAAATCAAACAAGAAAGTGTCTTGAAACAAGAAAAACTTACTTCTCCCGAATGAACAGAAAAACACAGGCATACGTGCTAATACAAGGACTGCCCGCCCACCATGGCAGCCTGTTGGCCCTTGGGAACCCCCACAGCAACTGGGCAGCAAAGCCCCCAGCCCTTACCACTCCGGGCCACAAGACGACCGACGGAAAAACACATGGCTGGTGCCCGAGAGGAGGGGCAGTTCCAGTAGGTAGCTGCTTCAGGACATCCAGCCCAGGGCCATCTGAAACCTCACTTTCTCTCCTCGGCAGCGCGAAATACTTGTCAGGTTTGACGCTGGGGGGTCCTGGCTGTACAGGTGACAAGCAAGTCCCTCCGAGCCACTCCAGAGCCCCACTGGCCTGGAGATGACCAACAGCACCCTCCCCACAACCACCCCCCCCCCCGCCCCCCGCCATGATCCCTTCCTCACAAGGCTACCCACAGATGTCAACAGCAAAGAGCACCTAACACTGACACAGCACTTTCAAAGTTCACTTTTTGCTTTTACAAACACCTCTGAGTCTCACAACATCCCTGAGCTGGGAGGTGCTCTGACGTCTATCTTGCTGATAGAGTTTCTGTTGCATTATCTCCTACTGTCCACAGCACATTCCATTCAAGCAATTTCTCCAGCTTGGGCTCTGGCATCTTCAATGCCTCCTTCCCGAGGAAGGACACTTGAGACCCAATGGTTTTTTGCTCTGAGAGGACTTGCCGTCCCTCTAGGGGCCACGGGAGAGTTAAAATAACAATTAAGGGGCATCAGAAGGCAGTGTTTGAGTATCAACTAACAGGCAGACACTGATGCAAAATGAGCCCATGGGACAGAGGAAGTGTTGGCCTGGCTGGAGCAGGAAGCCACAAAGTACCAGAGGGGTCTGAATGATGTCTGACACTTAGCAGACACACAACCTTTTTTTTTTTTTTAATAGTTGATCCTCCTTATTCACGTAGTTATATTCTATAAAGTCTCAGGCACATCACAGCCTTCTTGTGTTTAGGAACATCAGATAGCACTTCAACTCTACACGTAGGGCCATTTTAAACAGTGAAACTGTCAATAAAAAAAAGCACAAAAATGCACAAGAGTGGCATTAAGTAGACCGCAGAAAGGATGCTTGTTTGCGATATGAGAACTGCAATGAGGAGGCAGGGCACGGCCTTGCTGGATCTCAGCTGCGAACGTGTACATCGGGTGACTTAAGTTTTTGGCCGTTCTGCTCTGCACATGTCCACGACTAGCAGCGAAAGCACTAGGAAGACTGACTTTCTGGAGGGGGGGGGGGTGGGGAGGTGGTCACAAACACACATTAGTGGATGGTGAACTGGCAAATATGGGAACTGTGAATAATGAGAATCAGCTGTACTTTGTTCCAGAAGGGATATAAGGAAAGACATTTAGCCCGTGTCTGTGGAATTGACAAAAGAGGCTGTCAGGTGGAGAAAACAAACATGGAGGCCGGTGAAGTGGGAGTGAGAAGCTGGTTCTGCACAAGGGAGTGACAGGAGGGAGCGTGGCCAGCGAGACAGGTGTGGGCAGATGGGGGAGGGCTGTGAATATTACTCAGCATTCACTGAGAACCTGGAAAATGCAGCACCAGAGAAGGGCAGGATTTCAGGACCGTAAAGGATGAGTCAGGAGAGGATTCGGCAGACAGAGAGGTGGGGTCAGGTCAGCACCTACAACCAGGGGACCGCTAGATCCCCTGGATGGAGATAACAGGCTGGTCTAGAGGGAGCGAGAGGAGGAAAGGGCTCTGTGGTGCAAGACCTCCAAGTGTCAGTGTCCATACAAAAGGAACGGAACCAGGAGCTGGGGTCCAGGCAGGTCGTCCCCAACTCCATTCTCTGGCTCCCTTCTGCACACCCCATGGCTTCCCATCACACATCACTGTTTACCTGTCTGCTTCTTTGCCAACATTCATGAAAGCTCTTGATGTGCCCAGACACTTGCACGTCTGATAATATGCTTCGTCCTCAAGACGGGAGGTGGGAGTTATTATTACTCAGCCCATTTGCAGACAGGAAACAAAGTTAGGTGGAGTTCTTAAAACTCTCTGAGCTTTTTGGTTTCATTCAATCCCATTTGTTTATTTTAGCTTTTGTTGTCCTCACATAAGGAGACCGGTCCAAAAAAATATTGTTTAGACTGATGTCAAAGAGCTTACCGCTTATGTTTTCTTCCAGGAGTTTTATGGTTTCAGCTCTTGCATTTAGGTCTTTAGTCCATTTTGAGTTTATTTTTCTGTATGGTGTAAGTAAGCAGTCCAGGTTTATTCTTTTGCATGTGGCTGTCCAGTTTTCCCAGCACCATTTGTTGAAGAGACTGTCTTTCCCTCATTGTATATTCTTGCCTCCTTCCTTATAGATTAGTTGATCATATAGGTGTGGATTTATTTCTGGGCTCTCTATTCTGTTCCATTGATCTATGTGTCTATTTTTGTGCCAGTATCATACTGTTTTGATTACTATAGCTTTGTAGTATATCATATGGATATCTGGGATTGTGATACCTCCAGCTTTGTTCTTCTTTCTTAAGACTGCTTTGGCTATATGGGGTCTTTTGTGGTTCCATAAAAATTTTAGGAGTCCTCGTTCCAGTTCCATGAAAAATGTCATTGTTATTTTGATAGGGATTGTATTGAATCCACAGACTACGCAGCAAAGGAAACCATCAGCAAAATCAAAAGGCAACCTACTGAATGGGAGGAGATATTTGCAAATCGTACATACAATTAGGGATTAATAGCCAAAATACATAAAGAACTTACACAACTTAACATTAAAAAAAAAAAAACACAACCTGATTAAAAAATGATCAGAAGACTGGAATAGACATTTCTCCAAAGAAGAAATCCAGATGGCCAACAGGCACATGAAAAGATGCTCAGCATCACTAATCATCAGGAAATGCAAATCCAAACCACAGTGAGATATCACCTCACACCTGTCAGATTGGCTATTATCAAAAGACAAGAAATAACAGGTATTGGCAATGATGTAGAGAAAAGGGAACCCTCATACCACTGTTGGTGGGAATATAAACTGGTGTGGCCACTGTGGAAAACAGTGTACAGGTTCCTTCCAAATGAAACAGAACTACCTAACAATCCAGAAATTTCACTTCTGGCTATTACCTGAAGACAATGAAAACGTCAATGAGAAGAGAATGTACCCCTATGTTCACTGCAGCATTATTTATAACAGCCAAGCTATGGAAGCAACCTAAGTGTCATGAAAAATGAATTGTATACGTATCCGCATTCACACATACATACATACATAATGGAATATTATTCAGCCATAAAAAAGAATTAAATCTTGCCGTTTGTAACAACATGGATAGACCTAGGGGGTATTATGCTAAGTGAAATGAGTCAGACAGAGAAAGACAAACACTGTGTGATTCCACTTACATATGGAATCTGAAAAACAAAACAAATAAGCAAAGTAAAATAGAAACCAGCTCATAGATACAGGAAATAAGCTGTTGGTTATCAGAAAGAGGAGGGGTTGTGTGGGGTGAAGCAGGTGAAGGGGATTAGAGGTTCAAACTTCCAGTAAAAAATAAATAACAAGGATGCAATGTACACACAGGGAATATATCCAATAATATTGTAATGACCTTGTGTGGTGACAGATGGTAACTAGACTTAACCATGGGGATCATTTTGTAATGTATAAAAATATCAAATCACAATGATGTATGCCTCAAACTAACAGGATATTGGATGCCAATTAGACTTCAATTAAAAAAACAAACGAAGTCTCTGACCCGATGGTCTGATGCCAGAGCCCTTGGCCGTAGCCAGGGACCCAGCAGCTCTTGCTTGCTCGGTGCAGAATCCTTGCAGCTTGGGACGAGCTGGGGCATCCTAGTGACTCCAGAAGTATAAGCGAATGATGTTCAGCTCCGACCTTCCAGGCAAGTGTCACGTAGTACACACAGAACCCTGTAACCCCGGGTTCAGTCCTCCCTTCTCCAGTGGCTTTGCTCAGGGCCAACTTCAAGGGCGTTTGACCTGTGCAGTCCCCCAGCGCCCCGCCCACACTCAGAAGGACCTTACACTTGGTTTAACGCTCTGCTGTGTTGAAAGTCTTAATAATTTTCAAACGAGGGGCCCGCATCTTCACTGTACCCTGGGCCCCTCAAATTCCACAGTGGGTCCTGCTCCCGACTCCCCGATCTCCTCTCCCACGGAGTGCGTTGCTCTTGGCCAAACCTGAGGACCCGAGACAAGTCTGTGCAAGCAGCCACTGCTTTGTTGAAAACTTTCCATCCCAAATTAACACGTACATTTCTATTCTGGTTATGGAGCCAACTAATGCGTGTAACTTAATCACACTGTTGTTTGCTCAATCTGGCTGTAAACCGTGTAAACTCCATCCTCCCAGGAGCTTTCGCTACCGATTGGGGAATTAACAACACACGTCAAGCTCGTTACATTACTCTCTCAGGATTCTGCTCCAATTTCTGCTCTCAGAGTCTCTAGCCTGGAGCATGTGGCACGTCAGCACTGAGAGGTGCCCACCCTGAATTACTGAATTTGAGCACCTCCTCGATGTTTTTTTTTTAAGAGAGAGAGAAAGAGAGAGCTCTGGCGGGGTAAGGGCAGAAAGAGAGGGAGAGAGAGAAGCCCAAGCAGGCTCTACATAATGGTACAGAGCTGGATGTGGGGCTCAGTCTCACCAACTGTGAGATCGTGACCTGAGCCACAATCAAGAGTTGGACGCTTAACCGACTGAGCCTCCCAGGCGTCCCCTGAGCACCAACTCTTAAAAAAGTCCCCACAGATCAGAAAGAACGAGGCCAAGCAATGAAACTGTAATCACACCTTTGCTTCTACCCTTCCACACTAGGTACAGACAGGACTTAAGTTCTGAAATCTCTTCCCATAAAGTGTTTCCAAAAAAGATAAGGGAAATGAAGTTAAAATCAACAAACGGCTAATTGTGCCTGAGCCTTAGTTTATTAATCAAACAAAGGGGTTGAACAACTTATCTAAATGTAATGCCATGGCCAAACAGAACAGCGGGTGGCAGCTAGCCGTGACAAGTGTGAGACACAAATATCTAGCATTGCTGAGAGACAGAACAGGGTCCCAAGGAAGATCGTGGGTGAGAGATGGAGGGGCTGGACGGGCTGCAGGAGACCCTGGTTCTGTTACTGATTAGCTTTTGGAGTTGGGTTTATATCACATTACTCTCTGGGGCCCTGGTTTCTCCCTCTGAAAAACACAGACTTAGAAATATTTGGGGACAGTGAGATTAAATAAGACCGTGGGTCCAGAAAAGCCCTTTGTGAAACTTTTAAGTCTTATTCTAAAATATAAGATGCTGCTGGGCCCAGATGTTGCATGTGCTTAATAAAGGCCCTCAGAAGGCCTACCTTTGATTCTAGCAGATCCCAGGGAAACTGCCCTGAAAGGATTTCAAGAAACCCCAGCTGGGGGAGGCAAGATCAAATTCGATGGAAAGAATTCGTACTCCCCGTGGCCTGCCAGCCCTTGGCCTCCTAACGCAATCAGATGCTGGATTTGGAAACAGCCAACCTGATCGAATTCTTCACACTTCTAATTACTTCATGATTTGTATACACATTTTGGCAGTTGCTTCAAGGCTGTTTTATTAATTCACAGATTTTCACTATTTTTGCTTCTCCTTTTCTTGCCAATTAGCTGAGCTGGCTGCCATTTGGCATCTGGGGAGAGCTACAACGGGAACCAGCCCTCCCTGCTCCCCAGCCCCCACACTCGGGAACCTCACCTCAGAGTGAGAGTCAGAGGTCGCCACGGGGGACAGATGGGTGGACGTGGCCTGGTGGGAGCCCATTCCCCAGTGACGACATCTGTGTTTCCTCTGCCCCGAGAGAACGCCCTGTGTCACCTCTCCCACTATTTCATGCCAACACCATGCACACCCCCAGGCCCTGTGCTCCCACTCAGAATCTAACAGCTCAGGAAGAAGGCCACCATCACTAGATTTGTTTGACTAACCTCATGGAGATTCTTCCATTAGGCCCCAAGAAATTGGGAGAGAGCATCCTTATGCATCCAGGTCTCTGGTGTGGTATATAAATACCATCCAGATTCACGGCCAAGTGAGGCCCTGCCCTTGCATCATACCTGGGCAGGCAGTGCTGGGCAAGGGATCTGGTTCAAGTCCTGGCACTCAGGGGCTCACCTCACTTCTCTAGAAAGGGGATGAGGGCATACTCTGTCCTCCTCACCAGGTAACTGTGAAGAAGAGTGGAGAACACTGTAAGTGCTAACTACAGGCCATTACAAACAGGTGACTTTGGTTCAAGGACCATTACAAGCAGATGGCTCAGGTGGGACCACACCCTAACAGTAGGGTGTTTTGGCTCCGTTTTAAAATCAGAAGGATTTCAAGGTTGGGTTTTGACATGGGATAGGAAATACGGCTAAAGCCTCTCCTTCCTCTGGAGCCCAGGCTGACTCTGAAGCTGGTGGTGGGAAGCAGGATGGAATGTTCCAGAAGGGAGTGCCTGGGCTTTCACTGGGCCATTGCTATCCATTGTACCCTCCTCAAATGACTTTTGTCAGCTTCCTGCTTTTAGAACGTACCCCCAGGGGGAGGTCCACGCAGGATGCAGCCGAGGACACACAGCAGGAGCTGAAATGGAAGCTCGGCCAAGACTGGGGGGGAAGGCAAGAGTGCTGAGCTGGGATGGTAATGCTTTCCTCTCCTTCCCTTAGTTACAGAGCCTAATGAAAGCACCCATTTGTCTTGCAGATGGATGGGTGCTGAGGATAGCCAGGAGGCTGGTTTCCCTACTGATGAAGGGCGTCACACACATGACACGTCAATTAACAACAGCAAAGAGCCAGTGGGTACAGATAGGATAAGGGAATGGGACAAATCCATGGCACAGAGACCTGGGTGCACGAGCAACACTGCCGGTCAAGTCTGTGGTTCTTTTTGAGGATTTCTAGCCACGGTTCGTGCCAGCACCTTCGCTCCCCCTTAGCATTCCAGGATTCCGGTCACTTGAGGCTCGGTTTCCTAACGTCACAGACGCCAGCCATCCCTGGGCCAGACCGTGTATTTTTCCACGGCCAGTCTTGGTTCCTCTTGACCTGCACCTCTCCAGTGCCTTTTCCTGCGTCCCGAGACAGCTCAGGGAAGCACAAAGCCAGCTGAGTTTTCGGAACGGCCCGAGCTTCAACTTCTCACACTGGTGCGAGGTGAGCACAAGTCAGCCAGGATGTGAGTTTCTCTCCAGAAACTTTGCATCCTCCAGGTACCCCAGAAGGTGAATTAGGATAGAATTTGGTGCCACAGGCTGAGGGAGAAGACAGGGCTCTCTGGGCCAGCCATGTGCTTTGACAGGACTTAGAGCTGACTCAACACTTAAGCCATCCCATTGGACACTCTCAAGTGCCCTTTTCCGAACACACTGAGTTCCCTGGAGACCCTGAGGCAGCCAGAACTCCCCAGGAGGCTGCACCAGAACATTCCAGACAAGGCCCTCCAGGAAGGACACCTGAACATATTAAAAGGGATCTGTCTTAAAACAATATTATCACCAATGACACCACCCAGCACCTCTACAAAACTCCTCAAACTCCTAAGAGCTTATTTATAAAAAACAAGTAAACCAAGATATAACAAGTTGGACTGAGGCAAAATATGGTGTGCGCATTCTTTACCCCACAAAAGAATTCACCATTGCTATGCTGAAAAACAAAAACAATTGCTTTTTAAAAAATTACACGTTCACCATATAAAAATCAGATAATAAAGGCAGGAAAAACAAAACCAAAAGGATGACCCTAATACCCCAGAAAATCCCGGCTAACATCCTCCTAACATCTGCTGTGCCTATATACTAGTAACATTTTTTAAAAAAGCAAAATAGAATCCTGTGGTAGAATACCATTTTAAAAGCAGTACACTATTAAAAAAAGTTCTGGGAAAGAAGAGAATGCTCAATTACTTAATAGCTCTATAGCATCATCAAATGGAGGTCTGATATTTTCTCGTGTGTTGTTGCCTTTAAGTAGGGTACTCCCCTGGAACCTTCAGTGAAATATCCGCAAATTATAACTTAATGTACAAATTTCTAGGAATGTAATCAGGAAATCCTAATTTGGTTGTTGCTCCTGTATTCTGCTTCTGTATGTACAACAGCCCCTAAAAAGACACACACTCATATAGTCACTCTTTTTTTCAGCATATGCTAACCACAGGCCTACTCTGTTCCCATCACTATGCAAGCACTGAGACACAACAGTAAACCAGTAAACAGGTCCTTGCTCTGGTGGAACTTAGCAGTGAGAGAAGACAGACCACACATAACAAAACAGAGATAAAAAAAAAAAAAATCAGATTGCAATAAGGGCCATGAAGGAAATAGAGATAGGTGATATATCTCAGGAAAGAGGATTATTTTAGCTAGAAGGCCTCTCTGAAAAGATCATTTGAGCTCGGGCCTAAAAGGTAAGGAGGAGCTACTGGGTGGCTCAGTCCGTTGAGCGTGCAACTTCGGCTCAGGTCATGATCTCACGGCTTGTGAATTCTAGCCCCACATGCTGACAGCTCAGAGCCTGGAGCCTGCTTCAGATTCTGTGTCTCCCTCTCTCTCTCTCTCTCTGCTCCCTCTCCCACTTGTGCTCTCTCTCTTTCTCTCAAAACTAAATAAACATTAAAAAAAAAAAAAAAAGATAAGGAGTCATCCGGATGAACAGCTGGAGAAAGGGCAATCCGGGCAAAGAAAATGGTAAGTGCAAAGGCCCCGAGGCAGGAAAGAGTTTGGTAGATTCAGGAAAGAGACTAGGTGGGGCTAAAGCAAGCCAAGCGTGGGGCGAGGTTGACGAGGCAGACCGCATAGGCTCTTGTCACTGTGAGGAGTTTTAATTTCATCCTGGTGTACCAGGAAGCCACAAAGTATTCACGAAGGGGAACGGTGTGATCTAATTTGCAAGTTCCCTCTAGCTGACTCCTAAAAAGTGAAGAATGTACTGGGGAGACGCAAGAGTGCAAACAGGGAGACCAGTAAGGAGGACCTGGAGGTGGTCCAGGTGGGTGATGATGGAGACTCGGACTTGACTGTCAGGGTGGAGGCAGGGGGTGGAGAGAGACACGAGGAGATGCATTCTGGAAGTGAACTAAGATCTGATGATAGATTGGCTGCAAGAGAAGAGGGCAGGGATCACTAAAGGATTCCGACTATTTTGCTTGACTGACGCGGGGAGGACAGACCATGTATAGAGATGGGAAAAGCCGGGGGACAAGCGTGTTTGAGAGGAGTCTCAATGAATTTGTAGAAAACTCTACACCACTGCACAATGCTTATCAGTTTTTGAGATCCCTTCTCTCCCTAGCTTCCAGCTCTGAGACCCAGCTGGTCTGGGTTCCGCCTCGGGATTAGTCCCTTCCTGACCTGAGACTTCGGGGAACTTAACCTCACGCCACGGAGATTTCCCCCGTCTGTGACAAAATAAAGAGAATAAACGTCCCTTTCTTAACTCCTACAGCTCTCTTAAAGGCTGACAAATGATGCCCAAAGAGCTATTTCAGCTCCTGGAAAGGAGGCACACTATACTTCATTTTGTTTTCTCTGCTGTCTCCTGACTTAACTAACAGTATGGATACACGAGATATCTATCTTACTCCAAGGGCTCTGTCTCTGAGCAAAAAGTTCTTTGGGGGACACTATCTGAAATGATACCACTTATCTGACCATACAGGTCACTAATTCCTCCCCAAACATCATTAATAGGCTTGGGAACACTGCCACTCTCTCCTTATGAACGATGCTATTTAAATTTTTTTTAACGTTTATTTATTTTTGAGACAGAGAGAGACAGAGCATAAGCAGGGGAGGGGCAGAGAGAGGAGGAGACACAGAATCCGGAACAGGCTCCAGGCTCCGAGCTGTCAGCACAGAGCCCGCCGCGGGGCTCGAACTCACAGACCGCGAGATCGTGACCTGAGCCCAACCGACTGAGCCACCCACGTGCCCCGTGATGCTCTTATTTTAAAGCCCCAAACCCATGTGCTTGCAGTTGGTGGTCCCTGCTATCCAACCGCTCACGACACGGTCTTTCTTGGCCTGGTAAATTATTGTTTCTTGAATGCTGCAGTACCAAACCTACCCCACCTACGTCACGGCCGCAAGCCAGGGACCCGGTGCCACCCAAGAGTGGGCCACTCTCTCCCAAGGGTTTATAAAGCTGACACGATGCGTTGGCATGGCCACCCATGCCCCAGCTCCAGGGAGGTTGCCCCCCCCCCACCCTACCCCCCGCTAAGAGCACTCTCTGCCAACTAGAACTGAGGTCATGCTCTGCTCCCGGGGCAAACCACATCCGAGGACAGGCTGGCAGGAGGACAAACTCTGAAGGACCTTTTCGGCTGAAGTCCTAGTGTCGGAGGCTATCACTGGGACTGCCTCACAGCGCAGCTCGTCCTCAGTTCCCCTACCCACCCCCGTCCTTTCCCGGGAGCCCTCCCTAGCAAATGCTCTAGATGCTAATCTGTCACAGCCCGCTTCCCAGGGAGAAGTAGGGTGCCCGGGGCAGGCCCCCAGGGGAGCTGTGCTTGGACCCTGTGCTCCTCCCAGGGCTGTGGTCTAGGGACGAGACAGACCCGCTTGAGACACCCTCACTCCTTCTCTAATTCCAGCCTGCCTTCCCTGGAAGCAAGTCTATCCTCCCCCAGGCCACTCCCAGGCTTCAGGGCCTCTCCCTCCTCCTACTCTTTGGCTCACTTTTGATCTGTCCTTTAAATGTGTGGCCCGCATCATGCCTCCCCTTGTAATAAAGTCCACTGAGACCACAGTGAACTCTAAGGGCTGCTAATTGGTGTTACGGACATGTCCTGTCTCCCCAGAGAGGGTGCAAACGCCCCACAGCAGGGACTTATATTATCTCCCATGCCTAGCAGGTGCAGGACACAAGACAGTAAACGTCGGCTAATGTCACCGGCATCATGGAACGATGTCGTGTGCTAATGCTAAGTGACAAATGAACGCTGCGGACAGAAAGTCTCGTGGAGACTTGGTGAAGACCGAGATTGAGGAAACTCCAGGGAAATACCAGAAAAACTTTTATAATAACCAACCTACCGGGGAGGGTGCAGATTTCATTTCTGGGGAACAGTTTGCTCCTGGTAGTATGTATTCCCTGAATTATTAAGAGCTTAACTTCTCCAGCTCATCATCTCTCTTTCCTACTATTTGGGGTCCTAGCTGTGCTGATGAACAGCTCTGGAGCAAAGGAAGAGTCAACTCTCAAATCTTGAGTGGCTCTGGGAAAGGGCCTGTTTGGGGAGTCTCACAAAACTGATGGCTTTGTGGAGGACAGAGGCTCTCTGTGACTTTTCATTTCACTGAGGCACTGCAATAGCAGTCTCTACCAGAAGGATAAAGTCCCATTTTCCTTCCTTGTATTCAAAGCGTCCAGCTCAGTACATTACTTCTCTGTTACAGCACCATGCACACGCGTTTTAGAACCTGTTATTTTCGACTTCTGGTTGTTTCCTGGTTGGGTCTCCTTTCCTCGCGGAGACAAGGACCTGAAGGTCAGGCACCTTCTGTCTTTTGCCTGCAGGTCTGGAAAGCAGCATGGTGAGGAAAAGCATAGGCTTTGGAGTGGGAGGGTCTGATTCTTTTTCTTTTTTTGTTTAAATTCATTTATTTTGAGTGAGAGAGAAAGTGGGGGGGGGGGGGTGCAGAGAAAGAGGGAGAGAGAGAGAATCCCAGGCAGGCTCCACATTCAGCGCAGAGCCTGATGCGGGGCTCAAACTCACAAACCGTGAGACCATGACCTGAGCTGAAATCGAGTCGGACGCTTAACCCACGGGGCCACCCAGGTGCTCCTGGAAGGTCTGATTCTCAGCTTTATTGCTAAACAACCAGAAAACTTGCCCAGTAGTATAGCAAATGTTCAACAAAATTACTGCTTTTCCTCTTCAATAGCTTCCGAGGGCCTTGTTGTCTAGCAAGTGAACAAAAAGGCTACTTGGCTCAAAAGAAGTAAAAACAGGATGACATAATTGTTAGGTTGACTGCTACCTGAACTCGTGAATAACCTCTCCAAAGACGGAAGGGAAGTAGGTATATGGTTTGGTGGGGGGGCTGGGCAATGGGTGGATTTCTTTCTTTCTAGAAGTATGTTAATGTGGTTATATTCTCTGTGCTGTCATCTTTTTTTTTTTTAATTTTTTTTTAATGTTTATTTATTTTTGAGAGAGACAGAGACAGAATGCGAGTGGGTTAGGGGCAAAGAGAGAGGGAGACACAGAATCCGAAGCAGGCTCCGGGCTCCGAGCTGCCAGCACAGAGCCCGATGCGGGGCTTGAACTCACGAGCTGTGAGATCATGACCTGAGCCGAAGTCAGACGCTCAACCGACTGAGCCACCCAGGCGCCCCTGTGCTGTCATCTTTAAAAATGAGTAAGGGTATACAGCGATCTTCATATTTAACTGTGTAGCCCCACTTCCCGCCCATGGTGAAAAACACATAGAAGGTAAATGTTGATAAGCCAGGGCTATCTTAGTGCACGCAGGGCATCTCACATCATAAAGATGCACATCCAACAGGCAGATTCTACGCCAAAATTTCTAAAGAGGAGACCTAAGAATCTGCCTCTGATTAAGTTCCTCAGGTGATTATAGGCTCCCAAAAGTTTGAGAGATTCTAGAAAGAACGCTGGATTTGGAATCAGAAGATCCAAGTTCCAGTTTTAGCTCTGCGGCCGTCTTTTAGCAAAAGTCCCGTGTCCCCCGGGGTCCCCTTTTGCTTTTCTGCTATAATGCTTCCAACTGGAACATCAGTAAGACCCCTTCTGAAAGGAGAGGGGGCCAGCCACATTCCCCACTGGGAACCCACACACGCCAAAGGAGAAAAGCTGGCCAGAGAGCCTAGATTCCTGAGGATAACTAAATAATCTTTGGGACAAATAAATATTCAGCAAGTGATCAGGCCTCAGCAAAAGTGAAATGCAGGACTATTACTGCCAACCCAAATAAAGCAGTTGCCGCAGCCCGCATTTCCTTGGGAGAGCCAATACTCTAGTTCCGCTTTGTGGCTGGCAACTCTGTAGCAAAGCCAGAATCCCTCCTCATGCCAGACTCCCTGCAGACCCGCCTGGGCTTGAGCAGAAAGGACTATGGAAGGAAAGATAGAGAAACATCAGTGTGGCTTACGATCTCAGCTGCAGTAAAAGGATGGAGTGGTTACAAATAACGAGCAAAAGGAGGTTTCCGTGAGTGTGTGTTTGCTGCACTGAGGAAGAAAGAATTACTGAAAAGACGGGAGAGGGGGCAGTCACCAATGATAATTCAGATTTGCTCCTCTCATTGGGTGTGTCAGGAATTCTAGGTCCAGTTTAATGTAAACTCCTGAGTTTTGATGAGGCAGTTCGTGTGTTGAGTAAATATCAGAATGACTCACAGAAAAACAAATGTGGCTGATCATTTCATTTTTTCTGATGAAGGAGCAGCAGATCTATTTGCAGACTAGTTGGTACATAATGCAGGACCTCCTACACCTCGAACTGGGAATCTCTGGCTGGATGTTAATCCAAATATATAGAGATTTGGGTCTTCACAAATGATCCTTCAAATAGATGTTTCTTTTTGCAGGGGGATGTCCTAATTAAAATGATACATTTTGCACTTAGTTTACATTTTACCTTCTTGCATAAGTAATGTAACGATTTTAGCCTGCTTGGGGCATAGAAAGACATGCTACAGAGTTACCCGAGCCGGAGCCTGAGTCTTGAAGAGGTCAAATACAGTACACTGACTTTCAGACAATGTTTTTTATAGGGCACAGTCTTTGCTTTTCTCTCCCGGTGTGGAATGTTTTTTGTTTGTTTGTGGTTTTGTTTTGCTTTGTTGTTAAATTCTGATCCATCCCCTCAAACACCTGTCCCACGTGGGCTCACTCCATTAGAATGATGATGTTCTTATAAATTTTTTTTTTAATATTTATTTATTTTTGAGACAGAGACAGAGCATGGACAGGGGAGGGGCAGAGAGAGAGAGGGAGACACAGAATCCGAAGCAGGCTCTGGGCTCTGAGCTGTCAGCACAGAGCCCGACGCGGGGCTCGAACTCACAGACCGGAGATCATGACCTGAGCCGAAGTCGGACGCTCAACCGACTGAAACACCCAGGCGCCCCACAATGCTCTTATAATAAACAGAGCAAAAGCTTTCTCACCAGGCTTATGGACGGTGCCCTAACTGCTTGTGGTCTCTAACACTTCTAAAGACAGAAATAGAAGTTAAAAGTGCTTCAATACATTTTGGAGATAATTCAAAAACTCAAGCAGCCTCCAAGACAGAGACATTTAGTAAGGATACATGAAAGATGCAGCATCTACTCCCAGTCTCATTCTAAGATCTGAAATGCAGGAATGGCCGCTGGAAAAGGCGTGAGGATCTTAGAGGACTGCAGCTTTGTATCTGAATTATTATGGCAAAAATATTTTTAAAAGCCATCTTCGTACGGACATGCACGAAGAGAAATATAACTTCAGAGCCTTTCTAGCTTCCCCCTCTTATTTTTCCCAACATGACTCAGGCCCTTTTGGGGGGTATTCCGCCCAGCTTTAAAAGTGATATGGGGGAGAAATGGAAAAAGAACAGTGAGAGAACATGCAGGGCATGACAGCTAGTATGGTTTACTCACTTTATAAGCACACCTTCGTCAAAGCCAAAGAAGCCCAGAGAGTGATGACCGGGCAGGACAAGGGCGTCATGACATATTAAGGGGGGAGGAGAGAGCTGAACATGTTAAGGCTGGACATACAGGTGGGTTTGATCCAGAGGGTAAAAAGGGCTGCCGGGAACACACAAGACACATACGATACGTACGTATCAGAAAAGAAAGTTTCAGAGCAAAAGAAGAGAGTTTTAAGTAAGTCCGCGGACTCCTAACAGAGCCGTGAGCTCCCTGTCGCGGGACGTGTTTGGGAAGATCAAGCAACGATCTGTCAAGAATGGCATGAAGACGACCCTGCATAGATAAACTCTGAGCCTCACTCGGTGCCGCAATTTTAGGATAATCTAAACAAGAATAGCTACAGAGCTGGAAAACAAGATGGATGGGGAGTGGGTAAATGTTTTAAGGTTGCAAGCCGGAGTAAAGATTTAACAGGAATGTTCTAGAGAGCATTGTAAATCATAAGATGGGTGGGTGGGTCAGAAGGTCTGTCACGTTCCTTCCACTGGATTCCTTTATTTTTTATTTCTTTCTGTATTTTTTAATGTTTATTTATTTTTGAAGGAGAGACAGAGTGCAAGCAGGAGAGGAGCAGAGAGAGGGAGACACAATTTGAAGCAGGCTCCAGGCTCCGAGCTGTCAGCACACAGCCCAACGCGGGACTCGAACCCACAACAGTTAAGATCATGACCTGAGCCGAAGTCGGACGCTCAACCGACTGAGCCACCCAGGCGCCCCGCTTCTGTTGGATTCTTGGTGTAACATCAGACTGGTCCACAAGCATAGTTGTGATCAACTATCTCGGAGCCTCTTCTGCTCCAGGACCAGACAGTTCTGCATGACAGCTTCATCAGCTATGCGACGGAGGCTGAAAAGTGCCCCCCTCAATGGGGAGCTACTGAGTGGAACAGACTGGAGTCTGTCAAGAGTTTAACAAAGTGGAATAAGCAGGGGTCTAAACTCAAAGGCAGGTTTAATCCCTGGAAACTCAAGTTGGACAAAAAGTACTATCATGGGGTTTTCCATGGGCTTATCTTTCTAACTATTTAAAGAGTTTTTAAAATAAAACAAGCAAAGGGGTGGGGGGGGGGAGGGGGGAAGAGAGGGAGACAAACCAAGAAACAGACTCTTAACTATACAGAACAAACTGATGGCTACCAGAGAGGAGTGGGTGGGGAGATGGGTTAAATAGGTGATGGGGATTAAGGAGCACACCTGTTGTGATGAGCATGGGGGGGGGGGGGGAACGGAAGTGTGAATCAATATAGTATATACCTGAAATTAACATTACACTGTATGTTAACTAACTGGAGTTTAAATAAAAGATTTTAAAAAAGAAATGAAAACTGAGAAATTTTTAAAAATTAAAAAATAAAGTGCTTTTAAACCCTGAACTTTAGTTTCTACCATGTGCCCACTTTAAAAAATTGAATCATTTTCCCCCTTGATTTAAAAGATCAAAGTTGTTTTCTCTGTTAGAAAAGACTATTTCAGGGCACCTCGGTGGCTCAGTTGGTTAAGCGTCTGACTTCTGATTTAGGCTCAGGTCATGATCTCACAGTCATGAGGTGAAGCCCTACATCGGGCTCCATGCTAGGTGGGAGCCTGCTTAAGGTTCTCTCCCTCTGCCTCTCCCCAGCTGATGCAAGCACATGTGCATGCTCTCTCTCTCAAATAATAATAATAATAATAATAATAATAATAATAATAAATAAAATAAAAAAGACTATCTCAATATTGCCTCTGAAATTATAGAACCCTACATCTTACTTATGTTTACACTGATGTGCCCAGAATGGGCTAACTCTACTGTGCCTCCTTTTAAGAAAATCTGCAAAAATCCAAGAGCAAAGAGAAAAATCCATGGGTAATCATTCATTCTATAAAAGTGTCCTTCATTTTGTACAACAGTTCACAGAAACACAAAGCCTTAGAGCCCAAAGCCGAAACCTCAGAGATGAGGTTGATGGTGATGACAATGGTAATTGGTTACCATTTATTCAACATGTCGTTTATGTCAGACTCTTCCATATAAGGCCTCTCAAATATATTCGCTCACTTAAGCCTCAAGACACCCAGTGGAAGACCACATTTGTCAGCCATCTGTGGACAGCGGGATGTGTGCGGAATTAAGATGTGTAACTTCAGGGTCTGACCTTTAAAAAGAGGGGCATGCCCTGCTTTTCATCCTTTTTCCTTCCTTCTGGCTGAACTGCACACCTGGTGAGAACCCAATCAGAAGAGGGCAACGTCTTAGGGAAAGGAGAGCAAGAAGACAGAGAAAGCCTGGACGCCTGGCACTGTGGAGCAGCCCTACCGTCATGGAGTGTCACGCCTGCAAGACTGAGCGAGAAGGAAATAACCTTCTCTACTGTTTAAACAACTAATATGAGGGAGAGCAACCACCCCCTTGGACTCAGGCAAGAAAGACATGTGCACTGGGCCCCACCCTTCAGAAAGCTCTGGGGCTTGCAACACACACACACACACACACACACACACACACACACTCACTCACTCATACTCATACATCACTCAGGACCACTGATAGAATGTGGCCAGTACCTTGAACATCTGCTGGCATAACTAACATCATTCAAGACCCAGGGAAACATTTCTCCATATTTCTTGCCTTAGTCCTCAAAACAAAAGGCCACTGTGTCCAAACGTCGTGAAAGATTGGGGACCCTGCCACTGCCAGCATCAGGAACAGATGTAGCCTCAGAGGGCAGGGAGAATTTGAGCAGTCCCAGCCCTTGAGTATTAACTCATCAAACCCTTCTTCTCAGCATCAATGCAACAGATTTCCGCATAATGGAGTACTGCTTCCCAGAAGGGCGGAATATCTTCTTTTTTTTTTTTTTTGCTTTTCTTTATCTTCCAGTTCTGTTTGTTTCAACGCACCACTGGATTAGTGTGGTATTAGTGTGATACTTACACGAGCTGCATACGTAAGTGAAGTACTAGTGTGCACTATTAGACAATTCACATAACTCTTCAATTTACACAGATCTGTGTAGGTAGGTCTAGAGTCAACATATGTGAAATGTGATCCTGATTCTTTACATTGGCAGCCAGATAGACTTTAAAAGTTACAATTACAAATAGTGTATTTTTAAGATTTTATTATTAAAAAAAATTTTTTTTAATATTTACGTTTGAGACAGAGAGACAGAGTGTGAGCGGGTGAGGGACAGAGAGAGGGAGACACAGAATCTGAAGCAGGCTCCAGGCTCCCAGCTGTCAGCACAGAGCCCGATGTGGGGCTTGAACTCACAAACCGCGAAATCATGACCTGAGCCGAAGTCAGATGCTTAATCGACTAAGCCACCCAGGCGCCCCCAAAGATTTTATTTTTAAGTAATCTCTACACTCAACGTGGAACTCATAATCCCCAAATCAAGAGCCGCGTGCTTTACTGACTGAGCCAGCCAGGCACCCCTATTTTTATAAAAATATTTAATAAGCTCTTAAACTTAAGTTCAAGAAATTAAATAACAATTCAGCCTTATTTAAATTTCTTTAATTTAAAACATGATATTTATATTTTTGCTTTTTAATTTTAACATATTTTTAAGTATTTTTAAATGTTTTGAAAACTTTCATTTAAAATAATTTTAATTTTTTATAACTTTAAATTTACATTTTGTTGAAAATACAATCAAATTGACACACATTTTACTTAATCCTTTAGGTTCTTACTGTCAGCTGAATACCAGCTATGATAAACAACTTAATAGGTGATTTTTTAAATGAAGGTAAGGGGCGCCTGGGTGGCTCAGTCGGTTAAGTGTCCAACTTCGGCTCAGGTCACGATCTCATGGTTCGTGAGTTCGAGTTCCGTGTTGGGCTCTGTACTGACAGCTCAGAGCCTGGAGCATGCTTCAGATTCTATGTCTCCTCTCTGTGCTCCTTCCCTGTTCTCTCTCCCTCTCAAAAATAAATAAACGTTAAAAAAATTTTTAAGTTAAGGTAAGAAAATATATTTTATGAAACATAGTAATTTATGAATTAAATGTCTATTTTATTACTCCATTTCATACATTTTGCATCAGGAGAATGCCCAAGCATGCAAATCATTAAATTCTATTATCATTATTATTATTTTCCCAACTTTCAATGATATAAAGACAATGGCTTTATATATATTTTGTGATTATGAAAATATATTTGTCAAAGTAGCAGAACACATTATACATAACAGAGAGTTATAACTTTTATTCTTTAGACATATGGTAGGTCATCCATTTGTATCCTTGCCTGAGGCCCAACAAATGTTAAAAAAGCAGTCTTGGGGAACATGGGTGGCTCAGTTAAGCTTCTGACTTTGGCTCAGGTGGTGATCTCATCGGGGTTTGTGAGTTTGAGCCCCACATCGGGCTCTGTGCTGACAGCTCAGAGCGTGGAGCCTGCTTCTGTTTCTGTGTCTCTGTCCCTCTCTGCCCCTCCCCCACTCACGATAGGTCTCTACCAAAAATAAATAAACATTTAAAAAAATTAAAAGAAGAAAAGGGGTCTTTCTTGAGCAACTAAACTTATGTCCTAAACAATGTGATGCCCTTGTTTACTTCTCAGATAAGTCAGAGCCCACAAGAGTGTGAAATAAGATGTTAAATGACACCCTTGAAAGGAACTCACTGGCTATTCCCATATCCTGTGTATGGTATATCAGACTCAAGGTGTCTGTAGAGCCACATGTCACTGAGGGACTGTTCTGACACAATCAATGGTTGCAGATAGTGTGTGAATTAGTTATCTATTGCTGTGTAACCAATTACCACAAACTTAGCAGCTTAAAGTAACACACATTTATAATCTCACAGTTTCTGTAGGTCAAGAGTCCCACATCAAAGTCTCAAGCTTACAGTCAAACTGTCAAATGGGCTGCATGCTCATCTTCAGGCTTGACTGGGGAAGAATCCAAGGTCATTCAATTGTTGGCAGAATTTATTTTCTTGGAGCTGAAGGACTTAGAGTCTCAACTTCTTGCTGGCTATTGGATGGAAGCCAGTCAGGCCACTCACAGTTTCTTGCCTAATGGCCCTTTTATAATATGACTGTAAGCTTTTTCAAGGCCAGCAGGTGACCCTATCTCTCCAACCTGCTAAGGCAGAGACTTACATAATATGATTATGGGAGTGACATCCTCCCATCTTTGCCATAGTCTGTTGGTTAGAAGCAAGTTATAGGTTCTGCCATGATCAAGAGGAGGGAATAATAAAGGGATATTATAAAAGGGTTATACATCCTGGGGGGTCACCTTAGCATACGTCTGCTAAAGTGTGTATTCATTCTTACTTCTGGCAGAATGAAGAGATCTTGAAGAAAATTCCCACCTACCTAGAGAAGAAAGGTAATGGACACAATTTTCAGATATTCAGATAGGGCCCTATGTTTACCCTAGCTAGAAGGTTTCACACCAGGAACTCTTCTGAAACTGTTGTTGTTTACCCTCGATCTTTCTAGGTGTCTAATCAAATCAAGATGGCAACCTGCCACTTTCTGCTCTCTGCCTGGTTAGAAAGCTCTAGGTATTGTATTCATCCTCTTAGAAAAGACATTTTTGGAGGTTGTGGGTCATGAATTCAGCAACAATCTCCTCAATTTCCTGCTAGATCTATGACTGCAAGGTCCTATAAGATATTCACAGAAGATGACCCCAACCCTATTTTCTTAGAGTTAGTAGCCCTGTTGGTAAGAAAACACAAGAAGAATGTCCAACAATGAAATTCTCTTCTAATGACATCTCCTCCTTGAGCCCTCCAGTCAGACCCCGCCCTTCCTCTGCCTCTCCCTCCTCCTCCTCTCCATCCTCCTTCTCCTCTCAGACTCCACATACAAACACAGCTTCTTGTACAGAGTTCTATCCCCTCTATACCTTGACAATCCCCCTAAAACCTCTCTCCCAATTACACTGGGAGATCTTTGAAGGCAGGGTGATTTACTCATATTTACATGTCCAGCAACCAGAACCACCCCTGACACAGAGCCATCTCTCCACATGGGTGTAGATGGATGGACGGATCAAAGACAACGAATGGGCTGTGGCTGTGTGACGGTAAACGGTATAGGACTGCAGATGTGAAACCTTTTTCAAGTCATGCCACTTGTCTGAAGTTATTTCTACTTCCCCCATTAAAAAAATGGAATTGTACAGTATTCAGCAAATGAACCAGACGTGATTGAGTACTTTCGGCTCTGATTCCATTTATATGAAGTTCAAAACCAGGCAAAACTAGTCCTCAGTCAGAATGGGAGGATGGAGAGAACTACCTGGGAGGGGCACGAAGAAGACTTCTGCTAGAAATAGTCTATAGTTTTATCTGGTCACATAGGGTATACATATGGAAAAAATCCATCAAGCTCGACATTTAAGACCTATGAACTTTAGTTTATGCAGCATACTTCAATCTTTAAAAATCCAAACTAGACTGGGTGACTCAGTCAGTTGAGCGTTCAACTCCTGATCTCAGCTCAGGTCATGATCCCAGGGTCATGGGCTCCACGCTGAGTGTGGAGCCTGCTTGGGATTGTCTCTCTCTCTCTCTCTCTCTCTTTCTCTCTCTCTCTCTCTCTCTCCCCCTCTGCCCCTCTCCCCTCCTTGACATGCGTGCTCTCTCTAAAATAAATTTTTAAAAACTCGAACCTTCTTAAAACAAAAAATGAAACGAAAAAGAGGACAAAGGGACTGCGCCTGTGGGCTCTGTGTAAAAAGCACAGTCCCGTTCCTTCACTAGGAGTCCTACGGGGCGGGGGGGGGGAAAGTGGTGTCAACAGTGTGATCACCTCGAAGGGATCCAGCAGCAGAGTCCTCCTCAGTCATTCAATCCAGGGTTCCCATGACTTGCTGACGTGCACAGGTGCCACTGGAGGAATGCTACCATCTCCTCTGGGTCACTTTATCCTTCTCCGGAGACCTTGGAGATCAGGTACTGGTTCATTAAATGATTCCCTGAAGCCTTCCTGGAGGCCAGGGAACATTGTCCCAGCTGTCAGAGAGATGTGCGGCTCTCCCTGGGACAACACTCTGGGCCAAGCCTGCAAAAGTAGCTCTGTGCCACCTTCCAGCAAAAGGCCCACTCACTCATTTGGTGGAGGTAGGTCAGGATGCGTTCGTGGCTGCACCCAAGGGCACTTTGCTGTTGCTGTTGCAGATTTTCTGCAGCCACAAATAGGTAACTCTGCTGGTTGTTCTCCTGCTGTCTCAACGTACATTAAAAAAAAAAAAAAGAAAAGCCATAGGAAGGGGCACCTGGGTGGCTCAGTCGGTTAAGCATCCGACTATTGATTTCGGCTCAGGTCATGATCTCCCGGTTCCTGAGTTCAAGCCCCACGTCGGACAGCGCAGAGCCTGCGGGATTCTCTCTCCAACCCCCTCTCGCTCTGCCCCTCCCCACCCTCTCAAAATACGTAAACATAAAAAAATTTAAAAACATAGGAAGTTGCATGCTATTGGGCTCAGGATGGGAAGTTGATACTGAGGAGAAGCACATTAGATGCCGGAGGACAGAATGTTAGAATAAATAGCTTCTCCCAAGCTATTTTTTTGGAGAAACTGCGTCTCCAGTTCAGGACACGGGAGGTTGGTAAGAAACCACTCCCTTGTGAAACCTACTTCCAGCCAAGCAGATCTGTCTCCCTTCCCTGAAGTCAAACTGCACCTGAGCCTACCCAAAAAGCCACGATCTGCTCATCAGGTTCATCTCACCCCTACAACAAGACTGTAAGTTCATTTATAGTCAGGCCATGCTTTGTGTGTGCCCTGCTTCCCCAGAGTCCCTGGCCCAGGGCTCGGCACAGTCTGTGGTCATTGAATACTGGGTGACTTATGTGCGTGTCAGAATCCAATAATTAAACAATTCAAGCATATAATGAATAACCACACCCCTCCCCAAGCACCGTCCTTGGCCTAGACGAGGATAAAGGACATATAAGGTCTCAAGATGTTCACTGCTAATTGGGGTGAGGAGAGGAGGGGATGAACTTGATCAGCTGTACCTTCTTGCCATGATAGAAGCCTAGGAGAGAGGTAAGTGGAGCACCATTGACCCCCCACCCAGCACACCACGTGTTCCGTCTCATCACTTTACAAATGAAGAAGTGTACCTGCTACGAAGCGCCTGTCTCAGCTCCGAACCCCCTCTCTCTATACCCTGCTCAGTGATGCTGGGCTGGAAATCAGCAAAAATGCAAGTCACGTTGTCCTTTGACACTGGTGCTCTGTCGGTTTCCACCAACAGGGGGCACTAGAGGGAGACTGCAAGTGAAGTGGGAGGAGGCTGTTCCCGGCAGGGCCCTCTTCCTCTCAAGTCTGAGCCATGATGCGGCAAGCCTCCTCCCCCAGGCTGCTTTCCTTTGTTCCCTCAGCCCCGGGGATGGCGGCGGCCTCTGCAGTTACCTCTCCCATTTCGTGCAGATTCTCTTTCCTTTGCAGGCCTCCCACACCTATTTAACCGATTCCCTCTGTCAAACTCTATTAAAGTAACTGGCTTGGTTCTGCTCTTCTATCCATGACCCTGATGGGCACAGAAGGGAGGCGACCTGCCCAACACCTCTCAGCTCCTCAGGGGCCCATCTGGCACCAGGAACCAGGCTTCATGACCCCAAATCCTAGTTTTCTATCCACTGCCTCCACCACATCTGTAGACGAGTATGATCAAAGACAGCACAGCATAACGACTGACTGGGTTTTAAAGCCAAACTACCCAGATTCAAATCCTGCATCCACCAGTTACCAGCTATGGGACCAACGGCGAGTCACTTAACTTCTCTGTGCCTCCAGTTTCCCCATCAGCAAAATACAAGTAGCAACAGAACCTATTATAGGGATATTGTGATGCATTAACACGTAGCAAGCGCTGAGAACGGGACTGGCATGTAGGAGAATAGTACTGGCATCACCATCATCATCATCATCATCAAGAAGCAGCATTGCAGGGGCGCCTGGGTGGCTCAGTCAGTTAAGCATCCGATTTCGGCTCAGGTCATTATCTCACGGTTCACGGGTTCGAGCCCCGTATGGGGGACTCTGTGCTGACAGCTCAGGGCCTGGAGCTTGCTTTGGGTCCTGTCTCCCTCTCTGGCCCTTTCTGGGTTGCGCTCTGTCTCTGTCTCTCTCTCAAAAATAAATAAACATCTTTTTTTTTTTTTTAAGTTAAAAGCAGCATTGCACACGGAGCACCTGGGTGGCTCAGTCGCTTAAGCATCCAATTCTTGATCTCAGCTCAGGTCATGATCTCACGGTTCATGAGTTCGAGTCCCATGCTGGGCTCTGCGCGGACAGCATGGAGCCTGCTTGGAATTCTCTCTCCTTCTCTCTCTGTCAAACTAAATAAACTTAAAAAAAGAAAGAAAGAAAAAGCAGCATTGCAGAAAGAGTGTAGTTCTCAGTCACAAAGATCTGTGTTTAAATCTCGGTTCTGTTTTTACACACTGTGTGTCCTCAGTGACACTTTACCTATCTAATCGGCAAAGTCACTTCACTATCTGAGCCTGTTTCCTCATCCCTGTCATAAGGCAGGTCTCACAGTCCGAGGAAGGATCATGACAGAACACGTGAAATACTCCATATCCAGCAAGCAAGTACTTACTAAAAGCTCTCTCTGCTCTTACGAATTTTATCAAGTCTGATGAACCAAACATCTCCTAGGTCACTGGGACATGCATGCAGTGAATTTAGAACAGGAGGACACCTGGATGGCTCAGTCGGTTGGACGTCCGACTTCGGCTCCGGTCATGATCTCACAGTTCATGAGTTCAAGCCCCACGTCGGGCTCTGTGCTGACAGCTCGGAGCCTGGAGCCTACTTCGGATTCTGTGCCTCCCTCTCTCTCTGCCCCTCCTCCACTCACGCTCTGTCTCACTCTTTCAAAACAAAATGAATAAGTGTTAAAAAAAAAAAAAAATTAGAACAAAGGTGGCTTGAGTCGTCTTTATGGAAAAGGAAGTGAATTTGTGCTTTCAAGATACCTCAAACTCTGACCACACTCTTAGATGATACACAGGGTCGTCCAAGCAGGAGGACACAATCAGTGGCTCTCAGTTTTAACTCCGCACCACTCGCTGACTTGCTATAACATGGAGGCTTTAACTATAATTTATATCTTATCCACTTCAAAGAAGGATTTTCAGTTACCTGTGATAGAACGCTATACTATTTAAATATTTTTAATGTTGATTTATTTTTGAGAGAGAGAGACAGACAGAGTGTGAACAGGGGAGGGGCAGAGAGAGAGGGAGACACAGAATCCAAAGTGGGCTCCGGGCTCTGAGCTGTCCGCACAGAGCTGGACGCGGGGCTCGAAATCGTGATCCGCGAGATCATGACCTGAGCCAGAGTCAGATGCTTAACCGACTGAGCCACCCAGGCACCCCTGATTTAAAACTTAAGGTCAGAAACAGAGATCTGAACCCAGAGGTGCAGGGGGGAGGGGAGACGGGTGAAGATAATCTACTCTGATCTTGAGTTAAAATGGTTATTATCTCCAAATATCAAATAAATCCTGTTTCCCAACAGCCAAAGTAAGAAGAGAAACATAATCATTCATGTAATTCTCACTTTTGGTTATAGAAAGGTATTGTTTTAACGGCAGAAAATTTTCCATGACACTGTAGAGAAATTAATTGAGACTTTACATAGAGAATATTGAATAACACAATGAGTAGTACCTTCGGAGACTGCTCTTTAGAAGTTATAAGAGCTCATTTTGGGGCTTCTTATTACTTGAGCAAACTTAGGTCATTGCAACACAAGACTGGTAAATTCTCTGCAAACCCATCAAAGATGACTGTCCTAGCTTGCTCCATGCTTTGCCAGGCCAGGAAGGGGAGTTAACTGTTTCTCAAGACGGTTCCAGAATATAGATTATTTTTTCCCTTCAAAGAAAGACAAGAACATGGCTGAGAATGTAAAGATGGCGATGTGCCTTGGAGGTGACTGATGGAAATATACGAACACGTGACTGAGAGCGACCTCTAGGATCTGCCAATCTCCAGCGTGGTCATCTGCCTGTGTGTCTGAGCTGCCAACCCAATTCATCCCTCTAGCTATTTCCATCTATCTGCTCCACTGCTCAGACCAGGACTTTTCTGGAAGAAAGACTCTTCATTCTCACCCTGCTGACAGGGCCACTATGGGTCATGTCTAAATAGCACACACAGCCAAGAGCAGTGATCAGAGGCAAAGGGATAAAAGAAAAAATAATCCCAAGAGTTGAACCCGAGGCAGGATACACAGCAGTTAAGAACCTGGGGGTTAGAATTAGAAGACCCAGGCTCCAGTCCTAGATGCAACCTTTAGTCACTGGTGAGATCGTGGGCACATTATTTCACCTCTCTAGGCTTCGCCTTCCTGTTTCTGTGACAATGGATATTACAACATTATACATGTCGCATGGCTGTCTAAAGGAGTTATTGAAACAAAGTTGGTAAAGGCCTCCATGTGGTGCTTGGCTACATGCTACACGTTAGCCGTGAAGACAAAGACAACGCCCATGGTGATGCTTCCTGTGCAAAGAATAGACAGTATCAGAGACGGGTTATGCTACAGTAAGAAACATCGAATCTCAATGGCTTAACACTGCCAAGTCTATTTCTCCTTCCTGTTCAGGGTCCCAGGCTGGCAAAGGCTTCACTTTCACATGTGCCTCCGTGACCACTCTGCACATCACAATCAGAGCTTCTGTCCAGAAGTATCACTTCCACTCACAATGCATTAGTCAGGGGGTCAGCAAACTCCTGCCCTTGAGCCAGCCACTTGTTTTTCTAAATAAAGTTTTATTGGAACACATAAAGTTTTATATGGCTGCACCTACTCTTTACATATCATCTGTGGCTGCCTCCACACCTGGACAGCAGAGCTGAGCAGCTGCACTGGAGACTGTAGGGCTGAAAATATTTACTATCTAGTCCTTCAAAAAAAAAAAATCTTACTGAGGGACGCCTGGGTGGCTCAATCGGTTGAGCGTCCGACTTCAGCTCAGGTTGTGATCTTGTGGTTTGTGGCTGGGAGCCCCTCCCCCATCAGGCTCGCTTCTGTCAGCGTGGAGCCCACTTCAGATCCTCTGTCCCCCTCTGTCTCTGCGCCTCCCCACTCACGCTCTCTCTTCCTCTCAAAAATAAAAAATGAACATTAAAAAAAAAAATCTTACTGATCCTTGCAATGGTCTAAGGGAGTCATAGTGACATCTAACTTCGGGCTAGACAGGAAATGCAATCCTGTGCTCCCAGCAGGCAGAGAACTGTAAGTCTATGGTGGACAGACAAGCACTAAAGACGACACGGTGACTCACATCAGGCTACCAACAGGGCAGCCTTTTTGAAAGCTCTTTTTCCAGGAGTAGGCATGGATTTCAATGGAACGTGCTACTGCTGGGCTAATCTCACTTGACCACTATTTCCCTGGGTGACAATCCCTGTTCAAGAACCTTGAATGGATCCCTGGTGTAGAAGACAAAACTTCAACCCCTCTGTTTGATACTCAAGACCCTCACAAAGCTGGCCCCTTTCTCCCACCCTGTAACGTTTCCACGCTATTCCCTGCCAGGACTCCTTTGCCTTCACGTGTCTAATCTCCCTCAAAAACTCAGAAAATGTCCACGGTCATGGCAGGTCATGGCAGGTCATGGCAGGTCATGGCAGGTGGTACTCTCCCCATGTCCGTCTGCCTCCGGGCACAGACCTGAGCCCTGGCAGCACTCTTAGTGTTAGTGTGATACCTGCTACTTCTCCTCTTTCTTCCTCTTTTTTTCCCTTGGATCCCGTGAAACAATAAGCCTTCATTTCCTGTTGCAGCCCAGAACTCCCTGCGTTTCAAGAAGCCTCCAGAGCACGGGGACTAAGCACGGTCTGCCCGCACCGCTCTTCCCCTTTGAGATGTGGCCCAAGTGATCCTCTGATCTTTCCTGCTCACTGCTGCTTACCTACCAGACAAGATCTGGGGGAACGGGGACCAGACTAAAGCAACGCACAGAGTCTGCCCTGCTCCCTGGGAAAGCAGAGTGACAGTCATGCCAGCTGGAAAGAGGGGGAACAGAGGGCCAGGGCCTCCCAGGAGAGCAGGCGTCCTCTCCGGATGGCCTGGCCGCTGGAAGGAAGCTTGAGCAGCTGGGCCTCTGCCCTCCACCTCCTGGAAGGAATGGCAGCTTAGCTGCCCCTGAGACGCATCCCAAACAAAAGCAGCCTCAGGCCTGGACTGCATTTCTAAGGAGATCAGCAATCAAACTGTCCAGTCAGAAGTGACCCCGAAAAAACCCAGAGTAAGCACATGTTGGCCACGGGCGTAGCGGGGGCATAAAGAATTTCCCTCGCATGGTGGGAGGGGACACTTCTGCTGTTGCTGTGTTTTGGCACAGTGCCTAGGGCAGGGAGCCCATTCCGGGAGAAGCGCTATGGTCAGGCAGGGTTTCATCAAGGCCCTGTCCAGGTGGACCCAGGTTCTCCTCGGCATTCCTCCCTCAGAACATACTCCTGGGATTCCTCTCTTGGCTCTCTCCTCCACACAAAGGCTACATGGGTCCCAGGGGAAAGGAGATGATCATCCCTGGTGCTGACCCTATGGTTAAAGTATGGTCCTTGGGGGCAAGATAGGTCTAGGCTTCGACTTCAGGTCCTTCTCTAGTTAGCTGTGTGACTTTGGATAAGACACTTAACCTCTCTGGGCTTTGATCTTCCTATTATATAAAGTAGCTACTTGGTAGGGCTGACAGCGTCTGGAGGTGTTGATGCGTGTTCAGTGCCTGGTACAAAGTAAGACCTTAACAAATGGCGGGAGTTATAATGTCAACTGTAATTATCATCCTCCTCTTTAATGGGGAAACAGGTTCAGTAATTAAGGCTGTTTCCTGCCCTATCATTTGTCACAGACCTCCAAAGCCCTTACCTGTTTACCAACTTATGTATCTCTGAGGAAGACACAAGTGAGAATCCAAACTGGGTCATGCTTGAGTCCCTGGTGGGACCAAGCCCCTGCTCAGGGCACCTCCCCGGAGGGCCGGCCACAGCTGAAAAGCCAAGGCAAACTTCAGCACAGTGTGGCCTGGTGACCATCTTTGCAGCCCAAAGCAAAATATTCCACAGGCCTTCCCTGGTACGTCTAAAATATATCTGCTCTCAACTTAGCAAAACATAACCGTGGGTAAGGCCTTCTAGGGAGAGACAAAGAGCAGATGGTAAAAATAGGACTTAGAAAAGAGCTGCCGTGTTTACAGGCACTGGTCTCTTCCTTGGGCTTTGTATTCTCCGTCTCTGTCTTTTCTCAGTGTGCCTATACTGCTCCAACGGGACTCGGGCTTGGGGGTTGCTTCTCTGCTAAACGAGCGTGCATCTGATGGATTAGGGGGTATCTTACAAACACGACCTGCTGGAACCGTGTGAAGGAAACCTTATTCCTGTATCCAGATGATCCGGGCACTGGGTATGCCATGTACATTGCCTTAGCAAATAACAGAAGGATGACTGATCACTTTCAGCATCGAAACTTTAACATTTACCACTTCGTTGGAAGTTCTAAAGTTTGTCACCTACTTTCCTGCCTCATTAAACAAAGCATGCTAAAAATCATTTAATCACGTCTCCATCACTCAGGGCCATCCTTATCCTGGGCTTTAGAACAACCACTGAGGGATGGGACTATTTTGTCTTTTCTTCTACTCAAATGATCCCAGAATTTGGAAGTGCTTTTGTCTCATTTTTATATTTATATGACTCTTTCTTCACTATCCAGTCCCTTCTTGCCTCATACAAGTTCCTTCTAATTTGCTATTTCTAATCTTCTGTGAGGGAGCAGCTGGGTGGCTCAGTCAGTTAAGCATCCAACTCTAGATTTCAGCTCAGGTTATGATCTCGCGGTCGTGAGATCAAGTCCCACATTAGGATCTTCTCTCTCTCTCTCTCTCTCTCTCTCTCTCAAAAAAAGGTTGTTTTGTTATAGTGATGAATCACTCAATTCTACTCCTGAAATCAATATTGCACTGTATGTTAACTAAAATTTAAATTTTAAAAAAAAAGGAGGAAAAAAAAGAAGGAATAGTCTTAAAAGGAAAAAAAAATCTTCTATGGGTAGGAAAGCAAATCATGCTTATTAGAGCTCCATGTAAACCAAAAGCAAATAAATTCCAAGGACCAAAGGGACTTTCTTCCGAGTAAGCTACAGAATGTTAGCACAAGGTCTTTGTGACATCTATCCTGGTTGACAAAAGCCTGTTACAACCTTCTATGGAGGAATGAATTCATCCATTCCTTGTGGTATAAGGCAGGTGAGTCCGCCTGTTAAGATAAAGCTTTGATAATTAGAGAGAGAGAGAGAGAGAGAGAGAGAGAGAGAGAGAGAGGGAGAGGAGGGAGGAGAGAGGGAGGGAGGAGGTGGATAATGAACACACACAAATGCTTACAAGTTGCTGGGCAGCCTTCTAGAGGCTTTGCCTATATAAGCTGGTTTCCCCAAAAACAAGCCCATAAAGTAGGGATACTATTATTATACCCATTTTGCAGGTGCAGACTCTGAGGCATAGAAAAGACAAGAGTGACCACAGGGACTGAAGTGGAAGACTGGGTTCTGGAGGGGGTGACAGTGTGGCATTTCCCGGTACAGGAGTGGCTCCTGCAAGAACCCCAAGAATGTGGGGGCAGGGAGGAGTAGGAAGATGAGGAAGGCAGGACACCCAGGAAACACCTCTTGGTGGCAGTCACGGGGCACGAGGAGATGTGGGTGTCCCTTGAGTGCCTTAGTCACTCAGAGGTCCCTAATGCAGCCACTGTTACTCCACGGGACAGAGATCAGGGAAATAAAAGCCCACGGAGCTGGCAGGGCTCTGGGGTGGTTGACCACTCTCTGCCCTGGTCAGCATCACCCTGAGCTCAGTGAGAATGGGGACAGGGATTGAGCCTGTTGTCACGGCCTGAGGACAACTGACCCCTTTGCTAACAGGCCAAACTGTCTGCCAGGTTCTTCTGGTAACTATCAGCAGCCTCTGGTTTAGCTGAGAGCCAAACAGCCCCTCTCTCCTACCCTCCCCATGCCAGGTATGACTCTTTTTAAGCAAGTCTTAGATAAAACTCAGCCAACTGTTTAATATTCATTAGCAAGCCTGCAAACAGTCACATGAACAGCTCCTGCAGCTCAGGAAAGTCCCCATCCTGGCCCTCGGCCAGCACCTTGCTTCTCAAAAGGCTGCGAAAATATTCCATATTCCGGCCAGGCCTGCTTTGGGCACAAGCAGCAGGAGGCCTCCAGGAAGCAGCATCTTCAGGACCCCAAGACGCCCAACTTTGCCTGGGCTTGTGGGATTCTTCTCGTCAGGTAGGAGGCGCGGCCTGGACCGTCTTCCCAACCAATCGCTGCTCTCGAACACCACTCATTACACCAAGGAAAAATCGTATCTTACCTGCTTTATGCTAATTAACCCTCAGGTGCAGATTTCAAGGATACCTGGAATGCTGAGTAGCTATCTATGGAATGTGGACTCTGGATTACGATATTTCAAATGCTAAGCACTTACCCTTAGGGTGTGGAATGAAGTTAAATCGTGTCCATTCTCCTTGCTGCAACTTTCATAGGGAAATATATTTTTTCATATATTTTTCAAATGCTTATTTTTGAGAGAGAGGACTAAGCAGGGGAGGTACAGAGAGGGGTGGGGGGAGGCACAGAGGATCCAAAGCAGGTTCTGCACTGACAGCAGAGAGCCACCCCAACACGGGGCTCGAACGCATGAACCGCGAGATCATGACCTGAGCTGAAGTGGGACGCTCAACCAACTGAGCCACCCAGGTGCCCCTCATGTGTAAATATTAAAAAAAAATTTTTGGAAACATTTATTCATTTTTGAGAGACAGAGACAGAGCACGAGTGGGGGAGCGGCAGAAAGAGAGAGGGAGACACAGAATCCGAAGCAGGCTCTGAGCTGTCAGCACAGAGCCAGACACAGGGCTCAAACTCACACACCGCGGGATCATGGCCTGAGCTGCAGTTGGACGCTTAACCGACCGAGCCACCCAGGCGCCCCTGGAAATATTCTAAAGTAAATTATCACATGGACACTCCAGGCTCAGGGGAGGGCTGGCCATTCTGATATAAAGACAGGGAGTGAGGATGTTCCAAGGAACCACCCACCATCCGAAGCAGAGGCTTACAGGTGGCAAAGCTCTGGGAGGTTCAGGAGATTCTAAGTTCTACTCTGTGAGTTCCATAGACTACTGAACCCCTGGGGCTGGGGGGGTGGGGGGGGGCAGTAATGACCCAACAAGCTACACAGTTGTCTTTTGTCTTTACATTGGATCAAGGGCACGGACCTTATAATGTGCTCAGATGCATGGTGACTCTGGGAAGGTCTGCAGCATTTCTCAAATGACTAAGTCTATGGCATCATCTTTCTACAAGCACCTTAAGGACTACAGTCTGAGAAAAATAATTTGAAAAACACAGTGTCAAAAAATATAGAGGATAAAGCTGGGGAATTTCCTAAGCCAGGAAATACTGATGTGTTGACTGGAGAGAAAAAAGAAATTTACTTACTGAGTTAAGGTTTAAGATGCCAAATTAATGAGCCTTTTCTTTAGGATGGAGAGAAAACAAACTGAAGTGTCCCTGGAGATGGAGAGAACTTTCCTGGTAACCCCTTCACATTGAGCACCTGTGGGGGCAGCAGGACCAGCAAAGGAAGACGAGCAGAGTATAGAATGTGTCTGATCAAGCAGATCACGGGAAAAGGCTGAGAAACAAGATCCCTGGGAGTGGAGTCCAATAGATGTCAGCATGCAAAGTCCTGATAAGAAATGAGATGGTCACAAATTGATGCCATAAAGCAGCAAATAGGATCTCTGAGAAATAGTGGGGGAAATCTCAAGGGTAGGCTCTAGTGAAGGGGTGCATCCTACTGCCAGGACCTGGGCAGGCTGTGGAGGGGGCTAATCCTGCGTGTGGGGACAGCCCGGGGGACATCTCCCCACACGAGGATGGCCAGAAGAAAAGGAAAGAGAGGGATGCCACCGAAGAAGGGTGGAAGGGATAGAAAACCACCTTTGGAGGAGAGAGTTGCATGTTATTTCAGGAGAGGCTACAATCCAGACCACTTCATGACCCCAGAAATCACACTACTGGCATTCTAGAATAAAACAGACCAATCTACTGCATTCCAACTATTTTACTTTATGTTCTTGAGTCATAAACCATACCAAAGTTTAAAATAATATTTAATGAATACGTTTGTGAGAAAAGAATGAACAGGAATAAGAACTACATACTCTTTAAAATTTTTTCTTTCTCTCTTCCCTTCCTTCCTTCCTTCCTTCCTTCCTTCCTTCCTTCCTTCCTTCCTGAGACAGAGCATGAGAATGGGGGTGAGGGGCGGAGGGAGAGAGAGATTATCTTAAGCAGGCTCTGTGCTCAGCATGGAGTCTGATGCAGGGCTCAATCCCATGACCCTGAGATCAAGACCTGAGCTGAAATCAACAGTCGGACCAAATCAAGAGTCAGACCAAGACTCAACCAACTGAGCCACCCAGGCACCCCTATTATTTAGAATTTTCTAACTGGTGTGAAACTACCTTCCTAAAGGGAACTAGTGCTTCTAATTCAATTTTAATCCCTTCTTCCAAAGAGGCCAAAGGGTTCCTTTGGCACTAAAATCCATCAAATAAAAATATTTATTGATAATCCTGTATCATTCAGGATGCCTCTGGCCCCAAGTAAGGAGAAACGGTATCTCCAAGTGGCTTAAACAGTAAGTACATTTATTGTTTCACAACACTGGCAGCCACAGCATTTCCCTGAGATTCTCTTGGCTTCCTGCTTCCACTGGAGGTGAGTGGTTCCTGTGGCTCCAATCTTCAAAGTTACACGTGACAGTGTCCTGGGGAAAGGAACCATCTCGCCTCTCCTTGTACCCTTTCCTTAAATTGGAGGAAACTTTTATCAGAAACCCCCAGTAAGCTGTCTCACTGGCCTCTTTAGGGTCATAGGCACATCCTAAACTAATCATGAGCAAAGAGGATGAACGCCCTTAAGCCATTCAGATCCACCCCTGGAGCTAAGGGTGGCTCAGTTTCTCCTGAAATGTCTGGCTGAGGAGGAAGAGAGGGTACCTGAACAAACTGGGATTCTTGGATAGAAGGAAAGAGGCACGTGGATGTTGGACACACGACCAACAATGTTTACCACAGATGCCACACGCTCGTCACCACTAGAGACAAAGCTGTAAGTCACAGACTACTCTCTCAAAACATTTTACAGTGTGATTGGAGAAAAGCATAAATGCACGTAAATGGAAACTAATTATAACACACAAGACAATGTATGTTAAATACCAAATACAATGCATTCTACCAGACAAAATCCAAGACAGACTCATCCTATACCAAACTCTGTTCCACTGGAAATCAACTCATAGGACATTGGAGTTTTATGAGAATGCACGTATTACCTAATTAGGTATCGTAATCGGCTTTGCGCTCCTTAGAGAAGGTGTTCCATTAGAAATTGTAATATAATAAATAGATTAAAATCCAAGGCTCTTTTCACAAACATTCTTTCAAATGACTTAAGATAATGCTCCACAGGAAAGCAGAAAATACAAAGTAAAATATTGGTAGAAACCTACCCATGCTGAAGCTCGGTAGATAAGCTCTTTAGAAATACATTCACAGGTACAGACTTCAGCTCTATAAATCTCAGCTTCGACGTGAAGTAAAAGACTGGCAGGTTTTTAGAAAAACTGTTCTATTTACAAATCAGTGATGTGAGAACTGGTGAGATTCTGCTATAATGTCTAATTAGGATTAATTAGCTAATGTTCTCAAAGCACAGAACAAGGATGAAATTTAGCACAAGGTTGAACCGCACTGTACTAGAGAGGCTGAATATTAATTCCGTTCAAAAACATTCAACCAAATAATACATGTAGACACTCTGCTTTAGGAGGTGATGCTTAGGATGTCCTAGACTTAGTGGTCCACTTCCAAAGGAAAGAGTATGGAATGGGAAAGAGTACCCTTACAGGGGAAAAGCCTGGGAAACACCTCTTTGACCAAGTGATCAAGGTTAACACCATCAATGATGTCTGTAGATGTCATATACCTCCCAAGATGACGTGATGAGAAGGGCACTTCACCGCTGTGTTCTTTCCAAAAACCTGTAACTCCAGCTCCAGTCTGATCCTGAGAAAAACATCAGGCCAATCCAGATTGGTGGACATGCCACATGGTGCTAAGCCAGCACACCTCTAGACTTCCAAGGTCATGAACAAACAAGGAAAAGACTGAGAAATTGTCACAGACCAGAGGAGACTGGGGAGGCATGACAACTAAATAAGATGCCATACTCTGGACTGGGATGCTGGAACAGTTAAGAAGATATTAACAGAGAAGCTGGTGAAATCCAGGAAAAGTGTGGTGTTTAGTTTAAAAAAAAAAAAAGTCAGGGCGCCTGGGTGGCTGCGTAGGTTGGACGTCCGACTTCGGCTCAGGTCATGATCTCACGGTTTGTGAGTTTGAGCCCCATGTCTGGCTCTGTGCAGATAGCTTGGAGCCTGGAGCCAGCTTTCAGATTTTGTGTCTCCCTCTCTCTCTGCCCCTCCCCTGCTTGTGTTCTGTCTCTCTCTCAAAAACAAACATTAAAAATAATAATAATTTTTTTTTTAAAGTCAGCTTAAGGCATCAATTACAAAGATAAAGGTGTATGGAAATGTTTTAAACAAATGCTATCTATAAGTTGATAGCACAATTATCAAGTTTACTTATGACTCTTTCAAAGCATACAGCGATTATTGAAAAAAAAATTGTGTCTTGAATTAGAAGTTCATGAAAGGATTCGTTCTTGGTGAGGCCACTGTTCACTGTGGAGAGGAAATCCAGGAATTAATTAATGTGGGGAAAAAGCAAAGACTTGGACAAATCAAGACAAACTAGTAAGAAGTGTTGGTCAGAGAATGAAACAGGGCACATTTTGTTTGGGATTCTCCTCCTGATATAAGTCATGTGATCAAGCTGTAAATTCCTGGAGGGGAGGAGCTATTTCTTACTCATTTTTATAATCTTTACAGTGCTGGGCATGTGGTAGATGTTTAATATTAAAGGCAGTTGACTCAGTTTAGAAGATCAAGTTTCGGGGCATCAGAGTGGCTCAGTCGGTTGAGCATCCAACTTTGGCTCAGGTCATGATCTCGCAGTTTGTGGATTCGAGCCCTGTATTGGGCTCTGTGCTGGCTCTGTGCTAACAGCTCGGAGCCTGGAGCTTGCTTTGGATTCTGTGTCTCCCTCTCTGTCCCTGTCCCATTCGTGCTCTCTCTCTCTCTCTCTCTCTCAAAAATAAACATTAAAAAATTAAAAAAAAAAAAAAAAGATCAAGTTTAAGATCTAACATTTCTTACAGGTTTCAGCCTGGAGGAGAGGGGGTTAAGGAATGGGGGAGGGGGCTCTGAAGGATGAAGGACTAAGGGTGAATTTTCAAACACAGAGGGACTGAAAAAGTTGTTTTATGGTCCTAAATTCCATCATTGGGTTTTTTCCCCACCAGCTCAGTTTCTTCAAGGAGCTGTAGTGATGGCTTTGTGATGGCTTTGTAGAGATGACAATGCTCCTTAATGACATACCTCTTTTATACATTTTTAGAGCTCTAACTACTTAATATCTCATTAACCAATAATCTTGAGAATGAGAAACAGCATTACTCCTAATTTTCAGATGAAGATTCAGCAGCCCAAAGAGGTTGAGTGTGCATACGATGCTGAACCGTGGATGGAGTAAAGCCAGGTATGCCTTCTCAAAACAAGCATACATGTTAAGCACCTCCCCCACATGTGGCATAACCCTGTCTTGTGGGTGCCTCCTGGTCCAACGTGTTCTCATGTCTTCTTTCTGTTTGACTTTAAGGCTAATTTGACATAGACTATTTAAAAAGTAGATCATTAAAAGGTCTAAATAAGAATTATAACCCACCACCTGGAACTTTCTAGTTAATTAAATGCTCCATGACAACTCCCTGTGGGATATGAAACCGGAAACCTATGCTTTGATCTAGCAAGACTCCCTGGGACCACTGGTCTAGAAAGAAAATGAGCAGGATGGAGTCATGATTTTAGTGCAGGTAAGCATTATCCAGGGTTGGCCATTAGGCATGGACATCATCAGTTTTTAGTGTTTCTACCTGATAAGATTGGATCTGTCTCTGAAGGGAGCTAATCTCCACTCTTATGCCACCCACTTCTAAGGGACTCTTCCCCTGGGTTCGTGATATGTACAAAGTGCCTGGGTAAAGGTTAGTAAAGAAAAGTCCCAATCCGATCCAGAAGACCTCTTCTCTCTGGATCAAAATATGCCTTTGGTGAGGGTGGATGGGAATTGACTGGAAGGGGGCATGAAGAATCTTTCTGGGGTGACAAAACATTCTTCCGTGTCTTGGCTGAGGTGATAGATATATGGGTGCACATGGTCATCAAAATTCATTCAACTATGGGCGCCTGGGTGGCTCAGTTAGTTAAGTGTCTGACTCTTGATTTTGGCTCAAGTCAGGACTTTATGGTCGTGAGACTGAGTCCTGCATCAGGCCCCGCTCTGAGTGTGGAGCCCGCTTAAGACACTCTCTCTCTCTCTCTCTCTCTCCCCCCCTTCTCTCTGCCCCTCTCCCCTGCTCATGCTCTCTCTCTCTCTAAAACAAAAACAAAACCATTCATTGAACTAAATACTTCTTCAGATCTGTGTAAATTCTACCTCAATGTTAAAATAATCATAATGACATCTGAAAATGAACATGCTAAGATTTACTCTAAACAGTGATGAGGTGTTTTGGGGCTGTTACTCTCACGCTCTGAACATGCTATTTCTATTAATGTGGCTTGAGACTGTGCTGTTTTTTCTACCCCAGCATCATCACACTCTTTGCCATTTATGGAATTGTGGCCAACGATAACTGCCAAATCTCTTCCTCTTAGACAAGAAATAATACCACGCAGTGCTTCCCCAATCTGACTTTATGCCACTGATATCTATTTTGGTAGATACATAGAACACAGCATGCATCTCAAGGATGACTGATGCTATTTTAAGGACCTCTCTGAGCTTTGGTGTGTGGAGAGAAACCTGGAAGGCTGAACGTGAAATGAGACCTGAAGATCATGAGAGCTGTTCCCTCGCTGTGCCCAGCCACTCCTTATAAACAGGTTCTCCCACAGGAGTCCTGCAAGAAATTTCTGCTCTGGTATGATGCTCCTTAGGGGCATGACCTACGCTGAGCTATTCTAAGAGGATTAGCCAGAGACAGATCAAGTCAATTAGAGGGAAAGCATCAAGCAGAAGAAGCAAACCAGGGATCAGACATAACGTAGCATGGGAGCTAAGAGCACAGATTTGAGCATCAGACCCGACTAGGATTTGAACTCTAACTCCATCCCTTACTGACCAAATGACTTTGGACAAGTCACTTGACTTCCTGGTGCCTCAGATCAGCTTGTCTATAAAATGAGAATGATTGTAGCACCTATCACATGGAGTTGTTCTGAGAATCCACTTGGTAAATACGTGTAAAGCTCTAGAGAAGTACTTGGCATGAAGTACTAGTTCACTGTAAGCTGTCCTTATGATTTACAGAATTACTCTCCTGAAATACCTCCTTTGTTTATCTCCGTTCTAGTCATTCCTTCAGGGGCTACATATAGACCCATTTAGGTAAACAAAGGAGGCTTGCAGAAAGGAGCACTGCTTGGTAGCAATTCACACTTAAAAGGAAGAGAGGCTTGGTCGTTTTCCTTAGCCACAAATGCCATAAATGGCAAGACTGTAAGGAAGTTGCTGCTAAAACAACAACAAAAAGAAAAAAAAAACAAAACAAAACTAATGCAACCTCAGGCCACATTAATAGAACCAGAGAGTTTAAGTCAGAGGAGTAACAGCCCTATGGCACTGGATACTGTTTAGAGTAAATCGCAACCTATTCAGTTTCAGATATCATTATTTTTTAATATTGAGGCATAATTTACATAGATATTAAGTATTTAACGTAATGAGTTTTGGTGACCATGTCTGCCCATATAGTCATCACCCCAATCAAGATACAGAATATTCCTGTTACCCCTGAAAGTTTCCTCATGCCGCCTTCCAGTCAATTCCCATCCATTCCTGACAAAATCAACCACTCTTACGATTTCTACCACCAGTTTTGTCTTTTCTTGAACTCACTTAAATAGAAGCATTTAGGAAGTACTTTATTTTCCTGGCTTTTTTTCACTCATTATTATGTTTCTGAGATTCTGTCTCAGGCATCAGTATTTCACTCATTTTGATTGCTAAGTATTATTCCATTTTCCATGATCATACCACAATTTCTTTACCCATCCCCTGTGGTTGGGCCCTTGGGTTGATTCCAGATTGGGACTATTACGAATAAAGCTGCCGTGAACATTCTCATATGAGTCTTCCTATGGACATAGGTCTTCATTTCTTTTACATAAGGATCTAAGAGTGAAATAGGTGGGCCACAGAGCAGATATAGGTCGAACTTTATGAGAACTGACAAACCAGTCCTCCAAGATGGTCCTATCATCTTACACTCCCACCAGCACGGTCCAAGCATCTTAGTTGTTGCATATTCTTGCCAACATCTGATATTGCCAGGCTTTCTGATTTTAGCTATTCTAGCAGTTGTGAATAGTATCTCATTGTGGTTTTAATTTGCGTTTCCCTTATGACAAATGGTATAACCTCCTTACTGGCAGTTTGTATATCTTCTTTTGTTAAGTATCTACTCAAGTCTTTTGCTCATGTTTTCCACTGGGTTGTTTGTCTTTTATTACTGACTTGTAGGAGTTCATCAACTATTACGTATTAAGTCCTACTTATTTATATGTGTTGCAAATATTTCCTCCCAGTCTGCAGATTCCCTATTCATATTCGTGATAACATTTCTTCACAAAAAGAAATATCTCATTTTGATAAAGTCCGATATATCCTGTTTTCCTACTATGATTAGTGTTTTTGGTGTCCTAATCTTTGACTAATCCACAATTATAGAGATATTTTCCCGTGTTTTCTTCTTCAAGTTTTCTGTTTAGCATTCACACTAAGTCTATGATTTAACTCCTTAGTGTTGATGTGTCCAGTGGGGTCAGTGTCAAGGTTCATCTTATTAACCGGTATAATTTTTTTTCGACACCACCTGTTAAAAAGCCCTTCTTGTTGAACTGACTTCGCATCTTTGCCAAAAATCAACTAATTGAAGATGTGTGGGTCTATTTGCATTCTCTTCTGTTTCATTGATCTATTTGTCTTTCTTTATACCAGTATCATACTGCTTTTGTAACTGTGGCTTTATAGTAAGTCTTGAAATCAGGTCAAGTCTTCCAACTTTGTTCTCCTTTTTAAATATTGTTTGGTCATTTTAGAACCTTTGCATTTTCATATACATTTTGAAGCAACTTGTCAATTTCTTCAAATTAGCCTGCTAAAGTTTTGATTGGGGTTGTATGAATCTACAGATGAGAGGAATGAATATAGTTGTCATCGTAGGTATATAGTTCCAACAATGAATCAGGGAGTTTAGAGTTGGTCCCATTTCACAAATGGAGGACCCTCTGCTCCAAAAGACTGATAAAGTATCTTTTCAAGTATTTACAGCTAGTAAATCCCAGCCCAGGTGGGTCTGACCTTAAATCTCAGGTGCTTTTTACGAGGCTGTCTGAAATTGGCATACAACCAGAGGAAACACCAAGGGCATGGAAATCATGCCACATGAGAAATTGCTGGGAGAAGTAAAGATTGCCAGCCTGGAGAAGAAAAGATAATGAGAAGGCATGATGGCTTATCCAAAACTAACTGATGAATCATCATGGGAAAGACCCTGGGGTACAAACTGTAAGGGGCCAATGCTGGTTCAAAATAAGAAAAAAGCCTTAAATGACTAGAAATGTCTTAGAGAGGCAGCCAAACTGCTGGTTAAATGCACAGACTGTGGAAACAGGCTGCCTGGGTTCCAATCCTATCTCTGTCACTTTCTAGCTGTATGGCCTTGGGCATGTCACTTAACCTGTGTCTCAGTTTCTTTCATCTGTAAAACAGAGATAAAAATCATGTTGGATCAATGGCCTAATCATAAAGGACTCATGCCAGCATCAGGCACACAGCAGGTGCTAGGTAAGGATTAATGGGTAAAAATTTGACAAATGGAAGAGTCAAACTCACCAGGCAGCATGCACACAGGCAGTACATTCTAACTTTCTCAAAGTGTTCCAAAAATGTCTGAATTGCCATCTATTCTGGTAGCTGCAGAAAAGACACCTGTGTTACATGAAAGACTAGACAGTCTCTGAGGTTCCTTTTTTTTCAGTTCTAAAATCCCATGACTCGAAGTCAATTCCTTCACAAGTTATGAAGGCAACAAATGACCACCCTCTTGCTTCCATCAATCAATACTTTCTCACTTCAGTCAACCAGTAAGTGCCCAACTTGCCTGGAAACAAAAGCCTCTAACCGATGTAAGGAAATCTAAACCACTCTGTGCCCTCAGTCACACATAGGTAATAGAAAACAAAACAGAGAGAAAGAAGGGCTGGACACCAAGAGAAGGAGTTAGAATTATTGGCTCATGAGTTGGGAGCTTCCTCTGGTCTGAAGGCCAGTCGCGTCGTTGGTTTGTCTATTGAGATCTTTCAAAGTGCACGATGAGGGGTAATGGCATTGTTCTGACTCAGAGAGAAGGGGGGTTTCTGTCCTTGGTTCTACATGGGGGGCTGTTTCTTCTCCAGCCCCGGTCTTCAAAGGTTTGTATCTGTCGAAAACTTACTGCCCCTCAAGTACTCCCTCCTCCAAACAAGGAACCAAGCAGTTTCCCTATGGGAGTCACTTGGCAGGTCCTTGAACCCTTTCCTGGGCTTTTCTTTATCTTCAACTCTTGTGGGCCTCTCGTGTTTTCCCAGCCCCATTTCTTATTCATGACAGGCAGGGGGCTGCAAGCCTTTAAAACACTCTCATTCCTAAGTCCTTTGCCCTTCTCTCACATTGCCTTTCATCCACTGGCTCCATTTAAAAATGAGCTGCTTAATTAACTTCCCAGGCCATTTTGGCTGATTAAAACTGTCCTTGCTCTGGAAGAGGCTGTTGCATTTCTCATAACCGTGGCAGTCAGAAACCATACTTGTCCCTCTTCTTAGAGGAGAATCAATCTCAGCATTTTATGAGGTGCTCATTATAAGCCATCTCTATGAAGTCTGATGCCAAGCTGGAGAAGCTCCTTGAAATCAGAAATGAGGGGCCAGTGGAGGGCCAGATACCAGAAATATTTGAGCTCTGAGCCCTATGCTGTCATGTACCAGAGGTGTTATCTTGAGCAACTCACTTAATATTTCCGAGCCACTTTCCTCCTTCGTTCGGGAAAAATGGTGACAGAACAAGACCTCTAACGTTTACCTGTGCCTTACGCTTTCTCTTCCGATGCATCAAACAGATGCCGCAAACAGACACCGCAAACCACAAACTGTAAACCACAAACTGTAAACCACAAATGCCCTAAACAGATATAAGGCTTGTTTAATGAGGCTGCCCTTGGCCACACTGGATGAATAACCAGCAACAGTGCATCTTCTAAAGTCACCAAATTCTGCATGGTCACCTAGGTCAGCCTGCTGCAGCTTCATCAGTTTCACTGGAGCCTAAATTTTACCAGGTGCCAAAAGAGATATCTTAAGTCAACATGACTGTGGCCAGATCCAGCCTTTGGGAACATCCGCCACAGGCAGGATAAGGCAAGGACATAGAATCAAAAGGTGGGAAGCCCAGGATCCAGTTTTTATGGTATTATTAGTTAGTTGTGGGATCTTCTCTGTACGTCTAGTTCCCCAGACTCTCCCACTGAATAGAGTTGCTGTGAGATAAAGTCCTAGACGAGAAATGACTTAGCTATAAACACAGGAGACAATATTATTATAATGGTTTTACTGATTCATCCATGAAGAACCAGACGCCCATTTCCCTATGGTTCAAATGAATCCAAAGCCAGCACAAGGCCAACTGTTGTACCAAGAGTTTGAATAAGCATTGTAACTTTTATTATTTTCTTAATTCCAGTGTAGTTAACATACAGTGTTGTATTAGTTTTCGGGTGTACAATATAGTGATTCAACAATACTATACATTACTCAGTGCTCATATTGATAAGTGTAATCTTAATCCCCTTCACCTACTCTAGCATTATCACTTTTATTCATTTTTTAAAAATTTTTTAAGTTTATTCTTGAGAGAGAGAGAGAGTGCAAGCAGGGGAGGGCCAGAGAAGAGAGGGAGACACAGAATCCAAAGCAGGCTACAGTCACCAAGCTGTCAGCACAAAGCCTTATGCCGGGATTGAACTCATGGACCATGAGATCATGACCTGAGCTGAAGTCGGACCCTTAACCGACTGAGCCACCCAGGGGCCCCGCATTATCACTTTTAGAAAGAAAAACCTAATCAGGGAAAGAGCCTTGATTTTGACCTCTAGTGTCAAGAAGAATTGGTTCATTAAAGGCACAAAATACATATGGAATTGCTAATCCACACTAGAATTTTCCCATATGATATGACAGTGTTATTCCATTCCGACGATACATGTTTACCTTTTAGCTCTAATTTTAACATTGCAGAAAAGCCCATTAGTTGCTACTGAGAAAGTTTCTTCATTAACTTGTGTGAGGTGTTCTGAGTTGGGTCTGCAGGACTGCTTACAGAGCCCTGAACTGTCCACTTCCTGGTCAGCTTTGATCCGGTGGGCTTCATGGAAATGCTTCAGCAGTTGATGTGAGAGCTCCCATTATCCCTCTCCTACATGATGCCCAAGTCCATGAGTGGATGAGCTCAAATCCCCTCCCAGAGAAAAAGGTACTATCAGGGTTGGGTAAAAAGTGTGTTTCCTGGTGGTCCCTCCGCCGGCTGAAAATAGCAAGTTTTTATGCCACTAATTGAAATTCAAGTTAAAAATACCTATCTTTGTATCTTAACTTCACGACCAAGGCCATTATTAAGCTACTAACAGATGCTTTAGTCCCCAAATTGCTCCTTCCTCATCACAGCTGTCACCTTGCCCTGGGCATTAGGACAGGCACTTTACAAGCTGGAAGTGTGGAACAGAAGGGAAGACACTGAAATACAGGGCATGAGTCTGGCTTTGCCACTCCTTTGCCATTCTTGGACTTCGAATTTCCTTCTTTCTACAAGGGAAACAATCTCACTCAGTGTTATCTTGTGGAGCTGCCATGAACATGAAATGTAATAACCCATATTAAAACTCTTTGAAAAGAACAAAAAGCTCTATAAATACACTGGCAATGCAAATTTGCAGGTGAGCGGACAGCCACACGGAACGACAGAAGCTCCATTTGTGAATTCTCTGTTAATTGCAATTTGAATGCCTATACCCAATGCTCTCAATGCAATTAGAAAGAAAAGCGTGCTCAGGAAGTAAGAACGAGGTCAGATGGATGGATTGCAACAAAAGAGAGAACCATTTTCCAGCTACAAGCAGTTGGAGGAGTGCACTGACCATGTTATTTGGATCTGAACAGCAATCCAAAAGGCTCTGGATGTACCATTATCATGACAGTTAGAGCTCATATTTTTCTACCACTTACTGGGATACCTTTTCATTCATTTCTCCAATTTTTTCCCTCCATCCATGTCTGTCTGTCTGAATCGAGTTTGGGTTGTATGCATCAAGTAATCATTAGGACCAAGGCCATGATTCCTGAAACTATGGGCAGTCCCACTGAAGAGGCCAGGGCAAGGGGCCTGGACTGGCAACCAGCCAGAGGACCCATGTTCAAGGGCTGCTCCTCAACCATATTTTCATGTTGGGCTGACCCTGCTATCCCTGAACACGTCATGCACGCTTGGTGTATTTAACAGACAGTCTTCTTCAGATATCCCTAGACATCCAGGAATGGTATATATGTTTTTCTTAGCAAGTGGACACATGAATGTTACTGTGGTTGACAGACCCCTAATCTAGCCACCAACAACTTCTCCCAACATTGTATGTGCATGCTGCCCACACATTAAGAGGTACAGTCTATTTTTCCTCCCTGTGAGTCTGGGTTGCCCTTGTGACTTACTTTCACCAACAGAAGGTGCTAGAAGTGATGTTTATTCCAGGACTCTTGGGTCATAAGAGAACCGGCAACTTCTGCTTACTCCTTCTATGTAGAAGTCTGGCTACCCTGAAACCACCATGCTGTGAGGAAGCCCAAGCCAGACATAGAAAGAGATCACACCGAGGAGCATGGAGGTATGAGGAATGTGAGTGAAGCCTTCTTGGATCTTCTGGTCCAGCCCAACACAATCAGCAGCTGAGAACAGCCAAATGAGTAGTCCCATTTGATGCTTCATGGAGCAGAAGAATCAGCCAGCCAAGCACTGCTCAAATTATACAACTGTGAGAAACAGTAAGTCATTGTTGTATTAAGACACCAAGTTTTGAGGTGGTTTGTTAGGCAGCAGTAAATAAATGAAAAAGAATGTCTCAGAAAGAGCACTCAGAAATACTGACGTAAATGACATCATCAGTTATCTAGACAGGGAATTCCAAACCCTTCTGTGCAGCAAAGAGCTAAAATCTTTTATTCAGCAGCGGTCTTGAGAGGCTAAATAGTCTTTTATGTGTTCCTACTTCCCACTTGGCTTGCTCAACACTCTTTGGACGTGTCTACCACGCCTCCATGCAGGGGCTCCAACTAGTGGGATGCTGGAAGGCTCTGGTGGTAGAGACTTGAGAAGCCTGAGCTCCAGCTCTCACTCTTGACCTTGTGAATTACTCCAAACTTGGGGCAACGCATTCATTCCCTGCTACCCGTTTCCCGTCTATGACATGGAGATGGTAACACCTCTCCTATTTTCTCAACAGGTTTCTTGGAGTAGCCGAATGAGGTAGAGGGTGTTAAATGAGCGTTAAAGATATGACGCAATTTTCCTACCAGCTATTTCATAGCTTTAATTTCTCAGATTAAAATGTTTACAGTAAACATCATGAAAAAGAGAAAGAGAAGGCACAGCACCCCCTCCCCCCCCCCCCACATGACCTAAGAACAAGACTTCCAAGATGGCGCCCAGAGTACAGCAAACTTCACTCAGGGACAAACAGCAGATGGGATCTGGATAAGAGCAGCTTTGCATTAGCCAGCCAAAGTTCAAGGGAAGTCCCCTGGGACAGCTAGCCAAACATTTTTAGCAGCCCTGTCAAAAGAGTCCAGTTGGGCATGTCATTAGCAAAATGTCTGGGACAGCACTCAGTGAGGCATCCAGGTCGTGTCTCTTTGGACAGCATTTCTCTTCCTCTGACCAGCAACCAGGACAAACATGGACAGTGGGTCATGCCCACTACTTTCTGTTCTTACCCACCCTTTCAATCCGAGGCGGGCTGCCAGCTCCCCATGCTGCAGGCTGTTGTCATATATACCATGTTGGTCTAAAGCAGCAAAAGCCACCTTGAAACGGGTGACCTATCAATCTTGATGCCATTACCTCAGAGCACAGACTGCTCACAGATGCTGGTCGTCAGTCTAGATCCCTGTCTCCCCCAACCGCAGCCCACTCACGGCTTCCAGGGGAGCCTCTGACTCAGCCAATGGGGAGACCCCACAGCCTGAGAGGAAAGGGGACAGCAAGGGAGACAGAGCCTACAAAAATCTGTCAGTCTCTCTGGGTCATGATGAGACCTGGTGGAATCGATCTCCTCAAGAGCCACTTGTTGGAGACGGATCAATCACGACGTGATGAAGAGCCCTACGAGACGAAACCACAAATCAAACTTTCATTACCAGATGAAGGGAGAAGTACCACAAGCGAAATCCATCAGTGTTGACTCTTCTCTCAGATGGGCCAGGGCAGACGAGAACTTGCTCCCGCCGACGCCTTTCGCACTTGTTCCTACTGAACGCGGCCCTCTCCGGTGAACACAAGTTCATTTTGCGGGCACAACTCCTTCACCACTGCAGCGGGCAAGGGGGGGCCCGCTCTGTTTCCGAAACTCCTGTCTCTCCTTAATGCCCAGGAGAGGAGCCATCCTGAGGCCACTATCAATCTATGTTTTTTTAATGTTATTTTTGAGGCGGGGAGCAGAGAGAGAGGGAGATACAGAATCCAAAGCAGGCTCCAGGCTCCCAGCTGTCAGCACAGAGCCCGACACAGGGCTCAAACTCACAAGCTGTGAGATCATGACCTGAGCTGAAGTCAGACGTTTAACCGACTGAGCCACCCAGGTGCCCCATACTATCAATTTAGAAGACTGCCCTAGGTAAGCCCCCAAACTGAAGGGCTGGGAGGTGGGCGGCTGGCCTCTGACTTGGGTCTGTAATCTGTTCTCAAGGCAGGAGCAGGAGAGGGAGGCGTGCCTCCTAGGTAGAACCAATAAAGAAAAACCCAGAGCTCCCCAAAAGATACACAACCCTCAGAGGATCTCATCCAAGCTAAGTCGGTGGGCCTGCCCCACTCATTTCCACACAGACCCCTCAAGGCTGCCCTTGACATTTATTTTAACTCACTTTTCCTCGAGAAACAATCTGTGTAGGGGGAACAAAGAATGATTGCCTGGTTCCCTATAAAAGCACACAGTAAATGTTCAAAAAGCCAGTTAAAGCACTTATTGGAAACGGCTCTGAAAAGTCTGAAATACTGAGCAGAGGCAGAGGGTGATGCAACGTCCCTGTGGCCTGGTCCCTTCCCTGGGTGGGCTCCTGTGTCTCCTGCAGGCGCACCATCCTGCCAGGCCGCTTTTCCAGCTTGCAGGCAAATCTGATCATGTTACTCGGAGGACCGGCCCAGGGATCTGGCCTCTGCCTGCTTATCCAGACTAAGCTCTCTCCCTGCCAACCACCCTAAACCACGTGTGCTCCCCATGCCAGCCTCTCTCATGTTCTCCCTCACCTTTGCCCATGACGTTCCTGGAACCCTGCTCCATGTTCCTGACCTGGCAAAACCCTATTCCTCCTCCAAGATTCCACCCTCCAAGATTCCTGCTCCCGCAAGCCACCTCTGAGCCACAACGCCTCCTGTCCATGAGCTACCATGGAAGCCCCGGGCTGGGAGGTCATTTTAATTCCCCATCTTATGACCCTTAGGTAGACTTGCAGCAATCAAATAATGTCCTTTCTCTAAACAACGCTGGTGCCATCTGTGTCCTTCCTTCTAGAGCAGTGGTTCTCGAAGGGCAGCAGCAATCAGCACCACCCCAGAGGATGTTAGGCATGCAAGTTCTTGGGCCCCAGCCCAGTCCTACCCAATCAGGAAATCTGGGCGTTGCCCCAGCAATCTGTAGCTTAACTCTTCTCCAAGGGATTCTAGTGCACACTCAAGTTTGAAAACCGGTGCCCGGGAGCCTTCAAAGGCCACTGGGAGCAGTTCAGATTCTGCTCAGTAAGCTCTGCCTGGCAAGTTCCCCTTCTCCAGGATGGTGGAGCCTCTCCACGGCTGAAAGCAGCTGCGTTCACTGGAGCCAGATGCGGAAATACTTCCCCTCCCTGTACCCCTTGGACTAAACAAGAATCACCTAGGGAACAAAGGAAACCAGGCAACTCACGAGCGGTGCTTCAGGGAGCTCTCACTAACCCTGAGCAGTGGGCGGGTTCTCGCAGCGGCTGGCTGCACGGGACAGAGTTCACCTCAGGCGAAATCCATGGCTGGAGCACCTTGCTCTTACAGAAGCTGCTTTCTGGCTATTTTTCTCCAAAGGACAGTGTTAGACACATCGGACAGTGTTAGACACACATCCACATGACAGGCAGAGCCGCCACTCTTGTGACAAGTAGACAAAATGGAACAGAGCAATTAGGAAGACCCTGGCTGTCGGTTGCAGCTGAACGTGCCACTGATGGCCACAACAAAGGCTACGGCGGTGAGATGAATGTGTTAGGTTTTGTCGCCCACTCCACGTCAGGTCACTGCGTAACACATTCGGGCCGACGGGAATGTCCAAAGAACCAGAAATGGACAACTTTTTAGCACTGACTTTTCTTATAAGCCCTTGGAGCTAGCTTTCCCTTCATACTTTATTTTTATTGAACACCTGCTATGCACAGAGTAATAAGCCAGGTCTCACTCACCCGTGAATTACAACCTTAGCTGCATATCAGAAACAGACGAGGAGCTTTGAAAACATTCTGATGTCTAGTCCCGAGCCCAGACCAATTCAACCAGAATCTCTGGAGCTGGACCCAGGCAACAGCATTTTAACAATTCCCCAAGGGATTCCAACGTGCAGCCAATTCAGGAAACAGTGGGGTTTTGTTGTTGTTGTTGTTGTTATTCTTTTTTTTTATTATTATTTTGAGAGAGAGTGGGGAGGAGCAGGGAGAGAGAGAGGGAGAGAGAGGATCCCAAGCAGGCTCCTCATGGTCAATGCAGGGCCCAACGCAGGGCTCCACCTCATGGACGGTGAGATCGTGACCTGAGCCAAAATCAAGAGTCGGACGCTTAACCAACTGAGCCACCCAGGCACCCCTGGGGAACCATGGTTTTAAATACTGATGTCTGGATCCCACCCCCAAACCACATACATCAGTCTTGAGGGCTGGAGCCTGGGCATGTGTGTGTAACACACACACGAATGGAATTTTTAGAGACATCCATTATCACAACATCGTTTACAGCCCTGCCTATTGGAGCTAGTGTGAACTGGCTGTATGAATCTGACAGGGAATGGCACAAAAGGTACATAATTCATAAAAACGGCATTCTCACTAGTGAATCCTACCCTCAGGGCTCCCAGAGTTCTCACACTTTGGGTACCGTCTCTCTCTCTCTCTGGAATGTCTCTGGTTTTCCTTTGGGTGCCTTCAGACCAAAAAAAAAAAAAAAAAAAAAATCTTTCCAGCTCCCTTCTCAGCATGTTTGAAAACTGGAAATGGCTTTTGAGGGTTAAATGCCCAAGGTTAAATTTAGGAATTAGAGGGCTCTTTGCTCTCTGCTGAAGAAGGTAACTTCTCAGGTCAGGTCTGAGCCAGACATGGCTCACATTTTAAGAAACCAATAGGTAAGACAGAAAATACTATTATTCCTCATTTCACAACTTTGATGCTGTGTGCCTCGATCTGCCCAATGTGTGAGGGTGATTTTTACTCAAACGCAAACAAATGTGGTTGGGATACTTACCATCTATTGTGAATCCTTTGGTGGAAATGCTGATGTTTATATAACAAGCATGCTTTTAAAAAAGGCACACCTGCAAAATCATTAAAACTTAGAAAAATAAGCCCAACACCTCCTCCTTTTCAGATTACCTCTGCACAGTTTTAATTTAGTGTGACCTATTTTTTTTTTGCCAGCATTGACCATTTATCTACATGCCTGATGACCAAGGGAATCATTCTCTGTAATCACTGTTGCATCAGGAGGAAGGCTGGGCTGGAAGTTAAAAGACATGGGCTCTGTGTCCCATGTCACCTCTAATTCCCTGTGTGATCCAGAACAAGTTATTTGATCTTCAGGTTCCTCAATTATAAAGCAAGAGAATAAGTTCTTGCAAAGATGGTTTTCTTCCAGTTCAAACATCATGTGGTTCTAATTTGCTTGTGGACAACGACATTAGCCTAGTGGAAATGACTAAGAGTATTACTTTGTTTTCCTAAAAATGGATAATTATTTGGGAGAAAGTACTTTGGGTAACCAATTCCCTAAAACAAAGATTAAGTAACTAATATACACACCATACTGTCCCAGATGTGGTAAGGAAAGAAGAGAGATGGCCTATGCTGATAAAATTAATGAGGAAAACAATTACACATCTAACCATGATTAAAGAAAATGAAACATGTTATGGTATGAAAACAGAGAGGAGGCAGCTTGGAGCATTTAGAAAAGCCTGTCCAGAAGCAATAGTAAAGTTCTTTCTATTAAAGTTTCTAGGATGGGTTGGTGGGTTAAGCATCCAACTCTTGATTTCGGCTCAGGTCATGATCTCACGGTTCATGAGTTCGAGCCCCGCGTTGGGCTCTGTGCCGCCAACGTGGATCCTGCTTGGGATTCTCTCTTTTTCCCTATCCCTCTGCCCCTCCTCTCTCTCTCTCAAAAGAAATAAGCTTAAAAAAAAAAAAAAAGTTTCTAGTAAAGTTAGGGTTAAAAGAACACTGAACACAGCTTCTAATTCTGGACTTCCCAGGTAGTGATTCTGTTGCATAAGACAAGCCACCCATCTTCCCCAAGCTCAAGGCTTCCCATCTGCCAAGTGGGAATCCTATAACACAGACCCAACATACTGGACAGACCACTGGGAGGCACAAAGAAAACACCAGCATTACAGACAGGGCTTGCTAAAATGCTGTCTAGTGGAAGTTACACAAAGCTGGGGAGGACCTACTGAGCATGTGTCCCTATCGATTTTGAGCTGATGATTTCTAAAAACCAGAATTTCTGCTGAGAAAGGCATCTAGAGATAAAATTCAGAACTGATGGGCTATCCTACACAGTGGCTTCTTTTCTTTCTCTCACCTTCTTAATTTTCCCCTTATTTACTTACTAAATAAAAATGTGGTTATTGTTTTAATTAAATAGTATAAAAAGGTATAAGATAAAAATAAAAAATGCCTTCCCTCACCCCTCTCGATCCCCAGGAGCTTCTTACTTTACCACGACTAACAACAGCTTATGTATCCTTCCAGAAAAAAGCTGGAGACTGGCTCATGATCATAAATATACATGTACACAGTCTCGTATCTACCCCCTCTATCTACAGCTAGACACCTTCTTTTCTAGGTATCTATTACTGGAGAGGAAAGATCTTATTTCAAATAATCTCAGTTTAAGGCCATATAGTTTTAGATTACTGAAATCTGACATTGCTTTTAGTGGTGATAATTAAATAATAATGCTATCATTATTTCTTACCAATAGGAAAGGGGAACAGAACAAGGTTATTTAATATGCTATGGAAGCCAATTCTTGAATTCAGGAGTACAGAGCAAAATACCATATTGTTTTTGGTTAAATAAGAGAAAAGTCAGCCCTGAGAAGACTGATAAATACACCTTTGGTTCTGCAGATCTGCTTCTGAAAAATGGAATAGAGAAGTCAATGATTTTTTTATCTCCTCTTGTTCCATACATTCATTTCAGGTTCACTTTCAAAGAATGCTCATTAAAAAAAGAGGGGTTTTCAGCATTAACAAATTCACTGAGTAACTTTTAAAGAATGAATGTATACGCAAAAATTTAAAAACAAGACTTTAAGCTATTAGCTAAAGTAATTTAATAAATTAAAAGCATTTTCACATTGGACACATAACTCCCTGTCATCCTTCATCCAACAAAATTAACAAGGACCCAAGGTTTTTTTATTTGTCTTTAATCTCCATTCAGCTCAAGAATATGGTAACGTAGAGAAAAAATGAACAGTTATTTAGGCCATGACATGCCCAGGACTATTTACCAGACATACTCTCACTCACACTGTTAAAAAATGGTCTCTCTCCTTACTCCTACATCCTACGGTTCTTGTCATTTCGATGGCACACATTTCACTGGCTTTATTGCATAGCAGATGGGTGGGACTGTTCAAGCCCCCTTCGAGTCGTACACAATGGGTATTAAAACTCTGTAATAATTGGTCAAGACATTTCTCCTTTGCTCTCTTCCAATCCGGAAAGCTCAAAGCAGTTGAGTGTAGTTACTCTATTGTTCTGTATTTCTCACCTCCTCTTCCAAAGTGGTTTACTACAATCATCTTCCTGATTCTCCTCTTACAAATAAAATCATTTTCTATTTCTGAATTTCTCTTTTTTTTTTTTTTTTTTCCTGCTGAAAGTGCTATAATGCTTTGCTGCTCTGAGTCGTCTAAAAATGTCTGAATATTTGGTAAAAAGTGCCATTGCCACCACACAGAAAAGGCAATGTGCTGGTCTCTGTGACAAGTACAGAGATTTGCTTGGCTAACTTTGTCTGAACTCCCTGTGGTTCTCACATATGTTACTGAAATCATAGCATATTATCTCTTATTAGCAGACAAAATGGTCTCAAAACAGCTGGAAAAAAAGTAAATTCAAATAAATGGGAAATCTGACAATAGAAATTTTGAGGCCTTGATGGATCTCAAAATACCTACAAATCTTTAGAAAAAAAACTTTAAGAGCCTACGTTACTGATAAATAAAAGAAATTTGGACTTGCACCTAACATGAATCATGTTGGAGGAATTAATTTACTTCTTTCAGGCTGAAGAGTTTTCAGACATCATGGTTCATAAATTCTTATGGCCGATGGGGCTTTATAGTAATTCTGCCTCTAAAAATAATCATGGGAGGGTACATTTTCTGGGAGAATAGAAAATTTGCTTCTTCAAAATTAATTAAGTCATTTATCGTTTTTTCCAAAGGGATCAGTCACAATCTAGAACTACCTGGGAATGGAACCACAGATTTGTTCTAAGGAACGGTTATTAAAGCCTAATTGGAGGATTTCTATTTCTGGCCAAGAGTGGACTGAGTTATATATAATCTTTCCTATGTGTGAACTATTATCAGATTAAAATAAAAACAAGCTGGATAAATCATCGTGGAATACCAAAAATGCCTCATGGTATACAGTGGTCTCCCAAAAGTTGGTGGGGATACCCTCCCGCAAAACAAGCCCTTTCCAGAGGGGCAGATCCCTACTGGCACAGTAGGGATCCTTGCTTCACCCGACAGCTACACACCTGAAGAGTGAGAGTTGACTTGTGGTTTCCTGGGCTGATGACAATTTTCGGAGAGGACAGCTCTGAGGTTCCCCAGGGAGAAAGGTCCCCCAAAATAAAAATAACAGCTTCCTTTAAAACAAGGCAATGGATGCTCTGGGAAGGTAAGTGGAGTAAGGTGGTGGAGAGGGATTCCCACCATTCCATGCCTCTCTGCCCAACCTTTTCAAACTTAGCACATTGGTTTTTTCACCGTAAAATGCTCTGGCTTTAGGAAAGTTGGGAAAAACATCTCTGAGAGTTGGAGGAAGGTAGGGGGGAAATACATTTGGCTAGTGAGCCTGAGAACACATGGGAAAGCATGTGACTTCTAAAAGCCAGAAAGGATTACATGAGCTTCTTTTGAAGCGTTAGATTCCACACGAGTCCCCAGAAGGGCCACCCCGACTCCTGAGCCTGGACACGAATAGTTTAGTCTCCACAAGGACTAGCCCTGGCCATGGGTGAAAATTCTGCTTCCCATATAGAATTGTTGGGCACCATGTCGAATGGAAGAAATCTCACCTAGCTAAAACGCAGTCTACTTGTCTTGCTTCTTAACAGTTGCTGGAATAGAAAGCATCTTCTTCCCTTACTATGTCCTTTGGTCCTAAATTCACATCTTTCTGTGGGCCGGTGTGGACGAGAAGGAAGAAGCCAGATGGAGACTGATGACTGATGGGGCTCCAGATGCCATTCCTGGAACAGCTTTCGCTGCCAGGTCACCTGCCTTATTAGGAAAAGCCTGAAGGATTAGTCTCATCTATGTAGGGAAATACATCTACATTTAGCTTGGGCCTTTGCGGGAATGTATTCATCCCAACCTTGGCTTTCCAGCTGTGACCAGGACATACTGGGAGTGGTGGAGAAAGTTCTCTGGTCATGGGCAGGCAAAGGGCAGCAGCTGTTTTGTGCTCCTCTCCTGTCAGTCTCTAAGGTAGTTCAGACTCACTTCTGCCTCCTTCCCGGCAGTGGTGAACTGGGTAATTTGAACTAAACTTCCCAATGAACACAACAGAGAAATAGGGACAAAATAGTTTTTAAAAAATCTCTCCTAAAAGCACAGAAGAGCTAACAGGATGGGGAGGGTCTTCGAATGTAAGATCTGGGAGAAGGAGGTCCAAAGACGTGGGCCTGGGGATGAGGGGCCACTTTCACCCCATCAGAGGGTGAGCCTTATAGGGCCAGGGGGCCAGGGCATCCCTAGGGTTAAGACCTGGTAACCACTTTATACTTACGGTTGGGACCCTAGGAATAAGAGAAAACAAAAACAGACTGGTCTGATTTCATGTGATGTGGGTGGGCTAGAAAATCTCAAGTCCCCAGATTGATCCAGAATTGCTGGTACCCCAAAAAGCCTGAAGAAGCTATTTAAAATCCTCTCTAGAACTGTCATTTTTATCAGCACCACTCAAAGCCTCGAATTACTGCATTTCATCTATCTTAAATATCACTAATTATATGACTGCACTACTATTTCAGGTACTGGTGAAAAAGAAAAAGAAAAAATGTTAGGTACCTACTATTTTAGGTACCACCTATAAATGTAGGACTCCGTCAACTGTAAATCACATCTGAATTTCACAGATTAAAGGGTGACGAAAAATACATCTTAAAATTGATGAGCTGATATTCGTGCAAATATTTCTTCAAAACAATATCTAGCACACATTCAATCAGGCACATAAGGAGATATAACATAATATGAACCAGCATGATAATCAGAACGAATCACAGACGGAAAAAACAGCTGCATAAGTATTCCAGATGGAAAAATTATGACATACGAAATGGAAAACAACTGTACTTACTATGCTCATGGAGATTCAAATTGGGCTTAAAGAGTTCAAAACAAGGAAATAGGAACTATATAAAAGTGACATTAAAGATCTAGAAAAAGAACTAGAAATTCTAGAATTGATATTCAGTAACTCAAATTAACAATGTGAGAGATGATTTATCTGCAGATTAGATACAGCTGAAGAGACACGGTGTGATTTAGAAGACAGGTCAGAAGAACTATCAGAAGGTAGCTAAGAGATATAAAAAAGGTGGAAAGTACAGGAAAGAGGGTAAGAGACATTAAAAATATAGTAAGGAAATTTAAGACAGTAAAATGACCTTGCAATACAAAGTTCTCCCAGAAATAGGCAAGGGAGTTCAGAGGAAGTTGCTAATAACCCTAAGCTCAGCTCCCTCAAAGACCAACTACACCACTGAGGCAGGTCACCTTAATGAAGATCCAGAGGTAGAATAACAGCGGTTAAAAGGTGCAATATTGTGATTTATAGGAAATACGTATTTGGCAATTCAGATGACCAAAGCCTATTTCTCACACATAGTTGGTCTTCATCTACAGCCACAGTTCCTGGTTCACAGCCCCTCAAACCTTGGAAATTTCCTGAGCTAGAACAGCAATGGGAACATCTTTTTTCATAATATTTAGCCTCTGTCCTCAGTTCCTAAAATCACTGCGAGCCAAAAAGGTGAAATAGGTCTCTTGGTACTCATAAAAAGCCCCACTCTTTGCCACACCTGGGTATGTGTTAAACAGGTGACTCTTTGAAAGTACCTAAGAATAGGGGCTGGTTGCCAAGAGAACTAACCATGAATGCAGGGATGGAACTTTCAGTCCTACTCCCTGACTTCCAAGTAGGGGAGAGGGGCTGGAGGTTGAATCAATCACCAATGGCCAATGATTTAACCTATCATGACTATGTAATGCAACCTCTGTAAAATTCCAAACGGAAGGAGTTCAGAGAGCTTCCATCTGGGGAATCTGAATGCTTCTGTATTAATCACTGTGCCTGGCCCCAAACTCAATGAGAAACTCCTTTGTTTGGGACCTCACCCTATGTATCTCTTCATCTGGCTGTTGATTCATACTCTTTAATATCCTTCATAATAAACCAGTAATCCAGTGAGTCAACAGGTTTCCTGAGTTCTGAGCCATTCCAGCAAATTAACTGAAGCCAAGGAGCGGGTAGGGGGAACTTCTGATTTACAGCCAGTCACTCAGAAACAGAGGTGACAAGCTGGGCTTGCAACTGGTTTCTGAGGTGGAAGGTAGTCTTGTGAGACTGAGCCCATATCCTGTGGAAGCTGATGCTATCTCCGGGTAGATAAGTCAGAATTGAGTTGAACCATAGGACAGCCAGCTAGTGTCCAAGAATTGCTTGAATGTGTGGGGAGAACACATTGGTTCTCAGAACTTTTGAGGATCAGAACTTTTTATTTTATAATCACTTTTAATTTTTTTATGTTTTATTTATTTTTGAGAGTAAGAGAGACAGAGGACGAGTCGGAGAAGGGCAGAGAGAGAGAGAGAGGGAGACACAGAATCCGAAACAGGCTCCAGGCTCTGAGCCATCAGCACAGACCCCAGTGCGGGGCTGGAACTCACCACGAGATCATGACCTGAGCTGAAGTCAGTCACTTAACCGACTGAGCCACCCAGTGCGTCCCTGATCAGAACTTTTTAAAAAGAATATGCAACTACAGTTATTTTACCTTTCTGTGCATCACTCTCCTCACGTGTGAATGGATATAGTAAAATAGTTCCCACTTCACAAGCTGTTGTAAGAACTGAGGGTTAACAACTGTGAAGCAGTGACTCTGTGCTCCATGTATGTTGGCTGATACCAAGGGGATCGAGCTCCCTGTCCACCCAACCTTACTTCAGGAACTCAACAGGCAGCTTCACCACTATGAACAAAAAGAATTTAGCCTAAAACACAAAACTGGAAACGTTGGAACTGTGGAACATTAGGGTTGGACAGAACTCTTCATAGAATATCCAGAAGCTCAAAAGTTTGTCTTTCCTTTTAAAAAATGGGTTTTATATATGCAGATCAATTTCTTAAACCACTAACCCCAAACAGAAAAACAGATAATTAACAAAAGATACAAACAGGTAATATTACAGAGAAATGTTTAGCTATAGTGGTAACCAAAATGCAAACGAAAGCAATAGTGACATATTTTCCACTGATCAAATTGATAATTCTTAAAAAATTAAATACCCTATGCTACCAACGATGTGGTAACATCATTTCCATTTTTGGAACGCAATTGGTTAGCATGGTACATTCCACCCTTGGTTGAGTAGTTTCACTACCTGGAAATGTATACCAAGAAAACAATCCAAATTGTAGAAAAAGTATGGGCACAAAGTTGCTCACTGCAATGATACAGCAGTGAGAAACTGGGAGCAAATGATATTCACTAATATTGAATTGTGTAGCCTTTAAAAGTTATGTTTACTGGGGTGCCTGGATGGCTCAGTCCATTGAGCATCCGACTCTTGGTTTTGGCTCCAGTCATGATTGCAGGGTCATGGAATCAAGCCCCATGATGGGCTCCATGCGTAATGTGGAGCCTAATTAAGATTCCCTCTCTCTCTCTTTCTCTCTCTCCCCTTCTGCCCCTCTCCCCTTCTCTCTCTCTCTAAAATAAAGTGAAAAAAATTTCTTTAAAGTTATGTTTACAAAGAGTTTGTAAGAACATGGAAATTGTTATAATATTAACTAAAAAGATATGAATTGCAATCATATGTACAGTATGATCTCAATTGTGTTTAAAACTTGAGCTGAGGGAAAAAACACTAAAGCAAGCAAAAATATGATTGGGTCAAAGGATCATGGTAGGATTTTAAAATTTTTCTTGCTACTTCTCATAATGCATATATAGCAGTTTTCTAAATAGGGAAATAAATGGTTTTTTTTCTAATTATTTACTATAAGGCCATTATCAAAGAGCATTAAAGGAAGGTTTTTTTTAATTTAAAAAAATTTTATTGAGATATAATTGGCATATAACATTATATTAGTTTCAGGTGTACAATGTAATGATTCAATATTTGTATATACTGTGAAATGACCACCACAATAAGTCGAATTAACATCCATCACCACACACACGTTACAAATATTTTTTTCTTGTGGTGAGAACTTTTACGTTCTACTCCCTTAACAAAACAACTTTCCAATACACAATACAGTATTATTAAGTGTAGTCACTGTGCTGTACATAAGAAGGTTTGTCAAATAATCTCATTTCACTAAGTCAACTGTTGGCGCTTTCTCCTGGTTCTTTTCAGTACAACTCATATGCACGTATACCTTTGGCATAGGTGAAATCAGTGTGAATTAATGATTAGTTCCACCAGGATCAGATGACCCGGAAACTCTTCCTGCCGGGACCTCCCTCCACTAACACGCGCTGGCAACCAGGAAGTCGGAACAATTTTTCAGTAACAATGAGTGTCAAAGGGAACGGCACAAACTCTTCACCCCGAACCCAAGCTTAGCAGTAACCTTTGTGCAACCCTGGCAAGCCACCTAACTTCTCTCAGCCTCAGTTTCTCCGTGCATACAATGACACAAGGAGAGCTGCTCACTGATCCCCAAAATCCCTTGCAGCTTGAAGCTCTGTGATTGTGTGTAGATTTGACCCCAAATCTCCAAACAGGTCTTGACTCTTGAAAAACTTTGTAAAAATCAAATCCATGTAAACACAAATGGAAAACCAGCCATTTTTTTAAAAATCCCTCCTATAATAAATCTTCTCGTAGCGAGTCTTTTTATTTTTGTTAACTCTAGACACTGACATATTGACAGTTCAGTTTCACATACAACCAGGCCCATTTACATACTATGGCAATAATCATAGCACGTTCTATTCCTCACTGAAGGTAGGTCGATTTAAATTAAGGAAAAAGATTGTGAATGAATGAAAAGTCTGAAATATAGGGATTTTTGTTTTGGTTTGTTTTATTAGGTTTTCAAGTACTTTGATTACTTGCCTCCCCCCGCCCCCAAAAGGTATTTCCTACCTAGCTTGCTGCAATGCAAGGAGAAGTCTCATCCCAGTCTTGGGTATTCCAAAAAAGAAGGCTGAATCAATGAAATCTTACGGTAAACTCTCCACATAACATACTGAAAAAGAGTTTCATTCGCTTTCTCAATCAATAAACTTGGGCACTAGGCCAACCTCACTTACAATGTGCATGAAGTTACTTCTGTCCACGAAGGGAGCTCACACAGCTTCCTGCTAAACTTGAACCAACCTTGCCCCAGGTTCCATCCTAAAAAGAGGCTGCTGATGCTAATGCTGACCCAGAGCCGCCGAAGCTCTGAAAGTTTACTTCTGAGGACAAACGGTAACAGAAGCACAGGCCACCCTGCATTTAGCAATTCCATCTTGATCCATGCTCTCTAGGCATGCCAAGTCTTTGAGAAGCTTCCCTTAGCTCTTGCCGTCATCGGTAGAGGCAAGTCTCTACCTTCCTATCCCTGCGGCCACAGCTGTCCTGTGGCTCCTCAAATCTTTCCAGAGACAGCTTCACTTAAAGCTAATGAAACTGAAACCCCTCTTGCACAGGACCCTTCCGATGCCCCAGCAACGCTGTCATCTGGTCATCTCGTCTTTTCCTTAAAGGTGACCCTCAAATTACATAAGCATCCTGTCCCATCAGAACTAGATCCTCTCCCCACCTCCCTCCCCAGTGCTGCTCACCAGCCACTGCCCAAGCAGCGGCTGGGATGACCCTATGGGCAATGGTAGCTGCCTGTGGCGGTTCTGCTACCCATATTTCTGGCATATGAATCAGCCACATGCTAGGGGAAGAATTTGAGTTTTGCTTTTTTTTTTTTTTTTTGCCTCAAAAGATTGACTTAACATAATGGGCAGATTCGACTATGTGGGATGACAAGAGATGCTTCGCTGACTTATGAAATTACTCATATGGGAAGTTCTACAAAGTTAACTTCACATTTACTAAGTCACCTTGACCAAAAAGAACCAAGTTACATTAAATCAGGCCTCTCCCAGAAAAGTAGGAAGTTATACAGAATGGTATGTATTAACTAATACCCCTTAAAACAGTGGTTCTCAGTGCCTGGGTGGCTGAGTTGGTTGAGCATCCAACTTTGGCTCAGGTCACGACCTCGAACCCTATGTCAGGCTCTGTGCTGACAGCTCAGCAAAGAATCCTTCGGATTCTGTCTCTCTCTCTCTCTCTCTCTCTGCCCCTCCTCTGCTCCCGCTGTCTCTGTCTCTCCCTGTCTCTCTCAAAAAGAAATAAACATCAAAAACAAAACAAAACAGACGGTGGTTCTCAATCAAGGGTGATTTTGCTTCTCAGGGGACATCCAGCAACAACCAGAGACATTTTTGACTGACACAATTTGGGGTGGGGGAGGGCACGTTACTGGTATCTGCTGGGTAGAGGCCAGGGATACCGATAAACGTTCTACAATGCACAGGGCAGTTTCCCGTGACCAAAAAATTATTCAGCCCACAACATCGATAGCACTCAGGCTGAGAATCTCTGCCTTAAAATAGTGGGCATGTATAGACAGGTAAAGAAGCAAGGATTCTGCTTGGAAAACGATTAACCTTTAAACACTAGAGCAGGCAAAGGCCAGGTTGACAGACAGTTGAGGCGGGGCGGCGATCTGACTTTAGCCACCACACCATGACATGAAGCATGGAAGGCTCCAGATTTTCATGGGTCACACGGGACTGCAGAGACCCTTGCCAAGAGTGGCTACACGAGGAGGTGTAGTAGCATAATCTCAGGAGCACCAGGAAGGGGATTTTGCCTCCCCAATCACCTCCAACACCCACTTGCCTGTGCCTGAAATCCTCTCTGGGCGGACAAAGCCTTTCATTCCAACGAGGCTTACAGCACAAAGACCCCTGGAAGAGAGGACAGTGACCTACATTCATCTTCAAGAGAAAGTGACTGATGACAGATTGTTTTTCCCCTGAGTTTCCATACAGGGAAAGGCTCTGAGCAGCTGAAAGTGGTGAGCGCAAAGGAAGCAATAATGGGCCCGGATGAGGTAGGGAAATGGTGAAGTGGGCGAGACAATGTCCTGAGACAAATGTCCTCTACAGATAAGCCTGAGCCTGCAGGGAGGGAGGGATGCAGAGAGAAAAAAAGAAGTCACATTCTTAGCCTTGGAGAAGATTACAATCAAGTTCAGCTCAGGTGAAAAAACGCCAGGAATGCTCGAAAGAATGGCAGGGATCCAGCACCATCCCAGCAGTGAACAGGACACAAAGGTCCTCGCTGGCCCTGAGATCACAGGGAACCCCAAACTGTGCTGGGTGGAGCCCATCACCCCCCACACCCAGCAGAGTCCTGGACACAGAGTAAAATGCTCAGGCAGCATTTCTTTGTTGAATGAATGGAAACTATTCTAGATGAAGAAGGATCAAACTACTGGCTTGTTTCCCTTCACACCTCTGCTTACACCATTTTTCTCAATTTGGGAGGAAGCCTTGGTTTGAAGTCTCTTCTGCCCCTGTGAATCCTATTCCATCTCGCAAGGTCAGTTTTTGTTTTCTCTGTACATTCCTGATTTCGGCCCCTGTGGGGTTTTCCTCTGCTCTTCTCGTAAGTAAAGGAGGCCTGAAGCCACTCACCTAGTGCTTATCACATTTCCTATGTATCTTTTATAATGGGCCTACTTTCAGGAAGGATTTGAGGGGGGCTTTGGAGTTCATAACAAAAAAATATGATAATGTTGTTTAAAAAGAATTTAAGAGAGGGGCGCCTGGGTGGCTCAGTCAGCTAAGCGTCCGACCTCGGCTCAGGTCGTGATCTCACGGTCCGTGAGTTCGAGCCCTGTGGCCGGCTCTGTGCTGACAGCTTGGAGCCTGGAGCCTGCTTCGGATTCTGTGTCTCCCTTTTTCTCACTCCTCCCCCGCTGATGCTCTGTCTCTCTCTTCTCAAAAATAAATAGACATTAAAATAATAACAATAAAAAGAATTTAAGAGGGAAACTGGAGATAATTTGGGAAGAAAAAGAGCACTGTACCAAGAAGCTGGGATCAAGCAGTGCCCAGGAATTGCTGGAGCCCAAGGCAGAAAGATGAACACACTAGACATAGAGCAGTTCTCACCATCCAAGAAGAGGAAAGCCACAACACCATGAGCACAGAACTTTTTTTGACATTAAATTCTAGGAGGAATTTGCTCCTGGCTTTTCAAGTTTGCTGTGCAAGCAGTCTTTTTATGTGTTTATCTCAAGAACTCTGTTAAGTCCTTCATGACTGGGGTGCCTGGGTGGCCTAGTCGGTTAAACGCCCAACTTTAGCTCAGGTCATGATCTCACAGTTGGTGGGTTCAAGCCCTGAGTTGGGCTCTGTGCTGACAGTTCGGAGCCTGGAGCCTGCTTTGGATTCTCTCTCTCCCTCTCTCTCTGCCCCTCCTCCATTCACACTCCGTGTCTCGCTCTCAAAAATAAATAAACACTAAAAAAAAAAAAAAAGTCCTTTATGACAAAGACTACATCTTAGATTATATCTCCCTGATAGCAGCCTATATTAAACATAAGTGCTCAAATATTTGCCAAGAGACTGATGGCCCACAGTTTTCTTGACAATCTGGATATTCCAGTGTGTGTCAGGATCCCAAGATGATCAGAGTAATAGAGTCATCATATCTCTTAGCAGGAAGGACCCTCAGACCATTTGATTCTTTCACTTAGCCCCTAGCCACCCAAATGACGGGATTTTAAAGATATCCTCACCCCACCTGTTGTCACCAATTTGGAACTAGGAGTTGGAAGGTCCAGGCTGGACCTATCTTTGTGCCTTCCGCCACCCCCTTCATGGTTTATTTAGTTGGTTGTCCATTTGTCTGTCTTTCTGTCCTCACCACTGATTGTCTATCCCTTTGACTATCAGGACTTTGCCCTATTAACCTTTAATTCATTGCAGTAACTAGCATGGTGCTTTGCACAAAGGAATTGACAACCTCTCCCCCACCCCAAGCCCCTGGCCATGTAAACAAAGTGAATTGGAAAGGGGTCCCAGAGTAGGCCTTTGCATTATTCTGCCCTGCTCCCCTCCAACCCCTCAAGCTCTAGTATAGAAGACAAGCTCTTCCTACCCCACATGACAAGCAGTCCAGAAAGGGTAAAATGTAGGCTACTAAAGGAACTGAAGACTGAAGGGTCCAAAGACACATTCTCTCCTTTGTTTCCATATGTCTCCTAAAAGTAGGCTGGGCAATCCTTCAGAAAACACACACACACACACACACACACACACACACACACACACAACCTTTGTACACACAAGGTGTTCAGGAGATACCTATTAAAATAAGGTCACAGCACAACTACCTTGAAAACAGGAAGCACTCAATAAATATCTGCTAAATTGAAATGTTTGTAACACATCTACTTTGTACCTAGTAGATGCTCAATAAATACCTTTAAATTAAGACGATCCTAGGACTGCTGCCTTGCACATAGTAGGCCCCCTGTAAATGGCTATTAAATCTCATAGTGGCAGACGCTCGCTCCTCAGAGAACCGGGCAGAGGTGACATTAGTCAAATCCCAGGCAGAGATCCATGAATGGAAATGCGCGTCTCGAGGTAGCGCTTTTGAGAGTGCTGGAGAGGCGCGTGACAGTGCGCGGCCGCCGCGCACAGCGCGCTTTTTCCGGAGCCGCGGACGCACCGCCTGCTCTCGGGCATTGATTAGCGATCGGGACCCATTCCCCACCCAGGGGCGGGCAACGGCTGCCGCCTCCACTTGTCACTTCGGGGCTGCACCTGAAGCTCCCGCAACGGCCCCCTCCCGGGGCACCCGCCCACCCAGGCTTCTCGGATTCCGGAGAGTTGCGGCCAGAACAAAAGCAAACGCCAGCCGGGCTTCCGATTGCTTTCCGGTGGAGAGCAGCCGGGGAAGAGGCTGGGGGAGCTGGCCCAGGACCGGGCTGCGTGGTCAAACCCGACCGGCTGCCGGCAGCTGCCCGCCCTCCCCAGCGGATTCGGGCTGGGGATTGCCGAGCCGGAGAAAGCGGCGGGGCTGCCTCCCTCCCTCCCAGCTCTCCCGGGCACCCCGAGCCCCCGCCCTGGGGCCGCGAGGGGCAGAGTGGAAGCCTCAGTCGGGTGGGGCGTGGGGGGCGCTATAGTAACCCCTGAACGAAGCGCGAAGGCGGCTAGAGGAGAAGATGCTAGGGGACTGGGGCAGACCCCACAACCAAGATCCCAATTCGAACTCGCAATACGAACCGCCCCTCGGAGCCCCCAAACGCGCGGAACTGCCCGCAGGGGTGGGGTCCCCCCACCAGCACCCGGTCCCTAAATTCTCCTGCACTACACACCCCCCGGGGACGCCCAGTGGCAACCTTCCCATCGGAACCGCAGATCCAGGGACAGCCCCCGCGCGCGGTCGGCCGAGGAATGGGGTCTTTGAGCGCGGCCGCGTCGGTCCCGCGGGAGACACCCCCCCCCCCCTCGGAAACTCGCTAGTTTGGTATTTGCTTGGTTTTCTGTTGGGTTTGGGTTGTTTGGTTGTTTTTTTTTTTTAAGGTGAGGTGGGGGTGCAGAGAGAGCAGGGAAGTAGCATTTCTTCCCTTCGCCCGGCTTCTCCAGAACCCGCAGAACTCCGAGAGGGGCAGGCAGCGGGAGAAGAAAGAAAGCGGAGGGGGAGCCACTTACCCAAGGCAGAGCCCGAGAGCGCGGCGGCCCGGGCGCGAGAGACGCCTTTGTCTGCGGTCGCGGCGCCGGCGCGCTCGGCCAGGCGGGTCCCAACCCCGGCGCGCCGCGAGCTCCCGCGGGCGCCCGGACAGCCCGGCTCGCGGCTCCGGCTCCGGCTCGCGGCTCCGGCTCCGGCTCCGGCTCCGCTCCGGCCCCCGGCCGCACCGCCCCGCGATCGCCGCCGCCGCCGCCGCGGCTCCGCCCCGAGCCGGGCCCCGCCCCCGGGCCGCCGGGCCCCCACCTGCTGCGGCGGCGGGAGCCGGGGAGCCCGGCCTGGGCGTCCGGGGGCGGCCGCCTACCCCGCGCGCCCCGCTCCTGCCAGCCTCCCCTGCCACCCCGCGGAGCGCGCGCGGGGCGGACGGACCTTGTCCCCCGAAGCCCCCCGCAGAGGCAACCTCACCTGGGGGGCTTGGCGCCCGCGCGTTTTCTGAGTCGAGCCTCCGTCCCGAGGCAGCCTGGCCTTCCTGCCCGGGCGCACGTTCTCAGGAGTCCTCCGTCACCTTGGAAGCCGGTCCCCACTTTTGCCGGGGGGGAGGGGACCCCTCGGGGTCTGCCCGGGAGGGAGGGAGCGGGGGGGGTGGGGGGAAGCTGGATCCTCCCCTGCCCCGGCCGAAAGCGGGCCTCCCAAGCCTGGTCAGCCCCGCGCCGCTGCAGCGGCCGGGAGCCGAGGCGCGGGGGTAGAAGGAGCGGACCGGGACCTGGTGGCCGGTTTGGAGCCGTGCGGTCCTTGGCCGTCGCCGGGCAGAGGGAGACCCGGATGGGCGGAAGAAGGAACCGGCCCAGAGTCGAGGGGGCTCAGGGTGCACGTGCAGCGATCCAGAGCTTGCCTTAGATTCAGAGTCGGGCGCCTGGGCTGTGAACCTGTGCTCATTTGCAGGGCCGGGATAAAAGTAACAGAAGGGAACCAGACTTTGGAAGCCAGAGAAAAGGAAAGCAGAAGGCTCCAGACTTGTGCACGACAGTGGTAATAACTGCTGTTTAGGTGGTGCCTTCCAGCAAATCCACAGTGGTCCATACGGATTAGGTGCGTCACTTAATGCATTCGCCCCAGTGGAAATGTGGGGGAGCCACTTTTCTAGGCAGAGAAAAATATGATAACCTAAATATTGTATAATGAGGTCACTGGCGGCTTTAGCTGCCCATGAGCCCTCCCTACTCCCAACTCCCAAAGCATTCTGAGCAAGGACCTTAACTTTGGTACTTCATAAGGTCAGCTGTATCCTACGTTATTTCTGCTTTACCCCGCATTTCTACCTCCAGGGCCTAGTGTAATTCCAGGTGTGTAATGGGTGGTCAGTCACTGTTGAATGCATTAATGTGTGACTCATGTAACTGTTCTAAATTAACGTGGGCAAAAACAAAGATTTTAAATTGTGGGATCAAATTAGAAAACACATCAAGTGGGTAGAACAGTGATGGCCACATGAGGTGTAATAAATGTTAGCTCTAATGATCACATAGATAGAAATGCTATTAATCGTATGTATGCAGGTAATAGGTTAAGGTTACATGCTAACTTAAAGACAGCAGTTATCTGAACCTTCATTAACCTAAAGGAATGAGTAACGGTAAGGAGAGAATATTTAACAAGCAACTGTGTGTGCATCTCTGGTAAGACTTTCCTCCTATGTATCTTTCTCAAAGAGAACATTTTAACATTTGCTTCTTTAATTTTCATTACAAATAAGTGTTATCAATTCAGTGGGTATGCATACATATGAAATACTGTGTTAATTTATTCATTTTTATAACATCTTTTCTAGGAAGGAGGAATAAGAGGCCCCAAGGATTCTCATTTTGTCCAAAAAAGCCAGAAAAGCAAATGTGCCACCCCATTAAGCCCATTAGGCTGAGAGTCTGGTAGCTGTGAATAAAGAGACTGACCCAGGACAACACCAGCAAAGCTCCTAGTCTCCCTCCTGGGTGTTTTAGATCAGTGTCTTGGGTCTGTGAAACTGCTCTTGGGAGCAATGTGCTTGTCCACGTGAGATAATTTATCTCTTCCATTTGGCAACTGGGAAAATGTAATTTTCTCCGTGTGATGAGTGTGAGTGAATGGCTCATGCATAGTGAATGGCCGTCCTCCAAATTATGGTACGAGGGTGTGAAATATGCATTTTAATATCAGAGTCCATTACCGCACAATGCCAGGGGAACGAATGAGAACTGGGATATTTCATCTAGACACCCTGCGTCACATCAGTATCACATGGTATTCTTCTATGGATGCTGTTATTAGGAAACAGGTTATTCCTTATTTTTACCCTGGCAGAAGAAACAAACAGCTGGCCTAGATGGGTAAGTAGGAAATAACCACACAGAACCCAGAGGTTGGGAAGGTCTCCAGGTTGTTTGAGGACTTTTTTTTTTTTTTTTTTTCAGGGGCGCTTGGGTGGCTCAGTCGGTTAAGCCTCCGACTCTTGATTTTTGGCTCAGGTCATGATCTCATGGTTGGTGAGTTCAGACCCCGTATCGGGCTCTGCACTGACAGCACAGAGCCTGCTCGGCCCTTCCCCTGCTCCTGCTCTCCCTCTCTCAAAATAAAATAAATAAACTTAAAAAAAAAAAAAAAGAGGGGTCTTTTTTTTTTCATGGGGAAAAATGTACCAGCATTTCCCCACTGCCTATGACTGGACACCACATGCTGTATCTCAGTGACCAGGTCAGAGGTGCGCATGTCTGCTGTGGTCCTGGAGGACAGGAGGCGGGGGGGTTGTTGCATGGAGCAGGAAAGTGCAATGCCTCCTTTCTTGGAGTATTTAGATATAATTTTTTGAAATATTGTTTCTATAGATGGAATACCTGTGTCCCTTCCCCACCCCCCCCAATGCCTTTGTTGAAACCTAATCCCCACGTGATGGTATTTGGAGGTGGGGCCTTAGGAAGGTGAAGGGTCATGAGGGTGGAGCCCTCAGGAATGGGATTTCTGCCTTGATAAAAGAGACCCCACAGAGCTCCCTTACCCCTGCTGTCCTGTGAGGACACAGTGAGTAGATGGGCATTGATGAACCAGGAAGTAGGTCCTTACCAGGTACCAAATCTGCCAGCACCTTGATCTTGGACTTCCCAGCTTCCAGAACTGTGAGAAGGAAGTTTTGTTGTCTATAAGCCACCCAGTCTCTGGTATTCTGTTATAGCAGCTGGAATGTACTAAGACCACAGAGTAACACTTCTCCGGAAGGTCTAGGATCAAAAATGAGGTAACAAATGACCATCTTTCTCTATAGAACTACACATACAACTTACTTATTGTAGTATAATAAGAAATATATGTGTTCTTTGTCCCTGATTCCCAGCACAGAGCTCCTCAAACCCTTCAAATTTCTTGAGTGACTGGAGTGTCTTTTGTCATTCATAACCATACCCTTTTGAGTTTATTCTAATGAGATGACTTACGGTGGGCCCCTGCATCTAGCCTCTGGATGGAGCTGGTCACCGGAAAAACCAGGGGGTTAGAGGGTTGAAATTTTCAGCCCCACTGACAAACCTCTGGAAAGATTAAACTTGATAGACACTCTTGAACGTCAGGATTTGAAGGGCTGCCAGATGACATCCACTTGGTGGCCGGGGTTGGATGGGGCGGTGAACTCCAGTTCCTGGGGGACTGAAGCTCCTGTAAGTCGGGACCTTCCGGACCTAGCCCTATGTACCTCTTCTTCTGACTGTCCACCTGGAACCTTTCAAATATCGTTTATAATAAACTGATAAGCGTAAACAAATGTTTCTCTGAGTTCTGTGAGCCGCTCTAGCAAATTAATTGAACCTGGGGAGGGGGGGGTTATGGAAATCTGAAGTGGGCACAGGGATAGAGTTCTGTGGGACTGAGCCCTTAACCTGCGGGAACTGACCTCATCTCTGGATAGTGTTGGAATTGAATTCAATTGTAGGAAAACCGGTCAGTGTCCACTGAGAGTTGAATTGCTTGATGGTATTGGAAAAAACACAGCGGATTTATGAATTGTTCATACCTGTTTCCCGGTTTGGTTTTGTCTTGCAGAAGAAAATCTATTTATGATTATTATAGTTATACCTGATTTATGCCCTGTCAATTACAGACAGGGATACGAGGCACTTCGCAAATATTAAAAAACATGTGAAGCTATAAAGCACTCTTCTAACTTTTGGTACATCAGTCTTGGTTTACAGTTAGTATTAGTGTTTTATTAAATAAGGGTGGCTACTCTCCAGTTCTGGCAAAGACGAGGAAAGCCCTGCCTATTATTGGCAGATGTGGCTGATAATAATAGACTTCCACTTAGCTTTTACAGGGTTGCTTTCCCTTGACTATAAAGGAAACTGGCTGGCAAATAATAATAATAATGTTCTAATTAAGATGTGCACACAGTCTGTGATGGATGAAGTTGGCGCCCGAGGCACTTAGGAAATTCAATTGAGAAGGGTCAGAGTTTTGATTATGCTTTCTTGAGTCGTCAAGAGGAAAAGCAGCCAAAGAGACCATGCAATGACAGCATAGTATGACAAAAGAGCAGTGAACTGAGAGTTCATTCTGCCACTAACCAGCTGTGTAACCCTGGACAAGGCTTTTGCCCTCTCTGGGTTGTAGTTTTCTCATCTGTAAAATGGGAGGACTCACCTACTGGGTCAAATACTTCTCACGCATCACCTCAGATCAAGGTGGCCACCCGAGGGTCTGGCCACCTGAGGGTCTGTCTGTGCTCACGGGCCTGGGATAACGCCTCGCTTCCTATTCACTCTTTGCACCTCTCACTTGCTGCCCTGGAGCTTCCCTATTGCCTCCGAGTGGAGAGAGGCTGCAAGACCAAATGGGCACCCTTGCATAGAAGGGACAGGGGACTTAAGGCACACTGGGGGAGGTTCTCACCAGTGGGTTCCAGAAGCCAGCAGATACGATCTTTTTCACCTTCTCCAGAATGCAGCAGCTCATGTGGCCACTCAGAAGAGGATCCAACAAGATCAGGCCACCAGCTGAGCTGGATCATGAAAGTGCTTTGCTTCTGTTCTCCTTTTCCTTCTCTGCCCTGCTCCCCTTTCCTTCTCACTCCTACTCCTCTGGCAGGACTGCACCATTTTCAGGGATGGGAGAGGACTGTCCTCCTTAATAAAGAGTGGTGTGGAAGCTTTGGTCTCGGGATCTGCTTTGGAAATCCCAGGCTCAGTGTCCTAACGATTCCCGCCAGTGGAGGGAATCCACGTGTACTTTCTCAGTGAAGGAAGAGGAGGACCGCAAGGCAAGGCAAGTTGTTTGATGCAATGTCCTTCTGTTTCAAGTTCATTTGAAACAAAAATGTCCCGCCATGAAAACGCAGTTGAAATCTCTTGGACTATTTCGCACTGGAACAAGTTTGGGAGAAGATGCTAGAGATGGGAAAGTGGGTTTTGGATGGAGAGTTCTGAATGCACGTGCAGGCGAAGTGCAGTCTGGGGAATCTAAGGAGAAAGACCAGGAGGGAGGCTGGCTTCCAGGCTGGAGAGACAAGATGTGAACTCGTCATCACAATGTGGGTAGGAGGGGAGTCCGTGTTTGTGGTTAAGATTCCTGGGGAAGCAAGTCCAGCGAGCAGAAGGTCTAGAAGAGAACCTAAAATCACCAACTCCAGCAACCCTCTCTCTCTTGTCCCTGCAAAACCATTTTCTACATCTTGCCCTCTCCCTTTGTCCTACTAAAACAACACTGATTTGTTCAGATAGGGGGTTGAGATCCCTTGATCTCAGGAGGTTAACATCTTCTCAGGCCTCCAGAGGATGAATCATGAATGACTTAAAGGTCAATATGTAACCCAGGTCTGCTAATGAAACCTGGCAGAAGGCCTGCTAAAGAAAGCTCCCTTCCTGAATTAAAAGATTGAAAAGAGGGCAGAGATTGCATTGTTCTTCCTGCCTTGGATATAGATGTGATGCTGGTGCTACAGCAGCCACATGGTGATATTGAGGCAACAAACACAAGAGGAAGGCCAAGAGAATCTCAGGGATGCTAGCCCTAATATCAGTGAGCCACTAAGTCAATTTTAGCAGCTATACATCATCTTCTTGTGTTCAAGAAAAATAAATCCTTGTTTATTTCAGGCACTGTCAGTAGGGTTTTCTGTTCCTCAGAGCCAAAATCATTCCTGAGCCAAGGAAAATGTGATAAAGAACCAACAGGAGATCCAAGAAGGACAAAGATTCAGAAGTCAAGGAAATAGAATTTGAGGAGGCGGAAGTGGCTGACAGTGAAAATGCTGCTGAGGAGTCAAAAGAAAGAGGACACTTGAAAACATGAATGGAATTGTTCGAGTGAGAGGTCATTGGTCAGCTCAATGCGAGCCGTTCCAGTCTTACTGATGGGGCAAAAGCCAGATGTCAGTGGGCTAAGGAGAAAAGAATGTGAGGAGGGGAGGCACTGAATATAGACAGTTCTTTCGAGAAGTTTTGCCTGTGAATGTATCAAGAGCCTTCAAATGTTACTGAGCTTTGACCTATATTTTTCACTTGTAGAGATCTATCCAAAGGAAATAATTAGAGATACTGACAAAGATTTAGGCCATATTGCCCCAGCCAATATATAGGAGGTGTTTTTAATGGCACGGGAAAATATTCATAATGGATCAATTAAAAAACCAGGCCCTAAAAAATATGGCTATAAATTTGTTATATACATTATTCATATGCAAAGAAAAAGGCAGAAAAGAAATACATTAAAATATCCAAAATTACAGGAAAACTTAAATTTCTATTTTTCTTTATGTTTCAGAATTAGCATTTGTCATTTTTATGATCAGTAAGCTTTACGTTTTAAAAGCTATGACATTTGCTATGAAGGAAAAGAAACATAGCAGCAACTCGGGCCAGGTCCTAATAGGACAAATACCTGAAGAACAAGTAGGGGTTTATACAGCATATCGTGTTTTCTTCTTAGATCAGACTTTCAGGAACCTCGGAAGCAAATTTGATGTTCAGTCACCAGTATTTAACTTTCTCTTTTCTTTGCTTATTTGCTTTATCCCTTCTTGGGCCCCAGGTCCCACATCTACAAAGACAGGAAGAGGCATCTGAATAATTTGGCCCAGTGGGAAGGGTCCAGGCCCCCCAGTATGTCCCAGAGCCCCCTTGGCCAAGAGATACAGGTGAGAGACAGCAAATATCCCTCAAGGCAAGACTCAGATCAGAGACCTTTTTGTGAACTGAAAACAATCTATAGCAGATGGGTGATTAATCCCCATCTACTCAGAGCACATTGTATGATACCAGATGAAGAAGAGGAGAGGCCAGACCCTCTCATTAACGATACCCAGGTGGCTCCTCTCGTTACAGCTATGGCAGCATCACGACAGCCTGGCCGTGGAGGGGCCTGTCCCCCTGGGAACAGAAAGGTGGCAGGGACCAGGGAGACACTGCTTAATCAGCATGGCTGTGGTCCTGTTCCCCTCCCACCTGCCCCCATAGGTCCAGGCTCTAACGCCTCAGGTCAGGTCATTTGGGCCTCATGATGCCCTCGAGGCTCATGGCGAGTGATTCTTTTCCTCTGGATAGATTTCACTCTAGAACAGTGTCTGGCTCCCCTTAAGAACAAATGAGGAGCACAGTTATTAGGCTGTCGGCCATCCCATATTTAAATCTAATTCTCCGACAGGCACACCTGGGCTGTGTCATGATATTCCATGTAGCTTGGGGATGCAGCCCAGCACCCAACCCTGGAGGTCCTCGCCACTTCCTCTCGTGGCAAACCCTTCCGTGTCCCCATCACAGGGTGGTTGTGAGGGTCAAAGGAAATTATTCACATACAGACACTTTGTAAACCATGAGAACCTATATAGATAAGTCACTGTTATTATTATTATTACTCTATGGAGAAGCTAAAGTCTAAAATGAATATTCCTGGGGTGCCTGGGTGGCTCAGTCGGTTGAGCATCCGACTTCGGCTCGGGTCACGATCTCGCGGTCCGTGAGTTCGAGCCCCACGTCGGGTTCTGTGCTGACGGCTCAGAGCCTGGAGCCTGTTTCAGATTCTGTGTCTCCCTCTCTCTGACCCTCCCCTGTTCATGCTCTGTCTCTCTGTGTCTCAAAAATAAATAAACGTTAAAAAAAATTTTTTTTAATGGATATTCTGTCCCATTTCATTTCCTTGACTCCAAGACACTGAGAAAATCCGCAAACAAAGAACTGATCCTAAAACCCGAGTATTGCTGTCAATTTATTTCCGCAAATGGCTTGCCCCAAGATCACAACTTAAAGTGGAAATCTCTTATTTGGTCCCTGATAAATCCCTGCTATGGGTCTAAAGAAAGAGCAAGTGATAGTTTCTGTACAAAGGAAAGAGAGAGGGCAAAGGGGAACATTCGGAGGGAATATCTCTTGCCACAGTTAAGCTGAGGCCCTGAGGAAAGATTTGGTGAAATAGCTAGTTAAATTCCAGTCTGTCCTAAGGATCTTGGAAACCTCAGGGTTGGTAGAGACAGCCAGCCTTCCTCCAAGAAGGGCAAGCCTGTCGGAGAAAAGTCTGATCTACTCAGCAGCTGGGTAGAAGCTCTACTCAGCAGCTGCGAGAGAAGCCAGGGAGAGCAAGCCTGGACCCTGGAGCACGAAACACAGCTGCTGTGGGCACGAACGATGGCACTGTCCCCGCGCTGCCATTGCCAGAAGGGTGACAGTAGAAAAGAGCAAGTGGGCCCCAAATGCTGCTTGGACTTGAATGAGTTGGGGCTATTCCAAAGCCCCATGGGTGAGGAAACAGTGCATAAGAGCCTTGTTTCGAATCAAAAGTAATATGTGACAATGGCCTTCTGTGTTTGCTAAAATAGTCATCAAGTCTGGAGAGGACCAAGAACTAGCTGCCCATTCATTCAGATGATGGTGACTGGACCTTGCTAAGTAATTTCTAGGCACAGGAGTGAAAATAATAGTGATCTGTCATGCGCGGTTTTCACTCTGAAGACAGGAGAAGCTAAATCCTTCCGACGAGGTCCCAAGGCAGTAGGAGACAAGTGACAGGTGAGGTCCCAGCAAAAGTGCCAGAGGTTGAAAGAGGGGGTGATGATTTGGGGGTGAGAGGTCAGGGGAAGCTTTCATTCAGATTGTGAAGCTGATCTCGAACTCAGCGGATGCACGGAATTGAGCGGCAGTCCGCAGAGGGACATTCCAGACTGAGAGGGGAGGAGGGTGCGGGCAGGCACAAGAGCCAAGGCAAGGAGGCAGGAATGAAGGCAGGATGCCCAGGCAGCAGAAGGGTTAGCTCTTCTCCGGTGAAGGCTCTGTCAGGGGGACAGCAGAAATCAAGGCTGGGCAAATAACTTAGGTCTTGATTGCCTCCTGGAAAAGGCTTTGAAAGGCAGTTGAGGCGAATGCTGTGTGTTCCTGCAGGTGGAGTGTGGGGCACCGTGCCTGTCTTGGGACCTCGGGCATCAACCCTACAAACAGCAGGTGAGAAGCAGCCGCTGGGGCAGCCCCGGGAGCATCAGGTGTGCGCCCGCAGCCCAAGGCAGTAGACGTGACAAACGTCCATGAGCAGCTGTAGGTGGGAAGCTGAGGGAGGGAAGGGACTTCTAGAACACCCGAAAGGAACAGTGCTTTCTGGGAGGGGTGTGGTTGAGGGGCAATGAAATAAGAGAGGTGCGGAAATGCCCTTAGGGACTCTGCACTTGAAAATGCAGCGGACTGGAAAAACGATTGCAGGTTGAAAGGAAGCGAGGGCAGATTGTTGCCTTCCCTTCTGTGCCGCCTCCAGTGGTGGGGGGAAGGGGCAGAGCCAGCACGGAGAGATGTTGATACAGGTGCCCTTAACTCTTACTTTTTCTTCAGAGATAGTTTAATATGCTTATGCTTGATGAAGGTCCTTGTCCTCTGTTTACCTCTTAAACCTGGTCTCCTTTGGGCAATAACAGAGCTGTTTCGCCGTTCTTATGGGCACAAAGGAGATTTCAAGCTGGTTCTGTTTAGTCCCTGGCAAATACAGATGTCTTTCTCTTTCACTCCACACCATCTCTGTCTTAGCAACTGGTTGAGAATTTGGGGGAGGAGAGAGGTAAAGCGAACTCAGGGCTGAGCAGAGTCTCAGAGCTCAAGTGGGCAGAGAGCACTCTTACCGGACGGTCAGAGGGGGTGTGCTGGCTGCTGCTGGAGCAGGTCACCCTTCCCTTCCTCGACGGCAGTGGGAAGACATCACCCCCAGCTCTGGCAGTCCTGGAGACCCCCTCAGAAGGACAGCCATCCATCCATCCGCAGTCGCAGCCGTGGGCTCGGTTTCCATGTGACCCCCTGAGTAGTTGATGGCAGGACACCATTTGTGACCTGTCGCTGTGAAAAATGCGCAAATGTTTCTGACAAACCCTTGTTGGCAAGGCTGTGGAAAAAGTTGCTCCCATGTTGCTGACGGAGCACAAAGGGGTACAAGCAATGGAAGAGGATGGGGCAAGGTCTGCCAAAGTTACATATGCATATATGCTCTGCCCCAGTCATTCCACTTCTAGGAATTTATCGAAGTTCATCTTACACACGTATGGAACAATGCTGCTCAGAGGGGCTCATTGCAGCCTACTTTGTGGTAGTGAAACGGTGAAAATAACTCAAGATTACTCAGAAGGCACTGGCTAAATAAACGGACACGTGTTCCCAATGGAGAAGCATATAAAAAGGAAATGAGAGGAAGTTCTACAAAGTAATATGGAAATATTTCCAAGATGTGTTTATTAAATAAAAAAAGAACTCGGGGCAGAACAGGATAGAGTTTCTCCATTTCCAAGAATAATCTTTGGGATTTTAGTAACTCCCCATTTTAGTATCAGAAACACGTCTGAAAGCAAAGGCGTCTTTTAACCAGCACGTATGATTGTGTAGACAGAGAATCCAAAAACATCTATAAAACCCACAAGAAATAGTAGGAGTTAATTTAGCAAGGTTGCAGAAGACAAGATTAATAGGAAGACCGTACTGTATTTCGTTTTTAAAAATTTTATGTATTTATGGGGCGCCTGGGTGGCTCAGTCAATTAAGCGTCCGACTTTGACTCAGGTCATGATCTTGTGTTTTGTGTTTGTGGATTTGAGCCCCACATTGGGCTCTGTGCTGACAGCTGGGAGCCTAAAGCCTGCTTGGGAGTCTGTGTCTCCCTCTCTCTCTGTCCCTCCCCTGTTTGCACTCTGTTTCTCTCTCTCAAAACTAAATAAACATTAAACAAAATAATATTAAAAATAAAAACAAAAATTTTGTGTATTTATTTTAAGGAATCTCTGTACCCAATGTGGGGCCCGAACTCACCACCCCGAGATTGAGTCACATGTCTACCGACTGAGCCAGCCAAGCGCCCCATCGATTGTATTTCCACACAGTAGTGACAAACAATTGGAGAAAACAATGGCGAAAAGCCCACCATTCCCAATACCGTAAAAACATAAAATAGGAATATGCTTAACAAAAGATGTGCGTGCCTTTACACAAACTCAAGATGACAAAATACTGTCAAATAAATGGAGAGAAACAACATCTTGGTTGCTTGGAAATCTCAGGATTGCTAAGATGCCAGTTGTCCTCACGGCTGTGTCTCCCCGTGCATCACCTCACCGTGGGTGACAGGTTGGCCTTCCTTTTACCCACATGAGCCTATCTCTCTCCGGTTTGGCTGTGAATTTACGAGACATAGGAGGACAAATCCGAGGGAGAGCCTCCTGGGAGACCCAGAATCACCCCGCCCCCTCCCTAGTTGAGTCCTTGTTACTAAGCCAGGCGTGTGCCTTCACCCTCAGAGGGAGCTCTCTCCCAGGTGAGGACTCCACGTCTCATGCAAAATTTGAGGAAGACCCTCAGAGAGTCCAGGTCAGAAGGGTGCAAAGATATAATTTTGACCCACGTGACTACACATTTAATGCCGGCCTTTTATTGTTCCTGGCTGCGGTATATGATTTTGTTCAAGAAGTTTTAAGGTTCTCAAAAGCAGTAAATTGCATTCTGCGTTGGTTTCCCACACCCTAGCATAGCACTGTCCCGTAGGACTTTCTGCAATGATGGTTGTGCTGTCTGATAGAGCGGCCACTGGCCATAGGTAGCAATTAAACCTTGAAATGTGGCTACGATGACTGAGAAACTAAATGTTATTTTATTCTTTTGATGTCCAATAGGCTGCACACCCAACATGGGGCTTGAACTCATGACCCTAAGATTAAGAGTCGCATAGTCAGGGGTGCCTGGATGGTTGAGCGTCTGACTCCTGATCTGGGCTCAGGTTGTGATCCCCAGGGTCGTGGCCCCAGGGTCATGGGATCGAGCTCGGCAAATGGCTCCGTGCTGAGTGTGGACCTGCTTAGGATTCTCTCTATCCCTCTCTCTTTCTCTGCTCGTCTCCCCTGCTCGTGCTCTCTCTCTCTCTCTCTCAAAAAAAAAAAAAAAAAATCCAGAAAAGAAAAAAAAGAGTCGCATGGTCTACCGACTGAACCAGCCAGATGTCCCTGAAAAACTAAATTTTAAATTCTGTTTCATTTTAACTGGTCAAAACTGAAATTTAAAAAGCCACGTGTAGCTGGTAGCTCCCACATTATTAAGCGCAAGTCTAGCTCTTACAAATCCTGATGTTCCTACAAATTCTGATGTTAATCACGTTACAGCAGCCTATCTCCACGGCCCCCCTCACTCACTCCAGTACCGTTTAAGGGTAATAAACACCATCTCATCAGCAAAATTAAACATTTCTTATGGGCACAGATGGTAGTTTGCTCTTTCTTTAGTCCCCTAACTGGTGCCTAGCACAGACTCAGCCACACAATATTTCACAGTTATTATTTAGTAAGGTAGATAATGGAAAGGGGAAGTTGGGGGAAAGACGTGATCACGGTTGGCTCTTTCTTTCTTCACCTCCTTCCTCTTATCCGCTGCGTCTTCCAACATGTCTGCCTTCAGCAGATCTACTCCACCCCTGTCCCCTAGTCCCGCCACAGAGCCATTGCCAGGCTTCAAAAAGCTAATGACACCATTTAGCTTCTCTGTCTCTGTGTTTCTCATCAACCGTCACCGACTGCAAACGCTCAGAGCCTGTGACGTGTTAAGATGCTTGTGAAGTGAGGGAGTAGGGACTCCAAGAGACCATCCCTCTACAAAAACAGTGAATAAATGGGCAAAAGCTGTCAAAATCAATTTTATTGGAACTCTGGAAGCTAGTCAAAGATTTAGAGCAACCAGACGAATGCTTAATCAAGAAAAAGGAGGCTGACTCCCGGGAGGAAATCTTTGCGGCTTTTAGCTTTGCCTGGCCCCATCCCTTCCTCCCTGGGTTGGCCACAGTCTTGAAGACGGGCCCGCACTGCCGGCGTGGGCTCCCGGTACCAGAGGAAATAGAGCAGACCTGTTCTCAAAGACTTGTGGTTGTTTGATTCAACCTGTCTGGTGCTTTCCCGAGGAGCTGACATGAAGGGCTTGCTTTTGTCTTCCCTCTCACGGAGGGGAGAGGCAGTTACCTGAGTGGTATTTGTCAGAAACAGTAGAGGCACTCAAAAGACATACTGAAAAGCTTGGGAGGAAAAGGATGAAGGGTGAGATGTTTTAGGAATAAGGGCTTTGAAGGGCTCTCACATATTCCTCGGAATTTAGAAGTCCATGCACACGCCTGGGGCAGGGATACACTCAGAAAAGACCTTAGAAGACGCTAAGCTTTCACCTCTGCTGAACTTCAGGCTCCGTACAAGCAGGAAGTAAAGGCTAAGGCAGAGTTGTAAACCGTCCAGCTGAGTGTGCACCAACACACTCACACACATGCGCGCACACACACACACACACACACACACACGTCTGCAAAGCCATGGGCATTATTCTGTGTTTGTTTCCAGGCATTTCAGGAAATCTCTTTTCAATCACTAGCTGACTATTAATCACACAGAGCCTTTGGTGGCCACATGTCACAATGTTGATTTTTTTTAAATTTTTAATGTTTGAGAGAGAGAGAGAGAGAGAGACAGCAAGCAGGGGAGGGGCAGAGAGAGAGAGGGAGACACAGAATCCAAAGCAGGCTCCAGGCTCTGAGCTGTCAGCACGGAGCCCAATGCAGGGCTCGAACCCATGAACCATGAGATCATGACCTGAGCTGAACTCTGACGCTTAACCAATTGAGCCACCCAGGCGCCCAAGATTATCGATTTTTAAAACATAGAAAAAGTTACTAAAAAAATAGTAACCACAAGTATCAACAACAAACCCCGAGGAGGGAGGAGGGTCTGATTTCCAGAGCTGGCACATTACAACATACAAAATGTCTAGTTTTCAACAAAAATTCTGAAGCCAGCAAATAAACATGGAGGAAGAGGAAATAGGGAGTGACTGCTTAATGGGTACAGGGTTTCTTTTAGGGATGACGAAATGTCCTGGAATTAGTGGTGATAGATAGACAGCCTTTTGCCTACCCTGGAAACCACTGTATTGGGCACTCTGAAACCCCGAATTCTATCTTATGTGAATTTTACCTCAAAAACAAAGACCATTACAAAATGGATTTTTTTAAAAAAATTTTTTAATGTTGATTTTTGAGAGAAAGAGAGACAGAGACAGAGTGTGAGCGAGGGAGGGGTAGAGAGAAAGGGAGACACAGAATCCGAAGCAGGCTCCAGGCTCTGAGCCATCAGCACAGAGCCCGACGCGGGGCTCGAATCCACGAACCACGAGATCATGACCTGAGCCGAAGTCAGACGCTCAACCGACTGAGCCGCCCAGGTGCCCACTGAATGGGTTTTTAAGCAGTATGCTGGGGCTTTGCAAAACACACCCCTGATTTCTTGTGTGCCTCCATCATCCTGCATCTGCTGAAGGCACCTCCCCACGTCATTTTGGGCAGCTCCTTTACACCCTGTCCAGTTAACCCCTGGGTCCAGATGGCTAACCACACCCCCTCCCAGCTTTCGAATCTATCTACCTCTCTTCAGCCCCAGCCCCATCGCTCTGACCCCTGTTCCTTATCTATACTGTTCTAACAGACTCCAGCTGATCTCACCTCCTGCTCTCTTGACCCCTTTCGGTCTGTGTGCCACACTCCATTTGCATGTTAAAGTACAAATCTGATTATTTCACACACTCCCATTTAAAGTCTTTAATTGGCTTCACATTTATTCTCTCAGAATAAAATCCACAAGCATGGAAATGTCTGCAAGGCCCTGTATGATCTGGCTCCTGCCCACCTCTCCAGACTCCCCACTGAGTCACTACACTCCCATCATGGAAATGACATTTTCTGTTTCTTTCTCCCTCAGGGCAGTCATATACATGCTCAGCTTTCCAGAACATTCCATGTCCTCTCTTGTCTGCACTTACCCGGTCCTAGTCATTTTCAGAGCTTAGATGAAATGTCACTTTCCGAAGGAAGACTTCCTGGCCCTCCCAGGCTTGGGTCAGTTCCCACACGTGGGCTAAGTGCCAGGCTCCTCTTTTATGGTACATGTTACTCTTAAAATTTCTGGGATCAAGTGCTCAATGTCTGACTCCCCCACTGAAGTGTGAGACCCGGGAGGGCAGATACTGTGTTGTTTCAATGCTGTACCTTAGTACCAATCACAGTGCCATGTGTATGGTAGAAGGTTGATACATATTTGTAAGCTTAATAGTATGGAATGCAATCAGTCTCACGGACAGCGCCTTACTGATCAGTTAGCATATTAATGAGAATGAATTGACAGCCTGCCAGAGAAAGAATGTGGCCCGGTGTGTTGCTGGCTCCACAATCCTAATCATAGGAGGAAGGTGGGGTGTTGGAAGTTGGGATGGTGTACCATCACCAAGGAGATCTATTCTGAGCCAGCCAGGCATATTCACTCCTCATTACAGTGTCCTATTACAACATGCAGCACTCCCAGGACTGTGGAATTTAGGGAGTGAATTATCCAGTCTGTTCCACTTGGCCGCCCAGACTGTTCAATCAATTCAGGGTCTTTTCTCTGGACTCTTAGGTGCCCCAAATGGCCACCACCTTGCAGAGGACAGAGTCCTGTTTCTCTGTGACCTCCTTTCCTATAGCCTCTGTGTTATTTTCAATTCCTTTGTTCCTCCCACAGTCCCCATCCGTCCCCTGCCTTGTAGTGTTAGGCTACCAGTGTCAGCTGTCAATCATTGACTTCATCCAGTCTTATTGCTAGGTGGTCCGGGTGTGTGAGAGATTAAGAGGGGTGGGGGCATGTGACAGACCCTCGTCATGCTCTAACCTCAGGGGAGAGATGGGTATACAATCACATCTTACATCCTGCCAACTTACATCCTGGGCTAATGTTAAAATGCTAATGAGAATGTCTGTTTCCTACCCTGCCTCTCATTTCATTACCAAAACCCTTCTGTTATTTTAGCTTCAGTGTGGGTCAGGCAGGATCCCCAAGAGTGCGATAGAAAACCTGCAGAGACGTGACACCAGAAGGAGTGGCCCCAATGGGGAGAAGTGGGAGCTATTGCAGGAGAGGGAGGGAGGGCTAAAGACAGCTTCTACCAGGCTCACAGCGTTTCTGAGAGTCTGACTTAATTCTGTATTTCTTGCAGAAAACAGGTATCAGGAAGGAAGAGTGCAGAGTTATTTCCATAAGCTGTCAGAAACTAAAAATAATGTGCTGGAAATGACGTTGAGCAAATGGAGTCCTCACTCCTTCCTCATGCGTTTCGATTTTCTCTATCAAGGAGAACAAGCCTCGGAGAGCAAAGGGCAGAACAAACATGGGTGAGGTCAGGCAGTCAGAGCTGAGTGAAGAACATGTCTGAAAAAAGATGAGCTGGTCCGAGTGCCTTGAGCCTCCCAGCCGAGGGAAGCGACATCGTGGGGGAATGAGAGAGCCCATAAGCAAAACGGATCAGCCCAGGTCATAACTTCCAAGAAACTTGGAGAAGGGGTGATGTGCCAGAAGACTAGAAACAGGCTGAGTTTGATGTCAATTCAGATGATTAAAGTCACGGTTTGTGGAAATTGAGTGTAAAGGAAGAGGTGATCATGGGACCTGCATGGAAACCCTAACTTCATTTCCTTCCTTAGTAGGGATTCTGCGCTGGAAAACAGGATTACATACTAGCTGGTGCATCTGGGATTCTATAAAGTGTTGGACACTATGGAAACCTAAGAGCATCCATTCAAAAACATCTGTACTGTCACCACGTAGAGATAGAATTCTGGAGACATCCCTCAGGGCTCTTGCTTCAGCCTGCTCCTGTCCCCAAACTGTTACCGTTAGATTTAGTTGTCCTTGCACCAAGCCCATATTTGTCTATATTTTCCAAAAGGCAAAATTTAATAAAATAAAACACTGATAAATATAAGGTCCTGTACTTTAGTCTGAGAAATCAGCTGCACACCTCTAACACAAGAAAGATATGGTTTAACTGGAGTGGCACTTTGAACCTCTTAAGAGCTAATAATGATTTGTCTCGTTCTGAAAGGATCCTTGTAGCAAGTGCTACTGTTGCATGAAGATCTCAACGTTGCATAACCTCTTCTCCTGCTTTGATATGAGTCTGTTCATTTTATCATCAGATATCAGGGATCTGTGACCTGATCTCCGTTCACACACAGGCTAAATGTTTCCCTGAAGGGCTTTAAAGTGAGCTGATTCCCTTTCTCAAGGATAGGGCAGGACTACCTCCATCTTCCGTGTTTGTCATCCAATGACTGGATCAAAGTTAAACAGCTGAGAATTCACACCCAAGGGAACAATGAAGAGAGGTCCCATCTAAAGAAACCCATTGTTGGGAATGCAAGCTGGTGCAGCCACTCTGGAAAACAGTCTGGAGGTTCCTCAAAAAACTAAAAATAGAACTACCCTGTGACCCAGCAATTGCACTGCTAGGTATTTATCCAAGGGATACAGGTGTGCTGTTTCCAAGGGACACATGCACCCCAATGTTTATAGCAGCCCTATCAACAATAGCCAAAGTATGGAAAGAGCCCAAATGTCCCTCGATGGATGAACGGATAAAGAAGATGTGGTATATATATATACAATGGAGTATTACTCGGCAATCAAAAAGAATGAAATCTTGCCATTTGCGACTATGTGGACAGAACTGGAGGGTATTACACTGGAGGTGAAATTAGTCAGAGAAAGACAAAAATCATATGACTTCATTCATATGAGGACTTTATGAGTTTATGAGATGAACATAAGGGAAGGGAAACAAAAATCATATAAAAACAGGGAGGGGAACAAAACAGAAGAGACTCATAAATATGGAGAACAAACAGAGGGTTCCTGGAGGGGGTTGTGGGAGGGGGGATGGGCTAAATGGGGAAGGGGCACTAAGGAATCTACCCCTGAAATCATTGTTGCACTAGATGCTAACTAATTTGGATGTAAATTAAGAAAAATAAAATTTAAAAAAAGCTATAAACAAATTAAAATTAATTAATTAATTCTGGCAAGGAAAAAGAGAAAAAGAAACTCATTGTATCCACAGAATTCCTTCACGTTGCAGAGGGGTGGGCTGGGCGGGGGGGACAAGGAGAAGGAGTAGAGGTAGTGTCAGCTTCCAAGACCCTCACAGAAGTCAGGAGCTCAGATCCTAACAGTGAGGGTGTGAGCTGGAGGGAAACAGAACCTGCCGGTGCACGGCAGAATTGGGTCTGGGCAGAGATTCAGACTTTGACTATCTGCTCTGGTGGAATTCATTACAAGTTCAGGGGGAAGTGCCTGGAAGTTCTGTTGTTGTTTTATTAATGTTTTAAATGTTTATCTATCTATCTATTTATTTATTTATTTATTTATTTATTTAGAGAACGAGCTGGGGAGGGGCAGAGAGAGAAAGAGGTTAAGTGTCTGACTTCGGCTCAGGTCATGATCGCATGGTTCGTTGGTTTGAGCCCCACATTGGGCTGTGTGCTGATAGCTCAGAGCCTGGAGCCATTTTCAGATTCTGTGTCTCCCTCTCTCTCTGCCCCACCCCTACTCACACTCTGTCTCTCTCTCTCCCTCTCTCTCTCTCTCTCTGTCAAAAATAAATAAAACAAAAAAATTTTAATAAATAAAAAAATTAAAAACCACAGAACTTCAAACTTCCTCACCATTGTTTTAGATCAATGATCCTCCAAGAGTGGTCCCAGCTCAGTGACATCATTGCCGTCTGGGAATGTGCCAGAAGTGCAAGTTCTCAGGCCGCATCCCAGATCTACTACATCAGACGTTCTGGGGTTGGAGCCCAGAAAACTGTGGTTAACGAGTCCTCCTAGAGATTCTAATGTATGTTCATATTTGAGACCCACTGGCTTAGAGAATTGAAATATTAAGCGAAATAATGACCTTTTCTTTGCCCGTTTCCTGCCCCTTCCTTCAAAATCCAGGTCACATACTGCCTCCTCCTGCCACTGGTCCAGACTGTTTGCTTTGGCCTCAACCTCTGTGCACCACTTACTAGATTTGATGCTGCTTTGTATTGCCCCTTCTTCTTTATCTGTGTGTTTGTCTGTGTTGGCTGGAATGGCCAAACCTACCTGGCTGGCCACCGGTACTCCGGTGTAAAAACCCAGTATCCACCCTGCCCTTAGAGCATCTAGCAGGAACACCCATCTCTCTCTCTCTCTCTCTCTCTCTCTCTCTCTCTCTCTCTCTCACACACACACACACACACACACACACACACGACTCTTCCTGTGATGGCGTCTGTTGTTCACAGTGCATGCTGGGCTTTCCAGTAGGCAGGGACATACTCTCTGCCCCAAAAGTGCTCTTGTCCAACTGCAGAGTCTTCTGGAAGTCTTTGCTCTGCCCATCCTCTGACTTATCTACCTTTCTCCCAGGGAAACATTTGCCATTCTCCTGTATATTGTAGCATTGGCAGAAAGCCCATCTTCCTATTCCATGTAAAGCACAGATTATTCCGGATCCTGCTGGAAGCCTCTTCTCTGTGTATCACCTGTGTATCACCTGACCACATTCCCCAACCATGTGGTCTAATGACTTCCCCAATGGCAAACCTTTCTTACCCAGCTCACACTATGTCACTGTCTTATTCTCTCGCCAACCTCTGCTAGAATTCAGGATACGTATCCTAAACAGATACACACCCCTTCCTTTCTTTTCCATCAGTTCACAGCCTCTGACAGCACTTCCTTGACAGAATGTCCTCCATGATGGGTTTCACTGGGCTCTCCCTAGCAAGCCATTGACAAGTTTGAAGATGTGTGATCAGCTATGGTTAGTCTATCCAATTTCCCTTTGTAACCTCCAACCAGTCAAATACACTATCTATGGACAGGGTACCTAAGGAATGATGTGCCTGAGAGATTTACTCGTAGAAAGTACCTACTCTGGACAAAATACTATTATAAGAATTTTGCGTATAGTAATTTGATGCTATTTAAAAACATTAAATACATCTTTCCAATATAGAATTTATAAGGGGTGCCATTTGTCCGGTTTATTCATTCTAGGCACAGAACTATGATTGTAATGGGGTTCACCAAGTCCATACAGCTACAAACAACATTCCTGGATGATTTCTTTAACTGGAAGCTTGACATCAAAAGGACTGAGCATCATCCTCTTTGAAGAGCATATATTTATGGGTAGACTGATATATAGATTTTGATATGGCCACATCAAAGTGACCATGAATGGGCCCATGAGTTCTATACCACCCTCCAGCTCCTACTCCCAAGGAACAGTTGACAAGCCTTGATCAGTGTAGCCGAGACTATGCCCTGTTGGGTCCAGTCTGGGGCTTTCCACCATGTCTGACACTATGTGTGTCTACTCAACCACTATATTGAGACGCCTATTTCAAGCGTTAGTCTGAGCTCTCAGTGTTAAATTTCCCACCAAAACATGTGAGCAAACTTCCTTGTGAGCTCAGCCCTTCCTAAGTGGTTTCCACAAAAGCTGTTCCCACCCATGCCTTCTGGGAGATGTGAGCTGCCTATACTAAAGCAGTGCCTCTCTGATTGTCTAATCCAGTATGGGTAATTTGTGTCCCTGTGTGTTTTGCTAGCTGCTTCCTCTCTGTGGGGCCAGCATTTTCCTGCATGTGGCAGCAATAGAATGAGCATTTGAAATCTCTCTTGGGAAAAAAGAATAATTTTCTGGGTTGGAGAGGGATCTAAAATTTGATACCTAATTACTCAATTCTGTGATGCTTTCTGTGAAACACCGTCAAGTACCCTTAGGGGGTCGCAACAGGGCAATGTTGTTTAATTACTGCTTGCCTAATATTATAAGGATCCTATTGGATTCCTCACTAAGAGGGTTCATTGATTCTATTACTTGGATGGAGAACTAAAGATCTTATGTGATTTGTCCAAGATGATCCAGCTCATGTGAGGCAGAGCAGGGTCCAGATTCACGCTCCTTCTACTCCGACACACTTGCTCCAAGCCTTGGTCAAGGGGAGGAATCACTCTGTTCTTCCACCAACCGAGCTCATCCTACACTGTGACTCTTTGATGATCAGCTCCACCTGGACCATCTTCACCTGGACCTCATAAACCTCAGTGTTCCTTTCCCATCTTCTTAGAGCTGACTTACTCATCGGGAGAGCTGGGGTAGCATAGAAGTTAAATGTACAGAGAGTGGAACCAACTCCGTCAGTTCAAATCCAAGCTCTACTCTTTACCGGCAGTGTGACCGAGCAATGTGACCTAGGACAAGCCTTCCCTGTGTTTTGATTTCCTCATTTGTAAAATGATGGCAATCATTGATCACCTCCATCCCAGGATTATGACATGCAAATGCTTCGTATCTGTCACATAGCCAACATGTACATATACCTCTGCCGTTATTTTTGTTCATCATTGTCATCATTTCTCTCCCTTGCCTTCCTACCCTCTGTGCCTTCTCTTCTGTTCTAGTTCCTTTGTCTTGCACTCTCATTCACTGCTCTGTCCCTAGTATCTTCAGCCCATTTGCTCTTGGAAGGACCTGATTCTGACCCTTTTCATTTATTGCGAATCCAAGGATTAGCTCCTTTCTCTTGCCTATTTTTCTTTCTGTATCAAAACACTCTTTGCTCCACGACAGTGGTCTAGTGTGGACCACAGGTAGGATTTGAAGGCAGAAGACTTCGGTTCAGGTCTGAGCTCTGCCACTTAGAGCTGCTGGATCTTGGATAAGATATTTCATTTCCTCAGCCTCTTGCCTCAGGAAGAGGTAAAAGTGTCTCATTACCACGTGGCTTGGCCTCTCTGCTCTAAAGCAGTTCATTGTTGCAGACCAATGTGACCAACAATGAGTGGTGGCCTTCTGAATAGCATGTGTTGGCCCAGCCCCTCCCTGAGAATGGATCTGCCAGTTCCATGAAGGCTCTGAGACTCGGCAGCGAGAAAGTCTGGGGGCCTCGCATGTCACTGCTATAATCCTGCACACCGATGCTGCCTCTCACTATAGTTTCATTTATTAGGAGTCTATTACAATCCTTTATTTGTGACCTCCCCTGGGCTCCTTGCAGGGAGTCACAGGCATGGTATTTGAGAGGTAGAAAGGAAACCCGAACCCCGTACTAAAACTGCCTGCCACACTGGTATCCCCGAAGGAGTTCATTTTAATTTCCAGCTAGAATCTGAAATCTGCTTTGACTGCACTTTCCATGGGGGTAAGATGCCACTCTTGTTACCTGGGTGGGCTCCTGGGGATGAGTATGCTTTGAGAAGGGCCACTGTCCACCTCAGCTGCGTGGCTTTCTCCTCTTTGTTCTTTACTTGCTGCTACGGATATTTTTCAATCAAGCTCCATGCATGGGATTACACCATGGCCAGGTAAATGTCCCGGAAAAGACTGCTCTTTCCGTGGGAATGTGTCTATCAGACTCTCTGTTTGGAGATGTAATTTGATTTTTTATAGTATTTTCTAGTGATTTGAATTTTTTTTAAGTGCATTTAGTTATTTTGAGAGAGACAGAGAGAGCCTGAGTGGTGGAGGGTTAGAGAGAGTTGGGGGGGGGGTGGTGGGGGAGAGAATCCCAAGCAGGCTCCGTGCTGTCAGCTCCGAGCCCAACGTGGGGCTCGAACCCACAAACTGTGAGATCGTGACCTGAGCCAAAATCAAGAGTCAGGCACCCCAGCACCTTCTAGTGATTTTAAACTTGAGCCATGCCATTTGGTGCAAAGTCAAATAATCATTGCATAGATGCACCACTACATGCAGAACAGGAGGCGAGAGGCTGCCGGACGGACAAGAGCCCTCGGCCTGGGAGCTCAGAGCTCGGCGCTGCCGTGGGGCCAGCTGGAGGAGGACGAGGATTAGGAGGGGAGGTTTGAAAACTTCCATTTGGTGGCTTCCTTCAGAAGCCGAGAGAGGTGTGACAATGTGGCCATTGTTCAGGGGGCAGGACAGGAGGCCGCGTTGATGGGCGAGGAGGAGGAACGGGGAGCAGAGAAATTGGATTGGAGCCTCCAGCTCTGATGAGTGGAAATAGGCCGCCTAGTTCCCACAAAAGCGATGGAACAAAGGCCTCAAAACTTCACATCTCGGCCTTAATAATCTCAATAAGACGTCTCATTCAGCTGCAATTAGCCACGTAATTGGATAGCTAAGTTTGGGGGGCAAAAATAAAAGGTATGGAATAGTCACAGAACATTTTGACTGCAGCGCATTTTTAAATTGTTCACGTGATTTCCCATTCCTGAAACTAATTATTGTTCCTCATTCCCTTTTTCCTTTCCTAGCTAAATTTGTCTCATAATTATGTCATTCATTGCTATAGTTCAATGTCACTGCGCTTGGCTCAGCAACCTTATTTAGACTGGTTTTGCCCCTAAAAACCATGTCTTTAATAATGCACAGGATAAGATTTTATATGATTGAAATGTAATATTACCCAACACGAGGATTTCTTTTTTTTCTTGTTTAAGCAGGGAACTCATGTCGAGTAGGCAAGACCGCATCAACTAAACCCGTGGCTCTCCACTGTGGTTCTGGCCTTGGAAACCTGTTGGAAATGCAAAGTCCAGGGCTCCACCCCAGACCTCCAGCATCAGAAACACTGGAGGTGGGGGCGCCTGCTGACTCAGCTGGTTAAGCGTCCAACTCCTGATTTTGGCTCAGGTCATGATCTCATGGTTCGTGGGATCAAGCCCCGCGTGGGGCTCCTCTCTGATGGCGAGGAGCCTCCCTGGATTGATTCCCTCTCCCTCTCTCTCTGCCCCTCCCCCACTCGTGCACACTTGCGTGCTCTGTCTCTCAGAATAAATAAATAAACATTAAAAAAAAAAAAAAAGAAACACTGGAGGTCGGGATGCAGCCACAATCTGTGAAACCTTCCCAGTAATGCTGATGCATCTTGGAGTCTGAGAACCACTGTTCTAAACATCTTTTAAGATCTTTAGATCTTGCACTAAGTTGTTTTGGCAACACAGAAGCCCTGAGTGGGATGCTGTAGCCTGAGAGAGATGTGCCAGGGGACTGAACGAACATGAGACCATCTCCTTAGAATTTCATTCTTTTCTAAAAAATTTTTTTTCAATATTTATTTTTGAGAGAGAGAGAGCGAAACAGACAGTGTGTGAGCAGGGAAGGGGCAGAGAGAGAGAGAGAGAATGAGAGAGAGAGAGAGAGGGAGGGAGACACAGAATCCGAAACAGGCTCCAGGCTCTGAGCTGTCAGCACAGAGCCCCACGCGAGGCTCAAACCCATGAAGTGTGAGATCATGACCTGAGCCAAAGTCGGGCGCTTAACCAACTGAGCCACCCAGGCACCCCTATAATTTCATTCTGAAAAGATTTGCAAGTTGGATTTTCTGCCTAGTGTCATGAGGGGAGGCACATACACTGCGGTGTGTGAGAAGGGGCTCAGTCACCTGCTCTGAGTTCTAGTCTCAGTTCAGTCACCCAACAGTGATGGAATCCTGGGGAAGTCCCAGCTTCTCTCTGACTACCAGTTTTCTCATCCGTAAAAATCAGGACACTCACATGGGTTACTTCTCATGCTAACATTCCTTGTGTTGGTCTTCCTTATGCTAACAGCTTTTTACTCCTATCTCTTTCTGAATGTAGAATTGCCAGATTTAGCCAACAAAAATATACCCAGTTTAAAAAATATATGCCTAGTAAAATTTGAATATTAAACAATATATACTGAATACATATACTTATATACTAACAATATGCTTAGAAATATATAAACATTTAAAATAAATGCATGTGCACATTTTTAGTATACATACATATGTGTACACATACATACACACACATCCATGCATAGGACATACTTACACTGAAAAATTTTGGTTGTTTATCTGATAGCCAAATCGTATGGGTGTCCTGTATTCATCTTAGCTGAATTGGGCAACTCTATTTGTTTTTGTTTTTGTTTTTTAATATATGAAATTTATTGTCAAATTGGTTTCCATACAACACCCAGTGCTCATCCCAAAAGGTGCCCTCCTCAATACCCATCACCCACCCTCCCCTCCCTCCCACCCCCCATCAACCCTCAGTTTGTTCTCAGTTTTTAACAGTCTCTTATGCTTTGGGCAACTCTATTTGAAAGCCAGACTGAATCAGAGATTCCATGGATTGATCCACATCTCTCCCAGAATGCAAAGGGCCCTGACTGGCGGGAGTCAAAGAAACTGGATTCTAGTCCCCAGCCCATCTCAGGTGAGACACTTCCTTCCACTCGCTGGAGCTCAGTTTGATCACCTGTACACTGAGAGGTATTGGGCTACCTTACCTTTAAAGTCCTGTCCAGCTCCACGTGTCTGGGAGGATTGTTTTTGGCTTTTTCACTACTCTTTGGATCGGTGAAAGGTATTTCGCTGACTTTTTTCTGATGTTTCACTTGTGGGAAAAATGGATTGATCATGTGAAATTTAGAGAAAGAAGTATTTTTGAACTATGAGCTGAACTCCTTGAAAATGGCTTTGACATCAGAAAACAGCTATGTACCTGACTATTTCCTTGGCTAGAAGGCTCAGAGTGGGATTGTAGAGGCAGAGGTGACCTTATCTCCCCACCCCTCCTCCCCCCACACTCCCCTCATTCCAGGCCAAGGAGGTCAAGGAGGATCAGCACTGGTCAGATCCAAGGTCACCAACGGGCCTTGTTCTCTGGGTCAGCACATGTGGATGGGGCAAGGACCCAACTCCCCTTCTTTCTCTCTCCAGAACTGCTGTCTCCATCTGCAGCGGGGTTACTGGCCACCTGGGTGATCTTTGTTCTGACTCTTCTCTTCCTTTGACTCCAACGGAGGCAGCTGTCATTCCCCTTGGGCTCAAGACTGGAGGCTCCAGATAGAGAAGCTTAAAGCCTGCTTTGGTTCAAGCTCATTCAAGCCTTCTTTTCTTTTCTAAGTTTATTTATTTTGAGAGAGAGAAAAAGCACGAGTGGGAGAGGGGCAGAGAAAGAGAGAGAGAGAGAGAGAGAGAGAGAGAGAGAGAATCCCAAGCCGGCTCTGCACTGACAGCACAAAGCCTGATGCAATACCCAAGACCCATGAGATCATGACCTGAGCCAAAGCTGGATGCTTAACGGACTGAGCCACCCAGGTGCCCCAAGCCTTATTTTCAGAAAAAAGAGCACTCCTTGGGATCCAGCACAGGTAATGGATTTCTAATAGTAGATATTGGACTTGGATCCCAAGCCCCTCCCAGTAATAAGGGGACACCTTCCTTGCCTTGCTTCTTTTGTGCATTTGTCTCCTGTGAGTCCCACGTGAGGAGAAAGGTGTCCTGGGTAAGGGAGCACTTGCCTACATCTGGGTTCCATAGCCAATGTGTACTCAGACATCTCCAGCAAAGGGTTTTAAGGCTTGTCATATTTTTTGCCAAGTTCTATAAAGAGCATTTGTTATTTTATAAAAATTAAAACGTCATTATTTTAAAAGACTTAAAATTATTCTCAACTGTTCAATTCCCAGCTACACATTTTTGGAGTAACCCGAATGCAATCAATTCTCCATGATTGACTTGCTTTGGGTAACAGACAGGGTACATGATTAATAATTGGGCTGTGACATTTAGACGATAAAGATAAATGGATAAATAGGTCATACTTGGTCTTCTTAGATATTGAAAGAAGAGAAGAAAAAAGGTAAACCTGAGGAAAAGACACACCTAAGGAAAAAAAAAAAAAGGAAGAACAAAGAGACAGGTTGTGATTTCAGGGAGTGTGTGGCCATAACTGTCATACAATAACTGTTGGATGATTAAGAAGCGACTGGGAAACCAAGGTGGAACCAAGAGCCATTGAGTGCCCCCAGATTCAGCCATTCACCTGGAACAAGTAAGTGCCTTGGGAGGTGGGTAAGGAGCTTGCTCTGAAGTTACTTTGCCTGTGTGTGTGTGTGTGTGTGTGTGTGTGTGTGTGTGTGTGTGTGTAGGTGGGTACCAAGAATTTATTTATTTATTTATTTATTTATTTATTTATTTATTTATTTAGAGACAGAGTGTGCAAGTGGAGGAGGGGTAGAGAGAGAGGGGGACAGAGAATCTGTTCTATCAGCACAGTGCCCGAGCAGGGCTGGAACCCACGAACCATGAGATCATGACCTGAGCTGAAATCCCTTGTACCAAGAATTTTAATGTAAGGCTTAGACTGAGAAAGGATGTATTAAAACTAGCACAGAGTATATTTGTTTTGATTATTATAGTTTTGTTGGGGTTTCTTTGTAAAGACCTTATTTTTTTAGAGCAGTTTTACGTTCACAGCAAAATTGAGAGGAAGATACAGAAATGTCCCATTTAGCCCCTGTCCCACACATGCATAGCCTCCCCCAGGACCAACATCCCCCACCAAAGTAATACATTTGTTACAACTGGTAGATGCACCTTGACTCATCATAATCACCCAAAGCCCATAGTTTACCTTAGGGTGCACTCATTCTATGGCTTTGGACAAATGTATAATGGCATGTATCCTGATTATCAGTGACATTGCTCAGTTATAGACCCCAACAGTTAAAACAAAAATAGATAAGACCACTTAACTCATGCTCTAACTGAAACCCATTGTTCTTATTTTTTTAAATCACACTTCCTGCAGGCATTGACAATGACTCAAGCACTACAACAGCCAGACAAGAAAAGCCCTGATGGCCACCGAATACCTAGAAGACCACATTCCACATATCCCCTTCCTTGCCCATGATCACGTGTTGAACACAGAGGGACCCTCACCTATGACCGCGTGCTCTCTGCTTGCTTTCTTGCACGTAGCCCCCTGAACCTCTCCTTATACAACTCTAGGTGTCCATTTGGCTGCAGAGAGGTCAGTTTTTAAGGCTTGAGTCTGTCACCTCCCCCAGCTGCCAGCACCCAAAATAAATTTCTCCTTTTCTCTTTTCCAAAGCCTCCTCTCTTGAGTTATTGGCTTCTCTTGCGAAGGGTTTATCCATGTTTATTTTTCAACAGTGTTGGCCAACCCAGCCAGGAGCTGTGCTCTCCGTTAGTCCAGTCCCCTCAGATCCCCCTGAGTGGTCCCAGGGCTCACCTGTTCCTTTCTGGAGTTAACAGCTATGATAGATCTGTAACATTATGATCATATCATAGAGAGTATTTTCACTGTCCAAATGACTTTGCATTACAACTGTGTCAAAATAGTGACTTTTATTTCACCCTACCATAAAAGGATGGCCCCGGTTATGTAAGTCTGAAAACCACATGCATAGCTGAGCCCTGGAAGTTCTTCAATCTTGTTCCCTGGAACAGGAATTCAACCACCAGCATGATAACAGCGGAGAACACAACTACAGTGGCGGAACCAGCAGGAGAGCTGGAAGGCACTGTTGGATCAGGTGTTTCTCTCACTCAGCTGTAGCACTGCAGTCCGAAGGCTATTTAATAAGATTGGCCCTCTCTAAAGATCTGTTTCTTGGCTTAGGGAGGTAGTCCTCTGTGACATCAGCACCTCAGGGCAGTAACCACTGACGTGCTCTGTGCAGCTGGCTCAGAGGAGAGAAACTGGAAGTTATTTCGGTTGTTGGCCCGTTTGAATGTTGAAGAAAAACTGACAACTATAAAGGCATAAAGGGATTCCCAAATTCGTGTTTGTTTAGACCATTGCCAGATCACCCGCTGAGACATAAAGAACATTCAGGGTTCAGTAATTCTTTTCTCAGGTACATTGCTCAATCAAATAGTCCTTAACAAAAGAAACACATTTCTTTATCATTTTTTTAAAGTTCATTTATTTTTTTTAATAATCCCTACACCCAACATGGGGCTTGAACCTACAACCCCAAGATCAAGAGTCACATGCTCTTCTGAACGATCCAGCCAGGTACCCCCAACATTTCTTTATCTTTATTGTCTACGTATCATCAGCCCAATTATTAAATCTTTCTTGCATAAGGCTGTACTCTGAATAAGATCCTGGATAGAAATTATCTTCTAATCTTCTCAACGGTCTTATCAGTGAGCTGTGAAGTTTCCAGTCCTATTTTGCAGATAAGGAAATTGAGGGCTCGAGCGGAATGGTGGAGCTGAGATGCAACCGTGGAAGTTCACACTCAAGGACTGGAGAGCTCTGTGTTGCTGGGATGGCCAAACCCAAGGCACACTTAACTCTCCTGATGCCAGTGGTAATGATCAGAAGCATTGCACTTGGATAATGTGTGTTTTAAACACAGCCCTACGCAAGAAATTAATCAAAATAGTAACGAATCAGAGAAGTTCAACTAAAATGCTTGAGATTAAACTACTGTCATACATAGATAGACTGAAATGATTATAACTATTTACACCAAAAGGGAACAGATTGAAGGGGACCAATGAAGGGAACTAGCTTACATTTCAACATTAGAAACTAGAAATGACCTCCTTGAAGTTTGGGCAATGTTGCTTTAGGACAAGCACAAACAACAGGGTCATGTGATTCATTATCAACCAAGGTAGCCCTGCCTCTTAAGAGGTAGAGAAGGCTTTCTCAAACACCGGCTCCACAACTTACAGAAAGTCTAAGCTCTCAGTCCAAAACTTTGCAAATTTTTCCAGAGACCTGCATTTTCATGGTTACCTCTGGCTCTAATTTCTTTGTATCGTTTTTTTTAAATGTTTATTTATTTTTGAGAGAAAGAAAGTGTGAGCGGGGGAGGGGAGGGGGCAGAGAGTGAGGGAGACAGAGGATCTGAAGCAGGCTCCACATTGTGAGCACAGAGCTAGACGTAGGGCTCGAACTCATGAACCATGAGATTATAACCTGAGCCAAAGTTGGTACTTAATTGACTGAGCCTCCCAGGCACCCTGGCTCTAATTTCTTTCTTCTGATGAATTACTTGAGTTTATAAACTTCACACTATTCTATACTGGATCCACCTGATAGGGAACTTAACCTGTTTCTTTGATTTCCTTCACCCTTCTCCGACCAAGAAAACAATACGATATAAACATAGTCTGATCATAAAGGCCTATGTTTGTATAGCAATGTTTGGGGAAACCAAAGATATTTATATTTGCAGAAACACAAACAATTTTAAATCATGGATTAGACCTCCCTCTTCCTCAAGGTCATTTTGGCCGCTGTGCCACCAGATGTTCCACTGGCCAGACTCCTTCCATATAAGTCCTTGTACCAACTAGCTGTCTCCCACTTTCCCCTTCAGTATCTTTTCCTGACTTCTCTTCCCCTCCCCCATGCTGTCCCCAGGAACTACAAATTCTGGTTATTAATTAAGACCTGCACCTCAATTCTCTTCAGTCCCTATTCCTTAACCCGACACCAAGCCCATATCAAAAGTCATCATGCTGCTCATTTGAAGAAATAGAGTTCATCAGCATATTAGCAGAGAAGCCTGGCAAAGACTGTGCGATGTCTGGCTTTCAGGGCATCTACATTCCTTAAAGGCTGTTGGGATGTTGAAAAGCATTCTCCCCCTTCCTTACAATTTTATCATCACATTATAGTATCAAGGGGTACCAGAAAGTTTTAGACTCAGAAGGTGGAAGTTAATGATTACCTTGAGTACCTCTACGGTTGTCAGGTTCACATAGGACCCCCAGGACATGGCCCATTGAAAGTATTTCCAGAGACTTCATCAGGGATCAATGGACCACAGGGTTATCTCAACATAGCTTCTTTATCCCTACCTTGTTGTAGGACCTGCATGTGAGGCGGAAGAATACAGGGAGGTTTCTTTTTGTCTTGTTTGGGAAATAGTCTTCAAAATGTGAAGAACACTCCCAATCGATTAGGGACTAATCAGAAGTTAATCGACTTAACTGTACATTGAGAGAGAGGTGCGTCACAAGCCCAAAAGAGTGAAAAAAGAATAGACCTCATATCCACTTATTACAGGAGATGCTGCTTTTTATCGCATACTGGTAATTTGAAAAGAAAATTCCTGTTCATGTAATTTTCTTTCTTTATGCTGAGTTTTGAATGTGTGAGAATATTAATGAGAAAAGGGAAGAGATTACTTGAGCAGGAAATGCCACAAATAAACTGTCATCTAGAAATATTAAACCAAGGAAATTTAAACGCTACTTTGAGAATTGTATTTTTTTTTAATTTTCTTCATCACAGTCCAAGAACTTGTTTATATGCAGTATTTAAGACATTAGGTAAATATGTTAAATTGGGAGCCAGAGCCCTTATTTAATCCAGTCTGGTTCTCCCAGTTAAGGTATACACTAACACAAATCATATCAATATTACCAACCTCAGTGTCCTTTGTCAGTAAAAATTAGTAGAATGCTTTTCCAACATTCCATGCTTGTGATTATTCCAATTATAGCTAACATGTTTAAAAGCTTCCTAGGAGCAGAGGTGGACAGAATAAGCTGTCTTTTTTTTTTTTTTAACTTTTTATTATGGAAAATTTCAAGCACACAAAAGTGGAAGTTCCCATTCTATGAAAACATCAAATTTCTGTTATTCTTTTTTCATGCATTTCCCCAACATTTGTAATGAACTATTTTAAAGTAGATCCCAGACATCGTATCATTTCATCTGTAAATACTTCAGTATATACCTCTAAGAGGTAGGGACTTTTTTAAAAACCACAAAAGCATGTCACAACGAATGAAATTCATAATGACTCCTCAACAACATTGGTTTATCTTTCAGTCCAAGTTCAAGTGTTCCTGGTTGTGGCAGAAATGTTGGTTTGTTCAATGCAGGATCCAATGAAGTCCCTACATTGCGTTTTGCTGTTATATCTCAAGTCCCTTTTAATCCACAGTAGGTTCCTCTCTTTGTGTGTGTGTTCCACTTAATTTTTTTTAACTTTTTTTTTTCTTTTATTTTTGAGACAGGGAGAGACAGCATGAATGGGGGAGGGTCAGAGAGAGAGGGAGACACAGGATCTGAAACAGGCTCCAGGCTCCGAGCCGTCAACACAGAGCCTGACTCAGGGCTTGAACTCACGGACAATGAGATCATGACCTGAGCCGAAGTCGGACGCTTAACCGACTGAGCCACCATTCCACTTAATTTTTAATGAGGTGGGAAACTTGGGGTAGAATTTAGAATTTCCCACTTTTGGCCTTGATTGATTGTGTCTTTGTAGTGTATTTCCTATTATGCCAAATTAGGAGACACTTAATGACCAGATGCCCCCCTTTTAGCGATGCTAAGATTGCTGAGTGGGTTGAGGTGAAGCCAGCCTAATCTCATCCTTCTGTATGCTTCAATCCATCAGAAAATTATTTAACTGTAAGGTGTGAAGTAGGGACCTAATTTTAAACCATCATTGGTTAAATAATCCAATTTTTCTTTCCTGTGATAGGAAATGACACCTAATATTATTATGTATTATTTTCACGAAATGAAGACATTTCAAGACTCAGAAAGTTTACCACCCACAGGCCCTCGCTGAAAGAACTATCAAAGATTGTTCTCTGTTGACAAGGAAAGTGAACCCAGAGAGAAGTTAAGGGATGGAAGAAATAATGATACACAGAGAAACAGTAAAATATATAATAAGTATCACTTATGAAACGATTATTTAAAAAATAATTGTCTAAAATTCTAGGTGATAACGTGAGTGGGCATGTGTAAGGTTGGTGGGGCAGCAGGGGAGCGGTGGAAAATAAAAATATGTGAATGTTCTTGTCTGACCCCGGAGAAAATATATACGGATTAATTTGAAAGTTCTTGAAAATAATGTAAACTTGGGGCACCTGGGTGGCTCAGTCGGTTAGGCATCCGACTTTGGCTCAGGTCATGATCTCGCAATTCATGGATTCGAGCCCCGCGCCAGGCTCTGGGCTGACGGCTCAGAGCCTGGAGCCTGCTTTGAATTCTGTGTCTCCCTCTCTCTCTGCCCCTCCCCCACTCGTTCTCTCTCTCCCTCTCTCTCTCTCTCTCTCTCTCTCTCTCTGTCTCAAAACTAAAAAAAAAAAAGAAAAAAGAAAAAAAAAGGAAAGAAAATAACGCAAACTTAAGTATACATGTGACAACGATACCTACCACATTGGCTAACATGTATAAGCCTGGCGATACATAAGGTTGGACATGATGTGAAAGAACAAAAATGCTCAAACACTTTTAAGGGTAGTATTACAATCACTTTGAAAAACACTTTGGTATTAAAGTTGAAGGTTCTTATACTCTGTGTCCAAGCACTGTTACTCCTAGGCACAGGTGCAAGAGAAACTCGAAGCACTTTTGCACAAAGACACATGTACAAGAAGGTTCATAGCAGCAACGTTCGTCATATTCAAAAGCTAAGACACACCAAAGTAACCAACAGGAAAAAAGAAAATACATTGCATCATATTTAAACAATGCAATGCTCAAGAGCAGTAAAGATGAACTAGAGCCTGGATGAATCTTAAAAACAATTTCGAGAAATAGAAGCCAGACATAAAAGAAAGAGTACGTACCATTTTATCTCTTTATGTTAAGATCAAAAATAGGCAGAATTAAATTTTCGTCGGATATACAAACTAAGTGCTGGGAATTGATTACTATAAAAGCTTGGACGGTGGGTGCATCTGGGGAGAGAAAGGAAGTTGTCATGGAAAAGCATAAAACAAATGTAAAACATAATCCATTATTATAATGCAATGCCTGGAATAATAGAAAATATATATAGTCGACTCTGCCCCTAGTTCCTGGCACAGACCTCGTAAAATTCTTACCATTTCCTAAGTGCTTAGAGCAGTAGGAGCATCTTTGGTTCTGATATTTGACCTTGGATCCTAGTTCCTGACACAGAGCTCCTAAATCCCTTGGAATTTTCTGAGTGGTATCAGACCCAAGGAGGCAGTCATGGGAATCTTGATCCATAGCCAGTTGTGCAGAGGCACAGGTGACAATCTGGGACTTGTGATTGGCATCGGAAGGCGGGGGGGGGGGGGGCAATCTTGTGGGACTGAACCCTAACCTGTAGGATCTGATGTTGTGTTATCTCCAGGTAAATAGTATCCGAATTGATTTAAGTTGTAGGACACCCAACTGGTGTCGGAGAATTGCTTGATATGTGCAAACCCCACATACCTGATGTCAGGGGTGCAGTGAACTGTGGCAGTTGTGTGAGGGTAAAGTAGAAATGCAGATGAGTTTTTCCTTTATACCACACCATCCAAGCCCACAAACGGAACATTGCCAGTACCCTGGTAACCCTCACGTCCCCCTTCCTAATGAGAAGAGCCAGTAGAAAGAATTCCAAACATATCAGTAGTTACCCAAAATATGAATGAGTTAAACTCATTCCTTAAAATATGTATCAGTTGAGAGAGCACTGACATCTTTATAACACTCGAGTCTTCTTGTGTAAGAATTACATTTTCCCTTTAATCAAACTCGTCCTTTATGATCTCAAGTAGAGTTTTACACTTCTCTTCATTCTCTCATGTCGTTCTCATGGGGTTCCTCATCCTGTATTTGATTTCTGTTTTTGTTTGGCGGTTTTTAAAATGAAGAGTTGGCATTTATTCCCATTAAATTTCAAGGTTTTGGTTTTTATCTGTAATTTGAGTCTGTGCTTGCTTCACTCACAGCTCCGTCCTCACAGAAATCACTGATATAAAATGGCAGACAGGACAAAACTTTAGTTCTGTAACTCGCTCCAAGAGACTCCTTCTCAGAATGACACATGACTTAATTCAATAGTATTTGAGAATAGTTGTACAAACAGCTGTAGCTTTATCTAACCATATTGTTACATGATCTGTATTTCTGCACTTTGTCTTCAAGAATAGCAAGCAAGGGGCACCTGGGTGGCTCAGTCGGTTGGGCGGCCGACTTCGGCTCAGGTCACAATCTCACGGTCCGTGAGTTCGAGCCCCGAGTCAGGCTCTGTGCTGACAGCTCAGAGCCTGGAGCCTGTTTCAGATTCTGTGTCTCCCTCTCTCTCTGACCCTCCCCCGTTCATGCTCTGTCTCTCTCTGTCTCAAAAATAAATAAACGTTAAAAAAAAAAAAGAATAGCAAGCAAAAAATTAAAATGCCTTCCTAAAATCCAAGTGAAGTACAGCCGCCATATTCCCTTGATTTCGTTACAAAGCAAATCCAAGAAAAAAAGATCTGCAATTAGATTGACCTGACTTATTCTTCGTGAAGCTGTGCTGGCTCCTTGTAGCCATCATTTTCTTTTCTAAGTACGGTTCATGTGAACCACCCATTTAATACTCCCTTTTGGAATTTACTAGGGATCCACATCAAGATTACTCTATATTTTCTGTAATCAGCTCTCTGTGGTAGACTGGATTATTGCTACTAGTACTCCACTCACTTGTCTCACTCACTCACCATGTCTGTTGCTGTGCGGTGTTGCGGGTTCTCACCAGAGTCGGCAGTGGGAAGATTCTGCTCCTCAGTCGTTGATGTTGGGCGTGGCCATGTTGTTGCTCTAGCCAATGAGAGGAAGACAAGAAGAAGCCACTGTAGACGGTGCAGGCTCTGGCCCTACGAGGCCTTATATGTCCATTCATTCCTTAGGTCCTCCTGTCATTCACCATGAAAATCACCTAACCCAGGGACTGCCGGTCCAAAGACAATGAGAGACACGTGGAGCTGACCTTGAACCGGACCCACTGCCTGAGGCAGAGCTGCCCCAGCTGACCTACACATCCGGGGTGACAACAATAAAAGTTGTTGCAAGCCACTGAGACTGTGAGGTTGCTTGCTGTAGGACAAAAACAATTATACTCTCCTGTTTGAAAACTGGACAGCCCGGGTCCACCTGCAGCCTTTCGGCATGTCCGGTATTCTCTGTGAATTCTTAAAAATGACAAATAGTAGATACACACAATGGAATATTGTCCATCCTTAACAAAGGAAATTCTTTTTGATAATAGCCATCCTAATAGGTGTCTGATGACGGCTCCTTGTGGTTTTGATGGGCACTTCCCTGCTGACAGTGAAACTGAGCATCTTTTCATACGCCTGTTGGCCGTTTGAACACAGTGGGACTTTCTGAGGTAATGGGAATGTTCTCTGCCTTCGTTTGTGGTAGCAGTTCCAAACCCAGTGAACTGTATACCTCAAAAGAGTGAATGTTATTATACACAAATTGGACCTCCATCAATCTGAATTTTTTAAAAGAGGAAGGCAATTCTGACACATCCTATATAATACCGATGAACCTTAAAGACCTTATGTTAAGTAAAATGCGCCAGACACAAAAGCACAAATATAATCTGATTCCCCTTACGGGAGCTACATGGGGTAGCCAAATTCACAGAGACAGAAAGCAGAATGGTGGTTGCCAAAGGGTGGAAGGAGCAGAGAACGGAGACTTGTTTTATGAGCGTCCTTCTACTGTTCTCCCCCCAGCTCATGCTAGCAAGTTCAAGATGCTTCATATTTCTGTGGCTTTTCTTATTCCTCCTGATCTCACCACCCCACCACTGCCAGTTGTTTCTATAAGCAGGAGGGACTATTTAGAAAGGCTGAGTTGCTAGTTCCAGTCTGTTTTGACAGCACTGGTCAAAATCTGCCGTGTTATGTTCCAGAAAATGCTGAAAGCTCCCAAGAATCCTCAACTCATGTCGTTAGATAGACTTGGCTTCAGAGACTTTTTAAATTTTGCACTTGGGTTCACTGATCTCGTAGGTGAGGACAAAGTCCTCGCTTTGGAAGACTGTTCTAAGTTTGCACACTCTTCTGGGCGTTCATTTTGTGTGTTGGTCACTCACGGGGAAGGGGGCGGATTGAACATTTTATAATTAACCTCCCACAAGAACAACTTGTTCTTTAAATTCAGAAGCCAAGAAATTTTGAATAGAATCAGTTGAGAGGGACTGGGTTGTTTTTTGGTTTTTTTTTTTTAATTCAAGTGGAGCAATTCTTATTCAGTCAGAACCAAAATCCTGTCTAACTTTATTTGTATCACACTCGTTGGCACAAATCGCCTGGTGATGAAAATAAAAGAGCCTGTGTAAAGGTCTGGGAGTAAAAACAACAGTCATAAGAGAAATAGAAGAGTGTAAGGAGACAGCAAGGGGAAAAGGGCGAGAAACGCAGGAGGAAGGGAAGAGGAAGAAGGAGAGAGTACAGTTAGGGAAGGTTTGCATGGGAAGCTGTCTTCAGAATGGCTAATTTAACCTTTATTTTACTAGTGATATCACTGGGATGCAGAGACCCTAACTTGTGCTATGTCACCCAAATAGTTAATGACAAAGCCTGGAGCCATTGTTTCCCTACCCATATTCAGTTTTCTTTCCTTCCACGCTCCTCCCCCAGCCCTCACAGGCTCATTCATTATTTTTGTTAACATTCATTACTTTTTTAATAGGGTTGACTCATTGTGAGAATAGAAGCAATTGCCTCCTTGGAAAGTTCAAGGAAGGTTTGGATGTATTCAGAAGACTAGGCAAAAACCCAGGAAATTTGCAGTCAAGCATCTGACTGTCATGATTATTTGTCCAAACATAGTTATTCGCCTACCTGAACACTGAGTTTTCTGATTGGAAGCTGCTCCCCTACCACAGCCTCTGTGTCCAGCACAGAAACTCCTTCGGGGCAGATTCCAAAGCTCCATCCAGTTGCTCTGGAAACTGGTTCCTGTCTCAGCCCCACCCTGCCATGATCCATCCTCAACCTGGGCCCCAAGGTCTGTTGGGATTTCCAGAAGGAAAAAGAGGGAAGCTGGCAGGGGCTTCTACTGTAATCTTGTAATTTTGCACTAAGGTATATGTGGGTCAACATATCACACAGACACAGAGTCGCATAAAACAACTTGTTCAAGGATTTTAGCCCTTTTCACCTCTTGCACGATTAATAATATGGCTTTTGGGGGTGGGGAGCACCATTCTAACTCACAAAAAGTTCAGAGATCCCTGCCTTGAAGTAAAGGTGCATTCCCCACGATTTCTGTAACAGGATGTTTGGAGTATCTCTGCCATCCTATGACAGGTATTCAGAACCTGGTTGTATCTAACAAACTGGTGGGGCACTGATGCCCTGACATCCTTTTGCACTAGCTGATATGCTTGGTGGCAGTGGTTAGTCTGTGGAGAAAAAGCTGGAAATATAAGCCTAAGGGGGGAATGATTAGAGGAGGAAAGACCTTGAGGTGATGTTCTCTTGAGGGAAAACATGAAGTTCGGGGCACAAGCATTGTTGCTGAAGGGCTAGGAACCAGAGCCAGGGTGGATCTAGGGTGGAGATTTCTGCGTGGGATGCAGTGTGGCTCTTGCCGTGCATGGACAGGGGGAAGAGGCAGTAATGTTGGCATCCAAAGGGTTTTGCTGCCCTTTGCCCAGGAAGCAGCAGCCTTAGGCAGGGAGGAGGCCTTGTTCTTAGAGATGGGACCCAGTCACGACTGCAGTGGTGAGACACTGCCCTCAAGTGGCTTGTGGGCTGGAGAGCTCAATGAGGAGGCAACAGACAACCCAGTCTGGGACATACCTGAGACCAGAATTAATAAGGAGACTTTGAAAACCCTGTGGTCATGTGGCTGGCAACCGTGAGCTAGCACACTCATGTGTTAATGTTAGCATGGTGTGTTCACGTTGGGGGGTGGGGGGAGGCCTGGGAAGAGGCCATCCTTGTATTCCTCCCCCTACACCCACACCCCATCCCTCTCCAGCATCACGGACCAAGCAGATCATTTCCCCATAGCGCTCCTGCTCCCTACAGTTGTACAACTTGCACACCACTTACAAGTGTATATAACACAACTACAGGGAACGATTCACCTCACAGAACATCACAGAGTTGTATCAATATTGCGAATATTTTGTGACTACTGGCTATGAAGTGACTTCAGGTTCAGGAGCTTCTTTCTAATTTTCACATGTTAGCTAGTACAGGGCTTCTTGAGGGTTCCTTTAAGGCAGGCCTCTGCTCCGGGTGTGGTAGCCCAGGAGATACCCAGATGGACGGCCTCAGCAGAGACCCATCACCAGGATCGAAGTGAAAATGGAAGAACTATTAGGCTTTTTGACATTATCACTTAGCAGTCTGGGCTGGGGGAGGTGTGGAGAAAAAATGTAGTGGATTCTTAGCAACTGGCCTTCCTATCATTAGATGATCTGCAAATGTAAACTTACTCCAGCTGGACACTAATTCCAGACTGACAGCTCTGAGGACAGAGATCGTGCTCTATCCACCTCTGTTTGTGCAGTCCCAACATAATGCCATCGCCCAGATGTGTGTTGAGTTGAATTTTGTTGAATTCCTCTTTCAGTCAGGGTAATCCATAAGCACGTCAATAGCAGACAAATTAGGGGCTTTACTATCTCCAATTAGAGCATGGTTCCAAAGTATAATGGAAGTGGTTTGAGTCTTTTCTCTATGTCACAGTTTGAGGGGCTGGAAGACTGTGTTAGACTTTGTGTGAACAAAATAATGTTTGTTGAGCACCTACTATGTCCTGAATGCTCTGCTTTCATGATCTCTGTTGAGGGTTTGGTGTAGGGTTTTGAGTCCATCCTCCACTCCCCGTCCTCCTTTAAGGTTATGAACAAGCAAATTTACTCACCAGAGACAATAACCAAATGGTAAATTAAGAAGCATGTCAGATAGCAGCCTCTATTCTCCTCCAGTACTGAATGGAAGGTTGAAGAACTGAACTTAAGGAGAGGCCTCTGGTTCTTGCTTTTCTCAATTTAGGACGGTCAGTTCCTCAGCAGATCCAACCTGATTTGCAACTCGGTTTCTGGGAGAGAAGCTATAACACAGAGAGAATGTGTGCAGTAGGGTCCTTTCTAGGCCTTGTAACTCATGGAGACAGGAAATAAAAGAAAGAAATGGCTTAGCCCACCTGAGGGACCTGGGCCCTCCTTATCATAATTATGTATTGCTGTGCTGCAAATTATCCCCAAATTTAATGGTTTAAGACAACAACATTTATTATCTTACAGTTTCTGTGCGTCAGAATCTGGGCATGTCTTGGCTACATCCTCTAGCTCAGGTCCTCTCACATGGCTATAATTCAGTGCCTTATAGGCTGTGGCATAGAGGGTCTTCATTTCTTACTGGCATGTTGGTCAGAGGCTGCTGTGAATTCTTGACAAATGGGTCTCTCCGTAGGGCAGCACGTAACACGGCAATTTGTTTCATCAGACAAAGCTGGGGCACTGGGTGGCTCGGTTAAGCGTCCGACTTCAGCTCAGGTCATGATCTCACAGTTCATGAGTTCGAGCCCTGCATCAGACTCGCTGCTGTCAGCACAGTGCCCACTTTGGATCCTCTGTCCCCCTCTCTCTGTCTCTCCCCCACTCTCTCTCTTAAAAATAAGTAAACATCTAAAATGTGGAAAAACGGCATACTCAAAAATAAACAATGGGGAAAGAAGTAAGCAGAAGGGAAATCAGAAAATACCTTGAGGGGCATGTTAGATGTCGGTTAAGCGTCTGACTTTAGCTTGGGTCATGATCTCACGGTTTGTGAGTTCGAGCCCCGCATCAAGCTCTGTGCTGACAGCTCCGAGCCTGGACCCTGCTTTGGATTCTGTGTCTCCTTCTCTCTCTGCCCCTCCCCCACTTGTACTCTGTCTCTGTCTCTCAAAAATAAATAAATGTAAAAAAAATTTTTTTAAAGAAATAAAAAAAAAGAAAATACTTTGAGATGATTGAAAATAAAGATACAACATACCAAAACTTAGGGGATGCAGCTAAAGCAGTGCTTAGAGGAAATTTTATAGCTCTAAAATGCCCAAATTAAGGAAGAACAAAGATCTCAAATCAGTAACTTAACCTTTTACTTTAACATACCAGAAAAAGACCTAAAGCCAGCAGAAGGCCAAAATTATAAAAATTAGAATGTAAATTAATGAAATAAGAAATAGAAAAACAATAAACAAAATCAATGAAACCAAAAGTGGGTTCATTAAGAAAAAAAAAATCAATAAAATGAACAAATCTTTAGCTAGACTGACCAAGAAAAAAAATGGGGGAAATTCAAATTACTAGAATTACAAATGAAAGAGGGGACATTGCTACCAACTTTACAGAAATAATATAGATTATAAAGGAAATGTATGCAAAATATATGGAATTATATGCCAAAATATCAGACAACCTGGACAAAGTGGACAAATTGCTAAAAAGACACAAACTAAAAAAGCCAAGTCAAGATGGAATATACAATCTGAATAGACATATAACAAGAGAAGAGATTCAATTAGTATGAATACATTTTCAAAAACTACCCACAAAGAAAAGCAGGAACAGATGACTTCTCTGATGAATTTTCTAAACATTTAAAGAATTAATACCAATTCTTCACAAACTTCCAAAAAGTATAAGAGGAGAGGATGCATCTCAACTCATTCTATAAGACTAGTATAACCCTGATATCAAAACAAGATACTATAAGAAAACTACAAATCAATAGCTGTTATGAATATTCATGCAAAAATCATCAACAAAATACTAACAAACCAAATTTGGCAATATGCGGAAAGAATTATAAACTGTGACCAAGTGTGATTTATCCCAGCAATGTAAGGATGGTTCAACACAAGAAAAGCAGTCACTGTAATACACGTTAATGGAAGGAAGCGGGGGGAATCACACGATCGTCTCAACTGATGCAATAAACGCATTTGACAAAATTCAGCACCCTTTCATGACAAAAACATTCGACAAACTGGAATAGAAATAATAATAGGAAGGAATTTCCTCAACTTGATAAAGGGCATCTATGAAAAACCCACAGCCAATATCATACTTAATGATGAGAGACTGGATACTTTTCTTCTAAGATCAATGACGAGGCAAGATGCCCACTTTCACTACATCTATTCAACATGGTACTTGAAGATCTAGACAGGGCAATGAGGCAAGAACCGCCCCCCACCCCTGTAATCTCATTAAGTCACTAGATCACCACTAGTTACAGAAAGGCTGGGTAAGTGCCTGGGAAGAGGTGCAGAATTACTGTATCTATTTTAGAGCAGTCATGAGTCATCCCCAGGGGCTGGAGGAGGGATCTACCTTCTTGACTTCATGCAATTGAGTACATCAGAGATCCACCAGCAGGAACAAGGTAGGTGGGGCGGGTGTTGGGTAGGCAGCTGACCATGTTCACCAGGCTATGTTATGCCTGAGGGGATAACACATGGCTTCACATGACTCCACGCAGGTCTTCCTTTCATGTGGCTGTAGGCCCCCTCTCTCCTTGGATAGGACGGAATAAGACAAACAGCACAACCCCGAGCAGCTCCACCGCTGACCACTACCAGTTTCCAAAATAGGGAAGCCCGAGTTCTATGGTCATCCCTCCACTCTTCCACATCCACTTTCTGCACTGACCTGTCAGAGAGGTCTTTCAAGCATAAGCATGGGAGGGTAATAATGTTACACCACACCCTGTTTGAAACCCTTCAGTGGCCGCCCTTTTTGTTTTAGGATAAAGATCAAAATCTTTGACACAGAAAACAAAGCTCTGCCTTGCTGACCTCTGACTACTTCTCTAGCCTCATTACACACTTCCTTGGGGAAGGCTTTCTCCAAGAGTAGGTCAGGTCTTCTATACATTTCTAGAACCCAATGAAGTTTTTCTTTACCTCACTTGCAGTGTGCAATTTTGCAGTTATTGTCATGATTGCTTGATGAATGTCTAATTCACCCACTACATGTAAGCACCATAGGGGCAGGAACTCTCTTTTTTGGCTCCTATGTGCATCAGAGATTGCTAAAGACCTCTTAATACCTAGTGTCCACTTTTTCATTAGTAAAGGAATCCTACATTTACTAAGGAGGGGCAATGCACCCAGCTGAAATATGTTCCAGCTTCCCTTGAAGCTAGATATGACCATGTGACTTAGTTCCGGCCAATTAGATTTAAGCAGAGTGTAGCGTGGTAGTTCTGGGATGTCTCCCAGAAAAAGGTGAGCATGAGCCGCTCTCCATTCTCCCTTTTTGTTTGCTGGAATTGGAACACTAGGGCTGGAGCTAGAGCAGCCATCTTTTTTTTTTTTTTTTTTACTGTTTATTTATTTTTGACAGAAAGAGACAGAGTGCATGCAGGGGAGGGGCAGAGAGAGAGGGAGACACAGATTCTGAAGCAGGCTCTAGGCTCTGAGCTGTCAGCACAGGTGGGGCTCGAACTCGTGGACCACGAGATCATGACCTGAGCCGAAGTCAGACACTTAGCCAACCGAGCCACCCAGGCACCCTGAGAGCAGCCATCTTAGATCGTGAGTTGCCATGCCGAGGATGGCTAAAAGCCTGGTTTTCTGACGACTCTGGAGCCACCATATGAGCCCTGGGGTGCTTATCTCTGAAGTACTTTTAATGTGTGAGGGAAATAAACTTGTGTTTATTAAGTCACTACTTTGTTTTTTTTCTTTTCTGTCGTATGAAGGCAAACTTGATTATAATACAATATTGAATCATCTGCCTTACACATAGTAGAATCTCAACAAACACTTGTAGAAGGAAGAAGGGAAGGAACAGAGGGAGGGAGGAAAGGAAGGAGGGAAGGGAGAGAAGAAGGGGAAGAAGGAAGGAGGGAGGAAGGGAGGAGGGAAAGAAGGGAGGAGGAAAGGAAGGGAGGAGGAAAGGAAGGGAGGAGGGAAGGAGGGAAGGAAGGGATGAGGGAAGGAGGGAAGGAAGGAAGGGAGGAGGGAGGAAGGGAGGAGGGAGGAAGGGAGGAGGGAGGAAGAAATGAGGAAGGAAGGGAGGGAGGGAGGAAGGGAGGAGGGAAGAGAAGGGAGGAGGAAAGGAAGGGAGGAGGGAAGGAGGGAGGAAGGAATGAGGAAGGAAGGGAGGGAGGGAGGGAGGAAGGGAGGAGGGAGGAAGGGAGGAGGAAAGGAAGGGAGGAGGGAAGGAGGGAAGGAAGGGATGAGGGAACGAGGGAAGGAAGGGAGGAGGGAGGAAGGGAGGAGGGAGGAAGGAATGAGGAAGGAAGGGCGGGAGGGAGGAAGGGAGGAGGGAAGAGAAGGAGGAGCGAAGGAAGGAAGAAGTGAGGGAGGAAAGGGAGAAAGGCAGGGGGGCCGACAGGCACTGGTTGAGGAGGATAAGTGCCACATATGATAAACGTGTAAGCAAAAACCTATGAGAGTCCAGAAGACAAAGAAAAAATTGATTCCTCCTAAAGTAATCTGGTACGTTCCTGAATTTGGATCTGGTGATTTGTCTTGTTCCCAGAACTCATTGTATATATCTCTTTTAATTGCACTGCCCTCTGTGTTGTTGTTGTTGTTGTGTTACATAAGTAATGTATATTCTTTGTAAAAAGAATGATTTTTGAACATATGCAGGGGTAGAAAGTTGAAAGTAAAAATCTCCCTCCTTGTCTATTTCCCCAAAGCCAAAACTCCAGAAATAACCAGTTATCCTGCGTGCTTCCAGAAATGTTCCCTGCATATGTAAGCATATATGTCTTCTATCTCTCTAAACGTATAAATAGCTCTAACAAGAGTCAGATGGGATTGGGTCTTACTCAGGCCCACAGGTCCGCCGCTTTTTTCTCTTAATTGTGCGCCTCTGGCCACCGCCAGGCTGCTTACAGGGGTCTGCTTTGGTGTTTATCGTGCCCTTGACAGCAAGCCTCATGAAAAGTGAATTCCGTTCTTGCTCATCTTTGAAGGTCTGAAACCTACAACAGGTGCTGCTGAATGAATGCTCAGGAAATAGTTGAAAGGGGCCTTCAAGCTGACACAGGGCAAGTGGCAGAGGTGGAATTATCCTCACTGATGAGCTCTTATTTTTTTTATTTTTTTATTTTTGAGCTGTTATTCTTTCAAAGGCAGCCTTATGGTCACTGCACACATCGTTTTTTATGCCCCTGAATCTCATCAGGACTTGACAAGCCACAAGCAGTCATGCTTCAGAACAGGGAGTGTTAAATGAGCTAAACCCCTCAGCTGGAGCTCCCTGAGCTGCCGAGGCCCAGAAGGAAAAAAATAAAATTAAAAGAACCCAGCTCTTAAACTGGAGTGCTGGCTTTCTGCATCCCCCTCAAAGCCACCCCTCGGGGTCTCATCAAAATGCAGCTCCAGAGACAGAGGAAGGGGAAGGCCCTCTAGCACAGTCTGAGGACAAAGACTGAGTTTTTCATGTTTGTTTGTTTGTTTGTTTACCATGAAAAGAGCTTGAAATAGAGATTCATGGCAGGTCTCCGACCTTTGACCTGTGGGCATTTCCACTGAGAAAATTTGCATCTGGAAATCAAACTGGGACATCATAAGAGAGAAGACAGAACTACTAGTTCCCTTGCCCGAAACTCTGTATCATTTTTAGGGTTTGCCCACTTTTTATTTTCATGCATCAGTTAGAACCCAATTTTAACAAATCTGGTGGGACATCCGATCTGCTTCAGGAAATTCAAATAGGTTTGAACAGAAATCCGTAAGTAGCACATATAGTGGGAGCGTTCGGAACTAGGTCACAGGGTCTCACCCCTGTCACCCTCTCCTCTTTGGCGCCCCCCAAAGTGCCTGCCCCCCCCCAACTCTGAAACCAAGCTCCCTGATCTTAGGGAGAACTCAAGGCTTCCCTGCCCTTTGATGTTCTCCAGTTTTTTACCCACTTCTAGTCACTACTCTCTGAGACAGGAAGCTGGAGTTTGCTAAGTGTTTGCCGAGCGCTGTAGGAAAAAGTGCGCTTCGGCAAAAACCTATATTATCTAGGCTAGAAGACACCCTTGGGGTTATCTGATTCGATGGAAAAGGTTTTACTTCTTGAAAAATTGTAGATAATTGACAACAATGCAAAATAATTCCTGTCTATGGACATGTAAATTCTGTTCTGTCTGATAGGGGTTCAGCTGACATTCAGTTGAACCCACCATTTTATTGCAAGCAGTAAGCAAGCCTGTCCTTAGTCGAGGAGGAAAATAGCCTCAAGGTTGCTTACTACAAACACATCCTGAGAAATGCCTCGCATTTTTGTCATACCCAGAAAGCCGGGTAGGAGCACAGAGACCATGGAGAGCTCTCTCTCCCAATAAGGACCTACAGTTGAGTAAAAAAAGCCGGCCACAGAACTGCATGTATGGTAAATCCCATTTTTATAAAACTCTATAAAATTTTGTAAAATTGTATTTGTAAAATTGTATAAATGTATTTTTAATTTTTTTTTTAAGTTTCTTTACCTATTTTGGAAGAGAGAGAAAGAGCCCAAGAGCAGAGGAGTGGCAGAGAGAGAGGGAGAAAAAGAGAGAGAGAATCCCAAGCAGGTTCCTCACTGTCAGCGCTGAACCCAACACAGGGCTTGTTCTCAAGAACCTCGAGATCATGACCTGAGCTGAAATCAACAGTTGGACACTTAACCAACTGAGCTACCCAGGTGCCCCTGAAATGTACTTTTTATAAAATGTGTATTTATAAAATGTATAAAATCGTATGGGTGTGTGTGTGTGTGTGTGTGTGTATATATATGTATGTATGTGTATATATATAGGTATGTTATATAACATACGTGCTACATGCCTGAAAAACTGTTTACCAAGAAGTTAACAGTGGGTATCTCTGAGTGAGTAGATCAGGTGATTTTTAAACTTTCATCTCAGTACCTTTGTGTTATTTGAATTAATTTCAATGAGAATGTATAGTTTTCACAAAAACCATAGTTATTCTTAAAAAACTGGGGGGGATCACAGTTTAGAGGGGATTGCAAGATTAATTCACACTCAAACCTAGGTTGATCAAATCCAGGAGCAAACTGGCAATAGCAGGAATGAAAAGTAACCAGGAAGCCAGGGGCTGACACGCATTTACTGGTTGTTATGCCAAAGACAAGGGAACAGCCAAGGCCATGGTCAAATTCATTTTGACATTTGGGAAGTCTGACTCCATGGTGAAAATCCAGGAATAACCAGGTCCATGCAGACAATGATTCTGACATCATCCTAGCAGATCTTATCCTTTTGAAATGACAAGCCCAAATTAAGCAGAGACAGAAGGAAAAACCAGGATTTCCCCCATTAAGTCAGTGTCTTTCTATATCTCTGGGCTAAGTGAAGTCACTTTTCAAATATAGCACTACCCTGTTACAATACAGCTTGTTAGGATATGCAAGGAGTTAAAACATGAGCCATAAATATAATGGCAAAAGCATTATGATTCTGGGCAAATTTAGGAGTTTCACTGTAATACCTGATGCCTTTAAAATGATAACAGGTTTACTAGCAAAAAAAAAAAAAAAAAAAAAAAAAATCTGAACTGTAAAACTTGTGATTGCTAATGAGTAAGTTCACCTGCTTTGAAATGTCAGATAAAGTCAGTGGCATTATCTTTGGGGGTCCTGGCTTTTAGGGTATTAAAGCTGCCTTTACCAGTTGTTCCCTTAGTGTGGCAGCTGTTAATACAGTTACCAGGAGGCTCGGTCCCAGCCTTGTCCCAGAAAAGCGATTGCTAATAACGGAGCTGGGCGTAACTGGAACCGTTCACGGGATCAGCGGGGTTGGAGTTGGCGTCCTCTGCCCCCAGTGTTTCCCCGTTACCAGTTTTCAAAAAGAAGAAACTGGAGCCGGAGTTGTCAGGACGGTTGTTTGTTTGCAGAGAGCTGGGAGCTAATCCAGCAGACGAGGGAGCAGAGGAAGGGCGCTCCAAACCTGGAGCAGAATCAGAAATGAGTGCAGGCTCCAGCCGCCAAGATGCAGGTACAGGTGCAAAGCGTGGTGAGCCGGCTGGAGAAGCAGCGCTCCCGGGCAGGGAGTGTGCCAGCTCTGGGCTCTGGCCCTCTGGCTCTTCCGGTGGCTACAGGCAGTGCTGGGCTCCAGGACCTCCCGACCTTGCACAGCAGCTCAGAGAGGGATGGTCCCAGATGAGGTCACGAAACCCCTTGCAGCTCTCACATCTGCCGGTTGGTTGTCTGGTCCGTGAGCAGTGCCCGGGAGCATCCTCAGGCCAGGGGCTGAGGAGCAGGGCAGATCCTGGCAGCAGCCGCTACCTGAATGAGAACAGATATGACATACCCAGGGCTCTAGGGAAATAACCTGGAGACATCAGCTCCACCGCCATTTTCTGCTCTGCTGCGTCGTGAGGGGAAGGCCTGGCATCTCATTTCATGAGTAACTGAAAAATGCAAAATATCAGATGAAAATTAGAGAAGTCTTCATCTGCTATCTTCACAGGTCGGGGGGGGGGGGGTTATTTTTATCATGACAGCAGTATGTATAAATTTGTTCTATTATTCTGTTATTGGAGGCATTTAACGAATATCTCCTGCACCTGTAAATCTCATCTCAGACAAAAACCCATCCAGGAACACACAGCACCCTCCACAGAGTAAACACTCACCATCTATTTTGTGGAATAAACAGATGAAATGTCCAGTGTATAGCGGTCAGAACTGGCCCCTTCCCCCTTGGCGGAGGAATCCAGAAGGATTCTAAATCCTCGGACTACCCTTCTTCTGTGAGGAGGATATCTGCCCCACAAATAGTCCTCACCGGAAAGTAGAGCTTCTATTGCAAAAGAAAGGAAAGGACACATTTCAAAAGCTTTTATGTGCTGTAGGAAATTAAAGACATCCAGCAGGGATAGATGGTCTGGCTGGCAAGGCATTTTGAAGTGGCCCTCGTTTCTTAGACACCACGGGACCTCTGGGCATTGTCCGTAGGCAGGAAAGAGAGCACTGAAACTGGTCTGCATGGTAAGAGAAAGGACATTATGGGAAGGAGGGATTGAGAGAGATTATGCCATATTCAAGAAAAAGAAGCTTCTCCTAAAGTGGCTTAATACCATGCAGTCTCTAATAATTATTGTTTGCTCACTGGAAGAATGTATGTGGGTGTGCATCCATGCATGCAAATGCATTTTTCTTACTGCACTGAACCAGGTTTTGCATTTTATTTAACGCCTGAACGTGTTTATGCCTTGTCTCCACAGCTCAACCGTAGGAACCCTGAAAGCAGGAACAGAGTTAAATCTCTGCACCTCTGTGGTCAATAGACAGAAACAAATAACATCTGGCAAATTAAAGCTAATTCCCCCCAAACACCAGCCTCGTTTTGCCTGCTCTGTGGTGATTAGAGTTAATAGTTCGACTGATTAGAGCAAAAGGTGTCTTTGCCAGGAAAGCTGAACATAGGAGAATGGTGGTGACTTTTCCCATAGAACACTGACTTGTTGCAGCCCAAGGGACCCAGGAGGCAAAGGAAAAAGTAACCCTTAGCTTCACTCACAGTCACTAGGGGCATGGCGTTTAGAAGCAGGGCAACTCAGAGTTGATAATTCTTTCTTTTCTAAACTTTCTGATTAAAACGAGATGAAAGCAGCTAATTTGTTTTTTACTTTTTATTTTTTTATTTTTTATTTGGGAGGGGGAGGGGAAACGGGCAGAGAGAGAGAGAGAGAGAGAGAGAGAGAGAATCTTAAGCAGGCTTCACGCTCAGCACAGAGCCTGATGTGAGGCTCTATCCCACACCTCTGGGACCGTGGCCTCAGCTGAGATCAAGAGTCGGATGCTCAACCAACTGAGCTACCCAGATGCCCCGAAAGAAACTAATTTTTATCAATCTTCTTTCTTTTCTGTTCTCTCTGCCTAACAGCACAGATTTTCCCACGGTCTGGGATTGTCAGTGAATATAATAGGGACATTATGGGAGCAGTAAGAGGAAGCATTACCCCTGTAGCGAAAACTGCACTAGACAAGGGTCTGGAGACCTGGATTGGGATCCTAGCCTCACTTACCAGCTGTATGACCTTGAGAAAGTCAACACATGACTCCAGAGGATCCTCTGAATGTAGAATCCTAGACCAGAGGTTGGCAAAGTACAGTCCACAGGCCAGATTCAGTGCACCCCTGTTTTTATAAATAGGTTTTATTGGAGCACAGTCACACCCATTCTTTGACATATTATTTCATGCTACAATGGCAGAGTTGAATAATTGTTACAGAGACTCTGTGTCCTGAAAAGCAAGAAATATTTACTATTTACAGGTGCCTGGGTGGCTCAGTCAGTTAAGCATCTGACTCTTGAGCTCAACTCAGGTCTTGAGCTCAGCGTCTTGAATTCAAGCCCCACATTGGACTTCACGTTGGGCATGAAGCCTACTTGAAAACAACAACAACAACAACCTGAAAACAACAACAACAAAAGACATATCTACGATTTGGCCTTTATTTTTTATATGTATAAAAAAAAAAAAAAAGGTGTGCTCTGTTCTAGACTCAAGCCCTAGCTCCTGTTAGCCTTGGAATTCCAATCCCCACATACAGTTTTCTCATCAGCAAAGCCTAGGGTGCTATAGAGAATAACTAATGATGAAACACTTATGAAACAGAATTCCACATAAGAGCACCATTTCACCACGGAGAGCCAAAGAGCTCTTTTCTACAGAACCCTGTGCTCCGCCGCCTTACAGAGCAGGAGTGGGCACCTGCCTGCAATGCTGAAAGGTTCTCGTTTATTCCTGATGCTTCAGCAGAACGGAGGAGGGAGCTCAGCCGGCACTGAGCGAGTCTTTGCTGCTGTGAGGCACAGTGACAGGGAATAATGGGAAAAATCTGCTTGCCGCACGTCATTGATTTTAGACACGTATTTTTTAAACATTTTATTACTTCTGAAATCAAGATGTAGTTTGTCATAGATGAGTCCTTGGGCCATAATGAGTAGCATTTTTACTTTCTGAGTGGTGCGTACAATAATGGTACTTCTCACAATTGATGGTTCAATGATACAGGTTCAATGATACAGGGTGAATAAGGGAGTCAAAGACCTGTTCATTTCAGCCAAGTCCTGAGGGCCGAGAACAGGGGAAGGAACATTCCAGATAATGGGATTAGCCTGTGCAAAATCCCAAAGGCAGGCCCTTGAGGAACCGAACGAAGGCCAGTGCAGCAGGAGTGAGAATATTCCAGGAGGACCTGGAAGTGTGTGCCCGGTCATTCAGTGCTTTGGGGGCTGTGATCAGGTGGGTTTCAACAGGAGGGTGACGCACACCCACACAGTATTGCATTTCTGACAGCTTTGCCTTTCCAGAAGGGAAAGGTAAAATCCACGTTATTTGTTTATGGGGTGTGATTAGAATCAGAAAGGCTGGGTGGGGGGAATTTTAGCAGCACAGGCAGGAGAAGTCCGTGGCCACCACCAGGGTGGGACAATAGAAGTTGAGAAGGGGTGATTTGCTGGATGCTTGGAAGGTACCCCAGACAGGAACCCCCTCATCGTCTGACCACAGACTGGGGGATGAGTGCAATGGGGGAGGGAAGAAGGGGGAGAATACAAGTCTTCCACTGGGCTTGTTCCTGTAGTGGGGACCTGGCTTTTCTGCCTTTCTGCAGTTACCTCCAAGGATACTCTGTACTCTCCTCTAGTCTCTACCAAGCCCAACACCATGGAACCCTCTTAGGGGGAGGAAAGGGTCCCCAGTGAAGAGATGGGGTCGCCTCTTTCCACTTCTCAGCCTGCCCTCCTCAGCCCAACCTTTCTTCTGCCCGTTTGCCCGATTAACCACTAGATGCAAATGCTGTGGGGACGTACAACTGCTCCTGCCGTGATTCACCTCAGGCTCTTTTCAGTGTTTTCTGCCACTGAAAAATGGTCCTGCCCAGACTGGTCAGTGGCAAATCCTTAGGGATCCTGGTGTTCACTAACAGCCAGCCCACGGGGCAGTTGTCAAAAATGATAAGGGAATGATGTGACTTTGCTCGGGTCCCCAAGCCCCAGCATAGTCCACGGCAGGGGCCAGTGTACAGGAAGCTGGGCTCCCTGCTCCTGCTGGAATGGCCCCTCACCGCTCTCTATTTCTCTAAGCCCACATGCATCGCTGATGTGAAGCCACCCAGAAACCTCACAGAGCACGCACCAGCCTCCCCCACTCGGAAGTGGCTCCTCTGTCTGCTGCCTCCCTAGGGATTTCGGGGCTCTGTGGGTGTTGATGAGTTTAAGTTCAGATAATGACAGGGAACCGCGTGAATGTTCTCGGTGACTGGCTTTCCTGCTGCTCGCCCACCCCCGCCTGCCTCCTGCAGCTTCAGCCACTACCAGGAGGCAGCACCAAAGCCCCGTGGGCCCAGCCGGCCGGCAGCCCCCGCCCCCCACCTCCTGCCTGCTCATTCCGGAGCATCTGGCTTTGCCTCCCCATCATCTGGCACTTGTGGGACCGATGCCAGTGACTGGGTGCTGAATCGGGGGTGGAGCCCTGTTTGCTGCCTCCCAAAATATCTGCTCCTGTGTTTTGAATCCCTCTGGCATTTGTCATCCTTTTCTTTGCTCATTTAGCATTTAGCTTATGATGCCTGGAGTCTCAGGTTCATTTCACGGCGCCATATCGTATCGCTGCGACCAGATAGTGAGCTCCCGGGGAGCCAAGCCCATGTCTCCCGGGTCATGTTTCTCCCACAGGGTGCCGCACCCAGTGCCGTGAGAAGAGCGATATGAGCTATACGGGCGAAGAACACACAGTGGCTGACCAAAGGCTTGACTGGGTCTCCCAAGATTTCAAAATTCCGGAAGACAGAGTGTCTTCGCAATTCCTGTCTTGGAATTGTGTCTCAGGTGGACTTGGCCTCAAGAGACGCCCACATTGAAGAGAGAAGAGAGAAACCAAGAGCAGGTGGGTCCGAGGCCAGAGGAGGTCCCAGGCAGGCCAGCAGTGCAACCTGGAAGACCGTGGTGGAGTGGTGTTCCTGGCTAGTATTGACATCCAGGGGCAGGGCCTTCTAGCAAATGACAAATGGCTTTCATCTTGATGGCCAATACTGATCCTTAAGAGTGGCTGCCCGATGTGCTTTGTAGCAAGAGACCGATCCTAAGGCTGCAACCACAACCAGTGGGAAAGATTGCCAGGCCCATTGGTACTGACGGCATGAGACCAGGGGAGGGGAGAGAGAGCGTGCCTTAGCTCTTCTCTCCCAGACAATGCTGGGAATGTGGACTTGGGCGAATGGCAGAATTTGTGGTTCCAGGAGCTCCTTCTGTGAGGAGCAGAACCGTGTCCAGAAGTGAAGATGAGGAAGGTCTGGCCTTCATGCCAGGGTGAGCTGGCCTAGTCCAGGCAGCTGGTCACTCAGTGGACAGCTCAGGACAGCTCTCCTGTGGGATACCTGAAGCACAAACAGAAAATAGAGACGGGGGTGTGCACAATCATGGATACAAGGTGAAAGGAGACAGGCCCAGTGTAAGGCTTCGGCTCCCTGGGTTCACCTCATATACCCCAGATTCTAAGCTCTTGGCGAGCAGACCAATTCTACAATTCTAGACCCCACTCGTTAGTGGAGCTAAGCATTTTAATATAATAGTAGCCAGATCAGATTTGCATGTGAGGCTGGGCTTTAGTGGGGAGCATGCTGCCAGGGACAGGAATTAGCAAGCATTGAGATCCCGTTTGCATCTTTAACCTAAATAAACACAATGGCCTCCCAGCCCCCAGGTTTATTCCACTCCAGTTCATCATTACTGTTGATGCCAGAATGTTCTGTCTAAAGCACACATCTTTTCCCGGGAGCCTCTTGTTAGGATTCTTCAATGAATCTTCACCATCTACAGAGTAAAATCTAAGTTCGCTAGAGTGGTATGATGGGACCTCCATTATATACACCCTCTTGCTCTCCAGCCCGATAAGAGTGTCCCTGTTTCCCTGGTGGCCTTGGGCCATGCTTGATAGTCTTCACAAACTATGTGATTTATGGCTGGGGCGGGGCAGGGAGGGCTGTGGCTTGCATAGTATCCGTTTTCCCTCTGGAGGGGCTGGAGACTGAAGTCAGCCATACAGGTGGTCAGCCATGTCTGCGTGCCTCAGCCCCAGTAAAAATTTCTGGGTACCAAGGTTCAGGTGAGCTTTCCTAGTTGGCAATGTTCCATGCATACCATCACATATTGTTTCTGAGAGCAACTGGTGCTGTCTGCTGGCCACTGAGGAGTCAGGGGAAAACATCTGGAAACTGTACGTAGCATCTCCTGGACTCTGCCCTGTGTGCCTCTCCCTTTGGCTGAGTTTAATCTGTGTCCTTCTGCTACGATAAATACAACTGTGAGTATAATTACTTTGCTGAGTTCTACGATTCCTAGAAAATTACCGAAACTAAAGGTGGTCTTGGGGCCCCTCAAACCTGCGGTTCGAATCAGAATAGCACGTGCCCTTGGGAGCACTTGGATTTGCAATCGTGCACTCTAATATTAAACGCTGCAGCAAGGGATGTTCTTATTCACACATCTTGAGACAGGGGTATGTGTCTTTAGCCACATTACTAGAAGTTAGTTGCTGAGCCAATGCTTTTGAACATTTTCAATTATAATAGATAACACCCCACTGTCGCTGTGCCCCCAAATAGCCCACCCAGTTGACACTCCATCCTGAGCGCTGAGAAAGTCTGTTTTCTCACATTATCAACCTGTTTTCCCCCAATCTACCAGGCGTGTTTGTTTGTTTTAAAGGTAATCCACAAAACAATATGTATTGTTTTTGTCTGTGTTTTAAAATTGTGGGTGAAGTTGAATATTTTTGCATATTGTGTTTTGATCATTTGTATTTCTTTGAAGAATTGTTGATTTGTGATTTTCCTGTTTTTCTCCTGTATTTCCACATTTATCTTATAAAAGCTCCATGTATATCAGGGATCTTAACCTTTTGTCTTTGACCTGAAGTGTTTAAAATCAGAAATCATACTTTCTTTTGGAGCAATGTTCCTTCCAAATGCCAAAGGGGTGTTTCTGCATGGGGAAAAATTACTAACACATTTCCTCAAAGGTAAAACTGTATTTCTGCTAAGTCTTGAAGCCCAAACCTATGTTGCCTAATAGAGCTTAAACATACTGACAAGAAAAGTCAACCATCCTGCTTGAGTTTAGGGATAAATAATTTCATGCCAAATGGTAATTTAAAAACGGAATTATTGCAACAAAAATGAGGTCAAATCACAGTGCTCAATTTAAAGCTTTACTGTGGCTTCATCTGAATTCATCATGCCAAACCCACAGCAAGTTGTCTTTTATAAAGGGATACTGTTTGCATCACGTTATCTACCATAGAGTTAGACAATCGCCTATGTCCCTTGAGGCTTGTACCACCCTTAGACCTGGGCAGGAGGGGCCCCAGCCCTGGACTTGTGCTTCCAAAGGCCCACTGATCATATATGCAGTCAAAACTGTGTGCCTCAGTCACTCAACTTATAGTCATTTAGGATACATAGCTTTAAGGGTGCCTGGGTGGCTCAGTCTGTTAAATGTCTGACTCTTGATTTCAGCTCCGGTCATGATCCCAGGGTAATGGGATCAAGACCCGTGTCAGGCTCTGAGCTGAGCATGGAGTCTGCTTAAGATTCTCTCTCTCTCTCTCTCTCTCTCTCTCTCCCTCTGCTCCTCCCCACTGTTTGTGAGCACTCTCTCTCTCTCTCTCAAATAAAATAAAATAAAATAAACAAAAGACATAGCTTTACACATTGTGGGGGCAGTTCTGATGCCACATTTTTAAAAAAAGTTTATTATTTTGATAGAGAGAGAGAGAGCACAAGTAGGGGGAAGGCAGAGAGAAAGGGATCGAGAAAGTATCCCAAACAGGCTTCTCATTGGCACGTGGGGCTCTAACCCACCAACCATGAGACCATGATCTGAGCCAAAATCAAGAGTCGGACGCTTACCCTGCTGAGCCATCCAAGTGCCCCTAAAAGTTAAATTCTTAACATCAGTGTATGAGATTAGAGGTGTATTTAAAATTTTTATGATGTTTATTCATTTTTGAAAGACAGAGAGAGACAGAACACAAGCAGGAGTTGGGCAGAGAGAGAGGGAGACACAGAATCTGAAGCAGGCTCCAGGCTCTGAGCTGTCAGCACAGAGCTCAACGTGGGGCTCGAACTCATGAACCGCGAGATCATGCCCTGAGCCGAAGTCGGACGCTCAACCGACTTAGCCACCCCGGGGCCCCCAGGTGTATTTTAAAGGATACACCTCAGGAACTACCACATGGGAGAGACGCAGAGTGCAAAGGATAGAGGGCCGTTGCCTGCAGAACTCCCACACCCTCTCCAGGCACATCTCCCAGCATCTCCACGTGTTCACCAACCCAGAAGCTCGTTGAACCCTGTTGCTTAGGGATTTTTATGGAGGTTTCATTACATAGGCATACTTGAGTAAATCGAGTAAATCACTGACTGCTGGCTCCCTTCCATTCCCTGGAAGCCTGGGGATGGAGCTGGATGTTTCAGTCCTCTAACTAACTGGCTTCTGATGACCAGCCCCCACCCTGAAGCTCTCTAGCCCCTCCCCCATCCTCTCTCATAAGCCATCTCATCAGGGCACAAAGACAGTCAAGTCCAAAAGTTTTAGGAGCTTGGTGCCAAGAATTGGGGACAAAGACCACATATTTATTCTTTATTATACCACACACATATTCATCAGTTTCACGGTTATGAAGGTATATTTGTCAAGGCAGAAATGAAATACACTTTAGTTAACTAATTTATTAGCTGGATTTTTAAATTTAAAATGTTTAGACATTTGGTCATGCGGACTATCGTTTGAAACCCTGTCCTAAGCCCCACAAATGTTAGGAGCAAGCCTGCTCAGCGAGCTGACCAGGCCATGGGGAGAGAGACTTTGTGTCTGTGAGTCTTTCCCATGCCATCCAAGGATGGGGTCTGAACCTCTAAAATAGAACCCTTGGGAGAAAACAGCAGTAGTGGCCAAGTGGCTTCAGAGCCAGACAATCTGATTTCTGTCCTAGCTCTGTCACTTGCATGCTGTATGACCTTGGGCAAATTATTTCACCTCTCTGAATTGAAAGTACTTCACCTGTAAAAGCCACCTCACTGCGTTATTGCAAGAATTAAATAAGAACGACTATGAAGTGCTTAATACAGTTCCAAGCACTTAGAATACATTCGATAAATGGCTTCTGTCATATTGTTGTGTTAGTACTACCATTCACTCTCATCTAACCAGGCCACACAGCTTTGAGGGCTTTTAGAATGCTGGGCACGGTAGCAAATGATCCCCACAGTTCTAACTAAATACAGTCCTGGAAACCTCCCGCCAAAGACCCATTCAGAAAGGCAGACCCCTCGAGTCAGTCCCCTACTCTCAGATGCTAGGGACCCTCCTATCCATTTTGGAGTGTGCTTAAGTGCCAGGTGGTTGGGAGCAGGAAAATGGAGAATTCTATGTGAATCTGGAGGCCTTTCCAGGAAAGTGAGGTTAGAGTCTGGGGGATGGAGAGGACAGGGTTCTGAGGGACTGAAAATGTTCTGAGTTAGTCTTAGGTCTGACCTCACCCAGCACACTCAATTGTGCCCACCCAGATGGTCGGGAAACCCCGGGGAGAGTCAGGTTTCCGAACTCTTTTGTAGGTTTCAATTTTTTTTTTTTTTTTTTTTTTTTTTTTTTTGCCAAAAATCCATCTCAGATGCCAGAAGCAGCTTACACTACTACCACTCTGGCCTCAAACTCGAGAATAGTGTAAAAAGCACAGCGATATCACCCTCTGCTCTGGTCTGAATATTTGTCTCCCCTCCGAAATTCATATGTTGAAATCCTAAAGCCCACACTGATGGCACTCTGAGGCGGGGTCTTTTGAGGTACTTAGATCACAAAGGTAGAGCTCTCAGGAACGGGATTAGTACCTTATAAGAGAGACCCCCTCCTTGGCTCCCTAGGCCCTCCACCCTGAGGATGCAGCGAGAATCCTGTCTCCACCCTGATCTCAGACTTCTAGTGTCCAGACCATGAGCAATAAATTTCTGCTGTTCATAAGCCACCCAGTCTGTAGTATTGTACAACTGGAACCCAGACAGACTAAGATACTATTCATGTTTAGGGGATGCAGAGATGGACCCTACATGATGATGATGATGATGATGATGATGGTGATGATGATGGTGGTGATGATGATGATGGTGATAATAGCAATAGTAATAGAGCTTGAAATTTGAAAAGCATTTGGAGAAAATTCAAACCATTATTATGATTATCAATAATGTTATAATAAATGAAGACAGAGCTTAACGTTGGGGATAGAAAAGGACCTGGAACATTTTCCTCAACAAAGCTTCTTGACGGGGCTCTTTCTTCTACCTTCAGTAAATGAATGTTATTTATGTGTTCTGTTTCTGCATAGTAAGAAATGACAGGCAACCGGCTTGTTTGCATTTTACCTGCTTTAAGTTGTTCCGACTCCCATCTTCCTGGACGAGTGAACTTTTCTTTCACTGATCTCTGAGTCCATTTCCAGGTTCATTTCTGACATATTTAACAGAGGGGGAATAATCTCCACCACGAAAGTAATCAGCCTTTAGGGGAAAAAAATTTAATTTCACATTTCATTCAGCTATACAATCTGACACCAGCTAGTTTGGTCAGTTTGCAAGAGCAAAGCTTGCTTTCTAAAAAAAAAAAAAAAAAAAAAAAAAAGTGCATTTAAGACTGGAATGGACTTGGTCTTCAGCCTGCCCAACTCTCTCTTTACAAAGGGGGAGACGGAGGCCCAGGGGAGTGATGTGAACTACCCAGCAGAGCAGAGCCGGTCTAATGCCATTGCCTCCAGCCCAGCATGTCCCTTAAGAGGGACGAAGGGCACTCACAGACCAGAGGTCCTGGCTTGGAGGCCCCACCATAGAAACCTAAGGTGTCCTTTAGTGATGACAACATCTACCTTTCTAGGTAAACATCTATCAAAAATGCAGCACAGAGAAGATTCTGGGAGAAAAAAAAATGATATTATTTCCTATGACGGAAGATCGTTTTATTATACAGAAATGTTCAAAGCACAAGAAAGCTCCGGAAATATAATGAGCATATGAAACGTTCTCTGCATTTGAAAAATCTCCCCTTTTAAGACTGGAAATGGAAAGAAACAGAGATGGGAGGAACCAATGCTGATTTTTACAAGGTTTCTTAAAACGGTGTGAGTGGAGGCCTGGATGGGGGCTGGCAGGGCTGAACTGTGTCGCTCACTAACTTACTGTGTAGGATGTGGGCGAGTCATATCACCTCCCGAGACTTCAGTTTCTTTTCTTGTAAAGTAATGGTTTTAAACTAAATGCTTTCTAAGGACTCCTACGAGCATGGAAAGTTCCATGCAAAGTTATTCCAACCACCTGCAAATCCTCACCAGCTTCTTCCAACCTTATGATTGCCTTCTTGATAATGATCACTTGAGAGAGTGCCGTGAGTGTTTTTCCGTTTTAATTAAAATCCCAGCCTGCCTGAAAATTATTTCTATCAAGCCAAGGACCCAGAAGCCCGTGCAAATTAACATGGATTGGCATTGTCAACATTCTCCATCATATCATATTTTATTTTTCATCTTCGAGGCGGATAGATTTTTCAATTTGTTATTTCTAAGTTGTCTTTAACGCTTGCCATGTCTCTGGGTGTGCATAATGGGTAGCCTGCTCATTTTTCCAGCCCATTTTAGTTAAAAACAGGTAGACCAAAGAATAATTCTTCCAGCTCTCTGCCGGATGCCACCAACCAAGCCACCATATGGTCTTCTGCCCTGAATGTGGCCTTTTAGTCAGAGACACTCTGTTTGGAATTAACAGATTCTCAATGTCAAATCTCAGTGTACTGACACTTGGGTTTTTCTGACTGCTTTCCTATTTTAATTAGAAACTATAATGTATATCTCCAATCTACATCTCAGGAAACCTGCCCAATTGCAAGATAGCGGGCTTACCTCAGGAAGGTAGTGCTGATGTGGGTGACGATGACATAACACTTACCATGGGCTTATGACATACCGGGCACTATACTAAGTATCACTGTGGCATATAAAGAAATATATTTGGGCTTTATCCTCAGTTCCTGGCATATAGCTCCTAAGACTCTAGAATGTCCCAAGGGATATTAGTGTCTTTTGTCATTTGTAATGAGCCCCTTTCATTGCACCTAAACTTATGCTAAGGAGGTGACTTAGAGTGACCTAGGGAGCCTCCAGATGAGGCTGATTGCCAGAAAGACCCAGTGATTGGAGAGTGGGAACTTTCAGGCCCTCCCACTGACCCCTGGGAAATAGGGGGGTGGTTGGAGAGTGAGCTCCATAAAAAGTAATGAACAAGAAGATTCGGAGAGCTTCTAGGTTGGTGAGCACATCAAGGTGTTAGAAGGGTAGTGCATCCAGAGAAGGCAAGGGAGCTCCATGTCCCTTCCCCATGCCTGGCCCTTTGTGTCTCTTCCATTTGGCTGTTCATGAGTTGTGTCCTTTATAATAAACCAGTAAATTTAAGTAATTTGTTTGGTAGCAAGTGATCTAACTTGAGGTTGGGGTTGTGGGGTCCCCTGATTTATAGCTGTCTGGTCAGAAGTATAGGTGGCCTGGGACTTATGACCGGTATCTGAGGTGGAGGCAGTCCTCTGGGACTGAACTCTTAAATCTGTGGTTACTGATTAGTGGTTAGTGTCAGAATTGAATCAAATGGTTGGGCACCCACTTGGTGTCCCGGATAATTGGTGGTCAGTTTGGAAAACATGTATTATCCCATAGCAAATCCTCACAACAAATTATGGGTTAAGTACCAATATCACACTCATTGTACAAAAGCGTCCCGTGATTATGCTCCTTGTACAGATGTGGACCATGATTATGCTCCTTGTACAGATGTGGACCACGATGCTTGAAGAGGCTAAGCAACTTTCTCAAGGTCACACCATAAGTGGTGTAGGCAGGATTCCAACCCCAGCCATCTGATCTCAGATTTATCTGATGCCTTAGAGAATGGCAAGAGAATAGAATGATCCCCGTGCCTGTGAGTGACTTGGCACGACAACAGCCTGAGAACAAAGACTGAGTTGTTGTCAGTTGGCCAGCACTTGCTTATGCAACCAGCATTTAGCAAAAATCTACCGTGTGCTTAACTGTGTGAGGCACCCAGAGCCTAGGTGACTGAGACAGAATCCCTACACTCTTGGATCTTGCAGGCGAACAGCAAGAGCAACAAAATGTGCATAGATTGTCACAAATGAGCAACAGAACATGGTACATGCCATGGAAGGTACAAAGTACAGGGGATTCAGGGCAGGCCACGCATTTCAAGCTGCAGTGATCAACAAAAAATTGTAGGCTCTGTAAATAACTTTTTTCTCTCCAGTTCATCTGAAAAACTGACACCATCCCACCTCAATGTATTATTTCTTTATTTCTGTCTGTATGTGTTTCAATGAAAATGCATGTAAAGAGTCAAATGCCTATTGCTTATTGGGAGTGGACCAACTGGCTTATGCATTCTCCATCAGGGTGGAACCTGGCAAGTTCTACCCCCAGAGAAGGTCTCTGGGGCACATAGCAACCATGGTACCTAGCCCAGATGACTTGAAGTGACAGCATCTCCTTCTCCTGGTGATAAAGAAGGCTCTCCATCGTTAGCACTGCTCATCAAGACTCATCTTCACTGTCAGACTCCTGAGCACAGGCACCACGTCAGTTTAATGCAGAGCTGTGAGGCTCTTTCTGGGGCAATCCTGGTTTAGAATGCGATTCTGTTGTCCTACAGGTGCTCTCCTATTTGTCTGACCTAGTCCCAATTTTAATTTTATTAAAAGGGTCACTGGAAACTTAATGAAAGATACTGTAAAGTAGGAGTCAGGAATCCTGGGTTCTGGACCCAGCTCCGGTACTAACCTAGATAATCTTGGGCACAAAATTCCATATCCTGGATGAGAAACTTCATATCCTAAAGCCACAGCTTTCTCATCTGTAAAATTTGGCAATTGGTCTAAATTTTCCAAAGGGAGTACCACTGACTTTTTAGTTGGGACCATTCTTCTTAGGTTGAATTGCTCATGTATGGCAGGATGTTTAATGTTCCTGAGCTCTAACGGTCAGTTACAGAGCCCCCTACCCTCAGTCATTATGAAAATTAAAACTACCTCCAAATATTTCCAAATGCCCATGGTTGGGGGGAGGGATATGGGGCAGTGAGGAGGGATGGGGATACCACACCTGGTTAAGCGTCATTGAGCTAAGTAATCTCTAAAAGGGCCTTTCCAGTTGATTCTAGTTGACAAACATTGGGGTAAAGGGTTGTCTCCAGGCTACTTCCTGGAAGTATTTGAGGTGTGCTGTCTCCACAAGAGCCTTGCAAGAGCCTTATCAATACAGACCTATTGGTTGTCAGGTGTGCTGGAATATTCTAGGTTTTCATGTTGGTGTTTTGTCCCATCTGAATCCTATAGGCATATAGAGCATTGAATTAAAGCCACGTAAGCCCCAGTAAAAGGTTATTGTTGACAGCCAGCTTTTTATTCTGCCCAGACAGAACCACCATTCATGAGATCATGAACTTGCTATTTCTTCACCTTCTTTAGCAGGTCTGCTATTTCCAGTATGTACCTCTTCTTAGCTGTCAAGGAAAGCTCAGACACTAAAACTTCTTGCTTTATTACTACAAATTAAGAACCCAGAAATGGCCCAAATGTCTTTCATGTGGGCCAGGAGGCCAGTGTTTCCGGTATTCAGACTGGTCACCGTGGCTTTAGGCTTGCCAGCTAGCTGCCTCCTGGTAGGAGCCCTCCCGGCCACCAGCAGCTGGAAGAATTTGGGCTGCAAATGGCATCACATTGCTGTTAATTGAAGTGAAGTAGCATACTGTGTTTAAGGGACTTGAACGCCTGTGTGTGTTTATGAAGCATGAATAAGTTATGACTTTCTGTCTAAGAATCTCCTTTGAAAGCAGCTGCTCTGTGCTCCCGGCCTGGCCCTCGGCTTTGTGGCTGCTCCCGGCTGTGGCTTTGCTTAGTCAACACCTGTGACGTGGGGCTAATTGTTTTGTCTTTTGAAATCTCTTCTTCTAGCACAGTCTTCAGAAAGCATCCTGTAAAATGTGATGCTTGTCACATTGTGGCCCTCCCTCCTGAGCCATCAGTGTAGGATCCGGTGGCTGGAACTAACCTGCATGGATGGGGACCTAATTCAGCATGCAGGGAGCAGGGAGTTCAAATTGGCTTCACTGGGGCACCTGGGTGGCTCAGTCAGGTTAAGCATCTGACTTTGGCTCCGGTCATGATCTCACAGTTTGTGAGTTTGAGCCCTGCATCGGGCTCTCCACTGTCAGCATGGAGCCTGATTCAGATCCTCTATCCCCCTCTCTCTCTGCCCCTTCCCAGCTCATGCTCTCTCTCTCTCTCTCTCTCTCTCTCTCTCTCTCTCTCTCTGTCTCTCAAAAATAAGTAAGCTTAAAAAAAAAAAATCTCAAATTGGCTTCATTCTGTCTTGGGTCACCTCTGCTCCGACCTGCAGCCTCAGGGGGCTTCTGTCCAGCAGTGGTAGAGGAAATGAGCCAACTCAGAGGTGAATGCCAGGAAGCCAGCCTGGGGGAGGAGCTGGGACCACAAATGTCCTCCGGGCTGAGGAGCATAGGCCAGGCACCATGCACTGACTGAGCTGAGGCCAGAGCTCCCCTCATCAAGGCAAGCAGAAAAGTAGTACTCGTTATGGACTCCTCTTGATGGTGTTACTGCTTAGTTGAAATATTAAATACCCTGCTCTGTGGAGAATCAATCTTAAAACGTGCCTCCCCCGAGAATGTCCACTGTGCAGGAAATGGAAGCAGTTTTCATTTCTCATTATTTGCAACGTCATTACATTCTGTTCTTTATTTCTTCAGAAAGTCTCCAGTCTCACTTTTCTTTCCCCAGTTCTGGCCACCACCTCGATCGAGACCCTCATTGATGCACACTTCGATTACTTTTGTAAGCTCTGGGATAGAAACATAATGAAGAGGGTAGGAAATATTCTTCCAGGAGATCAAAAACCTTACAAGCTTACAAGGTGCATTGAATTTGCCGATCATTGCTGTAGACCAAGTGGAATGTTCTGGTCGTCTAGGATTAGTTGAACATTCTCCAGGGAAAAGACAGAAGAGAGATCCCCATCCCTAACCCCCATTCCCCACCCGCAATAGGTGCTTCTAGCTAGAGAGCATCTGTCAGCATCTTGGCTCAGGGCATTGGAGAGGAAGCAGCAGATGAAATCAGAGGAAAAGAGCCTCATCTTGCATAATCTGAGGCAGGCACTGTACCCAGGCAGGCTTCCTGGGCTGCCTTTGCAAATGCCCTAGGGAGATAGGTCATAGCCCTCTATATGTGAAACATTCTCACTCAATATTTAGAAATCGACTCACTTTATGCTGATCCAAACGATGTAGATGAAAACTTTGCCAAAATGCAACATGGGACTTGGCTGTATGTTGAAATTTCACATTTTGCCACCAACACTTAAGTCAGACTCAGTCAGCATTCCATATAAAGTCACTTGGAATTAAAACACGGGATCTGGACGCCTGGGTGACTCTTGACTTGACTCAGGTCATGATCTCACAGTTGGTGGGATAGAGTCCTGTGTTGGGCTCCTCACTGGGCACGGAGCCTGCTTAAGATTCTCCCCCTCCCTCCCCCTCTATCCTTCTCTTGCTCGCACATGTGCTCGTTCTCTCTCTCTCTCTCTCTCAAATAATTCTCGGGTCACCTGGGTGGCTCAGTCAGTTAAGCAGCTGACTTCGGCTCAGGTCATCTCATGGTTCATGAGTTCGAGCCCCGCATCTGTCCTGCTCTGTGTTGACAGCTCAGAGCCTGGCTCCTGCTTTGGATTCTGTGTCTCCCTCTCTCTCTCTGCCCCTCCTCTGCTCACACTCTGTCTCTTTCTCTCAAAAGTAAATAAACATTAAAAAAATTAAAAAGATATTCTCTAATTCCAGATTTTCTTTTCTCGATCTTTTACTCTAGAACAGGGGTCAGCAAACTACAACCCATAGACCCACCACCTGCTTTGGCAAATAAAGTTTTATTGGAGCACAACCAAACCCACTCATTCACATTTCCTCTGTGGCGACTTTGGCTCCAATGGCAGAATTGAGTCATTGGTACAGAGACCTTATGGCTCACAACCTAAAAATATTTGCTATGAGGCTCTTGCCATCCTTTGTCCTAGAACTACCAAGAGACTCCCAATAAAAAACCTAAATGTTTTTAAGAAAACCTAAATGCAATACGCACGGCCACAGGCCCAGAACACGGGCTTTGACTTCAGGCCAACTTAAATCCGGGGTCGGTCCCTTACTAGCTGTGGAATCGCATAAATGAGCAGCCTTGTCCTTCTCTGCTCAGGTTCCAGCCATAAGTAACATACATCCCAACTCAAACAGGCTGAAAAGCTTCTAAAAGATGTCATCTTGTATGAAAGGAAGTCTAAAAGTAAAACAGCCTTCCGGGGTTAGTGGATTCAAAGACTCAGCACTAACTCGGGGCCCCAGGGTGTTGCTGTCAGTGATATCTGGCAACAACCTAGACTCAGACTTCCGGAAGAAAAGAACCCCTCTTTCCCTTTGGTTCTCTCTTGAGAACAAGAACGAATCCCCCAAAGTCCAACAGCTGGTCTTCCCTCATCTGTCACTGGCAGCTGCCAGGTCACACGGCAGTGGTTATGGGTTGCTGAACTACAACATTAGTTTAATTCACAGTCTCATTCGTTCTTTTTAAAAAATTTTTAATTTATTTTTTATGTGTTTTTTTTGAGAGCTAGAGAGCAAGCTGGGGGAGGGGCAGAGAGAGAGAGAGAGAGAGAGAGAGACACAATCCGAAGCAGGCTCCAGGCTCTGAGTTGTCAGCACAGAGCCTGACGTGGGGCTCGAACTCTCGAACTGTGAGACCTGAGCGGAAGGTGGACGCTTAACCGACTGAGCCACCCAGGCGCCCCACGTTCTTACGTAAAAGCTCGGGGACCAGTCTGGAAACAGTGGATCAGGATAGAATGGGATATAATAGGAAGATCTGAATGCCTCGGAAACATCCAAACCCAGCAGAAGGCGCCTTTCCTTTGCCTTCCGATGAGGTTATTTCTGCCTTGCCTGAGGATGCCTGAAGATGATGGCTGAGGTGGGTAACTTGCAAGTAGGCTCATTCTCCTCATGATTTAGCTCAACCACCCCAATTTTTTTCTAGGCTTTTGACTAGATTCCAGCTTCCAGCACCAGCATAGCTTGAGATGTCACTCTAAAGACAAATCCAGGAGGAGCACACACCAAAAGATATGCAAGATATTGCCAACGCTTACTTTCCTTCTTTTAAAAAAAAAACATATTTATTTTTTGATAGAGAAAGAGAGCACTGTGGGAGCAAGGGGGGAGGCAGAGAGAGAGGAAGAGAGAGAATTCCAAGCAGGCTCCGCGCAGTTCGGAGCCCAACGTGACTCAGGGCTTGATCGCATGGAACCGTGAGATCGTGACCTGAACCGAAATCAAGAATTGGATGCTCAACCCACTGAGCCACCCAGGTGCCTCTGCCAATGCTCACTTTCAAAAACTCGCAGAGTATGGGTTTAGACCAAGGAAAGAGAAACTTAATTTTAGATCAGGCTGAATTTATTGCTATTTGGGTGTACCAGAAACCCTGAATTCAATATTCCAGGTTGAGCATCTGGAAGTGATTTCAGTTGTGCTTTCAATTAATTGACTGATACCTGGGCTCAGGGGTGGCCTAACTGCAAGGTGTTGAGACGCCAGAAATTTGCTGGCATAACTGTAGGTTAGTGCTTCTCGAGCTTTAATGTGCTTACGAATAGCATGGAGGTCTTGTGAAAATTCTAATTCTGTAAGATCTGGGAGAGAGTCCAAGATTCTGAATTTCTAACAAGATCCTAGGTAGGTGATGCCAGTATTCCTGGTCCTTACATACTTTGAGTAGTAATGATACAGAGAAATGATCCAATGCCTTGGGGGATATAGGAATGTTGGAGTGGATTTATTATGGGCATCCCACTCATCCATCGTCTATGTGCCTTAAAAGAACCTACAATACATTCCCTTAACCAAGCTTTTGAGAATTATGTTGGTGGAGTATTGCCATAATCTTCAAAAGTAACCATAGGGTCTATTCTATACAGGCTGAGGATGCTGGGGGGAGAACCTCAGATGGACACGAGTTTCTTGGTTTTTATGACAATGTTGGAATTCCAGGGTAGATGAAATCTAGGAACAGTATTTAACTCCTAGAGGTAAAGTGGAGGAGTTGCTGAATAGGATATGGGACTAAAGTAACAGAATAGTCTTACTCATGGGGATCTTTGGCAATGGTCATTGATTATAAGCAGCTTAGAACTTGAGTAGATGGTCAGTCTACTTAGTTCCTTATCGATCAATATAACAAACAAAATCTAAGTCTGATGCACAGAGACCTGAGCACCTGTAGTAATAGTTATAACTATTTATGGCAATAGTCTTAGCTCCTGTCTTAAGTCAAGTTCTCGGAAGCAGACCCTGAAATGAGGATTTCTATACAAGTTATTCACTAAGGAAGTACTCCCAGGAGAAACTGGTAAGAAAAAAGGAAGGAAGCATGACAGGCAAGGGAAATAAGCCAAGCAAGGTGCCTGATCCCACAGGGAAGTCTGGAGTTTAAATTATCTCAGAGCTTTTTCTTTGCTTCAGGCAAGGAAGCTGGGCTTCACACCCTTGCTCCAGTCAGTCATTGACTGGGAGTCCCATGAGGGAGGGGATCATGAGCTCCCAGGCACCCCAGCTTTCTGTGCATGTGGCTACAGTGGCTCCAACAGCTAAAGGGCAGATGTCTGAAGAACGTTGTAGGTAATGGGATGTTAGAAGCAGAAGAACCCAGAAACCAGGGGAGGGTGCACGGAAATTGTAAAAGGGATCCAGGGGGATATGGGTGGACACAGAATTTCTGCTGTAATACTGCATCCCACACTTAGTTAATTCACAGACTTAGAATGCTCTGAATGAAGGGACATTGCAAGGAAAAGATCCCACAGACCAACCAAAGTACATACTTCAAGTGTTCCTTTCATTCTTGTCCAGAGGAAACTGGGGCCACTTACCAGGGCAAATGGACTTTGAGGAATGGCAATTATCCAGCTTCTTGGGGATTATCAGACACAGGTTCTGAGCTGACACTATTTCTATGGTCCCAAAATACTACAATGGGTCATCAGTCACAGAGGGCACTTGTGATGATCCGGCACTGAGAACTTTGCACCGAGTCCATCTCCTGGTAGCTCTAGTGAGACCCCCAACACTGGTCAAGGTTATTTCCCCATTCCTGAGGGTAGAGTCTGAATAAATAGACTCTATAGTGGGCAGAAGTTCCACATGGACTCCCCTGTCTGAAGAAGAAGGGCGATTATGGCAGAAAGAAATGAAAGGAAGCCCTGGAGCACTGTCTTCCTTCCCAAACTATAAACCAAGACCAATATTGCTCCCTGAAAGAACTGAAGATCTATTGAAAGACTTGGAGGTAGTAACCACATATTTGGTTAATATAAAAGATGGCTAAGTCTTAGAAAAACGATGCTAGCTTACGCAAGTGATGCAGCAATTGTGGCTGGTGTTCCAAAAGCTGTTTCTATCAAAACAGATTAACACAGTCTCCATGACCTGGTATGTAGTATTGACCTGGTGATTTGTAAAAATATATTGAAAGAAAGAAAGAAAGAAAGAAAGAAAGAAAGAAAGAAAGAAAGAAAGAAAAAAAGAAAGAAAGAAAAAAGAAAGAAAGAGGAAAGGAGAGAGAGACAGAGGGAAGGAAGGAAGGAGGGATGGGGAAGGAAGGAAGGAAGGAAGGAAGGAAGGAAGGAAGGAAGGAAGGAAGGAAGGAAGGGGGAAAATGCCAGGACGAAATTGTTTATCTTGTTAGGGACTGCAGTACACTTTCACGATTTTATAGAATGTCCCACATTCTGGATTTGTTTAAATGTTTTCTTGTGGCTGTGTTGCTCAGACCCATTTATATGCCACAGCTCTGAGAGGGCCCACACTGAGAGAAGTCTCATCAGCCAGTCCAGGCTGCTGTATCGCAGCTCTGCCATTTGGTCCTTTGGCCAAGGAGATCTAATGACTGTGGCAGATCGGCATGCTATAAGGAGCCTATGACAAGCCCAAGGGGACACGTTTAGCCACAGTCCCGAAGGGTTTTGAAATAAAATCATGCCCTGTTTAGAAAGTAATTATTTTCCTTTTGAGATACGGTTCCTGGATTGCTGCTATACCTTGGTAAATGTTGAGCAAATGTTGCCATGTGACATAGAATGTGTGTTGCTGCTCATTGATTGGGTGTTTTCTGATACATCAAGCATTAAAGAAAGTCGCATGTGCCCAGAGCACTCCATCAACAAGAAGGAACAATATATGGTAGTCAGTCTCTAAGATGACCTCCAACGATTCCAGCTCGGATATTCATGCCTTGTGTAGTCCTCTCCCACACTGCATCAAGTTTGGTCTGTGGGGCCATTGGAATGCAGCAGAAGTGATGAAGCTATATAAAAGACATTGTGATGTGTGCCTTGTTTTCTCTCTTGGATCCATTGCTCTGGAATAAGCTGCCTGCCACGTAATGAAGACACTCAAGCATCCTATGGGGAGGCCCGCCTGGCAACCAACTGAGGGTTCCTGCCGACATCAAGGGAAGACCTGAGACCTCTTGCCCTCAGCCATGTGAGGAGCCCTCAGGGAAGTGGGTCCTCCAGGCCCAGCTCAGCCTTCGGATGGCTGCAGCCCTGTGGACACCTGGAGTACAGCTTTGTGAGAAACCCTGAGCCAGAACCATCCACCTGAGCCGCCCCCACGTTCCTGACCCTCGAAGACTATGTGAGATGAGAAACGTTTGTTGTCTTAAGCTGCCGTGTTTCGGTGTAGTTTGTTAGGCAGCAATAATGGATACACACTGTCGTGTTATTAGAACAGGCCTTAAATCACACATAATTGTCGTGAGGAAACTCACGTTCCCATGGGCCCACACATCACTACTGCCTCCCTCAATGGAAGGGGAGTTTCCTAGAGAGTTGGAGTTTTCAGAACTGTCTGCATGTTATGTAGGTACCAGTGGAGTGACATAATGGGCCGTGAGGAGACAATTCCTCCTGACGGGCAGAACTTAAAGCTGCACATCTCACTGTCTTCTTTGCCTTGCAAACCTGCCTTGTAGCTAGAAGACATGTCAACCAGTCTCTGCCATGTGGACACAGCAGAGTGGATATTACTTAGCAACGAATGCCAGAGAAACAGAATTCCATTCTCATGTAGGTAGTGGCAACAGGGGTGGCTGTGTCCAGTTTCCAGTGGTCACAACAATGTCCAGTGCCCAGTACCGATGGTACCAGTGACACCAGCGTAAGTGGTATCTTTATGAAACACCTCCGTGGAACTATTTTGGACATGGTTACTGGACTTGCTCCTAGAGCACTCTGGGATATCCTGTAAACTACTCAATCTTTTAATAAATTCCTTTTCAGCAAAAATTGGCCCAAACTGGTCTCTATTGTTTTCATTTAAGAACCCTATGTAATAGATTGGCTATAATTTATTCCTTCCTATCACTACAAGTTTTGCCACAGGGCCTTTGCACATATTTTCTTCCACCTGCCTAGAACATGCTTTCTTCTTGCTTCAGTCCGTTATTTACTATTCATTCTTAGAATCTCAGCTAAATTGTGCTTCTTTTCTTTTTTTTTAAGTTTGTTTACTTTCGAGAGAGAGTGAGCATGCATGAGCAGGGGCAGGGCAGAGAGAGAGAGAGAGAGGGAGAGAGAGAAAATCCAGAGCAGTCTCTGCACTGGCAGTGCAGAGCCTGACGCGGGGCTCGATCTCACAAACCATGAGATTACTACCTGAGCTGAAACCAAGAGTCAGATGCTTAACCAACTGAGCCACTTAGGTGCCCCTAAATTGTGCTTCTTAAGGAAGGCTTCTCTAGCCTATCATCAAATATTCTCACAGTGCCATTTACCTCTTCTTCTCATTATTTATCACCTTTACACGCATTAATGTACATATCCCCTTTAGCATATAAACTCCCTGAGAAAAAGGACCATATCTGTTTGGGTCACTATTATATTTCCAGGGACTAGTCCTGTGCCTGGAGCATAATAAGCACACAACAAGCATGTATTGAATGAACAAATGAAAGAAAGAAATTGAAATGGTTTCCCCAACCTTTCGATGGATTATCACAAGAAATGAATGAGCATATACATAAAGCAGACATCAGAATTCCTGGCACAGAGAGGTAGATCGGTAGATGTCCACGGAATTCTTCCTGGCTTTTCTGCCCCCATTCCTTGCACTCAGCTCCAATCCCTTCTTGGTCTTCAGCTCTATTATCTAAACAGGTGAAGGATATTTTATGAATCCTTGAAACACAGTTGATCACACATACGGAAGCAACTAAACGGTGAAAACGCTGGTTACTCTGAATCCTCTGTAATCAACACTAAATTACTCAACGGACAAAGACTCTTTCAATTCTGTTCTACCTGCAGAAAGAATCCAAACTGTTCTCAGAGTTCCGGCTTGTTACAGCTATTACTGTTCTTGATGCCCCCATGTAAATTACATGCCTGTAGCGCTTTCTAAGCTTAAGAAGTGCCTTTTTGTTCTTAGGTTCATTCACACAGTGTAGGCTTGTGTGCAGACTTCTCCGTCCCCCTCACTGATAAATTTATTCAGGGTCGCTTCTTGTTCTTAGCTTGAAGTACCAATTAGAAGCTGCTTTGGGCCGGCTGATATAAGCATACGTGACTAAATATATACAGTTACATGAAGATTTACAAGGGAGACTGATCCAGGCAAAACGCCTGAGCACACATAGGGTGAACTTGCATGTTGGCACGGTCTCATCCGCCCACACGCAGCTTCACAGAGATGTTGCCATGGAATTTCTTTGACAATGAGAAAGACTCCCTGTCTGCGCGCTATTGTTCTTCCAGAGATTCTCCTGCACTCGCAAGTTCTGTTTAAATGTCAGACCCCCAAACAAGGCCCTTAACTGCTTTATTATTCACTTTTGCCCTAACTGAACACAAAACCACCAGCCAAGAGTACGAGCTCATCAAAGGCATCCGTGGGGGAGATACTTGCCATTCAGAGAATTCTAATGGCTAGGTTCTGTTCATTCACTCTATCTTTTGTTAATTCAAAAATGGCAAAAAGCGCTTTTTTTTTTAAATCTGCAAATTTCTAGTCCTCCATTCAGTTTCATTTTGAAGACTAAGACTAGGCAGAAGATCTAAACTACGTTTGCAAGGAAGCAGCTCAGTCCAAATTGCATTTTATGTAACTCACCCTAATTAGCCGGCAAAAGTGCTCAGCAAGGAATCCAGCTGTTTCGCCAGAGTGAACCTTTTGAAGTCTTCCCTCCCCAGCCCCGCTGAAATTAGAGCAGTCACCCATTTTTCTGTCACAAAAACCAGACATGTAACATTCTGTGACTTAGTCTTCCCACCAGTGTAGGAGGAAAACATAATAAAAGGAAGTCGTTTATGCAGTAAAGAACAATCTAGCAGCACTGAGAGTAAGACTCGCCCAGACTAATCCTAATTCAGTTTCTTTACCCCAGAAAATCAGTGCGCAAGATCAGGACCTTACTCCGCACCCTTACGGGTCCAGGGAGCTGGCAAGAGATTGAGGGCCTGCCCCGATGATGGCATCGTAAAATCGTTGGAATCCAGCCTCTCTGAGATGCTGTACTGAAGTTTTATGAGGTGTGTGGGTTTTTTCTTTTTATATCCACTTCATCTGCAAGATTTATTTGCTGCTGTAGATCAAACCAGGACCTTTCTGAACTGAGACCTGAAAACAGCAATTTAATCAGCCTTGCTTCCAGGAGCACACTTTTCTCTTTTGAGGAAAAAAGAATTTATCTTCATTAAAACAGGAGAGCGAATTGACTTTGAATTGGTAAACTTGAGTTCTGGTCACAGTTGCATCCACCGTCTAGTGGAGGCTTCAGCCAAATTACTTGTCCTCTTATTTGCAAAATCGGAGTTGGATTAGGTAATCTCCAAATGTTGGAAATTGGAAGGGAATTCTGTTAGGCCAAACCTGATAAACCTAATCTGTCCTAGTGAAATAGGCATGAATCAGACACATGACTTCAGAAAAACAGTAAATGACAGAGATGCCTGAATGTCCTATGCCCAGCGACAGGTCTACAAACATTTAATGAAGAGCTCTTCTGTGCTTGGCACTTTCATAAGTGGCTTTGATTCAGCTTGTTTTCCTTGTGGTCACCAGAAAAGGACGCTGAGGACCCCAGTTTTGCCCATGGCATTTATTACTGTTAAGCTCTCCAGGCCTGGTCTCTCTAGGACATCTTAGCATGGAGTGGCTCTCAGTCCAATATATACCCTACAGACCCAACTCTCTGGGTTCAAGTGTGTTTCCTTTGGCTCTTCCTTCTCATTGGGCTCAAGTGTGCAACCACCTAACTGCCTGAGCCTAGCTGGCCTTCGGGCACATTCAGTGGGGGTGTTAAAAAATACTGAACAATTGGTAAAACCAATTGACAGTCTGCCCCGTGTAAACAGCTGAATGTCAGCCCTGAGTTTATGCTAACCTTGCATGATGCAGCACCATGTCCCAGGGCCTTTGCACATGCCATTCACCCTTCCTGGAATGAGTTGTCTCCCCTCTTTACCAAACTGTTGCCTACTGACTCACTCAGATGAGATGAATCCAATCAAGGAATGAATCCTATGCAGGGTACATTCATTTTCTATGCAGATTCATTGTCCTTGGTCTTCTTTCTGCAGCAGCAGCATTGATTAAACACTAGCAGTATGCATGACATGGTAACATTTATATTTGTAGTTCTCTATGTGGGCTGGGAATGAGAGGAGTAGCTTAGCAAAATTTCCCAGAGATTCCTTGGTTCCCTCACCTCCACCTCCCCTGCCAAAGAAAGTTATTAGTTTGGCTAGGCATGAGCTCTCATGTCAATGAATTTTGTGCATAGATCAATCGATGCTATTGAATTCAGGTATGCTTCATAGAATAACACTGATACGCTTTCGAAAGTGGTTTGTAAGACAAATGTTTCTGACAGCAATGATCATTTCCCATTGGTTTTCACTGGAATTTTAAAGTGAATGTTGCCACTGAGAAAACACTAGTCTCAAAAAAACAAGTGGGAATACCATTCAATTAATTATAAAGCTATAAACTAGACGATGCCATTTATGTGACATTATGGAAAAGACAAAACCTCAGGGACAGAAAATAGATCAGGGGCATTTAGGGACAGGGAATTAACTTCAAAGGGGCAGGAGGAAACTTTTTGGGGCAGTAGAAATGTTTTAAATTTCCATTATGGTAGAAGTTACATGGCTGTACGTAGCTGTTAAAATTCGAAGAAAGGTACACCTTAATTTACTAAGGTATTTGATCTATACTTCAGTAAACCTGGCTTACAAAAATAGTACAATTTAAAAGTGAAATAAAACTCCAAAACTTTCATGACTTTCTAGATAGAACAATACCTGGAGGTAATGAAATTGCCCTTTTTTCATGGGCACAAGTGTCCCCAAGCTCAAGAAGCACGACATCTTATGTGACGCTCCCTGCCAGGGCAGTGTCTGTGAAGGGGTGGGGTCTGGGAAAGAGGGGCTTGGCCCCCCAAAGCCAAGTCAAAGGCCGCACTGCTGTATGCTCAGGCCCAATGTGTAGGACAGGGATGGGGGAATAAATTCTGAGCTGAAGGGTAGGAAGCAAAGTAGTGGGCCGGACTGGACAGAAGCACAGAGAAATCCAGATGCCAAGCTGGACATGGGGCAGAGCAAAGAGAAGTGATGGAATAAACTGAGAATCAGGATGAAACTGTGGCTCTAAAGATGTAGAAACCAGAGAATCCTGTTGCTCGAAAGAAATCCGTGCCCCACTGATTCTCTACTTCATCAGATTCACACAAACACACATTAGAATGAGGACAGGACCTTCTTTATTCACCACTGTATCTTTGTCACTTAGAATAGTCTCTGGCATATGTTAGCAACTTAATATACATTTCTTGGTGGAATGAATCATCCATATCATGTGGCGGGCAATAAATACAGGCGTTAAAACCAGGGGGCTGGAGTTAGCAAGAGTGGGTTCAAATCCCAGTCGTGTAACCTTAGGCAGTTTGTATAACTTCTCTGTGGTTCTGTTACTGATCCACGCAATGGGGCTAACACATCGCGGGCTCATACTGGGGACTGAGATGGGAACCTGTAGGTAAAACCAGTGCCCAGCAGGCAGGATGCACCAGGAAAGGTCACAAGTGATCAGTTACTGCAGCCCCAATCTAGCCCACAGATACAGATATGACCCACACAGAAATTGTTTAAAATACTTAATTAGCAACATTAATAAATCGGTAACTTTTACATAAATATCTGGATCTTGGGCTTTCCTTTATTTTTTACTTAAAAAAAAAATTTTAAGTTTATTTATTTATTTTTGAGAGAGACAGAGAGAGAGAGAGTGAGCTGGGAAGGGGCAGAGCGAGAGAAAGAGAGGGAGAGAGAGAATCCCACGCAGGCTCATGCTGTCATCTCAGAGCCAGACGCGGGGCTCAAACTCACGAACTGTGAGATCATAACCTGAGTGGAAACCAAGAGTCGGATGCTTAACCAAATGAGCCACCCAGGTGCCCTCTTTAATAACTGAGCCTGCCTTCCCCCAGGGCCACCATAAACTGGTTCTCACGTAGAGACCCCTCCCTTTAGACAGGGCAAGTAGAGACCCCTCCCTTTAGACAGGGCAAGTGTTGTCCCCCTTTTGTGTTGTCCCGCCCACTTCCTTGTGACACCACCTACCTGGACGTCGTGGAAATGTGTTTGCACACCAGCAATAAATGGCAGTAGTGTGGTTCATGTTTTTACGATTGCACTTTAATAAAGTGCATTTTGAATGGCGTTTCTTAAATTTTCATGACCACTAGAGGGCAGTACAGATACAATTTTTTTTAAATAGCCGTTAATATTTTTTAAAACATTACACAGATTTTTAAATATATGAATCATTTTCATAAATACTATTATATCTTTATGTACACACATATACAGAAAGAAGGTTTTTTTAATGAGGACAATGGTGATATGTGACAGGCCATTTTTATTGTTAACATCATCTGATGCAAAGAAGAGAGGAGACACCAATAGGACCCAGCAGAGACCTGATACCTGAATAACTGAGACTCACCACCTAAGTAGTTAATATGGAGGAAAAGCACAAAGAAACAGCTCTTCGCTGTGGTTCCAGTCTCCTAGAGCAGGGAATTCCTACGTTTACTCCCCCGGACATTATGGGAGTGTCCTGCCCCATTTCAAATCTATATGCTATATGATGTTTGGCTGGTTACTTAGCCTTTCAGTGCAGTGTCTTCTGCATCAGTAGAATGAGGATTATAGGGGCACCTGGATGGCTCAGTCGGTTGAGGGTCCGACTTTAGCTCAAGCAGTGATCTCACGGTTCATCAGTTCAAGCCCCGCATCAGGCTCACTGCTGTCAGCACAGATCCCACTTCGGATCCTCTGACCCCCCCTCTCTCTGCATCTTCTGCACTCATTCTCTCTCTCTCTCTCTCTCTCTCTCTCTCTCTCTCAAAAATAAAAATAAAAAGAGGATTATATGAATTGATATACTCAGCAACAGCTGCATGGATGAGTGTGTGATCCCTGCGATCTCACAGACCCCCTTCCCTCTCCTCAGAAAGGCCTCATGCTTGGGATTTAATGCCCCTACCTCGTCACCCTCTCGAAATTCTTAATAATTTCATCTTTGAGTTTGCATTTTGTAAGTGAAGTCTCATGGGACAATGGAGCAGGTGCCAGGGACTTGGAGCCTCCGTCCACACATAGTCCTGCCTCTCACGGGGAGCCCAGGATGGGTCCTCTGCCACCTGCTCCTGGCCCCGGCCCCTAGGACAATGACAACAGTGAGATAGTGGGAATGTGTCCTGTAGGAACACAAATCATAACAGCCCAGCCTTCGCGGTCAGGGAGGCGGCCTCCATGCTGAGTTCTGAACCGCACCCAAGGGAGGCTCAACGTGACTGGTAACCAGAGAGTGAGGAGTCCTGGAAAATCAGGCCGGGGGTGGGGGCACAGCCTGGAATCAATCTGTTCTAAGCCAGCCACTGCTGCCCCCAAAAGTACCATTAACTCTGGCAAGAAAAACTGGACTCAGGCAGAATCACAAAAGGTTTAGCACTTCCCTCAAGATTAAGTATATCTGTAGTACATGGCTCCTTGGTGGATCCTTCTAGATGATCAAACAATCTATGCAAGAAATTATATATTTTTTCTTGTGTATTTACTTATTTTGAGAGAGAAATCACAAGCAGGGGAGGGGCAGAGACAGAGGGGGAGAGAGACAATTCCAAGCAGGCCCCTCGCTGTCGGCTAATGGTGAGATGACACTTAGCAGACTGAGCCACCCAGGCTTCACTGTGCAAGAAATTATCTTTGATCAAACTACTAATGATCTCAAGGGAGCATAAACCATATCCATTACTGGGGAAATAGAAATTTAAGAGAAATTAAAAATCAGATCAACATTAAGAAGGTAATAACATTTCAGCTTTTTTCATTATCATTTTAAAGTATTCATAAACTCCTATGACTCAATTGAGAATTCTCTATAAACTCATGTTATCATTGATGGTATTATAATAAGGAAAGCAGTAATAAGTTTATATAGCTTAAGATTTTTTTAATTTATTTATTTTGAGAGTGAGAGAGAGTGTGTGCATGAGTGGGTGAGGGGCAAAGAGAGAGAGAGGGATAGAGAGAGAATCCCAAGCAGGCACCTCACTGTCAGCACAGAGCCCCACGCAGGGCTCGATCTCACGAAATGTGAGATCATGACCTGAGCTGAAACCAAGAGTAGGACGCTTAACTGACTGAGCCACCCAGGTGCCCACATAGCTTAAAATGTTTGACTTTATTTTTTAAAGTTTATTTATTTATTTTGAGAAAGAGAGGAGAGAGACAATGAGCAGAGGAGGGACAGAGAGAGAGGAAGACAGAGGATCTGAAGTGGGATCTGTGCTGAGAGCAGAGAGCCCACTGTGGGGCTTCAACTCATGAACCGTGAGATCATGACCTGAGCCAAAGTCAGATGTTCAACTGACTGAACCACCCAGGTGCCCCAATGTTTTAAATAACTAACCTGAACGGGGAAGAAATCCACCTCCCCCTGCATTTACATGAAGTATTAGTTTTATACCAAATTCACCTACCAATTATTAAGGCAATTCTCTTTAATTATCCCTTTCTGTTTTGCAATGGTAAACATTTTAAGAAAACATGATTTTAATTGTATAGTTAAATCTAATATCCATGACTTTTCATTTTATTTCTCAGTTCTACAGAACCTTGGTAAATAAATATTAGTAAATGACAAAGTTAGGAAAATATACATTGAAAATCTTACCTAGATTTATAAAAAATAAATTCATAATGCTTTTTCCTACTCAGGTTTACCTCCACAGCCAAGTTTTTTTCAAACAACTATTTTTTTTAATGTTTATTTTTGAGAGAGAGAGAGAGAGAGAGAGAGAGAGAGAGCGTGCACATGCGCACACGAGCAGGGGAGGGGCAGATAGAGGGGCTTGAGCTCATGAACTGTGAGGTCATGACCTGAGCCCCGACTTGCACTGCAAGGTCATGACCTGAGCCGAAGTCAGAGCCACAAAGGTGCCCATCAAACAACCATTTAAAAACCCTCTCTTTTGTTGTATCACGTAACCGATGTGTACTGACTGAATCTCAAATTCACCTTAACAATAGGAAGAATCACCTTATAGATGTTCCGAAGCTAGAAAGATTTAGCGACATAGCTTACAGACTTTTTTGGAAGCACTCCAAATGCCTAACAATAAGGAACTAATTAAGTAAATACATCATATGAGAAAGTATGCAGTTGTTCAAATAACGTTGTAGAATAGTATTTAATGGCATGGAAAAATGTTTATGATCTATTAAATAAAAAGAACAAGTTATACCTTATTGCACAAGACTCTTTTTATACATTTAACAAAAAGAGCTGGAAAGAAGTAAGACTGGAAGAATGTATCCCCATTTTGAAAAGTGGTGGCCTTCGGTGTGGGGGTGAATTTTCTAATGACTTTTCTGGTTTTCTTTATTAGTTGCTATGCGTAAGGCACGACGTGTGGTACATTAAACCATTTCAAAGTGCATTGCTCAGCAATGGGTCATACCTGAACTCTTAGTCAACAATTTGCAAATAACTTATGATTTATCCTTTTAAAAAGTTAGAGCAGATTCGTATTTATGCCTACAATGACTTTCCTGCTCACTCGCCTTCTTTTTTTTTTAAAGTATTTGTTTTGAGAGAGAAACAAGTTATAAGTTTATTTATTTCTTTTGAGAGAGAATGAGAGAGAGAGAAAGCACAGGAGGGGCAGAGAGAGATGGAGAGACAGAGAATCCGAAGCAGGCTCTGAGCTGTCAGCACAGAGCCCGATGTGGGGCTCAAACTCACGAACCAGGAGATCATGACCTGAGCTGAAATCAAGTCAGGTGCTTAACCGACTGAGCCACCCAGGCACCCTTCACCTTGCTTTCCGTATGTCCTCTTAAGCAGGAGAAAAAAAATGTGGGTACAGGATACAGTTGGAGGTTGGACATATCCCTGGATCCTCCCTGGGCATGCGTCCTGCACAGGGATGTTAGAGACTGCCCTGTCCCTTCTGCTTGAATCCCCTCTTCTCCTAACTGCTCTTAGGCCTTGGCCTAGGTATCGCTTCCTCCAGGAAGCCTTCTTTAATCCCCATACATATATGTCAGGTGCTTCTGGGTGTCTCTACAATATCCTCTACACACAATCAACTCATTGATCCCATGTGTTTTTTATATAAGCTTCATGGAAAGGAAACTGGTATCTTCTTTATATCACTGATGCCCAGCCCCTAACATACCTGAGTCAAAGTAGATGCTCAGTAAATGCTTGTCAAGTGGATAAGTAGATCCCTCTTGTCTATCAGAGCAGAAAAGAGATAGAGGGCCATTGCAGTGAAGTTTCTGCCAGAGTCCTCTACAGATGCCGAAATGGCTGAAAGGGGCACAAGGGAGCACATCTTGGAAGACCAAGGGATCAGATCACATGCAGTCAGGAGAATAGGGCTGGGTTCAGGAATAGATACAGGATGTGCCAAAGGGTAGAGAGAAAAGATGATTCCAAGACAGCCAAACTAGGAGGTCCAACCGGATTAGGAAAATAAGTGAGTAGCCAAGAAAACTGGGCCAGTTTCTTTCCATCCTTATAAATAATCCACATGATCCCTTATAGCAGAGAATAGACACTTCCCCATCTGAGATTACAGCCACCTAGAGGATGTCTTATCAATATAACGTGAGATTTAACCCTTCATAAAATTAAACATTATAGCCCAGCAAAGATCTTGGGGCCTAGTCTCCTAATGTTGCAAACAAATACTTCAAAAACAAGAAGACCGTTTAAAAACAAGAAGACTTTTCATTGTGTCTCTGCCCCAGCAGCATACGCAAGCAGAAAATCACACCTGGCACATGGATTCCCAGCCCACAGGGGCAGAATACTGCTCTTTACTGAACTCGAAAGGGTGCCCTGGGCCCCAGACCCAGGAAATGTAGCAGTTAATGTGGCATCGAGTCTCTTCTGACTCAGAGCAGGTCAAGGAGGGATAAAGAGCAAATTCCCTTGTCACTCCTCCCCCAGGACAGAAGTCAGCCCAAACTCACAAATGGCACAGGTGTTTGTGAATACCCGTCTCTGAATCCAACCCCACCTCCAAGGAGAACCTCAGAATAGGAGAGAACCACCCACCTCCACGCCCTGCCCACACGGAACAACAGAGGCTTGGGTGTTTCAACTCAGGGAAGCCAATGATTGTACGCTTTCTCACGGTCTCTAACTTGGAAAGGATTATCAGAAGTGAATCACTATTTCTAGCTTATTAATACCAACAGCTTCTTCTGATAACACTCTTCTCTAACAAGAGAGCTCTGGCAGGGGTGCTTTCATCAACAAAAGTATAAACAGGAGCACAACTCTCTTGATATTCTTCCAAGCTCTGGAAACAGGCCAGAGTTAAGTTTAGGTCTATAAGTGTCCCACTTGAAGAAAATCCTAAACCCAAAATACAGATGTCTGACACAGAAAGCTGTAGTTTTTGTTACCTTCTACTCACAGAGCACAGCAGGCCCATGACATTTTGGATTACTAATGATCAGGGAGATAAGGGGTAATGCCTACATTCTGAAAGGCTACCTTGGGACACCTGGCTGGCTCAGGCAGTAGAGCACGGGACTTCTAATCTCAGGGTCATGAATTTGAGCCCCATGTTGGGTGTAGAGATTACCTTAAAAAAATAAATAAAAGGCTACCCTGCCGTTCTCATCAAAAAGGTCCAGAGATAGCTTCCTAGGTTCCGATTCCAATAATGGAGGAGTAGGACAATGGGCTAACTCTCCCACAGATAACAACTATAAACCCTATTCAAAATATTTTTAAAACCAGCTATTTGAAAAGTCAGGAAAATGGCCCAAAGCAGGCAAAACTAGAAAGAACATGCCCCTCAAAAAAAAAGGGGGAGGCGGTTGCCCTGGGTAAGATCGACATTCAGACAGGTGTTAACCAGCTATCTGCAGGTAAACTAAAATCCAGGTAGAGAGCTGCAGTCTTACTTAATGGTTTGAGGTATCAGAGGAAGGAAGGATTTGGGGAATTCTGGAGCAGCTGGAAATAGAAGGGTGAGATCCTGGAAATGAAAGAACCAGAGAGGGGGAAGTCCCCAAATCGATTTACACATTCCAGTGAAATACTTGCTCTGCCTGGGGGACAGGGAGAGCTTCCAGGAGCACAAGGGAGAGCAGCAGCTGGGAGGGTGACCGAGCTGAGTAAAGCCATCAGTTGCTACCCACAAAAGGGGAGACGAAGTGTAGACATCAAATCCCGCTAAGTCAGGGGGTTTCATCAAACATTGCTGGCTTTCCATTGAAACAGCAGAGGGCCTTAGGAGTAAATAGCCTGTGTCCCAAGACTGATGAATAAACAGATGGAAACACGCACACAGTGGGAATACCAGAAGGCAAAGAAAAAAAGGAGTGTGAAATGGCACCACTCACAGAGTTTTCCTTCCCGAGTGGGGAAATACCCATTTCTTCCCTACTGTGTATTTCTCTTCCCTGTATGTCTTCTTCACCTTTACCAAGAAGGCTTCCCTTCTGACACTCCTGGTCACCAAATATATGAAGGTCTTTCCCCACACCAGGCAATTCTCTGTGACACCAGGTGGGTGTCCTACAGTTTAAATTCTGGCACCATCTACCCAGAGATGGCATCAGATTCTACAGGTTAAGGGCTCAGTCCCACAAGACTGCCCTCCCCTGACCACACACACACACACACACACACACACACACACACACATTTCACACACTAGTTGCAAGTTGCGAGCTCAGGTTGTTACCTCAAAATCATAACAGTAACTATGTATTGGCTGATCACAGCTTATGGGCAAATGAATGAAATGAATGACAGCAATGTTCTAAGAGACAGGAGGGGAAAATTGGGAATGTAAAAGGTACCTGCACTACCTGTGAACAGCAATTATGTTATTTGGGACTGGACGTCAATTAATTGTAAAAATATATCACAAATTCTAGTGCAACCACTAAGACTATTTTTTTAAACTTTTTAATGTTTATTTTAGAGACAGAGAGACAGAGGGGGTGGGGCAGAGAGAGCCAGAGACAGAATCCTAAGCAGGCTGCAGGCTCTGGGCTGTCAGCACAGAGCCCGCCTCGGGGCTCGAACCCATGAACCACGAGATCATGACCTGAGCCGAAGTGGGATGCTTAACCGACTGAGCCACCCAGCACCCCACTAAGACTATTTTTAAAAGAAGTATGATTTCTATGCTAAGAGAAAAGAAAAAAACCAGAATCATAAAACGCTCAGTTAAAACCAGAGAAAGAGAAGATTTTTAAAAAAACAAGAAATGAGGAACAAATGCAGCAAATAGAAAATGGTAACAAATATGACAGATATTAATCCAAATATATCAACAACCATTTTAAATGTGAATTGGCTAAATACACCAGTTAAAAGGCAGAGATTGACCAGACTTAAAAGAAAAAAAAAAAAAAAAGACCCAACTATACCTTGTTTACAGAAACTCACTTAGATATAAAGACACATAAAAAAAAATTTTTTTTAAGGGAGCGCGCCTGGGTAGCTCAGTCAGATAAGTGTCCAACTTTGGCTCAGGTCGTGATCTTGCAGTTCATGAGTTCAAGCCCCACATCGGCCTCTCTGCTGTCAGCGCAGAGCCTACTTTGGATCCTCTGTCTCCCTCTCTCTGCCCCTCCCCTGCTCACGTGCTCGCTCGCTCTCTCTCTCTCTCTCAAAGATAAATCAACCTTAAAAGAATTGAATATAAAGACACGAATAGCTTAAAAGTAAAGGGTAAAGATACACCTTGCTAACATGAATCAGAAGAGACCTAGACTAGCTATATTAATTTCAGGTGAAGAAACAAGAAAAATTTTCAGAACAAGAAAAATTATCAGGGAAACAGAGGAGCGTTAATGATAAAGAGGTCAATTCTCCAAGAAGACATAACAATCTACAATGTATATGTGCCTAACAGGGCATCAAAACACACAAGGCAGGAACTGATGGACCAGCCAGGAGAAACAGACAGGGCCACAGTGGTAGTTGGGGACCTGTACACCTCTCTGTCCGTAACTGGTGTATGCAGAAGGGACATAGTTGAGCTAAACAGCAGCACCAACAAACAGGATTTAATTGACAATGCTTCATCACATAGAATGCTTCATCACAACACTGACAGATTACATACTCTTCTCAAACTCATGTGAAACATTCACCGAGATAGACCACAAGCTAGGCCATAAATCACACCTTAGCAAATATAAAATAGAAGTCACCTAAAGAATGCTCTCAAGCCGCCATGAAATTAAACTCAAAATCGGTAACAGAAAGGTAGCTGGAAAATCCCAAAACATTTGGAGATTAAACAACACCCTTCTAAACAACACACAGGTAAAAAAGGAGTCTCGAGAGAAATTCGAAAATATTTTGAAGGAAGGAAAATGAAAATACAACTTATCAAAATTTGTGGCAGGCAGTGTAAGCAGGGCTCAGAAGAAAACGTAAAATGGTACAGCCACTCTGGGAAGCGGTTTGACAAGCTAAAAAAAACCAGCAACTAAATATGCAACTGCCATGGGACCCAGCAATTGCACTCCTGGGAACGGCACTCCCAAGTAAATGAAGATTTATGTTCACACAAAAAACTACTTGACTGTGTACAACAGCTTAATTCATGAGAGCCACAAACTGGAAACCATGCAGATACTTAAACAGGTGGAATGATTCAAGAAAGGATGTTGCATCCATATCATCTACACCATGGAAAACTACCCAACAATAAAAAGGAACACACTGTTGATATATACGACAACATGGATGAATTTCCAGAGAATTATACTAAGTGAGAAAAAAGCCAATCTCACAAGGTTTTATACTACGTCATTCTTCTCTATAACATTTTTTGAGATGACAAAATTATAGAAATGTCAAATGGATGAGTGTCACGGTCTAAGAAGGGGGAGTGTTGGGAGGGAAGCAAGTGTGGCTAGAAAGGGCAGTAGTAGGGATCTTTGTGGTGGTGGCAATGTTTGTATTTTGATTGCGTCAAAGTCAATATCCTGGTTGTGATCTTGCACTATATCCGTGCAAGACTTTGCCATTGAGGCAAAGACTGAAGGCTAAAATCTCTCTCTGTTATTTCTCACAGCTGTATGTGAACCTATAATGATCTCAACATTAAAAATTTAAGAAAAAAAGTGATAGGGGTGTGAATTACACGGGTATATGCACTGGTCAATACTCACTGATCTATATTCTTAAGATGTGTGCACTTTACTGTATGTAAATTGACGTACAGCCTTCTAATCATACCATAATCTCTCATAAATATTTTTATGTGTGTTCCTTAGAGATTTATCTTTTTTTAAGTTTTAATTCCACTGTAGTCAACATACAGTGTTATATTAGTTTCAGGCGTACAATATAGTGATTCCACAATTCCATCACCCAGTGCTCATCAAGGTGTCTCTTAAACCCCATCACCTGTTTCATCCATCTCCCACCTACCTCCCCTCTTGAAACCCTCTGTTTGTTCTCTATAGTTAAGAGTTTGATTTTTTGGCCTTAGAGACTTAATTTGACTTTAACAGAGTTCAACTGACATTATATTGAATTATTTCTACTTTCTAATCATATGCATGGTCTTGGCTCCAGTTTGAGTAACACTGTTTGAAATATATCAAGGAGGATTCCTTAATAGCTTGAGTAACACTTTTTTTTTTTTGCCACTTGTATTAATAGATATGTTTTGGAACAATGACAATGGTTTATTAGGAGATGGGCTATTTCGTAAAAGAAATATTTAGTATTATGAAACAAAACTGCATGCTATAACATATAGTTCTGTTCAATATGCCACCATAATGTCATTTATGATTAGGTATAACATTTATAAATTGTGAAATCTTACAAGTATTATCTAATAAGCAAAATAAATTAGAAAACAATATCTGTGCTGAGAAAGAGTTATCAGCGTTTTTAGTTTTAGTCAGTGAAAACTTCTTTTTATTACTCAACTAGTAACTTAGAATTTTAGTATTTCTTTTTTTTTTAATGTTTATTTATTTATTTTTGAGAGATAGTGTGGTGGGAGGGGGGGGGGGGCGGGTAGAGGGGCCGAAAGAGAGAGGGAGACAGAGAATCTAAAGCAGGCTCCGAGCTGTCAGCACAGATCCTGACATGGGGCTCAAATTCCTGAACAGTGAGATCATGACCTGAGCCAAAGTTGAATGCTTAACCAACTGAGCCACCCAGGTGTCCCAGGGTGTCATTATTTCTTGAAGCTTAATATTCACAGATTCTTTGCTTAAAAGATAAGATTTCCATGTAATTATCAGCAAATATTTTTTATAATTTTTTATAAGCCAGCCAGCCAGAATATCCTTTAATTTCAACACGAATGTATTTCCCAGAAGTAACTGGGAATATTAGAATCATAGAATATTAAAATCGGAAGGTCCTGAGAGAGATTTTTGTTCAACCATCTCTCTATATACAAAAGGAAACTGAGGCATGAAGTCCCTTACCCAAGCCACAAACTCTTTAATGTGCATTCAGAAATATTTATTTAGCACCCTCTACTGTAAAGCCCTATTAGATTGGCTGGGGACATAGCAGTAAATATTAGAGACAAAAACTCCTGGCCTTAGGAGCTGATATTCTCGTAGAGGAGAAAGACAAAAAATCGTTAACATACATAAACCATCAGATACACATACATGCTATAGAGAAGAATAAAGCAGGGAAGGGGATGTATTGCAGAAGGGAGATGTAATTTTAGACATAGCGTGGCCTGAGAAGGCCTAAATGATCAAATAATGTCAGATTTAAAGGTGAGAAGGAGGGGGTTCACATGGGTGAAGGGTGAGGAGCTTTCTGGATGGAGGCAACAGTCAGTGCAGAGGCCTGAGGGAGACTCCTATTTGACCTGTTCCAGAAATAGCATGGAGGCGAGAGAGGTGTCTGAGTCACAGAGGGGTGCAGGAAGAGGCTTCCAAGTCTTTGGAAGGACTCAGAAATGGGGAGCTATTCAAGGTTTTTGAGTGGCAGAGTGACCTGCTTTAACATTGGTTCAGTAGAGAATAGACAGTAGGGAGGCAAGAACAAACACAGAGACCAGTTAGGAAGCTTTGAATTAATCCAGGGGAGAGACGATGCCGTTTGGGACCAGGGTGGTCAATACGGAGCTTGTGAGAGGGGGTCAAATTTTTGAAGGTAGAACCAAAAAGGAGGAAATGGCCGACGTAGGACCAGAACCCAGTTTTCTGATGCCCTAGTTTTCTTTTTGATGCACCGTGTTGCTGGATTATTTTGTATAGTCCCAAGAAATCATTGGATATCTGAGTCACAATAAGGATTATAGTTGCAATTTTTCATATGCAGCTTAGGCACGGCTCACAATCATTCTGGCAAGACGTTTGTAACTGGAAATAACTCACATTTGTCCTGTTGGTCCATCAGAAAGAAGAAAATTTTAGTTGCCTGCACTTTTTGAGTTGAATTGATCCTAGACTTATGGTGAAACATTCTGACATTATATGCCTCCTAGCGTGGCGTAATATGAAGTTGACAGGACTGCCTATGAAATATTATTGTCAAAGACTTAATCATGAATCTAATTAAGACTTTAGCTCTATCATCCAGTTTATAGGAAACACAGGGGATAGAGACACAAGCTAAATATCATCATGAAGAAACGATCAGACATCCAGATATAAATAACCTGGTCTCCTAAAAACAGTCCAGTAACAGAAAACAAAACCCAAACCAAAACCACAGGGGGAGCCTGTTCTAGCTTCAAAAAGACTTAAGAGCATAACCAAGGATAAACCATGAACCTTGATGGGTGTCTCACATCTTTATTCATTTATCAGTGGACACTTCAGTCCCTTCCATATCTTGACTGTTGTAAATAGTGCTGCGGGAAACATTGGGGTGCACACATCTTTGTGAATTAGTGTTGTTTATTTTCTTTGGGTAAATATCCAGTAGCAGAATTACCAGATCATAGGGTATGCCTATTTTTAATTTGAGAAACCTCCATACTGTTTTCCAGAGTTGCTGGACCAATTTACATTCCCACCAACAGCGCCCAATAGTTCCCTTTTCTCCACATCCTCGCCAGCACTTGTTTCTTGTCTTTTTTATTCTAGCCATTCTGACAGGTGTCAGGTGACACCTCGTTGTGGTTTTGGTTTGCATTTCCCTGTTGCATAATGATGAGTATCTTTTCATGTGTGTGAAGACATGGGTTTCTTGAATTATGCTGGATGTAAATATTATGTTTATACACAAAACAGTGTATTTGGCATCTTGCTTATGCATGGAGAGATGATACACGTATATAAGCTTGATATCTGAAAAATATATCACTTTTCATGAACTTTTACATGTTTTCAAATAAGCTTAGGCAGGGCACACCCTCCACAGGTGATTGATGGGGACAGATTTTCATTTCCAATGCAGGTTTAACTTAATTATTATGAGCCCACTTGCTGCCTTTTCTCACAACTGTAGTGCAATTTCAGACTAATACTTTCATCATCTCTTGTTGTATGATCAATTATGCAAAAAAAATAGTGTCCTTAAACCACTATAATTTATTTTTCATGATTTCTTCCAAGCCCTGAATTCAGTCAGAGCACAGTAGGGGGCAGCTTACCTTGACTCCTTGATGCCGGGGACCTCAGCAAAAATCACTGGGGGCTGGAATCATGTGTTCACATGACTGGTGGTGCTGGCAGTTAATGTGACCTCTCCATGTAGCCTTGGCTTTCTCCCAACATGGTGACAAGGTTCCAAAGGCACACCTCCCAAGAAAGAGACAGATGGAATTCATATTGTCTTTAATAGCTAGCTTGGAAATCGTGCAGTGGTATTTCCTCTCCATTCTATTGGCTGAAGCTACAAAGATATGTCCAGATTCAAAGGCAGGGAACAAAGATCCCGCCTCTTGATGGAAGTGTTGATAACACATTGAAGGAGTATGTGGGATGGAATATGGAATTATCCCATCCATCCATCTTTGGAAAACACAATCTGCTACAAGTAGTGACAGCTAGATCTCTTCCCTTAAAGTTACATTTCACCCTTTGTCTTAGCAAGTAAGACAAACACCAGATTCACATCCAGAGACACAAATCGGATGAGGCCAAAAGGATCTGAGGGGACACCTATAATAGTTAGGAAATGTGAAAGGGGACAGAGTATCCTAAGGAGAGGTGAAACAGGACAGAGGTTGATCAGATGTACCCTGAACACTTTTAACTACTGTGTTACCTAGAAAAAAAAATGTGTTATCTATGAATAACTAACTTAAGAAAAAACAACAGAACTTTTAAAGGAACAGAAGAAAGACTTTATCACATAAAAATTGGTATCTCGGGGCACCTGGGTGGCTCAGTCAGTGAAGCGTCCAACTTTGGCTCAGGTCGTGATCTCTTAGTTTGTGAGTTCAAGCCCCGCATCAGTCTCTGTGCGGATAGCTCAGAGCCTAGAGCCTGCTTCATATTCTGTCTCCCTTTCTCTCTGCCCGCCCCCCCCCCCCTGCTCATGTTCTGTCTCTGTTTCTCAATAATAAATAAATGTTTTAAAAAAATGTCTTTTTAATTAGTATCTCAATATAGAAGCCTGAGCAAGGTGCTGGGTCTCTGTTGCCTAGCCCTCTCCTCCCAGGGCCCACAGGCTGGTGGGTCTAGGAGGTGTGAGGCCAGGCCTCAGGCTCCGTGGCACCCAGGTGGAGACAGCCAGCCGGAATCTATTGCGCACCAGGCCACAGGACCCGTGGCAGAGAACTATGGCAGAAGGGGCAAGGCCCAAACTTCTGGAGAGCCATGCTGTGGGGACCATGGGCTGCAGGGGAAAGGTGCTTAAAGACGCAAGCTACTGAAGAGAAGATGGAGAGCAAAGGGTGAGGAGTGAATCTGAGGGCAGAGAGACCCAGGACCACAAGATGCATCCAAACTTAGATTTTTTAAAATGTTATTTTTCAAAAATACAGAAGTCGAACAAACCTGTCATTTTTTTTCTGAAAATGAAGTTCAAGTAATAGAGGTTAGTTCTTGTTTGAAAATCAATGTCTTTTTAAAAAAAATTTTTTTTAAAGCTTTATTTTTACTCATTTTGAGAGAGAAAGCACGGATGGGTGAGGAACAGAGAGAAGGAGAAAGAACCCCTAGCAGACTCCACACTGTCAGTGCAGAACCTGATGTGGGGCTCGAACTCACGAACCCTGAGATCATGACCTGAGCTAAAGTCAGATGCTTAACCGACTGAGCCAACCAGGTGCCTGAAAATTAATGTCTTTATTCTTCCTTGAGGGACAGTTTACCAAATGTATGCCCAAATTAACGTAACAAGTTGATTACATGCTAATGATTAACATAGAGACTAACTGCTCCCCTCAGTATCCATTCTACAAGAATTAAACACATTTCTCGACAGTTGTTCACTATGAGTTTCAGGAAGAGATATTTCAAGCAGATAAAATGTTTTTTACAGAGAAAAATGATTTATAGAGAAAAATCAAGCAAGACTTAAAGTAAAAGATAATGCCATTGTTTTTAAAGCAAGACATGAAAAATTAAACACATCTGCATTTAAATTAGGGAGGAAGAAAGGATAACAGTATGTAGTGCCCATAATATACTCCGTGGTCATCACAGTGACAGTGTTAACCAGGCCAAGACTTGGGGGTCATTTTTCCCTCTGCTACAAGGATAGACCTGCCAAGCAGATGGCCGAGACCGGGATGGTTAACTTTATGTATCAACTTGACTGGCTGTGGGGTGCCCACATCGAACCTTATTTCTGGGTGTGTCTATGAAGGTGTTTCCAGAAGGGATTAGTATATGAATCAGTGGACTCAATAGACTACCCTCCCCAACGTGTGCAGGTATCATCCAATCCGTGGAGGACCTGAATACAAAAAAAGGTGAAGGAGGAATTCACTTCTTTCCTGCCTCATTGCTTGAGCCACAACACCTTGTCTTCTCTGGGTCTCAGGCCTTCAGACTTGGACTGAATTGCACCTGGCTTTCTTAGGTCTCCAGCTTGCAGACAGCAGATTGGGGGGCTTCTTGGCCTCCATAACCACACGCACCAATGTGTCATCACAAATCTGTGTGTGTGTGTGTGTGTGTGTGTGTGTGTGTGTGTATCCTATTGCTTCTAGAACTCTGGAGAACACCGACTAAAACACACATAGCCAGTCTCCCCAACTGTGGAAGAGAAAAAAACATCCTAAACACTTGCAATCCAACCACCCATTTTCCATGACAACTCTCGACTTGCTTACACGTTATCATCTTTTTCATCTCAATATACTTTTATTACAATATCATTACAGGTTGATGTTTACAGATTGGTTTACACTGCATGTATTTCAGGTAAGCTGTTTCCAACAACATATGGGAAAGCAGAATCATCACAGGGAGGGGCTGCCTACAAATCCAACTTTTGCCTGTTCACTGAAATGCCAGATAGAATTTTGACATTCACGACCTTTAATTCTAATGAGCCTGTATACTCTTGACCTTATCTTCTCGACCTTTTTCTTCCCTAATCATGTCTGTACCTATCTTATTGGGGTCTACAGCACTGTCACTAAACACAAAAACAAAACCTGAACATTTTTTAATTCCATTACATGCTTAGCACAGAAGCTCATATGGTAGGGGGTTACCCATGTGCTGAAAGAAAGTGAATTTGGGACACCTGGGCAGCTCATTCAGTTAAGCGTCCAGCTCATGATTTTGGCTTAGGTCATGATCTCATGGTTCATGGGATGGAGACCCACACTGGGCTCTGTGCTGTCAGCATGGAGCCTGCTTGGGATTCTCTCTCTCCCTCTCTCTCTGCCCCTCTGTACTCTCTCTCAAAATAAATAAACTTAAAAAAAAAAAAAAAAAGAGGAGTGCCTGGGTGGCTCATTCTGTTTGGTGGCTCACTCTTGATCTTGGCTCAGGTCATTATCTGTTTGTGAGATCAAGCCCCATGTCAGGCTCTGTGCTGACAGCGTGGAGCCTGCTTGGGATTCTATCTTTCCCTTTCTCTCTGCCTCTCCCCTAAAATAAATAAATTTTGGGGCGCCTGGGTGGCGCAGTCGGTTAAGCGTCCGACTTCAGCCAGGTCACGATCTCGCGGTCCGTGAGTTCGAGCCCCGCGTCAGGCTCTGGGCTGATGGCTCGGAGCCTGGAGCCTATTTCCGATTCTGTGTCTCCCTCTCTCTCTGCCCCTCCCCCGTTCATGCTCTGTCTCTCTCTGTCCCAAAAATAAAAAAAAAAAAAAAAAAAAAAAAAAAAGTTGAAAAAAAAAAATAAATAAATAAATTTTATTTATTCAAATAAATAAAAACTTAAAAATACATATCTGGAAAAAATATTTAAGAAAAGAAAGTGAATTTTAAAATACATATGCTTTATTTACTAAAAAGTTTCATTTTTATAGTCAAGCAGAAAAGAAAATAAGAAAAGCAAAGAAGTTATATATAAAGAAATTACATATAAGGAAACTATAGGAGTGGCCTCTATACCCGACTCGGCCAGTTCTAGAGCTCAGGAGGACTTCAGGTTATAACGTATCGGGTAAGGCCTCCCCCTCGGACCTCGGAGAGCCTCCGGCAGTGTCGTAAGATATTCAGTATTACATGAAACCGCTTGTCAGCTTTCAAAGTTGTGAACTCCTTTATGTCCGCTTCCACTATAAAATAATGACCTGAAAAATAAAGATATTTGTGCCAATTTTCACGAGGACAACTTTCAAGATGAATCTTTAATGTGGTACAATGTGAATATGAATAACATTAATCATTTTTACTATTAGGCAACTGGAGTGAGATGCGGTATTCTTGCTGAAATAATCATTGTTCAACTGCAGTTGCACAATGTTTGTGGTAGCATTTTAGAAATGCACTCATCTGGTGGTACCCACTTTCCAAGAGGGAATATAGTATAGTGGTTGAAAGAATGAAACCCCCGTAGCTCTATCCCTTAACTGGCTGACCTTGGGCAAGTATCTTAAGTTCTTTTTGCCCAATCTGCAAAATGGGAGTAATGGTACATACCTTGTAAGATGCGAGGACTAAAGCTCTCAGTACACTATCTGGTACATGTTAAGTGCTATGTAAGTATGACCAAGTGTTTTTCATTACTATTCCAATTCTGAAAACCCTGGGTATAGTTTCATAATAGACTCTAAAGCCATGTTTCTCAGCCTCGGAACTACAGACGTTTCTTTTCTGTGGAAGCTGTCTTGAGCACTGTACTAAAGTGTACTTTAACAGCATCTGTAGTCTCTAGATGCCAGTAGCACCCCCACCCTAGTTGTAACCACCAAATTATCTCCAGAGATGGTAAAAATGTTCCTTAGTGGGAAAGCCACCCCTGGCTGAGAACTACCTCTCTAGATTTAGAATTTTCTAGAATAAGTTTTGTTTCTCATGAGTTAGTTACATTCCAAACGGCTGACGTGCACACATACATATATATGCTATCATTTTTACCTTTGGTATCCTTTGTTTCTTCATCAATAAATCTGTGATAGAGATTTCTGGCCACAGAACTCATACACTTCTTCGGCTGATATAGGATCTTGTATTTACTAACTATTGCCTTGTTGATTTCTTTAATAACATCATTAATTTGACAATAAGTTAAGCGGGATTTCATGTACCTGCAAATAAGTATATGATTCATTTTTTAAAAGAATCATTATACAAAATCATTTTCTTTGAAAAAATTTATGATGACTTTATACAGTAGCAGCTATTAGAACTCTTTATGCCAAAAAAATGTATATCAACTTCCAAATAAACCACACATCTCAACAATTGACAAATTAAAGACATACCACAACGTATCAGTTGCTTATCTTCCCTACTTACACCTAGATATATTAACCTCCATTACCTACAGAAATAATACTACAATTTAAAATAAGGTCTCAAATACTGACTCAAATGGACTGGTTAACTGCAAGCCAGAGGTTTAAACATTTTTTAAATGTTTGTGAGCAACGGAAAGAAAAATTTAAATGTTAATAAATTAAATAACTCACACCACTCTAGTTTTCTGCAAACTTATCTGTTCTGAGAAAGAAAGAAAAAAGAAAGGAGGGGGAGGAGGAGGAAGGAAGATGCGCAACAAAGGCCACAACAGAGATGGTAATTCCCATCAGGACACAGAGCAGATCGCACAGGATGATGGCAGAGAAGAGGGCTAGGGGTGAGTCAGAGGACGGACTCCACCCCATTGAGCACTGGTCTTTCTCTAAATCCACTCTTCCAATCCCTTCTCCCCCTTGCTATGCTCCCCGTCACCTATAGTCTTAGAATATAAAAACAGGAGACTTGATTTCTCCGTATACACCAAAACCCAAACCCAATGATCTGCCTCAGTTTTTCCCTTCAACAAAATGTGGGTTCATTATGTGAAACACTGCCCTTCTCTTCTCTCCAAAGGGACAGATTTGTTTCTTTTTTTTTAAATGTTTATTTGTTTTTGACAGCAAGAGACAGAGCGCGAGCTGGGGAAGGTCAGTGAGAGGGAGACACAGAATCCAAAGCAGGCTCCAGACTCTGAGCTGTCAGCACAGAGCCTGACGTGGGGCTCGAACTCATGCCACAAGATCATGACCTGAGCCAAAGTTAGACACTTAACCAACTGAGCCACCCAGGTGCCCCCAAGGGGGCAGATTTCTAATCAAAACTTATTTAATATAAAATAATACATGAATATGTTTAAAGGAAAATGTTCATATAGATCAAAACACATTTTCATTGTTCTTTTCTAAATTCATTTTTGCTGTTGTTGTTTCTAACCACAATTCCCACAAACTGTTGATCCCACAAACTACCCCCCGTCCAAAATAATTCCTTTAAATCCTCTGAACTATCACCTTAATTTCCTCAATACCTGTCCCCCCTCTTCTGCCAATGTTCTCCACTTTAACTCCACCCTCAGTATTAACTTTTTAAAGATAAATAAATGAAAGCCCCATGCCTGGAATACATTCTTCCTTACCCCAACCTTCCAAGTCCTCTCATTCACTAAATATCCCCTTAGTTTAAAAATGAATACTCTGGGCGCCTGGATGGCTCTGTCAGTTGAGTGTCCGACTTTGGCTCAGGTCACGATCTCATTAATTTGTGAGTTTGAGCCCCACATCAGGCTCTGCGCTGACAGCATAGAGCCTGCTTGGATCCTCTGTTTCCTTCTCTCTGTGTCCCTCCCCTGCTCTCTTTCTCTCAAAAAATAAACATTAAAAAAAACCCAAAACTCTACCATGCCTATTCTGATTTCCTTCATCTCTTCATGGAAGCATTTTCTAAAAACCCATCTACTCTACTGATCCTCACACACATTTGCTTTTCCCTTTAGCTCAGCTAATGAGCAACAAAAATAACAATTTAAAAAAATGAATAGCGCCAAACAGAATTATCATGAAAATAAAGCAATCATAAAAAGAAATGACTGACCAAAAAAAATAAAGATTAAAGAGAAAGGTCAGTCTCATTTTGATGAAATGTAATACAACTATTAAAACCCAAGTTTACAAGAATAGCTAACAATGGCAAAATGCTCATGATAAAAAAGGAAGTAAGTGGTATTTACTGTATAACTACATTGTTGTCATAACAATCAGAAACAACCTATTATATACGTGAAATTAAATAAATATCCGGGTGGCCGAATTACAGAGGAGTTATTTTCTGACATCAAATATTTTCTAACATGTATTATTTGTATAATGGAAACGTAGTAAGAAATGCAGTAATATAGAGCCAAGAAATTAAGCAAAGCCCTGGAACTACATTAGTTTAAAAACATGAGGTTCCATGACGGGCTCTCCATTACTGTCCTCTGTAAAGAGCAAAGACCTTCCTCCAGGGAAGTTATCTGGTCTTACTCGCCCCTGTATTCTCCTCAGTGACCCAGGGCCTGGAACGAGCATGTGGCAGAAGTTGAGTAACAAACAGAAACCAAACACAACACTTGCCATTCCAATTCTCACACCTACGCGGCACGCTTTCCTTAAAAGTACAGCGAAACTGAGGCTACTTCTAAATTTTTTTTTTTTTTAACGTTTATTTATTTTTGAGACAGAGAGAGACAGGGCATGAACGGGGGAGGGGCAAAGAGAGAGGGAGACACAGAATCCGAAGCAGGCTCCAGGCTCTGAGCCATCAGCCCAGAGCCCGACGCGGGGCTCGAACTCACAGACCATGAGATCGCGAGATCGTGACCTGAGCTGAAGTCGGACGCTTAACCGCCTGAGCCACCCAGGCGCCCCCTGAGGCTACTTCTAAAATGTAACTGGATAAATCTCTATCACAAAATGGTCCTGGAACTCAGCAACAGACTGACCCATCTCTAGATCTCGCTATGAAAAGAGGTTTGACAACTAAATAAAAAACGATTTTAAGCATCTTTAAGAGACTTCCTGCATTTTCCTAGTACAATGTTAAGACTATTTTAGAAAAAAAATCAATATTTGAACACAGCATACTATGAATATAATCAAGCTTTATGATTTAAACAATCATGTACGTCGACCATTAAAGAGTTGAATGTTAAAATTTATCTTAAATACTTACGCTGGAATGCCATTAAACTCATCGGAAGTTATAAATGACATTTCTTTAATACTTCTTTGTTCTTTTGGGTGCTTCTTTGTGGGTGCAGGTTCCTCAACTTTGACTGGTTCTCCAGGGTCAACATCTGGCACATTAACACTAGGGAACAGAGATACACACAGTTGTACAAGTGATGATCAGAATTCCGCAGCATACTAGAAAGTTTTCCCAACTGAAAATACTCAGTAACAAATACAAGATTCATCTTGTGATTGTTTTAGTCATTTTTTGCTGCCCCAACTCCTATGGTTCATGAAGATCTGAATAGTGAAGAGAACACTGAAAAATTAAATCCCCAAATCTTCAGTAACAGAATTATATTTATATACCCCAAACATGGTGCATGCAGTAAATATGCTAACCATCTTCACCAGTCATTCCTCTGGCTCAAGTCAGTATGTGCAAAGTTGAACTTATCTTAACCTCTCAACAGCTTCTCTTCCTGACTCCCTATTTCTGGATGTAGAAGCATCAATCAGCTTCTACTTCTATTTTTCTAATTTATCCCATTGGTTGCTAGTATCAGTCCCTGCCTGTTGCAGACTCATTTTAGTTGCCAGCAATGAGCATGGAACTCTTGGATTCAGTCCTACCCAAATTTTGGAGTCAGTGAGAAGCCTAATATAGCTCCTACCCCACTAGCAAAGAGTCTAGAAATAGGCTGTAGCTTCTGGGTTATTTAGCTGCCAGGGAAGGAACAGACCCTTGTTTCTAGCAGCAAATGAAGCCATACTGGCTCAACTGTTCCAAAAAAGAAATGGGTTATAGGAAAGAGGAGATCGAACCCAGGAGTGAGTGAAGGGAATCCCAAGAAAGACAGGGAAGTGAGACCCCAAGATGACAGCTGAGCACCAGACACAGGGCAACCAGGCCTGACTGAGGTGGTAAGACTGAGGATGGCCGTGTTGTGTGTTGTCAAGATGAAGATGCCCAATGCTATGGTCCCATCAACCTTCTATGAGTGTTAACATGAGACATCATGGTGAGGTTGGCTGACTTTTCTCTGTGCTTATCTTCACCAAGTGCTAAGGAAGCTCATGCTTTCTCCTTCATGCCCTGCTGTGAGTATCAGCTGAAAAGAACCATTTCCACCTGCAGAAATGTTCTGCTTTGACTTTGGCTGAAAACTGAAACTAAGCCATAGCGAAGTCAGAAGAAGAAAAGTCCTCCTATTCCCCAGACCATATTCCTGCTGGATATCCAACGTCTAGTTCACACTACCATCCTGGCAGATCTCCTGTGATGACCTGTGATCCTAGCATTCATTCATGACCTTGCCCAGCACTTTCTCCTTGTAGGGAAATCGCAGGGCACCCTGACCATGCGAGGCACTCTGTTGAGCTTATCTTCTTCTGGAGAACTCCAGCCATCAGCAGAAATGTGGCTCTTCTACATAGCAAGGCCTGTGCCTTCCTTTAAGTTTTTCAAATTTAAACAGTATATTGTTTATAGAAACACTCAGGTAAGAGTATGATTATCATAAACACCAGGATGACTACCTCTTTGACAGAGGAAGGGTCTGCAAGGGAAGAAGGGTTGTAAGGTACCAGGAATATCCTATTTCTTAATCTGACTGGTAGATACACTGATGTTTGTTTATTCTTCTTCTTTAATTTGCACAAATAATGCTTTAGTCACTTCCTGTGTGTGTGTACACATATATATATATTTCAAAAGTTAAAAAATTTTAAGTTATCCACGGCGTGTACTTGGAACCCTGGAAGAAGAATCCAGAAGCCTAGAGAGGTGGAGGTGGTGGAACCCTGGAAGGGCAAAACACAGGAGCTCTCAAATCACACAGACAAATGATGATGGGAGATGGCATTCAGAGCCAGGCAATGAGAGCAGAAGGGAGGCCAGGGACAGACAAAATCTTGCAGGGACAGCAGCTTGGCTGAGGGCTACAGAGAGCAAGACAGGCTGAAGGCACGGAGTTCCCGTCCCGGTGATGGGCGGAAGGCAGCAGGCATGACGGGTGGGTAACAAAGAACCAGTCAGTTGAGCCTCGGACACGCACAGTTGGAGAGAACAGCTCATTTATCAAGCTCCCAGCAAGCAATTAAAACAGCAGAATCAGAGGTCACGTCAAGGCTGGAGTTGGACATTTGAGAGCATTAACAATGGTGTAAGGTATGCGTAAGCAAAACTCAGCAAAACTCAGCTGTAATTTAAAGGAGGGCAGCCAAGTCAGAGACACGGGACAACAAAGCACCGTGGCAGAGCAACAAACAGAATTTCAGGAACAGAGAGACAGAGAGATAAAATCTGAGAAGAAGGATCAGGGCTAAAGGGAGGATTTCTTGATGAGTTTCCTCAGTGTGGTAGTAATAGCAGCCCAGAGCCAGGCTCAGGTCAGGGGCTCTGCGGCAAAGGGGAGGCACAAGCATATACAGGCAGGGTACACAGCGGGGACACGAGTTTGAGGGGGAAAGCGAAGCCAAGTTTTTGGTTCCTTCGGCTGTTTTTAAGATGGGACGTGTATGAATCTTATTTTTACCCTAAAACAATGGTTCTCAGGAGAGAGACTGTCCCCTAGAGGACATATGGCAATGTCTGGAGACATTTCTCATTGTCACAACCGGCTGGGGGCGGTGAGGGCGCCACTGACGCGTAGTTGGTAGGTAGAGATCAGGGTTGCTACTGAACACCCTCACTATCCTCATAACAAAAAATCATCTAGCCTAAGAAGGCAACACAGCCGAAGTTGACAAACTCTGCTCTAAGGGAAAGAAATGAGAAAAAGTAGGAAAAAAGAGCCTAGCGGACACTCACCCATGGGAAAGAGGGACCACATCGTCCAGAGGCAGCAGAATAAGACTGGGGCAGACAAAGCGAAACACTACTTCCAGTGTAAGTGACAACAACACTAACACTAACATAATCACTAACAAAATCACAAGCACATGAAAACGCAAAAGAGAGCTGAGGTGTTTAACAGTTTTATAAATGCAGACAGCAAGAATAATTATAAATACACTTACAAGTTCTGGGTTACTGTTACTTGAGGCAAATGGGGAGGAATGTTTTCTTTGAGATGTTCCACATCTTTATAATCCTCTTCGAGAGATGCACAGAGTTCCTAAAATTTAAAAAATGCTCCCCAATAAGCGGCTGTCCTGCCTGTGTGTGTTTTAAGACATTTTAAAGAGCACAAAAGATTCAACCACAATCACCATGACTGGGAGTGTTCAGAACACAGAAGAGGTGGAAAAGCACAGGTAGCGGCAATATTTTTTTAAGAACCCTTTGGTTTCTAGAGCTGTTTTTTGGATGGCAACATTGTATCTTTCTCTACTGTTTTTTTGTTTTTTGTTTTTTGTTTTCAGAGAAAACTGCTATAATCACATTACAACAGCTAGGGTTGACATTTAACTTCAGCCTTGGCAAGCAACTAAAAAATGCATGAAAGATTTATGTTTGTCATTCCGGTAAATTGCCTTTGTTGACTTAGCAAACCTTCCCCGGTGTTATCTGTGCAACAGCACCAGGGCGACAATGCATGCCTGGAACGCATGTACGAGAAGCTACACAGAACGATTTCCACTGCTGACCTGCATAATTCTCTAGTTTAATGGAAATTTCCACTGGATCATAATTGCTTGTGTTTGTTTTGTGTTGTCTTTATTTTACCTTTCACTAGAACTTGAGGTTATGAATTCATGCAAATGTAATAAGAAAAATACTCTACACCTTCGGAGCCCTGTCATCTGACTCTCAATCAAAACATGAACAAAAATTCTACGTAGGCTTCACTTCTAAATTTAACATTCACTAGACACACACTTAACTTTGGATACTCCCAGGCAGGTTAGAACTGAAACCAATATTGGTTTCTGTTTTGAAACCAATCTCTCTCTCAAAGGACATCTCTCTTTCAAAGAGCCAAATGATGCTCAAGCCGCTAATTTCATTTCAACTAATAGTAGGATAGGCATATTCATGCCCATTCCTATGAAAAATCTTTACAGAGCTTAAGGATTATGAGGCTGAAAGGGTCCATAGAGGCCCCTGTTCACTCCCACTGAACACATCAATGGCTCTCAAAGCGTGAGGCAATGATGGACAAATTTGAGTATTTTCTCAGAAGTGTACAAGCACTTTCACTAGCTTAGTCAATTAGAAAGCTTATTTAGAGGGGCGCCTGGGTGGCTTGGTCGGTTAAGCGTCTGACTTCGGCTCAGGTCATGATCTCACGGTCCGTGAGTTCAAGCCCCGCGTCGGGCTCTGGGCTGACAGCTCAGAGCCTGGAGCCTGTTTCAGATTCTGTGTCTCCCTCTCTCTCTGCTCCTCCCCTGTTCATGCTCTGTCTCTCTCTGTCTCAAAAATAAATAAACGTTAAAAAAAATTAAAAAAAAAAAAAAAAGAAAGCTTATTTAGAACAAAATGGTGTGTGAATGGGGCTCAAGTTTTTCTTGAGAATCCTTGTATTACATTTTATAGAACAGAGAAATGCAGAATGGAAGGAACCTAAGAAATAGTTCAGTATGCCCCATTAATTTCCAAATGAGGACAACAAGACCCCAAGGCGTAAGATGGCTTTCTCAGCATGGCAGAGGGTGCTAAGGGCAGCCAGAGTGAGAATCCACATCTCCTCACCCCAGGGCTAGTGTTCCTTCCACACCACTCTACCAGATCATTTGTTTCAATTAAAGCTACCAAGAATTATTCAGGAAATCTTCCTTTTTAGTAAAGTTCAACTTCAAGAAGAAAGAAACACCTGTGGAGTTCTGGAGTCCTTTATATTAATACAATGTAAATGACATTCTATACCATTAATAATAATTTACAAATCTAAGAACATTTGAAAGTATCCTTCAGAATTCCCTGGATTAGGCAATTTGTGTTTATTGCCCTTTTGTTTCTTTACTGAAAAAAATGTTACCTTGAGTGAATGGTTGGTTTGTTCTTGATACTGAATTTCCAATTCCAATTTATTTAGAAGTTCATTTACTACAATGATCTCATCTCCTATTTTATCTAATGTAGTCTTCAAGGTAGGTTCCTGACCTATCAATAAACAAAGATAAAATGGCAAATAAAATATATAGAAGACTATTAACAAAACTGTACTCTTTAACTCAATTGTACCCAATTAAACTCTTGGACCAGAGCTTTACTTTAGATAGAGATGCTTAGGGGAAGAGAAAGGACTATTGTTTCAACCCTAGGACCTGTCTCCATGGATAATCTTAAGATCTCATTTCTAAGTAATTGGAAGAGAAGGAAGGGAGAGGTAAGTACAAAGCGTCCCCCGAGTCTTCTGTTTCTGGCAAATTCCTCCACCATAATAAAACACTTAGAAATGCTAGATAAAAGAAACACCCTTCTACATGCATAGCTGAGCTTTCATGAGAATAAGGTAAATCCCCAAGGGCTTCAACATGAAGGCAGACACACAGACTAGGCAGTGTGTGTGAGTCAGTGTTGCAACAGCCCTGACTGGGGGTGCAGAGGAAACCTGGGGAGAGAAGGCTGCCAGTCTCAGCAACCTAACACATTTGGTTTTAATGGGGATAAGAGCCAAGGCTTTGGGACTTCAAAGCACAGGGTGTTAGAAGTTAGAATCCCAAATGAGGCTTCTTCATGGGATATATCTTCAGCGAAAATGTAAACCTTAGAATTCTAATCACTGGCCAGGGAGAGAAGCTGATGTTTTGGACTGGCCCTCAGGGATGTGTGGAAATGAGGGAGAGCTTCTCTTCAGAATTTGTTAATAGCGGCTTGGGATTCACTTGGGTTTGAAATTCATATTTACACTATCCACACTATTCACTAAGCAGAAAAAGTAATATAAAAAGTCACAGGCTAGTAATCAGTCTGGGGCACTTGAAAGAAACAAACACCAGACATCTGTAAAGTAGCATGCTCTAGTATTCCCAACCCCACCTCCTGGCACCTCTCTCTAGCTCCATAGATTTGAGGATGGGAAAGCCAGAGTCTCCTCCTCCCTAGAAATAAAAGAAGTAATAAAAAAATTTTTTTTAAGAACAGATCAAAGGCACAAAAGAAAAACTATTCTCATAATCAAATCTTTCCATCTTTACTTCTAGTAACCAATGAAATACACATAAACAAAAGCGTAATTAGGGAGGCAGGAAAAAAAAATAAACAAAAGCACAATTTGACCCTATCCGTAGATTATGAAAGCAGAAGAGTGAAATGGTCAGAAGATTAAAGGCCTAAAGTCAGAGATGCCAGTACCTACTTTAAGGTTACTATGAAGATAAGTGAAAAAGTACATGTAAGATAAGTTGAACACTGTGCCTGGAATCTACTAAAACATTCAGTAAATGCTAACCCCTACTCATCATTATAATGACAAACAACATATAATTCTACCTAATAGAGCAATGCTAATTGCATTTGACAGGTTCATAACAACTAGAAGAAATTAGTAAGTAAATGAGAGTACTGATGTCTCTACCAAGATTAATTTCAGGGGATTAAATAACTAGTTTCGATACACTGGTATCTCCAATAACTTTTAGTCATTCAGGGCCTTATCTACTGATCTGTAGAAATATAATCAACTGAGCAAATACGCTACTTTTGATAGTAGTAATCTAGTACATTACAGCAGTCAAAAAATGTGTGGCAAACAAGTTACTGGGCTCTATTAAATAAGCTATGGAACCAGAAAGTCAAATTATTCTTCCCACATACACATGATGGTTACCCGGTATGTAGTAATCTAATAGGTCACATTGCTTCGGTCAGGTCTCATGCTTTGGTGGGGTCATTTGAATTCAAGCTTTAATAGTTTTATAGATCTCCAAATTTTAGGTGTTTATCCCACAATAATCACACCTCCAGAAAGAGATTCTAAACAAGTTATTAACACACACAAAACCAAGCAAACAAAAGGTTTAAATTATCAATTCATACTACAAACTACAGAAAAGTTCACCACGATGGTGCCAGCAGATAGAATTCTGCCTATCAGTAAACCTTAAGCTTGCCTAGAGTGGACTGGGGAGCTCATAATTTTTATAAATAACATTTTCCCAGACTTGACAAAGATCACCTATTTCTTTGCACTGTCCCTGCCACATCCTTTCAGCACTTCAACACATTCTGGTTCCAACCGCCAAGTTTCCTGACCTTAAAAAACTGGACATTTTCAATTGTTTGCTAGTCATACACACAGATAAGCTTCCTCCAAAGTAGATTGTGAGATGGGTTATGGGCTATTTCTACCTCTGTGGGTGTTTTCCACTTCTATATTTCTCCCTTACCTTTCAGTATCTCCATTTAGGTTTAGAACCACAAATGCCCCATAACCTTCAAATCTTACTATTGTGCCTTGTGTATCTCAAAAAAACATAAGCAATTAAGTCTAATTAATATCCAGTTCATTGTTCAATATAACTGGCATTTTAGTACTTTCTGCAATAGTCAAAATATTAATGCTGGAGGGCTTCAAAAAAACACTACTCAAAAAGTTCAAATTACTGGTCACTTAACTAGGTAGGTGTAAGATATTGAAAGTGGAACAATAATTAAAATGCATTATCTATGTATAACATCAGTGAAATCTGTTCTACTTACCACAGTTTCTTAATGACAGCATTCTTTTAATATTGCCAATTTTTTCATTAATATGAGAGCATAACTGTTCCAGGTCTGAGGAGGCCATCCTTTAAGCCTCTGAAGAAACAAACACACAACCATATTTACCAAGAAAAGGCCAAATTTCTGTTCACTTTCAAAATCCAATAATGGTAAATACGCATTTCTTGAAAAGAAAGTACAAAAACTCAATTTCTTTTAATTTTATAAAATTCAGTTTCTAAACACAGTCCAGCACCTGTCTCTGACCCTTCTGTAATCAACGCATCCCAAACCAAAGTACAGGGAATTTACGGGGACAAATGCACTGTTTACATATAATGACAACGTTGTGATCTTTAAAAATGCAAAGTACACATGACTTTTAAGAAAAAACACAGTTAAGTGCACAGAAGTAGGTCCAAGTAAGCATGTCTTCCATGCTGTGGGGGTCTGGCGCTTTACGGTTTGGGGTCCATAAGAAGGCAGAGGGAGGGGAAGGAAGGGAGTCAGTTAATCACTCGCTCCGAGGGTAGGACAGAGTATCTAAAGCAACCACTCCAGCTAACCGAGCGGTGGAAAGACAAGGCCGGCTCCACGGCTCCGCCCGGCTGCCCCGCTCCCGCACTCCGCCCCAGGAATGCCTATCGCCGGCTCCCGAGGGCACGACCCCCAATTCCAACCTCGAGAGGGTTCGGGAGCAAAGCGCCCACTCACTGCGGGTTCCCGAGCCGCCGAGCCCTTGAGTCCCGTCTCGGCCAGAAGCCCAAGATCGCGAGACGCGACTCAGGGAGCGAAATTCAAAGGGCCCGCCAGTATCCGGCGCCACGCAGGCGCACTTCGGCGTTCCCGGAACGCGGGCTTAAAGACAGTTCGAGTTACGGCGCCTTCCGGGGCCGCCCCTGAGCGGGGGGAAAGGGCGGGGAAAGGGCGGGGCTGAGTGGGCTTTGAAGCGCCCGGCTGCCTGGGCCACTGCTCCTCCTAGCGCAGGCGGTGAGGCGTGATCCCTGGCCGTCACCACCCACCGGCCAGGGGCCGCGAGCTCTAACAGTGAGTGTCCAAGCTGGCTGCACGTTAAAATCACCAAGGGCAGCTTTTACAAATTCCAATTCCATTGAAATCAGGCACTCTGGAAGAGGGGCCCACTCCCTGATATTTTAAAAAGCACCCCAGATAACTCCAAAAAGCACCCAAGTTTGTGAACTTAGAGACGGGGAGGGACCTTGTCCTCATAGAGTTTACAGCCTCTGTGAGCACGAATACAAATTTAAGATAAAAAAGGTCAGGGGCGCCTGGGTGGCTCAGTAGGTTGGGCGTCTGACTTCAGCTCAGGTCATGATCTCGCGGTCGTGAGTTCGAGCCCCGCTTCGGGCTCTGGGCTGATGGCTCAGAGCCTGGAGCTTGCCTCCGATTCTGTGTCTCCCTCTCTCTGCCCCTCCCCCGTTCATGCTGTGTCTCTCTCTGTCTCAAAAATAAAAAAAAATTAAAAAAAAAAAAGATAAAAAAGGTTAGTTATCCCTTTTGAAAAAAAAAAAAAAAGGGAAAGTATCCCCGAGCTGGCGTGGCATCTCCACAGTCATCAACTATGCAGATTCCTTCTAACTTTTGGCACCACCCTCCACAGCGTCATGCATTCTGGTCTTCGGGTTGTCTGTGAAGCAAGATGACCCTGCCAATTCCTTCCTCAGGTCTTGGTCTAAGGCAGCAGAAAAGAGACCAGGGTCACATTCATGGAAGCCACACCCAATGGCTTCTATCTGATTTCACAGGTCATTCACATCTGCAAGCAAGACTGGAAGAAAAAAATCATCAAAAAGTTTTTTGATTTAGATAGTTACATTGCATCCTCAACCATGTAGGGGTTCTGCTTGTAAGGGAGAAGGAGAGCATAGGTTCTGGATAGGCACATAGCAGCCTTGGCCATTTCTATTTATTACTTTTAAAAATCTCTGAGGGAAAATTTCAAACTTATAAAGTTAGAATTTAAGATAATGAACCCCATGCTCAACCCATCACCCCAGCTTCAACCATTATTAATTTATCTCACATTTTGTTTCATCTGTACCTCCTGTCCTCTTACCTTTTACCTACTGGAATATTTTGTTTATTTTTTATTATTACTATTTTTATTTTAGAGAGAGCATGCAAATGGGGGAGAGGGGCAGTGGGAAAGAGAGAGGGAGAGAGAGAGAATCCCAAGCATGCTCCACACTCAGTGCAGAGCCCTACTTGGGACTCAATCCCATGACCCTGGGATCATGACCTGAGCCAAAATCTAGAGTTTGGCTGACTCAGCCACCCAGGGACCCCTGGAATATTTTGAAGCAAATCTCAAATATTATATCGTTCCATCCAAAACATCTACATATTTATCTCCTGAAAATAGAAACTCTTTAAAAATTACCATGTTAGCATGATGACACATAAGTATTTTAACAATTATTTCTGAATACCAAATATCCAATGTTCAATCCCCTGATTATATCATCATTTATTTTTAAACTTTCGTTTGTTTGAATTAGAATCCAAATAAGAGTCACGCATTGTTATTTGGTTGATACATTTTTAATGTTTCTTTTAATTTTGACATACCTACTTATCTAAGGCTAAGTAATTTAACAGGAACAAAGCCTTTCAGTGTAGGAATAAATGTAAGGCCTCAAATGTCAATATTCTAAGAAAAATAACACAGTAACACAAATTCACCCTGTAGCATCAAGGACAAACATTATCAGATTATTTCCCATGAGAAAATAAATGGGAAGATGAGAGCATAAAGGCACTGAATTCAAGAGGAGAGGGGGGGAAATGTGGAAAAAATATAGAAATGAGTAACTGGATTACACTGCCTAGTTCATATTTCTTTCTAAGACAGGATTATTTATCAAGACTTCAAATACAATGACAGAAACTCAAGCCAAACTGACTTAAGCAAGAAAAAAAGACTTCATTTGGCTTATAAAACAATAAAGGGTACATGTGTAGGTCTTCAGTTACAGCTGGAGCCAGAAATTCAAACATTTTATTAAAGAACCACCTCTATCTCTCAGTTCTGCATTCCTCTGTGCTGATTCCATTCCCAGGCAGCCTTTTCCCTATGGTGACCGCTGGTACCTCTAGACTCAGACTCTAATAGGTTAGCAGTTCTTGCTTTCCTATGGAATCTAGCAAAATCATTGGTCTAATTTGAGTCATCTGCCCAGTCTTAAACTAAGCAGCCTGTTTAGGGGGGTGGAATGGTCAGGTTGGCCACATATCCTGAAGCTGGGAGTTAGGATAATCCTACCCAAAACACAGGGTCTGAGAGTGGGACAGAAGTGGTTTCTGGAATGTAATTTTACAGACAAGGATGAGGAAATTGGGAGGGGTTGTTTTGAACAAAAGTTTGTTGGAGAAAAGCAAGAGTTTCTCATTGGCTGAGTTGCAGAGGGAATTGATTTCTTGTAGGGGATGCAATGTACATCTTTCCCTGTTGGGGTCTGTAATTGATGATTCCTTCTTATTGATGATTCTTCTGCTGGGGTCTATAATTGACAATTCTTCCTATAATTGACATGGAATGGTAAGGCTCCTTCTAGTCTCCTGATTCCATGTCAGAGAGGTTTCCCTTTATTTTTATATGAGCAAGATAGAAGAAATTGCTGGACTGGTCCTTGCAAGAAATATAAGCAAGAGTAAAAGCAATGTGAACTCTAGTCTTCAGGGAAAAATAATAACAATGATAACATCAATAAACTTTTAGTGGGTGTTTAGTCTAATTCAGGCATTTTGCACAGATTATCCTATTTAATCTTTGTAATAAACATGAATACTTACAATTATGATCTGTAATTTACAGATGAGGAACTGAGGATTATAATCACGTACTTGCACAAGTGAGTATCTCAGAGCCTGTCCTCTTTTGATGAAACTCTCTTACCTCTCGGAACCAAAAGGGTCTTTCACTCGCTCCCATGTTTTATGTTTTGAACCTAAAGACTTCCATCATTGTTTCATTCTCTCATGCCATGCATATTCCACACGTGCAATTCTGGATTATTTATGAATTCTAAGTGTTTGATACTCAACTGACTTTGACAGAAAATACTTTTCTTTGTACTTTTTGTACTTCCTTTTTGTCCTTTTCTTGCAGCTAGGGGTCAAGTTTAATTTATTTCTGGATGTCCCCAAGTCAGAATCAACTAAGATCCGCATTGTAGAATAAAGATCAAAATCTCTTTAAGCAATAGGACTCTGCACTTCTGGGGAGCTGGAGAAATATTTAACCCTCTGGTTTTAACGGTGGATAGTGACCAATAAGTTTGGGGACAGCTTCATAGCTCTACTTCCTGAAGAGGGAAAGCTCCCAGTGTAATAGACGGGGTGCATTCTGAGATACCTCACGGATCAGAGATAGGCCTGACCCTTTGGGGAGTTATAACATTCAAGGCAGATTGTGTTTTTACATTCCCTGCTAAACTACGCTCCTTTATCTTGTTCTTAAGTCATTTTCCAACTGACAATATTAAAACCCAAGGCGTATACTCATTATACAGTTCTCATGGGGACCATTTCTCAATTCTCATTGCCTGTCATAGCAGCTGAGGTGAATCAGCCCAGAAAATCAAACTCCTCACTTTTACAATGTTTCGTACCCTAAAATGATTTATGCCTCTTGGTGGCATTTTTTTGGTTTTGTTTGTTTGTTTGTTTGGTCGAGGGTTTTTTTTAAACTAGAGAGAAAAAGAGAAAGAAAAAAGCTTACACTTTTCCCCTAGTGTTCTCTCTTCATTTTATGGAGTCTTTATCCAGTGTGTGCTTTTTTAGTGTTATACTTAGAGCCCCAATTTCCGGGCCACCAGGGTGTCTTTTACAAAGACTCAGAGGGATGTAGTATGATTAGAGGCAGGGAAGGAAAGTCACCAGCATGAAAACTACACACATACTTCTCTCTCTGAGAGAATTCCACCCATTAGTGAGAAAGAGGAAGACGGGGGGAAAAAATATCAAGAGACCTTTAGGTAGTCCCAGCTCAGTCATTAACTAGCTCTGTGAACTTGAGGAGTGGATGACTTCTGACATCATGCTCAGCTCAAAGCATTAGGGTTTGTTCCTTTTGAGAAGTATTTCCTGGGGAGCCTGGGTGGCTTAGTCAGTCAAACACCCTACTTCTGGTTTCAGCTCAGGTCATGATCTCATGGTCGTGGGATTGAGCCCTGAGTCAAGCTCTGTGCTGGGCATGGAGCCTGCTTAAAATTTTCTCTCTCCTTCTTTCTCTGCCTCTTCCCCACTCGCACGCATATGTGTTCTCTCTCTCTCTGTCTCTCAAAAAGAAAAAAAAAAAAGGAATTCCCTCTTCCTGTGACCTGCTTTTAAATATAAACATGACAAGGTGGAGAGTAATAGACTTTTAAGTTAAAAGGGAGAATTAAGACTGACCCACATTTTGCTTTCCCTACTTCTTAACAAATGTCCCCCAAATAAGTTTTTTTAAATCCTTGCCTCCCAAAAAATCATTAATAATTGGCAATAAACAGAGATAATGTAAGGTAATAAACTTCAAAAACTGATATCAAGGAGGGAAGTAGAAGATTCTGGAGCAAAGTGGAAAGACAGAGGCCTGACTCCTCACCACACCACCACCTGAAATCATATTGGAAAAACCACAAATCTAAGAATTGCAAGCAATCTGAAGATTACCAACTGAGGGGATAGCCTTTCTTTCCCCCCTATTCTTGGCAATCACTCCGTCTCTGAGTCCAGTTTCCCATTGGGAAATGACCCAAAGGTTGAGCGTGTTCCTCAAAGGGATGGACTATTCGTTGAAACTGCAAAAAGCAGAACAATGGCTCGGTGCATTTAACAATGAAAATGGGAAAGTGGGGGAGGCAAGGAAGGAGGAAATCATGCAAGGAATGTTAAAGAAAATGATCTATAGGAATACATAAAGGAATAGCAAGACATTTTATATCTCTGTGAATTGTATACATACTAATTAAAAATAAGACTTCATCAAGAAGAGAGTAAAGAGAAACAAAAGAAAATGATAAAAAGGAGAGCTTCAGACTGAAAAATATAAATTGAGGGGTGCCTGCGTGGCTCAGTATGTTAAGTGTCTGACTTTGGCTTAGGTCATGGTGTCACGGTTTGTGAGATCGAGACCCGCATCTAGTGGTTTCCCTAGAATTTGCAATATACTATAATATTTGTGGAGCTAAAAAAATTTTTTTTAATGTTTATTTATTTTTGAGAGACAGAGACAGAGCATGAGCAGGGGAGGGGCAGAGAGAGGGAGACACAGAATCTGAAGCAGACTCCAGGTTCCACCTGGAGGGGCACCTGGGTGGCTAAGTCGGTTAAGTGACCAACTCTTGATTTAGGTTCCGGTCATGATCTCACACTAATAGAATTGAGCCCTGCGTTAGGCTCTACTCTGAGCTTTGAGCCTGCTTGGGATTCTCTCTCTCCCTCTCCCTTTGCCCCTCCCCCTCCCCCTCTCAAAATAAATAAATAAACATTTTAAAAATATACGTATATACATATAAATTGAGGGGCCAAAAACCACAATTACAGAATTAATACACTGAATTACAAATAGCAAGGAATAGAAGAGACACCTTTGGAAATCAAGTTAAGAGAAAAGCTTAAGATGATCAGAGTACATGCAGTTGAAAAAAAAAGAAATTAAAGAAAACACAGAGAAGCCCAGAGAAACAGAAGATAGAAATGATCCAACGTGAGGATAATTTGTGTCCTAAATGCAAAGTAACCCCCATAATGGCCAGAAGATTTAATAAAGGTGATTACCCAGAAAAAAAAAAATTGAGCTTCTAGGTGGAGATGCACACCGCATTCAAGGAAAAGTTATTAAGGGACGCTTTACAACTGTAAATATCAGAGGTAAGTTATTCCACCTTAAGGATAAAGAAAGAATACTTCAACCATTCAGGTGAAAAGCGAATTGACTACAAGAAAGAAAAAAAAAATCAGGCTGGCTGGCTGGCCTCCAACAACGGTACAGTAGCATTCCTCCCCCCATATTCTTTTTTTTGAAAAATTTCAGCCATACAAAAAAATAGAAAGAATTGAACAGCAAACATTCATATACCCTTCACTTAAATTCTTCAAATTGAAACATTTGCAATTTTTTCCTTCCTGTATATCTGTACATACACAGTGGTGGTTCTAAAACTCCACAAATACAGAGCCTGGAGCCTGCTTCAGATTGTGTCTCCCTCTCTCTCTGCCCCTCCCCCACTCATGCTCTGTCTCTGTCTCTCAAATAAACATTAAAAAAATTTTTTTAGCCCCACAAATATTATAGTATATTGCAAATTCTAGGGAAACCACTAATTTTTTATGAAAGAAGTATAACTGTTTACTAATAAAAAATGCTCAGGGCACCTGGGTGGCCCAGTCGGTTAAGTGTCTGACCCTTGATTTCGACTCAGGTCATGATCTCACAGTTCATGAGATCAAGCCTTGTGTCAGGTTCTGTGCTGACGGTGCCAGAGTCTGCTTGGCATTCTCTCTCTCCTTCTCTCTCTGCCCCTCCCTTGTTTTCTCTCTCTCTAAATAAATAAATAAACTTAAAAAATAAACCATGCTCAATGAAACTCAAAGAAAGTAGAAAAAGAAGCCTCTGGCAACAAATAGAAAATACTTACAAGTATGACTGATATTAACCCAAATACATGAATAATCACTTTATTTTTTTAATATAGCTTTTTAAAAAAATTTCTTAATTTTATTTAAATCCAACTTAGCATACAGCGTAATAATAATTTCAGGAGTAGAATTTAGTGATTCATCACTTACATATAACACCCAGTGCTCAATAATCACTTTAAATGTGAATGGGTCTAATTATACCAATTAAAAGACAGAAATTGTCAGAGTGGATTAAAAAAAAAAAAAAGTAAGACCCAACCATAAGTTGTCTACAAGAAAACCACTTTGAATATACAGAATCCAATAGATTAACAGTAAAGGTATGGAGAAAGATTACAACGATAATGCTAATCAAAAGAAAACTAAAGTAGTTATATTCATTTTGGACAAAGTAGACTTCAGAACAAGGAAAATTATCAGGGATAAAAAGCGACACTACAGAATAATAGAGGGGTCATTTTCCAAGAAGACTTACATTCTTAAACATGCATGCACCTAACAGCAGAGCATCATAATATGTGAGGCAAAACCTAATAGAAAAAAAAGAAAAATAGACCAATGCGCTATTATAGCTGGAGATCCAACATTTGTCCGTCAATAACTAACAGATCAAGCAGGCAGAAAAATCATTTACGATATAGTTTAACAGAACAATACTATAAATTGATCTAATTGACATTTATGGAATATTCTGGCTAAGAAAAGCAGAATACACATTCTTTTCAAGCTTGCAGAGACCATTCACCGAGACAGACCACATTCTGGGCCATAAAGTACACCTTCTTATTTATTTATTTATTTATTTATTTATTTATTTATTTATTTTTGAGAGAGAGAACTTGCTGGAGGGGCAGAGAGAGAGGGAGAAAGAGAGAATCCCAAGCAGGCCCCACATTGTCAGCGCAGAGCCCAAAACTGGGCTCAATTCCATGAACCTTGAGATCACAACCTGAGCTGAAATCAAGGGTAGGACACTTGACCCACTGAGCCACCCAGGCACCCCATGGGCTATAAAGTACACCTTAAAAAATTTAGAAGACTACAAGTGATACGAAGTATATTTTTAGACTACAATGGAATTAAACTCTTAAAAGTCATATCTCGAAATTGAGTCACATTGTTGGGTTAGGGCTTCAACACACGAATTTTGAGGGGACACGACTCACTATATCGTACACACACACACACATTTTCAACTATGAGAGGCTAACTTATGTCTCTGGCTTCTAGAGTCTAGCATTTTAATGCAGCAGAATATGTCCATGTAATAAAAGAATAAGGTGAGAAGTTCAGCGGCCTGTTGAGGGGAAGGGACAAGGACGCAAATAAAAAACTTATTTTTTCAATAATATTAAGAAGGAAATCTTTCTTCCTTCTACCTCACATATTCTAGAGGATGGTTGTTGCACTTGGGGGGCATAAAATACCCAACCCAAACAATAACAAAGTATAAATAGCCCCTTGAATCCTGACTGGTTGTGGCTAAGCTGACCTCAAGAGAGACTCAGAGCTGACTAGAAATTGGAGCACCGGTTTCTACTAAAAGAAAAGGAGGACGAGATGTATTAATAGAGCAGCTTTATAGTACAAAATCTCCCCAGTTTTTCACAGAGATTGTATGTTACTGTTTTCTGCCATATGCTTAGTTCACACAAAGAAAAGAGTAAACACACTATATAATCAATGCCTTGACAAAAATAAGACGGAAAAAAACCTGGGTAATTTGAGGAGAATTTAATCAAAGGGACTGCTTGAAATACATGGCAGAGTTTTCAGAAGGTGACAATTGATGGTGCAGTTCCCTGGGGTTTATAACCTTAAGGAACAGTTATTATCTCTAAATGTGAAGACTTAAAGTCACATGAGTTTGGGGAGGCAGCTCTTTGGAAGCGGCCACCTGGCAGGAGCTGTGACCTCTGGTTAGGTTCAGAGCACCCCTGTCAGAAACTCAACAGGAAGGAAGCTAGGAGAATAAATATCTGCCTGTATTTTCCTCCCACCTGTGGGTCTTCTTCTGATAACCCCTACTTCCATTGGCTGGACCCATCCTGAAGCCAGGAGGCAAAGGGAAATCTTGAAGCAGTCCATATAGGTCAGGCCCCCTCAGTCCAGGACTGGGTAGACAATCATGGAGAGTGGATCTTGAGGAGAAGGCAACTAACACGTACACTTAGGTCGTGGCTTTCACATATCGGTATACTTTGAATTTGGTAAAATATTTCTTAGAACAGAGCATCGGTACTTTATGTATAAATATTTGAGATCAAGTATTATAAGTCACAAAAACCATATCTTTTGACAGAGACTTTTCCCAAAACATTGAACACATAAAGGACACTGTTATATTCATATTTATAAACTGGGCCGTTTCCAATTCTCGAGGCAGAGAACAGCAAGCCTTGCCAAATTTTCTAGAATCAATTAATTGCAGAAATACCTGCCAGTCAGATCTCTACTAATGGGTCACAGGAAAACCAGAAAGAACTGTTTGTATACCATTTATATAGATGTGTTCATTTTGCTGAATATGTTCTAATCTTCTAGAACCAAGGTGTTTTTCTTGCTTACCTTCTGCAAGTTCTTCTCCTTAAAAAAAACTTAGCAATAAAAATGAAAACTCAAGGGGCACCTGATTGGCTCAGTTGGTTAAGCATCAGACTCTGGCTCAGGTCATGATCTCATAGTTTGTGAGTTCAGGCCCCGCATTGGGCTCCGTGCTGACAGCTCAGACCCTGGAGCCTGCTTCGATTTCTGTGTCTCCCTCTCTCTCTCTCTGCCCCTCCCCTGCTCATGCTCTCTCTCTCTCTCTCTCAAAAATAAATTAACATTAAAAAAATTTTTAATGAAGACTCAATTAGAATTTCATTTTATTAACTGTCATTATGATGTCCAAATCTGTATAATGAGGTGATTTCCACATTTTGGAAAATTCTATCTGTGTAGATATGACCAAGCAAACAGAGTATGCTTCTACATCTTGTGTAAGCCTTAAAGCTAAATTAATAATAATTCATGTATTTCCAAGATGCTTATAAGATTTTAGATCTTTACATCAAAGATTGATCAGACCTCATTAGAACACTCCCAGGATTTACTATATCTCCCAGACCTCCAAATAAACTTCCCAGACAACCTAGGAAATGGTTGAATTACATCAGAAATCTCTCACATGATGTTAAATTACTGTTATAGCAGAGGGGACAAACCCAAGCACAGATTTATCCTCCCAGTTGCTATTGACGTTTGAGAGAAATGGAGGCTGCCTAGAAGGGTTCTGAGCCGCAAACAACTCCCCAGAGCCTAGCCGCACTCACAGGAAGCAACACAATCATGCCAGCTCAGATGTGCCCATGCCACGGTGGTGCCTACAGCAGCAAAGCTCAATCCTTCCCCTGTCCACAGCTTAGCGGTTCCATGCACATTCTGCAGGTGAGTGGCTCAGCTCTTCCCTCATCACACCTCAGTGAAGCTGCTCCCAGGACCTACACTGGCCCATTTTCTTCTCTGCCCGACATGGGTCCCTATACCCCACTGCCAGACCATGCACTTTCCCTTAATGCCTGGGCCCAGCTCCCCGCCCCACTTCACACGATGCATTTCCACACTACCTGCCCCGTTGCCTGTCGGAGCAACAATCCCCACCATCCATCATACTCCACGGGTCTTGCCCAGCTCTTGGTTATGCCCTTCCATCCATGGCAGCTATGGAATGGTAACAGCACCCTTCTTTGTACTGACTGCCTCATGCTTATTGTTCATCAAAATAGACTGGTGATTCAGCTCATCGAAGGCCAAATCGGAGTTCAACTGTGCACGGACCCCTCCCCCAATTCGGATGTTGAAGTCCTAACCACCACTACCTCAGAATGTGACCTCATTTGGAAATGGGGTCTTTAAAGGGCTAATCAAGTTGAACTGAGGCCAATAGGTGGGTACTAATCCAATATGCCTGATGTCTTTATTAAAAGGGGATATTTGGACACAGAGATACAGATGAAGGGAAGACACGGTAAAGACGCAGGGGGAGTACAAGCCAAAGAGAAGGAAGCGTGGGACAGATCCTTCCCTCACAGCCCTCAGAAGGTACCAATGCTGCCAGCACCTTGGTCTTGGACTTCCATCCTCCAGAACTGTGGGACAACAAACTTCTGTCATTTACGCCACCCACTCTGTGGCACTTTGTTACAGTGGGCCTAGCAAACCAATATAGGATATACTGCTACACCGGGCTCTGGATTTACTGATTCGTTACGATGAAACCGGGCTCTTCCCGGTGATATTGTTTTGTTTTGTTTTGTTTTGTTTTGTTTTTTAATGTTTACTTATTTTTGAGAGAGAGAGAGAGAGAGAGAGAGACAGAGCATGAGCGGGGGAAGAGCAGAGAGAGAGGAAGACACAGAATCCAAAACAGGCTCCAGGCTCTGAGCTGTCAGCACAGAGCCCGACCCGAGGCTCGAACTCACAGACCGTGAGATCATGACCTGAGCCAAAGCCGGACAGCTCAACTGACTGAGCCACCCAGGCACCCCTTGTTTTATTTTTTTCAACCATGAGCTCTAAAAGAAACGTTGTTTTGTTCAATATATTCAGTTTAAGAAATGGTTTAATTTAATTTTTATGTAGGTCCTTGAGAGCTAAGCTTTGAGTGGAGAAGTTTTGTTCCTTGATGATGCCAAAAGGATGAGATTTTTACCATAAAAAAGAATGCTTGACCTGTGTTTGGTATCCATAAGGCTTTGGCAAATCAAAGTTTTAGTCAGAACAACGTATAGTTGCTGTCTTCTTCAAAGTCGGTAAAGCAAATGTTTGCTTTGCTGAAACGCTGGTTGGAAGGTGCCTCTGCCATGTCGCCACTAGATGGCAGGGCAGCAGCATTCTTCCCGAGGCCACAGGGAAACCAGAGGCAAATTCAGACCTGCTGGGAAAGTTTGCGAAGATAGACCAAAAAGTTTAGTTTTAGTTACTTTTTAGCTTATCTTCATAAACTTCACTGTCTTCTTTCTCAGCACTTGCTTTTTCTTTTATAAAACAAGCACATGTTTTTAGCTGCAAATCTGAACAACACGGAAGAGTGTAGGGCATAAAATCAAAACTCTCCTTATTCCACCTGTCAGAAGCAAATAGCTGGAGGTCCTGCTCCTGGGGATAACATGGCTAGAGCATGGACCCTTCCCTGAATTCTGTGTAAATACCTCTGCTCAAGGTTCCCTCCCCACCCATTTACTATGTATGTCACTCAAACCTCACAGAATCCCAACCCCAATCCAACCCTAACCCCAACCTACAGTCCCCCCTTGGTTATTTTTAGAAATTTGTTAGCAGTGTTCCCAGTGCTCACCATAAATACCAAATCTTGTGACAGCTGCAGCATCAGATATTAATCTTGGAAAGGCTGATAAACTTTGCCATTTTTAATTATAGGTAAAACACTGACATCTGAAGAGACATCACAGAGAAATCAGACTTTGGTTAAGAAACAAATGTCACTTTGGGTGGTCAGACATAGGAAGTTTACTTATTTCGGGGTTAAATTGTAAATTCCTATGTTTTGAATTAAAATACAGTAAAACTGACTTCTTACAGGTTTAACACATGTATTGATTTGTATAAATTCCATCACGATCAGGATCCAGAGAAGTTCCAGCACCCCAAAACAACTCCTCTGTCCCTTTGTCATTACACCCTAATGGCCTCTAAAATCTATACATAATTTTCACGTGGCTTAGTCACTTACCAGTTCTAACGCCCAGTCCTCTGGTGTACACCTTCTGCCTCCTCACCACCCCAGCAATGCCCTGCCTAAATCAACCCAAATCTAGGTATGGGTTTAGTGCTCCTTAAGCCCTGAATCTTTCACCAAGTTTTTATATTGATTTGCAAACTATAACAAGGTAAGTAAATGTATTTGATCCTCAATATGACGGAAAGATTCTCAGATAAACACACACACACACACACACACACACACACACACACACACACACACACAATCCAACTATGCAGTGTGAGACACACCCAAATATATAGAAAGAACAGGCTGTGTGCAGACAGCATTGTCATTTCAATCTCACCTCCAGAGTAAATCTAACCCCTTCAAGCTCATAAATTGTCTTGAATTTAGATTTCAAAGATACTATAGATGTATGTAGGACATGCGTAGACTTCTTCGGACTTTCAGGGGAAAACCTGGAAATGCTGAGCCTCCTTTCCTCCTCCTGCCTACACCCAAGGAGAAAGCAGTGATCCTCCCATAAAGATCAATCTCCCCACTCTGTACAGGATTTTGCCCATTAAATTCTGCCTCCTGAATACTGTGTAACTGGTATCCTATCCTATAGGATTTATATTTTATTTTTTTAATGTTTATTTATTTTTGAGAGAGACAGGGAGAGACAGAGCACAAGTGGGGGAGGGGCAGAGAAAGAGAGAGACACAGAATCCGGAGCAGGCTCCAGGCTCTGAGCTGTCAGCAGAGAGCCTGACGAGGGTCTAGAACTCACAAACAGTGAGATCATGACCTCAGCCTAAGTGGGATGCTTACCCGACTGGGCCACCCACGCACCCCGGATTTATATTTTAAATAAATCTTCTAGCTCTGATCAATTAATCAGTCAATCAGTGAATCATTCAGTACAACTAAATGTCCCTGGCTTCAATTCGTTTGCTTTTAGCACTGTTTTTCACAAACATTTTTTTCTGGTGTCTGCTTAAGATTCTCAATAAAGCCTCTTGGTGAATTTCCTAGCAACGTTACCTGCAGCTGGCAAATATGTCTCTCAATGGCAACAGGGCGCAATACAGCCTCCACTATACCTGTAAATTCTATTGCTAAACTATTTCACCCCCAGAACGGAATGTGTGGATTACCTGTCCCGTTAGCTATCCTGCCCTTTCACCTGGACTGCCCCACATATGTTCAGGACAGATTTGGAATTGGCAACATTGTCTTATGAATCATCACAATCAGATTTGTTATTGCTTAGAAAAATAGGGTCAAATTTAGAGTCCAGCTCTCAGGAGGGGAACCAGATTAGGAATGGCTTGAGACATATGGTCAGGGGGTGAGCCGGGTGATTGTGGCAGGACTCCATGCTTCCCGGACAAAGGTGCCTTCGTGGCTGTCATCTTCAAAGGAAAGCCCAGGTTCCTTGGAGTGACACAAAATTCTACTGCTGACCTGGCTCCTGCCTACCTCACTAGCCTCAGGAACTACCCCTCTTGTCCAGCAGTTGATGCCATACGAGCAGCTAGTAAGATTTGACAGATGAGTTCACCACTTAACCCACCACCAAGAAATAACCCCCATGAGTCAGCTTTAATATATAAATGATCTCTCTGGAAAACCATCATTTGTGGTCTTGAAGGCCCTTCAGTCTCCACGACATTGACACCCGGGAAGGCTGTCGCCTTGTGATGGGGTGTGTATGTGTATGTGATGGGCTATGGAATCCGATGGAGCTGTGGGAGTCATGCCTTTGTCTCTCAGTCTTCTCCCGGCTGTCCACCACCGCTTTATGTGACCTGCTAGCGGCCTGGCTGAACCCACCCTGCAGACCTGGACACTGGAGGAAGGATGGAGGGCTGGAAGGACTGCAGTTGTGTAGACGACCAAGGGAATGCTGCTCACCATAGAATATCGCTAGGCTCTGCATTCCGCTGTAGACTGTTGCTGTAAGCACCCTATATTCCTTTGTTTCTGCCTAGCCAGTACAATACTCCAGACACTACTCCATCCACACTTACGCAATCACGGAGACACTGGCTTAGCCCCTGCATTGTGTGTGGCGCAATGGAAGACCCAGGTGGTCACGGTTATCCCAGGCATTACTGGTGGGAACGTAAAATGATGCAGCCGCTTTGGAAAACAGCCTTGCAGTTCATTGAATGATTAAATATAGAGTTATCGTATCATCCAGCGATTCCATTCCCAGGTAGTAATTCCCAATAGTAATGAAAACACGTGTCCGTGCAAAAGCTCATCCGCGCATGTTCATAAGCATTATTCATAATTGCCAAAAAAGTGAAAATCCAACCCAAATGTCCATCAACAAATGGATGGATGAAATGTGTTATATCCAAACACTGGGATATTATTTGGCCATAAAAAGGAATGAAATACTGATATATGCTACCACAAGAATGAATCTTGAAATTATGCTAAGAAACCAGTCACAAAATGCTAATATTATGTGATTCCATAAATATGAAATGTCTAGTCTAAGCAAATCTACAGAAACAAAAAGTCGATTTTGACTGCCTGGGGCTGGAGAAGTTGGGGAGAAATGAGGAGTGTCTACTAATGGGTACAAAGTTTCTTTTTTGAGCTGATGAAAATGTCCTCAACTGATTGTGGTAATGTTTGCACAATCATGTGATTATACTAAAAACCATTGAATTGTACATTTTAGATGGGTAAATTCTGTGACTTGTGAATTTTACCTCAATAAAATTGCTTCTTTAAAAAAAACAGGGAGATAAAATAAAATACATTGTTGGTAAAACTGGTACAGCCGCCTTGGAAAAGCTTGGCAGTTTAAAAAAGTTAAACATCCTCTTAGCATATCACCCTGCAATCCCACATAGGTATCTACTCCAGAAAAATGAAAATTTATGTTCACACACAAAAAATTGTAAGCAAATATTTGCAGTGGCTTTATTCATAACTACCAAAACCTAAGGCCTTTCAATAGACAGATAAAACACGGTACACCTATACAAATCTACCACAACTAAAAAGAAGAACAGGGGCGCCTGGGCGGCTCAGTCGGTTGAGCGTCCGACTTCGGCTCAGGTCACGATCTTGCGGTCCGTGAGTTCGAGCCCCGCGTCAGGCTCTGGGCTGATGGCCCAGAGCCTGGCGCCTGCTTCGGATTCTGTGTCTCCCTCTCTCTCTGCCCGGATTCTGTGTCTCCCTCTCTCTCTGCCCCTCCCCCGTTCATGCTCTGTCTCTGTCTCAAAAAAAAAAAAAAAAAAAAAAAAAAAAAAGAACAACTGATAAATGCAACAACTTGGAATTTCACAAAACATCCATCCAAGGGAAAGAGGCCTAAGTAAAGGGTTCCTTCTATATGACATTTTGGAAAAGGCAAAATTATAGCAGTAGAAAACAGATCTCACACCTTCCAGGTGGTAAAGATGGGGGGAGAGGTTGACTACAATGGGGTAGCACCAGGGAAATTTCTGGGAGGTGATGAGACAATTCTGTATCTTGATTATGGTGGCTGTGTACACATTACCGTGAATTTGTAAAAATTCATGGAACTGTACAGGAAAGGAATGAATTTTATCTCATGTAAACTAAAATAAGTGGACTAAAAAAAAACGGGCGCTTGGGTGGCGCAGTCGGTTAAGTGTCCGACTCTTGATCTCAGCTCAGGTCATGATCTCGTGGTTTGAGCCCCACATTGGGCTCTATTCTGATGGTATGGAGCCTGCTTGGGATTCTGTCTCTCCTCTCTGCCCCTCCCCCACCTGTGTGTTTTCTCTCTCTCTCTCTCTCTCTCTCTCTCTCTAAATAAATTAATAAGCTAATTTAGTTTGTCATTGGGATAGTGCAGCAGTTTTCGGGACACAACAAGGATTTTCAGTGTTACTTTCAGTGTGAGTACAGCTCATATACTGATATGTAAGGAGGGTTGCTAAAAAGCAAGGAAAATGAAATGTGAGTTGGGGTCTAGTTGGGCAGGGTTTGTCTGCCATCTCAGAAAGTGGTCAGTAAAGAAGACCCTGGGACATCTGTGAGACAAAGATGTGGTCTTGTAAGGCCCAGATATACAGCAACTAGAGAGGTGGGGCTGACAAACTAGACAAGAGATGCTGACAATGATTTTCAGACGTAACTAAGGGACAGTGAACCTAATCACAAGAAAAACAAATGAGGGGCGCGGGGGTGACTCAGTCGGTTGGGCAACTGATTTGATTTTGGTTCAGGTCATGATCCCAGGGCTGTGGGAGACAGCCCCCTGTCCAGCTAGGTGCTGAGCTCGGAGCCTGCTTGAGATTCTCACTCTCTCTCTCTCTCTCTCTCTCTCTCCTCCTGCTCGTGCTCGCTCTCTCTCTCTCTCTCTCTCCAAATAAATAAATAAATAAATTTAAAAAATAAGTAAGAAAGAAAAATGACTTATTTTAAAATTTCAGTTTATTAAGGAGAGGAGAACAGATTACAGGGGCCCTTTTTTCCTCTCCAAGGCCAGAAGAAAAGCTCAAGTTCCTATTGCCCCCCTAGCAAGAAGCGCCTACATTGTTCCCACTTCCAGACAGGCGGACATATCTAAAGCCAGCTAGCAAAGAGTCTGCAGGATCTCAGCATGTAGTTAGGGACTAGATCTAGTTTTTAGGTAATACGCAGGCTGGTGGCTGCTTTGCTCAGCCATTGGGTAAAGCTTTGCAGGTCTGCAGTTCTTATTTGTGTTGTTTTACATAACCCACACAGGTTTTAACCTGCTACTTGTGTTGCTTGCGCTGACAAATAGTGAAATTGTTAACATGTTCTGAACACCCTAAAAGTACGGGTCAGGCCCAAAGATTCCTCCTGATGGATTGAGGCAGCTGCTTGTTCAGTGCTGAAATTAACATCACTTACCTTGTTAAGGAAGAGTTGTAAGAATGGTTGACTCTTGAACAACATGGTGATTAGCAGCATCGATCCTGTGTGAACTGGAAAATCCACATGTAAGTTTTGATTCCCCCCAAACTTAACTACCAATAGCCTGTTATTGACCAGAAGCCTTATGGATAACATAAACAGTTGGTTAACATGTATTTTGTATGTCATGTGTATTCCATATTGTATTCTTATAACAAAGTAGGTTAGGGAAAAGAAAATCATATGGAAGACTAAATACTATACTGTATTTATACTATACTATGTTATATTCTATATTGTATTTATTTTTAATTGTGTTTAAGTGGGCTGACTGATGCAGTTCAAATCCCCGTTGTTCAAGGGTCAAGTGTAATCTTAAAATACTACAGCAATAAGAGGCTTGGTGACAGCTGCCCTGGAGGCAGACAGGACAGGTGTCTGCCTGTGTGAAGCCAGAGTGCAGTGGGGAGACTGCAAAGCTCTTGTCTTTACTTGTGAAGACCTTGGAACCCTGCAGTCCAGGAATGGCCCAAAAGATGCCCACAAAGATCTGGAGAGAGCAGTGGAGAATAACATCTTGCGGGTGGTGGCCCCAGTGCACTCCCAAGAGGAGCCATCCAGTCCAGCCACTCCTGTAAACCACCCTGCACTATTCTGGGCACCCAGGGGCACATCCGGCACAACCTCTATGCTTTGCCTAAGGAGATCTGGCTGGAAGGCCACTGTCGGGTGATCTCTAGACACTGATCCCAGAGATTCCCTCCAGTGGCCTGGAGTCTGATGAGGCGTGGGAAACCCAGAAGCCGCTAAGGATGCATGCTTCCAGCTGTTGACCTGGTCCACAAGTAGGGAGTCACCTCCAATGGCTCCTGGAAAACATCTGACTCAGATGTAATCCTCTGCAATTGCATAGAGTTGATCTGTGAGCAGTTGACTGTGTCCAAGGACAGATGGATCAAGAGCTGGGCACCAGGAGGAACAGAAGGATAACTGTGTATGACAGTTACCACTTGGAGATGGCCACTCCAGAATGGAGCGAGGAATTCCTCTGTGCAGCACGACAGCCAGAAGTGGGAGCTGGTGAGTGATGGCCAGCAACCACAGGACATTTACGAAGATGAAAATGATGAGAACAGTGAGGAAAACTGGCACAGTGGGTGCCCACAGGAGGTGAACAGTGCCAGAGATGAAGATTCCAGAGGCTCTGATGAATAGGACAGCCTCAGGGAAAAGGAAAAAGGCAATGGCAGACCAGAGGTGTGAAGCAAATATCCTTCAGATGTGCAGGAGTTTGGCTCTGACAACCCCAATGACCTGGATTCAGACTGATGATGATCCTGTGATATCTATGAGGTTCTATCACAGGTCCTTGGGGGCTCTGTGTCTGCAGCGTCAGCTGTCCTGGTTATGCCTTCTTGGGTTTCCTAGCTTAACACATGGAAGGAAGATGCATGGCCAACATCACCATCCTACCAGTGAAAACTTGTGCTGAAGAAGTTTGTCTTTTCCAGTAACACCAGGACTCCTTTGCCTCCATCAAAAATGATACTATAGTTAAAAAAAAAAATAAGCTGTGAAAATGAAGCTTCTTGGCACAGGCATTTTCCCATTCTCCTCCTGTGCTGAAGCCAGTAAGTGGAGGAGAGGCTCCTGTTTCCTCAGCACTGGGACTTCCTACCTCACCAGGGCACCTGCCTCCAGTAAAAGCCTGTTTCTCTTAATAGAGGGAATCTAGAAGGGCTACAGTGGGACCCTTATGGCAGCACAGGCTGGATAGTAATAGTCATTAGTGAAGGAAATAGAATCTGCCTGAGCTCTGAGAGGCTTTGGTTAACAGCTGTCTCCACCTCCCTGCTTTCTGACTTTGATAATGGTTGTAAATATCGCTGTCTTCCTCTGGCAGTGGTGCCAAGAAACAGGGAATGTGTGAATGTGATACTGTGTTTAGTGAAAACTAACTTTAAACATGAAAAGGAAACAGCAGAGCAAAAGAAAAAAAAAATCAGTGACTTCCCTCTTCTCCTATTTTTGTTTGATTGAAGGAAAACATCGGTTCAAACGAAAACGTAAGCTTTCTATTTGTTACACTTCTTTGTAGTATTACGAAGATTTCTCGAAATCTTTTGTATCATGAGCAAATATAAGCATGTATATTGTAAATTCGTATAGGATGACATCGAATAATACATTTAAGAACAAACAAAACATTTTATAGCTGCGTTCGTGTTTTGAAATGCAAACAATAGCAGTCCATATGAAGAAACTTAAAAACCATCCCAAACTATTTCAAAGAAATCACACACACAAGAATGATTTTATTTTTGTTCTTTGTTTTCTTTTCACGGAATTCCCTGCTTTGCTTGAGATCAAAAGAATATTAGAACAATAAGTTTTTAAAACAGCACGAAACAAAGACATAACATGGCAGCCTGCCATAAGCGTTCTGAAAACTGCAAACCTTTATTTTCCTATTTTAGTATATGTCCTGCCAAAGTGAGAGCTTGTTTCATCTCCCTAAATCATCAGGAGAAGAAAGAGGAGTAAGCCAGGAAACACCGCAGGGGGAGAAAGTCATATCACAGTGCTAGAAAAAACAAGTCAGCAAAGAGTGAGAAATTTAATTCGGTTGTGGTATGAAAGGCGATGCCTGGCAGAGAACAGCAGTTATCCAGAGCAGGCTCCAGCAGGCATCCCATTTCATGAAGGGATTCCCCCCCTCCTATCCTAGTACTCAGGGCCCCCACATAGTAGGGAGGACAGGGGTTGGGGCAGTCATATCCCAGAGGAAACAGCCTCAGGTTCCCTGCTCCAAAGAGCCAGATTCCTGAAGGGCTGCAGACGCCAGCCTATGAGGAGGCGGGTTTTCTCCGCGTTTTGCTCCCCATTGTGTCACAGTCCCCTGAGGTCCGTGATAGACTTCCTGGCCTCCAAGAGGTCAAACTGGTTCCCATCCAGAGATCTTCTTGTGCCACCTGTCCCCAGACCTGAGCTGGCTGGGTTTGGTCTCTATGATCTTCTCACCACATGGCGGCAGAGGGTTGAGTCCTTGAGGGGGTTAAAAGTGGCTTGGCCATGGGCTCCCGTCTCATGCCACTGTGCTAGGACTTCATAAAATTAACATTTGTTAAGTGGAGCACGGGTTGCTGGACGGTGAGCCCCCTGCTCCCCAACCCTATTTCAACAACAGACCTCAAGACAAATTGCAATAGAGAAGTTTATTACTCACAGGTCCTGAGGGAAGTACCCCGCTTTCCTCCAGGGGTGGAGAGATCAAGGCAAAGTGCAGATGGGGAGGTGGGACCTGGGCCACATGCCTTTAATTAGGGTCCCTGGGTGAAGTGCTTTGGGGTTCCCAGGCTGAACTGATCAATTCAAACCAAAGAGTGTGGTTTTGGTAAGTCCCAGTAGGTCTTATCTAAGTAGTGAGTAAGGCTTGGGGAGGCAGGTGAGATTGTTGGCCACAAGGGCTGTTGGGGAAGTCATATCTGGAATTTGCCTTTGCTTGTGACTCTGTGGCTGCTATCTTGGGCCTGCGCTTGCAGGAGGGGGCTAGTGTCAGTTCGAGGCCCTTGCAAGCCCCTTGGCCAAACAGAATGGAGGGGGGCGGCAGGGGGGGGGGGAGAAGGGAAGGCAATACCTTGGAGTAGCTTAGCTAAACTCTCCATAGAAAGCCTGCCGATGGTCTGCTGCAGACCACGGCCTAGGAAGGCGCGCAGCCCCCACCGTGACCCTGGCTCTGCTGGGAGCCACCCTGGCCGTGGGCAACGTCTGCAGGGACAGTGCCAGCCTGGGGGACAGCCTAGGTTTCCTGTAGCTGAGCTGAGGCCCCTCCAGCTCCGGGTGCACCCGACCGCCTGGGGATGCGGGATTTTTATTATGGAAATCCAGCCTTGGAGAAGCAGGTTCAGAGGTTGGACAAACCCGGAAAAGGCCCACCGACCCCACGCAGGACTCGATTTCAGGTCAGTTCATTTGCGAGATGCGGCGCTCTTGGAACACCTATGGTCTCTGTTTGGGGCCCCTCCTGCGGATACCACCGCGGGGAAAGCACCCACCGGCGACGGAGGGGACCAGACAAAGGGCAGGCAGAGCGGTGGCTGCCCTGGGACTGGGTGGGGGGGCGGGACGGCGGGTGCACCGTGACCGCCACCATCACCTCCACTGTCCCCAGCCTCTTCCGAGAGGGCACTCTAGCCCTCTCACCCCCATTTTCAGCCTGTACAGTAAATAGCCAGATAACAAAACTCTTCCCGAACTGCTAAAAGAGCCGAACTATGCACTCTTGGAGCCAGATGAGAGCGAGCCATACCTTTATACCTATCATAAGATACAATTCACTGTATAAATTGGAGTTGTATTTAGACCTTCAGCCTTTCCGAAGGAAAGATGTACTAGGAATTAGTTGGCCTTCCGGGCAGAAGAGTATAATATCCAGTGAGGCTGGCCTGGGAGGAGAGAACAGCGCAGAGACTCAGCTTCTCAGAGTCAAGAGAAAATAGCTAGTTTTGGCGTCCTCGGTTCCCATGGTGACACTGCCCACTCTGGCAGGAGCAAACACACTCACAACCATCCTCCTCAGGGAGTGGGGAGTCCGGGGCCACCCAAATGCCACACCTTAAAGCAGTCCTCACTAGTTACTATGATTTGTGGGATCGTCCCTCTATGGGGTAGCTGCTGGTATCAGAGGCCCGGAAACTTAGAGACAACTAGCCGTCTGGTTTCATGGAAGTGAAAGGCCTCATACCTGCTACTGATTGTGGTGGTAATGGTGGCAATTCAAAGGTAGGAGGGGAGGGGACTTCGAGGTGGTAGGAGTAAGGGAGGAAAGGGTGTTAATGACCTGCACCCTAGACTCTAGAAACTTGTCCAGGCTGCCCCCAATTCCTAGACCCAGCCTAGCCCAACTGGATCTGCAGTCAGGGCTCCTGTTAAGAGGAAAAGGTGACATCTCATGTGTGTAAATTGGAAGACTTGATGTTGCTACTATGGCAGTACTACTCCCAAACTGATCTACAGATTCAAACAACCCCTATCAAAATCCCAGGCTGACCCCTTCGAAAAATTAGACAAGCTGATCATAAAATTTTAGGAAAATTTAACGAATCCAGAAGAGCTAAAACAATATTTTTAAACAATAATTTAAATATTTTAAATACTTTATTCTTTAAAGAATAAAGAGACTCACACTTCCTGAATTTAAAACTTACTACAAAGCTACAGTCATCAAGACATATAGAATATGGTACTGGCATAAGGATAGATGTGTAGATCAGTAGAAAAGAATCGAGAGTCCAGAAATGAACCCTCATGTTTCTTGTCAATTGATTTCTGACAAGGATGCCATAACTATTCGTTGAGGAAAGAATAGTCAACAAACATTGCTGGGACAACTGTATATCCATATAAATATGAATGAAGTTGGCCCCCTACCTCACACCATATAGAAAACTCAAAATGGATTTTTTAACTCAGAATGGACCAAAAACCTAAATGAAAGAGCTTAAACTCTAAAACTTTTTGAAGACAACATAGGTGTGAATCTCTGTAACCTTGGATCAGGCAGTAGTTTTTTAGATATGACACCAAAAGCACAAGTAACAAAAGAAAAAATAGATAAACTAGATATAAAAATTAAAAACTTTGTTTTTCCTTTCCCATCCCTCCACCCACCTCCCCTCTGGTAACTATCTGTTTGTTCTCTACAGTTAAGAGTCTGTTTTTTGGTTTGTCTCTTATTTCTTTTCCTCTGTTCATTTGTTTTGTTTCTTAAATTCCACACATGAGTGAAATCATATGGTATTTGTCTTTCTCGACTGGCTTATTTCATTTAGCATTATACTCTGTAGCTCCATCTGCGTCATTGCAAATAGCAAGATTTCATTCTTTTTTATGGCTGAATAATATTTCATTGTATATACATAAACTCCATCTTCTTTACCCATTCATCTATTGATGGACATTTGGGCTGCTTCCATAGTTGACTATTGTAAATAATGCTGCAGTAAACACAGCAGTGCATACACCCCTTCAAACTAGTGTTTTCATATTCTTTGAGTAAATACCCAGTAGTATGATTACTGGATCATAGGGTAGTTCTATTTTTAATTTTTTTGAGGAACCTCCATACTGTCTTCCACAGTGGTTACACCAGTTCGCATTCCCACCAGCAGTGCATAGGTTCATTTTTCTCCATATCCTTGCCAACGCTCGTCGTTTTTTGAGTTTTTGATTTTAGCCATTCTGACAGGTGTGAGATGATATTGGGGTTTTGACTGCATTTATCTGATAATGAATGATGTTGAGAATCTTTTCAGGTGTTTCTTGGCCGTTTGTATGTCTTCTTTGGAGAAACGTCTGTTCATGTCTTCTGCCCATTTTTAATTGGACTATTTGTTATTTTGGTGTTAAGTTGTATAAGTTCTTTATATATTTTGGATACTAACCCTTTATTAGATATGTCAATTGCAAATATCTTCTCCATTCAGTAGGCTGTCTTTTAGTTTTGTTGGTTGAAGATTAAAAACATTTGTGCTTCAAAGAACACCATCAAGAAAGTGAAGATTTGGGGCACCTGGGTGGCTCAGGAGGCTGAGCGTCCGACTTCAGCTCAGGTCATGATCTCATGGTTCATGGGTTTGAGCCCCGCATCGGGCTCTGTGCTGATAGCTCAGAGCCTGTAGTCTGCTTCAGATTCTGTGTATCCCTCTCTCTCTGCCCCTTCCCTGCTCTCTCAAAAATAAATAAAACATTTAAAAAACTTTTAAAAATAATAAAAATAAAAAGAAAGTGAGGACTTAATTGACAGAATGGAAGAAAATGTTTGCAAATCCCACATCTAATAAGGGATGTATCTAGAATATTTATAGAACTATTTCAGGCAAGTATTTAACACAATGAAAAATAGGCAAAGGGGGTGATATTTCTCCAAAGAAAATATTAAAATGGCCAATATACACATGGAAATATGCTCAATATCATTAGCCATTAGGGAAATGCAAATCAAACCCACAGTGTGATACCACTTCACACACACTAGCATGGCTATAAGCCAAAAGACAGATCATAAGTGTTATTGAGGAATTGGAGACATTAGAATCTGCACACACTACTGGTGGAAATAAAAAACAATGAAGCCCCTTGGGAAAACAATTTCTTCAGATAGTCAAACATAGGGTTACCATATGACCCAGTGACTCCATTCCTAATGTTATGCTTAATAAACCTATATGTTTATCCTTAGCAGGGTGATGGTTTGCAAGCACCCATCTTGTGCAGCAGGTGAAGGACCCCATTCCTGGTGGGATATAGTAGTGGAATTGGCCAGGTGCTATATGATGCACATGCTTACACACAACAAAGGAGCATATATTGGGTCAGAAACAAAGATATTCCCACACGATGCAATAAGAGCCCCACTGGCTATGAGGAACCAATTGGTGAAACTGATCTTGCTTTGTCCCTTCTCTATGTGAGTAAAGCATTGTTTTATCTAGTGCCTCTCTAAGTCATGTCTTTTTTGATGACCCTGACAGGAACAGACTATGGAGTGTGTTGATCTCCAGAGACTTCTCCTCTTCATTTCACATTGCTTGTTTCCTGACTAAGATCCTAATCCCTAGAGTCTGATCACCTGGACTATTGATCCATTTTCTGACTTAGGTCCACTGTGTTCCTCAGTTTTCAGAGCCTGCTGCATTCTGTGGCTCCCCCATCAGGCTTTTCATTTAGCTGCTCCTATGCTGGGCTTCCCTTAGTCTGTGCCGAGCAGCACTCAAAGCAGGAAGAGTGTTATTAATAACATCAGATTTATTATTACTGGCTGTGTGGCCTGGCAAGAGACTTAGGCTCCCTAAGTCTTAATTGCTTTCACTATAAAGTGGGGATAACAATCCTAACTTGCAGGGATTAAAAAAAAAAGCATTGAAATTAGTTTAAGAATTATTTTAAAAAATATTTATGGACATGGAAAAGTATTCCTCAAAAAACATTAGATCAAAACATTAAAATATACGCCTAGAAATACCACAGAAGCCCAAATCTATTTCTTAATGTTTATGTACCTATATGTACATATGTAAATACATTAGCAAGTTAACAATGCTTCTCTTTAATGGTAGGATTATTGGTGGGTTTTGTTTCACATATTCCTAGATATTCTAGTTTTCCTTTAGTGTGTTAGTATTACAATTAGAAGAAAAGTAAAGGAAAAATATCGCAAATCATACTTTCTTTTCCTTGTAAGTTTTCGGACTTTACTAAGTTACAGTGTTTTGCTACAATAAAACTCTAGATTAGAAAGACCTTGAGGGGGCCTGGGTGGTTCAGTTGGTTGAGCTTCAAACTCCTGATCTCCTTGATCTCATTCGGCTCACGTCATGATCTTACAGTTCTTGAGACTGAGCCCTGTGTCCAGCTCTGTGGGTGTGGAAGCTGTTTAGGATTCTCTCTCTCCCTCTGCCCCTCCCCTCCTCAAAAAATAAATAAATAAATAAATAAATAAATAAATAAATAAATAGGAAGACCTTGAAAAGTTACTCTGCCTCTTCTGACAGGATTTCATTGGTGTATTTCTTCGCTGACCCACTGGTGTATTTAAAACATAATTTCTCCTCCCATTTCAGAACATTTTTGTGGCTATCTAGCAACTTTTTGTGTTCTCTTCCTGAGTCATTTACAGAAAGGTAACTGCTGATTATTTTTAAGATCTTAATGAGCATGATAATGTATTAACTAACTGACATTTATCTATGAGGCACCAGGTAGATGGTGCACCACATACTAACAAAAGTAAAGAGCTTGTGTCCCTGACTTCAAAGAGGTTCCAGTTTAGTTAGTGCAATGAGAATAATACATGTTAACCAATCAACGATATTCAGCAGTATTTGATCAATAGTAATCTTTATGGTATGCAAAATTAGTTCTCAAAGTGTTGTCTGGGGATCCCTGGGGATTCCTGAGATTATTTCAGGTGGTGCAAAATCAAACTGTGGTAGGGTCCCGTCCCTAAGGGAAAAAAAAAAAAAACAAAAAAAACCCCTCAAGGCAACCTGGTTATAAGTGTATGTGACAACATCCTTCATGACCTTGTAACATAAGACCACTTAGTCAGACTACAGGTTTGTATGTTACCATCTATGGGAGACAAAAAAGTGGAAAATATGCAAAAAACTATACCATGTGGTGCGTTCCGGGCTCAGTTCTTCAGTACGAACCCAGGTGAGCAGTGCCGGCAGGAATAAAGTTGCTTCCTGGAAAGAAAAGCCTCGGTGTCACAACTCTCTGTGCAAGAATCCCAGTACAAAACCTTTTCATAATATTGAGGCCCCCTCCCCCTTCTCAGCTTATTAATAGTTGCACCAATGGGGTAAAAGCGATGGTTGGTAAAACTGGAGACACTTTAGCACAAACACAGGCAGTTTCTCCACACTATACAGTTGACCCCTGAACAACACATGTTTAAGTTTACGTGCAGATTTTTTTTCAATAAATACAGTAGAGTACTGAAAATGTGTTTTTCTTACTTATGATTTCCTTAATAACATTTTCTCTTCTCTAGTTTTATTGTAAGAATACAGTGTATAATACATATAAACACACAAAATACATGTTAATAGACCGTGTTTTCAGTAAGGCTTCCAGTCAATAGTAGGTTTTTAGTAGTTAAGTTTTGGGAGGGTCAAAAGTTATGTCAATTTTCAACTGCATGGTGCTCAGTGCCCCTAACCCCCACGTTATTCAAAGGTCAATTGTAATTAGTGTATTTTAAGATGGGAATTTTTAACTTTTTGGTCTTAGGATTCTGTTATACTCTAAAAGTGGCAGCCCAGAGTCAGTTAAAAACAAAAACAAAACCAGCCAACCAACCAAACAAACAAAATAAACATAGGTTCATGAACGGGAATATTGGCTGGGGCTGTGTAATGGCTTCTTCCCACATAGCACAGTAATCGCACCTGCTTTTTAAATTTAAAAAATTTTTTTAAATGTTTATTTTTGAGAGAGAGAGAGAGACAGACAGACAGCATGAGCAGGGTCGGGGGGAGCAGAAAGAGAGAGGGAGACACAGAATCAGAAGCAGGTTCCAGGCTCTGAGCTGTCAGCACAAAGCCCAAAGTGGGGCTCAAGCCCATGGACCAGACCACAAGATCGTGACCTGAGCTGAAGTCAGACGCTCAACCAACTGAGCCAACCAGGCACCCCAACAGCCTGTTTTTGATTTATAGCTGACAGCGAGGTTTAAGAGAGGTAATAGAGTAGCTTACAGCCTTTCAAGCAAAACCAGGACAACCATAGGGCTAGCTCAATTGCATTCAGCAACATCTGTCTTGTAAGGCACGTTCTATCTGGGGAAGAAAGAACAGTTTTTCTTGATGGCCAGAGTGATTATGCAGCATAAGCACATAAACCCAAAAAACTTAGCAAATAGGCTCCTAAATTTGGGAGGTGGTTTATCAGTCAGTCCTGTGGGCAGCCTGTGATGATGCTTTGGGACACTGACACTGAGGCTTTGACTTGCCAACCAGTGGGTTATCTATCATCTATTAACAGGTTGGACAATGAGGGGACCCTTACTCATCCACCACTTAGGCAAGAGCATTTGCTACTGGATCCCAGGGAGTTTTAATGTTCACTGTCTTAAACTATCAAGTGGACAAGCAGTCCTTCAGCTTAAGTAGTGTGGTGGATAATAAGGCTACATGTATCACTACTACAGCTGTTCAGCATGGCTTGCCATTCTTCCACAGACTCAGTTAATTAGGAGACAAAAAGCTCAAGCACATTCAGACAGTTTATTTTACAAGGTCATCATGGTATCAGTTTCCTGCATCCCTAGTCCCATTAAACAAACAAACAAACAAACAAACAAACAGTAAATCAGAGGAGCCATATGGGTAGTACCAGTGGTGGTCACTTTTCTGCTGAAAAATCACCTCTAAACTTGAGTCAAGTGCTTCTATAACCAGCAGTCATTCCCAAAGGAGAGGTGAAGTGGTAAGTCTTGTGGTCAACTGCAGCTGGGAAGATGGATGAGAAATGGCCTTTGGGCTATTTCTCATAAGGCTGCTTCTCTCCCTTGGTTTTGGGGAAATCCAGGGCATTCCACCGAGACTCAGACTGCAATTAAATTTTGCGTACTTGGCCTGTATGGAGATGTATAAGGTAAACAGAGTGTCATGGTATAACTAGTCACTTGCAATATTTCAAACGTTAAATCAGTCTTGCATTTGGGCGATCATTCCTGGCATAAATACACTTCTTCATGGTGTACTATCAGTTTTATAAATGGCTAGATGCAATTGCTTATATTTTGTTAATGACTTTGCATCTATGTAGTAAAAAATTTAACTTTGCCTAAAGACAAGTCTGTCTTTTACTCTCCTTGGCTTCTGGAAGGTAATCTCTAAGCCCTTTAATGTCATTCCTGACAGAAATGTCTTTGCCTGAGGGCCTTTAGTCACCGGACAGTCTAACAATGTGACTTAGGGTAAGGACTCTGAGTCACATGGTATGATCTCCTCCTCTTGAGGGGACAGAAACTGTGATCAGGCACATGGGCAGTCAACAGTGCATAAGTAATGGAACTCCAATAATGACTCTGGACAGCAAGGGTCAGGTGAGCTTCTCTGGTTGACAATTCTCCATGTGTGTTGTCACATATTGCTCCTGAGCGGCTAACTCTGTCTATGATTCCTAAGGGACAGGATAACTCAAAGCTCTGTATTTGGAACCCTTCCAGACCCTGTTCTATGACAGATTTTGATCCTCTCCCTGTGATACCTGTGAATACAATTTTCAGTAAGTTCTGTGAGGCCTTCTAGCAAATTAGTTGGGAACCCTTGAACTTGCAATTAGTGTCAGACGTAAGCATGGTTTGGGAGAACTCTAAATTCTATAGTGATGTCGAAAGTAAAAGCAGTCTTTTGGAGACTATTTCTCAAAATTTGTAGCATTTATGCTCGTGGGGCAGGTTGGCCTGTCATTTTCTTTTCTTGTCTTTGTCTAGTCTGGTATCAGGGAAATGATTCTGAAAATGAATTGGGAAGTATTCCTTCTTCCTCTATTATCTCAAAGACTTTGTATAGGATTGGTCTTTTTTCCTCCTTAAATATTTGATGGAATTTATTAGTGAAGCTATTTGGGCTTGGGGTTTTCTTTGTGGAAAAGTTTTTTAATTAGAAATTCGAATAATCTAATAGCTGCTTGGCTATTCAAAATTTCTATTTCTTCAAGTGTTAGTTTTGCTAAATTGTCTTTTTCAATGAATTTGTTCATTTTATCTAAGTAGTCAAATAAATATATTGCATTAGGTTGGTATAAATGTGTGAATAATATTCTCTTTTTAATATCTGTAAGATCTGTACTGATAGCTCTTTTTGCATTCATGAGATGAGCAATTTGTGTTTTCTCACTGTTTTTTCTTAACTGAATAAATCATATTTAATTTAATAAATTATACTTAAACATTATAGTAATTGAATATAAATTTAATTCATTCAATTTAGTTATGTAACATTGAAATGTAATGAATTAGGTGAATTTGAATTAAAATTTAAATGTGTTAAATTAAATGGAAATTGAATTAAATTAAATCATATTAAATAAAACGTAAAATATCAAAGTAAAAAAATTAAATTGAAATTAAATGATACTTGAACAAACTGAATTAATATTAAATTATTTTGAACCAAATTAAATTGAGTAAATCAGAAGTCAGTAATGTTAAATTTGAGTAATTACATTTAAGTTATACTTGAACTATATTCCCTTAAACTTATTTTCGTACATCAAATTGTAATTAACTTAAAACTGAATTATATGAAATTCATAAATTGATGTTAAACTAAATTTATCTGAGTACCTTACCAACACATATTCATTTATACTAACTAAAACTAATACATTAAATGAACAATTAATTTGATGAATTAAATTGTTTATTAAAATAAATTACAATCAAATTAAGATAACTCAGTATTAATTTAAAAAGGGAGGCAAGTCTGGATCTGAAGTTCCATTTTGTGGATTAAAAACCTGTTTCAGGAAGAGAGGGTCACAGAATCCATGTTGCGGCTTCTGTGTCTTTGGTGTCTGTGATGGTGTGTAGGGGACAACGAGTAAAAACGTTTAGGAAAGGCGAAAAAATAACACAAAACCCCAGATATCTGAACCATACACAGGACAATCATCAGTAGCAAAGAAGTTGCTACGTCCAGAGCCAAGAAATCCAGAAAAAATGTTAGCAAAGAGTGAAAATTTTCATTTTCCCCAGACCCCTCTCTTCAACCCGAATCAAGTCGTTCTGACTTTGAATGTGGACATGTGGATATTTAGTATGACCACGACTCGCGTATCTCGTGGGATTTGGGGTGATGGGGGCACTGACCTTTTGTATGTCATTTGACCTCCGTGGTTGCCAGAGTTAGATCATTACCCTGAGATGCCTAGCTCTCCGATCTGTCCAGATTTTTTTTTTTGTACTTAATCTAATTTAAAACAGAATGTTAAAATTAATTTTATAGGAAAGAATTGAATGTGTATGAAACAAGCGAACCAAAGCGGACGTCACCAGGAACCTGTCAAATCCACAGGTCGGGGAAGACTTGGTGAAGCCAGTGTCTCGGATTTCAAAATCTACTTTGGTTAGGCCACTTCTCACCAGAGTCTGTCAGTCCACCACCGACACCGTTGCTTGGGACTAATTCTGAGAAGCGAGAGCACTCCTGCAAAAGCCCAGGGGCTGAACCGTGCCAGGCCTGGCTGAGCGGGAAAGAGCGGTGGAAGGTAAACGTCGGAGACATAACAGGGGGAATGGTTTCCTTCGCAGCGCACGACACCCAGTCTGCTGGCGTCCCATTATACATGTGAAAGGGTAAAGTGATTGAATAGAAGAATGAGTGTGACTTGATACAGGTAGTGTTTCGGAAGCCGCCACTTTTTCTGTGAACTTCTCAAGCAGGGCAAGCCTCCGGCGTACGGAATCGATGGTCAAAATGGCGGCACCCTTGTGGAAGCCGCGATTAGGGCGCTGCCATGTATTGCCTGTAAACGTACGGACTCGGCCATCTTACGGAATCAGATTCCAAGATGACGGCATATGCGTGGAAGTGGCGCATAGGCGCGGCCATGTTGCCTGTAACGTTGTGTCCGTACAAGTGGTCACCGTACGGACTCGGCCGACAGAGTGGCGGTGATCTCGGGAAAGCTGCGATGCAGGTGCGGCCATGTTTCCCGCACTTATGGATTCGGCCGCCTTACGGTCTCAGTAGTCAATAGTCAAGATGGTGGCGTCTGAGAGACTTGTAGCGGCTCTAGGCGCCGGATCTACTTGTTTGCTGCGGAGCCGACGCATTGGGCCTGCGCAATAAGAGTACGGTGCCCGGGAGGCGCGACCAAAGCGGAAGTAGTTGTGGCCGCCTTTACAACGGCCGCGAACGCCAGCGAGAGGTCTGTGCAGCAGGTTCGCGGGTCGCTGGCGGGGGCAGCGGAGGGGTGCGCCGAGAGCGGAGAGATGGTGAGTACGAGTCCCAGGAGGGGGTCAGCGGTAGAGGTCAGTGGGATTGGTAGAGGCGGGGTCCGTGGGCAGAGGCAAGAGAGTCTGTGGTGAACAGTAGGAAGAGTCTGGGCAGTATGGTGGGCGCCCGTGGTGAGCCTTAACAGGGGTCTGTGGGTAGAACGTTGGGGGTCTGAGGTTCTGAAAATTTTCTGATGTGTGAACCATCTGGGAGTTTTGTGATGAGCCATTTTAGGGGTTCGTAATGGAAGTTTGGTGGGGGTCTCTCGATAGATAGTTCGTGGCAATCCGAATGGGAGATTGGGCAGAGCCGCACCGGGCAGTGTGTCATAAGCTGTGATGAGTCTGTGTCAAGGAGTTCGTGGGGAGTCGTGATGGGGGGCGGGGTTGTCTGTGGGGTTAATAACGGGAGATCTATGGGAAACGGTGTTGGGAAGTATGTAGAATATATCCCGTGGTGTCTGTGAGAAGAGATGGGGGTAATATGTGATGAGCGGTAGTTTATAAGTAACCGTTATGAGTGTGTGGATAGAGTAATGAGGTGTTAGTGATGGGAAGTCTGAGACAGAATGATGGGATCTGAAAGAACGGTACTGGGGCGTTAGGGGTGAGTGATGGGAGTTTGTGGGGACCGTGATGCAAAGATCTATGAGGAACTGTGATAGAAAGTTTATTGGCAGAATGTTGGGGTTTGTGGTGAGCCACGATGGAGCTGTAGCAAGGAATGAGACACCATGATAGGGGTTCTCTAAGAAGCCATGATGGGGGGGGGGTCCCACAGGAGGGTGACTGCTCAGACCCAGAGCCTCCAGATGCTGGAGAGGACAGCAAATCGGAGAATGGGGAGAATGCACCCATCTACTGCATCTGCCGCAAACCAGATATCAACTGCTTCATGATGTGAGCCGGGGAGAGGCGGGTGGGGCTGACACCTGCAAGGTTGGGTGAGGCTGATGGGTCCGGCCCCTCACATCTGCACCACTCACCCCATCCTCTGCAGCGGGTGTGACAACTGCAATGAGTGGTTCCATGGGGACTGCATCCGGATCACTGAGAAGATGGCCAAGGCCATCCGGGAGTGGTACTGTCGGGATTGCCGAGGTGAGGGGGTGGTGCCTGGACAGGGCAGGCAGGTCCACCTGCCTTGAGGGAGAAGCCATAAAGGGAGGGTGGGTCATAGGGAGTAGTGACGTGTGTCTGTGGGTGATTGTTGGTTTGTGGTGAGTTGGAATGGAGATTCCACTGTGAGCCCAAACACAGGGTCCCACCAGAGGGGTTAGCCTGCCCTGGAGTAGGGGGACGGAGCAGGTGAGTGGGACAGAAAAGAAGAGAAAGAAAGAGTTCTGGGACCATCCAAATCCCTCATTGTTAATCCATCCTGGTCCCACTGTCTGCCCCACAGAGAAAGACCCCAAGCTGGAAATCCGTTATCGGCACAAGAAGTCACGGGAGCGGGACAGCAATGAGCGAGACGGCAGTGAGCCTCGGGATGAGGGTGGAGGGCGCAAGAGGCCTGCCCCGGATCCAGATCTGCAGCGCCGGGCGGGGTCAGGGACAGGGGTTGGGGCGATGCTTGCTCGGGGCTCTGCTTCGCCCCACAAATCCTCTCCACAGCCCTTGGTGGCCACACCCAGCCAGGTGAGTGGCTGCCACGGCTGGGATAGGTAGGGTGATCCCGTGTCAGGCCCTCCTTGGGTTCCTGATTTCTGTTCCGGGCCCCTTCCCCCAGCATCACCAGCAGCAGCAGCAGCAGCAGCAACAGCAGCAGCAGATCAAACGGTCAGCCCGCATGTGTGGCGAGTGCGAGGCCTGCCGGCGCACTGAGGACTGTGGCCACTGTGACTTCTGTCGGGACATGAAGAAGTTTGGGGGCCCCAACAAGATCCGGCAGAAGTGCCGGCTGCGTCAGTGCCAGCTGCGGGCCCGGGTGAGCATGGGTAGAGCTGGGCAGGGCCAGGTGGGGGCGTCAGTGTGTCCAGGAGGAGCTCATTGAGGCTAGGAGGGGTGGGCCAGGTGAGGTGGGGCCTACTGCACATAGACAGGTGGGAAGGAGCCTGACCTGTCCAGACGAATGGGGCATGATCAGGTGTGCAGGGCTAGCAGGGGCGCCTCCAACCCCAGATGGGCAGAGTAGAGCCAGATGTTTCAAGGTGGTCAGGCATGTCAGGCCAGGTGGGGCAGGGTTCAGCATGTCCTAGTGATGAGAAGTAGGAGTAGTGGGTGTGTTTCTGGGGAGGCGAGGCAGGGTTAGTTGGTGGGGCTAGGCTCTTGTGGGAGGGGCTAGGGCAGGGCCACCCTCCATCCACTTGGGGCTGACCTGGGCCTTCCTCCTGCCGGCACAGGAATCGTACAAGTACTTCCCTTCCTCGGTGAGTCCAGCCCCCCAGGGCGGGGCGGGGCATGCGGGCAGGGCGGTCAGGGCCAGTCCTGAGATTCTGCCCTGCAGCTCTCGCCAGTGACGCCCTCAGAATCCCTGCCAAGGCCTCGCAGGCCACTGCCCACCCAGCAGCAGCCACAGCCATCACAGAAGCTGGGGCGCATCCGTGAGGACGAGGGGGCAGTGGCATCATCAGCGGTCAAGGAGCCACCTGAGGCTACGGCCACACCTGAGCCACTCTCAGACGAGGACCTACCACTGGATCCTGACCTGTACCAGGACTTCTGTGCAGGGGCCTTTGATGACCATGGCCTGGTGAGCAGGTGGAGCGTGCCATGGTGGAAGGGTGGAGGTTACAGAAGCTGAGTTTCCATGATGAGGAGAGAGAAGGCAGAGTATGGAAGGCTGATTTGGGAACTGAGTAGGTGGTGGGGTAGTCACAAGTGGGGCAGGTGGGTCAGCGTATGCCTCACTTGCAGCCCTGGATGAGTGACACAGAGGAGTCCCCGTTCTTGGATCCTGCCCTGCGGAAGAGGGCAGTGAAAGTGAAGCATGTAAAGCGTCGGGAGAAGAAGTCTGAGAAAAAGGTGATGGGAAGGGTGAAGTGGGTGTGGGAAAGCAGAGGGCAGGGAGGCGAGGGAGAGGCAAAGGTCAGAGGCTGGATGGGGCAAGAGCCAGAAGGGGGTGGAATACCGGGGGAGGCAGGCATTCAGGGCTGACTTCAACTCCACCCTGACCTGACCTGCTTTGTCCCATAGAAGGAAGAGAGATATAAGCGGCATCGGCAGAAGCAGAAGCACAAGGACAAATGGAAACACCCAGAACGTGCCGATGCCAAGGACCCTGCGTCGCTACCGCAGTGCCTGGGACCTGGCTGTGTGCGCCCTGCCCAGCCTGGCTCCAAGTATTGCTCAGATGACTGTGGCATGAAGCTGGCAGCCAAGTGAGTCATTCCTGGAGAGTTCAAGGGAGTCGGGGAGTATAGGGTCGGGCATGACCAGATGTCTTCCGGTCAGTCACCTGCACACTGTTCAGTCCATGAAGCACCCCCCATCCACCCCTCATCCATCTACCATTCTGGTGCTCATCTGGTTTTTTATCTACTGCTCAGTCACTTATCCTTTTGCCGTTTGGTCACCCATCCGTTCTACCATTCTTGGATCCACCCCCCCGCCCCACCTATTTTGTTGCTTGCCACTTTCCCTGCCTGCACCCAACCAACTGCCTCCCTGCAGCCGCATCTACGAGATCCTCCCCCAGCGCATCCAGCAGTGGCAGCAGAGTCCCTGCATTGCTGAGGAGCACGGGAAGAAGCTGCTCGAACGTATTCGCCGTGAGCAGCAGAGTGCCCGCACCCGCCTCCAGGAAATGGAGCGCCGATTCCATGAGCTTGAGGCCATCATTCTTCGTGCCAAGCAGCAGGCTGTCCGTGAGGATGAGGAGGTGAGCAGGCACAGGCCCAGCAGTGCGGGGCCCAGTACCTAGTCCTGACTGGCCTCATAGTTCTTTCCGCTCCACACAGAGCAATGAGGGTGACAGCGACGACACGGACCTGCAGATCTTCTGCGTCTCTTGCGGGCATCCCATCAACCCACGTGTTGCCTTGCGCCACATGGAGCGCTGCTACGCCAAGGTCAGGGTGTCAGCCTGAGGGGGAATCATCAGTGGGTCCGTGGGGGAGAGACGTGTTGTCTGGGGGGTGTCTTGGGATGCAGCACACATCCACAGTTCCCTCCATTTGTGCTCATCCCTCCAGTATGAGAGCCAGACGTCCTTTGGGTCCATGTACCCCACACGCATTGAGGGGTGAGTGTGGGCGCTACGTCGAGTTAGAGCAGGGAGGTCGAGGCTGGGGTCAGAAGTGGCATGTTGGGGCAGGATACGGGCACGGGCAAGAACAGGTGGGTCTCCCTCCACTACCCTGTCTTTACTTCAAACCCCCAGAGCTACCCGACTCTTCTGTGATGTCTACAATCCTCAGAGCAAGACATACTGTAAGCGGCTCCAGGTGCTGTGCCCCGAGCACTCACGGGACCCCAAAGTAAGGTTTTCCCTCAACTCCCCGCCCTTCTGTCCTTTCTTCCTCCTCACTGGCCCACATTCATCCCTTGCTCCCTCCTCTCCCCTCCTTCCTTACCTTTTCCCTACTTGACCACTTCCGTGACCCCTGCTTTGCCTGCCTCATCATCCTTCGTTCCTTTCCTTTTTCCTCCCCTTTTCCATTCCTCTCCTCTCCCTGAACTTTCCATTCCTTCCTTCCTACCTCCCTGACCACTTCCCATTCCTGTCTTCTTTCCTGCCTCACCACCCGCATTCATCCCCGACCCCCCATCTCGCTGCAGGTGCCAGCTGATGAGGTATGCGGGTGCCCCCTTGTACGTGATGTCTTTGAGCTCACAGGTGACTTCTGCCGCCTGCCCAAGCGCCAGTGTAACCGCCACTACTGCTGGGAGAAGTTGCGGCGTGCTGAAGTCGATTTGGAGCGTGTGCGCGTGGTAGGTTTTGATGCTGGATGTGGCTGGGGTCAGGCGGGGCTTCTGGAGCTCCTTCTCATGGCTCTTTTCTGCTCTCCTGTCAGTGGTACAAGCTGGACGAGCTGTTTGAGCAGGAGCGCAACGTACGCACAGCCATGACTAATCGGGCAGGATTACTGGCCCTGATGCTGCATCAAACGATCCAGCATGACCCACTCACTACCGACCTGCGCTCCAGTGCTGACCGCTGAGCCTCACAATGGCGCAGAAGTCCTCACACCCTGCATTCCAGGCTGGGGAGCTGCCCTGAATCCCCCATTTGTCTGTTCTGCCCTTTATATGTTTCTCCGGGGGTCCTTGAGTTTCTCCCTGTACCGATCCACCATTTGACTGCCCGGCTGTTACCAGGGGGTCTCAGAACTTTTTCCTGTTCTTGTCTGTTCCTTTGTTTCTCCATTCTCTGTGCCTGGGCGGGACTGTGGAATCCGCTCACTCTTGCCTCCCCCCTTCCTCGTTTTGTTAATAAAATTTTGAAGAACTAAGAAAAATGACTACTGATGGTTTCCACACTTTATCCAGCTGCGACTGCATTTCCAAAGCCCTTGGGTAGATGGGCTGTGGCACACTTATACCTCAGGAGGGGCTGCAGTATACAGCTTCGAGTACACTGTTGGCATTTACTCTGTGCTCTGCAGGAGCCCCGGCGGGCGTGGGGGATATGACTTGCTGAGAGCCCAATCACCTACATTCTCAGCCTTTCATTTTGAAACTGGGTATCCAGTTAGCGCTAATTCAGCGTGTGGCTCATTTACCACTTGTGTCAGCACTGACATTCTCCAAACTAGATGTATTCAATGGTGGACATAAGGTCCCTTGTTCCCCACAAGCCTTTCTTTTGGGACACGTATGTAACAGAAGTCTCCATCCCGCCCTCTTGATGTCAGTCCGGGAGTCCCCACAGCACTACGTTTCCAGAACGGACCCGCCCTTCTCGGTTGCACGGACCTTCTGTTTACCTGCAGCGAGGCACGCCCCCTTCTCTAGTTCCCGCGGAAGGAGCTGGGCTCAGCGTGCGGCAGTACCAGTCCCCGCGCGCTCCTGTAACCGTTCGGCGGGCCGGAGAGAGCGGGACACAATAGTCCTGGGGCAGATGTTCGGGGAACCGGAGAGCACAGGCGCGACGTAAGCGAGAGGTGGGAGAGGAGGGCTACGGCACAACCTCAGGCTTCTCCGCCCCTTCCGCTAGGTTACCCCTGGTGGAGACCGCCAGGGAAACATCATAGGGCCCCAACCTTCCTCGCCCCCTTAAGAGAGCGCAGGCGCAAACCAGGTGGGCGGAGTGGGGCGAAAGCGTCGGTTGGCGAGGTGAGGAGCTCAAGTGTTGCAGGTCTCCGGTGGGGGTGCGAGCCGTAGTTGGATGTTAGAGCGCAAGCGCAGTAGTGCCGGGACGGGAGGCGCGCGCCGCTGTGGGACTGAGCACGCAGGCGCGGAGTCCTCCCCACTAAGGGCCAACGCTGGCGGGGCATTAGCGCGCAGGCGTCTTGCCGGGAGCGGAGCCCTAGAGGTGGGCAGCGGGTTTCCGGTTCCGGGAGCAACGAACGGCCGCGGCAGCGACAGCTATCGCTTCAGAGGAAGCGTCTGCGGAGGAGGAAGAAGAGCAGGGCAAGGCGGGAGTCACAGGCGGGACCCTCGCCATGGGTCCGCGGACCTAGAGCGGCGGAAGCTACCGGCCCGGTGCCGAGCTGGTGAGACAGTCGTGAGGGTGGAAATGGAGAGCGCTCAGGCGTAGGATGGGGAAGAATTGAGGCTCAGAACGCTGACGGAGAGGAATGAAGGGCCCTCAGGCCGACGAGTGGGAGGAATGGCGGCGTCGGAATATTGAAGGGAGGAATAGAGAGGTTTTGGCGGAGGACGGGGAGGAATGGGGCTCAGAACGCTGACAGGTGGACGTGTCGGGAGCCTGGACGAGGACGGAGAGGAATGGGGAAGGATCTAAACGCTGAGGAGAGATCTCGGGGCCTCTCAGGTTAAGGAGAGAGAAACGGGGGTTCAGAACGCCGAGAGGGAGAAATGAGGGGTTCTCAGGTTGATGACGGGAAGAGATGGAGGCGTTGGGATGCTGAAAGGGAGCGACGGGGGCTTCCTCTGGAGAACGTGAAGTAAGAGGGGTTTAGAATGCTGAGCTAGGGATGGGCATGATCTTGGGACAAGAACGGGGACGAAAGGGGGGTTGGTTCAGCATGCTGAGAGGAGAAATCAGGGTCTCTTCAGGTGATGAGCAGAATAGAAGATAGGAGACACAGAAGGGAAGGGAGGGGATGAGAAAGTTTTTAGCTGAACATGAGAGGAACAAGGCGGTCTGGGGACTGAGATTGGGGAGGACTTGTGGCTCAGAACACTGACAGGGAAGATGAGGAGGCTTTCGGGCTGAGGAGCAGAAGGAATGAGGGGTGTTCAGGGTAAAGGTGTGGGGAAGCTGCGGGCTGCCTGCCAGAGGACACAGGAAATTGAGGCAGTAATAGTGGAGGTAGCAGGTAAGGGGACGTCAGAAAGGGAAGGAATGGGAGGGCTTTTGACTGAAAGGGAAACTGGGGACTCCTGGGTCAAGGAAGGGAGCGAACGGGAGGTCAGAATACTGAGGCCAAGTGCTGGGACCTTGGTGTGGGGACGAGCAGAATGGGGGCCTCTTGGGCTGACGATGGGAGGAATGGGCCCTCTCAGGCTGAGGATGGGGGGTATGGAGGTTTCAGGGTGACAGAGGGGAGGAATAGGGGCCAGTGGGTCAAAGATAGAGAATGTCTCCTGGGGGGAATGACAGGGTCCTAGGTTGGCAGTGGGGAGAAGTGATGAGTTCTCAGGCTGAGGATGGGGAAGAATTGGGGATCGGGACATTGAGGGAGGCGTGAGGATCTTTGGGTTGAGGACGGGGACTTTAAAGTTGGAGACAGGGCTGCCAGGTCAAGAAGGGGTAGGAATGACAAGCTCCTGGGCCCAGGACAGGGAAGAATGAGGTGGGAAAGGGGATTTTTCTCTTTCTTGTATTGGCCGGTTGCCTGTGGTAGGTCCCAGGTCTTGGAAAAGCATTACTAAGTACCGGCGGTTTGTGTGGTTAGGGCCCAACATGTCCTCCCCTAGAGCCTCAGTTTTCCCACTGCCCCCTCCGTGTTGCAGGCCGCTGCTCCTTCCTGTGGCCCCCATGGCTGAGGACTGGCTGGACTGCCCAGCCTTGGGCCCCGGCTGGAAGCGCCGTGAAGTCTTTCGAAAGTCAGGTGCCACCTGTGGACGCTCAGACACCTATTACCAGAGGTACTGGGTGGGTTGTGGACAGAGTCACGGATAGGGCTAAAATCAGGGGGTGTGGTTAAATTTGTGGATGGGTTGAAATTATGCAAATATAGTCGATTCTTATTATTTGCAGATTCCATATTTCCAAATTAGTCTACTCACTGAAAGTTGGTACTCACTATACTTTCATGGTCATTCATAGACATGCACAGAACAGCAAAAAATTTAAGTTCCCTGATACACTCATTCCCAGCTGAGGTTGAATGAGGCCTTCTTATTTTAGTTCATATACTGTAAACAAGTATCTTTTTCGTGATCTGCTAAGTGCTGTGTTTTTCACATTTTTGCACTTTTTATTGGTGATTTTCGTATTTACAACGCCCCCCCAAGTATAGCCCTGAAGTGCTGTCTAGTGTTTTAAGTGCAAGAAGTCTTATGATATGCTGTAAGAAGAGAATAACACGTTAAATAAATTTTATTTGTGAGTTGCAGTGTTGTTAGGTGTGAGTTCAATGTTAATGAATCAAAAATGTGGTACATTTAGAAAAAGGAAAGGAAATGTTCTGATTTGTACACGAGTCTGCTCTGGAAAATGCTGAAGTAACATGTATAGTACGTGATGAAGTTAAGGGAAAGGTGGAAAAATAGCCAAATTTGAAGATGCATAAGGAAATACTTAATAAAATAAAATGTAGTGGACAGTGTGAGAGACTGGAAGCCAAGGACATTGATGATTGTGTTACCCCTGATTAGGAATATGTTAAACCTGTCTCAGCTAGTACTGACTGGCTCACGTGTTTCAAAAGGCATACATCGTGAAAGATGTTAAATTTGCACACAAGGCAGGTCCTGCAGATCAAGAGTTTGCAGAGGAATTTTAAAAATACCTGGTAAGTGTTACGTGTGAAAAGTGTCATGCAGAATAGGTTTTACTGAGGAGACTGGCTTGTTTTACAAGGACCGTGGTAAAGGTAGCTGTGTAACATAAATGGTCTCCGAAGCTCCTGACTTTAAATCATTCAAAGGCCATGCTGTCAGTCATTCGTAGGAATGTATTAAGTAGAGTGTCTTTAAATAGGAAAACAATAAAACAAGGCTACATATCGATTAGTTGACAGAAATGTCCCCTGGGGCTCACATTACCTTAAGCTATAGTTCCACAAGAACAGAGGTTCTAGATTCACTAATTCAGTGTTCAGCGTGACTCTATAAGACATACCAGGAATAATGGGAATCGACTATAAATGCACAAAATGTACATGTTTATATGCAGTTCATATTTAAGGATCCAAGGTGATTATTGAATTTTTTTTCACTCTTCCTGAACTTTTTTTTTTTTTTGGTCTAAGCAGTTGTTTTTGTGGAGGAATATAGCAAAATCATGAATATAATTATGTTTGCTTATACTTAATTATATGTTTATCCCCATATTCATAATTTGTGTGAAACTGTCAAAATTTTAAATTTTAAATACTTTTGTCAAGAACCGTAAAGCAACAGGTTTTATCTTAATTAGGGCAAGATAACGAATATGTTACAATTTTGTGGATGCTGGTAGGGTATAGGAGACTCCTGGGTCAGAGATGAAAGATAGTTTATTATTCACAGTAACAGCAGTATCCAGAATGTCATTATTTTTGTGCCAGTTCTCCAAATGCCAGTTCCCATAGGGTAACCTGAAGAGAACTGACTAACATCTGCCCATGCATTGGGTTGTAGGAAAGGAACCCTGAGCTTAAGGAATCCAATCTTTTATAATGTTAGGACAGTAAGGATGCCTTCCCTTTGCTCTGGAAGGAGAACTTATCTCTTATCTTCCAAGGCTGTTTGCTGTACAAACATCCTTGAAAAGATAGTTCATAACAAAGGACTATCAGTGCCTCTCTTGCAAGACATGCAGAAATGCTAGAGACCTGTGGGCTATTCTCTCCGAGAATATTAGTTGCTCCTACTTTGTTTTACATGTAGTTGCATTTGTTTGTTTACGCATGTCTTTGTATATATATATTTATATGTTCATTTATTCATGTGTATGTTTTCAGACGCTTCTCCTGTGTTTTTCCTTTCTATGTATTTAGTATGTTAACTTTAATGCATTTGTACATCATTCGACAAGTTTGTATTTCTGTCCGTGTTTATGTTTATTTACATGAACAGACTACAATTAGTAGTGTATGTTATAAGTAAACATGTATTTATTTATGTTTATATTTTTCATTTGTGTTTGTATATATGCTGGTATTTATACACATTTTATATTTCTGCTATGCAAGCTTAGTTGGGGTAAGACCTGGTAGGGCTCACAGGCCAATCCCAGGCTGCCAGCCCTCTATCCCCTGCCAGCCCTGCAGGTCTGTTCACGAGCCCAGTGGGAGGGTTGTGTGGGTGGAGTGGCCATGGCTCCACCGGGGTACCAATCCATCCTGGCCCATTCCCAGCCCCACAGGAGACAGGATCCGAAGCAAAGTTGAGCTGACCCGATACCTGGGCCCTGCGTGTGACCTCACCCTCTTCGACTTCAAACAAGGCATTCTGTGCTATCCAGCCCCCAAGGTACTACACAGTGTGGGGTACCCAGGCAGGGGTGACTGAGCCACCTAACACCCACCCACAGATCTCTTCCTGCTTTCCCTCTCATTTGCAGGCCCAGCCCTTAGCTGTCCCTAGCAGGAAGCGGAAGAAGCCTTCACGGCCAGCCAAGACTCGAAAACGTCAGGTTGGACCTCAAAAGGGTGAGGTCAGGAAGGAGGCCCCAGGAGATGAGACCAAGGCTAATGCTGACACAGCCCCAGCTTCACTCCCTGCACCTGGGTGAGTGTTGGCCTAAAGTGAGCCAAGAGGGTGAGGGTTGTGGTTGGAGATGTACTCAGCCTCCCACACCCATGTTTCCTATCCCAGGTGCTGTGAGAACTGTGGAATCAGCTTCTCAGGAGATGGTACCCGAAGGCAGCGGCTCAAGACATTATGCAAGGACTGCCGAGGTGAGTGGCCCCAGAGCCCTGGGAGGTAGAGGTGGAGCAGATCTGATGTCAAGCTGGGACACCACTGTCAGCTTTCAGGTTGAATGGTGGATGAGGTTAGCTATCTGATGCTCCTTGTCCACTTCTCTTCTTCCGCCTCCCTTTCCTCAGCGCAGAGAATTGCTTTCAACCGGGAACAGAGGATGTTTAAGGTAAGCACGACCTGCCTCCTCCTCACAAGTGTGCGGTGGGAGCAGGATGTGATGGGGGCTGGTAAGAAGGTCTGAAGGAATGATGATGGATCCTTAGGGTGTCAGAATCATTTTGTAGGGAGCTAGCTCTGGTCATTAGACAGTAATGTGTTAATGGGGTGTCAGTAGACACAGCGATGAGGTTAACCGGGCACTTGGAGACTTTGGGGATGGCCTCTGGTGACAGCTTGTTAGTAGTTGTCAGATACAGTGATGAGGCATATGGTGGACTACTAGACATGGCAGTGGGGGCTCAAAACATACACATAAGGGGCAGCATACCTGGAGCTACTCTGTCTGGGCCTGTGACCTCGCCCCACCCATTCCTGGCAGCGTGTGGGCTGCGGGGAGTGTGAGGCCTGCCGGGTAACCGAGGACTGCGGGGCCTGCTCCACCTGCCTTCTGCAGCTGCCCCATGATGTGGCCTCGGGGCTGTTCTGCAAGTGTGAGCGGAGACGGTGCCTCCGGATTGTGGAAAGGGTGAGTTGGGCAGGTAGGGTGGGCCCAAGGCTCACCCTGTCCTCTGGCTCTCAGAGCCCTGGCCCCATACATCATACCTCTGGCCTCCCTGACAGAGCCGAGGGTGTGGAGTGTGCCGGGGCTGTCAGACCCGAGAGGACTGTGGCCGTTGCCGAGTCTGCCTTCGCCCTCCCCGCCCTGGTCTCAGGCGCCAGTGGAGGTGTGTCCAACGGCGCTGCCTACGGGTGAGTAGAGGGGCCAGTGCTGTTGGGGCCAGGGCTGGGGCAGAGCTCATTCTGCTATTAAAGTTGCTACTGCTGCTGCTGCTTCCTCCCAGCCTTGCCCACCTCATGTCTTCTTTTCTCCCCCACCTCATGCTCACCTCCCTGGCCTCACCTACCTGCCCCTGTCTGCCAGCACCTTGCCCACCGTCTCCGTCGCCACCATCAGCGATGTCAACGACGCCCTCCCCTAGCTGTGGCTCCCCCTGCTGTGAGTGCTGCACCCCACCTTCTGTCTGCCTGTCCCACGCATGCTTTCTGTACTCCTTTTGGGGGTGGGGGTGGGGGTGGGGGTAGGGGTCCTGTGTCTGCCTGGTTCCACCAAGCCTAAACTTCTGTTCTGGCTTTCTCCCAGGGTAAACGTAGCCGCCGTAGAGGAGGCTGCGACTCCAAGATGGCTGCCCGGCGGCGCCCCCCCCGAACCCAGCCATTGCCTCCAGTTCCCCTGTCACAGCCTCCAGAGTCCCCAGAGCTGGTGAGGCCCTGGTGGGCAGGGGGAAGGCACAACTATAACCTTACCCAGTACCTGCCCTGACCCCACCCATTTGCCTCTGCAGCACCCCAGAGCCCTGGTCCCCTCGCCACCTGCCGAGTTCATCTATTACTGTGTAGACGAGGACGAGCTAGTGAGTGGCCCCACCCTACCTGGACAAGCCTAGACCCTCCCAGGGCACTTGGTTAATCCCAAAGAAGCAACTGCTGCAATGGGCCTAATAGGGGAACAGCAAGACACAGTAATGGGTACTAGTATGGGATAAGCAGACAATGGGGGAGGGACTAACGTGGGATCGACAGGTGCAGTGATAGTACCTAATGTCAGATGAATCAACACTCTGGTGGGGCTAATAGGAAAAGCCAGCATAGGGAATGGAGTTCACATAGGCTGAGCAGATACAGCAGGCACAGCATCGGCAGCTGTAGAGGGTCAGCAAAATGCCACTGGAGGTGGGGGTCAAAGACGTTGTCTTGGTAACCACTGGTCTAGCAGATGAAGTGATGGATACTGCGTTGGAACAGCCACAGTCCTAATGCTCTTGGGCACTGTCCGGTGCAGTGATAGTGCCTGGTGTTGGAACTACCAGATGCTGAGGTGTGACTGAGACCAGTGCACAGCCAGTTCCCTCTGATGGAGCTAGTGAAGGGGCAACAAGAACAGCACTTGAATGGTGCCAGTAACAGCACCCCCCCCCCTTTTGCCTGTCCCCCAGCAGCCTTACACCAATCGCCGGCAGAACCGCAAGTGTGGGGCCTGTGCAGCCTGCCTACGGCGGATGGACTGTGGTCGCTGCGACTTCTGCTGTGACAAGCCTAAATTTGGGGGCAGCAACCAAAAGCGCCAGAAGTGTCGTTGGCGCCAATGCCTGCAGTTTGCTATGGTGGGTGATGCAGAAGAGTGAGGTGGGTGGGCTACGTTGACCTAGGGCCACCCCCCCCTTCCCCGCCGTGCCTGGGAATGGTGGGCAGGCCTGGTGGGTAGGGCAGGCCAGATTCTGCATCTTCAGAGGAGTAGATGGAGCGGTGGGTTCAGCCAAAGATTAGCAAACATTGTGCTGGGATGAACGAATCTGAGTGGCAGTGGCATTAACAGGAGACTAGCAAGCTCAGTGATGAGGGCTTCATGTGAAAGCATGTTCTGTGCCGTGACTAATGGGGATTAGCAGGCATGTTGATCAGGGCAGGGTGGTCAATCATTGCATCAGGTGGCCATAACATCCTATCTTTCTTCAGAAGCGGCTGCTGCCTAGTGTCTGGGCAGGATCTGAGGATGGGGCAGGGCCGCCCCCACCTTACTCTCGTCGAAAGAGGCCTGGCTCTACTCGAAGGCCCCGTCTGGGTCAGATACTGAAGACCTCCTTGACCACACCCACAACCCGACCAGGCCATGCCCAGACTCCAATGAAACAAGAAACAGGCAGTGGCTTTGTGCTGCCTCCACCTGGCACTGATCTTGTGTTCTTACGGGAAGGTGCAAGCAGTCCCGTGCAGGTGCCTGGCCCTGCTGCAGCTTCCACAGAAGCCCTGTTGCAGGTGAGGATCCCATCTTAGCTTGCCCTTCCCAGAACTACCCAGCCTTGTGCCAGGAAGCTGGGACCAAGACTGCTGCAATCCTCCTTCACACAGGAGGCCCAGTGCCCTGGCCTGAGTTGGGTTGTGGCCTTACCCCAGGTGAAGCAAGAGAAGGCGGATGCCCAGGAAGACTGGACACCGGGCACAGCCATCCTGACTTCTCCTGTATTGCTGCCTGGCTGCCCCAGCAAGGTGGGGGTCAGTGATGGGTGGTCTGTGAGCAGAGTGATGGTGAGCCATGATGGTGGTTCTTTGAGCAGAGCAACAGATATGCGGATTGCAGCCTCACCACAAAATTACCCCACCTGTCTGACAGATGCCCCACCTTCCCCAGGCAACTAACTTTGCCTGCTTTGCTGCCCAGCTAACAAAAATGGAACTCTGAGGAATGGGAAAGGTTTGTAGGCAGAGAGATGGATTTTCCAGGCTGAAGTGTGACAGAAGTGGGATTTGTCAGTATACTGACAGGTTGGCTGATAAGGAGACTCTTTTCTTAGGCCAACCCTGTCCTTCTGACTGCTGCCTGTTTCCCACCTCTCCCAGGCAGTGGACCCAGACTTGCCACCTGTGAAGCAAGAGCCACTGGACCCTGAGGAGGACAAGGAGGAAGAGAGCAAGGATGACTCCGCCTCCGACTCGGCCCCAGAGGAGGAGGCAGGAGGGGCTGGCACACCCGTGGTCAGTGCTGGGGGACATTTCACCCTGCCCTGAACCTGCTTTAGCCCCATTGGCCATGATGACCCATGATGTTAATTCTTCCCCAGATCACGGAGATTTTCAGCCTGGGTGGAACCCGCCTCCGGGACACAGCAGTCTGGTTGCCAAGGTGTGCCCCGCACAGTGAGGGGTGGTATGGGGTCGGTGCTGGTCAGATATGGGCCCTGAGTGTTAAAAATAGAGCCAGCAATTTGGCATGAGGCAGTGGGAGGTAGAGGCTTCTGTCACTGTGCTGATCCCGGTCAGTGAGGGGTTATGTGTAGGACCCTAGAGATTTCTCCTGAGGTTCAGATTAGGGCTTTCCTTGGGTGTATGGGGTGGGGGCTGGGGAGTAGAGAGACAGGGGTTAGTGGAGGTTAAGGATTTGATGCCCTGTGATGAGATTTGAAAGAAAAAGATAAAAGCCTGGTCCATATCTTTCTAAGAAAATCCAGAAGGAGTCAGATTTAATATATAAGTTTTTATCCAGTGAATCATCATTTGGGGTTTTGTGGGTGTCTGGAGTCTCCAAGAGATGACAGGTGGGCTGGATAGTGGTGGGTGGGCAGATCTGGGCCCTGAGATGTGCAACTGTGCAATCTTAGGCTAGTCCACCTCCTGGAGCGTCCTCTGTGGAGAGAGTTGGGCTGTGTTTCTTGAACCTTTCCTGAGCCTGTTGAGGTTATTAAGAGTTTCAGCTGCTTCACAGAACTGTCCCTGCAGGCCTGGCAATAGGATGAAAGATAGTTGTCCCTAAGGACAGGGCTGGTGGGAGGAGGACAGGGGAATACTACCTCCTGCAGAATGTTCGCAGGCTGTGCGCGTGGTCCCAGATACAGGCGACATAAACTGTTGGCCTAGGCACCTGGATTCCTTTGTCCCTACAAGCTAGTTTCTGCCGGCCGGAAACTCCTGCATCTGCCTTGGGCAGTTTGCAGGTACAGACTGAGTACCTGCTGGGTATACTGCAGTGTGAGAGAGAACATGATGAATGCACTGACCCTGGAAGGCTTATCCTTCAGGAGACATGGATTCCTGTCTTCAGGGAGCTATCATCTAAGGAAATAGTTTCCTTGTGTGTGAAATCATTATATGTTAGTGGAGAAGGTAATGTTTAGTTGGTGGTATTGGAATATTTTAGCAGAGAGATAAGAGATAAGGGATAATTATGGGGAAATGGATTCCAGGCACAGAATACTAGGAAATGGTTTTGTGATGCTCCATTTTACAATGAGCGAACCTCATTCAACATATAGTCCTGCTCCCTCTTCTCTAGGTCCAAGGACCTTAAAAAACCTGGAGCTAGAAAGCAGTAGACTGGAGGCTTCTGCAGACTGTAGGATTCAAGGTGATAATTTACAGACTGGCTTTATGAGAGACAACACTGATCTACTCAGAGCTGGACCATAGGCTGAGGGGCTTATGTAGGATTCAATAGGAACTGGAAAAACCCACCACCAAACCTGAGAATCAGGCCTGTTCAGTACTTTGAGATTATAGAGGAAGTAAGCAGGAAAGGAAGAGAAAGAATAGAAAGTTGTATCTGCTCCAACTGGTGCGAATCTCAGGAGCTTGACTGATGAGAAGTGTGGATATTATGGGTGGGGGATCTGGGGTGGAGAGGGGATGTAAAAGCCACCACAAAACAGCCTATACAAGCCATCTTCATAATTTTTCAATGGCTTCTGGATGAGACCTGGTAGTGTTTCTGAACATTTCCATTTCCACAGAGAGACAGCATTTGAAAATGTAATGTGAATAAATGAGGAAAGGAACTGCTATTTGGTTAGTTCCTCCTACTGATCTATGTAATTCTCAAGTCTTTTTAGGAAGACAATGATTTTTGCCCATTTTTACATACGGGAAAACAGACTCAAAGAAATTACATAACTTGTCCAGTGTCAAACAGCTAGTATCAATAAGCATAGAATCAAATCCAGGTTGTAAAAACCTTGTTGTTTAAGCCACCAAACGGTAAGCCGTAATACTATATTCGATAATGTGTAATGTTATAGTAACAGAAGTTTCCAGTGACCTTGAAAACAAGGTGGACTACTCTAAACAGAACAAATCCTTTACACTGCTGCCTCTAGCGTGGTTTAGGGAGTGCCAAGGTTGTATGGATGGGGTCACCTTGTCACAACACCCTTGCATCCAAGAGACTGGGTTCTTCCCAGGCCTTGGGTGTCGTAAATATTTCTCAAACACTAAAGGACATCCTTCCCCAGTGGACACTTCGTTTTGCTTGTTACCCTCATTCTCCTCTGCCAAAGCAGTCTTCAGAAGTAAAGCTGCCAGCCTGGCTCATCTTTGCTGACAACTTACCTCCCTTGCCTATTGATGACTTTTGTGCTTGGTTTCTGCTCTTGGCCCCTCTCTATTAGGAGTATGAATTCCTGCTTCCAAGTCCTGCATAAAGGCCAGTCTTGACTCATCCCTGTCTCACTTCCCAGTTCTTCATAAAGTGCCGGAAAGTTCAGGCCTGCAGTTTGTTATGTAGCCAGCTTCACAGGGCTGTGACTGAGTGCATGCCTCCTTAAATTTTGTAGCTGTCTGTCTTCCCCTGCCTTTTTCTAGTCCCAGCCCTGCAGCTTTAGGTATTTTACATGTAGATTAGATATTTCCCTACCCTTAACCCTTTCTGCTACCCTCCTCTGTTCCTTCCTTTGCCTTACCTACTTAAGCCAGAGTCAAGACTGGATAATTTACTGATACTGTTTTGCCCTCCCCAGGACCCAGCCACCCAACCCTAGTATTCTGTAAGGTCCTAAATGAAATTTATTTGATGGGCATTCAGACTCTTCTAAAGAAGAGTCTGGCTACAGTGTGTATCACAGTACCATTGGAAAAGCAGCACCACTAATTATATATACATATGCATATGTAGGTATATATGTGTATATGTGTATATTTTAAGGGACTTCTAGGGATTTGACCTTATGTAGTAGTGGGAGCTGGTTAAACAGTCTCTGTAAGGCTGTTGTCTTTACATCTAATGCTGGAGCTTGAAGTCTGCAGGGCAGGCAATCGGGAAGGGAAGATGGATGTAAAGTGTGGGAGACGGAGGACGCTTTGGCGCGCAGGAGCACGAGCACGAGCACGAGCACGAGCTGGAACCGGCGAAGATGGCCTAGAACCCATGTCAGTCTCTCACCACCTCCAACTTCGATAATGTGGGTGTCCTACAGAAGAAGCTGGTGCCCTTCATCACAGACTTAAATACTCATCTGACCCAGGAATTAGAGACGCTGAAGGAAGATCCCAGGGAAAGTGGAGCAGCTGCAGGCCTGGCTGCAGGCCTGACTGCTGCCCCACACCAACGAGGTGAGCCAGCAGATAAGTGACAACATGTGTGAACTGCAACAGTGCCTGGTGCCCCGCACCAACCTTCCGAGTGTAAAAACAGTATGCTGCTGCTTGACTTCTGCCCTCCAGTTACCAGGCAAAATGTCTCTTGTGGCCCATCCTAACCGGAAGCATACGGGGAAGGGAGTTCTGGGAAACGTAGCCTAGTCAAGGTGACACATTACAAAGCCACCCTGCCATGAATCAGCTCCCAAGGGTCTCACTGCTCACCTGAGGATAACTTGATAAAGCTACGTTGCTGAAAATGCAAAGCTGAAGACCATGGATTTCATGGTGACCCCAGCAAGTACAGAAATTCTGTCAAGCCCACCCAGAAAAAAACTTGCTGGTCTCGGCTATTTTTGTATCATTCATTCAAGTATTGAGAACCTGGCCCATGGTAGGCACTGTACTTGATACTGGGATACAGGAATGAAAAAGATATAGTCCATGCAATTTTATTAAATACATCAATATGTATTACAAATGGTGAATGGATATCCAACTTTATCGTGGAATTTAATGGTGAAAATCTAGAATTCAGGAAAACTGTCGGGAGGACAGCCCTTGCGTGAACCTTGGTGGGGCACAATAGGAATTGGAAATAATATAAATAGTTTCTATCTCTGAGCTGTTCTATTTTAAAATTATTTTAAAATGATTTTTATTGTCCTGTTTACTGTTTTCATACATTTAGTGTTTATTTGGGGAGTGTCTTGATGGTGGTAACTGTTAACTCTGAGAAAGCGGGATGGTGGGTGGCAAGATCTAGGTCAGGTTCTGTCCTAGGACCAATCGCTTTCTAGGCCTTGGGGCAGCTTGGCTGAAAGCTGAGGCTCCCCTAGCTGGGCTCTAGTCCTGGCCCCGCCCCTCCACCCTCCGAAGAGGCCCGCCAGGGGGCGCCGGGGCCGCGGTCATCCCACCAGGGCTCGGGAGACGAGCTGCCCCCCACCCCTGGCCTCGGCGGCCCTGGGGCGTGGCCTTTGCCCGGCTCAGAAGCCAATTCTTGGCGGGACCCGGAGAAAAGCCGACTCTCCTTCTTCACGTAGTGGTAAAACAGGCAAAACCGAACTGGAGTTAAGTTACGGGGAGCGCCCAGGGTGAGGGTGCGGCACGACGAGTTCTGACCGACGCTGGGACGTTCGAGGGCAGCAAAGTGTCGCCAAGGGTCGCCTTCCCCTGTCGCCGACCTCATTTCGACGGGATCCTTCAGGCTGTACGACCTCTGGGGGTGCCCAACGGGCTCTCTCGTAACTCCGCTGCTGTTCCCAACCCCCGTGCCTGACTGAGGGCCTTTTCATTGCCTCCCTTTTTCCCCAAAGGTGTAGTGTGAGGGGTGGTTCCACCCAGATCAACCGGCGGGCCAGTCGCCCGTGGGACTTGAAGATCAAGGAACTGACCCTCAGGACTCTGTCCAGGGAACCGAGACGACCTCTAATTTCTTTCTTTTTTGTTTGTTTCAGGCTACGTAAACTCTTAGCAGTAAATGAAAATGAGTATTTTACCGAACTGCAATTGAAAGAAGAAGCATTATAGGAGAAAAAAAGACAAAATGACAATTATTAAAAGAGATTATTAAAAAGAGAAAAAAAAGAGACATTATTTTGTGGCTGAAAAGCTGAACCAGCAATTCAGGAAATGGAATCCAAATCTAGAAACGTACCGCATACAAAATCCGAAGTGGGTGGATTACAAATGATTAAGGAATGCTAATTTACAGTAAATTGCAGCCTTGCGACGGTATACACAGTAGTTGTACTTTGGTTGTTAGATGTCAGTGACTAGGTTCTGATTTTATTCTGTGCTCTAGTGTTTTGTGCTCGTCCCACTTTAGGAGGAGAGTACCAAAGTGTCATTCTTAATCTGCTTTTTAGTTACCACCACGTTGCTTTTGACCAGAAGTACAGCTGTGGTCTCCACCTGTGCTGAGGGCCCCTTCTAGGTTCCCTGATCTGTGTTGCCTGTTCCCCTTCCTGGGATACAGATTCTCAGGCCTCATTGCCTGCACTTCTTACTCATGTCCTGACCCTGTTTTACTGGGATCCTTAACTCAGACTGTTGGCCTTTATTTTGCCCAGCCATGTCATGCCATGCCCTCCTAGCCCATCTGATCTGCCCCCTCCCCCCATCCTAAGGTACCCCGAGTCAGCTCTGGTTTCTGCCCAGTGCAGTAGGAAGATTTTATTAATAACAGGTTTATCATTATTGGTTTGGGTGGGCTGACAAGACAGGCCGTCTAGGCCTTAATTGTCTTAGCTGGCAAATGAGAATACCTGCTGTTCCCATCAACCCTCTAAAGTATTTGTGAGGCCCAAAGGTTTAATGTGTGAAAGTACCTTGCAAATTGCCGTAAAGAACTACACAAATAGAAGGTTGTTGTCCTGTGATGATTACTACCATCATCAAGATTCACTTAAAAATGGCCGCAAAATTTAACCTTCCCATAAAATATCCACTAACTTTTCTCATGCTTTTAGGCTGATTACAGGATATAAATAGCAAAGTCATTTGGAATGTAATTAGATCTTCGCCTTCACTTCGGGTTAAGGAGGCTTATTTCTGTTATTCTGATGAACCCTAGAGGAAGGGAGCGAGGTCGCCGGAGGCCTGGCCAAGGGCGGGGTGAGGACCGCGCAGACTCAGCTCCTCGGCTCCGGGAGGAAGTTGCGAGCTCCGGCGTCTATGGTCACCATGGTGACGGGACCGACTTCGGCCCCTCCCACCTGCCCCTCACCCTGCAGGGCGCACCATGGCAACCAGACCTCTGCATTGCGGAAGCTGGTCCGGCTGGTCTCCACAGTCGGGAAACCCGCGGCGGAGGCCGCCCCCATCCCGAGGGACTCGAAAATGTACAGCCAGCGATTTGGCATCATACAGCGGGAGGTTAAGGGCCCCACTCCCAAGGTGGTGATCGTGGTAAGCACGGGATGTGTGTGCGGGACCCTACCGCTTTCTGCATTTCCCTGCACTCCAAGCCCAGCCAAGCCCATCCTGGCCCCAGCCGCGGCTCTCATAACGGGAGCAGGTGCCTGATGTAGTGGGGGTTGAATTTTGAAAGAAGGAAAGATAGGTCATTCACCTAGCTCCTGTACTCTGTCCCTCAACCCACCCCCTCCCGCCCTCGCACCAGTTATATTTAGATTCTGTATTTGTAGAATCACCACTTGGGATACTGAGAGTTTTCAGTCTCCAACAAGACACCCAAGGGAGGTCTGTCCCCTTGTGATGTGGCGTGTCTGTCACGGAAAGGGTGCTGGGCTGGGGCAGGACAGGAAATCGGGTCTGGGCTGGTGGTGATTCAGCTGTATGCTCTTGGGCTGGTCCTGCATTCCCTGAGGAAATTGTATAAGAAAGGGGGATTGGGCTGTGAGGGATTGTGAGGGGTTTTAGTGCCCTTCCTGTACCAACTCCACTGTAACAGAAGTGTCCTTGCAGGCCTGGACATAGGACGGTTGGTTGCCTCTAAGGCTCGGGTGGTGGTAGGAGGCTAGGCGAATGTTGTGTGCTGCAGAATTTGATGGGTCTTGCTCAGAACCCCAGACACTTGGTCTATGCACCTGGATTCCTTTGTTCCTACAAACTAGTCTCTACAGGCTAGAAAGCCTTCATGTGTAATTCAGCAATTACAGAGGTATATTCTTGAACCCCTGCTGTGTCCACAGCACTGTGGGAGATACAGGAGTAAATACAATGACCCTAGGAGGTTTATTCTTCATTAAAAGTCGGATCCCTGCCTTCCTCTTGCTTATTTTCTAATTACAGAAACAATTTGTTCATTCATAAAACCATTAAAGGCTAACACGATAGATAATCATGTGCTATATTATCTGTGATGGTACTTAATGGAAGAAATATCAGGAATAATGAAGGATGCAGTTTTACTATGCACCACAGTGCACATAGCGTTTCTCAGTCCACTTATAGACCTGCTCCCTCTTCTCTAGATCCAAGGACTGTAGGTCCTGGGTCTGGAAATCAATAGATTGGAGGCTTCTACAGACTGTAAGTTTCAAAGGGATAATTACATATTTCATGAAGGACAGAAACTGATCTATTCTGGGTTCTGTATCCCAACACAGAGATCAGGGGCTGGGCTATTTTTCTTGTGCCATTACTTGTGATGGGAACCAATAAAGAACAGGAAAAAAAAATATTACCACCAAACCAGAGAAGCAGACCTATTGAATACTTTGAGCTTATAGAAGAATAAAGAGGAAAAGGGAGAAATCAGAGTTGTGCATCTCAGATGTCAGAGTGTGATAAAAAGCGTGGATGTTAGAGATTGCAGAGTTTCGGTGGGGGAAGAATTAAAGCCGCCAGAGATGAGACTTGATGCTAAACAATTCCTCCAGGAGAAAGCCATAAATGATATAACATCTGAAGTAATGGAGAAGTAAAGGAGCAGTTATTTGGTGAGTGCTGCTGAGGGACCCAATTACTTAATTCTCAAAATAGTTTCTTAGGAGCGCATTTATTTTGCTCATTTTGACAGGTGAGAAAACTGAGACTCAGATTAAGTACCTTGTTCAAATTCATAGAGTTATAATGGGTAGAGGCCAGAATCAAATTTAGACTGTAAAACATTGTTTTTTAAGACATATAAACTATAAACTCCATTGTTAGAAACTATAATTGAACATGTTACAGTAACAAAAGACTTCAGTGACCTTGGAAACACAAAGTAGTTTTTTTAAATATAATTTATTGTCAAATTGGCTTCGATACAACACCTAGTGCTCATCCCAACAACAAGGTAGTTATTAAACCCTATGTTCTTCTGCCTTTAGCATGGTTTAGAGTTGCAGTGTCCAATATGGTAGCCACTAGCCAGAATGGCTTTTAAGCACTTGAAATGTGCCTGCAGTCACATGTTGAAATGACAATATTTTGAATTTATTGGTTAAATAAAATACATTATTAAAATTAACTTCCCGTTTCTTTTTACTTTCTAAAATGCAGCTACTAGAAAATGTTGAACTATAGATTTGTTTTACATTATATTTCTGTTAAGCAGTATGGATATTGAGTAATGCTGAGACTGTGCATGGATTGGTATCACCTTGTTAGAGAACTCCAGGTCATATCTTACTCATCCAGACACTGGGCCCTTCCTGACTACTGAGTCCTATACAGGATACCCCAAACCTTGAAAGGTTTCCCGATCCCTGGCTACTGCTAAGGGTGTTTCCCACCACGCTTCACGTCCATTCTCCTTTTCAGTCAACATGTACTTCAGAGCCAGGCTCCTGCTCTGACAACTCAAGATAGTCGATTCTTGGTGACTTTGGTGCTAGGTTCTCAGCCCATAAGTCTACTGGGAGCCTGAGTTCCTGTGTATATCCTGCCCAAGGTGTAGTCTTGACTCTGCTCTACTTTATTATCACTGAATCTGTATTCATAAAGTGTCATATATATTAGAGAACAGTAGTTTGCTAATTAAGTGGCTCTAGGCTGTAAATAGTTCTGATATGGATTAGCTATCTACCATGATGTAACCTCCAACATCATCTGTCTCCAACCCATCTCAGACCTGTCTTACCTTGTTCAACTAAATTTAGGTACCTGTATGTGTACCTTGAACCCGGAACCTTTTCATCAAGTTATCTGCAAGTGTTGATTTTCTTTTCTCAGGAGACTCCTTTACCAAGACCTAACACTAGTATTCTGGTAATCCCAACAGTGATGTTCTAAGTGTAAATTAGCAAATTGACTTTCTGCCTTATGAGTAAGAATTTTGATACTTGCAAATCAGTATCCCAGAGTCTCACTATTCATCTAAGGTTGACTTGCTAAATATGGCTGAAAATACAAAGCTCAAGACAGTGGATTTCATGATGGCACCAGGAGGAGCAGAAATTGCATCAAGCCCACCCAGAAAGCTTTCCTTTCTCTCTTCTTTCCTTCACCTTTCACACTGAGAACCAGTGGTGGTAAGGCATTGTGCTCAAAGCTAGGAATATAGAAATGAGAAAGATAGTCCATGTGATTTTATAAAATGTATCAATATGTATTCAAAATGATGTATGTATTTCCAACTCTTTAGTGGAAGTTTGTGTAAAAAGAATATAGAAATTTAAGTTATTCCAAAATGTCAGGAGCACTGCCCTTACATTGGGCACAATAGAAACAAGAATAAAGCTTTGCCATCAGTTTTTTCCCCCCTTTTTTCTCTTCTCTTTTCCCCTTCCCTCCTTCCTTACCTTCCTTTCTTCTTAGTGGAGGGTGTTTTGTTTTTGTTTTTTTTTTATTGTCACAACTCATTAGAGAGAGTAGCCTCTTCTAGTTGAAAGTATTTTGATGGTAACTATGTTGTCTACCCATGGAAAACAATGCAGGACAGTGGGGGGCAAGATGAAGGTTACGAACTAAAAGATCTCTAATTCTTATTCTATTTAGGTTCACCCTGAGTATTTAAAGACTATTACAGCACTTAATGTTTCTGAGTTTGCCTAAATAATCTCTAGAGTCCTGCTCAAAGTTTTAACTTCATAATTCCATGAACTTTTACTCAAACGGCTCTTAAGAAATATTTGAGACTGATTTGATGACATTGTAAGTATAGGGTTCAAAGAATCAAGTTAAACCTTAGGCACTTGAGCTCTTTGTGGTTGTAGCCAGTTGGATTACTTTGATATACCCAATTTTATTTAGTATTGGTGGAGATCATGATTAATTGAAAATATGCAATTGATTTTTGATTGATTGTGAGTGATTATTATTTATTTTCAGAGAGCTAAGCCTCCTAAAGTTCAAGGGGCTGAGCAAATTCTGCAAAGAATCCAACGCAGCCATCAGAAACATCATGCTATCTTGGCTTCCATTAAGTCAAAGGAGCGGGATCGCTTGAAAGTTGACTGGGACCAGCACAATGATCACAAATTTGTGGACAGTCTTGTGAAAGCAAGAATCAAGGATGCCATGCAAGGTTTTATCATCAACACTGAAGAAAGACGAAATAAGTAAGGTTCACAAACATGGTGCTTCGGACTATAAAACAATCCCAAAACCTTAACATCAGATTGACCAAAAATCAAGTGAATTTTTAAAGTAAGGATCATGGCTGAGATATTCATATCTCTACCAAATCAATAGCTACTGCTTGTTTGTATTCTCATTTGTGATAACCCACATTTGATAGAAAGCAAAAGAATGTGTTGTTTAATATTGTTACTTTAATTAAAATCTGTTTATATTCTTTTGCTGAAGATGTACATTATGTATCTAATTTGTATGTGATCAAATAAAATATGGCAAACAGTCTGTTTATTGCATTAAATGGTGACTAGTATTATTTTATAGAAAACTACAATGATCTTTTCCTTGCAAAATTTATGATGAAATATGTGCTTTGGGAATCATATAAATAATCAGTCGGTAAAATGGTCCCTGTGGCATGACAGTTTTAATTTTTTTGTAATTTTCTTTCAGGCTACGTGAACTTTTATCCTCAGAAGAAAATGGGTATTTTACTGAAATGCGGTTGCAAGAAGAAACAATTGAGGAGAAAAAAGATAGAATGAGAGAGAAAACCAGATTACTGAAAGAGAAGAAAGAAAAAGAGAGACAGGATTTTGTGACTGAAAAACTAGACCAGCAATTCAGGTAATGATACAGAAAAACACACACAGAATCTGAAGTTGGTGTATGAAAAACTGATTTAGGAATGCTAATTTATAGCAAAGTATGGCCTTAAGATGGTATACACAGTAGTTGTGCCTCTAAGTCTTGGTAATTATACACATCATTGGATATTGCAGGCATTGGGGGTTTACTGTTGTTTTGTAGTGAGAATGCTTAGGACCTACTGAGTTAGTAAATTATAAGTATTTAATATAGTGTTATTGTCTATAGTCATAATACTGTACATTAGATCTTCAGAACTTATTTATTCATCTTATAACTGGAAGCTTGTGTCCTTTGATCAACATTTCCTCATTTTTCCCACCTCCACTCCCTGGGAACCACCACACCTTTCTACTCTGTATGCATTCAACCATTTTTTTTTTTTTTTTTTAATTGGGAATACAATATTGCTCTTTCTCTGGCTTAACCCACTGAATAGTGTCATCCAGGTTCATCTGTGTTGTCTCAAGTGGTAGGATTTCCTTTTTTATGTTGAATAATATTCCATTTCATATATCTATGTGTATATACATAGATATGTGTGTGTATGTATATCTATATATATGGCATATATGTCACACATTTTATTTATCCAATCACATATCACTAGACACTTAGGATGTTTCCATATCTTGACTATTGTCAATGCATATCTTGACTATTGCAATGAACATGACAGTGCAGATATCGAGATACTGATTTTATTTCCGTTGGATATATGCCCAGAAGTGGGATTGCTGGATCATATGGTAGTTCTATTTTTAGTTTTTTTAAGAATCTCTATACTGTTTTTCATAATAGCTGTACAAATTTATATTCCCACCAATACAAAGGTTTCCTTTTCTCTACACCCTTTCCAACATTTGTCATCGCTTGTCTTTTTGATAATAGCTATCCTAACAGGTGTAAGGTGATATCTCATTGTGGTGTTGATTTGCATTTCCCTGGTAATTAGTAATGTCAGGTACCTTTTCATGTACTTCTTGGTCATCATTTGTATGTCTTCTCTGGAAAAATGTCTATTCGGTTTCTTGGCTCATTTTTTAATCGGGTTTTTAGGGGGCTACTGAGCTGTTTGAGTTCCTTATATATTTTATTTTATTTTTATTTTTATTATTTTTTTTAAGGTTATTTATTTTGGGAGACAGAGACTGAGTGCAAGCAGGGAAGGGGCAGAGAGAGAGGGAGAGAGAGAGAATCACAAGCAGGCACCACACTGTCAGTGTGGAGCCTGATGCAGGGCTCTAAATCACTAACTTTGAGATCATGGACCTGAGCCGAAATCAAGAGTAAGATGCTTAACTGACTGAGCCACCCAGGTGCCCCATCCTTATATATTTTGGATATTAATCCTTTAACAGATACATAGTTTGAAAGTATCCCATGATTGCCTTTTCATTTTGTTGGTTGTTTTCTGTGCAGAAGCTTTTTAGTTTAATGTGGTCCCACTTGTTTATTTTTGCTTTTGTTACCATTCCTTTAGGTGTCCTATCCAAAAAATCATGCCAAGACCAATGTCAAGGTGATTTTTCCCTATATTTTTGCCTATGTGTTTTACAGTTTACAGATTTATGTTTAAGTCTTTAATCCATTTCGAGTTCATTTTTATGAATGGTATATATAGTAGTCCAATTTTATTCTTTTTCATAAGGATATCCAGTTTTCCCAACACTATTTATGAAGAGACTATTCAATAGTGTGTAATACTTCCAGCTTTGTTCTTTTTTATCAATGTTGCTTTGGCTATCTTGATAACCAATGGCACAGGGACCGTTTATCAAGATTGATTTGCTTCTTTTGTGGTTCCATCTGAAATTTTGGATTATTTTTTCTATTTCTGTGAAAAATTTCATTGGAATTTTGGTGGGGATTGCATTAACTCTGTAGATCACTACATAGCATGGACGTTTTACCGATATTGATTCTTACAGGGTGCCTGGGTGACTCAGTCAGTTGAGTGTCCGACTTCGGCTCTGGTCATGATCTCGCAGTCTGTGAGTTCGAGCCCTGTGTCGGGCTCTGTGCTGACAGCTCAGAGCCTGGAGCCTGCTTCGGATTCTGTGTCTCCCTCTCTCTCTGCCCCTCCCCTGCTCATGCTGTCTCTTTCTGTCGAAACTAAATAAAACATTAAAAAAAAAATTAAAAAAACAATATTGATTCTTACAATCCAAGGACAAATGATATCTTTCCACCTATTTCTGTCTTCTTTTTTTTTTTTTTTTTTTTATCAATGTCTTACAGTTTTCAGTGTATTAATCTTTAACCTCCTTGGTAAAATATTTTCCTAAATATTGTGTTGTTTTTGATGCTTTTTTCAAGTGGGTTGTTTTCTTAACTTCTCTTTCAGATAGTTCATTTTTAGTGTATAGAAATCGCAACTAATTTCTGTATGTTTTCATATCCTGCAATATTACTGAACTTATTGATTAGTTCTAACAGTTTTTTGGTTGAGTCTTTAGTGTTTTCTATATATAAGATCATGTCATGTGCAGACAGTTTTACTTCTTTTCCATTTTGGATGCCTTTTATTTATTTTTCTTGCCTAATTGCTCTAGCTAGAACCTCCAGTACTAAGTTGAATAAAAGTGGCAAGAGTGGGCCCCCTTATCTCATTCCTGATTTCAGAGGAAGAGCCTTCAACTTTCTACCATTGAGTATGAAGTGAGCAGGGAGCTTCTCATATATGGCCTTTATTGTGGTGAGCTACATTCTTTCTGTACCTAGTTTGTTGAGAGTTTTTATCATGAAAGTATGTTGAATTTTTCAGTTGCTTTTTCTGCAGCTATTGTGATTATCTTATAATTTTTATCCTTCATTTTGTTAATGTGGTGCATCACATTTATTGATTTGTATATATTGAACCATCGTTACATTCTAGGGATAAATCCCACTTGATCATGGTGTATGATCGTTTTTTTTTTTTTAAGTTAATTTATTTATTTTGAGACAGAGAGAGAGCAAGAGAGAGTGAAGGGGAAGGGGTAGAGAGAGAGGGAGAGAATCCTAAGAAGAGCCTGATGCAGGGCTTAATCCCATGAACCGTGAGGTCACAACCTGAACTGAAATCAAGGGTTGGATGCTTAACCAACTGAGCTACCCAGGTACCCTAGTAGATCCTTTTAATGTGCTATTAAATTTGGTTTACTAGTATTTTGTTGCGAATTTTTGCATCTATGTTTATCAGGGATATTGGCCTGTAATTTCCTTTTCTTGTAGTGTCCATGTCTGGTTTTGGTGGTAGGGTAATGCTGGTCTCATAAAATACATTTGGAAGTGTTCTCTCTTCTTCAATTTTTTGGAAGCTTTTGAGAAGGATTGGTATTAATTCTTCTTTAAAAGTTTGGTAGAATTCACCAATGAAGCCATCTAGTCCTGGGATTTTATTTACTGGGAGATTTTTGATTAGTGATTCAATCCCCGAGCTCATTATTGATCTTTTCAGATTTTGTATTTCTTCATGATTCAGTCTTTTTTTCTTTTTCTTTTTTTTTCTTTTTTTTTTACATTTATTTATTTTTGAGAAACAGAGTGAGAGAAGGCATGAGCAGGGGAGGGGCACAGAGACAAGGAGACGCAGAATCCGAAGCAGGCTCCAGGCTCTGAGCATAGCGGTCAGCACAGAGCCTGATGCGGGGCTCGAATCCATGAACTGTGAGATCATGACCTAAGCTGAAGTCGGACACGCAACCGACTGAGCCACCCAGGCACCCCTTCATGATTCAGTCTTGATAGGTTTATGTGTTTAGGAATTTGTCCATTTTTCCCAGGCTATCTAATTTGTTGGTTTGGAATTGTTCATAGTAGTCTTCCATGATCCTTTGTGTTTTTGTAGGATCAGTTGTAATGTCTCCTCTTTCATTTATGATTTTATTTATTTGAGTCTTCTCTCTTTTTTTCTTAGTCAAGCTACAGGTTTGTCGATTTTGTTAATTTTTTCAAGAAACCAAATCTTAGTTTGATTGATTTTTTTTCTATCATTTTGCTAGTGTCCATTTTATTTGTTTCTGCTCTAATCTTTGTTATTTCCTTTCTTCTGGTAACTTTGGGAATAGTTTGTTGTTTTTCTAGTTCCTTGAAGTAAAGTTGTATTGTTTACTTGAGACTTTTTTCTTACTATAGGTGTTTATTGCTCTAAAATTCCCTCTTTTTTTAAAAAAAAAAATTTTTTTTTGACGTTTTTATTTATTTTTGAGACAGAGAGAGACAGAGCATGAACGGGGGAGGGGCAGAGAGAGAGGGAGACACAGAATCGGAAGCAGGCTCCAGGCTCTGAGCCATCAGCCCAGAGCCCGACGTGGAGCTCGAACTCACGGACTGTGAGATCGTGACCTGAGCCGAAGTCGGACGCTTAACCGACTGAGCCACCCAGGCGTCCCTAAAATTCCATCTTTAAACTGCTTTTGCTACATCCTGTAGGTCTGGTATGTTGCATTTCCATTTTCATTTGTTTCAAGATATTTTTTGATTTTCCTTTTTATTTCTTCTTTGACTCATTGGTTGGTTGTTCAGAAGTGTGTTGTTTAGTTTCCACATTATTTGTTAGTTTTCCAACTTTCGTCCTGTTATTAATTTCTAGTTTCATACCATTGTGGTAAGAAAAGATGCTTGATAAGATTTCAGTCTTTTTTTTTGTGACCTAGCATATGATATATCCTAGAGAGTATTCCATGTACGCTTGAGAAGAATGTATTCTGCTGCTGTTGGATAGACTGTTCTGTATATGTCTATGAGTTCCATTTGATCTAGAGTGTACTTAAGTCCCATGTTTCCTTATTGATTTTCTGTCTGGATGATCTATGCACTGTTGAAAGTGGAGTATTGAAGTCCTTTACTATTGCTGCATTGCTACAGTTTCTCCCTTCGAATCTGTTAATATTTGTTTAATATATTTAGGTGTTACCTGTATATATATTTATAATTGTTATATCCTTTTGATATGTAAGGACCGTCTTTGTCTTTTTTTTTTTTTTACAGCTTTTGAGTTAAAATTTATTTTGTCTAATGGAAGTATAGCCATCTCTTCTCTTTTTGTTTCTGCTTGCATGGAATATCTTTTTCCATTCCTTCACTTTCAGCCTTTATGTGTCCTTAAAGCTGAAGTGAGTGTTTTGCAAGCAGCATATATATGGATCTTGTTTTCTTTCTGTTCAGCCACTCTGGATAGTTTCAAATTTCCTGTCTTCGAGTTCTCAGATTTTTTATTCCACTTGATCAAATCTGGTGTTGATGCCCTCTCTTGCATTTTTCATTTCATCCATTGTGTTCTTTAGCTCCAGAATTTCTGTTTGGTTCTTTTTTATGATTTCTGTCTCTGTTGAAACTCTCATTTTGTTCATGTGTTGTTTTCCTGATTTTGTTGAATTGTCTGTGTTGTCTTGTAGCTCACCGAGCTTTAAAACAATTATTTTGAATTTTTTGTCTTTAGGATTGCTTACCGGAAAATTATTGTGTTCCTTTGATGGTGTCATTTTTTCTTGTTTTTTTTGTGTGTTCCTTGAAGTCTCTTGTGGCTCTTTTCACATCTTGAAAACAGTTACCTCCTCCAGTCTTTACTGGATTGCTTCAGGATAAGTATACCTTCACAGGCTGGCCCAGCTAAGAATTCTGAGGCTTTCTCAGACCTTTTTACAGATGTGCCTACTCCATACTTTTTGTTCTTTCTTTTAGGGGAGAGGATTCTCTCAGTCCTGCAAAGCTAGGCCGGGTGCTGAGAGACTCCTGTTTGTTTTTCCTAGTATGGCACCCCAAAATGACTAAATTTGTGCATCTTCTCCCAATCCCACAGAATTGGGCTGACTTTCTGTACATGCCAGCTAGCCATCTGCAAAGGCCCACACTCAACATCCAGTGGAGCACAAGTAGGAAGCTGGCCACAGGGGGTATGCCATGGAGTATCCGGGGTGTTTGTGGCTCAGCTGGAGGGTCTGCAGGCAAGCTGTCCCCAGCAGTTCATGGGCAGGCTTCCTGATGGAGTCCATGTGGCAGTTAGGAGGCTCCACATCCCATGATGATTTCCAGACCCTGGTTGCTGTGCTCCTCGCCTCTTTCAAGCCCTCAGCCGTGCACCTCAGTATTTGGGGTGAGGCAAGAAAGAAATGGGCCACTTGGGGGAAGTCACATGCTCGCTCGTGTGTTTTCACTTTCCCCTGTAAGAGAAATCATGGACTGAGGGGTGTCTGTCTTGGCACTGAGTTCTGCTACCTTGGGGGAGAGGTGACAAGGATAAAATGAAGCTGTTCTTACTCTCTTCAATGTGTCTATTACCAGATTTTTGTCTCTAGTGGTATGCCATAACTTCTCCGCCAGACTCCTGGACTCCCACAAAGGTACTCTCAGACTACCAAAATTGATGGTTTTTAAGGGGATAACAGTAGAAAATTGCTATTCGACCACATTGCTCATGTCCACTTATGCAGGTACTGAGTTGGTGTAAGTACTGTGCTCTAACATTCTGTTCTTGTCTCCCAATTAGAATGGAAGTACCAAGTGAGATTCTGTTACTGAATTTTAGATATTAATCTCAGACATGCTATTGGCAGAAAGTTCCTGTCCCAGGAAGTCTTTGGTAGAGTTGAGTTTTCCCCCTAGTGCTGTAGTCTCTACCTGTGCAGAATGTGTGCTTGGTTCCCTGTTCTTTATTGTTTACTTGACTGGCCTCTTGGTCCTTGGAGTCTTAACCTTAACTTTTGATCCACTTCCTGACCCAGACTCACAGTGACTCTCAGTTTTCAGATCTCTGGTCTTCACTATGCGCACTCTAATCCTGTGGTTGTCTTCATCAGCCCTTTTTGTTTTGCTTTTTCCCTTTTGGGAATACCCTGAATTTGTACTCTCATTTCAGACCAATACTCTAGTTACAGAGGGAAAATTTGAATGGAACTACCTGAGATGATTTATATCATGAAGAGCTTGACGAAGCCTTTTAATTTCACAAAGTGTGAGAGATTCCTTCCTTCTAAAGCAAAGGTATACTAAAAAGCCTCAATGTGTTGTATTCCTTCTTAGATCTACAACTCTTGGAGCAAGAGCACATTTACATATTTATAATTTCATTATATGTGTAATTCCTCAGTTATATTTTCAGTGGCTCTAATAATGCCTTCTAAGAGTGCGCATCAAGAATTACCATTATGTATCTCAGGATGGTGTGTTCATTTTGCCCCCTTTTTTTCATTCATGTCTCTTAATATAGTGATGATCACATGATGTGACCCATGGAATGCCCCCAATTATCCACTTTATCAGTCTCTTAATTTTGGAGTAACTGATTAAGACTTTTATCTTCAGAAGGGATTTTTAAAGTTCAAGTATCACCTGGCAATGCTTAAAACATAGCCATTATCATTCAGTAATTAAATAATTATTTCTGGGCCCCTACTTTGTGCCAGGTTCTGGGATTGAATAATAGACTGATTGGCTTCACACAAAAACAAATGTCACTTAGGCTATCAGGTCACCAAATGTGAGTGGGACAGCTTGTGTATCATGTTACTCTGGATTCGGGAACAGAGTAATGTAACAAAGTAACAAAACGAAGTTAATGTAAACCCCGAATTAAAGTCTAGCACAATTCAGAAGGAATGTAAGAGTTCATTTTTCACAGCATGCAGAATTGGAGCCAATGAGAAATCCAAAGGTCAACAGGTGTGAGAAAACAGCAAAACCAGGCATGTAGAGAGATCAAAACATGGTTTCAGAGGCAAGGCTTTTTCCATCTCCTCTCTCTCTGCCATGAAGTTGCTGTTAATCATAGAGACTGCCCTAAATCCTCCTGGTAGAAGCCCAGAGGACAAGTAAGCTAATTCAGTGGGGAGTTCATACAGATCGCAGATACAGCTGTGCCAACAGAGTAAATTAAACTGCTCACACTGGAGGGAATGGCAAGTTCCAGGGCTTAGGGACCTGCTGGAGGAGGGCAGTGAAGAAAACCAGAGTGGTAGTAATGCATATGTCCAGAAGGGACTTGCTGCTTTCCTCATCTAGCATATAGGTAACTTGAGTTCCACAGGTATTAATTTTCTTGACTCTTCAAGCTTGTAGTAACCAAGACAGGATTAGACTTGGATTTTCTAGCCTGTGTAAAGTATAGCCTCACGCCTTGTCCTTGATAGGACTTGGACACTCCTACCGGCTTCTGGAGAGGAAGATGCAGGGAGAGACAAAGGGGACACTAGCAAATGAATTTCAATGGATCATTCATATATTTTCCACTCCTTGGTGAATGCTTCTGAACACAGTAAGGACAATGAGGTTCAAAACTGATTTGGGCCGTTAAAATACCTATCAATTTGGTAACATCTTACAGATTTCATAGACAAATCTTGTATAACTAAGTATATAGCTTCACAGAGAAGTTGTACAACTTGCTAGTTAGATAAGTTGTTATCTTTTTGAAGAAACAGTTATATCCTACAGCTTTATAATTTATCTGAAAACAAATTGTTTATAGTGCTTTTAACATAATACTGCCAACTCTTTAATACAGAGCATCAAACATAGTGTTCATTCATTATGAGAGTGAAGGGTCAGGGTTAAATTTTGACCAAGGATGCTAAATCAGGCCCCATTATTGAAAATTTAAGTGGAGCTTTAACACATATATGGAGCAAGATGAAATTACTCCCCCTCCTCCACTGCTTTCTCCTCCGCCTCCTTTTTGTATTCCATTGTATGAATATGCCACAACGTATTTGTTCATTTTCCAGACAATGGGCATTTCGGTTATTTCCAGTTTGGGACTCTTAAGAATGAAGCTGCTATGAACATGCTTGTACATGTCTTTGGTGGACATGTGCATTCACAGGGACATGTGACCCATTTGATTGGGTCATTTTTAGTGTTCTTATTCTTCCAAACAGAGACATTATTTTCAGTAATAATTAAATGAATAATAATAAGATAGCCAGTGATTTCTCTCTTTTTTTTTTTTTTAATTTTAAATTTCAAAATAATTATACATTTACAGAGGTGCCATGTACCCTTCTCCCGGTTTCTCCCAGTGGTTATATATTACATAACTATAGCCACAATATTAGGGAAATTAACAGTGGTGCAACATGTGTGCACAGTTCTGTCTCCTTTTATCACACGTGTAGGTCCATCTAACTCACCACCACAATCAAGATACAGACCTATTCCAGTGCCACAGAGATCTCCCTTGTGTGGTCACACCCACCCCTCTCACCCCCATCATTCTCGGCCTCGGGCAGCCACTAATCTCTTTTCTTTTTCCTTTCACCATTTCAAGAATGTTACATGCATGGAATCACACAATATTTGTTCTTTTGAGATTGGCTTGTTTTCATTCAACATGGTGCCTTTGTAAGGTCCATCCAAGTTGCTACACGTATCAGTGGTTTGTGCTTTGTGTTCCCTTGTACGGATATACTTAGGTTTGTGTAAACCATTCACTACTGAAGGACATTTTGATGGTTTCTACTTTTTAGCTATTATAAATGAATCTAATATGAACATTTGCATACAGATTTTTGTGTGACCATAAATTTTCATTTCTCCTGGATAGTTGTCCTGTGCTATTGCTGGATCTTTATATGTGTGTTTAGTTCTTAAAGAAACTGCCAAAGTGTTTTCCGGTGTGGTTGTACCATCTTATATTTGCACCAGTAATGTATAAAAGACCAAGTTTTTCCATGTTCTTGCCAAGATTTTTATACTGTCACTGTTAGAGGTATGCAGTGATATCTCATCATGGTCTTAATTGGCATTTCCCTAATGACTGGTGATGTTGAACAACTTTTTATGTGCTTATTTGGTATCTGTGTATCCTCTTTGGTAAATGTCTCTTCATGTCTTTGCCCATTTTCTAATTGGATTACCTATTAAGTTTTTAAAGTTTTTTATATATTCTAGATATGAGTCCTTTGCGTAGGATATGTGCTTTGGAAATATTTTTCTTCCTAGTCTGTAGTTTGTTTGTTTTTAATCCTCTTAACAGGGTCTTTCACAGAGAATTTTTAAATTTGATGCAATTCTGTTTATCAATATTTCTTTTATGGATCATGCTTTTGATGCATCATGAACTTTGTTTTTAAGTGTCCTATATTTATATACAGTTAGTGACTGGATCCCAGATTAAGGTAGGTATTTTTTGGTTTTGTTTTGTTTTGGAGTGTTTTTATTAAGTGAATACACTAGGATGTATTGTCAGAACACTTGAGGATAGTCTTGCCTCTGTTAATTACTGATAGAGGTGGCAGAATGAAGTACCAAAGAACTCAAACTCCAGGGCCAGACTGCCAGGTCTTCAGTCCCAGTTCCACCACATATGAAATGTATGAACTTATCTAAGATGTTTAATTGCTCTGTACCTCTATTTTATCTGTAAACTGGGGACAATAATAATAATTAAATTGCAATAATGTTCATTGCAACATTGGTTGCTATGAAGATTACAAGAGTTCATACATGTCGAGGGCTTAGAATAGTGCCTGGCAAATAATAAGCACTCCGTAACTGTTGCTTATATTACAACTATTGGCTATGTGGCTTGAAAGACCATAAGGTTTCCTGAGTTTCAATTACTTTAACTCTAAAATGGGGATATTACTTGCTGCTCTAAGTTATAAGACACATGTGAGGATAAAATAAGACTTTTTTCTTAATTTTATTTTTTTAAATTTACATCCAAATTAGTTAGCATACAGTGCAACAATGATTTCAGGAGTAGATTCCTTAATGCCCCTTACCCATTTAGCCCATCCCCCCTCCCACAACCCCTCCAGTAACCCTCTGTTTGTTCTCCATATTTAAGAGTCTCTTATGTTTTGTTCCCCTCCCTGTTTTTATATTATTTTTGTTTCTCTTCCCTTATGTTTATCTGTTTTGTCTCTTAAAGTCCTCATATGAGTGAAGGCATATGATATTTGTCTTTCTCTAATTTTGCTTAGCATAATACCCTCCAGTTCCAGTCACATAGTTGCAAACGGCAAGATTTCATTCTTTTTGATTGCCGAGTAATACTCCATTGCATATGTCTACATCTTATCCATTCATCCATCGATGGACATTTGGGCTCTTTCCATACTTTGGCTATTGTTGATAGTGCTGCTATAAACATTGGGGTGCATATGTCCCTTCGAAACAGCACACACCTGTATCCCTTGGATAAATGCCTAGTAGTGCAATTGCTGGGTCGCAGGGTAGTTCTGTTTTTAATTTTTTGAGGAACCTCCATATTGCTTTCCAGAGTGGCTGCACCAGCTTGCATCCCCACCAACAATGCCAAAGAGATCCTCTTTCTCCGCATCCTCACCAACATCTGTCGTTGCCTGAGTTGTTCATGTTAGCCATTCTGACAGGTGTAAGGTGGTATCTCATTGTGGTTTTGATTTGTATTTCCCTGATGATGAGTGATGTTGAGCATTTAGTCATGTGCCGGTTGGCCATCTGGATGTCTTCTTTGGAGAAGTGTCTATTCATGTCTTTTGCCCATTTCTTCACTGGATTATTTGGTTTTTAGGTGTTGAGTTTGATAAGTTATTTATAGATTTTGGATACTAACCCTTTATCTGATATGTCATTTGCAAATATCTTCTTCCATTCTGTCGATTGCCTTTTAGTTTTGCTGATTGTTTCCTTCACTGTGCAGAAGCTGTTTATTTTGATGAGGTCCCAGTAGTTCATTTTTGCTTTTGTTTCCCTTGCCTCCGGAGACGTGTTGAGTAAGAAATTGCTGCTAAAATAAGACTTTACTGTGAGAGTTGCCTGGGTGGCTCAGTCAGTTAAGTGTCCTACTTCTGCTGAGGTCGTGATCTCATGGTTCATGGGTTTGAGCCCCACGTTGGGCTCTGTGCTGACAGCTCAGAGCCTAGAACCTGCTTCAGATTCTGTGTCTCCCTCTCTCTCTGCCCCTCCCCTGATTACTCTCTGTCTCTGTATCTCTCTCAAAAATAAGTAAAATTTTAAAAATGTGTTTCAATCTGGCTTTCTGTATTTAAAAAAATAAGATTTTGGGGCACCTGGGTGGCTCAGTTGGTTGGGCTGCCGACTTCGGCTCAGGTCATGATCTCGTGGTCCGTGAGTTCAAGCCCCGCGTCGGGCTCTGTGCTGACAGCTCAGAGCCTGGAGCCTGTTTCAGATTCTGTGTCTCCCTCCTTCTCTGACCCTCCCCTGTTCATGCTCTCTCTCTCTCTCTCTGTCTCAAAAATAAATAAATGTTAAAAAAAAATTAAAAAAAAAGAAAAAAGAAAAAAATAAGATTTTACTGTGAAAGTACTATGTAAAGCACTGACAAACAAAAGGTTTTTCTCTTATCAATGATTATTATCATTAATATAGATATACTGTCTGTAGATAAAGGTGACCATCCCTGAATCAAGTGTTCTCAAGGTTAAGAGAATAGGTGAATCATTAGGATGTAGGGAAGAAATATTTGATGTGTTTTTTTTTTTTTAATCTCATCTGTCCTTGGTTTTTTTACTTTTGCATATATTTAATAATTTATGTGATATAGTAACATAGTAATAATTGCATATGATTTATAAGTAATAATCCTGTTTGTAGGTACATAGAATTTTTTTACTGAAAGGGATACATAATCAAAAAAGTTTGAAGACATATTGATCTAAAGAAATACTTGATATGGGCATCTTCATACAGTGTTAATTTGTGATTTCTTGACAGCATACATCCTCAAATGCCTTACAATGTTTTTGTACTCTGATTTTATATTAAGGGAGGGAATTACCTTAAGGAAATGATCAGAGATAAGCAGAAAGAGCTACACTTAAGAATATTCATTATAGGGGCACCTGAGTGGCTCAGTAGGTTGAGCATCTGACTCTTGATTTCTGCTCAGGTTATTTTCTCACAGTTCATGAGATTGAACCCTGTGTTGGGATTTGCACTGACAGTGAGGGACCTGCTTGGGATTATCTCTCTCCGTGTCTCTCCCCACCTCCCCAGCTTGCGTGCTCTCTCTCTCTCTGTATTCCAAAATAAATAAATAAACCTAAAAAAAAGAATATTCATTGCAACATTATAGTAAAAGTCAGAAGTAACCAATATGTTCATCAAATAAGGCAATGTTTAAATAAGCTGATATATTATAGGCTCCAGCCTCTATTCCACAGTTTAGTAAATTATAATAAAGTTTTGAGGTTAGGAATTACTTTTAAGAAGACTTCATGAAGAAACATTCCCAATATAGCGTTAGGTGAGAAAATTAAGATATAAGGAGATACCAATATAGGTATGTAGATATGCAGAATGACCCCAACTGTAGTAAAAATGCACATACACAAGACTGGAAAGAAATATGCTAACATGCTAAAACCAGTTGGGTTTGAGTAGTGGGATTAAGCATATTGTTAGTGTCTTCACACTTTTCTGTATTTTCCAGTTTTTCTGCATGTGTTAGTTGTGTAATTGGAAAGAGGTTTTCTTTTTAAGAAAAAAAATATCATAAGTCATACTTGTTATTCTTAGGCTTCAGATTTTCATTAATTGAATAACTTTCCCGGAGTATAAGTCATAAGATTTGGAAGGACTTTAGTTAGTTGTCATGGCCAATTCTGATAGAATTTCACAAATGAATCCCAGATAGATGAGTTCATTTTTCAATGTTAAAATGTTTTGGTTTTTTTGATAATGTAACAATTTCAGCTTCTGGAATCTCTTTCAGCTTTTCATAGAATGTAGGTAACTGCTAGTTGTCACTATTTTGCTAATAAGTGCGACTGTATATATAATCAATTTAACCAAGAATTATTTATTGGACATTGGGTAGGTAGTATGGGGCATATATTCCTGAAATGTATTCCTGAGTCCCAGCCCTCACAGAGATTCCCCTTTAGTTAGGGAAATGGGTCTAGTCTTTATTAAATGTTGAATGATACTCGACAGGGTCAATTTCTGTGGTATTGACCACTCTTGTAATTTTAGATATCATTCTTTCTTTCAGCCTTAGCAACTAAAATTCTTCAAAGTTCTTTACTGAGCCCATTCTCAAATTTTAGCTTCTTGATGTTGAATTTGATGAAATCAGGAAGACTTGATGTTTATAAACATTGCCTTGAATCAGAGGTTCTCAAACTTGGTTGTATGCCAGAAGTTCCTGAGGAGCTCTGAAAAAATATAGATGCCTGGGTGCTACCCCCAGATATTCTGATTTAACTAATCTTTGAGTAGCAGGGGGAAGAAGTGGGGAGTAGAACTTTAAAGATACCTCTATGTAATTCTAAAGTGTAGGCAGTATTGAGTATCGCAGCCCTTAAATTAAAAATGGGCTCAATGAAGAACTTTTGAAGAAGTTTGAATTACCAAGAGTGAAAGAAAGGATGAGGTCTAAACACTTACTGAAAGAGCATTTCTTCTGGAATGGTGACAGAAGCCTGGGTATGAAAAGGCAGCATTTGGGCTATCTTCCCAGCTCTGGCAGAACCCCCTTCAGTGACATGTATCCTGCCAGGAAGCCAGGGGCATTGGGCCAACTTCACCATGACATGCTGACCCTTAGCTCTTTCTATGGCATGCAGGGTCTCTTCCTACCAAAACCTTAATCTATTTGTAACAGTGCAGGGATCCTTGCCTCGTCTGTTTCCTCTACAGTAGTAATAATAGTTACCATTTATTTAGCTTCTATTATTTACCAGATATTTTCATCCATTTTCTCTGATCCTTACCAGAACCTTGAAAAAGAGTTGTTTTACAGATAAAGAAACAGGCTCAGAGAGGTCTAGTTTTTGATCCAAGGTCACACAGAAATGTCAGCTCTCAGATTCAAAGCCTGCTCAGCCTGACTCCAATGCCTGTGTTTTGTCTATGACATCATGGTGCCTACGTCCCTGCTGCCCCTCACATGTCTCCTCGGCTCTGGTAGCCTACGTCTAGGTCTTTCATTTTTCTTACTCCAGTGTCTGTGCAGATGTGTGCCTAAATAGAGCCGTGTCTCATGGAAGGCTAACTTTTGCCTTTTTAAAATTTTCCTTTCAGGGAATGCTGCGAGGAACTCCGTGTTCACTTGTTTTGTGTCCATCAGAAGAAGGTGTGCGAGGAGCGGAAAGCACAGATAGCTTTTAATGAGGAACTGAAAAGACAGAAACTGGTGGAAGAGCAAATGTTCTCAAAGCTCTGGGAGGAAGACCGGTTAGCCAAGGAAAAGCGAGAAGCCCAAGAGGCAAGGAGGCAGAAAGAGCTGGTGGAGAACACACGCCTGGGGCTGAATGCCCAGATCACCAGCATCAAGGCGCAAAGGCGGGCCGCGCAGCAGCTGAAGGAAGAGGAGGCGCGCTTTGTGGTGGGCCTTTTACAGTGCTTGTCACAGGATGATCTGCTCAGTGGGTGTAGGACATGGTTACATGCGGTTTGCCCAATGGCCTGGCTGCTTCACAGGGGCAGCAGACCTTGGTTAGAGTCTGGGATTCCAAGGCCCAGTTAACAGTGCTGTCCCATTGCATAGGGCAAGTGACTTCACTACTGTGACTTGGGTTCTTTATCTAAAAAATGAGTCAGGAGCGCGTGGGTGGCTCAGTGGGTTAAGTGTCCAACTTCAGCTCAGATCATGATCTCATGGTTCATGAGTTCGAGCCCTGCATGGGGCTTGCTGCTGTCAGTGTAGAGCCTGCTTCTGATCCTCTGTCCTTTTCTCTCTGCCCCTTCCCTGCTAGTATACACATCTCTCTCAAATATAAACATTAAAAAATTAAAAATTAAAAAATTAAAAATGAGGCAAAAGACACTTGTCTTTGTTGTGAGGGTGAAATGTGAGAATCATGGGCAGTACCGTAGAGGGTAAGTGGCAGTTTGGCAACATTCCCCCATTCTTTGATATGGATAACTCCATAGGACTTCCATGACCTAGGTAAAGCATTATACAACAGCTACAGAGGCTCCCTTCACCCCAGTCACCAAAATCAATAATTTCAGGTCACTGCCCCTACTATATAGAAACTAGAGGGGCGCCTGGGTGGCTCAATCAGTTGAGTGTCATACTTCGGCTCAGGTCATGATCTCATGGTCCATGAGTTTAGGCCCTGCGTGGGGCTCTGTGCTGACATCTCAGAGCCTGGAGCCTGCTTTGGATTCTGTATCTCCCTCTCTCTCTGCCCCTCCCGTGCTCATGTTCTGTCTGTCTCTCTCTCTCTCAAAAAGAAAAAAAAAAGAGAAAGGTGCCACTGGAAATGTATGAAAGCATTAAAAAAAGTAGCAATTTTATACGTATATAGAGCTTCTAGCAACTGATACTTTAATACCACCAAATTTAGGAAGAAGGTATATTTTCCTGGGAAATCCCAAGTTCTAAGATTTGGAACCATAGTAAATGTTAAAGGTAAGCTTTTTCAGAGCCCCTGAAAACCTTCCCTGGGTTTGAAACTGTTTTCTCTTAGAGAGTTTAGTGGAAGATGCCTAAATATTTTAGCTTCTCTAAGAAAATCGAAACTGCTTCTGTTCTGAGATATCAACACATTAGGTATAGAAGGAGGTGTCTCAACATAATGACAATATATGACAAGCCCATAGCTAACATCATACTCAATGGTAAAAGGTTTTAAACTTTTTCTATAAAATCAGGAAAAAAAACAAGGGTACCCATTGTCACCACTCCTGTGCAACATAGTACTGGAAGTCCTTAACAGAGCACTTAGGTAAGAAAGAGAATAAAAGTCATCAGAATTGGAAAGGAAGAAGTAAAATGGTCTCTATTGCAGATGGAAATATTTTATATAGAGAAAATTCTAAAGATTGTACCCCAAAACCATTAGATCTAATCAACAAATTCAGTAAAATTGCAGGATAAAAAATAAACATGCACAAAAAGTGCATTTGAAAGAACAAAATGGGAAATTAATATTGGTATAATACTTTCAATTAAAGTTATTCTTTATTTAAATATAGTAAAACCTTTGGATTTTACCAGTTTCTACATGCACTCTTGGGGGGAAGGGATATCGTTCTATGAAATTTTATCACATGTATAGATTTTGTAAGTACTACCAAAATCAAGATACAGAACTGTTCCACCATTCAAAGAAACTCTTTTATTTTTTTTTAAGTTTTATTCATTTATTTTGAGAGAGAGCGTGTGTACAGGTCGGGGGAAGAGCAGAGAGAGAGGGAAAGAGTTGGGGAGGGGGAAAGAGAGAGGGAGAGAATCCCAAGAAGGTTCCTGGCTGTCAGCACAGAGCCCAATGCAGGGTTCAAACTCACAAACCTCAAGATCGTGACCTGAGCGAAAATCAAGAGTTGGATGCTTCACCAACTGAGCCACCCAGGTCCCCCTCAAAGAAACTCCTTTAAAGTTACTCCTGTATAGTCATAACCTCCCTCAATCCTAACTCCTGGCAGCCACTGATATATTCTTTATCATTATCATTTTGTAATTTCGAGAATGTTATATAAATTTCACCCCTTTTAATGTTTTATTGTAAACATTTTCAAATGCACAGAAGAGTACAATGAATCCCTCCTCTACCCATCTCCCTGTTTTAGCAGCTGTGTAATTTTGCCACATTGGTTTCTTCTACCTGCCCCCAACCCCACTCCATTTTTACGTTTTAAAACATAAATACCAGGAGGGTCATTTCCCCCTTAAATACATGTCAAGTGTGCATCTCAACAAAGGACATTTCCTGACATGTGCCAATATCAGACCTAAAAAAGCTAACTGTGACTCCTTTTTATCATCTAAAATCAGCATCGAATTTCCATCATAGCCTAAATTATTTGATATTTAGAGAAGAATCCAAACATGGGTCTTATAGTCTCTTTAGAGGGAGTGACTGTTTCTTATTCAAGCCAGGGTGCATTTGAGATGGGAAGGATGCAATAAATTCATTACATCAGCACAATAGGTGTGTCATCAGAACCACCCCAGGGAAACCAAGACGTGGCCAACTGCTTTTAGATCTCTTAGTCTTGAACAGGTCTCTGCTGTCCCATCCCATCTCCCCCATGTCTCAGAGTCTGGGTTTGGCTGATTGCTTCCTCCTGGTGTAGTCAGACTTACTGTTAAAAAAAAGTGTGTCCGGCTATTGCATTGGCTTTCATGTTTGATAGCCATTACTTTTCCTTAGGTGCTGCAGCTCGGTTTCATATTTTCGTTTGAACCTCACAATTCAGGATTTACTGTTCATGGCATTACTGGGAAAGTCTAGCCTATAACTCTCTCTCTCACAAACCAGGGATCATGGCGATCATGGCTGTTGTGAGTCTCGGTTAAATCACATTGGGAATGCACACCATCCTCACTATTGCCACGTCGTCTCTTGTCCCAGCTGGGCAAGTACTTATCTATCCCTCTAGGACGGCTCAGCTGCCTCTGGCAGGAGGGCTAATGCTTCAGTTTTTACCACGCCCAAGCATTTTACCAAACCCACAATGCCCGACAGCATTGGTGCCCCAGTTGAAACTGCTTGATTGGCCAGACAATTAAGCCCAGAGGGTTAGAAAGAGAAGAAAATAAGAGGAAGGGGGGAATACTTTTAAAGGAGTATTTGTTATTGGTAATTTTGCATATGTTTAATTTTGTATAGGCAGCTGATGTGCACATTTCCATTTTTGAGCTCCTATTGCTGCATAATAATAGATCCATATCCAGAAGTTGCAGGTGTATATAGAAAAGTCTGGAAAGCCAATGCACTGAAATGTTGAATGTGGTAGTGTGGGAGGGATACAAGGTTAAAAGTGATTTCTCTTTATATTTTTCTGCATTTTAAACTGTAAAACCATTTATTATTTTATAATCACAGCACAAAGCCTTCTTGCTGACTCAGCAATGAAAAGGCAAGTTTTCTATCCTACAGTCCCTCTAAATTCCAAGAAATCCTTGATTTTCATCTTTTAAGTGAAATGCTTGCACTTATTTGTTTTGTCCAACTGTACTGATACATTGTCTTCATTATTGTTTTACCTTAGGAAAATGACAAAGCACAGGTGAAACTTGAGAATGAACAGGATAAGCTAAAGAAACGAAAGACAAAACAGGAACTTAGGGCTGCTTTGCAAAAAGCGCTCCTAGAGAAGACAGAGCATACTCAGCAGGAATACAGAGAAGAGCAGGACTTGAACATGAAACTTGTGCAAAGGGCCCTTCAAAATTTACAGGAAGAGGCTGATAAAAAGAAGCAAAAAAAGGTAAGATATTTATTCAGTGCCTACTATGTGCTAGATGAGATTCCTTGCTGAGCTTTTAGTCTTACAGGAGCCAGCCACATGTAGAATGAACCATACCCATGCTACTCTTTATTTTTTTTTTTTTAATTTTTTTTTTTTAGAGATAGAGAGCACGCATGTGTTGGGGAGGGGCAGAGAGAGAGGGAGACACAGAATCTGAAGCAGGCTCCGGGCTCTGAGCTGTCAGCACAGAGCCCGACGTTGGGCTCAAATTCACGAGCCGTGAGATCATGGCCTGAGCTGAAGTCAGATGCTCAACCAACTGAGCCACCCATGAACCACCCATGTTACTTTTGAGTGTGGTTCACAAACCAACAGCATCAGCATCATCTGAGAGGATGTTAGAAAGAGAAATTCATAGGCTCCAGAATTAGGATTTCCGAATTGAAATCTTGGCAGGGGCAAGAAATCTGTTTTAACAAGCTCTGCCAGGGGATTCTGATGCTCACTGAATTTAGAGAACTCCTATAACGTGGTGTTGGGACTGTCATAGCAGGATGGGAGTGAAGGAAATGAGTGACTAAGTATGCTGGGAAGCTAGGGAGGACATCAATGAGAAAGTGGTATTCAAGGGACCTCAAAAGATAGGTAAAGTTTTGTCAAGCAGAGAGCAAGAGAAAAGCATTCCAGTATTCAGTATTCAGCTGTCTGTTTCTTTAAAACTTGTATTGAACTCTTGAGGGTCTTGTGCTTTTCCTATAAGTACTATTTTTTGTTCCTTTTTAAAAATTTTATATTTCAGAGCGGTTTTAGATTCAGAGCAAAATTGAGCAGAAGATATAGAAATTTCCCACGTACTCCCTCCTCCCACACATGTACAGTCTCTCCCATATCAATATACCCCAACCAGAGTGGTACATTTGTTATCATCGATGAACCTATATCGACACGTCACTGTCCCCCAAAGCCCATAGTTTACATTAAGGTTTACTCTTGTGTTGTACATTCTGTGAGTGTGAACAAATATAAAATGTCATGTATCTACCACGAAAGTATCATACAGACTAATTTCACTAGCCTTAAAATCCTCTGTGCTCCCCTGTTCATTCCTCTCCCGACTCCAAACCCTTGGAAACCACTGATCTTTTTACGGTCTCCACAGTTTTGCCTTTTCCAGAATGTCATAAAGTTGGAATCACATAGTACGTTGCCTTTTTAGATTTGCTTATTTCACCAAGTAATAGGCATTTAAGTTTCCCCTATATCTTTTCATGGCTCGATAGCTCATTTCCTTTTAACTCTGAATAACATAACATTGTGTGGTTGCACCAGTTTATCCAGCTACGTACTGAAGTATATCCTTGGTTGCTTCCAAGTTTTACTGATTGTGACTAAAGCTGCTGTACATGCTTGTGTGCAGGTTTTTGTATGGCTGTAAGTTTTCAACTCATTTGGGTAAATACCAAGGAGCGTAGTCGCTGGGTCATATGGTAGGAGTATGTTTAGTTTTGTAAGAAACTGCCAAATTGTCTTCCAAAGTGGCTGTGCCATTTTGCATGCCCACGTTGTTCAGGGTCAACTATACACACTAGAGGCCTGGCTCAGGGTGGAACTGCAAGTATGGGCTCTACTGCTAGTTGAGGCAGATCTCAGTGAGCTCCACTGGGTCAGTAGGGGTGCACCTTGCAAAGGAATGTGGGGTGTCCTCCACTGAGCTTAGAATCACTGTAACTTGGGCTTGGGCTTCTGTGTCTAATAGAGCCAGGAGTGTCTGGTTATTGCATTTGTCCCAGTGGACCACCAGAGTTGTAAATGGGCGATTGTGTAGGCAGCAGTCGCTGCCAAGTCCCTAGCGTAATTCTCTGGGAAACTGCCAAGGCTGCAGGTCATGGGAGTTGTTTGGGAAAGAGAGAGCCTTGGGACTCTCTGAAGGCCTTTGAGCCATTAGGATTGGGCTCTGTAGTGAGATAGTCACTTGTTTTAAAGACAGGAGCTTACTTCATGGTTGTCCCAATATAAGATCATTGGGCACCCCCAATTGGGGGAGCTGCCAGTAGAAGGCCTCCTGCTATTTGAAATGTCCCAGACATTGCTTCCTGACAGCTTTGGCATGGGAGCTCCAGGCCCAGGAGGTGTGACGTGGGTTGCAGAGCCTGGCACCTGAAGGCTGGCTTGGGGGCTGTGGGCTGCCTTGGTACTGTAAAATCTGGTAGTCTGGGTAAGTGTCTCTTTCACAGTGTGGCTATCAAGTCTACTCCTTCCAGTGACTCCTGAATAGTATGGGAGGTCCCTACAAAGTGGAGGAATATGGCCTTGTAATTTTGGAGGAGGGTTCCCTATAAAAAGAATTCTCTGGATTTGGGGAGAATTGGGACCTCTTCAAGATTGGAGATGAAATCTGGGTCATCTGGTTGCTATATTCAGAGAAGAGATAGACCCATTGGACCATACCAGTCTTACCAAGGAGTCAGGCCCCATCTAGTGTGTTCCACTGGCTTTGAGCCTTTGTGGTAATAAGTGTAATAGAAGGGTGAGGTCAGCTCCACACCATAAAAATCCAAGCAAGCAATGGAAGGGATTCTCCCTCGATCTTTAGAGCTGGTGCCTTAGAGTTTGGACTGCCTCGCCATTGGAATCCTTGATTATGGTGTTTCCCTTTCCCAGGTGGAAGGCTAGAGGGGCCCTGCATTTGGGTATTTCCCTTCTCCCAGGTCGGTTAACTGGGATAAAACCCCAGCAGTTTAGGCTCTGGTTAAATAGTTTCTCCTGAGAACAACCTGAGAATAGAATGCTCTGGTGTATTTCAAAATGATTCCTTTTCTCCTCCCTCTGCGAGAAACATGAGAGGATTTTTCTCTGATTTTCACTATGAGAACCTGGTAGAGCTTCAGGAGGTAAAACTCAAGAAAGTGTGGTCTCCCACACTCCTCAATGACTGGGCCCCCTTAGAGTTTTTAACTCTTAGAGGTGTCCACACTAAGCCTCCAGAAATTCATCAATTACAGGTTTTCCTACCCGAGCACTGGTTCCCACAGATTTCTGCTCAGGGGTTTCCATTGTGGTAAGTTGTGATTCTTTGTATTTACCTGTATGTTTCTCTAATTTGGGGCAATGGTTTACCCTGTGACCTTGCTTCTCTTATGGATCTAAGGTTAGTTCTTGATTTTTTTAAGTTTGTAAGCTTTTTCCTTGATGTTAGGATGACAGAGTTGCAACTTCTAAGCTCCTGACATGCCAGACTGGAAACCAGAAGTCTGCTACTATTTCTTAAATTATACTTTTTTATTTGGGGATAATTTTAGATTCACATGCAGTTGAAAGAAATAAACAGAGAGATGCTATGTACCCTTTATTTAGTTTCTCTCAATGATGCCTTGAAAACCTGTAGTCTATTATCACAGTCAGGATACTGACACTGAACTGTCAAGATACAGAACATCCCCATCACCACAAGGATTCTTCATGTTTCCCTTTTATCTGTTCTCCATTTCCCTAATTTTGTCATTTCAAGAGTGTTATGTAAATGGAATCGTATAGTGTGTAACATTTTAGGATTGACATTTTCCTTCAGCGTAACTCTGGAGATTCATCCAGGTTTTTGCATGTATCAGTAGTGTGTTTATTTTTATTGTTGAGGAGTATTCATGCTATGACTGCACTACAGTCTGTTTTTACCATTTACCTGTTAAAGGTCATCTGAGTTGTTTCCAGCTTATGGCTATTATGAGTAAAGCTCCTGTAGTCATTCATGTACAGGTTTTTTATGTGAGCACAAATTTTTGTTTCTCTGGGAAAATGCCCTGAAGGGCAATTGTAATTGCACGTTCGGTTTTTTAAGAAACTGCCAAACTGTTTTTCAGAGTAGCTTTACCATCCCACCAATAATGTACATTCCTACTAACAATGAATGAATAATCCAGTCTCTCTACATCCTTGCCAACATTTGATGGTGTTATTGGTTTTTTACTTTAGCCGTACTGATAGATGTATAGTGATATCTCATTGTTTTTACATTTTATAGTTCCATAATAACTATGATGTCAATCAACTTTTCACATGCTCATTTGCCATCTGTATTTCCTCTTCAGTGAAATGTTTTCTCATAATTCTTGCCCATTTTCTAATTGGATTGTTTGATTTCTTTTTTTTTTCTCTTGAGTTTTTGTTCTCCATTTGATCTCCATAGATGATTTTATTTTGTTTTTTAATAGCTTCATTAAGGTAAGTCATATAACGTACGATTTGCCCATTTAAAACATACATTTTAGTGGTTTTTGGTATATTCACAGATATGTACAACCATTCCCACAGTCAATTTTAGAACTTTTTTATTGTCTTACTATTCCCTCTTCCCCACCCCCTACCCCCATTCCTAAGCAACTACTAATATATTTTCTGTCTCTATAGATTTGCTATTCTGGACTTTAATATGAATACAATTATATATTCTGTGACTTTTTGACTGGCATCTTTCATTTAGCACAATGTTTCAAGGTTTATCCATGTTGTAACACGTATGAGTACTTCATTCTTTTATGCAGCTGAATAGTACTCCATTGTATGGATATACCACATTTCCTTTATCCATTTGTCAGTCTATGGACATTTGATTTGTTTGCAGTTTTGGGCTATTATGAATAATGCTACTGTAATCTTGTGTAAATTTTTGTTTGGACATAGGTTTTTTTTATCTTTTTTCCCCCCTCTTAGGTATATACCCAGGAGTGGAATTAATGAGTCCTAGGGTAACTTTATGTTTAAGTTTCTGAGTACTTGCCAAATTGTTTTCCAAAGTGGCTTTACCATTTTTTGTTCTCACTAGCAGTGTGAGAAGGTTTTGATTTCTCCACATGCTTGTTAACATTTGTTATTGTTTGTCTTTTTTTATTTTAACCATCCTAGTGTGTCTAAAGTGATCTGTTTTGTGGCTTTGAGGTGCATTTCTCTAATGACTAATGATGTTCAGCCTCTTTTTCTGTGCCTATTGACCATTTGTATATCTTTCTAGAGAAATCTATTTGAATCCATTTGAAATTTCAAGAAAACAATTCCAGTCATTTCCCCAATTTTTAATTGGGTTATTTGTCTTTATTATTGAGTTGTTATAGTTCTTTATATGTTCTAGATACAAGTCCCTTACACATAAATTGTGTATATCTATCTATCTATCTATCTATCTATCTATATATACATACACACACACATATATATACACACATATATATATATACAACCCACAGAATAAAATATATATATATAAATATATAAAATATATATATATATTTTATTCTGTGGGTTGTAGTTTCACTTTCAAGGGATGGTATCCCTTGAAGTCCCAAGTCCCATTCATCTATATTTTGTTTTGTTGCATGTGCTTTTGGTGCCCTATCTAAAAATCTGTTCCTAAACCAAGGTCAAGAAGATAGTGGTCCTGTGTTTTCTTCTTAGAGTTTTATAGGTTTAGCTCTCACATTTAGGCCTTTGATCCATTTTGAGTTAAATTTTGTATATGGTGTGAGGTAGGGGTCCAACGTCATTCCTTTGCATGTAGATATCCAATTGTTCTAGCACCATTTGTTGAAGAGACTATTCTTCCCCTATCAAACTGTCTTGGTACACTTGTCAAAATCAATTGACAGTGAATGTGAGGGTTTATCTCTGAACTCTCAGTTCTATTTGATTAATCTACATGTCCATCCTTAGGCCAGTGTCACATATCTATTTGTCTTGATCACTGTAGCTTTTGTGGTAAGTTTGAGATCAGGAAATGTGAATCCTCCACCTTTGTTCCTTTTCAAATTGTTTTGGCTTTTCTGGCTCTCTTGCATTTTCATATGAATTTAGAAGCAACTTGTTGATTTCTGCATAGAAGCTATTTGGGATTTTGATAGGGATTATTTTGAATCTGTAGACCAAATGTAGACTATTGCCATTTTAATAATATTGCCTTCTGATCCATGAATGTAGGATGTCTTTCCACTTATTATTTCAGTTTCTTAGTTTTCAGAGTATACGTTTTGCACTTCTTTTGTTAAATTTATTCCCACATATGAGACTGTGAATGCAAACCATTCTGAGGGTACAGTTCAGACCTTGCTAGCCCCTCCCCAGATCTATGATATTCTCAAAAGAGATCAGACCAGAGACTAGATAGAACAGCACAAATATAATACCATGAACAACAGAGAAGCCAACTAAAATGCCAGCATGATAAAGCCCAGTTTGAAGCCTTAGCTGCACATTAAAATCACTTGGGGAACTTTGTTCATTAGACAAGAATCTCTCAGGGTGAGATTCAGTCCTTCGTACTTTTTTAAGCTCCCAGCTGATTCCACAGTATATCTAAGGCTGAGAATGTCTGTCTCAAAGCATCAAGTGACTCGGCTTCTAGTCAGAGACCGTGCCATCATAGTAGTAATGACTTACTTTGTTTATCAGGTTACAATTTCATAATCTACATAAATGAAAAGCTGTATAATTGAAAATTATCTGGGAACTGCTTTGAAAAATACTTTGGGAATGTGTTTGAAGTAACTTGTTTAAAAATGTATTATAAAGCACAGGTATAAAGAATAGTACAATAAAACCCTCCTGTGTCCTTTACTTAACTTCAATAACCACCAACTACTGGCCATTCTGTATTTCATCTGTGCCCCACCCATTCCCTACCACCATCCCTGGATATTTCGAAATGAACCCTAGACATAATATTTCATCTGTAAATGTGTCAGTATGTAGTTCTAAAAGGTTGGGATTGTAGCTTTAAAATATTGTTTTTAAAACTTAATTTTCCATACCATATCACATCTACATGTTTGACAACATGAGGTAATCTTTCTGTTGTGTAGGAAGAGATGGCAAGAGAACAGGAAATATATCGTCGATATGTGGCACAGAGGCGTGAGGAGGAAAGAGCTCAGGAGAAAGAATTGGACAGAATATTAGAGGCAGAGAAGGAAAAGAAGTTGGCTGAGAAGGACAAGGAGCTGAGACTTGAAAAGGAGGCAAGGAGACAACTTGTGAATGAGGTCATGTGTACAAGAAAACTTCAAGTTCAAGAAAAATGTAAGGAAATGAACTATAATAATAATATAGTGGGGCCTTAATTCAACTTAAACAGCAACCAAAAAATTTATTAAGTAGGTATTATACGTAAAATGATATGAGGATTAAGGCAAGACCCCTGCCTTGGAGAACTTATCTAATTTAGTACATGGAGTATAAACATACGAAGAGTTTTATATCCTAGCAGATTCTAAGTAGTCATGTGGGAGATGTTTCAAGGTTAAAGGAACAGTATGTCTATTGAATGGTCTGTGTGCCTTAGTGATTATAAAGGAGAATGAGGAGGTAGGGCACAGCACGCATACATACCCCTCCTCCCTTTTATCTGTCCTTCTTTTCTTTCTGCAGGTGTCTCTGTACCTTCATACCTGAATACCTTTACTTGGGTAGTCTTCCCTGTCTATGATGTTTCTGATCTTGAGAAATCCTGGAGATCCTTCAAGACCAGCTCAAATGTCTCATTCCTCAAATATGTCCCCTTATTCATAATAAATCCTCTTTCTGGGGCTCTCCCTGTGGCTTGCTCAATCTCTGTCTTAGCACGCCTTTGTATGCCCTCAGCTCCAAACAGTGCTTGGTCACAAAAGGAAATGTCTGTTGAGAGGGTAAACAGCCACCTCCAGATTTCCATCATTCCATGTCCAGCCCAATGAACCGGAGAGGCAGTAGATGGACACATTTACCATTTGGGTACCACTAGACTCCACACTAGTTGTCTTTGCAGGAGAAAGCTCATCTTGGTTCCACTAATTGATTCTCCACTCCATGAATTATAACAGCCATTGAAAATTATTAGGCCCATGTTGGGTGGAGTTGTAAGAAAATTAGAAGAAAGCTTATAAGCTAAAACGATTTCCGTGTTTACCCATGATAAATGTTTTAAAAGCTATTGAGGCAACATGGAAAATTTAAGTATTTGGGGCCATTTTTAAACAAATAAACAAAATCAACCATAATTCTACCACCCAGTGATAGCTACTATTCACGACTTCATGTATTTCCTTCCAGTATTATTACTATGTATATCATTTCCCTTCACAAGTTAGGATCATGTTGAATATATTGTTTTAGAGCCAGCCTTTTCCACCTATAAGCATTTTTCCAGGTCATATTTCTTCAATTATAGAATTTGTAATGTTGCCTAGAAATCCATTATAAAAATGGACCATAATTTATTTTACCTAAACACAACTAATGGACCTTCAGATTGTCTTGAATCTTTTTACTACTATTTTAGCATTGCAGGTTACTATCTCTGTACATAGTTCTTTTTGGCTCATGTATGATTATTTAAGATAAGTTCCTGTAAATGGATTTGGGGACCAAAGATGCATACGTTTCAGATGTATATTTCCCAATTGTATTTATTCTTCTGTGAACTCTGTTTTCTTTGTCGTTTTCCCCCCCTTACTGGATGCTTATGTTTTTAAAATTTAATTTACAAAAGCCTTATATATTATATACTAAGGCTTTTTCCAATATTTATTTTGTCATAAATAAACTCTCATTAACATAAATGACAATAGAACTGTTTGTCCTCAAGAAGAAAAGGGTGAGAAGTGTTCTGACAGTGGTAACCTGGTTTGAAAAGGCTGATCATAGATTTGCAATGAAAAATGGTTAAGAAAAATATGTGTAGATCACAGCACATTCAAACCTAAACCCTCTTGTTCCCTTGATGAAGATGACTGACTACTTGATAAGATGACTACTTATTGACCTAAGATGCAGTCAGTGAGTGTAAGCTCTGCCTCTCTAAAGACAGGATGGCATTGATGCCCAGAGGGATGGCAGCAAGTCTTGTCTGAAGAAGGTCGTTTAGCAAAAATTACTTTTGTCTTTCTCAGTGCAACGAAAGGCAAAAGAACAGGAAGAGCGTGTTATGGAACAGGAACGTATAAATGAAGGTCTTAAAGAGCTTAATCGTGAAGAGAAGGAGAATTTTGCAAGGTATGATTTTGTTTTCTTTATTATTGTTTACTACCTAAAAAAAGGCAGATTTTTAACACGGAAAGAGGACAATGTGCCGTTATTCATGCATTATTGACATTTTTTAACATCAGTATTAAATTTGTCTTAAAAGCTCAAGTCGATTTACAGAATTTCATATAGAAATAAGCACCAGCCATCTTGGTAAAAGTAAATTTTATTGCTATTGTGTATATTGTGATTATAGACATTAGATATTAAACTGGACAAACATCTTAAAAAATAAAATACATTAGAAACAATTTTTTAAAAATAGGCCCCAACATTAAATCCTAATGAAATAACAAGAAGACTGTTCTCCCCCATGAAACAAACCCTGAAACACAGTGTGTCTTCATTAGTTGGATTAGCATAAATGGCTTATGGGGATAGCAGTCCATGCAAAATGTCCTCAGGAGAATTTTTGCAGGTTCACTGGATGGGAAAACTGAAGTGTTCTAGGCACTTTGGGAAATACCAGTGCCTTCCTTTGCTAAGTGGCCCTCTGATCACCACAATCAGGCTGTGGTGGAGGAAACAGACAGATAGATGCCTCCTTGCAGCATTTCTTGGACCATAGCCTAACCTTTCACTGATGACCAAGATACCCAACTCAGGTGACCAGTGTGGTGGAGGAAGAAGATTTGGCTCTTCTAATTGCTGGTCACCCTTCCTGTCCCTTGGGCCTGTCTGCTGACTTACACACTCACTTGATGCGTAGAAATAAGCTCTTTTCACTCTAGAAAGACTGTGGTTTATGTACCTGAACCTATTGTTAGTTTGGGGGTACTCACTTTAATATCTGGCCTACCCTACTGACTTCCTGCTACTGCCTCTGTTCTGGAGGTCTTCTCATTTTTAAAAAGTTTATTGTTGGAGATGTGAGGGGACTTGACAAATAGAAACTTTCTTCCCTGCCCAACTTCTGAATCAACTGAGAGAGAAGAAAAACAAGTGTGTATGGAAGGTGTCACAGCTACCTATTGGTGCATAATAAAATAACCCCAAAATTTGTGGCTTAAAGTGAGTTATGATTATCTCTCATGATTGGTTGACAAGGCTCAGCTAGGTGGTTCTTGCTTAGGGTCCCTCATGTGGTTCAAGTCAGTTGTTGGACGGGGCTGCATTCATCTGAAGGCTCAACTGCCCTGGACTCCTCCAGTATCTTCTCATATACCTGGCAGTGTATGTTGAGTTGGGGAGCTCATCAGTATTATCACCCAGAACACCTTCATGTGGCCTCTCCATGTGCTTGGGCTTCTCCCAGTATGGTGGTTGGTTCCGACAGGGAGAGTTCCAATAGTGAGCATTCCAGTAGGCAGGAGGGGAAGCTGCCAGGCCAGGTAAGGGCTACGCCTAGGACTGACATAGCATCACTTTTGTCATATTCTACTGGTCATAAAAATTGTCACTGGGCCTATGCAGATTCAAGGGGATGGAGACATAAGCCCCACCTCTTGATAAGGGGAATAGAGGTTCACATTGCAGAAGAGCATATGGAGGGGAGATATCACTGTAACCATCTTTAGAAAATGGAATCTGCCACAGAGGCTTATGCATCTTTATTTTATGATAAAAGCTTCATTTCTGATAAAAGCTGATAAAAAATGTGGCTTATAGATTATAAAATGGCATGAGCACTATGGAGAAAAGTAGGAAGTTTTCCTCAAAAAATTAACAATAGAACTACCTTGTGATCGAGCAATCCCACTTGTGGGTATATATCCAAAATAACTGAAAGCAGGACCTTGAAGAGCTACTTGCACAGCTGTGTTTATAGCAGCACTGTTCACAATAGCCAGGAAGTGGAAATAACCCTAATGTCCACTAACAGATGAATGGATGAACCAGATGTGATATATATGTACAATGGAATATTATTCAGCCTTCAGAAGGAAGAAAATCCTGTCAGATGTCACTGCATGGATGAGAACCTTGAGGACACTATGCTAAGTGAGATAAGCCAGTCACAAAAAGACAAATACTATGATTTTGCTTATACAAGATATCTAGGACTATTCGAATTCTGCACGGCAAATAGAATGGTGGTTGCCAGAGGCTGGTGGGAGGGGGAGAGAAGGACCTATTGTTGTTTAATGGGTATAGAGTTTCAGATTTGCAAGATGAAAACATCCCGGAGATCTGATTCACAACAATGTGAATGTACTTAACACTGCTGAACTATTACACTTAAAAATTGTTAAATGGTCAATTTTACATTATGTGGTTTTTACCATAGTAAAAAAAAATCACACTATAAAATTTAATATGTGGTTTATATGTTTAAAATGTGGCTTGTATGTGGAAGAAATTGTCTAGTTAATACTGAACAGAATGAGGCACCTTTACCCACCCAGTCACCAGCAGTACCAGACCAGTGCAGGTCTCTCCAGCAGAAAGCAGGGGAGAAAACAGGCAGACTAGCCTGTTCCAGTGTTACCATTAGCAAAGTCACTTCTTGGGGCACCCCGGTGGTTCAATCAATTAAGCGTCCAACTCTTGATTTTGGCTCCAGTCATGATCTCACAGTTCATGTGATGGAGTACCGGTGTTGGGTTCCGTGCTGACGGCGTGGAGCCTACTTGGGATTCTCTCTTCTCTTCTCTCTGTCTCTGTCTCTCTCTCTCAAAATAAATAAGTAAACATTAAAAGAGAAAAGTCACTTCTTCCTTGGGGAAGAGTGGAAGAAGAGATGGAGAGAGGCCAAGGACTCGCTCCAGATAGCAGGAAATATTCTGAGTGAACCAAATCAATATTTGTTCTATGTCTAGCTTAATTATTATTGTGTAATAAACACATTATTGAATTTTCCATCTATTTCTTCCCCTCTCACCCTGATTTTCACAGTCAAATTATTTTAATCTGACTTCAAAAATTCCATTTTAATTGTAATGCCTTAAGTGAATCCAAATGCTTACCATTTGTAATTCTGTACTTTAACATTTCTAATATCTTAGACGTTCCAGTTTGGCCCAGGAGTACAGGAAGCAACTTCAGATGCAAATGTCCTACCAGCAGCAGGCCCGGGAAGCAGAGAAGGAAGAGGAACGCAGAGAGTTTGAAGCAGGGATGGCAGCAAACAAGATTTGCCAGGACAAGATCCGGGAGATCCTATCGGTCCATCCCGTGCTGCCCCGAAACATTCATCCCATGAGGAGGGCATGCCCTGATAAGCTCCCACCATAGTCTCACAGATGTTAATATATTTTTTCTCAGTCTTTTAATGTTTTTAACTACAGTATGAGTTCCTTTCAACTCACAGATAAACTTTCCTTTATTTCTGAGTTTGCATAATTCCACATAATGTTATTCCTTCAAATTAAACTTCATGCCTTTTTTTTAGGCTTTATAGACTTTCAAGTCTGAATGAGCTATTTCCTATCACACACTTTCCTGACTTATCCCCATGCCTCTGTTTCATATTCATTTATTAATAGCTACACTTTCTTGCCCCCATTTCCTCTTGCCTCCTTTCTCTTTTGTCTCATATACATAACTCACCATATCAACAGGGCAGAGCTGGGCCTAGGAACCACTTTCATAAGCCCACTTATTTAGATATTACACAAATATGTACCGTCCATGTGCCAGGCACTATTCTGGTTCTGGGACTTTAGCGAGATCAGAACAAACCCCTTGCTTTTGTGGAGCTTACTTCCTGGTGGAAGAAACCAGGCGATGTGATAAGTGTTATAAAGCAGGAAATGGCAAGAGTGCTCAAAGATCAGTTTGAGCAGCTGATACTTGAATGAACCACCCATATGGTTATCTGAGGGAAAACATCCCAGGCAGAGGAAAGAGCCAATGCAAGGGCCCCGGGGCAGAAATCTGCTTAGTGCATTTGAGACATAGAGTGGAGTGAGTGAGGAGAGAGTGGTAAGTGGTTGAAGATTAATCAGAAAGAAGGGGCCAGATGATGTAAGGCCTTGGAGCCATAGTAAAGACTGGCTTTTACTTGGCTGTGAAAAACTGTCATAGGGTTTTGAGCAGAAGAGTAACATAGGATGTAAGAGGGTTGCTGGCTGCTGTGTTGAGAACAGACTTTAGGCAAAACAGACAAGAACAGACTCAGTTAAGGAGGGATCATAATAACCCAGGTAAGAGGTGGTGATAGCATATGGTAGCCAGCCTCCAAGATGGCCCCTGATGATCCTCTCCCTGTATTTCCGCCCTTGTATAGTCTCCTTTCACCCTGAACCATGGCTACCCTGTGTGACAAAGTGTTATAGGATCTTCTAGCGAGTCTTCTTAAAAGAGAAGGGAAGGGATTTTTGGAATGGTCGAGTAAGGGGCTCTGGAAATCCTCTCCCAAAATGCAATGATAAAATGGACACCATTGTCAAAAAGAGCCATTTCAGGCCTGGAAATTGACCAAAGGCATGCAACAGATTGAGGCATTTATTCAAGAAAATCTACCAAACCTTGGTAAGAATGGTGAGAATCTATGGCATTTTAGCCTGGAGCTGCTGCCATATCTCCCTCAGCTACGTGGGGCAATGGTTCTACCAAGGCAGGGCATGGTATGAGGACCTGCAGCCTCACTGCCAGATGACGCTGACTTGATTAGGAGCAGAATTTGGAAAAAAAAATCCATGCTTGGGGCATTGTCAAAATAATAGTGATTTTTTAAAAAAATATTTTTAGAGTGTGAGTGGAGGAGAGAGGCAGAGAGAGAGAGAGAGAGAGAGAGAGAGAATCTTAAGTAGGCTCCATGCTGTCAGTGTAGATCCTGATTGTGGGGCTCAATCCCATGACCCTGGGATCATGACCTGAGCTGAAATCGGGACTTGGATGCCCAACGGGCTGAGCCACCCAGGAGCCCCAAAAGAATAGTAATTATAGTGGCAGTCAGGGAAGGCCAACATCACAGCTAACCTGAGGTTGTGATACTGATTGGGACAAGCAACAGACAGACCAGCCAGAAATTTAGAGGAAGATTTGGGGAACATGACAGCCATAATGGACTTTGATGTTTGAATGGGCTTCCATATATTCTTGGTAGTCTGGAAGGCTGTATAGGCATAAAGCTATATGCTTGCTCATGAAAGACCTGAGTAGGTCCTAGTAGTCTATGGATCCTTGGCCAAATGTAAGGTCTTGAACATACAGAAGGTAAAAGTTGGGGCAGATTTGCAAATGGCCTAAACTTTAAATGAGTTCCCTAACCTTTACACAGATCTATCAGCAAAAGGTGCAAACCTTACAAGTTTAATCACTCACTGAGTAGTAAGCTATAGTGACCCAGGGCCACCCCTAGGAAGCCAGCCTTAAAAATAAAACAGGAATTAAAAAAATGAGCAGACATCAGCGCTATCTAGCCAGGTTGTATAAAGGTTTAAATGAAGTCTAGAATGTGTATGTAATTTGATTAACTATAGAGTGTTACAGACATGTGGGTATTAGTATCAGATTCATCCCCCCACGTGAGGGTTCTCTCCTCGGTCTCTCATTTGTGTCCACCTTGCTCTTTTTGCACTCTTCCATTAATAGGGAGGTTCAGGGGTGTCTGGGTGGCTCAGTCAGTTAAGCGTCTGACTTCGGTTTGGGTCATGATCTCACAGCTTGTGAGTTGGAGCCCCGCATTGGACTCTGGGCTGACAGCTCGGAGCCTGGAGCCTGCTTTGGATTCTGTGTCTCCCTCTCTCTCTCTGCCCCTCCCCCGCTCACCCTCTGTCTCTCTCTCTCTCTCTCTCAAAAAATAAACATTAAAAAAATTTTTTAATTAAAAAAATAGGTAAGTTCTTTATATCAGACTGAAATCTATCTCCTCAAGGAGGTGTTTGCAAAACACATATCCAACAAAGGACTCATTTCCAGAATATATAAACAGCTGCTACAATAAGAAAAAGATAACTCAGTAGAAAAAAATGGACAAAAGACTTGTACTGACACTTCACAAAGAGAATAAGAAAATGGGTAATAAACAGGGAGGTGCTCAACGTTATTACTCACCATGGAAGTAAAATTAAAACCACCATGAGTCTACACACTCAGCGAAATGGGTAAAATGAGAAAGACAAGCAAACAAGTATTGGAGAGAATATCAAGCAACGGAACTCTCATACACTGATGTTAAGAATATAAATTTTAAGGGGGCGCTTGGGTGGCTCAGTCGGTTAAGTGTACGACTTCGGCTCAGGTCATGATCTCATGGTTCATGGAATAGAGCCCTGCATTGGGCTCTTGTGCTGACAGCTCAGAGCCTGGAGCCTACTTTGGATTCTGTGTCTCCCTCTCTCTCTGCCCCTTCTCCCACTCACACTCTCTCTCTTTCTCAAAAATAAACATTAAAAAATATATATAAATTTTAGGGGCGCCTGCGTGGCTCAGTCGGTTGAGTGTCTGACTCTTGATCTTGGCTCAAGTTACGGTCTTGTGGTTAATGTTATCAAGCCCTGCATCGGGCTCTGCACTGACAGCACAGAGCTTTCTTGAGATTTTCTCTCTTTCTCTCTCTGCCCCTCCCCTGCTCTCTCTCCCCCCAAAAAAACATAAAAAAAAAAAAGATTGTTCATAGCAGCACTATTCATAATAGCTCAAATTAGAAGTAGCCCAAATGCCCATCCAGAGTAGAATGGAAAACTATACACAATGAAAATGAATGAACTTTGCTGCATGCAACAGCATTGATTAGCCTCACAGACATAATGATGAACAAAATAAGTCAGATATGTGCTATGATGTTCCACTTATGAAAAACTCAGAAGCAGGTAAAACTAAGTTTTGGTATTATAAATCAGGTGATTACCCTTTTGGGGAGAGTGCCTGGAGAGGGACTTCTGGGTATTATTACTGTTCTGTTTCTTGATTTTTGGGTGGTGGTTACTCAGTGTGTTCACCTTGAGCAAATTCTTCAAGCTGTACATTTAAGATTTGTGCAGTTTTCTATATGTGTGCTGGGCTTCCATTAAGAGTTTAAAAACAACCAACCTTCCTGAAATAGCTACCATTGGTGATAGTGCTGCTTTCTGGATCTTTACAAACTGTATCTAATATTTGGAGACTACTATCCTGTCTCTTGCCATTCTCCAGGTAAACATCTCTCATTGGTCTATGCACTGCAGACCCTTCATCATCAGCTTGCCCTCTAGTGGTCACTGGACATTTTTCCAGATTTATATTAAAACAGGATGTTCAGAACTAGATAAAATCAGTCCAGAAGAGGTCTGCAGAGACCAATACAGTGGGACCATCACTTCCTATAATCGGCACATTATACTTCATTTAATGCAGTCCACAATTGAGTGCCCACATTCCAGTCACAATTGTAAAAAAGACATAATTGTCTTGTCCTTGGCAGGCCCTACCTGCTTATTATAAACAATAAGAAGTTAGAAAGGGGAGAGGCTACAGATTGAGCTGTGTGTAAACCTTTGAATAGCAATGTTTGATGTTCGGAAAGCTCCAGTTGGGGAACACAGGTGGGGAGGGTGGCACACCCAGAGAAGGCATGGACCCTCTGCCTTCCCCATACTTAGCTCTACCTGGCCACTCTGTTTGGCTGTTCCTGAGTTAAATCCTTTATAACAAATCAGCAAATATAAAGAGTGTTCCTGAGTTCTGTGAGCTGTTCTAGCCAATTATTGAAACTGAGAACAGAGGGTCATAGGAATTCCCAATTTATAGCCAGTTAGTCAGAAGCATAGGTGGCCCAAGACTTGCGACTGGCCTCGGAAATGGGGCGAAGGCAGTCCTGTGGGACTGAGCTTTTAATCTGTGGGGTCTGCACTAACTGCAGATAGTGTCTGAACTGATTTGAATTGTCGAACTTTGGTGTCTTGGAGAATCACAGAATTGGTCATTGGTATTGGGAAACACCCCAGTTAGTAGGTGGTGGTACTGGCATTTGAACTCTGTCTGGATACAGAGTCTATGCGTTTAGTTTCTTTGATTCACTGCCTCCCCACAAACAGGTCAAAATCAATGAATTATAGGCTTTTAGAACATAAACATCTATCACAAATATTTTAGTTTATTTTGCAAATGATAAAGCAGACCCCCCCCCCAATCTCCTATCTCTTGGTTCAGCACTTTTTTCATATAACATCATGATTTGTTACCAAAATCCAATGTATCAAAGCAGTCAATCAACCATATGCCCTTCAAGCATGGCTGTCTAGGCAATATATAGCATGAGGCTATTTCACTCCATTTCCAGCACTTTTCGGCCTCTATCCACACCTTCATGTTTGCTAACAGCTTCTTGGTGCAAATCCATCAAGTACACTTATGTATACGCATTCCACAAATTACACAAGGCATGAATATTTTTCTTTCTACAAAGCATCCTTCTCATATTTTGATTACCTTATATAAACTGGGCAAACAGTCTCTCAGAATATAGATGAAAATTTCATTTAATAAAAAGAATAGCTTCCTATATAGGGAAGTCCCTGAGATAACAGGAAAAGATCAAAAGAAAAAGATGTGATTCAGTTTATGCCTCCTGAGAAGCTGTTGGCTGGATGAGGGCTCTAGGAGCCAAAAATTGCCTCCAAGTATAAACTCATTTCTATAAAGTTCTAAGACGTGTGTTTTGGATAGAGGCTGAGTGTTATTAACTTAGTGCTTCCAAGCATTGTGATGTGGGACTTTTATTTGAAGTGGCTTTATAGATAAGGTTCTGGGAAAGCTGACATAACGAGACAGTTTCCTGTTAGGTTCTTGCCCCGTGGGCCATTAATCTGCTGTGTGACTTTGGGTGAAACTGTCTGGGATGCACTTTTCTTGCCTAAAAACCAAGGTGCCTCCAGGCCTGAGAGACACCTGAAGGAGTGTCTAGTCCAAACCCTTCACTTTATAGATGACAGAGTGTCTCACGCTATGAGGACTTGGCTGCACTTAGGTTGTTTGGTAGATTGTCCCAGAAGCAGAAGTTCGGGATGGGCAGAGTAGCAAGGAGGAACCAGTACGAGAATGTGCTAGAGGGAGGTTACTACTGCAGGCGACTGGGTCTCATGCCACTTGGGAGCCTTCTGAGGATCTGTGGAGAAAGCCTCACAGTTATGTACTGTCCAAGGTGGATGCCAGGCACTTACCACCCCACTCCTGCCCTCTTTTGTTGAGGGGTGCCCCTGTAGTAGTTGGGAGGCTCTGGGGGCTGTGGGAAGGCCCTGGGTGAGAACCCAGAGTCATGTGCGGTATGTGCCTGAGGCGTCCCCTGGTGCCTCAGACAGAACCATCGCTAGAATCCGGGGGGCTGAGGGAAGCAGTGATACAGGGCACCTCAAGGCCAGAGAAGTTACGAAGACTTCTGATCTGGCCTGCAGCACACAGCTAGAACTATACTTTTTGTGTGTGTACATATTTTCCGTGTGTGTGTGTGTGTGTGTGTGTGTGTTCTAACTAGACAGATGCTCGAAGCAGGTGCCAAGTCTTAGACGTCTCAGATGATCCTAAGCTTTCAGCACAAGACTTTGTCCAGAGCAAGTCCTCAGAAAATATTTCCTCATTTGTTTTGGGGAGAGAAAGGAAGCATCAGTGGCCAGGGTGAAAGGATGACCATGGAGTCTTCTTTCTGATTCCTTAGCATCCAGACCTAAGAGGGCCTCACAGGACTGAAATGGGATAAGGCCAGGCCAAGAGAGACAAGCCCCAAAGAACACCTACAATGGCCAGCAGCAAGTCAGAGCTGAGTCAGGAGGCAGAGAACCCTGACAACGAAGAGGCCACGCAAGACCTGAAGCAGGCAGGCAGCTGGGCAGGGAGATGTCATCTGAAGGAGCAAGACTTGGCCATTCTATGGCTCCCAGATCTGGACAGGAAATGTCTTGCAGTAGCCACAGACTTTGGCATAGAGCAGGTAAGGGGCTCCTGAAGGCAATGTGACATGTTTGCACTCTCTCTCCCCAGTGGGGGAGCTAGAATTTTCAGAGACTCACATCTTGATCAGACGCCCAAGGCTGGTGACCATGGTACACGTCTGCTTTTCCTGTGCCTCTAGATGCAGAGCCAAACTCTAGGGCTTTCAGGTGAGTGGCTACCTGGAGCCAAAAACAGGTTATCCAGATTGATGTGGACAGTGCGGGGTTGAAATGAAAGGCATTTTGCCCCTTCGTGGTCTTCTGGTCACTGAGGAAGCGTCCTCCCTTTGATGGCAGGCTCCCCTCTGCCTCTCTGCAGGCATTGGTGAATTTGGGGTTAGAGAAGGAAAGAAGATACAACCACAACCACGAGGGGGCGATAGCAAACACAAGCTTCGGTGTGGGGTGGGGAGGGGGGCAAGGTGCTTGGACAGGGTTGCTGGAGAGACTATTCCCTCACAGCAAGAGACCCAGACAGTAGGGAGAAGGAATAGAGGACAAGGGAAATCCCGGGGGTAAGGGGGATCGGGGTGGGGCTCACATGTCCAGGTGATGTTGGCCAGCACAGTGGGAAGTCTCTGGGTCAGAGAACTCCAAAGGGACTCTGGCAACATGGGGCTTGACTACTGCAAGGCCCTATCTTAGTAACAGCAGTTGGGTGGGGTGTCTTTTGAGAGAGAGACAGAGACAGAGCGTGAGGTGGGGAGGGGCAGAGAGAGAGAGGGAGACACAGAATCCAAAGCAGGGTCCAGGGATACACAGAGCCTTGATGTGGGACTCAAACTCACGAACTGTGAGATCATGACTTGAGGCAAAGGCAGAAGCTTAACCGACTGAGCCACACAGGTACCCCTGGTCTATTTTTAAGATAATTGGCTGTGAGTATGGCACGGGAATGCTTTTGAACTAACAGGTTTCTGCCTTCAGTGAAGAAACAAACAACCCAGGGGCCAATACACAGAAGGCACCTTGGGTTCTTTCCTCTAACTCTGAGCACCAAGAATGCAGCCATCACCCATCCCTAAACAGACACACACCCTTTTCCCCATGCTATGCCTTTACTCAGTAAAGGCATCCCCCCACTGTGGGATCACAGCCTGCTCTTGGCTGAGAGCCCAGCTCAGATGCCGTCTATTCCATAGCGCCCCCTCCCACCCACCACCCACCCAACTCACTGAAGGTGCCAGGCTCCCTGCTCAGCCCCAGCTCTTTGTTTCTCTTTCCTTTTCATCACACATGGCAGTTTAGCTGTGATCTGGCCCGCGTCTACCACTAGATTTGGAGCTCTCTGAGGGAAAGGGCCTGCTAAGAATCGACCTGTGTCCCCCTCAAATTCATATGCTAAAGCCCTAACCCCCAGTGTGACTATTTAGAGATAGGGCCTTCATGAGGTAATTAGGTTTTATGAGGTCCTAAGCATGGGGCCCTCATCAGACAAGGCTGGTGTCTTTATAAGGGGTGGGGGGGGGACACCAACAATTGCTTCCTGTCTGCGTGCGTGGAGAAAAAGCACATGAAGAGCAGTGAAGAGGTGATGATCTTCAAGCTGGAAAGGGGGCCTCCCCCAGAAACGAGCAGCCTGTCGGCACCTTGATCTTGGACTTCCAGTCTCCAGAGCCGTGAAAAAATAAATGTCTGTTGGTTAAGCCACACACACCGGTACTTGGATATGGCTGCCCAGGCAGACTAACACAGAACCCTATCTTCTTCCCCTTAAAAATCTCCCACAGTGCCTAGGACAGGGCCTGGCACATAGAGACTCCTCCACAAACGTTTGCTGAATTTAATTGTGATGTCTGAATGAATGAGTGAAGCGCGGTGTTGGTGGTGCCCAGAACCTCTCACAAACCCGGTGGCCTCCTCCGTGGACACAGCAGAAGGAAGACCAGCCCACCAACGCTCATCTACAGCTGCACCATCCAAAAAGCTTGGAAACCAGAAAGTCGGATGCTAAAACTCATTTAGCAGCAAAACCTGACCTGAACAAGTGTGAAAGTACCTGAAATGATCTCACTAGGTTTTACTACAGAACTACTAATGTTTTTGATTACTGCCCCAGCTCTTGCTGAGAGTATTATAAAATCTATGGCTGAGGCATTCTACTACCTGTCTAAAATCCAAAAAATTTAGAGTTTCAAAACATATCTGGCCCCAGGGATTTCAGATAAAGGACTATAGCCCTGTGGCACCTAAGGGGTTAAAACCAACCCCGCAGCTGTCAACCCGAGGAAGACCACCGCTAATTATCCGGTACGTAAATAAACTTCAATTGCTTTTTGAACAGAATGAGAAATAACTTAATCCTACACTAGGGAGATGTGTGATTGGAATGAAAACGTGTTTATTGATATACATGCTACAGATGAGAAGTTTATTTCATCAGCCTACAAAATGTGCTGAGTACAGTTTTTAAAGATATAATGAAAAAGTGGAGTATTACCTTGGAAAATAGCAGTGGTACAGCTTAAAGTCCAATTGGTTTTTTATAAATTGCCTTTAACAACTGGAGAAATCAATAAAAAATGCAATTATAAGAGCACCAAAGATTATTCTTTATGACTATCGGCAATACTACTATAAATAATACGATACAGTTAATTTGCTGAATGTACAAAGTATAGTATGTTTTCAGCAGAAAAGTCAAAGTCTTTAGTAATTAGTGCTCTCTTGGCTATGTCAAGCCCCCTGCGAGACCCTATGGAGACAACGGTAGAAGACTGATACAGTTTCTTCCCTTGAGGAGTTTAGCCTTGTCAAAGATCAAGACCTTGGAAAAGAAATAAGTTGGAAAAATACAAGGCAACATATGATAGTGCTGTGTCAAATACAATCAAGTGTGTAGAACAAACTTACTGCTCAGCCTTCTTTTAAAGGCTCCAGAATTTCCATGCGGCTTGGCTGAAGGGAGAACCAGGTTGGAAGACAGGCATAGAGATCATGTCTTGAAGGGGCATTTGAATAGCAGCACGCACTTTTTGTTTAGATTTTGTGTTTCTTGGGAGTACTTGGAGGAGGAGCTTTTGGTGACTGGGAGGAGGGTGGTATCATCCAAGTTATACTTTGGAGTCGCACCATTGCTACTCTGCGTTTCTGGAAAAGGGAGAGGTTTATTATGGCTGAGGCTCTCAAGGAAGATTTTTGGGAAAAGGTGGCACTAGAGCTGGACTTACAGGTCATGTGGACTGTAGATGGCCTTGAGAAGGAAGAGGATATTTGGAGGGGAGTCTGTAGGGGGCAGGTCATAGTCAGACGTGGACTCGACTCGGTTGGGGAATCTGTCCCATTTTCTGAAAAAGAAAAAGGAAAAATTTCCTAAACTCCACCTGATCTCAACAGAAATTGCCTACAGAATTTCAGTAACTGCGTACCCCACCTCGGGCATGCTTCATGAGCAGACCACCCTACCTCCCTTCTCACTAAGGGTGCAGTTTTGAGTAGACGGTTAACACTATTAGACATAATCATTTGGACCACTCACTGCAAGAAGAAAAAGGTGAACCATTGGGTGATGGGAAACAGGGTGCCTGCTGGGCCTTTGTAGCTTTCAGACTCGGGACCTGGATACTCTACTGACATCCAAGGTCAGGTGAGAGGTCAGACAATTGAGGGCAGTGGGGACATCCCTGCCATGACTGTTAGGAAATTAAATGAAATGATATACAAGGTCAGCACTCAACAAACGCCACATACTATCATTCAACGTCAGAAATTTCATAGGCCATGATACGTATCATATCCTTCCAGTGAAATTACGTAACAGCCCAGAGGTGCTCAGTTTCTACTCCTAGTCATGTTAGTGCTGATTTAGAACAGTATGGCTTTCTTTCTCGAAGCTGTAACATCTGTCATCTGCATTATTATTACTTAACAATAACAATTCATATGTATTTGGTGTTTTAGAAGTGTGTCTAGTTTTACATGGTCCTCACCACAGCCATGGACACTGGGCAGGGATTTTTCTCTTTTCGTAAGAGGTACAGCATCCGGACAGCAAAACGTGGGAAGTGCACAGTGTGGTGAATGTTTTCATGTTTGCTCCTGTATAACCCCACCAGAGCATGCTTAGAACATTTCCAGCACTGTGTCCCTTCCCATTCAGCGCCCCCTCAGAGATGACCACTGTTCTGACTTGTAGCACCATCTGTTAGTTTCGCCTGATCTTGAATGTATACAAATGGAACCTCATGAAGAAAGTAGTCTTCTGTGTCTGGTTTCATTCACTCAACATAATGTCCATGATTCGTCCATGTTGCTGCATATGTCAGTGGTTTGTTCTCTGTTTTTGCTGGGTAGTATTTCGCCATATGAATCTACCAGAATTTATTTACCCATTCTCTTGTAGGCAGGGATTATTACACAAAATTTCCAGATGAAGAAATCCAGGACCAGAATGACTTAGTCTCCTAAGATTAAGGGACTCAGTTCAGACAGCTGGGAAGGTCGGGATTTGAACTTGAGTTACCTGGCTCCAAATCCAGTGATCTTTCTAACATATACTGTGAAGCATACGACTTCTAAACTTCTGAAGGTTTTTTTTTTTTTTTAGGTTGCAGAACTTTGAACTACATGACTTATAGTGCCTTAACTCACTTGAAGAGAATAAGTAATTCAAACAAAAAGCAAAAGCCAAAACAAAAACCCCAAAAAACCCCATTTTGTTGGGAATCCTCACATGAAAATGTAGGTATGTACTCCAAGTGAACACCTTGCCCTTGGTAGGCTTTGAACAAATGCTTTGTGGTCCTGAGTCATTCAGAAGTCCTGGGATGATGGATTCAGTTCTCAGCTCTCAAGGTATACAGCTAAAGTGTGGGCAAGGCTAGGGGAAGTACCAGTGCCTCCCTAGAGTGGTCTGCCTGTGGTTGGCTGGCCCAGGGTGTGTGTGTGTGTGTGTGTGTGTGTGTGTGTGTGTGTGCCACTAATCATGGTGACATTCCAAAGCCCTGTTGTGCATATAGGCACTTACCTCTCCCTGCATTGGAAACTGAGGCCCATTGCTCTGTTTCTGCAGGCCCCCGCCTTCCGAGGTCTCTCAGGAACCAGCTGTGGCCTCTCTAGCTCTTTCTCCAAAAGGACTGATGGCAGTCTTGCTGCAGCCCAGGGAAGCAGCCATGACCGGCACCTGATGGGGGGAAGAGAAGCTGGAGGCAGGTCAGAGTGATTTGTGGGAAACTGGGGCAGGGAAAATAGACCCAGACAAGGATTTAGGACAATAACACAAAACAACAAATCATTTCATCGTAAATGCTGCAAATCAAATTCCAAGTCTGGGGCCAAGAACCAGAGAAATTTATGTGCAGTGAAAAGGCAAGGGAGGTAATCACTCAGGTTGAATGTGCTTTCCCAACAATGTGTGCTAAATACGGGTGTCTGCACCATCAAGAAGAGGGGAGACTCTTCCATTACTTAGCAGAGAAATCACATTTCCTGCGAGAGGAGTCATCCAAGCCGCCCAGGTTACAATGGTAAAAAATACAAAAATCAAGTTCTATCTCTGGCAGTTCCTGTGTCCGCTTCTAGACCCCCAGTCCCCACCTCATGATGTGCGCCTCTCCTCCGAGCCCAGCACCCAGTGGGCGGGGCTCCCTTCTACTACCTTCCCATCTCTCATGCCTTTCTCTCCCACAAAGACACACAGCTGCCCATCCTCTCCACCCCGGCCCCCGGCACCTGTACTCCTCTCTTTTCTGTTTTTTAATGTTTATTTATTTTTGAGATGGGGGGAGGGGCAGAGAGAGAGGGAGACCGAGGATCCAAAGCGGGCTGTGCGCTGACAGAAGAGACCCCTACGCGGGGCTCAAACTCACAAACCGTGAGATCAGGACCTGAGCTGCAGTCAGACACTTAACCAACTGAACCACCCAGACGCCTGTCCTATCTCTCTTTCCTGGCTCCAGCTCGCCTGCTCTTGGTGTGTGCAATACCCTACCCTCACCAGAGAATGTTCGGGAAATCTAATCTCCGAGACTGCTATGACCCAGGTTTGGACCAACACCTTCAAGGACAAACCTGCTTAAGGGCCTTGTGCCACCACGAGACTCGTGGGGATGGACTTTCAGGTGGCTTTCCGGCTTTTGTTATTTCAAATCACGCCAGCGTGAATAAACTCATGAGCCCATCAGGAACGTGAACTCCTAAAGTGGAATTTCTGGGTCAAAGGGAACGTGCATTTTGTTTTTTTTTTTTTTTTTTTTTTTTTTATTTATTTTTGAGACAGGGAGAGACAGAGCATGAACAGGGGAGGGTCAGAGAGAGGGAGACACAGAATCTGAAACAGGCTCCAGGCTCTGAGCTGTCAGCACAGAGCCCGACATGGGGCTCGAACTCACGGACCGCGAGATCATGACCTGAGCCAAAGTCGGACACCCAACCAACTGAGCCACCCAGGCGCCCCAGGGAACGTGCATTTTGATGTTAGATCATAATTGCCAAGCAGGCAGCCATCTCCTCATCTGTGCTACTGATTAACTTCAGAAAAGAAGGGGCTGGCGGACGGCTCTATGTCGGCTCCGTGAGGAAGAACCTGGCCCCTGTCGTGTTTCTTCAACTTTTTGGTGTATGCTTCAAGTCACGCTTCAGAAAATATCAGCAATTTTGTTGATACATCCGGAAGGATTGAAAGGAACAAAGCCAGGCAAGTCTGAGGTGACTACCACACACCATTCCTGGGGCGGCCCAGTGTCGCGTGGGGGTGTGTAAAGCCCCCAGCTGGCACACTGGGCTGATGTGCGTGTGGACAGAGTGCTCGACTGCACCATCTACACTGTCAGCGGAAGATGTGACACAAACGTGTTACCCCATTTCTTGCCTCTCAAAGCAAAGGGCATCCTGTTCATCAGAGTATGTGTCTTCTCCATTCACAACAAAAATACATGTTACATTGTATCAGAATTTAGCGATCCACCGGTGACCGTTGACGACTGCCTCAGTGTGCTGTGGGAGGCTAATTAAGAACCACTGAGGGGCGCCTGAGTGGCTCAGTTGGTTCCGCATCCGACTCCGGCTCAGGTCATGATCTCACGGTTCGTGGGTTCGAGCCCCGCGTCGGGCTCTGTGCTGACAGCTCGGAGCCTGGAGCCTCCTTTGGATTCTGTCTCCCTCTCTCTCTGCCCCTCCCCCACTCATGCTCTGTCTCTCTCAAAAATAAATAAACACACACACACACATACACACACAAAAAGGACCACTGACGGCCAAACCAAACAGATCCCCCAGGAGGTAGCAGGAAGTCTGGGAAGGTCCGTGTGGTGAGTCAGAGGAATCCTGGCAGGTGAGTAGATCGCAGCATTGGGAATCTGCAAGCAAGATACAGGCAGGTCTGGGCATCCAGGAGGAAGTGCTGCAAAAATTGGACGAAGGCGTGGGGCCTGGGCTTAAAGATGCATCACAGACCAGGGGGAGACTCTGGTGGGCCAGCCGAGGCTTTTCCTGGGGAAGTGTGGGTACGACATGGGGATTCCAACAGAGAGGAGGACACCGGGACAAGAGGAGGGTTCAGGCCCTATAACCAGAGTGTGACAGAGGCTTGGTTGTAAGGAGTAGAACAGAATCCCAGTGACTGGAACTGGAGTTCAAGGCAAAAGGAGTGTCAAGACCAAGTCAAGGCCATGCATCGACTTTGGGCTTAAAACTGGTCGCAGCCCTGGGTGAGATTGCCTGTGAGTGCTACCGGAGGTACGAGCAGCGGGGAGCCAGGGGCTGGACAGTTACTGCCCTGACCACTTGTGGAATGAGCTTTAAGACCAGCTAGAGCAGGAATGGCAAAATGCTTGAGTCAAAATCACCTTATATCTGTGAGAATTTTACAGCCTGATTTATGGAGTAACACATGTTGAAATAGAAGCAGACCATAAACTTTTAGCTAAAGCATAAAAATAAAATGCTAAATGATACGCCTCCCCACACTCCTAAGCTGTCAAGGCTGAGGATGCAAATATTACTGGGGCTCCAGCAGGTGGCTGCTAGTCAAAGGCCCTGGAAAGGAGGTGCACGCTCGCTTGTGCCCATGCGCCCGCCAGTCCAAGGCCCCACCACTCCCCAGTGTCGTCATTTGGTTCTTCTCACCAGCCTGGGTTGCTCCCTGGGGTAGGGGTCTTGCCTGTCGCTTTGTTGTCTCCGGTGCCTAGTAAATGCCTGGCTCTGTAAAAGCATGTTGAATAAATGGGTGAGGATGACAAGGAAGACTTTGTTTTGCATAAACGATAGCAGCTCCAGCCCCACATTTTTCCTTTAATGGGACAGAACTGCCACTGGACAAGGATATCCTGAGGTGTCACCTGTGATGGTTGAATTACGTCTCCCCAAAAAGATATGTTGAAGTCCTAACCGCCAGTGCTTCAGAATGTGACCTTATTTGGAAGTAGTTTCACTGCAGATGTAATTACATTAGATGGGTCATACTGGATGGAGTGGGTGGACCCTTAATCCAATATGACTGGTGTCCTTATACAAAGAGGAAAGGACACAGAGAGGCACAGACGCACAGGGAGAATGCCACGTGACAATGAAGGCAGAGACCGGAGTCACACAGCTTCAAGCCCAGGGGCCCCAAGGGTCCCCAGCCACCACCGGAAGCTGGAAGAGGCAAAGAAGGGCCGTCCCCTAGAGACCCAGAGGAAGCGCTGCCCTTCTGACACCTTGATTTTGGGCTCCAGCCTCCAGAGATATTACATTTCTACGGTATTAAGCCACCCAGTGTGGTTCTTTATTATGGCAGCCTCAGAGAGCGAATAGTCACCCAAACCACCACTTTCACTTCCACTGGGAAGAATCATGCTTAAGATTAGGACATCCTTGGGGCACCTGGGTGGCTCAGTCGGTTAAGCGTCCGACTTCAGCTCAGGTCATGATCTCGCGGTCCATCAGTTCCAGCCCCGCGTCGGGCTCTGTGCTGACAGCTCAGAGCCTGGAGCCTGTTTCAGATTCTGTGTCTCCCTCTTTCTCTGACCCTCCCCTATTCATGCTCTCTCTCTGTCTCAAAAATAAATAAATGTTAAAAAAAATTAAAAAAAAAAAAAGATCAGGACATCCTTAAGGATTAGAGAATCAAACAGCTCGCATTCTCCAAGGGGAGGGAAACAATGCACAAATCAGTGAGGAAAAGGTATACTATGCTAGACTATGATTGCAGCATGGGGAAAATAGAGGGGCTGGGGAATACGGAATCATAATAGGACTCGCAACCTTAAATGAGGTGGGCAGGGAAGGCCTCCTGGAGAAAACCCTGAGGAGGTGAGGGGGAGGAGAGCAAAGGCTTACCGGGGGACTGGCCATGAGGTATGTGAGGGACCAAAAGATGCCAGGGGAGTGGAGTGGAGAGCCGAGGCCACTGTAAAGACTTTGGCTGGATGAGTGGGGGGGGGGGGGGGGCAGAGAGAGAGGGAGACACAGAATCAGAAACAGGCTCCAGGCTCCGAGCTGTCAGCACAGCTGACAGCTGAGCCACCCAGGCGCCCCTAGTTTTTATTTTTTGGGAGAGAGTGTGTGTGTGTGAGCAGGGAGGGGAGAGGGAGAGAGAGAATCTTAAGCAGGCTCCTCACCCAGTGTGGGCCTCCATCTCGACTACGAGCTCATGACCTGCATCGAAATCGAGTCAGATGCTTAACCGACCGAGCCACCCAGGCATCCCTAAATATCAAGAATTTAAAGAAAGGATCTGGCAGGTGTTGTGCTGGGTCATATTAGAACCCGAGGCCAGGGGTGTCTTGGTGGCTCAGTCGGTTGAGCATCCGGCTTCGGCTCAGGTCATGATCTCGCGGTCCATCAGTTCCAGCCCCATGTCGGGCTCTGTGCTGACAGCTCAGAGCCTGGAGCCTGCTTTGGATTCTGTGTCTCCCTCTCTCTTTGCCCCTCCTCCGTTCACGTTCTCTCCCTCTCTCTCTCTCTCTCTCTCTCTCAAACATAAATAAACATTAAAATGGTGCCTGGGTGGTTCAGTGGGTTGAGCGTCCCACTTTGGCTCAGGTCATGATCTCACGGTTCGTGAGTTTGAGCCCTGCGTTGGGCTCTGTGCTGACAGCTTAGAGCCTGGAGCCTGCTTTGGATTCTGTGAGTCCCTCTCTCTCTCTGCCCCTCCCCAGCTTGTACTATCTCTCTCTCTCTCAAAAATAAACATTAAAAAAATTAAAAAAAAAAAGAACCCAAGGCCAATGGAAAAAAATGTGTGTCCCTATTTATATGTTTTGATGTGTTTCTTTAATGGTTAACTTTGTCCAGAAATAGATTTTGAAAATATTACTTATGATAGTGTTTGCTTCATTAAAGCAAATACGTAAAATGATAATACATTCTGTGTGGCGGATCGTATCGTAAAGGGTTAAAGACTTGGGGTGTTCAAACCTTTCACATCCCAAAGAAAATTGGTTCTTGATCACCTCTTGGGAGATAACCTGTGGGTCTTTGGAATTCTGCCTGGGAGTGCCTTTGTATAGCTGGGGCCTAGGGCCGTCCCAGGGAGTTCATACTATCCATGTGGTTTGTGATGAATGCCCGTTTTTATTCACCTGGGGCCTGACCATGCTGTGTCAGTTTCACCTTGGGGGTGGAAGGTTTGGAGACTGGGTAGTTACAGTTAGTCAGTGGGCACTCCATGCCTAGGTGACTGACCCCCAGTAATAACCCTGGAGGCTTGGGTGAGCTTCCCTGCTTGGCGATACTTTGTACATGTTGTCACACATCCTTGCTGGGAGACGTAGGTGCTGTCCCTATTAGTCCACTGGTAGGGACAACTGGAAGCTTGTGCCTGCTCTCTCCTGGACACCACCCTGTGCACCTTTTTTCTTTGCTGATTTCTAGTTTGTATCTTTTCATTGTAATGAACCAAAACCATGAACGTAACAGCTTTGCTGAGTCCTGTGAGTCCTTCTAGGCAATCACCAAACCTGAAGGTGGTCTTGGGGGAATCCCTAATCCAAGTATAAATTAAGTATTCAAACTTAAAATAATGTTGTGAGTTTTAATACACTTACCTAATGATTTTTCAATCTTTTCCCACTCCTTCAATGTCCTGGGGAAGAAAATTGCCTTTAAAAACTCCACAAAGGGGCATTTGGGTGGCTCAGTCGGTTAAACGTGATGAATAGTAACCATGATCACTTTGTGGTTTATGCAAATTTCAGATTACGGCATACACCTGAAACCAATATAATGTCGTATGCCAATTTTATCTGAATAAAAATAATAAAGAGGGAAAAGGAGGTCCAGGTAAAGGCCTGAGATGCTCTCCTTTAAATAAGGTGAACTGCTTGCAACATCTATTTTAGCTTTCATTAAGCAAATTTTACTTTTTTTGTCTCAAAAAGAGAAAGGAAGGACGGGAGGAAGGAGAGGAACAGGAAGAGAGGAGGTCAAAAGCATAGATGAAAATGAGGAGACCAATCTGGTGGCTTTTGAAGAGTCCAGCAGGAAATGGCTGGGGCCTGGTTAAGGGTGTGGTGGCAGGAGAGATGGAACGAGGTGGCAGGTTTGGGGCGTGCTTTGGAGATTGAGCTGTGAAGTCTTGCTGATAGATTAGAACTGAGAGCTGAGAGGAAGGGAAGAACCAAGAGGACTTTGGGGTTTTGTCTTGATGGTAGATGGTAAAGTCCTACATCCATATGAGGAAGATTTGAGGGAAGAACGTGTGTGGCAGATAAAAATCAAGATTTTTGTTCTGCACAGGTTAAGTTGGAGATATCCTGAGACATATGTGTGGAAAAGTCAGGAAGGCAGCCGGATGTTTGAGCCCCCCAAACACATTTTATTTGTGTCTAAACATCTAGTCTCTCGTAGGGTGCCTCAAACATAGCGGGTGTTTAATAAATAACATTTACACTAATATTTTGTCACAGGCTACGAGTCTGGAGTTCTCTCTTGTCCAGCAAGAGAGGGAATGTGGAATTGAATACAAGAGACACTAATGTCGGGAGAAGACAAGAGCCCCAAACAAGCCTTTCGTCTCCTTATTTATTGAGCTCACAAGATCTTACCCACGTGGTGAATGTGAAGAAAACAAGATCTTACCCACGTGGTGAATGTGAAGAAAACAAGATCTTACCCACGTGGTATGAATTGAAGAAAACAAGCTCTTACCCACGTGGTGAACGTGAAGAAAATAATCAGACAGTAATCGTTAATTTGTGTGTGTAAGAAGCGAAGGGTCTGGGGGGCAAGTGGAGATGGTGATCAAGGTACATTGACGCCAGATGGAAAGTAATTTCCTGCAGGTGATATAACAAGTTACTCGTGATCCCATTGCAATATCGAGCTAGCTAACCTCGGGTGCTTGGACCCCGTGGTGGTGGCTTTCCCCCTTAAGCTTTTTTCTAAACGATTTATGTAAGGAGAACCTATTTCCCCACAATATTTTTAAAGAAGAATCAGAAATATATATACAAGGCTCAAAGTTAGAAAATGATCCAGGTCATCCATCACAATCAGCTTCTTTTTGGTAGATAACAGTTGTCCAACCTTGAGGTGGTGGCTACAGGTTATAAAGGCCATTTCTGTTCAAATTCTGCTATATGTACGGACATTTACTAAACAAGCCTTCATTGGCAAAGTAGGCAGAGAAATCCTACAACTGGCTTTGTAAGCTTGATGAAATCTCAGGGCTCTGACCTTTTAACAGCTCTGACCATACCTGTAAGGCAGGGGCCCGGGAGGTTTACCTGCATGCATTTCGACATTTCAGAGGAAGGATTTTATGCCTTCTAGTCAGCGTTACACAGTCAGAAATCCTCCTAAACCATTGGCTGCACACAGGACGCAATTAGGATCCAGGTTTGGCTACCCTCCCTAATGATGCAGGTTCCAGAACACTCAGGATTCTTGCTGTGGCTTGTTTTAGCAAGGGTGGGGAGTGTCTCTGGCCAATCCCCAAATTATGGAATGTGGCCTTTTCTGATATGCCACCTGGCCAGCCTGGAATGTAAATTTCTGATAGCAGGAATTTCCTGATAACAGAATAATACCAGGCTACCCCTAGAATTCAAGCTCAAACTGATTGTGTCTACTGAAGTATTTCAAAGTATATTATAGATATTGCCCATCTCTGGCACCAAATAGAGTAGAAACACATCCATGTAGTGCCAGAAGGCTTCCTAGAGAAGATGGGTCATAGGGTAGCTCTAACGCAGAGGTTCTTGACCTTGGCTCCGCTCTAGAATTACCTGGGGAGTGTTTAAAGAACACACCCCAGAAGAAGTAAATTGGAGCTTCTGAGATACAGGGGTCAGCCTTTGTGAAGCGATTCCCAGGTCATTCGGGTGTGTCCCCAAGATGGAGAATCACGGCCTTAAAGAATGAGTAGGATTTGGAAATGGCATTTTCCAAGCAGGCTTTATTAACTTCCAAGATTGTGTAATTAACAGAAGCCCCGAAATCCATCCTCAGACTACCTGATTCTCATTTGGAATCAGGTAGAAACTTGACCGCACCCCACCCACCCCCCCCCCCCCCCCGCCCCGCCCCGCCAGACCTCCGTTTGATGGTTCAAATTTGATTTATTAATGGGCGATATGGACTGAAGGGTCTGCTTTCTGAGCAAGGCAGGTGGGGAGAGATTGTGAGTGAAATTCTCTGCTACTCAGGCAGGGCTCGTGAGCCTCAGCTTCCAAATTCTTGCCAGAAGTGACAGGCCTCTTGGCAGCCAACCAGCTGTATGGCTCCGGGAGGGTCCCGCCTCCTCTCTGGGCGTCTGTTTTGTCACTTATAAAATGAGAAGGATGGACATCAATCTCTTTGAGGTCTTTCCAGTTGTGACTGCCAAAGATCAGGGAATTGTGGAATATAGAAAATGAGAGAAAAAGCAAAAATAAAACTGGCTGTTGGGAAAAGTGTCCAGAAGAGGGCGCAAGAGGCCGGAGATAAAACATACTGTAGGCCCTGGCCATTCTCTGCAGAGACCCTGTCTCTGCTTCCCCGAGAGCAGGCCAGGCTGAGGGGCGGCAGTCAGAGGACTAGAGGCTCAGAGCGGATGTGCAGACCGTGGCTTGCAGGCTCTTCATTTGCATTTTCTTTGATCCACACCACCTCATTTTTCTCCTCTCTTCTCTCCATTCAAGCTCCAATAGATATGCCATTCCATTCTTGGCAGGGGGGCGGGGGGTGCTGGTCTTGACAGATATTTACATAAACAGCCTCTGGCCATGTGAACAGCTTCTATGAACAGAGATTTTGGGGGTCCTAGGAAAGTGTAAACTCCACCTTTTTCTCTCCCTCTTCCCCTAAGAAAAGAATGCAGCAGTCAGCTTGTCTAGTAGGAAGCAAAACCCTTCATTCCATTTGGGATTAAAGTCAAGCTTTCAATGAAACCCCCACTGAAGAGAACAAAGGATTTACAGTCTTACCAGTTGCACAGGACTGATATCAAACCTTCCCAGGGAGCAAGCTTTGAGATGGGGCTTTTCTTCCCTTGATGTTATCAATACTGCATTTGTGACAACAGACCTGAACCCCCTTTGGTGTCAGGAGCCAAGGTGGACGGAGGGCACGCCATCAGAACACCATCCCTGCCACCCAGTGGCGGTCCAGCGTCCCACCCAGTGGCAGAATTTATAGCAACCCTGACAGTGATAGTCCAGCCTCTGCTTGAACTATCCCAGGGACAGCAAACTCGCTTCCTCGTGAGAGGCCTGTTCCTCTCTTCAACAGTTTTTCTTATTGGAATGTTATGCTTAATCTTCTTGGTTGTCCTGGATCAACTTCCTCCCTGTGGTCTGAGTGTGGTCTCCACTACGCAGAACCAGCTTAATCTCTCTTTCACATGACAGATTTTTAAGTATTTGAAAATTATTTAAGTTATGATGTCCCTATTTCTCTGGTTGGGGCACCTGGCTTCACTATTCCTCAGACCCTGGAGTGGAAAGTCCCTCAGTCTTTTCTCTCTCCACCTCTCCTTGACATTATCTTCAGCTATCCCCACATGGCAGGGCTCCCACACTCTTCACCACCCGCCTCCACCCACCTAAGAGTGCAGAAATCCAGGTTGGGTTCTGTGTCAGGGTCTCGCCCATATGGGGGAGGGGGATCAGAAGTCACTGCTGAATCCCTCATGGGCTGAGTGCTAACTTGGAACAGGTGAAAAATAAGTCTGTGTTGCCCCCAGAAAGACTCAGAAACGACCCTGAAGAAACTGCAAAGTTCAAAGCGTTCCACAGCATCAAGGCTGTTAATGCCATTTTATTGTTATTGTTGTTATTATTTTTGTTAAGTGAGCTCTAAGCCCAACGTGGGGCGTGAACTCACAAGTCACGGGCTCTATTGAGCCAGCCAGGGGCCCGGGTTAATACCACTTTAAGTCCTAAGTTCCTAATAAAGGCCTAGTTGGGGAGTTTGCTCAGGAGGCTGCCCTCTGCTTGGTGGGCTTCAGACTTTCCTGCTTTCAGACTCTCTAAAGGGATTTTGAAAGACCATGTATGTCTCCACACATTTTTAGTTTAATAACTAAAATTTTAGGAAGTTTAAATAGTTGCAGAAGATGCAATTTTTGGCATATTGTACCTACTGTCGGCTCAAAATAAAAGTCATAGCACCCTTGTAAATGGATTCAATGGGTTCTCACTGCCACAGCATTTTGATACCCCAACACTCAGTGGGTCCAAACAGCACACATTTGTTATCTCACAGTTGCTGCGGGTCATAGACTTTATTAGCTCCATTTCTTTGAGACACATCTTTTCTGAATCCTCTGCCTGAGGGTGTCTCACGTGGCTACAATCCAAGTATCAGCTGGGGCTGTGGTCTTCAAGTCCAGTCTGGAGGCTCAACTAGCAAGGAATCCACTTACCTATTGGGAGAATTCGGTTCTGTGGATCCTACACCAGCTGGGGTATTTATTAAACACACAGACTCGTGGACTACATGTGGACCAATTGAGTCGGCACCCCCTGACACCCCTTAATCCTGCTATACATTAACATTAAGGAATCACGGGCATAAACAAAAACGCTTAGGCTCCAGAGATCTAGTTGAGGGTCTGCTCTCTGACCTAGAATGTTTCCCCCACCAGCCTCACCTTGCTCATCTGTGAAAGAGATTTATTATCCACGCTTTCTTTATAGGGTTGCTCTGAGGCTGAGACCAGACAGGTCACAGAGGAAGACACTTGGTAAATTTTCTGGCACAAGGTATGTTTTAAAATGCCTTTATTATTATTCAAAGGAGGGAAGGACCACATCTGATTGTGCGATTAGAAATTCACAAAGCCCTGGCCAACAATAGGATTCTCCTCAGGGAGGCGATTCGGTTCAGTCAGCATGAACTGAGCTTTTTCATCTGTGCCAGGTATGATTGAAGCTAGAAAGTTGGAACCAGGTTGGAGGTGGGGAGGAAGGATGGAAACAAATGAGTTTCAGGTTAATGCCAGGTCCTAGTGGTATTACTGGTGTTGTCTATCTGGAAGGTGGAAAGGTGGGTCTATGGTAAGGTTAGCATTGGATTTGAGAGTTAACAATGCTGTGAGAGGCAAAATGGGGGGTGTGGATGAGAAGAAGAGGTTCAGAAAATGGGCCACAGTTTTATTGAAGAACCAGAAAGCAGAATTAGAAAAGGACATCGCAAAGGGATGGTTAGAGAGGCTGGGAAAACAAAAGGAGAAAAATGATACATGGTAAGGAAGGAGATGGTTTAATCTACGGTAGTTAACCTAGTCAATTTACCTAGTCAATTACCACGCCGTGCTTCAGAGGGAGAAGGCAATGTCAATGGGTTGGAGGTGTTGGAATCACTTAGAAAGGGACTAAAGCAGCAATTTTTTTAAAGCTTTTAAAATTCATTTAAGTAATCTCTACACCCAAGTTGGGGCTCAAACTCACAACCCAGAGATTAAGAGTCAGATGCTCTTCTGACTGAGCCAGCCCAGCACCCCTCAAGCAGCATTTCTTAACTTTGGCTATCATTAGAACTACCTGGGAGCTCTTAAAAATCCTTTTGCCCAGGCAGCACCCCAGACAAATCAAATCAGAATTTCTCGGAGTGGGAGCCAGGCATTTGTTTTTGTAAAAGTGCAGAAAGTGTTGAGAACAGGTGAATTGTGGAGGACTTTGTGTCAGTGGAGACAGCTGGTAGCTCGTACCTCACGAAGTTTCGCAGGAAAGGAGAACAAAGAGGTGCTGATAGAGGCAGGACCACTGATGAAGCATGGTGGTGGAGAAGTCAATGGGGTCCCAAGCAGAGGTGAGGACTGAGCCTAGCAAAGGGGGTGTCTTAGTCCAAAGGAGAGAATCCTCTGGAGAGGTGGGAAAAGAGTGTTGGCTCCACCCCCAGCCTTTCTGATTCAGTACGTATGCGTCCTGACAATTTGTATTTCTAACAACTTCCAGGGTGATGTTGACGGCCCCGGGGCCACACTTTGAGAGCTACTAGAGAATAGGAAAGGAAACTATGCAGACAGATTTTTGAGTGAGAGAAGTGGTGGAGCCATTTCCTTTATGCTCCTGTCAGTGATATGAAGAGCTGCATGTCAAGTCCATGGAGAATTCTCCAAACTTTGGTCACTGCCTTTGCCAACCTTGAGAGTACAATCATTTAGCGTTGTGGAGGTGCTTACAAATTTCGGATACTAGGGTCCCACTGTTCACCAATAAATCAGAATTCCTGAGGGTAAGATGCCTTCCTTGGTACTGGTAAAACTCCCTAGGCTATTCTCTCTGAAGAGGCACAGCTGTAAAGGGCTCGACAGGTGAATTAAATGGAGAGCCTGCATTCTACGTGGAAAGGTCTTAAGTGGGAAGAGTTTAAGAAGCCTCTTCCAGGGCGAGCGGCTCCAGAACAATTTCTGCAGCGGGGACGGAAGGCTGCTCTGCCTGAGAGCTCACCCTCAGCGGTAATTCCTCATTCAGGTACAAATACCCTCCTCAGGACCCTGAGGCCGTCTTCCCCTACAGCACGCACTCTCCCTCCACCAAATCTGGCCAGCTCTTTTCCTTTCTGGCCGAGGCTTATCTTTAGCTGTAGGTTGAAGAGGGACTGAAGCTAGCAGACTACGCGTCCCTAGCAGGGGCGACAATAAATGAGGTAGAAAGCGGCTAGAGGAATGGAGAGTGCATCTAAGAGAAAGGAGAAAGTGCAAGACTTTCTAGAAAAACCACAGTCCTCTGATGGGGGGTGGGGGGGAGCCTAGTTAGAAGCCCTCGATGAAACAGGCAAACAGAACAGATACTCCCCTTTCTCCTAGTAAGGATTTCAGCCCAGGAAGCTCGGTTTGATGGAGGCCACCGTTAGTATATCCGAGTCTCCTTCTATAATCTCTTCTGACAACTGAATTTTGAGAAGGAGAATGTTGAATACAGCCACGTAAAGTCGGAGGAAAACGTACGGAAGCCGTAGACTTTCCCCTTTATTCCTCTACTCCCTCGCTCCTTCTCCCCTCGCCTCCTGTCAACTTTCCTCTTTCTTGTCTCTACTCTATCCCTGCCCCGCTTCTCAGGGTCGCAACCCGCGAGCCTCGGGAGCGTGGCGCGGCAGGTGCCGCACCCTGCGCGCACCTGTCCCGGCGTGCGCTCAGCGACCAGCAGGGGGCAGCCGGCCCCGGCTCCTCGCCCAGCCCCGCCCCCGGCCCCGTGGACCCCGCTGCGGCGGGGGCGCGGGAGGGCGCGTCCAGCCCGGCCACGGCAGGGCTCAAAGGCGGCGGCCGTAGCGTCCCGGCCGCCCGCTCCGCCTCCAGCCCTCCCTCTCCGGCGCCCGCACCTCCTCCCATACCTGAGCGGGGAGCGGCGCCGCGCCGCCTCCTCCCCCGCCCGCAACTCCTGCCCGGCCATAGCTGCGCCGCCACCGCGGGAGTAAAGGTCGCGCCGGCCGAGGGCGAGCCGGCCGCGGCGCCTCCAGGAAGCCGGCGGGGGCAGGTCGAGGGGAAAGAGACAGGGAAACTCTCGGCCGGCCCGGGAAGATGGCGCCAGGCGGGCCGGCCGTGAACTGAGAGCCGGCGGGCGGAGAGGAGTCGGGACCTGCCGCCCAGCGGGGCACGAGCGAGGGCCACACGCCAGGCGCGGTGCCCGGGCTCGGGCCGGCCCGCGGGGTCATGTCGGTCAGCGAGCTCTATGGCCAGGTGAGTACGGGCCGCGCGCTGCGGTCCCGCCGGCCCAGGTGAGGGCGGCGCGCTCCCGGCCGCCTCGGCCCTCGGGGGGCGCCCTCTCCCGCAGCCTGAAGAGGCGGGGGGTGGGGGGCGACGGGAGCCGCCGAGTAGCCTTCCCCTCGCCTCCTCTCCGGCGTCCCGAACTTCGGGTGGCTGAGAAAGTTTGGCTGTTCCGGGAGCGCCCTACGCTGACTCGCCGCGGCTCCCGGCAGCACCTCGGCTCTGCCCGTGATCGGGGCTGTCGACCCCTCCCCGAGGCCCTGCCGTCGCTTTCCTCGCGCAGTTCTCCCGCTGACTTTCCTGGTCCGTGGGGGCGTCCTCGCCGGCGCGGGGACTGCTCCGCTGCCGCCCCCTCCCTTTGCCAGTGGACCCCGCTCTAGCTGCCCTGCCGCGCCAGCTCGCAAGGGCGTCCCTCTAAAGGCTTTCTTCAGGTCACCAGTGGGGGGAACCCCGAACTTTAAGGGGGTGTTCGCACACTTGAGGTGGAAAAGGGGACCCGCTCTGCAGTGAGGGGCCCGGTAGCTTGTGGGAGGTGGAGGTTAAGCGATGAGTAAAATGAGATGCTTTAAAGGATCAGAGATCCTGGGGGAGCAAATTCTGAAGTTCCCGGGGGTGGGCGGCCGGAGGTGGTCCCTCTGCGTGGGTACCAGGAAGGCCTCAGTTACTGCTAGGAAAGGGTTTGGAGTAATGCTGACCTGGGGGTGGAGTGTGGATTTCCAGGATGCCCTCAAGGTCAGAAGGGATGTGCGGGGCTCGCTCCCCACGGTCGGGAACAGGTGCGGCTGGGTGGAGGCGCTCTGCTTCCGAGGCAGTTCTTTTAAAGTTAAGGACCAGCCGCCGCCGCCTCCCCGAGCGTCCACGGGTGCAGCAGCATCAGCAGCCACCGCCGCCGAGGCCGGGCCCCGCTCAGGCTTCAGGGTTGGGGCGGGGGGAGGACGGGGAGGGGCCTGGGCCTTTAAGCAAGTGCCCCTCCCCCCAGTAAGTTTTAGATATTTGCACGCCTCGTTTTTTCCGGGGCCGTGACCCGTTTGACAGTGTCTCGTGCGCACGTCTACGTGCGGAGTGGGGGGTGGGGGGGAGGTGTGCACGCGTGGGTGTGTGATTCCCAGGGTACACGCCCGGGCCGACAGGTTTAGGCGAGGAGGAAGAACGACTTCCGCATCCTCACCTAGCTTTTGCTGCCAGGTGCCCCGCGCGTGGGCGAGCTGTGCGGCTGGGTGGGCTGGCTACTTTTCCATGAATTTTCCGACTTCTCCCGTTAAATGATGGAACCCAGCTGGGCTGATACTCAAGAAGTGGCTACAGGGACTGTAACCCAGGTGGGGTTGAGGGAGCCTCCGGTACCTACTCTTACCCCCCCCCCCCCCCATGGTTCTCGGCCCCAATTGGAGATGGGCTACAGTTTCTGGAAGGGGGGGGGGAGTTGGAAACGAATGTAAGCTGTAGGGAAGGGGTGGGGGAGGTTGGTGAAAATCTCTGGCACTTCTGGCTTTGAAAAGCGCCCCGCCTGCTTTATCCCTGTGAGTCTTGGGAGGAGACCTCAAAGCGCCAGTTTTCAGCTTTTCCCTTTAGTGGGTTGTCATGAACTTGGATTAAAGCTGGATACCAGCGAGGTAGGGGAAAAACTTGGAGTGGAAAGCGCCAAAGCTTTAACACCCTGAAGTGCATGGAGATACAGTGCCAAATCCAGCGCCTCCATGGGCTATACCTGCAATGTATCAAAGTCTCATCAGGTAATTGCTGTATCATGTGAAGCGAATCATCAAATGAACCTGTAACTTCTGAAGCCGTGATCTTGAAAAACCATATTGGATTGCTTTTTAAAAAAAACCACACTTTCAGGGGAAAACACTCAATTTTGTTAGAAAGGAGTATATTGTATGTTATAGGTGAGTGTATTACATGTTAATTGCTAGAAATAGTTGGGAGTCTGAGGTAAAGTTAGAGTGTAATTTTCTGGGCTTGTACTTAAGACTAGAACTATTCTAGGAAAACCGATTGGGAGGACACACAAGTCAAAGTAGCTTAGTGGGTGTGAGGGTTGGACATAGCTCAAAATAGAATTCCTTCCTAGGGTTGGGGGGTGGGGTGGGGCTTTACCTGGCTATTAATGGGTTTCTAGTTCTTAATCGTGTCCAGGTTTATGAATCTGAAATTGAGACTTTCTGTGGCCCACCTAGTGGCTTCCAGATTGAATCTCTAAGCAGTTCTGTCAGTTGAACATACTTCTGCCTTACTATGAGAAGCTGTTGCATTGTTTCCTAACCATTATCCCCCTACTTGCTAGGCTGGAGTCTCAGTATGCATATGAATCACAAATTACGTAGAGAAATCGTGCCTGCTACTCAGATTCATTTTCTTAGGGAGATGATTTGTTCATTTTGGTGTATTAAAATAGCCAATGTTCTCCCTTTTAACTTGCTAGGCTAGTCTAACGTGATGAATGCTGGATCCAGGCACGCACTCTAATGTATTATGCATGATGGAAATAATTATCCATTATGTCAACAACATTTATAAGTGGGATGGAAATATTAAAGCCCTTTATTGACTATACCTGTTGCTTTAGTGGCCTAGTTGGAAGATCCTGTTGTGAATGAGATCTTTAAGTGCATAAGTTAACCTGGAAGTAAAGTTTCAGTTAAGAACTTAATGTCTCCGTCTACTCTTAACTAAGAAAATGCTTCCAAGTTCCTATTGTCTTGCTCTTTGCCTATCTGATCTCTCCAACTGGAGGCTCTTATGTTGTGAGAATCTTTTTTTTTTGTTTTGTTTTGTTTTTAGCCCTTGGCAAAGGGCACTTTGTATTAACAAGGGCACACCTGTTTTCAGATGACTGCATACCTCACCTTTGAGAAATTGGCTTCCTTTGTAGTGAAGCTTTTCTGGGTGGGAAAAGAAAATTAAAGTCCATGGCAGACACTTTGAGGGTGATGTCAAGGTGAGTCAGCCTTAACTACTCTTCCAGAAAGTTGGAGCTGACCATGGGTGATCTGGTCACAAATGGCATGTATGTGACAAATCTGTCTTGTGGGTTGGAAACCTGGGTGAATTTGTCCCAGGAAGGCACCCAAACATGTGCAAGCATGGGAGGTGCAACTTGATTGTGATAATTGCGGAAAATAATCTGACTTTGAAGTAAAAAAAAAAAAAATCAGGCTGAATAATTTTTTCCTATAAAACCCTTTATAGAAGGGTTATTCTTGGTGGAAAAACTTAAATATTTCTCAGATCATTCTTCCAGTATGCTGCTTTTGATTTTTAGCAAAGTGGGAAATTGCCAGACTGAAACCAACATCCTCCAATGACTTTTTGATCCCCCCCCCCCCCCCCCCCATAAGTGGTTTCAGAGAAGTGGAGTGCTGCTCTTACTAGTGGAGCCACCTTGTGTGTGTTAATGGTGGCTTTGTCCTATCCTTACCTATGCCTTGAGTAGTGCAGGTTTCTCCCAAGTGTCTGGAAGATCTCAGGAGCCTCCCATTTCCTCTGTACCCACTGGTGGAGGTGCTAATGATTCAAACTCTTTAGGCTCTCAGGTGACCTTTCAATAAAAGCAGTGATGGTAGAGACATTAAGTGCTGATAGTGTTCTTCTGTCGACCCTTGACTCTTCTGGACACTACCCGGTGCTTGTTCACTCCTGATGGCACCTGTGTTTCCGTCAAAGGTTCCTGCTGCCTGAGAATCCATCCCCTCCCCACCCCCCCCAACCTAGGCGCAGCCCTTCAATCAAGGGAGTGTAACAGTTGTAGTTTCCAATGCCCCCCAACCTCAGGAAAGGGACTGCCCTAAGGTGCAGCCCGTGCTCTTTCTAGAGCTGTGGAGGTTGAGCCAAAGTTCCTCTGCATGAAACTTTGCTGAATATCACACCCCTGCTTGCTGCCTTTTCCTTCCGTCTCCACTCCCCTCCCCTCCCCTGGGAGCACTGCCTAATGGATCACCTGAATCGGAGTTTTCATTTCCTTTCATTTCAGGATCTGATTGGGGGAACCCTGCAGCTTGGCTGCGTGGATGGTGAGAAACTTCAAGGCTCTGGCCGCCTCAGGGTCCCATGAAGCTAAGCATGGAGGCCGTTAGTAGCTCCTGCCTCCCTCCTCCCTTCTCAGTATCGCCCTTTGCTGCTGTTCAGTCCCTAGCTCCCACTCCCTTTCCCATCTGCTCCCCTTCATCAGATGGGCCTTACAGGCAGAGGGCTCCTAGCTCTGCTGCGAGCATCAGAATTCCAGAGTCCGCATGCAAATTGTTACTGGGTTCACATGGTATGTTCTGTATTAGTTGTGTGCAGTGAGCGAGCTTGCCCTGCCCTGCCTCCCATTGTCCGTGGTTCTGGTCCTGTGCCTTCTTCCCAGTTAGATTGAGCACCTGGAGGGCAGAGGCCATAGCAAACGTGTTTTTAGTCTCCAGTGTTCAGCACTGTGCCTTCTACTTAAGAGATTATTTGAGGGCTTGTCTCTTGGCTCCTTACCTGCCCCCCCCCCCCCCCCCCGGCCCCCAAGTCCTGCTGGAACTTCTCTGTAGCCCTTTGCTGACACCAAGTCTCCTGACTCAGACCTCTTGGGGAAAGCTTGGATTCTAGCTGCTAGTTCTCTCCAGTTTTCTTTTGGTTAATCTTTCACTTCATTGGCTGCAGGATGGCCACCCTTCAGAAGGTTTTTTGACAACCCCATGTCTGGTTGAAGTCTATTACTGCACTTTTTTAATAGAGCTGGCATTCACTTGCTATTTGGAGGGCTTAAGGCACCTCTGAGTAGAAACTAAATATCCTTTTTAAGGTCTGGCAAGGGCTTTTTGTTTTTCAGTATTTTCTGTGGTAATGGTCAACTATAGACTGCACACAACCTTTAAGTCCAAGTCCAGCCTTCCCCAAGTGATTGTGTATTTTGTTATATGTAACTTTCAAGGTAGACCTGTATCAGTTGAGCTAGTTGACCCGTTATTTTAGTAGATTCCCACAAACCACATTAAAAAGCAGTCCATTTAAAGGTGAGTGAAGGGAGGTGTCGGGGTGGTTCAGTTGGTTAAGTGTCTGACTTTGGCTCAGGTCATGATCCCATGGTTCATGGGTTTGAACTGAGTCTACCTGTCCTGTCAACTCGGAGCCTGGGGACTGCTTCAGATTCTGTCTCCTTTTCTCTCTGCCCCTCCCCCACTCCCATCCTCTGTGTGTCTCAAAAAATCTTGGAAATGTGTGTTCTGATGGGCTTGTCTGCACAAACATTTTGCATGGTCATCAGGCAATGAATCCTCAATGCACAAAGTTAACAAGATAGTGTTGCCATGTGTTGTGGGAGTGCAGATCCTGTTGGGGGCATTTGGTGGAGGCAGTGGTCAGGTGGGCTGCAGTTGTGGGGAGAGAGTTAGTAGTAGTGGGTTGTGAGTTGGCCTTGAATGAACAGGACTTGAAGTGGCATGGTGACTGGAAGGAGGGTGTTCTCAGAGGACCATGGGAGAGTAGTAGGAAGCATGGGGGCAGGGGTGAGCAAGACTGATCTTGGGGTATTAGCTGTAGTAATAACTTCACTCTTGATTGTGAGAGAATTCTAGACTTCTAGAAAAGTTGAAAAAATAGCATTGACTTTGTGCATTTTTTTTCAAATTTCCCTAATGTTAATACCTCACATAAGCACAGTCCAGATACAGTGTGCATACCTATGAACCTTATTGGAAGTTCATCAGTTTTTCTATTAATGACCTTTCTCTGGGTCAGAGTCCTTTGTAGGATTCCACATCTTGCTGAGCATTTAGTGCCCCTAATCTCCAATTAGAGACTGTTCCTCGGTTTCTTCTTTCAGGTCCTTGGCAGTTTGAGTATTGGTCAGTTATCTTGCAGAATGACCTTCAGTTTGGGTGACTCTGATCTATTCTGCTTACATGGGGTTTCTGAATTTTTGCTAAGAGTAGATCAGAAGTGATGGGGCTTAGTGCAGTTATTTCAGGAGATGTGGGATATCAGTGTGTCCCATTTCTGATGGTATCACTTTGATTCCCTGGTTAGAGTGAGTGATGTCTATCAGTTTCCTTCTATTGAGAGGGATTTACATACTGAGATGTATTGCTTGGTATGCCTGTCTTGTTTTTTAGCCACTTTGGGATTATTGAGCCTAGAACTCCACAAATGTTTGTGAGCAAGGGCAGGAAGAGAGTCAAATATGACCTTGAAGTTTATGACTTGATGTTAGGGAGACCATGAGCAGCAGGGGGAGGGGCAGAGAGGGAGATGCAGGATCCAGGCTCTGTGCTATCAGCACAGAGCCCGACACTGGGTTTGAACTCCTGAACCATGAGATCATGACCTGAGCTGAAATTGGATGCTTTGCATGCTGAGCCACCTAGGTGCCCATGGAGTAATAAATTTAAGTGGAAGGTATCTTTGAGAACCTAGGACCTTAGAGAAATGTTAAGATCTGGGGTTCTTACAAATAAAGATGGGTGGAATTTTCTCTAAAGAGATACAAGTCTTGGTGTGATTTTCTTTTCTTTTTTTTTTTTTTTTTTAATATCTGATCATGACCTTGGGGTGGACAGTCTTGGCTTCTGGCCATGATCTTGGTATGGAAGGTCCTGAGTATGCAGTTACATGTTAAGCTCTGACAGCTTGGAACAGGTACATTCTGAGCCTTGATTTATCAAACTGGGATGGTACCCATGTCCTAAGACTGTTGGAGGATCATGTGCTCTAAGATGTAAAGTGACTGTGTCATGCAGTGTCTGGCATGCTGTATGGATGTAGCACCTGTTCAGCTTGTGTCCCCCTTGAGTCACAGTGCTGGGTGGTGGCCTTTTCTCCTAAGCCTCACTTGCCATTCTGCAGGGGCATTGGCCATAAGGGGACTCGATGAGGGAGAAAGGGAAGAATGGTTTCAAATAAGTCTAAGTTGTAGACAACTAAGGCATGGGAATAAAAGGTTCCACTCTCCCACCACCCCTTGGGGAAGGAGCAAAGAGTGGTTTGAAAGAACTTTTCAACTTAAACTGTGCTTTCTGGCCTTAGAGTTTTTAAGGGAAATTAAACATTTTTCACAATACCCTTTTTTTCTGTGGATACGAATGATTATTGAAACAATTCCTACAATGTGGGAGGGGGAAAGGCAAAGTCTCTATTAACCCCATTTCCAGAAACAGCTGCTCTTAACTAACGTATAGTTTTCAGACCTGCGTGTTTCAGTGGGGGAGCTACTGAGCACTTGAAATGAGGCTGGCCCAAGTGGAGAGGAGCTGGAAGTGGAAAAGAGCTCAGATTTCTAAGACCATACAAAACATCAATGTAAAACAACACTTATACTCTTAGGTCGATGAAATGTTGAAATACTTTGGGTGTATCGGGCTTAAAGCATTTGGCCTATTTTTAACATGGCTACTAGAAAACTTAAGATTCCATGTGTAGTTTGCTCTGTTGCTGTTGTACATCAATAAGAGTGATGCCTGATACAAGATCTACTTAAAGATGGGATCATGGCATATGTATTACTCCAGATCTTCATCTATGGCCCCCTCCTGTAGCATATAGAGGTAACTATCATTTAATGACTGTACAGTACACCATATTATGGACTTCCCATAATGCTTACTGTTTCAATTTTGATGAACATTGAATTGTTTACAATTTCTTTGGTGTCGTGAAAAATGTTGCAGAATGTTCTTGGAGCCTCTTTCAAGTATTTACTTAGGATATATTCCTAAAAGTAGAACTACTGGCATGCACGATTAGTCCTCCTCAAGGTGACCAGGAGCTTCCAGAAAAGAAAGGATCTGTTTCTTCAACCCTCCCCAGCACTGGCCATTGTTCTTTTAAGTTTTGTTTTTTTTTAATTTTGAGAGACAGCATGGCACCTGCTCAGGATTCTGTCAGCGCACAGCCTGGTGCAGGACCTGATCTAATGAACTGTGAGATCATGACCTGAGCTGAAATCAGAAGTCAGACGCTTAGCTGAGATGCCCCTGTGCTGCCATTGTTGCTCTTTTTAAACTTACACCACATGTTTCATTTTTGACTTAATTTTCACTGGAGGATTGAGCTGCTTCTGCTTAGTGTGCTCATTTGTAGTTTTCCTTATATTAAGTATTTGTAATATTAAATTTTAGAAATAAGTTACAGAAACTGTAATTCTCAGGATAAAATACAGATTTTTTTTTTTTTTTTAAAAGGCACATTGGCATTTTCTCCACTTAGAGCTTGCACATTTCTGTGCTCTATAATGGGGTGGGGGGTGGAAAACTAGGATAGCTAACTTATGGAAACCTAATTAACATTGCAGTAGAGAAAAAAACTCTCGTGAACTATTGGTGAAGCCACTGTGGAAAAACCTATGGAAATTTCTCAAATTACCATGTGACCCAGTCATTCCAGTGCTGGGTATTTACCTAAAGAAAACAAACACTAATTCAGAGTCCTAATTTATGGACTAATTTATGGAGTCTTTTTTGGGCCAGGTGTCTTTTTTTATATCTCCATTTTATTTCCACTTAAAGTTAACAGTGTTATTGGTTTCAAGAGTACAACCCAGTGATTCATCACTTACCTAGAACACTCAGTGTTCATCCCAACAAGTGCCCTCCTTAATGCCCATCATCCATTTAGCTCATCCTGTCAACTGTCTCTGCTCCAACCCTGTTTTTTTTCCTCTGTATCTGAGTCTCTTGTGATTTGCCTTCCTGTTTTTATTTTTTTCTTCCTTCCCCTATGTTCATCTGTTAAATTTCACGAAGGAGTGAAATCCTATGGTGGGTGTCTTTCTCTGACTTCTTTCACTTAGAGTAATGCCCTCTAGTTCCATCCACATTGTTGCAAATGGCAAGATCTAATCCTTGATCTCTGGGTAATATTCCCGTGTGTGTGTGTATCCATTGGTCAATGGACACTTGGGCTCTTTCCATATTGGGCTATTGACAATAGTCTGCTGTAAACATTGGGGTGCATATGCTCTGAATCAGCATTTTTATATCCTTTGGATAAATACCAGTAGTGCAATTGCTGGGTCGTTGGGTAGTTAATTTTTTGAGGAACCTCCATATGGTTTTCCAGAGTGACTGCACCAGCTTGCATTTTCAACAGTGCAAAAGGGTTCTCCCTGTCTCCACGTTCTCTCCAATATGTTTTGAGTTCGTTTTAGCCATTCTGACAGGTGTGTGGTGGTACTTCGTTGTGGTTTTGATTTGTACTTCTGTGGTGAGTGTTGCTGAGCATCTTTTCATGTGTCTGTTAGCCATTTAGATGTCTTTCCTGGAAGAACGTCGGTTAATGCCTTTTGCCCATTTCTTCACTGGATTATTTGTTTTTTGGGTGTTGAGTTTGAGTTCTTCATAGGTTTTGGGTACTAACCCTTTATCTGATAAGTCATTTGCAAATATCTCCCACATACTATACACAAAAATAAATTCAACATGGGTGAAGGAGCTAGGTTATTTCTAAGTGCTATGTATTAACTCACTGGTAACTCTTCCTCGTAACAAGTGAGGGAGCTGGGCTTACATGACCTGCCTGAAGCTATACTCCTCCTGGGTGGTGGAGTATGACCTCACCCCCAGGTGTCTGGTCAAGGGCTGGCTTCTGCTAACTCGCCTCTACTGCCTTCCATGAGTTTTTGTTTCATTGAGGGTGGGTCTGCAACCTCTGTACAGAAGAGTCAGGCACATTCTACCTAGCACTGTCCTGCCCCTGCCCCCCCACCCCCCCACAGTGGCAGAGCATCCCCCCAGAGCCTAAAAGATGGCCTGACTGCAGAAACAGGGCAGATGATCCGACCTTGTAGTTCATTTAGGAGCTTAGTGCTTCTCTTCCTTTTACTACCACCACCCTCAAACCCATGGGCATCTTGGTGCTTCTTCACACTGTCCCAAATGCAGGCAAGATCATCATTGGCTTTCCTTTGTTTTCATGCTCTCAAAGAAGTTCACATTTTCAAGAGCTAAAAGGAATGAAAGATGTGACACTCAAGCAGTGTAAAACTATAAACTGTAACAGCTTGTTTGCTCCTTTCCAGGCACTTTGTGGCCCCATCTCCCCTCCCCCAACTGCATAGCGGGAGCATGTTCTTACCTACCATGCTTGGTGTCTACTAAACTTTTCATTCTAAGATTGGAGAGCCAAGTCCAAAGCCTTCTCGGTTAGGAGTGTGCCCTGCCCACTGTTGGCTGGGCAGTTACTTGCAAACTGAACACTCTTAACTCTCAGGTTGTCCACTTGGCTGTCTCAGACCAGGTGTCTTCTCCAGCATCTGAGGAGAGCAACTTCCAGAAAGATAACCAGGACTCAAACCATTTCTACTGTAACTGTAGGTGCTTATCTGGGGCTTTGTCAAAGTACTCTCAGAAGCTGCCCCTGAGTTAGGGGCTTTTTAGGTTGGACACCAGGAGGGAGGTCCTCGTCTGGATCCTGGCATGGAGGAGCACCGGTAACATATTAATTTGTTGTGGAAATGATCAAGCATGTAGATCTGAGCTCTGAGTTAATGGCTCAGAATGGTCCTCTTAACATGTATTCTACTGGCTCATAAATGACTGCCCTCCTAGGAGTGATTGATATGGGCCTGGTAGGTTTTTCTCTCCTTTGCTGAAGTTTGGGGGAAGGAATGAAGAGGCCCATCAAGAAAAGAAAAGCTAACGATCTTTCTCAGAGCTTCTGTTCTAAAGCTCAAATGTGTTGTGATGTGAAATCCTAAAAGTTAACAAGAACATCCAGATGCTTTCTGTATGGAGTTCAGAGACTTTCCTTCTAATATCCTGTGTACCACATCCAGGTTCTCTGGCTTAGAGACCAGCCTCCACAAGTAAACATACTGGGCAGTAGAATTCTACTTCCATATGTATTCTGACGTGGGTACTGGTCCCCTCTGGGGAAGATGAAAAGGTAAACTGCTTGAGCTGGAAAACCATACGAATACTCTATCTACTTGGTGTGCCCTGGCCATTCACTTGGGATTTAATTTAATTTCTCAGTAACTGGCCACCAGACCCCGGTGCAATCTTGCCAATGATGTGATGCATGCTTACAACGTATTATCTCATTTTATATGTGGCTAGTATCGTTTAAGGTGCTTTAGAAAAGATTACATATAGAAGGACACCACTTCTATGAACTTCTGAAATTAGCAAAATGGACCATCTTGAAGGATGAGGAAAGTGCGAGGGAACAACCATAGTAACCTTGGGGGGGGGGCATAGAGTGGGGGAAACGGGAGTGGGAAGTTTAGCAGTCTGCTAGATTGCATGGTGAGTTCACAGGCATTTGTTACTGTGCTCCATCAATTACATGTCCCACTGATTCTACTAAAAATAGGATGAGTTACAAAGTCCAATTTTACAATAAACCTTTGAGCTAGCTAATCTTGGATTTCTTTTCTTATGCATGTGCAATTGATGGTTGAGTGTGTATTTTGGCAAGATTGCTCTCATTCAAGATGTAGGTTGAATCTTCTCCCATCCCTCTGTTCCCAAGATGTGATTTTTGCATACTGTAGAAAATCCGTAAATGCTATTGAACTGGTTTAAAGCCTACCTGTACTCTCCTCCTGTTTCTGGACCATGTTGCTTTGAGGAAAGGCTCTTCCCCCCCCCCCCCCCCCCAAGGACCTACCTTTACTGTAACATGCCCCGTCATTTTGGCATGGCTTTGGCTTAGGATACACAGTGGAAGGCGCATCTGTTGCCTCTGGCACTTGCCTGAACCTAGGAGTATGGAGCCTATCAGGAGATAATTCAATGTTTTTCTTTGTACTGTGCCCAAAGGCTTAGCACAACGTGTGAATGTGGAATAACAGCAAAGTAACATTTGTGGGTATGAATGCTAATATAAAACTGCCTCGTTTTTTTGAATATCCTAATCTGTGCACAATCCTATTAAATTTTTTGCCTTTCTGAAAGTGAGTGCTTTACATTAAACGCATTATCTTTTTATTCCCAATTACCTCCTTTAACAGTCTCAGGCAGATCTGAGTCCTGAGTGGGGGTGGAGTGGGGGCAAATACTTCTCTCCATCCTTGACGTGAGGTCGAACAAAGCAGATGGCTTTCAGAGAAGCCTCGATGAGTCATGGAAGAAAAATTAGATGCAGTCTGAGTTGTCTTCTCTCACACAGAAACGGCGATCCTTCATCTTTATCTGAAGATGAATCTTCCCTTAGTTATTCACTAAGCCAACAAGTGTTCCGGTATCCTCTACCTGCCAGGATAGAGGTCCCGGCCTGTGCGTGAGGCAGAGAAGAGCCCATCCCTGCAAAGTAGTCTGTTGACCTTGTGTTCTTCCAATCTGGTGGTTTATCGTATGAATAACCTCTAAGAAAGTATTAGTGTGTTAAAAGGGGATAAATCGTTTTATCTCAGATTTAATCACTTAATTTGCCTACACTCATTATTGAGGGCTAGTGTTTGTTTATAAAAGGAAAATGGTTTCTCAGCCAGAAACCAGTGTTTCTTGGCTTTGAACTGCTTGCCCTTCTGTCACTTTACTGTGTGCATACGTGTGGGGAACTGGGTAACAAGCTATGTGCACCACAATGATGAGAATGTCCTTGAAATGTGATGGGCTTTATGACCAATATGGCAGATCATATCTATTTGGATGAATGCTATTTCCTTGATATGCCTTTCGAATTTAGCTTCAAATAGCATGTGTTCTTTTTCTTTTGTATGGTGGTAATCTCTTATGCCTGGGAGATAAGTCTTGAGATCTGCAAGAGCTCAAAGAACGAGGTTGGTTGAGTGAGGTAGGTGTTTGCTGACCTTTATTCTTGTTACAGACTGAGTGACTTGTAGGCATTGGGTGCTGGTTTTGTGGGGCCTCCAATTAGCTGTCCTCAGGAGCTAGACTTTGGATGACCTCCGTGATGGATTGGTGTAGAGCCACCCCGGCTGTCAGGAAAAGACTGATTTGAATGTAGTCCTTCTGGTCTGCTTGATTAAAAATCTAAAGGTTCATCAAATTTTATAGTTACACTGACTTAGCCTCATATATATGTGAAAAGATATATGTTGATATGACCAATACAGGGGTGTATAATTGCCTCAAAGTTACAACAAGTATAATAGTCCTAATATCTTTGGATGACCAAATGGAAAGCCCATTCTACCTGACTTCATAACTGGCTCTTTGAAGCTTCTTTCCTCCAGCTATGCATCAGGCAGGATGTTAGCCACTCAGTATAAGAAAGGGCCGAGTAGCATTATTCGTAATAGTCGAGACAGAAGCAAGGCCATCATGGATGAATGGACGAGCAAAATGTGGAATATCCATACAATGAAGTAGTATTTAGCTTTGGAAGAGATTGATATATGCTATATCTTGGGTGAACCTTGAGGGCATGACCAATGACAAATATCCTAGGAGTCTACTTAAGAGGTACCTACAGGAGTCAAATTCAGACACAGTAGAATAGGGGTTGCAGGAGGGAGGGGACAGTCAAGATCAGGTTTCATTGGTACAGAACTTGGGTTTTGCAAGATGAGAAGTTCTAGAGATGCACGGTGGTTATGGTTGTAGGACAACATGAATGTACTTAAGGTTACTGAATTTTACACTTAAAAATAGTGAAGATGGCGAATTATGCCACAGTTAAACTAGGGGCAGTAAGTGGAAAAGGGATGATAGAAGTTAAGAACATAATCTTTAGATGGAGAGGCTTGGGTTTGAGTACTGGTTCCCCGTTTACCAGTTGTGTGACCTCGGGCAATTGCTCAACCTCTAGGCTTCTGCTAACTGTAAAATGGGTGGGAAGCTAGTACAACCATCAGATGCCTGCTGATCTAAAAGAACACTTTATATCCTCTCCTAGGAGTTGCTAGGTCTTCTGAGAAGTTGTAGTTCAGTGTGGGGTGACATAAGGGTGAAGTGTGAAGGCTTACGAGGGTGCTGATTCATTGGCTCTAGTCCATCTACATGGGCAGGCAGCCTTGGATTGGGTCCTAAACTAGCAAAGCCACCAGTATTGGGGAGGCTCTATGGCTATGTGTGTGTCCTCTTTTTCAGGTGTGGAGAGGGAACAAAAGGAGTCTGAAGGCCTTTGTTTTGAAGGCCACCTATTCTCTCCACCTTAAAGCACCAGACCTAACTGTTGCATTGCTTAGAATCATGGGGCTTTGCCCCAGATTGTGCCGAGAAGAGGGCCCACCATGACACTAAGACACCTGTGTCTTTCTTTAGCCCTTTCTGGCACTGGGCATATCTGGCTTTTGTTGCAAGGATATTTCAAGATGTTGGCTCTGTTCTTAGGAACAGGCTTAGCTGGTCTGAGCATCCTGCCTAATATGCCAGTGTAGTATTGGGCCAGAAAGATGCCCACGGCCTTTGAGGCTTTTGGGACCAGTGGCGTTTCCTTCCATGCTGATCCCATCAACGTGAGCCTGTTACACTTGGCTTGGCTTTTTTCTTCTGTCCTTTGCCTTAAGTACCCCTTTCTGAGTTTCCAGTTCAGATTGGCTGTAATACCCACAACAGAATGGTGGTTGTTACTGTCACTAATGACAAAAGTTCTAAAGCTTTCATAGAAAGTTGCCCCTTGATTGGCTGTTCTTAGGTGGTACACATGGTCCCAGAGGACTTTGGCTCCCTAGGCCCAAGGAGCTTTTAAAGATGGTGGTCACTGGAAACCATGTGCTTCCCTCAATCTGTGGGTGCTGCAGGTACTAGAGCCACAGTTCCCTCACTTGGGGTGTAACAAAGCCCCAGAGAGCTGGTGAAAATCCAGATGCTGCATCTCAGTCCTGTAGAGTTGGATTTGGGAGAGGAGTCCTGTGCTTGGCTTTCTTGCCAGATCATGCTTCTGTATGGTACTCCCATCTTTGAGTTTCTAATTTTACTAATCCCTGCCTTGGATTCTGACGGTGGCTTCCAGATCTAACCTATCAAACCTTAAAGATTGTGCTAGATTATGGGCCTTAACAGCCTATTATAAGTGGTTCGGTAATCAGTTTTCTTCTTGGATTTCATCTATCTCCTCTACTGAATGTTTTAAGGCCATCCTTTTTCTGTAGTTTCCTCTTTCTCCTTTGCTTCGCATTCCTTAACCTTAATCCACCCTTCATAAAGGCCCCAGGGATCACCTATTGTTGGTATCCGTGAAATCTGACTGGCAGTGCGAAACCAAACCCCATTCAGCAGGCTGTTGGGGTTCTGCAACAGCCAGGTAGAGCGTTCTTCCTGGATGGGGCAGATGTTCTGGGTGTCTCAACTGTGCCCAAGTTGTGGTGTGAACTGTCTCAGAACTTGGAAACCTCCTTAAATACTGGCCAGAGAAGGATGTGCCCGGGATGGTAAAGAACCCCCACAGCCTCGGAACTGTAGTCTGTATCCAAAATGATGTAGTTCAGAGTTAGCCAAGTAACTGGCTAGGCCAAAACGGTTTTCCACTTTATCTCCCTCTGTAAGTCAACTCGATGCTGGAACTTAAAATGAAGCCTTCTGTGCTTGTGCTTTGAGCATGTCCTTGCTGAGCTAGTCTATGCATCTCAAGTTTTTTTTTTTTTCTGTTAAATGCTTGTCCAAGGTGGCCATCTTAAATGGTAATTTTTCACATACTGCTTGTTCACCGTGGTGAACAGTGGTTTGTATTTGAGTTAGTTCACGGCACCAAGTTGGGCAAGTTGGTAATTCAGTCCTTCTTGAACAGTGTTCTACAGGTGGAAAGTAGCATTGATTCTGCTTCGTGCCAAGTCTAGCCGTGAACTCCGTGGTGAGTCTGAAGCCCTATTTTTGCCAAGATGGTGTGTGGGTTTTTTTTTTTTTTTTTTTAAAGTTCTCTGTGCCGGCCTTGCCCTGGCCCACACCTGAAACGTCTTCCACTCTTGGTCTCTGTGGGTTGGGCAGTGTTGTAGAACAGATGTAGATATTTAAGAATCTTTATCTGGCACAGTGGTCGGCATAAAAGGTGCATAGGAGCTAGTCTTACTGGAAAACAAAGTCAGTACAATAAGTGTGGAGAATCAAGGAGGCATCTTAAGACCACAGAAGTGGTGGGTGTGGGGTTCCTGCTCAGTGGCAAGTTGAGGTTCTGGGGTGCTCCTGACTGTGCTGAAGGAAGTTTGAGAGGAAATATCCCTCTCTTGCTCCTTGTCAGTCCCTCAGTGTATCCCTCTGTCTCCAGCTCTGAGGGTTGAGGGTTGAGGGTTGGTGCCCCTGTCTAGACCCCTACTTCAGTGGGTGGGGCTGAAGATCAGAATCTCTTCACCTGTGAGCTTTCCAGCCCCAGAGCTGTTTGCTACACTGTGAACTGTTCAAAAGAGCTGCTCTTCTCTCCAGCCTCGGAGGCTCTAAGACTGGGAGTGGGATGTAGGGTTGACAACTTGAGTGCATAGGGTAGGATAGGGCTGATGTCTGGATGGCATAGCCCTTTAAGACCACATCAGGGGCACCTGGCTGGCTCAGTGGGTTGAGCGTTTGACCTCGGCGCAGGTCATCTCATGTTCTGTGAGTTCGAGCCCCATGTCTGGCTCTGCTGACAGCTCAGAGCCTGGAGCCTGTTTCAGATTGTGTCTCCCTCTAGCTCTCTGCCCCTCCCCTACTTGTGCTCTGTCTCTAAAATAAAACATAAAAAAAAAATTAACTGACAACATCAAAGAAGGATCTAAAATAACGATTCCTAGAAGTTACCATGCCACTTGAAGGCAAAGATGGGAGTATATAAAAACCTAAACAATGGTTATAAGCAGCTATGAGTATTGTGCCTTTTTAAAAAGTTCTTCAAAAAATTTTTTCTAGAGCATAAATACAGTAATGCCCAAGTTATGAAAATACATCTTCACGAATCTTTTCAGTACTATCTCCAATGCACTGAGCTGTGCCTTTAATCTGACCATGTAGTGCTTTGTTGAAGGTTATTTTGAGAACAAAGTTAATTTAGCATCAACTTTGCTTTTTTTGTAAGATGGCCTTGTTTCCATAAAACATGTAATTGTTATAATTGTTTTACTTTTGATGTAATTGTTTTACTGTTGCAACTTTGTTTTAAATGGGTCATATGAAGTTTTCAAAGCTCAGGGGTCATAATCTCAAAGTAACACTTGTTATCCTAAATAAGCATTGGCTATGGTTTGCCTGGTGCTGCACTAACAGGACTGAAGGTGGCTTGAGATACAACCAGGGATACACCAGCAAGAAGCTTGTGCCGTTGACTTTCACCTGGGATGATAAATGACAAGTGTACGATTGTCTTACAGGTATAAAAATTGTTGCAGCCTTTAGAAAAGGATAGTGCTATTGATTTTTATGTACTGGAGTAAGATCGCTAACCCATTAACCTCCTTATCTCTATTGCATCAATACTATGATCTGCAAAAGTGGGACTTCAAAATGGAAGTTTTGCAAAGTTCTTTAGGTGAATTCTGCCCAGGGACTCTCTGGCCATTGTGAAGTGTTGGCCTGGACTGAGGTACAGCTGTGGAGGGGGAGGTTCGATTTGAAGACCCACAGAAAACAGATGCTCTTTGAAGAGAATTAATGGTCCCACTGTCCCATGGCTTTGGTAAATCTGGCTTCTAGATGGATACACTTGTTGAGAATGCAGCTAGGTGTGCTGTTAAAAGTAATTCCTAGAAACCAACCAAAAATCCCCACAAAAATCTGTTCTGTGAGCGATCACCCTGCTTTGTGAGGATATGCTCCATGGTGAGGGTGGGATGAAAGGCGTGAATCTGTTTGCTTAGGCAGTTTGGAGCCTCTTGAAAGGCGAGAGCAACTGTGATGGGCAGCATCGGGGTAATTCTGGTGCTGTAGGACTTCTTATTGATTGGGATTGACTCCTCCTCCTCCAAGGATATGACTCCAACTATGTTCTAATGTTGACGACGTACTCCAGGGGATCTCCATAAATGGAGCTCAGCCAGAGGTAGATGTCTGAAAACTCTAGTGTTTGAGGAACAACTGGGGGATCCAGGGTGTATAGGCTGGTGAAAAGGAGCTGTTATCCCTGAATACTGCTGGACTTCGTCTCTTTTTGGAGTTTTTCCAAAGATCAGAGTGGTCAACAATGGGTATCTGTTCAGGGAGGCCTATTTAGCTTGGTGTACAGGAGTGCATGGCCAGCGAGACCACCCCCTTCCTCAACTAGGGGAGATGCGCCACCTTGTGCAGGGATGAAGCCTTTGTCTCTGTAGGTGTTGGAGCAGGCTGGATGCCACCCAGCATGGATGATGTAGGGGAGTGCCTGAGAATGAGAGTTTGACCCCTATGACCTAAACTACTTGCCTGCCTGAAAGTTGGCTAGAAATGACTATACAGGGAAGGAAAGCAGTGAAAAGGAAGAACTTCAAATAAAGAAGAAAGCCTATCTTTTTTTTTTTTTTTTTTTAAGATTCTACTTATCTGTAAAGTATGCTAAAAGAAACATCTATGGATTTTGTTTCTCAAGTTTCCACCTCCATTGAATTCTAGTATCCTTCAGGATGAAGGCCTGTATAGGTTGTGAGTTTAGATGCAGACAGGAAAGGGGTGAGGAAGGAGATAGGAAGGGCTGGCAAGGTAGAGGAGAGGGAAAGCACCAGGTGGGTGGGCATGGTGTGGGCTCTGCGGCTGGGCTGGGGTGGAGCTCTATACACCCTCTTACACAGAATGTTGGTTGGTTCAGCCCTAAAAAAGCTGCTGCGGTGAAGGGAGATCAAATCCCCTGAGAGCCGGTTGGGCTGTGGTTGGCATTTAAAAAAAAAAAAAGACATCAGTTCCCCATAATGCTCTGGAAGCTGAACTTAGCTCTATATCAAGTATCTAACTGGTGACAGATCCAAGATGGGCTGATGTCCTGGTGTTGGCTGGCTGCCTTCTGATTCCCCCTGCCATCACTCTGCTTGTCACTTGATAGGAGCCCTGGCATGGGCTGTGTCTTTCTAGGAACAGGGTCTGATGTGAGATCAGATGCTTTCTGAAGTTGTAACATGTCTATCAGGCAATTCCCTAGCACACTCTGTGAAGCATTTGTATAACCAAATGAAAGAGACCTTTTCCACTTATGCATGTGAATCCATGTCTAAAAGTATATTACTGTCCTGCCCCAACCCCCTAATTCTAGCCCTTTGGGAAGGGAGTGATGTCCTTGAAGGAACCCACAGTGGGTTGGCTTCTGCTTTTCCCCTTAAAAAAATGTTTGTTAAAAACGATTGTTCATATCTGTTGCTTTCTAAGTGGCGCACACACAGTTGTCTTTTTGTTGTTCACAAGTACCCTCTGAAGTAGAGCTAAAGAAGCTGACCCTCCAAATTATCAGGTGATGTGCTCAAACTTCCTCTGCAAGGTGGGCAGATGCTAGGCTGCAGGCAGCAAGGTCACATGGCATCCTGGTGTTGTACCTCACTGGGAACTGAGTGCTGGTGGAGGTGGGGGAGTACCATCTCCTGCGGATTTGCTGTGGGTGTGTGTTTTCCTGGATACTCAGTAGCTTGTTTGTATCTAAAGGAGTTAAGTTACAGGTCACTATTTGTTACTGTGTGTGTCTTTCCAGTTTCTGGTCTTAGTATCTTCAGGCTGACTCCACAAAAATGCACACTGACTTGCTCTATATCTAAGTAGCATAGAGGGAGTGGGGTTAAGGGAGAGTATGGAGTTCTCTGCTTGGAGACTTAGTTGCATGTTACAAATTTATCAAGTTTGATTTTTAACACTAACTACCTTGGCCAAGTCCTTGGATCTCTCTAGGCCTCTGTTTCCTCATTTACTGAATGAAGTAGGACCAGGTCTTTTAGGTCCTTGTGTGATTTTTGCAAGAGTATCCCTTAATCTGGGTCACAATGTATATGTTGAAAAGAGCAGTGCTGCCTCTTTCGTCTCACTACGTAGGGTGAAACTGTTCAGCCTGAAAGTGTGTACATTTTCCAAAGATTCTACTCACCATGAAAGATGCTTAGCAGACAAAGCAAAGATGCTATCCCTGTTTCTCCCCACCACCTCCCCATTCCCAGTTTAGTAAGGGCAGCATCAGGGATTTAATCCTAAACCCTGAGTTTAGGGCATCCTCCCTCCATACCCAGTCTATCTGCAAGCACATTGACTCAACTTCCAAACAGTCCGGATCCTTGCTTCTCTCCTGGCTCACTGCTCTGGCCATCCAACCTACCCCAGTGTCTGGCTGGATAATGGCAATGGTCTCCTGACTGGCTTTCCTGCTTCTTCCCTGTCTCCTTCCAGCTTCTCCCAGTAGCCAGATGAATCATAGAAAGTGCTCATTGGACTCAGTCATTCCTCTTTTTGAAACCACCTAGCAGCTGCTTTGCTTCTGGAAGAAAACCCAAACCTGTGCTGGGCCTATAGGACCCTACATAATTTGGCTCTTGCCCACTCTTAGGGGATAGTATCCTAGTTTTCCTCCCTTGCTGGTCTGTCCATTCTGGCTGCCTCCTTGCTTGTTCATGGAACTCTGCAGTCGTCTTGCCCCTTTAGTGCTTTTGCCCTAGTCCTGCATCAGTGTTCTCTTCTGGTCCTGTCCTCCTCCCCCCCCCCCCCCCCCCCCCCCCCCGTGGCTGCTGCTCCTCACCCAAGCCTCTGTGGGGTCACCTCCTTGGACACCTTCTCTGCCACCTACTCCATCTATTCCTCATTCTCTTTGCACTTAGTGTGGTACCTGGCACTTGGTTGTCTGAGCTAGATCCTGTGTATGAGGGATGTATGAGAGCAGTACTTAGCATACTCTTCCTCAAATCTCCAGTGCCAACAATGTGTGTAGTACATAGATGGTAGTCAAACATTTAGAGCCAAGGAAACTTGAGGGTGTTGGGGTGGCTCAGTCAGTTAGGCGTCTGACTTTGGCTCAGGACATGATCTCGGGGTCTGTGGGTTTGAGCCCCATGTCAGGGCTCTGTGCTGACAGCTCAGTCTGGAGCCTGCTTCTGATTCTGTCTCCTCCTCTCTGCCCCTCCCCTACTCGTGGTCTGTCTCTCAAAACATTAAGACAAAAGACAAAGATTCACCTTATAAAGTTGCAGTTGGCAGACTCCCTTATCTTCGATTTTTAGTAATAGAATGAGGGAGATGTACCCCATCACTGAGTAGGAGAGTCTTGTTAGAGCCTGCCCAGACTTCAGCATGATAGGACTCACTGGATCAGGAACCTACTGGGAATGTCAAGTCCCTAGGCCTGGGCATCAGTGTGCTTTCTCTCCAGGTCATCTTGCAAGATGAAATGGTCTGGACTCTGTGTTCATTCATGTTCACACTCACATGTTGGGATGCCCTAGCACAGTTCAGCCTTGAGGAACACAGGCCCCCAGTGGTCATTAGAACAAAGTCCTCTGCTGATTCTGTGGACGTAAGCAGCCACTCTGGTTAGATCCCTCTTTTTTTTTTTTTTTTTTTTTTGGGGGGGGGGGGTGGGGTGGGTGGGTAAGTAAACACCGGGAGGAAGACTTCTGCCTTTGCAAAGCTGGTTTTGGAATTGGTTATCAGAGGAGGAGACTAGTGGCTCTTTGCCTGTGATCTTTTCAGGTTTGTTTTCAGGGCATGCTAGATGGGACAGTGCTTGGCTCTGCAGTCACGAGGTGACGACCATTTGTGGTGGCTGGTTCCTTGTTCAGGATCCTCTGCCCCCTCCTCCTAACCTCTTGACAACATCTTCCTGTGCAGCCATGTGTCTTAGGCTGAAACTCGAACTCTCCAGCATTCTAGGCTTCATGGCACATGAACTAAGAAGTATCCTTCTGTTTATGCCAGCTTGAAGTCTTCTCTAGCTGGAGCATCATGACTGATGCGTTATCAGTTGATTACTGCCTTGTATGACTGACTCTTTCCTGCTGGCAGAATGTCCACTCTTCTCCTGATACACCTTGAGCTTTTCTGTAGCCATGCTGCTTCTATGTGGAATATTCTTCTTCCCCTAAGTTCCTTCTCAAGGCTAAGATTTAGCTTTTTCCGTAAACCCTCCTTTGACTACCTCAGCCTGGGGGAATCTACTCTTGGTTCTCCAAAGCAGGTACCTTGAGGTCTGTGTTACTTGGTCTTGGCATTTGCTTGTCTGCTCTTAAGCCTCTGCTTGTGCCATAGGTCTGCAGTGTTAAGTTCTTAGATGATTGTTTAACTTTTTGCATACTTTATCTCCTCAACTCCTCCATGAGGGCAGGGACTGTGCCAAGGGCCCAGCACAGTCTTATGTAATCGGTATTTAGCACTTGCTGATCTGAACAACTGGGCTGCAGGAGGACGGGCAGCCAAGCATTTGAGATGCTGGTATCTCAGAAGCTTTGAAGGGCCTGAAAAATACTGAGGGGATGCTAAGGGAATATAAGGGGAGCCTCAGGGAAGCAGGGATGGGCTCCTCATGGGGAACCATAGTTTACTCAGTGCCCCCCCCCCCCCCCCCCCCCCACCAAATTGCGGTATCTTACCAAAGTATAGTAGACCGTCACACCTAGGATTTTGTCACTGATAAGGTTAAGATACAAAACCCTTCGATCTCCAGGGTCTCTTCCCTCTCCAACATACCCGTTTCCATCCCCTCTTTAATCTCTAACAGCCACTAATTGGTTGTGTTTATAGAATTTCATTAGAATGTTACACATATGGAGTCCTACAGTATGTGACCTTTTTCCTCATTAAACCTGTTGGAAATTGGCTTCAGTTGTTGCAGGATGATTCCTTATTGCCGTATCATTTCGTGGTGTCGATGTACCACAGTTTGACCATTTATCTGCTGAAGGACCTACAGGCCGTTTCCAGTTCATGGCTATTAGGAAGAAAGCTGCTATAAACCTTGGTGTACAGGCTTTTGGGTGAATGTAAATTTTAACTTCTTGGAGAGAAATGCCCAGAAGTGCAGATTCTGGGTTTTTGGGTTCATGTTTAGTTTTTAAGAAACTGCCCAATGTATGAGTGATCTGTTTTTTCAACTCCTCAGCATTTTGTCATTATTTTTAAAAATAAACTTGTAATTTTAGAACCTTCTCAGATTTACAGAAAAAAGATGGTTCTAAAGAGTTCCACATCCCCGTTTCTATTAACCTATTAGTGTGCTACACTCGTTACAGTGAAATCAATATTCACACGTTCTTAATGAAAGCTTGCACTCTGCTCCCAGTTCCTTGGTTCTTAGCGTCCTGGATGCTCCTGGTGTAGCTGAGGAGCAGTGATGGGGACGTCCTGAGACGTCTCGGGTGCTGTGGTGGGAAGGAGAATCCAGGAAGGGCCCCCTTGATGTGGGCCTTCCGTTGAGAGAGACAAAGGGAATGCAGGCATATTCAAGGAAGGGACAGCCCGGCTTCTAAAATGCCAGCTGTCAGAATTGTCCTGAGTATTCTGGAACTGCAGGCATCTGAAAGGACCTCAATAAATCACCTTGTCACCAGATTTTCCACTTTCTTAGCTGTTGGACAAGTTTGACTTGGCCTTCATCCTGACCTTTGGTGTGCTTTGGTGGTTTGAGGGGAGGCAGGCAAAGGGAGAGGTCTGCCTCTGACGCAGTTGGAGTTGGTGAAGCCAGAGGACTGGTCTCCATTGGGCCCTTGCCTTAGGGGTTAGCATTTTAATTAGCCATCTATCAATGCGGTGCTGAATAATGGAGAATTAACAAAAAGCCAAGGCCCCATGTGGTACTTCACAGAAGTACAATATAAATAGCATGGAACCTTGACCTATGAGAAATTTTACAACTTTCTGTAATGATGTGTTGTATTTCTGAGCAGTTGGGTAACCTGGACTGGAAGCCCCCAGGGCAGCCGTGGCTTTTATGCTGAACACACAGGTTTCTACACATGATGATAAAGTGTTTGTGCCTCACACATGGGGCCCGATGGCAGGTGGGCTTGGGTTTTAGAGATTTGAACATTCAAGTTACATATATAGCTTGAAAAAATGGACAAAAGGACCCCAAGGCATAGGAGATAATCACTTGATGGATCATTGCCTGTCGCAGCTGGGAAGGGAGGAGCAAGAGGGCTTTCATGTAGGGCAGTGGGTCTTAAACCAGATCTTCAAGTCAATGGGATGTGGTCTGGATGACAGCAAGGAGGCAGTGTTTACATGAATGTTCATGGGGTAGAATCTGATTGCTACAGCTATTTCTTGCTGTGAGTTTATTCTCATCTATAGATGGAGTCTCCAGATTGAGGCTGGGACAGTTGGTAAACCTCAGAAGGGGGAGGGTGAATGGGGTGGGAAAGAAACCGATGCCAGGAGTTTTACACCCATCATCTAGGTGACTTTGGTCTTTTCATTTCAGGGGTCAGGAATAATCTCACACATGTTTTAAAAAAAAAAACAAAACAAAACTGTCCTCTGTACCTGGAGACCTGCAGTGACTCCAGGGAAGGCACCCAATATATCTCTTCAAACAAGAGATGCTCAGTGAGGTCTTTGAACTTCCAAACAGTGAATGCATATAAGGAGGCAAAAGCAGAGGGAACCCTGTGCAACACACAGCAAGGATTTTCCTAGGGAACTGCAGGAGAGACTTGGATGTTTGGACAGACAGTCCCAGCTGGGTTGTGCTTTGCCAGGATGGTAGTTGATGAAAATGCATTGGGGGATTCAGGTAACTATTAACTTGTAGGACTGAAACCCTGAATCTAGTGTGTTCAAGATTGGCAACTCTTCCCAAGTGAAATAAAAATTGATATCCAAGACTGATAAATGGATACTTGCACTTGGTTTTGCTAAAGATGGAAATGTGGTAGGTCACACCTGGTGGGGGGGAAGCTCTAGTGTACCTCCCTCCTCCCCCAAAGTTATACACTGAGAATGTGAGGGTGACCTGTCACCCCACTGATCTCCACGTTGATTGAGCTGATTTGGTCAGCTAGGAGATGTCCCCTTCCTCACCACTGCACATGCATCCCTTCCACAACTGCACTCAGTGGAGGAGGATCACCTTCCCCAATACAGGACTGTTCTTTGGTGAAGGGAATAGGTGTAGGTGCCCTTCCCTGCTAGACAAGCCCTCAAGGTCCATTTGCAGGAGAACACAGGGTAGTCAAACTTCTAAGACCTACCACCCTCACCCCCAAATTAAAGCTGTGCATTAAGTTCCTATTAGTGATATCTTCATGGGAGACCCTTACTTAACCTCTTCTGATGCGGAATCTTAGGAAATCGAAACTCTGAACTGATGATTTTTCTCTTGGTAGCTGGGGATGGGAAGTAGGAGTTAGAGGGCAATATCTTTGTATACAAAGCAGTTCAATTTTTTTTTTTTTTGTGTGTGTGTGCAATGAACTTAGTCACAACAAATTAGAGTAAAATATTTGGAGGATTATATGGCCTATAATTGGGATGTACCAATCTTTTTTTAACCTGATCTTTTTTTAATTTTTTTTAATGTTTGTTTATTTTTGAGACTGAGACAGAGCATGAACAGGGGAGGAACAGAGAAGGGAGACACACAATCTGAAACAGGCTCCAGGCTCTGAGCTTGTCAGCACAGAGCCCGACGTGGGGCTCGAACTCACGGACCGTGAGATCATGACCTGAGCCGAAGTCAGATGCTTAACTGACCAAGCCACCCAGGCGCCCCTTTAACCTGATCTTGAAACAGAAGACATAATCTGCTTGTGCCTATCCTTTCTGTTGCATAACTTAAAAGCCATTTGAGAAAATAATTTGGGCTTCTGTTACTGATCTTCCCCATCAGTTAGGTGAACCCACTATAGGGATTGCTCAAAATGTGTGGCAGGAAGTCCTAAGGCTGGTATGTGTTCTCAGGAAGACAGGAAGGGCTTGCTGAGAACTGGTGTAGGGTAATGACTCCTCTGGTAACGGATAGGATGGGGACAAGTCTGAGTCTCTCCATTTTGGGAGAGAACTTTTGATGAAGTGCCCAAACCTTGGGGTGGAGGAGAGCCATCCACTAGCTTTGTAGCTTGAGGGAGCCCTTTAATACCTTCATCAAAGTGGCATTGTCACTGCATGAACAGACTCCTGTGACAAAGAATCTGGCCCTGGTTTCCTAGCCAGGTAATTCTAAATGTTAAACAGTGGCCTTCTGGTAGATGTTGGTCTCTCTCCTGTGTTGGTCACCAGTTAGCCTTCCAGATCTGCAGACTTGCAGCCAACCCCTGCAAGGTGGGGATCATGCTGAGTGCACTGGAGACCCTCCAAAGCCCTGTTAGATAACTGAGCCAGACCCTCCTGATAGAAGGGAAGTTGGAGGACCCCCCCCCCCCCCCAACAAAGAAACTTACAGCTCATGATCTGTCAATTCCAAGTTGATTCCCAGTCTTAACACTTCTTAGGTTCCTTCTTGAAGCCAAAGCAAAGCTATCTCTGGGTAGAAACTGTTAAAAATTGTGTCAACTTCAATCAAGACTTTATTCTCAACCTGTGACTTCATGCCTCCAAATAATGTATATGAATACCTTATCAAGGGAACCTTTCCCTTAAATGGAAGTACTGTTGCATAGGGGGCCCCCCTCACAGCTGTCAGTCAAGCTGACACCGGTTCTTCTCAGATCCTCCCTGATAGCAGAGGTGAGGTGTTAGCCATGAGAATGCTGTCATGGGTCAGGCTGGGATGCTGGGCTGTAGTTGAAGGGCATACTACCCATAATGTGGAGATGTAAGGAGCATGTTGGAGGTCTCTTTTCACCCTCTATTTTAGGCCTAAGTAACCACATAAAGATCAGGAAAATAGAAATGTGATGTAAAAGGTGCCCTGGGTTAGGCCTTGGGTTAGAAGCTTGTGGGCCAGCTTCTGTGGTCTTGGAGTCCTGTGTGAGTCTCGGGCTACCCTGTCCAAGATGGTCACGGACAACTATCTTGTGGTTTCAGGCAGAAGAGAGACCCTTGGTTTCTTTGAATTTCTTTTTGCCTGGAATGTTGCACCTCCTCGAGCTTGAATTCTTCTGTGTTGCTACTGGGGGTAAACATAGTAGGGCTCTGCTCCTGCCTACATGGCTAATGTGACTTTCATGGAATTCAGACATGGAAGCAGGGATGTTCCAGGTCCTCTAATCTGTATTTTGGGGATCTCAGAGCAAATTAGAGTTTGTCACAACCGTGCTGCCTCTCTCCTGTTATTGATATAAGCAAAATAATGGCCCAGAGTCAAGTCCAGCACAGGAGTGCTCTTAGGGGGGTTATGTGTTCATCCTGCTGCAGGTCCCTGCTGAATGAAGCCATTTGTGCCCAACTAGCTTTTAGGAGATGCTGACTGGACTAGAGGCTGTCTTCTCCAGAAAGGTGCTCAGAGTCCTGGCAGAAATGTAGCACAGAGCGGTTCCCTCTGTGTCAGGTGCCAGGGTTGCTGGCGATGCCTGCAGTTCATGAAACAATAGGATAAACCAAGATTTGTGTCTCAGGAGACTTTTCTCGTTTCTGCCTAGAGCTGCTGCTGGGGGTTCCCCCTGTCCCTTACGTGGACAGGCTGAAAAAGTAAAATGGCCTTGCAGATGAAGGTGTGCTGGGCTGGCATTGTGGCATTGGGAAGACCTGCACAAGAATGGCTCCTGGTTTACCCACCTCCTGGGAGAGCGGAGGGCACCCAGAAGAAGACCGTGCTGGGGCCAGTCTCTCTACCTGCTGCAAGTTTGACATCGGGAGATATTCATTTCTACCCGTGATAGTTTTTTTTTTTTTTCCCCCCCTCCCTCTTGGAGAGGAAGGAGGTGTTATGGGGAGAAAAAGAAATACAGGCGGGCCTGCTTGGACTTCCTCACCAGAGGGGTGTCTCTACATGAAGTCTTGAATTTGTGTCTTGGAAAACAGACAACCTTGGTAGCCATTCATCTCAGAAGATCTGATTGCACTGTGTTCCACGAAGTCATTTTTGTTATTAGCTACGGTTGTGTGAACATGAAACAAATCACTGAAAAGTAAAACGGGGTTGCCTTAACCAGCTCGTAAAAGGAGGTCTCTGCCAAAGGCACTCTACTTTGCCTGGGGATGTTGCTATTAGCACCACAGAACGTGAGCAGGAGAGCTGCACTGACAGGACTAGAAGGGGTTGGGGTTGGAGGGGAGGGTGGGCGGTCAGCTGGGAGATGCCGAAACGGTCGTCTTCCAGTTGGGCAGTGCTACGCTGATCTCTGGGCTGCGGATGATGCTGCCCCCAAAGGTTGGCACGATGTAGGACTCGAGTCTGTAGAGACACCATGACCTGATCTGATCCTTCAGTATCTGCCCACGGAGGGGATGTGTGTAAGAAGTTAATGTGATGTGGTTGAGAGTTCAGGCATGGTCCCGAGCTGGCTTCTAGAATATGCCACAGGTTTCCTGACATTCACCTCCTTTCGTTGGCTCCACAAAGCTGGGTCTGAGCGGTGTTGCCAATCATACAGAAAATATGCCCTTAAGATGCAAATGTCTTTTATGGAAGTGCTGATGTTCCCAGTAAAGCTGCACAATTTTTCCAGATTGTTTAACAACATACTAGACTTCTATCCTTGTGGCATCAAAAACTGGGTGCAAGGATTCCTATTTTGAGTGGTAACATTTCAACTGTATGTTAGTGTTTGGCAGGAACTTGCTTGGGTAGGGAGGTGAGGGGAATGTTCTGAAGGTTATTTTCCTCGTGTTGCTGTTGGAGAATGCGAATGTGCAGAAATAAACTTTAGAACCTGATTCAGAGAAAGAATTTGGGCCATACAAAACCGTTTTAGAAAAAGGCCCTTTCCTGCAAGATCAAAGCCTTAATGGAATTTGAGAATGTAGTGAAGGCCCCCTTGTAAGAAGGGCGTAACTTCTCTGCCCTGTACTAGGAATACTGCCATTGAAAGAGTGGCCCATTAGACACCTGCCTTGCATTCAGGCTATGTTGCATATAGTAATTTCCATAAAGTGGAGGGAAAACAAAACCCAACCTGGTTAGTCAAAAGCTGGTGGCCCTACCCTTGATAAGGTTTGTCACCCTCAACTTCCTGAATTGGGGCATAATTGAATTCTTAAAAACAACCCACTCAGAATCTTCGACTGCATCATGTTTTTCCTCTAGAAACTCTCTCCCTCTGCCTTTGGCTTGGCAGTGGGGCTGGGGCTTCTGCACCTTGATCTGAATTTGTGTTCAGGACCCCTAGGACACTTGGTCTTAGTCTCCTGCTTGTCCCACAATGAAGATCATCTAGAACTTGATGGTAAGGATGCTTTCTAGGTATCCCCCAGGTCCGTGCCTCAGGGGCTGAAAGAAATTGGCATTGGGGCTGCATGCATGTTCTACAACCTGATGTCTTGAGGGGGAGGTGGAATATGATGAGTGACTCATGCTTCTGGAACCCTAGTTCTTACATCCTCTAAATTCCTTTACTATCTATGGTCTTAGTCACATAGTTGAGCTCAGGTGTTGAGGGGAGAGGGGTTTCTTCGTGGTTTAATGTGAGCTTCACAAGAGGGTAACTATGGCTTCCGGTGCTTTGTGACCAACCCCCAACATTGAGTCCTGTGCTCTTAGAGGGACACAGAAAAACTGAGGGATGTCTTGAAGGAGAAAGGCTGGGATGGTGAGGGAGGCAGGAAACCAGAACATGTGAGACATGGTTGAAATGTTTCAAAGGCTTTTCTTAGAGAAGTGTTCAGATGTGGGTTGATAGTTGACATCCAATGCTCACTCCCAAATACTGTGTCTTCACATAGTTCAATGTTATGAATCAAGAGTTGGGGTGGGGAGAGACGGGAAAGTTAAGGTCACTGAGGATTTACTTTGGGCCAGTCCTTAAGATGTGTGGTTTCCCCTCTGAGGTCACAGCTATGATTGGTAGGCAAAAGTCTCCAAAAGAGATTCTAGCCCAAATCTAAGGACACAATTTTCAGATGTCTGCAGTTGTTCCCTGAGCTACCCCCATGAGCTACCTCTGCTGGAACTTCTGTGAGGAGTGTACCTACTCCATGGCTTGTCCACAGGAATGTATCGAGTTAAGGGACCATCCTTTTCTGAGTTAATCTTTACTTTGGGGGGAGATTAAAATGTCTATTTTAGAGGATACTTGTCATGGTCTCTGAAATTAAGTGAATATTAACTGGTCTATAGGTTTCTCAAGAGAAAAAGGTTGCCCAAGACCTACCTGTAAGGCCCCTTTCCATACTGGGGTCTTATGGCTGTGGCCTCTTACAGAGCTTTCTATGTAGCCCTGCCCCCTGTAGACAGCTGCTAAACATAAAAACCAACACCTCCCATAGAGCAGAATTGAGGAAGCAATCACCCTGGATTGATCCCAAGTTAGGGATGCAGGTGTGCACCCCTAGTGGGACCTGTTCTATTTCCATGCTTAAGTTGGATGTTCTTGCCTGATCCTTTTCCTCTTCTGGAATTGCTGACCTTGGTACGTGGTGCTTAACACATGGCCTGTGAATGTGGGGAGCCCTTCTTGCTCTGGTCCATGCTGTCTTTGGCTGCCTAAATCCCATTCACTTTGTGGCACCCCAAAATCTGGCTTTGTTACATTCCTCTGCTTGCTTGTCCTATTTTTGTGAGGGTGGGCGGGGGGCTGAGCAGAGGAGCTCCTGCTGCCTGAAGCTCAGCCTTCAGTAGGGCAGCTGTGTAAACAGCATTGGAATATGCAGTAGAAGGTGAGGGAATGAAGAGGATGCAAGAAGGGTGGCCACCATGGCCTGGGGTATTCTAAACCGTGGACTTGGAAGACCTTGAAAAGTAGACAGTAGAAAAAGGTTTAGGAGGCATGGAGCAGCATGAAGGCCCAGAGACTGAGGACACTGACTTGTTCTTGGAGTAGAAGATCCTCCTCGGAGGTTACGGAGAGAAGTCTGTGTAGGGGAGATGAGGTGGGAGTCGATGTGATGTGGGCAGAGGAGGAGTCCCTGGGAGCATGAGAAGGTGGTGGTACAATGGTCTGGTGGGCTTGGTGGCTGTCTGGCTGGGGGACTGGGTAGGCCCCTTAAGCTCTCAGCTTGAGTTTGCTGGGTTATAAGTTTGGGCACAGGTGTGGTAGGTAATAGACATGGGAAAGCACCTTGGAAATGCTAGGGGGTTGGTACATATGGAAGGTTTTCTGTAGGCATTGAGGTCATTAAACATTAGTCAGGAAGTGAAGGTAAAACCTCCTTTTCTTGGACAGCACGGGGAGGGGGTAAACATGTTGTCCTAGAACTCATGCCTGGTTTCCTAGGAGGCCTTTCCAGAGGTCTGGGGAGAATCTGCCCGGGGTTAGCTGTGGGTTTGGTTAACTGGATTTTGAGGCTGTGTACTTTCTCAACTAGGGTCTATTGATTCCCCCCCCCCCCCCCCCAGAAGTGACTGACAGCTGTAGACAAACCTGTCTGACTTCTTTGGAGTCAACCAAGGGCAAGGAGTTGAAAGCTGCTTTGTCTCACAGTTGTTAGTCTTCATGCCTGAGAGGAACTGTAGACTGACCAGTGCTTTGTGCACCAGCTCTCCTTTGGAGATGCCTGTTAATAACGATAAACACAGACGTCATGGTGCCATGGTAATGCCAGGTACAGGTCTGTGTCTAACCTGGAAACTTGATGGCAACTCCTATACATTACCGTTTATGCCTGGTCGTCAACTATTCAACAAGCTTCTACCTGTGCCAGGGGGTTGGTAACCATAGTTTGGCCCTCAGAAGGTCTCAGGGAGACCATGACTGGGCAGGTTTTACACTAGGAGCTGAGGAACTGCCATTCCCACTTGGGTGCTCAGAACTGTGGACTCTGACCCTGGACAAATCACACCACCTCCCAGGGCTTCAGGACTTTCCCTTGAAAATGAGTCCATTGGACAAGATGATCTTGAGGGCTCTTTCCAGCTACTTCTGTATTAGATGATTCTGACCATGTATGAAGGCCCTATGTAACTGTGTAAGTACCTGAACAGTACAGATAGTAACAGGTAGGAATTCACACAAGAATACAATTGTAGGCCCTAATGGTCAGAAATGGCTTTGCCAAGAAGGTAGAAAGGGAAAGTCTGAATATATGAAAAAAGGGAGACTCCCCTGCCTGACTGAAGTGTTAGGGGAGGAAAGGGCAGATGTGGTTGAGGATGCTGAAGTGTGCTAATTGGGAGGCCCAGGAATCTTTCCTCCTCCTCTTTTTGTGCTATAAATATTTGAGTATCTATGATCTGCCAGACATGGTTTCTGTTTTAGACACATGGCCCCAAGAAGACCTTTATATAAAACTAATACAACTTGCATATTGATGTCTTTGACCTCATTACTTGGTGATCCCTATTACCCACTCCTGTTCCCTGGGAAGTGGCTTTTGGTGCCCCCTTCCATCTTAGATATCTTTCCATCCTGGTTTCATCTATGAAAATAGCATTCTATTCAGTCTACAATTGTATAATTTCACTATTTAAGGGCTCACTCTATAGCAGGCATTAGGTGTGCATTTGTAAACAAAACAGACCTGGTTTCTGCCCTCAGAGCTTCTGGTCTAGTGGGAAAGACCAACACTAAATCACTACACAGATAAATGGAAGATTATCAGATGGAAAGGTGCTACAGTGAAATAGAACAGGTGGTACAAAAATAACAGGGGCACCTATTTTAGATTTGAGATTGGAATGATCTCTGGGAGAAAGTGAAGGATGAAGTTAGGGGAAAGGATGTGACTGGAGTTGGGGAGAAAAGTCTCCTTCAAGCAGAAGGAAAAGCCAGTGCAAAGGCCCAGGGGCAGGAAAGAGATTGTAAGGTTGGAAGAAGTACAACAAAGGTCAGAAGTGTTGTAAATAATGGGGGGGAGGGGGTGTCTTGAGATGAAAATAGGGAGATGGGCCAGGGTCACATAGGGCCTTTTGGTGAGGTAAGAATTTGGGATTTTATCCTATAGCTAAAGGAAATCAATTGTTGCATTTTAAAGCAAGGAGTGACCTAATGGATTTTAGGGTTAATGATTGTGACTCTATTGTGGAGAATGAACAGCTTGGGGGACAGGGGTTGAGGAGGACAGATCAGTTATAGGAGATTGTTGTAGCTTGGGTGAAAGACCATTGGTTTGGACTTGGAGAGAAGTGCTAGAACTTAGTGATGTGCTGGGGATGGATGGAGGGAGAGGTCTCAGTTAACCCCTGACTTCTGGCTCTATATCAAAATGGGAGCGCTCTATCCTGATGTTTGATGTTGAGATTCTTTCCTAGAATGTTTCCTACCCATTTCTATACCTACAGAAATAGAGCTAAAGATAGGACTTTGTGCATGTGGGTCTTTGCATCATGAAACCACAGATATCTCCATGCTTACTCTGTGTAGATAATGTGTGTTTAGCGTTTTTTGTTTTTGTTTTTTTTTTTAAACTAAACACAATGAACTCAATGGCTGCCAGAGGAATTCTTAAGGTAGTGAAACTATTCTGTATGCTAATACAATGGTGGGCAAGAGTTCCCTTCTACTTGCCAGAATCTGAAATGCAGGACACCAGAATGAACCTGCATGTAAACTGGACTTGGAGTAAGGTGTCCTGGAAGACGGATTCTAAGAACTACACCACTCTTAAGAGGGCTGTTACTAGTGGGGGGTGCTATGCATGGGGCAGGGGCCATATGGGAACTTGGTACTTGCTGATCAATTTTTGCTGTAAATCTAAACTCTAGAAATCTATAAAAGTTGGGGGAAAGGGATAGACTATTGAGTATGCACTGATACTAGATGGTCCCCTAGAAGTCGATTTTAAATAGGAATATATTTTAATTCATATTTCTTGAAGGCCACTGCACTGGTCCTCATTAGTTGGGACCTGGTTGAGATTGGACTTCAAGCCAGAACAGTCTGAAGGCTCTTGTAGGCTGTCTCCCAGAAAAAGCAGGAGACCTCTCTGGAACCTCCTTGAACATGACCAGAGCAGGTGCTATTTTCTCGTGATCCTAGAACTGGAAGAGCTTCTAGCTCATGTCTTTGACCTACTAGTATTAAAGGATGTTAATGTTTTATTTTTATTTAAGTAATGTCTACACCCAAAGGGTGTTAACTTAAAAAATTTTTTTAAATTTTCTTATGGACAGAGTGTGAGCAGGGCAGGGGCAGAGAGGGAGACACAGAATCCAAAGCAGGCTCCAGGCTCTGAGCTGTCAGCACAGAGCCCGATGCGGGGCTCAAATTTGTGAACCACAAGATCATGACCTGAGCCAAAGTCGTATGCTTAACTGACTGAGCCACCCAGGTGCCCCAGGGGTTAACTTTTAAAAAAACCTCCAACTTGTGTTGAAGGCATCTTTGACACTGTGATCTTTATTTTTGAGTGAGGAAGGGTGTGCCCTCACACGTGTGTGCAAGCAGGTGGGAGGGAGAGAATCCTAAGCAGGCTCCATGCCATCAGCATACAGCCCAATAGGGGGCTCAATCTCTTAAACTGTGAGGTCATGACCTGAACCTAAATCAAAAATCAGCTGCTCGACTGAGGCACCCAGGAGCCCCTCTTCTGTATTTCATAAAGCATTTTGATGTCTTAGTTTATAGTGTTTTTTGAGAAACTGGTAGTTCTCAAAAGCTAGCCAGAAAAATGATTTTGCAGATAAAGACCAGTGCCAAGTCTTATGTGAACACTTTGCTTTTTCCTCTTTTTACATCTGTTCTGGTAGAAACTCCTTGTACTCACAGGGAGTGCTGGGCAAAGCGACTTAATGACTTCTCTGATAGACTTGAGAGCTTTTGAGTCTGTCATTAGCATGTGGCTCAACTGCCAGAAGGTGGTTAGCAGGGATGTGTGTACAAATGCGAGGAAGATTTTTTATCTTTCAAGGATTGCCAAGATATGTAGCTGGTTGAATATAAGCCCTGTTGTTCTTCTAGTTTTTAATGTTTTTGACAGAACATGTGAGTAGGGGAGGGGCAGAGAGGAGACAGAATCCGAAGGAGGGTCTGTGCTGCCAGCCAGCACTGATGTGGGACTTGAACCCATGAACCAGGAGATTGTGCCCACTGGAAGTTGGATGCTTAACTGACGGAGCCAACCAGGTGCCCCATCCCTGTAGTTCTTTGAAATCTTGCCCTAGGGGCCCCTGGGTGGCTCAGTCGGTTAAGCGTCCGACTTCGGCTCAGGTCATGATCTCACGGTCCGTGACTTTGAGCCCCGCATCGGGCTCTGTGCTGACAGCTCAGAGCCTGGAGCCTGTTTCAGATTGTGTCTCCCTCTCTGACCCTCCACCGTTCATGCTCTGTCTTGCTCTGTCTCAAAAATAAACGTTAAAAACAAATTTAAAAAAAAAATCTTGCCCTAACATGGGTTTTTTTTTTTTCTTTTTTTTTAAGATGGTAAGAATACTGGCTAAAGTTTAAATTAAGCTCTATTGGAGAAGTGTATTTTAAAGACATAATAAAATGGAAGAAATGACTTGGAGCTGAACCTGAAATGAGGTCTAGTCCTATGTGCCACATGATTGCTTCCTGCCCGGAGTGATGGCAGCTACTGTTCATGGAGCATATTCTGTGCTAGAAACCTAACATACGTTGATCTTTACATTTGGAAAACAGGCTTAACTTTTAGTTTTGGAGGTAGTCTGAGAGTTTAAACCACTGAGTTAAAACTACAGATTAATCTGTGCTCTATTGCAGAACTTTGCAATTGGCTTCTGTTACCTTCTTAGTTTGTTACAAGCAGAGGTACCTGGAAGGTGGATGGAGTGCTAGGCTTGTAAACCTCAGTCTGCAACATAAGAGCCCATGCCATGCAGGACTCAAAACTGCCTTGGACAGCTGAGAATACCTGATTTCTAAGGGGATTTAGGAGAAGGAAGCTTCAGCACCCTCCCCTGGCCATTTGTTCCAGGGTCTTACAGAGCCCCTGCTGTTGTGCAAAGGTCTTCCTTGTGACTAAGTCTAATCACTCCTGCCTGTGTGTGGCCTGTCCCAATTGCAGGCTTGTTGAACAAGCCAGTGGATTATTAATCCGTATTTTTGCTTGCTAATCCTATTGTAATGTTCTCCTGGTACTTCTAGATAATAGGTAAACGTGAACTCAAGTGGTTGCTGTAGACTAGAAACTTAAGGTACTGAGATCATTGAGGACTATTTGCCCAAGCTCTTCAGGCTCCACCTTGACATTGCCACTACCTGCTACTCCCCAGTCTGCTGGTGGGTTTAGAATTAGCTTTACCAATCAAAGGAGGCATGGTATGGGGCGCTGACTGTTAGAATTTTTAAGATTAAAGGAGCCAGAGGTGCCTGGGTGGCTCAGTTGGTTAAGGGTCTGACTTTGGCTCAGGTCATGATCTCACCGGTTTGTGAGTTCGAGCCCCACGTTGGGCTCTGTGCTGACAGCTCCAAGCCCGGAGCCTGCTTTGTGTTCTATTTTTCTCTTTGCCCCTCCCCTGCTTGTGCTCTGTCTCAAAAAATAAAGATTAAAGGAGCCAAACTTAGTATACACAGAAGACTCTTGACCTCAGTGTTGTGTGGGCATGGAGTGTCAGAGGTTTCTTGTGGTTGACTACTTTGGTAAGATTTAAATTCACAGAATTGATATGGTAATCTTGGGAAAAAATTGAAACCATAGAGATCTCTGAGAAGTGAAAGTCCCCATTCCCTCCTTTCTCAGTCCCTCTTTCTCAGAGGTCACCCCTGTTCTTTCCTAGGCACATGCCATCTACGTACATACATACATACAAGTGTGGGGTCTGTTACCTAAATGGGGAAGGCTCTTTGTGAGTGACCACACAGGTGTAGAGCCCTAGCTGTGACTAGGGAAGGGTCCTCAGTGCTCATAGGACCCAGGAGGGCTACCTGCCCTTGTGGTTCACACAGGGTCCTGGGCCTCATTGACTTCCTACTGTATTAGCTGATCACATGCATCCTGACATTAGGAAATTACAGATGGTACTGGAGATGTGCTCTGGGGGCTCCAGAGGGTAAGGACATCGCAGTTTTGGACACCAATTTTACTCAAGTCCCACTCCCAGGTTAATCTAGTCTTAATTTTACAAGGAAGATGAAATCTTTCTCCTAGTTCTAAGGTTGCTATGCTCATAAATTGCCAGAATATACTCCATCTCCTAGGTGTGTCTTATGTTCTAAGTCCTGTGTTGCTGTTAAGATCTCTGTTGGGGCGCCTGGGTGGCTCAGTCGGTTAAGTGTCTGACTTCGGCTCAGGTCATGATCTCTTGGCTTGTGAGTTCGAGTCCTGTGTTCAGGCTCTGTGCTAACAGCTTAACCTGGAGCCTGCTTCGGATTCTGTGTCTCCCTCTCTGCCCCTCCCCTGTTCATGCTCTGTCACAAAAATAAACATTAAGGAAAAACTCATTCACAGGATCCCACCTAGCTTGGGAGTCCATATTTTGAAGTGAGTGCTTGGATATTGTGCCTCACACAAGACCTCCCTTTAGTCTTCTAGACCTTGACCATGACCCTTACTCTTACTGAAACTAGAGTGAAGTACATATGTGCTGTGCTATCCTATTGGGTGTTCTTGTGAAAGACCTAACTGAGAAAGAAATTACAGCCATGACAGTGAGACAACCACTTGAAATCTGCATGAAGACCCCACTAGCAGTGACTTTAGTTTATTTTCCTTACGAAAAATGCAGGAAACCAAATTCTTTGTTGCTGACTGTCCAAGGGTAGAATCCAGAATTCATGAAGGTACGAACAAGGGGCATGAGTTACTTTTTGGTATGATCTTTGTTTTTTAGAATACAGATTTCTTCTGATGAAACAGTCTTCCACTCTATAGGTTTTAAGAACCCTGATGTCAGAGCTAAGGAAATGATGATTTGAGCATTCCTGAGCTCCAACATCTAAATCCTAAAACCTCTTCAGGTTTCTAAAGTCATCTGGGCCTGTGTGTGGCTTTGGAAACAGAGGACTTGTCCCTACTTAAGTTCTTACGTGGGGGAGCTTTTGACGTCCAGATCTGTGGTCGATCTCCTAGGTGATCAGGATAATGGAGGAGGCTTTAAAGCTCCCTTCTGTGTTTAAGGCTTTAGAAATTCTGAAATAAAAATCACCAAGAAATGGTCCTTAGAACCATGTTGAAACGGTACCTCACTTACCAGGATTTTCTGGTTATCTTTCATCTGTCTTAACATTGGAGGGATCCCTTTCATTTCCCAGCCCAGACTCCTCATCCCTGAGTATTCTGTTTGGATTCCATGCAGTAAGTGCTGTCTGTGGGCTAAGCCTTTAAACACCCAGGGAAGGCTCTGGAACCCTGAGGCAGCTTAGGCTGTATGATTAGTCAGGTGGCTTTCATTAACTGCCACCTCAGCAGGAAACACGGGCTCAGCTGGGACACGGGATGGGCAGACTGCTTGCCACCAAGGCCTGGAAATCGAACTGCTGTATAATGTGTTGGTCTCTACCTGAGGAATTGTGGTCTGGAGAGGATTTCTTTGTAAGGACTCGGCATTCTTGTTTACATGATTCTCCCCGTGGCCCCAGCTGTCTTAGAGGCAAGGGAGGCTCTGAGCTGGGTGGGTGTCCCCCTGTGGCACAGGTGCTCTGGCTGCTGGATTTGTGCATCCCTGGAACTGAAAGGTAGAGTGAGAAAGCTGGAATCCAGGAGACGGGGTAGAGGGTGGACACTTTGCCAGAGAAAAAAAGGGCAGGTCACCATGACACCGAGTGATGAGGTCAGAGGGCTGATCTCCTTCATGTCACTTGAAAGTAAAAGCGTATACTCTGGCCCCGAACAGTTTTGTGATCTAATCCAATCCTAGCTATGTCCAGGCTTCTTAACCAATCAGGGTTTTGGAAGAAAAGCCAGTGTATGTTAGAATTTTACTAGAACAGAGGGTATTTGCTGCATAGTCGTAGTAAATTCACAGGATAATGCATTGCAGTTTATTGCAGTTTTACAAATGGTGGAGCCTCTATTCACTTATCGTGAAAATCTTAGACTTCATGTACAGTTGTGACAGTGAAAAATAACTAAATCAAATGAAAAAGGAAAACTGAGTCCATGCTCGTAAGTCACATTCATGTCCTTTCTGCAAAAAGGAAAAGCCACACGTTAAACACTTGAAAAGGGTGAACCCATGAGGTGTGTTCAGTGTAATTTGCACATGAAACAGCGGCACTATGGTCACTCAAGATGGAACCTGCATTTAAAACCAAATGACTTGAATGCCTACTGGTTTCCGGGAAGGCTAATAGAATTTGAAGATGCTATTCTTAGAATCGTGATCTGTAGAATTTAAGAGGGCTGATATCTAGACCCACTCAGTGCCGTCCTCAAGGTGATCCCCTTCTCTAGGTAGTCACGAATTTGGGGAAGAACCCAGTGGTGCCCAGCCCACTGCTCCCAGAAAGAATTCATGATGGGTCACAGTATGATGGAAATTCTTTATTGTGGGAGTAGCAGACTGGCATGCTACCCTGAACTAGGATGCCTTGGTACGTTTATTTTTTTTTTCAAGTGGTCTTCACCGAGTTGGTATGCTGGGTGGGAGGAAGATGAGGGGATTGGAACAAGAAAAAAGCAAAACTTAACCCTGGACTAAAAAAGGGAGGCAAGGTCTCTGAACCACACTCAGGGGAAGACCAGAAGCTTGTTCTAAGAGATGGTATCCTGCCTCCTGGGGGACAGGGTCAGGCTCCTAAAACCTGGGCTTAAAAAATGAAAAATCTGGGGCATCTGGGTGGCTCAGTGGGTTAAGCATCTGATTGATTTCAGCTCAGACCATGATCTCATGGTTTGTGAGCCTGAGCCCTGCTGACCGTGTGGACTCTGCTTAGGATTCTCTGCCCCTCCCTGCTTGTGCACACTCACTCTCAAATAATTAAAAAATCTGAGTGTATTTGCTAATGACCATGAGCCTGCAAGGGGCAGATGCCAGGCCTTGTGTGTGCAATATAGTGGAGCATGCCTGAAGCAGAGGTGTGCAGGGGACAGTTGGGTGTAGTTCATGTAGTTTTACCTTTGGTAATGTGCTGTGGCTTCCACTGCCCTATTTCTGTCAATGCTGTTAACTGTTTCTGCCTCTTGTCTTCCTCATGGGATATAGGATCTGAAAACCTAGTTACTGAGCAGCTTAGGATGCATATCTCTTAATATTTCAGGTTTAAGCATCAGTGTGCTGGGCATGGTAGAGATGAGAGATGGAATAGGGCCTTTTGATAAGTTTGATACTCGGGGCGCCTGGGTGCTCAGTCAAGCATCTGACTCTTGATTTTGGCTTAGGTCATGATCTCACGGTTCATGAGATTTTAAGCCCCACCCTTAGGCTCTGCACTGACGGCACGGAGCCTGCTCAGAATTTTCTCCCCCACTCTTTCTGCTCCTCTCCGTGTGTGTGTGTGTGTGTGTGTGTGTGTGTGTGTGTGTGTGTGTGTGTGTGTGTGTTGGGGGGGGGGAGGCAGGCGGTGGCATGACCCCTCAAACATGAAAAAGCCAAGAAAGAATTTGACATTCAGTCCACAAATAAGGGATGTATGTATGAAGTGAAGGGGCTCTGGTGAACGATGTCAGGGAAGGCTTCCTGGAAGAGGTGCCACTTAGATGTAGAGGAGAAAGTAACCAGGCAAAGAAGAGAAGGGAATTCTGGGCAGTGGGAATGTTACCTGCAGAAGTGGGAGAAAGCACTGTGTGTTCAGGGACTTAGAAGTGCCCCAGAGGGTCTGGAGTCTGGGAGTAGGGAGCAGCAAATGGTAACCAGGGAGGTAGGGAGAGGTTGATTGGGGCTGGGTTCATGAAAGGCCTTGGGTGCTACCTATGGTGTCCAGATTTTACCTGAAGCAATGGGGAATCTTAATTGGATCTTTAGTTTCATCACTGGAAGGGAAGGTCTGTGAGCATGGGAACGATGTTTGGCTGACAGCTGGTATCTTCAGGGCCTGGGATGGTGTGTGGCACATAGTGGTTGCTCAGTGAAGACTGTGTGAACTTCATCAGTGTGGTATATTAAATCTACCCACGTGTTTCATGGTGGATTGGAGGTGGGAAGTGTTAGGAGCTGCTGGGGTGCCAATCAGGAGGTGACTGCGGTAATGAAGGTGACTCAGGAGAGGGCCATAGTGCTCAGAGGAGAAACGTGACTTGAGAGCCTCTGGGAAGACCTACAGACTCACTGTGGCTGGTGAAGGGAAAGAATGGAGGGTAACTTGGATGCTTTTTGTAGGAGAGAACCCTGTGTGGGGAAGATGGAAGGGTGGGGAATTCTATTAGGGACACGTTGGGTTGAAAAACCTGTTGTGGGTGTTGACCTGTGAACCTTTGGATAGGAGTTCTAGAGCCCAAGAAGGCATTCCTGGAAATGGAGACTTTAAAGATTCACTAGGGATCAGGTAGAAATGGAAACCGTGAGCTGTCAGTCCCCTGAATGCAGAGGAGATAAGCTGGGGGCTGCCAATGGAGCCCTCTGAAATGATGCTTAAGGCACCCAGAGCAGAGAAGTTATGCAGGGGATGGAGGTCAATAGTTTGTTTAAATTCAAAGGTACAGAATTGTATGAAGTCCATTCTGCCCCTTCCTTTCTTTCCTCCTACCCTCCCCAGAAGTAGCTGCAGAAACCATTTTGTCCTGTATCCTTCTAGCAGGTTTCTGTGCTTAAATAAGGCTAAATATATATATCCGTTTCACTTTGACCCAGATGCGTTTGACTTCTATAACATCCCTTTATTTACTTATTTATATCCAAGTTAGTTAGCATATAGTGCAACAATTATTTCAGAAGTAGATTCCTTAATGCCCCTTACCCATTTAGCTCATCCCCCCCCACCCCTCCAGCAACCCTCTGTTCTCCATATTTAAGAGTCTCTTATGTTTTGTAACCCTGTCTTTATATTTTTGCTTCCCTTCTGTTTGTCTGTTTTGTCTCTTAAAGTTCTCATGAGTGAAGTCATGTGATGCCTTTCTCTAATTTTGCTTAGCATAATACTCTCTAGTTCCACCCACATAGTTGCAAATGGCAAGATTTCATTTTGATTTGAGCAATACTTCATTGTATATACGTACTACATCTTTTTCCATTCATCTGTCGATGGACGTTTTGTCGATACTTTGGCTATTGTTGATAGTGCTGCTATAAACATTGGGGCGTGTGTGCCCCTTTGAAACAGCACATCTGTATCCCTTGGATAAATACCTAGTGGGGCAATTGCTGGGTTCCAATCTTTACTTTTTTGAGGAACCTCCAGACTGTTTTCCAGAGTGGCTGCACCAGCTTGCATTCCCACCAACAATGCAAAAGGTTCCTCTTTCTCATCCTCCTCAACATCTGTTGCCTGAGTTGTTAGCCATTCTGACAGGTGTGAGGTGGTATCTCACTGGTTTTGATCTGTATTTCCCAGATGATGAGTGATGTTGAGCATTTTTTCATGTGTCGACTGGCCATCTGGATGTCGTCTTTGGAGAAGTTTCTATTCATGTCTTTTGCCCACTTCACTGGATTGTTTGTTTTTTGGATGTTGAGTTTGATAAGTTTTTTAGATTTTGGATACTAACCCTTTATCTGATATGTCATTTGCAAATATCTTCTCCCATCCTGTCAGTGGTCTTTTCGTTTTGCTGATTGTTTCCTTCACTGTGCACAAACTTCTTATTTTGGTAAAGTCCCAATAGTTCATCTTTGCTTTTGTTTCCCTTGCTTCTGGAGACGTGTTGAGTAAGAAGTTGCTGTGGCCAAGATCAAAGAGGTTTTTTTTTTTTTTTTTTTTTAAACCTGCTTTCTCCTCGAGGATTTTGATGGCTTCCTGTCTTACATTTAGGTCTTTCATCCATTTGGAGTTTATTTTTTGTGTATGGTGTAAGAAAGTGGTCCCGATTCATTTTTCTGCATGTCGTGGTCCAGTTTTCCCAGCACCACTTGCTGAAGAGATTATTCCATTGGATACTCTTTCTTGCTTTGTCAAAGATTAGTTGGCCATACATTCGTGGGTCCATTTCTGTTCCACTGATCTGAGTGTTTTTGTGCCAGTGCCATACTGTCTTGATTACAGCTTTGTCACACAGCTTGATGTCTGGGATTGTGATGCCTCCAGCTTTGGTTTTCCTTTTCAAGATTGCTTTGGCTATTCAGAGTCTTCTCTGGTTCCATACAAATTTTAGGATTGTTTGTTCTAGCTCTGTGAAGAATGCTGGTGTTGTTCAGATAGGGGTTGCTATAACATCCCTTTGATTAAGCATCTATGATTCATGAAGAACACCTAAGGAGATGCCGTAGAACATAGATGTAGTCTTGGGGCTGAATTAAGATTTAACAGCTTTTGATGAAAGTGCAGGATTTAAAAATGATTACACAAAATTGTAAGGGCTACATTATTTGGTGTTTGTGCTGCTTTACTGAATGTACATGGACACAGGGTGGAGAGCATAGCTATCTGCTTCCTTCCTACCTGCTGCTAGTGTTTTGGTGTATGTCTCTTCACTGAGGTTGCTAGGCAAGCCCAGTCTCCTGGCTGCACTGAACCAAAGCTGTCCTGTCCAGAAGCAGCAAGGTCCTCTGAGGACAGGCTCCATCCAGGTTGGCTCGTCTCTAGCTGCGTGTTTGCCCTGTAAGGAGAGGGTTTTCCAAGGCCCTCCTACCTGACTGGATAAAGACTGTGCTATTCATTGGCTATATGACCTTGTATAAGTGACTTCACCTCTCTGGGCTTTAGTTCCTATCTGTAAAATGGGCCTGGACGAAGATGTACAGCACAAATACTTTGGGGTAGCTGGCCCATATACTTGCCTAGGGGGTTAGACTGAGTGAAGGTAGAACATGAAAGTCCACTGAAGAGACCTTATGTTATAGGACTTGCTCTCAATAAGTCATAGTTAAACTGAGATGCTGAAGCCACCTTTTCCACCTTCTAGGGAAGTGGCCTGGTAACTTGTGGATTGAGAAAGGCTGCCCTTTTAATTTATGAAACAAAAGGTTAAAAAGTGCTTTGAAGTGTATCACTTCTTGGTAAATGGCTTATTCCATCAATGTCCTAGACACCTGTGAAGGCTAGTGGTGTGACAAGTTTGCAAGTTTAGCTAGAAGGGGTCGAGTGTCTAAAACACCACCTGAGTGGAAAACCATTTCCTCCCACACCCCCTCCCATAGACCTCTGTATCTTTCAAATGTCTTTTTTCCTTGTTTGTAGAAATCTCTTCTCAGACTACCAATGACAAGTTGAATTCCAACCTCGAATGACTTTGGGTTAAACTGGTTGGATAATTTCAGAAATGTTAATGTTTTTTAAAATAATGGAAAAAATACTTGATGCAAACATTTTTAAAATGGTTTCTGTCAGCTTTTTTTTAATGTAAATACCTCCGTTTTGGGGGCTGATCCTGAGGGGATTGCTGCTCCTAAAACTTTTAAAGCCACCTGGAAGTAGGTCACTTTGTAGTAATTCTAATTTCTGCATCCTGGTGGGAACTTTAACTTTCTTAGAAAGACCTGAAAATTCCTGGCAGAAACAGTGTCCTGATGGGAGGTGTTGAATTGCCATCTTCCCTAGAGTCCCTTTTTCAGGGTACCTTGCAGATCAATCGAAAGTATGTACTGAACACAAATGTGTCCCCAGCATGCTGAAGGATTTGAAGAGGTGTAGAAATCTTGCCGGAAACTGTTCCCGGGACCTGGAGTCCCCCAGACTGTGCATGTGAAGTAGGAGGGACGTGGTCGGTCTTCTGAAGGCCTGGGATGGGGGTGGGTGGGTGGTAATTTAGATGAACTGTGTGCGTCTATTCTATGCTTTCTGGGTTGTGACAGAGGGTTTCAAGAATTTATAACCCATACAGTCTCTGCAGGCCCTTGCTGGTATCTTCACTCGGTTGGAATATCCAAGGTGCTCCCAAGCAGTGCTCTATCACTGAAGAATAAATTCATCTTCCTCTTGGGTCTGTTTAGGGCCATTTCTGGGTTTATTAGCTACTATCCTGTACATATGTGGTTCATGGAGAGCATCTTCCGGGAGGTTTTATTTTCCACTTTGGTCCAGTTTCTGGATGGGAGAGAGAAATGAATGTTACAAGGGCCTGAGTTCTCATGACAGCTGTGCTTCTTGTCAGCTTCCTCACTGTAAACCCCAAAGACTTTAGACAAGGTGATGTGGTCTGACTAGAGGGTTGAGTGCCTACTGCGTGCTCAGCCCTAGGTGAGAAAGACCCTTGTGGGAGCAATGAAAGGGCAGAGTGCAGACCAGACGGAATAAGGTGGCTGCATGGGAAACAGGTTCTCTTCCTTGCACACTAGGCTCTGACTTGATGTTGTATCCTTCCCATGGTGCCTGTCCAGAAAGGATCTTCCTGTACTTATAGATACCCCTAAGAAGACTTTGAGGGGTTATCTGGATCTGGTGCTAATATTATCTAGAACTCTTGAGTTTTTATTCCCAGCCTTCATGGATCTAGATAAATATTTGTGTGATTAATCATCTTGGATCTTAAGACCCAGAGAGGTCAACCGTTCCCAACTCCTCTCTCCAGGGCTGGTGTCAGCCAGGTACTGATGGACACCTCCCAATGACATAAGGCCATGGTTCTGAGCCCATGGAAAATTCACATTGCTACAAGGTGGTTCTACTCCATAATGGAGGGCTTTCTCCTGAGTTCTTCCAGACTCTGCTGTTGCCCTCCTGAGTTAAGGAGAGAATGCCTACTGTATTCTATGTTACAGCTCTTCAGGTGTTGTTAGGTAACACAACCTTCCCAAGGCCTCTCCAAGCTAAATAACCATGTCCCATCCTCTGGGCTACTGGTTGCTTAACAGACCCTTTATTCTCTTCTCCTTAGGAGTACTTGCTAGTTGGTCAATGACCTCAATGTATAGTGCTCAGGGCTAGATGCTATTACCATGATGGATTGGGACAAGCAAGATAAAACTAAATAGGTGTTTAAATATTTAAGTTAAAACTGTAATGTAAGTACCAAATTCCCGTGGGCTGGACAGAAGTCTGAAGAACTGATGTGGTTTTTGTTTAGCTCATGCTGAACTGAGTTGGTAATTTATCAGGAGTTTCTGTAACTCTCTCCCATTCTTGAGAAACTCTTTCCTAGCCTGTCTTCTGGTGCTGGTCTTCACTGTGCTTTCTTAGGACTAGAATGATTGCTGTGCTTGGATGTGGTAAATCCATACACTTGGTTTTGCAGGATAAGGTAAACCTAAGTGGACCTTGTTGCTGTGATCATTAGACCCAGTTTGCTCTTTAAGCTCTTGGAACAGCTCTGGCTATCCTTAGGTTGGAAAGGGCTTTTGGGGGTGTGGGACTTTGGTACTCTGGTGCTCCCTGCCGAGCACAGCAGACAGGTGCAACTGAAACATTTAGTTCTGCAGCTCATACCTTCTATTTTGGTTTAAAGGACCAAGCACAGACCCCAAACAAATGGCACCCCCCCCCCCAAATTTCTCATCAGAACCCTTTTTTCTCCTGTCCAGGGACATTAAGAGGCTGCTACATTGTTTGGGAAATAGATGTGGCCGTCATCTGACTGCTCACCAGTGTCTGGTGGTCATCCTCTGGTGAAATTTTATTTCTTCTCCTGGTTGAACTTTGGGCATGACAATGGGGTTTGGTTTGGCCAATGAGATGTGAGCAGAAGTAATTTGTGATGTTTCAGAGGTGTACTTTGCCAAGCTTTTTCTTATCCCCACTATGGTCACCTGAACTATGCAGGTAGGAGCTGCTCCATCAGTCTGAATCCAGATGGGCTGAGGCAGAGCAGAATCCCCAGGCAGCCTGTGATGAACTCCAAGCCAGAAACAAGTGTTCTTTGTATGCCAATAAGATTCTGGGTGGCTTTTGACCATGGCGGAATGTAGTCACTCCTGATTGATGGATGCATTTGATTATCGGGCTTCTTAGGTTAGCTTCCTAAAAGGTAGCTGGGGAATTATTTGGTGTAATTGGAACAAATGAAGTTCTACGGGTCCTGGAAACACATATTTCCCATGGAGAAACTGTGCTTTAAAGAATAAATTGCATGTGGACTTTTTCTTCCTAGACTTCCAATCCCTTGTCACTGCCTCTTCATCACCTTTATTATTTTTTTTTAATCTTTATTTTTGAGACCAAGCATGAGCAGGGGAGGAACAGAGAAAGGAAGGAGACACAGAATCCAAAGCAGGCTTCAGGCTCTGAGCTGTCAGCACACTTAACTGAGCCGGCCAGATGCCCCACCTCCTCAGCACCTTTAAAGAGATGTGGTAGAGAAGAATGGGCTGGCTCCAGCTCTGGAAGTCTAACCTTGTATCTTGGCTCTGTATTAATGGGTCAGCATATTCTAATTATGCTGGGATTAGTCATTTACCTCCTGGGTATTTAAAAAACACTTAGAGTGCCTGGATGGCTCAATCGGTTAAGTATCTGACTTCGACTCAGGTCATGATCTTGCAGTTCATGGATTCAAGCCCCACATTGGGCACTCTGCTGTCAGTGCAGAGCCTCCTTGGGATCCTCTGTCCCTTTCCCTCTCTCTGCCTGTCTCCTCCTCATGTGTGCTCACATGATCTTGAGTGCTCTTAAACATTAAAACTTTCCTTATAAAAAGGTCTGGCCTCCTCACAGGCTATCAGTGTGATTTAGAGTAGGAGCTGGCTGTACCTTAGGGTTCGGGTGTGGCCCTGCTGGAAAAATCAACAGTGTGCTACATGGTGGGGGCCGTGCCCAGAAGGGCTAGAAATGGGGATCAGTCTGGTAGGCAGCTGTGCATTCCATGCTTTTGAAAAGATAGGTAGGGTTTTCTTTTTTGTTTTGTTTTTTAAGCCCCAGCACTAACCAGTTTGCAAATACCAGTGGGGTGTCCTATCATTCAATTTCGGCCCCATCTGCCTGGAGTTAGCCTCAGATCTCACATCCTGCAGGGTAAGGACTCCATCTGCCAAGACTGCCCCCCACTTCAGACCCCACTCATAGGTCTTGGTTTGTCACCAGTACTTCTGACTGGGTACCAAGTGGGGTTCCCATGATGTCCCTCCCCCCCCTTTGGGTTTGATAATTTGCTAGAAGGGCTCACAGAACTTAAGTAAACTTAGTTTGTTATAATGGCTATGATCAAGGATGCAGGTGAACAACTGGGTAAAGAGTACAGTCCGGAGGGTCCTGTGTGCAGGAGCTTCTGTGCTCACAGTGGGGCTGTGCCTCGCTTCTGGCACATGGAGGTTCATCAGCCTGGAAGCTCTTCGAACCCTGTGCTTTAAAGGGTTTTATGGAAGCTTCATCTCGGAGGCGCCATTCGATCTCTAGCCACCTGCCTCCCTCTCCCTCTCTGGAGAATGGAAGATGGGGCTGGAATTTCCAAGCTTCTAATCATGGCTTCGTCTTTCTATGTACCAGCCACTACCCGGGATCCCACCAAGAATCCCCTTATTACAGAAACCAGTTTGGCTATTACCCAAGAATTTCAAGGAAATTAGGAACTGTGTCAGCACTGCTATGGAAACACAAGAGTGTTTTAGGAACCAGAGTCAAAGACCAAATATCGGGTACTAGGGGCAGAAGCCGATATATATCTTCATGGTAGTCAATCATACTTAATGAGCCCTAGTAACTGAATGCTGAGGCTCAAGTGAACTTCCCTGGGTGACCACGTTTGCTAGATACGGTCACATACTGATACCAGGACTGTAGTGCACTGGGTATTGCTCTGAACTCTGCCCATGTCTCTTCCTTTGGCTGATCTTCTTGCGTATGCTTTTCTTGTAAGGAATGGTGAGGATAGTAGCTTTCAGTGAGTTCTGCTAGTACGTTATTGAACCTGAGGACCTGTGAGCTGGGGCTTGCTGGCAGAAGTGAGGGTGGTCGAGTGGACTGTGTAACTTCTGACTGGATAGTTGGCCCTGACTCTTAGCACCAACCCCCTCTTTTTCAAGACTCCCGAGTTCGTTAGATCCCCTTCCTATTTCTCTGCTGAACAGAAAGAAGCTATTTCCATTTCCTTGAAAGGCTGCTTGCTGTTTTGATTATAAATGCGGGAGAGGAAGGACTGAGAATCGTTCTTTGCGGACTTGGAGAATTGCCATTCTGTAGTGGGTGTGAGATTAGACACACCTACGACTCCAGTTCTTCTGTGGAACTATCAGCCACGTATGGGAGAGTTTATCTCTATATTGCTCAACAGCCCCAATAACTGGAAACTTCTATCTGCAGTCAATCAAAAATTCCTATGCACTGAGGCATCCCTTCAGTTTTTCTCCTTTGTTCACCTACTTTGGCCCCATGTTTGGGAAGAGTTGCTATCTTCTAGTTTTAAAAAATCGCTTGTGTTGTTTTCCTTGGGTATCTTGCAATAGCAAGCAAATGGCCCCTTGTCTTCCCCAAATGGTAACTAGCAAAGATAGTCCAGAGCAAGTAGCATAGTCATTTTAAATGTTCTGTGCAGACCTGAACATGAAATTTGGGGGTCTCCTCCAATTAGAGTGAGTTTTAAAGAATGACCTAAATGTCACACATAGCAAATAGAAGTGTAAAATTAGACATCCAATTTATGTTGATGCCTCTTTGTTAATGGTTACACCGATCAGTTCCCTGTCGCCCACCCCGAGGGTGATTATAACTTTTAAAAATAGAACTTGCTGAATTAAGCTTTTTAATGAGCTAAAGAATTCATGCTGGTCAACTATGGTGCTTAATAATAAATTTTGTAAACTGGTTTTTGAAGGAGATGTAAAGAGAATGGGTTGAGTCCTGGTGGGGGTGGGTGGTGGATGTGGGAAGGAGCGGCGTGCCTTACACTGAGTCCTCCTGCTTGCCTTGGGGCTGCTGGCTGCATCTTAGGGAATGGAGTGAGGACACTGGCATATAGATGGCATTAGCCTGGTTCCTCCCTTAAATTCAAGGCCCTTGTTACTGGTTGTACATGTGGAGCAGTGTACCAGGCAGTGTGGTTTCTGAAAATGTTGGCACCACAGTCCTTCAAGGGGCTTCCTTCACTCACCTGCGTCTTTTGCGTTGACAGCCTGTGACTTGGTTGTACCCAGATCATGACCATGGAAGAAACCAATGCTGAAAACTCCGAAGCTGAGAGTCTTATTTAAGGGTTTATTTAGAATTTCTTAGTCATTAGAATAAGAGTAAAGTTGGAAATCATTTTGATCATACATTTTGAGGTTCCCCTTTGGGAACCTTAAGGAAAGAGCCTGTAATCTGCTAGGGCTCAGACCAAGGAATATTTTTTTTTTTTTTTTTTTTTTTTTTTTTAACTCCAGTTAAGCATCCCTTTCTAGTATGGTTTGGGTCTCTTCATGCACACCATGTGAAGTCGGGAAAGAGTCCTAGCTAGAAGTATCCCTCCAGATGCTGTGCACCCTTGGAACTAGCACTATCTCCAAGAACAACAATCAGATGGTGGGAACACAGGAATGTGGAGACTGGGTTTCCTAAATGCCTGTGGACCTAAGTACTTCCTGTACTCTGGCCTGCCCAAGGTGCTGCTGATAATTCCTCATTCTAGTGAAACCTTTTCACATTATTCTACACAAGCTGCTTGGGCAGGCTAACTAGAAATTTATTAGCCTGCATTGACTTACGTAGTTTACAGGTTGAGAACAGAGTCCTAGGAAAACGGAAATGGGAAGTACCTGTTGTGGGTCCACCCTGGGTGGCCCTTGTCATGTGGCTGGAGGCACAAGCCTCCCTGCCCAGGAGACCCTGGACCTTCTTCCTCAGAGTGGACCTCCCAGGCTTATGAGGCTTCATCTCCGGAGGGAAATGGCTGGGCTCTGGTCTAATAAATACAGGGAAATTTTTACCCTATTTCCTGGTGGTTCAGAGGAATAGGTTCTTTTTGCAGTTAGCTGAGGACTTTACTGAAGCACCAAAGTGCTTCATAAATTGTCTTTGGAGGATCTATCACGGAGGCCAGTGAGCATAGTTCCACTTTATTTTCTTAAACTCCAGAGTCCCCAGAAGAACTTAACATCTTAGTGTGGTTTAGCATGGGAATCTGTCAGGGTCTGATGACATGGGCTGGGCCTTTTCTCCCTCTTCTAAATGGAACCAGAGTAGTGCAGCACTGTATTCTCAGGACATTCTTTAATCTTGTCTTCTCCTGAGCTGCCTGCTCCTGTAGGCCCTGTTGCTGCTTGAAGCAGCATGGCTCATGTTTAGTGCTCCCCTCCCACTGGACGTATTTCACATGTTCCTTTTTGCCCATAGCTCCTTGCCATGACCAGTTTGTTTTCTGGGTGGGAAAGATGGCAGGAATGCCAAACCCTAATACGTTTTTTTTTTTTTTATTTAAAACTTTGCTTTTAACATAAGTCACGTTTAGAAATGTACTTTTGTTCTTAACGTGTGTCTCCAGAGGTAACTTATTAATAAACCAATTGACAGAGCTGTGATAGACCTTGGATAATCTATCCAACATCCTTATTTCCAGCTGAGAAAACAGGCCCAAATGGAGATGGACAGAACAGGACCTTTTCTGTGCTCTTTTGTGCCCTTAGTTTGATGGCATTCTGTTATGCCAGGGCTGATGCGAAGGTGGGTTTTGGGTCTCCATCTTGGTGATGCCTTGCTGTGGTGTGGACATATAGCAGGCTGTGAAGTGTTTTTAAATATGCCCATGGAGTGTGGATTTTCCTTGTTGGTAGTTGGGACTGAGAATCCTCTAGAAGAACTAGAAGTGTATCAGTGGTATGTATACCTGCAAAAGCTTTTGGTTGTTGAACTGCCCTTGTGCAAGCCACGTCTCCCCTGAATTAGCTCATTCAAAAATATTGGAGCCCCTGTTGTGATAAACACCTTACAAGAGGCTGTGAGGGACATAAAGGTAGGAATTGGCCTTTGTCCCAAGGTGTTTTATGTATTTGGACAGATAAGCTGTTGATACCAATCATATGTGTGTGCTTATGGCAGGGCCTTGGAATATTTTGGCAATTGAAGATGGAAAGATCATGGAGTTGCTGGTTAGATGTTTCATGGAACTAATAGTAAAACACTGAATAGCTACTATGTGCTGGGCACTGTACTTAAACCATTATCTCCTTTGATCTTTGCTATGCAATTCATGGTAGGAGGTTGTCTCCTTATTTAAATTAGAATTGAGAGCAGGATACTACTTTCGCAAAGAGCCACTAAGTGGCAAGGTTGAGATTTGAACTCTGATGTCTGAGGCTCTAAGGCCCATATTCCTTTTTTCTGTGCCTGCCACCACACCCCCACGGAACTCCATTTTGAGCTGAGCACATTGGAGAACAGGCCAAAGTCCTAAGTAGGGGGGACGTCAGCACAAAGGCTTAGCTTGTGTTTGTGCATCCCTTGCTAATAGTCAACAACCTCATCTGATCCATCCTTACTGATGTGCATAAATATGAACATAAGAAAATTGTCCTTCCAGAGTCTGAAGGCAGGTTAGACAGTAATGTGGGTAGAAGGCTTTCTCATCCCCTGAACTTGGTATTCCAGTCAAAATGGTTACTCTGATTAGCAAGAACTAGAGGACAGCTTCTCCATGGACCTGCTGCATCATCTTGGAAACATCACCTGAGTTAAAATGTCACCCTCTGAAGTTCCTGAATGAGTGGATCTTGTAAAGCTCAGAGGGTTCCAAAGCTCTGTCCCTGAGAAGAATCTTTCCACGTGGACTCAGCAGATGTCCTGCTTTCAGGCTCTGTGGCTCTGGGCAAGTTACTTCGTCTCCTTTCCCCGTCAAATGGGATGATGAGCATTATCTGTCTCCTGGGGTTTTTGTGGGGATGAGAAGATCTGAAAGACACTCTGTGAATTCTAACCTATTGGACTCTTCAGCTGTTGTCCATGCACCTGCCACTGTGCAGCACCTCCAGGTCTGGACAAAGGGTCCATGTCATGAAATCATGGTTTCTAACACCCTGACAGCATCGAGGCACTTGAAAGTTTGCTTTCCCAATAGTGGGATTGAGAGTACAAGGAATCTCCCTTAACTTTAACATCCCCACTTAGGTTTAAGAAATAGAAAATTCCCCAAGTCAGCAATTCAAATACATATACCCTCTACTATGGGGGAATGATTGATCCAAATTTAGTGGTTAATTGTGTCAAATGCAGGGGATGGGGTGGCTTTGGGGCAGCCTGGAAACCCCTTTCCTTGGTGATGGGTTCCAGGCTCTTGAAGGAAAGGTGTGTGTTTACAAATGGGACTGAAGTCACCTTTAGGATGGATTTCTTTGCAAGGATGGATCTGATCAAGTCTTGTTTTGCGGGATTATCTCTTCTTTCACCATTACACAATTGATTTTGAGCTGCTCCTGCACTTAGGTGGGTTCAGAAGACAACCTCCCATTAACTAGTGTGCTTTGAAAAATCTCATCAGGCTTCCTTGAGAGAAGTGAAATTGGGAGGAAATGGGGCCGTTTTGACCTCCCCATGGAGTAGAAGAATGAGACTGGGCAGATGATTTCGGGCCTAGAGGGGCAGAATGTTGCTGCAAACTTGGTCCTGAGGAATAAAGACTGTCCTCTTCTGTCTAGCACAGTGTGTAGATGGAGAGAGGTTGGGGGGAGGGTATTGTCATCTTAGAGGAATGTATATCCTACAATCAAGCCAGCAATTCAAAGCAGCCTTTATAACTGCTGCCAAGAACTTAATTCCAGAGTTCTGGGTCCGTCTCTTAAGTGACTGTCTTATCTCCTGCAAAGAGATCTGGGAGTGAGCTGCTGTAGGCATTGATGAATTGATTCAAGCCATCAAGGGAGATATTAAGGTGGTTGAAGAATAGTCTTTACGTGTGGAGTTTACAGTTGACTTGGGAGACAAAACTCAGCACTATGGACCTTATTGGGGGGATGGCTCCACCTCTGCTTGTGCTGCAGCCCCAGGCATGGGAGAGGACGACACTGGGCCAGAGCTAATGGTGCTTGTGCACAGGAAAGCCTGAAAACCCTGGAAACTGCTGCGTTTATTTATCCCTGATTCAGGGTTTTTTTTTCCCCTAAGTTTTAAAATTCCAGTTAACATACAGTGTAACATTGGTTTCGGGAGTACAATATAGTGTGAATGACTGGTCTCACTTTGCTGATACTTCAGTCCTTTCAGCTCCAGTCCTCTTGAAAGTAACAAAATTCCTGGGTAATGAATGGACATATTTTAGAGCTCAAGAGATCAAAAGGAGTGTGGTGATGGGTTTCTCTCCTACCTTTATCTCCAGTTAGGCACTTCCTTTCTCTGGAAGCAAGTGGTGTTCCCCACTTGTGGTTTTTAGATATTTTATACAGATATGTAGATGTTTTATTTATATATATTTTCCATATATTAAAATACAGATTATATAGGTCTATATATGGATATTTATGTGGGTATACAATTGCATGTCTGTATCTTCCTTACCCATTCTTAAAATTCCTTTTCCTTTTTCTGTTTTGAGATGATGGTCACCTACAACATGTAACATGACACGATGGTTTAGGGTGTACAGAACAGTTTGATGTCCTTCTGTATTGTCAAACGACTACCACAGTACTTAACATCTGTCACTTCACATGATTTTTGTAGTGAGGATATTTAAGATCTATTAGCAACTTTCAAGTACATAATGTGGTATTAACTATAGTTACCATGCTGTACATTAGAGCCTCAGAATAGATTTATTTTATAACTGGAAGTTGGTACCCTTTGACCAACATCTCCCTGTGTGTTCCAACCCCCAGCCCCTGGAAACCATCGCTATTTCTAGGAGTTTAGGATTTTTAGATTCCACATATAAATGACTTGGTATAGATCTTTGACTTCGCTTCAGATTATGCCATCAAGGTCCATCCATATTGTCACAAGTGGCAGAGTTTTTCTCCTGGCTGAATATTCTGTTGTGTGTAAACACTACATCTTTATTGTGTCCTCCCTTAATGGATGCTTAAGTTTCCATATCTTGGCTATGGTGAATAATGCGATGAATTTGTTGGCATATAATTGTTCATAGAGCTCTCTTGGAGATCTTGATTTCCTTTCTTTTGAATATACACCCCAAAGTGGATTGCTGGATCTTATGGTAGTTCTATTTTTAGTTTCTTGAACCTGAGTATTGTTTTCCATAATGACTGTACCAATTACCTTGCCCCTGTCAGTGCACAGGGGTTCCTTTTCTTTACATCTTCAGAATATCTCTGGTCTTTTTGAAAACAGCCAGTCGTTTTTATGAATGTGATGGGGTATCACATTGTGGTTTTGATTTGCATTTCCCTGATCATTAATGAGGAGGATCGTTTTTGATGTACCTGTTGGCCATCTGGATGTCATCTTTGGGAAAGTGTCTATTCCCTTCTCTGCCCATTTTAAGTTAAAGTATGGGCTTTCTTCTGTTTTGAGTTGTATGAATTCCTCCTATTAGATATTGATCCCTTAATAGATGTTCTATATGTATTTTGTCCTACTTCATATGTTACCTTCTCATTTTGTTGCTTCTCATGCTGTACAGAAGCTTTATAGTTTGATACAGCCTCACATATTTGCTTTTGTTGTGCTTTTGCTGCCCCATCCAAAAATTGCTGCCAAAACGAATGTCACAGAACTTTTCTCTCCTGTTTTCTTCTAGGTCTGTGTTTTAAGGCTTTTTATAGTTTCAAGTCTGTTTAAAGCTTGAATCCATTGTGAGTTAATTTTGTGAGTGATGTGATGGGGGTTCATTGTATTCTTTGTTTTCCGGTTATCCAGTTTTCCCAATAAAGTGGAACAAACTATCCTTTCCCTACTGAGTATTTGCTTCTCTGTCGAATATCAGTTGACTGTACATGGCAAGGATTTCTGGGCTCTGAATTCTCTTGTTCTAAGGGTTGGTTTTTATGCCAGTACTGTAGTGCTTTGATTCCTGTAGTATTGTAATATAGTTTGAAATCAAGAGTGTGATGCCTCCAGCTTTGTTCTTAAGATTGCTTTGGCTATTCCGTAGGTCCATCTGAATCTTAGGATTGCTTTCTATTTCTGTGGAAAAATACCATTGAATTTATGAATCTGTATATTGCTTTGGGTAGCATGGACATGTTTGGGTTTTTTTTTTTTGTTTGTTTTACACATTTATTTTTGAGACCCCGAGATAGAGCACAGGTAAGGAAGGTATATTGGACACTTACCTGACTCAGCCCCACTTTCTTTGTGTTTTTTCTTTTATTTTTGAGAGACTATGAGGGGAAGAAGGGCAGAGAGGGGGGACAGAAGATCCAAATGGGGCTCCTCACTGACAGTTGTGAGCTTGATGTGGGGCTCGAATTCATGAACTGAGAGATCATGACCTAGCTAAAGTCGGACACTCAACTGACTGAGCCACCCAGGTACCCCTGGGTAGTATGTACCTTGTAACAATAATTGGTCCAATCCAAGGACACGGGATATGTTTACATTTTGTCTTCAGTTTCTTTCATTAGTGTCTTACGGTTTCAAGTGTACAGAACTCTCAGTATCTTGGTTAAATTTGAATATTTTGTTTTTGATGGTACTAAAAGGATTAAACTTCATACTTAAATGTTAATGTATAGAAACAGATGATTTCTATATGTTGATTTTTATATCCTGCGACTTAATTGAAACTGTTGACTAGTTCTAACAGGTATTTTGGTGGAATCATCAGGATTTTCTACATATAAAATCATTTCATCTGAAAAGACCAATTTACTTTCAGATTTGGATTTCTTCTTACCTGATTACCCTGGCTAGATTTTCCACTATATAATGGAAATATTCCACTATAGTGGAAATAGGATTTCCACTATTAAGTTGAATAGCAGTGGTGAGACTGGGCACCCTTGTCTTGTTCCTGATCCTAGAGGAAAAGCTTCTAGCATTTCACCATGGATTATGTTGTTAGCTATGGGTTTGTTGTACGTGGCCTTTATTATGTTGAGGTATGTTCCCTTTGTGCCCCAGTTTGAGAGTTTTTGTCATGAAAGGTTGTTAGATTTTGTTAAATGCTTTTCTGGATCTGTTAGCTTTTATTTGTATTAATATGCTGTATCACACTTAGTGATTTGTATATGTTGGTCCATCCTTGCATCCCAAGGATAAATTTCACTTGATCATGGTATATAATCCTTCTAATATGCTGTTGTTTGCTTATGAGATACATTTATCTTCAGTGGCAATGTATTGGCCTGTAGTTCTTTCCTAGCATGGTCCTTATGCGACTTTGGTGTCAGGGTGGCTCTGGCCTGCTAAAATTGCTTTGAAACTTGCCTGTTTCTACTTTCACAGAAGACTTTGAGAAGAACTAGCTTTGATTTTTTTTTTTTTTTTTTTGGAATGTTTGGTAGAATTCACCAGTGAAACCATCTGGTCCTGAGTTTTAGGGGAAGGGTTTTGATAGCTATTGGATTCTCCTTAGTTGCTGTTGGTCTGTTCAGGTTTTTAATTCATGACTCAGTCTTGGGATCTGTATGTTTTTAGGAACTTAACCATTTCTTCTTGGTTATCTAATTTGTTGGCATATAATTGTTCACGGCACTCTTTTATCCTCTGTATTCTTGTGGTATCACTTGTAATGTTTACTCTTTCTGGTTTCATTTGTGTCTTTTTCCTGAATAGAGCTAAAAGCTTGTCCATGTTTTACCCCCCAAAAAACCCAACACTTAGTTTCATGTTTCCTATTCTTTTTTATTCTATTCTGATCTTTATTCTAGCTCTGGCTTAATTTTTTTCAATTTTAGGTTTATTTTGAGAGAGTGCATGAGTTGGGGTGGAGGGCTGGAGAGAATCCCAAGGTCCCATGCCCGATGGGGGGCGGGGGGTTCAATCTCCTGAACTGTGAGATCATGACTTGAGCCAAGATCAGGAGTCAGATGCTTAACACTGAGCCACCCAGGTGCCCCTGGCTTCATTCGTTTTTGTTCTTTTTCTAGTTCCTTGAGATAGAAAGTTGAGAACTCTTTTCCTAATGTGTAGATGTCTATTGCTATGAACTTGTTGCTTGGAACTGCCTTTGGTGCATTTCATTCCTTTTGGTATGTTTCCATTTTTATTTGAGGATGTTGTTTGATTTCCCTTTTGGTATCTTCTTTGATCTATGGTAGTTGAGGATTGTTTAATCACCACATTTTCTCATTTTCTGGTTTTCCTCCTATTGGTGACGACTAGTTTCATACCATCATGTCTGAGAAAGAATTTGGCATGATTAGTCTTACCTGTCTCGGAGAATGTTCTGTAAGCGGTTGACAATGTGTATTTTGTTGGACAGAATGTTCTGTGTTAGGCTATTGTGTCCAAAATACAGTTTAAACTGCGAGTGGTTTTTTGTGGTGGTGGTGGGTTTTTTTTTTTTGTTTTTTTTCTTTTTTGGTTGGATGCTCTATCCATTGTTGAAGGTAGGTATTAAAGTCTTGTATTACTGGGGCGCCTGGGTGGCTCAGTCGGTTAAGTGTCCGACTTCAGCTCAGGTCACGATCTCACAGTCTGTGAGTTCGAGCCCCGCGTTGGGCTCTGGGCTGATGGCTCAGAGCCTGGAGCCTGTTTCCGATTCTGTGTCTTCCTCTGTCTCTGGCCCTCCCCCATTCATGCTGTCTCTGTCTCAAAAATAAATAAACGTTAAAAAAAAAAAAAAAGTCCTGTATTACTATTAAGGTATTTTTTGTTCAGATCTGTTGGTATTTGCTTAATATATTTAGGTGTTTCAGTGTTGGATGTAATTGACCTTTGTCATTATATAATGTCCATCTTGATATCCTTACAACTTTTGAGTTAGTCTACTTTGATCAGAGAAATAGCTACCCATGCTTTCTTTTGTGTTCCATTTGCATGGAATAGCTTTTCCATCTCCTCACTTAGAGCATATATGTGTTCTTAGAGCTGAGAGGACTTTCTTGTATGTAGCATATAATTAGGTAATGGGTGCTTAAAAAAAAAAAAAAAAAAAACAAACCCAGGCATCGTATGCCTTGGTATCAGACAATTTAATGTGCTTACATTTAGAGTAACTATTGATTTGGCAAGGACTTACTAGTACCATCTTCCTGCTTTTGAGGTGTATGGTTTCTTCCTTTCTCTCCTGCTTTTGTCTTTTTGGAATTGATGATTTTCCATGGGGGGGGTATGCTTTGTGATATCCACTTGATTACATACAAAAACTTTACCTTTCTACTCCCTTTTTTGTGTTGCCAAAAAACACACTTTTTTATATTGTATATTAGTATTGAAAGTTTTATATTGTATATTAACAAATTATAGCTTGTTATTTTAATACCTTTTTCCCCTCCACCTTCTTAGTAGAGTTGACACACTACCTAATGACTGTATTAAAGTATTCTTAAATTTGTCTGCTTTACCAGGGTGGTGTATATTTTCATGTTAGTAATTAGAATCCTTTCATTTGAGCTTGAGTAACTTATTTCAGCATTTCGTATAAAGCAGGTCTAGTGGTAATGAACTGTTTCTCTAACATCTTCATTTCTGAAGGATAACTTTGCTGACTAAAGTATTCTTTGCTGACTGCTGGAGTACTTTGAAATCTCTCCTCCTGCTCTTTTCTGGGTTGTAAGGTTTCTACTGAGAAATTTTCTGATGGCATTATGGGAATTCCGTTGTAAAGTCATAAGCTTTGTTTCTCTTGTTGATCTTAACATTTGCCTTTGAGTTTTTAGTTTTATTACAGTGTGTATTGGAGAAGATCCTGGTGAGTTGAATTTGGAAAACTAAGCTTCAGGAACTCGGATGTCCAGATCACTTTCCAGATTTGGAAGTTATCAGCCATTCTCATTCTCTCCTCCTCCCCCTCCCCCTCGGTTTGAGAGAGCATGTGTATGCACACGTTAGAGGGGGAGGGGAGGAGAAAGAGGCAAAGAGAATCTCAAGCAGGCCCCATGCCGTTAGTGTGGAGTCTGACATGGGGCTTGAACTTGGGAACTGTGAGATCGTGACCTGAGCTGAAATCGTCAGACACTTACCTGACTGAACCACCTAGGTGCCCTTCAGTCATTATCTCTTTAAGTACACTTTCTGCTGCCTTCCTCCTCTTTTCCCCCTGGGACTTGAGTGTTTTAGATGGCTTCCCTTCATGGTATCTAGCCAGTTCACAGAGGCTTTCTTCACCCTTTTTCATTCTTTATTTTTTTTACTTCTGATTATTTTTTCTGCTTGACCACTCTGATGTTTCTGCTCTCCATTGCACTTGTCATTTCATTCATTTTATTGTTAACCTCCAGAATTTTTTTGGTTCTTTGTGATTTCTATCTTTGTTAAATGTCTCATTTTTATGTATTGATTTCCTGATATCACTTCTTCCTCTGTTTTGGAGCCCTGTGAGAATTCTTAAATCCACTCTTTTGAATTCTTTATCTGGTAAGCTATAGATTTGTGTCTTTGGGGTTGGTTACTGTAAGATTATTATCTTTGGCTGGTGTCCTGTTTCTTAGAATTTTTATTAATATTGTTATTTGAAATTTTAAGTTGTTGTCTTGGCATTTGAAGTAGCAGTCACCACCTTTTGTCTTTACTGATTTCCAGAGACCAATACCTTCCATCAGCCCTGCTGGGGATTGAGGCTTTTTTTAGATCTATGGATACATGTGGAAAAATATGGATATATTTTTTTTTCTCTCCTGGCCAAATTCTTAAGCTTGTACACCTTCTCTCTGTCCTGCAATACACCAGTATGGGGCAGATGTTTTCCTCTTTGTGTTCTCGTGGGTTGTGTTAGAGCTCACGTTTGTGGTCTGTCTCTGGCTTGCAGATTCTGGCTGGTTCACAGAATGTGCTAGCTAGCCATCTGCTAAAACTTGCTCTCACTGCCACTAGGAGTACCCCTGGAGCTAGCCATGGGGTGGAGGTATGTATGGGCCAGGATTGTGGAGTGCTGGGGGGTGCCTATAGGCCAGGTGGGATCTACAGGTGGTGTCCCCAGCAACTTGTGATTGGGCTTCTGTGATGAGGCTTCCATTAGACTCCCCAAACGTGCTCAACTGAGAGGAATGGTCTGTGTTCTCCAGCGGCTTCTGGGCTGGAGCTAGTTCATAGGCTAGGATCTGCACCCCCAGGACCAAGGTTCCCTGATGTGTGGGTGGGTGAGACCCCTCCAGGGTCCCTTGGTATATGATGCTGGATCCCACAGCTCCTTGAAAGGTACTTTTGTCCATGGATGGGTGCCACAAGGGGTGGGGGGTGGGGATAGGACAGGTGATGACTTATTCATCTTATAGCACTCTTCCCCCTTTTTCTTTTATCCCCCCACCCTGTCCTTTATACATGGTAGCTAAACATACTCCTATGCACTTCTGTAACAACATATCTTGAAGATCATTCCCTTTTGTTTAAAGAATTTTAAACAAAATTCATGGCTACCTGGGTGTTATCCCTAGATGTGTGTAGGATCACCTGAGAGCTAGTAGAGGACCGGGAGACTCCAGCTTCTTGAATCAGGACACAGCCTAGACCTTTTGACCACCTGGCCCAGAGCAGAGAGCTGATGCCCTGTGGCCAGGAGAGTCCTGTCCTATGGCTCTGCTGTATATATTTACCCAGGCCCTGCTAATGGAATGTTTTTGGAGTTAGAGTTTGGGATACCCAGGCAGTGGTGGGGAAGGCTGGAGCTAGGTGTTCTTAGCTTTTCTTGGTTTTGGGAAGCAGAGAAGTCTCCACCCATTCCTCAGGAGTTTCTATGGTTGTGTTTGCACCTGCCGTTGCTTCGGTGTCCTGTGTCTCAGGTCCACAGCCTGTGCATCTTGTCTGCCTTGCCTCTTTCCACCTCTCGTTCCATTTCTGTCCTTTCCTTCAGCCCATCCTTTCTAAGCCAGGTCAGTCATGCTTCCTGAACTGTCATTCCCAGGGTAGTGTTCAGATGGAATTGTTGAAGTTCCCCAGATGGGTTCTTCTGTGTGGCTGTAGGAAGTAGAAAATAGAAAAAGGAAGAATGTTTAAGAAGTACGTGAAGCTTTGGGAACATGCTTGAATGCAGACGTATCCGGGGACGTCACAGAAGTGGGGCACTTTGTCTTTTTGAGCAGCGATTCCAGGTTTACGTCTGGGTGTGACGACAGGCAGATTAATGTTGCTCACATCTCCCTGCAGCTCCAGGGGCGCTCCTGGCCTTGAGTGGACACTGGGAATACCTCTGTGTGAAGCATGGGGCAGGCCTGGCATGGGGTATGACGGAAACACGGTACTCTGTGGTCAAGGAGCTTTAGACTTCAGATCTCAGAAGTCCTTTGGGTGTCTCTGAAGACCTTGGGTCTTTGAAGTTTCATTTTTTTGGTGAAATGATCCCTTTTCTCTAGCAGCTGATAGGCAGTAAGATATTAAAAGATGTTCATAAAATTTACCTGCCGTTTGGGTTTCCACTAGGTAGTTTCTGAATTTCATGCCCCTACTTCTTTAAACACTGGAGCTTAAAACCTAGTGCCTGTTTGCTCTTGCCATCTGCTTGATGGTAACCACCCTAATCTGTTACTAGACCAACTTGGAGCCAGCAGCCCTAGTCCCAAGAACAAAGATGGTAGAGAAAGGGGGCAGTTTGGCATAGGTAGGCATCTTCCTGGATACAATAAAAATGCTAATACTCATTTTCTTCTCCAGCCTATGGCAGACTGCTATGGACCAGGCTCGTTAGTCTCTGTAAGTGTTAATGACCATAATTAATACTGAACATTAGGATTGAAATCCTATCCCAGTACCTAACCTATATATTAACTTCATATTCAATCTTTACAACTGTGGAGGGAAGTTGATCTTTTAGATAATGGGAGACTCAGGCCAGAGAGGTTTAGTAACTTGGATAAAGGCACACAGCTAGGAAGCAACAGAGGCAGGATTTGAGCCTCAGGCTTACATAATCACTACTCTGTACCCCACAAGCATGTTCTGATGTTCAGTCGTTAAATTCCTGGAAGATCCTCAAAGGACCACAGCAGACACTGCAGAGAGTGGATGGTGGTTTGGAGGGAGTAATACTCAGTCCTTGATCTTGTTCTTTAAGTGGAGAGAAGGAGGTATTGGAATGTTAAGTCAGGAGTAAAAATCGCAAATGTGGTATCTTTGTCCGTGCCCATTGTGGAAGCAGGAGCCCCTTTCAATAAAGAATTCTGCAGATTCTTTGTGGGGGGAAAATAGTGACGATTGGGGGGCACTGCAAGTACAAAAGCTAGAAATGTTCTCTTCACAAAAGTTCACAGATATGATTGTGGACTGTGGCTGGTTTGGTATTCAGTCTGCTGAATAATTAGAGTGATTTATAGTTCATGCAGAGTGTGTGTTTGGAAGTCCAGCACTGCTACAAATAATGGAGGGGAGGGCATCCTCCTGCTGTTCTCAAACTTGTGAAATGTCCCATTATCACTTCCTGTCATGGTGACAAATAGGCTTTTGCCCTGATCTCTGTATCCAACTAAATGCTTTCAAACTGCCTGTTGCCCCATAGGTTTTCAAGCTACAAATGCTTTTAAGGCACTGCTCAGCCTACCTTGCTATCCGAGAATAATAATTATGATGATTTAGCTCCAGGGAGTACAAAGCGCTGTGCTAAGTGCCATGCAGTATTCAAATGCTTGCGGCCAGGGTCAGAAAGGCTTATTTAGTGGGCGTTTGTAGGAAGTGGAAGGTGGGCGGGGGGCTCAGCACCGATTGCTCTTCCATTGATTGATGCTGGATGTGGTTTCAGACCACTTCCAATAGAGCTTTGGTTGCCTGTCTTACAGTCCTACTGATGTGTTCAAAGATTCCCAGCACAAACTGTGCTTGAGTAGAGTGAAATGTAGCTAACACCTGGAAATGCTAGCCAGGGAGTTAACCCAAGGAGGGTTGGAGTATGAAAATAAGAGATTCTTAATAAAAGATTAATGTATTGTGATCTGTTAGGAACAGGTCAGGTAATTGCCTTCCAGTAATAGTTCATACAGTGTTAATACAGTGAAACTTGCTGCCCCCCCGCTGTCTGGGTATTGTAAATTCAGTGTCCTCCCTTTAATGTTACACTCCATGTGCGTTTTAGTATGCTCTTTTGAGAGATGGTGTTGAAGCAGTAGCTGGGATTTTTCGCGCTCTCTGCAGTGCCTGTAGAGTGTATCAAGCTGTGAATCTCAACTGGCATTGACCTGTCCCCGGAGGGAAACAGCTGGAGCATCGCTGAAAAGAAATTGTTCAATCTTGCCTCTCTCACTCTGGGGACTTAGTAATCAGTTGTAAATAATCACATAGGAAACCTTTATTTTTGGTCAGTAGAAATGGTGGGGGAACAGGATGTGAGAGTAGAAGGATGCTGGGGCCCACCTTACCTCGATACCAAGGTGGAAAGCAAGGTATTTTCCCTTCTCCCTTAGGGTCCTCTAGGAAGCTACAGGGTAGGAGGTGTGGAGGAGTAGAAGGAGCAGGTGGAGGAGTCAGTGCAGATGTGACTGAGCTGAGACCCGCTGGGCCTGGAGAACGAGCATCGTGGGGGAGGTTTAAGGAAAAAGGTCAGCTCTCAGGCTTACAGTTGAGGTGGGTGATGAGATGAAAAGGGCACGTAGATAGTGGTAAGTGCTAAGTTCCCGAGCCAGTGAATCAAAGTTGACCCTGAGGTGCAGGGTGAAGTCTCACTGCTCTGTCAATTGATTGGGCTTTAAGGGGTTTGTACTTGTGGCTCAAGGCATGGAGGGTTTGGGATTATATGGGGTAGAAAGGAGAGAGGGTAGATTCTCCTGCCATGAAGGGCTTCCTGAAAATGTTTGGAGTTCATTTGCCCTGATAGCAGAGGAATGACTGTTATCCATGATCCTACTGGAGTTCTTAGAACTGTTGTCTTGAGCTCCCCTCACTCTTCTTGGCCAGCCAGAGGAAGTTGGAATTCATGGTGAAAATGAAGATCGGGTGGAAAACAGAGCTAGAAGTGGGGTTTTGGGTGGTCTTCCATTATGCTAGGAGTTCCACCCTAGGACCCACTTAGAGACGAGGAGGCTGACAGGGATTCACTGAGACTCCTTGAGCTGGCAGCGACCCTCACTGAGGGTTGACCTGCTGCTGATTCTTGGAAGCATTTTCCCCTTAAGGGAACTTCTTTTAAAAATGTAGAATAGGGGTGCCTTGAGTGGCCTAGTCAGTTGAGCATTTGACTTTTGATCTCGGTGCAGGTCATGATCCTCACAATTCAGGAGATTGAGCCCCTTGTCAAGCTCTGTGCTGGTAGCACAGAGCCTCCTGGGGACTTCCTTTCTCCCCTCCTCTCTGCCTTTCCCCAGCATGTGCACATGTGCATTCTCTTTCAAGAATAAAAAATGCAATAAAGAGGTTGACTCTGGAATAGGACGTGTTAACTTAGAAACACGAGAGTGAAAATTTCAAATTGTGACTTGGAATTCTGTAATGTTGGAGTTACTTGACCCTAATTCCTCTTAAAAATGAAGGTGCTAGAGCTGGGGAAGTGGCTTGCCCAAGGTCCCAGAGCTGGTTGAGGCTGATGCTGAGACGGGAATCAGGCTGGCCTGTGGACCAGATGTTGTCTTCTACCTTTATTGTGGTCCTGCAGTGACTACCATGACTTTGATTCAGGGAGCAATGAGGACTCGAGGAAATGCTCCAGCTCCTCCAGTGATTACTGGAGGGAGGAGGCCATCCGTGTATCACAGGCTAGAGTAGTAGGGAAAACCAATCAGCATGAGGGGAGGTGGGCTGTAGGCCAGTGGGAGGCTGAAAGAAGATCATGCCAGGAACAATCCTGTGTGTCCCAGGTGCTTTCTAAAGAGTGGTCCGGTGATTGCCTGTGGGACAAAACGGTAGGAAGGACACCATTGTTCAGGCTGAGCAGCGGGGTGTCCTTTAGAAAAGGACCTAATCAGCTAATACCAGTGTTATCAATTGGTTGACCATATCATCATGTAACAATGATTTAAGGAATATTTGGATCTTATTAGGGGGGTCATGGAAAAAATACTCTTATAATTTTAAGCTTGTGATAGACAACACTGTATGCCTTTCCATCTTAGTGTTTGTCACAGGCAAGTGTAGAAGGCTTGATTTTCACCTCCAGTCCTTGGCATTGGGGATAACTCTGGGTATTCCTGTTACCCAGAGGGGTACAGGGTCACTTCTTTACCCAGGATATTAGATGGTGGTGATGGCGTTTCAGATCCTACCCGGTCTGCTAGTAAAAGGAAAGGGGGGGGTGGTCATCATAGAGGCATGGTGCCTATAACCCCTACAAAGGGTAGCTGTAAACCGGTTCCTCTGACTTCTTCCAGTGCTACTCAAGGGAATCAGATTTTGTTCAATAAGACTGTTTCTGTGTCATCTGCAGCCTGAGTTGTATGTATTAAATGACTTGAGCATTAGGTCTCCCTTTCAGACCTAAGTTTCAATTAACTCCATTCTGTGATTTTGTGTAATGAATGACTAATACTGGCTCACATAGGGCTTTGATGTTTTTAAAGCACCTTGACATAAATCCTACCGTTTGATTCTCACAAAAATCCCTGTGACCAGAGCAGAACATGGCTCTCCTCTGACCCCAAGGATCGAGGGTTGGAGGAGGAGTTTTGCCTCACACTCCACAGCTGGGACGTGATAGGCCTGAGGACAGAGCCCAGTGCTTCTGATGGCTGAGCCAGAGCTTTTCCTGCCATGGAACTGCTCAGTGTGGGCGAAATGATGCCTGGAGCTCAAGGCAGCATGGACCAAGTGCTGTGGGGCCACCAGAATCTGGTAGATTGGGCAGAGGAGCCTCCTCATGGCTCAGAAGCCCTAGGGAAGCTACATTCAACCCTTATACAGATGAATTCATTCAGGATTCTTGTTAGAGTGGCAAAGCACCTCACAAAACCAGTGGTTTGCATTTCTGTGTAGATAATGTCCAGGGAAGGGTTGATGGCACCCTGTACAGATCCTCATCTGTACTACTTTGTTAACTGGCTTTGAGGAGTTTCACAAGTGGGGTAGGGAGGGGGTCACTGTGTGCTTTCCTAGGACAGGTGAGCCCTCCTAGGCATTCCTGACTTAAAAAATCTGGGGTGCCTGGGTGGCTCAATCAGGTAAGTGTCTAACTCTTGGTTTTGGCTCAGGTCATGATCTCCTGGCTCGTGAGTCTGAGGCCTGTGTTAAGCTCCATGCTGGCAGCACAGAACCTATTTGGGATTCTTTCTCCTTCTCTCTGCCTCTTCCCCTGCCCCCCCCCCCCCCCCCCAAGAGCTGTCTCTCCCTCCGCTCCCTCCCCTGCCAAAATAAGTGAACTTCAGCACCCTCAGCAGGTTGTTTTTATCTCCTGACTTCTGTATCCTTGCCCACCAGTTGGGTGGACACTACTGGATTTCATTCCTGTCTCTTCCTAAAGGAGCCTTTGCCATTGGCCAATAAGACCTTCTGTAGCAGCTGCACAAATGGACTATGTATGGGCGCACTTACCAGGATAACTTCTCTGCAGCTTGTCTGCACCACCTCTGCAAGTGCTAAGGACGTTTTCAGGCATAAGCCATCTGACTCCCATCCATCAAATTCTATGGGGCAGCTGGGGAATTTTCTCTGCTTCCAAAAAAACTTAATTACCAGTCCAAGTGCCTTCTGGCTAATCATTAACCAGCAACACTTTTTACTTTGTCAAATAAGTTCTTAGAAAAAGTCACAAAAGGTTGTGTGTGGGGTTTTTTTTTTTTGTTTGGTCGGTCGATGGGACTGATGTATTTTTAATTGTTCTCCCAATGTTCACCAACACTTGTTAATCGGATCACTAGGTAGCTGGCAGCTGATGGCAGCCAGCCTGGCACTCAGCCTTGCTGTGCTTGCACTAGTGTGTTGTGCCTCCCCTGCCCTGCCCCAAGTGTGTTCCATGCAGGCTGCTGTGGATGTGCTGAGTGTTCAGGTGGGCTGGGATTCTCTGCTGCTCCTCTCCTGGGGGGTATAAGTGGGAAGGTCATCAAAAAAACTGTTTTTCTTTTTTCCCTTCTGCTGAAAGAAGCACATTCTGTTCATTTTAGGAAACTTGGAAGTCGGGAGACAAAGCCACTTGTGTGACCTTTCTTGTAGGGCAGAGTCTCTTGTTATTGGTAGGCTCATTGTTTGCCCTTTAGAAGCAGAAGGTAGAGAATACTAGGCTGTGCTTACTGTCAAAAGGGCACAGATTTGGGAGGCTGACTCCTGCCTGAGTTCAAATCCCAGCTCCACTAGTGATCTGGGGGAAAGTCCCTTCATTTCTTCATGCTTCGACAATTTCCTCTTCAAAATTGAGGCGTTGTCTCCCAGGGCTGCATGATTGCAAGGGTGAGTACATGAAGGGCATTAGGAAGTGGTACTGGGCACATGATCTCTCTGAGTGTAGGTGTTGTTACTTGCCAATGTTAACCTGCTCCTGGGTCATTTGTCTGCTTTTCCCTAGTGTCGAATGTATTAGAACTTATTTCCTGTCTCCTGTTCCAACATGTGTCACTTACGGGGTCTTTGTTGAGGTGGTGGTACAGGACAGCATTAATGTAGGGCAGACTCTTGCCAGTGACAGTGTTCCCTGGAAGGGAAAAGGATGTGATGCCCTGGGTTTTGTGGTGCGTGAGCTGTCGTGGATGGACTTGGCAGCCTGTGGGTCTGTAGCCAAGGGGTTCTGAGCACCACTTAGAGGAGTTTTCTGTGGAGGTCCTTGCCTCCTCTGGAGTGCTACTCTGGCAGAGCCTCCCCTCCACCCATCCCCATTCCTCAACCTCCACCCCCACCACCAGGGGGTGAGACCTGGCCATTTCCTTCAACTTTGCTGGGTGTTGCCTATCTCCTGATCATGCCTGAGCTGGCTAGGACCTCTCTATTGTGCATCATTAGTGTGGAAAGTAAGGGGGTTTTGAGACTGATTCATCACTATGATTTAGGAGGTTGTTTTACTGTGACTTTAATTAGGCTCCATGTGTGTTTTATGGAAGCTGTCCTTTGCAGCTCGGGCAATGAAAAGCCCATTTTTCTAGTGGACTGCAGGCAGATTAGGTACTTTCAGGCTTCACACCAAAGCTGTTCCCACTGGTGCCTACCTTCTCATGGGGCCATTCCTGCTTTAGTGTTCTTTGACATTTTATCCTCCTAATCCTTCTGAGATGAACCACATGATTCTCCATTTCACAGATGAGGAAATGGAGAGGTTAAGTGAGGGACTTAGGAAGTGTTAATCTGATTCTCCGGTGCCGGGATGGGGCCTTCTCCCCAGGCTGTTTGCCCTTTATGTGAGTGCGGTGTTGAACTGTTCCTTTAGCTCTTGACTAAGTCAGAGGGAGTGTTGAGTTCTCCACTGTCACAGGAGCAAGAGGTGGCCCGTTAACCTGCCCCTATGCTGCCATCTCAGACACACCTATCTCTCCCACCTGGACAAGGACAGTGGCCACCTTGCTCCAGCCTTTTCTACTCCTATCCACATCGGATTCCTTTGCTTCCATTTTTGTGTGATTGCCAGGAGCACAGGTACCCTATCTGGCTGCTTGCATGGAGGGTCACATTCAGAATCCACCAATGGTCCTTAGATGATCTGGTCTACCTCTTATGCCTCTGTCTCTCCCCCCCCCCCCCCCCAAAACCACTTGCTCATGGCCTTGTTCATTCATTTGAATGTATCTTTTCATTCTGTTTCTTAGACTTGTAGGAACTAACTTCCCCTTTTCACCTTGCCAAGTCAATGGTGTAGCGTATTAGTATGTGTTCTCCGGAGAGATGAAAACTGGGAGAGAGGGAGTGTGTGTGTGTGTGTGTGTGTGTGTGTGTGTGTGCGCGCGCGCGCGCATGCGCGCACGGGCCGGGTGTGGGGGGGGGGTAACTAGCTCATGGGATTATGGAGGCCAAGCAGTCTAATTTTCTATCTGTAAGCTGAAGACCTGGGAAAGCTCCTGGGTAGTTCCAGTCAGGGTACAAAAGCCTGAGGACTGGGATTGCAATGGCGTAAGTTACAGACCAAAAGCTAACAAATTGAGCCTGGGAGGAGGCACAGTTTCAATTTCAATTGAAGGGCAGGGAAAAACAGATGTCCCAGCCTGCTGGCCAGCAGAAGAAATGCTCTTCTGGAGCCTTTTTATTCCGTTCAGCCTTCAGCTGATGGAATGAGGCCCATCCCACATCAGGGAGAGCAATCTACCTTACTGTGTCTGCCATTGGAATGTTAATCTCAGCATCCTCAGACCCAGCAGAATAACGTTGACCAAACATCGGGGCACTCCTGTGGTCTAGTAACGTTGGCACATAACATTAACTAGCACAGGTAGAAATCTTTAAAGCCCCATTTAGGGGCCTTGAGTGGCTCAGTCAGTTGAGCATCAGACTCTTGATTTCGGCTCAGGTCATGATCTCAGGTTGTGGGATTGAACCCCACATCAAGCTCCATGCTGAGTGTGGAGCCTGCTTAAGATTCATTCCCCCCCCCCCACCCCCCCCCCTGCTTTGCTGCTAAAAAAAAAAAACAAAAAAAAAAAAACAAAAAACCTTAAAAACCCTATTTAAATCCCACTTGCTCTGCAGTGCTTTTCCTGACTACATCACCTCCCTTGCAACTCGGCTTAGCTGGATTCTTCTTCAACTAGGTTGCCCCACCAGAGCTCAGCATTTAGTGGCCCTGTTCTGCATTGTTCTCCAACTATTTTTGCTGGGTATCTTATTTCCTCCACTAGATTTGAAGGACAGATACCATACATAACTTTTAATCTTTCCCTTTCCCCATGGGATAGAGTGCCAGATCAAGAGAAGCTTCTCTTAGCTCAGTTTCTCAGTGGATAAAATGATGCTGAACTTGGCTCCTGGGGTTTTACAGACCAAGGGCAATGGGTTTGGAGAACCTGGGGTTGTCTTCCTACGGGCAGCCAGAGAAGGGGGGTAGCCAGGATTTAGTGTATAGTAGGTGCCCAAGTATTGCTGAGATGTTTGACATTTTTTTATAACTCTATTTTTTTATTTTTTAAGATTTATATCCAAATTAGTATAGAGTGAAGCAATGATTTCAGGAGTAAATTCCTTAATGCCCCTTACCCATTTAGCCCATCCCCCCTCCCACAACCCCTTCAGCAACCCTCAGTTCTCCATATTTGAGTCTCTTTTGTCCCCTTGCCTGTTTTTATAGTATTTTTGCTTCCCTTCCGTTCATCTGTTTTGTGAGCTGCTTGACATTTTAATTGAATGGTTTTGGACTGTTGTAGGTTCTATGGCATGGTGGAGTGGTGGGGTGGGGGGAGGAGTAGTGGACTCCAACTAGCCATGTAACCTCAAGCAACTTGCTGTCTGGCTTTACCACATGTCCTGTTTAGTGGAGATAGTTGCTCCTGCCCTACCTGCCTCTTGGGTCTTGTGAAGGTAGAATCAAGGTAATAATAGCTAACTTTATTTTTATATATGGTAGGCACTGTTCTTAAAACACTTCCCATATGTCAACTTATTTGATTTCATATAGCCCTTGCAAGTATGTATTTTCTAATTTGGCGACTGAGGTTCAGAGAGCCTTAATTCATTCAGGGTGACAAAGCCAGAGAATAGCCGGGCTGGGGTTCCAACTCAGGGAGTCTGGCTCTCAGTGCACACTCTTAACAAGAGTGTGCCGTAAGATTGTGGGGAAGGGTGTTGGAAGCTTGGAGAACTCTAGCTAAGACCCATTTGAGTAGGTCCTGGAGATGATCATGCATGACTGCAGTTCCCTGGGGAGCATGCCAGGCCTGGAATGTGTACCGCAGCTCTTGTCAGCACCTTTGCTCACCAGAGTGACCCGTTGCATTCACGACACATTTCTGACAACTGAGGAATCTGTTTTCCAGACAGTCCTTAGCTTCCCTGCGATTTGCCCTCTTATCTCTGGTCTTCACCTTTGTGGCTTGTGCATCTGTTGTAACTAAGTGACCCTTGGTGTTAGTATCTCCTGTGGAGAGCAGACCCTGTCAGGGTTTGGGGGCAGAGGCTGTTTTCTCCACGGTTTTGTCACTAGTGCTCTGTGTGGCATCTGGCCAGGGGTCCCACATCTGGAAAATGAGCATGATAAGTAATGGACCTACCTAATCGAGTTGGTAAGATAAGTATATGGAAACTTACTATTATCACCATTTTTCATTGTGTAGTTCTGGTTCATTAACTACATTCACTTTGTTGTGCAAACATCACTGTCCTCCATCTCCAGAACTTTCTTCTCTTCCCAAAGTGAAACTCTATGCCAGTTAAACATGAACTCCTTATTGCCATTTGCCTCTCACCCCTGACAAACCACCATTCTGCCATTTCTCTCCAAATTTCCCTGTTCTAAGTCCCTCATAACTGGAACATAGATTTGTCCTTTCGTGTCTGGTTTATTTTAGCATAATGTCTTCAAGGTTGGTCCATGATGTAGCCTGTTCTCAGCATTTCCTTCTTCCTAAGTAAGGTAATTTTCCATTGTATGTATACACCAGTTGCTGTTTATCCATTCGTTTGTCCCTGAACATTTGGATTGTTACCACCTTTGGGCTTTTGTGACAGATGCTGCTATGCACTTTGGTGTGCAAGGATCTTTGACATCCTGCTTTTTCTTTCGGGCATATACCTGTAGATGCTGAATAATCAGTTGTGGGGTTGTTTAGAAGATTAGGTAGGCTGGTAATTGGCAAAGCTCTTAAAACAGTTCCTGACGCATAGCAAACACGAGGTATTTGATAAATGAAAATAAAACTGTGCCTTTGTATCAATGGATTCCTTAATTCAGACCATTTTTTTTTAGTATTTAGAAAGGTGTGTTTGGCCTAGTACTTGAAAAAAGGGAGCTCTAAAGGTAGTTTCGTGCTCCTCTCTGACCCCACCTAAGTGGCTGGGCCTCCCTGGCCCCTGTTGCTACAGGGAGGAGTTGATAAAGGAAACATCTCCTGGCAGATGGCTGCAACCTCAGGGCAGTGGTTGGGGGAATAGCTGACAAAGGGGTAAGGGGTGCAGTTGCAGAAGACTTTGCTTCCAGCTGTTCATATCTGGTCCTTCGAGTCTGGTTTTCAGTGCTGTGGTCTTTTTATTGATCTTTGTAGTGATGCCTCTGTCCTCTCAGGAGATATTATGGCTTCTCCATTCTTTCTTGGATGTCTGCAGTTTATTGGGCGGGGGGGGGAGATAATATAACATTTTTGTTAGACTGCTCAGAATTATCAAGTTAGCAGGAGAGATGTCCCAAAGCAAACAATGCCATGAAGTTAATGATGGGAAGGAGGCTATGGTAAAGGTTTGAAACTTGGGTCATGGGTCTGTGCGTTTTCTAGGTTGGAAATTGGTCAAGGGTTCCATGCGGTTCATACATATCTTCTGGTTCCAAAGAATTTTCTGGTTCTGTGATATTCCTATTCTTTGAATTTTTTTTTTTTTCCTTTAATGTTGACTTGAGGTGAGGTAGAAAAAGATTCACACTTCCCCTAAGGCTTTTAATAAAACAGAAGAAAGAGCATGGTGATGGCTTCTGTAATGGAAATGCTACTACTCCGTGACTTGAGGGCATGTGATGGGACCACGGGGCTTGGGACAAGATAAACCAGTCTTCCCATGGGCATGTGTCTGTTCAACTAAAGATACCACATCTTGATGAAAATGTTATAGCCTGTGTTGGAAGACTCAAACCTGTTTCTACAGTGAACTCTGTAAAGCTTTGAGAATAACATTATAGTTGCTAGAACCTATCTCTAAATTCAAGAACCAGTTAAGTAGTGTTATCAGAGGGTATGTCTGGTATTTGCAGACAAAGCATGAGGAAATTTCATGCTAATTACAGGTAAAAGTGTGCCTTCTCTGAATTTTTAGATTGCAGTTCAATTGAATTTAGAGCAAAAGCATAAGTTATATGCTAGTAGATCTACACAGAATGTATATATATGCTCATAAAATATATATATATATATATATATATATATATAGAGAGAGAGAGAGAGAGAGAGAGGGGAGAGGGGGAGAGGGGGGGTTCATTGGCTTATTAGTGATTCACATGACTGCTTTCAATGGGAGGAAAAGGCATTCTCCATCAATGGCCTGTGTCTGTTGTGTACATGCACAGACAGACCCTATCTGAGGAGATAAATGATCCACTAGATAAGATACCTGAGGGCAAGGGTCAGTATCAAGCCTGGTGCCTGGCACACAGCAAGCTTCCACTGGGTATTTGAGAAACAACTGAACAACGACACATTTGTACCCACTCTTTGGAAATGGGAATCTTCTGTTATCTTCTAGAACCTATTAAAAACGATTCTAGGTGAAGTTTACATACCCTACAACCTATGCGGTAGAGTGGCATTCAGTACATGGACAATGTTGTGGAACTACCACCTCTGTCTGGTTCCAAGATGTTTCCATCACCTACAAAGGAGTCCCTGTACCCATTTCTCTCTCACACTAGCCCTGGTAACCACTACTCTGCTTTTTGTCTCTACGGATTGGTTTATTCTGGATATTTCACATAAATGGAGTAATAGAAGATGTGACCTTCTACTTTTAACTTCTTTTAGTAAAGGGTGATGTTTTCATCTGCATTGTAGCTCATGCCGGCATTTAATTTCTTATGGCTAAAGTCCAGTGTATAGATCTACCACATTTGGTTTATTCCTCAGCTGATAGACACTTGGGTGGTTTCCACCTTTTTAGCCATCAGGAATAGTGCTGCTGTGAACATTTGTGGGAAGGCATCTGGGTACCTGTTCTCAATTCTTGTATATGCCCAGGAATATGCTGAATCATGGTATTTCTATGTTCAACTTTGTCAGGCTACACCAAATAGTTTGCCACACCAGTGCACCAGTTTATATCCAAACCTGTGATGCGTGAGGGTTTAGATTTCTTCACGTCTTTGCCAACTTGTTTTCTATTTGGATTTTAGTCATCCTCATGGATGCAAAGTGTTTATCTCCTTGTGGGTTTGGTAGTCAAGGACTGCCTTTAAGCAACACCAAGAACAACCTTGTTTTTACTTATGACAGACTTCCTGGAAGGAGTGACCTTAAAGTGAATTGTGTGTGATCAGGAGACCAGTGGATTTGGTGACAAAATTGTCATCGAGTGTTTAGCTCAATGCCTCTTCTGTCCTAGTGTCATAGTACTTTCTGTGCATTAGGTTTAGTTCTCAGATGGCCCTGTATTTTATGTGTGAGGAAACAACCCGGAGTAGCTAAACTGTGCTTAAGGTGGTGTGGGTACTAGGTGTGGCTCTGAGGTTCAGTTCAGGGCGCTCATCTGACTCTCAAAGCCCTGAAGAGCTCGTGTTCTTTCCCTGGGGAGTTTGAATCTCAGCAGTAGGCAAAAAGAAACATGTCCACTGGGAATATTTTAGTAAAAAGCAAAGCCTTCAGATTGTGATGGAACAGGCTGATGTTGACGTTTGTTTGAGGTCCTGGAGTCTGGGGTGTCTGCTGCTACATCCATGATTCAGGGCCTCAGCTGCTGATGCATCCCTGGGCTGGTGGCTCCTGATGAAAATGCTTGCTTCTGTTAGAATGGGGCTGCTGCATGGTCTTTCTGTCCCAGTGTCTTGTTCAGTGAAGACTTCGTAATTGAATGATGAGGTTGAGGAAGCACATAGGGGGAGCCACAACTACAATGAATTTTGAAGAACATCTTCTGTCAGGTGAGAGTTGGTTCTCAGTCAATATTGGCCGAACTAAATTGAGTGGATTTTCTGGGGGGGGGGGAATCAGACTGAATCCTATTTCAAAAGCATGGTAACCTGATGTTTAAAAGAGAGTGGTGAATCCTGTTCTACATAACCCTTTGGATGTGTCTTTTGGTTTCAAATATTAGGTTTGTTTAGTGTGAGATCAGCATTAGAAATTTCCTTAAATCATTAATACTATAACTCTTACTGTATAGACATCAGTTCATGTAGTCTCTGTGTTTATTAAGCCATTTGGGAAATTGACAGGATGATGGAATAATGGAGGCCTCAAGAAGCTTACACATCTGGCAGGGGGGACTGGAATGCCAAGTATGAACTAAAGACCACGTAGGGATAGTGGTGTGTACCCTGGGGGATTACAGTGCCCCTGGGGGAGTTCAGAGAAGGCTTTGTGAAGGTGCTTGGAGGGAAGGACAGGGAAAGCACTCAGGACAAAGACTTGGCAGGGGAGGGACCCAAACATGGCCTGGAGGAATTTGAAAAGCTAGAAGAAGGGAAAATATTTCAGGTATGGGGAGCAGTGTAGGCAGAGGCCAGAGGAGAAAGTACAGCTTGAATTGCTACTGAGTTGCTGGACTTGGCTGGCTTTTTGGCTAGAGGGCAGGTTGGAGGCAGACAGAACAGATCCCTAGTGGAGTCTGGCCCAGAAGCTCCTGGAATGTGTGAGGGCTTCTAAGCAGGGTATGGGCATGTTTTCACTATCTGCCAGCTACCCAGGAAGCTGTTGTGCTCATCAACTACTTCTGAAGGTAGACTAACCTTGAGGTGTAAACTGGTAGGTGGACTGGCCCAGGAGCCGGGGGCAACCCCTGACCCCGGCACAAAGCATCACCCAACACCACACCATGCGGGGGTTATTTGCTTTTTGGACGTGAAGGACTGAAGGCTCAGGTATGGAGTGGCCCACGTGCAGGGAGGCAGCCTCCCTGGTGGGGGGCCATGGCTATGCCCAGGAATGCGGATGGATCACACCGGCTGAGGAGCAGTACCCTTGACAGCCTTGAGTGCTCCCTTTCCTAGGAGTCCTTCCTTAGTCTACGACCCACTGGGGCCTCACGGGGTTCTGTGTGGCCCAGAGAAGTGAGGGGTCTTCCTCTGGCTGCCCCCATCTTCTTCCATTTTGCACCCTCTGTGAGTTAGGGCAAGGTTTCAGGAAACAGACTCTAGGGAGTCGGCTTGCTTGGCTGGCCAAAGGGGGACTTTCTGGAGAGTAGGTCCTGTGACCCTGGGGAGCATGGGCTTTGTATGAGGCCAGTCTTGAGCAGACTTAGCCTTCAGCCTAACTCGAGTCTTGTCTACCTTTCAGACTCTCTAAGGGCTCCCTCAAGAAGAAACACGTACTGTGAAGGTGGGGAAGCAGACTAGCGTCCGATGTGATACTCTGTCCCTAAAAGGAAACTACACTGAAAAGTACTGCTTGATGAATCTTTTTCTTCTCAGCATCCTATAAGTGGAAGCGGGTTTCTTAAATACTTAATTTGGCAAATGTATATACACACAATATTGTTTGTGGAGTACACAGTGGTGTTTCTTGTTTAATACCTTTCTGAATGCCCCATGGGCTTGGAAAGTGGATATTTTAAGAATTCTGTTCTTGGTGAACCCAACATCTAACTTCAGAGTTAGGAGGAGGCTGTACCCTCCCCTTCCCCAAATCTTCCCCCATTCTTAGGTTACTGTGGGAGCAGAGTCAAGTTAATCAGCTCATTTAAGATATTTGTATTAGAAGTATTCAAAGCAAACTAAATTTTCTTGCAAGATCCCTTCTAGCTAGTCCTATTCCTACTGTTTTACTTTTTTTGATGTTTTTATCTATTTTTGAGAGTGTGAGTGGGGGGAGGGGCAGAGGATCCAAAGCAGGCTCCATGCTGACAGCCCTATGTGGGGCCTGAACTCCTGAGCTGAAGTTGGACACTTGACCGACTGAGCCACCTAGATGCCCCTTCTAACAGTTGTCCAAGAAGCCCTGGAAGAAGAACTTGAAAAAGGGCAGGAGTAGATCTCTGTGATGTGCCTGACTCAAACAACTTGGGTTGGTTTATATCGGTGGGTTTTCTTCCTTGAACGAAGGGAGACACTTGCAAATACTTTTGCTGGAGACGAAGTTCCCTTGAGAGTGCCAAGATTGTCCTTTCTGCCTGAGTTTTCTCTTTGGCACTGTCATGGGAACTGGGCGGACCATTGAGCAGAAAACTTCTACCCATGAGATTACTCTGCAGCGACAGCAATCTCTGAATCCGCAGACAAAAGGTCTGAGGGGATGGAATGCAGCTGTTGGTGTAATGAGTGAGGAGAGAAAATAGAATTTGAGGATTAAAAAAATATTAAAGTGAAAGATGTGAAGAGCCTGTAGCGTAATTGCTACTTGGTTCCATGTTTGCAGTTGGGTTAAATATTGTCCAAGGGCCCCTGTGTGTTGCAGAGCAGGGCTAATCAGAATGTGCATCCATTGTGAGCTTGTTAGAATCCAGCTTCTTGGACCCACCTCAGACTAGTTGAATCAGTACCAAGTGGGAAAGAGCCCAGGAATCTGCCTTAACAAGTCTTCCAGCTGATTCTTCATGCTGAAATTCAGAGAATCCCTGTTCTGGAAGTCTAGTGTTTGAGGACAACTTAGGGATCATGTACACTTAGAAGTGAAGAAACCAGCCCAAAGAGGTCAGGGGCTTCCCAGGGAGGTCCATAGTTGACTCAAGCCTTGTTAGCAAGTTAATAGATGAGCAGTGGGCTAGGCCGTTACTATTTCTAGTATGGTTTGTGACCAGCATCCTTGGCACCTGGGAGTTCATCAGAAATGCAAATGCATGGGTGCCAGGCCTATGGATCAGAATCTCGGGGTGGGGGAGGGTGGTTAGCATGGTTGAGGGGATTCTCAAACATGGCCATGCATGTGAATCACTAGCCTAGGCTCTTAGCTCTTTGTTGTGCTTCTCACACCCAGAGACACTTTAAGTTACTAAAGGCCATAATCTTGTGAGATTGGTTTTTCTTGGGGGGGGGGGGGGGGGTGGGGATTAAGATTGGAAATGTGGTCTTACTTACGGATTTTTCCTATAGCAGCAAACTAGGATCTGCTGGTCTGAGGATGAACAGTGGTCCCAGTTTGTCTAGGATTGACATTTTCCTGGATGAGGGGCTTTCAGTGTTGAACTGGGAAAATCTGGGACAAGTGGGCCCAGTTGGTCCTGCTAGCTGGTCTCCAGCATCTTTAAGGTTGACTATATTCCATTGAGTTAGAATGATTTGACAAACTTTTTTTTTTTTTAAACTTTTTTTTGAGAGCAGGGAAGTGCAGAGAGGGAGAATCCCAAGCAGGTGCTGTGCTGTCCGTGCAGAGCCCAACATGGGGCTTCATCCCATGAACCCGGAGATCATGACATGAGCCAAAACCAAGAGTCAGATGCTTAACCAACAGTCACCTAGGTGCCCTGACATTTTCTTGACCGTATTGAGTGGAGGAAGTGCAGTAATGAAGAAAAGGCTGTTTTTTTTTTTTTTTTAACCTTTTTTTGTGTGTATTTTGAGAGCGTGCTCAAGCTGGGGTGGGGCAGAGAGGGAGGGAGAGAGAGAATCCCAAGCTGGCTCTGCACTGTCAGTGCAGAGCCTGAGATGGGGCTGGAACTCAGAAATTGTTGAGAATGCTACCTGAGCCAAAATCAAGAGTTTGACGCTTGACTGAGCCACCCAGGTGCCCCGAGAAGGCCATTTTCATTAAGTGCATGCTAATGTATGGTTGCCATTCACTTGAATCCATTATCCTTCTCCACGTGAAACCTGGCAGTGCAGGAGGAAATAGGATGGGCAGCCCTAATTTGTTCCTTTGTAAGTGGTTACAGTTCTGAATTGTGAGCCCCTTGGATGCACAGCATGTTGTGCCACGTGGCAGGGAAATTACATAAGCCAGAGACCTGTTCTGTGGGCTCTAATGGCCTTGTGTTTTTTTTTTTTTCCTCACTTTTGTCTGGGTTTTTCAGAGCTTTTAAGGGGTGCTTAGGTATTAATCCTATTTTCTAGAATACAGGCTTTAGTTCTAGACAGGAAGAAAACCAGACTCCCAGGGAGAGAGGGGGCAATGGCATGGTGTGCAGAATTATATAATCCAAGGTTATTTTTCCAAGTGCTTAACTGATGTCTTCTGGATTTTCGTGTACTGTGCTTAGAGCTCATGGAGACTTAGAGTTCAGACTCACTGTTCCTGATTGGTGAGTGGGGGGTGGAAATGGTTTCCCAGGACTGTGGAGACTGGTTTTAGCAGAAGGGTAGGATGTTGGCTCTTCCTGGAAGGACCTTGCAGGAAAAGCCCAGAGAGCTTATGATTTATGAGCAGGCTTGGGAAGCCTGAGGTCCCCCTTGACTTAGTTGTAGAAATTTATTGCTGTCTCTTTGTAGGAACTTGTTCAGTCATTCTCACTCACGTTCCTTTTTTACTCCCAAATTGGGACCAAAGAATATATTCAATCCTTCCTTAATAAAGGGTATTTTATTTATATGTAGACTTTTTTTTTTTTTTTTTTTTGGACAGAGTGAGCACATGAGCAGAGGAGGGGTGGAGGCAGAGGGAGAGAGAATCTTAAGCAGGCTGGGGCTTGATCTCAGGACAGTGAGATCATGAACTGAAACCAAGAGTTGGATGCTTAACCAACTGAGCCACCCAGGTGAAAGGGCATTTTAAAAAGTTCTTAAATTCCAGTTCTTTAACATAAGTACAACATTAGTTTCAGGTGTACAATATAGTGATTCGACACTTCCATGTGTTATCTGGTGCTCATAACAGGTGCACTCCTTACTTAATCCCCATCAACTATTTCACCCATCCCTGACCAATTCTGGTAACCATCAGTTCTCTATAGTTGTTAATCTTGTTTGGTTTGCCTTTTTTCTTTTGCCCATTTTTCTTAAATTCTATGTATAAATGAAATCATATGGTATTTCTAATTCATTTAATTTATCAGAATACTCTCTAGTTCCATCCATGTCATTGCAAATGGCAAGATATTCTTTATGGCTGAATAAGTGTCTCTCCCATATCTTTTTATCCATTCATCAATTAGATGGACACTTAGGCTGCTTTGATTAGGCTATTGTAAATAATACTGTAAATATAGGGTCCATGTTTCTGCTTGAATTTGTGTTTCTGTAGTCTTTGGATAAATGTAATGTGATGGCTGGATCACAGGGTAGTTCTATTTTAACTTTGTGAGGAACCTCCTTAATGTTTTCCAGAGTGGCTGCACCAGTTTGCATTCCCACCAACAGTGCAAAAGGGTTTCCCTTTGACCACAGCCTTGCCAGCGTCTGCTGTTTCTTGTGTTGTTGATTTTAGCCATTCTGACAAGTGTGAGGTGATCCCTCATCATAGTTTTGATTTGTATTTCCCTGCTGATCAGTGATGTTGAGCATCTTTTTGTTGGTCATCTGTGTTGTCTTTGGAAAAACACCTATTCATGTTTTGTCGTTTATTAAAAAATTTTTTAATTTATATCCAAGTTAGTTAGCATACAGTGCAACAATGATTTCAGGAGTAGATTCCTTAATGCCCCTTATCCATTTAGCCCATTCCCCCTCCCACACCCCCTCCAGTGACCCTGTTTGTTCTCCATATTTGAGTCTCGTATGTTTTGTCTCTCTCCATTTTTATTACTTTTGCTTCCCTTCCCTTGTATTCATCTGTTCTGTGTCTTAAAGTTCTCATGAGTGAAGTCATGATATTTGTCTTTCTCTAATTTCGCTTAGCATAATATCCTCCAGTTCCATCTATGTAGTTGCAAATGGCAAGATTTCATTCTTTTTGATTGCCAAGTAATACTCTAGTGTGTGTGTGTGTGTGTGTGTGTGTGTGTACGTGTACACACACAGATACATACTGCATCTTTTTCCATTCATCCATTGATAGACATTTGGGTTCTTTCCATACTTTGGCTGTTGTTGATAGTACTGCTATAAACATGGGGGTGCATGTGCCCCCTTGAAATAGCATACCCCTATCCCTTGGATAAATGCCTGGTAGTGAAATTGCTGGGTTGTAGGGTAGTTCTATTTTTAACTTTTTGAGGAACCTCCAGACTATTTTCCAGAGTGGCTGCGCCAGCTTGCATTCCCATCAGCAGTGCAAAAGAGATCCTCTTTCTCCTCATCCTTGCCAACATCAGTTGTTGCCTGAGTTGTTAATGTTAGCCATTTTGACAGGTGTGAGGTGGTATCTCATTGTGACTTTGATTTGTATTTCCCTGATGATGAGTGATGTGGAGTATTTTTTCATGTCAGCCATCTGGATGTCTTTGGAGAAGTGTCTATTCATGTCTTTTGCCCATTTCTTCACTGGATTATTTGCTTTTTGGGTGTTTGATAAGCTCTTTACAGAGTTTGGATACTAACCCTTTATCTGATCTGTCATTTGCACATATCTTCTCCCATTCTGTCGGTTGCCTTTAATTTTGCTGATTGTTTCCTTTTCTGTGCAGAAGATTTTTATTTTGATGTCCCAATAGGTTCATTTTTGCTTTTGTTTCACTTACCTCTGGAGACGTGTTGAGTAAGAAGTTGCTGTGGCCAAGATCAAAGAGGTTTTTGCCTGCTTTCTCTTTGAGGATTCTGATGGCTTCCTGTCTTACATTGAGGTTTTTCATCCATTTTGAGTTTATTTTTGTGTATGGTGTAAGAAACTGGTCCAGGTGTTCTTGTTTTTGCATGTTGTAGTCTAGTTTTCCCAGCACCATTTGCTGAAGAGACTATCTTCATTCCATCGGATATTCTTTCCTGCTTTGTTAAAGGTTAGTTGACCATATGTTTGTGGGTCCATTTCTGGGTTCTCTATTCTGTTCCAGTGATCTGAGTGTCTGTTTTGTGCCAGTACCATACTGTCTTGGTTACAGCTTTGTCATACAGCTTGAAGTTTGGGACTGTCATGCCTCTTGCTTTGGTTTTCTTAAGATTGCTTTGGCTATTCAGGGTCTTTTCTGGTTCCATACAAATTTTAGGATTGTTCTAGCTCTGAAGAATGCTAGTGTTATTTTGATAGGGATTGCATTGAATATGTAGATTGCTTTGGGGTAGTATCAACATTTGAACAATACTTGTTCTTCCTATCCAGGAGCATTGTTGTATTTTTCCTGTGTGTGTGTGTGTGTGTGTGTGTGTGTGTGTGTGTGTGTGTGTGTGTGTGTGTGTGTATTAGTTTTCAACGTATAGATTTTTTAACCTCTTTGGTTAGATTTTATTCCTAGGTGTATTACGGTTTTTGGTGCAATTTTAAGTGGGATCGGTTCCTTGGTTTTCTGTTGCTTCATTGTTGGTATATAGGAATGTAACTGATTTCTGTGCATTGATTTTTATATCCTGCCACTTTGCTGAACTCATGGATCAGTTCTAGCAGCATTTTGGTGGAATCTTTTGGTTTTTCCACATAGGGTATCATGTCATCTGCGAAGAGGGAAAGTTTGACCTCCTGGCTGATTTGGATGCCTTTATTTGTGTTGTCTGATTGCCGAGGCTAAGACTTCCAATACTATGTTGAATAATAGCGGCGAGAGTGGACCTCCCTGTCTTGTTTGTGACCTTAGGGGGAAAGCTCTGTTTTTCCCCATTGAGGATGATATTAGCGTTGGGTCATTCATATACGGCTTTTATGATCTCGAGGTATGATCCTTCTGTCCCTACTTTCTTGAGGGTTTTATCAAGAAAGGATGCTGTATGTTTTCAAATGCTTTCTCTGCATCTATTAAGGGGATCATATGGTTCTTGTCCTTTGTTTTATTGATGTGGTGAAGCACACATTGTCTTGCAGATACTGAATCAGCCCTGCATCCTAGGTATGAATCCCACTTGGCCGTGGTGAATAATTTTTCTTAAATGTATTGTTGGATCTGGTTGGCTAATATCTTGCTGAGGATTTTTGCATCCATGTTCATCAGGGAAATTGGTCTATAGTTCTCCTTTTTAGTGGGGTCTCTGTCTAGTTTTGGAATCAAGGTAATGCTGGCTTCATAGTTTAGAAGTTTTCCTTCCACTTCTATTTTTTGGAACAGCTTCAAGAGAATAGGTGTTAACTCTTCCTTAAATGTTTGGTAGAAGTCTATCCCTGGAATCTTGTGTTTTGGGGGATTTTTGATTACTAGTTCAATTTCTTTACTGGTATGGCTCTGTTCAAATTTTCTATTTCTTCCTATTTCAGTTTTGGCAGTGTATATGTTTCCAGGAATTTGTCCATTTCTTCCAGATTGTCCATTTTATTGGTGTATTATTGCTCATAACATTCCCATTATTGTTTGTATTTCTGCTGTGTTGGTTGTGATCTCTCCTCTTTCATTCTTGATTTTATTTATTTTGGTCCTTTCCTTTTTGATCAAGCTGGCTAGTGGTTTAATTCTTTCAAAGAACTAGCTTCTGGTTTCATTGATCCGGTGTTTTTTTTTTTGTTTTGGTTTCAATAGTGTTAATTTCTGCTCTAATCTTTATTAATTTCCTGTCTTCTGCTGTTGGGTATTACTTGCTGTCCTTTTTCCAGCTCTTTAAGGTATAGGGTTAGGTTGTGTATCTGAGACCTTTCTTCCTTCTTTAGGAAGGCCTGAATTGCTATATACTTTCCTCTTATGACAGCTTTTGCTGTGTCCCAGAGGTCTTCGGCTGTGGTGTTATTTTCATTGGCTTCCATGTGCTCTTTAATTTTAACTTCTTAGTTAGCCCATTCATTCTTTAGTAGGATGTTCTTTAGTCTCCAAGTATGTTACCTTTCCAATTTTTTTCTTAATTTCAAGTTTCACAGTGTTGTGGTCTGAAAATATGCACAGTATGATCTTGATCTTCTTGCACTTGTTGAGGGCTGATTTGTGTCCCAGTATGTGGTCTATTCTGGAAAACATTCCATGTGCACTGGAGAAGAATGTATATTCTGCTTTAGGATGAAATGTTGTGAATGTATCTGTTAAGTCCATCTGGTCCAGTGTGTCGTTCAAAGCCATTGTTTCCTTGTTGATTAGATGATCTGTCCATTGTTGTAAGTGGGGTGAACTCCCCTACTATTATGGTGGTATTATCAATGAGTTTGTGATTTTATATATTTGGGTCCTCTCACATTTGGAGCATAAATGTTTACAATTGTTAGGTCTTCTTGGTTTTTTGCCTATTTTTTAATTGGATTGCTCATTGGTTGAGTATTGATTTTTGTAATTTTGGACGCTAACCTTTTATCAGATAAGTCGTTTATAAATATCTTCAATTCTGTAGGTTGCCGTAGTTGTGTTGATTTTCCTTCACTGTGCAGAAGCTTATTTTGATGTAGTTCTAATACTTTGTGTTTCCCTTGCCTTATGAGACTTCCCTAGGAAGAACTTGCCATGGCTAATGTAAGAGAAATTATTGCCTTCACTCTCATCAAAGACTTTAATGGTTTCAGGTCTCACATTTAGGTCTTTAATCCATTTTGAGTTTATTTTTGTGTATGGTGAAAGACAGTGGTTCAGTTTCATTCTTCATGTTGCTGTTCAGTTTTCCCAGCACCATTTGTTGAAAATGTGTCTTTTTCCATTGGATATTATTTCCTGCTTTGTCAAAGATTAATTGACCATATAATTGTGGGTTCATTTTTGGGTTTTCTGTTGTGTTGATCCATGTGTCCATTTCGGTGCCAGTACCATGCTGTTTTCATCACCACGGCTCTGTAATAAAACTTGAGGCCAGGAATTGTGACCCCTCCAGCTTTTCTTTTTCAGGATTGCTTTGGCTATTTGTGGTCTTTTGTGGTTCCATACAAATCTTAAAATTGTTCTAGTTGTGTGAAGAATGCTGTTGGTGTTTTGATAAGGATTGCATTGAATGTGTAGATTGCTTTGGTTAGTATAGACATTTTAGGACTTTGATTTTCTTGAATTTGGGGCCTGTTTTGTGGCCTAACATGACCTATTCTGGACAGTGTTCCAGGTGCACTTAATGTGCATTCTCCTGTTGTAGGGTGTAAATGGGGTGTTAAAGTTTCCTACTATTAGTGTATTATCATTTAGTTCACTTGTCTGGTAGATCTGGGTGCTTCCATGTTGGGTGCATAAATATTGACAACTGTTATATATTCTAGGATTGTGCCCTTCTTTGTCTCTTGTTAGAATCTATTTTGAAGGAGTTTCCAAATACAGAAATTAATATTCAGAGATTGCTTGTTATCAAAAAGGACAGGGCTAATGTTAGCTTACCTCCTAGCAAAGTGTCCAATGGTGTAAAGTACTTAGTAGCACTTAAATGCTTGTAATGGTCAGTTGTGTTATTGAGAAAGGTTGGGTTTTTTGAAATGTGTTTTTATACGTAAAGGACCTCACACATGCTGTTGGTATCAGTCATAGACTTTGTGTGCTGTCTTTTTTGTATCTCACTTCTCAGACTTTGGTGTGTCACAAAATCACCAGGAGGGCTTGTTAATCAGATTCCCAAGTCTTACCCCCAGAGCTTCTGATTCAGCTGGTCCAGAATGGGGTCTGAGGATGTACACTTGTAATCTCCCAAGCGAAGAAGACGCTGCAGATCCAGGGACCACACTTTGAGAATCCCTGCTCTAACTAGAGTAAGAGTTATGTTCCCTGAGGTTAGGGACTGCCTCCTTTGCCTTAGTTGCTTTGGTCTCCCACCAGACTCCTCAAGTACTTGACACGTTAGTGAGTCAGGAAATGCTACAGGTCTCATTTTAGAGTTAGAGCTGAAGCTGTTTCTGGCCACAAAAGTGACTGAACCCAGCATGTGTCAGTGATGCCAAGCCTATGTCCTGGACTGGCAAAGTGACATAGCTCGTGTCTGAGATTTTCTTGGATTTGAAAAACTGGCACCTTGTTTTGCATTTATTTGGTAACAGAACTTTGAAGACTCTTGGTGGGCACTTAGATGATGGCTGTAAATTAAGGCCACTCTTCACCTGAAGTACTCCATCCACGCAGCAAGAAGAAACCTCTTAAGGGAACAAATCTCTCTACATATTACTTGGGGGATTGAGAGGGAAAGAAAAGCGGCCACATCTTTGGAGTGAGGGCAATTGCTGTATGTCCCAGAGCTAAGAACCTTGGTCTTGTAGAAACACAGGGATGTGTGGCATGATTAGTCTTAGGAGTCTATCCTCAACTCCTCTATTTTTCTTCTACTTGTTGGAGACATTTTAGATCTTTGAGGAAAACCCACTTATGAGGAAAATCACTATTTAAAAAAATTTTAATGTTTATTTCTTAAGAGTGTGTGAGTGGAGGGGCAAAGACCGAGAGGGAGGCAGAGTCGGAAGCAGGCTCCAGAGCCCGACGCGGGGCTTGAACTCACAAGTTGTGAGAGCATGACCTAAGCTGAAATCGGATGCTTAACTGATTGAGCCATCCAGGTGCCCTGGAAAATCACTATTTAATTCAGTGTCTCAGTCCTGGAAAGATGGGGAAGCTAGGTAGGGACTGGGTAGGAGATGGGAGGAGGAATGATATTTATTTCTCTTGTCATCTATGATTAGTTGTAGCTGGAAACATTCCAGGTCTGCTCCCCCCCCCCCCCCAAAGTGGCAGGGAAACTGACTTTGGCTCAGGTCATGATCTTGTGTTCCATGAGTTCCAGCCCCGCGTCGGGCTCTGTGCTGACAGCTCAGAGCCTGGAGCCTGCTTCAGATTGTTTCTCTCTCTGCCCCTTCCCTGCTCATATTCTGTCTCTCAAAAATGAATAATGTTAACCACCCCCCCCCCCCCCAACCTTACATAGTAATACCTCTCACCGGAAAAATATTCACTGCTCCTAAAAATCCCCCAACATATTACAAGTGCAAATATTTGATATGGGGCTTTAAACATTTAGTGGTTCTAGAATGTTCTGTAAGATTTTTGAAGCCATGCTAATGATTAGAGTTCTTCTAATTAGACTTAGAGTTTTAGTAAACCATTAGCTGAGGATGTGGACAACGTTGGGGAACACTTTCTAGGGCCTGGTCATGGTAGGTGCATAGTACACATATTTGATAAACTGGGAATAGAAGGGCTCTTCTAACAGGAGAAATGACATAAGGCAATTGAGTCTAGCCCTAAGTGTCAATTCCAACGAATTTTTTTTGGAAGATAAGCCAAGGGCCTGCTCCTGAGTACGGTGAGGCGTGTTGGGGGAGGGGGGCGGGGAGAGTACCTTGCAGTGTAAGTGAGGTGCTGAGAGGCAATGAGAGTAAGCAGTCAGGTGTTTATCCCGCCTGGAAGGTCAGGATCAGTGGTGACCTATTGTCACTAATAGGGCAAGTATGATTAAGCAAAGGACAGGTGCAGGTGTGGAGTCGAGTGTAAATGATGGCCAAGAACAAAGATGCAGCACCTGAGTGGGCCACCAAATCCTGGGACCTGGAAGGGGGCAGGGATTTCAGCTTTGTTCCCCTTGTGTACTATGAGGAATCTGAGGCTCAGAGCAGGAACAGGACTTGTTCAAGACCAAATTGCCTGTTACTGGGAGAGCCCAGAGAAAAACCCAGATCTTGTGGCTTTCTGGTTCGTTTTCTGCTACATCCTTGACTTTCAAAGTATTCTGTGTAGGGCCTGGGAGCTTCCTGGGGGGAAGAAAGGAGTGGGCAGGTAACTGTGTGCATCTTTTGCAAAGGAGGGTTTTCTGCATAAACCAGATCTTGGAAAGCCCTGCATGGGCTTCGCCGGGGAGGCAGCCACGCAAGCACTCCCTCCACCTGTTGATGTAACGCCAGCTCTGGTCTCCCAGCACCTCTCAACCTTACAGTTGCGTTTTTGCTCCCAGGTGCAGTGGCACCAGCCCCTCAAGGAGAAGGATGCGCTCTTCTGTTCTGGTCCTTCAGGTCTTTGCCAATTTCCCTCTAGGGCAGTGTGAGTTGAGGCTTTTGAAGGAGTCAGCTGACACTTGAACATGCTTTGCCCAGCTCCAACAAACGTCCGATTTGGGAACAGGTTATGTAATTTTATTACATAAACCTGATTCTCCCTGAGGCCTCAGTTACCGCTTAATTAGAAGCTGGGTGCCCCTCTGGGCTCTTGGAGGATTTACCCTTTTACGTGGTGGGCCTTCTGAATGAGATCTTGGTGACCAGGAAGAACTAGTGCAGGTTTGGAAGTTGCCTAAGAAATAAGTTAGGCAATTTGTTGCTTTGACTTTCAAGCCCGTGGTTTTTCTAGTGACTTTTTTTTTTTTTTTTAACACCATATTTGCCAAAAGCACTGATGTGATAATCTGGAAACTTAATATCCTTTACTTTTATCATGGATGGTTGGAGAAGGTAGAAGTCCTCGGCAACCTCACTTAGTGCTTTGTGTTAGTGGTTACTAAACACATGTTGTGTTAGGCTTTATGCTAATTGCTTTAAACATAATTGGTCACTTAGGATCACCCTATAAGGGCAACACTTGAGTGCTGAGTGTAAATCTCAGCTTTACAAATGCAGAATCTGGGCCTCTTAGCTCACCCAGAGCCAAACGGGTAGGAGACAGCAGAGTGGGGCCTGGACATCAGGTGTGCCAGCTTCAGAGCCTGGCCTGCACCGAGCCCCTGTGTGGTTGGGCATCCAGAGCATGTCGGGGGTGGTGTGTGTGGGGGGGCAGGTTTGTTCCTAGGGCTGGGCTGTGGCCCCACACTGCGTTGGACTTGATGGGTGGATGACTAGCTGGCACCCTTCTGTCTTCCTCCTACCTCTGTCTCCCTGGCTTTGTGCTCATGGAATGGGCTGCAATCAGAACAAAATGACGGCAATTGGCATTCATTCTTACTGAACGCATTATTTTTTTCTTGGTCACAATGTAATGCCTTGTGCCATGCACTAAGGTTTTGGGGGAAAATAATCCCCCGTGGAAATGAATTCCATGGTTGCAAGTGCCCATTTATAAAACATAGGAGTTGGCACACTCTTTCCTTTCTCCCTCCTGATACCTAGACTGCTGCTTCCCCTCTGTCACTTTGTGGCATGGCAGGCAGGACCTGCTGAGAAGGATTGCAGGATGGGCACAAGTCTTCCTAAGAATCTAGCTGAAGACTTGGGCTGGAGTTGAGACATGGGTTTTCCTTACTCTTTGGGCAGCTGTGACTTGACTTTTTGTGCATTGTCCAAATTTTAGATGAATTCAGTATTAACATAGTGTATTTTTAGGAGAGAACCAATTTCTACCACCTTTTCCTTCTCTTACCTGTGCCTCGGTGTATTCATCTGTAAAACGGTGCTAACACTTGCCTATTGCCACTATTTCATAAGGCTGACATCAAGCCAAACGAAGTAAACCCGGCATGCTGGGTGCCTTAACGAGCAGGCAAAGGACCATGAGATCAAGCTCAGGTGGTAGATGGATTTTAATGATCTAAATGGGGCTGTGAGGTGGAAGTTTAATCTTTCGCAATCTGATCCCATTTGTTCAGTCTCAGGACTTGGGAAATCGATAAAATGAGTTAATTGCGTGTTCTCTTTTTCACTGGTGTTAGCAGCTCTTTAGGCTTTGGACAAAAGCTAAACCCTCCTGTACTTGAAGCTAAAATTGCATTTGAGATGCCTGGGAGATAAGAACAGCAGCCTGAGTTGCTCTCAGCAGAGGATAACCATGAAAGCCTGGAAGGGAAGTGGGGAGGAGGGCCTTTAGGAGGCACTCCCTGATATAGTCTGCCTCCATAAACCCCTGCACCAACTTCTGTCTTCATGGCCCTGCAGTACCTTTCTCTGGGTAGCTGATGCTCTTTTGGACACTCCTAAATAAATCTTTTGTTTTTATTTTTATGTTTATTTTTTTAATCTCTAACCACCAATGTGTGGCTCAAACTCGTGACCCTGAGACTGAGTTGCATGTTTTACCGACTGAACCAGCCAGGTACCTCTCTTTGGGATACTCCTTAACACACGGAAACAAATTAGAGTTCCCTGTATGAGCCTGCTAGTTACAAGGCCACACTTGATGTCCAGACCTATAGAAGAAAATAGCATTTCTCTGACTTGAATAATTAAACCCTATCAGAGCAGCGTTCCATGGCTGAGTGATGAGCTTTGCTCTGTTCGCTTGTCCGTAATCTTTCCACAAATGTGAAACGTAGTCACCTGCCTCCAAATCCATGGTGAGCCCTGTAGTAAAGCTTGCAGAATTTGTCCTAGCAGGGAGACATCTGTGACTCTTGGGAGAATAGATCAGGCTTCTGGTTTTATGCCAGAGTATTTCTTGAAATTGCTCTAGAAGGTTAACTTTCCAAGGACAGGTGTTTCGTCTGCCCTGTTCGTGGTTCTGTGCCATGAACTTAGAACCAGGCTGGCCACAGAGGTGATGAGCAGTTTTTTTTCTTTTTTTTAAGAGACTGTGGATGGGAGCTTTAGAAAATGTTAACATTCAGTGTAGATGGATGGGGGCAGGGCCAGGGACACAACTGAAGCAATTTCCCCCTTATTTTTTTGGGAAACTGCTTTTGAATCCTGGCAGTGGGAAAAGTCTCCACTGGTACATCATTCATAAGCAGTCATGGAGCTTCCATGTAACCTTAATTAAATGATTTGAAAGTTTAATGGTGGTGATAGGCTTGGGTGTTTGGGATTTGACGATTTTACTGCATTAATAAACATCACACTGAAATAAGTGGCCCAGTTTGTTTTAATACAACTTTATTGTAGTAAAAGTAGAAAGCTGTTACACCAGGGGTGGGGGGGAAGTGTTGGAAATTGGTTCATTTTCTTAGCGTCTTTACAATAGGGATTCTATTGTCATTGTTACCCCTTATAAAAAAGTTACTGAGCTCTACTTTGTGCCAGTTTAAGAAACCTGCCGTGTGTTGGGGGTGTGTGGGGGGGGGAGGGGGGTGTTAATTGCTATAATGGACATGTATTCAAGGGGTATGGGGACCAAAAGGGCCTAATTGGGTACCACACAGAGTGGGTGCTCAAAGACCTGGCTGGTGGTGGTTGGCTGGTTAGGTAGCATGGAGTTTCTGGCCTGGAGCATGAGTGCCCCTACCACGTGCCTACCTGTGGAAACCTGGTTTGGTGAGTGTTAAGGCTTCTATGAAGCCAACCATCTATGTACCTCTTTTGTGTGTTATTTTTGAGAGAAAGTGCAAGCAGGGGAGGGGCAGAGGCAGAGGGAGACAGAGCCTCCAAAGCAGGCTCTGTGCTGACAACAGAGAGCCCGATGTGGGGCTCAAACTCATGAACTGGGAGACAATGACCTGAGCTGAAGTCCAGCACTCAACTGAGCCATCCAGGTGCCCCTTCGCCTATCTTTACCTCTTTTTTTTTTTTTTTTTTTTCCAATGTTCTTAAATTTATTTTTAAGTGAGCATGAGTGGGGGAGGGGAAGAGAGGGAGACAGGCGTGCACATGCACACACAATCCAAAGCAGGCTCCAGGCTCTGAGCTGTCAGCACAGAGCCCCGATGTGGGGCTTGAACTCAAGAACTGTGAGATCATGACCTGAGCCAAAGTCAGATGCTTAACTGACAGAGCCATCCAGGCGGCATCCCTAGCTTTACCTCTTGATATGGGATGTCTCTGTGTTTAATGCTATAATTTGGGTCAGTATTGTCATTGTTGTGTACAGAGGACTCCTCGTTTATTCTGTAGCAGTGTCTCAAAGTGAGGCTCTGAGAGCACCTGTGATACAGTTGCTTTGGTGGGTTATTATAAATGTGGACTCCTAGACCTATCCCAGTGCCTCTAGTGAGCAGCTTCTGGTTTGTTGTTATGCTTTCCCCACTTAGTATTTATAGGCCTTGCTTCCTCATTTCCAGCTTTTCTCAGTTGTCCCTCTCCAGAGTAATCAGAGAAGTCCTCTCCATCTAAAGCAGCACTCTGGGTTCTCCTACTTGGGTTTGCTCCCAAGCCCCTTATCACACTTTGCTTTTCTTTGCGGCAGGTTTCTGCGTCTGATTTTGTCTGTCCTCTCTACTATTCACAAGTTCCATGAGCGCAGTGACCTCGACTTTTCCTCCACTTGAACCTCAGTGCCTAGAGTCTGCCTAGCACTGCTAGGTGCTGCATAAACATTAGGAGACTGTTAAGTGTGCTTGAGTTGCCTTATAGGAAGAGATGAGTTAGAGGCAATCTCTCAGAAGGTTGAAGGAATGACTGAAAAGGCTGAGATTCAGATGCTGCCCTCTTAACATCCAGTTTGCAAACTGAGTTTTACTTTTATGAGCTAACTTGACTAGCATAAACTGGAGAACCGAAGGACCTGCATACTGCATTGGTAGAAGTAACCATGATGGACGTTTTCTAGACCTTAGGACTGACTCCTTGAGGAAGATTGGGTTCTTTAGAGGGCCTCTGGGTCTTTTGAGTTCTGTCTTAACTAGTTGAACCTGGAGGACACATGTTTGAAGAGGAAATCTGTCTGGAGAACTTGTCCTCTCTGCATGCCCCAGACCAAGACCCCGAAGGGTCTGGTCTTCTACCTACTCATGTAGATCATGATCTTGAAGTTGGGTGCATATCTGTTCCAATCTGTGACTAAAAATTTACTGTGCAGTGCCTTTTGCAGGGCAGGGACTTGGCAGTTTTGTGAATAGAATTTGCTTCTGTAGAAAATAAATGTAACTTCTCTAGTAAGAAATGCTACTGATTATAAATGGCAGTAGGGAAACCTTTAGTGCTGGCCTCACGGCATACCTTCCAAGTGGTAGTGGTTAAGCTGAGAAGCCAATGGTGTTGAGAGTAGAAGGCACAGCTTAAAGCTTCTACTCTAGAAATCCTGGTGCTAATTGAATTTGAATATTATTTCTTTAGGACTTTTTTTTTTTTTTGCCATTTCCTTAATGTCCTCCACCAAAGAATGAAAACCTTAACAGAACCTTTTCAGAGGGACTATGTAACATAAGCCTAAAAAGAAATTTTAGCATTGTGGAAATCTCATTACTGTAACCATTTTCAAGCAGTGCTCCTATCTGCTGTGATTGTTTATATAGTGCACTATGACATGGGATGTTTTTCTGATGTATTTCTGTTAAGACCTTTTCTAATCTGAAATCGTGTTTGGTTTTGTCTTTGATCTATTAGCTGTATTGTTGGCTTAGATATATTTTTTGATCCATAGTCTACATTAAGATTTTTCAGGTGGTTAATAGCCCTATCTTTTGAAATTCTTTACTGATGGAATAAAAGCTTGGTTTCCCTGTCTTCAGTGGGTTCTATACAGGAGGGTTCTGCATTTATAGCCTGTTACTGGCTGGTTTGAGTGACACATGTTTAGAGCTAAAAAGCCCATTTCTCATGGCAAGATTTCATTCTTTTTTATGGCTGGATAATATGCCATTGTGTGTGTGTGTATACCATATCTTTAAAAAATTTTGAGTGTTTATTTTTGAGGGAGAGAGTATGTGAGCAGGGGAGGGACAGAATGGGAGACATGGAATCCAAAGCAGGGTCCAGGCTCTGAGCTTGTCAGTACAGACCAGACACTATATATTTACCGGTCAATTGATGGACACTTGCCATTTGCAATGACATGGATGGAGCTAGAGTTTATGCTAAGTGAAATAAGTCAAAGACAAATACCATATGACTTCACGTGTATGTGGAATATAAGAAGTGAGCAAAGGACAAAAGACCAAGAAACAGACTGAACTATAGAAAACAGGTTGTTATCAGGGGAGGTAAGTGGGAGGTGATGGGGATTAAGGCATGCACTTGTGATGAGCACTGGGTAATGTACAGAAGTGCTGAATTACTATACTGTCTACTATAATACTGTACATTAACTGGAATGAAACTGCGTATAGGGTGCCTGCTGGCTTAGTCGGTAGAGCAGGGAGTTCTTCCTTCGTGTCTCAGGGTTGTAGATTTAAGCCCCATGTTGGATGTGTGGAGATTACTTAAAAACTTTTTTTTTTTTTTTTTTTTTTTTTTTTTTTTAAAGAAACAGCACATTTAACTGACTCTGGAAGAGAGGGTGATTTAGAGCATTGCTTTGGAGTCCCATAGAGCTAGGATCAAGTCTCAGCTCTGGTAACTTTCAGTAAGTTATGCTTGGCAAGATTACTTAATCTTGCCAATTATGTACCCCATTTATGTAAAATGAGAGTAAACGTTATTTTATTCACTCAAATACTTGAGTGCCTACCAACTGCTGGGGATCCCTAGAACAGATGGTGGGGGCTGGCTGTAGCCCACACAGAGCTTACAGAATAGTGAGGGAGATAAACAAGACAGTCTTTAGTTTATAGACACTGTTGAGTGCCAGGAGGGAAAACTGAAGCAGAGAAGGGAAATTGGAATGGCAAAGGGGGTGATGGTGGTATTTGAGGCTGTATGTGGAGAAGTTCACATTTGGGCAAAGGCTTTAAGCAGTGAGCAGCATGGCTATCTGGCAGAAGGACATTGCAGACAAAAGGAATAGATGTCCAGGCCTGAGGTGTAATGGGCCTGGTAGTTCTGAAGGAACAGCAAGGAAGTCTGTGGCTGGAGCTGAATTGAGGGAGTGGAATGTCAGAGTTGATAGAGGCCAGGTTGCATAGGACCATGGAAGCTACTGCAGGCCTTTAGACTTCTCCTCTGATGTGAGGAACCAGTGGAGAATTGTGAGCAGGGCAGTACGTTATCTGTCCTAATTTTCACACCACTTTCTGTGGGTTGACATTTGTGAAGGGTACCAGCAGGTGTTCTAACACAGTTCTCTACAAGGTTGGTATTAGGATGGAACCCATGTCTTGTTCTCTGAGCACTTCCACCTTTGACAAAGTTCCCATCAGAGAGGTGTGGGTAAGGTTGGAAGGCTGCTGGTCTGGAGTGCATGTTGTGCAGGATGACTTAACTCTTGGGGGACGTTTTTCAAAATCGATGGTTGTTTGTGTATGTGGAGGGTATTCATGATTTCTATTGACGTATCTAGTATCAGTAGTACTGATTCAGATTTATTAGCAAAGAGCAAGACTTCATTTTTAGGACCCAAGATGATTGCTGTTTACCCACTAAGGAAGCACTGTGGATTGTTGAAGATTCATGTTAGTAGGAGGTCCATCTGCACGATTCCTATTTCTGGGCTTTTTAGAAACATCCACATAACTGAGGAATGCTTAGAGAAGTTGTCATGTTTCTGCCTTTGGTTCAGATATTTTCATTACAATCCTAATGAAATCATGTGGACTCAGTTGACTCAATGTTTATGTTAAAACATGGGTGAAATAACCTTTGATATTTAAAGTGGATTGAAACATTGTGGTATATTTATAAAAGGGAATAGCACATAACAGCTAAACACACACAGCATGAAAAGATCTCCATTTTTAGACAGAGGAAAAGTAGTAAGATGCAACACAGTACAAACTTCATGAAGTTGGATTATAGACCAAGCTCAACCTGGTAATTGAGATATTCTTTATATAAGTGGTCAACTGATAGAAGCAAAGGATTTCCTGAGAGGACAAGATAGTGGTTTGCCTCTACAATCGGTTCTATGAAAAGCAGCTGGAGAGGGTGACAAGTAAGTGGGTTACCTGACAAGGCCAGTTTATAAGGCAGCTGAGAGCTCTGTTCTAGAATCACTAGGATGAGTTAACTTGAGAGGGCTGGGGTGGTGCTTGTGGTGTGACTCTGGTGATTTTGCCCTTAACTGATGTGCCCAACTAGGCTCCGTGCTCTGAATGGCTTATGTGAGGCCCTGTACTTTTGTTATTCTAAAGCAGTGGTTTTTCCTAACCATTTTGGGGGGTTACATATCCCTTTAAATTGGATGGAGCCTTTCCTCAGAAGAATGACCACTGCAAACACAGTAACTTATGCAAATCTTGTTTAACCTGGCAGCTTCTTACCTGTTCTTCATTGCTGTAGTTGTGCATTTTCTTTTTTTTTTTTTTTAATTTTTTTTAATGTTTATTTTTGAGACAGAGACAGAGCATGAATGGGGGAGGGGCAGAGAGAGAGGGAGACACAGAATCGGAAGCAGGCTCCAGGCTCTGAGCCATCAGCCCAGAGCCCAACGCGGGGCTCGAACTCCCGAACCGTGAGATTGTGACCTGAGCTGAAGTCGGACGCTCAACCGACTGAGCCACCCAGGCGCCCCTGTAGTTGTGCATTTTCAAGAACATTGTAAAAATGGAATCGTGTGGTTCAGAACTTGAGATGGTCTAAAGTGTACGTTTTCCCTTGTTTCTTGGGTTCTGTATAGCTGGTCCAGAGCTTACAGGTTAAGGAGACATTGGTTCATAGCTACACTGTTCTGGTGGAAAATAGCAGCTCAAGACTGCAATGATATTCTAGCTTTCAGCATCCATCCGATTTTTGCAACTAGAATCCCTCCAAATTGTGCCATCCTGGCTGTTGACCCAGATCTGATCTACCCTGGGACCAACAGCTATTTGTTGCTTCTTACCATGCAGTGCACTTGTTGTTGATGCCCCCACTGCTAGTGACCAGTCTTGGTCTTGTTTGTTCTAAGTCTCCTCCTGGTCTGAATTCCTACCTTGATTGCCTTTTTTTCTTTTTTTTTCCCCCCAGACACTTCAGTCTGTGGTGACAGTCTCCTAAACCCCAGAAACCAAGTCTTCACTTCCTGCCACCAGACACCCTTGTGTACCTTCTTGAATCTTCCCGATGTGAGCTCCCAGAGTGCTCCATTTTGGCTCTCCCAGCTGAGCCCCCAATCAGCCCACAGGTGTTGCTGTTCTGGCCTTACGTGCTTCTGTGATTGCTAGTATTTACATTCTGGCAGGGCTCTTGTCCATCTGCTTCTAGTTTGAAGGTTACTAAGGCTAGATGGTACTTCTAGAGTCCACATCTGTGCATTCTCTGAATACGAGTTGACCCCGAGGGCCCTGCAGAGGCTTGGCATGCTGATGACATGGCAGCCTGTCACCACATTGGCTTGATTTTTGACCCCCCACTTCTGACACCAAATACCTCCATCTCCACATTTAGGTGTAGGATTCAAACACTGAGTCATCTGGGTTACCCTCTTGCCTTTTCTCTTTTCAAATCCTACCTTTCCAGAACAGTCTAGTACCTTCATTCTGTTCCTACTTCTGCATGTACTGGGTGCTTAGGTGCCACCTGTTTCCACAACGGTATACTCCCAAGGCATATGCTGCTGTTGTGAGGAGTTGAGAATGGATTTCACAGATTATGTACCTTGCAGTCTCTTGGAGCTGCTACTGCTCATGCTGGTGACTCCAGAATAAAACCTGATATGTGAAATCTGTTGGCTCTACAGGCTAGAGTGTGGTGACCTACTTTCCATCTCTGTTCTTGATTCCTGTTTGCCTGAGTGTGGCCCTCTGAGGCGTATGGGGAGGAAACTTCAGCCCCTATTCAGAAGTTTTAAATTACTTTTATATCTCTCAGGTTTTCTCTGGTTGTAAACTGATTTCTAGGGAAACCAGGAATCAGGGTTATTAAGTACAATGTGAAAAAGCAAATCAATCAGATTGGAATTGAGAAGAGATGCAAAGAAGGAAGACTAATCTCTCTATTGCTCCTCTGCCTCCCCCAAAGTCCTTAAACTGTTGTGGGCTTGTGATGGTTTCTACACACCTGGGAATTTGAGGGTGTTGTATTATTTGAAGGGTGTCTGTATGTACCTGCTCACAGATCCACACCCATTTGATAGGATCCTTGGAATACATGCATGTGAAGCCAGGTAAAAGGCTAAAACTCTAGTGTTAGACCCCTAAGTTCGAGTATCCAAGGATATGAATTGTTCTTTTTGACTTTGGGAAAGGCTATAAAAGACTTACGTTGATTTAGCTGTAACTTACAAGAGCATGGTTTGAAATTCATTGTTGTTAAAAAATTTTTTTTAATGTTTATTTTTGAGAGAGACAGAATGTGAGTGGGTTAGGGGCAGAGAGAGAGGGAGACACAGAATCCAAAGCAGGCTCCATGCTCTGAGCTGTCAGCACAGAGCCCAATGTGGGGCTTGAACTCACGAGCTGTGAGATCATGACCTGAGCCAAAGTTGCTCAACCAACTGAGCCACCCAGGCGCCCTTGAAATCCATTGTTACTAAAAATAATGATATTAGGAACTGTTTCCATTGTTGGACACCCCAAAATGTATTTTCTGATGCCCACACTATGTGAGCATTGTTCTTAATCCCAAAGAACAACCACAAAGATAGGAACAACTTAATTATATAATCTTTCAAAGTGGTAATCTAAACAAAGTCAAAGCATTTTTTCAAAACATAAGATTGTATTGTAGACCAATGTTCCAGAATGATGCTTTCTGGTTGTTCAACCCATCTGGAACTCCATAATCTTGATGGAAAATTATTAGGATCCATCGAATTTCAAAAAGATCTGGTATGTTAGAAAAAGTTGTTAGGTGTTTGAGATCTCTGTAAAGAAAAGATTGAGATTTAATCAGCCCACACTAAGGAATTTGAACAGGATAGGATTGTGAGATACTGATATTAGCTTCTAGGCAGGGTTGGACTATGGAGGGGAGGGTCTTTGGCCCTCCCCAACCTCCATGGTTTAGGTTGAAAGAGTATCGACACAAACTAGTTAGAAATTGGGAGACCAAAGCAGTGGCTTAAGGAATGGCTAGGCAGCACTCTTTCACTGTCCAATTCAGGTGTGTTGGTAAACTGAGGTCCTGGCTTGGCCAAAATGCCAAGATGGCTCTGCCCACAGCAGGCTGTCGGGTCTGCTAACTGTGGGAGGCTGGAATCCCTGGGTGAGCCCAGGAAGAACAAGGAGGTGTAGGGGGTGGGACAGGTAGGAAAGAAGACAGCCTGTTTTGAGAGCATGATAACCACCTGCTGATAACATCCAATCCTGAGTTAGCTACTTGTCCTCTTCTGTGGAGGAATGAGTTTCCAGGTAAATAAAGACAAAAATCTACCTCTTCTTTGCTGGAGAGCAATGTCCCTGGAGAGGACAGAAAAGTCTCTGAGGACCTGAGGCAGAAAATGGGGAGAGGAAAGAAAGGACTTGGAGAAAGTCATTGGTTCATGTAATTCTTTTGCCTTGGTGATTTGGTGAGAAGTTCAGACCTCAATATGCATGCAGAACAGCTGGGACATTTTTATGGGGAGATTGTTACACGTTGGGTTAGGGTTTGGGAGCTGGCGCATTTCAAAGTGGCTCCTGGGTGCTGCTACTGCTCCTGATCCGTGGACCCTACTTGGAGCAGTTGGGCTCTGATCCTGTCTTCTGGCCATGCTAGACTGGGTTGGAGCAGCCTCTGCCCTGAATCAGGGGCACTTACTAATTGCAGACTTTTCCTCTGGCTTACTATTCCTAACTTGCCTACACCCTACTTCCCTAGCTTCTCTGTGGGTCTGTGTGATGCTGACCCATTGGGGAGGGTGGCCACCTGGTTTTTCTCCAGCTGGCTTGCATTTCTGAGTTTTCTCTGAATACTTTCTTCCTTTCCCTAGGGTAAAGGCTCAGGGTGGTTTTTAGTCTTTTTTTGGTTTGTTTTTAACCTTTATTATATATGGCAATGAAGATTGCTTTAGGACTTAAGGTGAAGATTACATGGTACAGAGACGATCGAGGTACAGATGATCATGGTACAGAGATGACTCTAGGATACCAACTACTGCCTCACTAAGTACCCATCTTCCCTGGGGCTGCCTTAAGGGACAGTTGCCAAATAGTAAACAAAGTTCCTCTAGATTTTGATGAGCCTGAACGCCAATGCCTTCCCAAGCGGAATTTTGGGTTTTGAACATCAGTTTCATGTGGTGGTATTGGCTCCAGCTCCCCCTGAGCCACATCCATATTTAGGAGTCTTTATCATGCTCTAGCTGTCCCCTGCAAAGCACAGAACAGAGAGGGCCCGACACTGAGGAGACAGCCTCTAGCTCTTTCAGTTTGCTGATCCCTAGACCTGGAAGAGAGAAGGTAAAGAGCACCGTGTATGAGCTTTGGACCCTAGTGACCTGGCCCTTGTAGTAGTCAATATCTTGGAGTTTAATTGAATCAGTATTACCTGCTTGGGGGAAGAATAAGGAACTAGGTGACAGGTGCCTTTCATACCATGCACACCGTTTTTGACTAGAATGTAACTAAAGGACCGCTCTGGTGCATAGTGGCTGAGGTTTTCTTGTTAATGGGCCTGTTGCTGTGCGGTAATAGATGGTTCCTAGATGATCGGTGAAGCTGGGATTTCCATGCCTCGAAAGGTACTCTCTCCAGCCGTTGCTTGAGCAACAGAACCAGTGTGATGCATCAGTGTCTTTAGTGTGACAGCTCAGGAGAAACAAGATCCTGATTTAGCAGAAGCAGATGTCACAGAAAATACTTGCTTTAACCATGACAAAGTGAAACTGTGAATTAGTCATTTAAGAATTTACTCTAGTGAATATCCAAACAGATGTGCTAAAATAGAAAAGAAAAAATGTTCTCTGTCATTGGACCACTCTGGCTTATGATTTTACACTCTTCTGGCAGTTTCCAGACTGGGCTATGCTAAAATACTTGAGCTGTGAATCTTGGCTCTGAGCTTCGAAGTTGACCATCAGGTTATGGGAGGTAAATCCTTGAAGGTGATTTTAGGACACTTGAGGGTCTGTATGTGAACTAGGGAGGCTTGGCCTTGTGTCCAGTGTTTTCAGCCAGCCTAATAAGCTCATAACACATACTATTATGTGGCCTTGTTCAATATCTGTATTTAGTTAGCCCTTTTGGTAGAGGATAGGTTAATGTGTCTAATGTTGAATGCCCATTAGTATCAGTGAAGCCAGTTGGTTTTGGAGGGGAAATTACTGCAAGAAACCTTGTATTCCTCAGCTAACCATTCTGCAAATGCAACATGGGAACAGTTGAAGGGATGCAACTCCATCCCTACCACTTAAAAGTAGCTCACAGCTCAACCAGGAATGTCTTCAGACCTTGTCAATGTCTCCTGGTCAAGATCATCTCTTGCTGAGAACCTCTTGCTTATAGTACAGTCATTGTGTTCCAGGGTGTGAACCCTTGGAGGTGAACATCCCAAGAGCCCGTTACATTTGACTTTGCTAAGAGGCAAGGCTTGTGGCTCTGCATCAAAGCCAGACCTTTGTGAGTGCAAGGAACCCATAGGCACCTTGTCAAATTGCTGGACACAACCTGTCCTTCAGGACACCTGTTGCTAGCCTGCTTTGGAGCTGCTAACAGCCTCCTGTGCTGAGAAGCCTCTACATTTTCTGTCCAAACCCATTTCTCCCATTGCTTGACATGGATTTTATTATTCGGGGTGGGCTTTTCTCGTCCTTATATTTGAGTTTTTATTCTGAGCAGTAGGTGCGAAAGATGAAGATGTAGATGGGTCTTGAGTTGGAAGTGTGAGATTTCAGACCTTGTTAAGGAACTCCAGATTGAGACATGCTGGGATGTGGATTGCATCTGTTGGTTTCAGAGAAGATGGGTTAAATAGAAAGGAAATGGGAAACTTGTTGAAATTGAACAGCAGTTGGTAAGGGTCACTCTGCTCTTTGAGGCCTACAGAGGCCCCTGCTACCTGTTCCTCAGATTCATTCATGGGAGGATAAAGGTGTGTGATATGGACAATTGGCTGAGTGCTGAGGGAGCTATGTAGGGAGCACATGGCTTTGGCATTTTGGGGTTTTCTTGAATGGTGGGAGTTGGGCCACGGGCCAGAGGTTCATTGGTCTGACCCGCTCTCCATTGGTGGAGGTCTCTTCCTTGTGCCACTCCTCAGTGGACTTCTGTTGGTACCTGAGTTACCTGTGGCCCAAGGGCAGGTAGTTTACACTCAGTGCTTTGATCATACAGGAGAGCTTACTACATAGTGTCCCTTACCTTTGTCTACATTAGTTCCTTCCTGTTTCTAAGCCTTTTGCCTGTCTTTTTCTTCTGTTTAAGTCCCACCATTTCCAGCAGCCTTTACCAGTTGGTCTGGCTCCCATACTACTGCACTTCCAGTCTTTGCCACACAGTTGAACACTTAAATGTTTTCAAAGCTAAGTTGTGGTTCACAAGCTACTTGAAGTTAGGGTTGTATTTTTTTTCTCTGTGTTCATGACGACTAGCTTGGAACTTGGTTATTTCAGTATTGGCTTTGATGCAGCTCTTTGGGACATCTAGTACGAATGTTATACTTTGGGAATCCAGAGAACCTAGCAACTGGGTTTGGAGCCTGTTAACTCCAAAGGAATAATTAACAGCTGACACCTTCATCTTTTGATAGTTTGGGCAATGTGTCTATGTGATCTTACACTGCTTAAAATCAGTTTCTGTCTATGAATCTGAGTGTTAACTTCTTAAAAAATATAATTTATTGTCAAATTGGTTTCCATACAACACCCATTGTTCTTCCCAACAGGTGCCCTCCTTGCCCATCACCCACTTTCCCCTCTCCCCCACCCTCCATAAACCCTTAGTTCGTTCTCCATCCTTAAGAGTCTCTTATGGTTTGCCTCCCTCCCTCTGTAACTTCTGAACGTTAACTCTTAAAGTATACTCCTAAGTAAACAAATTCGTCTTGCTTGACAGAGAATGTTAGATCTAAGCAAACTACATTGAGGAGGAAATGTTAAATATTTTAATTGCAAGGAATCATTTACTCTGATCTTGAGACGTGGTCTCTTGCCAGTTTCCCCCTTTGAGGGTTGAGTGTCTGTTTCCCTGGATCATGACCTCCTTTTGCCAACACCAAATGCTGCTGCCTCCAGTTTCCTGTCACTGCTCTGTGCCACTTGAATTTGTTGGCGTCTGGTCCTTTGACACCTGTACCTGCTTCATGAGCTGTCAAGGGCTTGCCTCTAGACCTTGCAAGGCTTGGGACCTGCGTTAGAGGTGGATTCTTTTTCCCTGATCTCTGATTTGTGTTTGGTGATCCATTATCTGGAACCAAAACTTTTTGCCTGTTCTGTCTACACCTCCATCGTACTCATTGCTTGGGAAATAAGCCCCACATTCTGCTACACAGGGATGGAGTTTTTAACAAACATCCCAGAACTTAATGTCTAGATAGATTTTTATTGAGTGAAGTAACTTTAGGACTATACCGACCACACTGCTATTGCCTAAGTTTTGGGAATTCTCTCATGGTGTTCCAGCCATTTTATAAGCTGCACATGGACCAAACAGGTTTCCTCAGTGTAACTCAGTTTTTAAAAAAATTTTTTTTAATTTATTTTTGAGAGACAGGGTATGAGTCGGGGGAGGGACAGAGAGAGGGAGACAGAATTCACAAATCAGGTTCCAGACTCTGAGCTGTCAGCACAGAGCCTGATGTGGGGCCCAAACCTGTGAACCACGAGATCATGACCTGAGCCAACGTCAGATTCCTAACCGAGTGAGCCCCTAACTCAGTCTTTTTGAGCACTTCTCTCAGGCTAGGTAGTACACTAGATCTGGGAATCAAAAGGATAGTTAAGGTTACTTTCTTGGAGCCTTTAGTCAGGTTGAGATAAGTGGATGAGCAGCTCTGTGTCCAGCCAGAAGCAACAGCATGTCACAAGAGAGGCAGGATGGGTTTGAGAGATTTGTCTGTGGGGAGTGGGTATGGGAGGAAACTCAGAAAGCTTGAGTCAAGAAGGATGGGGGGAGGGTTTCAGGAAGACGAGATAGGAAAGGAATGGAACATTCCCGAAAGAAGAAACCATATTAGCAGCAGTATTTTGAAAAATCTGGGGCTTGCTCAGGAAATTGAGTAATTCGGTTTGACTGACTTAACTGCGTGGGGCAGTGACAGTGCCTGTTCACACTGGCCTCATGGGTGGGTGCCAGGTGAGGCTGCAAGGTCTGCGGGCTCAGCAGGGCCTCCCAGGGGAGCTGAGAGCAGACTGTGCCTGGAGGTAGTGGAATATCACTGCCGTGTTGAGGAACCAGCAGAGAATCTAATGTTGTGCCTGGGTCGGGAACAGGAATGCAGGGGCAGGGTAGAGGGGGTTGGAGTTTTTGTCTTTGTTTTTAAAGTCTACTCCATGTGCTCAGGCCCGTGGAAAAGGCTTTTAAAGGTCGGTCAGGTTGAGAGTGGAAACCGTGGCCAGTGGAGAGTCAGCCTAGAGGGCCTTGAACAACAGCCTAGGATGTTTGGTCTCAAAGGGGCTCTGGAAATGCTGATCCTTCCTGAACCAGGAGTGACTACGCCAGATGGGTGTTTGAGTAAAGTGGATCGACCAGCTGCTAGGTAGGATGGGTTAGAGAGATTAGAGACCTGGGACACTTACCAGCCTATGTGGAAAGGCAGAGAACAAATGTGTGGACCAAGACGATTCCCATATGTAAGGGGAGTGTTTGGCGGCGGGGATGGGGGGCAAGACAGGTGGGAAAGAATTTTTTAATTTTTTGTTTATTTTTGAGAGAGCGGGAAACACAGAATCGGAAGTAGGCTCTAGGCTGTCAGCACAGAGCCCGACATGGGGCTCAAACCCAGGTACCATGAGATGAGCTGAAGTCGGACACTTAACCAACTGAGCCACCTAGGGGCCCCTGGGTAGGAAAGGATTTGGCGATGGCTTAGATGCTAGGTGACCACAGGTCCTTGTTGGCTCTGGAAATGCCTAGTTTATGCCTATCGATCTGACTTGGGTTAGTCATGGAAAGCTGCCTTTCTGTTGGTGAAAAATGGTCAAGTGAGGCAATTTCATATGGTTCAACCTAATATTAAAAGTGCTTCCCTTCATTCTCAGATGTCCCTGTTTAGACAGGAAATGATGTGGTCATCCTAGTGGTGGAGCGTTGAGGCACAAGAGTCATGGCCAAAGTTCTGAGCTTAGTGATGAGAATGGCCTGGTACTAGAAGTAATCAGGATTGTGAGGTGGGTGATACTGATCTACTTTGTTTACTACGTTTGGGACAGACTGACCCTTCCACATGATTCCATTCTCTTACTGAAGCTAGAACAGTTTTACCCCTGAGGGATACCTTCAAGCATAATGGCTGTGAAGGTCGTTTTTCTAGGAGCCATAACAGCCATCATTTGGGCTCTCAGAATATTGCTTTGAATGGTGTGGCTCACTTTAGGGGGTGTGAGTTCTGGTGGCTCTGTTGCTGAGCAGCCCCCTGTACTGTGGAACGTTCCTCAGAGGTGGTCAGAGCAAGGAGCTGGTCAGTCAAGGCCCTGGGGTTCATTCTTTTTAGCCAGGTCTCTTAGATGATTATAGACTATTTCCAGAAAGGCAGCCAGCTTCACATGTGGTTGTTCTTAGCAATGGAGGCTGGGCATGGGTGTGTCTGTAGCTCAGGGGTGACCCCCGTCCTCACCCATGGAACCCTGTGGTCATACCTGCTTCATTATGTGTCCAGTGGATAAGCAGAAATACTGCTGGAAGCTGGTTTTAGTCTTTATAGCAAGATGTTGCTTCAGTCCCTTGACTTCCTGGGTTAACTGTAGGCCATGGTGTGCTGAGGAAGGAAATGCAGGTAATTCCTCTTCTATTTCACGGGTGGAATCTTTGGCCATGCCAAGGCATCGGTCCTCAAAGGATAAATAGCTTCGACAGGCAGACTGTGACAGAAGGTAGTTTAGTGAGAGCACATTTTCATTTTTATGTTTGAAATGGGTGCACTCAAGAGGGTCCCTCTGTGGGAGATGTTGCAGGGAATGTTTAAAACCTACAGGTTTAGGCTAATGGGCAGATCCAACAGGAAGTGGGCCCTGGTTTGTTTTTGTTGGTCTGATAGTTACAGAAAGTTAATATTGTATCAAGTGGCATCGGTGTGGCATGTACCAGATGCATGGATAAGAATTCTAAGGACACCAGAGTATTCAGTCTGTGTTAAATATTTGATAAACTACCTGCGGATTGCTTTTGCTTTTTTTTTTTTTTTTTTTTTTTTCTTGTGAGATGTGGTCATGGGGCAGTAGTACAGGGTGAAGGCCATGTCTGCAGGTCTCTCCTGGATGGCAGTCCCTTCTGAAGGGAAGGAGTAAGCCATTTTCTACGTTTCTTTATGCAATCTTGCACATCTTAATTCCTTACACAAGAATTCATGAGTATGATAGAAAATCAGAAAGATGTAGAAAACAAAGTAAACTTATTAACCTTACCCCTCCTTCTCAACAGATCTCCTCTGTTTAATTATTGTTTCTCTATCGGATTTATCAGAGATAAGCTGAGGTTTGGTGTAACCTTCCCAGACGGGCCCTTTGCGAACACAGACTATATATCTATAGATCATTACAAAAAAGATCATACTACATATGTTTTGTAATGGTGTTTTTCATTTAATACACCTTGATTATCTTTCCAAATCACATGTACTTGTGTATTCATGACTCACATGGATGACTGCACAATCTTACTCCCCCACTGTTGATGGAAACTTCCTCTACTTCTCCAATTTTATAATTATAAACCATGCTGTAGTGAACACCTCCATGGAGTCTGTCATCCAGCAAGTGCTTGTGTAGAAGACCTGTCTACCCTCTTGATATGACCAGTCTTTTAATTTTTTTTTTTTTTTTTTTGGCCAGATGCATAGGTTAAGTGGTATTTTTAATGGTCTTGAGTCCTGATTGAGGTGGAGCATCTTTTCATATGTTGGTTGGCCCTTTATAGTTCTTTGAATCCTCTATTTGTAGATTGCTCATATTTTGTACCTGATTGAAAGCTTCAAAAACCATGGACAGTAAACTGTTGTCTGTTGGTGAATGTTTTTCTTTTGTCATTTGATTTTAAAACTGTTGAGGGGAGGGTCTTTAAAACAATGAATGCTGTCAAATATGTCAGTTTCCTTTATGCATTCTGAATTTTATGTCCTGCACAGGCTTTCACATTCTTGGAAATAAAGTATTTTTGGAGCCCAACGGTCTTGACATTTATTCAGTGATTCAACTAATATTAGAGGATCTACTTAATGTGTTCTGTTCCTGCCGACTACAGTAGCCTTTCCTCCCCCACTTAATTTCCTTTTGAGTTCCAGTATGTCATTGGCATTCATTCATCGTGGTGGCTTTTTAAAAACTGAATATCCCCCTGTTGGAAAGCTGAAAGTTCTGGTCCGGCTCAGCATTTGACCAACCTCTTCCAGGAGCCCCATGGTTTCCATGGCAGCTTTATAACCCTTTCATAGCTCCTTGAGAAGACTGGGTGCTTTCTCGTGATCTCTGGGCCAGAACCATGGGCTTCAAACACATCTGCCTTACTGAGGTCACAACCATGACCAGAAGCCAGAGCTCTTTGCTCTGTTCTCCCTTCCCCATTAAATTGGGTCAACCTTGGGCTTGCCACTGATTTTTTTTTTTCTTTCTCCTCTTTTGCTCATTCTCCAATGTGAGACCCAGTGGTCTCTTCTCAAGCCTCTCCCATCACTGGTGGTTGGCTTCATGATTCTTCAGAATTTCAGCTTAGGGCTGTGTCTGCTACTCTGGTTTTCTCACTGACCATTTATTTCTGCTACTAATCTTCTCTTCCCATCTTTTGAGCCTCTTATTTGAAATCCCTTCAAGGCAGGCAGTTATTCATTTGGATTCTTCTCTTTGTTTCTGCAGGCCCTTAGATGTGTCTGCCTCATTTCCTGGACTCTGTCTTTGCAGCTGAAATTAGAAACCTGCAGAAGCATAACAGATGCTAGAGTCTCATGAAGTAACGGGCTCAAAATAGCTCAAGTCTACTGGCAGAAGATTTGGCTATGATTCAGTGAGTGCCCACGATGGGGCTGCCCTGACTTAGGTCTCTTGTTTCCCGGGCTTTTGAGGATGGCTTGAGCACATCATCCCCTTGGCCCAACCTTTGCCTTTTCTTGTCTGATTTCCCCCTTTTTTCCTTTTAGTATATTTGAAGTTTTGGGAGACTTTTAGGTACAAACCTCTATGTAAGTGGAGTTTAAATCTACAGAAGCCGCAAGCAGACACTGAACAGAAGCCAGGGGCTACTGAGTGGCGTGTAACAGGGTGTGGCTGTATGTCAGGTGGCTCTGGGCATGTGGCTGATTTGATAAACAAATGACTGCCTGTGGATCCCAAGAGCCTCCTTTACCAGGAAAGCAGCAACTTGGACCAATGGGAAACAGAATAGTAGCTAGATTTGGGTTGAAGTTTGGGGTACCAGTTACTTTCTGTGTAGGTGCATCCCTTAACTTGTCTGAGTATACCTACACCATGGGATGGCTCTGAGGATTCAGGGATGAGATTAGTGTACGTTGAATACTGTTAAAGTGCTGTCTCTAAATGGTAATGACCACTTTAGTATTTGTGGATGTTGAATTTCTGAGAATACAAGGACAGGCGTGTCAATAAGTTGAGCGAGTATATTTGTAAATGCCCTAGGAGACTTTGCAGACGGAGTCCTAAAGAACTACCTCCTGGTGTAGGAGGGGAATGCACAACATTTATATCCCCGAGTGCTCACTGATAAAGCTGCTGTGAGAGGGACTGCCAGACATTTGGCAACTCCTTTATAAACCTCTGGGACATTTGAATGATACTAGAGGGCTCTGTCCGGTTTCCTTTGACCAGTGACAAGTGGTTGCAGTGCATCCATATGCGCTGGTGGGGCTGTTCCTCTTCAGGTCTTCAGGTAGGGCCCCCTCTTACGAGAATTCCCTTATGCTGGTGGCATAGGGCTACCCAGGCACACATCTTCTGATACGTGATTTGACATGCATGTCTTCATAGAAACAGGTTTACTCTATTTGGGGCTTATAGGTTGTGTGGGCTGTCCTGGGGAACCTATGGCTTCTAGGATTGTTTCTATGGAAAAAGTCAATTCTGACTTCCACGTTTAGAACTTAGAACATAGCTTATTTGCATGTTGATAAAACCCTTACTTAGGCTGTAGAAGAATTGGGGACCATGTTGTAGAAGTGGTGATACAATGTGGTTCTTTCTGAATGGATCCAAGAGGTGGTAACTCCCCTGTATTGTATTATAACACATGCCAGATCAGTTGTAGGAAGTCTTTGGTGCATAAACTGCAAGGAGGCTACTCTGCTTTGATTTTTAAAAATAGATTTTGAAATCTTGGTTTAAAAAAAATCAAGGATTAAAAGGGAGCAGGAGCAGCTGCAGAAAACCCACTGTGGTGGGATGGTGGGGATTGCCCCGTTCATTGTAAATGCTAATTGTAGAGCACGTGGAAGTTGGTAGGGGAGTTAGATGGATGTGGAAGCAAATCCAGTGAGGGATATTAGTTAACATCCTATAGCTGCTGTTTCCTGGAATCCCTGTGTTTCAGTTCATTTGGGCTGCTGTAATAAAATGTCAGACTCAGTGGCTTATAAACAAATTTATTTCCCCAAATTCTGGAGGTTGGGCAGTCCAAGATGGAGGTGCCAGAAGATTTGGGGTATGGTGAAGACTGTCCTCTTCATGTGTTCTCACATGGTGGGAGGGAATAATTCTGGTCTTTTCAGCCCTGCATAAAGGCACTTATGCTACCTGTAAGGACTCCACTCTGGAGACTTGCTATGACCTTCTAAAGGTCCTACCTCCGAACACCATCACACTGGGGATTAGGTTTCAATGTGAATTTGGGGAAGGGGACACAAAATTTTCCTCAGAGGAAGTGATTTGCTTTTCCTTTTTTTTTAATTGTCATCAAATTGGTTTCCATACAACACCCAGTGCTCATCCCAACAAGTGCCCTCCTTAATGCCCATCATTCATTGAGCCCATCCTCCCCCCACCTCCCCTCCAGCAACCCTCAGTTTATTCTGTGTATTTGAGTCTCTTATGGTTTTTACATTTTCCTTCCCTTCCTCTATTCATATTTTTTTAAATTCCATATGAGTGAAATAAAAAATATTTGTCACTTTCTGACTTATTTTGCTTAGTATAATACACTAGTTCCATCGACATTGTTGCAAATGGCAAGATTGTATTCTTTTTGGTCACCGAGTAGTATTCCATTGTACATATGCCACCTCTCCTTTATCTGTTCATTTGTCGATGGACATTTGGGCTCATTCCATAATTTGACTATTGTCGATAGCACTGCTATAAACATTGGAGTGCATGTGCCCCTTCAAAACAGCATTTGTGTATCCTTTGGATAAATACCTAGTTGTGCAATTGCCTGGGTTGTAGGGTAGCTCTATTTTACTTTTTTGAGGAAACTGCACTGTTGTCCAGAGTGGCTGTCCCAATTTGCATTCCCACCAATGGCACAAAAAGGGTTTCCCTTTCTCTGCATCCTTGCCAACATCATCTGTTGTTGCCTGAGTTATTCATTTTAGCTGTTCTGACAGGTGTGAGGTTGGTGTCTCATTGTGGTTTTGGTTTGTATTTCTCTGAGTCATACTGAGGATCTTTTCGTGTCTGTTAGCCATCTAGATGTTGTCTTTGGAAAAAAGTGTCTATTGTCTTCTGCCCATTTCTTCACTGGATTATTTTGGGGGGTGGTTAGGTGTTGAGTTTGATAAGTTCTTTATAGACCTTGGATACTAACACTTTATCAGATATCATTTGCAAATATTTTCCATTCTTTCATTGCCTTTTAGTTTTGATTCCTTCTCTGTGCAGAAGCTTTTATCTTGAAGTCCCAATAGTTAATTTTTGCTTTTGTTTTCCTTGCCTCCAGAGACATGTCTAGTAAGAAGTTTCTGTGGCCGAGGTCAAAAAGGTTATTGCCTATTTTCTCCTGTAGGATTTTGGTGATTTCCTATCTCACATTTAGGTCTTTCACCCGTTTTGAATTTATTTTTGTGTATGGTGTAAGAAAGTGGTCCAGGCTCATTCTTCATGTTGCTTGTCTAGTTTCCCCAGCACTATTTGCTGAAGAGACTTTTTTTTTCCATTGGATACTCTTTCTTGCTTTATCAGAGATTAGTTGGCCATGCATTTGTGGATCTATTCCTGGGTTCTCTGTTCCATTGATCTGTGTCTGGTTTTGTGCCAGAACCATACTGTCTTGATGATTACAGTACAGCTTAAAGTCTGGGATTGCAATGCCTCCAGCTTTGGCTTTTTTTTTTTTTTCCCAGGATTGCTTTGGCTATTTGGGGTCTTTTCTGGTTCCACTGATGTGCTTTTCCTATCCCAACCCCTAAAGAAGGGTTCCTATTATGTAAGCTTGAGATGAACTTGAACAAATTATATTTGCCTTCTGGAAGGTTACTTTTGCCAGGTGAGTGGCCAGAAATAATGGACATTTTTCTACAAGGGTCTGTCAGGCACTAGCATGCACTTTCTACTGGATTGAGCATTTTGGAAAAACCAAAGATGTATGATACACAATCCTTCAAAAGTTTATAATGTGGATGGGTAGATAAGATAGATATGCAAAACAGTGACTGGAAAAGACAGTATGAAATGAATTGCTTTGCTACAAGTCATTTTTGGAAGATGGGGATATAAATTATACATACATGAATGCATACATTTTAAATGACCATGTGCTCAAATGCCTAATCCAGGTAATTAGAGAAATTTGGTGATTTCTGAAGTATAGGCTCAAGCTTGAAGGAGGGCAAGACTATGGGTTGTGCAAGAGGATGTGTCAAAATGTAGAATTTTAAAAAGCAATTCATTGTTGTCTGTTCTGTTCCTAATGAGCTAACCTGGAGTTAAACCGAAGAAAACCCATTTTTGTCAGAAAGATTTTGCCTCTGGTTTCCCCAGTGTTCCCACCTATATTTAAGCTGCCTGGGGTGGGGACAAAAGGAATGGAAGTCACTTTTCGGATGTGTGGTAGCTCTTCCCAGTGACACCTGCCCAGTGAAGCTTCCTGAGGCTCAGCTCTGATCTCGCCTTTATCTGGTTCAGAAACTGAGTAGCTTCCTAGAGCGTGAAGTCCTCTCTTCTGAGCATGGTGTTGAGGGTCCTCTATCATCTGTAATCCTGACTTCCTTGTACCGTCCTTTGTCCACTAAACCCACGGCCGGCCTTCAAGCAGGCCCCCTCCCCCACGGTGGCTGCCGTATGTTCTAGGAGAGATTCTCTTCCTGGGACGCCTGTTCCCCGTCCTTGCACGTCCTTCAAAGCTCTGCTCCCATGTTAATGTTTCCACAAAGCTTCCCTTGCCTCTCTAGCTAGTAGAATTCCTGCCACCTCTTGGTACTTTTTTCCCCCCCGTATTGTGGATGTATGTGGAAGTTTTTTCTCTTCCCCACTGGAAAGAGCAGAGTCCCCAGGCCCTTCTCAGCTTGGTGCATGTGCACCTAACATTACCTGTGCTTCCCTCACAAGAGATCTTCCTGAGGAAGGTGCCTCACAGATCAGAACTGGCAGCCTGAGCTTGGTACCCTGTGCTCTGTTACTCAGGCCTTCAGTCCTAACTAGAAAACACCTGGGTCTCTTTGTTGCTATTCTTACATGTTGGTGTGGTGGCTTTTGCTCAGGTCTGCATAGCTGATGGACAGAAGCAGACAAGCACAATATGATTCCATTACCATTCAGCATTATAATCGTCTCCAAGGCGTTTGTCCAAGGTCCTTTCCCAGAGCAGCTGGGGGTGTAAACAGGCAGTTGTTTGCCAACATCAAAATCCTACCTGGCTGTAGCTTAGGGAAGGCTCTCAGGATGCTGGGAGAAGGCTGAAATACTGGGATGTGTCCTTGGTGACGTACTGTTAAGGGGTTGGGTAATGGCGATGCGTGGTCGTATTTACAGCTGTTGGACACCCTAGATGTGCCATCGTTGTGGGTCTCTGCATGATTTTCTAGAGAGGGCTACCACTCTCAGTTGGTCTGGTTTGGGGATATTACAGAGTGACTACCTGTTTTGGTCATTGGTTGCTGTATACAAACCACCCCATCATTTAGTGGCATGAAAGATGTATTTTCATGTTTTGTGATTCTGTGGTTTGACTCTTGGCCAACCTGTCTGTGCTCATGGCTTTAGCCTCTGCCTGTCACTGTGAGACCTCTAGGCTCATTTCCTAAGACTTTGTGCCTCTGGGCTCTACACATAGATGGCCATAGCTGCTGGTGTGGTCAGCAAGATTCCTCCAACGGTGGCATTTCCACAAGGGAGCTCTTTATTTTTGGCCTATGTGCAAGAGTTACATAATAGATACCGAGGAGTGTTTGAACACTTATGAGGCTCACCAGTTGGAGAGTTGGATAAACAATGGTATATACACACCTACAGTGAAACACTGAAATTGGTGCATCAGATATCTGTGTAACAAGGGAAGTATCAATGGTGAGTGGGCAAAATCATGGAGTATATAGTATATGCTACCATTTGTCTCAAGTAGACAGCCAAACTACACTGTGTATTTATGGATGTAAATTGATGTAGTCTTGATACGCCAACATGCATATGAGAGAATCGCTACACTGTCCAGTTTTTTAGGTAGAGAGCAGTGCAATGATGAAGGAACCCTCAACCATGACTTTGTGTTTGTTTTTAAAAACCTAAGGAGTAGAAACAGGCTATAACATGTTAAGATTGTATGCTGGGGATATGGCTATCTTCTCCAACTCCTCTGTACATAAAATCTGCAACATTTTATGGTTAAGTGTTTTTAAAAGGAAAGATCCTGACATGCTAGAGATTCACAGAAATAAACATAGGCTCGGTGAGAAGGTAAGTAGGGATTTGATGAGTCACATTTCTGTGCCAGAGATTAGAACCCCCAGGTGACTTGGTTTGCACCTGACCCATTTTTCCACTGCCCCATGTCATCCCATTGTACTCAAACCTAGAATGTTTGGTGAAATTTATAACTTTCCAGCCACATTGGTAATGACTGCCTATGGCATGTGTCTGTTAAGCTCTGTTCTGGGCACAGAATAGCCAGATGATATTTAGGGCCTGGCTTGTTAGACCAGTGTTCTGACATCTCTGTAAGGAGAATCTCTGTTGGCCTCCCTGTAAGACCTGGGGCTTCTCACAAGATTGTTGACTAAACCTCCCTGGCAAAAACTGTGTGACTCCAGAGGCCTGAGGAGATCTGGCCAAGCATTGGGAAGTGCTGGTCGCCTGGACTAGGGACTGTCTGAATTGTCTGTGCATCTGTCCTGGCACCTGCTACATTGGTGCTTAAATATTTATTTGAACTAATGGATCCAAGAATGTTTTATTAATGTGGCATTGTTAATCAGGATGGGGATGAGACCTTCTCCCTGTAGGCTGAGAGTAAAAAATGGTTTATTAAGTTTTAAAGAGTAATAACAAAGAGCCTGGAAAGAAACCTTTCACCTGGACAGAGTTTCCTGGGAGCAGCTCTTGGAGGTTCCTTTGCAGGAGACCTTGAAGTTCTGACCTGTGTGCTGGTGGTCATGCCCGGCTGCTTTTCTCAGCTTCCTGGGGGCAGGTGGCCACAGCTCCTCTCCTTGTACCGTTGGGCAGACTTGACCCACGGGGCTCCCCTCCTCTTCACCCCCTCCACTGTGACTACTTCATGGTCAACTCAAACTGCAGCGTCCCACAGAAAGGGAGCTGAAGCTTTTACGGAGACCTTGCAATTTATGGACTCAGGGAGGCAAATAGATAATTGTGTCCTCTCCCCACTTGCCATGCCTGTGTTAACAGTGGTCAAAGCTAAAATGGGAAATAGGGCTTCTCAGAAAGGAATTGAAAACTAGGAGGGTTTCTACTCTACTCTGAGTGGTTGCCCTTGCCTGTGGGCCACAGCTCTATCATAAACAGCCTACATGTGTTAAATGATCTTTGCACTTTTATGGGTGATTACATCACCTTGTAACTTAGTTTTAAACGGTTTGGTTATCTTGGTTTCACAGTATACATAATTTCAAGAAGGCGGTGATAAGCGAATGGCTGGTGCCCTTTGGAAAAGTAAATGGATAAAATAGTCTTTGTTTAGCCTGGGAGTGGAGATGAGCTGTTTATTAGCTAATGATGACTCTAGGGGTTACAGATTGAGATTTTATGAAGTTCTAAGAAATAGGTCTGAAGGCTTTTCCTGATATACTTTTGGTTTCCTAATTCAACTAATATGCTGTATTGTTCATATGTTGGAAAAACTGCTGGCCACCCATGAGTAATGTAGACAGAAGCTGGGAAGGCTGGTGATGTTCTCACATACGGCGGGGAACGTGGACGTGTCATGGCTCTGAACTGGGCACAAGGTGGAAGTGGCCAGAAAGCTGCTTCAAAAACATGGGCTCCAGTCCTGACTCGGCAGACACACAGGATAAGTGGACACGAAGTCCCTTTCAACTTGCCAAGCCCTGCCTCCTCTGCCCCTTTATTTTTATCATTCCAGAGGTGGAATGATATTTATCCTACCTACTTCTTAGGGGAGTTGTGAGGTTTAAGCCAGGTGAAGATAAAAGGTCTTTGGAACTATAAGCCAGTTCTGTTGTCACTTCCATCATAGCAAACATCAAGATCCTCAGGCTGTGTAGATCTTGCCATAAGTTCCCAGAAGGTAGGAGCATAGAGAACTCTGGAAGTCTCCAGCAAGGCAAACACTGCTGTGAGTGAGGAGTTCTCCAGCCCTGACTGTATGTAGGGCCCAAACTGGATAACCGTATTTCTGCCAGGGATTGCAAAGAAGGGATTTGGAAACTGAGTTGATAGTTCCATTTAAGGGTCTCTCTCTCTCTCTCTCTCAGGTGTCAGGTGATGTCGTTTAGATTCCCCGTGAACACACTTTTGCACCTAGCAACCCACTGCAAGGGACAGAAAACAGAATGGTCCAGAGAGGAGAACAAAGTGGTAAAGTGGAGATAGTAAAAATAATAATAAAATAAATGGTGTATAACCCAGAAGATAAAGCTAATAAAGGATAAATCTTTCACTCTGTTGGAATTGACATGTAGTTCATCCTGGGTAAAAAGCTAAGGGGGAAACAGATGTTCCTCTTTTTTTTTTCTTTCCCTTCTTGCTTTGCAAAGGAGGAAATTGAGGCTCAATTTCCACGAATTGAAATTGCCACTATGTTAGCTAACAGATGCCAGGGATTGGTCTAAAAACTCCATATAGTATGTCCTGGAATCTTCCCATCTACCCCACAGGAGGCACCTGATGATAAACTGAGGCCCAGGGAGGTTATGTGACTAGCCTGAGCCACACAGCTAAGAGGCAGACGGTCTGGCTCCAGAATCTTTTTACTAGGACACTCCTGTGGCAGTTGTTCAGGGAGATGACAAAGTCCTATTCTGTAATTGACTTTAAATTGCAAATCTTCCTTGCGGTGGACTGGAGTAGGTGCCTGTGGATGGCAGAGTTTGAGATTCCTGCTGGTCTTGTGGGTCAGGGTGACGATGCTCCCTAGGGGGTATACCCCCATTTCACCCACAGTGGTATGTGGCCTTGGGGAGCGACTTTGCAACTGAGCTGCTACGTTTTCAGAATAGTTGGCCAGATGCAGGAAGCCTTCTGAGGCTGTGATTGAAAGTGAAGTTAATGTCCCTAAGCAAGGACTGAATTTTTCTGTTTTGTCTTTGCATCCTCCGTGCTCTGCTAGCCTGTTGCGTGCTTGCTAAACTGCCATCTTCTCCGTCAAATCCAAAAGTCGTCTTTATCGGGGTGGAAGTTTCAAGTTCTTAGCTAAACTGAAATGAATGTCAGTGACTAAGTGAGCTATTAGGAGACAAAGCAGTTGGGGTAGGGGATCAGAACGATGTTTAGGTCCTACTCCTGCAGTTATTAGGCCAGTCTCTTGAGGTAGAAGGGATCGGGGCTCTGAAAAAGTTAGGTGGAACATGCTAATATCACACACATCTACTTAGGGTCCTAGCTTTAAGCACAGTGAAGAGTGAGGCTCTTGATCCTGAATTGGTTTGAGTTTTCAAGAATGCATTTTTAAGTGTAGGTTGCCCCTAATATGACTAGACAGCTACAAAAAAAATTTCCCCCCAAGTATTTGGAGTTGTCTTTTAGAAACCTTGCTGCCAGTGACTGTTTCTGGGTCAACCTATTTGGTCCATAATACACCTGAGTTATGAAAATTCCCACTGTGAGGCTGAGGGAGGCCTTGGGGTCTAACCATGGGGCATGGGGTGTGCTTCGTGGTTTAGACATGACAGTGATGTCTGGCATTTTGCCTACCTCCTATTAGGTTTGGCCCTCTTTTCAAACCTCCAGCCCTTGGTACCTTTATGGGCCCTGAAGTTCACTGCTCTTGAAGTTGCCTTGACAATGCAAAAAAGCTATTTCCTCTGAGAGACTGCTCTCAACTCTTTTTCTCCAAAAGGCACTAAACAGGTTTGTTGTAAGGGTGGGAGTTCCCAACATACTGTATTCTTAGAGGCTTATTTGCATTTTTTAGGAAAGAATTGCTAAAACAAATGAATCACTTTGTGGTAAAATGTCAAGTTTCTAACCAAGAATTTGGGGAATGTGAAGTGAATGGTGATGGGGCAAAAAGGGCCACTAGGCTAGTCTAAAACCCCTCTCCCTTCCGTGGTTCCTTCTTGGTAGACAATTAAGAATTTCTGGAACTCAGGCTTTATTTTCCAACAGGGGGAGGATCGAGAAGACTGCATGTGTGAATCATGGTATTAAGTTACCAGCACTGAAAAAATTGCCCAGAAATAGGACTTTTTCTATGAGAGTCTTTATATCCCAGGATACCTGATTTGTGTACTTGATCAAAAACCCTTCCAAAATTCCCAAACCAGCCTCCGAGTGTGGTAACTTGTTGTTTTGGAGAGAGCTTTTTAATCTTATCACAGTGAGGGGATTGTACACCTTCACAATGAGGACATTTCCCTCATGGTGTTTTTTTTGCCCCTTTCCCACCACCTTTACAGTAACTCCTGGATGAATCACCTGCGTGTAGAGAAGGTGAATAGCTGGCAAGATCCCGAGCCATCCTTTAGCTTTTGTTAGCTGTTAGCAAGTTATTTAAAAATAGAGCTTTGTTTTCCCAAGGGTTTAGGATCCTCCTGTGTGGGAGAATGGGCTGGAGGGTCCCTCAGGCTCTGGAGATAGGGCGTCTTCACCCAGCACTGCCAGCCAGTCCCCTGGTGACTGTAGGTCAAGATAATTTATCCTGAGGGCTGCTGGCCCCAGGGGAGGGAGGGAGCCACTGGAGAGCCTGACCTAAATGCAGGCCTTGTCAGCTTGTTAAGGTGGAGGGTGAAGGGAATACTGGCAAAGCTGCTGGAGAACACAGCGGATGCTTGCTTGGAAGGCGTGTTGGAGTCAGGTGACTCATTGTCTTCCAAGTTCAGGTTGTAGGGTTAATGAAGTTTAGTATTTTAAAGTAATCCCCCAACTTGAAATGCAGGCCCCTGGACAGAGTTGGGACGGGCAGATGCCAGGCCAGAGACTGCTCAGATACCTTCCTCTGGGTGCAGGCACACTCCATGGCGTTGGACAGGAGAGCTTTGACCCTGTATGTCTTTAGTCCCCTTAGCGTGGGAGTGTGGTGGCTCATCCTATAGTCCCTTGCACGATGCTTTTGCATAGCAAGTGTTCTGTAAGCAGTTACTGTTGAGCACAACTCCCTCCAGTGAGGCTTTGGATGTATTTTCTTTTTCGTTTGTCTCTCTTCCCTTTGTCTTACTCTAACACCTTCAGGAGACTTGGTTTGAATGTGACTGACCTATAAGTGGCATGTGGAGGTCTGCTGGCCTCTTGTCACTGCATGATTGTTGGGGGCAGCTGTGGGGCAAGTTGGTTTCCCACCATACTTGGTAAAGATGTCTACTTGGGAGTAACCTGTGGACCAGGAGCACTGAAGGGACAGGTGGAGAAATGAACGTGACCATTAGGAGGGGGTTCTCTGGTGGGTTTGTTTGGATAAAGGTGAAGGTCTGGAAGGGGCTACCTGGGAAGTGATAGCATGATCTCTGTCCCTTGTTCATATTTCCTTCTGGTGCCTAGACACATAGCCTTTGGGAAAGGGTCATGTCTTAGACCTTCCAAACTGCTGTAACAGGACATCCTAGACTAGGGGGCCAAAACATTGATTTCTTATGGTTTGGAGACTGGAAAGTCCAGGATTAAGGGGCCAGGATCTGCTGTCTGGTGGGGGCCTGTTTCGGGGTTAGCTGTTGTCTTGCTGTGATGTCACATGGTGGAAGGGCCAAGGAAGATCTCTTTGGCTCTCTTAGAAGGATACTCATCCCATTCATGGGGTCTCATGACCTAATCACCTTCCAAAGGCCCCACCTCTGAATACCATCATATTGGGTATTAGAGCTTAATGTGAATTTGGGGGGCAAAAACATTGAGTCTATAGTTAAGTATGGGTAGTTAACTGGGTTAACCTAGTAACTAATATCAAACCACTATAGTGTCTGGCTACTTGAAGGGCTTGCTGGGACACTGCCCTGTTATCTCTCTCCATTATTGTCTGCCCCAGTGTAGAATCGACAGAATGGAAAGCAGGCATGCCTTTGGAGACTGCCCAGCTGGGCCATTGCCCAAGGGTGAAATAGGTGCTTTGCCCCACACTGAGTCGCATCCTCCTGGTACAGGGGCTCATGCCTCTCCATGCCTTCTCTCAGTGCCAGCTCCCTTAAGGCCAGGTTTCTCCAAGGACCTGGGAGAGTGGAAAATGTCTGTACAGAAGGAGTGGCAGTCATTCAAGCAGTCATCCATTCATGGGCTCCAGGGGAGAGTCTGGCAGGTATTTCAAAGTGAATGAGATTTCTCCATCCTGGGGCCAGAGAGTGGGCTCTGCCCAGAGGAAAGGAAATTAAGAGGGTTTTCATCACTCAGAGCTAACTTTATTTTTTTTAACGTTTATTTGAGACAGAGCATGAACGGGGGAGGGGCACAAAGAGAGAGGGAGACACAGAATCGGAAGCAGGCTCCAGGCTCCGAGCCATCAGCCCAGAGTCTGACGTGGGGCTCGAACTCACGGACTGCGAGATCGTGACCTGAGCTGAAGTCGGACGCTTAACCGACTGAGCCACCCAGGTGCCCCAGAGCTAACTTTAAAGTGGTGGTAGGAAGACCATGATTGGTCTGAGGGGCCCCACAGGTAGACTGTGTTACCTGGAGGTGTATGGCAGAATCCTGTGGAGAAACAGCAGCTATAGGCTAAGTGTGGCATATTGTCCTGGAATGTGAATCTTTTTTTTTTTTTTTTTTTTAATATATGAAATTTACTGTCAAATTGGTTTCCATACAACACCCAGTGCTCATCCCAAAAGGTGCCCTCCTCAATACCCATCACCCACCCTGCCCTCCCTCCCACCCCCCATCAACCCTCAGTTTGTTCTCAGTTTTTAACAGTCTCTAATGCTTTGGCTCTCTCCCACTCTAACCTCTTTTTTTTTTTTTTTTCCTTTCCCTCCCCCATGGGTTTCTGTTATGTTTCTCAGGATCCACATAAGAGTGAAACCATATGGTATCTGTCTTTCTCTGTATGGCTTATTTCACTTAGCATCACACTCTCCAGTTCCATCCATGTTGCTACAAAAGGCCATATTTCATTTTTTCTCATTGCCACGTAGTCGGAATGTGAATCTTAAACATTTTTGGGAAAACTGAAATAACATAGACACAAAGGTGAAGGGGTTTTAAAACCAGATACAAAATTCACTAGCTGCTTTTACTAGACTTTTTGTGGAAACAACACCCATTTAGGAAAACACCTACTGGTACAGCCTGATGACTGTCATACTGAACCCACCCATGACCAGCCCCTGATGGAGAGTGAGAACTTTGCACACCGGAAGTTTCCTTTGTGTGCCTGTGCAGTCACTATACCCTTTCCAAGAGTAAGTGTATCTTGATTTCCAGCATTGTCACTTACTTGCCTTTGCTTGTTCTTGAAGTTTATGTAAATGGAATAATTTCGTACATATTTGTACATCTGCATTCTGTTTTTTTTAACCTTTATTTTTGAGACAGCATGAATGGGGGAGGGTCAGGGAGAGAGAGAGAGAGAGGGAGACACAGAATCGGAAGCAGGCTCTAGGCTCTGAGCGGTCAGCACAGAGCCCGACGCGGGGCTCGAACTCATGGACCGCGAGATCATGACCTGAGCCGAAGTCAGACGCTGAACCGAGTGAGCCACCCAGGCGCCCCTACATCTGCATTCTTTTACTCGATGTTGTGTTTAGGATTTTTTTTTTTTTTTTTGGTTGCTTGTGCTTGCAGTTTCCTCATTACTGTTGTACTGTAAGGTAAATATACTGGAATTTAATTGCCCATTCTAATGAATGGATATTTGAGTTATTTCCAATTCTTGGTATTAAAAACAATGCTGCAGGGAATAGTCTTGTACCTATCTTTGGGTAATCATTTTTATACATTTTTAAAAATCACTTAAAATTTTTTTTTTAATGTTTATCTTTGAGAGAGACAGCATGAGTGGGGGGTTGGGGAAGCAGAGAGGGAGACATGGAATCCGAAGATCTGAAGCAGACTTCAGGCTCTGAGCTGTCAGCACAGAGCCTGATGCGGGGCTCGAATCCACGAATTGCAAGATCATGACCTGAGCTGAAGTCAGACGCTTAACTGACTGAGCTGCCCAGGCATCCCTTTGCTTGTATACATTTCTGTTAGATATATGTCCAGAAGTGGAATTGCTGTCTCACGGGATGTTGTGTTCATCCAGGGATAGTACCAAGTAGGTTTTCCAAAGTGGTGGTGCCTGTTTGCGGGTCCATGAACAGTGTATGAAAATGCCAATTGCTTTGCATCCTTGGCAACACTTGCTTCTATTGTTTTAGCTATTCTCAGTGTATATCCTGATGGTGTTATGGTAGTATTTTTTTTTTTAATGATTGAGAGAGATTTGGGGGGGGGGGCAGGTAGAGAGAGAAGGAGACACAGAATCTGAAGCAGGCTCCAGACAGAGCTGTCAGCACAGAGCCTGAAGTGGGGCTTGAACCTGCTGTGTGATCATGACCTGAGCTGAAGTCGGGTGCTCAACGGACTGAGACACTCAGGTGCCCCAATATCTTCTGTTCTTAATTTGTGTTTCCCTGGTAACTAAAGTTGGGCCCTTGTTCAAGCTATCATGTACTAGAAAGGTGAAATATTTCCATCAGGACTCTATTGGGTCACTCTAGGACTTAAGTAGAAACATTGACTTTTGCCTTTAGAACCAGAATGTGTGCTAGATTTGCTCACTGCTTACCCTTGTTCCTTCATTTCCTTAGTGCTTGTGTCCTTACTGCAGAAGGCTATTAACACCCGAGCGAATAGATCCCTGAAGGTAGATCGTTGTAATTTTGACCCATGGTTATCACTTTTGGAGAGAGAGGAGGTGGTGATCTCTGGTTAGTATGCTATTGCCTGGAGTTAATGTACTTTTCCCCCACTTTTATTCGTCTTTCCTCTTCCCTGCCCCCCCCTTCTCATCTTCCTCTCTTTGCCTCTTTTGTTCCGAGGCAAGTCCTACCTCTCCAGGACCTAGTGCCCTTTATTGTCAGGGTGTTGGAAGGGAACATGGTATGATGCCCATTGCTCCCATCTTAAGTGTGTAAGCTCAATCTTTGGCACCTCTTTTGCAACTAAAGAAAAAAGAACCATCCTGCCAAACTTTTCTCTTTGTTGTCCTCATAGCTATGGCTGCATTTGAGACTGTTTTTTAAATGAGATCATCCAAGAGCTGTCAGTGGAGGGTTATCGGGGGTTGAGGCATTCTTGGATGCATATTGAAATTTGCACTCAACCTTGCTGAACCAAAGCCTAGTCCTTCTGATCGTTTTGTGGCATGGCATGCCCTGGCATGATGTACATTTACTGTTAGAGCCACACATTGTTGCCGATATTTCTCCTGGGAAACAGGTGTTGGTGGCAGGAAGGAGTACTGCAAGGTGGAAGTCTTTGGCCTGGGTTTCTGGCCCCATGCTCCCGTTATGGATGAAAGCTTGCCACTCTTAAATTTAAATTGAGTGTTGGCAGCTTGTTTATAGGGGACTTAGCTTTCCTGTCCTGGGGTTCTCTCCTCTTTGGTGCCACTTCTCTGAATCAGAAGCCTAGAGCTCTTGCCCTTTCTCAGGAAATGCAGTGTAGTGTGGTAGGAGAGGAAGGGACCTCGGACACCCTAGGATCTAGGCTTACCCTGCTGTTGCTGCATGAGAGACATGCCTGCTATGGGCTGCAGCCCCCTGTCTGCCCCCTCAACTGCTTTAATAGAAATGGGGAACACAGTGCTTCATGGGAAGGGTTAAGAGGATTAAATGACAATGGACAGAAAAGACCTGGTATGATGACTAGGATGGTGCTCAGAAAAGTCTCCTTTTAAAAATCGAAAGAAGGGAAACAGACTAACCCATGCTATGGAATTAATGCTACTACTCCTTTGTATCTGCCTCCCCCCTGCTCCCACTGCTTACTACCTAGTAGATGCTTAAAACTTGGGACTCCTCTGTCTGTGCATGCACCTGAGATCGCTTCTTTCATTCTCCATCCTGCCTCTTCCCCGTGAAGCCTCCCCAGACCCATGGGATCCAGAGATTTCTGTCCCTTCTGAACCTTAGCATTGGGGCAAGAACAATTGGAATGTTCCTATTCTGTCCACAGATGAAGCACCTTTGCAGATTTGGTCCCTCTGCAAACATTTGGCCATCTGTCCTATACCAGATACTGTTCTTGGCCCTGGGGATGCAACCATGACCCAAGCAGATAGGTCTCTAGCCTGCTGGAACCTACATTGGTGAGCTGGAGGACCAGAAAGTGGTGAACACACTCATTTCAGATAAACATAAAGAAGAGAATACAATCAGTGGTATGGTAGAAAGGGATAGAAAAGAGTCTGTTGGATTAGTCGGTCAGGAAAGATTCTTCAGAAGGGAGGGGATAATGAGGCTGGGATTGACCAGACCAGGCACAGACACAGAGGAATGGAGAAGGGTTGCAAATTCAGAGATGCAAGAAAAGAACAAGGAGTGTGTGTGACTGGAGTGCAGTATGCTGGGGGGATGCAGTAGGCATGGTAGGGAGGACATAGGGTGTGGCTGCTTCCATGAAGAGTTTGGATTCTATTTCTGATGCAGGGGAGTGGCATGATCTACACTTACCTGTTGAGAGAATGATTGGCAGAGGTTGAGCTTAGAAGCAGAGACCAGGAAAGGGAGTAGAAACAGCCCAGGGGAGAAGGGAAGGGCCATGGTAAGTGGGGACGTGCCTGACCCAGGATACCTTCTGGAACCAGGGCTGTGGGACTTGGTGCTTGGTGGGATGTGGGTATGATGGACAGAAAGGCAGCCAGGACAACTTGGAGGCTTTTGGCTTGAGCAACCAAGTGGATTTGGAGGTGGTGTTTTGTGAGATGGAAATGACTAGGAGAGAAATGGGTGAGTGATAGGCTAGAATTCAAAAGTTCTATTGGGGCTTTTAAACTTTCATTAAAAGTATTAGGTGCCAGAACAAAGACCTGAAGTTTGAATATGTGGGTCTAGATCTCAATGGAAAGGTCAGGACTGTTCCGTGTATGGGAGTGTGTCCCAAGATCACATCGGGGGTGTGTGTATGTGCATTACGTATGGTGCGGGGAGATAGCTGAGAGGCAGGGTCCCCTCCATCATTTACAGGTGGATGGAGGAGGACCAATAAATTCAACAGTGAAGAGAAGTTGCCAGGAAAGGGGGAAGACCAGGACTGTAGTCAAGGAAGCCAAGATGTCTTGGAAACCTGGCTCCTGACAGCATATTTGTATAGAGGAGGATTTTTCACTCTAAGCTCATGGTTTGATTTCAGCTCCTTAGCCTCCAGAGGTCTTCTGCTTACCTTGCCAGTTCCATCTGGGTGCAGAGTATTGTTAAGTGATTAAATTGATATAAATTATTCACTATCCTATCTTTTTTAATGTTTTTATTCTGCCATCTGGGCACCCTTTACTCAGTGCTGGGCTTCAGCACTAGGTGCCAAGAATAGCAATGATAACAATTAGCATTTGTATAATACTTGATAACTGTACTCCTACTTTGTCTTACGTTCCCCACCCAAGTGACCTAGACATTTTTGGCTGCTCCTGGGTAAAGGGTTAGGTGACAACCCCGTTGGCTAGGAATTAAGTCCTTTGCTATGATAGGGCTCTAACCTGTCTTTGAACTTCTCGCTCACATGCAAACCCACATGCCCATCGGCTTCAGCCCAGTGGATGGCCTTGTACTTGCCTGCCTGGAGTATCTGCCCATGTTTCACACCTGCGTCTGGTCCTGCAGGGCATGTTCCCTGCTGGGGCTCCTCCTGAACTGCAAGCCAGAGTGAGGTCCCATGTCAGCATGTCTGAAGGCAGGTGTAGCACTCACTAGATTGAATCCCATGCTTAATCTCTGGAACCCTGCCTCCTGCCACTTACTTTTGATGACTAAGGTTTACTTTTTAAGGCTCAGTCTGCTTAGCTATGCTGTTAGCTTCCCGAGGGCAAACATGTCTTAGAAGATTTGCTTGCCACCACGGTGCCTAGCAATGTCCTTCTGGGGCCATATGATGGGCTGGTTGGATTTCCTCTCCTTTGATGCCCTTGCGAGGTAGGACAGGCATTTCCCACAAATGAGGAAGTGAGGATGCTGTTAGTCTGTCTTGGGTCACACAGCAGTTGGTGACAACTGTTGGGACCAAATTTTAAACCACGTTGCACTTTTCACTTTTCCTCAGACGGTAGTTCCTGAACACAGAATCATTCATTGATTGTTGTCTCCTACATAAATCATGGTGCTTCTCTATGAAGATGCATGACAGACTTTGGACCAGATTGCCTCCACTTGTGAGAGCCTCAGCTGGACTGTGGTCTCTTTCCTCTGTCCTTGCAGGTCACAGCAAATGCTGCAAGTACTCTTTTTGACCTTTTTTCTTTGTTTCTGGTTATGTAAACTACAAAGGTATTATGGCTGCCACTTGCCTGGGCAATGGGAGTTCCCTACCCCCCGTGGCACGAGTTCCCACAGGGCTGAGAGGAGTGTTTTCTGGAGCCCACCAAGAGGTTCTTGAGAGGAGGCCCTGAAGAATGTGGTGTGGCTGTGCCAAGGAGACCTTTGTGACCTCTGGTTCCTTCTGTTTGCCTTTAGCCCTAAGCCTTGTGGAGGGTGCTCATTCCTAATGATGGAAGATGAATGGCCTGTGACACAGCACATTCTGGAAGTCAGCTATTGATGTCCCCCTTGTTGACAGGGCAGAAGCTTGGGACTTTGTGGAAAGTCTTTGATGTTCCCCTATAACTGTTACGCCTGGGCTAAGGATCTTGCTCTCCACCTCCTTCCTTTTAGCTTTAGAGAACCCCCAAACCCCACATTTAACACACCCATGCTATCAAAGCATTCTGAATTTTCAGGATCCAGAAATTCCCACGGAACCAGGAGTTGTGGCAGATGAGACCTCCGAAGTACAGGAGCTCTGGGTGTGCTAACTCTGCAGAGAGAAATGCAGTGTCGTCAGACCTCCCTGCAGGAGTCCAAAGACAAAGCTGCTCATCCTTGTGCCCAGATGTTCCCAAGCTGGTGACAGCCCTGTGCCGATGGGTTATTTAGATGGTACTATATTTAGCATTTCTGGTGGGGGAGAGGCTGTGGTTTCTTGCTGTGAGAAGCAAGAATCTATAGCGGTAGAGTATGCCTGCATCCATTCATCCATTGAACCAACACACACTGAAAAAATACTTTGCAGGCAATATTCTATATGCATGGGACATAAAGATAAATATTTTATTCCTACCCTAGGGACTCAACTATACAAGGGGATGCAGTGCAGTTGAGAACTGTTATAGTGAAAACGGGGGAGAGGCCACTCAGGCCAGCGGGAATACTGAAGCTCCACAAAAGCAGCAATATTTAAGCTGGACCTTTAGAAGGTGAATAGCGGTGGGGCAGGTGGAGGGAAGGGAGGAAGACGTCTGAGGCAGAGGAAGAAGCCTGGGCACAGGCAACAGGATGTTTTCTGTGTTTTGTTTTCAATGAAAACTCTAGAGCAAAGTTCCTCAGCCAGGGCACTGTTGATATTTGGAGCTGGGTAACATTTTGTTAGGGGCTGTCCTGTGCGTGGTTGAATGTTTAGCGGCATCCCTGGCCTCTACCGACTAGAAATCAGCACCTCTCCCCTGCCCAGTTGTGACACCAAAAATGTGTCGACATTGCCACATGTCCCCTAGGGACTGTTTTGTCCATCCTCCCCACTTTCGTGCCCCCCACCCACCCAGTTGAGAACTGTTCCAGAAGCAAACAGACTAGAAAATAAGTTGGAGTAAGAAGAAATCAGAGACAGGACATCCAATTAAGAATAGGTTGTAATATTTCACATAAGCGAAGTCCTGAACTAAGGCGACAGAGCAGGAATCAGGAGGCTCTAAGGTGTCAACAGTAACAGGCATTTTCTAGGCACCTGAATGAATGTAGGTGAGTCTGTTGGTGACGGACTGGAATCCCTCAGGTTTTCAATATTGGATAAGGCTTGGGGGGGGGGGATGGAAGGAGCACTGGACAAGGGAGTAAGCACTGTTCCTGGGTCGATTATTTTTTAGGGGCTTGAGTTGGCCAAGTCCCTTAAGTTGCGTGGATCTCAGCGTCCTTCACATGTAAAATGGGTCTATAAGAGTACCTGTCTTTCAGTGTTTTTGGACCCAATTCCAACCTTCCACACAACACTAAGTAATTCTTGGAAACTATCAGGGTGTCAGAGAATTCAGAATTAACAACAAATCCCACAGGTTAAGGGTTCAGTCCTACAAGACTTCAGATACCAGTTGCAAGCACCAGACTGTTACCTGTGCTTCTGACTGCCTGGCTACAGGCCAGTTCCAATGACCACCTCCTTAGGTTAGATTAACTTGCTAGCGTGGCTCACAGAACTTGAGGAAACACGGAAGTACGTGCATCAGTTTATTAAAGGATGTGATGAAATAAAATAACACCCACATAAGGAGAAACATGGGTAAAGCTACCCAAAAAAGGAGCTTCTATCTTCGTGGAGCTTGGGGCCTGGCTCGGTGGCATGTGAGAGCATTATAGTTCTCCCAGCATGGAAGCTTGCCAACAAGTCAAAAAAACTGTCCTCTGAGGTTTTTATGGAGGCTTCAGTACATAATCATGATTACTAAGTTATTGGCCATTGGCTAATTAAGTCTCCAGACCCTCTCCCCTCCCCGATGTTAGGAGCGAGACTCCAAGTTTTAACCATCTAATCACATCGTTGGTCTTCCTGGCAACCAGCCCTCATCTTTAGGTGGTGTCCACAGGTCACCTACTGACATAAGAGACATGTTTAACCTCTCATTAAGAAATTCCAAGAGTCTTGGGACCTGTAAGCCAGGAACTATGGATGAAGACCAAATATGAGAAATGTATTTTGGTCCTCTTGAATGATCAAATAAGTACTTCTTAGAAATAGCAATATTGCACCTGTGCTTCCTATCCCATAGAATTCTAAGATTTCATGCTTGTGGGAACCCCTTGAAACCTGCCATACACTTGCTAAACGTGGAGGACTTTTCTAGCTGTAGAACACTTAAGAGTGAGGGCAGTGGGGATGAGCATATGTGAGACCTCGGTGGAGAGGGAAGGCAGTGGACAGGGTGGTGCCTCCAGCTGTGGGCTTGTGGATGATGAGGCTAGACAACACAGCTCATGAAGCCCTTGAATGTGGGCGCAGGACGTTGGGACTTGGCAGGGAGGAATCTGCTGGTGTCGTGGTGATTCACATCTCCACTGTGAGGGATGGTGCTGTTCTTCATCCTTCTGTCAGCAGAAAAAAAGACTCCAGAGCCAAGCGTTAACCAAAATACGAAGGTGCTGTGGAAAATACAGGCAGATGGTGGATACAGCAGGAGAGGGAAGGGCCAAGGAGTAGTCTATTGTGAACATCTGATTTTTTTTTCACCAGAGAACATTCTCTTTTCGCCCATTTCCTACTGGTTTTCAGGATACTTTTGGACTCTAAAGAGCAGTGGGTACTTAAGAGAGGCACTAATTGTCAGGGGGCCTTGTTTCCCTCACCTAAAGGAGAGAGCGTGTGATCAGAGGGAGGCCTTTCTGATGAGCCACCAACCAGGGATCTTTCTGTGGATGTGTTCTGGGTCAATGCGAGAAGATTGGTGCTACAGGCAGCCTTCTTGGGAAGCAAGGAGGTGCTTGATGAATGTAGGCATAGTATTGGAGCTTCTTTTAGTTCAGCCTACTCACTGGGAAAACCAAGGTCCAGAGGATGTGATTTGTTGAGGGATGTTCTATTTGGATACCAAGGGAGGACCCCACCCCTTGATAACATGCCTACCAGACCCAACACACCTGCCACACCAATATGCGGTTGCCTTTGGCTGAGTACTTCCAGTGCCATGTTTCAGCTCTCTTGAATAAATATGACTCAGCCTGTGTCCAGAACTGGGATGGTTGCTCTTCTTCTGTAGTTTGTTGAAGGTGGTGACTGTTTAAATCCCTTTTGTTGAAGGTATTGGGGTCATTCTGTTGTGATGTTTCCCAAGGCTCTCTGCTGTGCTGGGTCTCCAGGAAGGCCCTGGAACCAGGGAATTGGTAAGGATCCCTGGGGAAGGTTGGAACTGTAATCCTGGACTACACCCCTATTTTAACACCTAAATGAACCCGCAAGGAGTAAACGTGACTCCAGCTTTGTCTGGAATTAGGAAGATGGAACACTTTGTACGTGTACCTGGGACGTGCACCTGTTAAAACAGGGATGTCACACCCACTGTTCATCCCCCAATGCATTTGCTTAAAGCTTACTGGTTATCTAGTGTGTAAGACATTTGCATGAAAGTGAGAATTTTGTTGAGGAACGAGACTTCTATTGTCCTAGTTTCTGAGAAACTTTGAGAGACCGCACAAGCAGGGGAGGGGCAGAGAGAGGAGGAGACACAGAATCTGAAGCAGGCTCCGAGCTGTCAGCACAGAGCCTGATGTGGGGCTTGAACTCATGAGATGCGAGATCATGATCTGAGCTGAAGTCGGACACTGAACTGAGCCACCCGGGTGCCCCATAAAATGTTTCCAGTTTAAAAGCATTGTGTACAGAACACTTGTAGAAAATGCTTGAATACCCAGTAAAGAAAAGCCCAAGACTAGAGGGTTTGTCACCTTTCCTTGGGGGGTTGCTGCATTAATAGCAACAGTGGTAACTTGGACCCTGAAAAATAGCCTTCCAGAGCAGCACCACTCACCTGATAGTGTGTGAGCACTGCTCAGGTAAGGGGAAGAGGCAGCAGGCAGAGACTGCCACTCTCATGTCCAAAATGAGGTCTAGCAATGCATTTACCTATGTACAGTTTCAATGGGATGTGCTGGTGATCCCCTCATTTCATACCTCCTCAAATGGTTTTTCATGATGCCTGCATGAGGGTGGAGGAGGGAAGTTTTTGGTGCAGAAGATGAACCTATCCTCACGGAGATGAAACTCCTCCCCTGCCCCTTAATCCTTTAGAGAGTGTAAAATGTTCATTTCACACCAGTCACGTCAGTTCTTTTTCTCTAAAACTCTAAGTCTTTGCTGGGTGACCCCATAGAGACTCAAGCTTGGGTGTTCTTTCAAGCTGTACCCTGCTTTTCAGCCAGACCAGAAGTGACCTTGTGAAGTGTGTGAAACCACATCTAAATTAGTCTCTCAAACACAATCACTTGGCATAGAGGGCCTGAGCTAACCGTGATCATTCCTAGACCATCTGTGGCCATCTGACAGCAGGTTTGGTTGGAGAGTTGTAGCAAGCGTTACTGCCAAAGAATGGTTCACTTCCAAGTAGTAGGGTGCTGACGGCTGCCCCATGATTGCTCACAACCCCAGGATGAAAATTAAAGGCATTGCTTTGAGGTCTTTGGTTAATGGTGATTCAGGTAGCAGACACGCATTTACCTTCCTAACTTGGAAGTCAGAGTCTGTTTCATGGCTGCTATTCAGTGAGAATGTGTGTTGGTTTCAGAATATTTTTTCCCTTCCTTCTGAGGTCCCAGCAATGAAGATGCTATTGTGCCTGTTTGCCGATGTACTCAGATTGAACATTCCCTCTTGATTCTCGGTTAAACTTCTCTGCTCTCTAAGATAAATGAACAAGTTCCCCATTGCAAAATACAGCAGAAAAAAAGTTGGAAGAGCTGGATTGGATAAAGGTGAAATATATGAATAAAGAGATTTAGAAGCTGTATGAGTAGCATTAAGGTATGGTGGAAATGGTATTTCAGTTTGGAATGGTAAAGCACTGAGTAAATGAAGTAGTAAGAGTAATAGCAAAAGAAGAATTTCAAAGACCATTTTTTTGGGCCTAGGGACGGGATAAATGGTGTCCTTGATTTCGTTTGCGTTGTGAGTGTTCACGTGAGGATGGGAAGGATGCATGACAGAAGATCTATCTTCCTGTTGAGGGTTCTTTTTACTTGTAGGTCAGTTTGTAAGTACAGGCCTTTTTTATTTGACTATAATTGACACACAGTTACACCTGTTTCAGGTGTACTTAGTGATTCGGCAAGTTTATACATTAAGCTGTGTTCATCACAAGTGTAGCTGCCATCCGTCCTGATATGTCACTATTAGAGTATTGTTGACTGTATTCCTTCTGCTGTTCCTTTCATTCCGTGACTTATTCCATAATTGGAAGTCCATACCACCTCCTCCCTTTCACCCCTTTTGCCCGGCCCCCCACCCCCTCCCTTCTGGTATCCATTGGTTCTCTGTAGTGGTCTGATTTTGCTTTCTGCTCATTTTTTAAAGATTGTACATGTGAATGAAATTATATGGTATCTTGGACTTCACTTGGCATAATACTCTCTGGGTCTATCCATGCTGTCACAAATGGCAAGATGTCATTCTTTTCTATGGCTGTGTGATATTCCAGTGTGTGTATATACCACATTTTCTTTGTCCATTCATCTGTTGATGGGCATGTAGGTGGCTTCTGTATCTTGGCTGTTGCCAATTTGCACTATTTGCAATAGTGCTGCAGTGAACGTAGGGGTGTATGTATTATTTTGAATTAGCGTTTTTGTTTTCTCTGGGTAAATACCAGCAGTAGGATTATTGGATCATATGGTGTGTCTATTTTTAATTTTTGGAGGATCCTCCATACTTTTTTTCCACAGTGGCTGCACCAGTTTACATTCCCACCACTGGTGCGTGAGTGTTCTTTTTTCTCCACATGCTCATCAACACTTGTTTCTTTCATTCTAGCCATTCTGAGAGTTGTAAGGTGACAGCTCCTCATGGTTTGGATTTGCATTTCCCTGATGATGAGTGACGTTGAGCATCTTTTCATGTGTCAGTTGGCCATCTGGATGTGTAAATACTAATATTATTCAGTTAGACCACATCCCTCTTTGTATTTAAAACCCATGTACAGTTTTCCATTGGTTATAGAATAACATGAACATCCTGTAATGTGACTTCCATGAGCCTCCTGCACATCTCAGTCACTGGAGCCCTTGCCCTCCGAGGTCTACAGCTCGCCCATACTGACTTGGAGCTTTTCAGCAAGTGCTACTCCTCCCTGTCCGAGGCTTGTCTGCAGCTGACTTTTTAGCCTAGAATGCTCCTCCCTCCCCACCAGGCCTAGCCAACTCCTTGTCCATGTAGGTTTCATCTTGGAACTTGCTTTTTTCAGAAAAGCTTTTCCTGTGATGACCTGGACTGGGTGAGGTCCCATGTTGTATGTTGTGAATGTCTGTGCTGCTGAGGCAGTTAGGACCACTGGAGTAGATGAATTGCACAATGTGCTTGGGTATCTCTGAAGATGGGGACATGTCCTTTCCCTCTGCTGTGTGTCCCAGCATCTTGCATGCTGCCTGTCATGTGGTAGGTGTTCCATAAATCCTTATGAACAAATGAGCTAGAGTCTATTTTCTTGTTGGTAGGCCTTGTAGCTTATGGGGATATGCAACAGTTGAATATCTGTTGAAGAATCTCAAGATGTGTTTGACTACTGGGGGGGGAGGGGAGGCTGGCATGCTTTGAGCTGTGAAAGAAGATGGAGAGCTGGCTTCAGTCCCAAATGCAAGTGTGTAAGGCATTTAAATTCTAAGTTGGATGGATCTCTTATAGGCAAAGCAAGAACAGGTCAACATACTCCTGTGTTGGGGCAGTTCCCAAAAATTTCTCTGGAAAAGAATGGTTCTAATGCATTTTCTCAGTTAACGTTGTTCCGTGAGGTTGTGTTTGCAGAAGAGGGCTTAGCTTGAAATGACTTCACTGTTGGCTTTTGTTGCTTATAGAGGTCAGAGTGGAACAGGTTTTAAATTAAAAAAAGGAAACCAATGGACTTACCTGACTTAGTCTAGGGCTGGTGGTAGACTTTTTAATTAGTCTGAGTATATACCTACATGGTGAAAGAGAGGAACAACTATCCAGTGATGGCATTGTAAATGGAATTTATTTAAAAAAAAATTTTTGAGACAGACAGCATGAATGGGGGAGGGGCAGAGAGAGGAGGAGACACAGAATCCAAAGCAGGCTCCAGGTTCTGAGCCATCAGCACAGAGCCCGACGTGGGGCTTGAACCCACAAGCTGCGAGATCATGACCTGAGCTGAAGTTGGACGCTTAACCGGCTGAGCCACCCAGGTGCTCCCATAAATGGAATTTAGAAGTAAGAGTGCTTCAGAGAGCTTAGGTGGAAATGAAGATGTTGTGCTCTGGAAAACTGTCTTCAGTGACTTACATTATGTGTGATATGACTATGGATTGCTTAATTCACATACTTGATCCCTCTATGTAGAGAGAGTACCTATTCCAAGGACTATAGTCATGTTGCTGGAAGTAGGATTTTAACAAAGCATTAGCTGCTTGGTGGGGTCCTGGCATATATTTAGTGGCATGGAATGTACTAGCTTTGAGTAAATCTTTTTTAGCATCTTCAGCAAGCGTCTTTAGCACCTTACAGAACCAACTTGTCATTGACATGCAGGACTTTTGGTGAATTTTCCAAAACTTCCATCTGAACACATTGCTTTATAGTGGTTTCTAAGCCTCTAGTATAACTGCAGTTTCCAAGTGTACCGCTGGATAAAATGACTCAGCAGTGCTCCCTGAACACCATGTCCTTCCCATCTTGGTGTCAGTCTGTCACTTGAGGATGTACTGCTTAATCTTTTAACATCTGTAGAGCGGGAACTGGTAAAGTTGGCCTTCACCAGCCACATAGACATTTGCTTTGTTCCTTAGCTTCACATGTAGGTAGTGAATGTGAATTCAGACAGAATGGTGCCTGATCACACAATCAGGTGTCAGAGAGCCTTTGTTCAAAAGTCTGGATTGAGGTGATGTTGTGTTGTAAGCATGTAAGAAAACAAAGATCAAAGATAGGCTTGTGATGACCAGTGACAGGAATAGGTAGATGGATCTTCCTTCTGATAAATCTTTTTTATTTATTTTTAAGTTTATTTTGAGAGCACACATGCAAGTGGGGGAGGAGCTGAGAGAGGGAGAACGCCAAGGGGGGCTCTGCATTGTCAGCCCAGATCCCAATGTAGGGCTCGGACTTATGAACCACATGAGATCATGACCTGAGCCAAAATCAAGAGTTGGTTGCTTAGCTGACTGAACCACCCAGGTGCCCCTTGTTTCATTTAAATAACAAGAAATAATGGGTTTTGTAATTTTGCTATTTAACTGCATTTAATCTGTTACAGAATGAAGCTCGCTTCTTAGCTCCCCCCCCCCGTCTTCCTTCACTCCACGGATGCTGAGTGGCTTTTTTCTATCCCAATCTCTCTGCATGAAGTTAAAGTTCTTCCTGGCATTCAGGTTAGCTTAGTTCTCTTTTTTAGGAAAGAACATGGAGCAAGTTCAGTAGAGATCTGGGTTGGGGCTCAGGGATCTACCTGTGGCCCAGAATATGCATGGCTTTTGAGTTGTCAGTGCTGGATGCACAGAAGATTTACATATAGTTCCCTTTGGTTGTAAGTTAGAGAGCTTCCCAGTGAAGAGCATTTGGGGGAAAAGGAAGGTTATTACCAGTCTGGGAAGACTCTCATGGGATGAGCAAACAGAAACCAGGAAGTAGGCATTAGTGCTGGAGGAGGAGGAGCTAAATTCAGGAGAGAAAGCAGAGGAGTTGGGCATGTGTTCCCATGACGCTTCGTGTTTCTGCTGGGATTACTTGCTTGTGTCTGTACTCCCCTAGAGAGAGGTCTCCATGTCTCATTGAGGCCCCCCGGGCCCCAGTTCCTGCTGGCATAACAGTAACTACTGAGCCCTTACTGTGTGCTGCATGCTGTGCTAAATGTTTTCTATACGCCAGTTCATTTAATCTTAACAACTTGAATGTGGAAGCATTTCCTCACTGGATAGATGGAAAATCTGAGCCTGAGCTAGAAGTTCAGGCCAGTATCTGATTGCTGAGTCTTTTTGGAAAAAAAAAAAATTATGGAAATAGAGTTGACACAATGTTCCATTAGTTTCGGGTGTACAACATAACAAGCAAGTCTATAGGTTATGCTCATCATAAGTGTAGGCTGTCTGTCACTGTTCAGTGCTATTACAGTACCGTTGACCCTTTTGCCTATGCTCTACCTTTTATCATGACTTCCTCTTTGTATAGCTGGAAGCCTTAACTCCCAGTGCTCTTCACCCATTTTGCCCATTCCTCCCCACCTGCTTCCCTCTGGCAGCCATCAGTTTTGTTCTGTTTGTGGGTCTTTTTTTTTTTTTTTTGGTTTCATACAAAACTGAAATCATGTCCTTTGTCTTGGACTTAGTTCACTTAGTATGATATCCTTTAGGTCCATCCAAGTTGACACAAGTGGCCAGATCCTTTTTATGGCTGTATAATTGTTATATATATGAACCACATCTTTCTTACCTATTCATCTATCAGTGGATACTTAGGCTGTTTCCATATGTTGGCTATTTTAACTAATGCTGCAATAAGCATAGGGGTGCATCTGTCTTTTTGAATTAGTGTTTTGTTTTCTTTGGGTAAATATCCAATAGTGGAATTAGTGGATTGCATGGTATTTCTATTTAAAAAAATTTTTTTTAATGTTTATTTTTGAGGGCAAGAGCAAGTGGGGGGGGGCAGAGAGGGGGGTGGACAGAGGATCTGAAGCAGGTTCTGTGCTAACAGCAGATAGCTTGATGTGGGGCTCGAACTCACGAACCATGAGATTGTGACCTGTGCCACCCAGGTGCCCCTGGTATTTCTATTTTTAATTTTTTGGGGGAACATCCATACTGTTTTCCACAGTGGCTGTGCCAATTTACATTTCCACCAATAGTGCACAAGGATTCCTTTTTCTCCACATTCTCACCAACACTTTGTCTGATTATAGCCATTCTGACAGGTGTCCAGGGATGGCTCATTGTGGTTTTGATTTGCATTTCCCTGATAATCATCACTAATCAGTGATGTTGAGCCTCTTTTCACATGTCTGTTGGCCATCTGTATTGCTCCCTGGAAACCTACTCAGGTACTCTGTCCGTTTTTAAACCATTTTTTTAGTGTTCTATAAGTTCTTGATATCTCTTGGATGTTAACCCCTTAGATACTTAAATCTTAACCTCCTTGCTCTCCAGTTCATCCAGTAGGAGCCCAGTATGAGGGAAGGGAAGATGCTCAGCAGCATACTGGTTGGGGGATATTCATGACTTTGTCCCCTCCAGTTTAGGGGTTTAATCATCAGGCCTGGGTTCAGGATGCACCTGGTGTCTGGGCCCATGAATGTGATCTTCAGGCCTCTAATGTGGGAGAGGATAGTGGGTGGTCCTGCTTGGATAGGTGGAAAAAGTCTAGTCTTTGTCCTTCAGACTTTATTATGTAGAAGGATGAAATGTGACCCATTTCCTCCTATAAGGGCAGTTAGCTGAGGTGTTCTCACGGTTCCTACAACAGGGCAGTACCTGCCAAAGTGTTTTCTTCCCTATTCATAGAAGTATTGTTTCAAAATGGACACCATTACACCAAACAGAGGACATCACTTATGACATCTCTACAAAGTATGTATGTGCTTTCCTAACCTCACTTGAAGAATGGAGCTATGAATATTTCAAATTTTTATGAGGAGTATGTGTTTTTCTGGCCTAGAGGGATTTGTAGCCTCTTAGCACTGGTTCTCTGCTTCCCCTCCTTGCACGTGATGCCTTGGGCTCCAGGCAAGGTTGGGGAAGCAGCTCATGGTCCTTTGCCGGAGTGAGCCTTCCTGCCTCAGGTGGCATCTGAGCCCCAGGCCCTGCCTTCTAACATTTGTTGTTCTTTGGAGCCCACAGCCTATCCACTTATTTCAATCCTGGTGACTTTTGTTCGCTGATGCTGCTTTCTGTGATCAGGCTGGTCTTGTGTGGAGAAATGTGGATTCTGTGTTGCTTGAGGGGTAGAGGCTGACCAACTTGACCTTCTATCTTCGTGGAGTTCTGGCACAAAATTCGTGTCCTGAGCAAATGCTATGGAGTATTGTCAGTTTTAACAAAAGGGACTCCCCTTGCACCCCCAACCAGAGCCCTGATTTTTTAATCCTAGAGCAGAGATCTCCGTGCCTACTAACCGTGACATCATGTCACTGCCAAGGGTACAGCTGTGAACAGGCAGGCAGTGTGCCGGCTCCTGGTGCCCTAACATGGGGAGGAGGGGACGGGCAATTTATCCAGTCAGCCACCAGGTTAGGCTGTGGGCTCCCCTCTAGTCCGTTCCCAGGAGACGGTGCCCACACTGCCTTGCTTCAAGTTTCAAGGCTATGTTGCAACCCAATCTTCAGTCTCTGATTCTTAAAGTACCTGGTGACTTAACTTGGCACGTCCCTGTAAGTGGCTGTATGTACTTGTTTTTGTGTGTGCTTGCAGGACACTTTGCCTGTGTCAAATACACCCTCGGTGGGACCTGGGCTGCTGGAATCAAGTTAGCATTTCTCCACGAGGGGGCGACAGCAGAAGACTAGAGGTCACAGATTTCTCTGGTCATGGCTTTGACCCTAACTATGCACTGTGAGCTTGGGCAAGTTCTGTGTTTTTCTACCCTCCGTGTTCTTCTCTGTGATACACAGGTGATAACCCTGCTGCTCTCCAGTTTTAAACTAAGATGAAGGATTAAAGTACTTAGTTACTTATTTTAGTGTAAGGCTGTGGAGGTGGCACTATTAATAATTCTAGGGAGTGAATGTTCTCCTTTCCCCAAAGTCCATTTTGATTCTGAGGCTTCTTCTGAAACCATGATTTTTTAACTCTGGCACATCCATTTGAAGCCTAAGAAAAAATACAGTGCTTGGGCCCTACTCTGAGATCTTACTCAAGTGTGGGACCATGGGCATTGGTGTTTCTCTTCTTTTCTTTGCTTTCTTTCTTTCTTTTTTTTTTTTTTTTTTTTTTTTTTTTTTTTTAAGATCTGCAGATAATTCTTAAATGCGAGCCGTCGTTGAGAATCCCTTCTCTCGGGGTTTTGAACTTTAGGCTAGATCCATCTGATGATTTTTAGACATGGTATGGCTATCTATGAACAACAATTTGCAGGACATTGAAAGGATCCCAGTAACCTGGAGGAAATCCCTTAGGCCTGCTATTTTCCTGTTCCCTAATTCTCTGCAGGGTCCCATTCCGGATCCCACTCCTGGCCTAGGATTCCTAGATGACAGTGTATACTATTACCACTGTTGCTGTTGCCTACGGCTTGTAATTCTCTGATGCTGTGGGATTACATTTTATTCTTGGGACCACATCCTGAGATACATCTTTTTACCCGCACTGTACAGCGGAGGAAACCAAGACTCAGAGCCACTCATCAACTTACCCAGGCTAGTAGTGCTTAGATTCTTACCCAGGCTGTCTGGCTGTAGAGCCCCCACAGCCATGCTCCTGTACTGCATCATGATCCATGCAAATGGGTAAATGTGATTCCCTTCTCGACAGGGCATTTATATTTTAGGGGCTCTCTGGAGATTATTCTTGGATCCTGAGCTAAAGTGTTTTCGGGCTGGAATGTCCTGTTCAACCACAGGTGGATAAGGAGAGACCTCTGGGCACATGAGGGTCTAAAACCCCAAGCCTGCTCGCTTGCAAACTTGGGGGGCATCGGATGCACCTGTGTTCCGCTGCCTGGTTCGTACCCCCCTTCCCCCTCAAGGATTGATGTAGTTGGTCGGAGGGGGTTACCTAGTGTGGGAAGCTTTAAAAGCTCCTCAGATGGTTGTGGGGTGCAGCTGGGGTTGAGCATTACTGCCATGGGCCATCACTGCCTCCAGCAGAGAGCTGCCTTTGCAGGCCCTACAGGCAGGGGAGGGAGGAACCTGCGTCTGGAGAAGAGCTCTCCGTGCTGATGCATCTCAATTCAGAGAATTCTGCCTTCTCTGGTTAATATGCGGGGCTCTTTCCAAAAGAAAAATGGCAAGTTTTTCTGGTAATTGGGTCAGATTGCTATCTCTTTAGATATGACGGAGTTAAACATTGTTAAAACGGGATAGTGACAAGTTCAGTGGTGCTATAATTGGGTTATGTGAGTCAGCTGGTCTTTCCTATAATCTGCCTCCAGGAAAGCTGGTAGAGGTCGGATTTGTTTGAAGGAATTCCTTGAAGGTGAGAAAGTAAGAGGCAACACAGAACCTTGGCTGTGGGGAGTTTCTATCTGGCCTGTAGAATCGATGATTTTCTGTTAAAAGAATGTGTTTTATCTTCCTGTTTCTTCAGGCATTAGAAGTGCAGACCCATGCCAATAGAGCGTGTACAGGATACTGTTGGCGTCATCTGCAACAAAAAGTTTTATGTTAAATGGAAGTGAAATTCACATAACATGAAATGAACTATTTAAAGTGAACAGTTCAGGGGCATGAATACATTTGCAGAGCTGTGTGGCCACAACCTCTATCTAGTTGGAGAATATTTCCATCACTTCAAAGGAAACCCCTTCCAAGTTCTTAGCCTGTTCACTTGACTGTTTACTCTGCATTGATCATGTTTTGCCTTGTTTGGGGGTTACAAAGGTAATGGATCTTCCTCAGGTGGGTAGGTCTGGGGAGGGAAGGGACAGTGGTGTGGTGGTTGCTAAGTCAGCACATAAAGCAAAATTTGGTTAAAATTGTGCTTGGCAATCCTATCAATTGCTCATCAAGTGTGGCATGCGTGACATTGGGTAACTGAGCTCTGCTCAGTAATTTGTGGGCACTTTAAGCTGAGAGTCCATGAGATAGGATAAAGGTGGGAAGGCCTGCTGCAGATGTCGCCCATCCTGTACCATCATAATGCAGGGTTTACCTCGTTCTGCTTTCACAGTGAGCTGCTCTCAGCGCACGGCCACATGTATCTTCATTGTGGACATGGAGGAAATGACAGCATCTAGCACGGAGCGGGCACATATTAGGTGCTCAGATGTTTGCTTGATTTGAATCTAAAACTTGATCAGGTCTGTAATACACAAGGTCTGTTAAAAGGAGGAGCATTTGACCATCTGTTTCCAGAGTTGGCATCAATCGTTGCTGCTTGCCCACCCGTGCTGAATAACTATCACTCTTGTTAGGAATTGGCCACAGCACTCTTTAGAGTATATTTTTATGTGAGTTATCTGCTCAACTAGATGGTATGTTCCTTAAAGTCAGGGTATAGATCTCCGTGTTTGTACTTGATTACATGGTGCCTACCACAGTGTGTTTACCATATAAACCGGGGGCTTCATAAGTGCATCACTTACTGATTCCTGTCTCAGCACATGTGATTGAGCATCTGTTATATTGCCAGGGATACAGAGATGCCCAGTAGTATATTGGAAAGCGCTTGAAGTAGTGAGATGAAACTGATGTAAAAGAAATGCCTGCAGAACCGTAAAGTTAATCCTGGAAGGGGTTGCGGCACCTCAGAGTGGGTGAGGGCTAACCCAGGGAAGGTAAGGGTTCAGTGAGGACAGGGCACCGGGACTTGGATTCTGCCCACACGGACAAGTGAGGGAAGGTCATTTTGGACTGAGGAAACCACATGTATAAAGGGTGAGGGCAACAAACTTCACAGCAGGCTTACACAACCATCCTCCACCTGCAGAAGCAGCCATAGACCATATTCAAATAGAATGTGCTGTTGTGTACCGATAAAATCTATAGACACCAAAATTTGACTTTCATGTAATTGACATGTTATCTGGATAGCACCTTTTTTTTCTCCCCTGCAAACCCTTTAAACATTTAAAGACCATTCTTAACTCCAAGGCTGCACAAAAACAGACAGTACACGAGATTTGGCCCAGGGCTATAGTTTGGCTGACCCAGGTACAAAGGGAAGTAGGAGCACAGATTGCAGGAGCAGAACAGCAAGTACTTAGGGTATGCGGTGATTCGGTGGGTGTGGGTGGAGGCTGAGATGCTACATTTTTTTTTTAATTTTATTTTTTATTTTTTAAAAATTACATCCAAATTCATTAGCATATGGTGCAACAGTGATTTCAGGAGTAGTGCCCCTTCCCCATTTAGCCCATCCCCCCTCCCACAACCCCTCCAATAACCCTTAGTTTGTCCTCCATATTGGAGTCTCCTCTGTTTTTGTCCCCCTCTGTTTTTATATTTTTGATTCCCTTCATCTTTTCATAGGATTTTTTCTCTAATTTCACTTAGCATAATATCCTCCAGTTCTGTCCATGTAGTCGCAAATGGCAAGATTTCATTCTTTTTGATGGCTGAGTAATACTCCATTTTGTGTGTGTGTGTGTGTGTGTGTGTGTGTGTATACACATATATATATATATACACACACACACACACACACACACACACCACATCTTTATCCATTCATCTATGGGCATTTGGGCTCTTTCCATACTTTGGCTATTGTTGATAGTACTGCTATAAACATGGGGTGCCTGTGTCCCTTTAAAACAGCACATCTGTATCCCTTGGATAAATGCCTAGTGCACTTGCTGGGTTGTAGGGTAGTTCTATTTTCAATTTTTTGAGGAACCTCCATACTGTTTTCCAGAGTGGCTGCACCAGCTTGCATTCCCATGAGGTGCTACATTTCTAACAAGCTCCCAGGGAATTGTGAGGCTGAGGTCCTCACTTACAGCAGCAAAGATCTGAAGCATCATTCTAGTCCCCTTATAGTGCTGATCCTGTGCTGGGCTCTGTGGGATAGGAAAATGGAGAAAATCTTCTGCCTCGAGGTGCTTTTAGTCTATTTGGGGAGAAGACATTTATAGAAGTAGATGAGTGGATGCTCCCAGAATAAGAATTAAACAGCTAGTCCCAGGCAGTGAGCCTCCCTGGTGCTGGGCGCAATGGACAGGTGTGGCATATGGACAGCAGGAGTCAGGCCGCTGGATCCACTGTGTGGGTTGGGACTGGGCCCCCTTGGCTTCCAGGATGTCACACAGCTTGATGTCCACATAGCATCATTATCTCTGCTCAGTTCCTATTGGGACTTTCCTCATTCTTCTTAGTCACTCTTCTCTTGAGCCTTTCCTGACACCTTTTATATGGAGTGGAGACTTTGAGGACTGTTTCTCGGGTGTGCTGTACTCCCTCTGCCTGGAGGGGAAGGCCCAGGAGCAAGCTCAGAGGGCCAGCAACTGTAGGGAGGCTAAGGAAAGATCCCTCATCTGAAGCTTGGGGACAGTGCCATCAAAGTCCTTGGAGCTGGGTGGAAGATCGGCTTCCATGACAGCGGAGGAGGGAAGTTAGGACACCTGAGGGGGGGAGTAGTGTTGACAGTTATCGTTGGCAAATACTGAAAGTTTGCTCTGGAGGTAGCTCAGAGCACTCTTAATGTCTTTCAAGCACTCAGGTACTATAAAGCTCGATAGCATCTTCATAAAGATGCAGTCATTCCAGCAGGCTCACAGGCAGAGTGGAGATCCTGTGAGAACCTGATTCTTCATAATGCAAAAAATGACTCTGGCTTTGTATCCTGAGCTGGGACACCAGGGATGCAAATTGGTGGTGGTTTGCTTTCCTACTAATGAGTATTGATGAGTCACTCTCCTTGATACTGAACTAGAGACCAGTGCAAGCAGGGTCAGCCGGGCACCTGGGTGGCTCAGTTAGTTGGAGCTTCTGACTTCGGCTCGGGTCACGATCTCACAGTTCATGGGTTTGAGCTCTGCATCAGGCTTTGCCCAGACAGCTCAGAGCCTGGAGCCTGCTTCGGATTTTCTCTCTCTCTCTCTCTCTGTCTCTCTCTCTCCCCTTCCCTCCCCCAACCCCCCTCAAAAATAAGTGTTAAAAAACAAAATGAAGGGCCAGTGACCATCTGGAGGAAAATACCATGTGGAAAAAAAAAAATTGGGGGGGGGGATGGCAGGACTAAAATTAAAGCCTGCCAGCTGCTTGTGCCCGGGCAGCTGACTGACCACAAGGTTGGTTATACTGACCCAGGCACACATTCTGGCTGGCCTTTCAGTCCTAAGAGCTGTTCGTTTCAGGATTGCTGAGAAGGTTCTGTGGCCACGACACTGTGCGCGGGTGCACCCGTAGCCAGGTTGAAAGCAAAGAGGCCCTGTGGCGATGACATACCTACAAGATGGAGACAGTTGTCTGACAGGCATGAGGAGTGCTGTCAAGAGCAGCCGCCGACAGGTCCAGATGCATCAGACGTGTGGTGTCCACGGCCGTACGCGCCACTGGCCTGGGGTGCTCCCATCTCCTGCTGGTCTGAGGTGGAACTCGGACTGGGTATTTTCACGTTCCCAGGTGATTGTAGTGTGCAGTCGGCCCCCCCCCCCCCCGCCCCAGGTGGATGGAGAGGGCTTATTCACTTACCAAGGGCTGTATTCTTCCCTGCTAGGAGTTCTCCAGCTTAATGACTTTGCAGATCTCCTAGCTGCTGGGGGAGGTGGAGGGGGATTTTTTGGGGTATGTTTGTGGCTCAAAGAATGCACAAATAAATCGAGGTTGCTGACGACTTAGGGATATGTAAATACACTTTCGATTTGCTGACCACTCTGTTTCACTTCTGCGGGAAAATGGCTTTGTCCCCGAATGCAGCATATCAGAGCAGAGGTTCCCAGGATTTGAAGATTGGCTCTCCTGTCTCAGTCTTGGCATGTGTTGTTCTGTTCTTTGTTGGCTGGACGCTGCCTCTGACATTGCTCTTTTGTACCACCCTTGAGATGATGGTGCAGAGCTCTGGTGGATGTAACCAGATGCTGGCCTGGCAGTCTTGCTGGGAGAATTATAATTAGATGTGGTGTTCTCTTAGGATCTATAAAGTGCCCTCTGTCCCCACTCCCGTGGGTTACTTACCTGTTGTCATGGTATTAGACCATCTTGTGTTTTAAAACGAGAAGGAAGAGGTGTCCAGATGGCCTTATAACTTCTCTGGAGGACCCCTCGTAGGTAGCGACACATAAGTAGAAACCTGAAAGCTTTATCGGAGTTTCTTGTTTTAATCTTCCAGTACACGAGGGTCTGGATCCCTGACCCTGATGAAGTGTGGCGCTCAGCTGAGTTAACCAAGGACTACAAGGAGGGAGACACGAGCCTCCAGCTCAGACTGGAAGATGAAACGGTAAGTGCAGGTGGTGGGAGCGGGGAGCACAGGGCTGGCTGGTAGATGGTGGGCTTGAGTTTCCCCTGCAGAGTGGAGCCGCTGAGTCCCTGGCATCTTTCTGTTGCTACTGGCAAACTGTAAAACTGTGCTGTGGCTGTCCCATAAGTTCCCACTGGTGTTGTAGCTAAGAGATCGCTGGTGGCCAAGGCAAGAATCTGCTCAGTAGAGTAGGAGGGTTCCGGGATCCTGGCTCATCCATTGTTAGCTCTGTGCCTTTGGGTGAGTTAGCACTCTTTCTGTACTTGTTACTTCATCAGTTACAGGGGAGTGAAAGTTGATCTAGGGGGCTTATGAGAATAAAATGACCTACTATGTGACATGTCCTTAGAATAGTGCCTGGCACACAGCACTCCACATGTGTTAGCTGTGCAGCACGAGTTCTTTAGTAGTTGACTTTCATGTGGCTTCATTCAGAAGGAAGACAAGGTGGTTAACTGAAATCTTCCTCCTGTACTGTCCGATTTTCTGCTTTTTGTGAGCCTTTTGTGTGACTACCCTTCTCTGTTGTGTGCATTCTACAAATACTTGAATACTTGGACTGTGCTGGGTCATGGAGGTATATGTGGCCCTGTCATTTGGGGGAGGTCACGGAAGTCCAGCAAAGTGTTGTGACACATGGCATTAGGCACAGAAGCTTGTGGATAAGGTGTGGGGTGAGGTGAAGGTGTTGAAGGGGTCATGGGAAGGAGCCAGCAGAAGACTGGGTGGGGGGTGGGGAATGAGAGAACAGAGTGTCCCAGCGGAAGTTGTGTGTGCCAGTGGCCCCAGGCTATGGTGTGTTCCCTTGGGGTGTGTTGAAGGAAAGGAGGCCTGTGTACCTGGAAGGCCTTGAAGGCAAGGGGTCAGATGGGTGGGCTGCGGGGTTTGTTGCAGGTGTACAGCCTAGTGACTGGACAAGTTTATACCTTATGCGCTGGGTGTTCTGCTAAGTGAAATAAGTCCCACTGACCGAGATGAATGGCACATGAAATCACTCAATTGTTTTAGATTTCATATGAGGAACAGGTTTTGAAGGAAGTGGCAGGAAGAAACCAAGAAGTGGCTTTGGGATGGGTTAAGTTGGAGGGGCTGCGAGAGCAGGCATTGCTTGGGGGGAAGGCTGGCGGCACTGGTGTGAGACGTTTGTACCATGTCTTTTAGCCTTTGATCATTTACTGTCTGGCTGTTTTTTCCTTCAGGCATCTTGGTCTTGTCTTTGTAGTTAGTGATGACCTACTTGAGAAATAGACCTTGTCTAACACTTTGCCCACATAGTACCTACAGTGGTTGGTGATTAACTCACAGATTAGTAGAAAGAGGGAACTCTCCTCCTGCCATCTTCTGTTTGCAACCCCCTCCCCAAGCCTATCACTTGGTAAAACTGGGACAGTGAGTTTGTTAAATTTTTTACACCAAGGTGTGCATGCCTCACCTTTCCCTTCCTGGCAGGAAGGGTTGAGGCAAGGAAAAAAAGTTCCCAGCAGATGGAATCCTGTTGACTGTGTTGAATAACATCCCACCCCACGACCAAAACAAAATGAAATTAGTTTCCCCCACTTGAAGGCTGTAACTTCTATTCCAACAGATTTCATTTTAGTTGATCTTTTAAGTGGGTGGGTGTTTTTAAAGGGTTATATGGAGGTAGTGAAGAAGGATCTGCTGTGCCACTGAAACAGAGCAGATGTGTGCCTCCCCAGCCGAAAGTCTGCCCAGCATGACTAATCCTAGCAGCTGCCCGGGAGCCCCCCACCCTGCTATGCGGCCAGTCAGCATGCAGTCAGAAGGGATGCCTGGAGCTACACATGAGCAGCTCTTGAGAAATAATGGACTCTGAACACCTAGCTCTGTCCAGGTCACTTGCAAACTGGTTTGTCCAGAGCGGGCTCTGAGTGGTCCCTAGGAGTGACTAACCTGAGCTGTGGACCAGAGGCAGGAGGGCAGAAGTTGGAGGACTGGCCTCTGCAAGCTTGGAGAACATCTACTCTGCAGCTGAGACCTTCCTTGATGTACGAGGCTGGCTGGAAAATCCACCTGGTGGTGTCCCCACCATCGCCCTCCTGTCCAAGAGTGTGGGTTTAACTGCGGTGGCAAAGGAGGAAAAGAAATTGTTCTGGAGAACAGTGTTCTTAACTCCCAGCTTCTACCTTACTGCTCCCCTGTGTTCTGCTCAAGGTGGTCAGGCTCCTTGGTGTTCTCGAAGAGGTTTCTTCTTGGCTGTTGCTTGCTTGCTTGCTTGTTGTGGTCAAGTACACAAAACATAAAATCGACCATGGTAACCATTCTTAAGTTCACAGTTCAGTGGCATAAAGTACTTCCACGTGGTCGTGCCCACCATCACCACCATCCATGTCCAGAACTCTTGATCTTGCAAAACCGAAACTCCCCACTTGCCTGCAGCCCTGATAGCTCCACTCCACTGTGGCTCTCTCAGTTGGGCTGCTTGGGGAACTCCTAGAAGTGGAATCCTAGACTATTGGTCCTCCTGTGTCTGGCTTGTCTCACTGAGCACAATGTAAGGTATTTTACATTTAAGCCTGTGGGAAACTTGTTGGAAAAGGATAGTGTCCTCTCTTCTCCCCACAGCTGTGATGGGTGCCAGGTATCTAGGTGTGCCGACCCTTAGCACAGTGCTGCCTTTACTGGATCAAGCGTCTTGGTGTAGACTGACCTTGATGCATGGAGCTCCCTTGTTTGCCTCGGATAGAGAGATACCAGGCAGCCTTCCCTCGCCGGCCTCTGCCTCCCTTACAGACTCCTGCCCTCTAGTGGCAGGGAAAACTCCCCGTTTCCATGGTTTTGCTTTTCAATTGTTTCCAACTGGAGTTCCTGTCCAGTGTCCTGCAGCCACTTGGTGGGGAGTACTCCCTGTACCCAAGGTCCTGCGGGAGTGTGCGTGAGAGGAAGACGGGTACACGTGAGCCTGAAGGAGGGGGCCGTGTGGCACCTGTGTCTCAGCACACCCAAGCCCTGGAACGTAGGTGGGGCCAGGGTGAGAGGATGGATGTAGCCTGTGTGTGTTTAACAGTAAAGGTCTGCTTTATCAAAAATAAAGTAAAACTGACCTTTCTAATTTTTGGAAATGAAAACCTTTAACGTCTTAAAGATATATTTGCAACTCTCTACTCTTCAGTCTCCATGTAGCTGCCATTGTCAAGAACCATGATCTTGAAGCATGTTGTGCCTCTACCTATATATAAACAAATTGAAGAGGGCTGTGAATTGTTGAGTATTGCAAACTACTCACGTCACGTTGCTGTGGTTGCAGATACTGTACTAATTTGTGAGCGCCTGTGGAGAAGCCGGGAATTAGACACGCGGCGTGGCTGGGAAATGAGATCTCCTCGTGTGAATTTTGTTTGCAGTTGTGCCCTCTGAAAGGAGAGATCAACATGCTCATTGGCCTGTCCTCTCTCCGCCTCTTTCCTGTCCGCTTCCTCCCCACACCCCCGAGCAGTGTGTGTCTCTGGCATTGGTGGGGGTACAGTTGGCAGACCTTCGGGGCACCTGGATGCCGTTACCTTCCTTCAGGGACATGTGGCAAGAGGCGTGCCGCGAGACCTTTTCCCCAGGGGCCAAGGTGTTCGTCCCAGGAGTGTACGTTGAGGATTGCAGGGCTCAGATGTGTCCCCATGGAAGCTTGATCCCAAGTGGCAGCATGATCGTGTGTTCAGTAAGCTTCTATTTTGTGTTGAAGATGATGGAACCCTTGAAGATGAAGGGTCCAGGGAAAGGCCCCTCCTACTCAGGTCGAAGGACAGGGCCAAATGTGCCCGGCTGTTAGGAGATGACAAACTTGGTTCTTTATGGCAGGAAGCAAATGTTGCAGAAGAACGAGGACCCCTGCACTTGACCGTTGATGGCCTCAGCCCTGGGCATCCTGAGAATGCCCACAGGGCTTGTCAGCCCAGTTCAGGTCAAGTGTCACCTGTGTGCACATCTCGTGAAACCAGAGCTAAGAGTGGCCAATACTCTAGTCGCAGTACAACTTCTTCGTGCAGGCGATTTTGACGACTAGTTTTTTTCTTTCTGTTCTACTGGTTATTTCTGTTAATATTTGGTCACCTAATTTTTTGCTCTCTACTGCTCAGTAATCTACACTTGAGACCGTCTTTGGTTGGCAAGGATAACATGAAGACCGTTATCATGTTTATATTGTATGCATACAAAAAACATGTAAAGTTATAAAAACTTGCATGTAAATATTAGTAATATTACCGATGTAATTAGTTATCTTGCTTGAGGTAGGCTGTAATTTGTTTTAATAAAAAATATTTTTATTGTCAGGGTGCCAGGGGGGCTCAGTCAGCTGAGCGTCCAACTCTTGGTTTTGGCTCAGGTCATGATCTCACAATTTGTGAATTTGACCCCTGTGTTGGGTTCTGTGCTGATGGTGCGAAGCCTGCTTGGGATTCTCTTTCTCTCTGCCCTTTCCCTCCTCTTGCTCTGTCTGTCTCTCTCTTTCAAAAAAAAAAAAAAAAATTATTGTAAAATACATCTAACATAAAAATGCCATCTTCACCATTTTTCTAAGTATACCATCCAGGGCATTAAGTACATGGACACTGTTATGTAATCCTCACCACCATCTGTGTCCTTCCTGTAATTGCCCTTTTCCTCCTCTGTATCTGTGATCTCTTCCATCAGTGAGGATACTTTGCCTGGCTGCTTTTGCTTAGAGATGGGTGAACCGTGATTTTTTTTTTTTTTTTTTTTTTTTTTTTTTGCCTCTGCTCTCCCTGCACTCCCCTCCCCCCTGGACAAGGGAGATTTTGCAATGTCTGGGTACATTTTAGGCTGTCACGACTGAGGAGGAAGGTCTGCTCCTGGCATCTAGCAGGTTGAGGACAGGTTTGCTGCTAAGCATCCTGTGGTGCACAGGGTGGCCAGCACCCACCCCACCCCACCCTCTGTCCTAGGTAAAGATGGTGGAGGTTGAGGAATTCTGGATTTAACCCATGCAGGACAGCCTGGATTGTTCATGGCTGAGAGACCCCAAGTCAAAAACCATATTGAGATTCCAGGATTCTAACAGTGTGTCAGTTGTGTTTCCTGCAATAAATTGAAATCGAAAGATTAACTTGGACTCCATATTTAAAAAAATTTTTTTTTCAATGTTTATTTTTGAGAAGCAGAGTGTGAGCAGGGAAGGGGCAGAGAGAGAAGGAGACACAGAATAGGAAGCAGATTCCAGGCTCTGAGCTGTCAGCACAGAGCCCAACTCAGGGCTTGAACCCGCAAACGGTGAGATCATGACCTGAGCCGAAGTAAGACATTTAACTGACTGAGCCACCCAGGCACCCCTAAAATTCAAACTTCTTAATTCTGTTTTTGTTTATGGCCATTTTCTTAATTGTATCATTCATTATTAAAAACAACCGAGCAATTCTATGCGAGGGCTTGTTATACATCCGTGCATCTGTGGAAATTTGTCTCGCTTGTAATGAATGTAATACATGAAGTGTTATCAGGATGAGAATATAAAAAAGTCAAGGCCAGGAATCTTTAGAAATTTGGTGAGATACTTGACTCTACCCCCATGGCACTCTTTTAGACACTCCCCCCAAATCCACACTCTTCTTGAAACCCTTTTGGGCAGCTACTTGGGAGTTTCTTGTTGACTTCACAAAGCAGGAACATTTGCCATGGTAGAGACCTATCTAAATGCTCCACCATGGTTCTCTACCCCCCTTGTCTCCTGTTTGGGTACCATTGCCACTAGAGGATGATGTGTGTAGCTCTTGTGTTAACACCAAACTCTTGCCAGCTGGTAACCCTGTTTTTACTAGCTTATCTTTTGTCTGGATGTCTTAGCTGTATGCGTAGAGTAGGAGCAAGAAGTTGCCTTTATCTACCATATGTGCTTCTTATTAGCTCCAGGTCCTTGCTTTGGGAGCTGTCATTCAAAGATATTTTTATGGTTATATTCTATTTATATGGTTCTGTGTAATGTAACATGGATATGAATTGGTATGAGAGAGGTCATGAAACAAAATCAGACATTCAGCTAAGTATTCTAAAACCATAGACCCATAGAGTATAGAGCAATCTGGACCAATGCTTTCCAAAGGACGACTGTGCTATAGTAGAATGTTGTCTGTCTGTATTGTCTAGTGTGGTGGTCACTGGCCACATGTGTCTGTTGAGCCCTTGAAATAGGACTAGTGTGGCTGAGACACTGAGAAATTTTAACTGTACTTAATTTCAACAGATGTAATTTCCCTATGCTACCTTAGTGGAAAGTGCAGATATGGGCTTAATCCCCTAACTACCTCTTCTGTATTCTCAAGTTTTGGTTAGTCCCAGTATGCTAGGTAGGGACGGATGAGAGATGCCCCTCTCTTCCTAGTCTCAAGGGGAAGGTTGAGATTCATTCCAGGTGGGTGACAGAGAATTCAATATTATGATGAGTTAACATCAAACCTCTTCCTCACCTCCAAAGGCCTTGTTGTTACATAGTGAAGTCTTCTATGCCAGAAAGTGTTCATGGTCCTTGATCACATCCTAAATGCTTAGATTTCAAGTAAAACCACATTAGCTGTAAATTTTCGATACTAACATCAGTGTGGGAATCAAAATCCTATTTTAAAAAAATCTTAAGTTACTCATTCCCTGCTTCCCTCTGGACAAACACACACCACAAAATCATCCTTGAATCATGAGTTTGCCCCTCCTACATCTTGGTGACTGCTCTGGGCATTTTACTTCTCTATTTCACTATAACCAGTGCCACTGGCTTATTTGTGGACCATATTTTCACAAAATTGCATACGCCTTTCCCTCCGCACTTGGGGGAGATTTTTTGAGGGAAATATTCATGTGAGGAAATATGGAAGACTAGCATTTCTGTCTCAGGGTTTAAAGACTCTGAGCTCAGGCCCCGGCTTTCTAATGCGAGAAATGAGGGGTTGATCTAGGTGAGCTTTGTGGTTCTGCACTTGGCTACGTCCTGTGCCGGTGGTAGGGGGGTGGTGTGGAGAGCCACACAGGACATGCATTGTGAACGTGCTCCTTTCTCGGCGGGGGTAACATGAATCTCCATGGGGAAGTCTTCAGAAAGACTCAGAGTGGGAGGGTCAGGTTAGAGTCCCAGTGACACCTGTAACTCAGCCAGAGATGAAGGGGACCATCACCTCTAGAACTTAAAATCTCAACATGTTCTGTTTCCCCTTGTTGCCCACCTTTTGGAAATTTTGTGTCCTGTTCAGGATAGCTAGTTTACTGGTCTCCCGTATGGAGTCACCTTTGCATGAAAAAGAGAATGGGCTTGATTAACACACAAACCCCCAACAGGAACCTGTACAAGGAAAACCTCGCTTACATGGGTAACTTGATAATTTGTGGGGATGTCATTCTATAAAGCTTGCAATAAAAGGAATCCTAGATTTCGTTCTGTAACATGCCTCTTTGTAAATCCAGCAGGATGCTGTGGGGAGCTGCTTGTCTTTAAATACAGGTATATGTCATGTGTTACCTTCCTGTCTCTAGATTGTGGATATCTTGGCTCATTTGTAAGATGGTCTTTGGAGGCCAAGGAAGAGTCTATTCATGAAAGTTTCAGACTCCAGTGTTGCTAGCTGTCTTCCAAAAAGGTCCATCAATCCGAACCCACAAACAACCCACCTGTTGGGCCACATCCTTCATATTTAAGGTCTTGGCAGTTTTTACACCTTTGCTTATGTGATATAATGCTAATAATCTATTTGTATCTGTTTGGTTAATGTCACTGAATAAATAGCTTTTCATGTTCCTTTTGTACTTTTTGTGGCTCGTAGCCTCTGCATAATTTTCTGTTGGGGTGTTGGTATTCTTTTCAGCTTCTTAAAACTTTGGATATTAAGATTAATTCTGTTAGGTAATGCAGAATCTTTGTCCTCTGCTCATGGTGTGTTTCATGATGGCTTAAAAATTCCATTTATAGTCAAAATACAAAATTTTGTGACATACTACTGGCTTTTGCATCATCCTTTGAAAGTACTTCCTTCCAAAGCTCTTAAAACTACCTGACTACATTTTCTTACTAGTTTTATTTTTTTTTTAGTGGCGTTTTATTTATTTTGTATTTTACCTAAAACTTACTTTGGTCTTTGAAGGAATGAGAATAGAACCCTAGCTCTATTTTCTTTTTCCTTAAAAGGCTTTGTTTATCTGCTGCTATTAGAGGGGAAATTCATTCTTAACCATTTGCTCCAGCATTCTTCTGAACAAATTTTCCTTCTGTGCTTGTTATTTCGGGATCTGCTATTAGGTTTCACTTACCTGCCGATTTTAGCAGCATTATTAAACTTGCTGGTTTTAATATACCTCAATATCTGGTTGTGTGTGACCATCTAAAAGTGGGAGAGATGGGAGAGAACATTGATATTTATGTTCTTTTAAAAAACTGTTCCTCTAGTAAATTGAAGCTATGTCTGTAGACTTTCTTGAAAGGCTTCTATAGAATCATGGTTCTTAAAATATCTGTAAACCACCTGTTGCAGAACTACTTGTGGATTTTTCAAAATTTCAACTCCTAAACATATAAGTAGTGTTTGGGGAAATTGTTTTTACAAGCTCTCAGATGATTTTTAACAACACTATAAGGAATTTAGGTAAGACATGATAAACTGTAGCCAGGATTCTCCTATTATGTAGATAGGTGTGTACACGAGTCAGTTTTAAACATAACCTGTCAGAAAGCATCTTTGAGTACTCCTGTCCAGCTGCTATGCTAAGGATATAAGAATAGCACCTTGCATTTGAGACTTCCTGATTATACACATCTATAGATCTCGAGCTCCTATCATATGTTAGGTCAAAGTAAAATTCCTGCCCTAGAGTCGCTTGTTGTCAGGATGTTGAGGAATATGTGTACACCTGGAGGGCATTTATGGAGAGCAGTTTGTTATAAGGCAATCCAAAAAAAAAAAAAAGTGAACGTGTTGGATGATGGGGCGGAGGAAGGCATCAGCATTAAATGGGGGTGAAGAAGGTTGGCTGCATGGGAGACAGAGCAGTACTCCTGTTGTGACCAGGATTCAAGACTCAGTAAGTATCTTTTCTTTGAGAAGCCAGTAGAACATGTCATTAAATCCTGTGCTTCCTGAATCTCTCCTGTCATTCAGTCTTTTATCTTGATATACTGGGATTCTGTTACCAGCAAATTTTCCTCCTGGGCTGGTCTCTTAGGGCAACATAAGTACTTTGTTTGGTTTGCTCATCTTTAAAAGAAGGTTATCTGTCTTCATCATGTATGATCATGTTAGGACCGTGATCCTAGCCAATGTGACAGGATATTGGATACAGGCTAAATGGTTCATAACCCTGCCTTTCTGTGTCTATTACTTGCATTTCTTTAGATTCGGGAATACCCTATTGATGTCCAAAGCAACCAGCTGCCCTTTTTGCGGAATCCAGATATCTTGGTGGGAGAAAATGACCTAACTGCCCTTAGCTATCTACATGAGCCTGCAGTTTTGCATAATTTAAAGGTCCGTTTCCTGGAGTCGAACCACATCTACACTTACTGTGGTAAGTGGCGTGCATCTGTTGGCTGCATGTGTTTGAAAGTACTTACAATCTTCAGACTTGATGTGTTAAACTCTAATGGTTAGGAATCCTACTAGCATTCTCCTGAGTACCTCTCAACTGAGACCCTTGAAAGGTTTGCAATCAGTGAATGTGGCTTAATTAGGCTGCCCTATATCTCTGTGGGATGATTGGTGTTAATCACAGCTCAGCCGGGGAGGAAGTGGACCACTCGATGTGGCCTGACTTAGGCACAGTCCCAGAGCCTGTAGGACAGCAGTAAGTAGATCCCAGGGTCCTAGCTCAGAAGTCTGCTCTCTCCACTGAGCGCACTCCTGTGAACATGCCTGGCTGGCTTCTGTCCTCTAAGGAAGTCCTGTCTTTGTCTGACTCTCTCCCTTGCCATGTACAGACATGGTGTGTGATGAATTTGTCAAATCCATGAGCAGAAAACATGGCAAATACTTTACAATAAAATGTCCTCAAAATTCTCCTGTTTGGTTTTCTTGAAACTTCTCAATTTCCCACATTCCAGTTTTTTTCTTTTTTGAATATTAAGTGGTATGGTAAGATCTAGATCCCTAGAAACCATTGTCTGTGGGGCAAATCATTTTAGGATCTGGTTGAGGAGTCAGGCCGCGGGTTTCTTTGTGGGGGTTGTCCCAGCTGTGCCTCAGAGCCATGGTCTTGTCATCACAAGTGAGGCCTTAGGACCAGAGTTCTTCTCACAGTGATAATCCACTTGGGTTTGGAATCGATGGGTTGGCTACTAAGTTCCAGTGAGCTTTCCTGTCAGACGTCACTGTGTGAGAAGTAGTTTCCCCAAAACAACTTCAACCCAATTGCTAATGGCGATATTATCTGAAAAAGACCATTAGTATACAGAGGTTTTAATAAGTTGGGTTTTTTTTCCAACAACAACAAAAACCTCCCATTTGAGGAGAAAGGAATAAACCACCATCAGCTTCAACGTTTAAACGTATCCCTTCTAGAAGAGGTCCTGGTGTCTGTACATGCTTACCCAAATGCACATTGGCTCCTATAGCATCAGCTGTTGAGTGTGACCAGTGTTGCCCAGAGCTCTGAGTCATCAGGAAACACTTGTTTTCTGCTGTGAAAGTGGCTGAGATATTTTAGGAGAATGTGTGGCCTTAGAGTATAATATCAAAATTTGAATGCTGTGTGAATTAGGGTTTTATACAACTCTAACAATCAGTAGAACGTGTAAGGCTGTTTCGAAGAATTCTCCAAGTCATTAGCCTTAGGGGGAATTTATCAGGGTCTGGGGCCTTGTTTTTTGGTCCAGGTGGTCTTTTCGGGCAAACTTCCATTTGAAGACTTGGTGGGTGTCCTTTGCCTCCCTTAGCCTGAAATGTAACAGACAAGATTCTTCCAAGTATTCTCTGGCATTTCTTTCTTTTTAAATAGACTTTAGTGTTTAAAGCAACTTTAGGTCACAGCAAAACTGAGGGAAAGATACAGAGATTTCCCATATAATACCCTTTCCCCAACCGTTGATGAACCCACAGTGGCACATCATCATCACTCAAAGTCCATAGTTTCCACTGGGGTTCACTCTTGGTGGTGTACATAGTGTGGGTTTGGACAAATGTATAAGGACACGTATCCACCATTATGCTATCCTAACCGTAGATTCACTGCCCTAAAATCCCTTATGATCTGCCTCTGCATCCCTCCCCACCCCACCCCCTCTGCTGCCCTGTCCCTGGCAACCCCTGATGTTTTATACTGCCTCTATCATTTTTCCTTTTATAGAATATCATGGGGTTGGAATCCCCATATGTGGCTGTATACACATTGGCTTCTTCCACTTAGTAATACTCTAAGCTTCATCCATGTCTTTTCATACTTGGATAAATCACTTTTTATAGCACTTACAGTCCATGGTCTGGATGTATCGCATTTGATTCACTTATTGAAGAACATCTTAGTTGCTTCTAAGTTTTGTCAATTGTCAAAGCTGCCACAAGCATCCACCTGCCAGCTGGTGGTGTGGATATGTTGTCAACTCCTTTGGATAAATACCTAGGAGTGTGAATGCTGAATCCTACGGTAAGATTGTTTTGTGTAAGAGACTGCCAAAGTGGCTGTGCCATTTTGCGTTGGACAGCAACAAAGAGTTTCCACAGCCTCACATCCAAGTTAGTTGGCATATAGTACAATGATTTCAGGAGTAGATTCCTTAATGCCCCTTACCCATTTAGCCTGCCCCCATATGAGTGAAGCCCTATGATATTTGTCTTTGACTAATTTCACTTAGCATAATACTCTCTCGTTCCATCCACATAGTTGCAAATAGCAAGATTTCATTCGTTTTGATTGCCGAGTAATAGATAACACATTGTATGTGTATGTACGTGTGTGTATAATATATATATATTATACACACACACACACCCCACATCTTCTGGATCTCCTTTGCACTGCTGGTGGGAATACAAACTGGTGCAGCCACTCTGGAAAGTGGTATGGAGGTTCCTCAATTGTTTCTATGTATTTTGGGTACTAGTCCTTTATCAGTTATGTTTTTTTGCAAATATTTTTCTCATTCTCTGGTTTGTCTTCTCATTTTCTTGACTTGTGTCCCTTTTCAAACACCAAAGGGAGACAGTGGTGGAGATCTCCCATTTGGCAATGACTTTTCCATTCCTGTTTTCTCTTCCCCACATGCCTGGAAAAGCTCAAATTTTTTTGTACCCTTGTCAGTGGTTCTTTCAAGATCCAGAATGTGCTGTTTTGGGAAAGAAAAAGGCATGCATTTCTCTCTTGAAGATAATAATTTTTTTCTTTTTACGTTCTCAAATATTATGTGCCCTTCCATAAAAGATCTGGAATGTTAGGTGATTTGCTGACTCTTCATGCAGTGTGTATTTATTGAGTCTATCATTGTGATGTATGGTTCTGGGGATGCAAATTTTTTTTTTTAAAGTAAAAGGAAAGATAATACATGATATAATGTGATGTGAGCTAATAAAAATCTAACACACAGTGCTTACTATGCAAGATGCTGGTCTAAGTTCTGTATTAATCATTGTCCTCAGGACAATCAAGTAAAGGTAATTGCTGTTCCCAATTTTATAGTCCAGGAAACTGAGGCACTTAGAAGTTAAGTAATTTGCCAGAATAACTCAGTTAATAACTGGCTGAGACAAGATTTGACCTTAAGATATGTAAATCATGTTACATGCCCACAATTTGTTTGTATTTAGGTAAGATAACCCATACACAAATGAAAATTTGTTCACTTCCTAGATTTCAATTTAGAGATGGCTTATATTTATTTTTATTTATATTTTTTTATTTTAATTATAACATGAAATTTATTGTCAAAATTGTTTCCATACAACACCCAGTGCTCATCCCAACAGGTGCCCTCCTCAATGCCCATCACCCACTTTCCCCTCTCCCCCAACCCCCATCAACCCTCAGTTTGTTCTCAGTTTTTAAGACAGATGGCTTTTAAAGCCTAACACCTGTTGGGGCACCTGGGTGGCTCAGTGGGTTAAGTGTCTGACTTCGGCTCAGGTCATGATTCCATGGTTTGTGGATTTGAGCCCTGTGCCAGGCTCTGTGCTGACAGCTCAGAGCCTGGAGCCTGCTTCGGATTCTGTGTCCCCCTCTCTCTCAGCCCCTCTGCTGCTTGTACTCTCTCTCTCAAAAATAAACATTAAAAAAAATTAAAAAAGCCTAACACCTGTTGACAGAACTAAGCATCTTCTTCTCTCTGGTTGTGCAACATTTTTATGTATTTCAGGAGTTTAATTTGAGCAATGGTGTACATGTGTGTACATGGACCTGTGTTTATTCCATGCACTAGGGCATGTGGAAGCCCAGCTTTCTTTTCTCCAACAGGATTTGGCACAGTACCTGGACAACAACACAGATACGTCTTGATTTAGTTGAGTGATTGGTTGTGATTGATTTCATTTTTCATGTTTTAGTTTGATGGATATGAACAAGGGCCTTTGAAAGTGGATGTCAGGTGGCTGTATTGCTATCAGAATCTGACTACATTGTCTCTTTGCAGGTATCGTGCTTGTTGCCATTAATCCTTATGAACAGTTGCCAATCTATGGTCAAGATGTCATCTATGCCTACAGTGGCCAAAACATGGGGGACATGGACCCCCACATCTTTGCTGTGGCAGAAGAAGCCTACAAGCAGATGGCCAGGTAAGCATGACCTCAGCCTGGGAGTCCTTCTGGTAGAAGTTTCTGCCTTCCTTGACTGCTTTTGCCTAGCAATCAGTTGGTGATCCTGGGATTGAGTAAATTTCCTCATGTCTTCAGCATCTTCTTGGGAACCTGAACCTATTCTTGAACAGTGGCTCCCAAGACCTTGTTCATTTTCTGAGCAATGAAATAAATGGATGCCTTAGATTTCATGTCTCCTTGGCTTCCTTTTGGCACTCTTTCCTCCCCTCTGGTGTCACAAATTCATTTTCTAGCATCACCCTTCATTTTGCAGATTCCACTGCAGATTCCCTTTGAAGGAACCAGGATTCTTGGACAACTTAATATAATATACCAAGCATTTAGATAGGAATTTTAGAGTTTCTCTTTAGACACTGAAGTAAATCTCTGTATTGCTCTTTTTTAGCTCTGAAAGATGGGTACTGGTCTGTTTCATTGGAAAATGGGCTAGGTGATTGTACTAAGGTTCTACAGGTAAATGGAACAAGTAAACCAGGGATATGAGAGAGAGAGAGAGAGAGTGTGTGTGTGTGTGTGTGTGTGTGTGTGTGTGTGTGTGTGTGTGTGTGTGTGTAAGGAATGGCCTCATGTAATTGTGGAGGCTTGGCAAATCCAAAATCCACAGGAGAGGTTAATAGGCTTGAACCCATGGAAGAGTTGATGTGTTTGAAGTCTGAAGGCAGTCTGCTGTCATGATTCTGTCTTGGAGGAAGGCCTTCATCTGATCGGTTGAGGCCCACCCACATTATGAAGGGTAATGGTAAACAAAAATCTGATTTGAAATGTTAATCTCATCTAAAAAATATCTTCACTAGCACTGTCTTGACCAGTGTTTGACCAAATGTCTAGGTACTCTGGCCTAGCCAAGTTGACAACTAAAACTAATCACCACATTGATGGTCTTAAGCTATTCAGGCATAAGGTAGGGAAAGAAAGTTTCACCAAAGTTTTGGTGGAAATGCATATTCCTGTTCACACTAACGTGCTGGATCTTGTCAGCCATCTTTCTTGCCATTTCTACAGAACACCTTATGGAGCTAGCAGCAAATGTAGGAAAGTCCTTTGTGGGGAGTAGGGCCACTTAGGCTAATTTAGTGAGAAGGAGAATCCCGTTTAAGATGGTCTGTGCTTCAGTGGATCTCAGAGTATAATTGTCAGCCTGATTAACTTTTCTAAGAAAGAAGGCAGCTTTTATAAGCTTGTTTATAGATTTAGTGTGGTATTGCTGGTTGTAGAGCTCTGTATATAAAAAGTTCTGCTTCCTTCTAGATTTATACTATGTTCAAAATAAGCAGTGATGCGCCAGTCAGAGTGGCCAAAATGAAGAAATCAGGAGACTATAGATGCTGGAGAGGATGTGGAGAAACAGGAACCCTCTTGCACTGTTGGTGGGAATGCAAATTGGTGCAGCCGCTCTGGAAAGCAGTGTGGAGGTTCCTCAGAAAATTAAAAATAGACCTACCCTATGACCCAGCAATAGCACTGCTAGGAATTTATCCAAGGGATACAGGAGTACTGATGCATAGGGGCACCTGTACCCCAATGTTTATAGCGGCACTCTCAACAATAGCCAAATTATGGAAAGAGCCTAAATGTCCATCAACTGATGAATGGATAAAGAAATTGTGGTTTATATACACAATGGAATACTACGTGGCAATGAGAAAAAATGAAATATGGCCTTTTGTAGCAACATGGATGGAACTGGAGAGTGTGATGCTAAGTGAAATAAGCCATACAGAGAAAGACAGATACCATATGGTTTCACTCTTATGTGGATCCTGAGAAACATAACAGAAACCCATGGGGGAGGGGAAGGAAAAAAAAAAAAAAAGGTTAGAGTGGGAGAGAGCCAAAGCATTAGAGACTGTTAAAAACTGAGAACAAACTGAGGGTTGATGGGGGGTGGGAGGGAGGGCAGGGTGGGAGGGAGGGCAGGGTGGGTGATGGGTATTGAGGAGGGCACCTTTTGGGATGAGCACTGGGTGTTGTATGGAAACCAATTTGACAGTAAATTTCATATATTAAAAAATAAAAAAATAAAAAAAAAAAAAGCAGTGATGGGAGAACTGAGCAATTTAACAAACAGAATGATCCATAACCATTTCTCCTAAATGTAGTGGGGGGGGGGAGTGTGCTAAAATGGTCTCAACCTTTGATCTCTTTAATGCCATAAGAAAGACCACATACTGTATAAATCTACTTCAGGGCTTGGCCAGAAATCACTTACCTTGATAACTTACACAAACCTAACAGTGTGGTTCAAGGCCATGCCATGTGGAGAGAAGAATGGGTTTTAATGTGTTTTAGTACATAGCCCCATTCATATATTACTGTGGGAGGTCAAGTGTGTGGCACAGTGGAGAGAGATCTGGGGTCTGGACAGGCTTCCATGCCTTGGGAGAATCACTTAAGCTGAATCTTAAACTATCTTTCTCCTTTGGAGGATGGTTTCTTTATGGTTATAAAACAGAAGGTGGGTGTGGGTTACTTGTGACTTCCTACCATGCTAAAAGTTCTAGTAGCTCTTTGACGTCTCTTTGGATGGATGTCACTGATAATTATTTTTCATTTCATTCTCTTTTACCCAGTTGTGCTTAGATGTACCAGAAGTTGTTCTTTACCAAAGACTTCTTGAGGTGCCCCCAATAGCTTTTGGAATTTCCTGGCCTCCAGCTTTATCCACACCATAGATCCTCTTGCCTAGATGCCTCCATTCTTCCTTTCCATGCTTGAAGCTGGGTTCATGGTTCTTCTACAGTCGGGGTATTTCATTTGTTTGGGTCCTTGTTCACATCCATTAGGAGGGGATGTGGTTGTACAGGGTGGTGTATAGATGGGTTATAAATCTGGCAATTAAGGGGCTTGGAGGTTAAAGTTGAGTGAGGAATTGCTTCCTTAAGGGTTTTATTTTAAGGTTTATACTCCTTGTACTGAGTCCTAGGGTGCAGCCAAATAATTTTACTGAAATTCTTATGCAATTTTTGCTCATGAACTTAGACTAGAAGTAGAAGGACCAGCACGTGTGGCCATAGGAGAGAGCTATGGTTGAATTTGGTGGGGTCAGTGGCTTAGCGTTTCTGTTACTGATCTGAGAGACGCACTGGAGGCCCCTGGAGAATCTTTGCTGTGCAGGGAAAAGAGGAGACCCATTGGTCAGATGCAGGGGAGGGAAGGGAAGGTTGTTGCTATACTTCCAGTATAGATCTGCTCTGTTAATTCTAGATGCTAGAACATATTTAACAATACCTGCCAACTGTGTTGTGCTCTTCCTGACGCATCAGTAATAGTTGAAATAACCATTAATTCAACAGTGTGCTTTGAATCTGAGCCTCTGTAACAGCTGGGCGAAATGAAGGGTGTAAGAAACCAAAGTTAATCACTTCACCCAGCATTACGCTGAGTTTGTGACTTAGTTCGCCTTGGATTCAGCAATTCTTTCTCGTGATTCACTGAGGATTTGATTTTTCTTTCTTGATATGGCTCACGTCAGGGACTCTCCAACTCTTGATGTGTTCTGAGTGGGTCAGGGATCCTGTCACAGCTCAAAGGGATAAATACAGACCATCATCCCCATCCTGAGAGCTCCCACGGAGTCCTGTGCTGGAGGAAAGGAGGTGGAGGAGGAGACACAAGGACAGCCAACAATTGGTCACTGTCCCCATCTCTGTTGAATTCATTAAGGCTGGACTTGGGAGTAAATGGAGATTTGAAATGAAGTAGAAGAAGAATCGTACGAAACCTCCCATTCATGAGTTCTGGCCTCTGCATGAGAACCTATAGTTCCTGTGAGACGGGGTGGGGGGCCGACCTCCACTGGTTAGTACTGCTCCTTTCTCCCACTCAAAGATCCAGAATGCCTGCTCTTCCAGTTTTACCTTTCTCAGCCTCAGCTCCTGCATTAGATTGTATCTGCAGACATTGGTGTGGTATGCATCATTTGCTGGGTTCCTTACTGAATGAACACTGAAAAATGTAAGAACTTTCCTTCAACTCTGCAGAGCACACAGTCTGGTTAGAGAAGATGTAATAGTGGGCCAAAAACACCTGTAACAACAGGAAGTGTATATAAAAGCCATGCACGGGGTCATTTGACTTGAGTCTGGAGTCTTGACTGTCACAGATGGTCCAAGAAAACTGCAGCGTTTAAGCTGCATCTTGAATTGGTGGGATACGTAGTGAGAAGAAGGCCTCTGGGGGGCTAGAATAGGGTGATCATAATTCCAGAAGTGGGGCATCAAAGGCATGGTCACAAAACCACAGTTACCTGTTGCTTCATACCCCTTGGGATGTGTAATTAAAAAAGCCAAATGACAAATGTTGGAAAGGATGTGGAGGAATTAGAATCTTCATGTGCTCCTAGTGTGAATGTACAGTGTGCAGCTACTTTAGAGAAGTCTGACAGTTTTCAGTAAGTTAAACGCAATTATTGCATGACCCAGCAATTCCACTCTTACGTAATTACACAAGAGATGAAAATATGTTCACGTAAAAGCTTATATACAAATGTTCATAATAGCATTACTCATAATAGCCGAAGGATGAAAACAGTCTATCAGCTGATGAATGGATAAAAAGTGGTACATCCGTACAGTGAAATATTATTTGGCTATAAAAAAGAACGAAGTCCTGATACATGCTACCACAGAGATGAACCTTTTAAAACCCTGCCTAGTGAAAGCAGCCAGACACAGAAGACCACATATCATATTCCATTTACATGAAATGTTCATCTAGAGAGAAAGCACATTAATGTTTGCCCTGGGCTTGAGGCTAGAGGTGAAATGGGGAGCGGTTGCATATCAGTATCTTTTTAGGGAGGGGATAAAAATGTTCTAAGATTGATTGTGGTGATGGATCTATAGTTGAGCAAATTTTCTTAAAACGCTTTGAAATGTATACTTCAAAAGAGTGAATCGGGTGTTCTGTGAATTATCTCAAAAAAAGCTGTTAAAAAACAAAAGTATGGTCATGTACAGTTAGGGGCCAGACTGGAGACCTGTGAAGGCCGGGGTCAACTTTGGGAAGACAGTGTGTGTGCTATTAACAGAGGGATGAAGAGATGGTGAAACAAGTTTGGGAAACCCTGGCTTAATCCGGTGAATCATCTTTAACACACAGATTCTCAGAGCAGTGATGTTGACGTGCTTTCTGAGTTTTAAGGTGGGGATGCATTTTAGACACCACACTGTTTTCAGGGGTTTTCTCAAGGGACTGATCTCACTCTTTGGGAAACACTGGTCTAGAGTATGGAGACATCTTAGAGCTTGTTACATAAGGAGGTAGTAGGATGCAGAATATTCAGAGAACATTTTTTTTCCTCCAGTGGGCCCTGTTTCATAATATTTTCTTTCCCCACATTCCTATACCTTTTCCAGGGATGGAAACCTCTTGTGAGCAGCTTCTGTTGTGCATAGAATTGGTCTGTTGTAAATAGCCTCTATATAGTGAATGATCGGGAACTATGGGATGTGAGACCCTGGGACACATGTCCCTTTCATTTGCTTTAGGGTCTGTGACTGATATTCAAGAACGGGAGGAATCAACATATTCATGCATTTCTCCAAGTGCGATCCATTATCCCCACCTTGCAGGCAAGGATAGAGACTTAAGGATGTTAAATAATCATCGAAAGTTATGAAGATAGTAAATGGATGAGGCTGGTATCCAGGCTTGGTCACTTTGCCCTGAAGCCCCTGCTTTAGCTGAGAAGCCTTACTTCCCTCCCTCAGTGGTACCTCCTGATCCAGATGGTCTTCCAGAACAGAGCCGGTCCAGGACACCATGAGAGCCAAAGGGTAGACCTTTTCCCTTTGGCTTAAAAGTATCTAAGGTTGCACAGTGAGACTAGAGTTTCAGTGCATTTTCTAGCTTTGTCGGTGAAAGTGGGCCATCTTATTGGACTGGCCCTTTTTTGAGTTGTGTGTTGCTTTCTTCTGAAAGAGTGAGGATACTGCAAAGCAAATCTACTTGCTCAGGTAGCCAAGGTAATTGAACACGCACATTTCCATCTCACTCTGCTGTGTTGCCAAGCTGTGACTAATGGTGAAAGATGGGACAGCTATTACCTGGGATCCCGGGGAGGCATGTAAGCAGGCACACCTGTGGCCCCGGGGGCCAGTGGTGAATGGAACAGACTCTTGTGGGTGGGAGCCTTCTCAGAGATGGGGAGGAGCTCCTTGAGAGCAGAAAGCCTGTGTTCACAGGGGAGAGAAGAAATCAAATTTATAAACCCTGCTTGGGTCCCTAGAGAGGTTATCTTGGTGGCTTTGTGTCCCTAGAAGTATGCAGAGTTTGTAGAGAACTCGAAGGTTTTCCAGGGAACAGTATGGAAAGGAATATCCATAGTATAAAAGTGGTGCCCCAGAAATAAACAGCAGGAAGAGAGTTTTAAAGGGTTAAAGGTACGAGTAGAAGTGAGAGGCTGGAGATGTGTGCTGTAATAGAGAGGAGATAAACTCTGAATTTTCCATCTTTGGAGGTGAAAATGATAGATTGGACAACTTTTCTTGGTAATTGGGGTGGAGTATTTGTGGGTTATGGGAGAAAGGACTCAGGACTTTGTAGGGTTTTTTCAGCTACAGACTCTGGGATTAGGACTGTTGGGAAGATAATTTTTTAAAAAGAACTATATGTAAGTGGCCTAAATCCACATTTTGTTTTGAGATCAAGTTTTAGCTAGAATGATGTCTGTTTCTTCCTTATTTTGTGACATAAGTTGGTTGTTACTCAGGATCTTTCTGTGGTTTGGGGGAAGTTGGGATGTGAAGTACTTTGTGATCGGCCTCCAGTTTTCAGTGAGAGCACTGAGGTCATGCTGAGGAGAGCAGGGCCACGTTTGGTTTCACTGAAGTGTTTTCTGTCCAAGTTCTGTTTTCTGGTAATGTCTATGGACAAATGTTTTGGCCTCTGTGCTTCTTGGTATCCTAACCCTTTTTTTTCCTTGAAAATTTATTGATTTATGAGAGAGGGAGAAGAGAATTCCAAGCAGGCTCTGCACTGAGCCCAACTTGGGGCTTGAACTCATGACCCATGAGATCATGACCTGAGCCGAAACCGAGAGCCAGATGCATAACTGACTGAGCCACCCAGGCACTCCTTGGTTTCCTCATCCTTTATGAGAACATTGGCTCTACCTCAGGGACTAGGACCCAGTGGGAAATTATGAAGAGCCTTGAGAAACTGTCAAGCACTGTGAACATTTGGGGTGTGGATGTTGAAGTTCATTGGCTGGTGTTGACTACAACAAATGACCGAATCACTGGGAAGACCAGTGAGGAGCACCAACTTGTTGAATTTTTACAATAAACTTTGAAATTATGACTTGAGTCAACCCTGATTGATGGGTGAAGTTTTGTTTTCCTTCCCATTCATGATGGCTTCAAGTCAGGACTGGTTAGAACTAGGTTGCTTTAGGACGAGATCCAGAAGATGCTCAGGATGTCTGGACACAGGAACAGCTTTTAATTTCTTCTCTTACATTATGTCTTATTTATAGAACATGCCCTGAGTAGTCCCCCTCTGTTCAAATTCTGGGATGCTCTCCTTACCTAAGAGATTACAAAGGGCAATCCTTAGGTATAGAACATAAAGCACTATAAAACCCATCATGTTTAAAATTCTATCTCCACTGTTTAAATTTGAGTGTAGGGGAAAGTTAAGTGTGCAGTGAATGTAGCTAACGATAACATCCCTGTGTTAAAAGAAACTTGAGTGTAAGTGTATATTCTCTTAAAATGGCGAGTTTAGAAAAGAATAGCCCTGGACCATTAGTTGTCCATGCTTGGTGAAGTTAAGGCCTGTATCAAAAATCGTAGAGCTAAAAGATTTTGGCTCCCGAGTCTTCGGTTTAGTAATCCTGACTCTTTCTCTTCCCCGGGGGAGTCTAGCATGTTGGAAGGAGAGAGCCTGTAGTCGTGTGGTGGAAGTCAGTTGCGCTTTGAGAAGGCCAGAGACCACATCCCAGCAATTGGTCCCTTTGGGTGCTGTTTTTGCACATCCCTGGTGCAGGGAACTGTCTCTGAAATGCCATATTTAACTGCTTTCATCGTCTGGAGTTTCTTGATTCCCCAGTGCTCTGCTTGGTCTCCCTTTGCTTTCACCCACAGGTCTGAGCTCTGTGCAGCTGTACAGGATGGTGGGCATTTTCTTATGTGTGGCGCTCCCAGCTTGAGGCCGGATCCTGGCTGCCACAGCCGTTCCTGCCAGTGTGGTTTTCAGACCCTGTCCCAGAGCGGCCACCCTTAGACACCATCTGGTCTTTCTGATACTGGTGCTCATTAGATGTGGTGTGCCAGATGAGGTGAAGAGTTGATTTTCATACAGAATTTCTGTTGGGGGAGCCTACAATTGCATTCGCTTTTGGCAGTCATTTCATACTGTTGAATTTTCATAAGTTTGCAAGCCGCTAAAATTCTCTTCCCACCCCAATCTGCCCACATATGCATAAGAACTATTTTTTTTTCTTTTACAACTTCAACTAGATTTAATTGACTGGTAGTAAAGTGCATATATTTAAAATGCAGTTAGATTTAAATTGCACATACAAGTAGACACATTTTGACATATTTATATACCCAAGAAATCATCACCACGATTCAGATAATGAACATTTCCTTAACTCCCAAAAGTTTCCTTCTGTTCCTTTGAACTCCACCCCTCTGCTCCCAGATAACCACTGATCTTTGTCACTATAAATTTAAACTTATTTTAAGATATGGTGCCCTCCTTCTGCATTTGCACAATTGATTTTTTTGGCTCTGAGCAGGATTCCAGTTACTTATATTAAAATTCACCTTTATGCCTGCACCTCACTCTAGCCCGTGTATGTTTTTCAATCCTGATTTTCGCATCTGATATGGTACCTCCCCCTGGCTTGATACACAGGGAGATTTACCGAATCTCTTGCCTTTGCTCTTATCCGTTGAGGAAGAAGTGTTAATCTGGTTCGACTCCTGTAACATTCTGGGAGTAGTTCTTAATCTAGATACTAATAATTGAAATAAAAAAGTGCTCAGGCGCTTGCCTCTATTTTTAAGTCTTGTTAAAACCTGCACACACTGGGCTGGGAGCACATGGGGGGTGCTCCCATGTGAGGAGGTGGGCTAGCACAGACCCCAGTTAGCATCATCCTAGTCTCCTGCCTCTTTCCCGTGTTTCTTCCTGGGCAAGTTCTCTCATTTAAAGCTTGTCCATTCCTCCTCTGAAAGGGGAGGATGCATGTCTGCACTTCCTTCTCGGGGTCAGTAGCAAATAAACCGACTCTGGCGTGCGGTGTGCCACATAGAGAGTCTGCCCTGGTCAGTGCCCCATGGCCCCAAGCTCCTGTGGTTCGTTGACTACATGCTGTTCTTGTGACACAGCTTTTTTCTGATCCCAGAGTCAAACTCCCCACCCCTCATGGGTTTCTTTTGGAGTTTATAGTGGTGGTGACATGTGGCTAGGATTTAGTTTTTCCAAGGTGTCTGAAATAATTTTTGGTTACAAGGCTAATAAAATGTGAAGCCTGGCGCAATGAAATGACATTTCTGTTTACATTGCAGTGATGCCTTTCACGCCGTGTTAACCGCTTTCTTTTTCACTTTGAACTGCCTGTTTTTACATTTCTATCTGGGAAGACTGAGCAGCTGTAGACCATCTGCCAAGTGGCTGAGTTGAGTAGGAAAGGAAGATGCCCTGAAGCAAAGGTGGCTTGGTGTCAGGGTCCCGGGATGAGACTGCTTGGCTTCTCAGAGCTTGGCTGTGTGACTTTTGGCAAATGATTTAAGTTGAACTCACTTTGCACCAGTGTCTCCAAAATGGGGATGAGTATAGTGTCTAACTCACAAGCTTGTTAGAATTCATGGGTTGATTTCACTCATATGTGGAATTTAAGAAACTCAACAGATGAACATAGGGGAAAGGAAGGAAAAATAATATGGTTTGTCTCCTCTCTTTTTATAAGGGACTCTTTGAGGGTTGCTGGAGGGAAGTGGGTGGGCTAAATGGGAGATGGGCATTAAGGAGGGCACTTGTTGGGAGGAGCACTGGGTCTTGTATGTAAGTGATGGATCACTGGGTTCTACTGAAACCAATACTCCACTGTATGTTAACTAACTTAAATTTAAATATAAAAAAAGTTCATAGGAGTTGATACCTGAAAAGTGCTTAGAATGGTTTCTGCACAAAGTAAGTGTTCAATAACCATGTGACCTAGTCATGGTGATGGTGGTAATACTGGGATAATTAGTAGGTGGTATCCTATCCAAATGAGAGAAGAGCTGGAAGGAGACTTCAAAGCTGAGTGGGGTTCTCTTCATGGGTTTCCCTCAGAGAACAAATAGTAGCTTCAGGGCCAAATGAAGATGGCAATCCCATGTGATTACAGAAGTTCTTTGGGACTCTTTTTTTTTTTTTTTTTTTTTTTTTAATAGGGTTGTGTTTGAAATTCGGATTGTAGAAGTTGATAGGTGGTTGCCGGTCTGTTTAGAGGAAATGCTGCTTAAATTGCATGCTTCAAACTTTATTCTACAAGAAGACAGACAACTTTCCACTTTGCCTCGAGAGTGAAATTGCACTCTGGTTGCTTCTGGAGCAGCCCCTAGAAGAGGGTTAGAACGTGGGCACTGGTGCCCCTTTGGCGGTATTGCCTGTAGTCTTCGGCACCAGAAAAGAATACAGGATGCTGTGGTGCCCAGCCATCATGCGGTGGTTTCCTAGGTGTTTGAGAGACAGCCTGCCAGGGTGCCACTCACTAAGTGTGTGGTGTAGGCCAGGAGCAGAAAGCAATTTAGGAATCTATATGTTCTCGGTTCCCCTTATTGGTAGGGGTGCGTGTTCAAAAAGGATGACGATTTTAGAGTCCAGGGCAGTGTCTAAAGTCCATTAGTTTTTGTGGGCTAGTTCCTGGTCCACAGAGAAGCAGTCCCCCTGCCTCTGGCTGCAGGGCTCCTGTCAGTGTGTTAGAAAGCAGAAGAGGTGAGGCAAGGTAGCTGGCTCTGTGCAACCCATCCCTGTTATGGAGACATAATGGGGAGTCCTCTTTCTAGACTGGGTTAAAGAGCACGGCTTTAAGTTCCTCAGGGTTACCATGAGCACACGGGTATACAACAACAGACAGTGTTTTGGCTTAAAAAGAAGAAAGCCTTGGGGAGGTCCTTTGTCATGGAGGTAGTTAGATTTGAATCCTAGTGTCTGACAGGGTCTGGTCTTGTCCATGGTGGAGTAAACAGGTTCCCCTAAATAGCTCTGCCTCAATATCCCTGAGAGATCCACTGCCCTTGCCCCCCCCCCCCCCCATCAGAATCTCACGGGTGGAACCAAATCCTTTTTTTCTTTTTTTCTAAGCTCAAGTGATTAATAAAAGAACAAAGTCTTTGGACCAGTGTTGAGGAAACTTGTGGGACAGAGTATCTGATCTGTGGGATTCAGACGTGTCCCTCACAAGAACAAGTCCCAAGTGTTGGTAGTCTCCCCAGTTCTGAAGCCCTGCATGGTTGCTTTTGACATCTCAACATGAATTGAGGATCTGAGCATGGGTTTAGATCGATGAAAGAAGTTAGAGAATTTGAAAGCCATTTGGAAGGTAGAGGACCCTCCAGTTGCAGTGAACGTCTGGCCTCTTCTGCCAGGATGCTCAGCACTGGCTGCTTGTGAGAATCCTCGCAAGGGTTTCAAGCTGCCCAGGCCTCGCCTGCGGAGCTTGAGCTCATCAGTAGAGGCTCAGATGTTGATACTTATTAGCTCATCTGTGTGAGGCAGGGTTGAGAGCTTCCCTGTACCTGTGTGACCAGATACTCGACCTGGTCTTTGTCAACAGCAGGGTCATCTTCTCTGTGCATGAGGGATGCCGCGGAAAGCCTGCGGGTGATGCTGTATGTGAACATCCTCGAGAACCACGGTGGACAGACTTAAAAGCAAATGGTTCCTGAGCCTGCCTGGCTCCTGCCCCCATCATATAGAGCCATGATATTGGAAGCCAGAGGAGGGGCACCTCTAGCTAGAAGATGATGGAAATGATTTAGGTCTCTTGTATTCCAAGAATTAGAGAACGAAGTGCCTCGTGATCGATGACCTGCTTTGAAAGAGCTGTCCTTTTTGGTTAGAGAGGGAGTTAACTTCCTTGAGAAGAACAAGTACCAAGAGTACTTAGAATTCTGGGATGTCTTTTCAGAAAACGTCTTGGACCTTGTAGGGGAGAGAGCAGGGGTGGGATCCTGGCGACTTCTCTGATGAGCCACCTTTACTGGCTAAGAAGAGCTGTTCCTCTAACGTGTTTGCTGAGAGACTGGAGGACCTATCGATATAGACGTGTGAACTACTTAACTGCATTGGTCTGAATGTGTAGTCTCAAACTTCTGTTAGGATCTTAGGGATCAATACATGCACATTCCAGCTGTTCTTCCCTACTGGGTCACGGGCCTCCCAAAGTTTTACCCTAATTGTCATTGCACATATTGATCCATCGTAATTACCTGATGCATATGAACTCTGGCTCAGCAATCCAAAGGAGATATTTTTCTTAGTGTTTCGGTGAGGTTGTCATTTCCACAACTGTTCTCATTTTATCATCTTGTTTGTAGAGCCCCTTATCTCTTAGTTTGCAGACTATGTGTTTATGAAATGCCTAGGATGATTAAGATTTCTTCAAGTTAGAGGTCACATCTTCTATCATCGGGGTTCCTTTTTCAGCAAGTTGAGTGTTGTGACACCCAGCCTGGGCTAAAAATGTCTTCTTCCCTCAGAAGGCAGCTATACCACAGTTGGAAACTCTTAGAGGAGGGTGGATATCTCTTTCCCCTCACTCCCACCCGAGGGCTCAACTTCTGGGGAGACGGCTCTGGGAATGTGCCCATTTTAGTCTCGTCTTCTCCCACCAGACTCTCCTGGCCTGGCTGGCACTCCCCATGCAGCCATTCCTTGTTGTGATTGCCTCCAGAATATATTGTACACTTAGAATATAGCCCCGTGAACTATGGCATCTGTCATGTAGCCAGGAGTGTGGGTCTTGACTGACCAGAGAAGTAGCCTGCAGCCCTCTCCTGTTCTCCTGTGACCTAAATCTTTGGAGGCTGCATTAATAGAGGTTAACCAATAACTTCTGACTGTGATGGTTGATCATGAGTCAACCCCAAATACTCTAATGCTTCTTACCTGTGGTCACAGATTGATCACAGTCTGGTGTAATACCACTGGGAGGCATGTTCTGGACCCTGTCCAGATGGTAGAGCTAAGTGGCAGTGCCTTTGTTGGTACCCAGCTTTTCCTGCTTTCCAGTGTTCTTTCCCCTCCCATAGAGTTGGCCTGATGACACAGTATTCTTAGAACTAATTGAAGCTGTCTTTACTGTCATGGTAGTAAATAACCAAAATTACTTTTTCACAAGAATTTGAGTTTCTCACACAGGCGATCTGTAAGAAAAGAATACATGGTTTACCCTTGAAGGCTTCTGGAACACCTTTGGAAACTGTGAGAAACAATAAGTGAATTCTGCTTCCCATCATCCCATGGCCCCGGTGGGTCATCAGTTGCTTGCTCCATCTAGACTGGTACACTGTCCATCTTACACCAAAGATGCCAGAGCTGAATGTGGGCTCCCTCCTCCCCTGACTTGAGGCTTGGGCTCTTCCTTAGATTGATCCATGGGATCCCCCTTGGCTGGGAGGTGGGGAGGAGTGGTGAAGGGTCCAAACTGGGAATAACACTACATGGTTCCCTTGCCCACATTGTGTCTTTTCCCCCAGACTGCTTCTTCTGGTTCTTCTCAACAGGTGCATCTTCCCTTACTTCATATCCTGAGTTCTGTCTACCCATGGTTTAAGTTTTTTTAATTAAAAAATTATTTTTAATGTTTTATTTTTGACAGGCAGAGGGGGGCAGGGGCAGAGAGAGGGAGACACAGGATCTGAAGCAGGCTTCAGGTTCTGAGCTGTCAGTACAGAGCCCGACACAGGGCTCGAAGTCCTGGACCATGAGGTCATGACGTGAACTGAAGTCGGATGCTTAATTGACTGAGCCACCTAGGTGCTCCCCTCTATCCATGGTTTAAAATGAAACTTGATGTCTACACCCCCCAGGTCTGGCTCTTGATTTCTGAATGAACATTTAGCAAACTGTAAAAAATCCCTTTCTCCATACCAGCAGACAGGATTTCAAGGCAATTACCATGCTAGGAGCTCAGAAGTCTTGTTTTGAAGGTCAAAAGGTGAACTTTGGCACTTTATTTACCTTCCTATTAGAATAATCCTAGTCCTCCTGAGACAAACTAATGTGCTTAATTGAAGGAGAATGCCGTGTTTAAAAGAAATGTAAAGCCTACTGATGTATCTCAAAAATATTTTCCTACTTTGAAATGCATGATAATAACAAGGAATGTTTCCTAAGATTGTAAGGGCTATGCAGGCATTACCTGTCATTGTAGCACTGACTCAGTTTCATAGGTTTGTCTGTGGAACCAGAGGGACGTGAATCTGGACGCCCTAAATCCTAACTTTGTGCCTCTGACCACTTTGGTGTACTGCCTCCCTGGAAGAGAGGACTCCTCAGGTTCTGGCTTCAGTAACTGTGTAGAAGTTTTGTGCTGAGGCCAGGAAGGGGGAGGAAGGGAGGAGACACTCTAGAGGGTTGAAAATGAGTTGATTAGAGGATCCACTCTACCTTCCCCAGACACCCGGTTAGAGCTGTCAGACCAAATCGATGGAGTTGAGAGAGGTTGGCCTACAGATGGTACTTAAAGCCCTGGGAACGGATGACGTTATCTTGGGAGAGAGAGTTGGGGAGGAGGAAAGTTGGTAGATCTAAGGCCAAGTAAATGTAGTGTTCAGAGATCTGGTGGGGGAAGAAGAGCCCGGTAAGGGGGTGGGAGTGGTGGCTCCTCTGACGCAGCTATTGGCTGGGGATGGCGTGGGGGGGCCGGGAGTACTGTTCAGTGCCCGGGCATGGTGGACGAATGGGGAGTGCCCTGCGGTGTGTGGGGCTGTCCTGTGCACCCGAGAGCTGCCTCCCATTGTTCCACGTCAGCTGCCCAAAGTGATCTTTAAACATTCTTTGTGACTCGCACATTTATGCTGCACTTTGGTTTTTAGGCTGCTTTTTGGTCTCCCTTACCTCCTGACTCCTCACCCAAACAATGTGGAAGGGCAGGCTTTTTCATCTCAGCTGTTGAGAGCTGAGGCCTTGAGAGGTTCGGCAAAAGTCACCAACCTGTACATGACAGGCTGGGGTCCTGGAACCGACTCTCCTCACCCACTGCAGGGCTCTTGCCGTTCTCCTCTTCTGTGCCTCTGTATGGCTTAAATCTGGAGAACTGGCTTTCCAGCTGAACCTCCCACAGGGGTGCTGGGCTTGCACAGGTTAAGTGGCTCCATCCAATGGGAAGAAGCCATCATGGCTGCTGCAGGACAGGGTCTGCAGGGAGGCTGTGTGAGCTGTCACGCAGGACCCTGGATTGCTGCTCTGCGGATGGTCACAGAACAGGTGAGACCTGAACCTTGCCAGGTTCTGTGCATATATAACACATGCCAGAGGTGGATTTCAGGCAAATACATTCCTTGCCTTTCCCTGTTCTCGGCCTTTCTTTCATACTTTACCCCATCTGTGTGTACGTGGGCGACTTCTGGGTGCACGTAAGATGTGAGCTGCACATCTTATATGTGAGCTCTGGGTATCAGTTCCTCCCCTGGAAATGACAACAGTTCTTTAAATTCTCAGAGTAGAGAAGTGACAATGTACTAGTAATTAGACACTGTCCAAAGAACCTCCTGCCTAAAATATCCATCTCCCTAGCCTGTCACTTTATTTAAAGTATTACCTTTCTTCTCAGCTGAGCCAAAAACTATTAAAAAATATACTTCTTATCTGAGAGGATGTCCTATGTGTCACACCTTTTAAAATGCAGCTTGGGTCTGTTGGCTCTGATTCCTTCCCCCATTGCTGCGGTTGAGAGCCTCATCCTTCATTTGGGTCACTGCTGCAGCCTCTGAACCAGTCTGTCTTGACCATGTTTCTTCTCACTCCCAAGTCTATCCTTTGTGCCACTGGGGAGGAGGGAGTGTGTGTTTTGTGGTAGAGGGTCTCAATGTTAAAACAATGGTGGGGAGGGGGGAGTATGGGAGCAGAGCAAGGGGGTAACTGGTGGAGTGGAGTGCCGGACGTAGGGGTGGGATCCAGGGCTCAGGTGGTGACATTTGCCTCCTGGAGAAGGCAGAATCCTCCTGTTAGAGATGGGGAGGAGAAAAGCCAGGTGCTGATGAAGCAGGAAGGTTGGTAGGTGGGGTGGCAGGAAGTTGAACTGTTCCAGGACTTTCCCTTGGATTGCTAAGATTCCTATCTTGATAGCATGTGGCAGATACTGACATGTTGGGCGAATAATGCACGGATTCCACAAATGTGCCTCATAATGGAGGTGTCCTCCAGAAAATTGCTGGGATGGGAATAAGTCCCATGTGTGTGGGGAGAAGACCAGCTGAATCTGTAGGGTGTGCTGGGATCTAATGTACTGTCACTGCAGAGACGGGTGGCCAGATGAGAGGACTGTCTTTCCTGGCCCAGGTGACAGGGTAGCCAGGGTGCCCCGACATTTTTCTAAGGACTTGTGTCAGGTGAGCTTGTGAGCCAGTGTGTGGTTACCTCTGCCCTGGTCGGTGGCCAAAAATGGTCTTCCATCCAGCTTCCCTTGCACCTGTCACGGGTGCAGTAGAGCATGTAAGAGAATCAGACTTTGACAGCTGCAAGGGTCCCTAGATACTTTTGCTCCAACTCATTTATTTTACCGAGGATGAAACTGAGTTCCAAGTGGGAGGCAAGGACTTGCTAGGCCCTGCACTGAGTTTGTGTCAAGGCTTCCTGGGTCTTCAGCCCCCCAGTCAAGGGCTCCCCCTAACCATTGGCAGAAAGGCCAGCTCCCTAGGCCACAGTCAGACCCCCATTTCTGCTCAGTGTGTGTCTTGATGCGATCTGAGACCTCCGGCCAGGCCCAAACCTCCTTGTGCCTTGGCCAGGATGGAAAGCATGCTGAGTGAAATGGTTGAGAGACCTCCCTCAAAGCAGTGGCTGGCTGAAGGCTGGCCTCGAAGAGGCAGGACCACAGAATGAGTAGGAAAGGGCGGGGGAAAAAATCTAGAGCAGAGGTAGCATCTTCTGGAGCAACATAGAATGGCCGGTACGAGGGGAGCACATGTGGGATTCTGGAATGATCTGGAGAGAAATGATGAGGGCAGCAGGGGCAAACTCGAACCCCGAGTGGCTTGTTACCTTCTCACTCGTAGGCTAGCAATAGCCCTTCAGCCTTTTACAGATCATGCCAGAAAATATTAAGAACCTTGACTTCTACAAATTCAATTATGTAATAGGTTATGGTTCCTCCACTAACGACTTGATAATAGTGTATTTTAAAAAGTTTGTGGATGAACTTTGGTTTTTCAAATGTCCATCAAATTTTATTTTGGAGCCTGTGTGTGTTTGCTGTCTTCTCTCCCAAGCGAAGAATAAATGACTCTGGAGTGTAAAACGGCTTCACATTTTTCTTCAGTCAAATTTAGTAGTACCAGCTGGGTGATCACACAGAGTAGGGACAGAGGGTTACCTGAGCCCGTTGGAGAAAAGTGTTACCTCTTTAATTAGTTGGGGATACCTTTCTACCTACTTCTCTCCCTCCCTCCTGTCATGTGACTCACTGAAACTACTTATTAAACCTATCATTTATTAGCCTGAGAGTGGTAGTTGAAGTGGTTGCACGCCCAAATGATTGCGTTAAGAAGCCACACTGCAGTGGCCACCCCCGCATCCCAGAGGCAGCAGCCTGGCGCGATCGCACGGAGCATGGATGCCTGAGCCCACTGCCTGGGTCCGAGTCTCATGCCCCCTCTCTTTGGCTGTGTGCCTTTGGGTGAGTCCTCTTGCTCTGTGTCTGTTTCCTCATCTGTGATGTGGGGATGATCAGAACAGGACCTTATTCCTAGGAATGTTCTGAGGATCAGTTGTTTGATATGTGGAAAATGCCTGCACATGGAAGATGCTACTTGAGAATTAAGTATTAATTTTTTAAAGCATTCCATGATTGACTGTATCTTTAAACCATATCTTCACATTGGTGTTTTAAAGATTGCAAATGCATTACACAGGTTTTTACAATGAGTTCTATAGTACGCAAGGAATGAACAGTCTAAGAAATTAAGGTCCTGAATGTGTGTGTGTGTGTGTGTGTGTGTAGGACCATGTCTTAGAGCAGTTTTAGCTTCCTAGTGAAGTTGAGAGGATGTTAGAGAGTTCCCATGTGTCCCCTGCCCTCACATCTGCACGTCCTCCCGTGTTATCTGTATCCCCCACCAGAGTGGTACATTCGCTACAATGAATGAACCTACAGACCCGTCACAATCACCCCAAATGCGTAGTTTACATTCGGGGTCCATGCTTGATGGTTGTATATTATGTGGGTTTGGACGAATGTGTATGACACGTACCCATCATTATGGTACCCATCAGTAGTCTTGCTGCCCTAAAAGTCCTCTGTGCTCTACCTGCTCATCCCTCCCTCCAGCCCCCCCATCCCTCACAACCACTGATATTTTCATGTTTTCCCAAGTTTTGCCTTGGCAAGTAGGGTAAAAAGACTCAGTATATCATCATGCAAAAGGGATTCAGTGATGAGGGAAAACAGTCTGCAGGCAGCCCACTGGAGCTCCTATTTGAGGTCAGATGCAAGAAACAGAAACAACAGAACTGCCTGAATAGTCATACTGAAATTCCCAAATTGAATTCTCCATGAAGGGATGGTTGGATTTTTCAAAATTTCCCTAGGCAATCAAAATTTAATATTAATTGGCATTTCTAGGAATTGGGAGTGTCAAATGAGTTCACTCATAAGGAGTATCACAATTTGAAACATTTGATACACATTTGAAAAAAAAGGAAGGGCTTTAATTTGATAAAATACCTTAGAGTTGGGGGATTTCTATTCTAGCTTGGCTGCTTTAAAAAGTCACCAAATAAAACTTATTACAGAATCAAGTAATTAGAATTGTCCCTGAATGTCTCCTCTGTCTCCTCTTTTTTTAACAGGGCAGATCTTGATGGGCACTGAAAATCCCTTTTACTTCAAGCTTCAAAAGCTGTTTATAACCCAAGACAAAATAAAACCTGTCCACACAAAACCCTGCACATAAGTATTTAGTTTTACTCCTAATAGCCGAAAAGGGGCAACAACCCCAACATCTGTCAACTGAAAAATAAAAATGGTAGATCTATGCAATGAAATACTGTTGTTCAGCCCTAACATGGATAAACCTTGAAAACTTTATGCTACATGAAAGCCAGGCAAAAAAAAAAATCATGTGATTCCATCTATATGGAAGTTCAGAATTCGGGAATCTGTTGGAGACCAAGTACATTAGGGAGTGTGTTGGGGGTGGGGGTGGACGAATGGACGGGCACTGGGAAGGGGCTGGTAGTGACCACAGGGCTGCTTTCTGAGGTGATGAAGATGTTCTGACATTGATTTGAGCGATGGCTGCACAACTCTGAGCATAGTAAACACCACTGTACACTTGAAATGGATGAATTGTGTGGTATTTGAGTTGCATCTCCATAAAGCTGTTAACCTCCCCCCACCAATAATAAAAAGCGGTAGCAGATTTAGAGATGCTATTTTAGAGAAGGTGAACTGGAACTGTATTTCCTAGATGGTATCATTTGAGCTTAGACTTGATAAAATAAGACTGACAGGTGGGATGTGGGCAGGGAGGCAGGTATGAATAATACTGTTGTAAAGAATCCTGTCCAGAAAGATTTGTGTTTTCGTATGCATCACCTGGAGGGGGATTCAATACACACATGCTAACCAGTATGTCTGCAAATCTATTCTATATGCAAGAGGGTTTTTCCAAACCATAAGCCAATCTTTTAAATTTAAGTGTCATTAAAATGAAAATTTAAAAAAATATTTAGGTGTTAGGGTACCTATAGGACTAGATCCTGGGCTGATACATATCTTGGCGGCCTTGACAGTCCCACACAGCAAGGAAATGAAGTAAAAAGAGAATGGGATTAAAGAGAACATCTGGGCGGTGGGGTGGCAGGTTGCATAGCTCTCTGATCTTCCCTGGGTTCTGGAGGCATGGCCCACCTGGCACCTCATCTTTGGCCCTTTCTCTGTCCATTCTCCACCAGCCAGGAAACCAAAACAAGGCTCAGCAAAATGCACCATGCCATTGTGGTTGCTTACCTTGTTGATGACGATAGCTTCCCAGTTCGGCCCTGGAGCCTGTAGTATTCCAGGAGACCAGGACTGGAGAGGATTCCAGTACTGGCAAGGATCTTCATACATTCCAGGTCAGCATGTGATGAATACAAAGAGGGCTGCAATCGTGGTGCCCATGGCACAACCATTTTCCTTCATTAGGCGACACAGAAAGGGTGAGCTGCCCCAAAAAGGCTCTGGGAGAAGAGCTAGCACAGTGTGACTTTATGTATCCTTGAGAAAGATACCTGGAAACTCCCAGAAAGCTGGCTTCCCTCATCCTGGGCGCACCTGCTCCGGGAGAATATTTCTTAAAATCTAAAGCTATGGATTTTGATAAGTGACACTAAACACTAAACACATGACCTTTGGGGGGGGGGGGTCTTACAATTGAGGAGGGACTTCCAGGGAAAGTCCAAAAAGGTTTTAAAGACACACAGCAAGTATAAATTCTGGCCCTGGGAAGGTTTTAGGATTGCTTTAATTATGCAGCCCCCCAAAGATTCAGAACCCAAAATCTTTTCAAAGGTGTGGTTAATCATCTGCATTAAGACAGCCCCTCTGTTCATAGGGAGTCACTGTTGAGTTTTTTAGAAAAGGAGTTTGGGATTATTTTTTGCCCAGAGGACCAGGTAGCTCCGTAATTAGGTTTGTACCCCAAAAACTGCTGTGCAAGGAAAGACCGGGAAAAGCTTTAAGTCTTCGGTTCAGCTCTCTGGCCCCTGTTCTGTGACTGCACTGCACAGCCAATTCCCGTTTCTGAACTTGTAACTCTTAGTCAAGGTCAATGTTAGCATTATCAATGATGTGGAACAAGGTCCACTGGGGTCTTTGCCCAGGGTCTCAGCCATCCCTGATGTTTTCTCCAGTCTGAGGCTACTGGTCTTTTGTAGGTTTTTTTCAGCACAGATGCTGTCTTTTGTTTTAGGTGTCGCTTTCTTGTTGGCCTTTCAAGGGAGTAATTTCACACACATAGAAACTAGTTCAATGTTTTACCCCACGTAGGTGTGTAGTGAAGAATTGCCATGTGACTGGTGGGCCCCTGAGTCCCCCTTGTCCTTCCCTTTCTTCTCCCCTTCCTGCTGCTGAGAGGCTTGTGGTTGCTCCAGTAGGCCTTAATTCCACTTCTGGGGTCCCTGTTGACTTACCACCCGTGTCCAAGGGCATTTGGACTGTTACTCTTGGAAAGTACCCAAAGCCCTATTCTCTGCTGGGCTTGGCAGTGGAGGGGGAAAGAACACCGGGATCTGTGGAGGAAACCCTGGCTTTGGATAAATCATTTACACTTTGTATTGGTTTTTGTGCCTGCAAAGTAGGGGAAGGAGTGTTAGCTGACCTGCCTCACAGTGCCAGTGGAATGCTAAACAGAAATTTCAGATGCGATCGTGTAGTAGGCTAGAATTGAGATTGATTACTGTGAATTTTGATGATGCCTGTTGTTTAGATCTTCTATTTTATTGCTAATTCCTCACTGCTTATATCTGTGCTATATAAAAAGGTATTTTATAGGGGGCACGGAGGTTCCTATTGATAGGAACTGTTTGTTAGAACCAAGATCTTACCCTCTTGCCCAGCCCAAGTGATGAAGGATCCTGTGATCTCTCAAGGCTATTTTTGCCCTAAAAAGCTGCTGTTGCAGAAGTTCAAGGCTTGACATCAGTATGGTCTCTTCATCCACTGAAATGGTTTCATTCATTTACAAGATTAAAATCTCCAGGAGTGGGTGCAGGTGGGGAGGAAGTCTTGGCCAACCTCAGCCCCGAATACTGTGAGGAGGGGAGGGGTCGGCCCACACAGACATGCAGGTGGGATTTCCCAGATGGTGCAGACCTCAGGCTGTGTCGGAGGCCTGCATGTTGAGAGAAGGCAGGAGGAGCCCTAAGACTTCAGTTTTGCTAGAGCTGTTTTTGCGGCTCAGCAAGTTTTCCTGACAACCTAACGAATGGTTGATTGGCTTTCCATTATTAAATCTTTTCCAGCCCATTAAAGCACGTCTTTGTTTTGAGGACTCAGAGGGGTTTCGAGACCTGATGGGTATGATTCTTTTCTATCTCCGAATCCACAGACTTGGGGGACATGGTGCCAAAGAGACCCATTGTTGATAAATAACCAGAGCCACTGCTCAGTGCACATTTGCTCTGAGCGCGGCAGTTCCTTGAATGACCTACTAAGCCACAGGGGTGCTTTTACTTTCACTTGGACCTCTTCAGGCTGAAGCAGATGTTTTTCCCAAAGCAGCCCCTCCTGTGGTTGGATGCACAATGCATCTGAGGACCCCTGACCTCTGGCAGGAAAGAGCGCTGAACTGGATGCCCAAGTGGGGCTCTGCAACTTGGAGGGACTTTGAACATGTCATGTGGCGTCCTTGCCTTGTTTGCTCCATGGGAAAGAGAAAATGGTAGGAACACCTACTTACAGCTGGTTTTTCGGTACTGGTTTCTTAGATAGCCTCTGAACTGGTCTTGAAGGGAGAGACAGGATTTGAAAGTGAGGATGAGGGAAGGCAATGGAGAAGGAAGAATTCTGTGTTAAGAGGCAACAGGAAGAAAGCTGAAGAAAGTGTGGGAGAGCCTGGACAGTTCCATCTGACTGGAGCTAAGATTTTGTCACATGGCACTGATGACGACTTCCTGATGATTTGTAGGTGTCAGTATTCACTCTACCCGGGTGGTAGTCAAAGCTCATGGAGTCGAGCTGGTTGCCCACTCCCCCCAAAGTTTCAGATTTTTTTTTTTTTATAGCCTGAAACCTTTGGTTTCCTAATCTCCCACTTCCCACAACCCTATATGTCCAAGGTCCCCGGTGAGGCTCCAGAGTGCAGAGCACACTGGGAATTCTGCCCTAAACTCAGCTAGGTGGCTGTTTCCTGTGGCACCTGCAATGGAGCCAGCTGAGGAAAACCTTTGGTCACGTGAGGCCCTTCCCCGGGCCATACTCTCTCTCACCTTCTATAACCCTCCCTTTGGGCCATGTGAGTGAAGTAGCTGGAAGCAGGAAGGGGGACTATGTGTGGAAGCTAGAAAAGAGCATGGTGAGCTGGAATGGACAGTCCTTGCTTAGCTAGGGGGACCCATTGAAGAGAAAAGGTTAGAAAGCTCTTACCCTTCAGATCTACTAGCAGAACGTGGGCATTGACATAGCTAGCTGCCCAGTTTTGCCACTGATCTGTCAACTGACTATTGCCTGAGAGAAAGGCATGAATTCTCTTCCCCCGTATCAAATCCCTTGTCCAGGATCTCTTGGAGCCTTCATTGTCTGGGAGAGCCTCTGATCTGTCAGCTTTGTTATTTTTAAGGAAAGAGAAATCAAGTCGCAAATACTTTCTTTGACCTGAGCTTCCCTTATTCCCTTAGCATATCTTTTTCTTAGAAGCTTTGCAATTGAACTTAATTGTTGCTTAGGCTCTGGTGCATTTTCAAATTGACACCTGCACAGTTCCCCTTCCCGTATTAGTCTCTGGGACTCTTGAGTTTAGTGACCAGAATATTGAATCATCATGAGATTCCTAAGGCAGTTTGCTTCCCCATGTTTTAGGTCTATCGATTTGTGCCTGGAGTCAGTAGTCTAATTTTTTAAGCTATATGGGCAAAACTCTGTGAAGGTTGAGTGTGCGTTTTTGTAATCAAGTAAAGCCTGCAGCAGCATTAGTCTAAGATCAGTGATATTCATAATCAAGGTACAGAATTGAGGCATAAATTTCTAAATAGCTGGCATGAATGACCAGTTGGCGGTACTTTCCTGTAGCCAAACTGAGTTCTCTTCGCCTTCAGTATCTATTCATTCATCACGAACTATTTATTGAATGATTGGGTGCCAGACTCTGGTTTGTCCACAGTATGTCCCAGGGCCTTTGGTTTCCACCATCAGCCAGTGCTGAGCACCTGCCCTGTTTCCCCACCCCAACCCGGTCCTGAATGTCTCATATTTAAAGGGTCGAAGAAAGCATTTCTAGATTAGGAATGGGAGGGTATGGAGAGAACACATAACTTAGAGTCTCTGAATGGAAGCATGTGGAAACCAGAAGCAGGGATGGAGGGCTGAGTCCACAAACATGGTCTCTTTTGAGGCAACCCCTTACCAAATGGAGCAGACTCCCTAAGATAACCAAGGTGGGTTCAGCTTTAGGTCCAGGTGTTAGAATTTCATGGCCAAGGAAGAGAATCATGAAATATCAAAACAGCACGAGGGATGGAGAAATCTAGTCTAGGGATTCTCATGGTACCCAGACTAGCGTCACCCAGGAACTTGTGAGAAAGTACATCTAAAAATCGTTGCATTCCCAAGGGACAGTATTGGCCTACTGAGGGCGATAGGATACAAATCCTAGAGAATCACTGAACTTCTGGTAGGCTTCCATTTTAAGGCTTGGAAGTTTGTATACTGGCTTTATGGTTGAAGCTGTTTTCTAGTGAAGAGAACCTTGCCCTATAGCCAGAGGGGTGTTGGGCAAGGGGTAGGGGGTGGTCTCTGAAATCTGCCCTCTGTCTCCTCCAGCACAGATAATGGTGTTTCTGATTGGCCTTTGGGAAATACAGAGGGCCTGATGTAAACATGGTCTCCTTAAAAGTTGGCGTGATTAGTGCTGTGTAAAGAGGCATGGTTTTGCAATTGGGCACATACACAAATCTTTTGAAAAGAGAATTAGGTACTTAACCTTTTTGTCCCACTTAACACATTTACATGTATCAAATATAATGTATACAATTATAGAAGAAACAGGCTATCTCGAAAGTGGCCAGAATATTTTAGGGAGTTGTGATCTGGAAGATAGGAGGGATTTGTTCATTAGTACACTAATGGAGATCTAATAACATTTTGTAGTGAGGCATGTAAATATTCAGTAGCTGGAGCAACTATAATACGGTGTCAAAGCCACAGGGTCGGTCTGATAAAGCTGGAGTTTCGTTTGTTTTTTCTTTTGGTTTTTTTTTCCCCCCTCTCTTCTCAACTGAAGGAAATGTCAAAGTTGCTAGAATTTAGTAAAACTGAAGGTGTGGTTTTTATTCCATCTAAGTTTGTGGGTCTCTGAATTCTATCCAGTAGGCCCCAGGTTAAGCAACCTGGAAGTCGGAGATACTATGAAACTGTGTTTATTTTTCCCAACTGCTGGCACTAGCAGGCATGAGTATGTTCTTTGTGTTGCGTTCCTGTGTTCTAACGTCCAAAGCTGCCTAGCCTGTGCCATTATGTTAACTGTGTGCAGGTATCAGTAATGTAAATCCAGTTGACAAAACTGATTTCTAGGTGATTGGCCATAAGCCGTTTGCTAGAATATTGGAAATTAAAGGCTTCTATTGTCTGCACCCAGAAAGAATTGGTTAAAGATTCTGTTAAGCTTCTCAAAGCTAATCTTTGTTTTAGATTCCACGTTGCGCTGTATTAGGCTGATGTTGACAGATGTAGGTTGCAAGGTATTTGAACTGCTAGTTTAATTGTGGTAGAAATGTGGAATTAAACATCCAGGCCCCACCCCACAATTGGATTGTGATCCAGTTGGTTTGGTGTGGGATCCAGCTGAGATCAGTTTGGGAGCTCTGCAGGTGTTTCTAATGTACATGCAGGGTTCGTGAACAAATTCGGGTTCTTTGCAGAGTATTGCCAAAGACCCTGACTTGCCTATTGGGATCTGATTGTCCTAAACTTGACATCTTCCCTGAACACTGCCTGCTCTTCCTTGTCTTCTACATGGCCTGATGCCTCTGCCTGGAGTGGTCTCTGGGAACAGATCATCATGAAGGGGCTGGCACGCTGAAAACGTTGACTGCATCCTTCAGGCCCCAGGGTGTGTCATGCGAGGGTGCTGGGCAGGGCCTGGGTACATTTGAATGAGTGTCTTAGAAATAGCTTTCCAGCAGTGATGAGAACAGGTGGTGCTTTGGGAGGATCTGGGAGAGAAGGGGTGAGGAATGGGATTTGGGTCTAGATGAGAAAAAGAATGGAGGCACTACAGCCAGCTTTGATGGAGTAAAGGGGAGAAAGGAGTCAAGGGCCCTTCCCAAGTGCCTCCTCGTTGCCGTGCAGAGCACCCCAAACCATCCGTGCAGGGAGCAGCGTGGGGATCTGGGAGAGCTCCGTTTTGGATGTGCAGACTTCTGGAGTCCTATGCAGCCTCCACACGTACTTGCCCAGTTGGGGGGTGGTGCAGGTGTTTGGCTCCCAGGATCAGTGTGGGTGGGGAGCTGTAGCCAAGTGTGGACAACTTTGGGGTGGCAGGGGCACTAGGGCAGATGAGATCCCCTTAGAAGTAGCCTGGAGAAATGAGAGATGCTGAAATGTACCTTCACAGATGCCCTACATCGAAAAGATGAAAGAATAAAGCAACATCTATGAAAAACTAAAGGACCTTGTGTGTTGCTGGTCTCTTGGCAGAGAGGCTGTGTGGTACCAAGAAAGAGATGGGCTTTAGCCTGGGGTGTTCACATGCACCTGGCCTCAGGAGCCAGCTGGACTAACACAATTTACTGGGATGTGTTCATTCACTGATAAAGTTTTCAGAGAAGAGTTGGAAAAGTGATACTTACTTGGCACTGTAAGGTACAACCACATGTGTGTCGTAGTTCGTCCCACCCAATGACCATGTTTAAGACAAGTTTATAAAGTGTAAAATAGCACACAACATTTGCTTCTGGTGCTCCTCCTCCCCTAACCCCCCAAGTTTGCGTTCCAAAATGTTTATGACCTTAGTAGGTAATTGTGGTTGATATAGAATGTATCACACAGCTCGACTCTAACCTGGATCCGGAATCAGAGTGCGGGAGTAGCGGGAGGTCTTCGGGGTCCTCTTCCAGCCCCTTATGTTAAGAGCAAAGAAAAGGGCACATTCCCATCCGTGCTGAGGAGCCCCTAACCAGTTTGTCACCCCTGCACCTGCTTATCTGCCAGTGAGAGTCGGGCTTGGTTAAGCTCCCCACGGTTCTGTGAAGCTATCACATGTGAGAGGAGACAGCCTCTCTCGGGAGCACCAAGTAAGTGGAGGGCGTGGGTTCATTTTGCTGCTGCCTGTATCAGGCTATACCTCGGAGGTTTATAGATAGAAGTGAGCACTCTGAGAGCCGCTGTGAAACTGGAGTGGGAAAGTGATACTTGGATGTTAAATGCGCTAAGTACTTCTACACCGTCGGAAGGTTCAATTTCATCTTACTGAAGAGACACTTAGAACTCTTACCGCTAAATACAGACTGAGCAGTTTCTAATGAATATTTTTGACGGCCTTCCCGAATGACTTGAGTTGGGGACTGTGCCTGAGCACACATTCCCTTATCTGGTGGAGGGGGGAGGGTGTGGCAGTGCAAGAAGTCGGTGCCTGATGGCAGAGGGACTTGGGGGATGCCCATCTGCCTCGCTCCCTCTGGGAACCCCTCATACAGGGTACTCCTTCTGGGTGCTCCCTCCAGGTGCCCAGGGTGTTTGTCTGCCTTCCCACGTGGAGGTTTGGCTCTCTTGTTGGAAGGGGTCATACCTTGCCGGCCTTACTCTCCTCTCCCCACAGAACCATTCTGCTTCAGCCCTCCACACGACTTTACCTAACTTCTTCGTTCCAGGGTTTTGATACCCTTTTGTTTCAGTATAGCTGTGTGTTCGTAGCCCTAAACGTTGTATTGTTTCTTTGCACTTGAGTTTCTAGAGACAGTATACCACATTACTATTGTCACTTTTTAGTCAGCATTGCTTTGAAGATTACTTTTAATTTTCTTGGCCTGTTTCCCAATTATGAACTCTGTACATGGTACTGACACAAATCTCTTTACTGAACAAAATTCTTAACGCTTTGGATCCCCTTTTGCTAGCATAGTTTTGTTTTTTGTTTTTTTTTTTTTTATAACTATAGTAGATCTGTGTTGTGATGAGGGTGTTGAAAATAGAGACTCCATAGACAGGCAAGAAACAGTAGATTGATTATCCCATTAGTGAACAGACTATATTCTACTGACACCCAAATTTCTGGATGATTTGTTGCTAGAGGAGGAAACGATGGAGGGGCTTAATGATGTGTTCAGAGACAGGGTGTCCTTCCTGCCGTGCCTTAGCTGGGCTTCCCCTCCCTCCTCTTGGGCAATGGCTCTGTGTCGGGGGCTTTATGCTGTGAAGGCAGGGTGGTCAGGGAAGAGCAGCTGAAGAAGTCCTGTCAGGCTTTAAGCTGAAGAAGTCAAAAGCCAAACTGTACTGAGGACACCTGATTCACATCTAATCTCTTGCATTAAGCCTAGATTTGTTCCGGGGCAAGGAGGTGTGGCTCACTGAGGGATGCCGTCTTCTACAAGAAGGAGCGTAATGAGAGTGACATCCCAAACGGCCTGTTGTGAAATGGTGCAGACAGAAACCTACATGGGAGTTTGGGCTTGGTGTCTCGCTAGCTGAGAACTCTGGGTGTATTTCTTGGCTTTCCTTAACTTTACCCTTCTCTTCTTTAAAATGGGAAGACTGGCACCCAAAAGTCTTAAGAGTCCTAAGCAGGGGGTACGTGGCTAACAGTTTTATGTACCATCCTAGCATGGTGTAGATAGGTGGGAATTGCACCAAAAAACAGTAATACAAGAGCTGCCAAAGGCAGAGGGGGCGTGAGTACCAGGCATCAAGAGTTGGGAGATCAAATAGAATCCTTTTGAGCTAGCAATGCTTCGGGCAGCTGTAAAGTAGGAAAGGGGTGAAGAAGCCCTGTGTGGTGGCTTCAGCTTAGCAAACAATGGAAGGAGTGACCAAAATAAAGCTGGGCCTGGAGCACAGCAGAGCTGGGCTAGCAGAGGCTACCCTTTGAGGTCCGAAAGCAAGCCGGGGAGAGAGGTGACCCAGTATTCGCATACAGAGGGTCCCAGGAGGAGGGGGTGTGCTGAGAGAGGTGGGAGTAGATGTCAGAAAGCTGTCAGGGCACCTGGGGAGCTCAGTAGGTTGAACGTCCAACTTCAGCTCAGGTCATGATCTCACGGCTTGTGAGTTCGAACCCTGCTTTGGACTCGGTGCTGACAGCTCAGAGCCTGGAGCCTGCTTTGGATTCTGTGTCTCCCTCTCTCTGCACCTACCCCACTTGTGCACTCCCTCATGTGCTCTCTCAAAAATGTTAAAAACAAAAAAAACTTAGAATGCTGCTCTTACGCATGTCAGAGGTGGTGATGACTGGGACTGAGGTACAGAAAAGGGGGCACAGAAATGCAATAGGACATACCAACGTGGGGCGTGAGGGATTCACGGTGATTCCTAGGTTTGTTGCTGTCGTTGGTGAGTGGAGGCTGGTGCCACTTCTGTGGGCAGGGCATGGTGGGAGGAGGGATGGGGGAGAGACTTTGGTGCCGGGAGGCCTGAGGATTCAAGGTTAAAGTGAGTGCTTGCCCTCCACGGGTTCTTAGTTCAGTGACTAGTGTGTGGGCAGACTGTGGCTGCTAGAACACAGGGCCAAGTATGAGGACAGGGGTGCCACACAAGCCCCCGGGTGGGGCACGTGGTGTTGCCTTCACATCCAGGGTGGTGGTTCTGGAGCTGTTCTGGGGTTTCTCTCAGAGTCGGTTGGAATGGTGTCTCCCTGAGCATTCTGTGTACGTGTTGTTGATTGGGATGCCACAGGTGACAAATTACTCTCCACGGGAAACCCAAACAAGACCGTATTTCAGCAGGATTTCTTCAAATAAAGTTCCCACGGTGTCTGGCTGATGAGCAGAGCTTCCCTTCAGTGGAGCAGCCTCGGGCATTGAAGTGGTACCTGCTTCCACTGTCCTTCCCAGGAGGGCCGCATCCAAAATGGGGAGGAGGGGGGATTGACATTGCTCAGGGAGCTCAAGGCCTTACACTTGTTTGGTGGTAAATGTTTTCAGGAGGTGGTCTAGCAATAGTCCTGTCTCTCGGGGATCAAAGATGGGGAGCCGCTGTGAACTGGGGAGCAGCTGTGTGTGTTGGTGGCCCGTGTTTTCCCCGGTTGCTGGAGGATGCGTAGGTCCCTTAGGGTCCTGTGCTCTTGCCTGAGGCACAGGCCTTTGAGGGACTTTTCCCGCTGGGGGTAATGCATACTTTCCTCACAGACAGCCTGGACCTGAATAACACTTGGGTACGAAAACCCTTGGCCATTGGCTTCTTTTTCTAAAGGGGGTTCTGCTGGGCTTAGGAGAAAATGATTTATTAAAAAGCAAATTGACCCGAGTTGCCAGCTAAGTCCTATTCATAACTGGGATGAATGGATGGATTATGTTTTTGAAGGATATTGGGTAGAATTCCATGCTTACAAATACCTAATGCAGAACCAGCCCGAAATAACCAGGATTTGAAATGGAGTGCTTTTCCCCACCTATACTTTCTATTAGGACTTTGGTAGTAAAATCCTCCAATGTCAGAGACTGAGGAGATCAGTCGGGGAGTCCCAAGTCACAGCCTGTTCTCTAGAGGTGAAGAGACAGAGGCCCAGAGAAAAAGAAGTGACCCAAAGTCACACAGCAGGTAAAACGACCAGGAGTGACATCAATACAAGGTGGAGTGCGACAGTGTCTTAAAAGTGGTACAGAGGCAATGATGTAGGCTTTAGAAGATGGGGAAATAATGCCCTGCTGGGATGCCTGAGTCAGGATGTGGGGGGGGGGGATTTGCTTGGAGCAGAGCTTGAGAGAAGGTACATGGCAAAGGGGCGAGGTCAAGTAGAGGGAAAACCATGCAGGGCGGTGGTGGGGAAGTGTGCAGTTTCAGAGCCAGTAGTCCAGTTTGGCTGAACTCCAACACCATCATTGCAAAGAAAGTGTCGAGATCGTCTCCTATAACCTTGCAGCAAATTGGGGGGATGGGTGTACACTCTGCAATGTGGTGAAGGGTTACAAAGCTCCCGCTGATGGCCAGAACCGGGCCTCGGGCCAGATCCTTAGACTGAGAGCCCGGCGATCGTCTGTAGCATTGGTTTTCCACACTCATTCAGGGTTTTGGTGCTGGGGGCAGACATTGTTGAGGGTTTCAGACGCTCAGCTGAGGGGTTTGGACTTGATTCAGTAAGCAATGAGAGCGGTTTGCTTTTTTGAGTGGGAAAAACCTGGTGAGAGCTGTACTTTAGACAATCGAGCAGGAGTTGGGGACGGATCAGGCACCTGGCTACCCACCTCGAGGTGGCCCAAGGATCAACTAAGTGAACAATCTTGTCCAAAGTCAGCTGGCTAATGAGTGCAACTGAGGTTCAAGTTTGGTTTTAGGGCCTGTATTCTGGTTTCCAGGTGTTTGAGTTGGAAGAAAAGTTAACTACACAGAACAAGAGAGTGCTGTTGCACATCATTCCTCAGGCCAGCCAGTTCGTGGGCAGTTACCAGATAACGTACGTGGACCCATGTACACCCAGCCTGGTCATGGATTAGGGTTGGGAGTGGGCAGTATATGCACAAGTGTGGTGGAGCTATGTAAAAATCACCTGTTAAGAATACTTGAAAATTGTTTATTTTTGAGAGAGACCGAGCGCAAGCAGGGAGGGGCAGAGAGAGGAGGACAGAGAATCCCAAGCAGGCTCCAGGCTCTGAGCTGTCAGTACAGAGCCCAATGCGGGGCTTGAACTTGCAAACCGTGAGATCATAACCTGAGCCAAAGTCGGATGCTTAACCAACTGAGCCACCCAGGTGCCCCTCAATTAAAAATACTTTAGAATGGGGGTGCCCAGTTGGTTAAGGTCCAACTCTTGGTTTGGGGTCAGGTCATGATCTCCCTTCATCAGGCTCTGTGCTGACAGTGTGGAGCCTGCTTGGGATTCTCTCCCTCACTCTCTGCCTGCCCTGCCCCCTGCCCTCACATTCTCTCTTGCTCTCAAACAAACTTAAAACATTTTAGAATGGTCTAACAAGAGGTGAATTTGGGGCTCCTGGGTGGCTCAGTCAGTTAAGTGTCTGACTTCGACTCTGGTCATGATCTTGCAGTTTAAGAGTTAGAGCCCTGCATCAGGCTCTGCACCGACAGTGTGGAGCCTTCTTGGGATATGCACACCTGCTCTTGTGCTCGCGCTCTCTCTCGCGCGCGCACTCTCTCTCTCTCACACACACACACACACACACACACACACACACACACACACACAAATAAGCTTTAAGAAAAAGTGAACTTACCTGACTTTAGCCTACATGTCAACATCAGATCTAATATCCATCAAATTAGGCAGCAGTTAGCACTAATGCCATTGTCCACACGTTGTCATGCCCCAGAGCGTGTTCTGTGTCTCCAGTTTGCTGTGTGTGCTGCTGCCTCAGGGAGCCTGGCAGCCCTCACCCCTGCCCCCACTGCTCTGGCTCCTTCTCTCCTGGCATCCATATGTAGCTCCCAGACAACCTTCCTGAGTTCTTTGGGTAGTCGTTACTTTTCCTTTGCATGTGATCCTCTGCTCAGGACTAAGGCTCAGATGCATCCTGTGCTTATCGATTTATTTTAGGTCGAACGTAGAGGCTTTCGCAAAACTCCAAGCCTGTGGGTGTGGCTCCTGCAATTCAGTTCTCCTTCTGGCAGTTATAGGTTGTCTTAAAGATGGCGTCAAGCTCAGGTCTGTTTCAGAGTGTTCACGGTCGAGGTCTGGAGGTCCAGCTGCTAATACTCTTAGTTGTCTGGGAGGGCTGTGCTTCTGAGCTGTTTTCTAGGGAGTTTATTGTGAAGTATTGAGAAGAGAGGTGACACCTGTTGTTATCCGCAGGGTCCGGTGGAAGTCCTATGAAATTCAGTGAACATGGGAAACACAAGCATCTGCTACAGGCTTCTTTATACAGCATCTTTCAATGTAAAGATTTCTCAGAAACAAGGGGAGGAAAAAAAAGACACTCTAATGACAACAGGGATATCCTAGAACTAGAAGAGATCTCAGAAAGCCACTTGTTTTCCCTCCACATATTTGGTGGGATTTACATGTTTTCAAGTAATTGCTTGTATAGCCAATTTGGAGCGTCCATTTTTTCCCCCATCTTAATGGTGTCTCTGGCCAACGGTATTCACTCAGATCCATCCCCATTTGATGATTTTGTGTGAGCTGAGACCACATTGCTCTTTGCTGCACTTGAATGGTGGCTATGGGTTAGGGTTTCTTCAGCCCAGCTACCACACCTGAGCCTACTTGGGGCTCCCACGCCTAGCCCAGATCTCTCCTATCTTTCCAGTTGTCCTCTGGTTGACATCGGTGTCCTCACGCTGCTTCCCCACTTCTTGGCTGTTGATCCAGATCAGAAGCAGGGCCGGTATTTGTTCCCCTTGTTGATAAGCTGCAGTCTACTTGGGTTGATAATGAGCAGCCTGTGGTGCTTCTCTGTTCCTTCTGCCTGTAGTCTGCTCTGCCCAGGAAGCCACAGGAGCTGGTAGTAGTAGTGGGCCAGTGCTAGGACGTCTGTGTTTTAAACTCACTTCCACGTTCCTAGGTTTTCTCCTCTGGAAGTGGGGTGATGGTTAATCTCTAGGAGTATATATTTTGTGCCATGTGCTCTAGAGGGACTGGAGACGGAGAGCAACGTGTCCTCCTGGCAGTGGATTTGTGAGCTGGATGTAGATGGCTGAGTATAGCCCTTACAAGCAATTTGTTTGCCAAACCTGTTTCCCAAACATTTGTGTTCATTCGTTCTCTCTCTCTCTCTCTCTCTCTCTCTCTCTCTCTCTCTCTCTCTCTCTCTCTCTGCTTGAACGTCCATGTTCCTTAGAGGTCTGAGAGGCTGCTCTTGCCATTACTTGTCACTCATTCTGCTATCTGTTTTAAAGGGATAAATATAGATGCGTTTATATCTGAGGGAGAGTATCTTCTTTCCCCTTTCCATTTGGTCTTACTGAAATCCCTCTGACTGCAATTGATAGCTGTTTCATCTCATTTCTGATAAACTTGGAGCAAGATCAGTCTGGTGGTTAATAGCGTCTGGTGGCTTTTATGATACATACGTATGAATAAGAAATTCAAAACCATATCTTCTGGCTCAAACACAAAAGACCCTTGCTTTTGAAAAATTACATTTGCAGTGGCACAAGATGGGCATGTTACAGAATCAAAAGGTGAGACTGTATACCTGAAAAGGCATATATGTAAATTCTCAGGGTGTGTATATGTGCGCACGAGTGTGTGTATGTGCATAGAGAAACGTTTTAGGGTGTGCTGCATCCAGAGAGGAAGTGAAAGCATGACCGGCTAGCTGTGCCTCCCTTCTTGAGGGCCCTTAGGAAGGGTATGTGCTATTTGTAAGCCCTTTGCTAAACTCTTCCTTCTCCTGTTTGTGGATCTTGTGGAAGCCTCCAAGGGAGGGCAGACTGTTTTGGCAATGTTCTTCATTGTTATCCTTAAAAGAAGGCAAGATTCTCTTGGGCTCGGGCCCTTGTCAACAGAGCCCCTGGAAGGCAACAGTTTTTCCACAGCAAGTAAGTGACCAGAGCTCTTTCCTTCCAGAGATGAGAAGAACCAGTCCATCATAGTCAGCGGGGAGTCTGGAGCCGGCAAGACTGTGTCAGCCAAGTATGCCATGCGCTATTTTGCCACGGTTGGTGGCTCAGCCAGTGACACCAACATTGAAGAGAAGGTCCTGGCATCCAGTCCCATCATGGAGGTAAAGCCTTTCCAAATGTACTTGGCTTTTCTGGCTGGAGTTGCTTCCTCTGGCAGCAAGACTGCTGGGTGTCCAGCCTTATGTGGTTGCCCACAAGAATCCTTAGAAGTGGTGCATGTGCCCACATTCGTGCTTCCCCTGAGAGTCCATTGTCTACAACTGAGGAAAAAATTCCAAGGTGCCCCTAAGACCACAGAATTGGGAGTACTCTAAGCTGGTAGTGCCTTTCAAGTCCTTAGTATAGAGTGGAGTGTCCTTTTCCTGTCCTCCTTGTCCCTTGACTCTGCTGGATGCTCTAGTGAATGTCCCTCCATTCTACCTTCCCCTCTGCTGCTGGTCCCCTCCCCTCCTGCCATGTGTTAGCAAATCTGCATTTCACCTGAACCATCCAATGCTTGAAGGTCTGCTGGATCAGGAGGGCAATTTGCTTGGGCGGGGGTGGGAAGACTATGTAGAAGATTCCTTTTTTCTCCTAAAAACATTTGGACATTTTATTTTATGTGGGGGTTGACGGGAAGGGTGGACCAAAAGCTATGCGGTGACACAGAATCTATTGATCCTCAGAAAGCAGTTACCAATGATGGCATGAACTGGCCAGCTTGGGTTCTGTCTGGATCTTGACTCCTCACCCCCAGCCTCAGAGCAGTCAGTACAAGTACAAGGCCAGAGAGATTTGCTAAAACTTAGATCCTGCTGTAACTCATCATGTTTTAGGGTCACAGCTCCATTTCTCTTTCTTTCCTCCATAAAAACTTAATTCTGATAAAGTAGATCGAAATGGGCACGCAGTCTCTGGCCAGCTTTGGTTTCCTGCCTCTGAAATGGAGGCTCTTGATTATCGTCTAGGTTACAGTCTGGTAGGAATCGGCCCCCTGCCAGTTTGGGGCAGCTCCTTTGTTTTAGGAAAAATTCATTTGAGACTGAAAGCTGCCAAAATAGCATTAGATTTCTCTGCAGTGCCTTGAGCCCCATCGATTAAGAGCCAAGTCACCAAGATGATTGGTCTCTCAGATTCTTTTGGAGCTGGAGGAAACAAGAACCTGCCTGGACCTTCCCAGATCCCCTCTCCACCACCCCCCCTCTTCCTTTACCAAGTGCTGTAGTAAATTCTGAGTCTCAGTTCATAGGAATTCATGGCTTTTACAGGCATAGTCTCCTGACTACACGGTTGGATTATCTTGTAGAACTTGCATTCTCTGTCTACTGACAGAACACAATATATTCATTAACAATTCAACAAAAGCCAGTTTCCATACTGTTCTTATATGGATTGGGAAATGGTCAATACAGTTGGAGGCATTTTTATTAAACAGATGTGAACAGGAAAACTTTTATTCTGTTACAATAGTTCTTAAACGTGACTGCATCAGAATCACCTGGAGGGTTTGTTAAATGAGATTGCTGGACTCACCCACAGTGTTTCTGATTCAGAAGGTCTGGGGTAGGGGTCCCAAAACTTGCCTTTCTATTAAGTTCTCAGGTGGTGATGATTCTGATGGTCTGAGTACCACAGTTTGAGAACCATTGGCCTATGAAAAAGGTAAGGGCTCACTGGAAAATATGGACGAGTAAAAGGAAATAAGTCCCTGCCTAACCCTACAGCTTGCTGAGGATTGTTCAACATTTGGGTCTGTTTCCTTTCAGTTGTTTCACTGAGTATTGCAGTCATAAACCTTATCCCCCATATCATTGAGCTTTTTTATGAACTGCCTTATTGGCTGCAAACATGCTAATAGTGTTGGACATTCAACTTGTTGATAGCCTGTTTGCTCATAGCATTTATTCTAAGCCCAAGATGGTGGCCTGGCCATGGCTTCCATTCAGAATGTGGTGGACCATGGCTTCGGCCTACCCTGGACCATCCATCTGTGCACCTATGAATTGAGGCAGCTAAGATTGTAATCTACAGTTAACATCATGTTTCATCTCAAATGGGAGTGAAGCCAGGCTTTCAGCCTTTCCTTTGCCCCTGAGTTTCAAACCTCAGTGCATTTTTAAGGTAGTAAGTTTTCAAAGCTACAGAATGCTGCCTCTTTTGGAAGCAGTATATAGTTCTTCTAGGCAAAACAGAGAAGGGAAGTTCTCTCTGGCGACTGAACAAAGTAATTTTAGTCGAGATGATAATTTAATGAAGGTAGATCACCACATTAAACATGTTCAAGACAAGATTTTTTAAACTTGTTTTATGGTAGTTAAACATACATAAAATATACCATTTCAATTATTTTACATGAACAATTAAGGACATGCACAGTGTTATGCAACCATCACCATCATCCATTTCCGGGACTTTTTCATCATCCCAATTTGTACTTGTTAAAGAACAACTCCCTGTTCTGCTTTCCAGCCCCCAGACCCTAGTAACCTCTATTCTACTTTCTGTGTCTATGAATTTGCCTGTTTTAGGTATCTCTTATAAGTGGAATCACACAACATTTGTTCTTTTGTGTCTGACCTATTTCACCTAATGTTTTCCAAGTGTATCCATGTTGTAGGATGTAGGAGCATGTCTTTGCTTTTTATGGTTGGATGACATTTTGCTGTGTGGGTATGCTGTATTTTGTTAATTCATTCCTCTGTTGATGAATCATTGGGTTTTCACCTTTTGGCCAGTGTGAATAATGCCACTGGACAGTAGCATGCAGGCATCGGAGTTCCTATTTGGGGAATGTTTTTTTAAATTATAGTAATCTAAAAAGATCTAACATTTCAATATCTATTATGTCCTGAATGGGCTGGTGCATTGCTGGGGATTCAGGGTACTTTGGCATGGGAGAAATGTGAGAACAACACACACTCCCCAAAACACACAATGTGGTTCACTTGCTAAAGTCTAAAGGGGAATGTACACACAAAGCAGCCTCCTCATGCACGATGTCACGTAACTAAATGCTACAGTGGTTTGGATGCACAATGTTAAATTTCTGCCTTGTGCAAATTGGTACTTTGGAAACCATCTGGGTAATTCCTTAGGGCTCAGTCTGTCAAACTACAGAACGTGGTCATCTTAGAGACTGTCCCTTGACCTTTAAGTGTTACATTTGAGAGAAATCTTGGATATAAATGTGGAAAGGAAGAATCCCAGCCAGGAAAGAACTCTGGGTGGGTTAGGAAGTGTTGTTGTTGAGCAGAGAAAGCAGCTTCTACGGTGCTAAAACTGAACTTTTCATGACTTTGGAGTCTAGCTGGGTCCTTGTGTCAGGAAGCCCAGTCAGCTTTGTGGCTCCTCCGAGGGTTATAGGCAACACAAGTTTGTCCTAATCAGGAGACAGTTGATGACTGACGACTCTGCCCCTGTCCCAGCTCAGGACGGCACCTCCTGGCTGAGCAATCAGTTATGCTCCTCGATCATCTCATTATTTCTGCACCCTGGCAACTGCAGCCGCCTCCTGGGGAGACAGAGTTGAGGACAATCTGAGACGGTGGAATCCCCAGCCAGCTGCGCTAAGTGGCAGTTGTTTGAATTAAAGGCGACTCGAGGGTGGATTGGGATGATTTACTCTCCGTGCCAGAGCTCTCTGCCCCCACTCTGTGTAAGAGCTTGCCAGCCTCCCGGCAGCGATTTGCTCACAAGTCTGCACTGATTAAAAGGATATTGGTAATCAAGAGACTGTTAGAGCAGGGACAGAACCAAGTCCAGACCAGATGCATCATGTAGCTTCTTGGGATGACCAGAGTCTGCATGCACACAAGTCCAGGGGCCAGAGGCTCCCCCATCCTGGGAGGAAGGGGGGGCAAGGGGTACAATGAGCACACACAATATAAACTAAGACCACTTACTATGTAATTTTGGGGATTTGACTTTTTTTAAGCTCAAGAAACAAGGCCTACAACTATTAACCTATTCATATGAGAGTCTGCACCCAAAGTAACTTTGCTCTTGTCTTGTGTCAACACACTCTGGCCATCCTACACTCAGGTGCCCTGTCCCTTTGCCCACACCATATCCATCACTAGAACCCCCTCCCTCCCTGCTATCAGATTCTACTCACCCTTGAAGACCCTCAATTTACACTCCTTAAAGCCATTCCAGTTGTGCTGGGCATGGCTAATAGCTCCCTTCCTTGTGCTTCCACACTATGGGTATGTCTCTCATATTGTATAATCCTAATCCTACTGAAGTTATTCCGGGCCATTTGGTCTCACTACATATTTGCATATGCATAAACAATGAAGAAGGTGGTCCTCTTATGTCCTATGTGAATGGTAGTGTATTCTGTCATTTTTGCAACTTTTTCCACTCAACATCTTTTAAATTTATCCATGAATCATACTCTAGCTTTTACTAGCTTTATAGTGTCCCATTGTGTGAACACACTACACTTTATCTGTTCCCCTACTCGTGTGCATTTAGGATGGATTTCTTTTTTTATTAAATACAACCTGCCTAGAACATTCTTGTGCTTACCCACGTGTACACTTGGGTATTTTTCCAGGTGATACTTAAAGATAGAGTTGCCTGTTAGGTGTGTGTATATTCAATTTTACTAGATAGGTCCAGTTACTTTTCAGGATGGTTGTTCCTGTTTCCATGTGAGCCGGCAATGTAGGAGAGTTCATTTGTCCTCACACCCTCCTCATTCTGTAGTGTCAAAGTTCTTTGCTGTGGCCCCTCTGGGCTGCTGTTTTAATCTACAGTTCTTTGACTGCTGAGGTTGTCTTTTCTTAGGTTTATTGGTCACGTGAGTTGTGTGTGTGTGTGTGTGTGTGTGAGAATTTCCTGCTGTAGCATTGCTCATTTTCCAGATTTTAACCACTTGCATCATTTTTGCTTTTTTTGTTGTTTTTGGTCTGTTTTTCTGTTATCTATGATAACTGGGCTTGTTTTCCTTATGCATCAAGACATTTCCCGAGTCTGGATAACCAGAAAAATCTAGCCACAAAAATCAAGTGAGACCTTTACACACAAGTTGGGAGTCCTTCCTACCTAGGTTGAGTTTATGGGTTGACGGTAATAAATAACCTTTTTGTGGGTGACGTTACATACTTTTGAAAGTACTTACAGGTCTATCATTTCTCAAAACGGCCCTCGTGAGGTGAGAAGGATAGATCTTTTGACGGTGATCGTTAGGCCCTGGGCAAGCACTCCCTAGGCCGTTACAGGGGGGTGGTCTCAGTAGGGCAGAGGCTCTTGTTGCTGCTTTACAAATCATGGAATTTGAATATTTTGACATTTTGAAATAGAAACGAAACGTACTTATGGAAACAAGGTTATCTTTTGGAATTTTCCACAAACTGGACTTTGCTAATTGTATCCTCATGATGTTGGTAATATGTTCCCTTTCTCCCCTATGTTTCCTGTAAAAGGGCAGTAAAATTCAGAGACTTGATTAAATTGAGGCTGGATTATTGGTGCACATTTGGGACAGAACACTCGGTGTACTTGGATGGTGAATTGGATATGTAGGGTGCAGGCACTCTTGGACTGAATAGCTTCCTTAGTGCAAGCTAGGCTCTTTGGTTTCTGCGAGTGAATGGTTGCGTGCCTGAAGGTCTCACTTGCTCACCTCAAAAATAGGAATGGAACGTTTCCATGAGCATTTATTAATGTGATCTTTTAAAAATTTTTTAATGTTTATTTTTGAGAGATGGAGCAAGGGTGGGGAGGGTGGGGTAGAGAGAGAGGGAGACACAGAATCCAAAGCAGGCTTTAGGCTCTGAGCTGTCAGCACAGAGCCCTACACTGGGCTCGAACCCATGAGCTGTGCAGTCATGACCTGAGCCAGAGTCGGATGCTCAACTGACTAAGCCACCCAGGTGCTCCTCTTATTGTAATCTTTTACACAGTGATTTGCTTTCAGCTGTGGTGTTTGCCTTGTTAATAACAGATGCCAGCTAAGCCTTGTGTAGTTTTAGGATGTCCAGAGATCCCAGTAGTTTGGTAACTTGGATTTGGCTGAGAAGGGGTAGAGGGTGGAATGGGATTTTACATTTTTTTCAACCTCTGTGTGCCACACATTTTCTCGACAACTGAAAACGTATAGTGGATATTTTTCAACCACCTAAGAATGTAAACATGTGAGAGGGACTAAAATATTAATATATTCATTACCAATTTATTAGCAATGTGATGTTTTATAGAAAGTGAATAATCATGCCAGGTCATTTAGCCACTCACCTTTTAAATTATCCTCTGGGGGCATCTGGGTGGCTCATTTGGTTAAGCATCCAACTCTTGGTTTCGGCTCAGGTCATGATCTCACAGTTCGTGGGTTCGAGCCCTGCATTGGGCTCCATGCTGACAGTGTGGAGCCTGCTTGGGATATCTCTCTCTCTCACACAATAAATAAACATTAAATGTAAATAAATAAATGTTGCTGTTTTGAATGGTGCCCCTACAGCTGCATAAGAAATGGTACCAAGAGGGTGATGTCTTCCTGATTTGATCTAGTGATGAGGTGCAGAGACGTTGGTTGATCTTTGGTCTCTTTCTTGGAAATATAGTTTATCAGCTTGGAATGACATTTGACTGCTTTGTCATGGAGGTCTGATCAGAGCACACTAAGGTTTGTGTGTCTCAAAAAAATTCAGAGCTCTTGGATACTGGCTTTGGTTTAATAGCTCAAGTAGTGCTCAGAATGGTGCTCTCGGTGATTCTCTAGACCTTTCCTTCATGTAGCCATCATATGCACATTCCAGGTAGGATAACTTGACAGAGTTCACCAATCCAGTCCTTACTCTCACTGGCCATTCTTAGGAGTAAAGGAGGCAGGAAATGAACTTTTGTTTTTAGCTCAGCTTGTTGTCATCCCAATGGTAGGGGAAGGCCCTGTAAGGAAGTGGGGGGGGGGGGGGAGGGAGATGCTGCCACAGACCTACAACCTTGAGGTCAAGAAAGCTTTCCTGGTTTTGCATTCCTTCTGTTTGTTCTGTGCAGGCCATTGGAAATGCTAAAACCACTCGCAATGACAACAGCAGCCGTTTTGGGAAGTACATTCAGATTGGCTTTGATAAAAGGTACCACATCATTGGGGCCAACATGAGGACCTACCTGTTGGAGAAGTCCAGAGTGGTCTTTCAGGTGAGTGGTGGGACGTGGGCTTCTTTGTACTTTCTCCCATGAATGACATTTACTTGCCCCCTCGTCCACCTCCTGTGCCCAGAGAGCACCTCCTGTTTTGGAAGTGGAATTGGATACGCTTGTTCTTGTGGTTTTCTTTCCTTTCATCAAAAAGGGTTTGTTCGAATACTATGGTCATCTACCCAGTATTGTTTTGAAGTGGGTATTGTTTTCAGTTTCAGTCAACAAACCTAATGAGTGCCTGTTACATGCTAGATACCAGAGATAGGTGAAGAATAAGATGGTCCTATTCTTTGTGGGTTGTAATCTTAGGATTAGAGGATTGTTGTACGGGGTCTCTGGGCTTCAGCCCTCCCCAGGAACCTTACTTTGTAGGTTATATTTTTAAAAACACAAAAAAACACTACTTGGACATGCACCTAGCCCAAAAACTGTCCTCCTCCAGACCCCCTTCAATGGTCCCGTACTTGAACTGGGATGGTGCGTGTCCTGGTCTGAGCCAGCCACACCCTCTTCCCACCCCGACCCTCGGCAGAGGGGACATCCAAAACAGCCTCAGCTGTTTCTCAGAGATGCCGGTCTACATGCTGATGCTTAACAAACATCTAATGATTTTTTTTAACTAGTTTTATTAATTTTTTCCCTTTGTTCAGGCTTTCTCTCCACCTCCCAAATTTTGGTTCAATAGCCCCATATCCTTATCTCACCGCAGCAAAGTAAACAGCCTACTGTGCTGGGTACAGGTCTGATCTGGCTGTGACTCTGTCCAGACTCTTCTCTGAATACTCCTTGAACCTCCTTATTCCTTTGCTCAGGCCTCCTGAAGCTCCCCCCACTGCCACCACTCTGCCAACTTAACACAGGTGTAGCCTGAGTGTCTGCTCTAAGTCCTGTCTCTGTCTTGGACTTGATGTGACTGCCCCAGCCTGTCATGGGCAAGGGCATAGCTCTGACTTAGTCCCAAGCCTCCCAGGGGAGAATGGGAGCCTACTGCAGGCAAGTTATGATCTGTGCAACATGAGCCAGGCAACACGGATATCTGAGCAAGTGTGTGTTGTCTGACCATTCCACTGTTGGCGAAAGAGCAGTGATGTTCTATTTGGGAGAAAAAATACACGAGAGGTAAAAATCTTGAGGCTTGAAGAAGGCCCCATAATAGTGAAAGAGAAGTCCAGGGGTGGGAAGTGAAGGTGGCAGAGGGTGTGGAGGAAAACCTGAGCAGAAGTCCTGACCTCTGTCATGTGACCTCCGGACCCTGGGATTAGAACAAGTGAGGGGACGATCTTGGGGGTCACTGCCCTAAACCTGTTTAACTTTTTCCCTCCTTCAGGCAGATGATGAGCGGAATTACCACATCTTTTACCAGCTCTGTGCTGCCGCCAGTCTCCCGGAATTTAAGGAGCTTGCACTGAGTACGTAACGTGTGTGTGTCTGTCCTCGGGTGGGCTGCTGCAGCACCTGGTGCTACATCTGGAGGCGCGGACTGGAGGAAGGGTGCTCTGCTCAAAGCCTTCTGTCGTGGGTTCTTGTCCCAGCTCTGCCTCTACGTGGGCACGTCTCCCCAGACCTCTTTGAGCATCAGTACTCGATCCATAAAATTGGGCTAATTGCACCCAGGTTGCCTGCCACAGAAAACATTTGAGAGGATCAGAGGCAGGGGGCAGAACAGTATTTTGCAGAACGCAAAATACTTTCCATGCATTGTTTTGAAAAACGTTCCCACTTTAAACTTTGCAAAAAGTATGTCCCCACCGTGAGGATCTAGAGATTTAGCTAAGGCACATCGTGTAATTGAGCTAGTGAGTTTTAGGTCCCTTTCAAGGATGGAGATGAAGAAAAGGAGGGAGGGAGAGGCCGGAGCAGGATGAAGACGGACGGCTGGATGGCACAGGATATGATGGCGTTAGGCTGAGACGACTCTGGTTTCTTCTGAGCAGGTGGGGCGCTGTGGCACCCATGCACGGGAGCGTCGCAGGGCGACACGGAATGACTAAAAGCGCCTCTCCACTGAGTCACCTGGCTGTTGCCATGAGATAAAAAGACAACCTTTCAGTTGTCTGCTAACACTGTGTGCCGCAGGCTGTCGGCAAGTTTAGTTTGCCTGGAGGCTGTTGACATGGAGCTAGGGCAAAGCAAGAGGAGTGAGCAGGCTTTAATTCGAGATGCCACCAACAACGGAGGGCCTAGGCTTGGGGCCTGGAGCCTGGGGCTTTCCCCCTTCCGAGCCCTGGGACTTTGTAAGGAATATTGATGGACTCCGGGCTGGAGTCCTCAAAGCCATCTCCTGACAGATGCGTGTGATGTAGGCAAGCCTGGGGGCCGTGCAGCATCTTGTGTGTGCCAGGTGTCCTGTCTCTGGTCTCTTGGGTGTCTTTTAGGTGAGGGCAGGTTCAGTAGTAGCAGATGGCGTGACGACAAGCTGGGTGTCTAGACAGAGGCTGGTTGGTCTTTGTGCAACTGTGAGAGAAATAGACTGCTGGGGCTTTGCTGTTCGTGACCCAAATCCTAGCTGTCTTGAGGGCCCAACACCAGATCCCCCTCTGACAGCTCCAGCCTGTGCTCTGAGTAGCTAAAACACACCAAGTGGTTCAAACCTCAGTCTGCGCTCTTAACTCTCTGCTTCACTTATGAGTTCCTGCAGCATTTGGTACCTGGGCACGCAGTTTAGCATTGGGTCCTTCGCTTGTTCATCGAACCCTACGAAGGTGGTGGTAGGTACTGCGGGTGTAGTGCTGAGCATAACCGTCGTGGGCCCTGCCCTTGATTAGCTTACAGTCAGTTACAGTGCAGAGAGAGAAGGGTATGCTGAGAGAAGGGTATGCTGAGTGAAGCATAGCGGAGATGGGTCAGAAGGTTCCCCAGGGAAGTAAATGTTTACAAATCTGAATCTCCCCCACTGAAGCTATCAACTTCTTGAGGACAAGGAGGGACCGGTACAAGCCTTGTTTGATGAGCACCTCCCTGAGCTGGCACCTTGGGCTCTGATGTTGGCTTATGGCCGCAAGTGACCAGGAATGTAGGCCACGCTAAGGGCTTTGTCCCCCCACCTCTTTCCTTCCCAAAGTGGGGACATGAGCCCAGCTAAACTTCTCAGAGCCAGCCTGCAGGGGATCAAAACTTTTTTAAAGGTCATTTTTGTAGAAAAATAAGTTCTGGCGAGATCCTTTGTATTTGGACCATTGTATCCCAAATGTAACTTTAAGGAAATAGGAAAAAAAATCCTAATTTTTTTTGCACTTACACAAGTGCACTGAATTAAAAAACAAAAAATAGCTTTTCCATATTCTTTCTCTTGGCCTCTTCCTTGGGCCTCTGGAGCAGTTGAAAACTACCCAATTTGACCCATTTCTTGCACTGTTATACCTATGTGTGCCCCCCAAGAACATCTTGGAAGGAAGCTGAGAGGTGTTGATGTGCTCTTGTGCTCAGGGGTGCAGCTGTGTTTGGCCTCGTGGGTGCATTGGCTGTGAGCTCTGAAGCTTGATATTTAGTTCTGCTGATAACCCTGGCTGGAAACCTGAAGTAAATGAGGGACTGGCCAGTGGTTCCTAGTGGATATTTTATTTATTTATTTATTTATTTATTTATTAAAAAAAAATTTTTTTTTTAACATTTATTTATTTTTGAGACAGAGAGAGACAGAGCATGAACGGGGGAGGGGCAGAGAGAAGGAGACACAGAATCGGAAGCAGGCTCCAGGCTCTGAGCCATCAGCCCAGAGCCTGACGCTGGGCTCCAACTCATGGACCGCGAGATCGTGACCTGAGCCGAAGTCGGACGCTTAACCGACTGAGCCACCCAGGCGCCCCCCTAGTGGATATTTAGACTGCCTTGCCTCCTCCTCCCTTTTCTTCACCTAAAACATGCTACTCAAGTATACAGACGTCTCTGCAAGACCCTTGGCCCAGCAAGAGTTTTGTGTATTTGAGCATAGGGGAGCAGATTTGCAGCCAGTCATCTGTATTTCCCTCTGCCCTACCCTATTGTTGGTGGCCTATTGCATTAAAATGACCTCAGGATGAGATTTAAAGAAAAGTACTCCAGTAAGTGTCTGCAGTGTGAACAAATGATGGTAAAAAGAGGTATAGTGGGCTTATATTTCCTTAAATATAGCTCTTAGGTAATGAGGAATAAATTCTTTTCCACTTCTATCGATAGTTTTATAAAAAGTCTCTCTCGCACAGTTAGAACATAGCCTCCCAGGTGAAGTGCTAGCCCTCGGTCGTGGCCCCTGATGGTCTGCTGCTCTAATCACTGGCCTCACACTTCCTCAGTGGTCTATACACTGACCCAGCATCTGCCTGTTGAGCCAGTTACTAGGGGGCTTTGTGGTATATTTCTCCTTGGAAATGCTGAGTAAAGAGAGAGCCAAACTGGAAGATAAGAGACGTTGCTCAGATGAGATGGTCAGTGATGACTTCATAGGCTGGAAAGGAGAGCCAGGATCCAGGGTGGCTAAGCAGATGGCAGAGAACCTTCTGTTGGGATGTCTCTTACAAGGGTCTGGAGTGTGATGGGGGGACACAGGCGATTGCAAACCTAAAAGCTGATAATCTTGATTGGATTCAAATCATTTAGTAGAGTGAGCTGTAACTGACCCAGGGGACCCCTGCAGTGATGAGCCTGAGCCAGAGGAGGTTCCCCTGGTGGGCCTGAGTTTGGGAACTGGCAGCAGGGAAGGTGGGGGGTCTGACTCAGAACATCAGGTCGTAGGCCCTGGTGGTTGACCATGAAGGGTCTTGGTAGATGCTGAAACTGCCTCCTTTCCTCCAGCAGAGAGGTCTGGTGCCTTCCTTTGGAGTCTCAGGTGCCTGTTTTTCTGGTGTGTCAGCTGATAACTTTTGACAACGAGTTAGGTTGTGTTTATGACAAAACCATATCATAAACAACCCTCTCCACAATCGGGTGACCAAGTAGTGGGCTCTCCCAGGCCTGGCCAAAGTCTGGGTGAGTCTGAGTGATCCCTTCAAGCCCTATGTCCCTCAGTTTGCTTGTCTGAAAAATAGGAATAAATATGTGCAATCATCTTCATGTGGGCCCTGCCAAAATCATCAAAGGAGGTACTTTGAAAGGTGAGTGAAAAGGAAAAATGAACGGATGCTTTTCATAAGCCTTGGAAACTATTGCGTCCTGTGCTAGAGCTTGTGGGGTGATTAGATATAAGAGAGGTGAGTTTGGCACCTTCCAAAGAGACCTTCCTTCCTAACAGTTCGCCTTTGCTGTGGCTGTCAGTGAGCCCGGGGCTCAAGTCCTTCTTCTCCCAGCTCTAGTCCTCAAAGTGTGTTTGGGCTACTCCCCCAGGAAGCCTTCCGTCATAAGCTATGACTGATACTCGGCGCCCCATCCCTGTGGGCAGTGCGGGTCCTGGCTCAGGCTGTGTGGGCAGGGCTTGGGTCTGGCTTCTGCCACTTCCTCGCTGGGCCTGGCAATGTGCACTTACCCAACGAGTGTGGCTTGGAGCAGAGGGTGCAAGGTGGGGAATGGAAGAGACCAGAAAGGAGAGGTGGGCGGGGCCCCTGTGGGCCTGGACCGAGAGTAGAGCTGAGGAATGACAGTGAGGAAGCCGGTGGATCTGAGACCAGAGATGTGGAGGCAGCCCTGAGTCCGGAGGGGAAGGAGGAGGAACCTGCAGCTGCTTCACAAAAGACCCTGGAGGTCCTTTCAGGGTGCTTGACCCCTGTCTTGGGGGCATAGGGGTAGGGAGGGGGTCTCTAAAGGGCTTTATATAGGGTTGCAGTGTGATCAGAGTTACCAGAAATTTGAAAGTGGACTCGAAAGGACAGGAGAAGGAAGGAGACTGGGTTAGTCTTTGGCAACAGTCCCCAGACAGCAGGTGCTGAAGGTCAGACCCCAGCGATGACAGGGGGAGCAAGGAAAGAGACTCAAGAAATTCTTACAGGATCAAACAGGCAGATCAAGGTGTTGAAGGAGGACCGGGAATCACAATGAAATGGCCTCTATGCATGTTTAACTGATGCGTGCTCAAACGGTATGAACTCAGATCAAGGCGAAGTAATTGGGTCTTTACAGGAGAAGAGGAACACCAGCCAGTGTCCAGCTTTGGCATCTTGTCAAACATTGTACATTTAGAAATTCTAAACACTGGTCAGGGTGGTATTCCACAAAGGTACTGTATTTTGTGGAAAAACTGAGACCCCTCCTTGCCCCTTGTCCCCCAGGCTGTTATCAGAGGCCTGACTGAGGAGGAATTCGCTTCTGTTCACCTGTCTGAAGAACTCGGGTGCCCAACTTGGTAGAACAACTGAGGAAAAAACCCGATGAATCCTGTAAATTGAACTACCTGTGACTATTTCATTCACTGCTTTTCACATGCTGGTTTTATACAAACACAACTGTGCGTTCGGTCAGCATGGTGTAACGTTCTGTGTTTCCTTATCCAGTTTTCTCTCCATTTGCCATTGTCAATAAAGGTGATACCTTGAAGGGTTCCACATGCGGCTGGGAATAAAACTTCACCTGGGATGAGTAGAAATCCTCTTGGGTCGTGATCATGGGTAAACCGGGATGCCTTTCTTCCTCTCCTCCCACAGCATGCGCGGAGGACTTCTTCTATACCTCACAGGGAAGAGACACGTGTATCGAGGGTGTCGATGATGCTGAGGACTTTGAGAAGACACGGCAAGCCTTCACACTCCTCGGTGAGCAGCTTCTGAGTGGGAACGGGCCCAGAGGATTGATTTCGTGGAGAGTAGAAAAGCCTGACAGTGTCCCACTTAGCCAACCTTCATAAGCCGATGGGGAAGCCCTGTTGCCCTCAGTGAATGTCATCCCACTCTTACTCCATCCCAACCCTCGGTTCCAAAGTTTAAGAACAGCTTTGTTGATAGGTCTTAAAAATAAGGGATTGTGAGTTGCTCTCTCAGGCACTGCAAGATAGCCCTTTTCGCTTCCTCAGGCCATCAAAGCCAGTGGAGGAAAATGAAAAAGAGCTACATCCTCCTGTGCTGTGGTCTGGGTTTAGAGGCCATGTGTTCTGGCAGAAAGAGCATGTCTTTCGGACCAAATCACCCATGTACCTCAGTCATGGGATCTGAGTTGGAAACAGACTATATAAAGGTCTGGTGGCACCCTCATAACACAATGTCACTTCTGTTGTCACTGTTTCTGTATAGAGTGTAACAGTAGAATTCTTCAAGATTTCTGTATCTTTATGGGCATAAAGGGCCATAGAGTGAGAGAAAACTCCTCTCCCTTGCCCTTTCTTAACTGGGAAGTTGAATAAAGTCCTGGGACCTGCAGCCAGAAGAAAACAAAGTTTGGCAAAGCAGCCTGTAATTCATGAAGTTGCTCAGGATGGGCCTTGTGTTTTTCCCCAGCGCCTTCTGACAGAGGTAGACATTTGGCTTGTGAGTCACGTGACTACCCCAGAGCAGCGTTTCTTAGGTTCTTTGGTGGGAATCTGGCAAGTCTTACCCAATGTCTAAATAAAACCTGGCCAACCAGGACTTGCCCTAAGGTCGATATGGGTAGAACCAGGACTTCATGTGCTGAAATCTCAGTGCTGTTCACTTCTCTGGATAACCAGTGGGTAGACACAGTTTGTCTTTGGTACCCGTGAAATAATCGGGACATAAAAGCCACACTGTTATTCCAACAGTTGATGATTATTAAAAGATTATTAAAAGTATAAGAGGATTTTAGGGGTACAGAAATAGCAGGTGCAAAAGAATTGCTGCTCCCTTTAGGGCAAGGAAGAACAGCTAGTATAGGAACTGTTGTTGCCTGGCTGAGATGTCAGTCCGTGGTTACCACAAGATGGGGTGAAGGAACTTGCCGGAGGGTGTGGCCATTGCTGGTCGGTCTGCACAGGGAGCCTGCAGGTGCCCCAGGGTGCGGTGGAGCCAGAAGGTCTCAGAAGCAGCTGCTAATGGGGAGACCGTGGCTTGCAGGCATCGCAGCGGCTCATCTGGGGAGGTTGCCGTGCTGCCGGGATGAATGATAACTGTAACGGACCAGAACCAAGAACAGGCCTGTCTCCTTGCTGCTCTTGCATCACTGAGTCACTACAGTGCTCTTTGACCAAGCTGGACATTCCACCATGGGCAAAGGGGAAATGTTGACAGGGTCTAGCTCCAGTATTGCAAAGTGGGACAGATTTGAAACCGGTAATAAATTGATAAGTGGCACCCCTGACCTCTCCCACACCCCATCACCATTGTAGTCTTCAGCTGGGAAGCCGGTTTGGAGGGGACTTGATGCTAAGCAGGGTAACAGTCTGCCCAGTTTGTCAGGAGGAGGCCCCTAGTGGCTGCCCCTATATTGCTACTGTGAGCAGTGGGGGCACACTGATCGGGGGAGAAGTTGGTTCCCTCCAGGGCCTCTAAGAAACCTGGGTACTTGTGTTCACAAAGCAAAAGGCATTTGCAAATCTATTGTAATAAGCCTTTCTTCTTTGCTCTTCAATAAACTTGTCTACTTTTTTTACTCTGGGCTTGGCAAACTTTGTTAAAAACAGGATTATAAATATTACTTGGGGCCCTTTGAGTCACGTGGTTTTTGGAGCAGCTATTCAACTTTGCTGCTGTAGTGTGAAAGTGGCCAGAGACACAATGTAAATGAATGGGCGTGACTGTTCTAATAAAACTTTATTTACAAAAATACACTGTGGGCTATAGGTCATAGGTTGCCAACCTGTTTTACTCCTTCAGTTTTATTGTTTGGTTTTTGTTTACTAGTGCAGGAATCCTAACTATTGTTAGGATTTAATAGTCATTTGATATCTACGACTTACATTCCTACCATGACAGGGTGGTGAAGGCTTTGGAAATTGACAAAGCATCAGTTTTTTGTTTTTTTTTTTTTTCAACGTTTTTTATTTTATTTTTGGGACAGAGAGAGACAGAGCATGAACTGGGGAGGGGCAGAGAGAGAGGGAAACACAGAATCGGAAACAGGCTCCAGGCTCCGAGCCATCAGCCCAGAGCCTGACGCGGGGCTCGAACTCAGGGACCGCGAGATCGTGACCTGGCTGAAGTCGGACGCTTAACCGACTGCGCCACCCAGGCGCCCCAACAAAGCATCAGTTCTTAAGGATAAGTGAAGGAGAGAGAAAAGCGATCTGTCCTTAATGGGAAGGCCCAAATGCCCACTTCCTGACTAGTACTTCCAAGAGGACTTACTTGAGAGCAGGACACTCTGAGCTCTGATCCAAAGCCTAGTACGAGCCTCCTGTCTTGTCTGGGGTAACAATCTCTGGCCTTTAACCTATCTTATTTTCTTCAGTCTTAATCAGTTACAGTAAATTCTTTGGCCTCGAGCTCTTTGTTTCTTAATTAGATTAAATGAAACTAGATATTTGAATGGCTCCTGCATTTCTGTAGACCTTTGGGAATACTGGCAGTCTGTGTAACAGCCGTCAGTTCACTTCCATTATTCATGTTCCTGAGCCACCCGTGTGCCAAGGCAAGAACAGGGATTCATTATATTGCTATTTCTTTGTATATTTTAAAACTTCATATTAAAAAATTAAAAAATAAACCCCTGCCCCTATGAAGCTTAAACAGCAATGGTCATCTCTCATTAATAAAGTCTAGGATCCATTTGTCCAGTTCATGCTTGGGTTGTCCACTTTGTGGATGGTTTTTAATCCTAGTGGGTGACATCTTTACCATCCACTTATATTGGTGTCACTTTTTTTTTTTTTTTTTTTTTTGGCATGAGTAAAGTATTGCCTTAAAAATTGCAGCTGGAGAGAAATATGGGAGACTACTGTATTATTTCTTAAACTGTGGGGTAGGTTAACTAGTGTTCTGTTACTCTGTAGCCTGTTTTTTTATAGGTCTGATTTTGTATTCAAAAATAAATGATAATGCCTTAAATCTAAAGATAAATTTTAAGAGATCATGCATGTCTTTGATAACTTAGGTACTCAAATGCGGCATCAGGTGTTTGCTGCCCCAGTGGCTGCAGGTCCGGTGTGTCTGTAACTGAAGGAGCATGGAGCACGGCCCCAGCTGAGAGCCAGCTGGCTGTCCAGCTCCAACAACAGCACTCCCAGAAGTTTCTCCTCTTCCTCCCCCGTTGGCACTTGGGATGTGGGACACAGATGTTTGCTGGATATTGCGTTTGGAGAGAAGTGACTACAGATAAATGGCCATTGTTATTAAACTCATGAAAACATCCATAAAGTATTCGGTCGAGATGAAGACGAAAATGAGTCTGTGTGATTGCTGTCTCTCCTTTGCTCTTAGAGAAGTTAAAATGGTAGCATAACCCATCTGGTTTGAACAAGACAATCAGAGTGAGGATATTTCCCTTTTAGCCCAGGGAGCCCCTTTGCCCTGTGAGCTGTTACTATGAGCGGTAATTACTTGGTGAGGAGCCTGGATCATTTTAGGAGTCGTTGGCCCAGGAAGGAAAATCAAGGAAAAAAAATTTTTTTAAGTCCTTAAAAAAAGGGTAAAATGTCCTTTCTATCCTACCATGGATGTTAAGTGTCATTCATTCTTCTTTTTTTCAGGAGTGAGAGAGTCCCATCAGATAAGCATTTTTAAGATAATTGCTTCTATCCTGCACCTTGGAAATGTGGAGATTCAGGCTGAGCGTGATGGTGATTCCTGTAGTATATCAGTAAGTTGCACACCAACACCCAAGATAAAACATACACAATTTACTCTGCTCTTACAGTTTTATACAACTGAAATGTGTTTTTACACTCAGAGGACTCTCAGAGGTTATTTATTCTTAACAATAATGGCTTCTGTTCTTACTGATAATTTTTTAAAAGAACACATCCTTTTCAAATCAGTTGCCATCAAATTTCTGTCACCGAGGGGAGGGAATTTAGGGGCTATTAAATACTTTTTTTTTAATGGATTGCTTTTCCAAGTACACTGAGGTCCATGGAATTCTACAGAGTGTTACCAATCCATGAGTACTTTCTGAACTCGTGACTAAGGTCCATGCAGCAAAGGGATGGACATTATGTTGGACATCAGGAAGGAGATGAAGGACTGTCTCCAAGGAGCGTACAATCCAATTGGGCGGACAAAAGATAACCACACTTAGCAAGATTTTGACAGTGTGACGCAGAATATTGAGACATCTATGCGAAAGTATTATAAACTGTGAATTACTCCAAAAATGCTCATAGTGACTGTTATTTTCCTGGTGCCCAATGTAGCACCAGATATGTGCTACATAAAAAAAAAAAAAAATGGGTGGGTGTTGGAGTGGGTACCAGTGCGGTCCTAGAGACAGCAGCTGGGGTGTGCGCTCTGGTATTTGGGTCAGTCTAGTCTCTCCTCTTAATAAGTGAATCTGCAACTGTTGATTATAGACCTTTCCTCAGCCCCTTAGCGGCTAAGTCTTGGGGAGATACAAAGTATAATTCTTGTTCCCAAGGATGTAGAGTTTAGAAACCTGGATCTTGGGAAAAGACCGAAGACGATACTATAGAGTACAAATGTGGGCATGTGTCCATGCCACTCACACCTGATGCTTTTTCAATTGAACAAATACTGATTTCCTGCTGTTTGCTTGGAGTTAGGGCTTATCAGAAGTTGAAATTGGCCCTGTCTTTAGAGAGAGGAAGACCTGAACTGTAGTTGGCATCTGGCATCCCCTCCCCACTGCCCCATACGTTTTCCCTGAAAGAGAAATGGTCTTGGGGGTGGGAGGTCTCCTGGGCCCATCAAGGCTGCCACCATCCTTAGCATGGAATCTAAGCTCTCTAGCTTAGATTCCATGCTCTCTAGCGAGATTCCAAGCTCTCTAGCGAGAGCTTTGAGGCTCATGCACCTGGGCTCAGTTTGAAAGGAGGGAACGTTGGAGCTTGAGCAGTGTCAGGTGACCATCGGGGTGTCACTGTGACATTGGGGTGTGTATGTTGGGTGGGTGGGCAGTGAGGTTGGCAGCAATGGTGCTGAGAGCACCTGGGTGATGCAAGGAGGCCCTGTGCCTTGGCAGTGTGGGGAATGGGCCCCCAGTGCGAGCCAAGCACTCCCTGAGACTGAGGCCTTCAGGCCAGTGAACTATTGCTCCCATGTCTTTTTCCTTGTGAGGAAGGCATAAGGGGTCGGTGCCTGGGTGGCTCAGTCGGTTAAGCGTCCAACTTCAGCTCAGGTCATGATCTTGCAGTTCATGGGTTTGAGCCCCTCATTGGCTCTGTGCAACAGCTCAGAGCCTGGAGCCTGCTTCGAATTCTGTGTCTCCCTCTCTCTCTGCCCTTCCCTACTTGCACTCTCTCTCATTCTGTCCCTCAGAAATGAATAAACATTAAAAAAAAAAAAATTTAAGGTGTCTGTGCCTAACCCACTCACATACCCCAGTAAATGCCCCTTGGTTTCTTAGGGCAGCCGTGTATGTCCTGGTGTCCGGGACAGCTGATACTAGAAACATTTGCTTTGAGAAACTCCTGGTTTGGGTTGGTGAGGTACAGGAAAGGTGACACACGTTCTCAACACTACCCCCCTCCCCCAGCCTCCTCCTCCCCCATCATGGATTTCTACAGCATCTGTACCTGTTCTGCATGGTGCCTAGCATGGTTGCAATTTTGCATTTTCCGTGGGGTGGTTTGCCGCATGTCTCTCTCCCTTGAGGGAGTCCACAATCTACAAAGGCAGCTACTGTTTCTTAATTATTGTATCTCTACCACCCAGGATGGTGCCCAGCACTTGGTAGGTGCCTGATTGGCTATTTGATCAATGCCGGTTTCCCCGACTAAACTCCAGGGCCATGTCTGATGTGTTCTCTTTTCCAACTTGACACATGTTGGCACCTGCTGAGTGTTTCTGTAAACACTGCAGGAAGGTGGGGATACCGAGGCTTACACTTGGAGAAGGGTGGATGGAGGATACAGTTATGGAGGGGAGGTGGGAGGAAGTCTGACCGGTAGAAGCTGGGATACCTATCTTTTAGAGCTAACAGGAAGTCAGGTTTTTGAGCACAGTTACTTGGTCTTTCATTGTCCTCCAATTAGAGGCTGTGTGGAGAACACGTGAGAGCTCTGAGTCAGGACTGCCAGGGTGTTAAATCCTGGTTCTGCCACTTACTGATAGTTAACGCTTCTAAGTCTGCTTCCTTATGTGCACAGTGCAACCGACATGAGCTACCTTAGCCCAGGGCTCACGTGTGATTGAGTTCTTGCCGGTTATCCTTGTTGTTGGAGCCAGAGTGGGCTTTCTGGGTAACCCTGTCACTTAACAGGGTTGGAAAAACTAAGGCCCAGAGAGATCATAACAGTTAATGACAGGGCCACGTTGGGCCCCAGCCCGTGTGTCCCCTGTACTGCCAGCCCTGTGCCTTCCAGCCCACCTTGAGCTGAGGCTGTCCTCCCCATGCTGATGTCCCCGGCAGCACCTAACGCAGTGCTGGGCAGGCAGTACATGCTCAGGAAGTGCTCCACTAGTGCACGTCTGTCTCAGATGGATTTGGGTCTATTCCTCAGGTGTGTGGGGTGGGCTGCCTCCTGGAAAGGCTGTCTGTCCGTACGCAGTATGCCTTCTGCTCGGTAGTTTTTAATCAAAGCATAAAAATGTGTTCCATGACGGCCAGAGTTACCCTGGAGAGGCAACAGCATGCAATTACTTGGACACCAGCGGCAATTTGTTTTTTGAATTTGGCAATATGGGCCCACAAAACCTAATCTACCTATGATGCTGGCTGTTTTTAATGGATTTAGCACCATTTAATTAAGCTTAAATGTAATTGCATGATGTTAAATCAGTCTCACTTAGCACCTTTAATCAACAGTCAGAAGGGGTAATAGAGGGGCAAGCCACATCCCGCTGCAGCAGATGGGAACCTGTCCCGAGGCGGTGATCAAACCATTCCAGAACTCGTGGTTCTTTCTCCACTGCATTCACCTGGGAGGTGCCAGGGAGGCTAGGGAACCAGCGAGCAGGCCTTGGGCAGTCATGTTTGCTGCCAGCAGGCCATGTACATGTCAGGGAATCCAGCTGCAGTGCTATGCCTAGCAATTAAGAATTTCTTGGAAGCAGGTCAGATTAAGAGGTTGGACTCTTTCCACCTCTGAACCTGTTGCTTGCCAAGTGGTCCCTACGCATTTAATGCAGCTACATGTGGCTTTCTGTCTGGGGGAGAAGGAAGGCAGGCACAGGCTGCTGCATAGAGAAATGGGGTTGGCCTGGAGAGGTGGCCGCAGCAGCCCCACCTGCTGAGTGAGAAGACAGGGCCTCTGCGTGCCCACCCCGCTGGCTGGATCAGGAGCTCTGGGCCACGGCCAGATAGGCTTCCGTTCCCCTCATTTTTCTTCACCTGAAAAATAAGGGGGATTGGGCTAGAATGATGGTGCCCAAGGAATTTTCCCCCAAAGCTTAGCCCTGGGCAATTTCTTCAACGTTTTTTTTTATTTTTTTTATTTTTTTTATTTTTGGGACAGAGAGAGACAGAGCATGAACGGGGGAGGGTCAGAGAGAGAGGGAGACACAGAATCGGAAACAGGCTCCAGGCTCCGAGCCATCAACCCAGAGCCTGACGCGGGGCTCGAACTCACGGACCGCGAGATCGTGACCTGGCTGAAGTCGGACGCTTAACCGACTGTGCCACCCAGGCGCCCCAACCCTGGGCAATTTCTTAAGAAAATAAGGGTTCTTTGGTCAGTTAAGTTCAGGAAATGCTGCATAAAATAGGTCTCTTGGTGCTTTCAGGGTACGTTAACCAAGGAGTCCAGCTGTGTCTCACCTGGTGCCGTCCCTCTGGTTAGATAAAGCCAATTAGTGTGCTTTGGAACTATTGCTCCACAGACCGCATTTTGGAGAAAAGGTGGCCTTACTGACTTGTGGAAGTTCGTTCCTACTCTGACATTCTAATTTGTAATCGGGTTTGTTTTGGCTAGATGGATTTTAAATATCTGTAGGAGGAAAAGAAAATGGCCCGGGGAAATGGTACAGTTACCTGCGTTAATTTTCACTGAACACGTAAAGTCTCATTTAAATCCTACAAAGCAGCCTCATTAGAAAATGAGTCCCACGAGCAGTGTAAGGTCATTATAGAAGGTGGCACATCATGTTCTAAAGGATTCCCTTTCTGCCTGAGTTAATAAGCAATCCAGCAGGCTCCTGGCTGGGTTATCAGCTTTCCCAGGGAGAGGATTTAGGTGAGAGAGCAAAGAACAGGATTTTTCGTGGGGTGCCCTCTGTGAAAAGCAAGGAGTATCCGACTACTGGGTGTAATAAGACCAGACCTGTAGGTGATGTGTTTATCAGGGACCCGAAGGCCAAGTGCTCTGATTGGGGCTTTGGGTAAGTGAGTGTCCAGATCAGAGGCAGCTGGGTTCGCTGGGTAGAAGGCACCCTGGGCAAGTCTCTGGAAATGCGCTGCCTCACTCTGTAGAAAAGGGACTTCATCTCCAGGAATTCCTAGTTTTTCCTCCAGCTCTAAAAGGGTGGTGGTACTGCTTAACCATGTTCCAAGTGGGCTGTTCTTCTCAGGTCACAGTTCTGTATTCTTGCCGCTTGTCCTAGCTTTCCACCTTGATTGGCTTTTTTTTTTCCCCGAGGCAGCAAGTACTTTAAGAGTAAAACACCAAGCGGAGCCCCCGAGTGGCTCAGTCGGTTGGGCGTTCGACTTCGGCTCAGGTCATGATCTCACAGTTTGTGGGTTTGAGCCCCGCGTCGGGCTCTGTGCTGACAGCTCAGAGCCTGGAGCCTGCTTCAGATCCTGTGTCTTCCTCTCTCTCTCTCTCTCTCTCTCTCTCTCTCTCTCTCTCTCTCTCTCTCTGCGTCTCCATCTTTCCCTCTCAAAAATAGTAATAAAAAAAAAAAAAAAGGATAGCATCAAGTATGTGTTGCTTAATGTCACTGAGGCTAAGGCAGCTGTTAGACCAGGTGCTGGTCAAGGGTAGTGCCTGCACATGAGGGCTTCTTTTTGGGCTGTGGGTTCAGCACTGCAGGTGGGACTCTGTGGATGGAAACTAAACGTTCACTGTGATTCTGTGTGCACTTCTTTGTACAGTTACTGCTGTCTTCTGGCTCCTTACTGGATTATCCGTCCCTAAATTATCAATTCTCATTCTACTCCCTTTGCTCCCAGATTCTCTCCTGCCTGTCACTAGGCAGCTGGCTGCCTGTGGAGGGGAGGGCATAGGAAAAGTTGAGAAAGCTTTTGTTTTTTACAGCCCTGATAATTTGGTGTAATAATGAGTTTGAGCAACATTTTCTGGGCTCCGCCTGTCCCTCTGCTCATCCGTATGAGAGCGTGTGAGTCCGCCGGTGCTGTGGCTGGGAGAAACATGGCCCCACCGTGCTGGGCAGGCTCATTCTGTCCTAAGGGAGAGGGCGTGGTGGCGGGTTTGCTCTCCATTCCCCTCCTGAAACCGTCTCCCGTGTCTCTTCCAGCCTCAGGATGAACACTTGAACAGCTTCTGCCGACTGCTAGGGGTGGAGCACAGTCAGATGGAGCACTGGCTATGCCATCGAAAGCTGGTCACCACCTCAGAGACCTACGTCAAGACTATGTCCCTGCAGCAGGTGGTCAATGCCCGCAATGCCCTAGCCAAGCACATCTATGCCCAGCTGTTCGGCTGGATTGTGGAGCACATCAACAAGGCCCTGCACACGCCTCTCAAGCAACACTCCTTCATTGGCGTCCTGGACATCTATGGGTAGGCCTGCACACATCCTCCTACACTCTACCTGATGGTTGTTAGTGTCTTCCTGCCGGCATTTCAGAGTTGGCAGGGGGCCTTGTCGTGCTCCCCAAGCCCCTGGCATTCTCAACCCAGGAGAGTGTGAAATGTAGGAAAGCATTTTTTTTGGTTGTCACAGTGACTGGGGTCTCTACTGGCACCTAGTGGCCTCAGGTCAGGGATGCTAGGTGTCCTGCAATACGGAGGGATGGTTTTAAGGAAGAACAGACCCTGTCAGAACCCCAGTAGCTTTCCCATTGAGAAACCATGTAGTCGCCTTTCTTCACAACTGAGAAACAGGCCAAGAGAGGGAAGTATCTCACCCAACATTGGACTGGAAGCTACTACGAACTTAAGCTGTTTTATTCAAATCTACCCTTTGAGCTCATTCCCTATATGACCTGTCTAGATGGTTATTGTACTACCATGATTTTGTCCAGCACTGTAAGACTCATGTGTGGTCATTCTTGAGATTTCTCTTCCTTTCAGACTTCGAGCCTAATGGCAAAAACTGTTGTTTATAACTGTGTGTTTTGCAGGGAAAGGCAGCATGGCACAGTGGAAAGTCTACTTGACTAGGCCTCAGGAGATGAGTATTGTAACTCACAGCTGTCACCAGCTCACTGGATGGTTCTCTACAGATCACAGCCCCTTTCTGGTCTTTTATTTCCATAGCTTAAAATGAAGAGTTGAGCCATAGTCTCTTTGAGGTTCCTTCCAGATCCTTCTAGAGGTGTTTGAAATTATATGTACTGGTTTGCAACCTCCCTTGAACATCTTTTATGATCAATGCCTTGCCCTCTTTAAGCTAATAATAGGTTGAATCCTCCTGGATCTTTATATCCTAGAAGTCATGACTTCTATCTTAAAATAGAAATTGAGACACACGGAAGTGCAGAGTTGTAAGAACAGGAACGCTGTGGTGGAAGCAACTGCTTAGTCGGCTGATGAGCTGGGATTTGCCTTATGTTGAGGCTGTAGTAAAGGAGAATCTCCTAGAAGTGGCCACTTGCCCCTGTGAGGACAGGCTGTCCTACTTACATCTCTGTCGCCCTTGTTCATTGTTGGCTTTCAAATCAAACCATGTTGCATAGTGTAGAGGAAATGGAAGAAGGAAACTTGATTTTTTTAGCATCACAAAGGCCTCCTGCTGAAGAGTTAAGTCACATGCCTGAGTTATGTAATACAAGAGGCAACAGAAGAAATTGTAGCAGAGTCCGTTGGGGGGTTTGGACACTTGGTGTTGGGTGAGTTTCAAGGCAGGAGTAGGCACACTTATTGGTACCATTAGGGAAAGCTTAATGTGAAAGGTGAGGTCTGAACTGGTCTTTTAAAAAATTTTTTAAACGTTTTTATTTTGAGACAGAGCATGAGCAGGGGAGGGGCAGAGAGAGGGGAGACACAGTATCCGAAGCAGGCTCCAGGCTCTGAGCTGTCAGCACAGAGCCCCCGACACGGGGCTCGAACTCCTGGAGAGATCATGACCTGAGCTGAAGACAGATGCCTAACCGACTGAGCCACCCAGGCACCCCTGAACTGGGTCTTTTAAAGGGAGGGAGTAAAATATGGGAGGTAGGGAGGCACCTTTGGGAACATGAGCACTAGCAGTAGGAAAAAGCAAAGCGTGAAAAAAGCTCATTCAAAGAATGAGTAAACAGTGGAGCTTCACCCAAGAGTCGGAAGGAGGATGTGTCTGCTCCAGGGCACTTGAGGGTTTTAGCTGAACACCCCTGTGCAGGCCACCCCTTCTCCTGGCCAGCTGAGTGCCTGCTTTGTGCTCCAGCTGCTCGAGTTGCTCTGTGGAGAGCACAGGACAGTCTCTGTACCCTGGGAGCATACCTCTTGGCTGTCAGTAATTCTGTTACTCTCTCCGTCGTATTTTCAGGTAATTGGGTTTCCCCCAGAAAAACTGACCTTTAGTGTTCCCTTTTAAGGTAAGACCCAGAGAAACTCAGGCTGCAGCATTTGACCTGATTCCCTTAAACCTAGGCAGGAATCTAATTTTACTGAGTTTTTGATCTAGGAAGACTAACATGTAGACTCAATGTTGTGAATAGCACGTAATACTGTGACTCGAGGGGGGTGCCTGGGTGGCTCAGTCGGTTAAGTGTTCGACTCTTGGTTTTCAGCTCAGATCACCGTCTCATAGTTCATGAGTTCAAGGCCCATGTCGGGCTCCATGCTGACAGTGTGGAACCTGCTTGGAATTCTCTGCCTCCCTCTCTCTCTGCCTGTCACCCCCTCTCAAAACTAAAGAAAGAAAACTTTCTTTTTTTGTTTTAATATCGTGACTTTGGTGCTACTGGCACTCAGCTCTGTTTTGGTTACTATCTTAGCGGCGTGTGGCTTTTACATAGATGGTCATCCCTTCCCTGGGATTCACGGTGACAGTGAAAGGCTTTGCTCATTGGTGGGGTGTCATGCTGCTGGGTCTAGAGATTCTGCTGGCTGGGCTCATTCAAGCTGGCATTTTGTGCTTATATTTGCCATTTACTTCTTGTAATTGAGTCTGTTCTAAGGTCCTGTCACTGCCCCAAGGGAAGAAATAGATTTCAGAGAAGGCTTGCTTGTGGTTGGAGAGGTAGATTTGACCGTGGTGGGGTGAGAATCCTGGGAATGCCATCCCCCTCTTGGAGTGACCGTGGGTTCCTCTGGGAACATCTGACAGCTTTCCAGTGAGAGTAAGGTCCCAGTGGGGAAAGTTTCCTACCCTTTGTGCTTCCTTCAGATATGCTAATCTGTTTTCTTTTCTCTTTTTTTATTATATTTTTTAAATTTTTTTATTTTTGAGGCAGAGATAGAGTATGAGCAGGGGAGGGGCAGAGAGAGAGGGAGACACAGAATCTGAAGCAGGCTCTGAGCTGTCAGCACAGAGCCTGACGTGGGGCTCGAACTCATCCTGAGCTGAAATCGGACGCTTAACTGACTAAGCCACCCAGGTGCCCCTCTTTTCTTTTTTAAATCCTTGTTCTTTCTCAGGAGCTAATTTCCTTTTGCAGACTCTGCCACAAAGTGGTCCTATTTGCAAAGCCGTTCACTCTGCTCTTGCAGAGACAGAATGCCATATTCCTCCATATGCTCAGCGTAGTACTGCGTTCATGTCCTATATAGGTAGAGTTCAAGATGGCAACTGAGACATGGGGTAGGTTCAGACTTAACAGGCTGGCTATATCTACCTGGGCCATTTGTTGCCAAGAAAGCACTTAGAGACATTCCCCGAATGTAAATAAGCATGCACCTCAGCAGTTGTAGTCTGCCGAGAAATTACTGTAGAAATTGACACCGGCCAAGGCTCTTTTCTGGCCAGTGGGTATCTAAAGAACTCTTAGGAGGTCAAAACCAAAAACCACCACAGGAAAGCAGGTCACTTGGACCTTGGAGGTCCTGTTTCTGGTCCATCAGGTCAGTGACGACATTTCTTCATCCGGGAAACAAAATGACAACGTTTGGTGTAAGTCTGTGGTGTCTGTCTCCTTTCCTTTGGAACTTCAGACACCTTCCAGAAAGGCACTGGATCTTTTTGTTCTTTTTTTTTTTTTTTTTTTTCCCCAACGTGGCCATTTTTCTGTCTTCTGAAAGTAGGTGTGTCACTGGACATTCCACTGCTTGTTGTCTCCTCCAACCACCCCCCATTCCAAACCTGTTCCAGTCCTGAGGGTTTATTTATAACGTAACTATGGGATGTGATCCTAAGGAGCTTTTCATCCTCCATGGCATCAGAAAACGCCAACACTGAGTTTTCTACCCAAATCCCTCACTACCAAACACTGAAGAGAGGGACCATCTCTGAAACCATGGTCTCATTGTTTCTCAGCCCTAGAAGATGCCCTTGGGATGACCTCAAGTCTTGGATTGTTGTATTGCTTGTCATCTGTGGGCCAGCAGGGTGGCAGGTGGAAGCTAGAAAGAATGGGAAGGATTAAACCCCATTCAATAAGAAGAAAGGAATTATCTCCTTTATTTTTAATGTTTATTTTTGAGAGAGAGCATGAGAGGCACAGTGAGTGGGGGGAGGGGCAGAGAGAGAGGGAGACACAGAATCCGAAGCAGGCTCCAGGCTCTGAGCTGTCAGCACACAGCCCCACACAGGGCTGGAACTCACGAACTGTGAGATCATGACCTGAGCTGAAGTGGGATACTTAACTGAGCCACCCAAGCAACCCGGGAATTAGCTCCTCCTAAATCAGGTTACAAATGCGCCAAAGCTAGCAAATGAGAGTGGAATTGCCTTTGCCTCCCCAACTAGTAGACACTAATTTGCAATTAGTGGGATAACTGTCCCCAGGTGGACTGTGGCTGCTATTTAAGGTTGACTCCCCAGTCAAGCTCATTGTAAGAACACCTGAAAAGAGTTCTGTGGTGTGGGTGAGCCACTCCAGAAATTTCTGTAAACGTTTAAAGTGTTACTATAGAATCAGCAGCCAGAGTGGACACTCCTTTGTGTATAAGGAAACAGTGGACTTAGCCAGCGTCACACAGGGGCATCTCCCCTCATCGTGGTGTTCCAACTGGTAGTTCGGACTGTAGAAAAGGCTGTGAACCCCGAAATAAATGGCATGGGCCTCAGCTGCTTCCACCACAGTTATTGTGAGCCCCCCAGTCAGAGGTGAGTCTCTCAGACTCTCCTGAACGTTTCCCGACACGACAAGCAGTGCCCTGGCAGAGGGATGGCTTCCCCACGATCTGCTCCCCCACCTCAGCTCCAAAAAGTGCAGAGCAGGCAATTTAGCCACCCTGAGACCAGCTCTTTCCTTTAACTGAGGATCTGTGAAGCTGCCCGCGGGTGTTTCTTCCCAGGCCAGGGGTTTCCTTTTCATGTTACATTAACCAGCGTTTGCCTCTACAGGTTTGAATAATTGTAATTGTAATCCTTCATTCCTCTCCTCTGAGGCAAAAAGAAATAGATGGCTTCAATTTGGGGAAAATGCATTTATTCGTCTTGGACTTGAGCCTTCCAAATGCCAAGGTGGCAGGGGCTTTGGCTGTGGCCGGCTCCTTCTTGACGAGAGGACAGTTGGCCTAGGAGACTTGGGGAGCAAGGCAGAGTGTATAGATGAATGCTTAATGCTGAGGAGCAGAGGAGATGGGAGTGGGTAGGCCCCAGGAAGCAGGAAATGAGGTTTGCGGGGATTTTCTATCCTTCTCAAAGTCCTCACATTACTTCCTGTGTTTGTTGCCGTGTTTCCTAACTTTAAGTTAGCACTCAGGTCTAGTTAGTCCTTTTTAATGATACGTTTTTAAAAATAATTTTTTTAAATTACAGCTGGAAAAGTACCTAACATAAAACTTACATTTGTAACCATTTTTAAGTATATGGTTCAGCGCTATCAATTAAGTATATTCATGTTGTTGCGCAACAGAACTCAGAGCTCTTTCCCATTGGAAAATGAAACTCCACACCCACTGAACCACTCCCTTTCTCTCCTGGCAGCCCCTGGCAACCACCACCCCTCTTTGTTTCTGTGAATGTGACTACTTTAGATACCTATGTAAGTGGAACCCTATAACATTTGTCTTTTTGTGACCGGCTTAAGTTACTTAGTGTAATGTCCTCAAGGCTCATCCATGCTGCAGGCTGTGACAGAATTTCCTTCTTGGAAGCTGAATAATGCTCCATTGTGTGTACAGACCACATTTTACTTACCCATTCTTCTGCTGATGGATCTTTGGGTTTCTTTGAGCTCTGGGCTATTATGAACAATGCTGCAGCAAACAGGGGTGTGCAAATAGCTCTTCTTTTAATTCTTTTGGACATATAGCCAGGAGTCGGATTGCTGGATCACATGACAATTCTTTTAATTTTTTGAGGAACCTCCAGATTGTTTTCCATAGTGGCTGCAGCAGTTTGCATCTCTATCAGTAGAGCACATGGGTTCCAGTTTCTCTGCATCCTTGACAACACGTGTTATTGTGGTTTTGCTCAGAACTATCCTAATAGGTATGAGGTAATCTCTCACTGTGGTTTTGATTTGCATTCCTGTAGTTATTAGTGATGTTGATCATTTTTCATAGGCTTCTTGGCCATTCATGTATCTTTGGGAAAATGTTCAAGTCCTTTGCGTGTTTTTTGAGTTACTTGCTGCTTGGTGAACTGTAAGAGTCTTGGTATAGTCTGCATATTCACCCCTTATCAGAAATGTGATTTGCAAATATTTCCTATCAGTAGGTTGCCTTTAATGATCTATTGTAAGGAAATTTCTTCTGCCCACTGTTTGCCTTCATTTTAATGGGAATTTTGTTTTCTTGGTCTCTTCAAAATAGACTCGATTTTTATAATCTCAATTTAGTTACTCAGTGAAGACTACCCAGCTCTTCTCTGACCTGTATGAAAAGGTTTCACAGAGAATGGAGGAGGGAAAGTCAGGGGCATTTTCCTTCCAGCCTGTGAACAGTGGACCAGACTTGGGCAGCCCAGAAGACCGCTGGCCATGTCCTTTTCAGGGTAAACAGTACTCTCAGGCCTAGCAGACCCCTGAAGCCATTGGGTTTGCGCTGGAATCTCTGAGTCTCCCAGGAGAGCCTTATAACTCAGATCGCACTAAAGTCAATCTCAATCTCGCAGAATTTCTCTGACCTAGCTCTTGGAGGTTCGCCTGGAGCCAGACACCTATACATACTCTTGGGGCTCAGATAAAGTGACCGTTCTCTCTGTCCATGCCATCACCTCTGTGACCTCACCCTCCATTAAAGTTATGGCACATGAAATCTCTGTTCCTTGGGAGGCTTCATACACTGGGTTCCTGTGGTCTTGCTGATAGCTCTTTTGGGTAGGAACCACGGCTTGCTCCTGCTTGCAGCCTGTACAGTTCTGGAGACAGTTGACTGATGGCCTGGGAGAGGATTCCCATCTGGTGGGAATTTTTTGGTCCCACACCACGGTTCCCGGCACAGAGAGGAGGCAGGGAATTGGAGCACAATGCAAACTAAAAAAGACATAGGTCCTTCAGAAGAGTAACAGTTCTTGGCCTCGGGATGTGAACAGTGACTAGGACTGTGCTCTCCCTGAAGGTCAGGTTCTGCATGGGGGCATCTAGTCACAGCAAAGCACATGGGCAGAGTTCAAGTCCTGCCATTCGCAGGTGCAGCCAGCCTCCCAAGATTCTTTAGTTAAGAGATGAGAAGGGCTGGCCTCGCTAACAGACCCCGGGGTGCCTTTGGGAGGTTTCTTGGGCTTCAGGAGGGAAAGAGACCTTGACGGGACTTGTCTGGCTTTTAATAATCATTCCTTGGAAGACCCCCTCCATATCCAACGTATAACTCCTATCTTGTCATTCGGCCTTCGCTAGAAGGGTAGAGTGTGGTCTTGGTAGAAGAGATGAGACTGAGGTAAGGAATTTAGTTCCTTTGAGCCATTCTCCAGGGGAAGAACTATTTCCCAGTCTTCGAAGCTTTACGTTGCCTCTGCCCTGGAGTGAGAGGTTTGTGGAGGTTGATAATTAACTCAGAGGGACTGGTTGACTTCTTTTTATTGCAGTTTCACTTTCAGACAGACACTACCTTCTTTTGAGAGACATTTGTGACCCTTCCCACACCCTGAACTTGGAGCAAAAGGAGAAGGAAATTCTATCCTCGTCTATGCTTTGGGGATAGGAAAGTGAAGGAGGGGGCAACGGTTGTACCACCACGAATACAGATCTTGGATCTCTGCATCAAGTCGTTGTCTGTGTTTTGACCTTCCTCCCACCCAAGGATTCTAGTCTAAGTGTTCTCAACATTGATTTTACAGGAGGAATCCAGTTCACTCTAGTATATAAATTTCTTTGTGACAGTTTAATATTGTGAGCTATGAATTGATCCATTGTGTTTATTTTAAAAAATCATCTCTGTTGATGGGAAGAATTACTACCGAGATAATTCTATTGCAGAGAAGCTGCCCTATCTCCCTGACTGTGGCTTTCTGAGGTCAGTTATCTTAAACATTTTCCAAGCTACCTACACCCCTCATTCATCTCTGGCCCTTCAGCAGGCATTACAGTAATTACACTAGACGGCAGAGGAATTGTTACTAGATAACATCTTAAAATAGGGAAATTAGGAGCTAATTTTAGGCCATCTTAAATTAATGAGAATATTCTTAGTGGAGCGCTACCAACATAAACCTTTAAAAAATGACAAGTGGCACATATTGAAATCCTTTATCTGTGGGGCTCAGTACAAGCCCTCCAAGTACACCCAATTGCTATTATCTGGCCATTTGCTAGGGTGGCTTTTTTATCTTCCTAGGTTTTATTAAGTTTCCTTGGGGGGTTTGCCAGTGTCAGCAACCTGTCTTGGGTTTGGGGGGGGGAGCAGAGAATGAGGTTCTAAATGACAGAACTCCATGTATAAGATCATGTGGACCGAGAGGGCCCCAATGCAGCATGACAACTGGCAGACTCAGTGCCCCCCCCTGCCCGCCACGGCCTGGAGTGCAGCTCCTGCCTGGACTCAGCATCTTTGATCTTGTTTTATTAGCTTACAATTATTTTTCCTATGTGGGCATGACCAAGGGCTGCTTTTTAATGTGGTTGTCTCCAAACAGTTGATTCCTTTGATCTCAAAATGACTTTTTGGGGTGCCTCGGTGGCTGAGTGGGTTGAGTGTCTGACTCTTGATTTCAGCTCAGTTCATGATCTCACAGTTCATCAGTTCGAGCACCATGTCTGGCTTTGCACTGACAGCACAGAGCCTGCTTGGGATTCCCTCCCTCCTTCCCTCTCCCCCTCTCCCCCCCTCTCTCTCTCTCTCTCTCTCTCTCTCTCGCTGCTGCTCCCCTATGCTTGTGTACTCTCTCTCTCTCAAAACAAAATTTAAAAAAAATGACTTTTTACTTCTCCACATCTTAAACCTTGGCGGGGAAGGTGGGTGCAAGAAGTAGGAGAAGCCTGGACACTGACATGGCCCTGTTGGGTGTCTGATGCATTTATTCCGTATTGCATGCTACTTCTCTAATAACAGCAGGCACCACCCTCACCAGAAGCAGCTCTGACATTTCTATTTGGGAGTGGTCATTAGGGAGTACAGTCTATTTGAGAGGACTGGCATAATTTTATTTAAGATCAAGAAAGTTGTCCATACTGAAGAATGAGGGAGTACAGATTTAAGGTTATGGGGGAGGCTGAAGCCTGTGCCCTCTCCCACCCAGGGTTCCTCATTGATATTCCCTGATCTCTTTTTTTTTTTTTTTTTTTTTTTTTAAGTATTTGGTTTTTTGAGAGAGTGAGCAGGGGAGGGTGGGGGGGGGTGTGTGTGGAGGGGACAGAGGATTCAAAGCCGTGGCTCCACGCTGACAGCAGTGAGCCCAATGCAGCACTCAAACTCACTATGAACTGCAAGATCATGACCTGAGCCACACAGACGCCCCTCTCTCTTTCTTAATGAAACTTTTCTCTAAGAATGTGGCCTCAGACCTCACTCCCTGGGTTCAAATACTGGCTCTTGCACATACGGACCCTGACTTGGAGCACATTATTTAATCTCTCCAGCTTGTATTATTTGGAGTAATAAACCCTAGCTCTTGGTAGTTGCCGGTGCTGAGTGAATGAGAACTTATGAAGCTGTTGGGGCCAAGTGCTCAGTAGGTGCTCATTCAGCCAGTGGTGTGAATGAAAAAAGGCCCCTCTTCCGCCTACATTTCTGCTTCTCCACTGCCTCGGCCCAGTGACCTTGCCCAGTGGGCATGACGGCCCTGCTCGTTTGCAGCTAAAGCTGCTGATCTCGCTCGCCCCATCTGGCTTGGTGAGCTTTACTGCATCCATTCAGCTGTGCAGGTGAATCTCGGCTGCATGCCCCATTGGTCACTTGTGGCCCCCTCGTGTTTACCTCCCATAGTGTCTTTCGATCCTTTTCATTACTTGGTCACCACCAGCTTACTTCCCCCAGATCAGTTTTTCTCCGCCCTCCTGTAGGTTCAATGAGATGCACATCTGACTGTCATTTCTCAATTGTTTGTAAACTCAAACTCCATGAAAATGAATCAGAGAAACAAAACATCCTTAACCAGTATTAGGACAAGAAGATGCTTTCACCCATTGGGTGGATGTGGGGGGATAACAAAAATTGGTTCCAGCTTTCTGGAAGTCAATTTTCTTCTACCTTTTAAGAAACCATATTCTGACGTGATTCGTCTAGGATGATGTCATCCTACCAAAAGAATCATGAATTCAAAGATGTATATACGATATTTGTCACAGCATTGATAGCAGCTAAAAGTTGGAAGAAGAGGCAAAATGTCCTATAATAAGGGATTCGTGTAAATCGTGATTGACTTGTGTGGGGTGAGGGGAACACTGCCAGCCTATGAGGGGCCTTTGTGTGTTTTGGAACAAAGCAACCCTTTGGGTGGAGTGCCCCCTCCCAGGCTCAAGGGACTTCTGTGCTGGAGTTAAGGGTGGGACTGGATCGGCGGGAGAGAAGAGATGAGGGTGGCCTTGTTGGAAGTCCTAGTGATTGCTTCTGTAAGAGGAATGTGTCTCTGTTCTCCTCTGTCTTCATTCTGCAGGTTTGAGACATTTGAGGTGAACAGCTTTGAACAGTTCTGTATCAACTATGCGAACGAGAAGCTACAGCAGCAGTTCAACTCGGTAGGCTCAGCTCCTGACCCAGGGTGTCCAGGTGGGGACACCTCTCTCCCTGGGAGCAATGGCCTGGGGCACTTCTCCTCCGCCTGGGGTCAACCGGCTCTAGCTCTGCCCCAACCTTCTCTTGGTTTCTTGATGCTGCTCCAACTTTGCGGAGGTGCTTCATGTCACTTGGGAGGAGATCTGAATGGGGCAGTGGGGTTGAGAGGGTAAATGATCCTTCCCTTGGTTTTGCTGCCTACACCCCCTGACCCTGGGCTTCTAGGGTATTTGCTGAATTGCAAGCCGGTTGATTACTAGAATATTCTAGAGAAGGGTTCCCAGGGGAATGGGGATCACCTAACTGAGCATTCCTTTTCTGTAGCCATGTCTGGGACTCTAAACTCACATGGTTGAACTTGAGGGGAGATGGACATCAGGATGTGCCTGTAGTTCACTAACTTTGACCTTTTCACTTCTTCTCCTAGCACGTGTTCAAACTAGAGCAAGAAGAATATATGAAGGAGCAGATACCTTGGACCTTGATTGATTTTTACGATAACCAACCTTGTATTGACCTCATAGAAGCTAAACTGGGCATCTTGGACCTGTTGGATGAAGAGTGTAAGGTACAACTGATGATGCGCTCATTGTATTAGTTCAGTTCCAGGCTCGGAGGAGATGCAGGGGACAGCTGTGTGGTACAAGGGAGCATGTGAGGCCTCAAAGTGGAATTCTTTTTGCTATTAGCCCACCTTTAGTGTGCTGAGAGAAACCTTGGTGTCCGGTCTACATGCTAGAAGGTAACTGTGTTGGTGAGTGTGTACCTCTTTTGGCAGAGACTGGATGGTATGGACTGGCACGATATAATCGTGGTCTGGATTTGGTGCTGCAGATAGCCTAGGTGCGGAGAGAAAACCCCAACCTCTAGACAGGCATCCCCAGAGAAGGGACAGTGAGGGTCAAGAGCCCGCCCACCACCTGATGCTTGGTGGCAGATGGGGACCATAGATTCTTCCTGATCTAGCTTTTTGTGGATTCTACTTTGTAGGACAGGAGTGTTCTGAGTTGCTAGCATGGGGAGAACCAAGCAACCTTGGAAATGTGGAGCCAGGGGTATCTGACTTTTTTTAGTCACCTAACTTCTTTGGCCTTTGTTTTCCTGCTCTGTGAGTTTAGTAGGTTTGGATCTGATGATCTTCAGAACTTTGCCTGGTTTGAAGTTTGCTGACAAGAGGGTAAATGTATCCCCATTCCTCCAACAGTGGAAACTAACCAAAAAGGGGTGGAAACCACATGACGCTTGGTATTGCGAGGGAAAAACCCAGCTGATTTTACTTTCTGGTCTCATGTGTCTTGCCTGTGAAGGATTGGGTGCAGTTTGATGGTTTGGAGGATGAGGTGTTTCCCTTCCAGAAAAGTGCTCCTGCAGTTTCATTGCCTTTGATGATGAAAAGGAATGGTTAACAGAAAAGTAGAAGACAGAGTGAAATATGCTGAAATCCAGTTTGTGCATCTTTATTAATTTTTACTTTTTAATTTTTTAATGTTTTCTTATTTTGAGAGAGAGAGTGAGAAGGGGAGGAGCAGAGAGAGAGGGAGACAGAGTCCAAAGCAGGCTCCAGGCTCTGAGCTGTCAGCACAGAACCCTACATGGGGTTCAAACTCACAGACTGCGAGATCATGTCCTGAGCTGAAGCTGGATACCCAACCAGCTTAGCCACCCCAGCGGCCCTTTATGTTTGTTTTAAAGATTCTCTTATTTTTTTTTTAATTTTAGAGAGTGCACGCAAGCAGGGGAGAGAGAGAATCTTAAGCAGGCTCCAAGCTCAGTGCCAAGCCCAGTGTGCTTTCTGGGTTCAGTGTCCACGGCCAACAGCTCCCTTTGACACACACTGGGACCGTGCTCCCCTCCTCCGCTTCCTTGTGTGCTCCTATCAGTAACCACCTCCTCCCACCCCCACCCCACCGGCAACACCATGTCCTTGTTGTCCAGCCGGTCTAGCTTCCCAGGCCCTGGCTCCAGGTCTCCGGCCCTTCACTCCCTTCCCCGGTGCTGAAGGGTAAGGCCATACGAGGCCCTGAGGAGTCACGTGAATTCAAAGATGTATATCTTTGAATAAGCAAAGTAAGCACAGGTAGCTTACTTCAGGGGCTTCACCTAGTTCTGTGATGGAATGCTAACGATACCGTATATCCCCGGCACACGGTCTCTCCCTCCTTGTGTACACACACCTCTCAGAAAAAGGCTTAATGCTTCAGGATGATGGATTCTGTGAATCAAGCAGCTGCGTCTGATTTTCAGTGATTTGTCCTACCTTTAGCAGGCAAAATGGGAGCCCCTTGCAGGTTTGTTTTGGCTTCTGGTTTGGGGATCTGAGAGGTGCCACTGCCCAAGGGAACATGTCTTGGGAATGTCCGGTGAGAGTGGCAGGAACACAGGTGCAGGGACCTCAGACTGCTGTCCAGGGGGTAAGGGGAAGCCGGAGAAGTGCGGGCTGGGGAGCAGGTGGTTACCAGAGTGGTCGCAGGGGGCCCGAGCTGCAAACCACATTAGACAATTGGGAAGGTAACCTCCCCAAATCCCTGCACTTTGGAATATCCGTGTTGGAATCCGTTTGACTTCTGAGAAGCTAATGGAAAATCTGACTCTGTGTGGATGATCTCTGCCTTAATGTTCTGTGGAGCCTTCTCTCCAGGTCAGATTTATAAAATTAGGTGATTTTGGTTTAAGATTGCATCCGCCTCTGATTCCTGCCCCTATATTCTGTCAGACACCTAGAATGCATTATGCACCTGCCGTATGTCAGGTCTTGGGAGAGGAGGAAGGGTTCTCCCTGCTGGCCAGAAAGGATGAAAAGGGGGACAGGCTTGTGTTCTGAGGGGCTGGGCCTGAGTGTGTGGGGGTGGGGGCCGGGCAGGGCAGTTCCAGAGCAGGCTGGAGGAGGCCTAGACCACAACCCAAGGGCAGCAGAGTGACGGCTAAACAGAATCAAGGGAATGGGTTATTGGCATAGAAAGCATGCCATTCTCTTAGGTCTCATAGCTTCCTTGTCGCCGAGGCTTTGTGGAGGGGTGCGTCTGAGGAAAACCTGGATTTCCAGCCAGTCAAGCTGGTGTTGAGGGGGTGACGCTGCCCTTGGGACATTTTGGAACCTCACTGGCTGCTGAGGGCGTGGGCAGAGCAAGGCAGGCCAGATGAACACCAAATTAAAGAGTCATGCAAAAACCCCAGTGTGGAAATCTTTTCCTCCCAGATTTAATTGCTCTGGGAGTTGAGAGTGATTCAGGGCAATCTGATGCAGCTGCTGGTAGTAGGTAGCTTTTGCACCGACAGGTGTCACCTTTGTCAGAACTCCTGGAACCAGACCCTTAAAAAGGGCATGTTTTCCTGTAGGGAAATCCTACCACAATGAACCTACCTTTACGAAATAGGCCTGCTGCACCTTTCGGAAGTGCTGCTGGCTCTGAGCCTGGGCGGGGTAGGATGTCCCCTTGGAGTTGGCCAAGACCAGGTGACTTGGCATCCCTCGGGACTGTCCTGTGGGACTGTCCCAGACCTGTTCCTTCCCTCCGCTGTCACTCACGCTGTACAGAATGAGAAAGAATAGTGAGATTGCACCGTGAGGAATTGGGTTCTATGACCCCCATATGAAAGGACACAAAGCCAAATGAAGGATTGGACTCATGGTATAAAAGCAGCCGCTGGGAAAATCAGGTTTCCTGGAGAAGAGACACTGCATCAGGCAGAGCCAGTGAGCTGGGATCTAAATTAGAAATATGGAGATGGGGTAGCCGCAGATCTGCAGGAGCAGCACACGGGGAGCTCTCCCCAGAGCCTGTGAGGGGTGCCCATGGCTGCACAGGGGGCTCATGGAGAGCACAGTGAAGCACCCAGGCTTCCTTCAGGTGGAAAAAGCCTTCCTGCAGCCGTGGATTCATAATCAGCCCCAGACCAAGCCACAGACTACAGCTGCTCCTCAGTAACCAAGGGGTCAGGACACAGGGTGTTTGCTGATGGGAAATGGTTATTTCCAGGCTGCTTTTAACAAAACCCTGCCATTCCCAGTGCTCTCCAAGGCTGCTGTGGGGCTTGAGGGCCGCACGACATAAGCCACATTCAGACTGAGCATTCCCTGCCCTCCCTCTTGGCAGAACCTCAGTCATTGTTCCCTCCCTCTTGGTGGAACCAACTAGTTAGGGCTGAGGGGATAGGAGAGGTCAGCATGTGTTTCTTCCTAACTGAAACTTGGCATCGGTAGGAACTTTCTGGAAATGATAACCCCTGGAAGCAGTTCTTACAAGTGACACTACAGACACTCTGTTTGGACAGTCAGTGTTAGGGACCCTCAGGGCCATGCTGAGGCAAGAGGCAGGCTCTGCCCTGAGTGGGTAGGATTCTTTTGTTTTAGGGACCCGCTCTTGGAAGAGCTGCCTGAGGGTGGACGGCGGACTGCGAACCTTCCAGTAACTCACTGCTGAGGCAGTGGAGGGAAAGCATGCTGAAGGTCTCTGCTTCCTCACCTGGGTCCAGCCTGCTCTCACAAGAGCTTACTTAGTATTAGGGTCAAAGGTTCGTAGTTGCTTAAGTTGCCCTGGAGGTCTCCTTGTCCAACAGGTTGAAACCTTGAGAAGGGAGGCCTTCCTGTGTGTGTCCGTTCATCTGCCCAACAAGCCCCACGTCCCTATGTAACCAGCTGACTCCCTGCCCTTCGCACATCTCTGAGGGGTCAGGCATGCACCACAAGTTGTCACTGTGGTGACTGAGATGGAAAAACTGAGGAGGAGGTGACTGAGAAAGTGTTGTAAGAAGCATCACCTAAAGGACTGTTTAAGCAGAGAAGTTGGATTGTGGGGGACGGGAGCTCTGCTGGGCAAAGGGAACGTCACGTCAGAAGAACTTGAAATGGTCTGACTTCTCCAGACCCCATGGCAGGTGAGGGTCTCATGAAGGTGGAAAAGTCAAGTCCTGGAATGGGCATTGGGGGTGGCAGCCAGGAGGGGAGGAAGGAGTCTGAGAGAGAGTGCAGTGAGCTCCTGGGCTCCAGGGTTACAGCCCAGCCTGCTGGGGAAGAGGTGCCGTGGAGCCCAAGGTCTCCCGCTCTTCCCTCTTCCCTATTTCTTTAAACTTTTATAATTTCAATAACAGTAAAATCAAGTATTAATGCGTTTTTACCAGCTTTATTGAGTGTAATTAACATACCACACTATCTGCTCAAAATATACAATTCCCTGGTTGGCAGTATGTTCAGAGTTGTGCCACGACTCCCACAACAATCAATCGATGACAGGCTCCTGGTCCAGTGCCCTCTTCACGTTATTTTGAGGAGAGAGTAAGGCCACTTGCATGAAGCTTGTAAAGGATGTGATTCAGCATATTTCAGAGCTACTGATCGCCCAGCCCAGATTTTATCAAAATACAAGATTTGCTCTCTTTCTCCTATGTTCATTTTGAATCTTTTTTGGAGATAAGTGCCTTCCCCCTAACCCTGTCTTGGTGGCTGCCTTTAAAGCTGTTGTCGGGCAGGAAAGCACGGTAGCAGGGAGGACGTGGTCCGGAGCCAGCCTGTCCTGGTTTGAACCCCGGCCCTGCTGCTTCCCAACTGTGTGAACTTGGGCAAGTTCCCTAACCTTTCTGTCTCGGTTTCTTCATCTGTAAAATTGTATAAACATAGTGCCTAGCTGATAGGATTCTTGTGAGGATTAAATGAGTTGATGCTTCTAAAATGTATAGAAAACTGACAGATTGGAAGTGCTATGGGCATTCGCTGTTAGTATTAATTGTTGTGAATTCCTGCTGGCCCTGTTCCTTGCTGGTGGTGGTCAAGAAAGAAGACCCTTGTCAGGAAATGTATAATACTGTTTTCCCGCTTTGTTCGTTGACTCACGCCAGTCTGAGTGAGGGAATACATAGGATTATGGCATTTACTAACAGAAGTCCAATTTCATTGTCAAGACAAGATGATTTTGATGCTGGCAAATGCGTTGACCTAGGTGAGTCTTCTCTTCGCAGTCCTGCCCTTCCTGTTCTGTCTGCCCCGGTTCTGTCACTGTCCAGTCCGCTGTATTCCTGTCCTGACCTCCAACAGCCCTGCCTAGCTCACCCTTCTCCTCCCCTGTACCTGCTGTTTCTAAACACAGAATACTTGAAGACAAATGTAAAATCGTATACATGAAAGTGCTGAATCGGATGTATTTTGTCTGCTTAACACAATTAATAGCCTCTGTCAAGAAAGTTTTCTTTTTTTGAATTCCCTACGGCACTTAGCAGTGGGTACTCAATAATAGTTACGTTAAATTGAAAATGAGAAAAATCTGTTTACTTACTCTCTGAGAAATGTGTTCTTAAGCGTGTGAGCATTTTTTTTATGCCGCAGATTGTTAGTTTACTAAACAAATCCCTTTTTAAATGGCTGGTGTAAGGGTCACCTTCAGCCCTGCCTCATCCACATGTACAGTGTAAACTGATGAATGGCGGGTCCAGTTGTGACCCAGGGCTGGGGAAAGGGCGTGTGCAGTGGTCTTCAAGGATGACAGAGGAGAGTAGGTACAGGTAACTGGTAGAGTTACCATCATCCTGGACAATTTGGACAGTGGTTACAGTGACTGTGTTCTGTCTTCCACAAAGCAAGATGCTTTTTGGTTTTTTGAAGCCAGCTCTAAAGATAAAGAATGCTTAATGTATGCTTAATGCCCTTCAGAATGCTTAATGTAGTGAAACATGTAAATTTGAGGATGGCAGAGAGTACTATGTAGCTCATTCGCTAGGTACTTAATACCTGGTGTGTGCCCAGAACCCAATTCCTTTTGTTTTTTTGAGGGAGGGTGCAAGTGAGTGAGGGGAAGAAAGAGAAGCGGGGCTTGTGTTTTACCTGAAGTGGGGCTTGAGATCACGAACCATGAGATCATGACCTGAGCTGAAGTCAGATGCTTAACCAACTGAGCCACCCAGGCGCCCACCCGGAACCCAAAGAATCCTCAGTTCTTTGAGGGGCAGGTGAAAAAACAGTGAGGCATACTCCTTGAGCCTAATAAGCTTGCACTTCGCAGCGACAAGGCAATGTACAAAAACCAACGGCGAACTGGATTAGTGTATGTGTAAGTGCTTAATCATGAGGGATTCCAAAGTGAGATCAAGAGTGGCCAGGATGGGCTTCAGAGACGAGGACAGACTTGAGTGGAGCCTGGACAGTGGTGTTTAGATGAGCATAGAGGGGGGCTCTCCTGCTCTTGGCATTGGGCTGAGTGAGCAGGGACGTGGTGCTAGCGGTAGCCGTGGCACATTCATGACACTGAAGTCACGGGCCCAATGGCAGGGAAGACACAGGGTCACATTTGTCCCAGCTCTGCTCTTGTGACCTTGGGCTCCATGCTCATGCTCTCCTAACCCCTTCAGTGGCTACCAACCAGCAGGCTCTTTGAGGCTCGGTGCACTCCTACGGACACTACTGGAGCCTGCCCACATGGCGTGTGGAAAGCATGGCATACGGGATCCAAAGTGTTCGTGGCCGAATCTTGTTTTCCTTGTCCAGTTAGGGTCCAGGTCTGAGAGCTGAATCCAGCCCCTGTGAGGTCAACTTACTGGTGGACTCCCATCTCCCTATGGCATGGCTCTCTGCTTGCTTCTTCCTTTTCACACAGCACTCTGCCCTCTTCTATGTTTTTGCAGGTCCCTAAAGGAACTGACCAGAACTGGGCACAGAAGCTCTATGACCGGCACTCTGGCAGCCAGCACTTCCAGAAACCCCGCATGTCCAACACAGCCTTCATTGTGGTCCACTTTGCTGATAAGGTGAGTGTCTTTGTGGGCTCTGTGCTCTGTGGGCTCCCCCTGCGTGGGCTCCCCTTGCGTGGGCTCAGGGCTCACAGGGAGTGGTTTCGATTGAAGTGGCCTAAACCTTTCTTAGGTAGGGTCCTCTTGTACCCTTTCTTTCCTTTCCCACACCCCTCTGTGATCCATCAAAGTGTCACCACACGGCAGAGCCCCAGGCGGTGGAGGGAGGCTCTAGCTACCCAATCATATGCTTAACCATTATTTACTGAGGGTCTCTTCCCTGGGAATGCAGGAGCCGTAAGATAGTCATGAATCTCCCCTGGACAGAGGAGAAGGATGCAAGAATAGAGTGGTGCCCTTCTTTGGGCAACTCCTTTCCGAGGAACTGGTGTGCACAGAATTCTGCTACATGGAGTTCTGTTCTGTTTGTGCGAGCCCGTGCTTCCCAAATTTTAATCTGCACATAAATCATCTGGGGTCTCGTTAAAATGCAGATTCTAATTTAGTGGCCTTTTCAGCACCATAAGATGCCTTGGGCCATCTTATGGGAACTCCTTTTTTGAAACAATGTTTTTCCACAAAATGAATACTCAATTTGCTCTGTGTAATTCCTGATCACGTCTTGGGTTTGCATTTTAAAAGGCAACATCTGTGGGTTCCCCAGTTACTCACAACTGGTCAGAAAACAAGTATAGATGAGCCGAAAGGATTTAAGTGCTCAAGCAGCTGCAGAAGGCTCCAGGTCAGGCTGAAGCGCTTGACTTCTGTTTCTGTTTCCCTCTGGGGCCCCAGGTGGAGTACCTTTCAGATGGTTTTCTGGAGAAAAACAGAGACACGGTGTATGAAGAGCAGATCAACATCCTGAAGGCCAGCAAGGTAAAGGGCGTCAGAGATGGGGAGCTAGGGCAGGACCATCCATGGCCAGGGCTGCGTGTGGTGGTTGGGGGCCCTGCTCTGGAATGGTGGTAGGCAGGGGGAAGGCGAAGCGGCTGGTAGGTTATTTCCATCTGAAAACACTTGAGGATGGCGTGATGGAGGGAAGAAAGGAGGTGGTGGAGGATGGGGGGTGGCGGGGGGGGGGGGGGGGTAGGGTTGGCAACTGGGAAAGATCCCAGCTAATGGAGGGACATTGTGAGGGGTGGGGGTACCAGAGGGGACCATCAGGAGAGGGTACAGCAGTGAGTGTATCCATGAAAATGTCACTGGAGTTTATTATGTCTCTTGTCATCATGTCCTACCTGCCAGTATAAAATGATTGAAATCCTCTAAGATCCTTGGGGCGCCTGGGTGGCTCAGTCGGTTAAGCGTCCAACTTCGGCTCAGGTCACGATCTCACTGTCCGTGGGTTCGAACCCCGCGTCGGGCTCTGTGCTGACTGCTCAGAGCCTGGAGCCTGTTTCAGATTCTGTGTCTCCCTCTCTCTCTGACCCTCCCCTGTTCATGCTCTGTCTCTGTCTCAAAAATAAATAAATGTTAAAAAATAAAATAAAAAAAAATAAATCCTCTAAGATCCTGGTATTCATGCATCTAATTTCTGCTTAGCACCTACAGAATCTTCCTATAAGCAAACACTTAGATGTAATAGAAAGGGGGCGCTTGGGTGGCCCAGTGGGTTAAGCATCTGACTTCGGCTCAGATCATGATCTCACAGTTCGTGAGTTCAAGCCCCGTGTTGGGCTCTGTGTTGGCAGCTCAGAGCCTGGAGCCTGCTTGGGATTCTGTGTCTAGCTCTCTCGGCCCCTCCTCCAGTTGCACTCTGTCTCTCTTTCTCAAAAATAAAGAAAATTTTTAAAAAATTAATATAAATAAATGGAATCGAAGGTAGAATTTGAGGGAACGTTAACTGTCTCTTATCTACTTAATTTATTGTGAGCACAACAAAAAGACAGCAAATTACTGTGTCCATTCCACAGGCAGAGGTTACAAGGCACCGAGTCACCTAAGCAAATATTAAGCACCAACCTTGTGAGGCACTGCCCCTACACAGCTCGCATCATACAAAGGTGGATAAGACAGATTCTACCTTGTAGGTGCTTATATCCTAGTGGGCTATGAGTGGCAGATAACCACCCAGGAGCTGCACAGCAAGGAGATGCAGGGAGAGGGCCCTGCAGCCACGAGAGGCGGGGGCACCGCCATTCCAGAAGGCCAGCATACTGATGCACGTGCTGTTGGTGGCTGCAGCCCTTCAGAGAAAACCCAGAAACAGACTCGCCAGGATTTGGGAGGCTTTCTCCCAGACCTCGTGATACTGCACTCCCTGCGGGGGCCTGATAACACTAGACATTGCAGATTAATGGCTTTTTGTGATAAGCTTCAGACAAATGGCAATAGGGGGAGATGCTGGAATGGAGAAAGTACACCAACCAGAATGGACCCAAGGACAGAAGGACAAGTAAAGCCCATTACATCACATGACCCCAAGCAAGGGCTCTAGGGAAGTTTTGGCTTCGTACCAGCATGTGGGTGGCTCGGGGCAGACCCCGGCTCAGTGTCCTCTCTGGATATCTGCACCATTAGTTACTGAGGGAAATTTGGGTAAATGTGTGTATCACTCTGGAATTCAACACAAGATCAACCTCTCAGCTTGCCAAGTCTGCAGCTCTGTAGTCCGTGGTCGGTAATAGGGCTTGTTCTATTCTGTGAAAGGGAGGTGGGGACAGAGGAGGCACAGGCCACAGGGAGAAAAGCACAGGGAGCTACCAAGGCGTGAGCTCTTGGAGCACGTTGCTTCATCGTGCTTCAACGCTTGCAGCCCTGTGACCACCTGTTAGTGACACAGTGACGTCAGAAGCTGAGAAACTTCACTGTTTTGTTAGAAGTTTCTCCTTCCAGGTAGGAGCACAAGTGAAGGGTGGGTGGGGAGTGGTAACGAATACATGTAGTTAAGCTCGTGGATCTTACAGTCTAGTGAAAAAGACAGGGATTTGTGGTATGGAAAAAGAAGTTTGTTGGGGTCCCCAAGACCACCCCCAGATTCAACTATTTGCTGGTAACACTCACAGAACTCAGCAGTTAAACCTCAGGCTCTGACTTATTAGATCAGAAGGATACATAGCACATCAGCAAAGGGCAAGGTACATGGGGTGAAGTCGAGGGAAAACCGGGCCCAAGGTGATAGGAGTCCTTTTCCAGTGCACAGAATGTGCTTCATTCCACAGCAGCGAGTTGTGATGTGAAGTATAGACTAGGGCAGCTGGTCTGAGCAGAGGTGTTAAGAGTTTTTTATCGGGAGTCCGTTATGGAGGCACCCTTTGCCTGGCATGTACCGAAATTTCAAGACTCCCAAAAGGAAGGCAGGAGTTCAACATACGCTGTATTGTTTGCATGAACCTCTTGGACCCAGTGAACCATTCTTACCAGGGATTGGTGAAAACCCTCCCAAAATCAAGTTCCCAGCCAAGGGTCAACCTTACAAGGAGGCCCTCCCAGGGATAGCAGTCTTAAGTGTGCCGTGTTAGGTCTTTACTGAATAGGAGTGTCATGTTAGTTTGGGGGTACTGGGTTTTTATTAGAAATGAGATATAGACTCATAAATTCAAGTAGCATAAATCATTCTCTGCCATTCCTTGACCCACCTTTTCATCAGTTACCATTCTGCATAGACAAGCATGTTGGTACATCTTTGTAAGATTGAAATGAATCCCATTATATATAGTTCTTTAGTTTTTCACTTATATCTTTGCTGTCTTTCCACATGAGTGTATCATTTTTTTAATAGTTGGTATTTTGATAATTCAGATAATCTACAATGAATTCCCTTTGCATACATCTTTTCTTTGTGCAATTGCATCAGTCAGGTAAGTTTTTAGAAGTGAGGTCAGTGGTTCAAAGAGTATGCATGTCCCATTTATAGATAGTCCTAGATTGGGCATGTAGGATAGGTCCATGATCTACTCTCAGAAGATTATGGTCGTCCTTTTCCCTACCCACCTACTGCACTCCAGCTTTCCTCTTGACCGACTAATCTTTCTAAAGAACCAGTGACCTTGTTGCCAACCCCCAGCTGCATCCCAGCACACCCTCACAGGTGCCGTGATGGTGGCCAGCAGCATTCAGAGATTAAGAGGGGCTTCCTGTCCTCCCAGACCCTGGCAGGAGGAGGACTAAGAACTCTCCACCCTGAGCCCATTCCAGACATCCCAGAAAGTAGAAGGCAAAGACTGAAATTAGGTCACTGTAAACCTACAGATGGGCCCGACACAGACCACAGCTACAAATCAAAGAGTGGCTCCAACTGTGCTTTGAATCCTTTGGACAGATGGACATGTCTGGCAGCACCTGTCGTGGTAGCATTTTTGAAACTCATTGTTCATTGAGCCTCTGTCATCTTTAAAAGTTTGTTTTTATAGCAGTCCTAGAAGGTTTATGTTTCCAACTCCGTATTACAAAGAGAAAACTACCTGGAAGGACCCAAAGCCCTATGGCATAGAGTTAATGCCCAGTTTTGGGGTTGGTTTTCTTCTCCCTAAGCACAGATAAGTCTCGAATCTTATATGTAAACTCATAGTTTTATTTGAAGTATTTTTATTTTATGGGAGATCTATTAGCTTTTTTCTTTTTTTTTTTTTTTTTAATGTTTATTTTCGAGAGACTGACAGAGTGCAAGTGGGGGAAGGGCAGAGAGAGAGGGAGACACAGAATCCAAAGCAGGCTTGAGGCTCTGAGCTGTCAGCACAGAGCCCGACACCGGGCTCAAACTCACAAACCATGAGATCATAATCTGAGCCGAAGTCGGACGCTTAACCAACTGACCCACCCAGGCACCCCTCCTATTAGCTTTTTTCTTTGGTGTGGCACCCCTGATAAGAAATTAAGAAATCATTGTGAATAATTAAGCAGTAATGGCTGCAAGACTCCCACGTATCCTACCAGCCAAAGGGATGTTTGAAGAACTCCCACCAAGAGCAACGAAATAAAACAGTGTTAATGAGAATGTAATTAGTAAAGCTATTTATACTAAGAGGTTATAATGTAGCTAATTGCTTTCTCAGCTATTGGAGAGCTATAAATAGAGACTTAGGAAGTGCTTCTTTAAAACATGACTTTAAGTCATTAAGAGACTGATTTGTTTCAGGTAGTAAAGATGGAGATTTCTGCCTCCCAGTGTTGATGATAAAAAACAGTATTTTATCTGGGGGAAAAAAAAACCTCAAAAGGAGCATATGTTTAAGATTTCTGGGTGGCTCAGTCAAGCGTCTGACTTTGGCTCAGGTCATAGCTCACAGTTTGTGGGTTCAAGCCTCACGTTGGGCTCTTGTGCTGACAGCTCAGAGCCTGGAGCCTGCTTCGGATTCTGGGTTTCCCTCTCTTTCTGCCCCTCCCCTGCTTGTGGGTGCTGACTCCTGATTTTGGCTCAGGTCTTGATCTCATGGTTTGTGAGTTCAAGTCCTACATCGGGCTCTGCACTGATAGTGCAGAGCTTGCTTGGGATTCATTCTCTCTCTTCCTCCCTCCCTCCCTCCCTCTCTCTCTCTCTCCTCCCCCTTTGTTGCTTATACTCTGTCTCAAAATTTTTTTAAAAAAATTAGTTTTTGAACTTGTGTGTTCATTTTCTGTGAGTAAATACCCAGTAGTGTAATTACTACATCATGTAGTAATTTTTTGAGGAACCACCATACTGTTTTCCACAGTGGCTGCAGCACTTTGCCTTCCCACCAACACTTGTTATTTCTTGGGTATTTTTTAGTTCAGCCATTCTCACAGGTGTAAGGAGCTAGCTCATTGTGGTTTTGACGTGCATTTGCCTGATGATTGGTGACGTTGAGCATCTTTTCGTGTATCCATTTGCCATTTGTGTTATCTTTGGAAAATTGCCCATTCAGGTCCTCTGAATTAAAAAAATCAGTTTTTTTAAGGTTTGTTTATTTGAGAGCGCCCTACAGTGCCCAAGCAGGGGAGGGACAGCAAGGGCTAGAGAGAGAGAATCCTAAGCAGGCTCTCCTGAGCCAAAACCAAGAGTCAGATGTTTAACCGACTGAGCCACTCGGGCACCCCTGAATTTTTAAACACTTTTAAGGGTATTTGGAGTGCTTCCTATTTAAGATCATTTGGTGTTGGTAGTTAAAAAAAAACAAAACAAAAAACCTGCCACCAATATTGAGAAAAAAAAAAAAAAACAGGTTACTATGTAAGAGAGAACTTCTTAGTCAATAAAACAGTATCATCATCCCCTTTCCAATACAGGAAAGTGCACCTCTTTCTTTAACATTAAGAAAAAAAAAATACTGAGGCTTTTCCTTCAAAGCTCATTTAAAACCCCTGCAAATGAAATATTTTTTAGCTAAAAATTGGAGATTTTTTTCCCCAAAGGGTAGCACTGGCCAGGTGACAGAACAGCTGGAAAACAAAATATTTTTTTCATTAGGTTTACAGCTAGGTTTTTAAAGATAAGGTTTTGGGCAAGAGATTCTAATCAAACGGTTATTCGAGCATGTCTTTTAGTTTCATGGGTCTGTTTTGAAGGAAAGGTGGTTTATGTTCTCACAGAAGCAAACAGGCATGATTTCCAAGGTAACAGCTGTGTATACAGCTGTAATTGACATTTTTCTTAAACTATCAAATGGTTTTTAAAAAGTGTTTTCATACTTCTTTTAATCCCTCTTCAAATAGATTTGCCTCAGGCTTCTTAAAATCTATCTATAGACTTAAATAGCAGAGCATGCCCAAGCCAGTATCTTTGGACACTTGGAAATAAGTGACAACATCAGGGAAGTGCTTGGTTTGTTTGAAGGTATTATCTGAGTGTTTTCATAGTTGGAGGGAGCACATTTTCAGAAAGACCCAGATGGATGTTGCTCTCTAGGACTGCCCTACATGAATTGTGGTGGTTACGTTATTGGTCACTCAGCTCATAAATAGACTTTCCGGTGCTTCTAAAGCATAACTGGAGTTAGTCAATTAAAGGGAAAGCTTTCTCGGAAATTCATCCTTTTGTGAGAATTATTAAGCAAGAGCTTGGTGTAACTACTCCTCATTGAGACTTGAGGTTGGTTTATAGTTGCAACACTGCTGAGACCAGGAGGTCCCTGTCTAGCCCAGTGGGTGGATGGGGTTGGGTGGTACAGTCATCAGTATTTGTCTGTTCTTTCACTGCTGCCTATAGCCCAAGGTTGAGCATATGGTCCTGTGCTCGAACTCTAGGTGTCTGTTCTTGGAGTTTATAAAGTTCTCAGTAGAATGTAAAGCCTACCCTTTTTTCCTAGAGTTGATGTCCCAAACTCCTCTCCCTCGCCATCCCAGATATCCTGCCATTTCTAAATGCAATCTCAAGAGCCGAGACTTGGAATTAAAACATAGCTTTTAAAATAAAATGCAGATTGTCCAGACTAAACCTTTGTTGGGTTCTTTCCCAAAGTGTAGCATAGGGCCAGCGTGAGATCTTCTGATTGAAGCAACAGAAAGGTGCTTCAATTTTAAAGTATTCCTACTGTTGATTCTGATTTCAAAGTTCCTTGTGCGGTTCTAATACATTCTCCTGGCCTTAGAAGTTAATAGAGTTTTCAGAGAAAAAGCTACTATTCATGATTTCTGTAAAGTAGACTCCTGAAACAGTGTAATCATGCATGTAGGAACTTCTACCCTTGACTCAAACATCTTCCTAAATCCATGTCAGGAAGTATGTGAACTAGAATAGTTTAATCAGTATTTTGTTTAGACATGGCAGACTGAATGAATCTGTGATGTCTTTAAAACGTCGGCTGGCCTTTAGTTGCTAATTATTTCCCTGTGGAAATTTCTCCGTGCCAGTCTGACTGGGCACTTGACACTTCCTCACATGTGCCTTCTCTCTCTGGCATCAGATCCCCCTTCCATCCCTCCTGTGCCCAGACTGTCTCTCCCCACCTCCCAGTCTCTTCTATTTTGCCACTGACCCATGTTTTCAGTTGTTATGTGTGTGTCAGTGAGGACCCACGAATCTTTAAACGAGGAGTTGCTGGATATAAGGTTTGTATTTGGAGAAGACTCTGGCTGATGGGAAGACAATGTTGGGATACAGGTGTGTCTGGAGGAGGGCACTCAAGCTCTAGGCACCTGCAGTGGTCTGGGGGAGCTTGGGTAGACTTCAACTAGGACAATAACATTCTGGTGATTAAGGCCTACTGGACCCCGACCATGGACAGAACTTTGTAATTATTAGGATAGGAAATGCTATGTTGGCAGGCTATCTAATGTAAATTTAGGAAGTTTGGAGGCCCCTGGGTGGCTCAGTCGATTGAGCATCTGACGTCGGCTCAGGTCACAATCTTGAGGTTCGTGAGTTCGAGCCCCTCTTCGGGCTCACTGCTGTCAGCGCAGAGCCTGCTTCAGATCTTCCATCTCCACTTCTCTTGCCCCTCCCCCACCTGTGCTGTCTCAAAAAAAAAAAAAATTTGGGAAGTTGGTGGGTGAGGGCCATTTGGGCCGTGTCAAATTTGGAACACCCACAAGGAGGAAGATATGGAGCAGATAGTTGGCACTGTGGGTCATGGGTGTGGAAGAACATTAAGACTGGAGAGACAGGCTGGCGGGGGTTGGGGGTGGTAGTTGAAGCCATAGGTGTGAAGGAGACTGTGCAGGGAACCAGTGTTAGAAAAGATAAACGGTAAGGACCCTGTCCTGGGAAACAGCCACAGGAAGGGGAGATGTGCAGGAGGATGGGCCCATGGAAAGGAAGCTGGGCTGTATGGTCGGGGGAGAGGGCCTCAAAGAGGAGGTGTGGGCCCCTCAACAACATCAAGTAGGACCAAGAGTGAGGCTGTACCCCTTCCAGCCGATGGATTTAGGAGGTTGGGTCCCCGGAAGGCGTTCTCAGGATCTATTTCAGCAGTATGGGGGGCAGACCATGGAGTGCGGGGTGAGGAAGGATGACAGAAGGTGGTGTCTCTGGACCCCTTGCCTGAGATAGAGAGGGAGAGCCAGCTGGACAGGGAAGGCTACGTGTTTAAGGGAAGTAGCCTGGGAACAGGGAGAGAGAGAAAATGCAGGAGTCTAAGTTAGGCTGAAAGGAATCACCTTGCTCAGTTCCCTTATTTTTATGTATCGGAAAATTTAAATCTAGTAGGGCCATGGGTCACAGCTAATGAAGTGGCAGAGTCAGATCTAAAAGGTCTCCTGACCCGAGGTGCCTGGGTGGCTCAGCTGGTTGGGCGTCCGACTTCGGCTCTGGTCATGATCTCGCAGTCTGTGAGTTCCGAGCCCCGTGTCGGGCTCTGTGCTGACAGCTCAGAGCCTGGAGCCTGCTGCTGATTCTGTCTCCCTCTCTCTCTGCTCCTCCCCTGTGTTCGTTCGTTCTCTCTCTCAAAAATTAATAGACATTAAAAAAAGTAAAAAAAAAAAAAAGAAAAAGTAAAGTGTCTCCTGACCCTAGCTCAGTGCCCATTCTATAGCACCTCACTTCCCAGATACCTGCTGAGCTATTGGCTTTTCTGTCTCTTAACTGCTCTACTGTAGTGCCTTGTTTGCAGTGGACTTCGGTCTCTTTGTTACACTGCAGCCAGAGAGAGCTTTCCCAAAAGATCACTGGTCACTGCTACCCTCTGTTCTATGGGCTCTGGAGCCAGGCTGTCTGGGTGCAGATCCTGGCTTTGCCACTGACTAGCTCTGTGATCTTGTACTCTGAGGCTTTGTTTCCCCATCTGTAAAATGGGTTGTAATAACCAAGTGGTTATTGGGAGAATTAAGTGAATTTTCATATATGCTTTGCACCTTCTAAGTGCTCAGCAAATGTTAGCTGCTCTTACTTAAAAAAAAAAAAAAAAAATCTTTAATGGCTTCACATTGCTTTCAGGATAAAGACCAAAATGTTCAAGGATTTTGTATGAGCTGGTCTTCCTTGCTTCCCACCCTGCCCTGCTTCACGGTGTATCCAATAGCTGTACTGGCTTTATATGAGTTCCCCCAGATATGTAGAAACTTCCTAACATGCTTTCCTACCCTCTGAATAACCCACTACCTCAAACTTCCCTTCATAAAAGAAGTCTTTCCTAATTTCTGCTCTGGGGCTGTGATTCAGTCATGTGTTTCTGTTGTTTATTTCCTTTCGGATGCTCATCATCTTGTCATTAAGCTTTTAATTGTGGGGTTAATTGATTAGAGTTCACCTTCTATGCTAGATCATAAACTCCATGATCCATAAGAGGCTCGGTTTTTCTTCATTTTTTGTGTTCCCAGCCCCAAGCACAGTATTTATTTGTTGCATATTTGGTGGTGAGTTAAGTATTCGTAAGTGAAAGAACAAACCAGTCAATCTAGTTTTTTTTTTTTTTTAATTTTTTTAATGTTTGTTTACTTTTGAGAGAAAGAGCACGAATGGAGAGGGGACAGAGAGAGGGAGACATAGAATCCGAAGCAGGCTGCAGGCTCTGAGCCGTCAACACAGCCCCATGCGGGGCTCGAACCCACAAACTGTGAGATCATGATCCAAGCTGAATTGGACGCTTAACCAACCGAGCCACCCAGGCACCCCATCCATCTATTTTCTTAACATTCAGGGACCTAATGTTTATTTTCTCTTCTTTGAAAGCACATGGAAATGACGAGTTAATAAATGTATCATCTTTATGATGGCACCTGCACATTTTTAGCCACAGATTTCTTAAATCCTGAGTTGTCTTTATTCCTCTGACAGCCTGAGTACCTTCCCCTATAAAAAGGCAACATATATGATTTTGAAATACCCTGTATGAAGAGGAAGTTGATCTATTTCAAAAATGCTGAGCATAGGAACTGAATTGTCACCTGAAACCGGGAGACCTCCTTAATGATTTCATTGGGGTGACCTCCCGAGCCATCTGGCTGATGACGAGGCCCTATGGTGGGGATTCAGGGAGTCCTTTGCTCAGGACTGTGTAGCTTCCCCTAGTGCTATCATGGTGTCACCAGCCCATTTCAGCCACAGAAGAGCCCGTAGTGAGGATGGACTTGAGCTGCTTATCTGAGATGATCCTTGGCCTTAAGGTCATTGGTTGTTGCTTTTAGACTGTGCTTCAAACCCAGACCACGGAGTTAAAGAAGCACAACCTTTATTTGCAGGTAGATAGCTGCAGTAAAAGGTGGAAGTCAGGAGCTTCTGATGGAATGCTGGTGAAAAATGAAAAGTGCGAAGGGAGAACGGAACTTAATAGGACACATGTGTTTCCTCCAGCACATGCACGTGCGTGCACACAGTTTAACTGCTTTGTTTGTAACCCATATGGTTAGCTAATGTGTAGTATAAAACCAACTTCTGACCTGCGGTATGCCATTACTTTCGACTCTAATATGGAATTCTTAAAACCTGTTTAACTGATAATACCTAAGAGTAAGTTTAGGTAGGGGGAAGTGATTTGTTTCCTCTGTTTTAGTTTAAAATCTTCATACAGAAGATACACTTATAACTTCAACTGGCATTTGATGCTGGTTTCCAGCATTAGCTGTTGTCATGCTTTCTCTGTGACTGTGAAGTATCTCTGCCCAGGGCTGGGCTTCAGGCTCAGTGAAGATAGGTGTTTGACCTATGCAATTGCTAGAAGTTCCCTTGACGGGCAAAGCATAGCAGAGGTCCTCAAACTGAGGGATTCTCGGTGAGCAGCACACCTGCACCCCCCTAGTTTCTCATGGAAAATGCCTGAAGTTATTGCCAATGGTCCTATGGGTGTCCGCGTGTATTTTGTACCCCCAGCTCTAGGCGCATCACCCTGCAACCCAAGCATGCTACCTGATAAGGTTGCAGAAGCCACCTCTGAGTGAACGAAGTCTCCTGGATCTCACACCCAGTTTCTGGGGCAGGTTGACTGTGCCCCTAGCACCATCTTTCTCTTCTGCCCAGACACTGTAATGTGCTACTATTGAGACCTCCCACGTTTGTGATCAGATCGCAACTGCATGCTGTGTGGTATTTCTGTTTGAAGGACCTACCCTGGACTGTAATATGAGAAAACTATGTGTTGCCTAATATAGCTTCTACAAGTTTTTTTTTTTTTTTTAATTTTTAACCTTTGTTTATTTTTGAGGGAAAGACAAGAGTGTGAGCAGGGGAGGGGCAGAGAGAGAGGGAGACACAGAATCCGAAGCAGGCTCCAGGCTCTGAGCTGTCAGCACAGAGCCCAGCCCAATGCAGGGCTCGAACTCATGAACTGTGAGACCATGACCTGAGCCAAAGTCGGACGCTTAACTGACTGAGCCACCCAGGTGCCCCTACAACTTTTCAGAATACCTCTGAAATACTGATGTGGAATATTGATGGGAGTATGCCATTAAATTGTGGAATTTGGACCTCTCCTTTGTAGGATTCTTGGACTTCCCAAACTGTTGGTGTGGTGCTCAGTATATTCTCCACTAAACTGGGACTCAACTTGTAAAAGGTCTGGGAAGTTAAATGCAGGACGGTGTCAGCACAAGTGGACTCTCACTGCCATTTTGAACCTGTAGACTTCCATGGAGATGGTGTTGCCTCTTAAGCTTTCCTTAGCCTAAGACTCCTGCTCTGAATTTCAGGGGATGTTGTCAGCGGCAGGAATGCTTCATAAGTTACCTTTTAGGTATTCTTCCTCCCACTGCCACATCTGAGAATGGATCGCCTTCAAATACCAATACTGGCTCCACCAGATCCCCACACTGAAGCCTCCAATAAGGAGGATGTCGTACAGGTGCATCAGAGATAGACTGTATCTTAAGCCCATGTGTATTTCCACTTCCTTGATATTGCTGGTGTAAATGACCAGGATATTGTTGTGTATTGAAACAAACTCTGACCTGGGCATCCAGAGGTCAGGGATCTAGTCCTTGTTTGCTCGCTAACCAGCAGCTCCAGGGAGCCGACATTGGCCACCGTGCCTGGTGCTGGCATGAACAGAGATGGAAGCAGGATTCTGAGTTCGTCTTTCCTCACCTGCCACCTGAAGTTCTGTGGTTCTAACTTTCTCCTCTTCAGCCCAGAACTTGATCATGTAGACCGATTTTTCATGTATATACCCCCTAACAAGATAATAAAACTGGACATTTGAGAGCTTATATGTTAGGCACTGTATTATATGCTTATGTGGACTCTCTCCTTCAATCCTTTCCCTGGTCCTCATCCTCTGTCAAGAATAAGGCTTAAAGGCTGTGGGCTCAGCAAGCATGGGGCTCAGGGCCCAGCACAGACCTCAGCTGGTACCTGGGTGCATGATGGAGACGCAAAGGAATGATCTGGGAAAGTCCATGGAGGATGCAGGGCTGGACCTTAAGAGATGGGCTTCTCAGGAGGAGCAGAGAGGAGAAACTCTAAATTCTAGGAAATTTGCGTTAGTCCACACAGACATTCTGTACATGTTACTACTAATTCTTTCTTCTCACCCAGCCCCTGGCCACCACTAAACTACTTTCCATTCCCTAGACATTTCTTGTAAATGGAATCATGCACTAGAAAGTCTTTGTGTCTGGCTTCTTTCACTTGGCATGTTCTCAAGGTTTGTCCATGTCACGTGTACAAGGATTTCCCTCCTTTATGTTGTCGGATATTCTTCCATTGTACAGAACTTCCACGTTCTGTTCATTTATCAGCTGATCCATACTTACAGTGTTCCCACTCTGGCTGCAATGAATAATGTGGTTATGGACTTGGACGTTCAAGTGTTTGTGTGCATGTGTGTTGGCAGGTCTCTTGGGTATGCACTGGAAAGCTACTTTGAAAGAGTCAAAGTACCATAAAGTCCAAGAGATCTTGTGTTCATTGGTCTTCCTGTGTTTGTTTCTAGTTCCCACTAGTGGCTGATTTGTTTCATGATGACAAAGACTCTGTTCCTGCCACCACTGCATCTGGGAAGGGCTCATCCTCAAAGATCAACATTCGCTCTGCCAGACCCCCTCTGAAAGTTTCCAACAAGGAACACAAGAAAACCGTGGGCCACCAGGTCAGCCTGTGGCAGGAAGCTGTGGGTCGGGGTGCGTGTGGCAGGTCCGGCCTCTCTGCAGATGAAGAAGGGCGGCAGAGTCCGAGGGAGGCCGAAGTGGCCTCAACATCCGCATCTTCGGCCACCCAGCTCAGTCCGTATGCGCCTTTTGAAGAAGGAAACTTGGGAAGCCCCCTCTAGAGGCAGTGGGCAGGAAAGAGGAAGGGAATGAGCATAGCCCCAGCAGTGCATGTAATACCTCTGGGAGGACCACACACCTGGTAGAAGAAGCGAGAGGGTCTAGAGTCAGCAGGCTGGGGAGTGAGGACTAAAGAAGCCTGGGGACTAGAAAACCGAGATGCTTTCTGTGGGGCCTTTGTGGAATTTTATGTCCAGTGTGATTTCCAAAAGAAGGGAGTTCCTGCCAAGCCCGAGCAGCCATTCACCTTTCTGTTGCAGGGGATTTGCCTGTTCTGGGCATTTCACTTTACTGTAACAACTTCCAGGATGTCCAGGCACCAGATCTTGGGGCTCCAAGGCCTCAAGTTGAGGAATAACCAGCCTCCAGTCACCATGATGACTTCTGTACTATTTCCTATTATTGACCCGCCTTTCATCTCCTTTGATCTCCATGCTGAGTTACACACGTTGGCAGGTGGGCTCTCCCTGTGTGGGTTGAAGAGCGCTCATGTCAATGTGGGAGGGGCTTAATTTTGGATCTACAGCAAGGCAGGAGTGTCAGCTAGAATCTGACCCTGAGTCTCTGTATTTGTCATCCTTGATTAATAATAACCGTGACCATAACCGTATCAACAACTACCATCACCAGTCTGTGAGCGTTTCTTTACGTTTATTACACATCTACAAAATGTTAAATAAACAACCGGGCACTGACTTGTGTCTCCCCAGTTCCGTACCTCCCTGCATCTGCTCATGGAGACCCTGAATGCCACGACCCCACACTACGTGCGCTGCATCAAGCCAAATGACGAGAAGCTCCCCTTCCAGTAAGTGCCTGCGTGGGCGGGGCCAGCTGCCTCTCGGTTAGAGTCAGGCCAGTGAAGCCTGGCCTCTTCTTCCTTACAAGTTCAGGTGGAACTGACACGGGCACAGCCTTGAGGGGGATTCTGCAGCAGGATGAATAGTTGCTCTTACACTTCACAGATGGTTTCCATGCTGAGTACGGTCCAACAGACATTTACCAAGTTCTACCTGTCTGCTATCTAGAAGGTTTCAACGAGATGAGAGGGTACGCTTCCCTAATCCCACGGAGTCTATGGTGGTGTTGAGGAATCAGAGAACCGCATAAGTGTGTCATTAAATGCAGAAATGCCTGTGTCTCATAGCAGACGTTCAGTTCCGAGGTGGGAAGATAGCTGGAGTGGTCAGAGGAGACTTCCTCCACTGGGGAGACATGACCTCAAGTGACATGTCGAGTGATGAGATGTGAAGGTTGTCCTATTTCTCACGTGCCTTCTACCACTGAAATTCCAGTTATTCATACCCACTCTCCTTCCTCCACCCCACTCCTTGGCCTTCTCTGGCCTAAATTCTACCCCTATCTTGGAAATTGTCTTCCAGCTTTACCCATGCCCACATGCTTGACCCCACCCGAATCCATATAGCAGGGACTGTTCAGGGTCTGTGTTCATCTCTGGTTTTTGCCAGGTTCCAGACCAGTATTTCTGAATGCCTGCTGCATTTTCATTGACTCACATCCAGCATGTCTGAAGTCAGACTCCTTGCCCCTCGAGAAATGGTCCCTCTTTGGTCTCTTTTGTAGTAAATGGCATAATTATTTCCTGACCGCTCATTTACCCACCACCAAACCTCAGAGTCCTTCTGGACCAGTGCTGTCCAATAGAACTTTTTGTGATACATGAAGCTGTTCTATAATCTGCATTGTCCAACATAGTAGCCACAAGTCTACCACACGTGGCAATTCTGTGCTTGGAATGTGGCTGGTATGACTGAGGAACTGAATTGTCATTTTAATTATATTCAAATGCCTGTAGCTGGCTGATGGCTACCATATTGGATAGCATAAACCTTGTCAAAGGCCCATAGAGTCTACTTGAAGTTTTCTTAGGTTGGTGTCCCTTTTCTCTTCTGTCACCTTGTTTTAGACTCTGTTTCTTGCCTGAAATACTCCCCTAAGCCTTGAGAACAGTCTGTCCCTTACCTCTGCAGCCTCTCATTCCATTGCCATGAGCCACCACACAAGTTACATCCTCTGCCCAGAAGAGGTATAATTCTAAATTTTTGAAGCACCTTATTCCCGGCTTTCTTTCTTTTGGACCTAGCATAATTTCTTTCTGTGAAATAATTTTTTTGGCAATTCTGTCAGAGTATCTGAACTACCCCCTGCTGCTCCTATTATTTCATAAAATTTGACCTATACTCAGATGGGCCTTGTGCTGGAAAAGGTCAGGAAGACAGCCTTGAGTCAGCCTTCCTTGAAGCATGCTGATTGTTGACTCTTTTCCTTTCCTCCACATTTCCAAGAAGTGGTTAGGAATTCCCCCCTTGTGGCATCTGTGTACCAGCTGACTCTAGGAGAAGAGAGGCTATTAGAAAGGCAGCAAGCGTGAAAGACTTTGATTATGTGTGAAGGGCAGGAGCGGTGTGCAGGGCCCCCAGAGGAGAGTCGAGGGTTGGGTACCAGCTCTGCCCTCAACCAGCTGCGACCTGGGGCCGTGGGTTCCTCAGAACCTGGTGCCTGCCACGTGCTGTATTCTCTTGCTGGGCCTCCCCTCAGATGAGAGGAGATGCTGGGGGCTTTCAGAATACAGTGTCTAGTCCTAATGGCCCATGTTTCTAAGACCTTCCGTTGCCTTCAGGACTGAAATCATCCTTGTAATAAAGTAGGGAGAATACTGAACCAGGTCAGAGCACTTGGATTCTAGATTCAAACTGAATTGTTTGGCTGCTCCAGGAGCTAGCCCTGTACTGTTGGCCTCACCTGCTAATTGTGGTTTAAAATGATCATCCTGATGAAAAAATTCAAGGAGATAATGTAGATTATTTGTGAGAAGTATAACAAATTTTGATGAGTAGAACCTATAACATCGTCTAAAATAAATATACGATGTTACTGACATTCTTCTAGAAGGAGAGTTCTGTAGGCCTCCTCCCATCGCCTCCAACCGCTTTCTCAACCTTAGGACCCTTGACATTTTGGGCCAGGTAATGCCCTGTTATGGGGGGCTGTCTTATGCATTGTAGTATGCTAGCAGCATCCCCATCATTGTGACAACTAAAAATGCTTTAAGATGTTGCCAGGTGTTTCTTGGAGGACAAAATGACAACCCAGTGGAGGACGGCTGTCCTAGACTAAATGCTTTTGATAGCATCTCTTGTAGAAAAGTCTTTTTTCCTCTGCTGTTTCTTTTATTAAAAAAACATTCATCATACCCACTATTCACTGGACACTAGGCTAGGACAAGTGAAATGACAGACCTGCCCCTCATCCTTCAGGAACTGCCAGTCACAGATCAGTGTGGAAGTGCTACAGGAGCAGAGAAGCGAGAAGGTGGTTAAGTGTCCAGGGAGGAGGTGGCCTGGGGGAGTGTGATAAATCTGGGGTCACTGGTGGGAGGAGCTGGCCAGTTTCCTGCGGGCCGGTGCCCTGCTCTCAGCAGTGGACATTCCTGAGCGTCCCGGGGTCCTCAGGTATGACTCAGCACACTGCAGAGCCTGAAGAATGGGTGGGAGCTGGCGGTCTGTGCAAAAATCAGTAGTGGCGCATGACTGCTGAGGGGGAGCTGGGTTCTAAGCTTCCAGTTCTGTGGAACCTGCACGTTCATTGGGAGGAGAAAGTATAACCCTGCATTTCGGCAGGTTTGACCCTATATTTCTTTGGTGATTTTGCAGTCCAGAGTTAAGTGTCTCTTGTCCTCACTGTGGTCCTCCAAAATTTACTTAGGTGGGAGGGCTGATTTTCCACTCACCGTCACCTTGTCACCTCGTAACACAGGTAGCAAGGCTCGTGAAGGGATGCCATTGACAGTGAGCATTCTTTACTCTTGAAGAGATGAGATAAAATACAGAAGGCTGGGGCATGTGAACAAGGAAAGAGGATGGCAGAATCTTTTTGGTATAGTGTCTGCTTGTTTCCTTTTAATTGGGTTGTTCTTTTCTGTCGCTTAGTCATTGCAACAAACCAGTGAATGACAGTGGGACAGGTATCCTCTGCTTCTGTTGGAGAAGTGAGGCAAAGCTACAGAGAGATTGTGTATTGCCTGGACGGGCACTAGCTGTTGGCGGCCCGTACCAGGTTTTCTGGTTTGCCCTTGCTCTTTTTCCCCATCCCGCGGGGAAGAGAATGGTGCCAGCTCTGGAGGGAAGTGGGAAGACCTTTGTCTACCCACCATGGCCACAAAGGACGAGCGGTCACCAGTGCTTGCTACTTGTGCTGCCCATCCCCCCACACACCGCAGAGGGAAGCAGACTCTGGCCTGGAGATCAGGGGTGCAGAGGCAGAGGTCTGCAGCCCACAGAACACCTTCCCCAAGGCTCAAGCCCATCCACCGTGCTTTCATAACTCGGCCCAGCCGGCCACCCGGCAGACGAGAGAAGCAGACCTGTAAACAGCAGAGCCCATGTTGCTGCTTAGACTCCTCACTACCGCCCCGTGTTGGTTAAGGTTTTTCTTGGGTCCCGGAACTGTGGTGCATCCTGGTGACACCTGAGACAAACTACAAAGGGGATAACCTAGTGAAAGGCTCTGCACTTAGGTTTCCTTTTGTTTTCTTTCATCCTATAAGCTCTTCCACAGAGGAGCTTTTTGCCGACTTAAAAAAAAAAAAAAAAAAAAAAAGGAAATTAACTCCTGCAAAGTACTTGTCCGGTACATACTCAAGTGCCAGGGGCACCTTGGGGCTGGAGGAATCAGGCAGACTTTATGGAGGAGCTGGCTGTCAAAAGTGGCAGGACTTGGGCAGATTTTGAGGGGAGGCAGGAGGAGGCTGTGGGTGACTCCCAGACACCGAGCCCCAGGGCTGACCTGGAACACAGAGTTCCTGGACTCCAGGTCGGCTCACGGCCTTCAGTCACTCAGAAGGTGCCTGCTGACCCAGGCCGCCTACCTCAATAGACTTCTGGGTTCTTGGTGTGAGAGAGACCAGCCAGCGCTAGGACCTGAGCGGTTCATACAAATAGATCTGAGGGAAGAAGTCTCCCGTGGAGAGCTCTGAATCTGGGTGTGGCAGATTCCAGCCCTGATCCATCCTGCAGAGCTCCAGAAGCTTCTGGGAAGAGAACACCCAGGCTTATCTGGAGGTGGCAGACAAGAGTAGCACGAGGAAGTCCCCCGGGGTCCTAGAGATGAAGAAGCTTCCTGTTTCTCTGCCAGGGCAGACAGGTTGCCCAACAGCTTGGCCAAGGTGTGTGCTAAAGCCAGTGTGATCCCGGGAGCTGGGCCTCAGCCCTGCCCACCCACTTCCCAGAGTGGAAGGAGAGCAAGACGCATGGCCCTTGGCTCTAGCTGAGCTGAGGAACAGCCAGAAAGAAAGGGAGCATTTACTTCCCATCCCTCCTCACAGAGTGGGACAAGGGTCTTAGCAAACTACAAGTGGGGATTAATTCCAGTTCAGCTTAGTACTTCCCCCATGAAGACGCCCTGATGACCTCAGCTGATGCTGACCACTTTCCCCCTGGACTCTTCCAGCACTTTTACTATGGTTATCACATGCTGCTTTGTACGCTGCTTCTGTACAGTTCTCCTCCAGTGTGGACTCTCTTCGCCCAGACCACGTCTGACTGCCGATTCTAAAACATCCTGCTCAACTTAGGTGTTGGAATAAATACTGGTTTTTCAGTGTTAAACAGCATTGTACAGGCATATGAGCTGTTGAAGATGTGGCTCGCATCTCTGAAGACAGATGGGAATATAGATTTCTTTTTCGTAAGGAGGCAGCTGTCATGAGAGCAGCTAGTTGATGCCTGTGTCCTAAAGTTGTGCCAGGTGGTGGTCTAACTGCTTTCATGGGCCTTTATGTTTAATCTTCACACTAACCCTGAAGAAGAGATACTATTATTATCCCCATTTTATAGGTGAGGATATTGAGGTGACGTTGCTTTCCCCAAATTACACATGCAACTTGCCAGGGACCGTGTCACAATTCACATCCAGGTCTGCCTGGCCTGAAACTTCCCTTTTTAACTCCTGAGCCAAATACTGCTTGTGGTGGCAAGTGTCTATGATTTGGCTTTTGAATGAACACAGGTGCCCCCATGGATGGAAATAATAAGGGAAGGCTTAGAGAGGAGGCAGGAATGGGTCTTGGAGGGTGGACAGAATTCAGGTATGCAAAGAGATGTATCCCAGGTAAGAATAAGAACTTGCATAGAACTTAGGTACTGAAATCATTCATGCACCTGCCAGTCAGTGTCTTTTAGTCTGTGCTTGGCCCCTGACCTTGAGATTAAGGTGCATGATGGTCTGTCTCCCGGTGCAGGAAGAAGTCATCTTTCGCCATTTATGGAATGTCTTACTGTTTTGCAGCTTTGACCCAAAGAGAGCAGTGCAGCAGCTCAGAGCGTGTGGGGTGTTGGAGACAATCCGAATCAGTGCAGCCGGCTACCCATCCAGGTAATGTGCCCACCAGCCATGTCCTGGTGGGGCAGCCAGAGTTTGGTGTCCTAGGAAACCTGTTTATGTGCTGTCAGCCAGAGACCGATCCTCTGTAATGTTCCCAAACAGTGAGGGTCCAAGCAGGATACTGACAGAAGAATATCATTTTGGCCTGAGAAGTATGGAAGTCAACAGCAGTGTCCTCTTGGGCAGCTTTTCACGTTTCAGGCTGGCGTTGGTCTGGGCATTGAGCTAGCTAGAGTTGCAAAGGGGATTTCTCCTTTCCTCCCACCTGTTCCCTTTACTTTTTGGTTCTTATTGTGGTAAAATGCACCGTTTATTGTCCTAATCATTTTGAAACGTATAGTTCAGTGGTGGTAAGTACGTACATTTCTCTTTATGCAGCCATCTCCAGAAATGTTTTCATCTTGCAAAACTGAAACTCTGTCCCCATTAAACACTAAATCCCCATTTGCTCCACCCCCCAGCGGCTGGCAGCCACCACTCAACTTTGTCTCTGTTTTTGATGAGTCTCGGTCTTCATATAAGTGGAGTCCTACAGCGGTGGTTGACTGGCTCATCTCACTTAGTCTAATGTCTTTAAGGTTTACCTCGGTAGCTGTGTCAGAATTTCCTCCCTTTTTATGGCTGAATAGCACTCCACTGTATGTATAGGACGTATTTTGTCTATCCATTTGTCAATGGACGCCTTTACCTTTTAAAATAGAATCAAATCTATGATGGAGGGTATAATTTTCAATTTAAAAAAACACTATCAAGATCTAATTTGCATTGTGAATAAGTGAGCCACCTAGTGTCTCTCGAAGCTCCGTCAAGACTGGATCCTTCCTAGATGCTTGCCTGAAGTAGGAGTGGGGTGTGGATGGTGGCCAGCTAGCTTTCATGGGGTCATACTGCGTCCCAGTGTCACCGAGGCCAGATATCTCCTGCCGTGACTTGGAGCTGAGCTGGGCAGGGATGCTACCAGTGTAGCATCCCAGAGCCCGTGGTGGTTTCCACAGGGACCCCCTGTCCAAAGAAGTTCCATATGTGCCAGGCGGTGGAGGGAGACAGAGGAAGCCAGAAATGGGAGGAGGACATGTCTCCAGGCCTCCCCTCCTCCCTGCCGTCTCCAGCCAGCCCTTGGCCACTACAGTTAAGGAACCACTTCGTATGCAGCAGTGTTATATACCAAGAAGCAACTTGACCGTGAGCAGTTCCCAAAAGTTAGACCCGGGAATCAAGTTAGTGGTGAAATTAGGAGTTTGCATTTGACCCGGAAAGTACAAGGAACTGTCACTAATCTGCAACCTCCAGGCAGCTTTTCCAAACCCAGCAGGTTCGAGCATTGTTCAGAGCGGTCTACTCTGGCCAGGGCAGAAGCCTGTTAGTATTTTCTTTGACCCACATCTCTTCTGCTTAGAAGAAAGACTGGGAGGACCCTGGGGTTCCATCTCCTTTTTCAGCCCCAGGGGCTGAGCGCGAACTGCTGGCAACTCCATGATCAATGAGGTGAGCCCTGCTTGCCCTTCTCAGGTGCGGGCTGTGTCTGCCCTGCAATGCCCAGCATCAGTCTTTTGATTGAGAGAATGGGGCTCAGGCCACGGACGTAGTAGTTCAGTCTTGAGTTCGAGGAACTGTAGTCTAGCCATTTGGATCCACATACAATGGCTGCTCCAAGCACATGGTTCCTACAACTTAGGAACGTGGCAAGGACCTGAAGGAGCTGCCCGGCCATGGCTTTTCAAAGCGGGCTCCCCAGGCAGCCAGGCCCCACTCCTACTCCTACTCCATTGGACTCCCCAAAAGTCTTTAGTCTGCTGCCCTCAGTGTTTCTAGGAACTGCTTCACAGCCCACTAGTGGCTCACGAAATCAGTGTGACAGGTCATGACCAGCATCTTGTTTATTTAATGAAATAACCAGGGATGGAAAATGGCAATTTGTGGTAGAAAGGATATTACAGTCTGACCTTACTTGAGCTTTATATATAGACCCAGGTGCGTCATGATTTAAAAGGCACTTTTGCTGAGGAGGCTCGCAGAAAGAAGTGAGCTCGCTCAGGGTCGCCATTTGCTGTGGTTGAATGAAGATTAGACACACCCCTTTCTCTGCCTGGCTATGTGGTGATTGCCAAGCATCTTCCTGCTCATGTTAGAGTGTTGCCATCCAAACTGGTTTGACAGGAGTGAAGAGTAGAGTAGGGTTCTATGCCTGCCCGCCAGGGGCTGGGTCCAGACCTGAGGCTTGGCATAAAACTGCACCCTGCCTGCTCCAGCTTGTAAATAGAAGTCCAGATTGTAGAATTGAACCCTGGGCCATAGCCAGAGGAGGCTGGTGGTTGAAGCCTTGGCCTTGGTGGAGTCAGGCCTGGCTTCCATTGTCTGCTCCCATGCTCCTTGGCTAGGTAACCTCAAGCGAGGAAATTAATCTCTGAGCCTGCGTTCCCGGATCACTAAGTAGTTACATCATAGGCGTGTGTAATGAATGACATAATGCCTCTAAAGTCCTCCACACAGTGCTGGGCACTTAAGCATTTAATAACATGTTTATCACTCATTTAGATATGAGTAAGAAACTACATGCTCATGGGTGCAATTATCTGGGTAAAACAGGCCTGTGCCAGAAATATTTAGCTTTGTCTTTGTGAAACCCTGAAGCATCTGGTCACCTCAAAAGATCATTGCAAAGTCCTTTAAGGAATTTAAAAGGTCAGTCCAAGAATTATCTAAAGTCTGTCAAAACTGGAGCTGAGTTGTCCCCTGTTAAACTGTTGAGGGTCCTTGTACAAGAAACTTAGGGATCATGGGTCCTCACGGCCACACCTGTGCTGTGCAGCACAGAGCCCTCCAGGTGAGCCCAGGAGCCCAGGTGCTCATCTTTGTCTGTAACATGACGGTGCTACTGATGGTGAGCTTGTCTGGGAGGTGTGAACGTTTGGGACCTTGCCAAGCCCGGGGAGACGGAACCAGGGAAGCGTGTGAAAATGAGCTATTGTAGGGCAAGTGGGACTAGGGGGCTCTGTCTCTGTATGTAAGGAGCCACGTGTTTTTGCTAAGAACTTTCTCACAGCGAGTTGTTTGCTATCAGAACAAGCGCTCTGCGGAGGGCGTGGACCTCTCTTCTTGGAGAACGTCAAGGAGAAGCTACAAGTCTGGGTCTGATGTGGTTAGCTCTAGACAGCGCTCCAGGCACAGGTCCCGCGTGTCTCTGCCACCTCAGATTCACCCGCCGTACTTGCTTGCAGCCTCGCTGGGAAATCAGAGCGACAGGGTGTGCCACCCACACTCCCGATTTTGCTGCCGAAGCACAGAATCATCTGTTCTAGGAGGTGGAAGAGGAAGCGGGGAGAGGACTTGACTCCCGTGGTCTCACATGAGCTGCTGTAGAAAATGTTTTCTTGCCTTCATGCCACCCTTCCTTGTTAATCTGGCCACCTGTTCTGTGTCCTATCCCCTGTTGAGCATCTAGCTCTGTGCCAATGGCTGGGAGGGGATTAAGGATCTAAGTCCCGGCCTCTGCCTGTCAGGAGCTCACGGTCTGGGAGAAGTGATAAAAACCTAAAACAGCAACATAGAATTAGGTGCAAGTTGGAGAAGAAATGTGGCTTTGTGGAGGAGGTGAGGTTTGAGGTGGGCCTTGAAGGGTGAGGAGGCTTTGCACTGTGGGGGGTTGGTGGGGAGAGTGGGAGAATCCTGCCAGCCTGGAAGCAGGGCGGTGTCCAGGCACGGAAGGGACGATAATGTCCCCTGCGCAGTGATCAGGGAAGAGGCTTTCTCTGCCCGTCAGTCCTCAATCCGTTCTTCCTGTTCAATCTTGCATTCTTAGCATGCCAGCCAGGCTTTTCTCCTCATCCAGACAACCTCTTCCTTGGCAGCTGAGAGAGCACATTGCCTCCAAGTCTTGAGACCCATATGGAAAACGGCTTCTCCTGCTGTTCGTTCCACCTGGCTGCAATCAGAGTTGCCTCGAAGTTGAGATGCCCGCAGACTTGCCTCTTAGGGGGCAGCTGATGGGTGTCTTTCCCTGCCTCTCTAATGAATCCACACCTCTTTCTAGGAGGTGATCGCGAGGGGCATCTGTACCTTTCCGTAATTGCGAGTATTGTGGAGAGCTTAGGGAAGGAAGGAAAGACTGGGATTTTCCGGTATCACAAAAAATGTTACTTAACGCTGTGATGTAAACATTTGGGCTTAGATCCAGAATGCTGCCTTACCTTTGCTGTCTTAGCAGATTTTGCTGAAGGCTCAGAGGATTCCCTCCCCGAACTGCCATTTGAAATATTACCTTTTGGAAAGAGGCACCGTAGTTTTATGGCACTTTTGTTAGTGTTGAGGTAGAGCTGAATCATGCATCTACTCCTTTTAGATCTGAATCCCCTTTCCCCAGACATAGGGCCTAGGGTGGGGGGGGAGCAGTGGTTTGGGCTGGGGAGAGGGCTGTGGGGCAAAGCTACCACACCTGCAGTCTCCTGACTCTGCCCCTTGCCTCCCTGTTCTGCCCCTGCCAATCATGGCAACCATTTGGAGTGACCTCACGGCTTAAAAAAAAAAAACAAAAACAAAAAAAACACCTCCCTTCCTGCTTCATCCAGGAGAGAGGTGCATCTGCTGTGTCTGGGGATCAAGTGAGGTGTTACTGCTCATGCGTGCCCATGAAGGGGCACGCTTTTGAAGGAAGTACCAGGGACTCGCGTGTGTTACCTCAGAATGTAGAGCTGAGCAGTCATGTTGTTACCTTGACCTGGGGAGTCCTTCCTGAGCCCAGAGGGACCTGAGTGGATTGGGAGTCATCCCCAAAAGAACTCGCCTCCTTGGTGTTAAGACTCAACACAGCAAAGTGATTTCACTTGGTTTAGCTCATCAGGTGACCAGAACTTTGCCCAGCTGTTTTCCGCAGGAAACTTCCCTGCCTTCTTTGATGAGGGGAGTTAGGACTTAGAATGTTTTCCTGTGTGTCTCCAACTTCAATGGCCAAAGGGCATATGCCACTTTGCAGAGAGGAAAATGCCAAAGAGGAAGACTGTGCATGGCCCAGGGTCACAGGGACTCGTGATAAAATGCCCAGAGGGCACTTCCCCGGGAGCCCATGCAGAGGGCAGCCCTTTCCTACTGATGCCCTGGGCATAGGACGCTTGGCCCTATTCTGAAACAAACACGTGTCCTATGCCCCCAAAGCCCCGCGAGCCTGGACACCAAGTTGGCAGGCCAGTGGCGGCTCTCTGGGGTGCCCTCACCCCACCCTCGGGCACTAGTATACTTGTCTATTTTTATTTCTGAGAATTATGGCTCTCTGGGAATCTGACTTAAAATACATCATTCAATTTGAAATGTACTGCCGTGGCAAAGAAATATGTCTGTTACGTACACAAAGCACCGTGATAAATGCCCTGTCTGGACGAGAGGCTTGGCCACCATGCCCGGGCTCCTGTGCCGTCCTCTGGCTCCCTCTGTGGGGTTTAGAGCAGTGGTGTGTCCCACGGGATTTGCGAAGCAAGTTCCATTTAACCACAACATGTGTGTTGGAGGGGGGAGGGTACTTGAATACACAATGTTTATATTTAAAAAACATAACTCCTAAGTCTTCCATTCATTTCCTGTTCACCTTAGAAGAACTCACTGATGCTTTCTGAGAAGACTTCACTTGCCAGCCTCTGTCCCCTCAGCCCCGTGTGGATGAAACCGCACAGGACCTTGGAAGTAGGCGGAGTCTGGAGAAGTTGCTTTGTTCACCTTCCCATTTAATCACGATTACACAGCCACGTGGTTACCTGCCTTGCTGTTAAAAGTCCCACCAAGGGCTCAGTCGGTTAAGCGTCTAACTCTTGATTTCGGCTCAGGTCATGATCCCAGGGTGGGGAGATGGAACCCCATGTCAGGCTCCACGCTGGGTTTGGAGCCTGCTTGAGATTCTCTGCCCCTCCCTTGCTTACACACGCATGTGCGTGCATGCGCGCTCTCTCTCTCAAAACAAAAATTTTAAAGCCCACTAAGAACGAACTTATTTCAGACTGAAACAGTTCTTCGTCCCAAGATCTTGCAGCCTTTAATTCTGGTGCTTTTGCCTGAGAGCTGTGCTCCCTTCCTTGGACCACACACAATCTGTCACATGGTTCTCAACCGGGACTGCACATCACAGCCACAGGGAAGCTTGTTTGTGAATGCTCTCTGCCTCGAAACTCTCCCTTGGAGGCAAGTGTTGGTCACTGGTCAGCTGCGGATGCTGGGTTGTATCTGGGCAGTGCTGGGACCAAATACATTTTCCATTCCTCATTTTGTATCTTGGCTGCAGCTCAGAGCCAAAGGGGAAGAATTAAGTCTTGGCCTGTGTTCCCCTGGGAGGCCCAGGACAGAGGGTGGGGATAAGGGGGAAAGCAAATCCAGGCTGTCGGTGGTATGAGTGGGGGGTGAACACCCTGCTACTTTGGCACTCAGAGCCTTCCATGAATACCTGTGCTGAAATGATGACAAATGCTGTGTGTTATGTATTACTTTACAAAGCACCCCCCCCCCCAACAAACCTCATCTCATTTGTTCATCACGTTGACTTTTTAAAATTGAGATGTAATTTATGTACAAGAAAAAAAAATCCTTCAGCGGTTTTCATTATATTCCCAGAATTGTACAACTGTCACTACTAATTGTGGATGTTTTCTCACCCCAGGGAGAAACCCTGTTCCCACTGGTGGTCACTACCTCTTCCCCCTCCTCCTAGCTCTGGCGACCACTTACTTTTCCTTTCTATAAATTTGCCTACTGTGGACATTTCATACAAATGGAAGCATATAAGTGGCCTTTTGTGTTATCCAGGTTTTAACACGTACCAGAACTTTATTCTTCTATGTTGCCTAATACTGTCGTATCGTAAGGATACCCTATGTTTTATCCACTCATCGGTCAATGGACATTTGGGTTATTCCTGCTGCTTGGCAAGTGTGAATAATACTGTTGTGAACATCCACGTATGTATTTTTATGTGAACGTATATTTTTATTTCTCTTGATTATATACTTAGGAGTGGGATTGCTGGCTCACATGGCAACTCGGTTTACCCTGTTGAGGAGCTGCCAGACCATTTTCCACAGTGGTTGCACCATTTTACACTTCTACCGGCGATGGATGTGGCTTCCTGTTTCTATGCATTCTTGCCAACACTTATTGTTTGTTTTACTATGGCCATCCTAGGGGGTGTCAGGTGGTATCCCAGTATGATTTTGATTGTATTTCCCTGATGATTACTGATGTTGAACGTCTTTTCACGCGCTTATTGGCCATTTGTATATCCTCTTTGGAGAAATGCGTTCAGATTTTTTGCCCATGTTTTAATTGGGTCGTTTGTCTCTTTGGTGCTGTAGGAGTCCTTTATATTTTCTAGATGCTAGATGTTTGTCAGATTAGACTTGCAAATAGGTTCCCCATTTTCGCCCTATGGTAACCTGACATGCCATCTTCCGGGGTTCTTTCTGGTGGCCTGCTTTTGGAGAGAGCGTGTGACAGAGAGCCTCCTACCCTGGTGGTCTTGGAGGGACTCTTAGAGTTGGTCTAATCCAGCCAGGCTTGCTTGAGGGAATCTATCCAAGAGAAGGGAAGTGCAAAGTGCTTCCACTTTGACGGGTCTGCTCCATCTGTTCACATTCATCCGTGGAGGGCTTCACAAGGAGACATGTTCTCTAGAATGTCCCACATGTAGATGGTTGAGTCTAGTATCTACATGAGAACTCAGGCAACCAAAACATTGCCCTACTGTGTTTGCTCTGCCATTCACAGCAGTTGTGTTTACCGTGTGCTGTCTTGAGCCTTGGAGCTAGTTACCAGGAAGTGTCTGTCCAGCCTCGCCTCTGCCTCTGATCTCCCCTTTCTTTCCAGGAGCAATCACACCCCCAGTTGTGACTACTTTACCAGATCTACACATCTCCCTAGCAGGCCAGGGACACACAGGGTATGTCCTTGATGTCCAGGACATTCAGCCAGGCCCCTTGCCTGTGAGTCCAAATCCGGGGAGAGCTGGGATGAATGTGACTTCTGTCCCTGAGGCCACTATGACTCTGTTTAACCCAGGGTTCAGGCCACTATTGGGGCCTGGTAATAGACTAAGGATGGAAGCTCTTCTACCAGCAATAATGTGAAATGGAAGAGCAGCCGGGCTCGGGATTGGCTTAAAGGATACATCCAGACCCATGAGCCACACAGCCATGCTGTGAGTGGGGGAGGACCTGTCCAGGGCCACCTGAAGAGGGCAGAAAGAGCAGGAATGGAAGCAGTGGACTCACACTGTACAGGCAGATGGTAGGCAGGGTTGGTTCTCAAGATGGTGGTCTTCTAGACCAGAAGTATGTTCTAGAATAAAGATTTTGTAAAAGGGAACATTTTTGCATATTTCAGCAAATGGAGTAGCAGGTGATGGTCTGAAGATGTTTTGTGTCCATTTGAGCCCAAAAGGATTGTCCTGCCCCAAAGCCAATAGTGCCCTTTGGGAGAAATGCTAGTAAAGAGAAAAGATTTAATGTTGGGATTCCAACCATTTTATTGGTCAGGAAAATACTTATTCTTTTAAAACGTGTGTATGAAGATACCGTGAAAGGTGCAAAGAAGTTTAAAAATGTATCCTTACCCAGCCAAGGGTGTCCAGAGTCTAGCAGAGAAGCTAACATATGTATAAAAACTATCTTGTGGAGAAGGCATAAAGCTCTGTATCCCACATCTCCGTGAAAACGCTGAGGGAGGGAGATTCCATGGTGGTAGAGTACCTCAAGTGGAAATCCTGGACACCCTGTGGTCCTGTAGAGGGTCTTCCTAATTTTTACATGACCACAAAAAACCTCCATCCAGATGTTCCTACCAAATCAGGAAGTTCTGTTAAGAAACGCTACTTTTGGAAAACTAATCATGTATTCTGTTTAGCTTCGCTTGGAAAGTTTTCCTTCTACAAGTGAGGGAGCCTTTCATGCAAAGACTTTAAGAGCGCAGAGTTGCACGGAAAAGGGAATCCACAATTGATTCTGGGTCCTTGGCTGAAGGACACTTGTATGTGCCCAGACCCCATGGTGGCCACGTTCCGCTTTGGTAGCTCATGAGGGAGTACCTGCCCAAGCCCTTCTCAGCGGATGGTCTGTCTGCTGCAGGCACACTCCTCCCCCATCAGTGTCACCCCGGTGCCAGTATCCAATGAAGCCTTTGTAAGAAAAGGGGGAGAGCATTAGGTGGGAAGGGAGAGACCTTAGATTTTTGGGAAGCTTTCTAAGCAGTCCATGTGCATGAACTCCTTGGCCACCAAAGTGTGGGAGGTACTTTGCAAGGCACTTGATGTCCTCTCCAGTTTGGAGACATCCATGTGGGATGAATCCAGGATGTGACTTGCCTAAGGTCACATCCCGTCCGTGTCAGAGCAGGCTTCTTGGCTTCTGTACTCCCAGCTCGTTCCGTACTGGCCTTGGTGTCTTTGCAGTCACATCTGCCTACCATCTTGTCATTTCCTTGAGCTTGTAACCTCCCTGAGTTATGGAACTGTCAGCAGTTAAGAGATCTTCAAATTAGAACCGCTTGAGGTTTTTAGCCCAGCTAAATGCTGCTCTGATTATTCCCCCAGAGAAATTGCAAACTCGTAGGGAGAGAGAAGACGAGTGAGTACACAAATAACTGTATTGCAGGATGGGGGAGGTGCCCGCAGAAAGTCACACACAAGGTGCTGAGTTGGCTTCAAAGGAGAGCCCACATCTCCCTGTGGACAGGAACAGATGCGTGACGAGGCACATGTTGATGGGCGGGCAGAGGAAGAAGACGACTTAAGACTTCACAAAGCCCTTTTTCTGTGTGTGCGTCATTCTGTTTGCATCTTGCCCAACGTGGAAGTATCGGTAGAGAGCGAGGCCTGTTTTTAAAACTTGGGGGTTGGGGCAGAAAGAGCTCAGAAGTCCGGTAACATTTGCATGTGTCAAAAACGCACATCTGATTTGTGGCTTATCAGCTCCAGCTCTGGTCCTAGGCCTCCAGAATTGATATCGGTCAGACCTCAGAAGTTTTCTTGACGTTTATGGTACATGACTGGAATAATTGAAGCAGTATTTAGCTAGGTAGATAGCCTTACGTGTTTCCATGTTTAAAGCCACCTGTTCTAGGGGCTCCTGGGTGGCTCAGACCATTGAGCGTCCGATTTCAGCTTAGGTCATGATCTAGCGGTTCGTGAATTCAAGCCCCACATCGGGCTCACTGCTGTCGGCACGGAGCCTGCTTCAGATCCTCTGTCCTGCTCTCTCTGCCCCTCCCCTGCTTGTGCTCTCTCTCCAAAATAAAATAAAAACTGCCTGTTTGAGATGGCCTGGGAGTCGGTGGGCTTGGTTCACAGCCCCTCTGCAGCTGGAGGGGCAGGAAACAACTTGAGCTCAGTCAGTGAAGGGCATAAGGGCAGCAGGAACCTTTCCCCAGACCTACAAGAGGTCTCAGGGGCTCCTAGCACCTCTCTGCTCTCCCACCGAAGGAAGGGGGGGAATGATAATGGGAATGGGAGCTTTGCAGGAGACTATGAAAACGTTCTGGAACTCCATATTGGGTATGGTTGCACAACTCTGCAAATATACTAAAATCTATTGTCCGCTTTAAAATTTTATGGTATGTGAGTTATCTCAATAAAAGTTATAAAAAGCAGAACTTCTAAACAGCACTTTTACACTGTAAAAAATGTAAAGGGGAGAATGCTTTTTGTTACTTGCTCTTAGGCTGACACCCTCTCTGATACCCGTAGCTTTATTAGACACCTGCCACCGAACCAAGGAAGGTGACGGACGTGGTGGAGAGGCAGGGAGCTTGGTCTCCATTTCCCTTTGCCTCCCAGGGTGCTGAGGAGCATGGCCTGGGAGGGAGAGGGGGATCCGAAGGAGGCCCACGCTGGCGGATGGTTGTGGAGTGCAAGGAGGAGCTCCAAAAGGACCAGACTGCCAAGCATGCCCTGCTCACCACCCAGCGGGAGTTCCTAATATTCCACCGTGCTCCGTTCTTCTCATGAAACTTCTGGAGGACCCCATTTAAAGGCAAATGTGCTTCAGGAGAAAGGGGTACAATCCATTTACTCAATAATACTTCTTGAAAAATTTTTATTTGGTAAATATCTTTTAATGTTGATTTATTATGAGACAGGGAGCATGCATGCATGCCCTGGGGAGGGAGGGAGGAGAGCAAAAATCCCAAGTAGGGTCCACGTCAGCATGGAGCCCAATATGGGGCTCGATCTCAAGAACCCGTGAGATCATGGCCTGAGCTGAAATCGAGTCAGATGGTCAGCCGACCAAGCTACCTAGGCGCCCCCACCCCAAGTAATACATGAGAATGAGATGAATGAGTTCACTGGACAGTCACTCAGCCAGGCCTCAGATGCACAATCTGGAGACAGCACCTAAATGATTTCCAAACAGGCGATGAGGACCGCGTGTGTTCCTGTGGACAGGGCCTGTATGGCAGCCCCTGATGCCTCTGACGGGGCGAGCTGGGGCTGACGGATGCCTCTGCCGAGGATGCAGAACCGATGGGGACGGATGGCCGAGCTCACTTGCAGAGGGATTCAGATGGGAAATTCTGTCTCCTTAGAGTAGAACTGTGTAGAAACAGAATGTGTGATGTGAGGAGGTTGTGAGCTGGAAACGGGGGAAGGAGCGAGGAGGGTCAGAGTGAACATCTGTGAGAAGGAAGATTTAAGTAGAGATCTCCTCAGAGGCCGAGAGACAGACTTGAGGCCTTCTGAAAGATTCCCTTCCAGAACATACCAAAGCACAATTACTGAAAAGGTGGCGGGATTGTGAGTGCTCTGGGCTTTTTGCTTTTGTTCTTAATTGGGAGTTGCTGAATACCTCATGGTGGGCTCACATGACTCTAATGAAACAGGAGAAATGATAGGTGAAATCTGCTTTGGGCAGGAAGATGGTTCTGGGGCACCTGGGTGGCTCAGTCGGTTAAGCATCTAGCTTCAGCTTAGGTTATGATCTTGTGGTTCGTGGGTTCAAGTCCCATGTTGGGCTCTGTGCTGACAGATCGGAGCCTGGAGCCTTCGGATTCTGTGTCACCCTCTCTCTGTTCCTTCTCTGCTCGTATTCTCTCTCAAAAACAAACGTCAAAATTAAAAGATTTTTTCTAACGTATACCAAAATGTGTGAGTGGTAGTGTCACTGGGGGTTAGGTTAAGGCCAACTTTTATTTGCTGATGTATATTTTCTGCATGTAAATGGGGTGCCTGGGTGGCTCAGTCAAGCTTCCGCTTCTTGGTTTCAGCTCAGGTCATGATCTCACAGTTTCATGGTTCGAGCCTTGTGTCGGGCTTTACACTGATTGTGGAGCCTGCTTGGGATTCTCTGTCTCCCTCTCTCTCCTCTCCCCCACTCATGCTGTGTCTCTTTCAAAACAAATAAAAAAAAGTTTTCAACGAGAAGTACTAACTTTATGAAAGAAAGCCAACATTTAAAACCAAGCTGTGTCCCAGGCAAGGTTCCTCCTCTAGCAGCCAAGGGGAGCTCCGTGCTTGGGCAGAAACCCCGTGAGTGGTCCAGCCTCTGGTCAGTCCTCCCAGAGAGACCTCCAAACCCTCCTTTTCCCTCTTCCACTCATGACTGTATAAGTCAGCCACATACTGAAATTCTCACATTGGAGGAAGACAGTAGGTCCAGGAATGGTTTTTTACTGCTCTGAGAACAGCTTTATGCCGGGACTAGCGACCCTGTGGGGCACTGAGATGGCTGCGGCCCTTCTGTGGCTGGGAGGCAGGCCATGCCACCTGACGCACCTACTTTCCCTCCAGGTGGGCCTACCACGACTTCTTCAACCGGTATCGGGTGCTGGTCAAGAAGAGAGAGCTCGCCAACACAGACAAAAAGGCCATCTGCAGATCTGTCCTGGAAAGCCTCATCAAGGTGAGCTGGTGCACCCCTGGAGGCTTACCCGGAATGCCTTGGGAATTGGGGGAGTGATCAGCCCTTGTGGTCTTCATCTTTCTTATTAAAACTGTTTGACATGCTCATCCATTTTCCAACATCAGCGACTTTAAAAGAGAAGTCCCTTCACGTATATAGCGGACTTTTTTCACGTCTCGGCACGTGTAAAAAGTAAAAATGTTTGTACATTTTGTGATGAAGCCGCCACTGGCCTGTGGCTCTGGCTTCTCCAAAGCCTGAGGCTCCATATTATCTGCCCACACCGCACACCTGCCCAGGGGCTCTGACCTAGCCCAGGCACAGCTTGGAAGTCAGCATTTGGGAAAATAGGTGCACTTTTCCTATCTTCTTCTTGCACAGCTGGCCTCCGGCCTTCCCCTAAAGGCTTGTTTTAAATAAGGCAACAGATGTAATTGACACAACCTGAACTCAAACCTGAGCCTTGAGACTGGAGCTACTTTGGGGCCCTTTGTGAGGGGTGTATCCTAGATATTAGCTCCACAGAATTCAGGGATTCTAGCAGGACATGGTAAAAATGGTCTTGATAAAGGGTTAGATTACATCAAACATCTTCCCTTTCGAAAGGTAACGTCATGGAGAGAACTAGATCAAAAAATTTTCAATTTTAAATACAGTTCACTCTTACACATTGTAGGTATAAAGGGCATCACCCCCCCCCCCACCACACACACACACATTAAAAAAAAAAAAAATTCACATAGAACTTCAGACTTCCTAAAAGTAAGCCACTAATAAATAGCCTGCCGTTGACCAGAAGCCTGATGCATGGTGTCCTGTGTTGCAGACACATGTACCTTTACTGCAGGGGACAGTCTTTGTGTTAATGCCCAGCCCCTGCTTATAAGCAGTGAGCTGATCACAGCTGGAGCATTTGGAACGAACTAAGTGTATTCCCTAACGAAAATTGTATGAATGTGTGCTGTTTCCTTTGCTTGAAAGACTTTCTTCCTCTTCCCCTTGCCTGCCTAGGTTCCACCCTCCTTCCTGACTGGGCTCTTAAAATGCCTTCTGGTCTGCAAAGCCTGTTCTGATCTCCCAGAAGGAGTTAGCGACCCCCGTCCTCTTTTGGCCACCAGCACTCCGTTTCTGTCTTCCATTATTGCATTTACCTACCCCCTTGTCTTGCAGTTGAGAGTTTGTCATTTCACTGGACTATGAACACTGAAATGTCAGGGATCCCGTTGTTGTGTCCCTGGCACCATGAATGGTTCTTACAGGAGCTCTGAGTTTGTGCAGGTGGCTGCATGGGTTCCCAGCTTGCGGGGGGAGGGGCAGTCACGACTGTCACCTGCCACTAATAGCTCACGGTTACGAAGCACTTAGGAGTCACTCTAACCCTTCACATCCCTCTTCTAGTCCTCGCATGGTGCCTTAGAGGGATGCAAGCCTCCTTCTCATTTTGTAGATGAGGAAACTGAAGTATAGAAAGCCGATCAAAGTTCCCCAAGGTGTTACAGGTGGACCGGCTCAACACCCCCCAGCCACTCTGAATCACAGTGCCCATTGAGCCAGTCTCATTGACTAATGTCACTGTGCATAATTAACCTTTCTGCAGAAAGAATAGGGATCAGTGCTTCAAGACTTATCTGGGGACATTGTATTTCCTGTTTCCCTCCCCTTTTGGGGGGCCTCATCTTCTAGTCACCAGTGCTACCTAGGGTGAAGCTGCATGTTAGCCTAGAAGGGCACCTGCCAGCACCAAGCAAGTGCCAGTGCATTTTAGAACACAGTGACGACGAGAGAAGCCGGTGGCATGTGGGCCAGGCAACAGGTGCTGAATAGCTGGGAGTTTAATGGGAGGGAGGCTGGGGCCAGCTTCATGAGGTGGTTCATGAGTGATTGTCTCCTCCTACAGGGATTTAGGAATGCCCTTCATCCCCTACTGGAATTTATTCTTTAATCCCACCAGTGTGTATTGCATCCTTTCTATGTACTCTAACCTAGAATGGTCGCTCACCGTGAGCCTTATAAAAGAGCATAACACATGCGCCCTGCCCTCCAGGACTGCTAGTACCTGGTGTGATTATAGACCTCACCAGAGGGAATCAGATTATAGAGACCTGAGCCTTGATTGTGACAGGGGAGCAGGATATTAGCAAGTGTCCGCTGGGAGTCCAGGGAGCGTAAGGAAATATGTGTGCACGGCGTGCGGAGAGGAGATGGTGTTACAGAGGGGGCGTGGTGCAGTGAGAGACCGCTGGCCTGGGAGTCCTGCCTCTCGATGTCTCCAGTGAGACTTAGAGGGAGTCCCTGCATGCCAGGCTTTGGTCTTGGCATCCGTGAGGTAAAAGGAGTGGCTTGGGGTGGATTGCTGAGATTCTGTTCTGCCCCCTCAGTCTACGATTCTTAGAGGAGCCCTCAGAAGATTACCCCTGATTGGTATATGAACGGTGTCGTCAGCAAGTTCCGAGGGTTAGAGAAAGCAGGTCTGAGGTAGGGGATGTGCCCCAGACACGTGGGCTGAGGAGAGAGTGACCATCAGGCTAGTGGTGACTGGCTACAGCAGGTGGGACCTTCAGAAGTATCCTTGTGAAAACAGTGGCTTTGCAGACCAAGTCATACCCTTCCTGGTGGTTTTTCCAGAAGAGGAAACAAGCGTATGTGCTCTGGTTCCTGGGATGCAGCAGACACCCCCAGGCCCTGGCTCTGCTGAAGCCTGAGCTGCCAGGCTTCTTTCTGGACTGAGAGGGCTGAGCCACCCACCCTTTGCTCCCTCGCCCCTCTTCACTGAGAGGGAGCCCTGGCCAGTAGGGCAGTGATGAAGGCAGGGCCTCAGCTGCCTGGGGGCTTCTCCCCTCATCCAGCCCATCCCTCCCAGCGTGTGCTGAGGGCCCACTGGGCACATGGCCCTGAACAGAGGCAGGGTTGAGGACCAGGCCCAGACCTAACCTCTCCCAGCTTCGCCTTTGGCCTGGCTGTGAACGGGGACAGTCGGCGACCGTCCAGCTGGACGCTGTGTCCCAGCTTAGGCAGTTCCATCTTGCCTGTGTAAGGAACCCGTAAAACGTGGTGATTCAGCATTATTTCAGAGCCGTTTGTCAACCTGAGACATTCTATCATGTGTGTGTTTTTCTTAGACCTTGGCTCATTACTTCTTCCTTATGGTCTTCGTGCCGATGAACAAAATTAGATAGGAGTTTATCTACGAAGAGCTCTCAGTTACAGCGGGTTAACTATGAAGTGCTCTACCCCAGCTTGTCTGCAAGCACACTGCTGGGTCGTCTTTCCTTAGCCACAGGGGTGAGCACAGGGAAAGGTAATTAACATTAACCTAATTAGATACACTTAAGACAGTAATTATATGTCAAATCTCAAAACCTAGTCTGAAGTCAAATAAAATTTCTTTGGAGAGCTATATGCAATCTGAAATTATGCATACAATGGTGTGGCCATTTGAGGATAATCTTTGTAAAATGATCTGAGCGGGTCATTTCCTTGCTCAGAGCACCACCAGGGGCTTCCCATCCCAGTTGTGTACTGTGGCCTGCGGGGCCTTTGGTGATTTGTTCTTTCTGCCCCCACACTTGACCCTCCTTGACTTTCCTGTTCCTCAAACATACCCAGCTTTTGCTACCACAGGACATTTGGATCTGTTCTACTCTTCTCCTGGGGATGCCTCCTTTAGTTTATTTAGGTTTTTGTTCAAATACCACCTCCATAAAAACGCCTTCCTAGATTTACCGTATTTAAGCATCCCCATCCCACCCTTAAATCCCAAGTTTTACTGTCTTCAGAATCTTCACTGCCTGAAAACCTTGCCTTGGTTTGCTTGCCTTTCTCCTCTCACCATGATGTCAGTTGCCTGACGGCAGGCATCTTGTTCAGTGCTGCGGCCTGGACACCATAACCCCATGTCTAATAGTAGGGACTTAGTGTCTGTTCAGCGAATGCTGAGAGTTGGGGTGTGTCTCAGGAGCAGGGGTATCCAAGCTCTGACCAGGGAACGCTGCATGGAAGAACTGGATGGTAGGGTATGTTACCTCACTGATGCTCCCCTCCCTGCTTTGTAAAGGATCCCGACAAGTTCCAGTTTGGCCGCACCAAGATCTTTTTCCGGGCAGGCCAGGTGGCTTACCTGGAGAAGCTTCGGGCTGACAAGTTCCGGGCAGCCACGATCATGATCCAGAAAACTGTCCGGGGCTGGCTGCAGAAGGTGAAATACCGCAGGCTGAAGGCCACTACCTTAACTCTGCAGCGGTATTGCCGAGGGCTCCTGGCCCGCAGGTGAGCCAAACTGGGGCACATCTGGTGTGTCAGGTCGCGGGGGAGGGGGGCTTGGTTGGTTGGCCTCCCTCAGCCTGATTAGAGTGGTTCTTTCTGCACCCAGCTTTCTCTCAGGAACTGGGTACGTGTCTCCTGCGCCCTTCTCACCTGAGGGAGTAAGTCTAGCTCCAAGTCTCCTGGTTCTCCCAGTCTGTCCCCATCCCACCAGTACTAATCTAGGATGGGCCCTGTGTGCCACAAAACCACTATTTTCCCTTTGCCTAAATCCCAAAGTAATCTTCTTTTAGAAAAAAAGACCAATTCAGCCTTCACCCCTTCCACTAAGCTTCTTTATTTTACAGCACCATTTTCCAAATCCCCCGGGAGTTTGGGAACGAGAGCTGGAAAGATCCTGGAAGGTCCTTAGGTAGATTCATTGCATGGAGCCAGTATGAGGGTATGACTTTAGCCACAGGTGGCTATGCAGGGGCAGAGCAGCCCAGCACCATGCAGCCCAAACTACTTTCCCTCCCACCTGGTCTCATTGGGTCGATAAGGCACCAAAGCAGTGTGAGCCTCTCCACTGAGAGGGCACGTGGGACACGGCCTCCCGCGAGACCCACCCCTCGTTCTAGATCCACGAGCTCACGATGTAGGGATTTCCTTATTCCATGAAGTCTTGCATTTGGAAGTCAAACTTTGACAAGTGGCTGTTCAGTCACTTCTGCTGGAACATTAAAAGGAAAAAAAAGCCCCTGAGTTACAAGCCAGATCAGGCATCCTTTGTATCCGAAAGTTCGAGATTGCTCATGCTGGCCTTCACATCCTTGCTGTAGGCTGTTTCCCCGGGCTTAACCAGAGATGACGAATGCCACTGATCACCTCTGAATCACCGAGAGATGATCTCTGGAACAAAAGCTATAGAAATAGAAAGTTGTCAGTAGCACCAACGCTAAGTAATTGTCAGCAGTCTGTGCCCGTAAGCCAAGTCATTGCTGAGTGCCCCTGTGTGTGCAACTCTGTCTTACCCAGAGGACAGGGAGAACCTAAAACAGAGTTGGCCTGTGTTCTCCCTGTGGGAGTTTGTGCCCCGGGGGACATGCAGGGCCCACATAGGGAGAAAGTACCTACAAAGAGTTAGACTGTCGAACCAGACTCCCTTCAGCACGCGGGGTGGGGCTGGTGGGGAAGTTCCCTCTGCCTCCCGGGCTCTGCTAGAGGACTTCTGAGAGCCTTTCTAACTTTTAATATTCTGAGTTTCTGAACACTTACTATGCACCTGGCATCAAACAAAGCCCTGAAGGGTAAGAAGTGTCAGACTAACTTTGTCTTACTTGGGGGGTGTGGTGGGGAATGGAGAAGCGAAACAGGAAAGTAGAGATGTCCATGCGTCGTGCGTCCCAGACGGAAAGAGCAGGGAGATAGGGTGCAGGCCTGTGAAGGTTTTATTCATTCAGCAGATATATACTGAGCACCTACAGGCCTGGCCCTTGCTAGATATGGGGGGCATGATTGAGAGCTGGCTGTTGGCATCTCCAAGCTGAGGTACCGGAGACCGACAGAAGCGTAAACGTGGTGTCAGTGGGGACTGCCCAGGTTGGTGTGAGGGGTTCACGGGAGGGGGAGTGAGCAGGGCTCGGGAGGCTCAGACTGAGCTTTAAACTTTTGGGAAGACCTCTTAGACAACACGGAAGATGCTCATGCTGCCATTCAGGGCCTGAGCTCCAGGTACCCATGGCGTTGCTGTGTTCTGTGAGCGTGATCAACATGGGCTCAGCCTGGGGCGTCCAAGCACATGGCTTGCGTTCACACATGGCTCCCAGGCCTCTGTCAGCAGGGCCCGCCTGCGCTCTCCCTCCCCAGGCTGGCCGAGCATCTGCGGAGGACGCGAGCAGCCATCATGCTCCAGAAGCAGTACCGCATGCGGAGGGCCCGCCTGGCCTACCAGAGGGTCCACAGGGCCACCGTCACCATCCAGGCCTTCACTCGGGGCATGTTCGTGCGGAGAATGTACCAGCAGGTGTGTAGCCACTCCCCCCCCTCCGCCAGCCCTGCCCCGGGGACTCAGGGGCTGCAGACTGGGAGTCAAAGCAGCAGCAAATGGATTGTTGCCACCACGAACATTGTGGGTGTGCTCCTAACGTTCTTCTAAGTGATTTGACACCTTTGCTCACACTGAGTCCTTTCAAAGTCCCACAAAGTATAGTATATTAGAGTCTTCCAGAGAAACGGAACGCGCGTGTGTGTGTATACAAATATGGGGACTCTCAGGAAATTGTCCACATGGTTATGGATGCTGGGAAGTCCCATAATCTACCGTCTATAAGCTGGAGGCCCAGGAAAGCCAGGGGTGTAAATCAGTCCACGTCTGAAGGCCTAAGAACCAGAGGAGCCAATAGTGTAAATCCCAGTCCCAGTGCAGGAGAAAATGATGTCCTAACTCAAGCAGTGAGGCAGGAGGAAGGGGGCGAATTCCCCTTCCCTCTGCCTTTTGTTCTCTTTGAGCCCTTAGGGATGATGCCCTCCCACATTGCAGGGAGGACAGTCCACTCATTCAGATGCTCATCTACTGTAGAAACGCCCTCAGACGCACCAGAAGCAGTGTTTAATCTGGGCACCGTGAGGCCTGGCAAGTCCACACGCGAGAGTAACCATCATAGGTTGGATGGGTGCGTGTCGTCATGCTCCTTTGACAGCTGAGATGCTCGGGGACGCTGTCCCCTGCCCAAGGGCACTTGGTCAGCCAGTGGCAGAGCCTGGTGACCTGTCTTGGGCTCGCTCAGACTTGAGAGCAGAGGGCCATATGAGGTATCATCAGGTCTCACCGCTTCATTTAGTGGGTTAGGACTCTGAAGCCCAGCAAGGTAAGGTCAGGGCAGTGGGACCCCGACCTCCCTGCCAGGCCATTATTCTAGTGAAGCTGAGTTACCCAGTAGCCTTGAGTCAGGACACAGCCATTCCAGCATATCACTCCGATACAGCTGAAGCCCAAAGCTAGGATGAAGGACAGATTGGAAGGAAAGGTCTAAAATATTCTTTTTTCATAAAGAGAACATTTTTCTCTTTTATGGTCGGAGAAGGTCTGATTTTCTAATAAAACACTGAAGTGACCGTGAAAAATCAAATGTGATCAGACACCAGGGTGGCACTGAGTGATGTAAGATGGGGAAACCCAAGTCAGTGGGAGGTCGTTGTGTGAACGTTCCTGGGAGATCAGTGACATCTGTGTGATGTCCTCAGGGAAGGGGCACATGACTTTGGGAGGCACTAGGCTTGAACCCAGCTCTATCTTAGAGCTGTGATACTGGGCATATTTGCTCATTTATTCATTTATCCCACAAATACTTCTTTTGCAAGGCATTAGGGTAGACACATTGAGGATCTCGTTTTCTGAGTGGTTGGTAACTTGATAGAAAAAGGAAAGTGAATTACAAGCCATATTTGTACCTATAAGTCATTGGCTCATCATGGACTCTGACTAGAGAATCTCATCCCCCGGGCTCCCCATCACCAGGGAGGGGAGCTGAATCTGTTGAGTGGGAAGATGCCAGCAGGGTTTATCTTCAGGTCCCTCCAACTTGGGAGGTTTTTATGCTGTGGTTCCCTAACCAATAAAACAAAGTAAAACAAACTACTAAAAACAAGAGTTTAACAGCTGGCTCTCTGCAGGTAGATAGGCTGCTGCAGAACTTAGTTAAAACTTGTTCATGAAACAAATGGCCACCAAAACTTTGTTAGGCATGTCCTCTCTGCATCTCCTAAAACTAGGCCAGCCTTGGCTCTCCCTTCCTCCAGGCAGTGTGTGAGCGTCCCTCGTTCCTGTCCTGCAGTGCAAACCCACCAGGTGTGTGCTTGTCCCCACCAGGTCCTCATGGAGCACAAGGCCACCATCCTCCAGAAGCACGTGCGGGGTTGGGTGGCACGTAGGCGCTTTCAGCGGCTGCGGGGCGCGGCCATCGTCATCCAGTGTGCCTTCCGCATGCTTAAGGCCAAGCAGGAGCTGAAGGCCCTCAAGATCGAGGCCCGCTCAGCAGAGCACCTGAAACGTCTCAACGTGGGCATGGAGAACAAGGTGGTCCAGCTGCAGCGGAAGATTGATGACCAGGTCAGCATCAGGAGCTCCCTGCCAGGGGTTGGGGGCGGTGGGAGGCACCAGGGGGGCCTTTGAGAGAAATCCTCAGGGGAACTGCTTGTGTCAGAGACCTGAGGGAGCACAGACATCCCGAGAAGATCACTCGGCAGGAGCGTCTACTGACTATGGCAGACAGAATAGTGCCCCCAAAGATGTTTGCATCTTAATTCCCAGGGCCTGTGAATATGGGACCTCACACGGCAAATGGGACTTTGCAGATGTAATTAAGCGTCTTGGGATGGGGAGACAAGCCTGGATTATTTGAGTGGGCCCAGCATATTCACAAGGGTCCTCGCAAGAGGGAGGCAAGAGGGTCAGATTCAGAAAGGATGTGGTGACAGAGGTTGGAGTAAGGCAGGGCCATGAGCCCAGGATGCAGGCAGCCTCCAGGAACTAGAAAAGGCAGTAACATGGATTCCCCACTGGAGCCTCCAGGAGGAACACAGCCCTGCTCTGACCCCTTTTAGGCTTCTGACCTCCAGAACCATAAGGTAATAGATTTGTATTGGTAACTTTATGGTAACTTGTTACTACAGTAGTCAAAATCATGGTCTCCTGCCTTTGTAGAGGCAGCCTGGGGTAGTCATCTTAGCCGATGTTGATGGGGAGGTTTCGCTGCCTGCCAGGCTCTGTCCTCGTGCTTTGTATGAACTTGTTTAACCCTCACAACAGCCCCATAAGGTGAATAGCATCATCCTCCATTCTTGACAGGTGAAGGTCACACAGGTGACCTTGGAAGGCCATGATTTGAACCCCACTGCTCTAGCTCTGGAGCCCATGTTCTTTACCACTTTGCTCTTTGGCCTCTGTTGTGTTGTGTGGTGGGAAAAACACATGCTTTGGAATCCAAAAGAATCCTGTTCACATTCAACTCTGCTGCTTAGAAACCAAGTGACCTGATCCCTCCACGCCTCAGTTTTCTTATCCATAAAATGGGGCTTCTAGGGCTGGAAGAAGAGTGAGTGAACATGCACAAAGGATCTGGTATGCACTAGGGAGCCCAGGAAATGGTTACCTGGTTACCACTATTGTATTTATGCTTTTTCCTTTTCCTACCCTAACCACCTTCTCAACCAGTCCCGCAAGTCATTGGTCAGGTCTCTATGGGTGTGTGGGGTATTGTGCAGGGCACTGCAGGGAATCCGAAACAAGCCCAGGATGCTCGACACCCCCCACCAGGTCGGAAAGATGAGGCAGGCACGCGTGCACACACTCCCATACACCCACTTTTTTGGTGGCTCCAGTGGCCAATCTTCTTCATTCTCCTCTTTGGAACTTTACTTGGTGCTTGACGGTTTCTGGTGCTTCGTTAGGCTTGGTGAGCAGAGGATGACTTTGACACACATGGATGCTGTATTGCAAGGGAACAATATTAAGGTAGCGTGGCCAACAGCCTCCACTACCCTGATGATTTCCTATGCACTCCCACATGCCACGCCCTGTGATCAGTGTTTTATGTTCACTCTCATTTGATCCTATAGCAACTTTGTGAAGTCATTTTACAGATGAGGAAATTGTGGATCAGGGACATCAAGTACCTTGCTGAGGTCACAGAATTAGAAAGTTCTAGAACCAGCGTTCCAGCCCGATCTGTCTGATCCCACAGCCATAATAAGGATGATGCTAGTTTTCTTAACCACAAATATCACTAAACTATTAGCCCTTCCCTGTGTATTGTCCTTGCTAACATAGGTTCCCAGCGTTGAAAGCAGGCTCACAGTTAGTTTGCCTCAGGCAGGGTAGTAAGATGACCATAGGAGCAGGCTCCTGCAGTGGCCTGGAGGGTTTCGATCACCTCCTGAGAAAGGACAGGGGAAAGGGAGGGAGAAGAACACAAAGAATGCCACAGTGTGTTTGTGCAGTGTTGAGAGAGAATCCGAGTTGGAGTCACCAGGCACTGCCCTGGAGGTCACTCCCTTGTATTGCATCTATTCTAGGCTGGGCGTTTTTTAAGCTTCACAAGACCCCAATAGGGCAAGAAAATAAGCCATTTTATACTTAAACCACCTACCCCAAACAGCAGCCCAGAAGTATTGTTTTGACGGTAGTAAAATGTCCCTGCTTCTCTGCTCTTGCAAAGACCAGTCTTCTCAAGAAGAAGCTGTTGTCCTGGATGTTTATGTTCTGATGTGAGTTCAACAGGGTGTCTGTTTTGCTTGAGTACTTAGCAATACAGCAAGTTGAAGTGCAGGGTGGAGGACACTAGGTACCTGCCCCTGGTCGGCCTGCAGTGATAATGCCCAGTCGTGGTTGAAGGCACATCTGCCCAGAAGGATAGGACTGGAAAGGATTGGCCATTTGAAAAACTCAAGTACAGGGAGGGGCCCAGGTTTTGTTATTGTCACTGTTGTTGTTCTGGCCGTTGATCACTGACCACAAAAGACATTTGCATGGTTAAAATTTGCCAATTAACCTTCTGAGTAAAGTGTAGTCAGACGAGTGGCTTTGTTGGCCACCCTGCCAGGAGCCCTGTGTACTGCCCAGTCACTGCAGCCCTCGGTTTCCAGCCCCAGGGCCCTGCATTGGCGTTGCTGATTTCTGAAGTTAACTGGTGAGGTTAAAAATAAATCTGATATTTTACAACCCACGTGCTGGAACATCAAAGAGAAGCAGATTTAAAAGGCCTATTTTTAAAAAGAGCTTTTTGCCTTAAGCTTCCTGCTTGGCAAACATCTGTGAGTGGTGGCAGGTGCTATCCACCCTGGGCAGGCTGCCCTACGTGCAGAGGGTGATCAGAAGAGGCAAAAGGGGTGGATTAGATCCTGCTTCCTGGTACCCCTCCCTGCATTGCCCAACTATGTACCAGGCACATTCTCCTGTATTAATTTATGTAATCCTCACCAGGACCCTGTGAGATAATCTCATCCCCACTTTAAACTGAGGCACAGAGGCTAAGCAGCCTGCCCAAGGTCACACACTAGTAAGTAGCATGACTAGGATTGAAAAACTTGGCAGTCTGGCTCCAGAGAAGGTTCTGTCCCCAACCAAATTATAGGATATCTGCACATTAGGAGATTCTTTTGACTTAAGAGAATTCCTCAATCCGAGGAGGACTCTTAGCTTTGTTTTGGGTTCATTCACATATAGATGGCATTGTCCTTGGACCAGTTGGTCTTCTACAGTGGGGTGTGTGACCCGGTATCAAACATGCTTGACATTCTTTCGTGAGAAGGAGGCATCAGCATAATCTTGGTACCAGGTCTTCAGAGATGCTTGTTTATTGAAGTCTCTTGGCAGATGGGGCTGGCCATTTGAAATTGTCTTTCTGTTCTCTGTGTAATGCCCAGAGACAACTCTGGTCACTGCTCTCCTGACACACGAGGTTCTTAAGCCAGAAGGAGAGGACAGGCAAAGACGTCCCAAGGTATTTTTCAGAGCAGCATGGGGTAGTGGACAAAATCCTAGCTGGATGGGGGCCTGAGTTCTGTCTCAGTTACACTTGTACCAGAGTTGACAGCTTGGGATTACGGCTGAATCTGTAAGTGGAGATTGGCCTAAGATTTCTAAAGTAACCTCTAGCTCAAAAATTAACCGATACTATGATGTGGCTAAAGTAGTGGTTCCCAACTCCAGGCTGCACTGTAAGATTACCTGGTGGAGTTTTTTTGTTTTGTTTTAAAAGTATTCCCAGTGTCAAGGAGTCAGCAAAGGAGGAAATTGAAGGATAACACGAGGGTAAGGTTAGTGCCAAAATTCATGGCTAAGGTTTCGTGCACCCAACTAAAGTGACAAGACACAACATTGGCACCAAGTTCCCAAGCAAACAGAAAGAAGGAAATAGGATCATTTGAGAGTTTAAGAGAAAAACTGTTGGAAGAGGATTGGAGCTGTCCCTTGTACTGAAACTTTTTCCTGTGGGTTTTTTGTAATCTGTGATCTCAGAAACTGCTACTTCAGAATATCTTTAAACAGTAAATACAGTAACAGCTCCTGGGGCCGTTTCTTACACTGTCCCTGATGCAGGCCTGTGCTGTGACATTTTTTAGCCAAAATGATGTAGCCTATGAACTTGGCTGTCTACAATTCTGGCTTTATTCAGATACAACGTGTAGAGTGAGTAGGCCATTTGAACCTACAATTTTTCTTTTATAATGAGGGTCAAGTTTTAGACCTTTAGGAGTACAATGCTGTATTTAAATGTTTTATCTGAAAAAATATGATAGAATCATATGGATTCAGTTAGTAGCCTTTTCAGTCAGACTGGTTCAGTATATTTAGTATACACTCAGTAGATACGTTAAATTAGTTATTTTATGATTCACAAGAGCATCCAAGTACGTTTGAGAAATAGCATAATTCACAGTTTTCTGGCCTCCAGTGCCTCAGTTTCCTTAACTGAAATGGGGATATGAATCAGTCTCACTACATAGGATTTTGAGAATTGGATGGAGTTAGTATATGTGAATTATGTAGTACAGTGCCTGCCCCAGAGTAAGCACCCAATGAGTGCTGGTAGCACATGTGAAACATGTTATTTTTCATGATGCAGATAGTCTTGCAATGATTTCCTCACCACCTTCCCCAGGGGTCTGTAGACCGTTAATTGGGAACTACTTGAAGCCTCTTCCATACAGTTCGGCAGATTGTTCACTGCACAAGGATAGTTGGCTATGGGGACAAATAGGGCTGAAGACCATCCTATGCTCTGCTCATCTGACTGTGAGCCCTGGAGCATTGCTGTCCTGTGGAATCTGTGCACCCCTGCAGCTGTGTCCATGCAGAGACGAAGCTCTGTGGACCTCCTTCCTCCCTGGAGGTGGTGCCCTTTCTGGTTTATACAAAAGTTCTGTAGAGGTCAGCACAGGTCTTGGGATCATGGACTAGAGGAACAGGTTGAATGCCAATATCCCTCAGGTGGGGTAATACTTCAAGCCTAAAAAATCTTGCCAAGCAGACCTTTGAGAGGGAAAAAAAGCTTTTGAAAAAGTAACAAACAGGAGAGTCTCAAGTTACCTTCCCAAAAGGTTCCTTGTTGGCAGTTGAGGACAGATCTGTGCCCTTCAGTAGTAGGGGCAGGGTGAGCATCCTCTCAGGATATCTGAGGAACCCAAGGAGAATAGGGGTCTGTCTGGAAATCCCCAGATTCTGGTATTAGGAAAGGGCCTTCACTGGGGCAGGACAGAGTGGGCCAGCTCTCCAGGTCCTACTGACAAAGGCAGCTCTGAGGAGCTTAGCCGCCATTGTAAGGAGGGTTTCTGGGGTCTATGGGGGAGCAAGTCCCCACCTTCCACCCATACATACCCCGTGTCAAGCTTGGCTGCACAGCCATGGGCACCTGATATGGACCTCATGGCATGAGGATAAGATGGGAAACTGCTGGGTCCTTCTGGGGTCTTCCTTTCTGAAATCATGCCTGCAGAGCACAAAATGTGCAGCTGTAGTGAGTCCCCAGCAATGATTTTTGGATGCTGCTGATGACCTAGGGAGGTGCCCAGGTGCTGCTCTTAGGAATCTCCCCACCACCTCAGGTGATCAGCCAAGAGTTCAGACTGAGCAAAGAAGACAGCTCCCGTTTATGGGGCACTTACTGTGTGTCAGGCACCAGGATATCCCTGAATCTTGATGAAACTCCAAGGAAGGGCTTACCATTGTCCCCCTTCCACATATGAGGAAACTGGGGCACAGAGAAGTCGAGTGATCTGATCGGACGTATGCAGCTGATCAGGGATAGAGCTGAGATCTGAACACAAGTCTGTCTGCCTCCATCCACTCTTAACATCCTGACTTCCCCGAGTCCCATGTCCACCTGGATGTTAGCATCCACGAAGAGTCGACCTCCTGGAGAGTTACGTTATCTTTGCATGAGGGTGCTAGGGTGTCCTCTGTGTCTGTGGCAGGATGCTGTCATCTGCAGAACATAGTTCTCCCTGAGAGTCTACAGAGGGGTGGGAGGTACCTGTGCCCCTTGCCACCACCACCATATTTTGTGCCTTCTTCTATACTCCACACTAACTCCAGTCAGAAACCCCTAGAGCCCAGTCCTCTGCTCTGCTCCCGTGATGATCTGAGCCAGCTATGCCATCTGGGGGTGACCGTTGGGCTGAACCTAACTGCCAGTCTGGAGTGGAGAAGAGTGGACATGGCTAACCCACCACACACTCCCTCCCTGAGTCCACTCCCCTTGTGCAGAGACCTTTCAGGCTCCAGGCAGGGGACTCAGACCAGGGCAGGGGGAGGTACAGGCAGGATTGAGTTTTCTAAATGGATGACACCTAACTGGATTTCTCATGATTACTTCAAGCAGCGCTGGCTGCCAGACCAGACATAAGGGCATTTCCTATTGTAACCGGAGGATTTCCCTGGACTGCAGGAGAGTCTCTTTCTGTGACATGAAAACAGGACATGTTCTACTTGGACACCAACAGCAGGTCCCAGGCTTGAGGTCCCACAGCACGAATGGCATCGTGCACTGGGCCCAATGGCCATTCTTCGGCTTTCCGTGAAGCTTAATTTCTGATGTGAATTAGTAGTTGATTCCTGATGCCCCAGTTTATTGGTATTTTAACCAACAGCTCTGGTCTACTTGGAGCTCCCACAGAGAATAGCAATGAAGAATAATCAGTGGCTGTTGGTTGCTTGGAGAGCCTTACTTCACTTTCCCCACAGACCCCTTTCAGCGGGTGCTCTCAAGTCCTGCAGCACCAGTTTTTGCCCATGTTGACACGAGCAGTTGACATTGGCCCTAGGTCCCCCGTGTTTCCTCTGTGTGAGCCCTTCTGTAGTGCCCTTGCAAACCTGTACCAGGCACCTGGGGGGATGTTTCTCACTTTCCTGTTGTTCACTTGGGTGCCCAGTCTGCAGGGGCACAGCATGGACAGAATCTGCCAGGGCATCAGTCTGTGGAGTCAGAGTCTTACAGGGTGAGGTGACAGATGGTGAGAGGGACCCCGGGGCCCTGTAAAGGGCCTCCTTGGAGGAGGGGATACTGAAGGGGTCCTTTGTCTCTGAGCTGGCGATTAGGTTGCAACTCTTTGTGCCAGCAAGTCCAAGGGCAGGAGGGCCCTGTGTAAAAGAGCAAGAAAACCTGAAAAGCAAAGGCTGCAGATCCAGGAAGCCAGCTACGTTGTTCCCACAACTTAAAATTGGCTGCAAGGTCTGTCCAGCTAAACGTAGAAGGCTAACTGCTGTCAGCCAGCTTCCAGCTCTGCCCTCGCTCAGAAACACTTCTTGAATGTCAGCTTTGGTGTTTTTTCTGTTCCTGTATTTCTCCTGGGTTCACAATAGGGTTCTGTCAGGGGGGATGCTGGGAAAGCACTCAAGTATGCAGTGATTGTGAGATTTAATTCCACCTTGGAAGTTCCTTTTTTTTTTTAACTGCCATCATGTTTTTTTCCTGCCCCAACAACCTTACTCTCCACCTCTCCCTCTCTGCTGGCTTTCTCACAGAACAAAGAGTTCAAGACTCTGTCGGAGCAGTTGTCGGCGGTCACCTCCACACACACCATGGAGGTAGAGAAGTTGAAGAAGGAGCTGGCCCGCTACCAGCAGAGCCAAGGTGAGGACGGCAGCCTGAGGCTGCAGGAGGAGGTGGAGAGCCTGCGGGCGGAGCTGCAGAGGGCCCACTCGGAGCGCAAGATCCTGGAGGACGCCCACACCAAGGAGAAGGACGAGCTGAGAAAGGTACGTCGAGGCCAGAGAGAGCCGCTTGGCGGTGGCCTGGCCTCCAAATCACCCCTTCCGAGACCATTTCTTCTTCCAGCTGTAAAATTGACACAGACTTTACTGGGGCTTCTGCCCACACACTGACCATCCCTCTGCATTTGGACGTGAAGTGTGCCTGCTTTGGGGTTAACACACATGAGCACGTGCCATTCACGGAACAAGTGTTATGTTTCACCATTGGCTGAACACAGTGGCATCCCCTGAAAGGAATACACGTGTGTGCCTTGGGGCGTATTTCTTACAGTCTAGAAATAGCCACCACATCGTCTCTGTGGCCTGAGCCCTTGTTAGCAAGAGGCGTGGTACAGAGGTAGTGGCCTTTCTTCTTGACATTGCAGGGATTGGGGCAACCTTTAGACATCCCTACTTGTAGCGATCATATTTTGGGGACTTTGCCTTAAGTGTCAGTGCTGATGGTTTCAGCCTGACTTGTCCATTCTGGTTGGTGTGCTCTGTTTCTCTCTACCGCATAAAATAGAACTTCTTGGGATTGGCCCCCACTCCCCCATCTCAAAGTCCGGATATGAAGATTCCCTTCTCTCCCAGGATAGCTGTTCAAACCAGGAATGTGCCAAGTGCCCATTGGAGAATCCTCCATGGAGGACGCAGCCATTTGCTCCTGCATCTCTGCAGTGACCCACAGACCACAGGGCAGATAGCACCTCGCCCCATCATTTAGTGCCTCCATCACTGGAAGGTCCGAGTGGGGTGAGAAGCTAAGGATGAGGGAGGGATTAAATGTTCCTAATTTTGGAATAATAACTTTAAGTGTTTAAAACTTGAAGCGGGCTAAATGCCGCCTCAGAAAGGGTCCTGGGGTAGATATTGCAATGGCCAGATTCTCATCCCTGTACTGCCACTGCCAAGCCCACATGGGAAAGCTTACTGGCCTTGGTTCTCTCATATGTTTGTCTGTTTTTAAACAGTATAGATCATCTCTCAGGTTTCTAGTGAATGTGGCAACTGGCCAACTCCATGAGATACTATTTGGTGGCTTCTAGAAGGAAAAGGCCCCCAGCCCTGCTCCATAGTGCTTCCCTCTTCCTCTGCCCATTACCTTCTCCTGGTCTGAGAGTCCCCCAGACACCACTAGGGAACATGCAGGCTGCTGTTAGAGACGACGGAGTACAAAGCCACTTGGGCCAGCTCATGCTGAACTTGCCTACATCATTTCCCCGTCCCAGGCAGAATTTCCACACCACCAGCCACTGTTTTCCCTGATCCTGCGGATTTCCCAGGTGTCGGAGATGGGGCCCACACGGGGACTGGGTGATAATGAAGTGAGACCTGGGGCTCCCTGGTGCAGGCGGCTAGCCCAGCACAGAAAAGTAGGAGCTTCTGTCCCCAGTATGCCACCCAGATAAACCTGTCAGCTCACCCACCAGGAGGCCTGAGGTGGACTTCATTCTTTGGGATAAAGCATGGGGTGCTAGGAAGCTCCTGTTCGAATGTAGCTGTAAGCCTGTCACCTACAAACCGTGGGATTCCACCCTTGAGGTCTATTAACTGTGGGAATGGAGGGACAGTAACCCTTCCATGTGAATAAAAAAACAAGATCGTGGAATCCAAAGGCAGAGAAGAACCCAGGATTAGGACTGGAAACCCTTGAGATTGACCCTAGGAGGGAAAGAAAAGCAGGTTCCCTGCATGTGCATACCCGTCGGATGAGACACGTGGGAAGTATGTGTACTCAGCAGATCCACAAAGCTAGCTGTCTCCTCTCAGCTCCCCAGCCACCTTCTCTGCTTCCCCTTGGGCACTTTGATTTGAGGACTTGGTGCTTTAAAGATGTCCAAGTCTCTATCCAAGGGAGTCTGAAGGCTTACATATGAAACTCTTCCTGGGCAGGGCAAAACAGAGAAGAGCTTCCTTCCTTTGCTCCTTAAAATAGTTTCCTAGGAGTGTGTTGAGCTAGGTTTTAAACACAATGAGAGCTTGGAACTGGCAAGAAGACCAGTCTCAAGGCCACTACAAGAAGGGGAAGAATAAGCACAGAGGCAGGACAAGAAAAGCACCTTCTCCGACTCCAAATGTAAGCAAATCCCAAACTAGCAACAGGAGAAGAAACTGGCATGAGATGATTCATTAGGTGCAGCATCCACCTGTCTCCAGGAAGAGAGTGGAAGCAAAATGGCCTCCTCCTCTCGGGTCTGGAAAAGCTTTTTTATTCTGGTGGCTGTGAGGTGGGTGAGTAGCAGAGCTAAGCTTCCCCCCCGCCTCCCACCCTCCATCTTTTGTCCCTGGTCAGGGTTTAATATTTATCAAAGGCACCGTGTCCAATCTTAACAAATGCTGAATAATCAGACAATTGGTTTCCTCTCGGGCTCGTCTAGAGGCTGCTCTGCCTTGAGCGAGATTGATGAGACGAGCAGAGCACAGTGAGGAACAGACTGCTCGCTCGTAGGTGTTAATTAATGGGTTTGATATGTCTGTCAGCAAATGCTTTATTGGAACATGGTATCCTGGAAAACTTTGGGCTCCCCACTGCTGACGATACCCATTGTCTGGCCACGTGGCTGAGCTGCCCTTGGGTGGGGGGGAAGTTGGGTCTCCCTGGGGGCAGGAATTCCCCACTGTGGCTGCAGACCCCCAGCCACATGTTAGTGGGCACCCTCTCTGCTGAAGGCCTCCATTGTTGTGGCCTTCCCCCCAGAACAGTCGCACCCAGGCCTTTGGCCTCCCCTCCTTTTAGCCCGGGTGGTGGGTTCTTTTTTAAAGGTATCAGTTACCCCATGCTGGCTGTCGTGTGCTGCTATGCCGTCTTGTACAGTTGAGCTGTTTTGTGTCTGTGGGAAAAGAGAAGTGGTGCCCAGGGCTGCCCTTGACACAGAGTTATGGCTCATTGTCCAGAATCTGCTCCAAAGGCCTGGCTCGGGGCAGGGTTGCGGGTGGGTGAAGAAGAGTGGCCCCCAGCCAGCTTCCTAGCTCTGAGCAAAGGTCCTTGACACATGTGAGAGCTGAAGATCAGCCCCCGGGCTGAGCGTCCAACAGTTAGGGCCATGTGTTGTATTGTGTCCTCTGTCACCGATCTGCCAGCCTCTGCTTGCTTACCTTGGGTAGTTCCAGTATAAACGTTTGGGGTTTTTCCAAATAGAAGTGAAGTATCGTGGGGATAGTGGGTTCCTTGCAATGGGGTGTTTCCAGTCTTTCCCCAAAGATGCAGAGTAGACTTCTCTGGCCAACTAAGACATCGAGTTGTGCTCCCAGAGCTCCAGGGTTTGTGGTTTGGAAGGAGGCTGATGGTTATCGGAACCAGTATTCTGTGCCAACTGTGTGGAAGGATATCAGCTCATTGACGAAATCATGGAAATCCAGGTCCTTCATCCATTCACCAGATAGTTATGGGCTGCCTCTATTTGTTAAGTGCTTTTCTATGCACTGGGGCAAAAGGAAACTATTTTTTAAAGTCCTTCTTGTTCTTATGGAGCTCACATATTTGGGATTATGAGAGAATGTGCAGACAGGAATCGAATACAAATGATCCATCGTGTGCCATAAAGAAAAATAAAGCAGAGTGAAGGGGATAAAGAGGGACCTCTGGGGACAGGGAGAAGTGTGGCTTTGCTTATGGCAGCCAGAGTCTCTCTGTCTCTGAAAAGACACCTTAGTGAGGGGCGGGTGAGCCATGAGCATTTCTAGGAAACAGATAACAAGTGTAATAGCAGTTGCAATGGGTGGGAATAGGCTGGGTGGGTTTGAGGACCAACCAACCATTGGGCTGAAGCAGAGTGAAGGACAGAGGACTCAGGACACAACAGTGGGCAGATGATGAGCCTTTTCTGATAGACATTGTCCAATCAGTTGGTCCTATGGTTTTCTACTAGAAACCTTGCACTTGGCTCTTTTTTTTAGTATAATACCCAACTTGATAAACAAAACAGAACTAAAAGCTCAGAGCTACATTTGTATCCCTAAAGATGAACTAGTAAAGGCAGTTCTTGAGCATGAATCTGGGGTATTTGTTTCATTTAACTTACCAGGGGCTAAATTAGCCTGATAGTGCTAGGTTTTACCTCCAATGTTGGTTCTGATGATCTGTCCCAAATAACCTTTTAGAAGAAACGCTCCAGGTAATGTGGCATGCAAGAGCTGAAAGATGCTGGCTCCACCCCTTGCCCAAGAGAAAATGGAGCTGCTGAATGTGTGAGTCCTGAACCCTAGTGAAGATGTTAGCGTGCTAAAGGGAACACAGCTGCCTGGTTCTGTGTTCTGTGTCTCTCACTGTAGGCTGCATTCCTGACCCTTCACAAAAGGGAGACCATTTAGCTGCAGGAGTTTGTCACCTACTGTGCCTGCCAATAGACATCCCATGTGCTAGCTGGCTGGGAAGACTGAGGGGTGGCCAGTACCTGGTGAAATGTGATAGGGAAGCCTTCTCTGTCCTCCCAGGGTATGGAGCCAATTGTGGGACCTGCCCCTCCTGCTGCAGGAACGTGGGCCCACCTCCAGGGCTGTTCAGGCAAGGAAGAGAACAAAGCTCCCCAGGGTCACTTTGATGTAGGGCTCAGAATGACAAAGCTGAGTTCCTCAGAGGCCTGCCTTCATGAATCAAAGCCTCAGGGGGAGACGGAAGAAATGAGGCTCAAGCACATTAGAAGACTTCAAGCTAGGTACATGCTGTTGACCATGGCTTTCTCAAACTAGTCTTGCCTGAGATTCTAGATCATAAGTGGTTGCAATAAACTTAGACTACATTGCTAGGAATGGAGGTCTCTGGTCCAACCTGGTGGTAATGGCACGCACACTCTACTGGCCAGGTGCTGTGTTGCATCTCAGAAGGGTGTTGACTGTAGGAAGCACAGAGCAAAGTAATGACCGTGAGTGATCTCAGATGCCTTCTCAGGTGACCACATGCTCCGTGAGCCATCTGCATATTCAGAGGGTGGTTAAGGGGAACACACATTGACTTAGATCAGGGAATTCAGAAGTTACAGCCTTGGGCCTTGTTCCTGGCTGAGGGAGAATGGAGTGTCACCCTCCAGATGTGGCACCAGGTCGAGCTTCACTTGAGGCCCCACCAAGGCTTTCTTTTGTAGAGGCACACGCCTTGTGGTTTCTTCCATTGGCTGCTTTCAGCTTGTGCATCAAGGAACATGAGAGCTATTTTTACTATTTGCCAAGGTACTCATCGGGTGAACCATCTTCAATAATAGAAAATGAGATGTGCTTGAGTACTTTTTCCCCCACATTGTTTCTCTTGAATCATTTGATTAAGTAACTCTTGTGTTCTAGATGTTTTAGTCAACCACAAACCCATTCATTAAAAAAAAAAAAAAAATGAACCCTTTTTTTTGTTGTTGTTTAACTGAGAAAAGCACAGGCCTCTTAATGGGATGTGTGGGGTCCTCCCTCCTTCAGTCGCATTGGGCCGGGCTCTGATGACACGCCAGCCTGGCGGTGGTCCAGGGGCCCAGGCTGCGCAGGTGGGTGAGGAAGCAGAGCAGTCTCTCTGGGTCTCTGGAGGGACCGACAGGCCCTGGAAGAGCTGAGCATGGGGCACAGCCCACATGTGCAGGATAGGAGGCCTTCCTGGAGGAATGAATCATGGTCCTAACCCGATGAGGAGAAGTCCTCAGTAAAAGGCTAGGGAAGAGTGTGGCAGAGGGAACAGGGAAACGCTCAGGTGGAAACCAGAGGTGGGGAGAAGCTGGGCTCCACTCAGCCCGTTTTAGGAAGGTGTGTGGAGGAGTTGAGCTTATCCTGAGGTCAAAGGGTGTGAATCCATTCTCCAGTTCTCACTTCTGCTACCCGCCCGGCCTCGTTTCTCAGCCAGCGCCCCCTGTCCAAACCACACATGACCACGACAGAGCTGTTCCGTCCCCAGACCGAGGCTTCCACACTGCTCATCTTCCCACCCAGAGTGCCCTCGGCTGCCCGTGAAATTCCGCATGTCTCACTGAGATGGCCCACTTCTCCTGGGAAACCTTCTGGGGCCTCCATCTGTTCCTTGTTACCTCCTTTCTAAATCCCCTCAGGGGTGCCTGGGTGGCTCAGTTGGTTGAGCAGCTGACTTTGGCTCAGGTCATGATCTTGTGGTCTGTGAGTTCGAGCCCCAGGTCGGGTTCTGTGTTGACAGCCTGGAGCCTGTTTCGGATTCTGTGTCTCCCTCTCTCTCTCTGCCCCTCCCCCACTCATGCTCTGTCTGTCTCTCTCTCTCAAAAATAAACATTAGAAAAATTTAATAAATCCCCTCATAGCTGTGGTTCTCAACAAGAGGCCCACAGGAATATTTTACAATGTCTGGAGACATCTTGGTAGTCACAATTAGGGGGGTAGAGTTACCAACATCTGGCGGGTAGAAGCCAGGATGCTGCTCAATGTCTGACAGGACAGCACCCCCACTCCCACCAACAATGACAAATTATCTAGCCTAACATGTCAACAGTGCTGAGGCTTAGAAACCCTGCTTTACAGAGCTCAGCCATGAACCTTACTGGTTTTCTGCTACACACACGTCCACCTCTCCCGTTGGGCTGGATGCTGTCTGAGGGCGGCCACCTCTAGTGTTACTTATTTTTGCCTCTCTGGCTCCTGGCACAGAGAATTCTGTCAGGAAGGGTCTGATGGGTGACTGACAGCTTTGCCCTGTATCATCCCCGGGGATAGAGCTAGGCTTGGTGAGCAGTGGCCTGTGATGACCAAAGGGCACCACTCAGTGTTTTTTCTTCCATTTCTCACCCTCGCCACCAAAGCAGATTTCAGTCTTTGCAGACACACCACATCAACTGTGTTAATTGTAATAGGCAATAACTTGTTGAGAAAGAAGAGTTTGTTATAATTAGTTATATGTATATCTTTAAAAAAATTTTTTTAATGTTTTTGAGCGAGAGAAACACAGAGTGCAAGCAGGGGAGGGGGAGAGAAAGAGAGGGAGACACAGAGCCCGACGTGGAGCTTGAACTCCTAAAGGGTGAGATCATGACCTGAGCCAAAGTCGGACACTTAACCAACTGAGCCACCCATATATGCATATCCTTTTACCAGCCTTTTCTTGTTTGATATCCTGAGGGGAGACAGAACATGCCCCTTTGCCTGACTCTCCATGGAAGGGTTTCTAATCTGCCTGGTGGGTGGGGGCTCTGCTCAGTACCCAGAGTGGTGTCAGAATGATTCATACTGGTCAGAGCCTCATTCCCACAACTCTGAGCAGTACATTCACAGTTGAGCTTGAGGTAGAAACCAAGTCTGTCTGAATTGAGAGAATGAAAAGCATCAATGTCCTGTGGCAGAGAAGGCAGAAGGTAGTTTCGAGCCTCATTTTGCAGGACATTGAAAATTCTTTGAAATCAAAAGATATTGGATTGTTTCAACAGACTGTTGACAAAGTACTTGGAGCTTTTGGTAAGCTTCCAAAGGTATTGTGTATCTGCAGTTCTCTGTATGGAGCCAGAGAGGGCAAGCCACCTGCAAATCCATTAGCTCCCTAGAGTAGCAGAGGCATCTGTGAGAGTCGCTGCTTTCCGAGCCCCTAGGGAGGACAGGGCCAGGTGACCTTGCTCTAGGACTCCAGCCTTGTAGAAATTCTTTCCTGACCCTTTCCATGCGATGCTGAGGGTGGAAGGAGCCATACTCATCTCTCAGCACCTTAAGCTGAACTTTAATGCTAGGGGGAAGGCAAGGGAGCACTTACTCATAACCAACTGAAATTCAGACATCAGGAAGGTTCTGCCCTTGAACCAGTCTGATGGGTCCATCAGGGATTTGTCTCCTAGGTAGCAGTCCTGGTAGGTTACCATCTAATCTCAGCTGCCACGCACATGTTGTTGTTGTTGTACCATGGATGTCTTTCTACACAGGGTGGGAGGAGTCTTCCCCAGCCCAACCCCCACCCCCCTGCAGTAGATCATGAAATGTACCAAAGATGGCTGGAAGTGAGGACTTGAACCAGGGAGCAAGCTCATTCATTGTGTCACCCACTACAGTCTTGCAGGTGTCTCTGGAGGAGTTTATCACTCGGCCCAAATCTGGGAGCCTGTTTCAGACTCATATTTTTATCTTGTACCACATCTAGCACAGGGTACTGTGCTTAGTAGATTGGTTAATTTGTGGAATGATTTTTTAGTAGCTTTATTGAATATAATTCATATACCATAGCTTACTCATTTAAAGTATACAATTTTTTTTTAATATAGTCAGAGTTTTGCAACTATTGCATAGTCTAATTTTGGAATATTTTTATCACCCCCCAAAGAACACTGTATCCATTAATAGTCACACCCCCCATTCCCCCCTTATTCCCTGTCCCAGCCTTAGGCAACTAATCTACTTTCTGTCTCCACCGATCTACCCCTTCTGGACATTTCATATAAATGGAATCCTACCATATGCAACTTTTGGACTGGCCTTTTTCATTTAGCATAATGTTTTCAAGATTTATCCATGTTGGAACATTAATCAGTACTTTATTGCTTTTTATTGCTAAATAGTATTTCATCATATGGATATACCATATTCATCAGTTCATTGATGGACATTTGAATTGGTTCCACTTTTTAGCCCTTTTGAATAACTCTCCTACAACCATCTGTGTACAAGTTCTTGTACGGACATAAGTTTTCATTTCTCTTAGAAACCTAGGAATGGAATTGCTGGTCAAACAAGGGTTAAAATGCAACTTTCAAGGAATTTCCAAAGCTGCTGCATTGGTTTACATTCCCATCAGCAGTATATGAGAATTATGATTTCTCTGCATCCTCCCCAAACACTTATAATTGTCTTTTTTTTAGTTTAACCATCCTAGTATATGTGAGGTGATAAATCATTGTGGTTTGGCTTGCATTTCCCTAATGACCTTGAACATCTTGTGTGCTTATTGGCCACTTGGAGGTGTCTGCTCAATTTTTTTTCCCATTTTTTGATTGGATTTCTTTTTATTTGTTGAGTTATAAATACTCTATTCAGGGTCCAAGTTCCATACCATATAAATGATTTACAGATATTTATTGTCATACTGTGTGTTCCCTTTTCCTTTTGATAGTATTCCTTTTCTTTGATAGTATTCCTTTTCTTCTAAGCAGAAAAGTTTTTAGTTTGGATGAAGTCCAATTTAAATATTTTTTTCTTTGGCTACTTGTGCTTTCGGTGTTATATTTAAGAAGCCATTGACTAATCCGAATTCAGAGATTTTACTCCTTTGTTCTTTTCCAAGAGTTTTATAGTTTTAACTCTTACATTTAGGTCTTTGATACACTTTATTTTTTGTGTATAGTGTGAGGTAGGAGTCCAATTTTACTTTGTGGAAATACAGTTGTCCGGGCCATTTGTTGAAAAGACTATTCTTTCCTCAATGAATTACAACATATGAGAGTTTATTTCTGGATTCTCCATTCTATTCTATTGATCTATGGTCTACCCTGATGCTAGTGTCTCACTGTCTTGATTACCATAATCGTGTTTGAAGTAGTAAGTGTTAAAATTGAGAAGTGTGATTCTTCCAAATAATCTTTCAAGATTATTTTGGCTATTCTGGATCCCTAGATATTCCATGTAAATTTCAGGGTCAGCTTGTCAATTTCTGCAACAAAGCCATCTGGGATCTTGATAATGATTTTGTTGAGTCTATAAATCAATTGGAGGAGGGTTATATCTTAACATTAAGTCTTCCGATCTAACTTAGGATGTCTTTCCACTTTAGATCTTCTTTAATTTCCTTCAACAATATTTTGTAGCTTTCAGAGTATAAATTTCTACTGCTTTTGTTAAATGTATTCCAGAGTATTTTCTTCTTAAGCTTTTGTAAATGGAATTGCTTTCTTAATTTTGCTTCTCAGATTGTTTACTGCAGTGTATAGAAATACAATCAAGTTTTGTGTATTGATCTCGTACTCTACGACCTGAACTCATTTATTCTAATACCTTTTAAGTATATTGCCTGGGATTGTCTACATAAAAGATAATGTCTTATGCAGATAAAGATCATTTTACTTCTTCCTTTCCAATCTTGATGATTTTTATTTCTTTTGTATTTGCCCTGGCTAGAATCTCCAGTACATTGGTGAATAGTTTTGGCAAGAGCAGGCATCCTTGTCTTTGTCCTGACTGTGGACACAAAAGGTATTCAGTCTTCTGCCATAAAGTCTGATGTCGTGGGTTTTTGTAGATGCCCTTTATCAGGTTGAGGAAAGTCCCTCCTATTCCTAGTTTAAGTGTTTTTATCATGAACATTTGGTAACATTTTTGTTAAGGATTTTTGCATTCATCTCCTCAAGAGGTAATAGTCTGTGGTTTTCTTGTGATGTCTCTAGTTTTGGTGTTAGGATATTACTGGTCTTGTAAAGGGAACTGAGAAGTGTTCCCTCCTTTTCTGTTTTATGAAATAACCTGTGCAGAATAGGTATTAATTTTTCTTTCAGTTGTTGCTAAGTGATGGAATGATTTTAAAGTATATGCTTCAGCTTGGCGCCTGGGGAAGGTAATGTTGTAGAACCAGCTACATACATTCATCAACAGCTCCATGCCATTCCTGCTGCTTGAACTCCACATACATCATCTCCTTTAATGCTGAGACCAGGCCTGTGGGGTGGGTGTTTGTTTTCCAGAGGGAGACCTGGGCTTTACAGAGCCAGAGATCCGTGGCTGTGGAGCTCCTTGTCTTTGCCTCAGGCCAGATTTGCTGTACTTTGATTGTGATGTGATCGCAGGAGTTTGTGCTGACTTGCCAGTGGTTCAGGGAGCCTCCAAGGAAGTGGGACTCAAGTGTGGATGCCTGAACCGAGGGCCCCTGGGCACGTGTTCTCCTCCTCTTCCTGTCCAGTTTCCACAGTGCTCACTCACTTGCTTACCTTTGTCAGGAAGACAGGGATGCGACATTGGTGAGGAAAATTACTCAGTGGCCTTCTGCCAGATGAGTCTCCAGGGGTTCCAGAGAGAAACATGCAGAGGTGGATCCATTGTGCTCCAGCTCCCATTTAAGATATACCCCTTTCCTATACTCTTCTAGAACAACTAATGATTTCTGATTGTCTTAGAATATGTATGAATTGTTACGTTTTTAAATCTATACAAATATTTGCTCCAATACTAAATAGCCAAAACTTCCTTTTTTAAAAAGCTTGCCATACTGAGGCATCTGGGTGGCTCAGTTGGTTGAGCATCTGACTTCAGCTCAGGTCACGATCTCACAGTTCGTGGGTTCGAGCCCCATGTTGGGCTCTATGCTTGACAGCTCAGAGCCTGGAGCCTGCTTTGGATTCTGTATCTCCCTCTCTCTCTCTGCCCCTCCCCCACTTGCAGTCTGTCTCTCAAAAAATAAACATTAAAAAGAATTTTGTTTAATTTTTTTTATGTTTTTATTTTATTTTTGAGAGAGATACAGAGTGTGAGCAGGGGAGCGGCAGAGAGAGAGAGGGAGATACAGAATCCAAAGCAGGCTCCAGGCTCTGAGCTGTTGGCACAAAGCCCGATACAGTGCTCGATCTCATGAGCTGTGAGATAATGACCTGAGCCAAAGTCAGACACTCAACCGACTGAGCCACCCAGGCACTCCTTAAAAAAAATTTTTTTAAAGCTTGCCATATGCTGTTTGTATTCTTCCTCTGAACAGAACAGGATTTTTCTTTAATTAGTCTTTTCTTTTTGTGCCATTTTCAGTAGCATTCACTTCATGTTTTCTTTGTGGTGGGGGCGGTGGGTATCATCAGAAGCTAAACACTAGAGTTCTCTTTCCTTCCGCAACACCTGACCTGTGCTGCTCCACTGAGACCGGCAAGGGCAAGTAGGATGAAGATCAGAGATAATTCTTCATTGTGAGCCTTGGGCTCTCCTGCCACTCAGGTTTGAGAGCTCAAAATTTACCAAGACAAGCAACCAAACACGAAGTGAAAGCCTATTATCATTGTCCATTCCTGCACACGGCCTGTGAGCATGTGCAGACTTCTCATGAGACTTCTGTGGGCGCTGGAAGGCCATACAGAGTGGTGAGCTCATCTGTCTTCTTTTAATGGGACTTTTCTTTCAGTGCAACAATTTTTCCCTCAAAGCGAAAGCAGTCTTGACTGTGACTTGATTCTCTTAAAAAGAGGATACAGACATAACCAGCTGTACTTCAAACCCCACAAAAGGAGCCTCTCCTTTCCCCAGCCTCAAAGGGCAAACATTTTCCCCTCTTGCTCTCCCATTCAGCGTGTTGCAGACCTGGAGGAAGAAAATGCTCTCTTAAAAGATGAGAAAGAACAGCTTAACAACCAAATCCTGTGCCAAGTGAAAGGTAAGTACCAAAGCACTTGATTTTTCATTTTGGAGTTTAACTTCTTTTCCATACTGATTTCTGCCCCCAAAGCCTCCTAGCAAGAACACAGTCAAGATGGTGCAGGGAGAAAGGGCTTTAATAAATGAAAAAGAAGCAGGGGGGTTGGGGGGGGGGGCACCTTTAAGACTCTGCTGCAACTCCTGGTTTTGAGTTTAATGCACATAATGGACAATGTAGTGGACAGGATTTGGAGTTCAGGGGACTTGTACCCGAAGAATAATTACCATATGCTACTGCCTGGCCTTGAGCAACTCCCTTAATGACTGTAGTCCTCAGTTTCTTCATCTGCAAAATGGGCATAAAAGTATAGCTCTCCAAAGCATAAAGCATTTAGCATGGTGCTTGATACCTAATGAGCACCTAGGAGCTGTCATTATTGCTGATTTTAAATTTATCTTTAGTGTCCATAGGACCTGTTGTGGTTTCTTCTGCCCAGTGGGTCGTCTGCTAATGTTTGCTGAAGAGAAGGTCCTGGGTCAGACCCCACCGACCCCTGTGCCACCATCAACCCCCATGGGCTGCCTGACCAAGGAGGAGCAGTTGGTGTCCACAGATCCCAGTCCTTGCCCAGCTCAGTGGGTTCCTTAAGCAAATCACTCACCTTTTCCTCTTAGGTCTCTCCCCCATGCCACGAGAGGATTGAACCATCTAAGGACATGATTTCACCCAGCATGAAATCTCATTGAAAACTTAAACTTCATTTCCCTATAAATATTGCTTCTTTCTGCTGATATGAATAATAAGTTTTGGTGAGGTGGGGGGAGAGCCCATCCATGTGATCTGTTTACCTTCCCTCCTTCCCCCAACCTGACATCTGGCCTTATCTCCTTCAATCTCCCTACAGTTCCAGAACCCGAAAGATCAGGAATGGGGACAAAAGTGGGGAAGAAAACCTGGGTTCTTCCAGGGATCTTGCCAGCAGCTGCTGTGACTGTTGTCACAGGAGAGAAGCTGCTGCATTAAGCAAGGGAATGTCCTGTCCGCTGCCTGCTTCTCCCCCCCCTTCTCTGAAGACTTAAGCTGCCCTGACAAGCTTCCCTTTGCTCTGCAGTGGGTGAAGTTGCTGCTGAATAAACTCATCAGGTGGTGGTGGTGGGCGCTTGTCATGGGCAGCCTTGCAAAGAGAGATTAATCACAAAGCATGAGTCAAGACTCATGCAAGGGGAATCCATTCAGAAAGCAAAACTGCAGTTTCGTGTGCCTGCTTTCCAGACGAATCTGCCCAAAACTCTGCCAAGGAAAATCTGATGAAGAGGGAGCTGGAGGAGGAGCGCTCCCGGTACCAGAACCTCGTGAAGGAATATTCACGGTTGGAGCAGAGATACGACAACCTTCGGGATGAGATGACCATCATCAAGGCAAGGAGGGCAGTTCTGGCACCGGCCCCACCTCCAGCTTCCTCACCCCCGTTCATGCACATCTCCAGCCACTGCACTGCCATCCAACACGGTCGTGCTCAGTAAATCTGTGCCTTTCTGGCACAGATCGGGTCCTTTCTGGCGGCTGTTCTTGCCGTGCCTGCCAGTGGTTATCACATAAGGAAGTAGTGGGGCCAGGTGATCCTTCCCAGGGACAGCTCCTTTTTCCAACTTTGGGGTCTTCTAAAGATCTCAGGAGTTTAAGGAAAATCCCACCATGGTGCATATTGTCAGTCGTGTTACCTGCCCCAGAAACGTCCCTACACTGAAACACTAGCAGTGTGGGGGGGTTCAGATCTCCGCATTGCTGGTGCATGCTGCAGAGAAACCCACAGCGTCTGATCATTTCTCCTAATCTTTATACATAGAAACATCCTATTTCAGGATTTATCGTTCCTTTTTACCCCACATAAACATTCCCTCCAGAAATGCATATTCAAACAAGATTGATAAGTTAATTGCATAGGAACCAGGAAGATAAGCTGAAGAGGAACATATATAAATACAGAATTTTCTGGCCAGTTTTTATTCTCAAAGCCAAATCATATGCAAGAAAAAGAAAAGTATTTTTACATGAACAACCTAAGTATAAATGGTAACCTCTATTTCTTTTTTCAAAATGTTTTAAGTTTGGTTATTTAGAGAATGTGCATGAGTGGGGGAGGGGCAGAGAGAGAATTCCAAGCAGGCTCCACACTGTCAGTGCAGAGCCTGACACTGAGCTCTATCTCACAAATCATGAGACCGTGACCTGAGCCAAGATCAAGAGTTGGACACTTAACCGACCGAGCCCCCCCGGTAACCTCTATTTCTAATGTGCTTACTATTTTCATAAAATTGGAGCGCAAGTTGAAGGGCCCTCTAAGGGGCCCTTAGAAGCAGGCTTGCTACATTCTTTTCAAGTTGGGGCCTAATGACAGGATGGCTTTTGTGTACTATCAAGGCAAGACCAGGAAGATAAGACTTGTTTGCTCAGGACTTTGTGGAAAAATCGGCTGAGGTGTTAGGGACTCAGATCTCATTAGGAGAAAGGGAATTTGGTCCGGCTATGGAGGTCCCTCCTCATCGTCATTTTGTTAGCTAGACAGATGACTATAAGAACTGTAGATGAAGTTTTCATGGGAACAGCTCCATTTAGCTATCATTCCAAGACCTGTTCTTGTTGACAAATGGGGCCAGAGTCCAACTCTAAGATCTACTGGCCTTTGAAAAAGAAATAGTTCTCATGAGCATTCATTTGTCAGGAGTACTCACATTTTTCTCCTTCAACAGCAAACCCCAGGGCACAGGCGGAACCCATCAAACCAGAGCAGTTTAGAATCTGACTCTAATTACCCCTCCATCTCCACATCTGAGGTTGGAGACACAGAGGATGCCCTCCAACAGGTGGAGGTGAGTAAGACAGGCTCATGGCTGCTGTCTGTGCTCCAGAGGGAGTGGAGCTGCTTTGGGTTTACCAACTGTGTAGAGGTGTACTCTTCTGGCTGATGGTGACCAGTGTCCACAGGCTTCTTTCTGACCAGGGGATCACTTGGCCTGCTGGGAACTTACAGATCCTGGAGTTAATATTTACTGTGCAAAGAGATAGATTACTGTTCACCTTACCCACTATCCAGAAAGAAAGGAAGAAGGTAAATCCCTGATCCTTCCTCTTATAAAACTGAGAGCCTATTGCAGAGAGGTAAATGCCTGGCTTAAGAAGGAACAGCTTAGGTGAGGATGTGGAGAAACAGGAACCCTCTTGCACTGTTGGTGGCAATGCAAACTGGTGCAGCTGCTCTGGAAAACAGTGTGGAGGTTCCTCAAAAAATTAAAAATAGATCTACCCTATGACCCAGAAATAGCACTGCTAGAAATTTACGCAAGAGATACAGGAGTGCTGATGCATAGGGGTACATGTACCCGAATGTTTATAGCAGTGCTTTCAGCAATAGCCAAAATATAGAAAGATCCTAAATGTCCATCAACTGATGAATGGATGAAGATGTGGTTTATATACACAATGGAATACTACGTGGCAATGAGAATGAAATCTTGCCATTTGCAGCAATGTGAATGGAACTGGAGGGTGTTATGCTAAGTGAAATAAGTCAGAGAAAGATATCCTATGTTTTCACTCATATGTGGATCTTGAGAGACTTAACAGAAGATCATGGCGGAAAGGAAATGGAAAAAATAGTTACAGAGAGGGAGGCAAACCATAAGAGACTGTTAAATACAGAGAACAATCGAGGATTGATGGGGGGTGGGGGAGAGGGGAAAGTGGGTGATGGGCATTGAGGAGGGTACTTGATGGGATGAGCACTGGGTGTTGTATGGAAGCCAATTTGACTATAAATTATATTAAAAAATAAATACAACATCAGAGAAAAGAACAGCTTAGTCATTAAAATGGAAATAATTTACCATCCCCATTTAGTATAGCACATATAAAATAGCCATAAATATGCAAGAAAAATTTTTTCCTGACTTAGAAGCTGGGTAAAACTCAGAGAACAATTATTTGGAATATTTGGAACCACAGATATTTGCCAAGTGACTATATCTTTGTCAGTAATAGTCCCAGAGTTTCTGAATACCACACAGTGGACTTTGTAACCTGTGTGTAATTTTCCCAAAGGTAGACAGACACAAGTTTTTCTCCGGCATCTGAAAAGAAGACAATCACAAGTACATAAAACCTTAAGCACGTGAAAGACAGACCTGGAAGAGAGGCAGTTGTAAATACAAACGTGCTTTGAGCACATCTTGTGCAGGGTGCTGCAGGTGAAGTAGTGGTCACCAAGCCAGGGACGGTCTCTGCCCTCACAGAGCTTGTCTGGTGGAAAGTCGGCAGTAATCAGGTGACGGGAGAAGTTTGTAATAGAACCTCAAGTGTTCGGTGCTAGAAAGAAAAAGTATAAGAGACCGCGAGTGACAGGGTAAAGGTGGCAAACGATAGAAAAAGAGGTCCTTGGGATGGGAACGTGTTCTCTCGTACAGTTCAGTGTGGTCTGCTGCTCGCCGTAAGCACTTAGCTCACGTTAGCCTGAGAGAGGCCATTGCTGTCACCACTGCAGCGTCCAAAGTCTGGATCCTGGAGGCTTCAGTCATTTAAACTCCAGACATGCCACCAGGCATATATGTGGCCATTTCTGTGCAGACGTAACCACCTCCATCAGCAGATTGACCTTCTTCAAGGAAATTGAGGCTGGTTCTTGGGATCAGCCAGGACAGCTAGTACAGCGCTGGCTAAGTGCAAAGTGCTCGTTAAATGCTATACATATACTTTAAAGATCCACATAGATAAGCTCATGCAGATACACCTGTTCGTACATGCGCACCCACACACAACAGAACCCCAGAGGGCAAACCCAGGCATGAATCCAAAGGGAGAAAATCTGGGAGATCGATGCTCTCGGGTCTATGGAATAAACAGGTTGCATGGCAGGGAAGTCTTGGTTCTGTTTCAAGGTACAATCAAGTGGTGTTTGACAACACATTTGCAGTGATTAGTAACCACATCGATTCTTCCATCAGGAAGTGTCGAGCCTGAGTTTGACAATTTCTCTGGTATGAGACCATTTCCATCAGTGAACTCTTTTAACTTCCAAATAAAATGGCTGTGTCTTTACTCTTGGAATGTATGAGTGGTTATCTTAAGTGGCTCTCACAGGAATATAAATGGGCCAGACTCAGATGTCATCTAGACAGAAAATGAGCCTGGAGTGCCAACTTCACTCTGAGAACTGATGGTTGGTTGGCATTGGCTCTGCCTCTGGGGCGCAGGTTGATGTTTGTACAGAGAGAGGACAGGCAGCTGATACAGAGGCAGGGTGGGAGGTGCCGTATGTCCCCTGAGGCAGCTATGCTATTGAAACCTCCTTCCCGGCTCCCTGTGTTCCCCTGAAGGACATCGGCCTGGAAAAGGCAGCCATGGACATGACCGTCTTCCTGAAACTGCAGAAGAGAGTGCGCGAGCTGGAGCAGGAGAGGAAGAAACTGCAGGTGCAGCTGGAGAAGAGGGAGCAGCAGGACAGCCGGAAGGTCCAGGTGCGTGCTGGGGCTGCAGGCCTGCAGAGCGGCCCCCAGGTGCCGGCGTCAGCACGCTCTTTCCCAGGGTTCACGTGGCAGGGTGACCACTTGGGCTTATGCAGGTGCTCGGTTTCAGAGAGGAGCTTCCACCTCGTGTTGGTGTCACACTGAGTCTTTACCTGCCAGCGCCCCCAGACCACTCCAGATGGACAGGAGTAGGCTTCCCAAGTGCCCCGAGGGCAAGGGATTCCCAGTGGCGAAGCTAGGGAGAGCCTGTGGCATTGTCACCTATTTGCAAAGGGCACTAGGATGTGTGATTAAAGTATAAATACAAGCCAGAGTCTAATTTTAACAGAGACAAGTGACTGCCCTTTACCTGGAGTCTGGCATGGACTTTAGTCTACCCCCACTGGGTTAAGAGTAGACCAGGTTTGTGGTCACTCACTTTTTTATCCCATGATTGCTCCCTGGCCTCAGTCCAGATTATCATCAGTGTCTTGGGTCTCAAAAGGGTATGTCTTGAGACCTTAGGGTCCCCAGATGTATCACTCTGTCTCTCAGGGACCCCCCCCCCCCCCGGGTACCTATGCAATGCTCAGCACTGTGGTAGAGCCAGGTCGTAGTAGGTATTCAAACTGTTTATTACACAAGAGGAGATAAAAATATAAGAAGAAAAACCCCTAGCCATTGAGGAATTTATGATCCAGTTGGGGGGAACCAGACACATAACACAGGTGACAAGTGAAAACATCGATAGGGCTCAAATGCTAGGTTGGGTGCAGATTGGCACTGTAGGAATAAAACCCACTGAAGTTAGCAGTGATGAGATGAGACCCATGTGTTATTTGTTGGGAGGTAGAAAGACCACTTCCAATGGGATAGAAGGCCAGTTCTGACACTGGTCATATCACTAGCTGGACCTCATCATGGGTTTGTCAGAGGTCTTTGTTCTGAAGCCTGACTTGCCCATTGTGGAGTTCAACCCCCTCCCCGCTTCTCAGGCCTGCTCCCACCTCTTCACATGGTCTCCTTTTAGTGGTAACACCTGGCTTCCCTTTCCCTTCAAATGTGATACAGACATTGGTCTGTATTGCTAGAGTATTCTCTGGTATTCTGAGCACAAAGTGGGGAGGTAAATCTTGTTGGTGGACTTCAGTCTCTCAGGTGGATTAGACTGGAGATTGAAGGGGTTAGATTTACAAATGATTCAGTCCATAGAAGAGAAGGAGCCCTGACAGGCAAGCGCAAATCAAATCTATGAAAAGCTACACAGACCACATCAGACCATCCCTGATGTAGAAGTCCCCAGCCCACCAGCTACCCCCAAAGGTCCAGGCTCCAGATTCCCCACCACAGAAATGCCAGATAACTTTGAAATCTTGGCTTTAGGCTTTCTCTTTGTCTTGCTACCAAATAAAAAGGGATATCCCTTTCTTGAAAAGTAATCCTTGGGGGTGCCTGGGTGGCTCAGTTGACCGTCTGACTCTTCCTTTCAGCTCACTCAGGTCATGATCTCACGGTTCATGGGTTCAAGCCTCGAGGCGAGCTCTGTACTGACCGTGCAGAGCCTGCTTGGGATTCTCTCTCTCCCTCTCTCTCTGCCCCACCCCCTCTCACTCTCTCAAAAGAAACTTTAAAAAAAGTTATCACTGAACAAGAGTTAGAACTATAGGGTTGGCCTATAGCCCTGAATGTGTATTGAGGATCTCCCTTTAAGGAGAAAGATCTTGTTTCTGCAGAGTTTAGTAAGAAAGGCAGGAGTGGGGCAGGGGACGGAAGGTGTGGAATCCCTCTACAGCACTCTACAGGATCATGTTCTTGGATCTGCCCCTGGTTCCAAGAGGAATCCTGAGCCACCTGAATCTTTCCTCCAGAGAGGTGTGACGCGGGGTCGCAGCTACAGAGAGAAGTCTGTAGGATACGCCATCAGTATGGGAGTGGCAGTCTGCTGTGAGGATGGGGCCTCTGTGACAGCCAGGCTGTCCCTGTGTTTGACTTCCCATCCAGCCAGCCCCCTTTCTCAGGGCATAGCAAAGTCACTTTTGCCACCAGGGTGATTCCAGTGGGCTGCCCACTTAGAAACATAACTGCCAGTCCACCTTAATACAGCCCCTTGGACCATGGATGATCTCCGTTTTCTGAGAACCGGATGCACTCAACAATTATCCATGGCCATGCGGCAAATCCACGCTCCACAGAACACAAGTGCAGGCCTCTCACTGGGGCAGAGATGAAGAGCCCACTCTGAAGAGTCCCATCTGGTACCACTAATGGGGTGGGAGCAAAACAGAGACTGGTACCCTGGACAGCGGCTGTCCCAGGTTGCAGGGGCAGGACACCATGTGGTCCGTGCAGCAGCCCTACATCTGGACAGTCTCCAGGAGGTGCTCACATCCATCCTGGTCTGTATGGGCACACCTAATCCATGCACAGCAGGGGAGTCGCCTTACCTTGGACTTAAGGTTGCTAGCACTGCAGATAATCTAATTAAGCACTGTCAGGTTTTAGCTCCAAAACCCATCTTATTCAAGGACTTTCACCCACTACTTAAAATCACCCCATGCAGCTAACCATTTATGAAGGTGTTTCTGCCCCTTCTTATTGACAATTCAGGTTCAGTAGCTGTCAAACAATTATAGGAGTCATTGGTTCACTGAGTATGATGGGCTAGCATTACAGCTGTTGCTCTCCACATTCCTTGGAATTGAAATCAGCATTTACTGAGCATCGTAGGGGCCAGCTGCCAGAGTCCTTATTGTGGGGTGATATGGAGGAAGCAGGCTTCTCCACAAAGTGCTTAGTGATTCAGTTGGGAAAACTGAATACACATGTTCACACACACCAAAAAAACCAAAGGTAGCTCATTAATCTCCTTAATAAACACGTAATTATTACGTATTAGCCTTCTTAAGTACATAAGTGTTATGGTGCTGGTTTCCGTGGCTGCTGAAACAAAATCCCACAAACTGGATGGCTCAAAACAACAGAAATTGATTCTCTTGTAGTTCTGGAGGTCAGAAATCAAAAAGTAAGGTCCCAAGAGGGCCATGCTCTCTTAAAGGCTTTTGGGGGGAATCTCTTCCATGCCTCTCTCTGAGCATCTGGCATTGCCAGAAACCCTTGGCATTCCTTAGCTCCAGTTCCTTGACTTGGCACTGTAGGACTCCAATCTCTGCCTCCATCGTCAAGTGGTATTCCCCCGTGTGTGCGCGCGAGAGAGCGAGAGCGCACACATGCTATCAATCTCCTTGTAAGGGCACCAGTCGTATTGCATTAGGGCCGATCCTTATGACCTCATCTTGACTTTGATTTTCTCTGCAAAGAGCCTGTTTCTAAGTCACATTCACAGGGTACCAGGCTTTGGACTTCAACGTATGTTTTGTGGGGACATCATTCAACCTGTAGCACAGTGTATACATATTTATATGACTAAGGACCTGGGAATAAAGTTATGGAGACAGTGAAGACGGGCAGGAGGGTAATTTATGGAGAGCTTCCTGGTGGCCTGAAGTAGGGTACTACATTCTGGAGGCGGGAAGAAAGCAGACACAGAGCAGGGAGTGCGGGCAAAACGAGCATGTCTTCTGTGGTTGAAAATATCACCATGGGACAGCTGCCTGTGGTCCCTGCTCACCTCTGTCTCCTCATCCGTGCAGGTGGAACAAGCAAAGAATGACCTGGATTTGGACCAGGATGCAGATCTAGCCTACAACAGTCTGAAGGTAAGATTGTCGGCCAACAAGTTCCCCAAACTCGTACCCTGCGGAAGATGGGTGAGCAAGTCTGTGCATAAGTGGAGCCATAAGCGGGCGACTTGACCCTTCAGTTTCTTCATCTGTGAGATAGAGGCAGATGTGTACTTACTACAAGGAGCCATAATCTCTACTTACAGGAGACGCCAATTATAGGTGTCCCACAGTTTAGTTCAACATGGGCCCTAACTACCTGCATTTAGGATAGACCCCACTGGTCAGGGCCCTCGTCCCTCAAGACTGCCCTCAATTCAGATGCCAGTCACATTGGTGAGTCCCCAGGTTACCCACACTTCTGTCCACTTGGCTACCAATCGGGTTCCCGTGACCCCCCTCCTCAGGTTTGATCACATGTTAGAGCAGCCCACAGAGCTCAGGGAAGCATCTTATTCGCTACTCCTGGTTTATTCTAAAGGCTGCAGCTCGGCAGGCGAGTGAAGCAGGCACAGGTGTGTGGGAAGGGGCCCAGAGCTTCCATGCCCTCTCCAGATGTGCGCTCCCCCCCCACACCTCCATGTGCTCATCAACCAGAGGCCCTTGGAACTCTTCACCTACGGGTTTCCATTACACAGGCACCAGTGATAAAATCATTGGCCATTGGTGTTCAGCTCAGTCTCCAGCCCTCCTCTTTCCCTCTCCAGGCATCTGTGAGTGGGGCTGTAAGCCCCAGTGCTTAGATCTCAGGATTGGTTCCCAGGCACCTGGTCCCTCTCCTCATTGGCATGAACTAGTTGGGGATGAAAGGGACTTATTATGACTAACAAAGGACACTTCTCTCACCCTTATCAGGAAGCGCCAAGGGTTTTAGGACCCCTGAGCCAGGAACCAGGAGCTAAGACCAAATAGAACAAAAGATGTTCCTCTCACCTCTGTCACTAGGAACCTGGGCCAGAGGCTAAATATATGTTGTTATGTCACATATGTCTTACTTGATACAGTTTTAGTTAAAGTAACATGTGGACAGTGGGGTGAATTCACTTTGAAAAGAGATCCAGACTTGCATGGAGAGATGTAAGGCAGAGGGATGTCCCCGTGCACGCAGTGCTGGCCCAGCGAGAGCTGGTGAGATTGGAGGGTGCAAGGCCTCAGGTCCCAGGGTGAGCAGGCCTATGTTTACTACAGTGATGGGGGTGCTAGGCCTCCAGCCAGAGAGGGGGGCACAGAAAAGGGCATCATAGCATTCCCCCTCCCCTGCTTCCATTCCCAGGGGCTTGGGAATTGATCCAGTCTGGCAGGGTCAGTCCGGTCCCACTCACAGAACCGCAGATAACTCTGGTCACCACTACATTACCCCAGGAGAACAGCCCTGAATCATGCCTATGGCTTTTTGAACAATTAGGGTCACAGAAGTGGGTGCTTTGTAAGGGTTTTCCTTTTTTGAGTTATTGATTTAGACTTACTTTCCACATGTGATATTTAAAGGTTTAAAACCCCGTGAGAAGGGGAGTGGGTGTGACAGACGTCTGTGGTGCATGCCTTCTGCATGCCGTTCCTCAGCTGCCTTCCCCAAGCAAGTGAACGGCAGGCTATTTTAGAACTGGAAAAGATAAGGGGCGTCTGGGTGGCTCCGTGGGTTAAGCATCCAATTTCGGCTGAGGTCATGATCTCACTGTTCATGAGTTTGAGCCCCGCGTTGTGCTCTGTGCTGACAGCTCAGAGCCTGGAGCCTGCTTGGGATTCTGTGTCTCCCTCTCTCTTTGCCCCTCCCCCACTCATGCTCTGTCTCTGTCAAAAAACATAAACATTAAAAAAAAAAAAAAAAAAAAAGGTAAAGTGGGTCTAGCCCAGTGGGCCTCCAGGAGTGGTCCTGGGACCAGCATCATGGCAGGCATGCTAAAAATGCAGATTCTCAGCCTCCTCCCAGACCTGTATCACAAGCTCTGAGGTGGGGCCCAGCAGTCTGTTCTCAGCCACCTGCCTGAGGTTTCCATTGCCCACTCAAGTCTGAGAGCCACTCTTCTAGTCTATGGGCAAAGTCCTGCCTCCAGGACTCCCATCTTGAAGTCTGCCTAAAAACTCGCTCTGCGTTGGGCTCCTGGGGAAGATGCCCCACGCTGTTCCTGCAGGCTACATCTCCACTGCTAGCTCAGGGCCTGGCTCAGAGAGGGTTCAATGAGCGCTTGTCCCAGACTCTTGACACTCCATCATCATTCTGCTCTGTTAGGCCAGGATTCTGAGGTTGCAAGACCTGGTTTTCCCTTCGTTGTCTCTGGTGAAACTTGACTTAACTTTTGCACTGTCTCAGAGGCTGGTGTCCGGGAGGACCAATGCTGGGGAGGCTGGTTGCATTTCTTCTCACTTAACAGACCCAGACCCTGAAGGAAACAATGAAAAATGGGGCTTTTAGGCAAAGCCCCGTCAGCCTGTATTTAATGGGCCCCTGCTGTGTGTCCAGCTGAATGCTTCCTGAAGGCACGAGGGAAGGAGCTGTCCTCTGCCCTCCCAAAGTGTAGACTCTGCCTGAGCAGACCAAGATGGAAGCAGATCATGAGTCTGCACACCAGACTATTCAGCCCTCTTTTCCAACCCGATCCTTACCAAATTGGATTTGAAAAACCTGCCCACAAGTACATGGGTGAGATGAGCCTACTCTGGGAAGGACCCCTTGACAAGTAGTGATTTTTGCTGAAACAACCAGAATTTCAGAAGTTCCCGCTGATCCTTCTCTAACGCATAAAGGGACAGAAGCACACCATTTGGGTACTGGTCTCAAGGCTTAGGCATGCCCTCCCTGTGGGGGTGAGATGGGGCGGAAGGGCCCTTGGGCTGGTTGCACCTGGCAGAGATTGCTGGAGGAGGCCTGATATAATGTGGCCAGGCAAGGTGGGATCAGGTGTCCAGAATCGTGGGCTCTAGTCCTGGCAGAGGTTCTTAAACTCACTGTGAGTCTTTTCTGCTCGGTCCTTAGCTCCCTCATTCAGAAAATGAAGAGATTATTTAGATGGTCTCCTAGTTTTATGGTCCTATGTCTCTGTAATAATTGTGCAACCAATCCCCACTTATCCACCATTTGGGGATTTGGGGGGAAATTTTAAATCCCATATATCCCAAGACCCTAAGAGTATTATATATGTGAGTACCAAATTTTCTATGGTCTGACTTTGTGAAATCCAAAGCTAAATATTACACCCAGAAAACTTAAAATACATTCTAAAGTTGTTTTGATGGCATTTTTGCACACAGGTAGCTTTTCTTCTGGCATTGACAGCTGGTGGCTTTCCGTGTGACCAAAACAACAAAAGTGTGTTCCTAATATACTCTAAAACATTGGTCTGTGTGGTGCTCCTTAGAATAAGGGCATCGGGTAGGAAGGCTCTCTAGATAGCTAAGTTTGGGAAATCCTGGGATTTTTATGCTCTCTTGGAAAGTCACAAAGTACATCAATAAGTTTCTAGGAAGTCTAATGTTAAAAGCATGTTGTTTAAAATTAACCTGGCATTTCCTCAAGGGTAGGTTTCATGGCCAGATACACTTAGAGATAGGAACACTATTAATCTGTTTGGGGAATGCAGTCATAGAGGCCTCAGGTCAGATGCTTCACCCCAATAACTTAGGGTTGTGGGTTCAAATCCAGGCCCCAGTTTTAACTATAACTGAACTTTTCTCATGGGTTTTATTGTTAAAACAAGAAGGTTGCTCCAAGCTTCACAGGAGGGACAGGGCAGGCTGATTCTGGAAGGTGGAGGAGGAAGCCCACATGGGGAGAGGAGACTGTTCTAGGTCCAGAAGGAGATGGAGTGTGCTGCTTGGGCTGTCTTCCAGAGGCAAGAGCTAGAGTCGGAGAACAAGAAGCTGAAGAACGACCTGAACGAGCTGAGGAAAGCCGTGGCTGACCAAGCCACACAGAACAACTCCAGCCACAGCTCCCCCGACAGCTACAGCCTGCTGCTGAACCAGCTCAAGCTGGCCAACGAGGAGCTTGAGGTTCGCAAGGAGGAGGTGCTCATCCTAAGGACGCAGATTGTCAGCGCTGACCAGCGCCGACTCGCCGGCAAGAGCACGGTAACAAGATGGCAGCCCGGTTGGGCTTGCCAGGGGGCAACACTAGGTAATACGGACGGTGTTTTGCTTACGTAGCTTTACCCGTGAGCACTTTAAACCTAAAAAAATGCAGGCGCGCTGACTCTAGGGTCTCGTCTAAAGGGAAAGCAAGGTACTTGCTGCCTTCTCAGCATTACCTTTCATGGGAGACTTTGCTGGAAGTCTCTAGAATCTTCTGAAGTTACTCAATATGAACATGTTCAAAAAGAACAAGGCACAGAATTAGAAACAAGGGCAATGGCCTGAGCAGCCCCCTTGGCCTTGTTTTTCACCCCAAGCTTTGTGTCTTGCTGTTTGATTCTGAGGTAGAGAAAGTCTTTTCCTCTAAGCCCACCCAGGGTGGCAAGTCCAGCTTAGCATTTGTTCCTAATGTTTTCACCTTCTGGGACAGAGTGGGGAGTGGGAAAGAGGGGACAGAGGCCACCGGGATCAACTCTGGACATGGCCCTGGGATGACTTAGAGGGGGATAAGTAGGCAGTCAGTCATGAGTGTGGAGGACTAACACTGAGACAGATTTTCACCCTGTCCTTCGGATTTGGGAGGTGCTGTCACCTCAGAGACACAGTCACTGCTATCCTCCCTCACAGTCCAAGTTCGGGGCTTTTGCAGCCAGGCCTTGTCATTCTGTGCCTTTGAAAGTACCATTCCTGCCTGGGTTTAACTGCTGTTATCTGAGGTCATCCTGAGCCTTTGTTTTTTCCCCAAAAGCTTGTTTTTTGTTTTTTTTATTTTTCTTAATGTTTGTTTATTTTTGAGAGAGAGAGAGAAGTGAGGGAGGGCAGGGAGAGAGAGGGAGATGCAGAATGCAAGGCAGGCTCCAGGCTCTGAGCTGTCAGCACAGAGCCCAGTGAGGAGCTTGATCTCATGAGCCGTGAGGTCATGACCTGAGCCAAAGTCAGATGCTCAACCAACTGAGCCACCCAGGCACCCCTCAAAAGCTTGTTTTGATGCCTCTGTATATACAAAGTCTATAAAGTCGTTTTGCAACAGTCGTTTATGTAACCAGAGTTATTTCTCTTTTAACCTGGGACCTTCTAGGAGCCGAACATTAATGCCAGAACAAGTTGGCCTAACAGTGAGAAGCATGTAGATCAGGAAGATGCCATCGAGGCCTATCATGGGGTCTGCCAGACAAACAGGTAAGTCCCCCCTCATGGTAACTAGAGGAGGCAATGGAAAAGGGTCTTGCCCAACCTGACATGTGATGGCTGTTTCTCAGACACTGCTCAGCATCAGGGTTTATGTATTATAGGAGGTAAACGAGAAGGAGCAGACTCTGTGAATCCCACGCCCTTAGCAAACCACTTGTCAGCTTCAGCAAGACTCCAGTAACACAGCTGGGGCATCCAGAACCCAGATCTTATGAAGAGCTTTTGGAAAGGGAGCCTCCCTGGAAGTGTGGACAGGAGGAGCGAGAAGGACCGGCTGAGAGTGGCTTTTCCCCTAGAGGGAAGCCAGCACCAGATGAGCCCAACTAAGTCCTGGGAGGGGCTGCTCCTGCTCCAGTTCTTCGCTTTTTTATTGCTTTTTAGAGCATGTGTGTGTGGGGCGTGAAGAGGGGCAGAAGTAGAGAATCCCAAGCAGGCTCCATGCTGTTAGTACAGAGCCCAACGTGGGGCTTGATCCCATGACCTGCGATCATGACATGAGCTGCAATCAAGAGTCAGATGCTCAACCAACTAAGCACCCCGCCCCCACCAGGCACTCCTTTGTCTTTGCTTTAATATTAGCTTTACTCAACCCAGTTGGTGGGCCCCAGTGCCTGTCATTTAAGAGATGGAACCCAAGCTAGGCACCCCAGAGGTTGGGTGGAAGAACTTGACCACTATCATACTGGCTCAAATGAGTTTTCCCTGGACTTTAGTGAACAAACCTCTAGTCCCTCCTTAAGAATGAACTGCCCAGGGGCACCTGCGTGGCTCAGTCGGTTAAGCGTCTGACTTCAGCTTGGGTCATGATCTCGCAGTTTGCGGGTTCGAACCCTGCTTCAGGCTCTGTGCTGACAGCTCAGAGCCTGGAGCCTGCTTCAGATTCTGTGTCTCCCTCTCTCTCTGCCCTCCCCTGTTGCACTCTCTCTCAAAAAATAAATAAACATTAAAAAAAAAAAAATTAAAAGATCTGCCCAGGTTATGGCCAGGGAGCCTGACTGAGGGAGGCAGCAGGGCCTGGATGAGACCCCAGGGCCTTATGGCAGAGTGTTTGCACTCTGGAGTCCACTCACCAACTACTTAGTAACTCCTTTATAACCACTCAGTGCCTCAGTCTCCTCCCCTGAACCAGGGACAGTCACAGCAGTGTACTTCGCATGGAGATTGAGAAGGTCAGGTGAGTTAGTCCACGTCTTGTGCTTAGAACACTTCCTGCCGTTATTACTGTCTTTGTCTCTCGGGGCCCCTGTGGGCACCTGTAAGAACAGAGCCAGCCTTTTCCCTGGCTACCTTTCTCTCTCGCCTCAACTCACCGACGTGATCAGTCACGAAGCATTTGTACAGAACTGATGAAAACCGCAAGCACATCTAGAAACTGTCAGCAGGTGCCGCTAACTGCAACATGAAGTTGTCAGCAAGAATTGTCAGGGACTTGAAGACTTTAACGCTGTGATTTCCACGTCTTCTAAACTAGCCCATTTCTGCAGATAGGGAAACTGAGGCCCAGAAGGGATGAGCTGCTCTGGCAAGCAGCCAGCCTGAAACTGAGTCAAGGTACAATCCAGAAGGCCTGACTGCCAGGCCGGGCCGCTTCCCGCGCACTGTGTAGGTAATCAGAAGATGCAGGCATTCTAGCAAGACCCCCCAGAGGAAAGTAAGTTTCCAGAGAGACGCGATTCTGTTCCCCAAAGGAGAGAGAACGGGAAATGAAGGTGACCCTCTGTGCTGAAACTGGAGTCCAGATTTAGTCATTCAGAATTATCTTGGGTGAAGAAATACACTGAATAAGAAAAAAGAGCACAGGTGATACTTGGAATTAAAAAAGGGGGGAGCAGGGAGGACAAGCCGGACCTTGACAGGCGAGGGAGTGCTTATCTTTCTGATCTTCTGCTATTATCAGCTCTCAGCTCCCTTTTTATTCACCTAAATGGTTGTCCGGGGATCCAGTCCCAGGGGCTGCTTACTACCCTGGATTTGTCTTCCTTTGCAGCAGTAATAATGTTCGTGATAAGATAAAAATAGCTTTTCTTAGATGTTAAAATAATTCCATTCCCCAGTCAAGCCTAGGGTACAAAAGGGAACTGATAGCCTGTGAAACCAAGTACAGAAAGGAGCCTCCGGAAGCCTGAAGAACCAGTTCCTCAGTGCCTGCCACACTTGGAAAGCGAGCTTTGTGGTTTGTGCCTCACCCACACCGTGATCTCTGCAGTGAGAGAGGATGGCGGCAGGCAGGTGGACAGGGCAGGACGATGCAGGCCGTGATTCCTGGAGCTCGGCAGCCAGGACATCGGTTACGAGGGCCACCCCTGGGATAAGAGTGCCCTGAAGGCCGAGCTGCGGTTCCTCTCCTGTGATTTCCCTCTGAGGGAGAGTGTTCTGGTTTGAACAAGTGTGGTATTATGCACGTGTGATTTGGGGTGGGAGGGATTGCAAAAATCGATCCTCTCTCAAGGAAAAGCTTACAGTGCTGCACTGAATTTTGCTTAGGTTTCTGGAGGGATTCTAGACACACTCCCATGCCCAGTCATCGCTTCTCTCAGAATCCATGGTCCTTCAATTTGGAACTTCTCTCCCTCGCTAACTTCCAGAGTTGATGGAGTTCTGTTTGATCGTTACAATTGTCTTTTCCTTTGTTTTCAAGTTTGGGAGGGAGGCCAGTTAGGAGGGTTGGCTCTGGGGGGAGACACAGGAATGTGGCTAGCTCTTCCACTTACTTACCATTTTCTGTATGGCCGGAGTCAAGTCAACCAGGCATGTGCTCAAGGTCGCGGAGCTAAGGAAGAGCAGGTGTGTGTGGTGAGAGCTCAGGTCTGGGTCCAGCAATGGTGCTCCTTTGGCCACCAGCCATTTCTGCTCAAGTCTGTAGAACTCCAAAGAGAGACTTAGAGTGCATTGTTGGACCTTTGCTTGTGTCCCAGGAAACTGCAGCCCCACCTCCCAGCAGGTTCCAAGAAACAACAGGTAGCTTTGCCTGATGCCACCTGGGCTTGGACAGATAAACCTGGGGTTATTACTCACCCCCTAATGGGCCTGCTTGGGACACTGAAGATCCTGTTTAACCAGACAGGGGTGTGTGCGGACTCCTTAGGATGGGCTTGGAGTTTTGTGGCTCCTTTGGCCCTGAGCCCCAGCTGCTGTGGGATGTCTGGCTCAGAAGAGCAAGGGAGCAGGAAGAGCCTCATGCTCCCCAACTCCCTCCTCTCAAGTGCTCACTTTAACTGTTCCCGGCTAGAAACTCTCAGCTTCCTTCTGTGAGGTGATCATGCCCTCCTAAGGTTTCCCAGGATTCGGTGGGTCCCAAGCCATCAGTGTAATTCCTGTCTGCGGTAATTCAGTGGTATATTTGTCCACAGACCGTCTTATTCATGGCATTGGGGTTGCTGCCTCCCTTTCTCAGAGATTGCAGGGAATCTCCTGGGCAGTTGGGTAGAAAGTCTAGGTGTGAGCTACAGAAATAAGCATATCTGTGGAGCACCACATGCTTTTTTCCGAAACCGAAAACTGACCATCATCATGCTCATAGGAACCTTGCCTGTTTTGACAGGGAGGCAGGTCCTTGGGCCAGGACTGAGGGGTTGCTGTTGGGTCACAGTCCTGATGTTCTCCACAGAGGGAAAGCAAATATTATCCTAGGCCTTTTCTGCTGCCTGATATTTACAGTTAATAAGGTTATGTAATAAAAGATATAGAAGAAACCTCGGATCGGTGAGCTGAGCGCTATCATCATAATAGGCCCAGGACATGTAGGCAAGGACCACAACATGCCCTTTGGGGTGCCAGTTCTCCAGTCTCCTGCAGTTGGAGACTGTACCTGCGGCTTATTCAAGTGCATCTGCAGCCTCTTTGGGAACGGAGCTCAGCACAGTGGTGTGTACCCAGGAGATTTTCCGTGAACGTTTGTTGATTTAATTGACGTAGGTACTTTACATTTAAAAAAAAAAACTCCTGTAAGCTGTCGTTTGGGGTTTTCCTTCTCATGCCACCAGGTGGCGCGCCCTCCCAGGCCTTCGGTCCTAACAGCGCGCAGAGGGGAGGGAGAATCTCTCCGGAGGAATTGGTTCTCTTTCATCTAGCAGCAAAGGCTGGACCTGGAGCTGGTTGACTGCTTTTTAATTTACTGGTTTGCCTGACTTCCTGAGCACGGTGGGATGACGGGCCCTCACAGTCTCCCCTTTTATCTTTGTGCATACTGCCTGGCGTGTTTCAGAATTAAGAATTCTGAGAGTGTCTCCCCCTGAGCAGGAATTCAATGCTCACTTCCTCACTGTGTAACTCGGCAACACACAGGCACTGGCAGAGGGTGAGCGGTGGCACTCAGTCTGCCATCGAGGGAACTATAGGAACGCGGTGACCCTCCAGGAGAGAGCCAGCAGCCCTCCTCGGGGCATGAGGGCCAGCCGGTGTGGCAGGGAAAGAGCCAGAGGCCAGGTGCCAGTGTCAGGCAAGTCCTCTCCATCTTGGGGTCTCTCCACACATGGCGAACAGGATGGTTGGAGCAAAATACCCTGCATTCCTATTCAGCAGCGATGCCTCCCTGCAGCTGCCTGTTGGGTTAAAGCCCTAGCTACTAAAAGGCCCTAGTTAAATGTGTTAATAGCTGAGAAGGGCAAAGGGGCTAAGCTGTCAGCTCCCCCTTGACGTGGCCCAGCTCACTTTTTGGGTTTGCTAGGATAAATGGAACACCCAGGCGGGGTAAGTGCTAAGCACAGGAGGGGACAGCAAAAAGTCTACAATAAAAGGCAGTCTCTGGGGAGGCCAGGCCTAGGTGACTGGTCTGGACATTTGAGAAGCCAGAGTCCCAAGTGGGAGAGGTCCCCAGTATATGCTTGTTGGCAGTAACCCCCACACTGCCCCCCCAGATGGAGCACAAGTTGTGACAGTAAAGGGTAGGCTTGGGGCACAGAAGCCAGAGTAGCACCAGAAGCAAGCTCACTGTGGTCTCTGCCTCCTGCCCTCTCCTTCAAGCTTTTCAGCATAGGACCTGGTGGCCATGTGACCAGCTTTACCCAAGAAGCAGCTTATGTGAGTGGTGCAAGGCCCAGAGCTCCTCTCCACGAGGCTGAGCTCCTGGGAGGTAAAGTGGGCAGCTGCACCCCCTGGACCTCCCGTGAAACCCAGCAGGAGTGGTACTGTGGCTCCTGGGGACAACTGTTTCTCCCCTGTGAGTTAGGGAGGGGTTGCTGGTCCACGCACACCATCTGTAGCTCCTTTGCGATTCCTGCTGGGATCCAGCCAGCAGGAGGAGAATCCCTAGGAGCAGAGAGGGAGGGGCAGGTTCCCAGCGGGTATAGATGAGGCTCACCTGCTGCCCTATCCCACTGGACTTTTCGTGTCTCCTGTGTACCCAGGGCTGTGAAGGTGGGGAGGTGCGTGGATGGGGGAGCACGGGACATGTGCCTGATCTCCTGGAGCTGCCCTTCCGACATCGGGCAGACACTGGGCAACTGGCCTTCTGCATTCCAGGTTGGGTCAACAGGAGTAACGCACCCCAGTCCCCAGGCAGAACAGAGAACGTTCAGTTGGCATCCTGCTTGGCACCGTTTTTATTAGTGGTTTCTTTCTGTCCGAGTGCACTGAGGGCTGGAGGTGAGATTAGCTAATGCTTTTTGTGTCCTTAGTGACAGAAGAGAGCAGCATTGAAAAGCAGACAGTAGGTAGCCATCTTCCTCATCATCACTGAGCCAGACATCTGGGTACAGCCAGATGCAGCATCCCAGGAGCCCCTCTGCAGCCTCCACTGTGCATGGGGCCTCCTCTCCCTGCCCTGTTTGCATCTCTCCTGATTCTCCCTTTTCTTTTCTGAATCCTTCTGGTCAGAGGAGGGGTGGGGGCAAGGGTGGAGTGTGACAGCAAGGAAATGCCTCTGCCCAGCCTGCACCACTGCGGGTTACAGAATTTACTGGGACAGGTGCAACCCTTTGCTCTCCTCTGCAACATGCTCCCCAGCCTCTCGTGATCCATGAGCCCCCATGAGCATGCACTAACCCTGTTCTGAGACCCAGCCTGGGGGAGAGGTGATGTTCTTAGGTGCTCAGGTGCTGGTTATAAGAAAGAAAGAGAAACTTGGGGGTTCTTGAGCTTTGCCTTGGTTTCCAAACCTTGGCTGAAATGGCCTCGCTTTCCTGGTCTGTCTGCCTCCCTGTCTCTTCCCTCTATACTGGATGCCCTCTTTTTTGTCCTTTGTTTCTAGCAAGACTGAGGATTGGGGATATTTGAATGAAGATGGAGAGCTCGGCTTGGCCTACCAAGGCCTAAAGCAAGTTGCCAGGTCAAATATACACCTTTGTGCCTCTGCCTGCTTTGTCTGTTCCGCCTGCTCATGTCTACGCTTAACTGTTTCTCAGCTGGAGTGGAGGCAAGGGCACGACTCACAGGGGCCCCTCGGGTTACCCGGCTGGCGCTCTGTGTTCAGGCTGTGTGGGTGAGATTAGAGAGGCTGTTTGGCGGGGTCCAGGCAGTAGCACCTGATGGCTCGATAGAACCTTCCTTGGGGCAAGGACACCGATGCTTCAGTGGAAGATCCAGAACTTGAATCTGGTTCCACTTGACACCAGAATCTGAATCCATAAGCCATTGGTCTTCAGCTGTTGGTGACCAGTTCGGCAAGGGAGGTAAGACACGCGTGGAAACAGCAAAACGTGGTGGTCCTGGCCCTCTGTTGGCTGCCAGCGTGTGGCTCGTTAGGACTATGGCATACCTTTGTGCATTTGAGCCTCCCAGCAACAGATGGGGCGATGGTCTGCAGGCCTGTTTCCCAGAAAAGGAAACTGAGGTGGAGTGGGTGCTGGCCCAGCTCACTCACCCTGGTGATAGTAGAGTGGGGATGGAACCTGATGGCCTCACACACTATCTCCAAAGCTTTGCCTGCTGATGACCTCATGGCAGTCCCATTACAACAAGAGCATCTATTCCTGGGAATAGAAAGTCCGGGTTAACTGGTTCTCGAGACAGTGTGTCTCCAGTGGCCCCACTGCCTGGGAGTGAGGTGACCTCTGTCTCTTCCCTTGGTGGTCTAATGTGGATCAGAACAGCACCTGCCTCATGGAGTCGTTATAAGGAATAGGGTTAACACAGGTGAAGCATTTTGCATGTGCCTGGCATGTAGTAAGCACAGAGTGAAAGCTGATGCTTCTGTTCTAATGGCCATTGTTCAGTAAGTTCTGTCCCACCCAGAAGTTTAGTTTATTAGAGCAGGATCCTCCGTGTAAAACCAGGTGTTTCCTTGTGGCTCTCTATCAGTAGATTGGGTGTTTTTTTTTTTTTTTTTTTTTAATAAGTACATGAATGCGTTCACAAAACTGAAAGTACAGACCTATGCATCAGGATTCCTGGCTTCTAGAACCAGCTGTGTCACTGGCTGTGGCCTCAGATCTCTTGACCTCAGTTAGATGAGGTGTCTAGTCTGATGCTTAGGCAGGGATTCTCAGACCTTGCGCAGAACCCTGGGCTAAGCCACCCAACTGCAGCCTGTGTGGAGGAGAAGAAAGACGGGAGTACAACCTCACAGCACAAGTCAGGAGCTGATCCTTGGGGTAGAGTCCCTAGAACCTAGGTATTTCTCTTCTGTCTCAGTAGGTTTATGACTTCCTGGTGATGCTTTTAGTGTATTGTAGCCAAGATTGTATATTCTCTAAATATTGTGTGTCCTCTAAAATGCTGATGTGATTATAGAACTGTGCTCCACAATCCACATGTCAGTAGCTCTTTCAGTTGGTGAGGCAGCCTGTGGTGAATGGGTGAATCAGTCATTTCTCCATCGTTTCTTCGTTTGAGCATCGAGAAGCCCCTGTGAGCCAGGCATTGCAACAGTGCCACCGTGGGGCCGACAGAGCTACAGAAGTCCTGGGCGTGTCTGTGGGGGAATTGACAGCCGGCTCTCTCGCTCTTTGGGAGACTTGCTCCCTCCTGTCTTGCAGCCAAACTAGCAGAACTGTAAAAAACATGGCTCTTTGCCTCCCTGCCTCCAGGGCAGCTGGGAGACTCTTACTGGTGTTTCTGGAGCACTTCCGGGTTCCTGACTCTGCTAAGCTCTGGTCACAATCTTTGCATCCCCAGAAAAGACCGGCGTGAATTTTCAACATATGGACCATGCCAGACTGCTTTTGATGTACCATTTGCCCAGAACCTCCTTCCTTTCTCTCATGTGATTGTTTACTGCCCTGGGTCTTGAATCCGAGAAGGTAGCACCTAGTTCATAGTAGTGCGCCCTGAGAAGGAGAAGCCTGCCTAGGAAGCCTCTCTAGTCCCTTGCCTTCTCTTATCATGGAACAGGTGCCTCCCAGGATTGCCCAGGTAACTTTTAGACTCAGAGTCTTCTGAGACGTGTCTCCAACTTTCCCCAGATCTTCTCTAGGTCTTTCTGCTTCTGATCATGACACCAGCTGATCTTACACCTTCCCCCAAATGATTTGCAAATAGTCTTAATTTCTGTTTTGACTAGAGATAAAATCGTATATTTACAGCCACAGGGGGAGTGGGGTGGCGGTGAAGATAACAAGGAAGGGGGCTGATGTCTTGCCTTTCTAAAACTTCGCCGATCATCTAAACAGGGAAATACACAGGTGATAGAATTAGTGCAGTCTACTAGGGTTTTGTCTTAACGAGGAGATTCTCATGCGCTTTGGGCAGATGTAGATAACGTTTGTGTAAATGATGCTGTAAGAAATGTATTTCTGCTGGTGACATTTTGACATGGAGACAATCTCTCAGTCCCAAACAGTAGACTGCACAGAGTGAGGAATAGGGGAGGGGGTGTCCTGAAAAAGACCGAAGACCAGGGGTGTGTGTGTGGTCCCGAGTTCCCATCCTCAGAGAGGACAGGCTGGCCCGCTTGCCAGTCTGTTCCCCTCAGCGTCCGCGTCCTTCCCCTGTTGGTTCGTGCACTTGCTGCTGCCGTGTGCTTGGCTGCTCCTCTGTTGCGTGTCCATCTGTGGCCCCTCACGTGGGGGCGCTGACCCGAGCCCCGTGGTCACCTGCCCTCCTCTCCCTGGTGCAGGTTGCTGGAAGCCCAGCTGCAGGCCCAGAGCCGCGAGCATGAGGAGGAGGTGGAGGGGCTCCGGGCCCAGGTGGAAGCCCTGAAGGAGGAACTGGACAAGCAGCAGCAGACCTTCTGCCAGACGCTGCTGCTCTCCCCAGAGGCCCAGGTGGAATTTGGCGTCCAGCAGGAGATATCCCGGCTCACCAATGAGAACCTGGTGAGTGAAGACGCCCAGCGGATCCTGCTCTGGGAAGAGATGGGGCCAGAGATGGCCTTTTGCCAGAAGGGCAAGGCTTGTGTCCTTGACCCTATTGCAGGCACAGAGAATCTAGAAACCATCAGTCAGCAAGGGCTTCTGACCTGGCCAGGGCGGGTGGCCACCTCACACTGCTTCCTTTGGATTTTAGGACCTTAAAGAACTGGTAGAAAAGCTGGAAAAGAATGAGCGGAAGCTCAAGAAGCAGCTGAAGATTTACATGAAGAAAGTCCAGGACCTAGAAGGTAGGTGGGCACGGGCATGAGTGCGTGTGATAAAGCACGTGTGTGCTCAGTCACGAGCACAGGAAGGGAACTAACTGCTGCTTCCCTCTGCAGACTCATTCTGCTTTACCAGTTTCTTGGTGCCTCTGCCCAGAGCAGTCATGTGATAGAGTAATAGCTGCCCACGAGCTCCAACGTTCTCTCTTGGCCAGAATCTGGACTAAGATCCATAAATCAGCAGGTGTTGGGGTGCTTATTCTGAACTCTGCACCAAGGCCGTGTCCTTGCCCTCAAAGGACTTAAAGCTGGAAGCAAGACTTTTTGGGGGGGGGGGGGGGAATGCTACATGACACACAGACCCATACCCCACTCCGTGGATGGGTAGTCAGGAAGGAGAGGGGTCAGTCCTATGATTAAATTTCCAAACTGGAATCTGGCCCAGAGAGGTCAGGCAGGTTTAAATTGCTCTTCCAGAAACATCCAGAATGTTCTCTTGCTCTGACTCCTTACTATAAATCGATCACTCTCCATGCCTTCTTGTCACATGCCACCTAGCATGGAATCCTCTCTTGGTGCCCTCACTGTTTGGGTTTCCCCGCCCCCCATCACCGCCTGAATCCCTCCCCTCATCCCTTCACCCTCATCTCAAGAGCCACGTCCCCAGGGCTCGAGTGCTGTCTCTCACTGTCCTAATACCACGTGCCTCTGGGCACAGATGTCAGTTGTTTAATCACCTGTTCGTGTCCACCTGCTGCTCCGGAGGAGGCTGTAGGAAGCCAGGACTTATCTGATCCAATCGGCCCCTCTCCATCTTTGGATTTCTCGGTTCTCCTTGACTTCTCTTTCTCCTGGTCATGTAGGCTTCAGGTTTCTCCCTTTTGTTCAGTCTTGAAGACCTATCATCAACTCTCCCTGAATGCTTCTGTGTCCGCCCCTCTTCCCCTAGTCCCCCAGTGACGGTGGCAGCCTCCAGTTCCCCACTTGTGCCCCTGCTCCTGTGTATCCGGCCAGCTCCTCTTTCCCCATGGAATGAACTGTGCCCTCTCTCCAGTCGCTCCAGCTCACCCCACCCCCACACAGAGCCTCCCCTCCAGCACACCCCTGCCTCTCGGTGCTCACTCTGCCTGCTTGTCTCCTGTGTCTCTGGGAGCCTTTTATGCCCTCGGGCCCAGTGGGTCAGCTCCTTCCCACCTGATTGTTCAGGTCTCCCCCCGCTCCCCCTCAGCCCTTCTCCTCCCTTGAGCTCCAGTAGTTGGTCTGTTCAGCTGCATCACCACAGTCTGCCCTCGGGTCTGGGCACCTGGCCGGGTTGTGCTGTAATGTGTGTTGCCACATAAACGTCCAGATGCATCTCCTTAGCTAGACTGGTAGATCCATGGTGGGATGCCCCATCATGTCTGCCCCCACACTTAGAACAGTGCCCCGTACGTAGGAGGCCCTCAGACACACCTGGGGAGACCCTGCAGGTGCCCACCACCCTGTCGCATAGTGTCAGGCCAACAGAAGTCCTGAGGGAGGTTTGACAAGCCTTTGTACCCCCAGCCATGCCAGCGAAACATCTCTTGTATCCTTTGCAACCTTCCATTGTTGCAAAGACTGAATGTAGCAGTCCTGCTCCTCGATCTGCGTCTGGGGGCTACAGATGGTCTCTTACCCTCTTGTGCCACTGCCACCACCCTGTTCCCTGTCACAGGCGGTGCCCAGGCCTTGCACGCGTGGGGCTGCACTGCAGCTGTCCTGACAGCTGCCCTGTGGCCACACTCAGGGAACTGGATAGGGCGGGCCTGGCCAGGGCCCATGACATCCTCCCAGACAGATGGCAGGCCCTGTTTCTCACAGCTAGGTGGGGGAACCCGTTCCCTGGCAGCTGTGCTGTGCAGCCTGTGCCTTCCACGCTTCCCCAGTTTTCTCTGGTCTGCCTACCTAGTGGGATGTTTCCCCACCCTTGTCCTGCACGGACCCTGGTGCCTGGTGCTGAGCAACTTGGGTCACACTTGGAGTGTGGCCTGGGCTGAGGGACAGACCATGAGAGAGGTGGGGGAGCTCAGAATGCTGGGTCCCCAGACCCAGGCTCAAACAGTCAAAACGCCACTGACCTAAGGCATCCCTGCCTCTTGAGCCTGCAGCCTGGAAGTGTCCCTTCACGCTCCCTGTCTCCTTCCTGCTCAGCTGCCCAGGCGCTGGCCCAGAGTGAGAGGAGACGCCATGAACTCAACAGGCAGGTCACTGTCCAGCGGAAGGAGAAGGACTTCCAGGGCATGCTGGAGTACCATAAGGAAGACGAGGCCCTTCTCATTCGGAACCTGGTGACAGGTCAGGACCCTCCGTGACATCTCACCCCACCCCCACTCCCCCCACTCCGCACTTTGCACCCCCCACCTCCCTCCCAGCCTCAGCCCTCCATCCTGCTCACCTCGCCCGCAGTCGGTTCCAGGCCTGGTTTGCCAGTCACATCGGCTCCCTCCCTTCTAGTCCTGCTCCATCCGGCTTCAATACAGCACCTGCCTGCAGCATGGCGGGAAGAGGCGTGGAGAAGAGAGTCCTGGATGAAAAAAAGGAGGACTCTCTGGTCGCCTGGTCCTCTGGACCCTGAGCCACAAGCTCCTTTCTCTGGAGCCTTGGGTTTTCTGTAAAATGGGGATGAGGCAACTGACCCCCACCTGCCCCCTGTTGTGAAACATAATGGGTGAAAGTCGGTGCTATAGCCACAAATCTTTCTCACACATGAGGGATTTGAAGAAGCAGCAGCTTCTGTAGGGTTGTTTGAAGTTAAAATAAGACATGTGTTATGTCAGAGAAACGTAAGTTTACGGAGGTCCCACCCTGTCAGTGCCAGGCCAGGGCTGCAGAAGAATGGGGTGACTCCAGCCTAGCACACAGTTCGTTTCAATATTTTTAGTAGTTGAGTAACCTTTTTTAAAAGTTAACTTCCCCTACTGTTGTCCTACAGTTTGACAGGAGCCCTCTCAAATTTCCTTAAACAGGCTGCATCTTGTTCTAGTGCTGCTAGGGATGAGCCTCTGATCTATGGTGAATGGAACTCAACGTTCACGACGTTAGAGTAAAACCAGAATAACGGAGGCTGCGTGTGCCAGCCGGCAGGTGGCTCCTCCCCACCGCCCGGGCTCAGGCGGCCCCAGACAAGGCCATTTCCCGCCAAGCTGCCTACACACAGCACCCGGTCACCTTCCCTCCGCCATTCCGTCCCTCTCGTCATCCAGACAAGTGCCAAGCCTTGATTTGGCCTCCTCTGGGGTGTCCCCAGCATTGGCTAGTTGTTGCTGTGGAGGACGGAGAAATGTAGAGCCATCGTCCCTGCCCCCAAGATGCTAACATTCGGCTAGGCAGACCAAGAAAGCCTATGGGAAACGGGACTCAAGTCACAATAGGACATTCCAAGACAGGACAAGTTGTTTGTACGCTGCATGTGGGTCAGGCTGTTAGGGGAGAGGCTGGTGAGACACCTGTCATATGGTGGCCCTCCAGGAGGTGCAGGCATGGCCATGGCCAGTCAGCAGCCTACTCAAGCTATTACCGGCTCTGAGAATGGGCAGCCACTGCTGGCTAAATAGTTTCCACACTGACAGCTGTGTGGACTAAAGGTCCCTGTGGCCTTCCCAGCTCCTGGCACATGGGCTCTGTCTTTGGGAACATGCAGTTGGCCAAGGTCTCCCGGGACTCCCTCTCACGAAAGGGCCGTTGTGCCTGTGACAGGCAGTGTGGCCGTGGGCTCAGCGGCCCCACCCTGAGCTCTTGCTGGTTGGGGAGCAGGCTCCTGTCGGCCACTGGCCCCGGGCCCCTTCTTGTGGCTAAGGGCCATGGCCTCTATGGAAACTCAGGCAGCAAGCTACCTGTGGGTTTTTCCCTTCACCTTTTAAGGGCGAGGCATTAGAAGCCTGTTTTAATGATATAGTCCAATTAGGCAGAAGTTTTTAACTAGTTTCTGAAACTGGTAGGGTCAGAAGGTGTTTGTGTATCCAGGGCAACTTCTCGCCTACTCCTCCCATGCCCCCACCAGAGGTTATTCTTAGATGAGCGTCAGGAAAATATTGAAGAGATTTGTACGTCAGACCGGGATTCTCCGAACCCAAGCATCTGCTGAAATCTGATTCTTGGCTGTTTGTTACCATCAGACCTGAAACCGCAGGCGCTGGCGGGCACTGTGCCCTGTCTTCCTGCCTACATTCTCTACATGTGCATCAGACATGCAGATTACGTCAACGACGACCTCAAGGTGCACTCCTTGCTGACCTCCACCATCAACGGCATTAAGAAAGTCCTGAAGGTGAGCGCCCCGTGGCGGAGGTGGTGGTTTGCAGTGGATTGAGGGAAACCCGCACCTCCCCAGAGCTTCCGTCTGTCTGGGCTCTGCAGCAACAGGTTTTCTCCAGGCTCCAGCTCTGAAGGTAAACGATGTTAAGCCCAGAAACAGCTTGCCGGTGGAACCAGGATGCCCAGGCAGTTTCTAGAAAAGGATGCCCAGGCTCAGAAATGGCAGGATGCCCAGAAATCCAGGGCACCCTGGTGCTTCCAAAAGACCAGAGATGCAAGGAGGGGATGTTCTGCCTTAGTGAGGGTGGGCTAACCCTGCCCTGGAGTGACATTCAGGAGCACAACCTGAATACAGGCCTTCTCCCAGACCTTTCCAAGGAGCTGGGTGCCTGCTGCCCAGGGTGATGGCACAGCGAAGGGTGCAGACATTCATCAGCTTGCAAAGTGAGGAGGCCTGGGCTGGGACAGGGCGGCCTCCAGGGCAGTTCAGCAACTCCACCTGAAGGCACAGGACTCCTCACCAATGTAGTGGTTGCCACTGCAGAGAGAGGCTGGCCTGCAGGCTGACCCCATGGAGGCTACAGTGAGCGGTGAGATTTTTAAGGGAGATCAGTCCTCGCTAGGAGGGATTTGTTCCTCCCCACAGGCCCAAGCCCCAGGTGGCACTGCTCTCGCTCTCACAGACCATCCTCCGTTCTCCTACACTCTCCCGCTTCAGGATGCAAGCCATCCTCGAAAGCATGGAGTCCGGGCCCATTCTGAGATCTGCCAAGCTGCTGTCGCCTGCCCCCTTTTCCCTTCTGGGAGCGCGCCGACACCAGCCTTTAACTCCTAGCTTCCTGCCCGCTTGGTCTCTGTCTCTGCACCACCTGCCCAGCCTTGGGCCCCACAGACCATCTTATCCACTCCTGCCTCTAAACAGACACGCTGGGGACTCTCAAGATTGGGGTCTCCTGCCTCGGCCTCTAACGCAAGCGCCATGTGGGGGCTTGTGCAGTCTGGGTAAGCCATGGGCTGACTTCACAGGTCACTTCCTCAGGGAAACCTTTCCTAATGACCAGGCTCAGCTGCTAGCATGCCAAGCCCCCCCCACCCCCCGTCACTTTCTGTTGAACTCTCTCATTTTATTGTCATCATAGCTCCTACCTTCAGACGCTTAAACAGTGACAACTTTACCTGACAAAATGAGCTCTGTGCAGTCATCGGCCTCGGGACAGAAACTGTGTCATAGCTCTTTGGGTTGTCAAAAGGCCTTTTTCATCAAAGTTATGGTTCATAGCCCTTTTCCAGAGAGTTGAAGCCATGGAACATCTGCCCTCTAGATAATAGGGTACCAGAGTATTTCCCTGGCATGTTCCTTGCATCCCTTAGGTGAGATCACTGATAGTTGAGGACCTGCCAGGGCCAGATGCCCAGTGGTTCATGTACAGCTGAGGGCAGCTAGCCTCATGCCTCATCTGCCACCTGGCTTTGTGCTTTTCAGCCATAGAGCCAGCCTAGCTTTGTGAGCGTGCACAGGTGTGTGCCACGGACCAGGGAACCAGGAGAGAGGTCTGTGGGACATCTCCAGTAGCGAAGGAATGGGAAGCACAGCCTCTTGACTGTGGATCTCATCTTCGTGACTGGCAGTTGCCTGCCTGTGACACCTACTTGGGGCGTGCTGAATGGTTGTGGAAACCTGGAAAGAGAGACACCAGGTGAGCCTTTAACCGGATGGGAGCCACTACGCATGACTAGGGATGTCTTTCTCTTTTCACAGAAGCACAATGATGACTTCGAGATGACATCATTCTGGTTATCCAATACCTGCCGCCTCCTTCATTGTTTGAAGCAGTATAGCGGGGATGAGGTGAGTGCTGAACCCAATCCCCTGAGGAGCACTTAGAAACCATGAAAGTGCCTCAGATCCTCATGTCAAATCCTCATTTCCTTGCATACAGCAATATGTGTTCTGCTTCAGAGCACCTCAGATCTGAGCTCAGAATGGGGGTTAAGGGTGTTGTGGAAGGTAGACCTGCTCTGTCCATATGTGGTTCTACCTGGAGGAGAGCATATAAAGTCTTGGGAGAACCATCTGGGACTTCGGGCTGGAAGCAGTATTAAGCCGGCAACAGGATATCTGTCTCTAGGCAGCCTCCAGAGAGCACCTGAATCAAATAAGTAGAGTTGGGGGAGAAATGAGTTTATATGACCCATCTGAATGCTGCTGGGACTCTCCGGGGAAATGCTTGTGACCTTAAATTTCTGGAGCAGCCCCAAAAGAGCCCTAGTTTCACTAAACACTGGAAGAAAGCCCACGTAGTTGTCTGATGTACGAGACTATCTCCCAAGCCAACCTATTAGTTTGTTCATTTTAAGGCAGACACAGAACAGAGGCACAACATAATCAATGTACACATTGGTGTTAAGGCCCAGTTTTATTCTCCTAGCCAAACTTGATTCCTTGGCCTGCGGCCCAACTGACTGCATTATTTTCATATTCTACTCTGAACCTTGAGGGCCCAGCTTCATCTAGAGCTCACTGTTCCCAACACTGGTGTCCGAAAGAACTGTACCCTACTCTGCATTCAGCCCAGTGACTTTGTAACATCATGTCTTCACTTTGGTTTCTCCAGTAAGAATCCCAACTCATCTCGGACACCACTCCCAAGACCCCTGGAGGTTGCCTTGACTTTCCTTTCTCCCCTTCCTCTTTTGCTTATATTGAGAATAACACAATGAGAAGCATAAGACTTGAAGCACAATATAACCAGGTCTGTGTAGCCTAAATAAAGAGGGAGAAAAATATATATCTTAGCTATTTCACCTGCTTTTTATTTTTTATTAAAAATTGCTTTGTGGGGCACCTGGGTGGCTCAGTCGGTTAAGCATCTGATTTTGGCTCAGGTCATGATCTCATGGTTTGAGTTCAAGCCCCACGTCGGGCTCTGTGCTGACAGCTCAGAGCCTGGAGCCTTCTTTGGATTCTGTGTCTCTCTCTCCCCCTCCCCTGCTCAGGCTCTCTAAAAAAGAAACATTAAAGACAATTGCTTTGTAATGTGACCTACTATGAGAGGCTTTGCTGAGGGTGGTCACTCTTTTGAAAATAATCTATTTGGGCTACAGTTGGTTTACCTTGGCCTGCATACAAAGGGACATTGGTCACATGAATCCTTTCAATATTAGCAAATCTTTCAATTTAATATTATTTCATCTTGTTAGCATAGAAAGCCAAGAGGACTGGTGCTGTAGCTGTGAAATCATTTTGGTTTATTAATTCTGACACCCAACAATAGAATCCATGTAAAACTTCTCATTATCAAAACCATCTGACCCAGGGTCGCACTCATTTAGTGGGCACGTATTCCACATTTTAAAGTAACCTGGCATATTAGGAAGGAAATTGGACAGAGAATCCAACAGCAAGTGTCCCTCTTTGCCTAAACCTGCTACCAACCTTATATACCCAATGGAGTACTACGTGGCAATGAGAAAGAATGAAATATGGCCCTTTGTAGCAACATGGATGGAACTGGAGAGAGTGATGCTAAGTGAAATAAGCCATACAGAGAAAGACAGATACCATATGTTTTCACTCTTAGGTGGATCCTGAGAAACTTAAACCCATGGGGGAGGGGAAGGAAAAAAAAAAAAGGTTAGAGTGGGAGAGAGCCAAAGCATAAGAGACTCTTAAAAACTGAGAACAAACTGAGGGTTGATGGGGGGTGGGAAGGAGGGGAAAGTGGGTGATGGGTATTGAGGAGGGCACCTGTTGGGATGAGCACTGGGGGTTGTATGGAAACCAATTTGACAATAAATTTCATATATTGAAAAAAATAAAAAATAAAAAAAAAATAAACCTGCTACCAACCTGGGTTTGCTGCCGTAGGGAAATTACCACCCCAGTGGGTGGACGAAATGATTTAGGCTTTTTAAATTAAGCAACTCCGACTTATCTATCATGCTGAGTTTTTGCTCTGCCTTCAAATTCAAGGGTCATGACTGAGGCCTCAAGAAGCTTGACAGGTTCTTGTGGAATCTCCTATTAGTAGAGCCTGATAAGGCCCCACAAATAAGGTATTATGAAAGTCACCTGAGGCCCAGAAGTCCTGCTGAGCCCAGCAGACCACTGAGCCCCTCTGTAAAGTACCCCCTCTGTCTCTCTGCAGGGCTTCATGACTCAGAATACTGCCAAGCAGAATGAGCACTGTCTTAAGAACTTTGACCTCACTGAATACCGCCAGGTGCTGAGTGACCTTTCCATTCAAATCTACCAGCAACTCATAAAAATTGCCGAGGGTGTGTTGCAGCCTATGATAGGTAAGGTGGCAGCAGGCGATCTCCAGCACTCATCGTGGGGTCCGAAATGATGGGGAACGTGCCTGCTTTGAGGGAAGCAGATATCTTAGGCATGGCCTCCAGGAAACGAGGACCTTCCTGACGAAGGCAGCGAGGTGGTGTGTGTTTGCTGTGTGCTCGGAGCTATGAAATCTTCCATAGGTGATAAATATAAATTCAAAAGGTATAAATAAATGTGTATATGGTGAAAAAATATATGCCTCGTGCCCACATGTATACTTTATTTGTGGGACAAAAAGCAAGCACATGCGAGAGAACACGGTAGTAAGCATTGGTGCAAAAAAATGTTGAACGCTCTGTCCAAAACAGTGTGCTGGACGCTTCACATGAAATCAGATTGAAAAAATAAGAGCCATACTTTTATAAGTTACGAGAAAAATGACATGTGCACGCATCACTCTGTGTGTTCCATAAAGGCCAGGGAGGAAATTGTCCCTTGGACCTATGCTGTAAAGCTTTCCCCCAGGTCCTTAAAACACAAATAGGTTGTAGGTGAATTCCAAGTAGGACAGAGTCCTTCATGCCATCCAGAAATTCGTCTTCTAGGATGTGTTTCATTCCATATCCTTATCCCTTTTAGAGGGATATCTTTTAGAGGTAACAGGCTTAGGGAGAACTGGGAATACTTCACGACTCAAAATAACAGGATGGTTAATAGCACCAGTTCTGGAGTTGGCCGTACCTGGGTTCAAATCCTGGCCCTGCCAACTCCTAGCATTGTGACCTTGGGCAAGTAATTTAACTTCCTTAGGCTTCGATTTCCTGATCAGGAAATGGGTTGTTGGAAGATAGAAATGACTGAGCATAAAGCGCTGGCATATAGTTCAACGTTGTGCAGTATGACAGACCAGCTAACCTAAGATTTATATGGTCAGTGGCTCATATCAAAGAGTTGTTTGAACATCAGGACGATCTCAGGGCCTAGGGCCAAGTCAGTGGGTGGACCAGGACTACACCCAAGTTGCCCAATTCTCATTTGGACCCCTCACAGAAGCCAGTACAGAACTGAGTAGCTACATGCCCATTATCTTTGTCCCATCACCAACAAGCTAAAGTGAAAATTTGGTCCACGGATTTGATCCAAGATTTCTCTGTGGAAATTTTATTCCACATAGAGACCAACACATTAGAAATTCAGTTGCTAAATGCTTTCAGTTTCCGAGCACATCGATATCGTGTGCCGGTAGATGGTGGCATTGCCGAAGCCCAAAGTACTGTATGATCTGAGTGGTCCGCAAATGGGTCGTCTCTGGGAAACCTGCAAGCTTCTCTCATCCTGCTTTTCTTTCAGTTTCTGCCATGTTGGAAAATGAGAGCATTCAGGGTCTATCCGGTGTGAAGCCAACAGGCTACCGCAAGCGCTCCTCCAGCATGGTGGACGGGGACAACTCCTACTGCCTGGAAGCCGTCATCCGCCAGATGAATTCCTTTCACACAGTCATGTGTGACCAGGGCCTGGACCCGGAGATCATCCTGCAGGTGTTCAAGCAGCTCTTCTACATGATCAACGCTGTGACTCTCAACAACCTGCTCCTGCGGAAGGACGTCTGCTCTTGGAGCACAGGCATGCAGCTCAGGTAGGAGAACGGCGCCTCGCCCTCGCCACACTGTTGGAGGGGCCCGCACGCACCGGCTGGAGTCGAGCACAAGGCCTTTGTCTCTGAAAGTGGAATCCAAATCTAACTGGTGACGGTCAGTATGACTCAATTCCATCACCTGTCATCTGTTGGTGGAATTCAACAACGCGGAGTTGGTGACCTGGTAAACAAATGAGTTAAATGCTTGAAAGGCATTTATATACTCTAAAGATTATAAAGGCAATGTGGATACGTCAGAGGGAAAAATCAATGAGTTGAGACACAAAGGCTCACACAGAAGCATAAATATGTTTGTGAATGTTAGGTACCATTTATTTTAATTCAATCTATATGATGTTTCATTTTACCCATTAACTTATACAGACGTTTCAGGGACCTCATTTTTGCTTGATTTTTAAGCACCCGTTCATTCATTTATTCATTCAGCAAAATGTTACTGAGCGCCAGGTGCTTTTCAGGCTTTTGCCTATGTGAGCTAATGAAGGTGAAGAGAATGATCACACTATTGGCAACTAGGCCACGCAATGAACACAACAGGTGTGCTCGCCCCAGTGAGTTAGGAAGACTGGCTTAACACAGCTCACTTTGCCTTGTATCTAAGGTACAATATAAGTCAACTTGAAGAGTGGCTTCGGGGAAGAAACCTTCACCAGAGCGGAGCAGTCCAGACCATGGAACCTCTGATCCAAGCAGCCCAGCTCCTACAGTTAAAGAAGAAAACCCCTGAGGACGCAGAGGCCATCTGCTCGCTGTGCACCTCCCTCAGCACCCAGCAGGTATGACCGTGGCTACCCCGCCAGCTCTGGTGCTCGACCTTCCCTTCCAAGTCCGTTCTGGACAGTGCGTTATTTGTGCAGTGGATGGGATTTCCTGGATGAAGTAAAGACCACCTTGGTCTTTGAAACAAGATGCCACCGTTCCCCCAGTAACTTTCTAGTCCCTCGTGGTCACTTAGAAAGATAAGATAGTGTAAGCCCACAAAACAGTAAGCTTGGGTGAAAACATTTTTTGGTTGTTATTTTTTGGCTTTTTGTTTGTTTTTTGTGTGTGTGAAAGTGCTCACACACACACACACACACACACACACACACACACACACAAGCCAGGGAGGGGGAGAGGGAGAAAGAATCTTAAGCAGGCTCCACACTGGGTGGAGGGTCTCCCAGGGGTCTCAGTCTCACAAGCATGAAACCATGACCTGAGCCAAAATCCAGAGTTAGATGCTTAATCGACTGAACTATCCAGGAGTCCCTATTTTTTTTTAATTTGGTTCATTTTTTAAGGTAAAAACATTTTTAAAACACTATTCTGGAATGTTTCTCACTAGAAATTTTAACTTTTGTTCAGAAATGGGCAGCATCAGGCGTTAAATCATTTTCTTTACAACTCTACTTTCATTATGGTTATGTTTCCACTTAGAATCCATTAGCATGATTTTAAGTAGTCATTAGGAACCTAGAGACATTTGAATGTGCCTTTCCTCCCTGTCCTACCCCGGCCAAGTCGTATTTGTATCAGGACTCCTTTGCAGAGCTATTGCCAGTCTATCAAAAGATAAATCCGGACCACATACATGGTGTCTCGTCCTCCATCATGGTGTGCCCATTTGGAAATTTGTCCACACATGGTGGCCTCACAAAACGAGATCAGCACAAGGAAATCAGACTTTCTGAGCTAAATCATGCACCTTCTTCTCCCTATCCAACACCTAAAGAACAAAATCCAAACTGTGTTGTAAAGTAAGTACACCTTTCTTCATCTCCCCCATTAACTGCTAAAAAGATGAAATGCCAGACTCTTAAGAAAAATGCTTCTGGCATAAATGTACTGAGAGTTTTCAAACTTTATCCCCCTTTTAAAAATATTTTGCTTTCAGAAGTTTGCTTCTAGAATTCAACTGGCATTGCTTTGCATTTGGGCAGGCTACTTCCACTAGACAATTGGTAGGCAGACAGGAGATTATCCCCTGTTAAATAGGAAAAAAATCTGTTCCTTTGTAAGTGATTTTGGGGGTAGTGAGAGGTAGATACCCTATATATACACACACACACACACACACACATACATATATACACACACACACGTGTGTGTGTGTATATATGTATATATGTGTGTATATATATATACATATATATGTATATATGTGTATATATATGTATATATGTGTGTGTGTGTATATATACACACACACACACCCCTTATATAAGGTAAGATGTCCAGTATTCTTTAAAAGAAATGTTTAAATGACTACTAGATAAGAGGCTGAGGATTTCAGGGGCACCTGGGTGGCTCACTCAGTTAAGCATCCGACTTTGACTCAGGTCATGATCTCACAGTTCATGAGCTTGAGCCCAGCATCAGACTCTCTGCTGTTGAGTGTAGAGCTTGCTTCAGATCCTCTGTCTCCCCTTCTCTCTGCCCCTGCCCCATGTGTGTGCATTCTCTTTCTCTCTTTAACAATGAAAACATTTTTTAAAAATCTGGGGTTCACCTGGAAAGTGAGCTTCAGCGGATTTAAAAAAAAAAAAAAACTGAGGATTTCTTTTTTTTTTTTTTTTTTAATTTTTTTTAACGTTTATTTATTTTTGAGACAGAGACAGAGCATGAACAGGGGAGGAGCAGAGAGAGAGGGAGACACAGAATCTGAAACAGGCTCCAGGCTCTGAGCTGTCAGCACAGAGTCCGACGCGGGGCTCGAACTCACGGGCCGTGAGATCATGACCTGAGCCGAAGTCGGATGCTTAACCGACCGAGCCACCCAGGCACCCCAAAACAACTGAGGATTTCAGGCAACCTTTTCCTAGAATCCTTATCTTACAAGCAGGAACTAGAGGGGCGGGTGGGGATATAGGAGGCAGGAATCCAGTAAGAGGGTTCAGATCTACCAAACAAAACCTATGGACTGTAGCTTATTAGGTGTAAGACTCCCAGGTGTCGCTCCAGCTCCGAGTTGTGGGTCCTGTCTAAAGGGGATTGTGCTCTTGTGCCGATGTCCTATATTCTCTGAAATTAAAAATTCATCTTCTGTTCCTCTAGCTCTGTGCTAAGCTTTTGTTTTAATTCCAACAGATTGTCAAAATTTTAAACCTTTATACTCCCCTGAATGAATTTGAAGAACGGGTAACCGTGGCCTTTATACGAACAATCCAGGTGAGTTTTAAAAATCTTCATCAATTTTATAAAATCTTGGTCTAAACCTACTAAAGGAAATCAAAGTTTAGGTTTTAGCCTTGCTTCTCTTTATTAATAAATTTTTGGTTATATTCTATGCCAAAGAACCTTACATTCTTAGGCTTTCCCTTTAGGTAAACACTAACCATATCACCTATAAATAACTTTATATATATATATATGATATACACACACACACAAGACTGAACTTTTGTCATCTCTGCTCAGATTTTAGACCTAGTCTAAGTATTGTTTGCCACTATCACTTCACTGAACTATAGCACCAAATAGAATTAACAAAGTAAGCAGAAGATCTGCCCCACCCATGAACTGAACTAAGAAATATTTTTTAAGAAAACAATTTGAGCTCTCTAGTCTTGTCTCTAAGACATAATATTTGCCCTTGGGAATACGCTTGAGAGAAAATATATTAGGGAAATGATTATTTAAATCTGTCTTGAGATTATGGGATTTTTTTTTATTTTTTTTTTTTTTTACTTAACAATGAGCTTCCTAAAGCTGAGCCATAGAGGATTTGAGCTGAATGCCTAATTTTTATGTGTGACTGTGGCTGATAGCATCTGCATAATGAATCACATCCAGATGACTCAAAAACAGTGATAGTTTCTCCTGTTGGTATAAATGGGGAACATCTTGAGGAGATACAATACTTTCTCACGCCTCTAAACCTCTTTAGCTAGTGAAGTGACACCAACATATGAAACACAGATAAAAAGGAGGCAAATGATCAGAGGAGTCAGGAAAGGGGGATTAAAATCGGGGTTTATCAAAGACACTGAAGAACCTTGAGAAGACATGGGGTATAAGAAGCTATTCCCTTTGACATATACTTGGGGTTCTATTCAGAGCACCTTACAGCATTTCATTGTAGAGATCCAGGGATAGAGAAAGTCAGCAATGGCAAATAAACAAACTCCAGCATTGTGTATAAGTAGAGAACAGACGCCTGCAGGTCAAGGGCGGGAAGCCAAGTCAGATAGAAGGTTGTTCTTCCAAGGGCAGGAGAGAAAATGTAGTGACAGGCAGACCACAGGGAAAAGCAGACAGAGGTTTGACCTACACGGCTATTTCAAGAGGCAGGGACACTGATGTGGAAAGATCCAGTTAGGACACAGCTGTAGTTAGCTACTGAAATTAGAGGAAGAGTTTGATGACAGAAGAGAAGCTACTGGGCTGTCTGACTCAGCGCTGATTTTTATGGGGCAATGATAATTTACACGAACCAAAGTATGAGTTTAGGAAGTCTTATTTGGCTTTAAATATCTAAGACACACACATCAGAGGGAGAGCTGGAACTGCTTGTTGACAGAGGCACTGTTTAGGAGAGTAGCCAGGCCAAAGGTCAAAGAATACTGCCATGTCAGACTTTGGCTTTGAACTGAGGGCACAGACAAAAGGCAGCAGACGTTGAGCAGATGGCCTCTGAAGATCCAAGTCAGGTTCTGAGTCTTCTTCAGCTACCAATTTCAGTAGCTGGCAATACTATCAAAAATTTTCGGTTTTGGGGGTGTCTGGGTGGCTCAGTCAGGTAAGCGTCCAACTTCGGCTCAGGTCATGATCTCACAGTTCATGGGTTCAAGCCCCGTGTCGGGCTCTGCTCTGACAACTCGGAGCCTGGAGCCAGCTTCGGATTTTGTCTCCCCCTCTCTCTCTCTGCCCTTCCCTCCCTCCCCCCACCTCTCAAAAATGAATAAACATTAAAAAAATTAAATCGACAGCTGGAAATTGAAAGCATTTTCCATTCATTGTCCATGTAGGTACACCTTTATGTGCTCCACAGCCACCATAGAATCTCCTCTCAATCCTATGCCCACACTGATTTTGTTCTAGAAACCTGTTTCCCAACACTTTTCAAACACTACTGCGTTATTACTGACCTCAGCCCTGCTTGAAGGCTTTAGAAAACCGGAGGTGCTAGGAACATTAGTCAGATGTGATGTGCTAATGAATGCGGGGGGAGTTTAGCACATCAGCATCCTCAGCCTTCTCCAAAACGGGGAAATAATGAAACCTGTAGAAAGTTACAACATGTCAAAGTGTTGTCACTACCTGAGGCAATGGGTGTGGCTTCCTAACAAGGGGGTGGGGGGGGGAAGCTTTCACAGTTGAAGCTCGCAGGAGACGACCTGTGTTTTTACAGATTCAGGCTGTGTTGATTTTCCTCTTGGAAGCACTCAGTGAACCAGTCTCAGCAGTGTTTATAAAAGTACAGTTGCACCTGGGTTCACGGTTCAGAGGTTGATGGGATGTGCACAGGCAGAAGGTACAAAGGAACATGTAAAGATCAGAGCAAACACGGGACTCACCTAGTGCCAGACACCATCCTATGTACTAAACACGATGTGCGCTCTATCAGTAATCACATCTGACATGCAGCTACTGGTATTCTGTGTGCCTGCCTAGATTTTATGTTCCTCGTGACTGTGTGTGTGTGTGTGTGTGGTTTTCGTAGTATACCATTTTGATTCCCTGCTTTCATTTTCTGTATATATATTTTTTTAGTTATTAGTAGTCACCTTGTTGATCACAGTTAACATCTGAAACTCTCAACAACCTAATTTAAGTTTATTTTTGAGACAGAGACAGAGCATGAACAGGGGAGGGGCAGAGAGAGAGGGAGACACAGAATCGGAAGCAGGCTCCAGGCTCTGAGCTGTCAGCCCAGACCCTGACGCGGGGCTTGAACTCACAGACCGCGAGATCATTACCTGGGCTGAAGTCGGACACCCAACCGACTGAGCCACCCAGGTGCCCCACAACAACCTAATTTAAATAATACCAACTCAGTTTCAGGAGTACGCGAGTTCCACTGCTACCCATCTCTGTCCTTCTGTCATTCTGTCATTATTTTGTTATTGTCACAGGCCACGTGTGTTCCACATATGTTCCCATTGACAGAAATTTATCATTGTTTTCTGTATCTGTATAAACTGTATAGGAAAAAGGAATTACAAACCAAAAGTCCGCTGCTGGCTTTTACATTTACCTATGTTCTTTATTTCTCCTGTGGCTTTGAGTTACTGTCCAGTGACCTTTTATTTCAGCCTGTAGGACTTTCTTTTGTTTCTTCTGCTTTTGTTTATCTGGAAAGGACTCCATTTCCCCTTCATTGTTGAGGGATGGTTTTGGATGTAGAGTTTTTGGTTAACAGTTTCTTTCAGGACTCCCTTCTGACCTCCATGGTTTCTGATGAGAAATCCATTCATAATCTTCCTTGAGGACACCTTGTTGTATGCAGGAGTCCTTTCTCTCCTGCTGCTTTCAAGATTCCCTCCTTGTTGTTGGGCTTTGATAATTTGACTCTAATGTGTCTCAGTGTGAATCTTTTTGATCTCACTTGGGTCTTTTTTTTTTTTTTTTTTAAATCTTGCTTGGAGTTTGTTGAGTTTCTTGGAGGGGGGAGAGAGGGGTGTCTTTCATCAGATTTGGGACACTTTTGACCATTATTTCTTCAGATATTTTCTTCCCCTTTCTCTTTTCTCTTTCTGGACTATTGTGACATATATGTTGTATGCTTTATGGTGTCCCATGGGTCCCTCAGGTTCTGTTCGCTTTTATTCATCTTTTTTCTATGTGTTCCTCCATCTGGATAGTTTCAGTTGCCTTATCTGCAAGTTCACTGATCATTTCTTCTGCCTGCCCAAGTCTGCTGTTGAACCCCTTTAGTAAACTGAAAAGTTTCCTTTCAGTCATTATACTTTTCCTAAAATGTCTGGCTGCAAATAGAGGGGAAAGGAAAGAGGCTTAAATCTTCCAATTGATGCCACTGGGGGAAGCCACCGTATCCCAAAAGAAGCCAAAATCAAGGCAGGCATCTGTGCCAGTCCATCAGGGAATGCCAGACCAACAAGTGCACAACCCCAAATTTTTGGAGGACAAGCTTCCACTGCCTGCCCTGCCACACTGGCCAGCTTCTCCAGGAGTGTGGGCTTCTCCCCCAACAGCTGCAAGGGGCTGGAGACTGGGGAATAGTGGCTGGTTCATACATACTGCTCTCTTAGTGAACATAAGCAGCCTCCCCCTTCATCAGGCATACTCCTGCTCGTTGTAAGTGTCCAGTCAGTTTCCAGAGTTCCAAGAGAGTTGATAGCAATTGCTTTCTCCAGCTCAATGGTTGCTTCAATGGAGGGACTGAGCCCCAGTGCTTCCCACTCTGCCATTTTATATGCTGTCACTCTCCCCATTCCAGTTTACAGATGAGAAAACTAAGGTGTAGACAGGTTCAGAAATTTGCCCAGGGTGGTACCAGATCAGAGCTCAGGCTGTCTGTTTCCAGAGCCCACAGTCTTAACCACTTCACTACAGTACCTGTCCACATGATTTGCACCTGAAATGTAGTTTTTCTATTCTAGCATTAGGGGAGAGCTTAAAGTCATCTCCAACAGGCCTACAACAGGGCTCCTCTCCTGCCAAATAACCCCAGGGACAGGGAGGCCACGTTTTCCCAAAGCCCAACCTAATTGCGTTAAATATTTCCATGATACATGCTAATTCACTTTTGTGAGTTCACCTAAACTGGCTATCTTTAGGTGTTTTAAGTATTTTACATGGTCTCACTCTTCCCCACAGGCACAACTACAAGAGCGGAATGACCCTCAGCAACTGCTGTTAGACTTCAAGCACATGTTTCCGGTGTTGTTTCCATTTAACCCATCCTCTCTGACCATGGACTCCATCCACATCCCAGCATATCTCAATCTGGAGTTCCTCAATGAGGTCTGACAAGGCACCTTCCCACCTTTGGCTCCATTTCCAATGAGAGCAAGAAGGAAATCTATACTGTAAAGTGAATTCAAGGATCTATTAAATCTTTAAAAGTGGATCACATCAGAGACTGAGAACCTGCACAGAGTGCTGAACTATACGAAATAAGACACATCTGTCATTATTTTTTGTACCTACTACTCAGAATAAAACACTTGAAATATGGACAGTTTTTTTAAGTATATGATTTCAGTCTAAATGAGTTCATATTATAATAATCTACAGCCACCAAGCAGTCCCCATGGCCATATAAAAGGTGCCAATCTGTAAAATGGAAACTGCCTAGTTTTGATCTTTCCATATAACTGGAGAATGCCCAAAGTAAAAGAATATTAAAAATATGTAAATCACATAAATTGCCTTCAGAGGACTTTTAACAAATAACGGTACTAATAACCCTGATACTGTTGCATACTGGATAACATTTTTCCAGGTCAACAAACCACAGGTGCAGATGAGTTTGTGGGGAGATGTTCTGAGAACAAAAATACAGGGGCCTTGTGAGAAGTTTGTCAAAAATATTTTGAATGCCTGGTGATGCAGAGACGGTGGTGTAACTGACCTCCCAATGAAACATTCCCAGTACTGGGAAAGCAAAATTATAAGACTCAGTCCCTAATGTGCTTAAACCCTTTTTGCATAGTCTTGGGTTTATGAAGGAATAACGCTAAAAATGCTGTGGTCCCAAGGGGGCACCTGGGTGGCTCATTTGGTTGAGCATCCAACTTCTGCTCAGGTTATGATCTCGCAGTTTGTGAGTTCGAGCCCTGCATCAGGCCCTGTGCTGACAGCTCAGAGCCTGGAGCCTGCTTCGGATTCTGTGTCTCCCTCTCTGCCCCTCCCCTACTCACACACTTTCAAAAATGAATAAATGTTAAAAAAAAAATTGTTTTTCAAATGCTATGGTCCCAAACTTAAAATGTGAGCAAGATGGAAAGATCTTCTTTGCTTCTAATGCTAGTCCAATGAAAATGTGCATAAGCTAAATATTAGAAAAGAAAACCAAGTTTTATTTACAGATTAAAAACCAAACAAGTTCATATGAAAGCCTGCAATGCCCTTGATGCCATAAAACTTCCAATAAGAGCATCATATAATTCACTGTAATTCCAGATGATCAAAATAGTAAAGGAAAAAAACTTCATCTTGAAAACTGGATTATTTGAAAAAAGCTTTTTAAAAAAACCTTTTTAAAATCAGGGATTATTATTACCCAAGTTCTTTGGGTTTGTGTGTGTGTGTGTGTTCTTTTTAAAGAGTGAGAATAACCTATGTCCCCTTTTCAGGTTATTTTCAATATTTTTTTTTAAATTAACACATAAACATCAGAAATATCTCTGCTTTGAAAAAAAGGATTAAAGAATATTCAGTGAAATAGTACAGATTTTGTTTGTTGCTTTTATCGGTTTTTCCCTTGCCTCTTCAAAGGAGGCATTGGTTAGAAAACCCTGCATAGTTCTCCACGCCCACTTTTTTTAATGATTTTTTTTCCATATTTCTAGTAGATTAACAGTATGCTGTTCCCATGACCAAACACCATCTGTTCTGCAAAACCAAGGAGAGCCTATTACGCTGAGAAGATAAGACTTCTCCGTGAACCGCAGGTAGAACATCCCCCCCCCCACACACACACACACACCCCACACACACACCCTGTTACTCAGCCAGGCAACTAGGAAGGCTGCTAGAGACATCACACACTCCAAGCCCTGAAGGGTCCTGCATACTGTGCCCTTTCGCCTCCACTTTCTCTGCCATTCTTGCGGCTGCTGGGGTAGGACAAGGCCCAGCACCTGGGCGAAGACTCTTGACCATCCTGTCCAAATCCGTGTCTCCAGCGTGACCCCTCCGCAGTAAACATGCTGGCTCCTCTTGGCTATCTGCAGAGCCGTGCCTGACCCTCGGCCCAGTACACTTAAGTTCATCTGACACCCACAACAGACTTTGGAAGGCCAGTCTAAACCTACTAGGTCTGTGGCTACCTCTTTTAAAGTTGTTTATTAAGTATAATTTGCCTGTTGCTGCACTTTAGTTTAAAATGGAGTCTCTCATGTAAGGACTGTCCTTAATCTTCAAGGTAGCCCCAAATGGCTTTGTTTAGAGTGTGTTAAGGAGTTTGAAGGGCAGGGATTCCATAAAAGCAATGGTTTACTGTCCTTACATTCTGTCGTACATCCTCCTCCTCTCTATCCCCGTGGGTCACTACCTCTGCTGTCACTGGGTAATCACTAGGTGCCAAGGACTCATTGAATAAAAGCTTGGCAATTAAATGCAGGACGGGAGCGGGGGTGGGGCATTATGAATAGTCCTCTACTTAGTCCAAGAAATGGCAGATTAAGTTCTTTTCCAGAAGAGAGAGAGCTTTCACTGGAGCTATGTTTAATTTATGTATGCTTTAAAAACAAATGGTCTTTTATAGAGCACTGACAATAAAGAAACACAGTGATCGGTTAATGTTTCGATCGGCCCTATTTAACACTTGGAGACTGGAAGGAGCATCGTCAGAGAAACTTGAATCGCTTATTAGCATTTTTATTTTTCGCATTTTTAAAGTTAAACATTATCCACCTTCATGAAATCAATGACTTAATGTAACTTAATTCAACATCAAGGTTTGAACTCTGCACTAGATAGCTGTCTTTATTTTTTACTGTTTAAAATTTAGTCGACACCCCTCTCACCATGTGCCTTCGGCAGTTACTAAGATAACTGAGTCGCCAATTATTTCTCTGGAATAAGTGTTGCCGTGGGAAGAATGTTAACATTCGACATCATGGTGGAGTTTTGATTGGTCTCTTGAAACAGCATTTTAAAGATTACCCAAGAATCAAATATTTATAGACAGTTTGTGTTTTAGGTATAAGAGGGAGCCTCTCTGCTTACTGGTAGTAATGTGCGTGATGTACCTATTAATAATCAGAGCTGACAACAGATCTCCTCCGTGTGTTCTCCCTGGATCGTCATAGCTGCGGTGAGGTGTACGGTACCTGGAGAGCAGAGTAGACCCAAAGGAAAATACTGTTCTTCCCCTTTCAGTAGGACTTTCTTCCCTTGATTGTCCTATACCATGAAATTTTCAGGCTTTTATAAAAACAAAACCGAACCAGGAACTTGGAACCCTTAGAAAAAAATTAATACTGCTGCCACCAATACACCACTATTTAGAGTTTTCATGCATTAAGATTATAGTGAATAAACTAGAATCCCTTTCTTTTGCATCTATGTAATTGTTTTCATACGTTTGACCTAATTCTAGGCAGCAAGGGATACCCTGAATTGAAGCACTTCTATCCTGCCTATGGGACTAAAGGGTTACTACAGTGTGACAGCATGGGGCGGGACCCCATAGTTTATCCTCATAGAATATTTCTCTGCAGTCAATTTCTCAGTTAATTTGCTGCATGAGCCAAATAGCCAAAATTCCTTTTTTTGTATATGTTGGTGCCATAATTAGAGAATTAGGGGGTGTAGAAAAATTAGAGGTTAATGCCAATGACAAATATAGAACTGGGTTTTTTTCTTATAAAGGTCATTAGATACTAAAGTAAAGATTGGTTTTCCTAAAGACATTTCTAATTCTAATAAAGGCAATCAGAAGTGAATTTAAGCTACTTTCTAAAACGATACTGTATCAGAATAACCCAGATTTGGATATAACATTTTGCCAGCAACTGATGTTTAGATGAAAGACTGCTTCTCTGTAAAGGGTTCACCTCCAATCCCGGGGTGAATCTAACATTGTAAGAGGAAATACTACTGATAAAAATATTTTTTCATTTTGAAAAATCTGTAAACTACACCTTTGTTTATAGAAAGATGCTTGTATTAGTCACTGTAATATTCAGCTGTGGATAAAAATTTGTGGAAATAAATACTTTTGAATAAAGTGGTGTGCCACATCTAAATGAACTTTAAAACTCTGCGGGTATCTATTGGCTGAAAAGTTTATTTTTAATGCCTGCTTGAGAAACTTCATTCCAGGGCCCCCTACGTCCAAACATGCACCATGATCATTTAAACACGGGGTTGGCAAGCTTCAGCCCACGCGTTGGATGTGGGGGAAAACTTTCCCTGGAAAATAGACTTATTGAGCAATTACTTTAAAGCTACAGAATTCAAACAAGGTAGTTTGGTGTAGGAAGACCAGTAGATCCATGGTACAGGGCACAGAGCCCAGAGAGTGACTCAGTCCTTTGTATAACTTTGCACATGGCATTAAAAAATAGTGGGAAAATATAAGATCTGTGTGGAGGAGTTTATAATGTAAGTGAAACAATGACAACCTGGAGAAATTCTATCACATTTACAGATCGGAAGACTCAATACCACAAAAGCGTTGTCAGTTGTCTCCAAGTTGATCTACGTACAGAATCAAAAAATCTCAACAGTTTTTTGGTGAAAATTGACCAGCTAATTCTAAAATTGACATAGAAATGCAAAGACCCGGGGATAAGGAAAACCTTCCTTCAGAGAAAGGGAAAACTTTCCTGACGAGCGTCAAGACTTAGTATAAAACTTCAGTAATTAAGATGTGTGGAAAAGGCACAGATAGACAAATTGGCCAATGGAACATCGTAGCCCGGAAACAACACTTATACAGAAGCACGGGTGCATTTCTTACCTACGGGAGCACACACCAAAATGCCCTGGAAATCTTTGAAAGCTACATCACAGTCCCACCCATAGGTATAGAAATAAGGCTTCTCTGGGGATGGTGCCCTTCAACACCCATCACCAGGAACCGCTATGAAGTATTTCATGACACACAAATACTGGTCAGTAAAAAGTTACCTCTGAAACCCAACTTCCAACCTGAGAACGGGCTCCCCCTCTTTTCTGAGTGGCTGAGGGAAGAATAAACTCTTCAGGACAGCTTTCACCTCATACCCAGAGAGGTCTAGGCTTACCATCAAGACCTCAACACGAAAACCGTCTGCAAAGAGCCAAAATTTCATACAGGACACACTTAACGACTTAGAGTTGAGAAAGAAAAGCAGCCCGACATCCGGGACCTGGTCTTGCCGTTAGAGCGAGGCCTGGGTGGCGTGAGAAGGAGGACGGGCCCTACAGTGTCTCCCTTCACACCAAGTCTCACAAAACAACAGACAGGGTCGCTCTCTGAATAAGTGAGACAACACGAGACCACTTGGTAGTTCTAAGCACGAAGACAAGACCACTGGCAAATCACACGCTGCCACGCCTGTCCTCTCCCAGCTAACAGGAGTGAATGCAACTTCACCAGCTGCCATTAGTCCAGCTCAGACCCGCCTCCTCCTGGATAGGCTTATATTACCCAAAGACTTGTTCCTACTTCCAGACAGCACCCAACTCAGAGTGAAGCCCTGCTTCTCTGGACTCTCCCCAAATCACCTAACCACCTCCTAATACCCTCTCACTGAGATGCCTCTCCACCCCCTAAGCCCTGCCCCTGCTGAGTGATCTCCCTTGTTGCAGCCTGTATCAAAGCCCGCACAGAACCGCTCAAACAAGGGTGTGTTCCAGGAGGAGTCTGGCTGAAGGGCATCAACATAGTGTTTCTCCCCATCCACCAACATGAGCAATTTGCAGAGTAAAATTAGAACCAAAGAAGTATAGACATGTGCCTATGGCTATATCACTAAGTGTAATTCTAAGCCTTGGTAAGGATGTAGACACTGCAAATAACTTTTAACACGTGGAGGAGAAAAACACAGATATGTATCCTTCACCTCAGTTTGTGACAATGTCTTAAGGTTATTACAATACACCAAGATTTGCGGCAAACTTGAGAAAGTTCAGCAAATCGGCATCTATTTCGGTCTACATTTCATTTTTTAAAAATGTTTATTTATGGGGCGCCTGAGTGGCTCAGTAGGTTAAGCGTCCGACTTCGGCTCAGGTCATGATCTCTCGGTCCATGAGTTCGAGCCCCGCATCATGCTCTGTGTTGACAGCTCAGAACCTGGAGCCTGCTTCAGATTCTGTGTTTCCCTCTCTGTCTGTCCCTCCCCTGCTCACACTCTCTCTCTCTCTCAAAAATAAAGATTAAAAAAAACTTTTTTAATATTTATTCATGAGTGAGAGAGAGGGAGAGAGAGAGAATGAGAGCAGGGGCAGGGGAGGGGCAGAGAGAGAGAGGGAGACACAGAATCCGAAGCAGGCTCCAGGCTCCGAGCTGTCAGCACAGAGCCCAACATGGGGCTCAAACTCATGAACCACAAGATCATGACCTGAGCTGAAGTCTGACACTTAACCGACTGAGCCACCCAGGTGCCCCTACATTTCATTTCTGATGTGCTTGTTTAGTAACTTGAACTTTCTGACGAGTAGGTATTTGTTGTGAAGGCAAAACCACACCAGAGGTAATAATTGCCTTTTTAACGATCAAAAATTGAAGTTGTCACCAAAGCAGATTAACAGTGAGCACATATGTAATATTCCAAACTACTGAAGATTAGCAAACTCTCTTCTGTCATTCAAATTCATATGCTCATTTTGAAAATTTTTTCTATCTCCTAATGACTTCACCAGCTCTCCCTAGTTTCCATTACTGAAACTACTAAGGCCATTGCTGCTTAAGCTACCATTAATTTTGAGTATTATAGGATGTTTAAGTATAGGAAAATTATCCAGAAAATGTGGGAGATAAGGCTGAGGCTTAATATTTATGAAATCTTAATTAAATCTTAATATTAGAATTTACAGGTTTACAATAGAGTGGCTGATTTCCAGTTTTATACTAAGCTACTTGTTTTTCCCCAAAAATAAGTACAGAAATAATACATTAAAAAAAAAATACTGAAAGCTAAATGTCTAAGACTTTACATCTCATGAGAGGTTTCGTGTCTAGGCCAAAAAAATTATAAAATAACTAATTTGGATATCCATACTTAGTGTAATATATATTGGCTGTATGGCTAAACATGAAAAGGACTACATATTTTAGAAAATAATTTGTTTCAGATAATTTTGGGGCTTACTTGAAAGATCCTTTTGCATTCTTATATTGAGAAAGTTAAAAACCTATAATAAAGTTATAAAAACAAAATAATAAACAACCATACACTCTTGATTTAGATTCCCTAATTGGTAATATTTTGCCATATTTGCTTCCTCTCTTTCTCTGTCAGTATATTTGTATGCATTTTTTTTTTCTGAGTCACTGGAAAATGAATTGCAGACATCCTTATTCTTCACCACAGCTGCTCCTAAGAAAAGAGGACAATCTCCCACATTTCTACAATAAAATTAACATCAGGAAAAGTAATGTCAATACAACTATCTCATATAACTTATATTAAAGTTCCTCCCAAATGTCCCAATTCTGTTCTTTTGAGTTGCTGTTTTTTTGGTTTTTTTGTTTTGTTTTATTTTGCTTTGGAGTTTTTTGGTTTGTTGTTGCTGTTGTTTTTTAGAGTAGTTGCTTTTAACCCAGTTTCCAATTAGAGATCCCACATTGCATTTGACTGTTAATCCCTAGTTCCTTTAATACCAGACTTTTTTTTTTTTTTTTCCACAACATCGATATTTTTGAAGACTTTAGGTCAGTTGCTTTGCAGAACACCTCTTCATTTGGATTCATCTGATTGTTTCCTTAGGATTACATTCCAGTCAGACATTTTTTGGAGAGATCCCACATGGGTGAGGTTGTGTCCCCAATGCTCCAAGGGGATGTATGGTGTTAGCTTCTCCCATTATTGGTGATGTTAAGCTTTGTCATTTGGTTAAGGTGGTAATATTCCCAAGATTTCTCTTTTGTGAGGGTACATTTTCCTCTTCATGATACTCTGAGACTATGTAAATGCCCTTACATATATTTACAGGTTCTTATATATGTAAACCATTTACCCAAGGGTTTTAGGATCTATCGATTTTAGTGACATTTCTTTTTTGTTTGTTTAATGTGTATATTTTTGAGTCAGAGAGTGAGTGGAGGAGGGGGAGAGAGAGGGGGAGACACAGAATCCAAAGCAAGTTCCAAGCTCCAAGCTGTCGGCACAGAGCCCCACGTGGGGCTTGAATCTGTAAACCGTGAGATCATGACCCGAGCCGAAGGCGGACGCTCAACTGACTGAGCCACCCAGGCACCCTGTTTACCCATTTTAAATAAATGTTGACATTGAATTCAGTAACAAATGTGAGCAATTGCACAGTACCTTTTGTCTAACCAGAGGACACTGCTGAAGCAGAACTCTTGGTTGACAGGGAGTGCAAAATGCCAGAGCTCCAACTTCTCATTCATGGGCTAAGCTATACAAATCCAAATTCATCATAGCAACTTAGAGAGGTCAGTATGCAATATGAGAGGGTAGGTTGCATGAAAGTCTGTGTAATTGCTAATACAGGGCTTCGTGCCTGACACTGAAGGTCACTTACCCAACAGCCTTTTCCAGTTTTCATCCTTACTGGCAGAGCCTGCTTTCCAAGATAGAAATTGAAAAACACAGACCTGTTTTTCCAGCCACTTTTGCAACTACAGCATGGGCAAACAACCCAATTCTGGCCGACGAACAGAAGAGAAAGATGTCCCTTCTTGATAAAGACATGGTAAATACTCACCTTCCTCTCTTTGAACATGGTTTTGTGCAGACATGATGCCTACAGCTGTAACAACTAAAAGCCTGAGTGCTTGATGACATGGTAATGCTTGGAGGCTTCTTGTTATGTGAAACAATGAAAACTTTATTGTGTAAGACAGTTTAAGTCAAGTCTTCTGTCATTTGCAGCCTAAACCATCCGAACCAATAATTAGCCCTAGAGGAAAAAATAAGCCTTGAACACGGGAACTATAATGGCAAAAAAATACTAACACTGGGTTACTAGCTGTCACACCCAAATCAAGTTTGAATGCCCCAAGGTTTCCACTATATGCAATGAAATAACTTAACTCCTGTGCATCTGCAATGGTACTTGCTCTGTATCATCTTTGAGAAAATTTAAAAAATTGTCACTCAAATCGTTTCCTGTCGGAACCCTGGTCAAGAAAAGGTAAATATCTAGTACTGACTCATTGCCTCACCTCTCCACCTGCCTGAAACCACTTTATCTCACCCACACCTCCTCCCCTGCAGAAAAAAGCTTATAAACCTTCTGAACCTGAGCCATCATACACTGAAAGTAACAGGATTTCTTCCCAAATACTGTATTTCTTCCTCTAAAGAAGATTCACTTAACATTCACCTTTCATTTTGTACAACATATACCTTAGCTAATGATACCTGTCCTCTCTTCTACCCTACTCCTCTATTCTATATCCTGTAAATGCCAAAGACAATACGGGCCTGAGGCATTTGAGGATCAGGGCTCAAAATTCTAATTCAGCAATTTTCTAGATTTGAGGCCTCGGCAAGTTCTTTGGTTTCTCTGGGCCTACGCTTCTTCATTTATAAAATGAAAAAGAAAAACAAAACAAAACATCTATCTCCTGGGGTTGTAGAATGACCCTCAGAATTTGTCCGATGTGTAAAAATTGTATATTATTCCACTTTATGTAATTATTGTACCACTGGGTATAAGAATTATAAACAGTGTAAGTGCCTGGCACAATGCTGGGCACACTATCCAAAAAATGGTAGCTTTTATTACAACTCTCTGTTAATCATCAGAAAATGCAGGTGTAAAATATCATCTAGCAGGTGGGATGCTTTGACCTCAGTCAGAATTCTATTGACTATATACATTTGTTGTGAAAAAGTAGTTTGCCTTTTTTTTTTTAAAGTTAGTAACTCTCAGAACGTACCTATGTATTAAATCGACTATCAATTTCCAGCATTCACACAAATTAAAGTAACAGGAGAAAAGGAATAAATCTGAGGGTCTTTTTAGTTTTACAGCTGATGGCAGTTTGGGTTACAAGAAGGTATATACTTGCACAATTCAACCAATTTAAGATTTGCACATGTGACCACATGGAAACTCTGCCTTAAGCAAAGCTGTAAATGTTGATGTCTAACGTGACATGAGCCAAGTGTTCATGGACTTAAGAGTATAACTTAACCCTCTCATCTGCCATTTCACTTTCCTCCATTTTCAGTTACCCAAAGTCACTTGTGGTCAACCAGGGTCCCCAAAGCAGATGATTCTCCTTCTAAGGTGTCAGAAGGTCAACGGTAGCCTAAGGCTGTGTCACAATGTCTAGACCTTTACCTCACTTGACTTCATCAGGTAGACATTTGATCACCTCACATTATCACAAGATATTTTGAGAGATAAAGACCACATTCAGATAACTTTTATTACAGTATGCTGTGTGCTATTGTTAATCTCTTACTGTACCTAAATTATAAACTTTATCATAGGTATGTACATATAGGAAAAAAAAACATAGTATATATAGGACTTGGTACTACTTAGTTTCAGGCATCCCCTAGGGATCTTGGACCGTATCTCCCTCCCCTCTCCCCGTAAGCAGGGGAGGAGTCCCTGAGGGTTCACAGAAAACCTCAAGGCAACCCAAGGCAGCTTCCCAGGCATAGGAACCTGGCCCACCCCAGAGCCCTGTGGCTGCGCCTCCGCCTCCGCCAGCCTAGTGTCCTGTTCGCCCCGGTCTCAGTCAGCTCTCAGCACACACTCCATCACCTGGTTCCTAGAACTCAGATTGCGCAGTGGTCACGTCATCATCGACCAGGGCTCACAGTTACAGCGGCAGAGGCCTTCCTAAAGCTCCCTCATCTCCAGCCTACCCGCTGCCCCTAATCTCCCGACTCCCGGTCCCCAGCCCCACTTCGCCAGACACATTTTCATAATCTTTTCAGGCTCCGGGCTAGCGGCATCGCCAGCAACGGGGCCTGATCATATAAGGAAAATACTGCGAGCTCATCGGGGGCTATATCGGGGACTCGGGGCGTCCCTGCCCTAAGACACTCACTACCCTCCCTCGGACGCCAACCTCCCCACCCCACCACCCTGCTCGGCCCGCCAACTGGCTTCCAGTCCCAGGGTCTCTCTCAAACCCAGGGGCCTAGGCCTCCAGCGGTCCGCGCAGCCGCACTCCGCAGCCAGCCAGCCAGCCCCAGCCAATCCGCTCGTGCCGTCCTCCACGCCCTGCCCACCCCCCAATTTCCGGCCAGCGCGGGCCAGCGCCCCCCATTCCTCTGGCCCCTTCCGCCTTGTGGCTGTCTCGGCGTCGGGATACCTGGTCCAGTGATGATGAAGATTTGCTGGGGGATGAAGGGGAACATTAATTACAGGGGCGAGTAGAGGGGCCAGGGATAGGATGGACAGGGTAGAGTCAAATCATCCTCTCGCTTTAGAGGTAAAATCTTTAAAAGCAAAAATGTGAGGGGGAGATGCGCTGGCAAGGGACGCTCTTTGCTGCAAGGCCCGGCTGCTTGCAGAGTTGTGGTTCCCACGCTAATGCGCAAAGAGGGTGGCGTGTTGTCTAAAAGGAAGTAAGCTCCCTCCAGGCAGAGGCCGCAGCCAACCAGCCGGCCGGGCCCGCGAAGTGAGTGAAAGGGCGAGGGCGTGGCTTCGTGGGGCACCGCCCTCACGTCCTTAAGTTGGGGTGTGGGCGGGCGCCCCTCTGCGTCGCTGGAGGGGGAAGTCTGCGCCGCGTCTCGCTCGCCGCCATGGCCCTTCTCCGAGGTGAGCGCCGCTAGGGTCTTATCGGCGGCAAGGGGATTTGCTAAAAAGCCCAACCAGAAGGGATTGGTCGGGCCTAGGAGAAAACGTGCTTGTAAGGCACTAGCGACAGCAGGGCAGTTTCCAGCTGAGGGCTGAGGACAAGATTTGCCAGCTTCTGAGCTTGAAGGTCAATACCATTCTTTGCGTAGACCCCGCCCCACCCCGTTAGAACTGGGGCGGTGCCTTAAGCACCCGGCGGTCTAGGGCAGGGGATTGCATCACGGAGGAGCCGCAGCCTCTGACTTGGTCCGGGGTGGGGAAGGCTTATGGGGAGGCATTGATGGTCTCTTAGGGTCGTTTCTGCCCCAGTGACCTGCTCCACCAGATGTGTGGTGGTATTCTGTTGGAAGACCAGCTTGCTCCCTTTACCTTCCATTACTTTAGATTGACTGACTCCAGGAAAGTGCAGTCACTGAGTACATAAATACTAGGGTTATTAACTTTAAAATATATATATATATGTAAACTGCCTTCTTACAACAAATGGTCGCAGTCAGTGGAATTTTAACTTTAAGGAACAAGAAGAACCAATCCCCCAGTTTTTTATGAACACACATCCCAGTGCTTGGTAGGTGGTTGCTCCCAAGGAAGAGTTGTCTCACTATTTGGCTTTGTTGGCAATGTTTGTGTATCCCTTCTAGGCACCTAAGTATGGCTGCCAAATGACTTCAGAAACAAGTGGGTGCTTTTAGCAGCAGTTGTTCTTAGTTTGTTCTGATTGCTCTTAGTAGTTGATTTGGTTATATGGATTAATATTTACCTAACAGGGTGACAGAAAGGAAGGTGGAGTTAATCCTTTGCCTTCTAGTGGCTTTCCACCCCCACCCCGCACCCCCCCCCCCCCCCCCGCTGTCATATCAGCACACCTGGCAAGCCCTTTGGCAACCAGTGACCTTTTCACTATCTCTGTAGCTTTGCCTTTGCCAGATGTCATGTAGTTGAAATCCTACATTATGTAGCTCTTTTAGGTTGGCTTCTCTCACTTTCCAATGTGCATTTAAGCTTCCTCCATGTGTTTTCATGATCTGATAGCTCATTTATTTTTATTGCTGAATAATATTCTGTGGTATGGATGTGCCACATCCATTCACCTACGGAACAACATCTTGGTTTCTTACAAGTTTTGGCAGTTATAAATAAAGCTGCTGTGAACATTCATGTGTAGGTTTTTGTGTGGACGGAAGTCTTCAACTCATTTGTATAAATACAGAGGAACAGTGATTGCTGGATAATACGGGTAGAGTATGTTTTGTTTTATAAGAAACAGCCAAAATGTCTTCCATAGTGCCTGTATTTTGCATCTGGCAGCAACGAAATTTTTGTTCTGCATCCTCACCAGCATTTGGTGGTGTTAGTGTTTTGGATGTTAGCCATTCTAATACTTTTATAGCAGTATCAACTGTTATTCTAATTTGTACGTCCCTAATGACATATGATCAGCATATTTTCATATGGCTACTTGCTATCTTTATATCATCTTTGGTGAGGTATCTATAAAGATTTTTTGCCCACTTTTTAATTGGGTTGTTGGTTTTCCTGTTGTTGAATTTTAAGATTTATTTTTGTATTTTGGATACCAGTCCTTTATTAGATAAGTGTCTTGTAAATATTTGCTCCCAGTTTGCAGCTTGTTCTTGTCATTTTTCTTTAACGTGTCTTTCGAAGAGCAAAAGTTTTTAATTTAAATGACATTCAACTTAATCACATTTTTCTTTCATGAATCAGACTTTCGGTGTTGTATTTAAAAAGTTATTGGGGCACCGGGGTGGCTCAGTGGGTTAAGCCTCTGGCACTTGATTTCGGCTCAGGGCATGATGTCACGGGTCATGAAATCAAGCCCCCGTTGGAGCCTGGAGAGCAAAGTTTGCTTGGGATTCTCTCTCTCCCTGTCTCTCTGTTCCTCTCCCAAGGGCTTGCTTGCACACGCATGCGCACATGCGCTCTCTCTCAGTCTCAAAATAAAGAATAACATTAAAAGTTATCACCAAGCCTGAAGGCACCTAGATTTTATCCAGTATTCTCTTCTAGAAGTTTTATAGTTTTTCATTCTACATTTAAGTCTATGGTCCATTTTTAAAAATGTTTATTCATGTTGAGAGAGAGCACGCACATATGCACACACAAGCAGAGGAGGGGACGCAGAGCCTGATGCAGGGCTCAATCCCACGAACCGTGAGATCATGACCTGAGCCAAAACCAAGACATGGATGCTTAACAGACTAAGCCACTCAGACGCCCCAAGTCTGTGATCCGTTTTGAGTTAGTTTTTATGAAAAGTTTAAGGCTGTGTCTGGTTTTGTTTTGCTTTGTTTTGTTTGCACGTGGGTGTCCAGTTCTGTTGAGAAAATAAGTAAAATTATACACCATAAGATGGCCCACAGGACTAACATAAATTCTAGTTCCTAGCTTAGAGACTCTTCCAGGTTCTTCCTGCCCTGCTTGCCACGCACCAAATACTACAAACGCGGAATGCGGTTGTAACAGACGATAAATTGTCTCCCATGCTTGTGCTCAGGACTCAGATCTCTGGAGAAGGATCTCCTCTGAGCCTGCCAATGTAAAATAAAACTCCGATCCACCAAGATCTCCCAGTGCCGCTTGTTTTTTCTGACAGTGATCCAGCCTGGTTCTGTGACAGTTCCAGGGCCATTTGCTGAAAAGACTACCCCTTAATCCATTGAATTGCTTTGTTCCTTTATCAGACTTGGTTCCCCTATCAGACCTTGTCAGACTTTGAGGTTCTGACCCTTTGTTATTTTTCCTGTTCTTCCGATTGGATAATTTGTTTTTACCCGTGTTCCAAGTTACTGAATCTTTTTCTTTTCCTTTTTTTTTTTTTTTTTTTTTTAATGTTTATTTATTTGTGAGAGAGAAAGAGACAGAGTGCCGGCAGGGGAGGGGCAGAGAGGGGGAGACACAGAATCAGAAGCAGGCTCCAGGCTCTGAGCTATCAGCACAGAGCCCGACAATGGGTGGGCTTGAACTCACGCACCGTGAGATCATGACCCAAGCCAAAGTCAGACACTTAACGGACTGAGCCACCTAGGCGCCCCTGAATCTTTCTCCTTTTATTTCCATTCTTCTGTTAAGCCCATTCAGTGGATTTTTTATTTCAGATATTTTTCAGTTTTAGAATTTCCATTTTGATTTATAGTTTCTATTTTTTTACCGTTTATTATGAGCATATTTTCCTTTATATCCTTGAGCACAGTTACAATAGAGAGTTGCTTTAAAATCCTGTCTTTTAATTCTAACATTTGGGTCATGTTGGGGTTGGTCTCTGTTGATTGTCTTTTCTCTTGAGAATGAATCATATTTTCTCATTTCTTCATATGTGCAGTAATTTTGGATTGTAGCATGGACATTGCATATGAAACATTGTAGAGGCCGAATACTGTCATATCCTTTCCAAATGTGTTGGTTTATTGATTGTTTGGTTGGCTGTTTATTTTTGCAGGCAGTTGATTTGGCTGAACTCAGACAGCAAACTCTGTCTCCCCTGTAGAGGGCAATAGCTCAAATCTCAGTTCAGTTAGCCTTAGCTAAGGTATAGATGCGTGGTTAAGGGGTCAGACAGATATTTAGGCAGAGTTTATATGTATATGATTTGGGCTCCCCCTGTGGTCCTCTCCTTTCCCAGATTCATTCTCATTTACCAGTGGCTGTGGTTGGCCATGAACTCAGTTCTCTGAATCGTCAAGCCAGTGAGATTGTGAGTTTCTGAGTTCTAGCCATTCACATAGTGTGGACTGCTTGCCTTCAAGTCGGAGGCTATAAACAGGTTGAATGCTCACCCTGTACTGTTCCTTTCTTCCATATCTTCTCCACATCTGCCCAGTTTTGTTCATTCTCCAACGCCTTCAGGTAGTCATTTTTCTGTATTGCCACTGTTATCTGCAGGAGAGTTGGTCAGGTAGCATACTAGGCCATGACCACACACAGGCTGTAATGAAATTAGGAAGAAGACATGGGAAGGCAGAAGAAAAATGAAATAAAACACCAGTATAAAAATAGGTAGAGGGGTGCCTGGGTGGCTCATTTGGTTAAGCGTCTGACTCTGGATTTTGGCTCAGGTCATGATCTCATAGTCCTGAGATTGAGCCTTGCATTGGGCTCCACTTGGAGCCTGCTTGGGATTCTCTCCCTCTCCCCCTCCCCCTCCCCCTCCCCCTCCCCCTCCCCCTCTGCCATTCCCCTACTTGGGGCTTGCTTACGCTCTCTCTCTCAAAAAAAAAAAACAAAGTAGAGACTGTTAAGTGACAAGAATTAGAAGACATTTGCAAAAATTCAGGAAGGTATAGTGGCACAGAATAATCTATCAGAACAAAATATTTGTCATACCCTGAACTAATATTCATGGTCTTGTAAATACCTGAATAGTCTATCTGTAAAGAACTCATTGGATCTGTTCTAAATTATAGTTGCATATGTTACTCCTAACTCCTAACATTCTTTTGGACTGTGGGTTTCTCAAAGTAGCAATGAAAGGAGAAGGTGAAGTTTTTTTTTTTAGGGTAGGTTTAATTTGTTCCATGGAAAGATGTCATCTCCACTAATATAAACAGGAGAATTGTACTTAAAAAAATTTTTTTTCAACATTTTTTATTTATTTTTGGGACAGAGAGAGACAGAGCATGAACGGGGGAGGGGCAGAGAGAGAGGGAGACACAGAATCGGAAACAGGCTCCAGGCTCCGAGCCATCAGCCCAGAGCCTGACGCGGGGCTCGAACTCACGGACCGCGAGATCGTGACCTGGCTGAAGTCGGACGCTTAACCGACTGCGCCACCCAGGCGCCCCAGGAGAATTGTACTTAAATAGCAGGAATGGTATAATGTTTGTATTGTCTCAATTCCAGGTTAATATCTTGGCACAAGCCCATTGTTAAAAGCCCCATAATTTCTTGGCAAAATGTGGAAATGTGAGCACAGATTGTTTTGGAGTATACCAGTGTATACGTATACTAGTGTGTACGAAGCGCCAAGCATGAGATCTGTCATGTATTAAGTGCCACCTGTATGTGCCTCTGAAATATTTACCTTGCAGGATTGTTGGGAAGATTAGATAGTATACGAAAAGTGATAAAGTGTCGGTGCCTAATAAGCGTTAGTGTAATGAAACTATTATAATGGATGTGCAAGTTTTGCATCACCCAACTCTAGTGGACATCACATCATCAGAGACTTATGTAACTATAGCAGATTGGAGGGGAGAGGTGACAGTAGAGTGTCTTGGGAAAGGACAGTTTTTATTTATTCGCACCAGGACATCGGTTGGATTGATAGTAATACCATAAATTTATAGTGCTAGTTTACATTAATACATGTATAGATAATGCCCCTGTTTTCTTTGCAGTTAGATCAAATGCAGGAAATTTTGTTGTATTCTAAGTAGCGCATTTTAATAGGATACTGGCAAACTAGAAATCCTTTAGAAGAAAGCAGTGAGAACTAATGTCAAATAAAGAAGTGTGGAAAGATGCTTTTTGTTTACTTAGGGAAAATACGTGTTTTTTATCTACTTAGGGAGGGAGTCTTTAGATCCGGGATATTTTACAGGTTAGTGGACTCCAGATCTGGAGGGGATGCCCATGTAAAAGGTGATCTTTTTTGCCCACTTTATTCTAAGGCTAAAAGATAATAGTTAATATGATTTGGAATTTGTAATGGAGTCATCCTGTGGCTCCAAAAGGAAAGGCGTGTATAGTTCACATTCAAAGCATCATAAATTCTAGAAACTATTTGGGATGCATTTGGGTTGAACTCAGATTGTTGGATTGAAGACTTGGTGAGAGGAGCCAGTTCAGTATGAGGAAAAATCATACTTCAGGTTGTCCGTTCACACAGTGGACTATGAAAGTTTTCTAGCAGAGGAATTTTTTTTTTCTGTCTCTTGTCAGGAATTTCCTGTGGGGTGAGTGGTTGGCCTGAAACCTCAAAAAGAATTTCTAGTGTGGAGATTCGTTGGTTCTATGACTAGGCAACATACTTCAGCACATCAAAGAAACATTGCAGTTTTAGACAAATGTTTCTAGCATCATAAGTCACCAGAGGCTAAGAACGCAGAGTGGATTTATGTTCCAGCACGCAGTATATAGTTCTTGGTGCCAGCATGTAGGTACTGCTCCAACCGATAACCCCTAAGACTGCTTCCAGGAGTGTGACCCGTTCTGTGTATTATTATGCGACAAAAATTTTCAGTTATCTAATTGAAAATGGTGCCTTAGATACTAAGGTTTCACAGTGTGATTATTTAAATAAAGCATGTTAGGGACACTGGCTATTCAAATCTCTCCTCATTCCAATAGGTGTCTTCATCGTGGCTGCTAAGCGAACGGCCTTTGGAGCTTACGGAGGTCTTCTGAAAGACTTCACGGCTATTGACTTGACTGAATTTGCCGCCAAGGCTGCTTTGTCTGCGGGCAAGGTCTCACCGGAGACCATTGATAGTGTCATTGTAGGCAATGTCTTACAGGTTAGTAGGGCAGAAGGGAGGTGTTCATTCTTGTTGCCGGATGTTATTAAAAAATAATGTCTTTAACATGTCTCGCTGGTGAACTAGTTAATAATAGTTAAAGGTATTTATGATTTAAGTAATCCTCTGACTCTACAAGCAATGGCATTTATAATTCAAAGCCACATGTAATTTGGGAGCTATCTGTCTGTCTCATTGGGGTTATATTTCATTGCTTCTTAAATATTAGATTCATTTCCTTGACTCATCTCAAGTTAATTGGTTCTCTCTGTATCGACTAAGGAGGGTAGAAAACCCAGTCCACGCAACACATCTCCTATGAATTCTTAAATCGTAGGAGCTCGGTCAGTATTTTTTGTGGGAAATAAGAAGTTCCTCTACCTTCTATCTTTCTGTGTTATGGAATACATACTAGGTCATTCATTTGCAGATAATGAAAACTGTGTATTCCTTCCTGGCGTGGCCAAGAGGTGAGGGCTCCTTTTACCCAGCCTTCATCGGTTTGACAGAAGTGCTACATGGAATGCATCTCTGCTGAGAGTACTGAGGCTCTGTCGCTGTTCTGCTGGCTCAGAAAGTGGTTGTTCCATACAGGAGAGGCAGGCTGAGAAGACTGGAGGCTGCTATGACCCCCTTCACCAAGTGCTCAGCTCGTAGGGTGGGGATAAGGCTCAGAAACAGGTGTGCAGTTATTTCCACCCCCAGCTCTAGAGCCATGACTCAAGAGATTTTGCTTCTACCCAGAACGGGTTTTGTTTGCAGTGGAGGATAGAGGACTTGATTCATTTTTGTGGCAGAATACTATTCCATTGTATGGAATACTGCATTTTGCTTGTCCATTATTCATTATTCTGTTGATCTTAATGTGTGTTATGACTTCATTAACATGAAACTCTTGGCCAGCAGCGCTATATAACTAGTGCCTGGTTGAAGTTTCTCTAACACGTATTTTTTCCCTGCTGTCTTCTACTTAGGCACGCTAGACAGCATTTCAGCACTCTGCTTGGGGTTATTTTGAATAGCACAATCACCAACAGAAGCCACAAAAATGCAAACACACACACACACACACACACACAAAACCCTTGGCACTAAGTAGACTGCAGAAAGGACATCTGTTTATAACATGAGAGCTAAGACAAGAAGGCCAAGTGTCCCCTTGTTCATCCTCAGCTGGGAAAGTGTGTATCACATTAGACAACTACAATTTTCCTCCACCCTGTACATGTCTGGAAATAACCACAAAAGTGCCACAGGTATTGATTTGGGGGTTACAAATACATTTTAACAATTAGGTGAATTTGCAAGTATGGAATCTATGAATAATGAGAATCGACTGTATTTTGAACTTCTCCATATGTGTTTTGAGAGGTACTAAAGGTACTAATGTATTGTGTTCTAAGAAACTGTAATATATGCAAATAGATTTATTATAAGGAATAATTAAATGAGTTCCGGAGGTCAAAAGGTATAAATAAACTTCCAGCTATAAAATAAGTAAGTCTTGAGGATATAATGAACAGCATGATGACTATAGTTAATAATACTGTACTGCATATTTGAAAGTTGCTAAGAGAGTAAATATTAAAAGTCCTTGATGGGAGAAAAACGAACAAAGGCCAATTTTGCTGCCGCTCCTAGTCTCAGGCAGAATTCCTGAGGCATACAGATTATAACACTCCTACAACTCCTTCAAGGACTTCCTTTCATGTTTTATCACTATAGCTGTGCTCTTAAGTGTTACTTACCTCTGATAACTGTAAACACCCTCCCCCCAGGATATATGTTAGCAATCATCTTTCAAACTTGTGGCGCAGTGATCTCCATCTAAAGGGTCTCAAGACTAATGTGTTACTAGACAGTAGTAAAGAACATTATCTTAACAGCAGCCAGCCCCTCAGGGTCCTGAAAGCCTTGCTTCCAAATTCCTTAGAGTCTTAACGCTATCCCTGACTTACACTAACTAGAAGTATATAATCAGTCACTCCTCACAACGCCGGTGCAGCTCTTTCTGCCCACGGGTCCTATCCATGTGCTTTAATAAAAGCACCTTTTTGTACCAAAAACGTGTCAAGAATTCTTTCTTGCCTGTTCACTCTCCGCCCCACATCAGTCCTCATCACAAGAAAAAACATTTTTGTAACTGCATACGGTAACAGATGTCAACTAGACTTACTGCGGTGATCATTTTCCAATACCTACAAATATCGAATCCTTTTGTTGTACGCTTGAAACTAATACAACATTATATGTCAGTTACACCTCAATTGAAAAATAAAACAAGAATAATTAGGAACTTTTTTTAAAAAGGTAAGCTCTGAGTAAGATTTATGGAATGTAAAAAGCCAGAAGAAACCCTAGAGATTTTATAGAACTCCAGGCCTCTCTTAACACATAAGGAAACCTTATGTTTCAAGAAATTTCAAAGAGTTGAGCCGGGTGATCTATAACAATCCTGGGCTAGAATGCAGATCCCCTGACTTCTAGTTCCATGTTCCTTCTCCTGTACTGAACTCTTCCCAGCAAATCTTGGTGTTAAAAGGGACTTAAAGTCATTTCGTGGGACCACTTAGAGAACACGCTACCAAAAAAAAAGAAAGAAAAAATGTCAGTGGGAATTTGTTGAATTTTATTGTGAAAATTTTCAAACCTATACAAAAGATAAAAGAATACTACAGTGAGGGGCACCTGGGTGGCTCAGCTGGTTAAACATCACACTCTTGCTTTCAGCTCAGGTCATGATCTCATGGTTTGTGTGTTCGAGCCCCACATCGGGCTCTGTGCTGACAGTGCAGAGCCTGCTTGGGATTCTCTCTCTCCCTCTCTCTCTTTGCCCCTCTCCTGCTCACGCACATTCTTTTCTCTCTCTCAAGAACAAATAAATAAAAAAAAATTTTTTTTAAAGAATAATACAGTGAACACCCTAAAATTCCCTTTACTTTGATGGGCCAGTTCTTTACATTTTGTCAAATTTGCTTTAGCAAATTTGCTTTAGCAAATTTTAGCATTTTAAAGCAGGGGAAGCAGTGGTCTAGGCCCACTTCTTACTCTTCTGACCAGTTGTTCATCTCTCGCCTTCCTCCATCATCAGGTCTCTGCCTCAGTTTCTCATTATAATCCCCTGAATGTTTTTAAAAGTATCTACTGATGCCTCGCCTGTAGCCTTTCTGGTTTAATTGCTTTGGTTAGGATCTTGAGCATCAGTATGTTAATAAAGCTTTCCCGGTTATTCCAGTGCGCGGCCAAGGTTGAGAACCACAGCCTCTGATACTTTCTCTGTTAAGGAACATACTATTTTGAGATAACCTATTCTATTTTTAAACAGCTCCAATTGTTATAAATTTCTGTCTTGTATTGAGGACTTAATATAAGGGTTTCTCATACTTTGTTTAAAAACCAACTAACCAAGTTACAGTTTTTATTCAAATAATAAACACACGTATTATATAAAATACACGGTATCTATATGCATTGCATCCTACCTTAGAGTCCCATAGTTTATAATGTTTGATACATTGCCAACATTTCCATATATTTTGTCCTGCTTCTTAATGCTGAGATTTACAGAGGAAAGTCTTTTTCATTTCCTTTGTTCCAGAGTTCTTCAGATGCTGCATACATGGCCAGGCATGTTGGTTTGCGTGTGGGAATCCCACAAGAGACCCCAGCTCTCACTGTTAATAGACTCTGTGGCTCTGGTTTCCAGTCCATTGTGAGTGGATGTCAGGTATGGGCAACATTTTATTATTTCTCTGAAATTATGTTAAAAACTATTGGAAGAAATACCCTACCACAGTTGTAACACTGTAGGTTTTTATTTTATGGTGCTTATTAGAAGAGGTCAATACTTGATTTTTCTTGGAAAAGAGTTCACAGGAAGAAAATAGTTTCTTAAAAGTGATTAGCAGATCTTTGAAGACATGCTAAATGGAATAAGCCATTCGCAAAAGGACAAATACTGTATGATTGCACTTATATGAGTAATCAAATTCATAGAGACAGAAGGCGAAACAGTGGCCGCTGGGGCTGGGGGGCAGGAGAGAATGAGGAGTTAGTGTTTAATGGGTACTGAGTTTCAGTTTGCAAAGATGAAAAGATTTCATGAGATGAGTAGTGGTTGGTTACACAACAGTGTGAATGTACTTAATGAACTATACACTTAAAATTGGTTACAATGGTGACATTTTTTTAATTTTTTACTTTTTAAAATTTACATCCAAATTAGCATATAATGCAACAATGATTTCAGGAGTAGATTCCTTAATGCCCCTTACCCATTTAGCCCATCCCCCCTCCCACAACCCCTCCAATAACCCTCAGTTTGTTCTCCATATTTATGAGTCTCTCCTGTTTTGTCCCCCTCCCTGTTTTTATATTATTTTTGTTTCCTTTCCCTTATGTTCATGTGTTTTGCCTCTTAAAATCCTCATATGAGTGAAGTCGTATGATATTTGTCTTTCTCTGACTAATTGCACTTAGCATAATACCCTCCAGTTCCATCCACATAGTTGCAAATGGCAAGGCTTCATTCTTTTGGATTGCCAAGTAATACTCCATTGTATACATATACCACATCTTCTTTATCCATTCATCCATCGATGGACATTTGGGCTCTTTCCATACTTTGGCTATTGTTGATAGTGCTGCTATAAACATGGGGGTGCATGTGTCCCTTCAAAACAGCACACCTGTTTATCCCTTGGATAAACACCTAGTAGTGCAATTGCTGGGTCGTAGGGTAGTTCTATTTTTAATTTTTTGAGGAACCTCCATACTGCTTTCCAGAGTGGCTGCACCAGCTTGCATCCCCATACAATAATAACTCTTACGTTATGTGTTTTATCACAATTTTTTTAAAGGCTAATCATGACCTGTTATTTTGACCGAGGGCTTCCTATGTGCCTGACCTATGCTAGATTTACATTGAATATCTCAGTCTTCATAGCCATCCCTTGTGGCAAGAACTATTAATATTCCCATTTTACCGGCAAGGAAACTGATCTTTAAGGTTACTAAGTCATAGAGGCAGAACTTGAACCCAGGTCTGTGAGAGTTCCCTGTGAGGCAGTTTAAAACACTGAATAAAGACTATAAGGCTAGGAAGAGAGTTGGAGCATTTAGGGGATGATAAGAAATGTATTCCTTTGGGAGAGGAGTTAAGATGGAGAAAATTGGTTTTTCTCATCCCTCAAACACAACTGTATTGTGATCAAATCACTCGGAACACCCAGCAAACCGATCTGAACACTGTCAGAAGGATCTGCACGGTTGGAAGGAGACAGCGTAGCAGGTGTGAGGTGCATGGGAGTGAATTGGGGGAGAGGAAAATGGCAGCGCCATGGATGGGGAGGAGCCCTTTCCATGGAGAGACAAAAAGGAGAGAAACGGGTTGAGAGAGTGCGGCGTCAGATTCACACAAGACAAAAACCTCTCCGGACCACGGACTGGGGAGCGAGGGGTACTGAGCATCACGGTTTTTTTGCCAACAGCGTGTGGAGCTCAAACTCTGAGGTTTTGGAAGTGCGTGACTTTCTCTGGAGTGGAGCTGTGGCCGGCGCTCCTCGGAAGAAGGAGGAAGGGGGCCCTGGAGTGCACAGTGTGGTGTGGGGATCTGAGAACATTCCCCTTCCTGGAGTACATTTGCAGGAGGGTATATTGCCTCCCCAAGGACAAAACCCCTGCAGGCGCCAGCAGAAGGCCTTTTATAGGAAGGGGACAGAGCGCAGATAACTGGCTTGCTGCTCTTTGCAGTGCTGCACCATAGATTGCAGGCACCGTGCAGGCATGGGACTGGTTTTCAGGGACAAAGGACATCAGACACAGTGTGGAGAGGCTCTACTCCAGGGGAGGGGAGCGGGTCCACGTGGTGCCAGGTCCTTTAAGATTTCCGGTTTTAAATCCCGGCCACGTGCCAAAGCTGTGGTGCGTGGAGCCCTGACAGCCCTTGCCCTTCTGCCAGGGCTTCCTGAACAGCGGGTTCTGAGATCCCCTGTCCGGGGACGAGAGATTGGGGTGATGCCATTTTCCCCTTAACACCAACGTGGGGACTTCGGAGAGAAACACGGTGGCCCCCCAGTGGAGGCGGGACCCACTTACACCAAACCCCGCCCCCCTGTGCCTTGCAACTGTGTGTTTACTGGGGCAGCGCAGACTCTGAGCCAGCGCAGTGGGCCTCTCCTCCGGAAGAACAGCACAGACAGTAGCCCACAGGCACCAGATTAGGAAACATGCGGTGCTTCAGAGCATCACCTGCAGTTCTGGTGGAAACAGGGCCAGGCTTACTTTTTTTTTTTTTTTTTTTTTTTAATTTTCTTTTTTTTTAAAGTTTCTTTTTTTTAATTTTCTTCTTTGGAATTGGGCTTATAGTTTTTTCTTTGTTCGTTTGTTATTTTTCTCTTCTTTTTGGATCAAGCTTTTTTTTCATTTTTGTTTCTTATTTGTTTGTTTTTCTTTTTCTTTAGAATGAGGCTTATAGTCTTGATTGTCTCTTTGTTTTTTTTTCTATTCCTTTCCTTTTCATTCACTCATTTATTTATTTATTTTTGGAATCAGGCTTTTGTTTTTCTTGTTTTCCAGGCTTATTTTAACAACAAATCAAAACATACCTAGTTAAAGGTCCAAACACTCCCTACTGCAATCTAAGAGGAGCTCTGCAGAGGACCGACCAGTGGGAAAGAGCAGCCAAAACGCAACAGCAGAGTGCACACAGCATACATCAGAAACACTTCTGGAAGGGTTTCTCCTGAAGTGTCCAGGCGTTGAACAGTGTACAACCCCTTTTTAGTATAACATCACTCTCAAGTGCAAGAAACTAACAAGCTTTCAAAACATGCAAAAGACAGAAACTTAGCCAGAATGACAAAATGGAGCAATTTTCCCCAAAAGAAAGGTCAGTAAGAAATCACAGCCAGGGACTTGCTTAAAACAGCTATAAGTAATATATCTGAACAAGAGTTTAGACCAACAGTCATAAGACTACCAGGGGGGCTTGAATAAAGCATAGAAGACACTGTAGACAACCTTCCTGTAGATATAAAAGACCTAAAAACTAGTCAGGCTGAAATAAAAATGCTGTAACTGACATGCAAAACAAACTGGATATAGTGACAATGAGGGTTGAGGAAGCAGAGGAGAGAATAGGTGATATAAAAGAAAACATTATGGAAAATAATGAAGCTAAAAAGAAGAGGGAAAGAAAACTGTTAGATCACAAAGGTAGATTTAGGGAACTCATTGATTCTACAAAGGGAAACAATGTCCCTATCATAGGAGTCCCAGAAGAGGAGTGGGGAAAAGTGGCAGAAGGTTTATTTGAACAAATTATAGCTGAAAGCTTCCCTAATCTTAGGGGAAGGAAACAGGCATTCAAGTCCCTGAGGCACAGAGAACTCCCCTCAAAATCAACAAAACATTCAGCCCCACGACATACAGTGAAACTTGAAAAATAGAGAATTCTGAAAGAAGCTAGGGACAAAAAATGCTTAACCTACAAGGGTTGACACGTAAGGTTAGCAGCAGACCTATCCACAGGAAGTTGGCAGGCCAGAAGGGAGTGTCAGGAAATATTCAATGTGCTGAATGGGAAAAATATGCAGCCAAGAACTCTTTATCCAGCAAGGCTGTCATTCAGACTAGAAGAAGAGATAAAGAGTTTCCCAGACAAAAACTAAAGGAGTTTAGTTTGTGACCATTAAAGCAGCCCTACAAGAAATTTTAAGGGGGACTCTTTGGAGAAAAAAAACAAAGACCAAAGCAACAAAGACGAAAGGATCAGAGAACATCACCAGAAATGCCAACTCTACAGGTAATACAATGACACTAAATACATATCTTTCAATAATCACTCTGAATATAAATGGACTAAATGCGCTAATCAAAAGATACAGGGTATCAGAATGGATTAAAAAAAAAAAGATCCATCTATATGCTGCCTACAGTAGACTCATTTTAGACCTAAAGACACCAGCAGATTGAAAGTGAGGGGATAGAGAACAAACTATTATGCTAATGGAGATCAAAAGAAAGCCAGAGTAGCCATACTTACATCAGACAAACTAGGTCTTACTTATTCATTCACTCCATTCATTTACAAATGATTATTTTTGAGAGAAAGCATGAGCGAGGGAGAGACAGAAAGAGAGGGGGACAGAGGAACTCACGCAGGACTTGCACTTACAAACCATGAGATCATGACCTGAGCTGAAGTTGGACACTTAACTGACTGAGCCACCCATGTGCCCCAAAGACAAACTAAATTTTAAAACAAAGACTATAATAAAAGATGAAGAAGGGCATTATATCATAATTAAGGGGTCTATCCCTCAAGAAGATCTAACAATTGTAAATATTTATGCCTTCAACTTGGGGGCATCCAAATGTATAAGTCAATTAATAACAAACACAAAGAAACTCATTGATAATAATACCATAACAATAGGGGACTTTAACACCCTACTTACAACAATGGACAGATCATCTAAGCAGAAAATCAACCAGCAAACAATGGCTTTGAATGACACACTGGACCAGATGGACTTAAAAGATATATTCAGAACTTTTCATCCTAAAGCAGCAAAATTCACATTCTTCTCAAGTGCACATGGAACATTTTTCAGAATAGATCACATACTGGGTCACAAATCAGCCCTTAACAACCATGCATATTTTCGGATCCCAACGCTATGAAACTTGAAGTCAACCACAAGAAAAAATTTGGAAAGCCCTAAAGAACATCCTACTAAAGCATGAATGGGTTAAGCAGAAAATTGAAGAAATTTAAAAATACATGGAGGCAAATGAAAATGAAAACACAACGGCCCAAAACCTTTGGGATGCAAAAAGGCAGTTCTAAGAGGCAAGTTTATTGGAATTCGGGCCTTTTTCAAGAAGGAAGAAAGGTCCCAAATACACAACCTAACCTTACACCTAAACGAGCTAGAAAAGGGATAGCAAAGGGTGCCTGGGTGACTCAGTTAGTTGAGTGTCTGACCTCGGCTCAGGTCATGATCTCACCATTTGTGGATTCAGGCCTCGCATTAGGCTCTGTGCTGACAGCTCACAATGTGGAGCCTGCTTCAGGTTCTATTTCTCCCTGTCTGCCCCTTTCCCACTCACACTCTCTCTAAAAAATAAATAAATATTTTTTAAAAATTTTCTCAAATTAAGAAAAGGAACAGCAAATAAAGCCTAAAGGGAGAAGGAAAATAATAAAGATTAGAACAGAAATAAGCAATATAGGAACAAACAAACAAAAAATACAGTAGAACAGATCAGTGAAACCGGGAGCTGGTTCTTTGAAAGAATTAACAAAATTGATAAGTCCCTAACCAGACTTATAAAAAAGAAAAGAGAAAGGACCCAAATAGATAAAATCACAAATGAAAGTGGAAAGGTCACAACCAACAAACACCACAGAAATATAAACCATTGTAAGAGAATAGTATGAAAAGTTATATGCCAACAGACTGGAGGAAATGGAAGCAATCTAGAAGAAATGGACAAATTCCTAGAAGCTCACAAACCTCCAAAACTGAAATAGGAAGAAATAGAAAATTTGAATACACCCATAACCAATAAAGAAATTGAATCAGTGCTCAAAAATTTTCCAACAAACAAAAGTCCTGGGCCAGATGGCTTCCCAAGGGGATTCCACCAGACACTTAAAGAAGGGTCAATACCTGTTCTTCTCAAACTGCTCCAAAAAGTAGAAATAGAAGGAAAACTTCCAAACTCATTCTACAAAGCCAGCATTACCTTGATTCCAAAGACCCCACTAGAAAGGAGATAGATAGGCCAATATCCCAAATGAACATGGATGCACAAATTCTCAATAAGATATTAGCAAACCAAAATCAATAGTACATTAAAAGAATTATTCACCATGATCAAGTGGGATTTATTCCTGGGCTGCAGTGCTGGTTCAATATTCACAAATTAATGTGGTATACCACATTAATAAAAGAAAGGATAAGAATCATATCATCCTGTCAATAGATTTAGAAAAAGCATTTGACCAAATACAGCATCCATTCTTGATAACAGCCCTCAACAAAGTAGGGATAAATGGAACATACCTCAACATCATAAAGGCCATATCCAAAAGACCCACAGCTAATATCCTCAATGGGGAAATGCAACGAGCCTTTCCCCTATAGTCAGGAGCAAGACAAGGATATCTGCTCTCACCATCACTATTTAATATAGTACTGGAAGTCTTACCCTCAGCAATCAGACAACAAAAAGAAATAAAGGGCATACAAATCATCAAGGAAGAAGTCAAACTTTCACTGTTTGCAGATGACATGATACTCTATGTAGAACACCCAAAAGACTCCAGCAAAAGATTGCTAGAACTAATACATGAATTTGGCAAAATCACAGGATATAAAATCAATGTACAGAAATCTGTTGCATTTCTATACACCAATAACAGCAGACTAAGAAACCATGGAATTGATCCCATTTGCAGTTGCACCAAAAACAATAAGCTACCGAGGGATAAACCTAACTAAAGAGGTAAAAGGTCTGAAAACTATAGAACACTATGCAAGAAACTGAAGAGCACACAAAGAAATGGAAAAGCATTCCATGCTCATGGATTGGAAGAATAAACATTGTTAAAGTGTCCATACTACCCAAAGCAGTCTACACATTTATGTAATCCCTATTCAAAATACCACCAGCAGTTTTTGCAGAGCTAGAAAAAACAATCCTAAAATTTGTATGGAACCACAAAAGACGCTGAATAGCAAAAGCAATCCTGAAAAAGAAAAACAAAACTGGAGATATCACAATTCCAGATTTCAAGCTATATTACAAAACTATAATGGTATTGGCACAAAAACAGATACAAAGATCAATGGAACGGAATAGAAGACCCAGAAATGGCCCACAACTATATGGTCAACTAATCTAAAGCAAAAAAGGAAAGAATATCCAATGGAAAAAAAGACAGTCTCTTCAACAAATGGTGTTGTTGGTAAAACTGGACCATTTGCTTATACCACATACAAAAATAAATTCAAAACGGATGAAAGACCTAAATGTGAGACAAGAAACTATCAAAATCCTAGAGGAGAACATAGGCCATAACCTCTTAGAACTTGGCTGGAGCAGCTTCTTACTAGATGTATCACTGAAGGCAAAGGAAACAAAAGCAAATGTGAACTATTGGGACTTCATCAAGCTAAAAAGCTCTGCACAGCAAAGGAAGCAACAAAAACTAAAAGGCAGCATATGGAATGGGGGAAGATAACTTGCAAACGACATCTGATAAAAGTTTAGTATCCAAAATCTATGAAGCACTTGTCAAACTCAACACCCAGAAAATAAATAACCCTGGTAAGAAATGGGCGGGGGATGCTTGGGCGGCTCAGTTGGTTAGGCATCTGGCTTGGGTCATGATCTCACAGTTCATGGGATTGAGCCCTGAGTTGGGCTGTGCACTGGCTGTGTGGAGCCTGTTTAGGATTCTCTCTCTCTCTTTCTCTCTCTCTGCCCCTCCCCCAACCCCCCCCCCAAGCAAATAAACTTAAAAAAGAAAAAAATTGGCAGAAGACATGAATAGACACTTTTCCAAAGAAGATATCCAGATGCCTAATAGACACATGAAAAGATGCTCAACATCACTCATCATCAGGGAAGTACAAATCCAAACCATGAGGAGATACCATCTCAAATCTGTCAGAATGGCTAAAAATAACAACACAAGAAACGACAGATGTCGGTGAGGACGTAGAGAAAGGGGAACCCTCTTGCACTGACAGTAGGAATGCAAACTGGCGTAGCCACTCTGGAGAACAGTATGGAGGTTCCTCAAAAAACTAAAAATGGAACTACCCGATGATCTAGCAATTGCACTATTATTTGCCTAAAGCATACAAAAATACAGATTCAAAGGGGTACATGCACTCCAATGTTTATCAATAGGCAAACAATGGAGAGAACCCAAATGTCCATCCACTGATGAATGGATAAAGAAGATGCGGTGTATATATATATTACTCGGCCATCAGAAAGAATGAAATCTTGCCATTTGCAATGACATGGATGGAGCTAGAATGTATTATGTTAAGTGTAATATGTCAATCAGAGAAAGACAAATACTGTATGATTTCACTCGTGTGAAATTTAGGAAACAAAACAGATAAACATATGGAAAGTGGTGGAGGGGAGTTGGGAGGAGAGAGGGAAACAAACCACAAGAGACTGTAAATGATAGAGAACAAACTGAGGGTTGATGGAGGGAGGTGGGTGGGGGATGGGCTAGATGGGTGATGGCTACTGAGGAGGGCACTTGTGATGAGCACTGGGTGTTGAATGTTAGTGATGAATCACTGAATTCTCCTGAAGCCAATATTGCACCGTATGTTAACTAACTAAAATTTAAATTAAAAAAAGAAAATAAATGCATTCCTTTTTAAGGGATAGTTGGGCAAATACATTTGTTCCTTTGAGCACAAGGGAAAAGGGATATAGTGAAATGCAATTTTATTTGCCCATGTCTTCATACTTTTACAGAATGAAAGACATATTGTAATGAATAAATTGTTTTCAAGTTAATTTATTTCTATAATGATATAGCTGAACCGGTGATCCTGATTTTCCTAGCAGTCACTGTGAAAACTGGGCTCTATGGAAGCTTGTTATTTGCTTCTTTTCTAAGAAATGCAAATAGTGGAAAGCTAGAAGAATGAAATGGGTTTCTTTTTATGAGCCCCCTCAGTTAACCTGTTCCTTGTAAATCTTTGGTCTGCTTCAGACTCATCCATTAATATAAGGATAAATTCTACTTCTGTCTTAAAATAATTTTTTTTAATGTTTGTTTATTTTTGAGACAGAGACAGAGCATGAGTGGGGGAGGGGCAGAGAGAGAGGGAGAGACAGAATCGGAAGCAGGCTCCAGGCTCTGAGCTGTCAGCACAGAGCCTGATGCAGGGCTCGAACCCACGAAGTGTGAGATCATGACCTGAGCTGAAGTCGGACACTTACCGAATGAGCCACCCGGCGCCCCTACATTTGTCTTTTTAAAGGATTTGTTCTTTATCATTGGCTTACAATCTGTGCTATGCCAGGCATTAATATCTCTGCTGATTTTCAAGATTTATATTGGGTTCAGAATTACCATTCCTTGCCAAAACAGAGGTAGAATTTGTCACTTGTGCACAAACAGTTGAACTCTGTTAATTTTTCCTCCCCTTGTGTCTTGGGAATAAGTGCTGTAGCATTTGCCTTACAAGTTACTTTACAAGTATTTCCTTTTGAGGCACAGTACACTGGGATTCATAACTCATTAGATTTACTGGGAGTTTACTGCTTGGTACATACTCCTGCCACAATATAAGGTTTTGTTTGTTGCTCATTTGTTTTCAAATAGGAAATTTGTGTGAAGGATGCTGAAGTTGTCTTGTGCGGAGGAACTGAAAGCATGAGCCAGGCTCCCTACTGTGTCAGAAACGCGCGTTTTGGAACCAAGTTGGGATCAGATCTCAAGGTTGGAACCATTAAAGTGTTTAAAAATTTTTTGTCATGCCATTACACTAATAATTTTAATAACACCATGTTGGGAGAGAGAAAAATTTTGAAACCAGTTTCCTTAATAGGGGATTGACAAGATACGAATGATTTGAAATTTGTAAACTATTTCAAAAGCCCAGTTTGGTTTTTAGTTTTGACATTTTAACCCACATTAAAAAAAAAAAAAAAAACCACATAGACTTTATCTCCCCACACCTCTGGTAGTGGAATTAATACTTGGAGAATGGAGGAAGGAAAGAGGCAGATCAAAAAGATAGGCAGAGCTTGAATTGATTAATTTCTCATGAATAATTGGGAAACCCAGTAATTAAATCTTTACTGTGATTTATGGAAGTTTTATTTCTGAAGCAATCTCCAATGAATAGATACTTCTTCATCACAGAAAACATTCTCTTTGTTGTTGTTTTTTTTTAAACATTCTCTTTGAATACAGATTATATTGTCCTAAATCAGACAAAAACTGATCTTCACATCTTTGAGAGCTACGGCGTGGGAATGACAGTGCTGATAAGGAATGATCGTGTGCTGTCCCTCCCATGTGACATTCTATATTGTTAGCATTTTCCAACGGTAATGACAGATTTACACTCTTCAGGCCAGTTCCTCACCTGGTCTTTTTGAAAGTTGGAAGGGATAAGACTTAGGAAATATGAGATCGTATTTTAGACGAAGTATGTTTGAGACAGCCTTCAGAAAGGTCGGTGACTCAAAGGCGCTGAGGCCGTCTACAAGGAACAGAAGACCAACTAACTGGATAATAAGTAACGACTTTTTCTGTTCCTCAAGAACCTACGCGTCGCAGGTCTCTTCAACTTCACAGTGACTGATAGAACAAGCTGTCCCTGTCATCGAAGGCACGGGTTGAAAAGGGCACAGACACGTGCAGGCTCATCTACAGAGCTCAGAATCGTGCTTCACAAAGGTGGCTACAGGGCAACATTGCATAAGAACTCAGTGTTAGGTTTCTTCCAAATGTGGCCCTGAGGGTGTAATTTTTGCTTGTAGGTTGACTTCCCGTGTTCTCTCCCTGTACATTTAGCACCGTTGCCTCTCTTTAGTGCCCCACGTTTAGAGAGAGGGGGAAATGTGTGCATTTTATAATGACATTGGGTGTTTTTTAAAATGTCGCAGAACCAAATATGTATAGGAGTAAATGCTGTCAGGAAATGTAATTTTACTTTCCTCTTATTAATTATTTAAATGTAAAGACATTATAGCATATTACTTTCAAAAGATATGCTTTAACAAATCATTTTATTATGCATGTCTTTTTAATAGCTGGAAGATACTCTGTGGTCAGGATTAACAGATCAGCATGTCCAACTCCCCATGGCAATTACTGCAGAGAATCTTGCTGTGAAATACAACATAAGCAGAGAAGACTGTGACAAATACGCCCTGCAGTCCCAGCAGAGGTGGAAAGCTGGTCAGTGAGATTGGATACTAGAAATATCTATACAAAACTATGGGTGTGGGTGAAACGGGTAAAGTGCATCAAAGGTTATAAAGTAAAAGAAGCCATAAAATAAAGGTTGTCAAATAAGTCGTGGGTATGTAATGTGCAGCATCGTGACCATAGTTAACGATACCGTATTGCGTATTTGAAGTTGCTAAGAGAGTAGATCTTAAAAGTTGTCATCACAAGAAAAAGTTGTTGTAGCTATGTATGGGGACAGATGTTAACTAGACTTACCATGGTGATCGTTTTGCCACACTGTATATATGAACGTTGAGTCATTCTGTTGTACACCTGAAACTAATATAACGTTACATGTTAGTTGTACGTCAACGTAAAAAAAAAAAAAATAGAAGAGATTTCTTTCATTTCAGATGATAATGGTCATATAATATTTGTTTTAAATTACACCTTTAGATGGGCGCCTGGGCGGCTCAGTTGGTAAAGCGTCCGACTTTGACTCAGGTCATGATCTCGTGGACCGTGAGTTCGAGCCCTGCGTCAGGCTCTGTGCTGACAGCTCTGAGCCTGGAGCCTGCTTTGGGTTCTGTCTCCCTCTCTCTCTGCCCCTCCCCCACTCATACTCTGACTCTCTCTGTCTCTCAAAAATGAGAGACATTAAAAAACGTTTTTTTAATTACACCTCTTGAAAATCACATTTTTCCTTCATGCTTTTGTTTTTAGATGGTCAGGTATTCTATTAATGATTGCAAAATTAACCAGAAATTTCTCTTTTGCAATACAGTAATGCTACTTAAAAGTGGCCTTGTTAACTGACCTTATCTAGATGCTCACATTTTGTCCTGAACTGGTTCTGTTGTTAGTAGAACGCTGAGGGCTCTGATACACTGTGAGAGATGAAGGGTCACAGGGGCTGCCGGGACAGAGGATGTTTTCCTCTGTGAGGCATATCCTACTCACAGGGAGGGGACGATAATGTTTGGAAAGGACCCACTGGGTATCCTTTTGTGCCTTCCTCCTCCCGTTCCTAATTGAGCATCACTGCACCCAACTGGAAGACACAGCACACTACCCCACAGCCAGAGCTACAGCGTCCTTGGTATAACATTCCACGCTGCTGCCAGGCCAGCCCGAAGTGGGTACCCCGCCAGCAGTGTTTCATAAGGACGGTGAGTTGAAGAAGTTTGAAGGTCTCCTGAAAAAAGTTTTTGAAATAAACTGTTACAGACGAGCAGAAACTCTTATTTAGGGATGTTACATACTTAGAATAGTGAGCATGAAGTCCATCTTAGCATTTCAGCGGGAGGAGTGGGCTGGAGCTGACGCCAGCCAATTCATTCTGTGTTTTTCGGTGACACATTTAAAGTGCGAAGGTGTTGGTCCAGAGGTCAAGAGTCATCAGTTCTCTCTCTGCCTTGGCCACATAGAAGTTATCTGACCTCAGTCATGTACTCACTGAGCGTCTGTACAATGGAGATAAAAAATGTTTGCCTTCCCTTTTTTCCCTAATAGAGTAGTGAAATCCAAATATGGGAAGTGTTTTAGCCTGCTATAAAGTGATTTCACACTTAAGGTGGTATCACTCCCTGCTTATCCTTGTTTCTGAAGCGTCAGATTACTGTAGTCCGTTCGAGTGAGTGGAGATGGAAGTAGGTAAGCTGTTACACTTGGACCTGTGTCAGTAATAGCTCAAATCGTTTCTTCAGGTTGCTTGTCACTACATTTCAGTTCCGGGTTTCTTGGCTCACTTCTTTTAGAGACCACTTCTTTTTTCTTCCTGTGCTAAACACTTAACGTAAGATCTACCCTCTTGCGTATTTTTAAGTGTACAATAATTATTGTTGTACAACTTGGTACCTTTTAAATTACTTCTCAACTCAGAGAAGTTTAAATAAGACTTAAATTTACTTAGTGCTATTATACCTGTAGCTAACAGACTAGGACTGCTAATAATCTAGCAGTACCTTGTAAAAAAAATTGTAGTGAAAAAGGTCAAAAATTATAAGGTAAAAAAGATGCAGAATGCATTTGTATAGGTTCATGGCAGTACATTAAATCCTCCAACAGGCAAGGTCAGTTGTACATGTAGTAAAGGCTTATTTTAAAGTAGGGCTGTGAAGAAAGGGGAGACCAGAAGGTACATTGAAGGATGTGTTTGATTTCATTTCTTATATCATCTTTTTTTCCCATTCTTATGATGGTCTCCTATTTCAGCTAATGATGCTGGCTACTTTAATAATGAGATGGTACCAATTGAGGTGAAGACTAAGAAGGGGAAACAGATGATGCAGGTGGATGAGCACGCTCGGCCCCAAACAACCCTGGAGCAGTTAAATAAACTGCCTCCAGTATTCAAGAAGGAAGGAACCGTTACTGCAGGGAATGCGTCGGTAGGTGGCACGTACCTTGAACTCTCGAACTCTTCTTATTGTATTCAGTGCAGAGTAATCGTGAGGTGTCTTTTAGATACTTTTCATGCTAGTCTTTAGTAATTTAGCTTAAATTAGTAGTGTTCACAGGGGCACCTGGGTGGCTCAGTCGGTTAATCATCCGACTCGTGGTTTCGGCTCAGGTCATGATCTCACAGTTTGTGAGTTCAAGCCCCACGTCAGTCTCTGTGCTGTCAGCGAGGAGCCTTCTTGGGATTCTCTCTCTCTCTCTCTCTCTCTCTCTCTCTCTCTCTCTCTCTCTCCCTCTCTCCCTCTCTCCCTCTCTCCCTCTCTCCCTCCCTCCCTCCCTCTCCCTCCCTCTCCCTCCCTCTCCCTCTCCCTCTCCCTCTCCCTCTCCCTTCCCCCCCCACCCCTCCCCCCACTAGCTCTCTCAAAATAAATAAACTTTAAAAATTTGAAAAAAAAAATTAGTAGTGTTCATATTCTGCTGATTGGGGTTTTCATAGTCCAAACCAAAATATTTTAACTAGGTGCTCTCATATAATACTCTTCCAATTTCTTGGTTCTTTCAGACTATTATCTGAGGAATCTGGAAGGAAGTCCACCTGGTTTATTATTTGTGTTCATGTTTTGTTTTGTTTTTTCCCTGATGCATACAACTCATCAGATTTCTTACCTCTCCCCACATCTGGATATAAGCTCCTCTTGCCACTGTTTCCTGTTTTCCGTCGGTGAAAGTGGCATTCTGTGCCTGAGTCAGTCTCCGGCCCACCCGAGCACTGTGGGCACTACTTGCTATCCCCCAAATTGTGGCGCTGCTTCCTCTGTATTACCATAATCCTAACGTTACCCCGTTAGTTCAGATCATAATTAACTGGATCCTCTTGCCCTCTAATTAATCTTCTGTTTTTGTTTCCAAGGGGATATCCGATGGTGCTGGAGCTGTTATCATAGCTAGTGAAGATGCCGTTAAAAAACATAACTTCACACCACTTGCGAGAATTGTGGGCTATTTTGCGTCTGGATGTGATCCCTCTATCATGGGTATTGGTAAGTTTGCAGTGAAACAGACCGGTCTGTTATGTCTCCAGAGTTAACTCTTCTCTGGCATTCAGATACCTTAAACAGTAGCCAAATCAAGGTTACTTGTGGAGAAAAGGAGATTGGTAATCAGTCATTTAAACAACTAATCTTCATGAAAAACGGTGCCAGGCACAGTAGGAAAACCAAGACTGTACAGACTCTTGTGGGCGGTTAATCATGTACTGTCCATTTGAGATATTTATTTATTTATTTATTTATTTATTTATTTATTAATATGAAATTCATTGTCAAATTGGTTTCCAGACAACACCTCAATGCCCATCACCCACTTTCCCCTCCCTCCCACCCCCCCACCAACCCTCAGTTTATTCTCAGTTTTTAAGAGTCTCTTATGGTTTGCCTCCTTCCCTCTCTGTAACTTTTTTCCCCCTTCCCCTCCCCCATGGGTTTCTGTTAAGTTTCTCAGGATCCACATAAGAGTGAAAACATATGGTATCTCTCTTTCTCTGTATGACTTATTTCACTTAGTATAACACTCTCCAGTTCCATCCACGTTGCTACAAAAGGCCATATTTCATTCTTTCTCATTGCCAAGTAGTATTCCATTGCCATTTGAGATCTTTAAAACTAACACCCAGAATAGAACAGGTAAGAATTATAAGGTGGGGACAAGATGAGAGAACACGCGATGGGGGAGAGGTCCTGGGGTGAAACAGAGATTCCTGAATGCTGGCTGTTCTGCATGTGGTCACTAGTATATCTCATTTCTTCTTCCCACAACCCCTTTATGAATGAGAAAATTGAAACTTAGGGAGGTTGTCTTGTAAAGTTCCAGACCAGTAAGTGATGGAGCCAGGATGAGAACCAGCCCTCTCTAATTCAAGTGCTCTTCTCACCGTGTTGTCTCAGGAAGTCAAAGTCATGCCCACCCGGCTCAGCTGGGCCTTAATAGGAAAATGAAGAATTACAGTGTATCTCACTTGGCAAAGATTAGCAGAACCCCTACAAACGTGTACAGTTGACCCTTGAACAACGTGGGGGTTAGGGGCGCCAGCCGTCATGTAGCCAAAATCCAAGTATAACTTTCGATTCCCCCAAAACTTAACTACAATAGCCTACTGTTGCCCAGAAGCCTTACCAATAACATAAACTGTTAACACATATTTTATATGTAGTAAATACTGTAGTCTTACGATAAACTAGAGAAAAGGAAATGTTATTGACAAAATGCATTTATAATACTCTACTATGTTTATCAAAAAAATCTGAGTGGATCCACACAGTTCAAACTTATGTTGTTAAAGAGCCAACTGTATACTCTTTCTTGGCTTGAAAAATACGAATTAGGGGAACGAAAAGCTTTTCGCTGGATACACTCCAGGAACCGCAGCTGATGCTGACTGTAGTAGTTCCTGTCATCCTCGGAACTAATGAGGGGCCTCACTTACAAAAACATTCATGCCCAGAGGCTTTGATGTGTCCCACCTGTACCCTCATACCCCAAAGAAAAGCCTATGCCAGGGCTATGTTCAGATTCTTGATAGGCCCAGAGATTTTGCTATGAGCTTAATTAGGCCTTCTTCAACTAATCAATTTTTGAAGTAGGTCCCACGCTAGAAGGGGGTTGACCTGTTGTGACCTGCATTCCCAGAGGTCCTTCAGTGTGAACCTCAAGCTTCTACCTGAGTAATTCCAGTATGCTGATTGGGACTGAGTTAATACCCAACCATGTTCGCTGCCATGTCCTTCGGAGATTTCTCTCTACAGAATTCCTAAAAAAGAAAGCTGGCATGTCCATACTTTGTCGGCTTTCACTGTGCTTCAGATTACTTTAACTAAACTTTAAGCTGTGTAAACATCTGTTAAAAGTCCATTTGTGGGGGCGGGGGGCACCTGGGCGGCTCAGTCGGTTAGGCTTCTGACTCTCTTTCGGCTCAGGTCTTGATCTCACAGTTTCATGAGTTTGAGCCCCACATCGGGCTCTATGCTCACAGCGCAGAGGTTGCTTGGGATTCTCTCTGCCCCTCCCCTGCTTGCGCTCCCTCTCTCTCTCAAATAAATAAACTTTAAAAAAAAGTCCATTTTTTCTGTGTTACAGGTTTAAAAGCTTATTAGCTTTCAGCTACTCGCTATCAACAAAACATCAGCTTTTGTTTTAGAGATGGAAGGTAGCTTAAAAAATTAAACATTTGTGTATTGGTATGGCATTTATCATTTCAGTGTCTAGAACAGTGGTTCCCAACCCCAAGTGATCATCAAAATCTGCCTGTAATCCCACCTCGAAAGATTTTGTTTCAGTACTTCCAGGGTGGAGCCTGGGAGTATGGCTTTTTTTTTTTTTAAGTGTACCTAGGTGGCTTTGATGATCAATCAAATCTATCTGATATAGATAAGTAGTTATTTTGTAGTTCTTTTTCAGTTTAACCTCAATTTTTACTAGGTTCTGTTACATTAATATAGTCAGCAAAAAAAAAAAAAAAAAATGTAATTTTCCTTCGTTCTCTTCCAGGGTCTGAATGTTGGCCCTGTAGTAAAACAAATACCACTGTGGAAAGCTTGATTTTTTTCCCCCTTCAGGGCTTGAACAGATCCATATATACCAAATGCCCCACAGTGTCAAATGTCCCTTCACCTAAACAGCTGTCTATTGGTTGTCATATGGGATTAAACAAGTTAACTACATGAAATGGCACCGGATGAATAAGCCAGGGAGAGCCGTTATTGAGTGGTGGGGGCTGACTCATCAATCCAGTTTCTAAGAATAGTTTCCTCAGTTAGGCAGTTCTCCAACATCAAGCAATCCTTAGCACTGTAGAGTAGCTACTGACCCAGAAAAAGGGGGAAAAGCTGGACGGAGAAAGAACAGTAATGGCTCCAAGGAAGGACACATATGGAAAGACAGTGCTCCCTGGAACTCGCCAGGGATGGCAATAGTGGGTGAAGCTTGGAACCTCTTAGCTGTAGCAGCTCTGGCTTTATCTTTTATTGGGCTTTATTTGTAGAAAGGATTCCAATGGTTAAAAAGAAAAATGTTAAAAACCAATTCAGAGCACTTCTGATGAGAAGCTTGTAGCCCAAAAAAGGTACCCAAGGTCACATAGCTATTTAGTGGTAGGCCTAGAAATGAGATCTCCTTTTCCCAACGAGAATACTATAACTTCCTGAGTCCTGGTAAATAACAGTGTTATGGGAACATCCTTTAAAACTCAAGTTGCGGCCCAGGATAGTGTAAGGATTCTAAGTGAACAACATACCGAGTCATGCCTAATATGGATATGAAGGCAAGGAAGTATGTGGGATGGTGGGTGTCACATCCTCAGCTTTTAGTTCTGAGTGTCTTTCACAGGATGCTTCATCCCTGACCATGCTGGAAAACATGCTTTCCTGTTGACTGTCCATCCTGCTTTGGGGCCTTAGAGATACAAAGAGAATCTGGAACTAGGTTCTGTGCTAACGCGCAAAACTGGTTCTTCAAATTGAAAAGCGCTAACTGGGTGCCCTCAACCAATAAGCATACTGTTGTCCAAAGAACATTTTAACTAGGTGACAAAACAAGTTACATTATATTTAGATTGCATTATGCTTCTCATACAGACTGATTTCTCATTTACCTTAGGTATATTTATGAAACTTGTTGCGGGATATTTGACTACTTGAATTCAGCAGAACATACCAGATAGATAGATAGATAGATAGATAGATAGATAGATAGATAGATAATATGGCAATTTCATTATTTATGAACAGATAAAGAAGTAGATAATCTTCTTTAGCCAGATTTTTTACCTTATGGGAAAAATGTCAATATACCTAAAAATTATGAGCAGCATTAAACAGCCATGGGTGATCATCAGTAATCTGGGAGCTAAAGTTTCAGAAGTCTTACTGGGTAGATTTTGCATCTGCAGAGGGGGTTTTGTTTTGTTTAAATTCTCTGCCTACTGTTGGCATTATAAACACCTCTTTGCTTCAGAGATCTTTTCCCTCAAGTGCCTCGTGGCTTCCTGTCTTGCTGTGCCCACGTGGAGATGCTACTGCTGCTTCTTGCCTTTTGCCCAGATGGCCTGCAAGTTCAGAGTAGCCACAGGCTCTTCGGTACCAGGAATGCATGTGATTTGTATGCAGGAGAGCGCTCGGTCTGCCTGGCCATTTGGTATGAAGCGTGGTCTGTAAATGACTGCGGGACCCCAGATAGAACTCCTTTGGCTGTCCGAACCCTTAAAGCTGTTTATGATAGAACGTCTCACGTGAGCCTCCCATCTACAATTGGACTGCATAACCAGCTTTTCCCTTGGGTTCTTTTTTCTGTTTTTTTTATTGTCACATCATTGAATAATGTGCTATCAAGGTAGTAAGAACTGTGGCTACTAATAACTGTCGCATTATTTCTTCCTTCCTTACCTGTTTAGTAAAGAAGGAGAAATTTGATACTTAACTAAATATAAGATGAAATTGATTTTTGTGCTTATATAGGTCCTGTCCCTGCTATCAATGGGGCACTAAAGAAAACAGGACGGAGTCTTAAGGACATGGATTTGGTAGAGGTAAGTGTGATGCTTTTTTATATGAGTAAACCACCAACTTCTACAGCATTAATGGCTTTATTTGGTATTTTTTAGCTCTTTCGTTTTAGTGCTATTGCCTTTCCAAATGATGTGCATCTAAATACGTATTACTTTTCATTACATGCCTGGGTTGGTACTTTTGTCTACCTGATTAAAATGCTTTATGTATATTTGAATAATTAAAACAGCCTGATTTTTTTCTACTAAAATATGAATTCCTGGAAACTTCTTTGACCCTTATAAGACTATTGCATTTTAGACTATTAATGTGCTTGTTGAATTCAATTGAATATGATATAAGGTGGGTGACAAATAAACAACTTTAACCTTCTTTTATGGATGAAAATGAAAAAAATACAAGCAAAAGAATTGACATAATAGAAAACTGTATCTGATGCCAAATCTAGAAGTTTCTGGCCCTCTCCCCAAGTTAAAACTCCCCCCTTCCCCAAACTTATCTTTGGCTTTTACACCATAGTTGCAGCTAGATTTGGGATGTCATAATTTTTCGCATAGAAAACTTAAGTTTATTGGTATGGTGGTTTTTTTTTTTTTAATACTAGGTTAGAACAAAGGCATCTTAAATGTGTAGAATAATTAAAAGTAGGAGTAGGGGCGCCTGGGTGGCGCAGTCGGTTAAGCGTCCGACTTCAGCCAGGTCACGATCTCGCGGTCCGTGAGTTCGAGCCCCGCGTCAGGCTCTGGGCTGATGGCTCGGAGCCTGGAGCCTGTTTCCGATTCTGTGTCTCCCTCTCTCTCTGCCCCTCCCCCATTCATGCTCTGTCTCTCTCTGTCCCAAAAATAAATAAAAAACGTTGAAAAAAAAAAAAATTAAAAAAAAAAAAAAGTAGGAGTAGAAAAGAAAATACTTAAGGCTGGATTAAATACATTTTACATTTGGGGAGTATTTGAAAATTTTAGGTAATTAAACATATGCTCCTTGACATTGAAAGATAACAAATACGACAAAGGAAACGTCTCTATTTAAATTGGTAGAGAAGGGGCGTTCTCTGGGCACACATGTGATCTCCTCTGTGGTAATCTCTCATCCAGGAAACCATGGTTTTAGACAAATGGCTTATCCTTAAATCTCTTCTTCCATTATTAGAGCCTCAAGGGGGCTAATTAATTCCCATATTTGTATTAGCAAATAATGTCATTAAATTTTTTACTAGATTTCACACTTAAAAACTCTGTTTAAATTTGTCAGCTCTTTAAATCTGTTCATAATCATTTATAGATGTATATGTACTCAAGGACATAGCGCTCAACATCTTGATATGATTGTCTTTGGGACTTTTGATGATCATGCCGATATAAAATGCTGATATAAAATGTAAAAATAATGTAGGATCTAAAGACACACAAAGCACCATCTTGGGGAAACAGAAAATACAGTAGGAAAGAACACGACTAGATTTTGATCTCGACTCTGTAAAAGTTACCTCTCTTAACAGTTTTCCTACTGACACAATTTTCTAGCTACGATCATGTTGAAAATATATTGCTATGAACTTGAAGGAAGGTAATTCTTTTTTTTAAATTTTTTTTTAACATTTATTTATTATCGAGAGACAGACACAGAGCGTGAGCAGGGGAGGGGTAGAGAGAGGGGGAGACATAGAATCTGAAGTAGGCTCCAGGCTCCGAGCTGTCAGCACAGAGCCTGATGCGGGGCTCGAACTCACAAACTGTGAGATCGTGACCTGAGCCGAAGTCGGACACTTAACCGACTGAGCCACCCAGGTGCCCCAGGAAGGTAATTCTTATAGCCAACCTTGTTAAGTAATAAATACAATACTTTTCAAATCTGCCTAGTATCAGCATAGTAACCATTCTGTGTGTCTGGCTTTGAAGGTTTATCCTTTGTCACATGTCAGTTTCTTCTAGGATGTATGGCAAGTAGCACTGCAGTGATAATACTGACAGCGATCATCTACTGAATAGTTGGTATGTGTCAGGTGCTACACTAGACACTTAATACCCATAATTTCATTTAACCTTGACAATAACTCTTAGGCTGTACTGCATCCACATTTTACTGTTGAGGGAGCCTCGAGTGTCCAGAACTTAAAGAACATGCACTCAGCCAAGATTTGAGCCATCCCTCTGGCTTCAGAACCTGTGGACCATCTCCCACTGCCTCTAGTAGGTATGTTTACAACATTACTGAGGATTTCTTTTCTTCAAGGGATGTACTGGACTTAAAGTATAAGTTAGTAAATACACCCATTTTCAAACCTGATGTCTTTACAAAGAATGGTTGAGGATTCTTGCAAGGTAGTTTAAATAGAAGAAAAAAAAGAGCAAAATTAGCCATCAGTAGGACTGGACAATTCTCGGTCGAAAATCAACTTATGAGTAAGGATTTTTACCAGTGTTTTGATTATTTTTAGGTGAATGAGGCTTTTGCTCCTCAGTACTTAGCAGTTCAGAAGAGTTTGGATCTTGACCCAAGTAAAACCAACGTGAATGGTGGAGCCATTGCTTTGGGTCACCCACTGGGAGGATCTGGAACAAGAATTATGGCGCACCTGGTTCACGAATTAAGGTATCTGATAGAAATTGTTTCATTTTATATTTGCCATCGTTGGTAAAAATGCACGGATTTAGGTTTCCCCAGAACGGTCCAACACTTTTCATTCCTCCTATCCCCCTGTACTGCTTCTCACCAGGAACAAGTTATACCCTTTTTGGCTGAGATTAGAGGTGACTCGGTTGACTTTTAGGGGCTCTGCACTTGGGATGTGCACGCTTCCTCATGTTTGCCATGGGCTCAGTGTAGCCCCTCAGCACATGCCCCCTCCTGGCTCTGCCCCTACCCGGTGCTGGTACACAGCAGTCAGCACTCACGAGGCCGCCGTCCTCATGGTGCTCGCACCCTAGTGCCCATTACAAGAGCGAGATAAAATTATTTAGGAAACCAGACAACATATTGGCAGGGTTCCCATCTAGATGCTGTCATTTAAGAAACCGAAGCAAACTGCTAGTTTGGGTCTGAGCTAAGTGTTTCCTTCACTGTTGCCAGGGTTCCAGGAGGAGCCTTCTGTGTGTTTGATATCTTTCAGTCCTAATAGAAGAGCTCCTCCTTCCCGTGCTGTGTGTTTTGGACCATTTCTTTCTGTTAGGAACGTTGCAAACAAAACCAAATATGTCAGGCCTAAAAAACAAAAAATCACTCTGGCTCCTGTTAAGTTAAGGTAAATGGGACTCATTTCACTTAATAAGTAATTGAAATGAGTGACGTGTACCGGAAAGTTCCTAGGTGGCTTTCTCAAGGTCGTTCTGTTAGATTGAGGAATGAGAACAGATTGTGATCCAAAGGAGTCTAATTTTTATGAAAGGGGCATGAAATGCTTCTAAATTACCTGCCTTTTCACATGGACAAACTTCACTAATTGCACTCACTCCAAGGTGCCATAAAAATCCGGAACCATATAAATCAAAGAGGCTGATGGCTCCTCACTCCTCCTCAGGAGGAGCCCGTCTCCGCCTGTCTCTGCCACCTCCTGTCTCTTCTTTCCCCCGGCACACCTCAGCGTCTCTGTCTCTCGGCTTCCCCCTTCTGTGTTACCACTTTCTTTTAGTACAAGTATTCCGCTTTCTAAATTCTTTCTCCTCTTGCGACTGTAAACCGATATTGAGGATTGGGGAAAAGATTGAGATGAGCTGAGTGAGAATGATTAATGTAGATGTGACCATTATTAATTCTATTTAATTAGTTTTCGAATTAACTCTGTTCGTTTTTTATTCGGGTGGATTTCAGCCACTGCTTTCTCTTGCAGGCGTCGGGGTGGAAGATACGCCGTGGGATCAGCTTGCATCGGGGGCGGCCAGGGTATCGCAGTTATCATCGAAAGCACAGCCTGAGGGGCCCGCCGAGGCCCGCTCGCACTTCGAGGGGCCAGGGCCACAGGGAGCCAGGTGACCGTCAGAGCAGCTGCAAAACCACACGTGCCCTGTACTGAAAGTGATTGAGCTCGATGAAGGGATAGTGAGGCAAAAAGACGTGTCTCTCATGAATAAGAGCCCACGCCAGAATAAATAAGTTCTCTCAGATTTGCACCAGATGGGACCTATCTCTGAGCAAACGTCCAACCACAGAGGCCTTAAAAGAATTGGTATAATGCTGAATAATCACCACTTACGCCTTAGATAAGACGAGTGCAAGAAAATTGAATAAATACTGCTTTAACTTCAGTTAATCCTTTCCTGTCATTTCTTGCATTTTTAAAAATTTTTAATTGAGGTAAAATACACGTAAGATAAAATTTACCATCGACCACATTTAAGTGTTATTAAATACATTGATGTTATTGATACAATCCCCGGTGGCATCCATCTCTAGAACTCTCTTCATCTCGTGGAGCTGAAACTCTGAGTCCCCGGTGCCCTCCCCGCGGCCCCCGGCCACCACCATTCGACTGTCTGCCTCTAAGAATCGGACTACCCACGGCCCCGCACAAATAGAGTCATACAGGGTTTGTCCTGTTGTGACTGGCTTATTTCACCAGCATAATGTCCTCAGGGTTCGTCCACGTTGTAGTTCATGTCAGACTTTCCTTCCTTTTTTTTAAGGCTGAAGAATATTCCATTGTATGTAGAGAGCACATTTGTTTATCTCTCCATCCATCTGTGGACGCCTGCTTTGCTGCGGCCCCTTGGCTTATGTGAGTAATGCCGCTCTAAACGAGGCTGGCCAAATCTCTGTTCGTGGCCCTGCTGTCAGTTCTTTGGGGCAGGTACCCAGGGGTGGAATTGCTGGGTGTCGTGGTAACTCTGTTTCTAATATGTCCAGGAATTGCCAAACCGTTGTCCACCCTGGCCGCCCCGTCTTACGCTCTCCCCAGCCGCGCGCAAGGGTTCCTCCCATTTCTCCACATCCTCATTGATACTTGCTGTTTTCTGTTTGTTTTTTATAATGGCCCTCCCAATGAGTGTGAAGTTAGGTACCTCGCTGGTTTTGAGTTGCATTTCCTTAATTAGTAGTGATGTGAAGCATCTTTTCCTGTGCTTATTGGCCGTTCATATATCTTTTTTGGAGAAATGTCTATTTTAAGTCTTTTTCCCACTTGTTAAATGGAATTCTTTTTTTGTTGTAGTTGAATTGTATTTTTCAAAATTTTGAAACCATTTTAACTTGTGGTGTTTAGTGATGTTCGTAATCCGTTCTGAGGTAAATATCCAAGAAGCAGATTACTGAACTTGGTCCTGATATGTGCTGGTTACGTATTTTAAGTCTTCAAAGACATTTGAGTGGGAGCGTACCTTCTTTTTAAAACAAATTTTTTTAACGTTTACTTATTTTTGAAAGAGAGAGCGTGAGTGGGGGTAGAGGCAGAGAGAGAGGGAGACAGAGAATCTGAGGCAGACTCCAGGCTCCAAGCTGTCAGCACGGAGCCCAGTGCGAGGCTCGAACCCATGAACCACGAGATCATGACCTGAGCCGAAGTCAGACACTTAACCAACTGAGCCACCCAGGTGCCCCTTAAGAACCGTATTTTTAAATGGAAAATGTGGGGCTGAGAAAATACTAGAAGTCCAGTCTCACAAGAAGGCATATGATACCTCTGTCTCTCCCACCACCAGCACTTCCAGTGGTCAGAAAGGAATGTTGCTGCTAACGTGGGCTGCGCAGCCAACGAAAGTGGGGAAACAGACAGTAGAAAGTGGCTGTTAGAAATCACTGAGCTTACACGACAATTTAGAGAAGCCTAGTTGAGTGTCACTGGAGCCACAGATGGGAGACCAGAGTTTTGCCCGGATTGCATCCTCCTCCTTCAGCCTCCTCAGTTTATCCGAATTCTGCCCTGTCTTCAGTCCTTGGTTATGCATCCTCTTAGCCCAGTGGTTCTCAACAGGGGACGGTTTTATCCCCAGGGGTATTTTGGCACTATCTGGAGATGTGTTTGGTTGTCATGACTACTGGCATCTAGTGGGTAGAGAGAGGCCAGGGATGCCGCTGAACATCCTGCAGTGCACAGGACGGCCCCCCCAACAAAGAATTCTCTGGCCCCAAATGTCAAGATGGCTGCTATTAAAAAATTCTGCTTTAACCCTCAATCCACCCATGTCCTTCTCATGTCCCTTCTTCATTCTGTGTTTGTTTATATAGGTATTAGCTCTGTGTGTGTGTGTGTGTGTGTGTGTGTGTGTGTGTGTGTGTGTGTGTGTACATACATAGACACCTTTAAATATAAAAATATTCAGCTTTTCACATTCTGCTGTGATTATATATGAACCAATATTGAGGATTGGAGGAATTTGGGAAGGTGAGATGAATGGGAACAAGTAATACAAATGTGACCATTATTCACTCTTTAGTGCATAAGTTCCTTGTAAACACAGGGACATCTTCAGTATACTTCACAGATAAGCCTTCTGTCTCTTGCCCCAACGTCTCAGGTCTGCATGGCAGTGGCCTTGCTGCCCTTGAGTGTTGCTTCCAGACCAGTTGTCTTCTCCCTTTTGCAGAACACTGTGCTACTTGGAGGTTTATGCTACTCAGTGTTACCACCCTACCACTTATCTTTATTTCCATTTCCTGCCTTCCTGCTTGGATGCTGTCCTCAGTGGCTTTATGCTCGCTGCCTCCATCACCTTTTTTTTTTTTTTTTATCATTAGAGAACATCTTGGTTCTCAGAAGCTTTAGCATCCATTTGGTCAAGGACCTCTCCGTTCCATGACCAAAAAAATACCAAGGACTTCGTCTTCATTCTGTATCAGACACCGGCTCCCTTGGTCATGTCAGCAGGGATTGTCACCGAGAAATCGTTGAAAAGAGGCACTTCCTAGGGAATGTCCCAGCACATGCCTCGGAAAGTTTTATCACCTTTTCCCATAATGGTTTGGTGTCGTTTTATTTGGATATAAAAAGAATGAGATCTTTTTTCTATTTTATTTTCTATTTGGCTGTTGCTAATGAACAGTGTTTGAGTATTCCGCATGTAGCCAGCTTGCTGAACCCTTGTATCAGCTCTGGTCACATAGACAATCTTACTTACCTGTACTGCCCTTCTACACAGGGCTGGGACCTCTGATGCAATGTTGGGAGGAGGGAAAAAATCCAAATCCCGGGTTCCCTGTTGAGTATCCATGATCCTTACGATAGGTGTGGGATAGGTACAGTTTACCAAACGAAGGAAGTTTCCACCTATCCCCAGTGTTACTAAGAAATGTACGAATCGTTCACTGTTTGTCCAAAGCACCCTAACCTGGTGTTGCCTCCACCACTTAATGGATCCCTCTAATGTCACAGCCACCTTCGTGTTACCAAATCTACCAGAAACCTTTCTGCCTTCATCTTACTTTTCCAAAACGTGACACAAGGGACTCTCCTTTGGTCTTTTGCATCTGTTCCTCCACTAAATCTCTGCTTGTCGGTTTCTCAGGATCGGTCCTCGGCTGTGTGTCTTCTCTCCCTGCATGATTTCATCCCTGGTCCTGGAAACCATCACATTTCCATCCCAACACTGGTCTCTCCAATGCCAGTCTCTTATCTAGCTGCCCTCTAGACATTTCTCTTGGGCATCTCCATCTTACACAATGCTCACACAATAACTTCACCCAACCAACCCTTCTTAGTCCTTCCCTTCATGATCCCGGTAGCTCAAGTCAGAGGCCTCTCCCTCACCCCTTCTATCCTGTTCATCAGCAAGTTTTATCAGTTCCTTCAGAATAGGTCTCAGATCCACCCTCTTCTCTCCACCTCCACCACTTTAGTCCAAGCTACCAGAATCTCTTGCCTGGACAACTGTAAGCCTACCTCCAGACTTGGCCCCCTTTGTTCTCCAAGAAACTGCCAGGGGCACCTTTTTAAAATACAAATTATAGGTGGGAATGCAAGCTGGTGCAGCCACTCTGGAAAACAGTATGGAGGTTCCTCAAAAAACTAAAAATAGGACTACCCTATGACCCGGCAATTGCACTACTAGGTTTTTATCCAAGGGATACAGGTGTGCTGTTTCGAAGAGACACATGCACCCCATGTTTATAGCAGCACTATCAACAATAGCCAAAGTAAGGGAAGAGCCCAAATGTCCATCGATGGATGAATGGATAAAGAAGATGTAGATATATACAATGGAGTATTATTCAGCAATCAAAAAGAATGAAATCTTATCATTTGCAACTACATGGATGGAACTAGAGGGTATTATGCTAAGTGAAATTAGAGAAAGACAAATATATGACTTCACTCATATGAGGACTTTAAGAGACAAAACAGATGAACATAAGGGAAGGGAAACAAAAATAATATAAAAACAGGGAGGGGGACAAAACATAAGAGACTCAAATATGAAGAACAAACAGGGTTACGGGAGGGGGTGTGGGAGGGGGGATGAGCTAAATGGGTAAGGGGCAGTAAGGAATCTACTCCTGAAATCCTTGTTGCACTATATGCTAACGAATTTGGATGTAAAATTTAAAAAATAAAGTTAAAAACTAAAAAATGAATAAAATTTAAATAAAATTTTAAATTAAAAAAATTTAAAAAAAAAAAGAAAAGAAACTTGGGAAAGGCTTAGCTCAGGGACACCCAGAAACTCTCTGGGAGCATCTGAGGTAGAGAGGAATTCACTAAAAACCCTTTCAATAATTTCAATAAATTTTACATTGAAAAAGGACAAACAAAATACAAATTATAGGGTGGCTCAGTCAGTTAAGCGTCTGACTTTGGCTCAGGTGATAATCTCACGGTTTGTGGGTTTGAGCCCCACATCGGGCTCTCTGCTGTCCACGCAGATCCTGCTTTGGATCCCCTGTCTCTCTCTCTCTCTCTCTCTCTCTCTCTCTCTCTCTCTGCCCATCCCCTGCTCGCGCTCTCTCTCTCAAAAATAAACAGAAAGTACAAACTATATCAGGTCAACCCTCTTCAAAGCCCAAAACAGGTTTGTGTCACAGTTGGAATAAAATCCAGACTCTTTGCCCTCCTTCCCTGTGGCTCCCTGTGCTTCAAACATATGGCCTTTGACTCTTCACATGCTGTGCTCTCTCATGCTTTCAGGCTGTGGCAGATCTTCCCTCTGCCTGGAACGCCATTTCCTCTGCCTTCTCAGGTCAGACCCCTACTCATCTTAAAAGTCCCAGATGTCCTCTGCTCAGTCAGGGGTTCTCTCTTCCCACTGAGTTCCCCTCCCCATGACTCGATTGGAGCACGCTGACCTCCATGGAACTCTCCTGAGCTCCTGTTCACTTATTAGCTTGTTTCTTGCCTGTGTCCTTCATTCGACTGTAAGTTCCATGAGGGCAAGGACTTTCGTGTGCAAGGACAGTGCCTGGCACGCGGTAGACGCTCCGTGACGTTGAGAGGATGGATGGGTGGGTGGGTGGATGACGTTTGAAGAAAATGAAAGATGGGAGGATCGCTCGAGTCACACACAAGTAGAGCGAGCTGCAAGCAGCCACTCTCACACAGGTTACCTTTTCTGTCTCCGCAGAGCATAGTGGAAGTGGCTGTGTGCCTGTGTGTTTTCGTGAGAGAAGGAATGGAGAACTGGGTGAAATTCTAAAGGTGTTGTGGCCTGGTGCTAAGGGCCAGTAGAAAACAGTAGAGTAACTAAGGGCACTTTACTTGGAACCTAACTACGTGTGGTAGAGAAGCGTTAGGAGGGAAAGCCCCCTCAGTTCCGCCCTAGGATGACCACAGAGTGGATCATCCAACCCAGGTCACTGTCGAGAAGTGAAGGGGACGCTGCTATTTATAACCCGGGGTGGGGGGACAACAAGTGTAAACTGGGACTATCCTAGGCAAACTGGGACATATAGGCACCCTACTTTTAATTAACCCAAGTACACGCCAGTGACTCCACCCCAAGTTCAAGAAAGCTGAGCGAATACTGTTTGAGTATGGATTGTCGGATTTGAAGATTATAAAGTTGGTCACTGAGTGACAGCTGAGCAAACACTTCAAGGAGGTGATGGTTAGCCATGCAAGTGTCTGGACGAAGAGGGGGAGAAACCGCCAGGGGTGGTCCTAAAGCAGGAGTGTGCTTGTGCAAGGAGCCCGTGTGGCTGGAGCAGAGTGAGCAAGGGGGAAAGGGGTCGGAGTCAGAGAAGCATCTGGGTGCAGATCGCGTGGGGCCCGAGAAGCCATTTGTAGGGACTTGGGCTTTTATTCTCAGTAAATCGGACGCACCGCAGGCTTTGGAGTCAAGGACAGACCTCATTCTGCCCTACTGAAATGAACTGTGGAGGAACAGAGCTGGAGGCCAGTTAGGAGGCTCCTGCAATAATTCAGGCCAGGAAATAACGGTGTCTCGGAGCTGGAGGCAGCAACAGGGCAGTGAGAGGTTGTCAGACTCTGCTCGTACTCTGAAGATGGAAATTTGAGATTTCCTCATGGATTGGCTGTTGGCTGGCAGAGAAAGGAGTCGAGGATGACTCCTGGGCTTCTCAGCCGCTGGGATGGGAACGCTGTGAGTGAAGCAGGTCAGGGGGGCTCGGTAGTTCGTTCAGATGCCGGATGGGCCCTCGGGTGAGGGACTCTGGCGTGTGGGGTGGAGCCAGATCTGTAAGTCACTGGCGTTTAAGTGGCACTGGATCAAGAATTAGTGGGCTCTGTCCAAGATGGATCCAAACAAGGAAAGAGAACAATTTTTCCTCCTATTGATACTCTTCGGTTTTCGTTTTTTCCTCACCCCACATAAATAAGTGCTATCTCTTCTACCTTCGTGGGAAAAAATTACAATTTTTTTACTAAATCAAGTCACTTAAAAGGTAGGATGGGAGCATATGTGTTTTGAGGTACTCTGGAGGGAATGCCTTTGTAAAATGAGAAATCATTGAAGTCACCACGCGAACAATGACTCCCTTTCCCTTTCTCTTCACCTCGTTTTTTATCCTGAAAGTGAATCCTGGGTTTTATAAACGAGGTTGACTTGCACTGAGGAGTCTTTGTGCCAGCAGCCAGCCGGGGACACTTCTTCCCCTAGGTGGCACCACCGGCCTGTGCTGCCTCGGTCCCCTGCTCCGAGGCATCTCACGGGTGGCTTCTCTCAGCAAAGCCGGCCACTCTTGGTCCTTCTCCCTTCCTGGGAATTGAGGCAGGGAGAGAAGGAGCCAGAAGTAAACAAACCTAACACCGCAGGTGGGGGACAAAAATCTCTTTCACCTGCTGGCCATTGGGGTCCTGGTGCAGGAACTTGGGAGTCCCGCTGGCCAAGGACACTCCCTGTATCTGTCCTCGGTGAAAACAGCAGAAGCAAAGCCCCAGAGCCAGGGGGACCAGGGTTACGACCACCTCTGAGCGGCTACTGCCAAGCCCCCTGGAAGCTGTCAGTCCGGCTCCCACCCCCACCAGCTGGTGGCACAGGGAGAACCGGCCTGAGCCGCAGAGGATGAGGCAACAGTCACGGTCCCCCCTACTTTTCCCGTCAGGGACACTTGGAGCCCGGGAGGCCCCTCGTCTTCACTCCAGACCCTATATATTTCAGAGTCCCCAGCTGCCCACAGAGCAAGGGCAGCGGGGGCTGCTTGTATGCTCCCTGTCACACGTCCATGGACCTCAGCGGATGGGGCCCCAAGCAGTGAGGGCTGAGGGCTGTGGCAGCAGCCGGGACACGGAGATCGAGGAAAGACACATGGCGAGAGCTGTGCCTGAGCCCTAGCCTTGCTTCCCCAGGGACAGGACCCCTGCCTTGGACTCCATATATACCCCGGCGCCTCTGGTGTGAGAGCCATGGTAAAGGAGCACCTGACAGACGGACGTAAAACTCTTCAGGACCTCGGCCAGTGTGGAGGACAAGGCCCCGGCTGCGTGTGCTGCACAACATCCACCCTCCCCACCGTTCACCCTGTTCCAACAAGTTAGAGCAAAGGAAACTAGTGAGACGGGGTCCTTCCTGTCTCAGCACAGGCAGCACGCAGACGTGTTCGAGAGGCCTGAAGCCATTGCAGAAACAAGGGACTCTGGCAGGAGAAGTAAAAGCCAGGCTTGTGCTTTGAACATGCAGCCCCCCTGGAGCCTTTAGTTATTTAAGAGAGAGAGTAGGGGGGAAGCAGAGAAAGAGGGAGACTGAGGATCTGAAGCGGGGGGCCCGTGCTGAGTGGAGAGAGCACGACCTGAGCCAAAGTCGGGCACTTAAGCGACTAAGCCACCCAGGCACCCCCCTCAGGAGCCTTTTAGATACAAGACAAGATGAAATCAGAAACTATAGAATGAGAGAACACGCCAATACTGAGAGCAAAGAGCAAGCTATGCTGGCTATTTATACACATACACACACACACACACACACACACACACACACACGTATGCACGTATGCACACACACACACACACACTGCATTTCTACCTTGCGAAGAGAAGCAAAGTCACCAGGAGCTGAGGCCCACAGTGCAGATGAAATAGAACTCACAGCCCAGCTAGTCTTTACATGTGTGCCTGGTCGGACATGGGCCTGGGGCTGGGACACAATGGGATGCGGAGCCAGGACCCCAGGCACACCATCCCCCAGGGCCCCAGGCACACCACCCCCCAGGCCCCTAGGCCTGCATCTTCAGGGAGAGAACCAGCAGCACCCTGCAACCAGCATGGCTCCAGACTTGCTGGAGACCGACTGTATGCGTGGGTCGTCACCCAGCCTGCTTTCCAGTCCCCGTGCGTAGCTCAGAGCCTGACGACGCGCAGATTGGCCGAGCCCTGAGGAAGGGCGCTCTGGCAGGTGCGAGAATTCGGTTCCGCGTGCTGCTGTGTGCCCATCATGTGAGCTCCCGGAGGTGAGCCCGGGCCCACCAGTGCGTTCCTGCTGCACATGGTGAGTGGAGACAAGACCTCCAGCTGGAAGGATAATGGCGGAGTGAGGACAAACCAAGTCACGAAGGATACGGCCGTGTTTAGCCCCTTTGAGCTATTTTTTAATTTTTTTAAGTTTATTTATTTGAGAGAGACAGAGACAGCATGAGCAGGGGAAGGGAAGAAAGAGGCGGGGAGAGAGAGAGACTCCCAAGCAGGCTCTGCACTGTCAGCACTAGCCGGATGCAGGGCTCGAAGTCACGAAACTATGATATAACAACCTGAGCCAAAACCAAGTGTCGGACACTTAACCGACTGAGCCACCCATGCGCCCCAGCCCCGTGGAGCTTTCTTAATGACATTTTTAGAACACATAGGAGGAAGTCCTCTTTACATGGGTGCAAAGCAACGCCAGCAACTTTTCTCCAGGACGCAGTAGAGGGTAAAAATAGAAAGACTCGTAAAACCAGAAATGTCAACTATAGACAAAAACCACCATAAGCTCTTGTACACTGACTTACTAACTATGCTTTAAAGTACATATGCAGGGGAAAAATAAGTCATTCCATTAAAATGCTCATAGTGTTCATACCAAGATGGTGAGGTGATGACATAAATGTGGTGGAATATTCTGCAGCAGTGAAACAAACTCCCAATAGACACAGACTAATCTCACAGCTATGTTTTTGGGGAAAAAAGACAGCAAACAATGCATGCTATATAATTCCATGTATATGATGTTCAACAAACAGGCCTAATCTATGATGATAGAGGTCAGAACAGTGGTTACCTTTGGAGGGAGTAGCTCCTAAGAGGGACACTGGGGAGTGTACTAGGGTGCTGGAATATTCCCCATTTTTATCTGGGTTGTGCTGACCCAGACGCACACATATGTAAAAGTTCACTGGACTGTACACTTAATAGGTTATTACAAGTGGCTTATTAACATAAACCAAGGGTACGTGAAGTAATATTTGAGGAGACTGTAGTGGCCATCCAGGCGTGTCCATGCATACATGACTGTTCCTCGTTTGGGTAGCATTGTTCTGGGTGGATCATGAACTTGATATGGTGGGTCCATGAAACTATCATTTATGCCATTTTGTAAAACGATTCAGAAGATACCCCTGGAAGTGAGCACCGTGGAGTTCACAGAAATGTAGGGTCACAACCAAGGGACCTTAAGAAATCTAAGAAAACACGAATGGCACATTGGCACTACATACACATATCAAACCATTATGTTGTATGCCTGAAACTAATATAATATTTTATGTTGATTATATCTCAATTAAAAGAAACTTAAAAAATAAAAAGCATGATGAACTCTACCCCTGCTCCGAGTGCCAAGGGAGGGTGACACATGAGGCCTCCTGGGACTTTTGTATACACCTTAGAGTGAACCCAGCTCCTGAGCTGAGCCAGGTGTTTCTGCTGCCTGTAAGAATGCCACCGATACATCCAACCTCTTTCCCTCATCCCGAGCCTCCTCTGCATGGGGCAGGAGCTACACGGATCCCGGACCCACAGCCCAGCCTACCTTTGTGGCCAATCCCTGTTTGTCTTGTCTGATGGGACTCCCTCTTGGCCGCCAGCCCAAGCGTACTGGGGAGACTCAAAATATCTGGGTTGCCTGGGACTGCTCCCTTGAAATCCGTGGACCTGTGACCTAGGTTCACAGGAGGATTCTCAATGACCTCAGCCATGCGGGAGTTTACCAACAGAGGAGCTATTCTGCTCCCGGGAATGGCCAGAGGAATTCTGGCTAATGGACCACAAGCCGTATTTTTTCAAATCAAAGCTATCAGGAGCCAGAGGCTTCTGCAGAAAGCTAGGACACCCGAGGACTCCGTGCAGTGGTACCAAGCAATGAACCTGCCTCACAGTGCAGGACAGCAAGGAGATTTCATGTTCAACCTTGTCACAGTGGAGGGGAGGGAAAGAGGTCTCTGAAAACGTGAGCCGTATGTTCGTCACCATACAGGTCTGCAGTCTGAATTCACACTACCGATGTGGTCTGAAAAACAAAAAGCCCTACAGCCGGAGAATTGTAAGTGGTTCCCAGGTGCCCAACCAAAGTGACTGCAGCCCTCTCTGGAAGGGCTTGCCTTCAATTAAATAAGATGCATCCTAACATCAGAGATACTCACAGAATGAGCACTGGCAAATCCATGGACTTGGCTGGCTCTGATTGTGGGAAGCGTCAGGAGGCAATACAGTGTACTGAAAATTGAAAGTGCTTGAGTGTCTCTGAATATGTGTGACCGCTCCGGTCCCTCCGGTCCTCCGGGACTACCTCTGTCCTTACAACACGGAGCAGACAGCAGCCAGGCTGCAGGAAGCCGAGAGAGTGGCTTTCTCCTTGAGTAGGTGCCAGCGAGGAAATTCCTCTGTGGATTAAATTTGCATCAAGAAGCCAGCAGAGGAGAGAAAAAGCAGAGCACATGGCACAGGGAAAAGACGTGCACTGAGGACAACTGAGCAGGAAGAGGTGTGGACGGGACACACAAGTCAGGGCTCGGCTGTGGCACGGCTGCAGGGCGGTGAGAAGTGAGCGTGTGGAAACACCAAGTCCACAGACACGCCCCTCGATTCTTCTGAAAGGGACTCCTTTGCTTTTCCTACAGGGAGGGGACATGAAGGTCCCTGGAGGGATCATACCCTATCTGGGAACCCACTGAAAAAGCCCTGAAATGATTAAATGCAAGACAGGAGAGAATTATAGGTTAGCTGGCCTGGACCGTGTGAGTCAGAGAAGAGTTCCAGTCAAGGAAGGGTTGCTTTTCCCCACCTTTTCCTTTTTTTTCTTTTTTTTGCTTGCAAAGAGGTTTGCATAGAGGAGATAGGCTCCAAGATGGGTCTCAAAGGATGAGAGTGCTGTCTGATGCCCATGGCCGTTAACTCTTTATTGCCCGAGCGGGATGCTGTGCCCAACGATGCAGCTGTGGGCTTCTCGGTGAGCCATCCATGGCACCCTCGCTTCTGGAGCCTCCCCTCACTGCCTCTGGGCAGCTTCAAGCCCTGCCCGCAGGCTGCCCCACCTGCAGGGGATGTGAAGAGTGTGGTCTCAGCAGCTACCCCTCCCTGCAGCAGGCCAGAGGAAACGCCCATGTTTGAGGGCCTGCCCCAGGAGGACCCCAAGGAGGAGGCAGAACACGCCATAACACACAGGCCAAGTGATGGAAGGCCCGGTGCCCACAGAGGGCACCCAGGTCCCACAGGAAGCCAGCCCAGGGCTCCAGCCAGGGTTCTTTCTCCCCAACACTGAATCTGACCCTCCAAGTCCTAAACGTCTGCCAGGCCTCATTCTCCAAATATTTAGTGAGCATCTTCACATAACAATAAAAACAGAGAGAAGGGTCATTATCAGTAACATTAGCCCACACAGATGCAGAGGCTGTGATTGGCCAAGAGAGGCACGTTAGAGACCTTTCCTTGCTGTTCACATGGAATCCCGTCATCCGAAGCCTGACAGGCCTAACCTCCACTTCACCTGGGGACCCTGAGACCCAGAGAGGGAAGTGATTTGCCCTAGATCACGGCTCCCATCAACAGCCGTGCTGGCAAGTCAAGCCCCACACAGCGTGGTGTTTTATCTCTTTTTCTTGCTGTTTTGTAAATTCTCAAAGCTCATCCCCTGACCTCCCAGGATGCCTTTTACAGCCGAGCACAATAAGCTGAAATATAGCCCCAGAAGTTCCTAAAAGGAATCTACAGAGCCCTCATTCCTGAAATTTCCTAAGTCTCTCCTCCCAGAACATTCCAACCCCAGACATCCCTTCTCCCCAAACATGCCAACTCTAGATTTTTGGCATTAAAACTTTAATAAGGTCTATCTACTTCCAGACGAGCCTGATCCTGCTCTGCCCAGAAACGTCAACCCGATTTCTGTCAAGCCTAGTGTTAAAAAGAAAACCGTAGGCCCAAAATGGTGTCACTTACGTTAAGGCCCCAAGCCAGAAAACCAAGGCTTAACACATAAGCTAACTGCAGTTAGGGTTAACCCCCCAGGAATGTAACCCCCAGGGATGTAATCTTTAACCAGTCAACACGGGAATTTCCCCATCAGCACTAGGAAATTTACTGATAGACAGACCCTTTACTGATGGTTCCCCTTAGGAGGGTGACCTTGCCAAAATCATGAATTCTTTACCAATAATTCCTTTTTTCTGTTCCCTCTCTACCTTTAAAAACCTTTCCTTTCCCGTAGCCCTTTGAAACTCTCCCTACTTGCTAGATAGGATGCTGCCTGATTCAGGAATTCGATTTTTAATTTTTTTTAAAGATTATTTATTTGTTTTCAGAGAGCATGTGAGTAGGGAAAGGGCAGAGAGAGAGAGAGAGAGAGAGAGAGAGAGAGAGAATCCCAAGCAGGCTCCACACTATCAGCCCGATGTGGTCCTTGAACTCACGAACCATGGTATCATGACCTGAACCTAAATCAAGAGTTAGAACTTAACCAACTGAGCCACACAAGCACCCCATGAGTTCAACTTTTTAATGTTTACTTGGTTGAATTTTTGTTATTTAACACACTGGCTGGCAGTGACAAAATCCAAAATGAATTTCTTGGAGGCATTTGGGGACAATGAGAACACAGGCACAGTACCCTGTAAACCCGGTAAGTTCACTGTCTTCCTTGCCATTTCCTAGGGGCTGTGAGTTCCTCTTGGTTCCCAGCTCTGCTCTTTCTGCATCCAGGTGCCTGATATAACTGACTTTCCTTTACAGGGCAGGTCAGTTTACACTGGCAGATGGGTCTGCCCCAAGCCCAGCTGAGCTGGTGTATTTGCCCAGAGCCCACATGAGCTGGCAGAAGGGTCCACCAGAGCCATGCCCCCAGTCTTTCAGACCACAGGACCCTGGGGTGGAAAACCCCAGTCCTTAGCTCTGTCCCTGAATTCCACACTGGGAACCGTTGGTGGTAGCTGTAGTCTTCCATTTTGTTTGGAATCAACCCACAGTCCTCATTCCTTGGGGTTTGCGGATTCAATCCCTCCCCCAGTCCAAGTTTCCATGGGAATTGGTGCTGGCGCGCACAGCGCCTCCTTGTGGCCAGGACTCAGTTGACATCTCTTGTTTACTGCCAATATGTTAAGATGTACATGTTTCTTTGTCTTCTTTTGTGTAGATAAGGGCTATTGCTAATGGGGATCTCGGAGGTCAGAAAGCTGAAAAAGTTGGCGGGCACTGGTCAAGAGTTTAAAGGCTATTAGAGCTCAACACTTCAAGAAGACTCTCATAGTGGGATAAATTGGTCACGGAACAGGTTGGATTGGACTAGGTCACCAGCCAACCTCAAGAAAACTTCCGAGCAACGAGGTACGCTCTAAAACGTGCACGATCCCCAATCCAACAGCGATCCCTTGTAGGCATTAGTCTGGCGCCACAAAACTCCAAGTCTTCGCTAACAGGATCCTTAAATTCTAAAGGGCCAAGCGCGCCACCTTCCAGCACACCTGCTTATTTTACATCTAACAACTACAGTCCCGGAAGTGGTGGGTCATCTTGCAAAAACAGCAAAATCTCACTCAGCTTGTTTCATGTCCTGAAGAACGTGGCAACTGTCAGGCTGGGGGCCCCAAAATATGGCTGGACAGAAATGTGAGTTAATTCCATTTTGCAGCTAGGGTCCTCCCAAACTACTGCCAGCCCTCGGGGGAATTAAGCCCTAGCAATAAAATGGTCAAGGGGAATGTTCCAATTAGATAAGATCACTTCAGCACTTGAAACAGAACAGGAAAACTGTTTTAATTGGCAAGCAGAAGCCTCCAAAAGGTTTCAACATTCCAAAGCAGTCTCCAAAGAACTGGAAGATTCATTACAGAAGGCTAATGAAATATTAAAGATGGAAGAGGTGCCTAAAACAAAAGACTCTAAGACCAAAATCCTACTGCTCCCCTCTTTCCTGCTTGAGTGCTCATTCAACTAACCCTTTGTCTTTTCCCACCCTGAAAAGTCTACACAGCTGCAAACAAAAGTCCGCCAAGTTAATGGCCTTACAGATACCCCTGTGTCTACCTTCAGAGAAGGGCCCCTATAAGGGACCCTTCCAGAATGGATGAAATTAAGGAATCACCTGGGAAACTGCTATGTTATTCCCTTAAAAAGCCAAGGGGTAACTGGTAGAGCACAGAACCAGCAAAGGCTGAAAATTCTTACTGGAATTGGCTCTTCTGAGTCTTTGTCTGTAATGCCCAGTTGAGAGAGGAAAAGAAAACTTCACACTGTCCCTTGCTTTCCAAATCCAGACCTATTGGTTATTGATCTTTTCTGCACCAGAGAAGCCACTGACTTCTTGCTCACCTCATTTGCGTAATCTGGCTCGGCTTCCTGCCTGCCTGGGACGCACAGGTTCTTTCTTTGCCTCTCACCGGGAGTGACTCTAGATTTGGGAAGGTGAGTATCATTTGCACCCTCTTGGGAGAGCCCTCTGACACCAATATTTAATTGGGTTATTCAATACTTCCAGAACTATTTAAAATCACAAGTATGGGGGCGCCTGGGTGGCTCAGTCGGTTAAGCGTCCGACTTCAGCTCAGGCCACCATCTCACGGTCCGTGAGTTCGAGCCCCACGTCGGGCTCCGGGCTGACGGCTCAGAGCCTGGAGCCTGCTTCCGATTCTGTGTCTCCCTCTCTCTCTGCCCCTCCCCTGTTCATGCTGTATCTCCCTCTGTCTCAAAAATAAATAAACGTTAAAAAAAAAAATTTTTTTTTTAAATAAAAAATAAATAAATAAATAAATAAAATCACAAGTATGTAGCCAGAGGGAAAGAAGCAAATTGAAAATAATGTCACTTAATTTCTTTGAGGAATTGAAAGCAACTGTCCTCATCTTACTCACTTTTGCAAAATGAGAAAGTCATCTCTGAGAGGCAATTCAAAATCCACCTATTCCTTTCCCAACCCCCAAACTTCTGTTTAGCTCAGAAGGCTTATTACAAACTCTTGGCCTTAGGAAACCAAAGTCCTTCAAAGAACTTTCATTTCCCTCTTTGTCCCTTGAAGATATAAACCTTGTCATGTCAGTGAAATGTAAACACATTTACAATGAGACTACAGGGGGGCAAAGGGGATTTTGCACCCAAACTCCAACACAGCTTCCTTAAGATTAATTCCTGGGGCAAATACAAATCTTAAAAATTTGGGCGCCTGGGTGGCTAAGTTGGTTGAGCATCTGACTTCAGCTCAAGTCATGATCTCACAGTCTGTGGGTTGGAGCCCCACATCGGGCTCTGCGCTGACAGTGTGGAGCCTGCTTGGGATTTTCTCTCTCCCTCTCTCTCTCTGCCCCTCTGCCGCTCACGCTCTCTCTCTCTCAAAAATAAATAAACATTAAGAAATCTTCTCCACAGATATTAGTAACTATGGGGTCTTTGCATGTCTGCATGTTTATGCATGTGTCCAAATATAAATTTGGATATCTATCTATATGTTGCAAATAGGAGTTATTTTTCTACCTCTGGATGATATTGCTAAAATTCATTTGTGTAGGGGTGCCTGGGTGGCTCAGTCGGTTAAGCGGCCGACTTCGGCTCAGGTCATGATCTCGCGGTCCGTGAGTTCGAGCCCCGCGTCGGGCTCTGTGCTGACAGCTCAGAGCCTGGAGCCTGTTTCAGATTCTGTGTCTCCCTCTCTCTGACCCTCCCCCGTTCATGCTCTGTCTCTCTCTGTCTCAAAAATAAATAAACGTTAAAAAAAAATTTTTTTTTAAATAAAATTCATTTGTGAAAGAGCTCTATTTAGTTGGTTTGAAGGCAAGTGCTTGCTAGGATTGGACATTCTAAAAGTCTCAGAAAGATAGAAACTAACCCAAGTGTTTTTTCAAGTTCATGTGATCTGGGAAAATAGTCGGTTCTTTAATTAAGACAGATATTCTTTAAAGTTTCAGCATTAAAATGTAAACTTTTATTCCTTCTGGGTTTACTGAAAGTCAAATAAATCGATATTATCTGTTACAAAATTCTTTAAAAAAAAAAAAAAACAGCTGGAGAGAATGATTGACCTTGACGTTTTGTGAAGATTTTATGGGTAACCTAAGCATAATTTTTACAAACAAGTAGATTGAATAGATGTAAATAAAATTAAAATTTTGGGCAAACTTTCTTATTTCTCAAATAATTTTTACACCCAATGTGGGGATCGAACTCACAACCCCAAAGTCATACCCTCTACCAACTAAGCCAGGCAGATGCCCCTGAGTAGACTTTTAAATTGTCTCCCAAATCTTTTTGGTAACCCAAAACTTTAAAAGTTTTGCTGAGTTAAGTGATGAGTCAGTTAAAGTCATTAAATATCTAGATCACTTCCAAATAAGATAAAATACTGAAACGTTAATTACTGAACACAGGTTTATCTACTTTTGGCTTCCTTATTACAGAGAAACTAAAGATAAATTTGGGTCTGTTAGCAAACGTGTTCTGTGCTTTGTTGGAAGATTATGCTATGAAGAAGCACATGTTTCTAGAAATTATGAAATGTATTCCTAAATTTGCCATCCTAAAGAATGCTAGTGTAACAGACAGTTCACAATTGCTTACTTAGTCACTTTCACTAGGAATTAAGTTTCCTAAGAGTTAAGAATTCTAATAACTGTAACTAAGACCACTGGAAATAAGGGAGACATCTCTGCATACAAGACAATAGGATGTGTGTTTTCAGTACAAAAAAGTACGAGGAATGGACATACATTTTTGTTGAGGGAAAAGAAAGTAATTGTGTCCTAAAGTGAGGCTGGTTGTTTAAAAAGGAAAAATGTAGGACAAAATCTGAATGTCAGAAAGGAAGTTGTAAGGCTTGTGGAAAAGGAATCTTTGGAAAGAAATTTTAATATGTGATCAGGCTGATTTTCATCAAGGCGGCAGCGGCTGAATCTATAGGATTTGTGCGTAAGTGGATAATGCCCATCTTGCTTCTGCGAAACTGGCTCCTGATTGCCAGACTTTTGCCACCACCCCCCACCCCCGAATCAGAGAAATGAAGGTGGACGAATAGTGGCTGTAAATTAAATGAACAGTCCCCGCTACGGGGCAAACCCAGTCGGCTGCTTGGTTCTTCCTGACTCCCTGCAAACCCCATTGTTTGGTTGCTACATTCCTTCACCCATAGGGCACCCATAGGGCACTTAAGACCATTCCAATGATAAACAGCCATTGGTGGGGAGACTGCCGTAATATTGCAAAAACAGTCGGTCAGCAACGTCTGCCTCGTCAGGTCCATAATGCTGGAAAAACTGATTCTGACGTCCTCCTTACGGACCTTTGTACACCCGCAGCTGAACTTTCTTCAGTTGTCACTTGGTACGGGTTACCAGTATGTCCCCATTTTTGTCTGCATCGTTGCTGGATGGGTTGAAGCTTCTCCCTGGTTGAAAAAACAAAAAAAAAAAAAAAAAAAAAAAAAAAAAAACACCATGGAAAAAAAAATTCTGTTAGAAAATATGTTTTCTGCTTGGAGTATACCTTCTATGGTGTCCAGGGATCAGGACATCCACCTCACGGGGCAAGTCATACACACTTGAATGAAAACCTTGCAAACTTCTTGGAATTCTTGCCTCGTGTTGGTATGACCAGCCACCGTCAATCTCTAACGTCTTATGCTCAAGCCTGTCACCGTCAGGTTAAAGAAGCCTTTCTGATCTCAATTCAAAGGATTCTGTTGGTCATCGCTTACAGCCTTGTAATTAGGTATACTGGAAACGTCATCAAAGGAAGACAGCCCTCGAACCCCACCGGCAGGAACCTTTGCAAGCACTCCTGACCACCGATACTGCTGCAAAACTGGAAGGTATTGGGCTTTGGGTCCAGTTCACACAGCTGAAGAAAGCTTCACCTAACACCTAACACCTGGTTCTGTGCAGACGCTAGAGGCCCCCAAGCCGAAACTGACCCGGAAGAGAAGTAGCTGACATCAAGGTAGACTCCCCAAGACTACAGATCAAGACTTCGTACTTTCGAGCAACATGAAACCCTTTCTCCTGTGTGTCCTTTCCTTTAATCTGGCATTGTCCTGGAAAGATAATACCCTCATCTCTCTCTCCCAGGCCATCGCTAACGAGGAATAACCTCTGGAATTTAGAACAGCTTTTTATTTCAGCCTGTAGGAAAAAAGCAAAACAAGACCCCTCACTGGTTGACTCTCCATCATTGATACTGTTGAGTTAGAAGGGACCCTCCAGGGGCTTTCATGATTCAGGATTCACTCCTTTTGGCAGATCCCTACTTCTTTCATCAGGGATAAATATAAATGAGGCTATGATCAGAAACTCCTCTTTAATTCTTGAAATTATTGCAGAACCCACTACCAAAGCGATAGCTGCCCAGCTAAGACCCTGAGACTCTCTGGCCAAAGATGCTCTTGATAATTGAATAGCCCTCGATTATCTTTTTTTTTTTTTTTTTAACGTTTATTTATTTTTGAGACAGAGAGAGACAGAGCATGAACGGGGGAGGGGCAGAGAGAGAGGGAGACACAGAATCGGAAGCAGGCTCCAGGCTCTGAGCCATCAGCCCAGAGCCCGACGCGGGGCTCGAACTCACGGACCTCGAGATCGTGACCTGAGCTGAAGTCGGACGCTTAACTGACTGAGCCACCCAGGCGCCCCCCCTCGATTATCTTTTTAGCTGGACAAGGAGGTATCCGCTGTACCCCACACCGTTTGCTACGGCCTGGATTAACCCTTCTGGGGAAATCGAAAGTCTATTACATAAGACCACAGAGCAAACCACTTGGCCTAAAAGAGTGACTCCTTCAGCAGGGTCTTTCTTTGACTTATTCCATTCTGTTTGGTTTGGGTCTTGGGGACCATGGCTCTGAAGTGCACTCCAAACATTGGGAATTATCCTGCTTACAGTGATCATAGTAAGCCCCCTGGTGCATTACATACTCTCAAAGCTTTAAATGCATGTTCACAGCTGCTGACCACTAAGCAAATTCTCTAAGGCTGGAGTGTCAGAAAAGGAACAAAGAGGACAGCCGACTGAAAAATTATGAACCTAAGGTTGCGACCTGTGAATATCACAGAGATTAAGCAAAAAAAATGTCATGACCTGTGAATACCACACAAAAGTTGACCAGAAATGCAGCTGAGAGTGGCTCTAATGCCTTGAATCTTGATTATATCTCTCGGTTAAGCTGCGAGTCTGATCCAAGGGGGTAATTGTTAAAAAGAAAACCGCGGGCCCCAAATGGCATCACTTAGGTTAAAGCCCCAAGCCAGCAAACCAAGGCTCAACACCTAACCTGACTACAGTTTCAACCTCCTGACATGTAACATTTAACAGTCCACGTGGATTTCCTGGTCAGCACTAGGAAGTTTACTGACAGACCCCACCTAAAATAATGGTTTCTTTGCTAATAATTTCCTTTTGTTCCTGGTCCCTCTTCATATTTAAGAACCTTCCTTTTCTGTAGCCCTCTGGAGCTCCCCTTTACTTGTGAGCTGGGACGCTGCCACTAATAAAGACAGTTAGATCTTTAATTGACTCAGCTGATTTTTTGTTATTTAACACTAGGAAAACCGAAGCTTGTGTGGATTTCTCTTTGTGGTCCCTAACTCCGGGCATGTCACCTTCTGAGCTGCTTTGAGACAGCCCCACCCCACTCCAGGGCCCCCAGACAGCAGAGGGTGTTTGCCACCCCCTTGGGGGGAAGGGGGGGGGAGAAAATCCTCCCCCAGGAAGGACAGGACAGGTAAAGGAAACATTACACCTCAGGTTTCCTGACTTGAGATAGGGGAGGAGGAGAGATGGGCAAAGGTGAAAGCCGCTGAGGGCATCGAGGCAGAGAAGGGAGCAGAAGGTGGGGGGAGGTTCTGCCGAGTGGGGTCAGAGGTGAGGCTTCCCAGGAACCACCCCTCCCTGGCATCCTATGGGGGGGGGGGAGGGGGCAAAGTGGCTGAAGTCAGAGGTCCTCTCCGAGCACACTGCTCCTTCAGAGGCCAGAAATGAAGGCATCCTGTCCCGTCCCACCACCCCCCCCCCCCCACCTGTCACTCTCTCTACTGTCCCTGGGGCAACGGACTCCTGAGCTCAGAGGCCTCTGGGACAGTAGCGGGTCCCCTAGGTGGCAGGTAGGCTGTTAGACAATGACTATAGGTCCTGTCCAGTCCCCTCTGCCGTTTGCATCAGACCACCCCAAAGTGGGGGGTACGCGGAGGGTGGGACCTCCCGGAGAGAGTGGGAGGAAGATGGAGAGAGTAGGAAGTGAGGTGGGGGGGAGGGGGGGAGGCTCCCCTCCCCTCCCGTTGTGGGGTGCGGGGCGGGGCCAAGAGAAAGGCCGGGGAGGCGCAGGAGGGGAGCCGCGCAGAGATTGGCCGCCAGGCCTCTCAGGCCACCGCTCACCCCGGGAAACGTGAGTCCCCGCGGCTACCAGCGGGAGGGGCCCATCTTCTGAGGGGGCGGGGGCGGTGCCTGGCCCTCCGTCAGGGACTCCCGGGTTGGGGAGCCTTCTTTCCCTCCGTCCCCACAGGGCACCGTGGTGTTTCATGGACTCTGGGCGCTTCCAGCAGCAAAGAACCAGAAAAACTGGAAGTGAAATCCTGTGGCTTAGATCACTAGTGGACCGTGGCGATGATCTGAACTGTTGCCTCAGGTGACCCCTAAGGTTGCGTTTTTACCCACAGAAGAATGGCCCCGTTGGAAGTGGAGTGCTGGCTTCAACCCGGCCTCTTGGGCCTCTGACTCTGACCCTGGGGCACTAAGTACCAGCATCTCTTGAGCCCGTACTCTTGATGTGCTCACCTGCTTCTCGGCCTCTGGTACGTGCTTGCACGCTGAGGGCCTGTCTGGAGGTCCGGTGGCCTTAAGCCAAAGAGCCTAACAGTAGAATCCAGGGCATCCTGGGCATTCGGAGGAAAATGCGTTTGGTCAACAGAAACTTCGGGCCCCTTCAGCTCCTCCTGCCTCAGCCCAGGGCCACCCCAGCTGCCAGAGCCACACAGGAGCCATCTGGTCGCTGTCCTGGCATCCTTCTCCAGAGGCCGCTGGGCAACAGGGCAGTGAAGGATGCCCTGGGGAGAGTGAGTGAATGAGAGAGAGGATTCGCATATAAATAACAGCTGAGGTTTCCTGGAGGCTTGCTGGGGCAGGCCTCCCAAACCACCTAGGGACCAGGTATTATTATTATTATTATTATTATTATTATTATTAACATTCTCCTCTTTCAGGTTAGGAACATCACAGCTCAAGGTAGTTGAGGCAGGATTTGAATATGCAGACAGACTGCCACCCCTGCCACAGGACTCTTACACCTGCCACAGTGACATCCCACCCCCCCGCCCCCCCCCCCCCACCCCCCACTTCCTTCAGCCCCTGCCTCTGTCCTGGACAGTCTCCTGGGGACACTCCAAGCCCTCCCTCACCCCCAGGAGACCCCCTGCACCCAGACACAGCCCCCACAGTGATCTCTGGCCAGACATAAGCTTCTTATCACTGGAGGCCATCATGTGCTTTCTGAGCCCCGAAGGCCTGGATTCCCAAACAAGCCTGATCCTAACTAAGCTGGGCTGTTGTTAAATCCTGTACCTGCAGGTGGTCTACACTGCCTCGGCAGATGCTTCCTCTGTCCCCACAGCAGCTCTTGAGGTAAAATAAGGGCAAAGTAAGTTTGGGAAATACTGAGCTAAAGCTCGACGCGGTTTCTTAACTGTGGGGCTTCTCGGAGTCTTTAAAAGGCCGAATGATCACTGGTCACCTGTAAGAAGGTGAGATACAGCAGATGAAGCAGTTCCCCCAAAAGGCTGTGACCAGGGAACCAAGGCTTTAGCACTAAGTGTCCCCCGGGAACCCACTTTGAGAGCTACTTCCTAGAGCAACATAATTGGTCCTGGCCCAACATGGAGGCTTGTATCAATCATCTGCCTACATCGTAGCAGAAGGAAGCTTTGCATGGATGGCATAACCCTCCTGGGATTTCACATTCTCCTATCTCCAGCAAGTTCAACTCAGCCCCCCACCCCCACCCACCTTCTCCCTTGGAGTTGATCGACGTGAACTTGTTTACAACTTGTGGGCAGTTTTTACATTCTGGAAAACCACCCAGATCAGCCAGTAGCAGAAAAGATAAAGTCGGGCTGCTTGACAATAAGAAGCAGGATCATCCTGTGGGAAATCCTGAGTTGGTATTAATGGAACTGGGGACGGGGAGCGGTGGGGGGAGAAGCTGTGACAATACCGGGCAGTGTCGTCTGCGGCCTGAATAATAACACAGAGCCTGACGTTGTGTGGTTACGGGACACCCTCACATCCGTGTCTCGCCAAGCAGGAGAGGAGCAGAGGGACAGAGAGAGAGAGAGAGAGAGAGAGAGAGAGAGAATCTTAGGCAGGCTCCATGCCCAGTGTGGAGCCCAACTCAGGGCTCAGTCTCGCTGTGAGATCACGAACCGTGAGGTCATGACCTGAGCCGAAATCGAGAGTCGGGCACTTAACTGACAGAACTGCCCAGGCGCCCCATCCATTTCTTTTTTTGATCCTCATGATAGCTGTGTGTGGTGATTAAGAGAAGCCCTATCACCATGTGCTTGTTCTAGAAACTGAGGCCCAGAGAGGGTAAGTGATCTCTGTAAGTCACACAGCTATTTGTGGATGTAGCCAGAAACACTTTGAGGCTGGGTCGAGGGCTCATTCATTGGCCCCATTTCAAGGTGTGTGTGTGTGTGTGTGTGTGTGTGTATGTGTGTGTGACATCCCCTTCAAGGGAGCCTAAGCCAATGTGCTCTTGCTGAGGACGGGGACTGTGGAAAACGCTCACTTGGGCATGACGGTACCTCCCTGCACCCACTGGCCTGCGCAGGGTCAGGGGGGTCCCTCTGGAAGCCATAGGTCAGGCAAGCTTGAAGCCTCCTCCCGGAGCTGCCCAGCACCGCGAGTTCTTAAAACCCAGAACCACAGACGACGTCCATTGTAACCAAATCCTCTGACACGCCAGGGCCCCGGGACGCATTCGGACGGGATTAGAGAGACCCAGCTTTGGCTCCGGCCCTAGCCTGGCACCAGCCCCTCCCTCCCTCCCTGAACTGCAACTTCCTCTACCGTAAAGCTGATAAGTGACCTCGGCCTGACTCCTTGGCAGATCTGTGTGAGGAGCACACGAGAGACTGGGGGCTCCCCTGCGGTGCCCTCACGGCTGCTGTCGCTCACGGGGCTCTGGGCCACGCGTGCCTGAGCCTCTGACGGCTGCCCTCCTCGTTGCCAAGCTGGCTTCACTTTATTCAAGTCTCAGCTGGACATCAAGACTCTGTGACCCATCGGCCTGCCATCAACCACTGCATCACAACACCCTGTGTGAGTGGTCTCTCTGGCATTTATCCTCAGTGCCAGTTTTCTCCCTAATTCATCTGCTTTTGATTTCGCCTGTCCCTTCAGCAGAACGTCAGGCCCACGGGGGCAGAGGCCCCCGTTGCGATCACCGCTCCGTGCCCTTGCTGAGGACGGTGCCTGGCTCACGGCAGACACTCGACAGAGGGACACTGAGCAGTCAGTGACCTCTGTGAACATCACCCCCTCATGGGAATAGGACCTCCCGGTCAGCCTCCAGCTCTCACATTTACTTGTTCTCACCTCCCTTCCTCTGGCTCATCCAGAACCACATATCGGTCAGTAAAGGCACGGGCTTGATTTGGTGCCCAAATTCTTTATTTCATCTTTGCAGCAATTTGGGGCAGAGGGGGATGAGATGGAAGAGAGGCCAGAGAGAAGGTCTCAGAAAGGAGGGCCTTGTGTTTCTAGGAGGTATGCAGAGTTTTCCCACCTGGGCCCTCACACAAGCTGCATTTGATTCCAAGTCAGAACCGATCCTCGGGGCAGAGCTGGTCAGAGCCGCTCAGTGACCAGGCAGGCAGCAGGGGCAGGGAGGCAGTGGGGTGGGATCTGGTCAGAGACTTCAGACCCCGTCCACCTGCCAGACCAAGGCCGAGGGTGGGACAAACCTCCCTCCTAGGCTCCCCTTGGCTGACTTCTTCCCCTCCCAGACAACCTTTGATAATCCTTTTAGCCCCGGGTGAGCATATACTTCATTATTCAAACAGGAAGGGACACTTCTGAGAGTAAAAGGGGGGGCAAGGACAGCAGGCATGAATTAGGGGGGGTCCCAGCAAACCAGAGCATAGAGTCACGCTATTTTAGACCCCATTTCACCAGATTAAAAATCACAAGATAAAAAAGCAGGGGGAGAGGGCCCCACGTGCTCTTAAAGAGGCCACCGTCCTGTCCTTGTAGATTCTGCAAATGACTAGTAGCTGGAGAGAGGAAGGAAGATTGGGATTTCACATTAATCCAATGACTCGGGTTCTGATAGGGAAAGTGGAGAAACCACAAATAGCTATATGCTCTCGTGTCAGATGGCGATACGTTTAATAAAGAAAAGTAAAGCCGGGTGAGGAGGTGGAAAGCAGCTGGAGGTCAATGGGCAGCACGGTTTCAGGGACACGGTCAGGACACAGCGACTCCTGGGAGCCGAGTCCCAGGCAGGAGGAAGGAGGGGCCGGTGAAGGGTGGGCATGGGGCAGGCCTGCGTGACATCCTCAAAAGAGCGGGGAGGCGCTGAAGCTGACGGGCAGGGATGGAGGCAGAGGGAAGGAGTCTGGAGTCCTGGAGGCGGTGGCCAGTAGCCAGATTAAGGCAGGCACCGTCCAAGGGCTTCAGGCTCCCAGCTAAACTAGCACGTGATCGCGGGCTTGCACAATGCTGGCACGCATCAGTCAGCAGAGGTAGCAAGCCCGATGACGAAGATCACAGGCACAGCCGCTTAGCAACTGTTTTCCTCCCTTCTTAGTCACACGGTTTGCTGGGAGCAGGCACGGTCTGGCAGGTGTGGCACCACTCACTAGGACAACTGTCTTCAATGGTTGTGCAAACTCCACTTTGTCTCCAGGGCATTTTCCGTCCTTGATCTCACCCTACCGTTTGGAGCAACCCTGTGTCAGTAGAAGGGGCGTTTCGAGGCCACCCGTCTGCTTGCTTAACCTCCAGGAGCCCTGGCTCCATTGTCTGTAACGTGGGGAGAATATCCACTCCCATAGAAGTGCTCGGGGACCAGATGAGATCAAATGGGAAAGGAAGGCACGGGTAAATACCAACCAAGTCTTAATAGAAATTATCTCCATTGAACAGAGGGTGTCACTGAGGCTAGAGTTCCTGTGCCCACAGCTTCCTCCCCTTCTTAAAGCCCAGGATGATTTATCTCCTTCCTTATCATCCAAGACAAACCTGCCCTTCTTCTGTTCTCTTCACTGTCACTTGTTCAGTGTTGAAATGTTTGATTATATTGTAACCAAATCGTGAGGCTTTCCACTGCCTTTTTGTCTGTGTGCATATGTGCATGTCTTGTGGAGAAAGCCTTCCTTTCCCCAAGAGCGTCTATATAGTTTATATTTTCTTCTCATGTATTTATAGCATTTTAAAATGATTTTCAGGGGTGCCTGGGTGGCTCAGTCTGTTAAGCGTCTGGCTCTTGATTTCAGCTAAGGTCATGATCTCACAGTTTGTGGGATCGAGCCCCGTGTCTGAGGGTAGAGGGCACTTGGGATTCTCTCTCCCTCTCTCTGCCCCTCCCCCACTCATGCTCTTTCTCTCTCTCAAAATAAATAAAAATCATTTTAAAAAATTATTTTCATCATTCATTGTCTCCCATTTATTTCTGTGACTGGCATGAGGTAGGGTTACAACTTTTTTTTTCCCCTAATGGATAACCAACTATCATATCATCAAATTCTATTTCCTTACCTCACTTGAACTGTTTTTTTTTTTTTAGCAAGTATCAAATTCCCATATGTACATGGGTCTGTGTCTGTTTTTCTATTCTGTGCCATTGATCCAGGTGTCTGTTCTTGGGCCAATAAAAAGACTTCTTTCATATATCTATACTATCTATATCTATATCTATATCTATATCTATATCTATATCTATTTCATGTTCTTTCTTTAAATTGACTTGGCTATTATTATGTGTTTATCCTTTTACAAGACTCAGAATAAATTTATTATGATACTAAATTTTGGAACAAGTATCCCAGAATTTATTAACCCAAGTGTGTTTTCCTCCATTATAGATTACACTATCTTTTTCTCATAACAGTGCTTCTGCCGAGAGCAATTTAAAAACTCCTCTTTGGGGATCTCCAGTTGGCATCCTCAGCCTGTAAAAATCTTCCTCTTGTCACTATTCATGTTCACAAACAAAACAAAACAAAAATGTGTCGCTCCCCAGCTCAAGATCCAGGTCTGGCTCTGAACCAGGCAGGAGAGCCTGGAGCCTGGTGGCCCCCCTGGGAAGATCATATTCCAGGTCCTTCTGACATAGACCCCAACCAAGCCTGGGTGGAGGTGTGGAGAAGGGGGAAATCAAAAAGACATTTTGAAAGATGAACTCAGTTGAGGACAGACTGGACGTCAGGAATGTGCTCCTGGAACCACATCTTCCCTTTCCGAAACAACTTTGAGCCAATCCCCATCTTTCTAGAACATGCGTGTCTCCTGGGATTCAAGCCCCTTAATGTTCCCATTCTGAGGTGGGGAACTGAGAGGCTCAGTTCCCAGGCCCCAACTCCCAGTCCCAGTAGCTGAGTTTCACTGCCAAATCCCCAGACAGACCGCGGGGTCTCTACTCTCTGGGACTGTATTTGAACTGAGCCTTTGTCCTCAGGTACATCCTCGCCCACTTCTTGCCATGGGGCTTTAGTTTGCTCGGGCTACCAACACAAAGTACCACAGCCCAGTGGCTTAAACAACAGACATTTATTTTCTCATAGTTCTGGAGGGTGCAAGTCCAAGATCAAGGTCAACAGTGTTGATTTCTTCTGAGGCATCTTTCCTTGGTTTGTAGATAGATGGCTGTCTTCTCCTTGTATCTTCATGGGGTTTTCCCACTGTGTGTGCGGGTGTCCTAATCTCTTCACCTTATTAGGACATCAGGTATGTGAGGTTAGGGCTTACCCTGATGACCTCATTTTAACTCCATTATCTCTTTAAAGATCTTATCTCCAAATAGTCCCATTCAGAGGTACTGGGGGTTAGGTTTCAACATATGAGTTTACAGTTCAGCCCATAGCATGTGGCAAAATCCTACTCAGACTTGAAGGCCCTCTCCAGTATGACTACTCTTCCCAGCCCATCCCTTCATCCCTGCAGGTCTTTCCCTGGGACAAAATTAATGCCTTCGTCTTCCCTTCAGCCACAGGTTGCCTCCAATTCCCCCAGCCCCAGCCCACAGCAGCATTTCTCATAGCTGTAATTGGTCATGGACCTATCTCTCCTCCCACACTGTGAGCGACTTCTACAAGCCACTCTTCAGCTCCTGGCTTTCCGTATGATATTAAACAGGTGATCTCTCCTCTTTGGGTTTCAGAGCTTCCAGAAAAGTAAGAAAAATGAGGCTCAGACTTGGCAAGGCTCTCACCAATGCCTGCTTTCTACATCACGGTGCCTGGCATACGGTGATCATAGAGAGTAGTGTTGCTGTTACTATGGTTACCTGACCTTTGTCCAAAGGTGGATCATGTAAGTATGAATGTCTGCAGAGGTACAAAATGACACAGAGCTGAACCAGGACTGGGGACAAGGAAAAGTAACTCTGTCATGTGCCAGAGGGATCTCTTGAGGTGGGCCTCATCCCAGAGGAGGGGGTATATAATAATCGTTAGAATAAGAACAGCATGAAACTGGCGTCTCCATGTGTCACTTTCACTTAAGACAGGGTCAAGGTCACACCCTGCACAACTGACCTCTTGGAGAGGACTGTGGACTTTTAGCTGCTAATATATGTCTTTTCTGTGGGTGCTGGGAAGCAAAGTGGCACCAGGAGTCAGTGCTTGGAGAAACTGCCCAAGAAGCGAGTGGCCACGCGGCTGAGCCCAACCTGTCTTATGGCGTTGGCTCTGCTCTCCGCCCAACCACCACACAACTGGCCACCCTTGGGCCTTGCCTCTCCTCCTCGTGGCACCTAGTCATCAGACAGAACCCGCAGTATGTTCTGCAGACAGCAGATCCCTGCCTTTAGGAAAAACTCCTATCAAATTCACTGGGTTGGGCGGAAAGTACAAGGAATGTATGTAGCCGTCAAAATGAGAGGAACCAACAGCGGACACTCCAGAAGAACAGTTCCTTCCTCTCTCCTGGGCTCACTTCATTCTCTGGGTGGACAACTCCTGTTAGTTCGCGTTACCCTTCCTTCTAGAGGCAGTTGCCTCACCGCACGCTCATCCACCCCTGTGGTTCCAGTGGGGGCCGCCCATCATGGTTCCCTGTCCCTTTGACCACAGGGGTGAACATGTGACTCCAGTCGGGCATTCAGAGTTCTTTCCTAAGGATTTTCAAGCTGCAGTCAAGGGAAGAGGCTCAGCTCCATGAGAATAATGATAGTAACAGCAGCATTATCAACTCTAAATGCCAGCACGGTGCTGTGTTCTCTCTTTTAATTCATATGTCTCATGAAGTAGATTCGATTATTACCCCCTTTTAGAGATAATGAATCTAAGGCTCAGAGTGGTTAAATAACTGACCCAAGTAAATGGCAGAGGAAAGATTTGAATCCAGGCAGCATGTCTCCAGAGACAGCACCCTGGGGCACCTTACCCCACTGCTTCTCTCATACCTGCATTATGTTGACTGAAGCTTCTGGTAAATCACCCTATTCTGTTTGAAAGGGGGAAAAACACATGATTCCTGTGTTTGGGAACAGCTGATAAAAAACAAGGCCCCTTATAGTTAAAACCTCTTAGGGCATAACAGCCGAAGATGGGCTCCATCTGGTCTAAAATTCTTTCTCCATCTCCCTTAAAATTCCTGCTTCCTATGTGTATACCTTCCATGGACCAGGTTCTTGTGGCTTTTTGGAAAACTTTTTTTTTTTTTTAATGTTTTCTTTATTTTTCAGAGAGCACAAGTGGGGGAGGGGCAGAGAGACGGAGACAGGATCTGAAGCGGGCTCTGCGCTGACAGTAGTGAGCCCAATGTGGGGCTTGACGTCACGCACTGGGAGGTCATGACCTGAGCCAAAACTGGACACTCAACTGACTGAGCCACCCAGGTGCCCCAAGATAGTTCACATCTTAAGGGACATCCTTGAAAAGAGAGAATCCCAAACCTCTCAAAAGACAATGGAATTAATTCTTTACTAGGTATGCTTCTTTAAAAGAATCCTTTAGGGGCACCTGGGTGCCCCACTTGGTTAAGCATCTGACTCTTGATTTTGGCTCAGGTCATGATCTCTTGGTTTGTGAGATCCAGCCCGCATTGGGCCCTGTGCTGACACTGCTTGGGATTCTTCCTCTCTCCCTCCCTCTGCCCCTCTCTGGTGCATGTGCACACACGTTTTCTCTCTCTCCCTCTCTGTCTCAAAATAAGCATTTAAAAAAAAATTTTTTTTTTAACATTTATTTATTTTTGAGAGAGAGAGAGACAGAGCATGAACGGGGGAGGGGCAGAGAGAGAGGGAGACACAGAATCTGAAACAGGCTCCAGGCTCTGAGCAGTCAGCACAGAGCCCGACGCGGGGCTCGAACTCGCGTACCGCGAGATAGTGACCTGAGCGGAAGTCGGACGCTTAACCGACTGAGCCACTCACGCGCCCCAAAAAATAGCTTATTTAAAATAAGCCTTACAGTGCACAAATAAAGAAATCTTTAGTAAAAAAACAAAAAACAAAAAACTTCAGCTATCTGAACAGGTAACCTGAGTCCATTTGCCAGAAGTGCAATTTGGATCAATTATTCTTGTGAGGTTTGCATTTCTGTAGCTGAGACATGGCTAAAATTTTTAAGTGAAAGCTATAAGTAATTAAAAAAAAAAGCTATAAGGTATCTGTGTTTTTGATATGTTTGTGTGTATCTATGTAGATATATTATGTGCATGTGATACTTCTTTAAACAAGCTGTGTGTAACTGATTTAAAGAAAAAAAGTGCTTTTGTGAATTAAGTATTCCTAAAAAACCCAGAAATACAGAAACTAACCCAATTGTTTTTTAGATTCATGGAATCTGGGATAATCTTTGATAAACAGAAGCTAGTTTCAATTTGTTGATTTAATAAAAGCAGACATGTCTTCAGAATTGCCAACATTAAGTATAACGCAAACAAGCCAAATAAACTCACGCTATCTCTATGTTACTGAATTTGTCAACAAAAACTATAATTTAAGATGATAGTTTTCTGTTAATGTCTAATCCAAGCATGATTGTTAAAAACAAGTAATTTAAGTAGATGCCAATAAGATAGAAGTACATACTAAGTTGAACTAAATAATGGATATTCGTTGACTATGTACATCATTTCCAAATAAGATAATATACTGAGACATTACTTGCTAAACATAAGCTTATTTACTTTTGGCTTCTTAATTTTTTACAGTGATATAAGATATTTGGATCCATTAATAAATATATCTTTTGCTGCCTTAAAATATTGTACTATAAAAAGTGCTTGTAAAGAATTTTATTTTTATAATTGTGTGTTTATGAATTTGCTAATCTACTACAAGATATTATTTGTTAGTTAACAAATGCCTTCTTTCCAGTTTTCACTAGAAAATAGAGGTTACTGATAGTTAAAATTTATAATCAATATACAAAAACAAAACTACCAAAACGAAGGGAAACAACTCTGTATTTCCATGGGAAGAGAATGGGGACGTGTTTTTCTATGAGCAGTATGCAAGGAATACAGGGTATATTTTTGTAGAGAGTAATTTTATCCTAAAAGAAAATGACTACTTGTTCCAGAATAAGAAAAGAAAAAGAATAAGACAAAGGCTAAATGGATATAGGAAGTTGCAGAAGATTTTCAGAAAAGAAATTTTATAGTGTAAGGTTAAAGCTGGTTAAAATTGAATTAATTTATTTCTAACGGTTTTTTTAAATGAGCTCAATAATGTGCTAATACAAAACTAATATCAAACTAGAGTTCAATCTTCTCTATGTTAAAATCACAAAATTTCTTAGATTATTAGTCTTCTCTTAGTAAAAGATTACAAAGGGTTTTTGGGGTTTTTGTTTTGTTTTGTTTTTTTGGTTTTGGCCTTTAACGTATGCTGCCTAGGAAACAAAGTTTCTGAGCCCTATGAAAATACTCCCTGTGTTTCACATTGTCTTTTTCAGGTCTTTGATTACTTAAAAAAAAAAATAGTCTTTCAAAATTAAAAGAGCTAAGGCTTTTTTTTTATAACTATGTGACTTTCTGTGTTTGCCTTTAAAATCTTTTAACTGTCAGTTTGGTTGAATGGATAACTAAGTGTTGTTTCACAGTGACTTCTGCTCTGATTTGATCAAGTGTTTCAAATATTTTGACATTTGTGACGAACTTTCCAAAATCAAATTCCGAATGAAATCTTCTTGTTTGACTTTGAACAGACTTGGGGATTTTTTGAGGGTCTCTGGACAACCTCAAAGATGGGCTCTCTCTCCTTATAAAAGGAGAAATATTAATTTATTTAGGCTTATTTGATACGTTACATTGCAAGGGGAACAAACATCGTCTAAAAAAGTAAAGTTAACCTCCTTGGATTGTATTTATGTGGGTATATGTTTTTAATATAAATAATTCACAAATTATATGAAATTCCTAAAAATCTTTATGTCCTGATAAAATGTTACTGGCCATAATTCCAGCTATTAAAATATCACAGAAATAATAAAATTTACTTGTCAATTGCATATATAAATATATATATATTTATATATTTATTTATTTTTTTTTTGTAGTAAACTCTCACCAGATCTTTAACCACAGCCATTGTTAGTCTTTTGTCATTCACAGACAATTATTGTATTACTCTTCATTCTTCTCTGAAAGCATTTACGATCAACTACAGGCGAAAACGTGTCATCTTCAAAGAAATTCATGTATATGACCCTGACAAATACTCTGGAAAACTGATTGGTTCACTGCTAACCCCAAATCAAGCAAAACAAGAATTCATTATATGGGAACGAATGAACTCATAGAAGTGATTATAATTTTTATGACTTAATTTAAAACCCTGCTGGTTCTTTAATATTTTGTTTTCCAGAATTAAAGAACTCTCTTTTCTCCTTTTTGTTTCGCTATCTACAACATACAGCAATTGGGTAAAACATATTTTTTCAACTAAAGTTGAAACATTTATCTTTTTCTGTCTACCTGATCCCTCCAGAATTCAGAAACTATTCTCAAATATTCTTATTCTTCATGACAATGTATGTATTTATATAAGTTCGATAAGAATCTGATCTTCTTTGGGCATCCGGGAGGGGCAAGTCAGTCGGTTAAGCATCCAACTCTTAATTTTTGCTCAGGTCCTGATCTCACAGTTTGTGAGTTCAACCCCTGCATCAGGCTCCATGCTGACAGTGCAGAACTTGCTTGGGATTCTCTCTCTCCCTCTCTTTCTGCTGCTTCCAAACTCTCTCTCTCTCTCAAAATAAAAAAAATTAATTAAAAAAAATATTTTAAAAGAATCTGGTCTTCTTGTAACGGGACACAATTGGACAAGTCCTTAGTTTGGCTTCTTAGCCTAACCAGACTTTTAAAGATGGAATCTGAGATTCCTAATTATGAGACAGTTTTGAAAAACTAAGTTTGACTTTAGGAACCAATAAAGCCCCTTGGATATTGCCAAAGCTTTGGCTGGAATGTCATATTTGAGAATATGCATAGAATCACTATTCTTACTACGGTTATATAAACGACCAAGCCAATTTTACTTTGACTTATTTGACAGACAAATTAGTTTCCTTATAATTATCTTTGATAAAAGGGGATGACTATAAAGAAATTATGTTTCAGTAGAAAACGATAGTGGACCCATTATTAGATTCTAGTCCTAGTCATGGTCTTTGAGGCGTTGTCATCTACTTGTAAACTCCAGAGAAACCACCACAACGGATCATATCAGGACAGCCTTCATGCCTGTTGCTGTGTGGGCCACTCAAGGGAGTTCACCGGACCACCCAATGGCTTCATCAGCGACAGCTGAACTGCAAACCAGGGAAGTCCATCAGATTGAAACTGCCATTCCTATTCTATCATTTAACTATGCTTCTAACTCACATCTAGAAAGTTTCTCATCTGGCTGCTCTCCAAACTCGGAAGCTGCATTTCTAATTTTCTCCTGCTATTAACCTTTGTTTTTCTTCTGTTTCCATAGAAATGCCTCTTATTAAATTACCTGATGGCTCCATCATGTAGAGGCCTGAATTAGGTGAAAGCTTACCTGCAACAATGCCTCCTGAAATAAAACACCCTCATGTTCATCTGTCCCAGGTAACACCTGTGATTGCTCATCCACCGTGGGGTGCCTGGGTAACTGGCTCAGAAAAAAAGTGAAACACCATCGCCCATTATCCCCCACAAAGGTAGATTGACTTACAAAGGTAAAACCTGAATGTGATTATAACTCATTTGATTGATTTAAGTGGTTAAATCTTGGGTCCCAGGAATCTCTGCTCTGGGGAATTTTTTAATCCTTGTCTATTACCATCCTTACAGTCTTCGTATTAACCTCTCAAGTGCATTGTATTCTCTCAAGGGTTTTACATGCCTTCTGGCAGCCACTCATACATCGACGACTATATCTTTCCATCAGGATTAGACAACCGAGGGATCCCAATGATCTGACCTTCCCGTGTCCATGATGACCAGCTGGCTGTTGATAACAGTGGTTACGTGACCCTGAGCTTGATGATTCAACTGGCAGAAACAGCAAACAGGAGATTCTTCCACTTGCCATCAACAAGGGGTAACCAAGAGTAACGCTGTACTTAGTTGATCATCTTCTCAGCCTACTGACCCAAAGGGAGGGAACTGTTAAATACAAAATGGGGAGCGGACTTGAAAATTCCCTGAGTGGAAGAAAACCTTTTAAGCCACACAAGCGAAACTTAATTTCGATGATTCTGCAAAATAACTGAAAGTGAACTTGGGCCACTTCTTGTAATTGCCAGATAATCATTTAAAACAAAAACAAAAACAAAAAAACAAACAAAAAACCCCTTATGTCCTCTTTATAAAAATGATGTGAGATAACTACTTTTAACTAATCCCTTGCAACCTGGGGACTCTCATGGTAATAACCAGTCACTGGAAATGTTAAAACAGCTTGCCCACTTTCACTGCATTAACCACCCTGTACGTCAGGCCCCTGAGTGCCATATCATCTTTGAATTCAAAAGCTCTCATTGGTGAACTGTTCTTAATATGCACAATAAACTCTTACTAAACACTGTTTATTTATTGGATGGGTTTCATTTATCTACTTCTGGATTTTTGACACCTGTCAGTCCCATTCATCCTCTCACTTGTACGTCATTATTATGACCCTCAAATGGGTACCTCTGTCCCAGACCCCTCTCCAGCCTGATTCCACAATGGCCCTGCAGGCGGCTTCCCCCTGAATGTTCCATACTTCGAATTCAAAAGTCTCAAACAACACCTGGATAGTTGTTAGGAAAAAGATAACATTGGACCCATCCCTCATACCATACTCCAGAATAAATTCCAAATGGATGAGAGATCTGTACTTAAAAAGTCAACTCATGTGAGTATTGGAATCAAGACTCAATCTGCAAGATTGAAAATACATACCATTTCGTAGGAAAAAGCTGTACCAATAAAACTTCAGACACATTCTGGCTAAGCTGTTAAACTTAGAATATAAAAAGTATATATATTTTTCACATGCAGGACAAAAAGAAATTCACACACAAGGAGAAAAATAAGACAGGTTTCAGATGTCTTTCCAGCAGCAATCATTGCCAGAACAAAGGAGAAATGTCCACAAGGAAAAGAGAGTATAATCCAAGTGGATTCTACCCAGCCAAGCTGGAATTGAAGTATAAAGGCAAGGTCTCACTTTTCAGACATGAAAGGACTCAGAAAATACAGCATCTAGGAGCCCTTTTGAAAAAACCTACTTGATGGCGAAATCTTGTGTACTGGATGTTGAATTGAAATAAAGAGGCCTGTTATTCTAAAGCCATAAAGCCGTGGAGATAGCCTGGTGAGGAGCATGGAGTCCACTTACATATAAAAGTACTATGAAACATCTGAGATGGTTATGATTGCAGAACGCAAATGTTGAAAAGTCCGAGGAAATTAAAATAATAGAAACATCACTACTGGGAGGAGGGAGAGGACAATGCAGAGGATATATCTGTATTCATCTGTTATCTCTTCTAACGAGTAATCAACGAATCCTGTCTATACAGGAACTCACATTTAAAAAAAATTTTTTTTAATGTTTATTTTTGAGAGAGAGAGAGAGAGAGCATGAACGGAGGAGGAGCAACGAGAGAGAGGGAGACACAGAATCTGAAGCAGGCTCCAGGTTCCAAGCTGTCAGCACAGAGTTCAACTCCATGAACCGTGAGATCACAACCTGAGCCAGAGTCAGATACTTGACCGACTGAGCCACCCAGTCACCCCTACAGAAACTCACATTTAAAGAAAAAAACCACAATGACTCCAACTTCTTAAACTCCCTTACACGTAGACTTCATCTTTCTCTAGATCTTTCTAGATCTTTCTCTAGATTGTTCGTTCTGTATTTGCATAGAGAGCTATCTGGAATAATGTCAACCAAATCTAATCATCAGTAATTTTAAGGGAGTAGAACTTTTGGTAATTTGTTGCTTTCTTCTTCATACTTTTCTGTACTTTAAAAAATGTTTTTATAATAAGATGAGTAGTTTCTATTAAAATAGTGACATACTTAAGGAAAATAAAGGGATGGACAAAGAGTTACTAAACAGATACAGTCAAAAAGAAAGCAGGTAGATAGAGATGCTAACATCAGAGAAAATGGAATTTGAAGGCAAAAACATGCACCAAAATTATGAGAGACACTATAGTATGGTAAAAGGCACAGTCTGACAAAAAATATACCTATATATTTTGATATTCCCAACAGTATAATCACAAGACACATAAAACAAAAACTACTAAAAATACAAGAAAGACTTCATTTAAAGCATGCACACACATACTCACTTTCTATACCGAAATACTTTAATATATCTTCTTCTGAATCTGACAGATCAAGTAAAACAGAAATATTCAGACACAGAAGGTCTGAATATTATAACCAACAAGCTTGATTTAGTACATCCGTAGAACTCAGTGTCTTACTGATGAAAATTAAACATTACTTTATTCTGCCCTCGGAATCTTTGTAAAAACTGACCACATATTTGGCTCCAAAGAACATTTCCACCCAGTATAAAAAGTGGAGATTTACAAGGCACATTTCCTGAGCATAGGGCAATAAAATTAAAAATACATGAAAAAAGCATGCCTTCAAAATCTTAAGTACTTAGAATCCAAAACCGCCTCCTGAATAGCCTCCTGCATCAAAGGGATTCAAATTTAAAATTGTCCAGAAAATAATGACAAGGTGATCCATATAGATGGATGAATAATTGAGAGAAAGGAGGGAGGAGAGGAGGGAAGAAGAAAAGGACTTGGGGGTGGGGGAGAAGAAGAACTAACCCGGCTGAATAGGTTTGGCTTATTTGAAGGAGCCATCAGTTGACTGACAGTTAATAAAATCACACCATGAATCAGTAGGTCTAGACTCTTGGTATCATCCTGGCAAGTCATTTCTTCCTCTAACCTCCAATTTCTAACTCCAAAATGATAGATTCAATAATCTCTAGGGTTTCCCCTGCTCTATTTCATTTGGTTCATATAATAGCTTTTAAATATTCCAATCAGTTACCTATATTTACATAGTGGGAGATTTGACACGAAAGTCCAATCTCTGCCTTTTTTCAAAAACCAGAGCATTTGATGATGCCTCTGGCTCTGTGCTAAGGTCGGCCTGCTAAAAGGCCTAGTTCACCAGAGTCTAGTTCACCACCACTTTCACATCCTTAGGCGTTTCCAGCCCCTGGGCAGAAGGAAGGGCTGGAGAACATCAGTTGTCTCTCTCTTGAGAGAAAACCCAAGACTCACATGATTTTTTGTTTGTTTTTTTTCTATTTGGTCTTCCCCTTCTAGTGAATATTGGGCCCCGGGGAAAACAAAACCTAAAACTGGTTTTCTGCAGTAAATCTCATTTTTGTTCTTTGTAACACTTCCTTCCAGACACAGTTTAAATAAGCCCAACTGTTTCCAAGAAAACAGAATGAAAAGCTGAAGAAAGTCTCCCTGTCCCCAGATGTGCAAGGCCACCAAACTTCTTCCCCACATTGGTCTGGGTCGTTTAGGGTGGCCAAGCTGGGAAACACCATTTGGTAGAGCACTTCCTGAGGTCTGGCTGAGTTGCACATGTAAAACTTTCATTCTAAGAGAGAAAAAAAAGAGAAAGATTGAAAGCACAACGTAAGGGAGTAGGAGGTATAGATAAATGCTCCAGAAAGAAAGGAAAAAAATATTGAAAATCCACATGTGACCATCTTTGGTCTTCTTAGGGCAGCCCGGTCCAGAGAATTTCTCGTTGTTTCTAAGGTGGTTTTTCTTTAGTATTAACATGAATGACGTTTCTTTTTCCCCTCTCCATAGGCAAAAGTTTCCTTTGTACCCCTCTGAATAGCCTGTTTTCCTACTGTGGCCTGTGTCCCGGTACAGCAGGTCAACCAGGTACCAGAAGGGAAACAGAGGACCAGGGGCCATTGTCATAGAGCCGTGTGAGGATGGGTTGAGGATAGCCCGGTCTCTCAGACTTGATAAGTGAGAATGAGATAACCCTAAATCCCGCCATCCAGAGAGAGCTACTGTGACCATCTTTCTACACCCTTCTCTCAGTCTTTAAATTGTTCAGGTGCAATTGTACACTTCCGTTGGGTGTCTGACCTCAGCTCAGGTCATGATCTCGAGGCTCATGAGTTCAAGCCCTGTATCAGGCTGGCTGCTGTCAACGCAGAGTCCACTGCAGATCCTCTATCCCTGTCTCTCTGCCCCTCCCCTACTTGTGCTCTCTCAAAAATAAAACATTAAAAAAATTTTTTTAAGAAATAAATAAATCAATCATTGACTTCCTGATTGTGATTAGAGAAAAACTTCCTAAAGGCCTGCTATTCAAGAGAAGCCATTTTAGATTTTTTTCTCTTTCTTTCTTTCTTTCTTTCTTTCTTTCTTTCTTTCTTTCTTTCTTTCTTTCTTTCAAGTTTATTTATTTATTTTGAGAGAGAGAGACAGAGCGAGCAGGGGAAGGGCAGAGAGAGAGAGAGAGAGCGAGAGAGAGAGAGAGAGAGAGAATCCCAAGCAGGCTCCATCCTGTCAGCACAGAACCCAATGCAGGACTTGATCTCACAAACCATGAGATCATGATGGGAGCTGAAACCAAGAGTCCGACACTTAACTGATTGAGTCACCCAGACGCCCCTAGATTTCTAAGTCAACAGGATTGTGTGTAAATTTTGTTCAGACCTAAAGCCTGATTTATGGCTCACCGTGTATGCATTGTACATCTGCTTTGTGAGTGTATAACCTAAAGGAAAACCATCTTGTCCTTGACACATGAATCAATGCTTCTACTCCCTGCCTGCCTGTACCATAAAAACTCTGGGATTCCTGCTTATGTGCTAATCTCTAATCTTTTGAGCTCTTACAAGATGTAAGAAGTATTTAAGTCTGTAAAAAGCATTCCTTCTCCGGATCACTTTCTTCCCTGTGAAGAGCGTGTTCCAGCCCCCATCCCCACTCCCCGCAGCTGTCCTAACTTGGGCTCGAATAAAACTTTCTTTCCTTTAGAGATTCTAAAAGGTTTGTCCGTTTTGCATTGACAATTATATGCATTTGCAATCCTAACAACAAATTGTGAAATTGCCGGACTTTTCTAGACCTTAACCACACTTGGTTTTATCATTCTGTTTAATTGTTGCCAATCTAAAACGGACAAAGTAAGTTTTAAAACGGAAGTTGAAAAAAGACTTGCCTTTCTTTGGTTAACATTAAGAGATAACCATCATTATCTTTTTACTGTTATGAATCAATTGTATCTCTTCTTCCATGATTTACATGATCCTGTCTTCTGCTAATTTTTCCACTGGGTGCCTGTGACATTGTGATTTATAATAAGACATATATATTTGGGGGTACCTCAGTCAGTTAAGCGTCCGGTTCTTGGTTTTGGCTCAGGTCTGGTGATCTCACGGTTTGTGAGATCGAGCGCCATGTCAGGCTCTGTGCTGTCAGCACCACAGTCTGCTTGGGATTCTCTCTCTCTCCTCTCCCTCTGCCATCCCCCGCACGCACGTGTTTGTACGCTCTCACTCTCTCAAAATAAATAAATAAACTTAAAAAAAAAAAAGAAGAAGAAATACATATTCGGTCTTGTTCCTAATTTCTAGCACAGAGCTTTTAAAAAACTTAGAATTTTAAAGCGGTTTGAGGGAGAGAGGGAAGATGGCGGCGTAGGAGGACGCTGGGCTCACCGCACGTCCTGCCGATCACTTAGATTCCACCTACTCCCGCCTAAATAACCCAGAAAACCGCCAGAGGATTAGCAGAACGGAGTCTCCGGAGCCAAGCGCCGACGAGAGGCCCACGGAAGAGGGTAGGAAGGGCGGCGAGGCGGTGCGCGCTCCACGGACTGGCGGGAGGGAGCCGGGGCGGAGGGGCGGCTCGCCGGCCAAGCAGAGCCCCCGAGTCTGGCTGGCAAAAGCGGAGGGGCCGGACGGACTGTGTTCCGACAGCAAGCGCGACTTAGCCTCTGGGAGGTCATAAGTTAACAGCTCTGCTCAGAAAGCGGGAAGGCTGGAGGACAAAGGGAGGGAGAGCTGCTGAGCCCCCGGATGACAGAGCTCAGTTTGGTGGGGAACAAAGGCGCTCGCCAGCGCCATCTCCCCCGCCCATCCCCCAGCCAAAATCCCAAAGGGAACCGGTTCCTGCCAGGGAAATTGCTCGCTCCGCGCAAACACCCAACGCTGTGCTTCTGCGGAGCCAAACCTCCGGCAGCGGATCTGACTCCCTCCCGCTGCCACAGGGCTCCTCCTGAAGTGGATCACCTAAGGAGAAGCGAGCTAAGCCTGCCCCTTCCGCCCCCATGCACCTTGCCTACCCACCCCAGCTAATACGCCAGATCCCCAGCACCACAAGCCTGGCAGTGTGCAAGTAGCCCAGACGGGCCACGCCACCCCACAGTGAATCCCACCCCTAGGAGAGGGGAAGAGAAGGCACACACCAGTCTGACTGTGGCCCCAGCCGTGGGCTGGGGGCAGACATCAGGTAGGACTGCGGCCCCTCCCACCAACTCCAGTTATACACCACAGCACAGGGGAAGTGCCCTGCAGGTCCTCACCACTCCAGGGACTATCCAAAATGACCAAACGGAAGACTTCCCCTCAGAAGAATCTCCAGGAAATAACAACAGCTAATGAACTGATCAAAAAGGATTTAAATAATATAACAGAAAGTGAATTTAGAATAATAGTCATAAAATTAATCGCTGGGCTTGAAAACAGTATAGAGGACAGCAGAGAATCTCTTGCTACAGAGATCAAGGGACTAAGGAACAGTCACGAGGAGCTGAAAAGCGCTTTAAACGAAATGCAAAACAAAATGGAAACGACGATAGCTCGGATTGAAGAGGCAGAGGAGAGAATAGGTGAACTAGAAGATAAAGTTATGGAAAAAGAGGAAGCTGAGAGAAAGAGAGATAAAAAAATCCAGGAGTATGAGGGGAAAATTAGAGAACTAAGTGATACACTAAAAAGAAATAATATACGCATAATTGGTATCCCAGAGGAGGAAGAGAGAGGGAAAGGTGCTGAAGGGGTACTTGAAGAAATTATAGCTGAGAACTTCCCTGAACTGGGGAAGGAAAAAAAGCATTGAAATCCAAGAGGCACAGAGAACTCCCTTCAGACGTAACTTGAATCGATCTTCTGCACGACATATCATAGTGAAACTGGCAAAATACAAGGATAAAGAGAAAATTCTGAAAGCAGCAAGGGATAAACGTGCCCTCACATATAAAGGGAGACCTATAAGACTCGTGACTGATCTCTCTTTTGAAACTTGGCAGGCCAGAAAGGATTGGCACGATATCTTCAGTGTGTTAAACAGAAAAAATATGCAGCCGAGAATCCTTTATCCAGCAAGTCTGTCATTTAGAATAGAAGGAGAGATAAAGGTCTTCCCAAACAAACAAAAACTGAAGGAATTTGTCACCACTAAACCAGCCCTACAAGAGATCCTAAGGGGGATCCTGAGAGACAAAGTACCAGAGACATCACTACAAGCATAAAACATACAGACATCACAATGACTCTAAACCCATATCTTTCTATAATAACACTGAATGTAAATGGATTAAATGCACCAACCAAAAGACATAGGGTATCAGAATGGATAAAAAAACAAGACCCATCTATTTGCTGTCTACAAGAGACTCATTTTAGACCTGAGGACACCTTTAGATTGAGAGTGAGGGGATGGAGAACTATTTATCATGCTACTGGAAGCCAAAAGAAAGCTGGAGTAGCCATACTTATATCAGACAAACTAGACTTTAAAGGCTGTAACAAGAGATGAAGAAGGGCATTATATAATAATTACAGGGTCTATCCATCAGGAAGAGCTAACAATTATAAATGTCTATGCGCCGAATACCGGAGCCCCCAAATATATAAAACAATTACTCATAAACATAAGCAACCTTATTGATAAGAATGTGGTAATTGCAGGGGACTTTAACACCCCACTTACAGAAATGGATAGATCATCTAGACACACGGTCAATAAAGAAACAAGGGCCCTGAATGATACATTGGATCAGATGGACTTGACGGATATATTTAGAACTCTGCATCCCAAAGCAACAGAATATACTTTCTTCTCAAGTGCACATGGAACATTCTCCAAGATAGATCACATACTGGGTCACAAAACAGCCCTTCATAAGTTTACAAGAATTGAAATCATACCATGCATACTTTCAGACCACAATGCTATGAAGCTTGAAATCAACCAGAGGAAAAAGTCTGGAAAACCTCCAAAAGCATGGAGGTTAAAGAATACCCTACTAACGAATGAGTGGGTCAACCAGGCAATTAGAGAAGAAATTAAAAAATATATGGAAACAAACGAAAATGAAAATACAACAATCCAAACACTTTGGGATGCAGCGAAGGCAGTCCTGAGAGGAAAATACATTGCAATCCAGGCCTATCTCAAGAAACAAGAAAAATCCCAAATACAAAATCTAACAGCACACCTAAAGGAAATAGAAGCAGAACAGCCAAGCAGCCTAAACCCAGCAGAAGAAGAGAAATAATAAAGATCAGAGAAGAAATAAACAATATAGAATCTAAAAAAACTGTAGAGCAGATCAACGAAACCAAGAGTTGGTTTTTTGAAAAAATAAGCAAAATTGACAAACCTCTAGCCAGGCTTCTCAAAAAGAAAAGGGAGATGACCCAGATAGATAAAATCATGAATGAAAATGGAATTATTACAACCAATCCCTCAGAGATACAAACAATTATCAGGGAATACTATGAAAAATTATATGCCAACAAATTGGACAACCTGGAAGAAATGGACAAATTCCTAAACACCCACACTCTTCCAAAACTCAATCAGGAGGAAATAGAAAGCTTGAACAGACCCATAACCAGAGAAGAAATTGAATCGGTTATCAAAAATCTCCCAACAAATAAGAGTCCAGGACCAGATGGCTTCCCAGGGGAGTTCTATCAGACGTTTATAGCAGAGATAATACCTATCCTTCTCAAGCTATTCCAAAAAATAGAAAGGGAAGGAAAACTTCCAGACTCATTCTATGAAGCCAGTATTACTTTGATTCCTAAACCAGACAGAGACCCAGTAAAAAAAGAGAACTACAGGCCAATATCCCTGATGAATATGGATGCAAAAATTCTCAATAAGATACTAGCAAATCGAATTCAACGGCATATAAAAAGAATTATTCACCATGATCAAGTGGGATTCATTCCTGGGATGCAGGGCTGGTTCAACATTCGCAAATCAATCAACGTGATACATAACATTAACAAAAAAAAAAGAGAAGAACCATATGATCCTGTCAATCGATGCAGAAAAGGCCTTTGACAAAATCCAGCACCCTTTCTTAATAAAAACCCTTGAGAAAGTCGGGATAAAGATCATAAAAGCCATTTATGAAAAGCCCACAGCTAACGTCATCCTCAACGGGGAAAAACTGAGAGCTTTTTCCCTGAGATCAGGAACACGACAGGGATGCCCACTCTCACTGCTGTTGTTTAACATAGTGCTGGAAGTTCTAGCATCAGCAATCAGACAACAAAAGGAAATCAAAGGCATCAAAATTGGCAAAGATGAAGTCAAGCTTTCACTTTTTGCAGATGACATGATATTATACATGGAAAACCCGATAGACTCCACCAAAAGTCTGCTAGAACTGATACATGAATTCAGCAAAGTTGCAGGATACAAAATCAGTGTACAGAAATCAGTTGCATTCTTATACACTAACAATGAAGCAACAGAAAGACAAAGAAACTGATCCCATTCACAATTGCACCAAGAAGCATAAAATACCTAGGAATAAATCTAACCAAAGATGTAAAAGATCTGTATGCTGAAAACTATAGAAAGCTTATGAAGGTAATTGAAGAAGATATAAAGAAATGGAAAGACATTCCCTGCTCATGGATTGGAAGAATAAATATCGTCAAAATGTCAATACTACCCAAAGCTATCTACACATTCAATGCAATCCCAATCAAAATTGCACCAGCATTCTTCTCGAAACTAGAACAAGCAATCCTAAAATTCATATGGAACCACAAAAGGCCCCGAATAGCCAAAGTAATTTTGAAGAAGACCAAAGCAGGAGGCATCACAATCCCAGACTTTAGCCTCTACTACAAAGCTGTCATCATCAAGACAGCATGGTATTGGCACACAAACAGACACATCGACCAATGGAATAGAATAGAAACCCCAGAACTAGACCCACAAACGTATGGCCAATTCATCTTTGACAAAGCAGGAAAGAACATCCAATGGAAAAAAGACAGTCTCTTTAACAAATGGTACTGGGAGAACTGGACAGCAACATGCAGAAGGTTGAAACTAGACCACTTTCTAACACCATTCACAAAAATAAACTCAAAATGGATAAAGGACCTGAATGTGAGACAGGAAACCATCAAAACCTTAGAGGAGAAAGCAGGAAAAGACCTCTCTGACCTCAGCCGTAGCAATCTCTTACTCGACACATCCCCAAAGGCAAGGGAATTAAAAGCAAAAGTGAATTACTGGGACCGTATGAAGATAAAAAGCTTCTGCACAGCAAAGGAAACAATCAACAAAACTAAAAGGCAACCAACGGAATGGGAAAAGATATTTGCAAATGACATATCGGACAAAGGGCTAGTATCCAAAATCTATAAAGAGCTCACCAAACTCCACACCCGAAAAACAAATAACCCAGTGAAGAAATGGGCAGAAAACATGAATAGATACTTCTCTAAAGAAGACATCCAGATGGCCAACAGGCACATGAAAAGATGTTCAACGTCGCTCCTTATCAGGGAAATACAAATCAAAACCACACTCAGATATCACCTCACACCAGTCAGAGTGGCCAAAATGAACAAATCAGGAGACTATAGATGCTCGCGAGGATGTGGAGAAACGGGAACCCTCTTGCACTGTTGGTGGGAATGCAAATTGGTGCAGCCGCTCTGGAAAGCAGTGTGGAGGTTCCTCAGAAAATTAAAAATAGACCTACCCTATGACCCAGCAATAGCACTGCTAGGAATTTACCCAAGGGATACAGGAGTACTGATGCATAGGGGCACTTGTACCCCAATGTTTATAGCAGCACTCTCAACAATAGCCAAATTATGGAAAGAGCCTAAATGTCCATCAACTGATGAATGGATAAAGAAATTGTGGTTTATATACACAATGGAATACTACGTGGCAATGAGAAAGAATGAAATATGGCCTTTTGTAGCAACGTGGATGGAATTGGAGAGTGTGATGCTAAGTGAAATAAGCCATACAGAGAAAGACAGATACCATATATTTTCACTCTTATGTGGATCCTGAGAAACTTAACAGAAACCCATGGGGGAGGGGAAGGAAAAAAAAAAAAAAAGAGGTTAGAGTGGGAGAGAGCCAAAGCATAAGAGACTGTTAAAAACTGAGAACAAACTGAGGGTTGATGGGGGGTGGGAGGGAGGGGAGGGTGGGTGATGGGTATTGAGGAGGGCACCTTTTGGGATGAGCACTGGGTGTTGTATGGAAACCAATTTGACAATAAATTTCATATATTAAAAAAAATTTTTTTTTAAATAAATAAAGCGGTTTGAGTGATCAAGATGTCTTTTGTTATGTTAATGAGGCTACTTTTACCTCCGGGCCACCAAAGGTTGGGAACAATTGTGATTGGAGAGTTGGAACCTTCAGTCCCACCCTGATTCCTGGTGAGAGGAGAGGGGCTGGAGGTGGAATCGGTCATGAATGGCTGAAGATTTAATCAACTGTGCCTATGTAATGAAGCGGTCCGGAGAGCTTCTGAGTTGTCGAGCCCTTGGGAATTCTGGGAGTGGCTCAGAGAGGGCATGGAAGCTCTCTGCACCCTCTTTCCACATACCTTGTCCTATGTGTCTCTTCCATCTGGCTGTTCTGGGTCCTACCCTTTTATATGAATTGGTCATCCAGTAAGTAAAATGTTGCTTTGAGCTGTGGGAATCGCTCTGGCAAATTAATTGACTCCTAGGAGGGGGTCGTTGGAACTATGACGTATAGCCAGTCCATCAGAACCACAAGTAACAGCCTGGTTTTTTGACTGGCATCTGAAGGGCGGGGACAGGGGGAGGAGGCAGTTTCCAAGGACTGAACCCTGAACTTTGGCATTTGATATTATATCCAGGTAGGTAGTGTTAACATTGAGTTAAGTTGTAGGACATCTATCTTGCAATCGGGGTGCAGGGGTGCTAGAGCGCCTGGCTCTGGGGTCCCAAACAGACCAAGTTCGGCCACGCCCCGCTGACCAAATCCGAAGGCAGAGAAACCAGTGGAGGTGAAACAGGAAAGGAATTTCTCTCAGTGAGACCAACATCAGGAAGACAGCAAATTAGCATCTCAAAGACCGTCTCCCACATGTTGAAATACTTCCAGGTTTATAAAAGAATGTGGGACAAAGGTCGATGGGTACGTGCAGCGGGGGCAGTGAAGTCAGGTCAGTTGCTGTCAATTGCGGTTGTGGGGGGGGACGAAGGGGGGGGGGGTCTTGCTGGCGTCAGGACAGCCCTTATTACTTGAGGGGGCAGTTTCAGTTCCCATCACAGACACGTTGTCCGCTGGGTCTTTTACCTGAGTGAAGAGATAAGCTGGAAAGAACTTCATCAATTAGAAAGTGCAGGCTGAGGTCAAAATGGAGGTTGTTCACATCCTCTTTCAATCTGATGTCAAAGAATTGCAGGTTGGTGTGGGGAACCCCCTCCCCCTGCTCCCACAACACCCATACCGACAGGCTGAAATTGGTGACCAGAACCTTTAGCTGGCATCAGAGAAGTGGGATGCTAGTGATGTGGGAAATAAAGGCAAATGAAAAATTAAATTTCCTTGTAACTTACAGCCCATTGACAAGTCCTTGAGACAGGTAGGGTGACCTCCCTCTAGGAGCTCAGCTGCCTTGATGTCGACACTTTGCTAAGACCAAAGGCAATCTTAGCCCGATCCCCCAGGATCCTATACGTCTACTTTAACATATAAAAACTCCTTTGGAAAGTTCCTTTATCTCTACCCGCCCCAAGATATATGCTGGCAATCATACTCCGACCTTATGGCCCCCTGGTACACATCTGAAGGGTCTCATGACTGAGCTTTTGCTAAACAGTAATACATGACTTTTTCCTAACAGCAGCCAGTCCCTCAAGGTCCTGGAAACCTTGTTTCCAAAATACCTCAGAGACTTACACTGCCCCTAACCCCCCTCCCAACTTGGAAATATACAATCAGTCACAGTCACAACCCCAGTGCAGCTCTTTCTGCCCACAGGTCCTGTCCCCATGCTTTAATAAAAGCATCTTTTATTATATAAAAAAGACATCTTTTTGCACCGAAGATGTCTCAAGAACTCTTTCTTGGCCGTAGGCTCTGAACCCCAACATTTTCCACATCACTAGAGTGACCCTGGTTCACGGAAACAGGTGGTTTGGGAAAAGAAAGAGTGAGGGATAAAGCACCCTCGATCCGGGGGTGGCCATGTGGTCACCTGTGGTATGGAGGAGCTGCTGGGCTACAGTCGGTTGCTCTGTGACAGCTAAAGTGAAATTAAAAGTGTGCTGGCTCAGGCCTGGATGCTAGACCTGGCTTCGATTTTGGTCCATCCGAGCTTTGGCCACTAGCCTCACAGCTGCCCCCCCCCCCCACCCCACCAACGTAAAAATTGTGGGAGACAACCTCTGGTCACCCAGAAGGTAGTCAGTAGTGGGAAGGGCAAAACCAAGAAACCATTGAAACCAGGGCATACGGTGTGAAGGAATTGTTTCATTCTGTGGCTCAGTGCCAGCTTCCTAAAGAACCTTTACTACAATGGACCGTAAGAGTAATGAATGTGGGTTCTGTGTCGTGGCTCCAAATGCCGCAGAGTAGAGGAGCATGTTGGAATTGACTCAGGACCCACACATCACTGCTGAACAATCACAGATGGCTATACGTGGTCCAGACACACAAGACGTTACTGCCAAAAGAACAGCCACTGTCAAGTCCATTAACCTTAGAGGGGGTCCGTCCGTCTCCCCCTATACATGCTAAATCAAGTGCCAAGTCCCAATGCCAAGTGGAGTACCCCAGACAAAGCAGCTGATATGCTTTGTATGCAAGGTATGTGGGACTGTTTTATGGTGACCGGAATAGCCACCCATTGAATATGCCCGTGACCCCATGTCACGGTCATGCTGTGGGTAAAGAAGCCCCTTTTACATGGCGGCTATATAACCCTATTATTGCAAAACCAAGTAACCGTCCAGGAAGCCTTACTGGTGTCTCATTTCTCCTCAGGGGCCTTCCAGATGCTAATAAAAATGCTAGGTTAATTAACAAGAGAACAGGAAGAGGCTGAAGGGACAGTCAAGAGACTCCCATTAAGTGGAAATTCTTAAACTGCTGTAAGGAAAAAAGGTGAATAAAGCAAAATTTGATAGGAATGAAAAAAAGAGGAAACAGAAAGGGGAGAGTCGTGAGACTTGTCCCTTCAGGTTACTAAAAAAAAAAAAAATGGGATTAATAAATGGATATTGAATAAAATGAATGAAATGGGATGAATAAAATGGATATCCAAAGGTTGGATAGACCAAAAAATCCCCCAGGTGGTCCCACCCCCTAAACCTTAAAGGGCCCCAAACAAGTCTTTTCTATTTACCCTATTCAGGAGAATTTTGAAAAGCCAGAAGGCAGAGATTACAAAGAGAAATCTGGCCAGTAAGTTCTTGGGGTAGCAGTTTTGCTGATTAATCAATAATGATTGACAAAAGGGTAAGGGTCCCTTCATTCAAACGATGCCTCACTGGAGACCTAAACCCTTTTGCACGAAAGTGAGTAAAATGGCCAGGGGTGGGGAAGTTTCCAGGACTTCTTGATACAGGAGTCCTGTGCACCGTGGTACCAAAACCAAATGACGAAGCCCTGACTCAGGCTGTAATCACTCTGAGAAAATGTAAAAATGGAAGGGTGGCTAGGACCATGAAATGTGGAATGGTTAAGCAGGTATGATGTAAAGAAATATGTCTCCTTTACCTGAATGTTTTATGGAAACGGATATGTCTGTCTGTCCAGGGAACACTTCCCCCACCCCGCTTTGAAAAACCAAAACCTGTTGATGAAATTCTGATGGAGGGTACAGGTAGAAACGTTGGTGGAATGAAGGGAAAAGGCTGGATGAGAACTGCTGTGTCCGAACAGGCTTTATGGGAAGTGGTAACATCTCTTTCTCTTTGTATTTGGGGGATGTCCATGTCTGGCTGGGGAATGTTTCCCCTACCTAGTATTATGATTGCTTTTTAATGTTTATTTTTTGAGAGAGAGAGAGAGAGCGCACCTGTGCGAGCGAGCAAGCAAGCAGGGGAAGAACAGAGAGAGAGGTGGACAGAGGATCTGACGTGGGGGCTCGACTCAGGAACCATGTGAGATCATGACCTAAGCCGAAGTCAGCTGCTGAACTGACGGAGACACCCAGGTGCCTCTCCCCTACCTGGTATTATCAAACTATAATATGCAGTTTTGTACAAAACTATACAAGAAGGCTTGCACACCTGCCCTGGTAGCAATATTAGACATGCTAAATGGGAACTTGTAAGACCCCCTGCACGCCCACGATGTAGGGTAGAGCCAAGTGCCCGTAGGGACGAGCTCCTGTGCCACAGCCCTATCTGTGCGGTGTGTAGATGGGGGCTTACAGTGAGGACCACTGGGACTTGGGTCTAGAGAACTTCCATTGGAGGAATGTTTACTACCTTTTGCTATCGGACGTCATTAACTGAAGCTACTCCTATAGATGGAAAAACGTAAAATGATCTTGCGGCTTAAAATACCCACAATGTCAGAGAAACGCCCTCATGGTGATGGCAGTTGCCCAGAAAAGTTCCATAGTAACATGGAAATGGTTTACACGGGATCCCGCTGTCTGCAGGATTCAAGGGGGAGATACTCAGAAGCAGGATGTCTCGACTCCTCTAGGACTAACTCTGGAGCCACCTGAGGAGCTTCCAGAACTAACTGCCACGTGGACAGTGCTCCATGAACAGCTCTTGACTGAACTACAAGGAGCAGATAGTGTCTTCTGCTGGTCTTGAAGAAGGAAGGTGCCGCACCATGGGCCGCCTACGGAGCAGGTCCTTTGGCCAGAACGATGGGCGGCCCATAGGAACGTAGGGCCCCAGTCCCACGAGCACCAGGAACTGGATTCTGCCAACAACCACGTGGACTTGGAAGAGGGCCCAGGCCTCAGGTGAAGCAGAGCTGGCCACCTGGCTACGGCTGCCGTGTGAGACCGACCTAGAGCAGAACAGCTAAACTGAGCTGATTTCTCTTTATTGTTTATTTTTTAAGTTTATGTATTTTGAGAGAGAGAGAGAATCCTAAGCAGCTTCCGTGCCATCAGCACAGGGCCCAACTCAGCGCCTGATCTCACAAACCACGAGATCATGATCGGAGCCAAAATCAAGGCTCAGACACTTAACTGACTGAGCCACCCCGGTGCCCCCATTGTATTGATTTCTGACCCATGGAAGCTGAGACATGTGCGTGTCATCTAAAATGCTGCATTTGTGCTCGTTGTTACCCAGCACTAGAAAACAAACAACAGGGCAAGTGCCAGCTTCCAGTATAAAGCTCCAGCTGGTAGGCTGGTTTGGGTATATGGGGTCTAGGGCTAATGGAGTTAAGGCTTTCCCGTGTGCCCCACCCATTTTTCTGCTAGGATACTTTTCTTCCAATAAAGATGTTCTAACCTAACAAGCTCTTTACATATAAAACCCTCAAAAAATGGAACAGCTCCAAACACATGCTGTTCTCTCATGAGTGTCATCACCTTTGAGTCCTTAGAAATGCCAAGTTGCCCCAAATGGACAGTTCATTCCACGTTTCATCCAGTTGGACAGAAACTGGCTTTCCTCACCGGGAGATGTGGTTCTTAGAGACGGTTTGGCCCTTCAGTGTGGAGAAGCTGGTTTCCTGCTGTTTTGGTTATCTATCATCCTTCTCTGTCCTCATTTGACATTCAAAATATATGCCTTCCTATGAAATTTCCAGAAGAACAGCGAGGTGAGAGAGAAGAAATTATACTTGCCAATCTAGTAATGGTAACATCATCATGGAGGTGACACCCCATCATTTTTGCATATACTACTGGTTAGAAGCAAGTTGCACGTCATGCCTACCCCAAAAGGGAAGTGATTAAACAAGGCATGAACGTGGCAGGTGCCCTAGGGTCTGTCTGTCTGTCATACCACGCCTGTGATCCCCTAGCCCAGAGTTTCTCAAAGAGTATACCCGAAACACTAGTCCCACAAAAGTTAGTTTTAAAAAAAATTGTACTTCAGTTAAACAAGTCTGCAATTGCTGCCTATTCTGTTCTCCTCTTGGAGATTTAGAATACACACAAGCATATGAAATCTACTAAGAAGTCCTGGGTATCAGGTATGATTGCATTCAACTGCAAAAAGCAGAAAACTCAAATACAGGGCTTCTTCTCCTTCTTCTTCTTCTTCTTCTTCTTCTTCTTCTTCTTCTTCTTCTTCTTCTTCTTCTTCTTCTTCTTTTCATAAGAAGCCTGGAGAGAGGTGGTTGTGGCCTTGGTTCAGTGGACTGGTCACACCAGAGCAGATGTCACTGAAATTTTCTTGGTCTTCCCTCACAATTACATGATGGCTGCTGCAGTTCCAGCCATCCCATCTGTATTTACAGCAGATAGAGGAGGAGCTCTCTGTTTTGTTTACCATAAAGGCATAAGATTTCTCAGAACCCCACAGTGTCTACCTTCCTAGGCTTCTTTTTATATCTCATGGGTTAGAACAAGGTCATATGCTCACCCTTATCTGGAAGAAAGACCACCACGGAAGTTAATATTTAACACATTTAGCATTGATAGTGAGAAATAACCAGGCAGAAGGGAGTTGGGAGAGCCTTGTGGGTAGCCAACTAATGGAATCTGCCACATGCAGCCTTAAAGAAATGTGCTTACCCTCTCCACTTGAAGTTCTAGCATCTAGCCACAGAAATACCCCTTCAAAAACATTGCTGTAGCCAAAATCTCTTGAGGAAAAAAAAAAACAAAACAGGTAAGCTAAACTCCTCAATTTTGAGCATGAACATCTATGTGACACTCAAGTCTTCTCTTGTTATCCCCATTCTTTTTTTACATTTTTTAAAAAATGTTTTTGTTTATTTTTAAAGAAAGAGAGAGCACAAGCAGGGGAGGGTCAGAGAGAGAGAGACACAGAATCCCAAGCAGGCTCCAGGCTCTGAGCTGTCAGCACGGAGCCCGACATGGGGCTCGAACCCACAGACCGTGAGATCATGACCTGAGCCGAGGTCGGACGCTCAACCGAGCCACCCAGGCACCCCTGGTTCTCCCCATTCTTGAGAATAGCTCCTGGTCCCAACCATGAGGTGAAGAGCAGGACTCTTGGGACGCTGAAACTTATCCTGCATCAGCTGTCCACTGACATATTCTAGAATCTTTCCAGGGCAGCCAGACTTCCTCTTCCACCAGTTCTTCAACAGGGTGCAACGGAATTATGAATTCACATCGCCCGAGGCATAGCTTCCTTCCCTCTTTGAAACACAAGGACCCCAGACCCTCTAAGCCCAGCCTCCCTTCCTCTCGCGTTCAGCCAAGCAAGCCTCCTCAGCCAAGAGTCACTTTGTGCCATTGTTGCTGGCAAGAAACTGAGCAGGAAATTGACCCAGAGTCCAACTGGCCGGTTTCTAATAATAACCTCTTTTCAAACTCCTCCTATCTTTCATTTCCATTTCCCACGTTCTCTCACTTCTTCTCACCCAAAATGGGTTCCAAGAAGTCTCAGGAGTCTCTTTCTTGGTTTTACATTTTCAATGAGCTCCATCGACTTCCCTTTATCCCCTCCAGTTATGGTCTCGTCTGTTGGTTGGCAATGGCACCAGTTTCTATGGAGTCATATGTGGCATGTTTTAAATGTCTGCAGCCCTCCAAGTATCATCATTGTAATGGGGCAATGTGCTCTTCTAGAATGAGAAATGGATGCAGTGTCCAGCTCTGCCCTAATTAGCGTGGGATCCTTAATACAAGGAGCGTTTGCATTAAGAAGGGTCTTGGGCAGGGGGCACCTGATTCTCCCGCCGCTGCACGATTCTGATGGGAATCCTCAGACAAAGGACCATTTCAAGAGGCAGCAGATTTCACTTGGGGAAACTTGACATTGTAAGAAAGTTCAGTGCTCTTAGGACTGACATTTTTGAGCATGGATGCGGGTGTCCACTATCCTCATTTTTTCAGATGGAAAAGGCAAGGCTTCTAAAGCCCATTGTTATGCTGATTGAAACCTCGTGTTCTCCTTTCTATCGCCACTCCCCATCCGTGGGAAGGATTTATTCATTCATTCATTCCTGCATTTATGCACTCACTGACTCATTCAGGATGCTTTTATTGAATGCTGCCTATGAGCTAAGCTCTGTGCCCTGCATCTAGGACAGAAAGATGAAAATACATAGTCCCGCTCCCAAGGAATTTATAAGCCAGAGGGGAGATATCCCTGATGCCAGTAACAACACAATCTAATGATGACCATGATGTTGGGGTGGCGGGTGGCTTACAGGTGGTTTCAGCAGTTAGGCAGGGGTTATCCAACTGGGCTAAGTCCTTCCAGAAGGGTTTTGACATCATCTCAGAGCACAGATAATGTCATTGTAAATAGGGCCCTCAATGGGTGACAGAGTTGACCACTGTCTCAATGGCAACAGAGAAAAGCACAATTCTATCTGACTGAGTGTCCCTGGCCTTGGCCCTGCAAAGCCTCCTATGTTCTCAATTTCACACTTTCCTGACTTTAGGTCTCACCTCCTCTTTACCTAACCCCCCCCCCCCACACACACAAAGGGTGTGTATCATGGATTGTGGGAACAGAAGAGAAGGAATACATAGGTGTCCCAGGAAGGGGTGGGATGATTCTAGGTGGGGAGTAAAGGATGAGAAGTCACCATGTTGGTTAACAAGAAGGAGGCATTTCTGGAAGAGGGAGATGTGAAGGTAAGGGGGTCAGTGTATTCTGGAAACAGGAAGCAGTTAAGTACCATTCAAGCTCCATGTGTGGCCGGGATGGGGGAGCAGGGATGACAGGAGGGAAGGTGAAGCAGCTCACCAGGGTCTCAGGAAGGATCGAGTAAAGGCTACCATGCTTGGTCCTGTCTCAGTTCCTGAGACCCCCTCCCCCAGATAAATGCAATGCTTTCTTATTTTCCATGGATGAATCCTCAAGTACGCTCACATAAATATCAAAGCTCCCCAAATATACATTGTAAAGTATTCACCAACCCGAAAACCCCAAAATTGTTCATATGGCCAAGTGGCTCTTAGCAAAGCACTGAGGCACTTGATCCAAACTTTTCTACAGGACGCATCATGAGTTGGAAACAACTGACCCATTAGGAGGGGTGCTAATGACCCACAGTCCCTCACAGCTGCACCACGAGGACCTTGCCTCATTCAGAGTAGAAGACCCCCTCTGCTTCCCACGCAGAATTCCTACTCTCTAGGTACTGTTTCCAAGCCTTGCATGGACTTGCCTGAGTACACATATTACTGTGTGTTGTGGTTCCCTTAATAACAAGTTCTGAGTCTATAAATTTCTGGAAAGCAGGAACCGTGTCCTAATCGCTGTGTCTCTCCCAAAGCATAACACAGGGCCTGGCATACAGTAAAAGTCCAGGAAATGTTTGTCAAACTAAGCTGAACTTTGAGAGCATCACAGGAGGGCACTGGTGGGAGTACAAACCAGCATGAGTACTATGATCAAAAGAACCACAGCCAAAGAACGATGGTAGAAAATACCAGCATAGAGATGGCCAGTTTGGCACCCTAGTGCATGCTTAAAAGGATGGAAAAGCTGACTCAAAGTTGTTACGTGCAAAAGGGCTATTCCAGGAGAACTTCAGGTAAAACTGGATCCAGGAGCTCAAACAGTAGTACCGGGATTCAGTCTCTATCTCTTGTTCTCTGGCTGAATTCATTCACAGTCTGTATGTGAGGGAAGGGATTGATGGCAGGTCGAGACTCCCGCCGTCCAGGTCTGTGTACAGTTAGAAAGAACACACACTCTCAACTCTTCCAGCAAAAGTGGTGTTGATTATCATCAACTCTGACGGCACACTTTTCGCCCTGAACCAGTCACTATGGCTGGGGAATAAGGTGCTTAGATTTTATAGTTATAAGATAAAGATAACTTCAGGGGTACCTGGGTGGCTCAGTCGGTTGGGTGTCCAACTTCAGCTCAAGTCATGATCTCACAGCTCATGGCTTCGCGCCCCGCGTCAGGATCTGTGCTGATGGCTCAGAGCCTGGAGCCGGCTTCGGATTCTGTGTCTCCCTCTCTCTCTGCCCCTCCCCCACTCACACTCTGTCTCTCTCTCTCTCTCTCTCTTTCTCTGTCAATTTCCTTTTCTGTAAAATGAAATTTTACATTAATTCTGTAAAATGAGATTTACATTAATCTCTGTGGGCCCCTCCAGCTCCAGCTCTCCCTCTTCAATCATCTCTCTTGGGTAAATTACCTCCCAAGTTTCGACCTTATGGTGACAGCACCCTGGAGACCTGTCCGCCCTGGTCCGTACCCCGGGCACAGCCATCCCCACCTCTAGGCACACGAATGTGATCCCAGGTGCCCTGACAAGCCTGAAGCCTGGATGTTTGGGTTGAGTTGGGTTGGGGGTTTTGCCCCCAGGGTTTCCCGGAAGCTGCTGCCAGTCCTGGGGGCCTTGAGGCCCAAGGAAGCATGGCTCCAAGTAGAGAATTTCCAGACTAAGGAGGTTTGCTGATGTTTGCACAAACATTGAAGCTGAGCCATTGGAAAATGTCTGAGGTTTTCTGACTCAGGAGCAGGCTGAGTAACTGGTAAGTTGGAGGATTTCAGGGTTGATCAAGGAAGACACAGGACCACAAGGGGCAGTGACACACAACAAGCCTTACTAGATGGCCCTGGGACAATGCTGAATGAGGAGGAGAGGTCATCCCAGCAAGAGACCTTCCAGAGACGGAGGCAAGAAGCGACCACCCAGAAGGGGACCAGACCATGAAAACTCCCAGGGGCAGAGGGGGTGCTTACATATCCAGATGACCTTACTCAGCAGTAAGGTGGGGGATGGCTCTGGGTGAGGGAGTTCCAGAAGGCAGCAGCGATGTGCTGGTCTTTCATAAGGTTTGTCTAATCTGTGGTGACCTGATGTTGAGTGCAGTTTCGAGGGGTATGCAAAGTAAGTAGGCCCTAAATAGCTAAAAATAGATGTATTTGGGTTATATTTTAAGCAATTGGATGTATAAAAATTTAAGTTTGGCATTGGCAGGCTTTGGGCTAAGTCTTCGTCTGCTGTGAATAAACAACCAACTGGAAACATTTGGGGCCAATACGCTAAGGCCGTATTTGGCCCATTTACACAACAGTGAGATCCAGCTGAAAACGTCTCCTGGACCAGGATGTACTGACTAGCTAGGCCAGGCATAAAAGTCCCACTGGTTGATGTTGAAAGTATCCCCAGAAAACCTAGTCCTCCGGGGATAGTGAAAGTTCTCACTGTGATTTTCTTTCAAGGAATTAAGTAAATAATAATCCTTTAAGTAGGAGTGGAACTTTATCCTTTTCAAAGCGCTGGCATATTTGATTCTTGCAATACCCTCAGAAAGAATTAGAATAGGAATGCTCCCCTCTGTCCCCCCACCCCCACCCCTACCCCCAGGCATTTCACATGTGAGGACACAGGCTCAGACAGACTTGGGGACAGAGTGCCGTAATAGCCAGGACTGATCTCAGAACCCCTAAACTCCTGCCCACTCTGTTTTGCCAGAATGACAGGTTAGCACCCGGAAGACTGCTCATGGAGGCTGAGAGGGCAGCTCTGGACCTTTCTGCCCGGGGTTCCTGCCTTGCACAGACGGACAGATTCATCTCATGACTGTGGGCCATTTTGTCCACTGATCCGCCTGTTTTCCTGATAGAAATGAGCAATTTTACAACAGAAGTTGAAGGGAAAGTACCAGTGACACCTTTGCTTTGTCTCATTGAAGTTCTCGGCTGGACGAGTTCTTAAGATCAGTTAGGCACTTTACAGATGGGGACACTGAGGACCAAGAGAGGAAGCGTCCTGCCCAAGGCCAGGCGGCTCAGGGCCCTACAAAGCCTTTCCACGGCAGGCCACGATCCAGCCTTGAGCCCCGCCCTCGCTGAGCTGCTTTGGGACCTGCCTGCCAGGCCCAAGTTTTAAGATCCAAACCAGGAAGGGACTGCTTGCTACCTTGGAAAGGGAGATTTTATTGTGGGATTAAGAAGCCGGTCACACTTTTTCAATCACAATCAGGACTGACACCCCAGGATTGCCGGCTCATTTAAACCAGGTGCAGGCTTTGTGACCAGTTCTCCCAAGGAGCAGACACGCCCGGGCTATCCTATGACTGCCTTTCTCATTTTCCCAACCTCTTTCAAGCTTAGAAGTTTTAGGAGGTCATCCACACTGCCAGGGGCCAGGGAGAAGCGGAGAGGCCACGGGGGTAGCAATGCGCTGCGGCATCATCCGAGCCATGCAATTGCTGACGGCCCTGGGTCTGTTCCCTTCCAATGGGAGAAAGACCAGTTTTCCTCCAGCATCAGGAGATTCTCGCAGCCAATGCGAGGCCAGACCCCACTGACTCACCCCACAGTGTGTAGTTTCTCAAGCAGATGTTCCGGGACCACATGAAAGCTGGCAGGGTATTACTATCTGGTTTAATGTTCCTTCTTTTGTTACCATTCCTGATATAAGGGGCGGGGGGGGGGGGGGGGACTGGGGCGGGGGTTGGGGATTGAAGGAAGCATCCGTTTACAGTCGGGGGTGGGGGGGGGGCCTTCTCCCAGGCAGCTCGGCCCTTGTTGGCCCTCCTGGGGTGGCAGGAGACGGCAGTGCTTCCCAGGAGCAAATCTGGGGGCTCCCCCTCTTCTTCTTGCTTTTCCATCCAGAAGGTTAATTTTACTGGAATTCACTGCAGTTCAGTGTATGGGGCCAGCAGTGGAGAGGAAGGGAACAACTCCATGGCAACTAGCTTATAAACCTTCAGGCCCCCGGCGGCCTCCTGGGGACTCCTTGCCCTCTTGGGACCCTGAACATGAACCAAGTCTCACACTTCCAACCCCTGGGATGGAGACTCAGCCGGGAAATGTGGGTTAAGTCAGGAAATAGGATGGACCGGACCCTCTTTCCTCCACTTCAAGATACACTTCATAAGTTTTTCAAATTATTTTGTATATTCTTACTAAACTTTCAGATGTTAAAAAAAAAAAGAACAGTACAATGAATCTCCACATACACATCACCCAGCTTGCATAATTATCCATATTAAGCATTTCTGAAATTGGGACACATTTAGAGTCAGTAGATATGTTTAATGTACCTTTCCCCCCAACCAAAGTTATTTTTTAAATCAACGGAGGTGTTTGACAGCTGGTCAAGGACGAAGGAGTTGATGCAAATGAACGGGGAAGGAAGTCAATGGGGAAACAACCTTGCCCTTGAGCAAGTTTCCTTATACTATTAACCACCCAAGAGCATTTTTGCTATTTTCTTCCCATTGGCTTTGGGCTTTGAAGGGTTTTTTCTACTAAATGGCATTTATTATCGTGCTCCCCGGTTTAAAAATAATTAAAAACGAATTGCAACATATACACAAATGTTCATAGCAATAGTGTGCACAATAGCCAGAAGCATAGTAACAACCCAAATGTCTGCTGACAGACGAATGGATAAAGGAAATGTGGTGAAGTCGTGCAATGGAAGAGGCTTAGAAAGGAAGGCCATTCTGACACATGCTAGAACAGAGATGAACCTCATTCAGAGAAACAAGCCAGACACAAAAGGAAATACATCGCATGATTCCACTTATGTGAGGTTTCCAGTATAGTTAAGTTCATAGAGACAGAGGTGGGGTAGGGGCCCCTAGGGGCTGGGGGCAGGGGAGGATGGGGAGTTACTGGGTACAGAATTTCTGGTTGGGGTCATGAAAATATTCTGGAAATGGATAATGATGATCGCTATACAACATTGTGAATGTACTTAATGCTACTAAATATCCTCTTAAAAATGGTAAATTTTATGTTCTGTGTGTTTTATCACAACACATTTCTTTTTTTTTTTAATTTTTTTTAATGTTTATTCATTTTTTGAGAGACAGAGAGAGACAGAGCATGAGTTGGGGAGGGGCAGAGAGAGAGGGAGACACAGAACCCAAAGCAAGTTCCAGGCTTTGAACTGACAGTGCAGAGCCGGACGCAGGGCTCAAACCCAACCGTAAGATCATGACCTGAGCCGAAGTCGGACGCTTAACTGACTGAGGCACCCAGGCACCCCAATACATTTCCTTTTTTTTGTTTTTAAAGGCAAACTTATGGGGTGCCTGGGTGTCTCAGTCGGTTAAGCGTCCGACTTTGGCTCAGGTCATGATCTCACGGTCCGTGAGTTCAAGCCCCTCCCCGTTGCGCTCTGTGCTGACAGCTCAGAGCCTGGAGCCTGTTCAGATGCTGTGCACCCTCTCGGTCTGCCCCTACCCCTCTCACGCTCTGTCTCTGTCTCTGAAAAATGAATAAATCTTAAAAAAATTAAAATAAAAAAAGGGAAAATTATGAAGGATTTCTAAGTGGTGACAGCAGAGCGTTAAACCAAATGTGGGCCTTTCTGAGCATGTGACTGTGTGACCGCCCAGGTCATATGCCCGGGAAGCCGCTCTGACAGACTGGCACTGGAGACACAGAGGCAGATAGAACTGGGGTCTGCTGGCCAGGAGCGTGGGCAGCCTCAGACCCCGAGACTCCTCACTCTGACACTGGCGGCTGGAAGAGCTCCTGATGGGCATGCCTAACTTGGGTTCGAGGCCTGGTTCCATCTCCTGTTCTAGGTCTTGTCCTTCCCTGCAGTGAAGGTCATCACGTTCAGCTGGCTTAACTTCCTCCCCGTTGATGCAAGAATCAAAAGAGAAAATGCCACGTCCTGGTCCCTACGAGAGCATCAGGGTGGCACAAATAGAAGCCATTGCGATCAGAGTGCAAATGGAACAGGGAGGTGTGCCCTGGTGCCCCTGCCCTTTGCAGGGTGACAACCGCTCTGGGCTGAGAGTGTTGGCGGTAGGAGAGTCAGAAGCAGAAATACTGATAAGGAGCAACGATCACGGGATCAGCCCACCCCCTTCCCAGGAAGAGGGTCTGGAGTTTCTCATTCCGGAATTACCCACGGTAAGGAAGAGCCTCTCGACTTCCAGACTTTTGTTTTCAGTCTCTGCTTGTAGACAGAGATGTCAGCTCTGTGGGCTGTCACAGCTCTGCCCAGACTGCCATTCGACCAGCCTTCCTCAAGGTGCCTAGCATGGGACAGGTTGCTGGCCGTTCCCTTTCAGCAATGGCCCTGAGAAAGCCCCCCCAGCTGCAGGGGCCGATCCCTCTTGGCTTTCAATTTCTTTTTCTTCCTTTCGTTGTCCCTGGACCTTCTTGGGTGTGTATAGACACTCCTTGAGAAATTGTCAGGAAATATCACTATGTAAATAAAAACAAAAAACAGAGGCACCTGGGTGGCTCAGTGGGTTAAGCGTCCGACTTTGGCTCAGGTCGTGATCTCGCGGTCCTTGAGTTCGAGCCCCGCGTTAGGCTCTGTGCTGACAGCTCAGAGCCTGGAGCCTGTTTCTGTGTCTCTCTCTCTCTCTCTCTCTCTGACCCTCCGCCATTCATGCTCTGTCTCTCCCTGTCTCAAAAATAAATAAACGTTAAAAAAAATTTTTTTAAATACATAAATAAAAATAAAAACAAAAAACAAGGACAATTATAGCTCTTGTCCTAACTAAATGTAGAAATAGGTAAATTCCTAACAGACCATAGCCTTTGCTCATGTGACAGTGACATGCACATCACTGTCATCAAATAACTTTAATCTAATCACGTGCGTGGCTTTTGAGCCCTGGTTTCTCCTTGTGTCAAGCAGGGATAATATTTACTACTTGCTCAGAGGTGTTGTAGAGACCAAATGAAATTTGCTTTAGAAAATCCAAAAACCCCAGGCAGGTGAAACTCACAAAGATGGACCCTGACAGCATATTGGGCACAGAGATCCCCTGAGTGTTGCTTATGCCACCCCACAGGACTGAAGGTTAATGGCTGAATGGATGCAGCAAGTCAGGAGGGCTTTCAGCAACGCTACGTTCTACTCCAGAATATTCTAAGTCTGTTTTCCTTCTAGATCTTCCAGCAAGATGTTTGTCCTATGGTTTTGAGCACCTGGCCCCCTGGTTTGAGAAGCCCTGCCTTCAAGTCACATCAGGATTGAGGGCCGCTGTCATACTGCCTGTGTTGGAATTGACTTTAAAATACTTTGGTGTAGGGGTGCCTGGGTGGCCCAGTTGGTTAAGTGTCTGACTCTTAATTTCAGCTCAGGTCACGATCTCACTGTTCATGGGTTCAGGCCCCGCGTCGGGCTCTGCGCTGACAGCTCAGAGCCTGGAGCCTGCTTCGGATTCTGTGTCTCCCTCTCTCTCTGCCCGCGCCCCCCCCCCCCCCCACTCATGCTCTGTCTCTCTGTCTCTCGAAAATGAATAAACTTTAAAAATAAAACAAAAAAAAACCTTTGGTATAAACAGTATGCTGTATGTATGTGAAAATTAAGTTATATATGTATTTGCTTAGAATAGGTAATAGATTCACATTGTTAAAAATCAAAACGGTAGGGGTGCCTGGGTGGCTCAGTTGGTTGAATGTCTGACTCTTGATATCAGCTCAGGTCATGATCAAGGTCATGGGATTAAGTCCCAAGACGGGCTCTTTGAGGAGCATAGAGCCTGCTTAAGATTCTTTCCAGGGGCACCCAGGTAGCTCAGCCGGTTAAGTATCTGACTCTTAATTTCAGCTCAGGTCCTGATCTCACAGTTCATGGGTTCAAGCCCCAATGCCAGGCTCTGCACTGACACAGAGGAGCCTGCTTAGAATTCTCTCTCTCCTCTCTTTCTGCCCCTCCCATGGATATACACATGCTCTCTGTCAAAATAAATAAGTAAACATTAAAAAAAAAAAAAGAGTCTCTCTCTCTCTCTCTCTTTCTCTCTCTCCCTCTGCCCCTCTTTCCTGCTGGCACCACTCTCCCCACCCACGCCCCCCCCCCAAAAAAAATCAAAACACATTATAGTAAAAAGTTTATCTTCCACTCCTATCCTATTGGCCGCATTTCCAATCCCATTTCCCACCCCTACCTCTAGAGGTAACTCATTCGTGTCCGGTGTTTCCTTCCAAAGACTTTTTGCAATTAGAAGCAAGTGCACATATTAACTCTTATTCCGCTCTACCTCCATGTACACAAAACGTGGGCTACTAATGCCTCATACATCTGCACCTTGCTGCTTGCACTGAATCCTCCATCCTGGAAATTTCGCTTCACCAATTCCCAGACAGCGTCCTTATTTTTTTTATTTCAGCAGCAGAGGGGTTCGTTACACAATGGGGCCAAACTTTATGAAAACGGTCCCGTGCTGGTGGGTGTTTTGGTTGTTTCCAGGTGTAAGCAAGATTCAGAGGCTCAATCATTAACACACGAGATGTTAGAAATAAGTTTTAACTTTTCCTTGGGTAATTGAGCGTTGCTCAGTGTGGTTAGCTAGAAAGATGTTAGGGCATCCACCACCCTTGCAAGACCAGGCTTGGCCCCTCTGGAATACAGCCTGGGTGTTGAGTTCCACCTGGTCCTGGGTTTCCCCACTTCACGGAGGGCTCTGTTGCCGGACTCATGGAACGTCGGCCGATTCCATCCTTGACTTTACAAGAACAGGTTACCTAGACTGCTTTTATGCAGACTTGCTCCTGGCAGAATTTGGTGGAAGACTTGCTTTTGTTGGAACACGCCGTCACACGGAGAAGTTGGAGGAACGGGTCGAATGACCTCTATCTTTTCCCCTTTCCTGGAGTTCACTGACAGAACATGACAGATGCTAGCAAAGCGACCAAATTAGCTTCAGCCGTTCCCAACAGTCATGGAGTCATGTCTTGTCCAAGAGTCAGAGTGCAGGTTAAAAATCAAATAAAAATTACCCTTGAAAATCCCTTAAACATTCCCAAAATTACCTCCCACGTGGTTTTGTGTATATAGCCCTTAATCAGTTCCTGTATTTGTTAGTCAAGAACGCTCTGGGACCCTTAGTTTATCCTTTCCTTTCCTCTTCAAGGACCTTGGCAAAAACCGTCATCCACCTACCTGGTCACACGCAGACAGGTTACGCTTTCTCTGCCACTGCTCAGAAACCACATAAAATGGCCCACGCGTTGATCCCATGGGTCTGGCTGGCTCTGTTCCAGGCCGGACCACCTTCATCACTGCGCACCACGGCCGCCCAAGAGCAGGGAGGCCTACAGGGTTAGGGTGTAAGTCCCAGCAGCTACGTGGCACAAATTCTGTGCCTTCCATGCAGATTGGCAGGGACTCTCCAGGGACCTAGATACTAAAACCGAAATAAAGACAACTGAATGGGACATCCGGAGCTGGGAATGGGGAAAGAAAGCCAACACTCTAACTCTGCGAGAAGTAAAATTAAAAAAAAAAATAAAGGTAAGGGACAGTTTCAAAGGTATGGCCATCTTTTAATATTCTAAAAATTCTAAAATGATGTGCGGGGAACATAGAGTTTCAAGGAAAAACTGCTAATGTAATGGCACAGTGTTAAAGGAGACAAAAACCCACAACGGATCACACAGTGTTTTATGTTCACTGACTTTAGCTAACCAAGACGCTCACCTAAGAGAGAACACACCGAAACAGTTATTACAATGATGGGATTACACGTAAGCAGGTTTCTTTCTCTTTTCTGTGCTTTCCAATTTTCTGGGTCCAGTTCTATTGCTCTGGTAGTTACAAAAAACTATAAAAGCATGAAAGGTACACGAACGAGTTAGACAAAAGATATAAAGAATAACAATGGCTGAATCAAAATTACTTAAAGGTACCACTGGACTTGTTAAAAGTTTTTGCTGAGGGGTGCCTGGGCGGCTCAGTCGGTTAAACGTCTTGATTTCAGCTCCGGTCATGACCTCACGGTGTGTGAGTTCGAGTCCCGCACGTCTCAGTCTCTGAGCTGACAGGGTGGAGCCTGCTTGGGATTCTCTCTCCCATTCTCTCTCTCTCTCTCTCTCTCTGCCCCTCCCCCATGCTCTCCCTCTCTCTCTCTCTCTCTCTCTCTCTCTGACTCTCTCTCTCTCTCAAAATAAATAAACTTAAGAAAAGTAAATTTTTTGCTGAATCTCTGTTCCAAATGCAGAGAGAGGGGGTGGGGTGGGGATCTTAGCCCTTTATATTCAAGCAAATGCATTGGAAGGAAACTAAAAGGGCCCAGGCTGCTGCCTCTTGGGCAGAAGGCTTGCCAACAGCTCCTGGTGGCCCAAGGCGCAGGAAACGGGCAGAGCTGGGGGCAGACAGCCAGCAGGCATTCCACACGTGGGTGTTTCCTCCACCATCTGAACAGGGAAGGAGCTTGCACTTCAGCCGCTCCTCGGCCCCTTGGCAGTTTCCAGACCATGAGGCCCTGGCACCGGCAGCAGGGAGTCAGGAAGCCCCCAGGAAGTGCCAAGACTGGCTCTGGCCCCAGGGAAGCTTGGCAGGGTGCTATCCTGGGGTCAGGCTCAAGTTTCTGGGAAAGTGCCTAGAACTGCAGGTCTGTGGTTTTTCTCAGTAGAAAGCCCACACTTCCCTTCTGAGTATGGGAAGCCAAACGCGGCTGGCTGTGGGAGCAAGCATCTTCCTGAGGACTGGGGGCCGGAATACCCTGGGTCCCCTCCGTGACATTGCCGGTGGCCTCTCTCCGGTCTCCTGTGCTCAATAGAAACCAGGGTTGAAAACCGTGGAGCCCGGTCCAGCCTGGTTCCTACCTAAATGGGAAGCCATGGCATGAAGTGAAAATCTTCACAGGTTCCCGAAAGCCTGTCATGTGCCAGACTTTGCAAGGTTCAAGAACCTTGCAAGAACACTTTGCAAGGTTCTAGGCTAATGGGAGAGAGGAAATGTCTACACGGGACGTCACGTGGATGTACTAAGTATCCTCAAAGGAGGGGCCTCTTCCAGCCTCTTTAATTGAATTGCAATCACATCAAGATTTTGAATAAGTCTGTCCTTCAGGTCACTTTCCCCAGTTGCGAACCGCCCAGTACAGTGACATGCTTTTTCTAGGAACTTCAAGGAGACTTCGTCTATTTTTAAATTTTTTTTTAATGTTTATTTATTTTTGAGAGAGACAGAGACAGAATGCGAGTGGGTTAAGGGCAGAGAGAGAGGGAGACACAGAATCCGAAGCAGGCTCCAGGCTCTGAGCTGTCAGCACAGAGCCCGACGTGGGGCTCGAACTCACGAGCTGTGCGATCATGACCTGAGCCGAAGTCGGACGCTCAACCGACTGAGCCACCCAGGCGCCTCTACTTTGTCTATTTTTAAACTAATATACACTGCAATACCCCCAGGAAGATGAATTAGGCTTCAAAACAATGAGACAGGAAGGAGTGCCGGTGACAAATATTCTGGGTCAGAAAGCACATGACTGGAGCTAACAGAGATGAAGATGGGTGGATGTGCAGAAAAAACCATTGAGCTCACTTGGCAAATGGGAAGCTCGAGAAGGTGAAGACAGCCAGGCGGCCACAGCCTTTCAGAAACTCTTTTTAAGCTGTTCTGGATTAATTAACAACTGTTTGGGGGCATTTCCAGAAACTGTCCAGAGGTCAAGCAAGTGTGAACCCAGCCACGACTGTGTCTTCACCACTACTTGGGACTGAGCAGGGTTTCTGCCTGCAAATTGCCCTTCACTTGTGCAGAGGCTGCCTTTCAACCACAAGGCAACTGGCCAGCCCTGTCTGGGGGCTATTTTCCGACCCATCCAGAAGCAAAATAGCTGTGTATTGCTCAGAGGGGGTGTAACTTCTTGATCTAATAAGCTGATTGGTAGGACTTTCCTTCCCTCTCTCCTCTACCTCCCATGTCCCTGACCCCTACACTTCTGTCTGGCTACCAGCACAGACAGCCTCAAAGTCGTGCAGAAAGGTCGCATCTCAGGCTGACATCTTTTAAATGTTATATGACTTAAAACTTCACAGATTCACATGATGGGGTGCCCGGCTGGCTCAGTCAGAATTGCATGCAGCTCTTGATCTCAGGGTCATGAGTTCGAGCACCATGTTGGGTGTTTTATGGAAACGGATTACCATATGACCCAGCAATTCCACTTCTGGGTATATGCCTTAAGGAATTGAAAGCAAGATCTCAAAGAGATATGTGTACACCCACGTTCATAGCATTATTCATAGCGGCCAAAACGTGGCAACTACCCCAATGTCCCGGACGGATGAATGGGTAAACCAAACGTGGTCTATCCATTCAACATCATCTTACTCCATCTTAAAAGGGAATAAAATTTGGACTGGTGTTACAACTTGGACAACCTTCGGAAATATGCTCAGTGAGGGGCGCCAGCGTGGCTCAGTCAGTTGAGCGGCCCGCCTCAGCTCAGGTCATGATCTCACGGTTCGTGAGTTTGAGCCCCACATCGGGCTCACTGCTGTCAATGCTGAGCCCGCTTTGGATCCTCTGTCCCCCTCTGTCTCTGCTCCTCCCCTGCTCATTTTCTCTCCCACTCGCTCATAAATAAATAAACATAAAGAAAGATGTTTTTGTTTTTAAAAGAAAATACGCTCAGTGAAATAAGCCAGACACAAAAGGACCACCATGGTATGATTCCACTTAAACGCGGTACCTGGAGAGGTCAAATTCATGGAGACAGAAAATAGAACGGTGGCTACCGTGGCCTGGGAGATGTTATTGTTTAATGCATACGGAATTTCTGTTTGGGGATTTTAATGCATTTTTATGCATTTTAATGCATACAGAACTTCTGTTCTGGAGAAGGATGGTTACACAACAATGCGAATGCACTTAACGCTGTTTGAACTGCGCACTTAGAAATGGCTAAGTTGATCAATTTTATGTTATGTATATTTTACCACAATAAAAAAAAGTTGAAAAACAAATAATGAAAGAAAAATTCACAGACCTCTTGGGAACAGTGAATTATAAAATATTTAAACAATGTAGAAAACTCCCCCTTGATCACTCTGCACTCCAGTCGACGTTACCGTTGTTTGAGGTGTCTCTCCCTCCACACAGATTATGTGCATTTTCAGTGGTGTACAGAAACCTATGAATGAACATATTTCTGGGTTTTGTTTAATTTTTGCATAATTATCGTCATGTTCGGCATTGTGTCCAATCAAATTAAATTCCACTCTTTTTCTACATTTATCTTGTTTTATCATGGGACTTTCTCGCCATTTTTTCCTCTCTCTCCTGGTTTCCCCATTTCTTAAACCTCATTTCCTCCTTGCCTGACAATTCTGGGCCCAAAGAATCTCCCCTTTCTTTAATTCCTAACCATTTAGAGGCACAAAGAAATTTGGAGAGTCTCTGGTGTGGTCTCAAAGTAGCACATGACTGCTCTCACCCCCACACCGTACCTCATTCGACCTGTCTTGTCTCTGAGTGGATCATTGATCCCCTCATTTATGAGCTTCCCGGGCATTTCCCAGCACTAACAGGTACTGAGAAAGCAGTAAAAAGCAAAGAATAAAACAATCAAAACAGAAAATTCTTGATTCGTACTTTTCTGGTCCATTTCTGAGGCCTGTCAGACCCTCAGAGGCCCTTGGCAGAGAAGGACATAAATAAATGTCTGCTTTGCTTCTCTATTTTGCACCTTGTGGTAGCACATGTGTGTTTTTTTAATTTCATTCCCATGTTTGGAAAATCCGTGAGCCTGCACCACACTCCACTGTGGACCACACGGTGATCCCTTTCCTGGGGGAGCGGCTCCCAGGATACAGGTCCTCACAAACCTGATGCCTGTCTTCAGCAAGCCCCCCCGTGGGAAAGAGTCCTTCCAAGAAGATGATTTGAAGATAATCCAAACTACAGCTCAGCAGCGGGGGGGTGGGGCCAGGGTTTTTTGGGAAAGGGTCTTTACGGGAGGCTCCCGGGCCTGCCCGTGAAGGCAGAGCAGGCAAGGCTCTGGAACTCTACCTGGTGGCTACTTGCAAAACGAAAGTTGCGGGTTCTAATGTCATTTGCCAGCAAAAAGACAAACAGGTTTTCTCACGTGTCCTCCTGGAAACCTCTAGAGCCTCTCCCCAGCTGGGTCATTGAACACTAACATGATAGAGGTTGGGTTCAACATTGATCACGGGGCTCTGGAGAGAACAAGTTGCCAGGACTAGCGCTGGTGAGAATTTGGTGAGAATTTTTTTGCTTTTTAAGCTAGTTCTCTGAGGCACAACAATCTGATGGCTTTCCCCGCCACCCTCCCACCCCACCCATTTATAACTATATTGAGGTATAATCAACATACAATAAACTGTGCATATTTTTTAAGTTTATCTTTTATGTTTTTAAAAGGCATGTCCTTTCTGATGATTTTTTTTTAAGTTTATTTACTTATTTTGAGATGGGGGAGGGGCAGAGAGAGAAGGAGAGAGAGAGAATCCCAAGCAGACCCTGCACTGTCAACACAGAGCCCGATGCAGGGCTCGAACCCGTGAACTGTGAGATCATGACCTGGGCCAAAATCAACAGTCTGTCACTTAACCGACCGAGCCACCCAGGGGCCCCTATTTATTTATTTTGAATTAGAGAACACATGAGCAGGGGAGGGGCAGAGAGAGAGAGAGAATCCCAAGCTGGCTTCATGCTATCAACTCAGAGCTGGACTTTCATAAACCATGAAATCATGACCTGAGCCAAAACTAAGAGTTGGGCACTTAATGGACTGAGTCACCAAGGCGCCCCTAAACTGTACCTATTTAAAGTGTCCTATCTGATATGTCCTGATACATACAACATATATACCAATAAACCATCCCTTAATCAAGATCATGAACATTTCCATCACCCCTAAAAACTTGCTACTGCCCTTTGGGACCCTTCCGTCCCTCTCCACCCCCACCCCCACCCCCAGGCACCCACTGATCTGCTCTTCATCAGATTAGTTTGCATTTTCTAGAGTTTCATACAAACAGAATTGTACAGGATATACTTTTTTTGGTCTGGCCTCTTTCGCCTCAGCATGATGATTTTGAGACTCATTCATGCTGCCACATGTATCAATGGTTCGTTCATTCCTTTTCATTGAAGCTTCCAGGTTGAAGCTGTTACCCACAAGGCCACAAGGAACATTTGTGTACTAGGTTTTGTCGGGGCCTATTTGTGTTTCCCCTCGGGTAATACTTAGGAGTAGGATGGCGGAGTCATAGTAATGGTTTTTTGAACAGAGCCCTGGGCTTCCGCTCTGGTACGGGGTTGGGGGGGGGGGGAGTGTGGGAACAGAGGCCCAGTCCCCCATTTCAAATGCTCCAAGGGTATCTGCACACAGTCAGCTTCCTCCAACAGCCTTCCTTCAAAGATGCGTTGCCAGAGCCATGAGGAAGAAGTTTGAAAATCCAGCTCTCCTTTTAACTATGTTTTAGGTATTATTATTTACTCCATTAGTGTGTAGATGAAGAAACCAAAGTGGTAACAAGCACATGGCCAAGGTGCCACTAAAGTCTTCGTACTTACTTTCCTGGGCCTGGGATTCCAGACCAGTGATTGCATCCGCTTCCAATTCATGACTTCCACCTCCCTGGGGACTGTGGACGCTGCTAGAAATATCAGGTTAGCATCAGATAGAATCATAACCCAAATATGTGAACATCTCCCTTTAGAAGCCTGCGAAGCCCAGACACAGCAGACCGTTTCCACCAAGGGTCCAGGAAGCATTACTAAGGGGACTTTCCACAGCTGCGGCGTGTTCTTCCAGAGAGTTACTCTCAGAGGCCCGCCAGCCCATCTGAGCCAGACAAAGCTGGAGGGGGAGGGTTTATTACGCCTGTGTGTCTTCCATACTCCAGGAAGTGGGGAGAGGAGAGACTTCTGTAGGGGCCCATCCTCAGCTCACTACTCCTGCAAGGAAAATGCAAGTCTGTCCCTCCAGGCCACACCAGCCTAGCAGAGCAGGTACCCTGTGCAAAGGCCGGGGGCTGAGCTTGGTCATCTCTGTCTGCCCAGCTGTTTGGGATGAGTTACACACACTGTGGCCTCCTCTGGTCCCAGCTCTCATGGGGTTTACGGACAAGGTGGGAGAGGGAGGCCGGATCACATGGAGCCTCACAGGCTCGGATTTGATCTCCAGAGCAAAAGGAGGCCACAGAGGGGTTTCCGTAAGAAAGGCCTGGTCGTGTTTCAACAAACTGCACACACCTGGGATTCAGGAAGAACAGTGATAATCCATTCTTCAAGAGCTGCCTCTAGTGAAAATAGACCCAACCAGGTTAAGTATGGGACAAAGGCACAAGCAATTCGATACGCGAGCCAAGAGACTAACATGGTTAATTCGATTAGAGGATTCAGAGAAGGCTTACTGGAGGAGGGGGCCTTTAAGGTGGACTTTGAAGGGCATGGTGGGTTTGGATGGGCGAAGGGGAGGAAGGAAGGCTTGGATGCCTGGAAGTGGAAGGCCAGTCTCAGGAATAGGCGGCCCGGCAGAGTGCCCCCACCACCACCCGGGGTGGGGGGAGGCAGGAGAAACCGGTTAGGACAGAACCTCACAGTGTATTTAACAGCACGCTGAGGAACTGTGGCTTTTCATGGAGGGAGAAGTAGGCTCAAAGGTGAACCTTGCTCATGCCTCCAGCAGGGATCTGGTGCCAGGCCAGGTGCCCAGATAATATCAGGGCATTACTTCTCACTGGGGGCTCCAGAAAGCTGAGCCTCACTAACTTCTCACATGCAGGTCTTACTTGGGGTCGTCTCTGAGGAACTGAGGGCCACTCAGCTGCAGGCTTTGCCCACCCCCACCCCTTGCATTAAGGAAAATCAGATTACAGGGTAGGGGGTGGCAATACTATCTATTGATAAAGAAATGAATGAATGAGTATGTAATTAAACTTTCTAGGGGAAGGAAGGCACAAAAGTGTGTGTGTGTGTGTGTGTGTGTGTGTGTAAAAGAACAGAGGTGCAAGCCCCCCCCCCCCCCGCACTTCTTGGAGTAACAGGCCTGGGGCACTTTCAAAGAAGAGGAGAGAGTTCTGCGTGGGCAGAGGTCTCAGAGCTGTTGTCCTGTGACCCCATGTTCATTACTGCCCTTCCCACGCACCCGCCCCCAACCCCGATCCCCAAGGCCTAGATTCCCCAACATTAGGACAAGCTCCACTCCTGCCCCAGTATAGGACCCACATTCCAAGGGCGTGAAGACTCCACTCTCTCTCATGTGGGCAGTAAAGGGAAAGCTCTTCCATATGTCTCCAGCCATTAGTACTCTTTCCCCCAAGACCTGCTTCTCACTGCACTGGACGTGTGAAGTCCAGCAGCTAGAGCCTCAGCCCACCCCAAGCCATGCCAGATCTTTCCTCTCGCCCCAAATGCCTTTGTCACTCCCCCTAGCCCCCCTCAGTCCTTAATAGCTTTCCTTAGTGCAGGCTGAGGACATGGGCAGTGCTGCCTCCTGATCCCCAATCTCACACTCATACTTTGCAGTCAGAAGGCAGCCCAGAGTTACAGTCGCAGCAATTAGGGAGGACCCAAATGGGACCCCGGCTCCTCTCCTCGTCTCTGAGTCTCATCTGTAAATGGGAATGGTAGTTACTTACCTCGCAGGATTACAAGAACCCAATGGCAACATGCTATATGAGAAGTGGTTATGAATTCAGTCCACAAGCATGAGTGCACAAAATGATTTCTTTTTCCCTTTTATCAGAAACCATGCAAGCGAGAAGATAATGGAGAGGCAGCTTTACTGAAGTGCTTAAAGGAAGGGAGAAAAAAACCCAACATCAACCCAGGGCTCTACATCCAGCGAAACTATTTTTCAAAAATGAAGGAGAAATAAAGAATTTCTCAGACAAACAAAATGGAGAGAATTAATTGTCAGCAGACCTATACGACAAGACATTTTAAAAGAAGTTCTTCGGGCACAGAAATGTGATATTGAACTGAAACTTGGATTTACACAAAAGGTGTAGAGCAAGGAAATGGAATAAGTGATGGTTAAATAAAAGTATTTTTTCATGTGTAATTACTCTAAAAAAGAGATGACTGTCTAAAGCAAAAATAGTATCAATATATTTTATTTCTAGCATAACATTTAATATATGGCAACCCATGCGGGAGGGGAAGAAAAAAAAAAGAGGTTGGGAGGTTTGGGAGAGAGCCAAAGAAAGACTCTTAAAAACTGACAACAAACTGAGGGTTGATGGGGGGTGGGAGGGAGGGGAAAGTTGGTGATGGGTACAGAGGAGGGCACCTGTTGGGATGAGCACTGGGGGTTGTATGGAAACCAATTTGACAATAAATTTCATATATTGAAAAAAAAATTTTTTTAATAAAAATATATATATATATATGGCAACAATAGCACAAAATTGGGAGGGAGGAATTAGGAATTAGGAATGTATTGTTATGAGGTCCTTATACCACACACAAAGCAATATAATATTATTTGAAGGTACACTCTGACTAATTAAAAATGTATATTATAAATGCTAAAGCAACCACATAAGAAAATTTAAGAGATAAATAATGTCAATACATTATTAGACAAAATGGAAACATAAAATAGGTTCAATTAACCCAAAAGAAGACAGATAAAGGCAAAAAATAAATAACAGATAAAATAGAAATCTCTGAGCTATAAGGTATATTTTAATCTAACCACGTAATCATCAATAACCAATTTCTGTATTTTAATTGGTATGGTTAGATAGTTCATTAAAAGACATAGATTGATAGGCTGAACATTAAGGCAAGGCCCAAATTTATGCCTTCTACAAGAAATCTCCTGTAGGTATAAAGACATATATAAATTTAAAAATATGCCATGTGAACACTAACCAAAAGAAAGCTGGAATAGCTATATTAATACCAAACAAAGTAGACTTCAGAACAAGTAACATTATCAGGGATAAAAAGAGACCTTATATGATAACAAATGGGCCAAGTCTCCAAAAAGACATAACAGTTCTAAATAAATGTATATGTACCAAACGACAGAATGATACAACATGAAGCAAAAACTAATAGAACTAAAGGAGAAATAGAGAAATCTACAGTTAGAATTAAAAACCTCAGTACTTCTCAATCAGTAATTAAAAGAACAAGAAGAGAGAAAGCCAGTAAGAATATAAAAGATCTGAACAACACTATCAATCAACTTCACCTAAATGACATCCAAAATTAGCAGAATGCATTTTCTTCTCAAGTACACATAGGACAGTCACCAAAATAGATGATATTCTGGGTCATAAGATATACATTAACAAATTTAAAAGACTAGAAATCATACAAAAGATGTTTCAGACAAAAACAGAATTAACCAGACACCAAAAACCAAAAACTCTGGAAAATCCCTCAGATTTTTTAATTATACAGCATACTTCTCACAACTCATGAGTTAACCAGGAAGTCTTAAGGGAAATTACAAAATATTGTGACCTGAGTAAAAATTAAAATATAATATCACAATTTGTAGGATGCAGCCAAAGCAATGCTTACAGGGATATTTATAAAACTAAATGCATGTACTAGAAAATCAACAGATTTCAAGTTAGTAGTCTAAGCTTCTTTTTTTTTTTTTAAAGAAGTTTTCTGTTCTTTTTTTTTTTTTAACGTTTATTTATTTTTGAGACAGAGAGAGACAGAGCATGAACGGGGGAGGGTCAGAGAGAGAGGGAGACACAGAATCGGAAGCAGGCTCCAGGCTCTGAGCCATCAGCCCAGAGCCCGACGCGGGGCTCGAACCCACGGACCGCGAGATCGTGACCTGAGCTGAAGTCGGACGCTCAACTGACTGAGCCACCCAGGCGCCCCAAAGCTTCTATCTTAATAAACAGCAAAGAAAAAATTAAGCCCAAGGCAAGTATAAAAAAAGGAAATAATAAAGATCAGAGCATAAACAATGAAAATGAAAACAGAAAGACAATAAGAGAAACAAGATGAAACCAAAAGCTGTTTCTTTAAAGAGATCAGTAAAATTAATAAAACTTTAAGTCAGGCTGACCAAGAACAAAAGAGAAGAAACAAGGAACCAATATCAGGAATGAAAGAGGAGACATCACTACAGACCCCATGGACATTAAAAGGATAAAAGAGAATTCTACAAATAACTCTATTCTCATAAATTCAATAACTTTACAAAAAATAAAGCAATTCTTTGGAAAATGCAAATTACCAAAATTCACTCAATTCTATACAATCTCTTCCAGAAAACAGATGAGACAAGAACTCTTCCCAATTCATTTTGCAGGGTCAGTATTACCCTAATGTCAAAACCAGACAAAGATGTTGCAATAATATAGGCCAATATCAATCATAAACATAGAGTGCAAATAGTTGTCAAAAATATTAGCAAATAGAATCCAGCGCTATACAAAGTGGACAATATATTAGGGCTGAGGGAAGTTTAGTCAAGGAATAACTGGCTGTTTCAACATTTGAAAAACAATCAATGTATTTCACCATATTAACAGGACAAAACTCTACGATCATCTGAAGAGATGCAGAAAAAGCATTTGGCAAAATTTGATGTTCATTCATGATAAAAACTTGGAAACTGGGGGAGAAGTATGGGCAGGAAAGTTCTTTAACCTAATAAAGGGCATGTATAAAAGACCTATACAGCAAATATCATTTTCAATGGTGAAAAATGAATATTTTTCCTCAAGATCAGGAATAAGGTAAGAATGTCTTACCTCTGTCATTCGACATCATACTGGAAGTTGTAGTCAATGCAATAAGGAAAGAGTGGGTGAGGAAGGAGGCAGGGGCGGGGGGGGGGGAGGGAAAAAGGAAGGAAGGAAGGAAAGAAAGAGAAAAGAAAGAAAAGGAAAGAAGAAATGAAAAGGCATATGATGAAAAGGAAGAAATAAATGAACTCAACTCTGAGTTCTCACTGAATTATAACAATAATCCAATTTCACTCATTACTGGATCTCTCCCCCCACTTCCCTGCAGATTTTGCATAACTTCTGGGGTCTTAGGCTGCACGAGGACATCAGGGAGACCCCTCCCTTCATAAGTAATCTGTCTCCATGGATGACTGTCTAGACATCTATTATCATAGCTCACACATTCCCTTAAGGTCTAGCAGCACTTGTTCACTTGGGTGCAGAAAACTCTAGAAAGGCTGGAGCTCTCAGTGCTTGCAGATCCACTTCCCTAGAGCACCATATTGCCAATTCAGTTGAGGCTTCACCACCTCCCTGAGCTTTTCTGAGTGGTGTGTGTTTCTGCTCTTAGACTCACTTCCACTCCCATTTTTGACCACTCTTATTCTGGGTAAAATACCTCTCTCTCCTCTGCTTAATCTCAAGGGCACTATCTTCTTTCACTTTTTCTTAAACAGCCACTCTCCATGGCTCATTAAATTCTAATGCGGAAAAATTAGCAATAGAAAAAAATTATTTCCCTACCTTGAGGGCAAGGAGCTATTTAATCTTCCAATTGTTCAAGGAGGTGAGAGAAAATGAATTACATCCAGTCTTCCACTGCTGTAGGAAAAATAAAACAAAGTTGTGAACTTTCCAACTGATTGTGGATTTGTCTTTTTCTCCTTCAGTTCTATCAATTTAATCATATATTTTGAAGTTCTGTTGTTAGGTACACATCTACTTAGGATAGATCCTCCTGGGCAGACATCTGGTTCCCCTTCTTTTGGTAATAGTACCCCTCCTCCATGCCTCGTCTCTTTTGTTGAGTGTGTCTAATCCCTCCTCCTGACTACCAGACTGGTTCATGACCCAAGCATGGCCACGGGGAATACCACCACCACTACTCATATCCTGGTGGCAATGACTGGCTTAGGAGTATACCCATGGCACCAGATGGACTGATCAGAGCCAGTAAGCACATCTCAGGGACTCTCACTGAACTCTTCAACCAAGTCTGAATTCCTTTGAGCATGAGGGGATAGAAAGACCTATACAACTCTACCCAACTCAACATACATCACAGAGGAAAAAGATAGAAAATAAAGAAAAAGTGGGTAGTAAACAGAAAACAAAAATAATAAAAGAATATACAATAAATGTAATGGATTTAGTCCAATTACATTTAAAGACAGAATGATGCAATTGAACAAAAAAGAAAACAATCCAGCTACATGCTATGGCCAAGAGAGTTGGTTTAAACAAACCCATTCAGAAAAGTTTAAAAAGAAAGAATGGGAAAAGTATGTCATGCAAATGCTAACCAAAAGACATTTAGTACAACAATATTAATATTAAAACCAAATAAAATTTGTAGCAAAAATAGTGATAAAAACCACTCTTCCACAACAAAGGGAAGCATGCTACTTTTTTCCATAGTAATTGATATTTTTAGCAAAACACATGGCCACCCAGATGAAACACTATATCCCAGCCTCTCACACAGACAAGTGTGGTCTAAGTTTGGGTGAATGGGATGTTATCCAAACCATCATGTGGCAGATATCAGAAACTTTCCTCGAGAGGCAGGTGGTATATACCTTTGGCCCCTTCCTAGTCTCGTGTGTGTGCGTGTGTGTGCGTGTGTTTTCTTGGGATGGTGCAGGTCTGGAGGTCACTATTATTAATATCGATATGGCCACATAATGCTTCTCTCTCCTGCTTAGCCTTTACACATGTGCTTAAAACTGAGCTCATTTACAACATGAATGCCTATATAGGATGGTAATCAGGGCGCTGTGCTAATTTAGATACTGTGTTTTAGAGAAAACAAAAAAATGTCAATATTTTATTCATTTTCCAATTAACAGTAAACTGGGCATCCTCCTGTGGCTCCCCTTCAGGCAAATGAGGAGATCTCAGATGTTAAAATTAATGTATAAAAATCAGTATGCATTTTTTTTTCCTGGCACCCTGCTTGATGTCACACAGTTACAATCAATGGCAAAATCACCCTTAAACACAAGTTTTTATTTCCTTCCACTGGATGGTCAGAACCTATGTGAGCATTTGCTTTCACCCCTTTGAACTTCCCACTTCCTTTCTCTTGTTCCCTCTCTCTCTGATTCTCATGCCCATGCAAGTATTTCAGTTGCCCTGATCACTTTCACTTCTGCTGGGAAATTACAACAGGCTTCCTTTTTTTTTTTTAATATGAAATTTATTGGCAAATTGGTTTCCAATTTGGCTGGTGTTGTAACACCCAGTGCTCATCCCAACAGGTGCCCTCCTCAATGCCCATCACCCACTTTCCCCTCCCTCCCACCCCCCACCAACCTTCAGTTTATCCTCAGTTTTTAAGAGTCTCTTATGGTTTGCCTCCTTCCCGCTCTGTAACTTTTTTCCCCCTTCCCCTCCCCCATGGTCTTCTGTTAAGTTTCTCAGGATCCACATAAGAGTGAAAACATATGGTATCTGTCTTTCTCTGTATGACTTATTTCACTTAGCATCACACTCTCCAGTTCCATCCACGTTGCTACAAAAGGCCATATTTCATTTTTTCTCATTGCCAAGTAGTATTCCATTGTATATATAAACCACAACTTCTTTATCCATTCATCAGTTGATGGACATTTAGGCTCTTTCCATAATTTGGCTATTGTTGAACATGCTACTATAAACATTGGGGGACAAATGTCCCTATGCATCAGCACTCCTGTATCCCTTGGGTAAATTCCTAACAACATGCTTCCTTAAAAGAGAAAGGAGAGGTGCCTGGGTTGCCCAGTTGGTTAAGCATCCAACTTTGGCTCAGGTCATGATCTCACAGTTCCTGAGTTCGAGCCCCACGTCCGAGCTCTGTGGTGACAGCTCAGAGCCTGGAGCCGCTTCAGATTCCGTGTCTCCCTCTCTCTCTGCTCCTCCCCGACTCACGCTCTGTCTCTCTGTCTCTCTCAAAAATAAATAAACATTAAAAAAAATTTTAAAGATAAAGGAGAAAACTTAGATTTTCTGATACCAAGTCATTGGGCTTTGGAATCTTTCAAGCCCAGCGGGACCATAAAATGCCCATGTGTCTGAGAAAGAACTGGGCATAAGTGGGGAGGGAAGAAGAAGGAGTCAGAAAGGGAATCAGGGAAGAAAAAGAAAGAGGTGGAGACAGAAACACTGCTTACTGTGAATATTCATGCATTCATCTATTCTATAGATTCTCGTTGAGCATTGGAAAGTGCCCAGTGTTTTCATTTTCTTCAGATAAATACCCAGAAATGGAATTGCTAGAGGATATGAAAGTTCACAGTGTATGCAAGTTCCCTCTTCTCCACATCCTCGCCAACACTTGCTGTTTCTTGTGTTTTTAATAATAGCCACAATACTTATTCCTAGTTTCTTCCTCTTTCTTGCTGCTTCCATTGCAGCTGTGCCTTGGGCCAAGAGGATGGGGGCCACACCCTAGAGATGGCGGCAGGCTAAGTGGCCTATGGAACAGAGCTGCCCACCAGCTGTAGGAGGCATACCTGTGGGCTTTCTATCTTGTCTTGAGGTTTTTAGTTACCCTCAGCTGAACCTAATCTCCAGTATATGCCCTCATGCTGTGCTATCTTCTCATGGACACATCTCCTTTTTTAGCCAGATTATAGGTCTTTTGAGGGGGAAGTGATGTCTTAGAACTTGACACCTAGCTCAACCTATGCCCAGTCTAGGGCCAAGGACTGACTGACAGAATGCGAGTGGGGAAGGGGCAGAGAGAGAGAGAGACACAGAATACGAAGCAGGATCCGGGCTCCAAGCTGTCAGCACAGAGCCCGACGCGGGGCTCGAACTCACGAGCCGCGAGATCATGACCTGAGCCGAAGTCGGATGCTCAACAGACTGAGCCACCCAGGCGCCCCCAAAAGACTAAGTGTTTGTATTCTAAGTCCCCAGTGGCTACTTAAGGCTGGAATAATTTACCCCTGTCAAAGACACCAGGTCTAATTTAGAAAGAGCTTGCAGTGTGTGGAAGCCTAATCCCTTTTGAGGACTCTGACACAGTTCAGCACTATCTGAAACTCCCAAGTCTGCTGCTCGACACCCTAGATCGCCTCTTCCCTTCCTAGCCTTTTACCTCCTGCCTGGGACTCTGGGCATTCCCAGAAATAGACAATTCACTCGCACCGAGGATCTGTCTGCAATGGGTTACTGTTAGCAAAATTTGTCACTCTGAGGGGGAAATCACATTTATTTGGAGACTGAAAATAGTACATGTCCACTGGCAGTTACCCAGAATTCTCACCATTAAACCCATTCCTCTTATTCTTCCTCTCTCTTTTGTTGACCTCCACCCCCCAAAGTGTCCTCAGTGATGGCTCTATTTTCGGTCCCCGTGTGGAGGGATTAGTGCTCACAGAAATGATGTGACTTCTCCAGACGCCTGGGTGGCTCAGTTGGTTGAGCACCCGGCCTTGGGTCAGGTCATGATCTCACGGCTGGTGAGTTCGAGCCCCACGTCCGGCTCTGTGCTGACAGCTCAGAGCCTGGAGCCTGCTTCAGATTCTGTGTCCCCCCACCCCCACCCTCCCACCTCTCTGCCCCACCCCTACTTGTGCTCTGTCTCTCTTTCAAAAATGAATAAACATTAAAAAAATGTAAAAATAAGAAAAAAAGAAATGATGTGACTTCTTGGGTGCTGGAAGAAAATGTGGAGTCTTGGTCATTAGACTCTACCCAACAGTCAAAACAGAATCCAGGCTCAGTGGGGGAGTTGGGTGTCTCAGTCCGTTAAGCATCTGACTTGGTTTCAGCTCAGGTCATGATCTCACAGATGTCACAGGCTCTGCCTGCTTAGGATTCTCTCTCTCTCTGCCCCTCCCCAACCCTCGTGGTCTCTCTCAAAATAAATAAACTTAGAAAAATACCAGAATCGGAAGTATCTTCTGAGATATCTGAGAATCTGAGGTATCTAAGGGGGGGCGGGTTCTTTTGAGAGGGCGTTTTATCTTTTTAGAAAGCACAGACAGAACCCAATATGTCCTGGACCAGGGGCCAGGAGCCAGCACAGCTTTCCTATAAAGACCCAGATGATAAATATTATAACCTCTGCAGGCCATGCAGTCTCTGTCACAACTACTTCACAGCCACTGAAGGACGAAACTAGCCACAGACAGCACACACAAGAATAGGTGTGACTGAGTGCCAGTAAAACTATCTACAAACACAGGCAGGGAGGCGAAATAGGCCTGTGGAGCTATGTTGTTGCTGAACCCTGCCCACCAGTTTCCAGAACCTCTCGGCCTCCCCTGTAATTAAACGGCACTTTCTATTTCCTTTGCCCAAGCTGGTAGTCTGGCTCTGCTGTGCCACCCCTACCCCGCCCCGCAGAGGCATCCTGGCTGGAAAAGCCTGCCAGCGTCTGACAATTTTAACTGTCACAGACCTGGGCCAATTTGTCCTTGTCAGCACCCTCCCTCCCTGTCCAGCTCCTTCCTGAAGGTCTCTTGCCTGCAGGCTGCCCAGGTATGCACTTCAGGGCTCACCCAGGATGCACCCCCCTCTCCCGGACAGCCCTTGTGTTCCACTGACCTTGTCCCCCTCTCCCACTAAAACTGACCTATTAGAAGGAAAGATAACTTAGCCACCTCATAACCCAGAATAGCCATCATCCATCATCCATCCGTGCCCTACTGGACAAAGCCGTAATATGGAATCTCAGGTTTTCTGATGAGCAAGAGAAGCACGTAGCTGGCCACCTCGAGTGCTGTGCGTAAGGCTGGTGGGCCTGACTTGTATTAGGAGACAGACTTGGGCTGGGTTGCTGTGACCTGCCTTTGAGAGCAAAACAGAGGCTCCCCTCAGGCTGGAGCTCATTTAATGGCCCCGTCCGTGGTGACTTTTTTTTTTTTTTGCCCTGTAAAGCTCCTGGTCGGTTCCTTATCAGACCAATCCCCAGGTAGGACACTGACACCCTCTGTCTGTCTGACTCAAGAGCCATTAGTAAAGGTACATGAAATGCTGACCAGAAATGCTCCAGAAAAACAGGCTTACGTGTGCCCAAAGTTTTGTTTTCTTCAAAGACATCCTTGACCAGCTGGTGGCAGCCCCTCCATCCCACCCCTTCCCGCCATCCCTCCAGTCCACAGAACTTCTGCAGGAGGGGTTAAGGACCTTGCCAGGTTCCCGTGAGGGAGTCTGCCAGCACCATCAACTCTCCATCAGGTCCTTCTGGTTCTCTACCCTGGCTCTTCTCTGACTTTACTTCCCACCCTAGCTACAGCCAACTGATTCTGACAAAGCTGCTCTCTGTGTGATGTGGATAGTAAATTCACCAGGGGAGGTGAGGCCACAGGCGGGGGTGGAGTAATTATTTAGCTCAGGAAGCAGGGATTGGTTATGCAAAAGGGTTTGGGAAACCAAGCTCATTCAGATGATTCAGAAGGGATTCCTTTCTTCTCATTCCATGTCTCTTGGTTTTCTAAAGCACTGTAGCCCTGAAATGCAGAAGCCCTTTTTCTTTTTATGCTGACCTTCAAAGAAGTTAAAAGTCACTTTTTCCCCCCAAATTTCTTATTCTGCTTTCCTTCAGGGTGTTTTCACTGCTAATGGGTAAAATCTTTTCATGCGGGATCATATCTTAGCTCTTGTCTTCTAGGACGGGGTCCATAGAGGGTACAAACTGGACATATAATCAAAAAATGAACTAAATGTGCAGTAGATCAGCAAAGCTATGATAGGAACAGGTCTAAGGGGAGCCATGGGGCGTCTATCTTTCTTTGACTCTGGATTTTTGGTATAGCAAATATATAGGAGGCAAATCTCTTTTTTTTTTAAGCTTCTTTATTTATATTGAAAGAGAGAGAGAGCAAGCTGGGGAGGGGCAGAGAGAGAAGGAGAGAGAAATCCCAAGCAGGCTCTGCACTGTCAACACAGAGCCCAATGCGGGGCTCGAACTCACAAACTGTGAGATCATGACCTGAGCTGAAATGAAGAGTTGGACACTTAAACAACTGAGCCACCCAGGCGCCCCTCAAAACTTTTTTTTTGAGTATTTTCAGGTTATGGAAAACTTGTAAAAATAACATAGCATCCATATACCCTTCACCCAGCTTCCCCTGATGCTAATAATTTACGTAGGACAAACACTCCTATTAGCAAAAGCAGGAAACAGACAGTGGTTCCTTACTATTAACCGATCTATAGTTGAATCGCAACACGTGTCTCACTAATGTCCTTGTGCTCCTGTCCGGGATTCCATTCAGAGTCCCACAATGCATATAATCAATCATGGTGCCTGCACAAGTCTGGGACAGTTCTTCAGCCTGGGGGTTTGTCTGATGCTTTCTTACGATTGGATGGAGATTACGCATTTGGGGCAAGAACCCCACAGAAACGATGCCATGCCTTTCTCTGTGCGTGATGTCAAAGATACATGATGTCAATATGTGTCATCACTGGTGATGTTAACCTTGACCACTTGGTTAAGGTAGTAAGTTGCTGCACTATGAAGTTACCATTTTTTCCTTTGCAATTAATGGATATCCTATGGGGAGATACTTACAGACCATGTAAACATTCTGTTTCTCATTACACTTTTGCCCACTGATTTAAGCACCCACTAATGGTTCTTGCTTTTAACAGTTATTAGTGTGATGTTGGCTCACTGGTAATTCTCTATTTTCCTTGTTCCTTCTGCAGGTATTAATTGGAATCCTGTGAAGCAGAACTGTCCTTTCTCCTCCAATATTTCTTTATTTAGTTGTTTATTTATAACAGTATGAACTAATGTATATTTATTTAGTTGATGGGTTATAATATAATATTATCATTGTTGATATCGTTACCCAACTTATTCCACCTTGGGCATTAGAAATTCCTTCTGGTGGGCTCCTGTGTCTTTTGACATGCCTTATCTTTTTCTTTTTCTTTTCTTTCCTTTTTTTTTTTTTTTTTTAATTTCTTTACTTTCTGTCACTGTAAGATGTTTTAGGCTCATGTTGTATTTTTCTAGCCTCAGCCCTGAAATCAACCATTTCTCCAGGGAGCTCTGGTTCCTTTTATTTGAAAATGGTCTTTAGAAACCAGACTTGACACTACGTGTTCTCACGGCAAATGGAGTGTCATTTCTTCTAGGCCCCTCCGCAGACAGACCTAGGAACCGCCCCCCCCCCCCCGACACACACACACAATTTCTGTATCCACCTATCTGTATGTGTTTTATTCTAACCCTCCACCTGTCCTTATTTGTAACTTTTCTTGACTAGCAAAAAACCTGGCTCTCATTACCCACAATATATTCACTTAATTGTTCAATCCTAGTATAGACATAGAGTAGTTTCAGAATTTCTAACCCATGTCCCATGAGACACTGAGTTCACTGTTTGTATATAGTTATATATATGAAGGTCTGTTGGTGACCCCTCCCCCCCATTTTTCTATAAACTTTTTGGTCCTTTGCCTCTTCAGGAGTTCTTCATGTATTAGGATTATTAACCTGTTATCTGTGGTATATATTGCAAATATTTTCTCCCCTTGTTAGTTGTCTTTTGAGTTGTCTGTGGTGATTTTTTGCCATGCAGTTGTTTGTTTTGTTTGCTTAGTCAAGTCGATCAGTGTTTTCTTTTGTCTCTGGGTTTTGAGTCAGGGTTGAGTTGACTTCTTTACTGAGGTTAAGAGGAATTCACCTTTGTTTTTTTCTAGTACTTTTATGATCTCCTATTTTTCATTTCGATCTCAAATCCATTTGGAATTTATTCTTGTGTATGGAGTGAGACGTGGATCTAATTTTATTGCTTTTAGTTGTCCCAGCACCATTTATTAAAAGATCATCTTTGCTCTAATAATATGAGGTGTTACTTCTCTCATGTACTAAATTCGTATGCGTACTTGGGTCTAGATGAGCTTTCTGTTCTCTTCCAATAGGTTAATTGTCTACTCCTACACCAATACCATGGTGTTTTAATTATGGATACTTTGCAATATGTTTTAGTGCCTCATGGACCTATCCCGCTCAAAAGTTTGGTTGTTTTTTTTTTAATGTTTTCCTGTCTGTTTTTGTATGCTTGTTTTTCTATATGAATTTTATTATCAAGTTTTTAAGACTTCAGGGGGAAGCCTTTTAAAAATAAAAATGCCTTGGGGCTCCTGGGTGGCTCAGTTAGTTAGGCGTCCGACTTTACTCAGTTAGTTAAGTGTCTGACTTTTCGTGGGTTCCAGCCCCGCGTCGGGCTCTGTGCTGACAGCTCAGAGCTTGGAGCCTGCTTCGGATTCTGTGTCTCCCTCTCTCTCTGCCCCTCCCCATTTGTGCTCTCTTTCTCTTTCTCTCTCTCAAAATAAACAACAATTAAAAATATTGAAAAAAAATAAAAATAAAAATGCCTTGGTGCCACTCCTGAAGATCTCTATTCAGCGGGTATGAAGTGGGACTTCATAATTTGTAATTTTTCAAATTCCTTGAGTAACTCTAATGGTCAAAAAAAAAGTTTGTTGTGGTTTTTTTTGTTGGGATCACATTAAATTTATAAATCAACACAGGGAGAACTGACATCTTTATAAAGTTGAGTCATTCTATCCAGCAACAACAAATGTCTTTTCCATTTGCTAAAGTCTATTTTTGTGTTTTTCAGAAGTATTTAAAAATTTTCCCCACTTAGACTTTGCATGCTTCTAACAAGAATAAACTTAACAAAGTTTATCCTGAAGTATTTAGTTTTCCCTTATGCTATTACACATAGAATTTCCTCCACCATTATGGCTTTTATCTCTCGCCACCTTACTGAATTCTTTCATTGTTTGCGTTAGTTTTATCATTGATTTTCTAGAATTTTCCAAGTACCCAAGCATATCATCAAAAAAGAAATCATTTTTATGCCTTCAATTGATTTCTCTCATCTAGCTGCATGGTTAACTGACTAATACAATGTTGAATAGTTGTGGAGACAATTCTCTGTTAATGATCTTAGAGAAACGATTCATTCTAGTGTTTTCTAGGGGGGGGACATTATTGCATGGCTCAAAGCTAAAGGAATAAAAATTATAATTGATAAATTTATTGACCCTTGTCATTTACATATGCCTCTTCACAGAGCAAAAACCCATTTCATTCATCCCCAAAGAAGGAAAAGCAGCTTCATGTCATTCCAATGGGGGATTGGATGTTAGTACTGCTGGTTTCCTTAAGTCAGTGAAGTTGTCTTCATACCCTGTCATCAAATTTGGCCCTAGGTTTCGTTCTCAGAAAAATCCATGCAAGGCAGCCCACGGGGTGAACTTTGGGTATGGCGGACCATCTGCCTTGGGAAAATTTTATAGCACTACCTAGTAGAAGAACAATGTTAGCTATAAATGTAATCTAAAACTTTCTAGCTTCCACATTTAAAAAAAGTAATAGGGGCGCCTGCGTGACTCAATTGGTTGAGCATTCGACTCTTGATTTTGGCTCAAGTCATGGTCCCAGGGTCGTGGATCGATCCCCACATCGGGCTCTGAGCTAGTGTAAAGCCTACTTAAGATGTTCTCTCCCTCTGCCCCTCTCCCCTGCTTGCATGCTCCTTCTCTGTCAAAAAAATAAATAAAAATTAAAAAGAAACATTAAATTACTTTGATAATATTTTTTATTTAACCCAGTATATCCAAAATATTATCATCTCAACATGTAATCAATATTTTACATTTTTTTTCATACCAAGCCCTTTACATTTATAGCAGATCTTAATTCATACTAATCACCTTTCAAGTGCTCCACGGCCACATGTCCCTAGCACTGCTGGGCTATTCCTGCGTATGAAGTGACGTATGTATCTAATTTTACCTCTTTCCAAGTAGCTGCTCAGGTATCCCAGCACCACTTAGTAAAAAGATCTTTGCTCCGGTGATTTGATATGTCATCTCTATCATACGCTGAGTTTCCATACGGACGTGTGTCTACTGGTGGGCTTTCTATTCTCATCTGCTAATCTATTCATCAGTGTTCAAATATAGACTGTTTGGACAGAGTGGTTTAGGGGAATTCGCATCCCTATTCCTTCATGGAAACATGTAATTATATTTATTGAGTGCCAAAATACCATTTGGTCCTTTAATATACATTAGCTCGTTTAAACCTCATCACGGTTCTCTGAGGTTGGTATGATTATCTACTGTTTTTACTCTCCAGAAAACTGAAGCTCAGAGACGTTAAGAAACTTCCCCACGCTCACACAGCTGTTTGGCCCCAAAACTGACTCTAAGAACGATCTAACCACATGGGGGAGGCTAGCTGAGCCTGCAGGTAGTGGGAGGGTAAGGCCAGGAACAGCTCCAGAACAGGATCTCCTAACCAGAGAAGGAAACCACAGTTAGAACTAGGTAGGAGCGCAGTCTCCCCTCTTCATACGGAAGAGTTTCCAAAGACTTCTAGCCCCCCTGCAGCACTCCCTCTCTGCACGCACACTGCACACCTGATTCTATCCTGCCTCACTTCATTCTCTCAGTAAAAATGTGGTGTCCATAAACCTTGACTGTCTCAAGAGCAGGGACCTAAATTTATATTTCTTTCTTCTTCTGCCCCCTTGATTGAGACTGTTGATACGACTAATTTGGTGAAACAGTTTGGAGCCTCCATATCTGACCTTGAACCTTATCCCACCAACCTAGTTTAGAAACAAAAGGGTGTTTCCTCTTCATCTTCCCCAGATGATCCCCCGGCTGCAGTCTATGTGTGGAGACAGCTTTCTTCCTGTCTAACACGGACAAGTCTTCCTGGTGGGAATTGGGGTTTGGTTATATAGTGTTGCCTGCACAGGCATCTTTTCCAGAGTTGAGCCAATGATCAGAGACTAAATATTCAGAAACTCTCTTGCTTCAAATTTATCCAGAGTCAGCTTCGTGAGTATCAAAGTTTACAAGAACCAGAGTCCACAGCTTATTGGTAAATGGCCATCTAGGAGTGTCCCTCGGTCACCTGGGGACAGCCAATCCTCAGCTTGCCCTTGGTTGCCGCCACCATGGTGGCTAGAACACTGTCCAGCACACACAGTGGGTGCTTGACAGATTTTCTGGAATGCGATGGATGGATGGATATCTTGGCAATGGACTGACAAAAGGATTGGTGAAAGAATGATGGGTAGATACATGGATGGTTTTTAAATGTCCATAAATCATCCCTTACATAACTAGCGAGCATTTAGTGTATGAGTGTCCGAAAGCAGTCTTTCTCAATGTGTAAACTGTGAAATGAACCTCTTGTATCACAGTCTTCTGGGAAGCCTTTTAAAAAATATTTTTAATGTTTATTTATTTTTTTTGAGAGAAAGAGAGATAGAGTGTGAGCGGGGGAGGGGCAGAGAGAGAGGGAGACACAGAATCTAAAGCAGGCTCCAGGCTCTGAGCCATCAGCACAGATCCCGACGCAGGGCTCGAAGCCATGAGCTGTGAGATCATGACCTGAGCTGAAGTCGGCCACCCAACCGACTGAGCCACCCAGGCACAGAGCCCGACACAGGGCTCAAACTCCCAAACCGTAATATCATGACCTGAGCTGAAGTTGGATGCTTCACCAAATGAGCCACCCAGGTGCCCCATGGGAAGGCTTTTAAAAATAAAAACGCCTTGGTGCCACTCCTGAAGATCTCTAATCAGTGAGTCTGAAGTGGGACTTCATAATCTGTAATTTTGCAAATTCCTTGAGTAACTCTGATGGTCAGCCAGTGGTGGAGACTTCAGCCCCTTCCTCTGGCCTCACAGTTGCCAAACCTTTACCTTTAAAACTAGGAAGGGAAACAGAATCTCTCTTCTTACGATGAGTGAACATTATCTAAAAAACCACAGGCTGCTTACTGAGAGGGGCCTTCTGGATCCTTCCATTCTGAGGTGATAGGCTGTTGACTCTCAGTTTGAGCTGTGTCTGGCTTGTAGCACTTTTAAAAAATCTGAATTAGTTGCCAACATTTAAAAATCAGATGATTTTTTTTTCAAATCTGACTTTCTGAATTTCTTTGGAAAAAAAAAAAAGTGTTCTGGTAAAAGCGGGTCCTTAATCTTGCAAGATGTTGACATCTGGAACCCAGTAGTCACCACCCCTTAGACAGGCAGAGCCGCTCCAGCCAGACACGGTCCCCACCAGTATTGTTTCACTCACTCACTTCGTTTTACCCCTGCAGGCATCCAATTTGGTGTCATTTTAACATGAGGGAACCAAGACCCAGAAAGAAGAAATAATCTAGATGGATTTAAGCTGTTTGGGGGAGGGCAGGGGCAGGTGGACCCATTCTTCACCTGCTCTGTGTTATCAAAGAAGGTCAAGGAGAATGAGATAGAAAACTTGTTTAAAGAAAATTGTGGCTCAGTCAGTTGAGCGTCCAACTTCAGCTCAGGTCATGGTCTCATAGTTCAGGAGTTTGAGCCCCACATCGGGCTCTCTGTTTTCAGTGCAAAGCCTGCTTTGGATCCTCTGCTCCCCTCTCTCTGCCCTCTCCCCCACTTGGGTGCACACTCTCTCTCTCTCTCAAAAATAAATAAAAAACATTATAAAAATTAAAAGTTAAAAAAAAAGAAAACTTGTTTAAGGAAAATAAATGAGGAAGTTGGCTAATTAATGCATCATTAATGTCATCGTCATCACCATCATCATGATTATTGCCTTAAAAAATTAAAGAATATTGGGCGCCTCGGTGGCTCAGTCGGTTATGCATCCGACTTCGGCTCAGGTCATGATCTCATAGATCGTGAGTTCCAGCCCCGCATCAGGCTCTGTGCTGACAGCTCACAGCCTGGAACCTGCTTCACATTCTGTGTCTCCCTCTCTCTCTACCCCTCCCCCACTCTCACTCTGTCTCTCTCTGTCTCAAAAATAAATAAACGTTAAAAAAAATTTTTTTAATCCTAGAATATGTATTATTTATGAAACACCCTTCCAGGGAATCGAACAAGAAAACCCACAAAAACCTGGCAAGGGGGTCACGAAAGAAAGTATTTGGGAATTATTGCAAAATGTGTGATGAGGCAATATGCTATCACACTTGCTAAAATACCATGCATGCACCAAATGCACAGATCATTTAGTAGGAGAAAATGCATTTGATGTTCCCTCAAAATTGGTAAAAATACATCTTGGAAACTAAATTATTAATTGGGAAATAGCAAAACATCAAAATAAATTCAATCAACCCCATACTGGTAGATCCAAAGGAGAAAGGAGAACTTAGCCGTTTTCAAGCCCTAGGCAATCCCCAAACCTTATTTTAGGCAAGAAATTTACTAACCTTTGTAACTGCATAATCCTATCCTGTATCCTTGGTCTGAATTTCAGACCCCCTCTCTCCCTTCCCTGCTCTTCCTTCCTCCCCAGCTATCAGATTTTTGGTCCAGAAGAGAGCTGGGAAACTCACTAACTTTGAAATGTATGAGTCATACTAGTATCAGATTACCTCCTTGGAAGGAATTTATGCTTCCAGGGAATTAAGGACTGCATTTTTAGCAGGCCATTTTCAAAGTATATCAAGCCAGATAGAAGACCCATGTGGAGGTGGGTCTCTACCCCACCCCACATTCTTCTCTGTGGTCAGTACCCTCCCAGTAGGTATAGCACCAGCCAGTATGTAACACAAAGCTGCCCAGTGTCTTGCTCTCCTGGTCAGAAACTTTAACCTACCTGACCAGTGCCCAGGGATCCGGATTCCAACGGGACAGTCCTGCTCCACGCTGTTAAGTTTTTGGGAATGACAACAAACCTTTCACTTGCAAGATAGCTCCTGGCAGGAGCTAACAGGCTTTATCTCTGCCCACCGCTAAGTCACCTCATGGGAGGCAGAACAGCGGACAGAACAGAGCTGCCAGCCCATCCAGCTTGCTGGCACTTACTCTTTTCCAGGCATTTCTCCATCAGTTCCTCACTTGGTCCTTCCACAAGCCATAACTATCATAAGTTCCAGTGTTCAGAGAACACTGTAGCCCAGAGAGGTTATGCCACTAAACTTAGACCACACAGCCCAGCCATGGTAGACCCTGGCAGGGATTCTGGGTCAGCCTCAGACCACCTGCCCATCAGCCTGCCTGCTCTGGAGGATGGTCCCAACCAAGAGAGGCACATACAGCTAGAAAATTCCAAGCAGGTCGGCAGCCCAAGAATTTGCCCAATTTTGAACGTGGTCAATATCCACACAAGAATACATGTCTCAGAAGTGGACAGCGGACAAGACTAATCCAAGCACAAGCCAGCACATGGTCCTCTCTCGTGTATGATTTTGAATTTCAAGTGGCTATTGTTTTGGGGCCCCTCGAAGTCAACACTGTTAGATGAGGTCTGAGAATGAGTCTAGGACAGATTAGATGCAGGTGGACCCGGTAGCACATGCCCAGACTGGCTCTTCTCTCTTTTTCCATCCAAAGTCACCTAACGGCAATGCTTTGACCTTGTCAAAGTTTAAGCAAAGAAGTAGGAGTATAGAGATGGTGGTACTCGGTGTAGATAAAACGCATGGAACCTGACCTTGGGAACATCTGAATTCTAACCCTAGCCCTGCCTCAGAACCACCAGTCCTTCCCCTCTCCAGGCTTCAGTCTCCCTATCAATGAAGTAATAAAGCTGGAGTTGGCGACCCTTGAATTTCCTTCCGGCTCTGACATTTTATGGTTCTGAGATCTGATAATCAGTTGCACTATAACCCGACACGCTGGAGCATACCCAGGAACAGGCCTGGGGGTGCCGGTGAGAGAAGAGTCATGAGTTTAACCACAGACTTGCTATCACCTCAAGCATGTCCCTTCCGCCTAAGAATGTCATCCTCTGGCTCAAATACAGATGCCATCATAGGGAAAAACTCACCCCAAAGACTCCCTGGGATTCCCTAGGAGCTCTGAGAAGTAGGAAATAAACATGCCTTCTCCAGACTAAACAAATTACAGAGGGGAGGAAATTCCCTGTTGGCTTTCCCTGAAAAGAAAGTGCCAGAGAATTAACACATGCCTGCAGATCGGCAGGTGCATCAGGAGCTGTGTTCAGTGCCAGAAAGAACATACCGGAACTAGAAGATATGCCTCTGCTGTCATAAAGGCTCCTGTGTAATTAGAGAGAGAAACTGTACAGTGCCTGACTCACAGCAGGCCCTCAGTGATATCTGTGGGTGAATGAATGAATAAACCCTTCAGGAAATAGCATTTTAATTTAGCGAATTTTAATGTCAGCTTTCTCTTTTTTTTAAGTTTTTTTAAAGTTTATTTTATTTATTTAGAGAGACACAGAGACAGTGTGAGGGAGGGGCAGACAGAGAGGGAGAGAGAGAGAGAATCCTAAGCAGGCTCTGCACTGCCAGTACAGAGCCAAACGTGGGGCTTGAACTCACGACACCATGAGATCATGACCTGAACCAAAACCGAGAGTCGGACGCTTAGCTGGCTGAGTCAACCAGGCGCCCCAATGCCAACTTCCTTAAAGGGTAGTGATGCTTCTCTGCGGATGAGGTTTTCTAGAAAGATTTGGGACCTGGCGTCAGGAAATGATGCTAACTCTATGACCTTGTGCGAGGTGCAGGACTTCCTCTGCAAAACAATGATATATCGTCTGCACCGCACGGGGCTGTGATGAGGAGGAAGTGAGACAATGCACTCAGAAGCTCTGTGCAAACTGCAAAGTGCTACACACAGGTTGTTATCCTATCCTTCCCTGGGTAGGATCAACACAGAAAACAATCTTCTGAGAGTTCGAGAGCATCGTTGCCAGGATCTGCCCTCACGGTGTTCTCTAGCTACAGGTGGACGTGTGGACGGCGTCCTGTGTAGCAGGAATGCCCTCACCCCAATCCCACCGATGGCACAGAGATTCAAGGGGTCGGCGAGTTGGGACACAACCCAAGGATCATCTCCTAAAATGCCATGGGTGATTCTGATGTTTCATAGAGGCTGTACTTAGGCCTCAAACTTCTCTCCTTCCCTAGGTGAAGGGCAGCACAGGTAACAGTTCATCCCCTTTCTCTCTAAATCAGTGGAATCACTAGGTTTTCTGTCCCATTATCCTCAAGTGTCATCTACTTCGCCTTAGGACTCTTTGCTGCTCGCCACCTGAGCACCTGTCTCATTGCTGCTTCTGCTGAGGACCACAGTTGTGCTTACTCCTTGGTGGCCCCACCTCTGGACCCCATGCTCTTCTTCTCCAGTTCCCGTGGCTTCTCATTTACTCCACGGCTTTTGTAAGTGAAGACCGGCCTTTGGTGGATCATGCCAGCCTATCCCAAGCTCCTTCTGCTTCTGTCTGCAGAACCCCACCTCGGCCTGGGCCAGTCTGGCTCAATGGCAGCTCCTTCTAGTCCCTGGGGGTTTTGTTTATTTGTGTTATGGACCGAATGTTCGTGTCCCCACAAAATTCCTATGTTGAAACCCTAACCCCCGATGTGACGGCATTAGGAGGTGGGCCTTTGGGAGGTGATCAGCTCATGATGGTAGGGCCCTCAGGAATGGGAACAGCGCCCTTATAAAAGGGGCCCCACAGAGCTCTCTCACCCCTCGGATCACGTGAGGACACAGCGAGAAGTTGACAGTTTGACCCTTGGTAGTGGGTTCTCACCAGAACTCAGCCACACGGCACCCTGCTCTCAGACGGTCAGCCTCCAGGACCGAGAGAAATAAATTTCTGCTGTTGATAAGCCACTCCGACTATGGTATTCTGTTACAATGACCCGACCTGATGGAGACTATTTGGCTGGTTGGATTTTTCTGGAAGGCTTTGACACAAACAGTACTTGTGAATGAATGCCTGAGAGACTCAGAGGAAAGAACTCGTGTGGGGGTTTCCCATTCGGGGGGTTCACGAGGGAGACCTCTTGGAGAAGGGAGAATCAGAACAGGGTTTCCATAGTGTTTGAGCGGTTGGCCTAACAAATTTGGGCTCCACTTCCTCTAGGAAAAACGCAAAAGGACGCGCACTTGATGTTGCCAACTCTTCACCAGCTCCTAAGAATACCAGGGAGTCATGTTGCTCCCATAAATTAGCTGTCTTCTTCCATTCCAGTTTTTGCCAGAGACACGAAGAGCCCCCAGGGGACAGAGGCTGTCGTTATAGGCAGAGCAGGTCCGAGAGAGCAGAGGAGCGAAGCCTCTGGAGACGTTGCCCTGTCCCTGTCGCCTGCTCCTGGTTTCTCTGTGGGCACCTGCTGAGGGCCCGCACCATCCTCTCCCAGTGTCCCTCTGTCTCGCTGATGGCTTCACTGCGACTCCCACACGGCAGGACTGGCTCGGGGCGCTTGGGTCCTGGGGATCAGATCTGGTGCCATTTCATGGAATATGTGGAAAAGGCAGTCTGTTTTCTTTATGTGTTTGTTTGCTAGGTCTATCACTTCCATGCACCACGCACTGGGTGCCTAACCGACCGAAACGTGTGGTCTCTTGGTTCTGGACAAGTCCGAGGGCTGCGTTCCTCAGGGCTGGTTCCTTCTGCCAGGGATGAGGGAGAGTCTATTCCATGCTGCCCCCCAGTTTTGTGTGGTGCGCTGGCAATCTTCCATTGCCAAAGTTCTAAGCCAATGTTCCTTGGCCTCTGGAAGCTTCACCCTGACCTCCGCTTTCAGTTTCACAAGGTGTTCTCCCTGCATGTGTGTCTGTGTCCAAATTTCCCTTTTTTGAAAGGACACCAGTCACGCTGGATGAGGGGCCCTGCCTAGTCCAGTATGATTTCGCCTCACTTACTTACATCGGCAATGATCCGATTTCAAAATAAGGTCATTTTGACATAGGTACCGGGGTTTAGAACTTCCATCTAGGAATTTGGGGAGACGCAATTCGACCCCCAGCTCCAGTTAAATGATTCGCTCCTCCTCGTGAATGTGCACCTAGCGGCACAGGGTATGATGCAGAGGGGGCAGCGGGTACTAGATGTTAGATGGCAGCCGGGTCCAATAAAATCATTCACACAGACTCTCCCGGGAAAACAGTCATGTCTCAGACTTCGCCCCTCCCAACCCATTTCTCCCCAAGACGACGGAGGGGTCTGTGGCACACGAGGCAACACAGGCCACCCAACGGCTGCAGGAAGAGTCGGGCGAGCCTTGTGGCACGACATCCCATGCCGCTCTCCCTTCGAGGCGGTGTCCCTCCTCTTGCTGTTGCTGACACTTGAGGCTTAGGGCAGCCGCTGCTGGCACTCAGCGTCCATGTCCTTGCCTTCTCGGGGGCCAGGAGGTCCACCCTAGGCCCTTCCTCCACATTCGCTCCTCCTGGAGCTACAGACCCTCTCAGGCTGGGCTGCAACTTCCGTTTGGTCCTTCCAGCTGCCCAAAGCTGCAGGGCTGCTTGCCCATTCCCTTCTCCACTTGAACTTGTTTTTTAAATACCTGCTGTCTAATTTTTTTTTAAGATTTTATTTTTTTAAGTTTATTTGTTTATTAAAAAAAATGTTTAGCTTCTTCATTTTGAGAGCCAGACAGAAACAGCATGGGTAGGGAAGAAGCACAGAGAGAGAGAGGGAGACAGAGAATCCCAAGCAGGCTCCACCACCCAGCTCAGAGCCTGACGTGGGGCTCGAACTCACGAAACTTCGAGATCATGACCTGAGCCAGAACCGAGAGTGGGATGTTTTAACCGACTGAGCCACCCGGGTGCACCTATTTATTTATTTTTGAGAGAGAGAGAGAGAGAGAGAGAGAGAGAGAGAGAGAGAGAATGAGCTGAGGAAGGGCAGAGAGAGAGAGAAAGAGACACGGAATCCAAAGCAGGCTCCAGGCTCCAAGCTGTCAGCACAAAGCCCGACGCAGGGCTTAGACCCACGAATCGTGAGATCATGACCTGAGCCAAAGTCAGACACTCAACAAACTGAGCCACCCAGGTGCCCCTTCGAGATTTTACTTTTAAGAAATCTCTATTCCCAATGTGGAGCTCAAACTCATGACCCAGAGATCAAGAGTCACACACTCCACCAACCGAGCCAGCCAGCTGCCCTCATAGATTTAAATAACACTGAAAGGCTCTGTGACCAGGACAGGGGCCACGTTTTTAGCTCACCGCTCAGCCACATCCAAGGGGAGAAATAACCAGTCTCTGGAGGTTTTAATACTCCAGGAAAAATCTACTACGGTCTCTGAAGCCTTGGGGAATTCTGAGAGAAAACTTTCCGAGAGTTGGAAACAGCTACGCTTTGTTGGCAGGGTGCTAGAACAGCTTGGCCTTGCTCCTCCCCTTCCTCTTTCCTGATCCAAACGCCTGTTGCTTACTTTCTGCTGCCTCCTCTGGTTCATTTTGCCTTCCTGGACAGGCTCAGGGTGGCAAACCAAACGAAAAGGAACCAAGAGAAGAGGTAACATCTTCCCAATTGCTCTTGGGGCTGGGCAAGAGGCCACTGCTGGTTTCCCTGGGACAACCAGCGGGACAGGAAGAGGGCAGAGGAGGAGTTTCTGACCCTCAGGGTCCCTCCATCAGACCTGCTGCCGTCCCTGGTATCTGTAACTGGGGAAGTAGCTGGGAGAATCCCGTGTTTGCTGAGCCAAGGATTTACAGTATCAGCAAGAAAACCAAACATTCTGTGTGCGGATGAATTAATGAAGACACCAATGAACACTCAAACTTCAAAGGAGGATTAATCGAGAAGTTCTAGAGGCAAATAGTATGAATGACCGCTCAGAGGCAGGAGGGAACTAGGTGTGTCCCCTCACTGCCCATCTTCCACAGTCCAGCTTTCTATCTTCACCCCATTACCAGCCTTCAAAACTGTTGCCTGGCTTGGACCCTGATAGGAACAAATCCCATGGCCACGTCTCATTGTTCTTTCTCCTCGAATTCTTTGCAACACTGAACACTCCTGGTCACAATCTTACAAGCTAACAATTATCCTAAGTTTATTATGCCAGGCAGCCTACTAAGGTCTTTTCACTTTTTATCTCAGTTGGTCATCCAAAACATGCTGTGAGGGAAGTACTATTTTTAGCCTGGTTTTGCAGGAAGGACGGAGGCACAGAGAGGTGGGGTAACACCCCCAAGGGCACACAGGCTACGGTAGAGGCAAGTATTGCACTTGGGAATTCATCTCCAGAGCTCAGGCTCTCTTTGACCAGGTCCTATTTCCCAGAAAGAGGGAAAGGTGTTTAGGTCTTTGATGCAAACTTGGAAAGGAAAATTGGGGGTGGGGGTAGAAAATGTGTTTCCATATGTGCAAAGTCGAAATTTTTAAAGAAGTTCTTGGTGGATCTTGCTTCGTTTCATGGTGAGATAAAATATGACTCATGTGGTTATGTCCTCCCTTGTGGTAAAAAAAAAAAATCTCGGGGTGTCTGGGTGGCTCAGTGCATTAAGTGTCCGATTCTTGATTTCGGCTCAGGTCATGATCTTTCAGTTCATGAGTTTGAGCCCCTTGTCTGGCTCTACACTGACAGTGTGGATGGAGCCTGCTTGGAACCTCTCTCTCTCTCTCTCTCTCTCTCCTTCCCTGTTTGCTCTCTATCTCTCTCTCAAAATAAATAAAATGAAATTTTTTAAAAAAAATCTTGGTCCTGGACCCCTGGTCTTCCTTTCCCTGTGTATATAATGGAGACTCCTTAGGGCTCCATTTGCCAAGTATACAGTGGGTGCTTTGGAGGCCACTATAGGCACAGGCTAGCAGCACCCTCCTCTCCACTGAGACCCATGCTCTCTGAAGTCCTGGATTACCTGACACCTGCCCCAGGGTGTCTGCATCCCCTGCCCAGGATGTCACCATGTCATATTGCTATGATCAAAAGGCAAAGGCTTTTAAAAAACATAAGTGACTTTTTGGTGACAATAATATTTACACAGCATTTAGTGTTTCCCAGCCCCTTAGGCATTCTACATGATCAACTCATTTTATCTCCACAATAGCCTAGGAGAAAAGTTCAATTATGATTCCTATCCCCATTTTACTTATGAGGAAACTGAGATACAGAGAGGCTAAGTAGCTTGGCCAGGGCCACACCGCTAGTAGGTGGCAGAGACAGGACTCGACCACAGTGCGTGGGCTCTGAGCCACTGCACTGTATGAGTAGCTTTTTGCCTGTAGGCATTTGCTCAATCTATGGATACCACAAACACAAAGATCCTGTCATCACATGGCTGGGGAAAAGCCTGCAAAGCTAGAAAGTTCCAAAACCTTAGCTTTAAGGAACATGCCTTCTTTTTCTTAATAAGCTTTTTATTCTGGTATCGTGTTCGATTTACGGAAGAGTTGCAAAGATAGTACAGAGAGTTCCCATGCCCTGCTTGCCCCGTTTAGGATTCCCTAATATTATCATCCTCCACCAAAACATTTGTCAAAAAGGAGAAACCCACACTGGTGTATCACTCTTAACTAAACTCCAAATTTTGTTTCGGATCCACTGGTTTTTCCATTAATGTTCTTTCTTCTGTGCTCCAGGACCAGTCCAGGGTCCCACAACTGCATTAGCCGTCCTGCCTCCTTCAGATCCTCTGGTCTCTGCTGGTTTCTCAGACGCCTCCTGTTTTTCATGACCCTGATGTCTTGAGGAGTTCTGGCCAGGTTTTTAACAGAATATCCTTCAGTGTGGGATTATCTGATGCTCTCCCGTAATTAGACTGGGGTTATAGGTTTTTTGAAAAGAATACCACAGAAATGAAGAGTCTTTCTCCGCACATCATATCATATCATGTGTGATGGTTAATTTTATGTGTCAACCTGACTGAGCCAAGGGTGGCCCAGAGAGCTGGGAAAGCACTATTTCTGGATGTGTCCGTGAGAGTGTTTCTGGGAGAGATTAGCGTTTGAATCAGTAGATCGAGTAAACCAGTGTGGGTGCACCTCATCCAATCTGTGGAGGGACCAAATAGAACCACAAGGCAGAGGAAGGACATGTTTGCTTTTTACTTGAGTTGGGACATCCGTCTTCCCCTGCTCTCAGACATTGGCACTCCTGGTCTCAGTCTTTTGGACTCAGACTGGAACTCACACCGTCAGACCCTGATTATCAATGCCTTTGGACTGACTGAATTACACCATTGCTTTCCTAGTTCTCGAGGCTGTGATGGTAGATCATGGAATTCTCAGCCTCCATAACCGTGTGAGACAGTAAAAAAATCTCCTTCCTATAATAAATCTTCCTCTCTCTCATATATATATATATATATCTCTAGAAATATATATATATTTATCTCTAGAAATATATATATATTTATATATATATATTTCTAGAGATAAATATATATATATATATATATATATATATATATATATATACATATATTTCTATATCTCTCTTTCTCTGGAGAGCCCTAATATAAAGAGAGGGGGGTACATGACATCAACATCACCAGTGATGTCAACCTTGGTCACTTGGTTAAGGTGGTGTTTGCAAGATTTCCCGTTGTGAACCTACAATTTTCCCCTTTCTGTGTTCTGTCTTTGGAAACAAGTCCCTAAGTCTGGCCCACACATGGGGTAGGGACAAGAATATGTTAAGGTCCCCCTGCCCTCAGAGGTGGGAGTATCGACATATATTGTTTGGAATTCTCGTGTAAAGATTTGTCTCTTCTCTTGCAGGTGCTCAATATTAGATCACTTATTTATATCACTGTGGACTCATGTATAAGTGCCACTTTTCACATTCAGTTTTGCTGTCTCTCCAGAAAGTCCTTGGTGTATCTCTACATCTGCTGGCCTGGCTCACCCGCCCTCCACACTTGGGCTTGCACTGTTTGCTAAGTCTAGGGCATCTTGCCCATGCCTTTCCCCCATCTAGGCCCTGCATGTTTTTCAATGACCAGCTCAAAAGTCACGTCTTCGATAAAACAGTCCCCCAGCCCCAAGCTTCTCTCTCTTTCTCTGTCTTTAACTGCCAGTGAACACCAAGTGCCTGCATTATCCAAACTGGCACTTTTGTTGCTCTTGACTATGTCTCCAGTTTACCTCTTATAATTCTATCAGCTCCTTAAGGAAAAACACATATTCTCTTTTCTTTCTTTTTGTCTCCTCCAAATAGCAGGTGTCCAACAATTCAAGTCACTGAACTGAACAGAATCAGAAGACCAAATTCAAACGGAAGAAATCCAAAAAGACCTGGATAAGTTTTTTAAACCACCTATTTCCCAAGAACAAAGGAGCAGTTTTATTTCATGGTCAGTTTAGAACTTTCCTGTAATCAAGCACAATCAACCTGAAGGCCCGCGTCCTCCTCTGGGCCAAATGCGGTCTCGTCTTATTCATGATCAAAAATAGCTAATCCTTTTCTTTTCTTTTGCAGATTTTTGTAGCCAGTCTGTCTGAGCAAAATTCATAATCAGGGAATTAGCTGACTGATTGCAAAATGCGCGTCTATTTATAAGGCATGCGTGAGTCCTTGGCTCTGGCGAGCTGTGTGTAAGAAGCAGAATTGTTTCCCTAGTGCTCCGTATGAAGAAACAACCTTTGGAGTGTAACACTCCAGGATTGTAAACGCTGGTTTGAGACAGAAAACAATGGGAAGTGACCAAGAGGGGCGTGCGGCCTATCCTCTGACTCCACATAGCACATTGCTGTTACAACAATCCCCTGGTCCTCAAGGCACCTGTCACTCTTGAAATATAGCCCTGTCCTAGAAGTGCCTGATCTAATGGAATTGCCAATTAAAGCAGGAGGCAGGCTTGCTCCCCATGCCAGCCTTGAAGAAGAACTTCCTAGTGGCCCAACCAAACCTGTTTGGTGTGTTTCAGTGGAAGGGTTGGTGGGAAAGGGTCTCTTCCTCTACCTGGAAAACTTAAGACTGAAGAACCCTGCTGAAAGCTGAGTCTCTGTGTTCACTGAAATGACCATTTGGTGAAACCATCAGCCAGATGCTTGTCTCCCAGCTACATGACGAGCTCCTGAAGTGATAGGATGTTCATTACTTCAGTGCCTCTCACATGCAGCTTTTAGCCTTCTTGGGGGACTTTATGATTAGCCAGGAACCTGCCCAGTATGAAATTGCCTGCCTGGCTCCCCAAGGTTCTCAGGCAACACCGAGGGAGGTCATTCCAAGCCAGTTTCAGAAGCTATAAGGTCATGAGAACCTCCTTCATATGGTGTTTCCTTCTATTGATGATGTTTCCACTCTCGGCTCTGTGAGTAGAATTGCTAAGAATGTTCCCCTATGTCTGCTCCAAAGAAGGGCTCCTTTTCCCATGCTTGGGAACTGGGCATTGGGCAGTTATAGCACCAGAGTTTCTATTCATGAGTTCATAACACTGACCACATTGTTCACAGTTAGGCTGGACATAAGCATAAAATTATTGTACAATGGTTGCCAAGTGTTGCATTGGCAGAGAAAGTCTGCCCCAAATATCTTGATGCCAAATGACCAAGTTACCTCATTAGGACTCTACCTTTCAAGTTCTGGAAAGAGACGGAAACTTTACAGACAACTTACTAAGCAAATTCAGGTTTCTCTTCCTATCCTAAGTCAAGAGGAAAGAACATGAACTTGAATATGCAAGAGGCAGGAGACTAAACTCTGTCCCAGGAAATGTGCTCCTACCTCCCACCCCGTGAAAGCTTTCTGGAAGCTTGACCATGAGGCTTCCTGGAAGTCCCTCAGAGGCTCCTCCTATGTCTCCAAGCCTCACACAGTCAACAGAGGGCCAATAGTTTCAGCCTTGCATTTTCAGTTTGTGGCAATTGATTTTATGTGTCAACTTGGCTGGGCCAGCATGCCCAGTTAGTCAAACATTATTCAGATGTTTCTATGAATGTGGTTTTTGAATAAAATTAACACTTAAATTGGTGGGTTTGTTATAAAACAAATTGCCCTCCATAATGTGACTGGGCTTCATCCAATCAATTGAAGGCCTTAATAAAATAAGGACTGACCTCCATCAAGCAAGAAGGAATTCTGACAGCAAACAGCCTTTGAACTCCAATTGCATCCCTTCCCCGGGCCGCCAGTCTGCTGCTGGTCTATGCTGCAGATTTTGGACTCATCAGGCTCCACAACTGCCTGAGGCAATTCCTTAAAATAAATCTCCCTCCTGTAGGTTGATAGACACAGAAAGAGAGACAGAGATAGAGTCATCCCATTGGTACCGTTTCTCTGAAAACCCTGACTAATTCATAGTTAGCTCCTATTTTCATGAGGGCTCCAGAATTTTGTCGTGGTGGGTTTCCAAAAATGTCAACTAAGCTAAACCCCCAAAGCCTCTGATTCACCGCTTTAATTCCAAAGCACTGCTCTTGTCCCACACAAAGTCTCACTCACCCCAAATCCTGCTATTCCATGTACTTTTTCATCTAGGCTCCACATTCTGCTGGCTTCATAAAGTAGGATCTCCTTCATTCTTGGGTGTCAGGTCAAGTCTAGACTAGTTGCGGACAAGACAAGAGGGGACATACTCTACAAATCTCCCCTTGGATCTTCAAGGCGTTGGATTCCCAGACACTCTGTGTTCTCATCCCACCCAAGGAGGTAGATGGTATCGTTCTGATTCCAGATTAGAAGGATACGGCTGATTCATTCAAGGCTATCGCATTAATCTCTGGGCTGGCATGATCATGAGAACATAAGCTTTGCTTTCTGGTCGTAGGCATCAAATGATGCCGCCCCCAGCTTCCCTAAGTCTGAGGTGAGAATATACTCATTTTATTACCACACTTTCCTGCTTATCCAATTCCTTTACCTCTGAAATGGGCACAATCACATCAGCCATGTCTGCACAGTATAGTCTCAAGTGCTACAGTCTTCAGCCCAGATGGAACATCTCATTTTTGGGGGTGCTTACTACCTGGGAGACACTGTGCCAAAAACTTTGCATGCGTCACCTCATTTTTTTCCTCACAAGAACCTTAGTATTAGCCCTGTAAGTCACTCGGTTCACACACAGCAGGGCTGGCCTGGTCCTGGAGACTTCCCTGGATATGGAGCTCGCTTGGGCAGAAGAGTGAGGGAAGAACAACTTAGGACCCCATTCGCAACCAAGGATGCCCCCGGTGTTGACACGTGGAGTTTACCTGAAGACATTATGGCGCAAGGTCCACAGCCCAAAGTCATCCAGGAGCAGGAAGAGAAGGCAACGGGGTAAAGCGAGCTGGAGATTGAACCTTTGAGGAGAACCCTTGGTAAAACTTGGAGGCTCATGGGGGATGCCTCCCCCACGCCCCCTGCTGTGCCTTTTCTCCCATGGGACCCCCCCCCCCCCCCGTCCTCCTCTGCCTCCCAAGCCTTCATTCTTATTACATCCTGTGCTCAAGCCAGCTTTCAGGAAACTCTCCTCGATGAACATTCACCCTCTCCTGTCTTTTTAAATGAAATATGTCCAGCATTACATTAGCATATCCTTGATGAATATACATTCCTGTGCTGGTCTGGGACACAGGGCTGCCCTCAGGGTTGATGCCACACCTACACTAACTGGCCCAGATCTCTCTGCCTTTTTAGGCCTGTTTTCCTAGACCTGCTGCCACTACCCCACTCCTTGGCTGTGCCCCATCTCCTCTCCTTACCACGCAACCTGCCTGCTGTGCACTCACCCACCACGTGGTCTCCTGCAGGCTGGAGACCCCGCTACCAGCTTCCAACAACCACAGAAGCAATGTTGAAGGAATCCAGGCGGCACTGACGGGTCTTTTCCTGTAACTGAATGCACTGTACCCGTGGGCTCCGGAACGCCTGTTTGTAACCTGGATTCAAGCCTTCATTTCCTCTCCTATAAATGGTGCTAAGACTTACAAGATCACAGATGGGAAGCTCATATGCAAAGAGCTTGTCATACGTAAATGTGTATTTGCATATGTGTAAAATATGTACAGCAGCTAACACATGAAAAGCACTCAGCAAATGGCAGCCTTAATGTTCTTATTTTGACTGCCTTACAATTACTTGAAGCATTTTTTTTCCTTCGTCTCTTCTGTAGCACCAAGGTTGTCAGAGAAGCTAACACCGTATGCTATCTGATCTCTGTATTATTCTAGAGGCACCTTTGACGCCACCATGGAAAAACTATCTTTTTACATCTAGGGTCTCTTTGGATCCTAACAACCTTCCTGAGGTTGTTCCCAGTCACATTGCCCTAATTTCCCATGGGGGGAAAGGTAGCCTAACAAGCATCGCATAGCTTCCTTGTCCTGTGTAAGGTGCCACAGACCTATTACGTGGATCCAGAAAACTGGAAGAAGACCCAGGCTCTATTTGGGCGTTTAATAAGTGCTGGTTGAGGATGGTGATGCTGTTGGAAGCCGAAGTGGCCTGACTCTTCCCACTTGTAAAGAACATAGTACAATGGAACAATTAGATGAAAATCATACCCTTCTAGGGGCGCCTGGGTGGTTCAGTCGGTTAAGCGTCCGACTTCAGCTCCAGGTCATGATCCCACGCTTCGTGGGTTCGAGCCCCGCGTCGGGCTCCCCTGATGACAGCTCGGAGCCTGGAGCCCGCTTCGGATTCTGTGTCTCCCTCTCTCTCTCTGCCCCTCCCCTGCTTGCAGTCTCTCTGCCTCCCAAAAATAAAAAAATATTTGAAAAAAATCATACCCTTCTAACTGTTAGGAAGCTGTCTTTAAAAACCTTTTAGTGACTCCTTTCCTACTAGTAAAGCTTAAACTGTGAAGCAAGCAATCGCACCTTCAGTCACCCATTTTGTAAATCCAGATTGCCCCGTGCCCACATGAACCGACTGCATCACGGAGAGAAAAGCCCTGCCTGGATTGTTAAAGCAAAAGTGGGGGTGCAGAGAATCATAGTGCCAGCTGCCTTGAACAGACACCCCCGCTAGCTTTCCAGTCCACATCTGTCTTTCTTCCGTCTTGATGCCTTACAAATGCTTCAGGTATAGACTCACACTGGAGGGATCAGTCTTTCTAATCCATCCCCTAAGGCAGAAGTGGGAGGAAAGGGTGGGGGTGGGGGGACAGGCAAGAGCCTTGACAATGGTAGGTGCTTTCCATCCGTGCTCTCGCTGTAGGAACAGGCTGCTGGAACATTCCAGCGCCAAGCCTCTGGAGCTCCAATCCTTAGGGAACGACCTACACCGGCCGATAGTGTTTGAATCAAGTTCCTCTTCTCATCCTACTTGACATTCATTCATTTAAACTAGGACGTGGCCAGAAAACTTCTGAGTGCCTGGGTCTTCTTTCCCTTTTCTCCACTCCTAGTCTAGTGTAAATGAAGGTGCAGATTTGATTTGGAAGGGGAGCAGATCTCCTTGGTTAAGAGCCAAGTTCTTCATGGGAAACTCTGAGTATTCAGTCTGATCGCATGGCATGGAAAGACCAAGGGCTGAGCCTGGCTGAGGTCACGGAATAGAACAAGTTCATCCTCCACCCCAGCAGCAACATAAATATTAGCTCTCCAACAGAGTGGTCTTGGGCAAGAAGCTGTTGGCATCTCTGGCTCTGCCTAGCATGACAAGGACTAGACCACCTGCAAGGAAGGGGCACAAACAAAGCCAGCATCGGACCAAGGACACCCTCGTCCTGTGTCTTCTCAGTCACACTCCTCCTCCCTCCCTCCCACTCACCCATTGCCATGTGCACCCAGCTTGGAGGGGCCGAAGGGAGAACTGGCAGGGAGCAGCTGGCTGTTTGGAGAGTATACACATAATTTCCAGGAAAAGAGAAAAAGCCCCTGCGGTCACCAACATGGGAGAGAAGGAAGAGGCTTTGTGGAGGGAGTGAGGGGGGGTTGGTTGAGGCAAAGGGTTATCAAAAACGTTCAGAGGGAAAAACCAGTGAGCTTCCCGTGGTGATCAGAGGAACTTTTTGCTCATCTAAAAATCACCTCCCGCCCCCTGCCTGGACCCAGAGCAGAGACTAGCATACCCTCGGAGCTAGAAAGGGCTCCAGACCAGTGGCTTTGACTTTGGCGTCACGGACTGCTTTGGTCCACTGATAAAAACTGGGGATCTCTCCTAAGAAAAATGCATTCATGAGCTCCTTCATGTGCATCACACACATGCACAAGTTCACATACAGATTTCAGGAGGTTCGCAGACTTCTCAAAACTCGCCGTCGGGATCTCTAGCCTAGGGACTCTGCTCCTTCTCCAGGGCAACTGCGCCCCTGCATCTAGCAAGTAGAGGCCAAACATTCCACGATGCACAGGACCACCACCCACCGAAAACGTTATCTGGCCCGAAATATCAAGAGTGCCAATGCGGAGAACCCCTCTGGACTCGCCGTCGAACACGTCATCACAGGAATGTGAAGTCATCTGCCTGAGATCACACAAGTCATTACAGTGAGGCCAGGACTACTGTGCCAGATGACAGTGAGAGAGCCGATTTCCTGAGCACTTACTGAGCGCCAGCCACTGTCCTGAGTACTTTACGTGAATGAATCTGCTTACTTCTCTGACATGGGTGTAGTTATGCCCATCTCACAGAAAAGGGAATGGAGGCGAAGAGAGGCTAAGTGTCCCACCCAAGGTCGCACCGCTGATGAGCAGTGCAACTGGGGTCTGAGTTGAGCAGTCAGGGCTCTGGGAGCTGTCCAGGCCATTAACCCTTGCAGCACACTGCCTGAAGCCTGGTAACTACTCACATCCCCACGCTTCAGCGAAAAGCACATCTCGGGGTGCGCAATCTGCCTCCGAATCCTCCTGAAGTCCCTCTCTCTCACCCAGACTCCAGCTTTGGTTTCTTGTTATTTCAGGCTGTGTAGTTTCCCTCCTTCTTTGTAAGGTCTATTTAAGGGCGATTCCTGATTAGGTCTCAAGTTATTTACCGTTTTCAAGATACATTATCGTTACCCACTATTTCATCCTTTAAAACACCGCAGGGGCGCCCGGGTGGCTCAGTCAGTTGCACGACCGACTTCGGCTCAGGTCATGATCTCACGGTTTGTGGGTTCGAGCCCCGTGTCGGGCTCTGTGCTGACAGCTCGGAGCCTGGAGCCTGCTTCGGATTCTGTGTCTCCCTCTCTCTCTGCCCCTTCCCCACTCATGCTCTGTCTCAGAAATAAATAAACATTAAAAAATTTAAAAAAAAAACACAGCAAACAGGGCACTTGGCAGGTGAGGAAAATGGAGAATGAGGCCACCGGGCAGCCAAGGGATCCAAGCCAGAACTGGAAGCCTCAGAGAGCCACACACCGCAACGCTGTCTTCCTCTTCTGACAGCGGCCACCAGAGGCCTCAGCCTGCAGGAGAGCAGATGGGCGTCCACAGCCTCTGTGACATACGCCTATTGTACAGGCGTTCCTCACTTTACCACACTTCACTGCCTTGTGCTTCGCCCATAGCATGTTTCCTACAAATTGAAGGTTTTGGGGGCGCCTGGGTGGCTCAGTCGGTTAAGCATCTGACTTCGGCTCAGGTAGCGATCTCGCTGTTCATGAGTTCAAGCCCTGCGTCGGGCTCTGTGCTGACAGCTCAGAGGCTGGAGCCTCCTTTGGATTCTGTGACTCCTCTCTCTCTACTCCTCCCCTGCTCATGCTCTGTCTCTCTCCCCCTCTCCCCACCCCTCTCAAAAATAAATAAACATTTAAAAAAAATTTTTTTTGAAAAAGAAACAAATTGAAGGTTTTGTGGTGACCCTGCATTGAGCAAGACTGTCTGCCCACCTCCTGTCTCTGTGTCACACTTTGGTGATTCTCAACATTTCCATTCGCAATATTTCAAACTTTTATTATTATTATATACATTAGGGTAGTCTGTGATCAGTGATTACAATTCACTAAAAGCTCAGACGATGGTTAGCATATCTTAGTAACAAGTATTAAGTATATTAAGTCCTGAGCATTTTTAAATTAATGTATGTACTTTTTAAATGAAGGTTAATAATGCCTGCCTTTAATTGAGATGTATTTATTTAATCTTTACTAGCAGGGTGAACAATCTAAAATTTCCAAGCATCATCCTAGCTCCTAAATTACTGACTTCATCTATCTCCCTTCATGCTCCTTGCCACACTTTCTTGCTCAAGATCATGTTATGTTTTTGTTGGTGGTAGCGTCCCATTTTGATTTTTCTAAAAATGGACGGTGCTGGGCTTCCTGCCAGCTGGTGCCCCCGGTCCCACCCAGACGCCACACCCTTCTGCGTGTCCTCTGGGTGTCCTCAGATTCCATATTCCATTCAAATGATCCAAAGTACAGTTCACATCTTATTTTGGCAGAAATCTCTTTGGCAAAGAATGGTTGCCAGTATCTGGGTAAGACCCAGTCATTTTAAACGACATTCAGAACAAGATCCCAGAACAGGAAAAGAAGTTCCAATTTCCTTCACCTTTTTCCTGAAGCACATAGGCCTTCACTCTTGAGTCTGTGCAGTGAACACAATTGCCTCTAGTTGGACACTCAGTTTCCCTTAATTTAATTACGAATATATTCCCTGACTCATCCAGTGACATAAACTTCACATCTATTATGTATTACCTTTTATACTTCAACGTATTCTGCAAAGCATGGAAGGCCAGTGCAGGCTTTATTGGTAAAAATTACCAATCCAGTTCAGTTTCATGTGCTAAATATGTCTTCATGGTCTGCAGACTACCCTGTGTCAAGTCAAAGCCTCCTGCCCGTGAGACATGTCAAATCTCTTTGAAGAAGGAAGATATTGCTACGTGATATTCCTCCATGAAGTAGGAGACGATTCATAGCCACCTTCAACTCAGAAATGGGTTAACTTGTGTTAACAGGATTCTTTCAGATGTGAGACAAAGAGTCTCTTGTAGCAGAAGAGACTGTTTATTCTCAGGAGAGCACAGGGACAGTGGCTGTCCCAGGGACAGAGACCAGGGGCACCAGTGATGCACTGGGAGCCTCTCTCCTACTCTGGCCTTGGGTCCCTAAGGGTCAATTCTGAGACTGGCCTTACTCTTTCCTAGCAGAAGGTTTCCTCCAAGTGGCCATGGGAAGCAGGATAGGGTAAAACAAGACTGTCAATGGCTCGTATCACCCCAGCTCAGCAACCCCCAGAAGAAGGAAAGGGCCTTTCTCAATGCTTTAGTATGTCAAAATGCCAAGGAAGAATGGTGATTGACCAGACTTTGGTCATGCATCCCATGGACCAATCACGGAGGGCGGGGGGAGGGGCTACTGTGATTGTCCAAGCCTGGGTCACATGTCCATCCCTGTGGCCTGGCACTAGACTGATGTAATGGCGGCCCCAGCAGTATAGCAAGTTTGGGGTTGAGGAGGCACACTTCTCCAGAGGACAAGGGTTGTTAGCGGAAGGGGAACGGGCCACTGGACAGACCAAAACAATAGATGTGCAATATAATTATGTTCCAAGAGTTCATTCGAAAGTGGTTGTTTGGAACTCAGATTACATTTCCCAGTAAAAGCCATTTTATAGCAAGCTCTTATATTTGTGTGGTGTTTTCTGAGATACTTCTTTATCTACTATGCCATTTAACCCTTCAATAGCCCTGTGAGTAAAGAGAAGGGGGATCTCCCCTTGCATCAGCCCATACACATCCTTTACTGGGGCAGCACCGTGAGACTTCAGATTCTGAGCAGGGAGGGAGCTTCCTTGGAAGCATTTCCGGGATGGGGGCATTGTATCACTGTCCTCCAGGCCAGAATGTTTCCTCTCCTTTCTCCCCTGACCTTGTCATGGGTCCCTCAGAGGCCATCTAATGTGGACAGAAACTCGAGGCTGTGTCCAGCATTGTGTGAAACCTCATGGAACAAAGGATACAGAGGTGAAGGAAGCTGTTACCTGCTATCACCAAACTTCTTCACAAAAATCTAGGGTATAAGGGTGCCTGGGTGGCTCGGTCGGTTAAATGTCCGACTTCTACCCCCCCAGTTCGTGGGGTTCGAGCCCCACATCAGGCTCTGCACTGACAGTGCGGAGCCTGGAGCCTGCTTCAGATTCTGTGTCTCTCTCTCTCTCTCTCTGCACCTCCCATGCTTGTGTTCTCTGTCTCTCAAAAATAAACATTAAAAACATATTTTAAAAAATCTAGGGGATAATCTGAGGCTGTCGAATGTAATAAGAGGAGGGGCAGGGGAAAGAGAAAGGTGGGGGTGGCAGAGAGAGAGAGGGAGACAGGGAGACAGAGAGACAGAGAGAGAAGGAGGGAGAGTTGAAGAGGAGAGTGAGTGGTGTGGGGCTGGAGAGGCGTGGGAAGTGGATGGAGGAGGTGGGAACAGGGAGGACTTAAAGACAAGAATATTCAGCTTTAATTTATTTACTGTCTGAACCTGCAATGAAACTCTCCGAATATAAATCCCTGAATTGCCAGTTACATTTTTCAAGACCAGACACTCAGCGTCCCCTGGGCAGTAGAGTGGGCGGTGAGAGTAAAAGAGAAAGGACAGGAAAAAAGGGAAGATTTAGAGCCACAGTGACTCAAGGACACGTAAGCCCAGGGATTCACAGAAATTGGGGGGGGGGGGGTGGCGGGGAGGGCAGGGAATATCAGACATCCTAGGATATGGAAGGAGTGAGGATCTTGTCAATGGGCCAGGAGAGCTCTGCTCAGCAAGCATGTGACACACCCACCCAGCCTCAGTTCTCTGTGGAATCAACCCCTACCATGTAAGTCATAGCCATCCCCTAAGCCCTGTAAGTCATGACCAGGGACAGGGAAGATGGGGGGGTGGCAGGGGGTGGAACATGTGTGGCCAAGGTTAGGGAGGTTGGAGTGGGGGTAGATGTGTGTAGCGGGAACATGGAAGGGAGGGCCCCTCTTCAGTGGTGCTCTGCATGCTGGATCATTCTTGAAAAGGAGTCCAGGCCAGGCAGGAGCCCCTGGACTGTCTTCCACAAAGAAGAAGAAAGTGATCAGCACCCATGGAAAAAAAAAGACCTTTCCCAGATCACTCTTCTACTCAGAAACTTGTAGTCATTCCCTAGGACCTGAGGCACCAAAGACCTTTGAAATCGGCAGAACCTTAGACCTAGTAATTCTGTCTCTAGAAATTTAGTCTTAAGAAATAATCAGAGATGCACATAAATATGTATATACAAGAGTGCCATCAAGGCATTATTTATAATTTGAAAAAATCGACACAGCGCCTGGGTGGCTCCATCGGGTTGTCCAACTCTTGATCTCAGCTCAGGTCTTGATTTCAGGGTAGTGAGTTCAAACCCTCGTTAGGCTTTGTGCTGGGCATGAAGCCTACTTGAAAAAAAATTGACAACAGATACCATTAACAGGGAATTGTTTAAATAAATTTTAGATAGAATTCTATGTAGCCTTTTAAAATCATGCTTTAAAAGATTGCTTCATGGAGAAATGCTCACAATATATTAATTACTTTTTTTTTTTAAAACACATTCTTGTCTTTTTTTTTAGTTTTTATTATTTTAACTCCACTTAGTTAACACAGTATTATATTAGTTTCAGGTGTACAATATACTGATTCAACACTTCCATAAAACACCCTGTGCTCATCACAACAGGTGCACTCCTTAATCCCCATCACCTAATTAACCTATCCCCTACTCTCCTCCCCTCTAACAACCATCAGTTTGTTCTCTATAAGAGAACTGTTTCTTGGTTTCTCTCTCTTTTTCCTTTGTTCATTTGTTTTGTTTCTTAAATTTCACATATTAGAGAAATCGCATGGTATTTGTCTTTCTCTGACTGACTTTGCTTAGCGTTATACTCTCCAGCTCCATCCATGCTGCTGCGAATGGCAAGATTTCATTCTTCTTATGATTGAATAATATTCCGTTGCATATATATATATATATATATATATATATATACCACATTTTCTTTATCCATTCATCTATGATGGACACTTAGGCTGCCTCCATAATTTAGCTATTGTAAACAATGCTGCAATAAACATAGGGGTGCGTGTATCCCTTTGAATTAGTGTTTTTGCATTTTTTAGGTAAATATCCATGATTGATTAAATCTCTGACCATTTGTTATTCATTTAATCTCCAGCCCCTCTTCCCTCTCTGAAGGTTGGGAAGGAGCACTTAAAGTTCCAACCCTCTAACCATGCCTGGGTCTCTCTGGTGATAAGCCCTCATCCTGAAGCTATCTAGGGGCCCACGAAGAGTGGCCTCATTAGAATAAGAAACAATCCTATTTATTACCCAGGAAATTCCAAGGGATTTAGGAGCTGTGTGCCAGGAGCCAGGGGAAAAGACCAAATATTTACTTTTCATATCATAGGGGCCTTTTATATTTCAACTCCAAACAAAAGAAAGGAGAAAGCGATGTTTTAACATAGTACCAAACAATCATTGGGCTAAGAGTTTGTCTTCCAGTCGTGTGAAGTCCTGGGTGAACATATGAAAAGACAGAGAAATGAAAGGAAGTTCAGTGAGGCTTGAATGCAGCCTCCAAGTTGGGGTGATGGGAAAACATAAGGCTGGAGGGGTGGGCATGGGCCAGGTCAGGAAGAGGGTTTTACACTGTGCAGAGCAGTTTGAATTTTAACCTGAGAGCTGTGGTGTCCATTAGACTCTTGACATGATCAGATTTATGACCCTGCCTGCAGAGGGAAGAATGGAGGAGGATGAATAGAAAACTGTAGAAGCAGTACCACGAGTGGTGGGCAGGTTGTCACTAAGGGAGGTGGTGGTCTAGACAAGGACCCAGCCTGAGGAAATGCTGAGGGGGATTTGGAGTACATTTGCACTTCTTGGTTTCCAATACTATTCTCCAGTAAAAGGAACCAGGGCTCTTTAGAGACATTATGACTGGGGCAGGAAATAAACAAGATGAGCCTAGAGCATCTGATAGTACCAAAAAATCAGGAAATGCTAAAAACAAAAACAAAAACAAACCACAAACAAACAAAATGAAATCCACATGCATGGATGGGAATATATCCAAGGGGCACAGAACCCAACTGAAAGAATTCCCAATGGCCAAAGTTTAAGCAATTTGATTAATAAAGTATGATTGGATTATAATCCAGAGTATTTTATGTATATATACACACACACACACACACACACACACATCCATGAGTCCATGCTGATAAAAAAAAATGATTGAATAAGTTAATAAATGAGGGAGAAGAAACAAATCTTGGCAGAAGAATTCTTGGCAGAATAAATTATGCAGACAATATTCAGCCCCCAGGAAGGTAGACGGTAGCTCCCTGCCTTAAGGATGAGTTGCACACAGGGACTTCCTTCCAATGAGTGAAGAACAGAAAAGGGGGGAAAACCCAGTAACTTTGCAGTGGAGAAACCCGACAAACCCACCTCAGTCAGGTGCTCAAGGTCAACATCAATAGTGCTAAATCATGTTGATAGTATGCACCCTGATATGAAGTGATGGGGTATATTTAAAGAGGTAAGGTTTCCTTCTTTCAATAAATATTTAATGCATATAGGCTATTCATTCGTTTGAAAAATATCAGGTACCTTCTATGCACCACACACTGGTCTAAATGCTGGGGGTTCATTCTACTGTAGAGAGACAGACAAAAATAAAGAATATACAACATTTCAGGTATCATAAGTGCTATGCAGAAAAGTAAAGCAGGACAAGAATGTTAGGAGGGTAGGCGTGTTATTTTATAAGGGATGGTCTATAAAGGCCTCTTTTACATTACTTTTACATTTCCTTAAGATCTTTGATAAGGAACATATGAACAAAGATCTTAAGGAAATATAAAAGTTAGCCCTGAAGTTATTGAAGCACAGCAGGCAGAGATACTGGCGTCATGATAGCCTCCAACATGGCCCCCAATGATCCATGCCTCCTGGTCTCCCACTCCTATGAAGCTCTGTGGTACCAACCGAACACATCAGAAGTGATAGTGAGTAGCCAACTGAGGCTGTTGTAGAAGGCATCGCAGCTTACCCCTTGCTCTCTTGGCTATTTCACTCTGAAGGGATCCAACCTTCGTATCCTCAAGGCATCCTACAAATCCATGGAGAGGTCCACATGTCAAGGAACTGAGGCTTCTTGCCAACAGCCAGCACTAACTGGCCAGCCATATGGGTGAACCCCCTGAGAAGTAGATTCCCCCATCACAATCAAGCTTCAGATTATTTGGCTCTTGCCAACATCTGGCTATAACCTCATGAAATAGCATAAGCCAAAATCACCCAGCTAAGCTGCTCCTAGTTTCCATCCCACAGAATCCATAAGAGATAATGGATGATTATTATGGTTTAAAGCCACTAAGTGTCAGGTGATCTGTTAAACAACTTTAGATAACTGAAGCCACCAGCAAGTACAAAAACCTCAGGCAATAATAATACGCTTGTTGTGCTGAAAGATTAGTAGGATGGGAATAGGAGACGGTGTGGCTGCCACAGAAGAAACAGGGAGGAGAAGTGTGGAAATGAAGGTAGACAGTAGCCAGGAGCCACGTTAAGGACAATGGATTTACTCCAAGGACAAACTATAGAGGGATTTGAGCAGAGGAACATGACCTCACTTATATTTTAATAAAGTGGCAGCTTTGGGAGCACCTGGGTACCTCAGTCAAGAGTCCAACTCTTGGTTTCAGCTCAGGTCATGATCTCACAGTTCATGGTTTCAAGCCCCACATTGGGGTTCTGCACTGACAGCACGGAGCCTGCTCAGGATTCTCTCTGTCCCCCTCTCTCTCTGCCCCTCCCCTGTGTACACTCTCTCTCTCTCTCAAAATAAATAAACTTTTAAATAAATAAATAAAATAAAGTGACAGCTTTTGAGGAAAGATTGCAGCAGTAGTCCAAGTAAGCGCAAGGTGGTCTGCTTGAACACAGTAGAAGTAGGCAGTTTCAGGATTTATTTCTAAGGTAGAGCCAAGGTTTGCTGTGGTGGGGTATGAGAGAGGCAAGGATGACTCCACAGTTTGGGGCTGGAACAACTTTAAGAATGGAGTTGCCATTTATAGAAGGAAAATACTAACTGGGAAAAAAAATCAGAAGTTCAGTTTATGACTTGACAGATTAGATGGCAGATAGAGACTGTGATGACAAAGGGGCAGAAGTCAAGGACAGCATCTAGATTCCTGGAGAAGGATATGCACAAGGCCTGCCTTAGTAGGCGTGGTCATTCCTATATGCATCCTGGATCCTTTGAAACAACCCGGGAAGAGAAATCTTGGAGACCTGAGGCAACTTGTAACCACAAGCCTTCTTACACTGGACATGCTATCTTTACTGTCTGGTCTTTGTTTTGATGCCTCAGGTAACCTAGGTCAGGACGTTTCTGGAAATGAAACAACTGGAGAGTCAATGCCTCGTCTAAAGTGACATCCATTATTGAGAACTCGGGGATATCACATCTTCCATTTTGTCAAGAGGAACCAGAAATCCAGATTCTTATGTGAAATCTCTATGTGAAATCTTTAAATGTCATCATGGAATTCAATTATTTAGAAAATTCTGCAGACCACACAACACAGCAGTGGCCTTTGTATGACCTGAAAACCCTATATACAATCATGGCTATATACAATCATGGCTTTAGATCATAAGTTGTGGGTCCTTTCTGACTCACTACTTTCCTTGCCTATAAAATGGGGCTTTGCATGTCTCCTTTGCTTATCTCCCATGTCTGTTTGGAGTCAGAGGAATGAGATCATGTGAGTGAAAAGCTTAAAAATTATAGGACCTTCTAAAGCAGAGTGGTGTAACTGCTGTGGGTCCCACTGCTGTTATTACAGACATCAAGCCTGTGAGGCAACATCTCCTATTAATTTTTGTTGATGTCACTAACAGCACAGCCCCCTCCCCCAGTGTGTAATGCAATTATTCTCATTACTATATTCTTTATATAGTTAAAATTCATTTACTCATTTCCCACAGCACCTCACCATGCCTGACTCATAACAAATGCTCTGCAAGTATTTGCTTAAGGTGATGTTAATAATTCATTCACCCATGAATTCCACTAGGATTTTTTTCCTTTGGTACTAATTATGTACCCTTTGTTGCCCTAAGCACTACGGAACACATCCAGCCTCAATGGCAGCCGGGTGGGCACTGAAGACATCCACGTGTGAAGAACACATTTATCACTGAGTGCTTAGTGGGAAGAGATCTATAAATGCCAAAGGAGCTCCCAAAGGGAGCTGGCAGGTCAGGGAGGCCTTCAGAGAAGAGGAAAGACATGAAATGGGCTTTAGACTGATAGGATTTGGATTGGAGGAGAGAAAGGAGAGCAGCTCAGGTGACCAACCATCTGGGTTTGCCTGGGATGGAGGGGCTGCTCAAGATGTGCGACTTTAGGGATGCCTGGGTGGCCCAGTTGGTTAAGCGTCTGACTTCAGCTCAGGTCATGATCTCACAGTTCATGAGGTTGAGCCCCGCATCGGGCTCTCTGCTGTCAGCACAGAGCCCACTCGGATCCTCTGTCTCCCTCTCTCTCTGCCCCTCCTCCACTTGCTCTACACCCCCCGCCCCAAAATAAATAAACATTTAAAAAAAAAGGAAGTTAAAAAAAAAAGACGTAGGACTTTAAATGCTAAAACCAGGATAGTCCAGAGCAAACCAGGTGGTTGGTCACCTCAGGAGAAGCACAGCATAATAATTATAAATATAGACTCCAGAACCAGACAACCTTCAGTCATTCTCTCCTACTTTCTTGGCTGTGAGATCTTGGACAAGTTACTAAGCCTTGGTTTTCTTATTTATAAGCACCTACCTTGTGAAGTGGTTTTAAGGACTGAATGAGAAAATATAGCAAACATTTAGTAAATGGTTGCCATCATCATCCACATAATCCCAGGTAAAGGGGATGAATTGTGCTTCTCTGAGTTCCCAGCACATTGTGTCTCTCCCTCTGTGGCCAGAATCTCAAGACCAAGCAGCTGCTATGGTGCTAATGGCCATATGACCATTGGTGTGCATTCTGAGGCTAGATACAACACTATGGAGGTCTCAGCACATTGTCAACCAACTAAAGAGCTGAAAGGAGAAGTCAGACACAGTATCAAATAGCTACCTAGGTGTTAGCAAAATCTACACATAATCAAAATATTCTAGATTCATAAACAGGGAAGCCTATACCAGTGATAGAATTCTAGCTCCTGCTCTGTAAATTCCAAGTAGGTCTATGTAGGCAGCATCTTTAAGACACCAGGCAGCATTTGACTGTCCCTAAATTAAAAGCTAAGGAAACAATAACCCAGCAAGAACAACCAGAATGCCCTGCAAACCACAGTCGCCATGTCTCCATCAACTCTCCTCATCCCCCACTCCTGAGGTATTTTGGTTCCCTGCTTCTCACAGCTCCTCTGGCACCAAGCCTGGTTTGGTCCTAATGCCACCATGTGCCATTCCATACTAACAACCGTAACCTCTTTTAAATGACTTTTTCTTTTTATAAAAAATAATATATCTTCACTAGAAATAAATTTAGAATATCTAATATGCAAAAATAAGAAAGCAAAAACCACCTTTCAAATTCTTCCAAATAGGTATGAATAACCATCAGAAGAATTTATGTCTATCCTTCAAGAAGCAGATAGATAGATGATTGATAGATGACTGATGATAGATACATAGATGATAGATTATAGATAGATAGATAGACAAAAGGCAGGCAGATAAAGTAGGTAGAGTAGGTAGGTCAGTGGGTGGATGGATGGATGGATGGACAGATGAACAGATGGACAGATTGATGGACACTAGAGTTTCCATCCCTCCCTTCTTTTGTACTAAGAAAACCCTTGGTCTTGTACCCAAATAAAAATTCAACTTTTCCCAGTTTCCCTTATAACGAGGGGTGGCCAGAGATGTGGTTGGACCCAGGAGTCCTAAGCCCTTATTTGCTGGGAATTTTTCAGAAAGTTTTCCTTTCCTGACATAAGTGCTTCCCCTTCTTTTTTTTTTTCTTTTTTCTTCTTCTTGCCTGGAATATTTAAACAGTTTATAATTTTTGGAAATGCTACGCTAAGACAAACATCCTTCAAGCTGGAATTTTGCACACATCCATGATGCTTTCAATAGGGTAAATTCCCAGAGATGGAATTACTGTTGCCAAATTCCCTTGGGAATTGATGTGTCTGTTTAGAGTTCTATCGATAGCGCCTGAGTCCTTCCTTCATCCTCACTTACGCCCTTGTTATCTTTGCCATTGTGACAGGGAGATATTGTGCTATAGAAACATCCATTTCTGGTAGTGCAGCAGACTTGAAAACTTAGAAAGGGTTCTAAGTTGCTAAGGGTTCTGCACCCAGTTCCAACCTGGGAGGTAGTTCTCCACACAGCTAAGCAATGCTCCAACACCACCTGGGTGTCCTGCAATTCAACTCAATTCTGACACAGTCTACCCAGAGATAGCCTCTGATCCCACAGGTGAAGGGCTCAGTCCTACAAGATTACCTTCCACCTCAGAAGCCAATTGCAAGACCAGGTTGTTACCTGAGCTTCTTGACCTACAGGCTATAAATCAGAGGTTTTCATGACCCCCTTCTTGAGTTCAACTGATTTACTAGAGTGGCTCAGAGAACTCAGGAAACCCATTTACTCACTAGATTACCAGCTTATTACAAAGGATATTAAAGGATGTGAATCAACATCCAGATGAAGAGATACCTAGGGCAAGGTAGCAAGCAAAGGAGCTTCTGTCCTCATGGAGTTCAGGGGCTGGTTTGGTGGCATTGGGAAGCATACTGGTTCACCAACCTGGATGCTCTCCAACCCCCTCCTTTAGGTTTCATGGGGGCTTTATTACATACGCATGGTTGAATAAATCATCGGCCATTGGTGATTGATTCAACCTCCATCACTCCCTCTCCTCTGCAGGAATCAGGGGATGAGACGTAAAGCTCCACCCCTCCATTCATGGTTGATTCCCCTGGCAACCAGCACTCCCATCTTTAGGTTCTTTCCAAAAGTCATCTCATTAATATAAACCCAGTTGCGGTGGGGAAGCTCTTTTTATGGATAACAAGACACCCCTGTCACTTTCATGGCTCTAAAGTGATTTCAGAAAGTGAGGATAGAGACTGAGTATTATGACAAAAGATGCTTCCATTGCTCTGCTTGCTCAGGAAAATCCAAGGGTTTTGGGAGCTGTGAGCCAGGAACCACTAAATAAAGATAAAGACCAAATATGTATTTATTATAAAGCACATCAGAACCTCCTGCTGTAAAAACACCTAGAAATGCTAGATAAAAGATAATGAATACCTTTCACTTGTATTAACTGAGCGTTTGCTATAGGAAGGAAAATCTTGCAACCAAAAACTAAAAGGAGAAAATTCAAGCCAAAGAAGGAAGCCTGCTGATGCTGTGGCGGCTCTGGTTAGAGAAGAGGTGGGATGGGAGAGCTGCCAGTCTTGATACCCAGAGAGCTCCAGAGTTAATGCCACAGCAGGGTCTGAGGCAAGCTTGCACCAGAACTGTGATCCCTCCATCAAGCCAGGATTTTCTGAGACTTATACCCTTGATTAAAGGTGATAGGCAAAATATCTGCTCCCTTGCAAAGAGAGATGGTAGCTTGTCTATCTTGTCCAGATAGAAAACATATCTCCCCTGATCATTTATAATGAGGGTTCTGCCTTTATCTAGATTTTATATTATCTGCATGATCCAGGAAGCCCCCCACCTCCCCCTCGTAAGAGATTAACACCCCAGGCCGAAAGCACCATGAGACTCAAATGCAGTATCACTCTTCAGAGACCACCCAGGAATCTCAGAGGCAAAATCCTGCAAAACATGCATTTACTCTCCAAAATTTAAAATAGGCAAGGAAATAAGCTACCATGAGTGAGAGTCAACAGAACGAGTAACACAGACTTAAATTCCCGGTCACTCCAGATGATACAATGATTCGCGTACACATCACAGGGTTGTTTTAATTTCCAAAACACATTTTATGAAGGTAAAATGCCTCATTCTGCCCATGACCAATTTTCATTCAATGTTTTTTCATCAATGTCTTAGCAAAAGATACACATTTGTCAAATTTATAGATATTATGTAATATATATCTTGAGGAGGTCTCTTTCACTGACAAAATCACATGTTCAAGATTTTGTAAGGATAGAAATGTGAACTAATTTTTTTTTTTCAGTAAACTCTATGCCCAGTCTGAGGCTTGACCTTGTGACCCTGAGATCAGCAGTCTCATGCTCTAGGGACTGAGCCAGCCAGGCACCCCAAGATGAGCTAAATTAACAAGAAGACATATAACAAGAGCAAAATAAATTTCTGCCACTTTAAAGACAATCAACTGCAGAGTACAGAATAGAGATACTTGGCTTGAGGTAATGCAGTTGAAAAAAGACGAAGGAGGGAGTGGAAAGGTATGGTAGGCAGGGGCAAAAAGTCACTTGATAGCTCCTTATTTTTATTGAGGTGTAATGCACATACCATAAAATTGACCCTTTTAAAGGGTACAGTTCCGTGGTTTTTATGATATTTGCCAGGTTGTGCAACCATCATCACTACTACGTTCCAGATAATTTTCATTATCATAAAGGAACTGCGGACCCACCGGCAGTCACTCCGCACCCCTCCCCTGCCCCAGCCTCTGCAACTGCCAATCCACTTTCTGTCTATGTTGGCCTATTCTGGACATTATACAAAAATGGAATCATATAATATGTGCCCTTTTCTGCCTGGCTTTTTACACTTAGCATGACGTTCTCAAAGTTCATCCATGTGGCAGCACTTCATTCCTTTTTTAAAAAACAGTTAAATTATATCCCATCCTTTGATGAATATTCCACATTTTGTTTACCCACTGCTCAGTGAATGGGCATTTGGTCTATTTCCACTTTTTGGCTGTTAGAAACAATGCTGCTGCAAGAAAATGAAAACATTTTCTCCTAGCCAGTGGGCTGTCTTTTTACTTTCTTGATAGCGTCCTTTGAGGCACATTTTTAATTTTAACATTTTTAACATTTTTAATTTTGATAATATCCAATTTATCTATTTTTTTCTTTTGTCACTTGTGCATTTGGTGTCACAGTGAAAAAGCCATTGCCCCATTTTTTTTAAGACATTTATCTATTTTTGAGACACAGAGAGACAGGGCGTGAACTGGGGAGGGGCAGAGAGAGAGGAAGACACAGACTCTGAAGCGGGATCCAGGCTCTGAGCTGTCAGCACAGAGCCCAACACGGGGCTCGAACCCTCAAACCGTGAGATCATGACCTGAGCCGAAGTCGGATGCTTAACTGACTGAGCCATCCAGGCACCCCTTATGCTTTCTTCTAAGAGTTTTATAATTTCAGATCATGCATTTAGACCTTTGATCCTATTTAATTCTTATATATGGTGTGAAGTAGGATCCAATGTCATCTGTCACATGTGCTATTGAGTTGTCCCAGCACAATTTGTTGACAAGACTGTCCTTTGCCCCATTAATTGTCTTGGCACTTGATAGTTACATTCAATGAAGGGCCAAAAGAAAGCCCAAAGTCCAGAGAAATTTAGGATTCATCAGTTACCTGGACGTACCAATGCCCCTTCTCAGGGACCAGCAAGTCTGTTGGTGAACTGGCCATTAGGCTCAGTTCTGTCAGTTCTCCAGATTTGAGGTGTTTGAGCTGTGCCTGGTGTGAAAGACGTTATGACTTTGCGTTCACTAAGATCGAACAGAAATTTCAGGTCTTTTCAGCACGAGTAATAGATATTATTTCTCAGAATCATTGGTCATTTGTTCACCATAAACAATTAAAATGCTAGGAAATTCCATCATTTCAACATACAGCTGACTTTTCCCTGAAAGCAGCTGTTCCCAGCTGCATTAGTCTAGAGTGACCCAAAGAGAGCCTGAGCTCAGGCCACGGTGGGGAGGACACATCAGAGAGCCAAGCTTCCCCACCTCTGGACAATAGCCCGCTGGCTCAGGCAAAGCCACATGGGACGCTGGGAAACTGGGTTTGCTTGACTGTTGCTGGTTTCTGAGTCTTTTCCTTTGTTAGGGTCACAGCGCTGCACACAGTCTATTCTTCCTGGATTGCCCAGGTAGCATTCCTCACTTAGGCCTCCCAAGAATTGTTTATGCTTTTGCTATGAGGTTGACCACGCTGCATTGTAGTAAGGTTAATAGCTTATTGGTAATGGAAATTCATTATGTGGCAGGCGTTGTTCTAAGGACATTACTCATTTTGTGACTAAGTACTATGGTTATGTCCATCTTATGGACAAGGAAACTGAGTATTTAAATAACTCTGGGAAGGTCACACAGCTTATGAGGACACAGACCCCCGGAATCTGGCCCTAAATCCTTAGTGTTTTATGCATCCAGATTGTGTGCTCTTGGGGGACACCATCTGCCTGCACCACTTCCTGGGTGCCCACAATACATGAGCGTTGAAAGCTGTTCAAGCTTCATGGACATGACCAGAAATAGAGAAGGTCAAAGCTAAAAGCAGACTCAGAAGTCGCGTTGTCCAAGTCTATCACGTTACGCACAAGAAAAGCGAGATCCAGAGAAGGGAAATGGTGAAGTTGGGACCGGATCTCAAGTTCTTGACTCATGGTAAAGTGCTTTTTCCCTTCACTCACGAACCATTTAATGCAAGAATGTCTGTAATATAAGGAAGGTTTACAATGAGCGGGACCTGTTGAGGGTCTTTGGCGGACGCAAGTATGAGCCTCTTGTCTATTTAGAATCCACATCACCCGGTGCCTTGGCACAGGAGGCTGGCAGGGCCAGAGCCTTACCGCCGGACTGTACCTCGCAGGGAAGGATACCAAAAGCAACACACCAGGTCCAACAAAGGCTGCTCACGTTGCTCCTGGGGGTGACAGGCAGGCTGAGAAACACCAATTTGGGATTCCTGGGATAGTTCAAAGCTGTGCGGGAACAATACGACAGAATATTTGAACTCAGGTCTTGCCTGTATCCGTACGTTCCTAGACCAACAGCTTGATTTATTGAAGCCTCCGATAAAAGGAAAGTAAAAACATTCCATGGGCCTTACCACACTGCAAATTCCCCTCCAAAGAGCTCTCCTCGCAGGCTGGCGTTTTATCGTCCTTATCTTCAGAGCACAGCTGCCGTTAACAGAAGCCTCTGCCGTTTTGCTGTACTTTTGGTTAGCAATTATAAGCCTCCAGATGGATGGTTAGCCTGCCCTGGGCTGCGGAACCGGTAAGCTGGTCTTATCATGCCCCGTTCAACACGCAATGTGCGAGACACCGCTTGCTAGATCCCATTCAACATATCATTTGCGATCTTGAATCGAAATTGGGCCAGTAGTTGAAAACTTTGACACGTGGCATTAAAGCTTTGAAACTTTGACACGTGGCATTAAAGGCTTTAAGCGTCTATACTGTAGCTCAGTGGTACTCACTAGGGGCAGTTCTGTGCCCCAGGGGATTCTTGGCACTGTCCATAGACATTTTTAGCTACCATAACTCAGGAGGTGCAACTGGCATCCAGTGGGTGGAGCCCAGAGATACCGCTAAACATCCTAGAGTGTGCAGAAAGCCTCCCTCCACGAAGAATTTGTCCAACCCGTAGGGCGAATAGTGCTGAGGCTCTAGGTTCTAGAGAATGTTGGAGGAATGAGGGTAAGAGGGGATCTAGGGAGAGTTATTCCAGATTAACCCGAGAAGGCAGAAAGTCCAGACGGCTGCCTTGGGTCCAGACCAAGGGGACAGTTAGAAGCCCAGCTTTTGTTTGCTTCAGTGTTTGTGTAAAGGGGGCGGGGGGTTGTTTATTGTTTATATTCGTTCGAAGTCCAGTGCAATGGACTCATTCTCAGGGAGGCCTGTCAGCCCAGAGCAAGCACATTCCTCATGAAGGAAGTAAACCTTGGCTGCATTCTTGCCCAGCCCCACCTGGGCTAATGAGTCATGCAAGCGAAAGTGCCAGGGTTTTCTCAGCGCCCCTGGGCTCCCAGTGAGACTGCACACTGAGGGATCCCCCTTTCCTTCTTCTTTAGTGCTGCTGTCCCCGGGGACAAAGGTGTGATCTCTCAGACTCCACTGGATCCTGGCCCAGCAGGCTGCCCACAAGCCCACTCAGTGGGGGAGGAGGAGTGGCCGATGTCCTAATTCCCCAGCAGTGAAGATCTCCTGTGGAAAACACACGCTTCCTATACCCGGTTTCTAGCCTCACACCCTTTGTTTCTGACCCAGTTCCCCTACTTTTGACCTACTTCCTGAAGCTGGGAGAGACACAAAGATAGAAAAGGGGCATCAGGTGGGGGGGGAGCAGAGGTTGCATTTTGGACTCCTAGGCAAAGAGGCTTCTACGTGGCCAAGGCTTTGCCCATCACCCAGGCGCAAGACCACGTTCTGCTTGAAGCCTGTTGTGAGCAGGGATCCCTTGGGAGACTCCAGGTCTGGCTGCTCCTAGATTCCTCATCAGAACAGACTGGAAGGGTGTCATTCCGGTCAGGGTGGCCAGCTCAGAGGCTACCGCAAAAATTCAGGCAAAAGGAGAAAGTGATTCATGGTGGGACCAATCCGCAAGTGACTGAGCAAATAACACCCGAGGAAGTAGATGGCTGATTGGAAGACACACTCAGGGATCTCCCCTGTCCTGACTTGGAGAAGTGGTAAAAGCACCTGTCTCCATGGGGTGCTGTCCCCATGCAGACGTTCCAGAACAGTTTTGGGAAAGAAGAGGTGAGGTCAGACAGGGTCCCATGGGACGCTTAGGATGCCATCAAGCGGGCACCAGGTCCACACAAAGTCAGCTTTGAGCTCAAAAGCCAGGACCTGGCTGGAGAGGGGGGAGGAGGTGGCCGCCTCAGGAATCAGACCACCTGGGTTCCACCTGCCGCCCATCACCCCCTGCCGTGTCACCTGCCTGGGTCTCAGGCTCCCGGTCTCTGAAATGGGGGTAATACTAAGACCCGCTGCCCCGGTAGCTACGAGGATCAGAGAAGGCACGTGCAGGGCACGGCCTGGCACGGGTGGTGCCCAAAGAAGGTACCTCATAGATGCTGAATGAGGCCAGGACCGAGGAAGTGTAACTGAACCAACGGTAAGAGTTGATGGCCCACAACAGGAAAATACGGCATGATTCCACTTACACAAACTACCTGGAGGGTCAAATCCATGAGGACAGAAAAGTAGAGCTGCGGTTGCCAGGGGCTGGGGGGAGGGGCACAGGGAGATCGTGCGCGCTGGGGACAGAGCTTCTGTTGCGGAAGAGAAAAAAAAAAGTTCTGGAGATGGGTGGTGACGATGTTTGCACCACGATGTGAATGTACTTAATGCCACTGAACTGGACACTTAAAGATAGTTCGAATGGTAAATTTTATGTTAGGCATTTTTTTTTATCATAATAAAAATCAATTAAAAGCAAAAAAAAAAAAAAGAGAGTAAGCAGGACAGACTGAGGAGGGGAATGGGATGAGAAGAGGTAGTTGAGAAGAAGGTGCTTTAAAAACACTAACGCTCTGTGCAGATAAAATTTATAATTCAGAGCAGGGTCAGGTTCTGACTCTAGAACATCATTGCAAAACTCTGGGGGGCTCCTGGCTCCGCCTACCTGCCGTCTTCCAAACTCAGCTGATCGTTCGTGAGGCTCTGGGCCAATCCCCGTGTCAGGCATGTCAGCAACCCCAGGACCTACGAGCAGCAGCCCTGCCCTCAAGAAGCCACGGTCTTTGCACAGATGAGATAATATAAGGAAGGGGAAAGTGCTTCGGGATCCATAAAGCATCATGGCAATCGTTAATGCAGCTAGGCTCCTGGGAGAGACTTCCATTTCTTCTCTCTCTGTCTGAGGCCTGGGACACGGGGCTCCCTGCGCCAGAGCCCCAGCCCGGCTGGTCTTTCAGGGGCCCTATCTGCAGAACTGGATGGGGGGAGGGTGCCCTCTGCTGCCACACTCTGTGAGCTTAATGCCCCTGCCCCCCCCTCCCGACATCGTCAGTGACACTTGTCCTCTCTCTCTGATCCCAGCTGAGCCTCCAGAGAACCCTCTCTGAAGCCCCCTCCAGCCACCCAAACATGCACCTGCCTTCATCCTTCCCTTCAATCCAAAAGCTTCAATGTGCATTTCTGTACTGCTCCTGCTAACTCGCTCTCTTCTCACATCAAACAGCAGTTGCTGGTGTGGATGGCGATATGGTCACCTGCCTAGGTCACCACTGACCATTTTGAACTCAGGTGGTGACAGGGTACAGGCTGGGTCTCATTCAATGTGCATTTCTGTGCAGCCCGACACAGACACGAATTTCATCACCAGATCAAAGCACCTTCTTTCCTTCCTTCCTCTTTCCTCACTTGACACTCCCCTGCCCCCACGCAAAGCCTCGAAGCTTCACTCTGGCCCTGGAGGTCATGCGAGGGGCTGAGCTGGCCACAGAAGGGGCCCTGGGCACACAGACACCCCAGAACACCAGCCCAGCTGGGTGAAGGGGGAGCAGAAGAAAGGGAGCAAAACATCAGCTCGCCACTCAGGAGGGAGAGGGGGACAAGGTGGAGACTGGAGGGGCCCTGGGAGACATTTCTAGATCCCGCCTCCCTCCCCTGCAGCCTCATTCACTGGCTCACTCTTTCCAGCTCTTGCTTCAGCCCAGGACTGGCTGCCTTTCCCCCTTTCTCAGCTCCCACCATCCACAGCTTCCAGTTGATGTGTCGCCCCCAAAGACGACCACTCTCTCTTGGGAACAGAATGGCTGCACCCCTACCCCTCAGCTGAGGCTGAGAACTGCGGGAGGGGCGCTTTGGGCACCCCTGTTCCCCAGACACCACTCATCATGTGACACGGCCAGTACCTGAGAGGGAGAGAAGTTGGTGATTCTGTTTGGGTGCGAAGATAGAGCCATCTTTTATGTTCGGAATAAAATTTGAAGTGGGGGGGGGGGACCCCCATGAAATTATTTCTGCAACTCTGACCAAAACCTGGGAAGCCCGTTCAGTGAACTGAAAATGTGTCACTAACTTCCTCGGCTGCCTGCCATTGGCTCTGGAAGCCAGGTCCCAGCCTGGTCATGGCAGCTTGACAATTCCACGTGCTTCCTGTCAGGGCCTGCAGGTGAAAGAACCAAGCACTCAGCACCGGCCCCGTCTCCCACTCCGTGAGGCCCCACAGCACCTTTCTGGGTTCTCCTTTCTGGAGTCGAAGCCTCCAGCTGACCCCCCATCGGTGTGGCCTCAGGCCAGTCCGAGCAGAAGCACAAGGGGATCCTGTCTCCTCCGTGTCTTTCCAGAAAGGTCCCAACACCAACACACCCCCTACTCCTCCTCCCTCTCCCTCGTCAGCTCCACCCCTTTCCTATAACATGTACCATCACGAAACACGTGATGTTCCAGACCTTGGCGGCAGCCCTGACCTCAGGCGTGAAGAGGACCAAGGGGGAAAAGGAGGCAGGGAGTGTGTGGCTGGCCCCAGCGCTGCCCCACATGATCAGGATTGCAGCACGTGCGATAACACAGGATATCACATCAAAACATGACACAGCCCAGCACCTTTGCAAAGGGCCAGAGTCGCAGCTGTCAGGCCCTACACGTCCCCTGGCAGCTGGGCGCACCAGCCAAGCTTTCCAACCTTGACTTCTGTTCAAAAAGACCCTTGTTAAAATCAAACACAGCAGAATACCAGACTTGAAAATTCCCCGAGCAGACACAAGCAGTTTCGTCACACAGGCAAAGCTTAGTTTAGCTTATTTTGCAAGACAAGGGAGGCTAACTTTATCTAGGTCACTTCTTGCTTCTGCCTCTGAGAATTGTAGGTGAGATTTATATTGTTCTCTAGAATCGATATGAGGCAACCACCAACCAATTCCTTCTTCATTTAAGAAAATTCTAGGGGCACCTGTGTGGCTCAGTCAGTGAAGCATCGGACTCTTGGTTTCAGCTCAGGTCATGATCTCACGGTTTGTGAGTTCAAGCCCCACATCAAGATCTGTGCTGACAGCGTGAAGCCTGCTTGGGATTCTCTCTCTCCCTCTCTCGCTGCCCCTCCCCTGCCCTCTCTCTCTCTCTCTCTCTCTCTCTCTCAGAAATATATAAATAAACTTAAAAAATTTTTTTTAAAAAGAAAGTTCTAATATTGTAACTCATCACTGTGAAGAAGAACCAGTCCCTGCTTCCACACTATATAAGCCGCTGGATAGCAATACGTCTCTGAGCCTCATTCCATGTTTTGGTTTGAGCGCTCCTGGTTTGCCAACTGTCTTTCTGGTGTGTGCACAATAAACTTCTACCGATTACTATTTCAGTGACTTATTGGTTTTACTTCAGTTTGGGCGGGGAATCTTTTGACACTCTGGAGGGAGCCTATTGAACTAGGACTATGCTTTCAGCCCAGGAGCAGAGGCAGAACAGGGACAGTTGTCCCCATGCCCTTTATACCCACCCAAGGAGTAATGGGATAGAGAAAGCAGAGAATCTAAGGGGAGAAGCTGTCAGGACACCACAAGTGTGCCTCTCAGGCGCAGTGTGCCTTGAGTGCTGGACGGCTGGTCTGAATCTCATTTTCCCTGTCTGCAAAATGACACTAATGAACACCCACAGGTCAACTGTATTAAAAGGGAAAACAAGAAAGTGCTCCTGGTCTTGGTTGGAACCATGGCAATGATTATCCGGTCTCTTGGTTAATCAACATGGTTTTATCACTCTCCTGCTGCATGCCAAGGACGTGCTACACATTGCCTCATACTATCTTCACAAGAACCCTAAGAGGAGGGTATCATTCCCATTTTATGGACAAGGAAATGGAGGCTGGGCTGTGAAGTTAATCATTTGCTCAAAGTTGCTTTGCTAAGTGATCATTCGCTTGCAAGTGTTGGGCTTCCGAAGCCCATGCTCTTTGCACTACAGGACTCTGCCCCCACCCTCTAGGGCAGGAGACGTACACGAGAGATACAACGCATGTGCATGGAACCAGTAGAACGAGGGTAATGATATCGGGTGTACGACTCACGCTGAAGGAGTTTAGCCTCCAGGGGATCAGTGGAGCCAAGGTGCAGGGAAGATTTGTGCAAGAGATGAGAGCTGCCTGGGCCTCACATGGAAGGTGGAAGACACAGGTGGGCAGACAGCAGAAACCGTGGCCCGGTGGCCGTCGAGGCCTGGAGCCTACTGGGGCCAAGAAGAGGGCTGGGCACGGTGAGAAAAGGGCACCTGATTTGGGGCACCTGCAGCATTGGGTGCAGGCCGGGCATCGTCTGGGCGTGGCGGGCATAATGGTTGTGTCTCTAGGATGTCCCTGTCACCACAGGACTCCCAGTCCAGTGGGGGATTCAGGCAAATAGAGAAGCCACTGGTACACAGACAGCCATGTACTCTGAAACACAGAGGAGACGCACCTCACCCAGCTGGGAACACACATCAAGAGGCTTCCAGGAGTCAGGCTGAGGCAGAAGGGAGGCAGGGCAGGAAAATGGGTTTCCAAGAGCCACCATAACACATTACCACAAACGTGGTGAATTAAAGCAACAGGAATGTGTCCCCTCACAGTTATGCCAGCTAGAAATCCAAACTCAAGGTGTCACAAGGTGTCACCAAGGCCATACTCCCTCTGCAGGCTCGAAGGGAGAATCTGCTCTCACTTCTTCCTAGCTTCCGGTGGCTCCAACAATCCTGGGCGTCCGTCGCTGTGTCACCCAATCGCTGCCTCTCTCTTCACATGGACTTCGTGTTTATGTGCCTCTCTGTGTCTTCTCTTCTCATAAGGACACTTGTCCCTGGATTTAGGGCCCACCCCTTGCAGAATGAACTCATCTCCATCTTTAATTATACCTGCAAGGATCTTACCTCCAAAGAAAGTCCCCATTCTGAGGTTTCAGGTGGACGTGAATCTGGGGGCTCACTCTTCAACCCACTGCAGAAGGTCAGGATGGAAGTGGAGGGAGACAAGGTCACAGCCACGGGCTAGGGGACGCACACAGACTCTGGACTTCATCCAGGGACATTGGTGACAGGTGGATGTGTTTAGGCCAAAAAGTTATACGACACAATTTAAGCTTTAGAAAGATACGCTGGCTGCAAGGTGGAGAGCAGACTGGGTTCAGGCAAAATTAAATGCACAAGAACCAATTAGAAGGGTATGGCAGCAACACAACGAGAAGTCTCTCTGACATTTAATCGCTCTTTGGGGACAGAACTGACAAGCTTCGGTGGTGATTTGGAAGTAGGAGGAAGGAAAGGAATCACATTTTGTTCTCGAGTTTCTGACTCAGGCAACTGAAAGGAGGAGAGGGAACATGGGAGGAGGGACAAGCATGGGGAGGCAGGAGAGGGCAGGTCCGGTGGGGATTCGGGGAAGACTCTGGACTCAGTGCAGTAGACTTTAGCTCAGGGGACCTGTCAGGGCTGGAGAGAGAGAACCCATGGATGGGCCTGGTGCCATGAGGCGTGAGCCTTGTACAGCGTGAGGGGACAGGAAGGCTCAGAACAAGATTGGAGGGGCACCACCATTCAGGGCTCGGGCAGACAAAGCACTTCCCACAAAGACTGAGAAGGAAGGGAGAGAGCCTAGGAGAGCGGGCGACAGGGAAGTCACCCAAATTTGACAGTGCCCAGATCTTTCCCTGCCCTGCCCCCTGTCCTTGCTTCCCCTCCGGTTCCCTTTCTACTTCGCCACCGCAGTGAAAGCACTTTACCTTTCTCGGGGTGATGGGAGGACAGCCTCACAGGACAGAGTGTTCAGCCCCTTATTTATTTACTCAAGCATGTTCTGTGCTTTTGTTTTCTAATCACAGCCTGCACTGGACAAACCTGGGTTCCCCTCTGTCACTTTCCTCCTTTAAGCTCCAGCCCCAGGCTCCTGGGTTATCTGGAACCTTCCGCTGTGTCATTCCTGGCAAAGAGCCCACACCTTCCAGCTGCTCTCCACAGTAAGGCAGCTATTAGCCCCAGGTGGCTATTAACCAGAGGAGGTCCAAATAGAGCTGGTCGAAATTGATTAAAATACACACACTTTCACAGACTCAGTATGAAAAAAAAAAACGTGCTATCCTGGGAAAGATTTTATGTTGATTACCCCCAAATTATATTTTAAACATACTGGGCTGGGGCGCCTGGATGGGCTCAGTCGGTCGAGCCTCGGACTTCGGCTTAGGCCACGATCTCACCATCACTGAGTTTGAGCCCCATGTCAGGCTCTGTGCTGACAGTTCAGAGCCTGGAGCCTGCTTTGGATTCTGTGTCTCCCTCTCTCTCTGCCCCTCCTCCACTCATGCTCTGTCTCTCTCTCTCTCTCTCTCTCTCTCTCAAAAATAAACATTAATTAATTAATTAATTGGGTTAATTTAAACAGTTTTTAAATTAATGTCACCTGTTTCTTTGTGCTTTTTTTTAAAAAAGAAACTATGGTTCTTTTTTTTTTTTTAAGTTTATTTATGTATTTTGAGAGAGAGAGAAAGAGCATAAGTGGGGGAGGTGCAGGGAGAGGGAGACAGAGAATCCCAAGCAGGTTCCTCCCTGTCAGCACAGAGCCCCACACGGAGCTCAATCTCACAAACTGTGAGATCATGACGTCAGGCGAGATCAGTTGGACACTTAACCGACTGAACTACCCAGGCACCCCCGTGCTTTTTTTTTTTTTTTAATGTGGTCACTAGAAAACCTAAAAGTACATATATGGCTTGCATTGCATTTCTATTGGACACTGCTGCCTTAGAGATCTTATCTGATGTCAAAACTTACTTGAGGGGCGCCTGGGTGGTTCAGTCGGTTAAGCGGCCGACTTCGGCTCAGGTCATGATCTCTCGGTCTGTGAGTTCGAGCCCCGCGTTGGCCTCTGTGCTGACAGCTCAGAGCCTGGAGCCTGTTTCGGATTCTGTGTCTCCCTCTCTCTGACCCTCCCCCGTTCATGCTCTGTCTCTCCCTGTCTCAAAAATAAATAAACGTTAAAAAAAAATTTAATAAAAAAACCCAAAACTTACTTGAAACACAGAACACTTTTCCATTTCCCAGAGTCCTGCTGGCACAGTCATGGGAAGAGAGAAAGGCGTGTCCAATGTTGCATCTGTGTTTCACATTTTCATTGTATTTCTTTTTTTTTTTTAATTTTTTAAATGTTTTTATTTATTTTTGAGACAGAGCACGAGCGGAGGAGGGGCAGAGAGAGAGGGAGACGCAGAATCCCAAGCAGGCTCCAGGCTCTGGGCTGTCAGCACAGAGCCTGACGTGGGGCTCGAACTCATCAACCGTGAGATCATGAGCTAAGCCGAAGTTGGACACTTAACTGACTGAGCCACCCAGGTGCCCCTCGTTGTATTTCTTATAACTCATAAGAATACTTCTTTCTTGGGGCGTCTGGGTGGCTCAGTGGTTGAGTGTCTGACTTCAGTTCAGGTCACAATCTCTGATTTGTGAATTCGAGCCCCGCGTCAGGCTCTGTGCTGACAGTTCGGATTCTGTGTCTCCCTCTCTCTCTGCTCCTCCCCTACTTGCACTCTGTCCCTCTCTCAAAAATAAATACACATTAAAAAAAGTTTATAAAAAAAAATACTTCTTTCTCCCCCAGATTTTTAGATGACAAAACCTGAGGCCAAGTTTAACTAACGTCCGTTCAACTCCTAAGGCCATAATTTTCCCAATACACAATGTTGTCAAGTCTAATGGTTGATAATAGTCTTTAAAGTACCTCCTCAGATAGTAATAATCCCTTTATGCACATAAAGCATCTCATATCATTTACATCATCCCATTGGCTCCAAAAGAAAACCTTACAACCTTCAATATAAAATACATTTATTTTTAAGTTTTGTTTATACGTGGCAGAAAATTAAAAGGTACAAAGATATGTGGAGAAAAGTCAGCCTCCCACCCACCCATGACTTCCTCCCTCCTACCACCCTCCGTCCACACCCATCTCCTTCCCCGACCCCTGCCAACAACATGCTCTGTATATTCAGCCACGGATGTTGATGCACAAATCCAACGAGATATGTGGGTGGATATATAGCCATTTTTTTCTTAGACTCAAATGGTAGCAGGTTATACCCACATTCCACATTACTCTGTACTTAGCACCTTATCTTGAATACCCTTCCATATCAGTGTATACGGTCTGCCTCTAACATACGTCATATTTAGGGGTGCCTGGGTGGCTCAGTCAGTTAAGCGTTCAGTTTGGCTCAGGTCATAATCTCCAAGTTCGTGGGTTCAAGCCCCACATCAGGCTCTGCTTTCAGCTCAGAGCCTGGAGCCTGCTTCGGATTCTGTATCTCCCTCTCTCTCTCTGCCCCTCTCCCTCTTGCGCTCTGTCTCTCTCTCTCTCTCTCAAAAATAAATAAACGTTAAAAAAAAAAGTTGTTTAACTGGTATGTCATATTTAAATGAAAAGAATTTTATAAATCACAAAATACAGTAAAACCTTGGACGGCAAGTAAGTTGGTGTGCGATGAGCAAACATTTCTAGTAAATTTTAACTTGATAAATGAGCAATGGCTTGCCATACGAGTGGTACCTGATGCCAAACAGCACGTGTTCACAAGTGAGCCAGTAGTTCTTGAACTTCTCTTTGATATACAGGTGCTTTGGATTACAAGCATGTTGCTGGAATGACTTATGCTCACAAACCAAGGTTTTATTGTATATTCAAATTAGGAAACGAAGTTTGGAGAGTCATTGGTTCTTTGACAGCGACTGTGAGAGAATGAAGATAGGACTCAGGCCACCCGAGCTCTGACCAGAACCTGCTTCTTCTCCTTGAGGCTCCCAGGGTCCCTATCTGTAACATAGTGGAAATAATTCCTGGCCCACCTACTGTGAGCCTGACATACAGACCAAACAAGCTGTCGAAATCTGGAAAGTGTGATCCAAGCAAGAAACGCTGTCATTATTATGACTGTAACTTTTTTATCTGAGTCACCCCTAGGTAGAATCTTGAGTAACCCCGGGGAGAATAGGTCTATCTGAACAGGGGACTCCCCCTTGAATCACAGCCCAAGGAAATTATCCACTGAACCCATTGTATCGTCCCCCACCCAGTGTTGCTCTAGCCCAAGACAGATCCTGGCTGTCCTTCCCAAAAAGTTTGCAACGTTCTGAGGGACTCAGGTGTGACCGTCCAGCCCCTTGTCTTATGGGGGATAGGTGGCCACCGTTCTTGGGCCCTGAGAACAGGCCTCCCCTGAGGGAGATTCTATTCACAGGACCAAGACAGAAACACAGACAGACATAGACCTGGAAATCTGGAGCCAGGTGAATGGAAAACTGTCCTCCGCTCAGGAGTGGCTGGTTGTTTATGTATGGGCAGCCACAGCCTGACGTTTTCCAGGCCCAGGCCCAGCACAGGGAGCTGAGCGGCCTCACAACCACAGCTTTGGCCTCCACGCAGGGAGCAATGTAAACGGGATTAATCACAGCAAAATTAGCCAAGCCAAGGGGTCTGGCTTGTGCCATCGGGTGAGCAACTGACTGGTTAAAGAAACGCAACCTTATTTCCCTTGGTGGTCATGCCCACAGCCTTGGTGTCTGGGACTTGCTTCTTGCTTCTTCCTGGGTCTCCCCTGGCTCAGGGTTTGAGGAGGAAGAAAAGGGAAAAGTAAATCTCCAGGGAAGAAAAAAGCAAACCCAGACTTGCCCAGGCGAAACCCAGGCCACTGGCCACCTAGCCTAGATACAGTCCACATGTCCTCCTAGCTTTTCTAAGATGGTCCCAAGGTGCCCAGACTTGCAGGGGAACTGTTTCTGTTGTGTGAGTGTGAGGACCAAGCTTCCAGGAGCTCCCTAGAGCCTAGGAGAAGTGCCCACAAAGCACAGGGCTTCCAGAAAGTGTGCCTTCCTTTACCTTGGCAAATATCCACATTGCCTTCACCCAGGGAGGTGGAAGGCAAATCCACCCATCCTGTTTATAGAAAAGGTGTGGGGAGAGTGAAAAGACGCCTCCTACAGAAGACATGAATAGACACTTCTCCAAAGAAGACATCCAGATGGCTAATAGACACATGAAAGAGATGCTTAACATCATTCATCATCAGGGAAATACAAATCAAAACCACAATGAGATACCACCTTCCACCTGTCAGAATGCCTAACATTAACGACTCAGGCAACAACAGACGTTGGCGAGGATGCGGAGAAAGAGGATCTCTTTGGCATTGTTGGTGGGGATGCAAGCTGGTGCAGCCACTCTGGAAAACAGTATGGAGGTTCCTCAAAAACTAAAAATAGAACTACCCTACGACCCGGAAATTGCACTAGTAGGTATTTATCCATGAGATACAGGTGTGCTGTTTTGAAGGGACACATGCACCCCCATGTTTATAGCAGCACTATCAACAACAGCCAAAGTATGGAAAGAGCCCAAATGTCCATCGGTGGATGAATAGATGAAGAAGAAGTGGTAGGTAGATAGATAGATAGATTTATAGAGAGAGAGAGATAGATAGAGATAGAGATAGAGATAGAGATAGAGATAGAGATAGAGATATATAATGGAATATTACTCGGCCATCAAAAAGAATGAAATCTTGCCATTTGCAACAATGTAGATGGAACTAGAGAGTATTATGCTAAGTGAAACAGACATTCTCCCTGATCCATGCTGCCCGGCCATGGCTGAGACAGTCGTGTTTCTCAAACTGCCAAAACCCCATTGTTACATTTCTACCTGCACTGTCTACAGAAAGCAGAGGAAATGTTACCAGGGCCTGGGGTGAGGGGTGGACGGAGGGTTATTATTCAAAGGTGTACAATTTCTGTTTGGGGATAATGACAAAGTTCTGGAAATTGATGGTAGGGATAGTTGCGCAGTATTGCAAATGTACTTAATGCCACTAGATTATACACTTAAAAATGGCTTAAAAGGTAAATTTTATGTTATGTATAAATATATGGCATATGTTTTACCAAAATAAAAAGATTAAAATTTAAAACCATACCATAAAACTGACCCATGGCCCAAAGGTGATCTGAAAGACGCAGAGCGGTAGATCCAGAGAGTCGGCACCTGTTGGGTGGGGGCATTGCCACTGTGAGACATATGGACTAGTGACTCATGGCAGGAGTGGCCTGGGGCCTTTATCCAACCCAGTAGGGGATCAAATAGTGGCCAAAGAAATATTTGGATTGAATTGTCTCACAGTCCAGTAGGCTGAGGAGATGAAATCAACATTAAACTGTGTTATTAGTCATGGTTCTCCAGAGAAACAGAACCAGTAGGATGTATGAGAGAGAGAGAGAGAGAGAGAGAGAGAGAGAGAGAGAGAGAGAAGATTTATTGTAAGAATTGGCTCACATAATTATGGAGGCCAAGAAGTCCCAGGATCTGCTGTCAGTAAGCCAGAGAACCAGCAAAGCTGATGGTGTAATGCAGCTCAAGGCTAAAGGCCTGAGGATCGGGGTAGATGGTCTAAGTCCCAGGCTGAGTCCGAAGGCCTGAGAAGCAGGAACACTGGTGTCTGAGGGCAGGAAAAGATGGACATCTCAGTTCACGCAGAGTGAATTTCCCTCCCCTGATCTTTTCGTTCTTTTCAAGCCCTCAGTACATTGGGTGATTCCTACCCAATGTTGGTGAGAGTCTCCATTTTCCTCAGCCTACCGATTGAAATGCAACCCTCATCTGGAGGCATCCTCACAGGCACACTCAGAAATAATGCTTTACCAGCTCTCTGGTCATCCTTTAGCCCAGTCAAGTTGACCCATAAAATGAACTGAAACAAGCTGTTTTAGAAATTAAGAACTATGCCATTGCTTGCAGACCAAAGTTGGTGAACCGGGTCTTCCCAGTTATGAGAGATCTAGAGGTGGTTACTATGGGTGAGGTGGGGTTCAAGCGCACCTTGAGAACAACGGGAAGGGCTTGGGGCAACAAAGAGAGGGACTGGAGAACAGAAAGAGCAAACACGTGACAGCCCAGGTGAGCAGGGAGTGGGTGGCAGGGACGGTGAAGAAATGGCCTTGGCGGAAAGAGTGTCCAAATTAGGGAGCAGGAAGGAAGCCACTTTGAATGTCTCTCTTCCTCAGTATCAAAACACATCTGTCACTGAACGCCTCCATGTCCCAGCTTCTGGGCCGTGTGCTGCCGAGTGCAGAGAGAAGTGAATTGCAAGACCTGTGCCTTCTTGAGCTTCGAACTTAGATGATGTATGTACATGGAGTTACACGCTCAAGGCAGAGTGCCAAATTAGTGACTTGGGTCATCGAGGCATACTTACTTATCAACCCGGTCCTATTCAGCTTCTTCGTACCATGCTATACTCTAGGGATATGGAGACAGATAATACAAAGCGCCATCCTGGAGAAATGCAGATAAATCACTCCCAGTTGAGGGAGATCTTCCAGAACTGGACCTGCATGGGCCAGTAGACTTTGATGAGTATCTAAGGAGGAAGTAGGTATTCCACACCTATGGCGCAATGGATACAGGGACAATGGCTTGTGAAACGTCCCAGAGGAGGTGGAGGTGAGGTGAGCAGAGTGGGTCGGTCTGAGAATATCTGAGGTGAGAGCAAAGAGACAGATGGAAGGTTGGAAGGACAGGAGAGGTTGGAAGCTGACGATAAAGTGTTCTGGATGGCGTTCCAAAGACCTCTGGGCTTCAGACTCTGAGCGCCTGGTGCTACCGAGGACCCCTGATGTGGGGTGGGGTCCTGAATGTGTGTGATGCACAAAACCTCCTTCTGCTTTCAAATTGAGTGGCCAATGGACCCAAGTGGGGCTCGGTGTTTTCATGTGGGGAACGTGGCCCAGTAAAGATGATTTGTGGTGCCGACCTCTGAGTAACTCCTCTCCCAGGCTCCTGCCAGCTGTAGGCAGTCACCAGAGCCTGGAGGGGCCCACATGTTCTCGAACAGCTCTGGATTTCCCTGTTTCTTCCAGTCAGACTGGAAGAGACAACAGAGCGTCCCTGTCACATCAACCTCTGTTCCACATTGCTAGCTGAAAGGGGAGGATAAGGAATCCCCGAGGCCCACAGCAGAACCTAAGCTCACTTCCTGAGTCCCAAGAATGCTTAGATGGAGTCAGGGCCAGCCAGGCCTCGCTGACCACAAACTTAGCTATAGGATACACAGAATGTTTCTTCAGGTGCCTGAGGCAGGTCTGTGTGCGGGCACGCACGGGGCTCCTGGGTCCAGGGTGTTGGATAACCCACATCTGATGTCCCAGCCCAACAAGCAGCCAAGGGATTGTGACAGGCTTTACCTCTGAGGGTGCTGACAAACAAGTCTCCTTGTGAGGTCATTGTCCCCAGGAGCCTTGATGTCATGAACACATTGTACCTTATGCTCCCTCTTCTCACGGACAGTACAACTGAAACCAAACACCCAAGCAGTGTAGATTTTAAGCGACGAGGCTACGTTTTCACCAACACCCAGGTTCCCAGTGGATGTGTGTTGATTAAAGGTAAAGCGGTCACAAAAAGACCAACCCACGGCGCTGTAGTGAGTTGGAACCTGTCTGTCCCTTTTCCTCAGGATGGTGGGCATGGTGGTGGAGGCAGTGGGATTGATGGGGAAAGAGAGGGGGGTAGAGATTTGCTGCATCAGAATCTCCGGGGAGTTGGAAACCAGGCACGAGTATTTCCTAAAGTACCCCAGATGAGGTCAAAGACTGAGAAACCAGTGTCCCCCAAGAGAGAGCCTTGCCCCAAGCGGAATCACGTGCCGGGAATAAACCAGCCCACCACGTCTGGAGAATCCCCCGCCAGATCTCCATGGTCACCCAGATCCTTGCCTCAACCTATGGGCCACATTACAGGCGGGGCTCGAACACCCCTGCTGCCGCTGATAGCTGCTCCCCTAGGAATTTCATCCAGTCCCAGTTCAGAAGAACACAGGATCACCACCTTCCAGACCCCACCATCGCCCACACTGCACATTCAGAGACCCTTCCCCCCTATCCTGGAAGAAGCACAAAGAGTTTGGGAATTATTTATTTATTTATTTATTTATTTTTTTGTCCCCACAAGCAAGTGGGGGTCCGGATATGGGCAAAATACGAGCAAACTTGGTGTGTGACTTCTGGACGCTGGGATGAACAGTCAGGCCAGACTGCTGCCCTGCCAGGGTACCAAGCGAGCACTTAGATTCTTTAAATGCAAATTTCCCCTGGGGCAGCCCTGGCTTCCTCCTACAGGGACAGCAGCCACCCTGGGAGGAGAGATGAGATTTAAATTGGTAATAAAGCACTGTACCAAATTGGACTTTGACCTTGTTCAGAATTCCACTGGCCCACGTTCCCTGACCTGCCACCCACCCCCTTTCTGCCCAATTGTTCCCTTGAGTAGCTGTCTAAGGCAGTCGGGCAGGCTGTCACCGGCTTCTGCTTCTCTGGCTGCCTTCCACCTGGCGGGCTTGGAAAGGCTTGGAAATCAAACAGCTCTGCCTTTCCAGCCTTTCTTGCTACCTCTGAGCCTGGAATGAGGCACGAGTGGTCTGGCTGAGGCCTCCGGCCCCGGCTGGGCCTGCTTGTGGGGCATGGGAAGAAGCGAGGACGGCCCCAGCAGGCAACTGTCACACATTCTTGGTTACCAGAGCGATTCCCAGACAAGGCCTGGAATGGCCCGAGTGGGCCCATTCACCTGCTACGTCCATGGAAGCAGCATAGAGCCCTCATTTAGTTTTTTCTGCTCCCTCCACTGCCCCAGAACACCTTCCGCTTGCTGCAAAACACCAACTTCCTTCTGCCTTGTGTCCTTCGCCCGGAAGGTCTCCCACATTCTCTTCCGCGTGTCTAAATTCTGCTCTTCCTTCCACGGCCTGGGAAACCACTTCGCACCACAGAGCCTACACCGCCCTGCAGTCCTGGCGCCCTTCTCTGACCTCCTCAATTCAAGATTCGAATCAGGTATGTGAGGCACCTAGTCACATGCTGATTTGCCTTGTTGTCTAACTGTTTTAAGCCTCATTGTCCCAGTGCGATGGCAAATTCCCCGGGAGCGTGTATTACCTGGAATTGGACCTGGTAGTTCTCCTGAGAAGGAGTAAATCAAAGGACAAATGAATGAGGAAATGGATTGCTTTGGTCAGAGCAATGTTTTCTTTAGACACCCAGAATTCTCCCCAACAAAAGAGCTGTTCTTTCCATTGTCTAAGCCACCGGTGGAAACAGTTGCCAATGCCTCATATAGCACAGGAAGCCAGGCGTGTTTCACCGGGAGTCAGTTACCCAGAACAGCTGGACCTCCATCAGCGTGCAGGGCACTAGTGAGTCCTGGGAGCCTATTTCCTGCCCTCCTTGATCTAATCGGGGTGATAGAATGCGCTCACATGAAGACGTGGCTTCCGGTTGTGCCCACGTATATAAGGTCTTGGAGAGGGACTCAGGCTAGGCTGTCCTAATCAGAGAGCATGTAGAGGATATAGAAAGTAGGGCTGTTGAGTGGAGGCAGAGAGGAGGCAAAGTCTAAGGCGGGGGGGGGGGGGGGTTGCGGCACAGGGAAGAGCACCCCTTCCTCCGTCTTAAAAAAAATAAACTTAAATAAACAAAGGAAAAGAGTCCAAATACACACATGCGTGTGCAGGGAAACTTCCTTTCCCATTCTAGCCGGAGACACAGACATCAAGAAAGCAATCAATTAACTAATAATTCTGTAATTATTAATTAGTTAAACAAGTTATTAAATATTTTTATGATTTTTAATGAATGATTGAATCATAATTGTTATTAAACAATTAAATAATAATTGTTCATGGTTAGTCACTAACCGTGATTACCTGGGGGGAGAAAGGGGTTGTGTGAGAATGTCTTTTATTATGAGGAGGGTGGGTTAAACTCCTAGAACATCTGATAACTACATATTCTTGAGAGCACACACCCACACATATTGTAGTGTTGAGGCCAAGAAACAGTGGAAAAGCACAGTCAGAGAGGGAACAGAAAGGGGGCTGATATGGAAGTACATGTTCCATCTCCAATCAGTCTACACCAAGTTAAGACTATGGTTCCCATACCGGGCCCTGCGGCAGAATCGCCTGGCAAGGTCAGTGAACATGCAGGTTCTTGGCCCCACTGCTGTCCTGCCAAGTCAAACCCACATGGGGTGGGGAAATTTGGGTGTGTGTGTGTGTGTGTGTGTGTGTGTGTTCAATGAGGTCCCCTGGGATTCTAATGCCACATGCCTCAACCCTGAGTTTGGAATTGTTTGATTGGTGAGCAAATTCCACGCAAATTGGTGATGCTCTCACTCAAGGCCACAGGCAGCCCTCCAAGGACAGACCCTGAACCCAGAACGTGGAATGGGCAGGCCAGTTCGACTCCCAGGGAAGCACTGCACAGCCTGAGCATGTGCTCACCTTAGGTTGGTTAGGCTTCCATTACTCTCCAGAACCTCTTTTCTAGCACTTCGTGGTTTTCTTTGACAAAATCAACTATAGCTGAACGACTTTAAACTGCACAGGCGCACATATTGGTGGTGGGTCTTTTTCAGTAAATACGGCACAGTACTACAAATGTATTTTCTCTTTCTCACGGTTTTCTTAACATTTTCTTTCCCCTAGCTTACTTTATCGTGAGAATATAGTATATGATATATTTAATGTATAAAATATGGGTGAATCTACTGTGCATGCTATTGGTAAGGCTTCTGATCAACAGTAGGCTATTACCAGTTAAGTTTTGGGGGAGTCAAAAGTTAGGTATGAAGTTTGACTGAGCTATGGGTCAGTGCCCCTAACCCCTCTGTTGTTCAAGGGTCAGCTATATTACAAATATTTGATGATAGAAACTTGAATGTTGACTTCCTTCCTGTTTAACATATTTGTCAACCAATCTTACTTATCAGAGGTAAGTGGAAACTTATCAGCCCCTGGCTCATTCAAGACAAGCCTGGGGTCACTAAACCATTATCTTATTTACTTTAGAGTTTCTGTTTGCCTGATCTGTTTTACCTTCCACTGCAAAGTGATCTGGAAAGTCGGGATTAGACCACTACCCCTGAGAGAAACGGCTTGGGCAGATGAGACAGTGCCTCTGTTTCTTTGGGCTTTGTTTGCTCCTAAGGTAAGTATAAGGTCACAGAAGAAAGAACACTCCTTCCACGTTGATGGTGCCGAACCCTTGTAATTTACCGGTGATGTCTTACTCACTCATGAACTATCCTGGGTCTGAGTCACACACAGTGGGGCCGTTAAGAGGAGGGGAAAAAAAAAAATTCTTGAAATAAATGAGTTACCTTCTGGCCAGTGAGGCAAGACAACAGAAACACTCACTCTCCCCACACAATGGGTACTGATAGCTGGTGGGGATTGGTGGAAAAGGTTGTGAAGTTGGGGCATATGGAAACAACGCCTAAGGCTGTCCCGAGGGTGTGTAGTCGAATAGGACACTGTACTGGATCCCCAAAGGGCTACATGCAAGTGGAAAGAGGGAACTAGAAAAATATCTGCCCACAAAGCAAGGAAGATTACTTGTCTCAATCCTTGTCACTGGGTCCAAGGAAAATCATCTCCCCTGGGAAATGAAGGAAGGAGGCAGGGAAGAAAGAGACAAGAACACTGACACCTATCGAGTGTCGTTTATGTGACATCTGTTATATGATAGGCACTCACATCTTATTAGCATAGTCAGTCCCACAAATTGTCACCTTCTTAATGGAAGAGGAAACTGAGACACAAAGGCCATGACCTACAACATGAGCTTGCAGATCCTATGATCACTGGTGTTGTGGAAGACGCTTTGCTGGGACACCAGCTACCACTGCCAACCACTGCCCGGGAATGGGTTCTCCACATGCACTCCCAGAACAACACCTTCTTTCCATTCATTTGGGATACATGTTTTGCTCTCAGTGGGAGGATCTTGGCATACCAGCCTCCAAGACCAGGAACAAACACCTAGGCCAGTGGGGAACTTCATAGAAAAGCAAGATAACCAGTCTGTGATGGTTAATTTTAGGTATTAACTTGGTTGGCCCACAGTACCCAGATATTTGGCCAAACGTTAGTTGTTTCTGTGAACGTATTTTTTTAGATGAGATTAACATTTTAATCAGTAGACACCAGTAAAGCAGATTATCCTCTTAATGTGGGTGGGCTTCATCCAATGAGTTGAAGAACTTGATAGAAAACAAAGACTAACAACCTCCCCCAGGAAGAAGGGATTGTGTCAGCAGATTGCCTTTGGACTTGAACTGCAACTCCTCCTCTGGGCCTTCGGCCTGCAGCCTAGCCTGTGGATTTTGTGCTTGCCGATCTCCACAATGACATAAGCCAATTCCTTAAAATAATCTATATGTATACACATCCTGTTGGGTAATACGCAGTCCAAGAGACAAGGGCATCCACACCACACTGTAGACCCATGCCAGCAAGGAGACCTTTGGCCCTTGCAGTGAGGCCGGCTGTCACAGTCACAAACTCAACACCGACTTAGCCATGGTTTCCGTGTTACTGCTATCAGGGGCACAGAGATGTACGGGGGGCAGAATGTCTGTCCTCCAGTGGCTTGCTAACTCGTCACAAAGTTCGAGAGTTGCAGTGCTGAAAGGGACCCCGGTGAAACTCATCTAGTTCAACCTGTTTAGTGGACGGAAAACCTGAAGGGAGAAGTCGGGATTAGAGCCTAAGGGGAGCTTAGATGAGAGCGAGATGTGAGAGATGCTCACATGAGAGTGAGCATGAGCGATTACATGTGCATATGACACCCGCACTGAAGGTGGTGGGAAGAGAGTTAGCCGAAGGAGGGGAAGCTTTGTGGGATCTCTTTTCTTTTTTTTTATTTTCAAAAAAAATTTTTTTTAACGTTTATTTATTTTTGAGACAGAGAGAGACAGACCATGAACGGGGGAGGGTCAGAGAGAGAGGGAGACACAGAATCTGAAACAGGCTCCAGGCTCTGAGCAGTCAGCACAGAGCCCGACGAGGGGCTCGAACTCCCGAACCGCGAGATCATGACCTGAGCCAAAGTCGGCTGCTCAACCGACCAAGCCACCCAGGCGCCCCTGTGGGGTCTCTTTTCAACAGCGCTGATCCCATCCCCGAGGGCTCCACCCCCATGACCTCATCACTTCCTGAAGTCCCCAGCTCCTAACACTGCCACTTTGGAGATAAGGCCTCAACATAGGAATCTGGGGGAGACACAAACATTCAGACCAGAGCAATACACACAACACACATCACACTGTGTTGGCACCTCCCTCATAGTGGTTGTCACAATCCGCTGCGGGTCATAACAACCTGTGACTGTATTTAACACCCTTTCTTGTAGATTCCTGACGAGGAAGCATCCTATGTCGTTGATTCTTACATGCCTGTTCAAAATTGCTCTTGGTGTGAAACCGATCATTTTTTTTTTTTAACTAAATTCCACAGTCCTGATGCTGACGTTTGGGTTCAGCCAGCACTCAGAGATAGCCCCCCAGAAAGCCACCACCCCCTCCTCTGGCACTGACTTGCTTCCCATAAGAGGTGGGGTTTTTTGTGGGTTTTTTTTTAAGTTTGATTATTTACTTATTTTGAGAAAGAGAGCACAAGCGAGAGGGAGAGAGAGAGCAGAAGGGAGAGAGAGAGAATTCCAAGCAGGCTCCACACTGCCAGCGTGGAGATCATGACCTGAGCTGAAGTCAGACTTTTAACGACTGAGCCCCCCGGGCACCCTTCCCATGAGAGGGTTTCAATGAGATGCTGCCCAAGGGCTCATAAGCGACACCTGCCCCTTATCCAGATCTTCAGCCCTTCTCAACCCAGCTGCCTCTCAACCACAAGAGAATTTCTGGGACTGTCTGACATTCCAGGCGCACAGTTGTCATTGTCCTGTGCGTGATTCCTGGTCTTCTCGCGTATTCATTCAACACCGGGGTGTGCGACAGAGAGGTGGGCTGGGCTCCAGTCGTGTCGTCACTGGGGGGAGCAGCGAAAGGCCTGCCTGGCCATGAAGGTTATCACTGTCCCAGAGATGAAGGCCAGGCTTTCATCCTTTCCAGCAATGCCCTTCTGAGGGAGCTCAGAGTGCGGCCCTGGGGAGGCTCGGTTTGCTCATGGCAGGAACCAGGAAAACATTTCTGGCTCTAAAGCCCCCACTGCCTCTCCCTTGTGGGGCAAAATGGGCAAGAGATTCAAGACAACAGGTTGTGCTGCCAGTTAGATGGTCCTGGATGGGGTGGAGCGAGCCTCATGCCACATGCAGCCCACACATCCTGCGGGCCCGTGTGGTCTGATCTAGCAGATACCTGGAGGAGGCAGAGCCAGCCGGATCCTAATCAGAAGAACCATCTCTTTCCTCAGGATTGCACGTGGCAGCTTCTAAGGCTCCTTCCTATTTTCATCTCATCGGGTCCTCAAAACTAGGCTGGGAGGGGCAAGGATAATTATTCTTATCCCCACTTTACAGATGAGAAAACTGAGGCCCAGGTTGTGACGTATCCATGGATCTCGAGGGGCAGCACTACTCAGTCTTCTGACTCCAAGTTCATTGCCTCCCCTTTTCAGGGTGTAGTGAAAAACAGACTCCACAGAGGCTGGAATTACTTCACCGTCTCAAGCCAACTTGACGACAAGGCATCAGAAAGGGTCTCCTCAACTTCAAGCTGTAAAGACCACTTCTTAGAGCAAACCCTGCCTGACCAAGTCACAAAACACGCTCTGGCTACCTGATCAGAACCAGAAGGTGACCAAGGCTGCTTTGGGGTGTCCCCACTCTGTGGGGCAGTGGGTGCAGCTGATCCGGGAGTACATCCCACTGTGGGAGAAGGACCCAGGGCACAAAAGTTCCCACCGTTCAAACAGCTAACGACCTTCATCCTTCGGGATGAGGTTGAAATGGCAGATTTCAACGTATATAAGTACAGAAATGCGAAAAACCGCTTCGCTTTTGCACTTTACAATTGATTTAGTCAATCAGCAAGTATTTTCAGGGCAACACCTGTTTGCCCAGCCCGATGCGAGGCGCGGGGAGAGCTACAAGCACAGCAGAAACACAGGCTCCGTGCAAAGTTAAGGACAGCAGAGCCCTGGGAGGCATCCTCCTATCTGCTTTTCCTGCCTCAAACCTCAAGGTCGAAGAGAAGAAAGAACAAAGCTCTCTCAGAATCTCCGCTCTATCCACTCAGACTCAAAACCAGGCCTTCATGGGCCAGCATCGTCAAGGGCAGAGGGACGTTCCTTGCGTGCTTTCGCTGTAGCTGAGGGAGAAGACTGTGCCAAGATGTTCCATCCCCACAGGCTGGGTCTGCTCTGGCCCTGGCTTACCTGGAGAGGTTGATTATGGCACTGGGTAGAACCGGAAGCTGTCCAGGCCAGAGCAGATCCAATGAGAAGGCCCTAGAAAGAATGGTCCCAGGGAGTCCTGAGACCACCTCATGGGCCCTTGGGTTTCTTCCAGGGCAGGTCTGACCTCCTCTGATCCAAACTACTGTTTCCCATTGGATCCCACGTGTATCACTTTGCCCGAACTTGCCATCACCAAGAACTTGCCTTGACCGTCAGGGTATCTCATGGCTGCTGTCATCCTGACTCCTCAGCTGGATGGGAAGTGACACGAGGGAGGTTGGCAGCTGCTCTCCCAAAGCCATAATCTCCCATCTCTCAGCCTGTCACCCTTCTTTCCTCTCAAATGCTTACCATCCTTCCGGGCTCTTCCTACTAAAACCCAATCTCCAGAAAGCATCTCAAACTGAATCAGAGGCAACAGGAGCTGAAATGACTTGCTGACTTCCCCAGGTGAGGAGGCTGAGGTTACTACGTTGTTCTGCGTCCCTACCCCTGCAGGCCACACTTAGAACAGGACAACTGCAGGCACCAGTGAGGAGTGGGACACTGAGTGGTCAGAGCCTTTCCTCCACAGCACCCATTTATGAAATCAACGCTAGGACCCTGCTTCCCATGAAGACTTTTCATGACCCAGGAAGGACAAGACTTAGCACATCCTTGGCACCACAAACCCCAGTTCCGGGAACAAAGGAGTGAGCCACTCTGGGTCTACGCAGCCGACATGGGCATGCTTGAGCTTGCACTGGCCTCAGCAGGTGATCAGAGCAACCTCAGAGGTTTTGCTCTTTTGTCATTTTTCGCGGTCACGCTAGAGTCACTAGCTGCCTTGAGGCTCCAACCCCCAGACACGCGCAGCCCTTCAGGCTCTAAAATACTTACCGATTGATTGAATTCATCGTAAACTGCAAAAGCGAAGTGGGCAGCGTCTGGAAGCAGGAGCCTCCATCCGATATCTCGCTCCCACAAGCTGGTTCAGGACGCATTTATGGAGCACCTATGTTGTTCCAGGCACTGGCAGGGGCGCTGGGAAACCCACACCACACGCTTCCTCCTGGTCTGATGGGAAGACACATAGGCAACCAACAACCTCAGTTCCTCTCGGGGTGAGGGGAGGCTGAGAGAAGGGTGGGGAGGCAGATGTCCATCTGCACAGATCATTTCGGTAAAATGTGGAAAGTGAAAGGAAAGAGAGATGTACAAAATCTGTCTTAAAAGGGAAGTCTTGGGGCTCCTGGGTGGCTCCGTTGGTTAAGCATCTGACTCTCGGTTTCGACTCAGGTGGTGATCTCACAGTTTGTGAGTTCAAGCCGCACGTCAGGCTCCAGGCTGGGAGCGCTGAGCCTGCTCGCGGTTTTCTCTCCCTTCTCTCTCTGCCCCTCCTCTGCTCATGTGCTCTCTCTCTCTCTCTTTCAAAGTAAATGTTAAAGAGAGAGAGAAGTCTTCCCCGGACCTGTTTCCCTTTTGCTTCATTTTATTATCTCCTACCCTTCACAAAAATGTTTTTGCAAATATTATGCACACTCATTTCCCACTCCGTTGAAAGTGCTCTAAAATGACTAGGAACCTCGGGACGGATGAGCTGCAGTCTCCCCCTTCATTCCGTAAGCCCCTGTGATGTCTGGCCTCTTGGACACTCCCTCCTCCCATCTGGGTCCCCCTCACCCCTCTCTCCTAGCTGGCCGGCTGCTGGCTCCTTGGAGATTGTGTTCTTGACTCTCTCCTTTGCACAAGGCTCATGCTCCCCAGGGCCATTTTACCCACACCCGGCTTCAACTTCTCCCTGGTGACTGAAAACGACCAAGTGTCTCGGCGGCCCAGATGCCGTGCCAGGCACCCTCCACATATTCCCTGATGCAGTCCTCCTGCAGCCTGGCAAAGTAGGACTTTGATTCCTTTTCCGCCAAAGTGGAAAGCAACGCACAGACGGCTTGTAGATCGCGTCTTCCTCCGGTTTACGCGACTAGTAAGAGGCAAAGCCAGGATGCAAACTCATCCAGGCTCCTTGCCTTTCTTCTCGAAGATGGTGACACCACCTCTGATGTCAGATCTCTCCATCCCCTTCCCTCTCCTTCACTCCGGGCCCCTCCCATGGGGCAGGTCCTCCCTCGGGCACCGCAGACGTTCTGTGTCGGGGACAGAACTTGTCCTCATCCCTGTCCTGATTCCCGTGGCAACATCACAGACACATGACCCTGGGCTGTGTCACCCCAGACGCGCCCCTCCCTCACTGTCTGCTTCCTCTCCCCGCTCCCCCTGCCTGGGTCTCATTCCTCAGCACTTTGATATCTTCCTGGTCCCCCCACTTCCAGGGCGCCCTCCAAGTCCATCCTCAGCACTATGGCCCTCGCTTTCTGAAACACAAACCCCTTACTGGTTGCCCAGTGCTCTCAACCTCCAAACAATTTAGCTTGGAACATCAAATCTTCCAGGACTCAGCCACTCACCTCTCCGTTTTGTCTCCTGTCCCTCTCACAGTGGGCCCACAGTCCAGCCACCTCAGCTGCCTAAGGTCCTAGGAAAGCCCAAACTCTGTCCCGCCGTGGACTTCATAGATGCCTTTCCCTGTCTGGGACACCTATGTGATAAAATGCTACTCATTTCTTTTTTTTTTTTTTATTTTTTTTTTTTTAACATTTATGTATTATTGAGAGACAGAGTGTGAACAGGGGAGGGGCAGAGAGAGAAGGAGACACAGAATCGGAAGTAGGCTCCGGGCTCTGAGCTGTCAGCACAGAGCCCGAGGCGGGGCTCGAACTCACAAACCGCAAGATTATGACCTGAGCCGAAGTCAGACACTTAACTGACTGAGCCACCCAGGCGCCCCATACTCATTCTTAATAATGTTCCAATGTCACCGCCTCCAGGAAGGCTTCCCCCACACCTCCCCCCCACCCCGCACCACCACACCTTCCCAGGCACATTTCCAGACCCCTTCCTCAATGTCCCCAGAGCATCCGATGCATTTCTCTACTCACCACTGGTATGTCACTGTTCACTCAACTGTGTACCCCTATCCCTGGTGCACCCCCCTCCTTCCGGATGGTGGTGCCTTATTGATCTTGGCACAGTGCTGGGCAAAGAGTTTCTTTAATAAACATTGATTGGTTGATTGGCTGATTAGTGAGTTAAGTGTCAACCAAGGTCCCCTATAAAGGAACTGCAGCCCAGATGGGGAGGAAGGCCAATCTGGGTGAAGTGAAGGCCAATCTGGGCAAAGTCCTACTTTGCCAGGCTGCAGGATGGACACACTCATGCCAAGAACAAGCAGGTTGTCCTGACCACAAAGGACAGGGACCTCGAGTGGCTGGAGGGGCAGCAGTCTTCCTGGAAGAGAAAGGGGTTAATCAGTGCACAAGCCTGGGCCATGGATCCACCTACACCTGGTTTATTTTCCAGCAGCAGCAACATTTGAGCAAGGGTTGGCACCAAGAGGCACCCGGGGTCCCTTCTACACAATTAACATGTCTCTGGGGGAGGCCTGAATCCCACAGTCTGGAATGTAGACAAAGCGTTTCTGTTCCAGTTATGCTAATTGCTGCCGCTCTCCCACAGAGGATGGGGCTGTGAGAGATTCCAGGAGGCGGCCCAGCAGATGGGGAATTCCTCGGCTCACTTCTCCCGGCCGCACCCAGGGAGGGGGCCCTCCCAGCCGAGCAGGCTGAAAGCTGGAGGCAGAACCACATTCATAAGCCCCCTACACTTTCACTGAGGAAGTGCGGTTTGAAGACCCGGCAGTCTCCTATCCGGGAACCCCAAAGCTTAAAATTCCACTTTAGAATTAGTGCTTTCTCCTGGAAGCCACTTTTTAAATGCAGACGACCCTGGAAGAAGTAACACATTAAGTCCCTAGCACCTCAGTGTAAATGGGGGGGGGGGGGGGGTTACAGCTCTCCCAAGGGGCCTGGAGGCCTGGGAAGGCAGGTGCCCTGCATTGTAGCAGGAATGAAGAGAAGACACGAGGCCCTGGGTCACAGACCCCGTCCTGCCACAAATGCACCCCCAGCCCCTACCGTTATTGCCCAGCAACCCCCTTCGGAACCGGCCCTTCTTTCTGCCACCACCCGGGGCTGAGGACCTCATGAATCCTTGGGAGCACCCACCATCCCTCTCCTACACCCCCTTTTCAAAGCCTTCCTCTCCTCAGAATCAGCCTTCTCCCAAGGCCACAGGCCGTCTCATGGGTTTACAGCCCTCAGCTACTCTACTGAGGTGTTAGTCCATGTTGGGGAAGCATTTATGGGGGGGTGAGAGCATTTGATACATATCTAGCAATGGTTCTCAAACTCCAGTGTGTGGAGAGCTTGTTAGAACAGATCACTGTTGGGGGGGGGGGCCCTGGGGGGCCCGGTCAGTTAAGTGTCCAACTCTTGATTTTGGCTCAGGTCATGATCTCACGGTTCGCGAGATGGACCCCCACATCAAGCCCTGCACTGGCAGCGTGGAGCCAACTTGAAATTCTCTCTCTCTCTCTCTCTCTCTCACACACACACACACACACACACACACACAAAACAGATCATTGGGTCCCATCCCCGGTGGGTGGAGCAAATCTGAGGTGGAACCTGAGGATTTTGCATCTCTAACAAGTTCCCAGGTGATGCTAATGCCTGTCCAGGCACCCCAGTTTGAGAACCATGGCTCTATAGCCTTGAGACTCAAATGGTGGTCGATGGACCAGTATCCCAGGCATCATCTGAGAGCTGCTTAGAAACACAGAACCAAAAGCTGCATTTTAATAAGGTCCCAGGTGACTTGTATGCACATTAAATTTTGAGAGGCCTCCTCCAAAGCAGGGTTTCTCAAAGTGTGGTCCAGACCACCTACAGCAGTAACACCAGGGGAGCTTATTAATAATAAAGACTCCCAGGCCCCACTCCAGGCCTCCTGAACCAGAATCTCTGTGGGCAGATTTCAGAAAAGGGCATTTAACAACCCTCGCGGTGATCCTCTGCACCCTAATATTTAGGAACAACATGGTCTCTACTTTGCCCATTAGAATATCCTGTGGAGTCTGTCCAGGCTGCACCCAGAATATTCAAATCAGACTCTTTTGGTAGGGGGGTGGGGGGAACCAGGCATCGGCATTTTTAAAGTTCCCCAAGTCATTCCCAATGTGCATTTGAAGTTGAGAACTTCTGGTCAACCACGTCATCGTCTCAAGGGCAAATGTTGGAGCACATACCCTAGGTTATCTGACACCAGAAGTTCTCAAACCTGCCTGCAAATCAGAATCTCCTGGGAGGCTTTCAAGTTTGTTTTTTTTTTTTAAGATACTATTCACAAAACTTAGAATCCATCATTGTGACCATTTTAAAGTGGAAAATTCAGTGGCTTTTAGCATAGTTGCAACGTCCCACCACTATCACCACTATCTAATTCTAAAATATTGTTATGGGGCACCTGGCTGCTCAGCCCATTAAACATCCGACTTTTGATTTTGGCTCAGGTTATGATCTCATGGTTCATGAGATTGAGCCCCAAGTTGGGCTCAGAGCTGGGTGTGGAACCTGCTTAGGATTCTCTCTTCCTTTTCCTCTGTCCCTCCCCCACTCATGCTCGCTCTCAATAAATAAATAAATAAATAAATAAATAAAATATTACTATCATCCTGAAAGGAAAGCCCATAACTCTCATTTCCACCCTCCCCCATTCCCTGGCAACCATTAATCCACAAAGATGGATTTGCATATTCTGGAGATTTCATATAAATGGAGCCATACAATATGTGGCCTTTGGCTTCTTTCACTTAGCACAATGTTTTTGAAGTTCATCCACACATATAACAGCACTTCGTTCCTTTTTATGGCTGGGCAATATTCCATTGTATGGCTATACCACATTTGATGTATCTGGTCATCAGTTGATGAACATTTGGGTTGTTTCCACTTTCTAGCAATAATGAATAATGCTACTGTGAACATTCACGTACAAGTTTGTGTGGGAATATACGTTTTCTGTTCTCTGGGTCCTATTCCTAGGAATGAAATTGCTGTGTCATGCGACAACTCTGTTTTTAACTTGTTGAGAAATTGCCAAGCTGTTTTCCAAAGCAGCCACACCATTTTACATTCTCTCCAGCAGCGTTTAAGGGTTCTGATTTCGCCTCATCTTCGCCAACGCTTATCTTTTGTTCTTTATTTTTTTAATGTGTTCTGAATGTTTATTGAATTTTGAGAGAGAGAGAGGCAGACCGCAAGGAGGGGAGGAGCAGAGAGCGAAGGAGAGAGAGAATCAGAAGCAGGATCCAGGCTCCGAGCTGTCAGCACAGAGCCTGACATGGGGTTCGAACCCATGAAGTGTGGGATCATGACCCGAGCCGAAGTTGGACGCCCAACCGACTGAGCCACCCGGGGGCCCCTCTTTATTTTTTATTACAGCTATCCTATTAGATGTGAAGTACTAGCTCATTGTGGCTTTGATTTGCCTTTCCCTAATGACTAATGAGTTTGCACATCTCTTCGTGCACTTACTGGCCATTTGTATACCTTCTTTGAAAAAACGTCTGGCCCAATCTTTTGCCCACGTTTTAGTTGGGTATTGGTCTTTTTGTTGTTGAGTTTTAAGGGCCCAGAAGGCTTTTAAAATCTTCCAGACATAGGCCCCCAAACAGTTCAATGAAATCGGAACCTGGAGTGCACCTGGGCATCGGTATTTTTTCAATTCCCCTAATCTGCATCCAGGGTGGAAAAGCACTGGATGACACCACATGGCCAAGTGGAAACAAAAGCACCGTGTAAGAGTTTATGCCCTCCTCCACTCACCTCCAGAGCCATGTCTGCTCATCACCCAGCACTAAGTGCCTTCTTCGTGCCAAGCACGGCGCTAAGATGGGGAGAGGCACAGTCCAAGACGAAGTGGATAAGACATGGCTGCTGCGGTGTGAGAATTCTCAGGGCAACAGAGAGGCTGAGCCCCAAGCAAACAATTATAGTCCAATGTTTTAAGTGCTGTGATGGAAGGATGTAGAGTGCATCAAAGGGGCTTCAAGAAAGAGCAACTCAGCTCCTTCCTGACTGCATTAGTATTGCTGATTGTGGGTCGGTGGTCATGCAGGCCCTCTACTCAAAGGTAGTCCCCCGTGAGCTGTGTTAGCACCCCATGGCGGCTTGTTAGAAATGCAGAATCTCGGGCCCCATGCCAGCCCCACTGAATTACAGTCAAGTTTAACAAGATACCCAGGAGGTTCCTATGTACATTAAAGTATGGGATGCGTTGATCTATTTAACTAGGTCAGTTAAGAATCATTCAGAAAGTCCACCCACCTAAAACAAAATAAAACAAAGCAAAAAGATTCTACCGCAATGAGGTATGGGGTCATTAAATTGTTCCTTAAGATAATTGACTTGCTCTTTGCAAATGCAACATGTTAAATAACAGTCAAATATGTCTCAGCATGAATTTGCTTCTCAGAATGGTTTAGCCTGAGCCATTGTCTTTCTGCGGCCTCTGCCAGCCATATTGCTAAGGCCCAGGAGTTGAGACCAGACTGGAACAACACTGGTTCTTGGGCTCCAGGCACAGTTGAACTGAAGGACGGAAGTGACAAGGAAAATGAAAGGTGACCGCACAATTTTTTTCCAAACCCATCCCTACTCACACTTTGACACCAGATTTACAGAGGCAAAAGGCTTGCCCCAGCCTAACACAAGAAATTAGTGTAGCGGGAGATGGTTTAAGACTTGATTGAAATGACACAGTTGACTGTGTTCGACCGACCAGATTACTTACATCTGAACTTGATCTTGGGACAGTTGAGATTCCAGCCTCCCCTGGTTGCGGCCTTCCCAGAAGTCAAATAATCCATATCCCAGTCCCATAACTAGTTGCATCTTACTCCCAGGTGCCCTCATACGTGAAAGTTTCCATGTCTTCCAGAGGTGACTTGGTGCACTGTTTTGGGAATTTTGCTGCTGGAAAAAATCTTCATGGTTCTTTTAAATGCCACCTGCTACAATGGGAGATTACATCTTTTAGAGCCATGCAGTTTCCTTATCCATTCCAGGTTTCCACGCTGAGTGCCGGACAAGAGACACCCACTCTCAACCCCTCCATCTAAAAGCACCCAAGCCCCCAATGAGACCCCAGATACAGTGCTCTCTGAGGGATAAGAGGCATACAAATATACCCCCATAGTGTTGGTTCTATGAAAGCCTTAATACAAAATCTCTTTGGGCCACCATCCAAAGCCCTTCCTGGATCCACATCCTGAGACATAAACTTTTTTCTCTCCCTCCTCACTAACTGGGTGTTAACAAAGAAGTAGGAATTCCAGTATCTATTTAGTCATTTATTGAATGCCTCCCGGCTTTAGCCCCTAGTTATCCAGTACAGGAAACTTCTGTCACCGCTTGTGCTGACACTCAGGTCTGGTCCCAGGACTACACCAAGAGGCGCAAACACAGTTGAGGCTTCCCATCTACAGCACCTCAAGTCTTAGTAGAGGTCTCTCCTTATTCCATTTCAACCATTTTATTGAGATATAATTAACATATCGTACAATTCACCTATTTGGAACGTACTATTCAAAGGCTGCTAGTATATCCACAGAGTTGTACAACCATCACCACAGCCAATTTTAAGACTTTTCCATCACCTCTAAAAGAAACCCCATACCGTTTAGCAGCCACACTCCATCCTCTCTGCTCTAGGTCCCTCAGCCCAAGGCAACCATTAATCAACTACATCTGTAGACTTGCCTATATTCTGTATGGTTTCTTTTCCACATAGATGGAATCATACAATATGTTGTCTTTGGGAACTGGCTTCCTGATCTTAGCATATCTTAGCATGTGTCAGAACTTTATTCCTTTTTGTGGCTGAGTGATATTTCATTGTATGGACATACCACATTTTGTTTAATCATTCTTAAGTTGATGGACATTTTAATTGGTTCTCCTTTTTGGCTATTATGAATAATATTATTATGAACATTCATGTACCCAAAAAAAAAGTACCTTTTGCTTTCTGAAAAGACCAGAAGGAAAAAAACAAGGATCTTGTTGGTCACCCCAATATTTTGGGCAGAAAGAAACCAGTACAGGAGGAAAGACAACAGACTACATCTCCTTGGACCATTTACTGGCATCAGAAACCTCAGGTTAGGTGCCCCTGAGCCGTGAGCTCTTGACTAAGCTATTTGCTTTATCTGTGCTTTTTTTTTCCTTCTTTAATTAAGTACTTCCTACCTTTCCTAAGGGAATCAGAAGACTATGCATTAAATCATTATTGGAGTACTTACTTGATATGCATGAGAGACTTATTCCAGAACAAAAGAAGGGAAAATTGACATCATCATGAATAACCTAGTATCAATCAGTCAGATGTTACATCCATTGCCAAATGTTCTAAACCTTCGTGCCTGTCCTTGTCGTGGCCAGACCCACTCTACCAGGATCTTCCCCGGGGCCCTCATGACACTCCCGGATGGTGTTAGCCAATACACGATCATGGAATTTGGGCAAACTCACCAGTCATCACGGGGAAGTTATGCACACAACTGCAGGGCAGGGTGATCCATGGCCTGGAACATCCTCTAGGAAACGAAAACTTTCCAAATACCCCCTGAGTATTCTTCCAGAGTCTTTCATTCATAGAATAATCTGCACATCTTTACAGCTCAGGTTAATCTTGTGAATACCGGGTGATAGCCCTTCCTGGCTTTGCACAGATTAGGACAGGCTTCTTGGCACCTCTAGACTGGCTTAAGCCCTAGCCCTATAACATGTGTCTTTTATATTCATTTTCTTCTAAAAATTGTCAGGATTCTGATGAGCACATTATGTAGCAGGTGCAGGCTTTCCTTGCGTCTTCCTTCCTGGCCAGCCACTTCTGGTTATCTTTGCCCATTTCTGTACCTCTCTTTTATTCCCACTTCTCATATATAATTATTTGTGTACAAGCTTTTAGATTTATCTTTTCCTAAGTGTTGAAATTGGATTGGGCAAAGTAAAGATTTGCCACACTGTGGACTGAATTCTTGGTAGACTACAATCTCCTTGATAAAAATAGGTCTAAATTACACAAAATCACCGTTTTTAGCAATATTCCGTTTGAATCATTTTTGACCAGAATGCCACGGACTTCAACCCCAGTAAAGTCTATCGACAATTACAGGGAGTAAATAAAAAGGAGAGAATAGGTTATTTATCACCATGTGCACATCCTGGGGCAGGCTTCCCAGAAAACGGTCTTTCTATAAGCCCAACTTTCTTCAGATTAATGTGGCTAGATGGGGCCACATTGTTTGGGGCTGTTGACATTCTGAAGGGAAGCAGGGGATGTAGTCTGAGAGAAAGCCACCCAAGCGGGTGACAATTACCTGAAATGATCACCAGGCCCCCTCCCCTCCTGCTCTCCCACTAGGGACGACAGTGTCCGGAACCCTGCTACAAAACAGTGTGGCATGGCCCAGAGGAGGAGGGACACAGTAGAGCCATTTGGCCCGCGGGGGCCCCGCGTTTCCAAGCAGGCTGCCAACCTGGGACAGAGCAGAGAAGGAAGTCATACTGAGCAAAGTCAGAAAAGTACGAGACTTCTTTGAAGTATCCACAGATGTGGTCTGTGGTGTGACCGCATGGGGGACAGTGGCAGTGCCTGAAGAGCCCGTCTTCGGCACCGCGACCACCCTGGCCACCTCTCAGGGTTTAAACTGCTTATGCTTGTAAGGGATACTCCGATGGGCTTCCGAATGGGGAAGAAGATACCGCTCAATGCGGAGCTCAGGCGAGCACAGTTTCCCCAATGTGCCTTATAAGGTAGAAGGAGGTGGTAACCACGGTATTTTGTCTGCTGAGTGAAGGAGGCTGGACGCTGCCTGCTCCCCCACACCCCATCAACCCTTCCCCTTCTCGGTCTTAATCTTTCCACTAACTAAATGTTGAAGAAATATTTTAAATAGGGGGTCTGAAGGTACGCAATATAATTCCTTATCCCGCTTGCTTCATACACAGTGTAACTCAGTGTTTAAAAACAACCGATTTGGGGGCACCTGGGCCGCTCAGTCAGTTGAGCATCTGACTTCAGCTCAGGTCATGATCTCACGGCTCGTGAGTTCGAGCCCCACATGCTGACAGCTCAGAGCCTGGAGTCGGCTTCGGATTCTGTGTCCCTCTCTTGCTGTGCCCCTCCCTCGCTCGTGCTCTGTCCCTCTTTCACTCAAGAATAAATAAAACATTTAAAAAAAAAACAAACAAAAAAACCGATTTGGTGTCAGTGAGACCTGGGCTCGAAATTTAATTCCAACCTCCACTTATTGCCCTGATATTTGACGATTCAGCCTCTCCAGATCTCAGGGTCCACATTTGAAATAAAGGATGGGAAAATCCATTTCATAGCAGTGCAGTGAAGATTAAATGGAATGGAACTGAAAAGGGCCTAGTTCCACACTGGGTCCTCTACTACTTCCAGACCTTTCCATGCCTGCCTTACTGAGCCATAGCTGGAGCCCTTCTCCTCTTCCTGTAGCTGCTCCTTCCCTTGGGTAGCATCCCCTCCCACCACACTAAGGTGGTTCTGCTGGTAAAACATCTCCAGGCCATTCTTCAGGAATGTGATATCCCACAGCGAGCCAGTTGGGCAAGTTTGGAAATCCTGGTGACATCTCATCTCTCACTCACCTGGAGCACTGAAGAGACTATTTCCTCATTGTCCATTTTCTTATGAGAAAATCATAGAATGGGTGTTCCCTCACAGAAAGCAGGTGGCCCCACCTCGCAATAAGTGAACATCCAGATTTATACAGAGGACAGACTCCCTCTTCGGAAAGGTAAAGTCTTCTAGTGCTTTTAAGGGAAGGAAATAACACAGGCTTTAATATCTGTGGACCCAAGTTAAATCCAAGTTCATCCACTGACTGAGAGGCCCTGTACCAGCCGCTGACCTCTGGGGACTTCGGTTTGCCCCTCTGCTAAGAGGAGGCATTGTTATGGGCATAACAAATCCTACAGCAGAGATGGTTGTAAGGGTCACATAAGGGAACATAGGTGAGAGGACTTATTAGTCATTATATAATTAAATTTACAAAAACGTAAGTCTGTTGTATAAGGAAAACTCACTTATGTGAGCCAGCCCAAGGTTGTTTTTAAAGACCCCATTCTAACTCTTCAAACATGTGGGGGGATTCCATGAGGCACATATTATTGCGACAGAATAGGACAAGATTTAGGTCAAGGTGAATGTTGCCTGAATAGCAAAGACCACCTAGGAAATCCGTTCGTTAGGATACTGGTTGCCCACCTGTCACCTCGGATAGCTCTGGTTTTCATTCGCATCAGCAGCAGGTGAATAAAAACATGTTTGAGTATCACAGTCGTATAGTCGTTTTTGGTGCCATTTCCTCCGACTTCCCATCTCACATGCCTGCCCCTGTTGAAAGGGAGTTGAGGAAAGTTACGAAGTGAGTCTTCACCTTCCACAAGTGCTCCCCGAACGCCCCAGCTCTGTGATACCCTGTTCCCCGCGAGCAAGCCTCTCTTCAGCTTCACTTGGCCTTGACTCAAAGCCTCCCTCTTTCCCTGTCTCTCCCACTGCATCATCCCTGTCCCTGCCAGATGCTTCCTCCTCCTCCTCCCCAAATCAGGGCAGCTTCAAAGGGTGCCATGTGAAAGAGAAAGCATGCCTGGGTGATGTAAGTGACTTTGGCCATAAGCAGTCATAACAGGCCAGTGATAATTGGCTTCCTATTTGGCCCAGTCTCATCTCTGAGCCTCAGGGGCTGACCTTATTTTCTCTGTCTACACTCCTCAAAGCTAGGAACTAATTGGAAGCTGGTTAGGAAATAATCTGGCCTCAGCTGAATTCCCAGAGACAGTTGTCTGCGTGAGGTGGAGATCTGCATGCAAAACTTTTGCTGGGGACTGCTCTCGGGATCACACCTGTGGTGGGGAGGGGATGGGGGGGCGGGGAGTTCAAGGGCAGCAGGAGGGGCTGGTCCCACCAGGAGATCTGCGGGGGGGGGGGGGGGGGGGGGGTGCTAATCACCAGTCAATGGCCAAGTACTGCCCCCCAGGGGAGGAACTGTGCCTTCGAGCTCCTTGGTTGGCTGAGGCCAATTCCTGGAGAGAGGCTCATCTAAGAGCCCTCAACTGCCAACACTCCCAGCAGCCTGGGAAGGAGAGTGGCAGTTCCCCCTGCACCATGCAAAGTGGCATCTCGACATTTTTGGCCAAATTTTAAATTTTAAAAATAAAAATGCCACTGTAAGTAAGTGATTGCATATTGCTTAACATGGTTCTACTCAAAAGTAGTTTTTTTGTGCATTCAGAAAGAGTAAGCCAAGCCCCCTGAAGAAATAATGCCGTCTGTCATCGATAGTCAAGCTATAAAACACTGAATTCAATCTAAAAAGTGTTCCGTGTGGAGGTGGAAGGGGGTTACATGGGTGACAGACATAAAAGAGGATACTTTTCTGGATGAGCACTGGGTGTCATATGTAAGAGATGAATCACCGGGTTCTACTCTTGAAGCCAAGACTACACTGTATGTTAAGTAACTTGAATTTAAATACATTTTTTGAAAAGACGTTGAGGTGCCTGGGTGGTTCAGTCAGTTAAGCGTCCTTCAGCTCAGGTCATGATCTCACGATTCGTGAATTCGAGCCCCACTTGGGGCTCTGTGTTGACAGCTCAGAGCCTGGAGCCTGCTTCACATTCTGGGTCTGCCTCCCTCTGCCCCTCCCCTGCTCACGCTCTGTCTCACTCTTTCTCTCAAAAATAAACCATTAAAAATTGTTTTACACAAAGAAAAAAGACATCAATTCTCAAACAGACCTCTAGATTCAATGCAATCTTACTAAAATCTCAGCCGGCTTTTTGTAGAAATTGGCAGCTGATTCTAAAATATATATAAAAATGCATATGACCTAGAATAACTAAAACAACTTGGGAACAAAGTGGGAAAACTATCAGGGTGCAATTTCAAGACTTATTATAAAGCTACAGTGATGGAGAGAGTGTGCCATTGACATCAAAACAAATGAATAGATCAGTGAAACAGAGAGTCTAGAAACAAAGTCACACACACACAGACGACAGCGTTTGACAAAGGTGCTAACACAGTTGTCTAGAGAAAATATGGTATTTCCAACAAATGGTACTGAAACAAATATCTGTATGCAAAAAAAAAATGAACTTCGATCAATACCTCACACCATGTAAAACAATTAACCTAAAATGAATCATAGACTTAAATGTAAAACCTAAAACTATAAAACTCCTAGATAAGACAGAAGAGAAAATCTTTGTACCCTTGAGTTAGGTCAATTTTTCTTACAGATGATACTAAAGGCAACATCCATAAAAGAACAAATTGATAAACTGTATTGCGTCAAAATTTTAAACATCGTGCGTCAAAATTTTAAACATCGTTCCTCAGAAGACTCCGTTAGGTGACTAAAAAGATAAACCATAGCCTGGGAGAAAGTATATGAAAGTCATATGTCTAATAATTTATATCCAGAACATGTAAAGAACCTCCAGAGTTCAATGATAGGAAAACAAACAACTTCCCCTAAAAGGGAGAAAAGAGTTGAGCAGATACTTCACCAAAGATACAGGAATGGAGGAGGGAGGGGGAGATGGGGAGAAAGGGGAGGGGGAGGAGGAGGAGAGGGGAGAAGAGGGAGGGAAGAAGGGAGAGGGAGGAAGAGGAGGGAAGAGGAGAAGGGGGGAGGAAGGGGAAGGGGAAGGGGAGAGGAAGCAAGGGAGAGGGAGAAGCAGGAGCACAGCTAATGAAGAAGCCTGCCTTGGAGGGAGAGACAAGGGTTGCCTGATTACCAGGAAGATGGCTGTAGGGTTGATGAAGCCACCCTTCTGAGGGTCTCTTTTTGACAGGCCAGAAGAAGCCTGCATGGAGAGTTTAGGGTAGCTCAGTCAGAAAGAAGAAAGCTGTGTTTATCTTTAAAAAAGACCCAGGACAGACAGTAGGACTGATATCTCTGACCAAAAAATAAATAAATAAATAAATAAATAAATAAATAAATTGTTGAGCTCACAATACGATGGTGTCCCTCCCAATAAATCGCTGAGGCTTTGACTTCACAACCATCGCACTGAAGTTGTCTTGAGATACTGACCAGGGCAGCAGGCAAGATATCTTTACTTTTAAAGTGTGTTCCAGGGGCGCCTGGGGAGCTCAGTTGGTTAGGCCGTCGGTTCTTGGTTGCAACTCAGGTCATGATCTCATTCTGAGAATCTAGCCCTGCGTCCAGGCTCCGCACTGACAGCACGGGACCTGCTTAGGATTCTCTCTCTCTCTCTCTCTCTCTCTCTCTCCCTCTTTCTCTGTCCCTCCCCCACTTGAATGCACCCATGCTCTCTCTCTCTCAAAATAAACAAATAAACTTTAAAAATAAAATAAAAATACAAAAATAAAGGGTACTCCCCCAAAAAGGGTGGGGGAACTGAGTGGCTCAGTTGGTTAAGCTCACCGATGCTCACCGAAGCAGACCCTTCGGCTCCAGTCACGATCTCACAATTTGTGAGTTCAAGCCCCTCATTGGGCTTTCTGCCATCAGCACAGAGCCCACTTCAGATACTCTGTCCCCCTCTTTCTGCCCCTCCCCAACTCTCTCTCTGTCTCTCAAAAATAAATCAACACTTAAAAATCATAATAAAGTGTACTCCCACCTTCCACACCCCAGTGAAATAACCCCAGCCTCTGTTCCTGGCCTCAACACTTGCAAGGTTCACATATGGCATCTGACCATGACCACCCACCTCCCGTGAAAGTATAGACAGGTAGAGTGTGCATTCTTTTGGGCTGCCATAACTAACGCTGAGCCAGTTAACTACTCCTTGCTGCTCTCTGGGCCTGAGCCCTTGCCTGCTTAGACCTGTCCTAGCTTCCAGACTCTTTCAGAAGCCCTTCCCCGTCACAACACATACATACATGGGCACGCTATAAAGAAAGTCAAGGTTAAATGATATTGCTAACCACAGGTGTTTAGAACAAGTGACGTGAACACTAGTTTGTTTTACCTTTATTCCTTTACTTATTCATCTTTTTTTAGGAGAACCCATCCCTAATTTGTAGATAAACCCGCAGTTACAAAAGATAGCTTCGACACCTCTCGCCACTTCTCATGGCAACTACTGCCCCCATGGAAACTATTGGGGAGGAGGGGGAGGGAAAAAACAAATACAGGTGCTCCCGGGAGCTATAGGTCAGGAGTGAAGGCAGGGGATCAACTGCGCAAAACAGCAATATTTTTTGGAGGAAAGATTCCCAAGCAGGACCACCACCCTGACCCAATATTTTCCTGCCCTAACAGGAAACCTTCCTTTTGATTTGCCCTGCCACCTCAGTGCAAATCAAAGATTAATTTGGGTTAACAAGCATCCTATTTTGACAATGGGAATGACTCTGGACTGGCTAAAACCTTACTAGCCATTGATACATTAGCATGACTGAGTTGAAAGCTTCCAACAATCCCTCTTGGGAGTTAGCTACACCGAATAAACAAGGGCTTGGGTTGAGGGAGTAGAAACTCAAGTAAATTTGGAAAAGGGAACGTCCGAGGGGCAGGGGAGGGGAAGTGCTTGCAGCCACATGAGAGTGTGCAGTAGGAAAGGAGGCACCAGGGGAACGCAGGGGGCAGGGAAGGAACGTGGACCTGATGACCAGCCATGGAGGGACAGCTAAGGAAAAGATGATGGTCCCCTCACTGTACGGACATTTCTGTGGCCATTTACAAAATGACCATTAAGCTCTATTGCAACAAGAGAAGTGCCCTTGATATTGTGTAGTGAAGAAAGCAAGAGGCATAAGAAAGAGATGTCAGAGTTTGACAAATATGAACTTCATCTAGTTCAATATTTTCAATATTGAAATAGTTCAAGAATAATAGTTCAAGAATATTTCAATATTCTTCTCCTCTTCCTTCTCATGGGCTGGAAGGGGACCTGACGGGGGACACTTTGGATTGTGGGGATGAAGCGAACACCCTGGGGTTGGAACAGCAAAAACTTAGAGCCTGGACCCTACTTTAAGGAGCCGAGCCTCAATACCAACTGAGACTTTAATAAAATAGAGAATTCAGTTTCTACCTGCATAGTTACAGCATAAGTTACTGTTATCTGGGTCCCATGCAATGTGCACCAACATGCAGCCACCCCTCCTTTTTCCTAACATATACTTCAGGCACTTCTGCCATTCAAACAGTTTCCCTTCTTGTTCTTTAGTGAAAGAAGCTGTTGCCCACTTCCTACCAATAATTAGTACCAAATAGAGACCATAGCTTATATGTAGGTCACTTTTTGTCAAACTCTAGGCTTGGGCAGCCATAATTCTTTCAAATGTTAAGAACTGAGAGGCCAGACCACAAAGAGTTATATAGATTTTTATTATTTTCCTATTAAAAATGTTTAATCTTGAAATTGGTTAATTTTAAAATAAAAACTAACCATATATTTGTTTTTATACATTATATACACTGGAGAAATAAATAGTACTCTAAGTGTTAAAAAAAAAAAAGCATCATTATATACAACTAAGGCTTCAAGCCAAATGTATAAATACAGGACCCACTGAGGATTTGATTCCCGAGGCTTCCATTCCTAAAAACAGAAGGCAGAAGTAATCAGGAGGCATGGCCAATAACAGAAGCTCCACTTTGGCTAGAAAGCATTCACAGAAGCAACAGAAGAAGCACACAATTTAAGAAAACACCTTGAACTAAGACTTGACTGGTTACGTCTTCAAAAGTTTGGCATTGAAAATTACACAACTTTGGCACAACACAGGTTAAAACAACATCTTTCGAAAAACCTAAGTACAAAGAAAAATCACTCTTCTCCCCAATTTGACATCACACCTCCTTCCAAATAAATCTCGTCCATAAAAAGCCCAACCTCTTATTCTCCTGGCTATATACTAATATAAGGGTTTATGGTTTAATGGATGCCTCCAAAAACCAGCTCCTTGTTTGTCACCTCTGAGGCATATCGGGGTGAAAAGGCTGTAGACATCTTGAGGAAGTCGCAGGAATGAACATACCACGGACTTTGCCTCCAGGAAATCTGGGTCCTCACCGGGCTCCACCACCGACCTGGGATATAAATCTAGGCATGTGGCTGAACCTCATTAAGCCTGCGTGTTGTAAAACAGACATTAGCTGCCTTGCGCTCCTCTTGTGAGTCTCCAGCGAAGTGATGCACATGCAAATCTTTTGAAAAGTATAAACCAGTTTCTCAGATATCGCATATATTCATTTATGTCAAGATCTACAATTGGAGGCTTTTCTAAGTTCAACACAGAGAAGGCACTGCTATTAGAGCAAGATATTCCACAGAGGAAAAGGCATTCCATTGAATCTTAGCGCCAGCTCTGTTTGACAGGTGCTGGTTTCTGTATGAACAGATACGTATAACAGATATATGATGCCTTCTACCTCCCCAAGCAGAAGAGATTTTGCTCTGAAGCAATCGCATTTGGAGATGGGCCACTGTTCCATCCCCAGCACGTGTGGCACTCTGCTCGTTTCCATGCAAGTGATCAAACATGTCGCTCTTACAGGGAGTGTGCACGTTAACTAACAAGAAATAGCTGAGACCACTTCAAGCCTCGGATCCCCGAGGCTTACACCCTGTAGCCCTCCCGGTGTCCATTGTGCCCTTCATCCCATGTATATTCCTGGATCATCTAAACTGGAAGGGAGACTAGAAATCCCAGCTCCGTTAGATTCCGAGTCTGGAAAGGTTTACTAATGCGTCTACTGCCTTGTGCTAATCAAGTTTAAGTGCTTAATAAACATCTGTCCAATCAAACAATAAGCGACTGGAAAACCAAGACACCCAATGATGTGTGCTTTAGAGAGTAAGCTGGGGAGCAGGACGGAATGCCTGCAATGTAATGATTATTGATCAATGCAGCCCACCGAACCCCAACAGTGAGGGCCTCGCCACCTCCCCACATCTATACTGCCCTCCCTCTGGGCAAATGAGATCATGGGTCTGCCCATCCTGACACGAGTCAGCTCCCAGTGGAAAGACCTCTCCCCGCCATTCAGATCAGGCAGCTGACAGTCCTCCATGCGCTTTCACAAGTGTCCCCTGTCAGGCGAAGCACAGGCTCATCCAGTCACCCAGAAACCAGTGCAGTGTGCGCAGGAGGCCCGGGCGTCCGACCCTTTGCACACAGGTCTGGAGTTAGAGCAATTCTAGAGCGGCAGGAACAGCAGGAACAGCAGCGTATGGTCCCCTCTGGCGAGAAGTCCCAACAGTCATAGGAGGTAAGGTCCTGGGCCCAGCAAACAGTCTCTTGCCAGTGCCTGAGGGTCAAGGCCAAGAGGGGTCCTTCCATCAGGTGGGTCCTCAGCAGTAACTTTCCTCCATGTGTCTGGAAGGCGGGTGTGAGTGGGCCTCGCTGGCCCCTCAGGAAAGCTCCACAGTTGGGCTGAAAGGAACCATGTAAGAGATATTTGGCACCTTCACCTGGCTTGCTCGGCAAACGTGCAGCCTGTACTGAGGGTGTGCCCTGTTTGCCACAAGTTCAAGCTTTCTTACACACCTATCACACACACACACACACACACACAAACACACACACAAATGCAGGGAAAACTATCCATGATCCTCTTTGCCTTGATCCAGAAATACGAGAGCAACTGTAGGGTGGCAGGAAGGGGGCAAGACAGAATCCAGAGATCTTGATTCTAGTCTCAGCTACATGAACATGCAATTGAACCTCTTGGAACCTCAGTCTCTTTATCGGTGAATAGGTGAACCGTATCCACATCAGGTGAGAGGAGACCAAAGGCATAACCTATGCCTAGGGATTGTCACAACTTCCTAGTGTCGATGCATGACTCAGGCTTCTATCGCATTATGTTCTTTTGAGGGTAATGACCGGCTTTCTCAATGAGGTGGGACGAGGTACTAACATTACATAAGTATCAACATAACATCCTCAGCTGTTACAAAGTTCCCGAGCGGAAAAGAAGAAGAAAATGTTTTATCATAAGATATGTTATCATAACAATAATGATAAGAACAGTGATCCTTCCTGGGTGTGTACCGTCTACACAGCTATTCTGAGGATCAATGAAATTGATGCACGGGGGAGCACTTTGGAAAGGTAATAATCTGAATACGAACGTAAAGAACTAAAGTTATTATTATAGCAGAATATCCTATGAGCCTGCACTAGGCTGAGCCATTCGATGGGCAGTTTTCAGAATCCTGCACGTCCTGTGATCACCAAGCTTGTGATCAGGCTGGTGATCCTGAACAGGACACAGAGCAGCCAGGATGAAGCCTGGTCCCCAGGGTTGGCAGAGGGCTCATCACACGGGCCCCCCGAATGGGTGCAGCTGCTTGATAATTGATACCCAGATCAAAATGAGGTGATTTATCTGAGTAAGTGAACCCTCCATGCTCAAGAAAGAGTACAGACGGGGCACCTGGGTGGCTCAGTCAGTTGAGCTTCCGACTTCAGCTCAGGTCACGATTTCACATCCTGAATGTTCGAGCCCCATGTCAGTCTCTGTGCTGACAGCTCAGAGCCTGGAACCTGCTTTGGATTCTGGGTCTCCCTCCCTCTCTCTCTCTCTGATCCTTCCCCCCCACTCATGCTCTGTCTCTCTCTCAAAAATAAACATGAAAAAAAACTTTTAATTAAAAAAAAAAGAAAGAGTACGGGCTTTAAAATAAACCAACATCAAATCTTCACTCTACCATTGCCTGCTGGGGGAGCTGGAAAGAGTGACCTAACTTCCCTGAGCCTCAGGGTCCACAACAGTACACAGGGTTAACAGCACCAATGTCATGGGGCTGGTGATACAAGTAAATGAGCTAACATAGAAAAGGCACTAAACACAGGTGGGCACATGTCGTGTGCTCGGTGTATGGAGGCTGCATTATTATACAGCATCTCAGTTGGGGCAAGTGGTGGAAGCCATCGAGGGGCCCTTCTCCGTCCTCCAGAAGCAGGTGTTTAGGCTCAGAGACTCTGTGATGAATTTCCCTTTTGGATGCACCTGCCGCCTCACACCATGAGATCTGCCTTCCTCAAATCTGAAATAATGGGACTCCGGCATGGGGTCATGGGACACAGAATCAAGACGTGCCTTTTGTCTGGTTCAGTGTCATACACATGAGCACTCCTGCTTCTCCAAAAGGGGGAGAGCTGATCACTATCCCTGACACTCACCCAGGCTCCAGAAAACCTAAAAATGGGGATTATACCATGCTCTTCCCCTTTCCCTCCCACCTGAGTCCCCACTCCAAACTGGCACCCAGAAGGAAGCTAGGAGCCCTGGAATCTTCCTGTGTAGCCCCTGTCACTATGGAGAAGTTCAACCTAAGATGGCCTGACTCCAGCAGGACCATGGTCTGTGAACATCTTGAAGGGGAGTTGGACCAAGGGGCAAAGGGACACAAATGCCCTCCGACATCCTGCATATTCCATGGATTGGTCTATCTCTTCCCAACAGGTCAGCTTCACGAAAGAGGAGATCTGTATCTGGTCTGTTCACTGCTACATCCCAAGCGCCCAGACCCATATCCAGCACATGCTAGGTGACCTAACAGGTACCGCATGACCCTATGAGAAAGTCCCTGGTTACCTGGTTTCATTTTTCATCCTCCAGCCATCCCGACACTTGTGAAACCAGAGCTCTTGGCCGGGGGATATGCTGGTGTGGTCGAGGTCTTCCACACAAAAGGTCAACCTAGGAGGAAGAAGAAACCACTAATGTAGCCAAAACTCAAGTGGGGGAGGCACATTGCCGTGCCTTAGCCAGACGGTGCTTTCTGGATCCAAAGTGGACCAAGTGAGGAGAAAAGGGCTTTCATCATGCCACACCTTGACTCAGAATCTTCAGAACCCCTCATTGCTGCTGCCATGTCCCACTCTGACATCTCCCGTGGTTTGGTTCATGCAGCCCTTTGATCACACCTTCCACCTGTCTGTCCATCCAAAAGGCTGCCTGCCTTTCAAGGCATAGCCTCTCTGAAGTCTCCCTGACTGCCCAAGCCCTTGACCTTAATAGAAAAGCATATTGTTTTATCGGTGTTGCCTTTGCTGTTGTCATTCCTATGCACGGCATGGAATTAATAATAAATGTGTCATCTTATTTTACGCATCATACACTGCCTCGAATTGTTCGTGGATTCCCGTATCTATGGTGGACCACGGTCTCCTCAAATGGAGGAATTCAATGTACCTCCAGTGGGGTGCTCATGAGCACCCATCAACAAGCATAACTGGATGCAGCTGTGAGTCAGAAAATGCTCAACCAAGGTCGCAGAAAAAAATCACTAGTCTAATAACCATTTCAACTCTAACGTACAGCCAAACCACGTGGGTTACTGCAGCCTCTGTGGTGTGGCGTTCGTATGACCCCACGACTGACCGATGTACAGGATACCTGATCCTGATGCCGATGGGAAGGACGAACGCCACCTGCAGAACAGGTTTAAGAACCTTTACCAGAGGGGTGCCTGGGTGGCTCAGTTAAGTGTCCGGCTCTTGGTTTTGGCTCAGGTCATGATCTCACGGTTCATGAGTTCAAGCCCCGCCTCAGGCTCTGTGCTGATGGTGCAGAGACTGCTTGGGATTGTCCCTCCCCCTCTCTGCTCCTTCCCTGCCTGTGCTGGCGCTCTCTCTCTCTCTCTCTCTCTGTCTCCTCCCTCTCTCTCTCTCAAAATAAATAAATAGACATTTAAAAACAAAAGAACCTTTACCAGAAAGCCCAAATGGCCCATAAACATATAAAGAGGTGAGCCATCTCATCTCAATCAAGAAATTAAAACACGTTAAAGCAACAGTAAGGGACCAGTTCACACCCAACAGAATGGCAAGAGTGTCCCCTCCAGTGTAGGTGAGGAGGAAAGGAAAAGGGGGCTCTTACTTTTAGATTGTATTGGTCTAAACACTTTGGACAGAGATTCCATAATATCTAATCAAGTTGGAGAATACATCTACTGTAACCCAGGGACAGGGGTAGGGTGCAAAGAGGCCTCAGCTCTCCCCAGTTCACAGACTTCTAGACCAGAATCACTCAGACAAGGGACCCCCGCCTCTCTCCCCCTAAGGCCACACTATGCCGCAGACGATGGATGGAAACAGGACACATGAAGAACCGTGATGGGGAAAATACCAGATGAGGTACAAGGAGGGTGGTGCCTGCCTCCTATCATCCCCAGGCTGGCGGTGACCTCCTAGCGGTCTGCAGAAAGATATGGCTGAGGAAACCCTCCTCTTTTGACAAAGGTCCCACGGGCTTCCTTGGCTTCTGCTTAGAAGTTTGCTCAGAGAGTCAAGGCGCCATTTTAGGGGATGATACATAAAGGTCTAGAGTTTTCACTCTAAGCCTGAGGTTAAAACTCGTTGGGGAACTGCCCGCTGGCAGGGCATAGAGCATTCTCTGTGACTTGACGTCAGGGCCCCACCCCATACCCTTGACTCAGAGCCTTGGAAGGAAGGATATAATGCTCAAAGGGTCTGGGGAAATCAGGGCCTCTTGCAGACCTCAGCCGTGGGGGCTCCGTAGGCCTGACACTCTGGTATGCTCGGCACAGGGGCAAGCGAAGGCTTTGGTTGTGTGGACCCCACAGCAAACAGGTCATCAGGGCAGTGCTCGTAGGGAGCCCCGTCCAGGAGAAGCCCCCCGTCCTCCAAGCCAAGACAAGGTGCGGCAAAAGAAAGGTCGCGAAGCCCTTACCTCCGCTGGGTCTCCCCAGACTTGACCCGGATGCGCCTGATGTTCAGCTGCCGCTCAGAGCTGCGGGGCTGGGACAGGTAGCTGCGAAGCTCCTTCCACAGGTTGTACCAGGACTGAGCTGCCCCCTCCCAGGTGAGTTTGATCTTCAAGAGGTCTCCAAGGTCCTCCTCGGTGTAGACCAGGAAGGTGTTGGTGGCATTCAGCCCGATCTGCTCCACTCTACAAGGGGAGATAGAAGCAGGTCTCACCGCCTGGCCACCTGGAAAACTGCCCCACCGTGTGGGGTGACGCGGGTGGCAGCACCTGCCACATGGTGACTGCAGAGAAATGAGCCCACAGATGCTCGCCTCCCTCTGAACTCCCAGCCCCTTCCTGCCTGTCCCCATCATGTGACCCTTGGGGGGACCTGTCCCATCCCATTTATGGAGGTGAGTGTGTGCATACATACCTGGTCCCCCAGCTAGACCCTGAGCCCTGGGAAATGAGTACTTTGAGGACATTACTTTGCAGTCCCAACATGACTTGGCATGGCGCCTTGTACCTCGCGTGCGCTTAACAAACATACCGGTCGCCATGTGCCCCTCCCACAGATCATTAGAAACGGTGCAGGGATAACATTTATGTTCCAAATTTCCCAGAGCCCCAGGTGTCAGGCGTTGCCTGAAACAAAGCAACAGTTTCTGTCCAGCTGACCCAGCAGTTTCTCATGCTGCTGATTCATCCTGGAGCATCCTTCCCAGAAAGGGTCTGAGTCAAGGGCTTGGTGGAGAGTGTGGACCACAGAGCCACCCAGCCCCTCCCGCAGGCACTCAGGCTGCACTCCCCTGCACTGGTTCGCACGCTCCCACGCTCGCTCATTCTTAGCCGGACTCGTTCGCGGTCCTGAACTCATTAAAGGGAGCCCGGGACTCACATTTCCAAAGGCAGGATCTGGGAGTCTGCGTTGGTGCCATAAAGGGTGACGTAAAAGTTGGGTTCGATGTCTCCCATATTCTTGTAGCTGAAGATGTGGATTTTCATCTGATAATGGTAAACTGCACAGACAGTGGGACAAAGGCATTTGTGAACTTTGCCGGTCATCTCAGGACACGCTGACCCAAACTGAGTCACTCACGACACTGAGTTTTTAGGGGCTAATGTCCCTTTGGTCCAGCCCAGCCTCCCTCTTGTCATCTTCAGTCCAATGGCATAAGGGATCACCTCAATATAGGAGGAGCCCCAAACTTGGAGTCCAGTGACTCTTTCGGGGATTCCAACCTAGCAACTTTCTAGCTGTGTGACCTTGAATTAAGGACCAAGGTATTAACCGCTTTGGGCCCCAGCCTCCTCACATGTAAAATACCATCGGCAAAACGCTATGGTTTTCTCACATGTTGTAAAAATGCAAGACCTCATTTTGATGCCCTATCGGTCCTCCCTCAGATTTGCTGTGACGATCATGAGAAAAATATGAAATAGCTTTGCAAAAGTTAATTGCAAAGAAATGACAATTTTCCGTCTCAACACAAATTTAAGATACTGATGTTGCGACCATGGAGCGATGGTTTTCATCACAAAAGGAGTCCTCACCATTTATTTTTAAAGATTGACTTTCCTAGGGCACACACAACATCGTTGATTTGCAATGATTTGGTTTAATTGTGCCCTGCCACATCTCCTGGGCTGGGACGTGCCCTGCTCCACAACATGGTATTAGACAAAGGGAAAGGACGAAGGTCCCTCCTCAGGACACTGTGGGGACAGAGGGTTACCTCTGAAGGGCATGCCTGCCCGGGTTTTGAGGTACATTTTGCTGTTCCTCTTACTCCTGGTTTTCTTGGCATTGTAGCCAATGCTGTTACAACGGTTCTTGCGGCAGCTGAGACAGATCCCCTTTTTGAAGCGATTTGAGTCCGTGCACTGGAACGCAAAACTCGGCTTGTCCTGATTCACCAGGGAGTCAACAAAGAGGTGTACGGCCCGCTCGTGCTCACATTTCACCACTTCCGTGATTGCTGGGGGAGGGGGGGGACGGGCAGGATGAGCCTCTCATCAAATATACATTGTGCCCTCAAAGCCCACAGAGATGAAGCCATTTGCTCAGAGTCACATGATCGGTTGATTAGGAAGTTAGGAGCGTAACTGGGATTTCCATGCCCACGGTACGTCCTATCTCTTGTAACCGGAAGCTACAGCCAACAGTCTGGTAAATCCCAGGACCTTAGGAAAAATTTGACAAAGCCACCCCCACCCCCTCCTCAGTAACACTACTAGTCTTAAGGAATGCCAGCATCTGAGAGAGGTCCTTGCTGGACCTCCAAGCTTTGCAGGGGCTACTTGAATATTATCACATTGGGAGAGGGCTACAGTCTTAAGACTGAATGACAGGGCGGGACATCCAAAGGGCGGAGCATCAGAGTAGAGGGAGCCAATAGGGGCCAAGACTTAGCAATACAGCCGAGACCAGAGGGAGTGAGAAAATGGGAAATCCAGAAAGGGGTTGGTCACTCCAGCCACACATGGGTTTCGGCAGCAGATTCAGTTCAATCCAAGTCTGCTGGGAACAGGCTCAGGCATCCAGAAGGTAAATCGTAAGTGAATGGAGACCTCATCTTGGTTTTAATTCTTTAAAATGTCACAAAAAATTAAATTATAGAGCATCCATGCTGTAGAATATTGTACAGCCTTTAAAAAGAATAAGGGCGGGGGTGGGCGGGGCGGATGGCACCTGGGTGGCTCAGTTAAGCATCCGACTCTCGATTTCAGCTCGGGTCATGATCTCGTGGGTTCGTGGGTTTGAGCCCCGAACTGGGCTCTGCATAGACAGTGTGGGGCCTGGTTGGGATTCTCTCTCTCCCTTTCTCTGCCCCTCCCCTGCTCACTTGCCTCCCCCCTCTCAAAATAAATAAATAAATGTAAAAATACCTTTCTTTTAAAATGAATAAGATAAGTAAATCTATGTGTTCTGATGTTTAAGAATATTCACTATATATATTATATATATACTATATATATAATATATCTATATATTATATATAGTCACTATATATAGTGACTATATATAATATATAGATATTTTATATATAGTCACTATATATATATATATATATTATATATATAGTCACTATATATATATTATATATATAGTCACTATATATAGTGACTATATATATAATATATATAGTGACCGAAAAAGGAAAATTACAGGACAATGTGATTTTAAAAAATATAATCTTACACACACACACATACACACACACACAAATGAATTTGCAAAGAAAAAAGACCAGGAGGATACACACAAAATTGTTCATACTGCCTACCTTTAAAGAGTAAAAGAGGCAGCTGGAGGAAGAGGCTTACTGTTTGCTCTAGGCGATTCTACAGTGCTTTTCCCAGCAGATATATATTCCTTTTCTTATAAAAAGAAATTAGCCAATAACAACTGGGTCCTCAGTGCATGAGAGGGCAAAGCAGAAACCAACAGATGGCTGTTAGTAGACTTGCAGGAAGATAAACTGCACACGGGATCGGCCGCCCCCGTGGGGGGAGTGGGCATCGCGAAATGAACATTGTTGGGAGTACTACGTGCTCTGGCTGACTTAGGAGGAGATGCGATAACCGAGTCAAACCACTGTATGAAGCAGAAAGTAAGGAACTCACTTCCATACGCAATTGACCCCAAGACATCATTGAGTCCACAGCCCGGCTGGAAGTCACCCCCGTTGGGGTAGATGTCGATGTGGCCCACGGGCATCTGAATTCCGATGCTCAAGCCGAAGGAACGTGTGTAGGTGTGGAGGACATCCACAAAGTCCGCGTCGTCAGGGGACAGCCTCCTGTGGATGTCCACCCCTTCAAACAGCGGCCCGGCAGGATCCAAACCTACAGCAGCAGAGCAAGCCAAGAGCAGCTGCATCACGTGTGCAAAGTCCTGGAGTCTTGATTGAAAAGTAAATCTAAGCGTGCACAGAGAAGCCATCCTCAGAGCCAAGCCCCGTAAATCTGGAACCGTGGGATGCCTGCGGTTGGAGGAACTTTTGCTTTCTTCTGAAGCCCTCACCTATCCTGACAACTCAACTGAGTCACAATGACATACGGCTCCAAGGAACCACAGACTGTCAGAATGGAACACTCCTAGAAAGAACTCGGGCTGGCTGTGGCTGAACTAAGCCAGCCGTCCCATCTATTCTGCCACTGGGAGCCTTCTGCAGCCTTAATGTAGCAGCCCCTTTACAGAATAACTAAGCTACCTGCAACTTCTGGAGGGAGGACTCAGTTTCCCCAAACCGAGCTATTTGCATTTGGACTTCCTTTTCCCCTTCCTTTAGTTATGAATCAGGCCCAAAGGTGGATCGATGAGATTGAGGCAACGTGTGGGTGGGGGGGGGGGGGGGGGGGGAGAGCAGACACGAGATGCACTGAGGATCCATATCCCAGGCCTCCAAATTCCTCTGTTTTGCAGCAAGAAGGAGAAATCTTTTTGCCTGCACACTTTCTGCATTAGACAGGCAAGCGGCAACGTAGAGAGAATCGGTTCTCACATTTGAAACAGCACAAATATCTCTGGGAGCTTGTTGAAAATTCAAATTCTACCATGTAGCTACAGAAAACTCTGGAAGGACACACAAGCCCCTGGCTAGCTGTGTGTATGTGTGTTGGGCGAGACGGCAGGGAAGGGAACCGAGCAGATGGTAACAACAATAAAAGACTTTCACCATCTTTTAATTTTGGAACCGCATGAATGTAAAACCATTAAAAAAAAAAAAAAAAAAGAATTTGCAAAGCATGAAATGCAGATTCCCCAGCCCCGCAGAGATCCTGACTGGCAAGCACCCCCAGGTGATGCTCAAAGGAGGTGAACTAGAGTGGAAAAAACTTCTCCCACCTTCAGCATCGTCAGTAAAATTAAACCTGAGCGTTGTAATCCATACAGCGCATGTGAGATATACCAGCTGCTGTTGCCAAGCTCGAGTAATTATGGGAGCCGAGTTCATGCCCGCATAGAAGGCTTTCCGCCCTATGGACACAGAAAGAGGATCTGGAAAAAACTGAGAATACAGTGCACTATACGCGGTGTGGGGGGGGGGGGGGTCTGTTGAGCCTGGAACAGGGGTGCCCAGCTAGGTGTGATTTTGCTCCTAAGGGGACACTTGACAATGTCTGGAGACACTTTTGGTTGTCGCAGTTGCGGGGGGGGGGGGGGGGGGGGAGAAGGACGAGGACGAGAAGCCGCTAGCGTCTAGTGGGCAGAGGCCAGGGTGGCTGATAAACATCCAGCAATGCTCAGGTCAGCTCCCACAACAAAGCATTAACAGTGCTGAGGTCGAGGCACCCTGATCTAGAAACACCACGTGGGAGAGGAGTTTAGACGGAGAACAGAGTCGTTAAAGGAGGAGATGGGTAAAAGAACCCACCAGATCCCAGCGCAATAGAACCAGGGAGCACCCTGTGAGGCCTGACGGGGGTGATTTTAAGCCAAGCAATAGGCCAAGCTATTGGCTGGAGTGGACGGTAAGCTTATGAAATCCGTCACTCACGAGAGCTGCGGCGGCTGGTGGAAGCAAGCGGGCTCCAGAAGAAGTTGAGATAAATGCATATGCATGGCCAAGGCAGAAAAGAAGCCCGAGCTGCCTGGCGGTTCATCCCCAGCCCAGGGCCCACAAGAAGGATGGTACAAAAGCAGTGACCCCCCGGCACAGCCCACGATGACTCATTTCAGAGGCTGCCAAGGGCTACAGGACTGACACAGGCAGCCTCCCCCTGCCTCTTGCTATGTTTTCTGGAAGGAAAAAAAGAGGGAGGGAGAGAGAGAGAGAGAGAGAGAGAGGGGAACATTCTGCTTTGCAACCAATACAAGAGAGGGGCTCTTTGCCTGATGTGAACAAAAGTCTCCACCAGACGGTCAATGCCATGGAAACCAAGCTGTGCTGTAGGAATGCAGGCAGCTGACAGGGCTTCTCGAAAGGACGGCTGGGGGGGCAGGCTGAGCCTTCACCCACCCAGACTGACCCAGCCTGACACAGAGCCAGGGCTCACAGACTCTGGGGAAAAGTGGTACGATTTACTTTTTTTCAACTAGGGATGGGAGGGAGAGCTTGTCCCCTCCAAAAAAAGAAAAGGTGGAGAGCCAGCCCTTCTTCCATTCGGTCAGACACCTTCCAAGATGTTCCGTCCAGCAAATGGAAACCACACACAGGTGCACACGCGCACACGCCCGGGAAAGCCTCTGCACTCTGGTCCGGCAGGGCAGGTCCCGCTCGGTTCCCACTGCTGGTTTATCTTCACCAACCAAGAAGAGGCAGTGTGGCACAGTGGCCAGGGCAGGCTCTGCAACCCGACAGCCTGGGTCTGTATCCTGGCTCTGCTACTACGGGTGTAAAATGTTGCACTTGTCATTTAAGCACTGGTTCCTACTACCCCATCCGCAAAATGAAGCCAAAAGGCCCCCTTTGCCCCACCGCAGCGTGTCTTGGAGAAATAAATAAACATTAAAAAATTTAAGAAAAAGAGAGAGAAGTATAGGACCTCTTTCCTAGTGAGGCACAGAATTCTCTCAAAAGCCTAAGAAGGTAAAACTCTGGCAAACCCCCATCCACAGCCCTAACCCAAGCAAGACTAGGGTTCAGGTGTCTCCCTGCTGGCCTTTGCATAGCAGCATCATGGGCCTTAGGACCCCACTCGAGCTACAGTCTGGTCCTTCTACCAGTTGGGACCACGTGGTTCCCAGACCCAGGGGAAGTCTGCGGACTGAGCGAGAACATCCATGCCCCTCCCCTACACCGGACATGCACAACAGCACCCGTCAGGTGAGCCACATGCCCTCTGAGGTGCTGCTGGGCAACTGGACAGAGGGTACTTCTTCCCGCCGGGCTCACTCAGGCCCCTGCCCGCAGAGAAGGGCTGGAGGAGAGGACCATGCTTGGGACACGCAGGCCCCATGCTGCGTGCAGACAGCACGGAGCACTGATTAGCATTCGGTCAGCAAAGCCCCCATCTCAGCAGCTGCCACCCAAAGAGGCAGGGGGAAAGAACTGGAAAACTCTACCCCAGCTCATTGCAGCTTTAGAAAGAGAATAAGGAAAGATCTGCAACCTGTCCTTGCTGCCCATGGCCCTGGGCTGGCGGGAGGGGGAGGGGTGGCTGGGGATTTGAATGAGCTGCAGTCTGAACACGGCTGGCCTGGTTCTGCAGCATCAGGCCTCTCACTGGGGGCCAGGAGGAGTCGCTCGGACCGTGGAACCCAGAGCGGCTCACAGCCCAACAGGGCTGTGCCAGCAACGGGTTAACGAGCAGTCGTGTGCGGCCACGCGATCACTGTCCACCGGGATGATTGGGCCCCACAGTCTTGATAAACAAAAATGAGGCTCTCAAGCTGTGCTAAATCAAGGAATTGGATCTAAAGGAGAGTGTGTGTATACGTGTGTGTGTATGTGTGTGTGTGTACCTTAGACTGAAGCCCCGGGATGATTTGAGGTGAGCCAATAAAATTTTACAAATATCCATATATATTTAAATCTACCCCACTTGCTTGCTGCTAAAACCTGAAATTCTCCCTTTACTAAATTATTTCTTAGCTAAGGACTCCCTTCTTCCCAAGTCCTGTTTTAAAATAAAAACACTGCCAGGAAAGAAATTGATCAAATCTCTCCTTCGAGGTGAGCAGCTGGGCCTTGGTACCTCGGAGGTGAGAGGGAAGCTGGGAGTGAAGACAAATAAAAGAATTCTGGAAGGAAGATAAAGGTTTAGGACAACAAATCTGCCATTAACTTCAGCCTAGAGGTAGCTCTGTTTACAGATTTGAGGAAGCATAAAAATGGGAAAGAAAATCTTTCACACTTTTTAAATCATTAAATGATTTAATCCAAACACATCAAAAGCTCAGCAAGAAGGGAAACCCAATTTTTTGTTGACAACCTGGGTGCCAATATCAGAAAGCCCTCTTTTTTTTTTTTTTTAATTTTTTTAACGTTTATTTATTTTTGAAAGAGAGAGACAGAAAACGAGCAGGGGAGGGGCAGAGAGAGAGGGAGACACAGAATCCAAAAGCAGGCTCCAGGCTCTGAGCTGTCGGCACAGAGCCCATCGTGGGGCTTGAAACCACAAACCATGAAATCGCGACCTGAGCCGAAGTCAAATGCTTCACCGACTGAGCCACCTAGGCACCCCAAGCCCTCTTTTTTTTTTTTTATGTTTATTTATTTATTTTGAGAGAGAGAGAGAGAGACCGTGAGTGGGAGAGGGACAGAGAGGAAGAGAGAGAATCTCAAGCGGCACATTCCAAACAGATAATTATCACTAATAAATGTGCCAGCTAAACATTGGAAAGAGGCTCTTGGTGGATGAAACAGAAATAAGGCAGAATTCAAACTCGACTCCACCACCCGTTCATTTCCCTTGAGGTCCTAAGCATCACTGGTGGAGAAAAGAGTGAGCCTCAAAGGCTGATAGGTCAGGACCCACTGCGGTTCTGTACTTTTCAGTTATTAGCTGTTTGCCTCTCGGTGTTTCCTTGCCTGTCAGACCAGGCCAGCGGTTTTCAAAGTGGGTTCCCTGGCGCTCTGGGATCCTGAGATTTCTCTGGGGATGGGGAAGGCCCAAGAGCAAAGCTAACACTACCCACCATATATCCAGCTTCGACCAGAACATCCCTTCTGTCTGTTTCATTTATCAGGGTCCCACACAAGCTCAACTTGAAAGAGGGATTCTGCGACTGAAAAGAACTTTTGAAAGCTCTGGATTCCATATCCCCAGGGTCCCTTCCAAAGCTAACCCTGTATGGCTCCCTCATGCTGCCTCTTTGGGAACACTCCAGTTCAGAAAAGCCAGCTTGGCCAAGGAGCCGGGGGAGCTCGGGGGTCAGCCGTCAGCGCAGGAAGCAGACCCTACCTGTGATTCTGCCCACCGTGCCTTTCACGAAGTTGCCAGCATACCCTGCCACGTGGGCTCCGAGGCTGTAGCCGATCAAGTGAACATTCCCAAGAGAAAAATCATCCTTCTCCTGCAGAAAACCACAAAAGTGTGTGAGCGCAGCCAGTGGTCCCAAGCCCAATGGGTCACCAACCATTCAATGGCGATGAGGAAGAGCCACGGGAACCAGGGACAGAGACTTCCCAGGGCATGGCCCTCATTGCCGGCAATGAGACAAGGAAGGGACGTAGCCAGGTGAGGGGAAGGCAAAAGGACTTTGTGCCACTTTAAATGCCAAGCGCTGGGGGCAGGGTGGAGGTTATGACTAGAAACCACATACCTGGCCCTTTGGCTACGTTCCCATTCTCTCTGGCACTGCAGGAGGTGGGGGTGGCCATGTGGAAATCAAAGCCACCAGACTCACTGGAGACTAAGTGCCAGCCACAGCCTGCAGCAGCCTACTCTTTCCTCGCTTCTTAGGCCCCAGGAGCTGCTGATCTGCTCACCACAAGCCCACCCAGGACCCCAGAGCTGAAGCACCATACCCTGAGAGGGCACTTCCTGGCAGGGGTGCCGAGGTGGGACTTTGGTCCCACAGCTCAGACACCAAGCTCTACAAAACGACCTAGGCAGAAAAATGAGGTAATGCTAGAGTACCCCTGACCAGATGCTGCCAGAATTCATCAGATTCCAGGGGCAAAAGGAAAGTCAGGCTGGAATTGCCCAGATAATGGGGTCACTTTGCCAGCGCACCCTTGCCCCCAGGAAAGTCTGTGATCTCAGGCAAATCATTAACCTATAGAGAGTAAATCTAAGACCTCAAGACATATTTTCCACACTTAATATTTTAAGTGTGGCATTAGGCTGCATTTGTGGGAACCAACCCTCTCCTCATCCCTGAGGACAGCCACCCTTCAGAGGCAAGAACAGACTCCAGGAAGTTTTTCATTCCCAACCTGAGGGCATCAGCAAGTAACAACCCATAAGGCAGATATTCTTCCGGCGAATAAAAGAACAGAAAAGAATCCAGAGGTATATCAATAACTAAAAAGCTTTCCCAAAGCGCCAGCCTTCAAGTATTTCAAGCAATACTTAATTCAGTAAAAATTTGCATCCCAGAGATATTCTCAGACGCCTGAAGTTCACTGGAACACAGTCTGAACTGTGTTTTCTCAAGAAGGTTCAGGTTCAAGATCCTGCTCTTAAAAGCCCTTACCTGCAGCCAATCGAGCATCCTTGCAACACTGTGTCCCACCACCCTCGTGTTATTGACCGCGTCTGTGTAGAGCTGATGGGCCAGGGGAAGCCAGTCAACCACCACAACATTGGCTTCTTTCTCTCTCATCTGCAGGGCGGACACAAGCTTGTATAGCCAATTTTCAAACATGCCACTCATCTGCAAAGAAAAAAGGACATTTTTAAAAATTCTTCTTGTCGGTTTCAGGAATCCTGATGAATATGGAATTCAGTTCCATGACCCTCTCCCCAGCCAATTCCAGAACGTTCGCAATGGCTGCTCAGGCACCAGACATTTGTACCTGAGCAGGGCCCGCCACAGACAGGACTGCTGCATGAGTGTTTGTCTTCCATTGCTCTTTATATATATATATATATATATTTTTTTTTTTTTTTTCCCATCAGAATTTTCATAGCTGGTGTCTTAGGCTGCTACCCACTGTCCAACAGGACCATTACGAGATAAACATTGGTGGCGATACTGGCCTGAGGTTAACCTGAGTCCCTGTCACAGGCAAGCAAGAGGCCTCAAAGGCAGGTAGAAAGGGTAACCCTGGAGAATTAGCTTTTCTCTTGGAGACGCAAGGAGACGCGGTCTCCTAGGCAGATGCACAGTTAACAAATGACCCCTTCCTACAACCGATCTCTGCCATCCCTCTTGACCCCAGAGTAGGGAAGATCTGTCCCTGGAATCCCAAATTAGAACTCAGAACACATTTTCCCACAGAAACAAAGTTATAAATAGTGACTAGGTCCAGTTGTAAACCTATCCACATGTACATTATTAGATAAATAGGTTTTCTGTGCATGGCCTGGGAACCCAAACGCCATTTACAATCCTGCTTCTATGGGAAAAAGCTCTTCCAAGTTCCAGATTACAAAAGAACTTTCTGGAATGCAACCCATTTGGAAGTTGCAGGCAGTTTGTATTTGCATTTTGACAGGGGGGCTTAAAAAGGTTCAATTGCATGATTCTAATTGTAGGCTGTGGGATCAGGATGGATAGACAAGCCCCTGACCACCTCTTCAGTCACATTAGGTAGACAGGCGCCCCCACCCACAAGGCCTGACCCCAGCAGTTGGTGATAGACCTAAAGACCCAGAAAGCATGTAACGGATATGAATTTCTCATCATTAAAAGAAGGAATGTCCCCCCCTCAATTAGCCCAGGCAGAAACCTGCTCACTTAATAGTGTCATTTTCCTACAGACCATCATTATAGGAATGAATAAACCCCTCGCTGGTCAAAAGCTTCTAAAGCTGAGCGTTAAAGCCCTTTTTTGTTGAAGTTTGTCATGGGCCTTTCAATGTGAATTGCTCAGCTAGGGCGCATAAAGAGCCCCAGTGCCTTTAAACGGAGCCATCTCTATGCAAACAGGAGGGCACCATGCCAACGGTGGCCAGCGATCTGGGCCAGCTGGCTCTTCATAGACTCTCGGAGCCAGTCAAGTTGCTGCAGTTCAGCTCAGCTCTTAGGGAGGGAAGGCCCCCGCGAGGCAGTGGTTGACCAACGTAATTAAGTGTAATTAGAGGGCCCCTTAAGAGCCAGTGGAACTGGGCCGCTGCCTTCAGGAGAGCCACTTTCTGAAAGCCCGCTGCGTGCCAGCATTAAATACCACCCTGCTGGCGTCCATATAGCCCCCTCAGCGAAGTGCCCATTACATTCTTCACAGCTGTCTGAAACACAAGCAGCCCACAAGAAAAGAGAGAGAGCGAGAGACAGTAGAATCTGGAAGCACCAGCCTTCTTTTTAATTGACCAAAACAAAGGCAACCAAATCTGTGTCAAGCTGCCGAGCTCCCTCCACTGGGCTCACCGTCCATCCGTGAATGATGAAAAAGGTTTTGGCTGTCATGTTGAAGCCACAGTCTTCCAAGGGCTGGTTGTGGCCGAGGGAGAGGTAGCATCCTTCGTGTTCTGAGTCCCCAGAGGTGCGGAGGTTAAATCTCACAAGAGGTTTGGCAACAATCTGTACATTCCTGGGCGTACGGAGCTCATCTGGGGGAAAGAAACAGAGCGTGGGTGCATCTAGTAGGCTCGGGTAGTTAGAGATCTGGAGTCTAGTTCTAGTTCAATCTTGAGCACATTACCTAATCCTCTGGGTTTCAGCTTTTATACCTGCTGAATGTTTTCTCCTCATTTCCCGGAAGAGTTGCAAAGATATTATAAAGGGACATCTCAGAATTTAAGAATATTAGCCATCGGTACTAATTACTGTGACTCTGAAATAAATAGGTTCTCTTACCTTTCTTTCCTCTTCCCTACCAAAACGAGTTCTCCTTCCTATGCTCAAGTGGCTACTTTTAGAGAGTATGCATCCTCGATTCTTTTGCTGAAATGCTGGGGACCAGCCAAGTTTCAAAATTCAGCACTTTTCAGATTTTAGAAAGGCATCATGGCACATAAGCCACACAGTACATGACACCCCCAGTAGGGTCTGGGGGCATTCCCCAGTAATCAAACACACTAAAATTTCTGCAGGGAGATACGAAACTACTCACGCTCAAGGGCAGAAATCAAGTCTATCGATAGCCTCGTGTCAGTTCTGATCAGTTTTTGCTGCCACATGAGTTCAGGGCCGGTGAGGCCAAGTCTCGCTGCCAAACAAATTACCAAACAAATTTTCCAATTTTGAGAGATTCTGGATTTTGGAATTAGAGGTAAGAAGCCATCCGCTATCATACAATGGGCTTCCTCTAGCGTTGCCAGCTAGATTCCAGCACTTACTTCAAACACCTCCTGCATCAGGGCTCTTGCAGTGCTAAACATGGGCCAGACGTTCTTTTAGTTTGTTAAGTAAGTGACTGAGCCATGAGGAAATTCATAAAAGCAGCAAAATCGTAACTTTCAGTGCATACAGAGCCCTTATGCCCTTTTAACACGAAGCACTGTCATCACCACATTATTATGGACAGTCATAAAGGAACCCATCCAGCATTCTTTCAGCCATCCAGGAAACTACCTTTTGATAACAGGCTGGGAAATTAGAAAAATCAAACTCTCCTGTCACCCAGAAATCAAGGGAAAAAATACCAAATGACCAAACCAGGAGCTTCATTTATCCCAGAGTGGGTGGGCAAATGGCATCATGGAAAGAGACAGCAAAACAGTAGAGAAGGTGGTGGTGAAGAGGGCAGTGGGGAGGAAAAGAATACACCAGATGTACGAAGGGTAAGGTTCCAGAAAATGCAACTAAATATACATGAGCAGACATCGGGTTAACTGCCATTAAAGTAATGAACAAAAGCCCCAACCAGCAGAAATTTGAACCATGGACAAAAATAGTCTCCCTCCCCAGTTATCACCCAGATAGCTACTCACAGAGACCAGATGGGGAATTCTAGGAGAAAAGGAGAGAAGTCTGCTGGCTTCCTGGGACAGATTTGTGGATAAACCCACATACTGACATAAAACTTCCACCTTAGCATCCGGCCTTTTCTGACCCCAGAGTTCTCTGGCTTCATTCTTACCACTTCCAGCCTGGGGCACTTCAACCTCTGGGACTTTGTGATTATTCTTACCCATGTGCTCTCATGGCTCATTCTCTCACCTCCTTCGGTTCCTTGCTCCGTGGTCAACTTCTCAGTGAGGGAAACCAGACCACAGATTAAAACTGTGCCACCTTCTCCCCCAGCACCCTGTTCCTTCCTCCTCTGCTTCACTTTTCTCCCACCGAGTATCATTACATATCTTAATTAGTTCTGCCGTCTGTCTTCCCACCACTGAAATGCAAGCTCCGTGAGGCAGGGGTCTTCATCTGTCTTGTTCCACATCACATCCCCTGATCCTAGAACAGTGCCTGGCACTGAGCAGGCATACTTTCTCGATGGAGAGAATGGCCCACAAATATTCGGAATCACAGAACACGTGACACGGAAGGAGTGTTACCGATTTACAGGACAGGAGCTAGAGACCTGACCTACCCCAGGTCTCAGTTCCAGTTAGCATTGGAACATGTTAAGTAAAGCAAGGCTTTCCCGTTCATTCAAATTACCCCTCCCACAAGTACATAAACTGACATGGACCAGCATCGTTGGCCCAACCTCAGCAGACTAGAAGAAGGTGAAATAATGGGGTGGAGTTTGGGAGATCTCCCTTCTCCACTGCTTAGCTAATAGATTTGGCACCCAGATGGGTGATCCTACCCTCACTCCACCAGGGCAAGGCTTCCTCTGATGAAAGGAATTTGGAAGAAAAGCTAGCAGCTACAAGGAGGAAGGTGAAAAGAGGTAGGAAGAGGAAGAGCGGGGATGGGAAAGGGTGTTGGGGAGGAGGAGGCTGGCAACCTGGGGGAATCGGCCCAGCAGCTTCTGGGCACAAGTTACTCACCGAACGCTCTCCGCAAGCGCTAATCACACCAGAGCCAGCTACTACCCCTGCCGCCCAACTTTGCCAACACCTACACCCAGACTAGAAGGAAGGGCACCAAGCCACTTAGCTCTAACAACCTTCTCGCCTCGCAAAGGACACGGTTAAAGAGCAGCCGGCAGCCGACTCGGCTGGCTGGACAGCACCGATCCAGGGAATCTTATCAAGGAAGGGGGTGGGGCGAGAGGGTGAGCGCGGGCCAGCGCACACACTCGCCTGCGGCTTCTCGGATGCTTTGCTGGGGATGTGCACGCCCGGAGCGCCAAGAAACAAGTGAACTGCAAGGCTGATTGAGGAAGAGCGAATGGGCAGTGGGAAAGGAAAGCGGATTTCGCAGGCACCGGGAGGGGCTGGAAAAGCGTCGGCGAGACAGAGAGGGGGCATGGCCCGGAGAAGCTGGGGTGGGGGGCGGGTAATAAGGGTAAGTGCACGTTACCTTGCAGCCGTCCCTCCGGACCGGGGGGTGTGGGGCTTCCCGCCGCAAAGCAACAATGGACGCTCCAGAGGCAGAGCAGAGGAACGGAGTTTCGCATCCTTCCCCGCCACACCCCCTCTCCCGAAACAGGACTGAAAAGAAGAAGAAGAGGAAGAAGACCTCTCGGGGTTTCCAGCAGTCCGCGCTGGTAAGACCCGAAGTGGGCAGCCCTCTCTCGCCCAGGGAGAGAGTGGTGGCCTTAGCCAGCTGAAGGTGAAGGTGGAGGGGAAAACTTGGCTAAAGTGAGCCGTGAGGAGGGGACGGGGAGTATGAAGGGGCTTGAACTAGAGGTGCCTTCACCCGGGCCGCCCGCCCGCCGGGGAAGCCAGGACTCGCCGCTGTCACTCCTGGAGCTCCCGGCGAGGTAGTTTTTAAAGTATGGGAGTCATCTGACCCATCGCCAGATGGTGATTTGCATAATTTATTCCCGTCCCCGGACTCTGATTGGTTACACCTTCGCTGACGCCGGAACCTAGGCTCCCCAAAGTTTGAATGAAAGCGCCGCACACACCCACCGCGTGGACGCGCGCCTCGCGCCCAGCCCCGCCCGCTCTGCTGGCAGCCGAGCCCCCACCACCCCACTTCCTGCTAGTGTCCACTCTCAGACCCCAGATTCTCCTCGCCCCTGCCGCCCCAGGGGGGACATTGCCCCGAAAAGCCGCGCCCGCTGGGGACGCGATCGCCGGAGAAGGAGGGTTACCCTCTCCAAAGTGCGCCCTAAGTGAGCTTTCCGCGCCGCGAGCCAAGGGTCAGGATGGAGGAGAGTCATCTGGGCACCCTTTTGGTCCTTCTCCTCTCGAGCCCCCACCCCCACCCCCAGCGAGGCCCGCGACAGGTGCATACCGAGTGACTTGACAAGAACGCGGCAGAGCTGAGGGGCTGTGGGCTGTGGCCTGGGCTTTTCAGGATCGCACAGTCCCTTCTGGAGTCTTTGCTCCGCCACTAGCAGTAAAACTCTAGCAAAGCCCCCCCCGCCCCCCCAGCTTCTCTAAGGTTGTTCCGTCATCCGCAATACTCGGGTGTTAACAGTGCCCCAAGCTTATGGCACTCGGGGAAATAAAAAGAGATAATGGGGTACAGCGCTCAGCGCGGGGCCTGCCAAGTGACGGGGTAGGCTCTCTCTTACCTTGGGAATGCAGCGCTAGAGGGATACCAGGCGACACTCTCCAAAGGGAACAGTGAGTCAAACTTGGGGTTCTCAGACACGTGGCCATTGCCAAGTCTCGGCCGACGCACGCAACCACCTGTTGAGTGGAATTAAGCAACTTGTTCCTTCGTCATTTTTTCCCTCCAGTCCTTCCCTTTATTGATTCCGGGTCCCTGTTCCTCCCTCCTGCGCTGGCTCCGGCTCCCTGCCCGAAGCGACCTCGGGACTACGAGCGGAGAGCGCCCGAGACCTTGGCCGTGAGTCTGCGTCTGGCGCGCGCTGGGGCACCCGCGGCACCAACCTCCCCTGGGGACGCAGAGCTGCGAGAGGAGGTGGCAAGAGGGGCCGCGGGGCGGGGCTGCGCTCCGCGGTCCCAGCGGGTCCAGCCAGCCAAAGCTGGTTCGGCAAGACTGCACCTTTGACCTCTAGTAACCCCACCATCGCAGGGAACCGGTCCCACCCCCGCCTGGGGAGGAAAAGCGCCCGGGCAGCTTCGCGCCCCTTTCTCCCTGGTGTTGGGGCCCCAGCCGAGGAGATCAGAGTGGGGAAACCAGTCCCGAGGAGCAGGTATTGTTCCGGCCTATCGTTGTTACTTTTGTTACTCCAGCCGCCAACGGAGCAAGCTTTGTCCTTCCCGTGTGCCGCGATTCATTAACAAGAAGTCGACTGGCTTTATTTTTCAGTAAAAACCCCGTGCACTTTATGGGATGGTAAATGGTACCCTTAGATATGTTGCTTCCGTTCCCCTCCAGCTCTCCTCCGTTGGTGAACAATGCAGACATAAGTCAGGTATTACTTACACATGAGGGCAGGCCCCCAGTAAGTCATGGGGGCAGGCTGCAGATTTGAAGGACATTTGACAACTAGGTCTCTCTCTCTCCTCTGCTCTCTGTTTCTTTTGGGCGGTTGACCTCTAACATATGAGCTCTTGGGAACCCTGTCTCCATCTGTCATGCCTCAGGGATGAGGCAATGGGTAACCTGTGAGCCAAAAATCCCCTTCTCTGTTCTGGGTTGCTCAAAGCCATAGTCCCTAGGACTTTAACCGGACAGTGTGGAGGATGTGTCTTGGGAATCTTTGCTACATGTAGATCCCCTAGGGGAATTAGGTATTCCTGCAAAGTTGGTTATCCTACCTGGAAAGGGGGAGAAAGAAAGAAAGAAAGAAAGAAAGAAAGAAAGAAAGAAAGAAAGAAAGAAAAAGAAAAAGGGAGGGAAGGGAAGGGAAGGAAGAAAAAACAGATTCAACAAAGCCCATATCCATTTTTTTAAACTGCCAAGGCTATTAAACCACTTAAGTTTTATTGCTGGTTGGTTAGAGTGCCCTCCTGTGTCTCTATAATAAAATCTAATGTGATAACTGTCAAAAGACATAACGAAATTACAATCACAGCATCAGAGTAATGTGTAACATCAACTGTTTGTTATGCTTCATACTTTCCAGAAGAACCACGAGATCTGGGGAGCCTCCTGTGTGGAGGAAGTCTGTCTGAGGAGTTTCAACGGAAAATTCTGGGTGTGTATTGCAGTCAAAATTTCAAGGTTTCAAGCTATGCTAGTGAAGGATTCTGGTCACTCTTTTTGGCTACCAACATGTGAAGGCCCCTTTCCGTGTTAGAGGAATGAATTCCCCTCTTAGGAGACCTCTCCTGCTTCCCTTGTTGTTAGAGTTCTCACTTTAAATTCCGTCAGTCGAACTCTGCACTGGGAGCCAGTGAGGCTAGAAGCATGTAGCCCCTCTCAGTGGGGCAGCAGCTCTGGCAGGCAGCTCTGTTTCTCTGGCACGGCAGTGGGAAGTGGGATTTAGGCACTGCCTGTGCAACAGAGGAGATGGCTTAATCACCACATGTAAATTGAGCAGCTATTACAGGTAAAGCACTGAGCAGAGCACCCCCAAGGAACGTTCACGAGGCCATCCTGGCTCTCACGAACACAAGGCAGAAAGTTAGAAGTGGCAACAGCTTGCTGCGGAGGGGTTACCAGACATCCAGTGCTGTCCGACAGACATATAACACAAGCCACGTGTCTTAATCACCTCAGGTTACGGTAGCAAAATACCGTAGACTGGATGGCTCGCACAACAGAAATTTATTTTCTCACTTCTGGAAGCTAGAAGTCTGAGATCAGGATGCCAGCATGGCTAGGTTCTGATGAAAACCCTCTTTTTGGCTTATAGATAGTCATCTTCTCACTATGCCCTCACATGGGAGGGAGAAAGAGAGAGAGAGAGAGAGAGAGAAAGCTAGCTCCCTGGTCTCTTCTCATAAGGGCACTAATTCCCATCGTTAGGGCCCCAACCTCCTGACCCCATCTAAACCTAATTATCTTTCAAAGGCCCCATCTCTAAATACCATCATACTGGGGGTCAGGGCTCCAACATATGAATTCGGGTGGGGGGACACAATTCTTTCCGTAGCCCCACATGTATAATTTTGCATTTTCTAATAGCAACACAAAAAGATAAAAAGAAACTTGTGAAATTAATTTAAATAATATATTTTTGTGGCACCTGGGTGGCTCAGTCGGTGAAGCATCTGACTCTTGATTTGGGCTCAGGTCAGGATCTTGTGGTTGTGAGATCGAGCCCCATGTCAGGCTCTGAGCTGGCTGTGGAGCCTGCTTGGGATTTTCTCTCTCTCTCTCTCTCTCCCTCTCTCAAAATAAATAAATACACTTTTTAAAAATAATATATTTTGTGGAACACAATAGGTCTAAAATGGTATTTCAACATGTCATCAATATAGAAGAGTATTAATGAGATGTCTTACGTTCTTGTTCTTGTACTGTATACTTACAACGCATGTCAAATCAGACCAGCCACATTTCAAGTGCTCAGTAACCACACGTAACTGGTGGCTACCAAGTTGGACGGCAGAAATCTAGTGTTAAAACTAAGACAGATCTTAGAGATCATTCAGTAGAACTATCTCGCTTTACAAATAATGAAAGCAAGACCCAGCCAAAATAACCGACATGCTCAGAATCACACAGCTGGTAAAAAGGCAGAGATGAGACACAAACCCAGGTTTCTGATTCCAAAATCAGTGCTTTTCTTGTGTCCTCTCTCTGTTTGAGGACAGAAACGATGAGCTGAGAGGACCCAACTTAGTGGAAATCCTGGAATAAAGGTAAATCACTGGTTCCAAGAAAGAAAAGAAAAGAAAAAAAAGAGTACAAGCTTGACCCCTTCGAATATTTATTAAACATCTGTCACATGTCCAGCATTATGCTTAATGCTATAAGAAACTCAAAAAAGAAGTGGAAACTATAATTAAATGCACAGCTTACTCAAACTACACATTATACATTCAAAGAAGAAAAAAATATAAGTGAATCCAAGCTATTGGGAAAAGTATTGGGGGGGAAGCAGGACTTGACAAGCCATTAAAGAATGGAAAAGCCTTATGTCTCAACTCTTGGCTGGCACTGGGATCCTCTAAGTTATTTACTACTTACAATTTTTGGCAAAGGAGTGCAAACCTCCTTCAAGGGAGGAGCATCCGTCTGCTTACTGTCTCTTACTTCTGACCGACTAGCAGGAATTAAAGTAAACTGGCTCTCCCTTTGACAAACTCAAAAGCCTGAGGTCTTCAGCTACTGAACTTCATATCAATCAACAGCAGCGTTTCTCCCAAAAGGAAAGACTGGAACAGCATTTCCCAGTGTGTGGGCCAGAAATGGTAACAGGTGCTACACGGAATAAAATGGGAACGCTGAGTAAAAAACAAGCTATAACAGGCATCCTCCCTGCAGAACTTCCAAGGACCTTCAATATGCTTTAACCCTGCAGTGGCTTCAAGTTCAAAATTAAGATCCTTCACATGGCCTACAACCCTCTCCATGGACTGCCCTGGGGAATGGCACCACCCCAGCTCCCACCACCCTCCTCTTCTCTCTCTCCCTTCCTGCCCCATGGGCCTTCTCTTCAGTTCCTCTGTCTGCTCTAATAAAATACCCATGAGCTATCTGTGACTTTTGAGCCCTTGAAATGGGACCAGTCTCAACAAAGATATGCTGTGAGTATGGAAGACATACCGCATTGCAAAGACTTAGAACAAAAAAGTAAATAAAATACTGCATTCAGGGGCGCCTGGGTGGCTCAGTCGGTTAAGCATCTGACTTCGGCTCAGGTCATGATCTCACAGTGCATGGGTTCGAGCCCCACGTCAGGCTCTGCGCTGACAGCTCAGAGCCTGGAGCCCGCTTCGGATTCTGTGTCTCCCTCTCTCTCTGCCCCTCCCCTGCTCATGCTCTGTCTCTCTCTGTCTCAAAAATAATAAACCTTAAAAAAATTTTTTATGAAAAAATAAAAAAGAATACTGCATTCATAATTGTTTATGTTGATTACTGAAATGACAATATTTTGGATATATTGAGTTAGGCAAAATACATCATTAAAATTAATTTCATATTTTTATGTTTTTGTAACATGGCTGCCATAATGTGAAAATTTTTGATTACATATATGGCTCACATTATATTTCTATTGGATATTCTAAAGCGTCAAGATTTGGCCTTTGACCCTGGTTAATGTTAACTCTTATCAAACTTCAGATATCCATTTGTGTTTTCTTCTTTTAGAGACACTTTCCCTGGCCCCTGGCCTACGTTTTCTATAAGCTTAGACCTTTATTTTATAGAACTTACCTGGCTCTGTAATTAGACATTATTTGTTTGGCTATTTGATTAATGTCCATCTCCCTGTTAGTGTATAAGCTCCATGAAAGCAGCTTCTATATTTGATTTTGGTGTTTTGTTTTGTTTTTTCTCCTGGAGCCCAGCATAAATCCTGGCACATAGAAAGAACTTGTGAAATATCTGTTGAATGATTAATTCCATAAATAAAGTATATGATGAATTTCCAAGAGGGGGACAGAGTATCTGGCTTTTGCTAATTTGATTTGACCACAGAAACCTCACCCCATGAAAAGTTTAGTGAAGGCTCAGAATTCCCCAAAAAGATAGTCTGGAGAGCGCTGTGTTAGGAATTGTAACTACAGAGGAAATTAACTGAGCCTCAGTTTTAATCTCCATTTGTAGTATGACCTCAGCTCTCCCATATGCTGAAGGTAGCTATGGGTAGGCTTGTCTGGATTTGTTTATTTGTTTGTTTCCCTTCCTCTGCAAACCACAACCTCAGCACCTCGGATTCTTTTACTTAGAAGACACCTAGAGGGAGCTAAGTAATTCTCCTTAATAAAGAGATGTTCTTGCAAATCCGTATTTGTGGTTTACACATGGTTGTTTTCCTCCTGCATATATACAGGCATTGAACAGGTCAAATACTGGGTTTAACGAGGGGGTCGGATGGCTTAAGGAATTTACGTGAGAAACTAGTCAGGCCAGGCCCATTACTTTGGGAAGAGACCGTGTGCAGTGCTGGGCTACATTATCAGGATGAGACCCAGGGAAAGGATAGTAAGCCCCATTCACACCCTCTACCCCCCACAAAACCAGAGTGGTTCGGCTCAGAGTGCCATTGAATTCACTGTTAGTAATCTTCTCCAACTAGCCCTACATATAAAAACTCAATAACCACTGTGATCCCAGCCAAGAACTTCAGGGTCCTGAGCAGGCCTGGGGGTCACACCTCCCACAGAGAGGACAAAAAGACAGCACCCAACTCCGTGCAGAGGGAGCCCAGCTGAGCAAACCGTGCAGGCCCTGCGAGGACTCTTTCTCTCGCCCGTCACGTCCACACAACAGAACAGGCAAAGGAAAGGCTGAGGCAGAGGGGCTCGTTGTCAAACTGAGAAGCACGGATAAAGGCTCAAATGACAGCCTGGAAGACTAGATCACCAAATTAAGTCCATTCTGAAATGCTCTGGCATTTCCAAAGCTCTGTAAAAAGAAAAAAATTTAACCTGATTCAAAAAGGTCCATCTTCTAGCAAAATCTGTTACAAAGAACTGACCCCAGAATATCTAGAGACCCAATAACCACAAGAGAAGATTGATAGTGACCAACAATTCTATCCTTACAACCCCCAGAGTGCCAGATGTATATGGTTCCCCAGATAAATTCCCTTAAACTACCAAACGTTCAGTTAAATCCAATTTTTCACATATTCCTATATCTACACCTACATAGCAGATAATAGCTGGGAAAAAAGACACATGAGCTTGCTAAGTTAAAGTAACCACCACTAACCTCATGTGGTCTTTGAAGTTTGCCTAGCAACCAACTTAAATTCCCTTAGACAATTTCCTCTTTCTACTCCTTCTCTTAGACAACTCTCTCCCATCTTGTCCTCTGCCCTCAGACCTCCAATGTCTCCCCCATCCATCATCCTGATGATCTGACTTCCCGTTTCGCTGAGAAAATAAAGTCAATCAGAAGAGAACACCCACAAACCTCTACCATCACACCCATCCATCTGTTCACATCTGTCCCCATGTCCTCAGCCCGCCTCCTGTTGCTAAGGATGAACAACACTCTACTACTGTCTAAGCACCCCCCCCTCCGCCCGGGGAACCCCAGTTAAACACCAGATTCCATCCCCTCTCACCCACACGAGGACATCACCCCAACAATCCCCCTCTCTATTGATTGTTTCCATTGATCATCAGCACACAAACACGAGTTACAATGTCTCCATCTTAAAAAAATTGCATTGACTCTACCTCCTTCTGTCTCAAGACTCAACTTCTCAGATGCTCTTTACAGCAAAATTCCTTTAAAGAGTCCCTAATCCCTGATTCCAATCCCTCTCCTCCCATCCCACTTGGACTCCACCACCTTTCCACAATCTCTCTCATCAAGGTCACCAGTGGCTTCCACACAGCCAGGTCAATCCCCAGCCCTCGTCTTACCCCCATCACGGCCACTCCCTCAGCCTTGGAAACTCATCTGGCTTATAAATCCTCCTTGTTCACTGGTCCCTCCTCCTCAGTCTCTTTGCTGACTGACTTCTCATTGTTGGCATAGCTAGAGCACCCTAGGGCTCCATCTATGGAGCTCTTATGTTCCTTTATCTAAAATCACTCCCTCAATAATCTCACCTATTTTCACGCCTTCAAAGATATCTGTATGTGATTCTCAAACATATAGAGATATATACAGATGTATAGATATGATAGAGAGAGAGAGATAAAGACAGAGATAGAGATATATAACCTCCAGCCTGAACCTCTTCCCTGAACTCTAGACTTGTTCATGACCTTAGATGTCTTAAAGCCATCTCAAACAAACTATGTTTAAAACTGAATCCCTGATCTTTCCCCCCAAAACTACTCCTGCCTCAGTCATCTTTCCAATTTCAATAAATGGCAAACTAATCCTGTCAGTCACTCAAGCCAAAAATGGGAGTTGACTTTGACTTCTCCCTTTTTTTTATCGTCTCACATCCAACATTCAACGGTTCCTGGTGGCTTCCCCTTCAATGCTCATCCAGAATCTGACCACCATTTAACACCTCCATTGCCCCCACTATCATCTGTCACCTGAAATAAACCATCTGAAATACCTTCCAGTGGCTCCCCAATTCCTTTGTAGTAAAGATGAGTCCTTCTAATAAAGGGCCAGGCTCTGCAAGGCCTCCCCTGTACCTCTCTGACATTAATTCACCCTACTTTCCACCTGACTCAACCCCCTCCTCATTCTGGCCTTCTTATTGTTCTCTGAACACACCATCCATGTTCCATCTTGGAGCTTTCACCTTTGCTGTTCCTTCTACTGATTCCCCAGGTATTTACAGGGCTCACTCCCTCCCTGCCTTCAGATCTGTGCTCCCATGTCTTCATGAGGCTTTCCTGATGACCCAGTTGAAAGTTGTAATACCCCCCCACACACTGACATTCCCTATCTCCCTCTCCTGCTTTATTTTTCTCCCTAACACTTGCCACCATCTGGCATGTGATGTATCTTAACTTCTTATTTGTTTACAGTCCGCCTTTCCCTGCTAAGATGAAAGGGATTTTTGTGTATGTTGGTCATTGCTGTATCTCCAGAACCAGGACTTAATAAATACTTGTTGAATAAGTGCCTGAATAAAATCTGTAACTAAACTTTTTCAGAGCTTCAAAATAAAAGAAGAAAAGCATCGAAATCCTTTCTACAAAATCAGAATAACACTGATACCAAAATCTGACAAAGATTGAAATGCAGAAAGAAAAAAGGAAAGAAAAAAAACTATAAGCCATCTCATTTCAAATGTTTTAAGTAAAATATGAGGAAAAGAATCTTTAAGAAGGATATAAACACAGAAGATAAATGAAAAACATAGTAAGCTTGACTACACAAAAACTTTTAAAACTTTTTTACTGCAGGAAAAAACACTTCAGGGGCACCTGGCTGGCTTATTTGGTAGAGCACACAACTCTTGATCTCAGGGTTGTTAAGTTCAAGCCCCACGTTAGGTGTCGAGATTATTTTAAAAGAATAAAATATTTTTTAAAAGTTTTAAATGCAGTTAGAAGACAATTTTGGACTGAGTTCCATAATATTTGTTTACATATAAGAACCCATTTCTAAATTTTGAAAGAATTTAAAAAAAAAAGAATCCAGGGGTGCCTGGCTGGTTCAGTCAGAAGAAGCATGTGACTCTTGATCTCAGGGTTGTGAGTCTGACCCACACGTTGGGTGCTGAGATTAGTTGAATAAATAAATAAACTTTAAAAAAAATACAATATGTCACCTTGCGCAAATCAGAGAAAGGACTCCCTTCCTCAAAATATTTTACCTCCACTTTTCTGAAAAAGACCACACCATGCTAATTTTGTAGGACCAGACACTTCACTGCTATCTGCCAGAAAAATGGCATAATATTGAAATCTATGATCTCTGTGATGTGAATAGCAACCCCCTAGGTTGGAGAGTATACAACCCACACAGCCATCGACACCCCCTATATTCTAGACTTAGGTAATGGTAAATAGTATTTTTCACTTTCATGAACATCCACTAAAATTAAAACATGGCGTTGGATGCCAGTAAATTCTTTTTTTTTTTTTTCCTGCAGGATGAAAAGCATTCTTGCCCCCTCCCCAAATTCCAGTAATCAGTAATACCCTCTAATCATTGGAACAATCATAAACACTCTTAGGCTTTTCCAAAATGCCCCCAGGAAATAGCACCCCACCCCCACCCCGCCCTTTGAGAACCAAGAACCAGTGGTGTAGATTGGTTGGAAGGGGTGGAGGAAGATTTTAACTCTTTATTTCATACTTTTCTATACGGCTTGAATTTTTCACTGTGTGCATGCATAAGAAAATGAATAAAGTATGAAAATATAAATTAATTAAATTAGTACACGGAAGAGCTAAATATTAGAGATAGAGGAATGATTCCAAGGAAGACACATAATATTGATCCCAGTACCTAATAGTTAACAGAGGTCTGAAGTCTACCACCCTCTCAGCAGTAACTGGTTTAGAGAGCCTGGTCCAGAAAGCCAAGAGCTTGACTCTGCCCCTAGGAAAACCCAAAATCAACAACCACCCTCACAGTGTGTTGCATCTCAAACCGGACAGATGGCATTATCTAGTGCAATAGTGTTCGAGCTCTTTGTAGATGGCAGAGCTCCTAAAGGTCATGATGCTTTTTGCCGAAGAGGGTTAAATGTTAAAATATTCCATTCTATCACAGAAACTATGATCTCACATAAACCATTTATTTAGCTCATCTGGGTTGTTTTAAAATGTCAGTTTAATGAAATTTGCAAACTACAAAACGCAGTGTGAAAATACAGATGGAACACCAGCTGTCTCGGCATTATTGGCCAGTCCTGGGTTTTCCGTTACTACCCCTTTGTTACTTGTTGGTGTTCTTTTCTCTGTTAAAGGCACACAGTACTAGAAAGCACAAATAGTTTAAGAAAGATGATGGCTTTTCTGTAAGCCTAAAACTAGTTCAAAATAAAACTTTTTTTTTTTTTTGCATGATAAAATCCAAATAAGGTTTGCAGTTAGGCTGGGAGTATTGTGCCCACGTCGGGGCCCTTGTTTTGACCATTCCACAGTGGTTATGTAGGGTGTCAACATTAGGGGGAACTGGGTAAGGGAGAAGGAGCTCTCTGTACGATTGTTGCAACTTGTAAGGCAAAAATTAGTTCAAAACAAAGTTTAAAATTTTATTTTACAAAATAGGAATACACAGCGCTGATGCAAAATTACAAAAAAAATCCAAGGTTAAAAAAATTTTTGGGAGATGTACAACATAGTGACTATAGTTGGCGTAGTGCATATTTGAAATTGCGGTGTAGATCTTGAAAGTTCTCATCACAAGAGAAAAACATTTTATGTGTGGTGATGGATGTGAACCAGACTTATTGTGCTGGTTATTTTGAAATATATACTGATATCAACTCATTTTGCTATATTCCTGAAATAAGTATAATACCTCCATTTTTTTTTAAGTTATGGGAGAAAACTACGGGAGAATATTATTGATGTTAATATTTTTCTGCAAATTAGGGAAAAGCAGTTATTCCATTTTAGTTAAGAGTGTTTTTATCTCTTCTTGAAACTCACCAGAAGGAGCACAGTTTGGAAAACACAGGTGGCAGAGGCATTGGAGGGAGCAGAGGAAGGGACAGTGGGGTGAGGGGGTAGTGACCCGGAGAATCCAACCTGGTTTTGCTCTGATTCAATCAGCATAACCCCTTCGTTTCCTCACTTGTAAAATGAGGAGGTAAACCAGATCTTTCTTACCTGAGAAGCCTAGGCACGTTTATGTTGAAAAGTCCCTCAAGATGTTTATTCTATTCATCCTTAAAAATCTAAGTCAGAGGTCTCCAGAGGCAAGAGAAATAAAAGCAAAAATGAACTATTGGGATCTCACCAAGATAAAAAGCTTCTGCCCTTTGCACTGCAAAGGAAACAATCAATAAAACTAAAAGGCAACCGATGGAATGGGAGAAGATATTTGCAAATGACATATCGGATAAAGGGTTAGTATCCAAAATCTATAAAGAACTTACCAAACTCAGCACCTAAAAAAACAAATAATCCGGAAGAAATGGGCAGAAGATATGAATAGACACTTTTCCAAAGAAGACATCCAGATGGCCAACCGACACATGAAACGATGCTTAACATCTCTCATCATCAGGGAAATACAAATCAAAAACCACAATGAGATACCACCTCACACTGGTCAGAATGGCTAAAATGAACAACTGAGGAAACAACAGATGCTGGCGAGGATGTGGAGAAAGGGGAACCCTTTTGCACTGTTGGTAGGAATGCTTCCTGGTGCAGCCGCTCTGGAAAACAGTGTGGAGGTTCCTCAAAAAATTAAAAATAGAACTGACGACCCTACAACCCAGCAATTGTACTACTAGGAATTTATTCAAAGGATACAAAAATGCTGACTTGAAGGGGCACATGCACCCCAGTATCTACAGCAGTGCTATCAACAATAACCAAATTATGAAAAGATCCCAAATGTCCATCAAGAGATGAATGGATTAAGAAGATGTGGTATATATGCACAACGGAATAGTATTTGGCAAGGAAAATGAATGAAATCTTGCCATCTGCAACAACATGGATGGAACTGAAGGGTATTATGCTAAGCAAAATAAGTCAGTCAGAGAAAGACAGATATATGATTTCACTCATACGTGGAATTTGAAAAACTCAACAGATGAACAAAGGGGAAGAGAAGGAAAAATAAGATAAAAACAGAGAGGGAGGTAAGCAAGAGATTCCTAAATACAGAGAAGAAACTGAGGGTTGCCGGAAGGGGGAGTGGGAAGGTGAAATGGGTGACAGGCATTAAGGAGGGCACTTTTGGGGATCACCACTGGGTGTCCTATGTAAGAGATGAATCGCTAGGTTCTACTCCTGAAGACCAGACTACACTGCATGTTAACTAACTTGAATACAAACTTTTAAAAAATCTAAGTCAGAAATCACCTCTTCCATGAAGCCTTCCTTGCCAGGAAAAGGCCAACTAGAATTCTGGAGATGTTCCGAGATGCAGTAAATCTACCTTATAAACCGAAAGGAGCTGACTGGCTCAAGGGTAGACTGTAATGAATACCACGGTGCTTCACCCAAATACCCTTCAGGTGTAAGGCGTGCGCCCTCCCGGCCGATGGAAGTGTGGGCTGCTGACAACTCACAGCAGAGTTCTTCCCGGGAAGTGCTCTTGGTTTAAGGGAATTGCCTGCCCAAAGTCACTCTCCCATCCCCCACTGTAACCTACATATGCTGTCCGGTAGACCGGGTGGGGGTGGACCGGGTGGCGCAAAGGCCAGGTTTCGTTGCCTGCCTCAACTTCACAGGACGCTGCTGGATGACTGGGGCCTCTGTAGCATCACAGTTCGCCACCTTCCTCTGCCCACTTCCGCTGCCTCGTTCCCTCCCTGATAGGACCCCGGGAACGTTCCCCTAAGAAACCACCTACACACGAAACGCTGCTTCAAGTCCATTCTCTGGGGAATCCATCCCAAGACAATCACACGCGCCAATACCTTGGAATTACCCAACCCACTTTAAGAAATCTGTCCTTCATTCTTTGTGTACAAAGTCACACACACACAGAATAACTTATTGCAAATAGCAACACATTGTAAACAATGTCCATGGACAGGGAACTAGGCAAATGAGAATACTTATACGTACATGTTTATACAACCACAGAATATTTCTGGAAGGATTTAGAAGAAACTAGAAACATTAGTTTCCTCTGGAGAGAGCATTCGGGTGAGCGGGGAGAGGGGGTTTGTTTGTTTGTTTGTTTGTTTTTTTACTCCATAGCTTTTTGGAACCTTTTGAATTTTGAACTGTATGAATACATAATCTATTCAAAGCTAAACTGACGCAAGTAGAGCAAAATAAAATAAGTGTTGCGAACCTAAAGGAGGCCTCTGGGCTTGGAGAACAGTAGCTGTGGATGGTTCTCGGGAAGAGGCTTCAACAGAGTGACCGAAGCAGTACATTTCAGGGGGTGCTGGGAGGAGAGGAGTGGAGAGAGGAAAGGGAGGCCCCCCTTTCTAGATGTCCAGGACAGCAGGCAGCAGACGTTTCCTCTGGACCCCCCACCCCGTCCTTCGTGCCCTCAGTCAAACAAAGCCCCTTCGGGGGCTGGCCAGCAGCCCGTGAGGTTGCCCAGACCCCCAAATTCGCCCATCCAGGAACAAGCGTGGCCAAACTTCTCTCAGCGTTTGAACTGAAGTATGTAGAAGCCAAAGAGCCAAGCCAGAACGATGCACAGAGAGAGGCTGTCAGACAGAGGGATCATGGCCCACGAAGCGAGCCAAAGCCAGGTAGGAGGTGGGGACAAGACACGCAGAGCAGCAGGTGAGGAACTTTCGCCGGAGGGTAAACGCAAGAGCCAGAGCGAGAAGGTAGCTGCGTCCCAACAACGGTGATTGCACAAAGCTAGGGCCGAGATCCACGAACTGCCGCTCTTGAGGCCGCCAGCCCTGCCTTAGACAAGGGGGTCACAAGGTGTGGTCCTCAGACCCATAGCATCAGCATCACCTGGGGATTTGCTCAACATGCAGATTCTCTGGCCCTTCCCTAGTCTGACTGAAAACGCTGGAGGTGGCCCAGCCATCTGTGCCTTAACAAGCCCGCCAGGTGATTCTGATGCACTTGAGAACCACTGGCACCTTAGACCCCGATGCCCAGAGGTACCAGGACTCCTGTGTATGGATCCCTGGCTGTGAGTGTCTTTATCACCAACCCCACTGCTAAAGCCAGCATGAGCTCTCTAGCAGAAGATCTTGTTTCCCGCATCAAAAGAGCCTCGTATAGCCTTACCCCACTGGGCAAGTGAACTCCAACACTTACGACACTTATGTGAAGCTTCGGCTCAAGGGCCACCTCCTCCAAGAAGCTTTCCCAGCAGATCTCTCGCTGTCCAGGCTAGGCCTCCCCAAAACCTCTAGCTGAACACTTATGACTCGGTCCCATAACCAGGGATTTATTAGTTCACTTCCCACTGGGATGGGACTATGTCCTCACTGTATCTCCAGCGCTGGAAATGCAATTAATATTAGCTATTAACAGCTATTATTATTAAGCACTCAATAAATGAATATAATACATATATATTGAGTGATTACAGAGTTCCATAAATCACCACGGCTTCCTTAAACAGCGCTTAACTCTTCTCTGGTGAGCCTGCTGAGCCAAGCGATAATTGTTACTAACCGGCTGTGACAGCTCCTGAGCTGAATTAACCCTTTGTTTCTGTGCAGGGAATTCCAAGTAGTCAAGCAGATAATCACGGACAGGAGTAGCAGAAGAAGGCCACAAGACATGCCCAGCCAGTAGGGCCTGTCTTTGAGGTGCAGGTAAAAGGTGCCTTCACTCAAGGATTCTGCCTAACAGGGAGGCAGACCCACAATAGACCCTTAGAACACAAAGGATAAGTTTTACAAGGATGACACAATAATAAGATAATAAAGGGAAAGGCAGGGGAGGGGGGGACAAGAAAATACTTAGTATACATGCATAATATATAACTAAGTTAGCCAAAACCGTGAGTGGATAAATCAGAGAAAATACGCATAGCTGCTATGACCCTCATTTCTATAACAGGTCACAAGGCTGCAGTTGATATTTGTGACTTTCTTCTTCCGCTGCCCATTCCATGTTCCATTTGCCCTGGTGTGGTGAGCCAAACCTTCAATTCCTGAATGGTCTGAAACCCGAGTGAGCTTGTCTTTTTTTGTCTTTTTTTTTTAGGTGGTATACTTTTACGTTAGCTTCTATTATAGGACATGGAAGTACCAAGAGGTACTCAGAGAATGCCCAGGGTCCAGACAGGGTCGTCTTTGCCCCAGTTGCATGACAGCAACCAAATTTCCCAGGTCATGAGGATCAATCCCTCTGGCCACGAGGTGCACTCACCTTTCAATTCTATGGAACCGATATGGTGTCTCCCAGTGCAATCATTCCTCTCTTGGGAACTAAGACCTCCAAACCAACAGAGTCCAGAGTTGCAGGAACAGCAGGCAAAAATTCTATGAATCGGTGAAGTGTAATAATTAACGGAGCCACTCCCTGTCTTTCCCTCGATTCCTAGACCCGTATGCTCTGCCCGTGGGAAAAGTAGCACCATATTCACCAATTCAAAGCGTATACCACATCCTGTAAGCCAAAACCTCAGCTTTCCAGCTTGTTCCTCCAACTGGCATGGTATCTACGTGTTCTATTCCACAACTCGGGCCAAATGGGGCACATGGTAAGAACAGTGATCTCCATGGGCTTGAGCCCACTGCTACTTTTTTTCCCCCGGAAATGAAATGAAATGAGCTCCTTGGTCGCAAGCAATGTTGTGTGGTATACACTTCAGTGTAGAAGGCATTCCCTAAATCCACAGATGGTGCTGGTGCTGTGTGTCACAACTGGAGAAGGCAAATCACATTCAGAATACTACCTATTCCCGTTATAACAAAATATTGCTCCTTTCCTAATGAAAGGGACCCAATGTCATCAACTTGCCACCGGGTGGCTTCATAACCCCACCCACCACCCTCCAGGGAAAACTGCTGCACTGGGGGCTTAGCAGGGGTGCCTGCTATTAGCAGATTAGACTCTCAGCAAGAGGGGACCCATGTTTGTTTTGGTGAAGGGAAGACCTTCTCAGAAGTCTGAGCATCAACTAATCAGGGCCTGCCCTCTCATTATGAGGCCCCAGAAGGAGCTAGGAGGCCCCTCCTTCTCAGAAATTTCCGTGGAGCTCGTCCTCCAATACTCTAATTCTGATGCCCCCAATCTCTTCTTCTTGTCCCCATCTCCCTCCCCAGGGATGATAGCTGCTTTCTTACTTCTGTGTTGTAGTTTTGTTCTTTTGGCCAATGGGAAGCGAACGGTGGGAGGAAGGAAGAAGCCTGGGTGTTCATCCCCCTCCCTCTCTGTCTCTTGCAGCTTCTCCAGAGGAGGTTCTGTCTGCCCCAGGGCTCCAATGGCTGTCAGACCTGCTGTGGTTCCAATCTTCCTCGGAAGATCCTAGCCTCTGTCTCTGACCACACTACCCCCTCCCTCTGACCCTCTGACCGAGGGGTGGGAGGCACTTCCTTCCATTGCTGTTCTCTGGGGGCCTCATTAGCCTGTTTGGTGCCTCACCTCCTTCATCACCTGTGTAACCCATGCCCACCATTCCACTCCCTCTGGGTCACATACGTCCAGTGGTTTCTCTCACCCTGGTTAGCCCCTAATGACACAGCTATATTTGATTGGGTTTTTTTTTTAATGTTTATTTATTTCTTTTGAAAGGGACGGGGGCAGCCACAGAGGGAGAGAGAGAATCCCAAGCAGGCTCCTGCTGTCAGTGTGGAGCCCGACATGGAACTCGATCTTGCAAACAGTGAGATCATGACCTGAGCTAAATCAAGAGTCAGACCCTTAACCAACCGAGCCACCCAGGTGCCCCTGATTGGTTTGGTTTTTAAAGACATTTTCACAAATCCATGACACCCCCACACACACACCTTTGCTTGCTTGCCTGAAAAAATCATATTTCATACTCAGGGTTCAGCTTAGAATTTCTTTCCTTTCTAAAGGCTCTCCCATCTCCCACTCCTACCTCATCTCACCTCAGCTGTCACCCTGAATTCCCTGCCTGCTTCTGGACTCTTCCAGCCCTTGGATTCATCTACTTGTTCCATATAATCATTCCTATGTCTGGCTTTTTTTTTTTTTTTTGAGAGAGAGAGAGAGAGAGATTGAGAATTCCAAGCAGGCTTCATGCTCAACTTGGAGCCCAACACAGGGCTCAGTCCCATAAACCTGGGATCATGACCTGAGCCAAAGTCAAGAGTCAGATGTTCAACTGACTGAGTCACCCAGGCACCTTAGGACAGCAATTTCTTGATGGCAGAAACTAAATTGTATGCACCTACTTGTATATTTGAAATATGATAGGTGTGCAATAAATGTTGATGGAACGAGTGAAGGAGTAATGGTGGCTTCCTCTGTTTAAAACAAGAACGAGGAGCGGTAGAGAGACTTGAGAGAGGGGTTAGTGTTTAACGGGGACCGAGGTGCAGTTTGGGAAGTTGAAAGAGTTCTGGAGACGGATGGTGGTCATGGTGGTGCAACAATGTGAATGCACAGAATGCCACCGAACTGCACGCTTCAAAACAGCTCAAATGGTAGTTTTTACGTTATGTATATTTTATCACAATAAAAACAGCCAAGCTAACCACAATAAAAATACCCTTTATTCTCAACTGTAAAATGAAGCTGCATACCCCATGAACCATCGATTCTCCTTTGGGATTCGTACCTTGGGAACGTTCTCACGCTTGCACACGAGGAAGGAAGCAAGTCCACTGAATTTCCCAGCAGCTTTATTTGCAACAGCAGCAGCAAAAGGGGGAAGAGAGACAACCCAAAATTCCCGTTAGGAAAATGGATGAATAAATGGCACCATTGCAAACTATGGCATGCTATATAATATTGAGAATGAAATCCATGAGAACTTCATTGATCAACGTGGCCAGTGCCAAAACCACAGGGTTGAGTAAAACAGAGGCAGCAAATTATATCTACGGTGTGATACTGTTTCGTAAATCTCAAAACGAAGCAAGAGCATAATGTATTGCCCACAGCTTCATTCATGTACACAGCAAAAGTATGAAAACACGCAATTTTGGGTTAGTGGTTAACCTGAAGGGAGGGAACAAGGTAGAATGAGAGTATTGGCCTGTAATATTTTACTTCCTGCAAAAGGAGGTCATTCTGAAGTACATACGGCAAAATATTATGCATTTCTTAAATCAAGTGAATGGGATGCATGGAGGCCAATTACATTTTTCTGTACTGTTCTGTATTCTTGGAATATCTTATAATTTAAACTCTAAACACTAAATTAAGTTGATCACTGACACATACCAATTCTAACCAAATTCTCACTACATACCAGCTTGCCAACGCAGGCATCTGCCCGCTTCCTGAAGCACGAGGCCGTGTGAGAAGATTTGAATAGGGGGAAATAATTGCAACGGGATGATTTGGACAAGTAAAAACCTCACGCTACATCACATGATGCACGCACACACGCCAATCAGTTGTGGAGGGCTGAATAAAAAATACAAATTGCCACAGGAGGATTACAATAGCATAGAAATAGAATATTCTCTCTTTTGTATTAAGAATCAGGTCATTGCTTGAAAGTAAAGTTTCCACTAATGAGAGCCTTTGCAGGGAAGATTGTTTCCCAGGGGCTGGTAACAATGCAGGCAGGGAAGTAGTGAATTTCGTGTTGTCTGGCCTCAGCGGGCCTCCCAGGAAAGCCAGACTGAGGAATGGCAGAACTGATTGAGGAGCATAAGCCAGGACGGCAGGGTGCCAGTGGCTACCTGCCCAAGAGTTCCAGTGACCCACAGAGAAAACTTCACCCAGGCCTGAAGTGCATTGAATCTTTAAAATCTTCTCATCTAACTGCTCACCTACAATCTCTTCCATTGCACCCCTGTCAAACCTCTGCCCCAAGACTTCCAGAGTTGGGGCCCCACTGTTTTTGAGGCATCTGATTATATTATTGGACCATTTTAGTTGTTGGAAGAGTCTTATGGGTTTAAAAAAAATTTTTTTTTGATGTTTCTTTATTTTTGACAGAGAGACAGAGCATGAGCTGGGGCGGGGCGGGGTGGGCAGGGGGGAGGGAGACACAGAATCCGAAGCAGGCTCCAGGCTCCGAGCTGTCAGCACAGAGCCTGACGTGGGGCTCGAACTCACAAACTGTGAGATCGAACTCACAAACCGACTGAGCCACCCAGGCGCCCCTACAATTGACTTATTTTATTTTATTTATTTATTTTTTTAACGTTTTATTTATTTTTGAGACAGGGAGAGACAAAGCATGAATGGGGGAGGGTCAGAGAGAGGGAGACACAGACTCCGAAACAGGCTCCAGGCTCTGAGCCATCAGCACAGAGCCCAACGCGGGGCTCGAACTCACGGACCGTGAGATCATGACCTGAGCCGGAGTCGGACGCTCAACCGACTGAGCTGTGTGTAGGGTGTGGGCACCTGTGCATTTGGGAGATCACGCCTCAAAATATAAAATATTAATATTCTGAGGGTTGGGATTGCTGGTGATTTTTATTTTCTTCTCTTTGTCTTCATTTCCTAAAATGAACACGTTTTACTTTGGTCAAGTGGGCAGAGGTAACGCACGTATTTTAAACCCAGCGGGGCGAGAAAGTTCTTTCTCACAAACGTGAAATAGGCCCTCTCCCGTCTTGTGTCCATTGGTACCAGTTCCATCAGATCTACTGTCGACTGGGCAGCTCAGAACTTTCGCTGGGCCTGGCTCACACTGGACACATGCCACCCGCCCATGTGAGAAGAAAGGAACTTTTCGGTAGCTACAGGAAATGTAAGCATGTCCACCCTTCACATCAGTGAGCTGGGAAAACCCAGGTTCCTCCCTCACATTTCAACCAGCACCTTCCAGAAATGCAATGATTTCCAGCTAAAGACAGGTTAGCAGAGGAATGTTTTGGTCTGAGTGCTCCAGAGTGAGTCGGGGAGGGGCAGAGACGGACGGAGAGAGAGACAACCCCAAGCAAGCTCCAAGCTGCCGGCCCAGAGCCCAACGCAGGGCTTGAACTCACAGAACCGTGAGATCAGGACCTGAGCCAAAACCCAGAGTCAGCCGTTTACCCGATGGAGCCGCCTGCGCCCCTAACAGGGAGCATCTTAACTGACGCTTCACCCGGAATGCCCTCTTCCCCACCACCCCAATCCAGACACACAGCGTGTCCAAACCCCTGCGTGTCTCTGCATGTGCTTACTTTGTTGGAAAGAAGAGCCCAAGCTTTTATCAGAGCCTCAAAAATGTGGGCCCCCTGGGATGATGGGTGCAGCCCAGAGCCGGCTTCTCAGCCAGCCCGCTCCGGGTCCTCATCCGTTACCAGGCAGGGGTGAGCTGTGTGATTTCGGCCATCTCCTGGGGCTCCTGCTGCCCCTCCCTTAGCCCACCATCCAGGCCCTTGGGTACCAGAAATTATTTCAAGAGCCTGGAGGGAGCCCGACCTTCCCTGTCTATCACAGCCTCCCACGGGACCTGCCGGGGAGCAATGAGGATGTCTGCCTGCCTGGTGACAGGATTTTCAGCCAACAAAACCCTCTGGCAGGCAGGAGGCTTGTGTGGCCTGTCCGGCTACAATGTATTCTCTTCGGTCATTTTGACTGAAGCTAAGTGCCGGGAGGGATTTGAATCTCAATGCTGCTGCCTCCGAAATAAGCTTAGAAAATATATACAGGCTCTCTCCAACAAAGAGCAAGTCTGGCTGAGTGTGAAGAACCACGATGGGGTTGGGATAAAGACACCCAGGCAGACACCGTCCAATTGAGCAGGGTCTCAGGACACCAGAAGGAGATTAACCTCTCACTGGAGGGACGGATTGAGCCTGCAGGGCAGACACTGGCTTTGCACAGAAAGGTGGGGTGAAGGCAGGGTGTGACCGGGAGGGACGGGGACTGTGTCAAAAAAAACTTGATGGCACTCACCTGAATGATGCATCAGGGAAGTCGAGGGCCTCAGTAGGGAGAGGGGCTGTGTCAAGGACACACAGGGAAGGATGTTTGCTGCAACACAGTTGTCAACGGCAACAGAGTGGAGGAGAAAACCTGTCCTCACATCGCACATGGCCAGGAGGCTGCATCAGTGCACTAGTTACGTGGAAAAAAAAGCAAGGTGTAGCGTGTGATGTGTGTCGTGTATGTTCCTCTCTATGGGAATATGCCTGTACATCCGCATAATATCTCCAAGAGAATTCCCAAGAAATAGGTTAGGAGTGGGGTGCTGACTCACTTTTCACTATATACCTTTCTAGACCCTTTGAATTGTTTACCATGTGCCTGTATTCATGTTTGAAAATATAAATACATAAATAAATACATACATACAAAAATAACGACTAAAAAGGAAAGGGTGGGGAGAAGTTTCTCCACCACTCCCCTTCCTCCAGAATCAGTTCTGCCATCCCTTCCCAGGTTTGATGGCTAGTTTTATGTGTCAACTCAGCTGGGCCCAAACTGGACCCAGATACTTCGACAAACATTATTCCAGATGTTTCTAGGAAGGTATTTTTTACATGAAATTAACATTTAAATCAGTAGACTGGGTGCGCCTGGGTGGCTCAGCAGGTTAAGTGTCCAACTTTGGCTCAGGTCATGATCTCATGGCTCGTGAGTTCGAACCCCGTTTCGGGCTCTGTGCTGACAGCTCAGAGCCTGGAGCCTGCTTTGCAATTCTGTGTCTCCCTCTCTCTCTGCCCCTCCCCCACTCATGGCCTGTCTCTCTCTCTCTCTCTCTCTCTCAAAAATGAATAAACATTAAAAATCAATCAATCAATCAGTAGACTGGGCAAAGTAGATTACCCTCCGTGATTTGGGTGGGGCTAATCTAATCAGGTGATGGCTCTGAGAGGAAAAAGGCTGAGAACCCTTAAGGAAGAGCCAGTTTGACCAGCAGATGCAATTTTTGACTCCAACTGCAATTCTTTCCCGGGTCTCCAGCCTGCCAGCCTACTCTGCAAATTTTAGACCTGCCCGCCTCCACAATTGTGTGGACTAATTCCTTAAAACAAATTAAATAGATCTCTTTCCTACACGCTATATATATAGTCAAGAAATAGTCAAGAGTCAAGAAATAATCCTGCTTTGAGTTCTATCATTTAATCCCTACAGCTACCAAATGCCATGCTATTGGTTCTGTTTCTTTGGAGAACTCTGACTTGAGGGCTTAAGGGGATCACTGAGCCCAGGCTTGTGCACAGGCAGAGTGAGGGGACCTTTGTCACCCACTGGGCAAAGGGCAGGGGATGGCCACTGACCTCACTCTGGGGAGCAGGGCTTCGAGAAAGACAAGTGTAGCCCATCCTCGGTCAGCATGTGGAACAAGCCCTCCGGTGGCCCTCCCACAGACACTTGGGAGACTCCCGGAGCGGTAACAGATAGGTTCCTTTGCGTCCTCCTGGCCCTTCCTCACGCTCTGTCTTCTCTTTTTCCTCTCTCACTCTCCAAGTCCTTTCTCTTCCGTGTCTTCTCTGTGAACAAGGTTACACCAACAAAGCAAAAATGAAGATGTTGCCTGTTGCTGTTTCCTCCCTGGGTACGATCCTGTTGGCCTCAGTTCAGTTACCCGTCATGGCCTCTGAGGCCAGCACATTCCACTGAGCAGAAAGGACAATCAGCCAGCTACTTCGTCTCAAAGAACCAAGTAAGAAGTTTAACCATTTTCCCCCCAGCTGTTCTTGTTTGACCAAATAAGACCAGGCAATTCAAGTCAAGATGATTGAAAATGACATGTATAGATACCCTGCTTTTTTCTCCCTTCCGAACTCATGACACACTGAATTATTCATTCAGACTGTGTTATTCATTGTTCATTCCACCATGAAAAGGGGCATAAAATGATCTCAAACCTAAGGTCCTTGCATTGGGTGGTCTTTTGAAAATGAGTCTCCTTCCATGGATGCAGCTTCAATTAAGCACTCAATCCACAAAGACTAAACCCAGTTATGATTAAGGCATCACTCTAGGCACCGAAAGGATTCAAAGGACCAGAAAAAGAGCTTATGTACAAGAAGATTAGATAAAGCACACACGTAAATAGATCATAAATTAGCAAAACGGTATAAGGCTATACAAGTGACAAATCAGAGGGGAGCAGTCACTGCGGGCTGGAGTGTTTCTGAAGGCTCTGGTTTGGACGCCAATGATGGCCAGGAGTCAAGAACAATCCTGCTTTAATTTCTGTTACATCATTTAATCCCTACAGCTACCCAGCAGGGTGAATAATTCAGGGAGATCTTCCCACTGTCCGGGTGGGTTCAGTTTGAGTCAACAAATATTTCCTGCCACGCATCAGGAATGAGTGTTCAAAGAAGCCAGGTGCTTTGACCAACATTTATCCCGCACATCAAAGCCAGAATTGGGGCTGGATTTCCCAAACCCCCTGGTTGGGGCTCTGTTCACTAAATGAGAGAAACAGACAAGGCTTTCCAGGCAAGGGCATCAAAAGGCACAAAGTCCCAGGGGCACAAGGAAAGAGTGAAAAAACCAGGTCACCTGGTACACTGGGAGAGAGGGCTCACTCTCCGTCTCCGTAGCATGCACACATACACGCATTCCTTGTTTTCCTCAAATTACACTCTGCCTGAGAGAATATGAACAGCAAGCAAAGAATTAATCGCATATCAGCTGAATCAGGATCTGAAAGGACAGCTTTGATCTCCAGGCCCTTGCCCCCCATAGGAATCCGGCTCCAAGCCGATTCAGCAATTAATATAATGATACAAAAGCTTCTACTTGGGGGTAACATTATGTCGGAAACTCCTAGAGGAAGTAATAGTAATGCTATTCAGCAAAATAAATAAATAAATGAAAGGAGCTTTATTATGTATGCAAAGTTATGCGCACTGTTCCAGAACTGATAACGTTTGGCACAATTTCAGCTACACACAAAAGAATTATCAGTGAGACAAGGAATTTGTTCTAGGAGCAGTAAATAGTGGGGTGAGGTGTTCACTTCAGCTCATTGGCCTGGGGCTTCCAACTGGACAAGATTTTGCCATGGGGTGACCGGTACAGATACAGTGTAACTGAGAGCTGTTACAACCCCAGCTGATGTGAGCGGAAAGAATTGAATGTGACCTGCCAAGAGATACTGGAGAGTGACCTCCGCTTTCTCTTCCCTGGTTGGCCAGTTTCCTTATCTGTACAGTCAGGATAATAAAACTCTAAGAAAAGTGCCTCCGAGGGCACATCCACGTGGGAACAACTGCTCCCATCATCATGACCTTTCCTCCCAGGCAGACATCAGTGAAGACATGGAGAAGCATGCTGGGGGCCTCGTCAAGGGGTCTACCGACTTGGACAGATGCACAGAGTGAAGTGCAACTTCATCTGGGCTCGTTCCTCTACCTGGCTGCTGGGTTCTGCAGGGTCCGCCTTTAATATCCTTTAAGAGATGGGAATGCAAGCTGGCGCAGCCACTCCGGAAAACAGGATGGAGGTGCCTCAAAAAGCTAAAAATAGAACTACCCTACGACCCAGCAATTGCACTACTAGGTGTTTATCCAAGGGATACAGGTGTGCTGTTTCGAAGGGACACATGCACCCCCACGTTTATAGCAGCGCTATCGACAATAGCCAAAGTATGGAAAGAACCCAAATGTCCATCAATGGATGAATGGATAAAGAAGATGTGGTATATATATATATACAATGGAGTACTACTCGGCCATCAAAAAGAATGAAATCTTGCCATTTGCAACTACATGGATGGAACTGGAGGGTATTATGCTAAGTGAAATTAGAGAAAGATAAATATCATATGAGTTCACTCATATGAGGACTTTCAGAGACAAAACAGATGAACATAAGAGAAGGGAAACAAAAATAATATAAAAACAGGGAGGGGGACAAAACAGAAGAGACATAAATATGGAAAACAAACAGAGGGTTACTAGAGGGGTGGTGGGAGGGGGGATGGGCTAAATGGGGAAGGGGCACTAAGGAATCTACTCCTGAAATCATTGTTGCACTATATGCTAACTAATTTGGATGTAAATTAAAAAAAAAAAAAAATATATATATATATATATATATATATATATCCTTTAAGAGATACAGACTCTCTACTGCTGAGATCTTAATTCCTACTCAGCAGATTCCCATCGAGTGGTAGAATTCCCTCTGGTGTCCTGGACAAATGTTCATGCTTCCATGGATGCTGGTCAAACCCAAGTAATGAAGGGAACAGGCCACTTCAGGAGGCAGCCAGCTTATTCTATGAAGGTCACTGTAAATGGTAGAAGTCCTTTATTCAGAAGTTAAATCCATTCTTGATAATTCCCAGGACTGGGAATTAACTTCTGTCTACACCCTCATCTAAGTGGTTACCCAAGTTCCAAAAGACTATCAATATGAAAACCACCCCCGATCTGAGCTTCTCCGATCCAGGTGAAACACCCACAATTTACCTCTGTAACACAATGACTATATATAAGCTTCAAATCTGACAGGCCATGTTTGGAATCCCTCATCTCCTGTTTTCTACCGAAGTGCCCTTGGGCAAGTTACTTATATGCAAATCTTCCTTTTCTGCACCTGTATGATGAGAATAGAAAGGATAGAAATGCCCACTTCAGAGCTGCTAGGGCAGACACACGTTAAGATGGCCCCTGCGACACTCATCCCCTGGTCTCATGCCCTCATACGATCTCCTCCCCTTGAGTATGGGCAGGAAATGTGACAGGTTCCCAAAGTATACAATATAGCACAGGTGACAGGATATCACTTCCATTATTATGTCACGTAAGAGTCTGACATCCATCTTGCTAACAGACACTGTCCTTGTTGGCTTTGATGAACTGAGCAGCCACATTGGTGAGGGCCACATGGCAAGGGACTGAGGGCAGCCTCTGGCCAACAACTAATTAGGAACTGATGATGGCCTCCAGGTGATAACCAGTGAGAAACTGAGGCCCTCGGTCTGACAGCCGGCAAAGACCTAAACCTTGCCGACTACCAGCTGAACTTAGCAGATCCTCTCCCAGTCAGGCCTTCAGCTGAGAACCCAGACCTTGATTAGTCTTACAAAGAATCCAACCTCGCCTGGACTCCTGAACACAGAAAACTTTAAGATAGTACATGTGTTGTTTTAAACCACTAAGTTTGATGGAGCGCCTAGGTGGCTCAGCTGGTGGAGCGTCTGATTTTGGCTCAGGTCACGATCTGGTGGTTGAGTCTGAGCCCCACCTCGGGCCTACAGCCCCGCATCAGACCCGGAGCCTGCTTCAGGTTCTGTGTCTTCTTCTCTCTCTGCCCCTGTCCCCGCTTGTGCTCTGTCTTACTCTGTCTCTCAAAAATAAATAAATGTAAAAAAATTTTTTTTTATTTTTAACGTTTTATTTATTTTTGAGAGAGAGACAGAGCATGAGCAAGGGAGAGACAGAGAGAGAGAGGGAGAGGGAGACACAGAATCACAAGCAGGGTCCAGGCTCCAAGCTGTCAGCACAGTGTCAACATAGAGCCGGACGGGGGACTCGAACCCACAAGCGGTGACATCATGACCTGAGCCAAAGTCGGAAGCTTAACCGACTGAGCCACCCAGGCGCCCCTCCAGGCCTCCAGGAAAATGTACCTGTGTTACTGAGCTGGGAAGGGCCCTTCAGGAAAATATATTATCTTCACGCAAGCAAGCTGCCACCCTGGGAAGCAAACACAGGACTCTGAGGGAAAGGGCACAGCTTTGTTTTTGACGTGGGAGGGCCATTTGGAGCACGGAGCACCACCAGGAAAGGGCACATCTGGAAAAGGCCCTGTCTGGGAGGGCTTCCTAGGGGAATAGCATCCAAACACATGGCACAGGGAGAGGACTAAGAAAGGGGAGCGAACCTACCCCAGGGCCCTGTCTAAGGAGGCAGCACCTGCATTTTAATATTCTATGCTCCAGCACCTGGAGGGCTCCACAGGTGGGGACTCTCCCAGTCGGACCCAGAAATATCGAGTCCCCACTCTGTGCTCAGCCTGGTTGCACCGCGCCTGTATTCGTGCACAGAACCCCTGTATGTCATTAAATTAGGTCTGAGCTTAAGAGCCTTAGGGACAGAGACCACATCTTTTTTATTTTTGACTCTTCCTCCCCGCAGGTGCTAACTAAGCTGTAGCAAACTGAGCTCTGCGGTGAGGAAATCTCGGTAGCTAGTCTTTGGAGAACTTTCATGGCAAAGGGGGCAAGAAAGGGACGGTGAAGAGTTGGAGGAAGAGAAGGAGGAGCTGGGGGTGTCTAAAGGCAGAGTGGGAGCCTGGCATTCGGCTGAGTAAGGAATGAGTGGGAGCCCCGCGGATGTTGGGGGTGGGGGGAGCCCGGCAGGTGCTGAGCGAGAGGAGCACCCCGGGAAGGGTGGGGGAGGTGAAGGGGCTCCGAAGTGAGGAGGCTAGACAGACGCAGGGTCTCTTGCACGGCTCAGGAAGCAGGAGACAAAGCCTTCCTCCGGGAGTGAAAGGGGACTTGGGAAAAGATAAGGAGCTCTGGACAAGCTGCAGCGACAATAGCTTCCGCATTTTCCAGAACAGGAGCATCATCCAGACACAGTTTTCTGATACTTATCAGGCCTTATGTCTCAACTTTTTATTCCATAAAAAAAAATGCGGTCATTATGGAAATCACCGCTGAGGGCAAATGAAAATGAAAGGGAATTTAGCAGCAGACGGGAAGCAACAATGGAGAATCATTTCCTGCAAAGAAATAAATATACCTTTCCATGTTTACACTGGGTTGTGTTTGCTTAAAGAACACCCAAGTTAAAATAAGAATGGTGGTTACCAGGCTGCCTGGGTGGCTCAGTCTGTTGAGCGCCAACCTCTGGTCATGATATCACAGTCTGTGAGTTCAAGCCCTGCATCGGGCTCTGTGCTGACATCTCGGAGCCTAGAGCCTGCTTTGGATTCTCTGTCTCCCTCTCTCTCTGCCCCTCCCCTGCTCCTGATCTATCTCTCTCTCTCTCAAAAATAAACATAAAACAATTTTTTTAAGTGGTAATTACCTGGGGTTTGAGGGGAGGGGTGAATGAGACAGATTGGGAAAGGGATAGGAGTGAGACTTTTTATTAGATATTTTTTGATTTTTGGAACCAATTAAATAATAATTAAAAAAGAAAAAACTGGGGTGCCTGGGTGGCTCAGTCGGTTAAGGCTCTGATGCCTCTTTTAGGCTCAGGTCATGATCTCATGGTTTGTGAGTTTGAGCCCCATATGGGGCTCTCTGCTGTTAGCACAGAGCCCCCTTTGGATCCTCTCTACTGCTCCCCCTCACGCACGTGTGTGCTCTCTCTCTCTCTCTCAATAAACAAACAAACAAACGTTTTAGAAAGAAAGAAAGAAAGAAAGAAAGAAAGAAAGAAAGAAAGAAAGAGAAAGAAAGAAAGAAAGAAAGAAAGAAAGAAAGAAAGAAAGAAAGAAAGAAAGAAAACTGTTTGAAAACTTTGTCTAGAGAGTGTTATGGGGACAAAAAGAAATCCCTGTCAGAAACAAAGAGGGGAGCAAAAGCCAAAGCCTCACCCTTTATCTAGTTGCCTTACAAAAGGCCCCAGCCACCAGGAAGGCCACAAGGCAAGAAATGTTGGGACAATATTTTTTATTAGGACAACCGGGTAAGTTGGGGATCACTTTCTGTTACACAGAAAACAACAGAATGTTTCTTCATCTGCATAATGAAAAAGTAGGGCTCATCAGACCCTTCCAGCTCTAATGGTCTCACGGTCTTTGAGTGAGTTTTCTTGGTTCGGTGTCGTAGGTCAGTACTGTTTCCCTCTATCTAGCCTGCCAGCTTTCCCTGGGGCTGAGCCTTCATCATTCTGTGTCGTCCCATTCCCACCACCCCCCATAACCCCAACCCCACTCTCCGTCCATTCGGAGCCTCATCTTTGAAAAACTTAAGGCAACCCAGTTCGGAGGAAACACAGAGGCCATTAGATCAAAGTTATATTTACTTGTTAAAGTAAACAGAAGAACTTGCTACCCGCACCCTTTGCCCACAAAAATTACGGAGACAAGCTTTACCCAACGCTGAACTGGTGCCATCTAGTGGCTCATTGTGTCACCCAGCCACCCCACAAGAGACTGTATCCTTCAAAAGAAGTTTTTGTGAACAATATTAAGGTTTCCTTGAGGCTAGCCCTGGGTGAAATTGTGAAATACAAGGGAAATTTTCCCATTTTCCAGTTTTCCTTGTTTGGAATTCTTCCCCCATGACAGGCAGGTGTAATGGCGAGAAAAAAATGCTGGAGTGAGGCCAACCTAACAAAGCCAAATGTGTCCTGTGCCACCTATTAGCTGCAGGATCCGGGACAAGTTGCAAAACTTCCCTGAGTCTCAGGTCCGTCCTCTGCAAAATGTGGACAGTACAACCTTCTTACAAAGTCATCGTGGGGAATGAGTGTGACGAAGCGTAGGTAGCACTGAGCATGTACCCTAAACATGAGCTCCGTCCTCAAGTACATCATTATTTTTGAAATGGGCGTGAAAAAGACAAATATTGAGCTCTGGTCCCTAGAGGTATTCAAATAGAGGGTAGATAACCTCTGTTTATATGCCTGCAGGAAACAATTACATGCAGAGAGTTCACCAGAAGAGGCTTTAAGGAAATTGAGAGATGTGGGCAAACTAATAAGAGACACGGAAACACACCCAGAAACCTCACAGCACAAAGCCGTTTCAATGCCCAGGACTAGTGGGACAAGGAAAGTTGACACTGTAATGGAGTCCAAGGAAATCTGAGCCTGGGAGGAGGGGCAATCTGGCAGGGGTCGTAGTCTTGGAGGGATAGAGCCACTCCAGAACCCAATGCCAAGGCAGCCAGGGAGCTGGGAAGAAATAGCCCGACTTCTCTCCCGGTGACCTCCCAACTCCTGCCCATGCTCACCATTGGCCATCCCCAACCAGGGTAGCAGTCAGTGGGCTCCACCTCAAGGGGCACGGAGCAGGGCACAGACACCAGAGAATGGGTCTGGGGGAGACACCCCGAGGAAAACCACTGCAGAGTGTCGCAGAGGGACAAGTATCCGATCAGGTGATATCCAAGAATAAATTCTGAGGAGAAAGGAAGAGGGAAGGAACGACCCAACATTTACCAAATACCTATTTTATGCTATTCACAATGTCTTTTCACTATCTCCTATGTCTCAGCAATTGATATTGTTATCTTCCTTTTTTACAGATGAAGGAACAAAGCTGGGCAAAACCAAACCACCTGCATTGAGTCACCCAGCAGGGAAGCACTGGGATCCCATCCCCGGTTTCTGGATGCCAGTATCCCTCTGGGTGATCCCCGCCACCCCAGCGTTAGCTCTGGGAGGTACAGGAAAGACAGACCAGGCAACAGGGAGGAGAGGGCAGCAGCCCATCAGCCTGAGGGGGAAAGAAAAGGCCTCCAACCCCCTGAAGAAGGGATTACATTTTCCTTATTGTCATGAAAAGAATTCCCCTTTCCTGGCAAATAAAGCCCATTTCCAAGTGAAGCTCAAACAGCATTGTGGGGAGGTTTAGAATGAGGAGGGCAGAATAAGTATCTGCCAGGGGATTAAGACGATCCTCCTTGGTTCTCCTGGAGGCCCAGGAGCCAACCCTCTAAGGGTATTATACAAAGGGGCAGGGAAGGTGGGGGACAATGCTAAAAGACAGAACATTGAATATTCACTCATCTGAAAATCCCCCAAAGACATTCTTTTCTGAGAAGATGGTCAGACTAATCCAGACTGGCCGACTGATTGAATGGCCAAGCAGACAGATTTTTTTCCCAACAGATTTATAGCTTCAGCTAAAAAAAAAAAAAAACCAGTTGTTTGGACAAACTGTCAAACCCCCACAGGGCCCACTTGATATCTTGACTTGTCGGGCCAGAGAGGAGAATGGCTACCACTTGGAAAGACTGAAGGTTTGTTGTTTCCTGCTGCTCCCTGGAGATCTAGGTAGTAAATGGAGGCCCAGAGGTCATCATTAAGGAGAAGCCAATAGGAGGTCTCGGGGGAGTTGTGTTTCTGTCCTGTTTCGAGGAGCCCAGAGGCATTTGCGATTCCCACCTTCTCTACCTTTGCCAAACTCACGACCTCATGCCTGAATATCTGCTAGTTTTTCTGGGGCTCTGCGACGATCCACTCTGAGGTTCCTGATCTCCCCAATCCACCCAGCACCTCAGAGCCAGAATAATCCTCCTCGACCTGCTCTCATTAGGTCCCTCCTATGAATGCAAGCAACAGTATTCTGAGAAGGTGGGAGTGTGGGCCAGGCCTGGAGAGCCTTGCAAAAGCTGGAGTGGAAGTCGAGAAATGGACTGTCCCAAGGCAGGACGCGGAAGTGAGGGCAGCCCCAGTGAGCCACAGGTCACCAGGAAACCTGGAGGTCACTGGGAAGCAGTCGGGAAGACAGGAATGTGGAGAACTGGCGGCAACGATGGTGAGAAAGAACACAGGCGCGGAGAGGAGATCTGGGTTCAAATCCCAGCCCTGTCCCTTTGAACCTTGTTTATCTTATCTGTAAAATGAAACAACAGCGCCTGCTGCCGTGGGCACTGAGATGTGCCTCCCGCGTCTCTCTTCAGGAATGAAGGACTTCTCCCTCCGTCAGGAGAACTGTCAGTCCTCGGCCGTCTCAGTTGTCTCTGAGAATTGCCTGAAGACAACTGCTTCACATCTTCCTGGAGAAGCCCCATCCAGTGAGGGATCCATGGGTGGGACAGAGGCCCAGCCCCCACCCAGGTTGGGACAAGTCAGAAGGAACAACCAGCTCCAGAGGTCCCCTAGGTAGGAGCAGGTGCTGGCTGATACCTTCACTGGGACCGCATCCCACCCTAACTTGACCCTCTGATCAGTCCTGTCTCCTTTCCACGATACTGAATCCATGAGCACTACTTAATCTCTATCTCAGACTCTGCTTTCTGGGAAGCCCAGTCTGGGCCATCTACCTCATCTATTCAGGAGTTTCCAGAAAGTGGCAAATGTAAAGCATGCAGTCACAACACCCAGTATAAGAGATGTCAATCGGGGTGGCTCCGTCGGTCAGGCGTCTGACTTCAGCTCAGGTCATGATCTCGCAGTTCATGGGTTCGAGCCCCGTGTCCAGCTCTCTGCTGACAGCTCAGAGCCTGGAGCCTGCTTCAGATTCTGTGTCTCCCTCTCTCTCTACCCACCTCCGCCCCCAGTTGTGCGCTCTCTCTCTCTCTCTCTCTCTCTCCTCTCTCTCTCTCTCTCTCAAAAACAAACAAACAAAGATAAACAGAAAGCAAGATGCAGAAGATTGTATACAGTATACTATCCTGGGAGTGTTTGTAATTCATAGAATTTTTCTGGAAGGATATAATACTGATATTGGTAGAAGCCTTGGAAATAGGGAACTGGAAGTTATTGGAGAGAGAAGGTATATCAGTGTGCTTGGGCTTTCATAATAAAGTGCCACAGATTAGCAGGTTTAAACAGAAATTTATTTTCTTAAAATTCTAGAGGCTAGAAGTCCAAGATCAAGGTGTCCAGGTTCTTCTGAAGCCTCGTACTGAATATCCATATAAACTCATTTTACTTTAATTACCTCTTCAATTCAATGCAGTCCCTATCAAAATCCCAGCAGACTTTTTGTAGAAATTAACAAACTGATCCTAAAATTTATACAGAAACATAGAGGACCCAGGAGAGCAGAAACAACTTCAAAAAGAGTAAAGTTGGAAAACATATGCTAGCTGATTTCAAATTTGGCTGTAAAGTTACATGACAGTGACATGTTGCTACAAAGATAATCAAATAGATCGATGGACCAGAAGTGAAAGTCCAGAAATAAATCCTCCCCTTTCTGGTCAATTGATTTTCAATAAAAGTGCCACAGCAGTTCAATAAAGAAAAGACCATGGTCTCAGCAAATGGTGCTAGAAAAAATGGAATATCCACATGCAAAAAGATTGATTTGGACCTTATGTCAAGTGAAACTGAGTTACCAAAATTAATTCAACCCAAATGTAAGAACTAAAACTTTTTTGTTTCAGTTTAGTCTAGGTTAGGTTAGTTTAGTTTAGTTTAGAAAACATGGGAAAGAAATAATTACCTTGGGATAGGCAAAGATTTCTTAGGTATAATACCAGAATCACAATTTATTTTTTTTTAAATCAATACATTGAACTTCATCAAAATTTAAAACTTTTGTGGGGCACCTGGGTGGCTCAATCGGTTGAGTGTCCCACTCGTGATTTCAGCTCGAGTCATAATCCCAGAGGCGTGGGATAGAGACCCACACCGGGCTCCATGCTGAGCAGGGAGTCTGCTTAGGATTCTTTCTCTCCCTTTGCCCCTCCCCCCCACCTCTCTAAAATAAACAATTTTTTTTTAAAAAGGGAGAAAAAAATGTTAACTTTTTCACTTTGTTAGACATTATTAAGAAAATAAAAAGACAAGTCAGAGTCAGGGAGGACATATTTGCAAAGCTTATAAAACACTTGTCTCCAGCATGAATAAATAACTCTTACAACTCGATAAGAAGACAAATAATCCATTTTTAAATGGCCAAAAGAGTTGAACACATACTTCAGAAAGCTGAATGTCAAATAAGCATGTGAAAAGATGCTCAACGTCATTAGACTTTAGGGAAATGCAGTCAAAAACCACAATGATATGCCACTACATAGCCATTACAATGACAATAATTAAAAAGACAGACAAGGGGCGCCTGGGTGGCGCAGTCGGTTAAGCGTCCGACTTCAGCCAGGTCACGATCTCACGGTCCATGAGTTCGAGCCCCGCGTCAGGCTCTGGGCTGATGGCTCGGAGCCTGGAGCCTGTTTCCGATTCTGTGTCTCCCTCTCTCTCTGCCCCTCCCCCGTTCATGCTATGTCTCTCTCTGTCCCAAAAATAAATAAAAAACGTTGAAAAAAAAAAATTTAAAAAGACAGACAATACCAAGTTTTGGCAAGGGCAGACAGAAACTGGAACCCTCATACATTGCTGGTGGGACTATCAAAAGATACAGGTGCGTTAGAAAACAGTTTGGGGGTTTCTTAAAAAGTTCAACATAAACTTAACATGTAACCAAGCAATTTCACTCCTAGGTATCTGCCTGAAAATAAATGAAAACACGTGTCCACACGAAAATTTGCACTCAGATGTTCACAACCGGTGTGTGCATCAGAGCCAAACACCTGAAACAACACAAATGTCCGTCGGTGGCTGAACTGATAAATTGTGATATAGCTGTATAACGGAATTCTATTCAATAGCAAGAAAGAATGACTGACTGAGACACACAACTTAGACTGAGATAGTCTAAGTGAATTTCAAAAGCATTGCGCTAAACAAAAGAAGCCAGACACAAAACACTGCATACTACATGATTCCATTTACGTGATATTCTGGAAAAGGCAAAACTATAGTGACAGAAAGCAGATCAATAGCTGTTGGGTCCCATGGGTGGGAGAAAGGGATTAGCTACGAAGAGGCAGGATGGAACTTTGGGGAAGATGGAAACGTTCTACATCATGATCATGGTGGTGCCTATATGACTGTATTTATCTGTCAAAACAATAAATTCTATGCCAAAAAACTGGGGGAATTTTATTATACATCAAGTATACCTTAATAAAGCTGATTTGTAAAAATCCAAGTCAGTCACCTTTGGCAAACCTTTGAGGAAACCAGCTCATTTTTCTGGAAGTCCATAAATAAATGGGAAGATTAAGTTTTATCCTGCCTTTTCTATATGAACTATATTTCAAGATAATCAAATAATTGAAAGAGGGAAAATTCTTTTTTACACAAGTCCAGCTAAAAAACACTGATAGAATTAGGGAGAAAAAAAATCACCATTTTTAACTCCAGCTGAAATAATGGATATAGGTAAATAATTTCAACAGCTGCTAAAGCCATTAGGTGAAAAGCTGATGTCGAACTTTATAAAGAAGGGATAAGACCTACAACTCCTGAACTCACTTACCCATCTTAACATCAGTACAAATGAGACAATCAGATGACATTACGTGCATTCTGATAGGATGCAAGGGGAAATACCACCTACACAATATCACCTATGAAGTTTTCTTGCCCCTGGTATTGAACTGAATCTAATCAAGCTTCAAGATATAATTCCAAGAAACTTGAATGATAAGGGTACTTTAGGTTTCAAGTATTTGACCCCCAGACCTGCTGCGAAATATGTCCGGAAAGTTGTTTGATACTTGGGGCTAGTTAAGGCAAGAGATGTGGAGTGGAAACCTTAGTTTGGGTGTTCTCAGCCTCTGCTGGAAGCCATGTGAGGGATGGGAACTACTGAGGAAAGACTGTGGAATCCATCATCTGGCAATGGAAGTGGACTCCAGGAGAGGGACCTAGGACTGAGGTCTCTGGAATTGAGGTCAAGAAACCAAGAGTGCTTAGAGCATTGTCCAGAGTTCTTTCACTTAGAGTTCAAATTTGCCTGGAGTGACAGTGCTTTGAAATAGAAGACCCAGTCAGAGGAAGACAGATATATATTTTCATTCATAGGTGGAACTTGAGAAACGTAGCAGAAGACCATGGGGGAAGGGAAGGGGGAAAAATAGTTACAAACAGAGAGGGAGATCATAAGAGACTCTTAAATACAGAGAACAATCTGAGGGTTGATGGGCTGCTGGGGGAGAGGGGAAAATGGGTGATGGACATTGAGGAGGACACTTGCTGGGATGAGTACTGGTTATTGTATGTAAGCGATGAACCACGGGAATCTACCCCCAAAACCAAGAGCACGCTGTACACACTTTTGTTCACCAATTTGACAATAAATTATATTAAAAAGAAAAACAAAACAAAAAAAGAAATAGAAGACCCAAAGTGCTAACACCACCAATGGCCGAGAGGGAATAACCAGATAGATGACTTGGGTGAGGAAGAAAGGGAAGATAGTGCCCAAGGGTTTTTCTGCACCGGAAGACCTAGAAGTGGCACTCTTCAGTAGAACTGATTGGGTGGTATTCCCCTCCAGAGAATTCTCTGATTACCATAATTACGTCCCATCCTTTACATCTTCTTAATTGTCCATTTAGCTACCACTTTTAGGGGTACGTGATCACATAACCAAATCTAACAAATGTTGATGAATAAATGTCTCATCTATACCTAATGATATGTGATCCTGTGCTAGAATTACAGACCTGTTCTTGATTGATATTTAAAATCCATAACTTTATTTCTGGATATCAAAAAAGGAGAATTTTGAGACACTCCCTAAGAAGGCAATTCGTTTCCAGATCTTCTCAAATATATCCCACATTCCCTTTCTCTTAGCGCTCCGCCTATCTTCAAATCACGTTCTTCAGGCTGGAGATCTCGCGAGAGGTCTAGTGCGCATGAATTCTCCCAGGAGCCACCGCTCTTCCTCTTCCCGTAAGCGGCCTGAGGTGAGTGACTGTTTGCTATCTCTCTCCGAGAGCTGAATCCTCCAGTTATCGCCGCCATCCGGGCCTCGGTGGCGCTGATGGCTATGCCCGCGGGAGGAAGCCTCCTGCGGCTACCGATTCTTCGCTGAAGGCGATGTCCCTCTGTGCAGGGGGACGTGTCGGAGCAGAAGGCCGCGATGGGCGGGAATGGGGGGTGGAACGGGTACCGGCGGCCTGCCGTCAGTGCCGTTTCCGACTCCCGAGGGCCAGTGTGTTGCGGTGAGTGCTGGCCGCGACGCGGCGCGTGTGTGGCTGCAACGAGAGAGTTTGGGGGAGTAAAAGTGAAGTTGGGTTGAGGCGTCACTTATGCATTTGAACGAGTGTTTCAAGTTCGATGGCGCTTAACCTAATAACCCAAAAGCACCTGGGAAGATGGCATCACCTTCTGTGGGGAGGGAGCGTGCAGAGGGTTGTAGACGAGCATTCTGCGGTGCCATTGCGTGGAGTCCTTACACTCCTGAGGGATCCAGAGTGGGGTTGAGACAGGCCACGTTCTCCTTCAGAGGGGAAAAGGGCTCATGAGGTCCGAGTCCCTAGTAGATGCAGCGGGGAAGAAAGCTCTGGAGAAAAGGATGGCTGCGATGATGGCATTTCTTAGGACACCTTTGGATTAACCGTGAAAACAACTACTTTCTGAGCGGCTGTCGGTAGCATTTAATATGTATTTAAACTGCATCGGTGACTGTAAATGTGTGTTGACAGAATTTCCTCCTGATCCCTTCCAGGTGATCTCTGAAAATGGTTCGCTATTCACTTGACCCGGAAAACCCGACAAAATGTAAGTGAACCGGAAGAGATCGAAATTCCTTATCTTGGGGTAAGAGGAATCCTAAGATAACCCAAAATTAACCAAAACTTTTATTTTTCAGCATGCAAATCAAGAGGTTCAAATCTTCGTGTTCACTTTAAGGTATGTGAATCCTCATATATGTTCTGAAAGGGTTGTGCCACATTGTTCCAGTGTTTTGGTTTTTTTTTTTTTTTACCATTCTGAAAAGGTGGCTGCAGTGATGCGTTTCTTAGGACACCTTTGGATTTACCATGAAAACTAATCAGTTCTGAGCAGTCACCTTTGAGACATCTAGTCTGTAATGATCAATCATATAATGAGCACTTTGATTTGTGGAATTGCGTGAGATGACCAGAGAACTGTTGGAGAACTTGGCGTAGAGATCAAGATGACAAGACCCTTAACATGGTTGCAAGATGATGGAGTTAAAGCATTATAGTTAGGGGGCACCTGGGTGGCTCAGTCAGTGAACATCCGACTTTGGGTCATGTCATGATCTCTCAGTTCCCAGGTTCAAGCCTCACGTCGGGCTTCGTGCTGACGGCTCAGAGCCTGGAGGCTTCAGATTCTGTGTCTTCCCTCTGCCCCTCCCATCTCATGTTCTTTTCTCTCAAAAATAAACATTTAAAATTTTTAAAAAATAAAACCTGTTACACTTAATAGAGGTTTGGGGTTTATTTTTCCCTAACTTCCAAGTCTCCCTGGCTTTTAATCACAGACAGTTTTTCTTCTCATATTCCTTCCCCTTTAAAGAACGGGAAATCTTTTGTCGATGTATGTTGACATTTTAAAAAACAATTTCGTGTTTACTTCAAAAATTGTTACTCTTTCACATCGTTAAGTCACAGTTTATACTGTTTATACTTAGAACACACGGGAAACTGCCCAGGCCATCAAGGGTATGCATATCCGAAAAGCCACCAAGTATCTGAAAGATGTCACTTTGCAGAAGCAATGTGTGCCATTCCGACGCTACAATGGTGGAGTTGGTAGGTGTGCCCAGGTGAGAACTCACAGTGGCTGTCTGAAATGACTTTGTAATGGAGAAGGATCGGGTGGGGTTAGGATCTGCCTGGAATCAGGTTCTTTCTGGTTGCTGGGATGACCATCTTAGGACACCTTTGGATTAACCGTGAAAAAAAAACTGTTCTGAGCAACCTTGGTGTTGGATTAAAAATCATATTGGTTGTACCACTGATTAAAATGAGGGCAAATGACTAACCTGTTCCTTGAATTCCTTTCAGGCCAAACAGTGGGGCTGGACACAGGGTCGGTGGCCCAAAAAGAGTGCCGAATTTTTACTGCACATGCTTAAAAATGCAGAGAGTAATGCTGAACTTAAGGTACCTAAACCATTGACTTTTATTTATTTATTTAGAGAGCCAGAGAGTGCACATGCGGGGGAGGGGCAGAGAGGGGGACAGAGGATCTGAAGTGGGCTCTGCTGACAGCAGAGAGCCCGATGTGGGGTGAACTCCAACAAACTGCGAGATCGTGACCTGATCCAAAGTTGGACACTCAACTGAGCCACCCAGGCACCCCAACATCTTTATTCATATGCATATAACTTGGATGGTTATTCAATTATTGTCGCAATTGTCCAGATTTGTTTCTTTGACTGTCTTGTTTTCTCAGTAACTGAAATTTCCCATTAGTTTTTTTAAATATCTACCTCCCAATTTCCAGAAGACCAAAATTTTGTGTGTGAAGATCTTCAGAAGCATGATCCACTCCCCTTCATGACTTTTAGGGAGGCCCCTCCTTAGAAGCTGCATATAGCACTGAGTTTTTTGTTTTTTGTTTTTTGTTTTTTTTAATGTTTATTTATTTTTGAGACAGAGCATGAGTGGGGGAGGGTCAGAGAGAGAGAGGGAGACACAGAATCTGAAACAGGCTCCAGGCTCTGCACTGTCAGCACAGAGCCCGACGCAGGGCTCAAACTCACGGACCGTGAGATCATGACCTGAGCCGAAGTCGGATGCTTAACCGACTGAGCCACCCAGGCGCGCCCTGCACTGAGTTTTAATAGTTATTTAGATTTAAGGAAGGACACTTAGAATAAAGGTGAAAGCAAAAAAATGTTTGACAGGCTATTTGAAGTCTTAAGGTTTGCTTTGCAAAGATGGGGACTTGATTTTCCAGTGATAAGGTTTATGGTGTTGAGCTAAAGATGTCAATTTGATTTTGTTCGTCTCTTCCCAGGGTTTAGATGTAGATTCTCTGGTCATTGAGCACATCCAGGTGAACAAAGCCCCCAAAATGCGGCGTAGAACTTACAGGGCTCATGGTCGGATTAACCCATACATGAGCTCTCCCTGCCACATTGAGATGATCCTTACTGAAAAAGAGCAGATTGTTCCTAAACCAGAAGAGGAGGTTGCACAGAAGAAAAAGGTAAATTACTTACTGTTACTTAGTCGTTGATCGGTTTTGCATATGATACTGGCTTTTTGTATATACGTATATCAGCACTGTATAATTATCTGCTGATGGCCCCACCTGAATTTTTATAGCAACTTAAAATGCAACGTGTGCAAAAAAAGGTCCCCTCCGTCCTTCCCAAACTAATAAGCTTGTTTGCAGTAAATGATCCCATTCAGTTCTTTAAGCCGGGAACCTGGGAGTGATTCTAGATCCCCCCCCCCCCTTCAGCCTAACTAACTTCTGTCGGTTTAATTGCTTAAATACTGTCTTCCGTTCTTGTTGCCACTTAATCACATGGTCTCCCTGTCTCCAGTCTTCACAAACTCCCCTGCTTACTTTATTTTCTCCTGTCACTCCCCCCGTGCCATTTCTCTATGCCAGAGGAATTCCCTTTACCTCTTCCTTTTAAGATGTAGTGCAGACTTCTCCAGGAGACTTGTAACAGCCTTTTTTTTTTTTTTTTTTTTCTTTCCCCAGATATCCCAGAAGAAACTGAAGAAACAAAAACTTATGGCCCGGGAGTAAATTCTGCATGAAATACATGCAAATAAAAGTAAAAACAGAATGCTGGTTGTCTTTATTATTAAACGTATTACAAGTATCCTCACAAAATGGATCAAATGGGTTTTCTTCTGATTAGAATTAGAAACTGATTATTCTGTTAGCCCTGTGCCACTAATGTTGATTTGGAGACATGCTGTTTTGAATTTCTTGGTGCTACCTTGCATAAAATGGGATCTGAGTATGGGGATATTTCTGAATTTTTTTCCAACCACTTTTATTGAGACTTAACACATATTCACCCAAACACAATTCAGTTGATGGCTTTTATTATATTGCTACACATCTGTCACCGGGCAAATCTTTGGACATTTTCATTATGCCAAGAGGAACCTTACCTAACCCAATCCAGCCTTGAGCAACTACTAACGTGGATGTATAGATTTGCCTCTTTTGGACATTTCATACGAATGAGTGGACAGTATGTGGTCTTTTGTCACTGGCTTTAATTTTACATAGTATTTTGTGATAAAGCAAGTCTCTATTTTCTGACAAATATGTATGCATGGTATAAACTAATAACGTTTGGACCCCTTTTTTAAGCTATTGTGGGTAGTGCAGCTGAAACTACAAGTTTGTGTGGGCGTGTCCTCATTTCTCTTGGGTCTGTACCAGGAGTGGATTTCCTGGATTTTGCCTGTCGTGCTGTTTACAGTCCTAACTGCAGTCTGTGAGGGTCCAATAAGCACTTAAAGCAACTTCGTGTTAATTCCCTGCCTGAATCTCCGACCCTTTTAACTAGCACAGTGAAGTTTAGCCACAACAGCGTTCGGTAACAGCCTGGTCCTCACGCAAGTGGAGTGACTTTATCTATGGCGGTGAACCACCGGCACCCGCCGTATCCGGATCAACGTTTTGGATTTTGTCTGAGTGTCCGGGACAGCTGACCCCCGACTCCCTTGAGCGCAGGGTTTGCGCTTAAAGTGCCGGCGCCGGAAGTCAGGGCGCGCGTCCGCCTGGGCGTCACCGCTACGTCCTGCGCGTCCTCAGCCTGACGCAGGCGCGCCTTTGTCGGCCCCTTTTGCGGTGCCCATTGGCTCGGCGGCAGCACGTCCCTCCCTCCGGAAGTGCGGACATTTCCACTTGGACCCGGTGGACGCGGGTGAGCGGTGCCCGGTGGGCCGGGGCTTTCGGCTGCGGGTTCGGGGCGGGGGTGCGCGCGGGGGCTTCCTGGTGCCGTCTGACCGCTTCGCAGGCTCCAGCCTGGGTGGTGCTGAGCGAGCCCCACCCGCCTGCAGTTGGCCTGCGCCGGGCACCCCGCGGCCCGCCTGCGCTCTCCCGGGATACCCCGCTTCGCCCTCCAGACGCGCGCCCCTGCCTCCTGCCCTCCCCTCGCCGTTACCTCCTCCGTCCGCGGCCGCCCGCCTCCCGGCCCGCCTCTCCCTTTCCATATGTCCGTTTATCCTCTTCCTTGGCCTGCACTGTCGGCTTCACTTCGCTCTCTTGTCTTCACCACCGTTCGCTCGTATCTTGTCCTGTCCTTTGTCGTTATCTTTGAATCAGCCCGTCCCGTAGAACGATGTGCCAAACTGGGTTACCTGAAGGGAGGTGGCGTTCCGACACGGTACCTGCCAGATTTCTAACAGAGCCTCAGCCTTTTCCTCTGTAGTCCGTTGTCTTGGACTAAGCCGAATGAAAGCGAATTCCTCTCCTCCGACAGTTTAAATGCGTTTTGCCCGCTTTGCTGTAATATCCGAGAACTGGCTTCATGAGAGTGGAATGATAATCATCTTATCAGTTTGTCATAGCCAATTACTAGACCTTCCTAAGCCACAGTTTCCACATGTATGAAGTTCCTCAGAGTGTCATAAAGATTGAGAGATAAAATACAGTAGTTTCATTATGAAGAGAGCTAAACAGTTTTATAAAAGCCATGTTTGTGACATAAGCGATTGGTAGTACTTGCTCTTGAGAGTTTCTTTAAGACAATAATTAGGAGTAGGTAAAGATGAATCTGTGATGGGCTGCCGGTCATTAACTGAACCTAGTCCTAGGAGAGTGTCAGTTGTTTCAAAGGGTTTAAGTTGGTCTTGAAGGCTTGGTAGGAGGGGAATAACTTGATCATTGTACTTTTGTTAGGGGAAAAAGCAAGAGTATTGAGGTAGGAAACCAGAATTGGGAATTCTGATCTTAACCAACTCCAGTTACTATTTGCCTTTGCGTGAACTTTGGACAGGTTGCAGCTTTTGGATCTGGGTTTGTTGTTGGGGGGGGTGGGGGTGGGGGGAGGTTCCGGGGTTTTTTGTGGTAACAACGCTTAGAAGGCACTTAACCCATTCACACACTCTTCTGTCCTTTGTATTCGTTATTAACATATCTAATCCATCTGCATCCCGTGAGAGAGGCTATTGTCCTAATTTTCCACTGGAAGGAATCAAGATCAGACTCCTTGGATAATTTGCCCAAGGACACCAATTCGAAAGTGGTGAGAACAGGTCTCATATTCTGGCAGCTGCCAACCAGTCTGCTTTGCTTAGTAGGCTGTGGTGTAAGAGTGCAAGACCTAAAAACCACATCCCTTCAGACCAAATTCAGAAGGTCTATGGCCAAAAATAATGATTGCTTGGTAAATGCTGAAAAAGGCTCAGTGCTCGGTTTGGGTTTTTTCGTCAGAAAATATGTTCTTTAAAACTTCGGAACAAAATAGTCTGGTAAATTCTTATAATGTTACTTTAATTTGACCAGAGGACTGTCTCAAAGAATGTAGCTATGAATTCTTTATAAAATCGCTGATCGTTCCTTGATGTACATTTATGTTAACTTGTTTATAGCTCTTGTAATTCATTTCAAAGCCACATTCAGATTGGGTTGTCTATACTGCTGCTTACTTGTATTGTGAATAGTTTCAAATCACCTTAGTGTAGTCATTGTGCCGATTCATTTGCCAGCAAGTACTACCTGATTTGCAATATTTTGAAATAAATTTTTTGGGGGGTTTATTTTGAGAGAGCGAGAGAGTGAGCATGGGTAGGGGAGAGGCAGAGAGGGAGAGAGAGAGAATCCCAAGCAGGCTCCGAGCTGTTAGTGCAGAGCCTGCAAACCCTGAAATCATGACCTGAGCCAAAATCAGGGGACATTTAACCAACTGAGCCACCCAGGTGCCTCCAAAATAGGAAATTTTAGCGTTCTGAACTATTAGTTTTCTGCACTGTTCTGAAGCTTCTTAGTTTTTCATGCCTACTTTAAGGGATTAAAAATTCTTGTAAATTTAAAGTCTTTGGTTCAGTAGTATATTATGGAAGTAGTGTTGGTTTTGAGAAATTTCAAGATTTCTAATTAAGGAAATTCGAGGTATTAATTTTTTTTTTGAAATGGACAATTTACTTATAACGGTAATAATACCGCATAATTTTTTTTTTCTCAGCATGCTTTAATTGCTATTAAAAAGACAAAGGCAGGGGAGCCTAGGTGACTCAGTCAGTTAAGCGTCTGACTTCAGCTCAGGTCATGATCTCACAGTTGTGAGTTCGAGCCCCGCGTCGGGCTCTGTGCTGACAGCTCAGAGCCTGGAGCCTGCTTCAGATTCTGTGTCTGCGTCTCTCTCTGCTCCTTCCCCGGTCACGTGCACTCGCGCTCTCTCCCTTTTTCAAAAATAAATAAACATTAAAAAGAGAGAGAGAGAGCAAATCTATCAATGGAGAGTTGTTGCCTGGGAAAGTCCAGCTGATTTGCAGCCCAGAGGTCTTCCAAAGTGAGTCCTTAGCAAATTCCATGTTAGAAGATTTGCCCTTAGCCTTGGAGTTTTCGCTGGTCAATATTGTCAGTTTCTGAAGATGATTAGGCCCTGGGAGTTAATTCCCACCAAACTGGAATAGAAGTCATAATTAATGTTCCATGTCTTTGAGCCTACTTTTCTTTGTATGGAAATGGCAAGGGTACTCCATCTCACTGGATTTTTTGAGGATTACATAGTTAATAAATGCAAAGGGCCTAACTGCCTGGTACCCAGCAACTAACTGGTGTCTTTCCTTTATCACATTTCTGGTTGGGAAAAAGTGACTGAAGAGGCCTGGAGATGGGAGCCTCACTATTATTTTTATTATGTCTACACCTGTTACTCCTTTACAGAAAGTAGCGTTTTATTGAATAGACTTGTGCTTTTCGCTAATTAATGATTTAAGTTTTTCCTTTAATGTAGAACTGGTCCTGTCCAGTATCTTAACCTAGGTAAGTTCCTTGAGTCATTCATGTCTGCTAACCTAACTTGTGTTTTCACGTGTGCCAGCACTTCGGGACCCCAGCCTGGGAGGATGGTGTGTATCCCTTGCATCGTCATTCCAGTTCTGCTCTGGATCTACAAGAAGTTCCTGGAGCCGTACATATACCCTCTGCTCTCCCCCTTTGTTAGTCGCATGTGGCCTAGTAAAGCCCTCCGAGAATCCCACGACAAAAACAAAGGCCAAGTAGACTGCAAGGTAGGAACACGAAGATACCTTGAATAAGGGCGGGTGAGGGGGGTGGTACAGTCAAGGTAAAATACGTGGCTTTGAAAAGGCAAGCTCTTGGAACCAGAAGCTTCCTTAATGTGCCCTTTTTTTTTTTTTTTAATGTTTGTTTATTTTTGAGAGAGAGACAGAGCATGAGTAGGGGAGGGGCAAAGAAGGAGACACAGAATCTGAAGCAGGCTCCAGACTCTGTCAGCACAGAGCCCAATGCGGGGCTCAAACCCATGGACCACTAGATCATGACCTGAAGCAGTTGGCCGCTTAACCGACTGAGCCACCCAGGCGCCCCTTCCTTAATGTGTCTTAATTTCTTTGTTTAAAATAAGGGGTTTGGGGTGTTTTTTAAGTAATTAACATTTGGTTTGAACTAAGGTTTTAAACTGGACTTCTGGTCAGTGCATTTACGTCATGATTTTAAGCCATAATAGTAACCAATATTTCTTAGCTGGTAAGAATAATAGTAAATAGCTAATGGATGAGAAGAGATGATATTAAAATATGCCAGTTTCATTGATTGATAACTTGGGTAAGAGATTTAGTTGGAAGGATCATAGAAATTAAAGCAAAAAAAAAAAAAAAAAAAAACCCACACACACAAAAAGGGGCACCTGGGTGGCTCAGTTGAGCATCTGACTTTGGCTCAAGTCGTGACCTCACAGTTCGTGAGTTCAAGCCCCGCTTCGGGGTCTGCGCTGACAACTCAAAGCCTGCTTTGGATTCTCCGTCTCCCTCTCTCTCTCTGCCGCCCTTCCTCAAATAAACTAAAAAAGAAAAAAAATTATTTTTTAAAATGAATATTTGGACAACTCTGTGTTTAGCATTGGCGCTTGTTAAGCTCAACTTCAACTGTGTTCTGCACTAATTTAGCTACCCTGCCCATTTGTGGAACCAGGGTTTTTTCATTCTGAAGTTTGTCTGTTTTTAAAGAGAAGATCTCTTAAAATGAGTGTCTTTTTGTCGTACTAATATCTAACCTGGTTTTTTATTTTAGGGTGCAGACATGAATGGGTTACCAACAAAAGGACCAATGGAAATCTCTGATAAAAAGAAAGACTAAAGTGCTTGTCCCAAAGGATCGCATTGTTTAAAAATGGACCTGATAATATGAAGCACCTTGCTTGTAATTGTCTCTGACCTTTTTCTCTGAGACCAGGATTCCGGATAGATAGCTTAGCTGCTTACCTGATACTAATCAGGAAATACGTGATATTTGTATTTAAGATGTGTTTAGTTAGTTATATTTAATGATCTCACTCCTGAGTTCCTTTTTCATTAAAGTAGCTTTAATTTCTCTTATTACAGTTATGAAGAAATAAAAGGGTTGTGCCTGTAGACACTGCTACTAAATCAGTACTCATAAATCCTTGGGCCTCTAGCTTTTGTTCAGACTCTTTGAATTTGAACAGAGCACGATGTTACTGTGAAACAGTGCAGTGAGACTGTGCGGTGAAAGGAAAGAGTGTTTGGAGGGATGATGAGGACTTGAAACTTAAAGATATAATTACTGTCTAATACAATGGAGAAGCTTACTCAGGAGGGTAGCAATTACTGCTTATGGCTCTGAGAAAATAGAAAAGACAGGGAAATTGGGGAGACGCCTTTGAGAAATGGAATACCTTTTACAGAAATGTCTAATATACACTAATTCTAATCCTTGTTGCATTCCTTCTATTCTTACGAAGTATATTAAATATTCTGTTTAGCGTGTGGTGTCTTTTTTTTCTTTTAACGTTTAAATATTTAGTGGGTTGGCCGGTTAGCTCAGCTGGTTAGAGCGTGGTACTGGTAAAGTTTAAATATTTAAAAGGCCCATTTTGTACCCCATCAAAAAGCAGAATTACAGTGCGATGGCATCTGTATAGTTGTGAAACAACAATCTTTTTTTTTTTTTTAAGAGTAGATTGTATCCGTTACTGTTGCATAATAAGACACTCCAAAATTGAGTGGTTTTTAACAGGGGACTGGGCAGAGTCCTTTGCTGGTCTGGGTCCCCACATCGTCTTTCTTCCCTGGGCTTCTTCACATTAGTGTCGGGATGTATAAATAGTCAAAGACGATGACCATATCTTTGTATTGGATGTGTGCATTCCCTATGAGTTTAGAAGGAGAAGTTAGAAGGGACTCCTGCCCTCGAAGTCCTCGGTCCTCACCGAGGCTCTGTTAAGCTGTGTGTCGTGTCAGGTCATTGATCCACCCTGGACTTCATCTGATGCAAGGCAGTAGCTTTCAGTTTTTCTCTTCCACCCCACCTGAAGGATAAGAGAAATCCCCTTTAGCGACTGTGTTCAGCTGATTAGGTTTTTTGCACAGGACCCCCCAATGAGGGGTTTTTTTTTAAGGTATAAAAACTATTATAAAAATAGATGTAGGGGTGCTTGGCTGGCTCAGTCAGTGGAGTGTGCATCTCTTGATCTTGGGGTTGTGGGTTTAAGCCCCTGCGTTAGGTGTGGAGATTACTTAAAATATTAAAAACAAAACAGCAAATGTTTGTAGTAGGAGAGTTCAAGAGCAAGTTAAATGAGAAGTTAATGTTCTTTCTCTGCCTTTATTCCAGCTCCACAGACGTAACCACTGTTAGTTTTTTGTGTAGCTTTCTAGCAACTTCCCTGATTTTTTTGTTTTGTTTAAAAAAACTTTTTTAATGTTTATTTTAGAGAAAGAGGGAGAGACAGCGTGAGACACAAAATCTGAAGCAGGCTCCAGGCTCTGAGCTGTCAGTATAGAGCCTGAATGGGGCTCAAACTCACAAACCGTGAGATGGTGACCTGAGCCGAACTCAGGTGCTTAACCGACTGAGCCTCCCAGGCACCCCTTGTTTTCTTTAATGTTCTATTTTACTTTTGAGAGAGTGCTCACGTGAGCAGGGGAGGGGCAGAGAGAGGGAGACAGAGGATCCCAAGCAGGCAGAGAGCCCGATGCGGGGCTCAAACTCCGGAACCACGAGATGAAGACCTGAGCCAAAGTCGGACCCTCAACTGACGGAGCCACCCAGGCACCCCCTTAATTTGTTTTTATTAAATACATCACTTTTTAAAAATCATAATATTGCAAGGCGTATAATGTCCCTACTCCCTTCGTCCCCAAAGGCATTACTCATTTAGGTATTGTTGATCTTCTGCTTATCGCCATGTTAATAAATAACATACATGCTGCTGTCTTTGGAGCTATTAACTCTTACTTTCTACCATGGTTGAGCTCAAGCTATCTTACACTGCCAGTCCCAGTGCTTCTCCCGCACATCCTCCTAATTTTTCTTCTGAATTTGGGTTGTCACTAGTATTTATAGCATCCTGAGTGCGCCAGATGTCTTCCATTTGTCCCTCCAAATCTGCTGCCTTTGCCCTACTCTGCTGCCCAAGAAACGGTATGAACTACATCAACAGACTTCTGGCCTCTAAGATTCTGCTGGGTTTAGCCAGTGGAGATCTATAGCAGGGGGAAGGGGAAGGAAGGAAGGAGGGCGGTCCGGGTATTTATTCCCTTGGCTGCCCCCCTTGAGGGCCTCTTTAGGTCAATTCTGTCCCTCAACCAAAAGTCCCTGTGCCTCAAATTGGCCAACTGCACGTTTTCAGTTTCCATTAACTTCTCCCTCACCTTGTCCTTTGGGGCTGATAGGGGTGATAGCATCTCTTAACTACGGGCTGTGGGTCACTGCATTATCTCGAGTGCCTTCTGCTTTCTGGGACACTAACAACGAGCAGGCAGGAACCACCACTGGGTAGCGTGTGCTGCAGTCGTCCCCCCCCCCCCCCCCGCCCCCGCCTTCAGAGTTTGACTCACATCATCACAAGGGCAAGTACGGGACAGTAAGATACTTTGAGGGGCGCCTGGGTGGCTCAGTTGGTTAAGCGTCTGACTCTCGGTTTCAGCTCAGGTCATGATCTCATGGTTGGTGAGTTCAAGTCCCGTGTCAGGCTCTGTGCTGACAGCTCAGAGCCTGGAGCCTGCTTTGGATTCTGTGTCTCCCTCTCTCTGCCCCACCCCAGCTCACGCTCTGACTCTCTCTCTCTCTCTCTCTCTCTCTCTCTGGCAAAAATAAATATTAAAAGGTTTTTTTTTTAAAATAAGATATTTTGAGAAATCACATTCACAACTTGTCACAGTATAATTGTTCTGTTTCATTATTAATCTCTTACTGTGTCTAATTTATAAATTAAACTTTGTCATAGGTATGTATGTGTAGGAAAAAATAGTATATGTGGGGTTCGGTGCTATCCACTGTTTCAGGCATCCACTGTGGGTCTCGGGGCGTATCCCCCACAGATGAGAAGGAACTACGATAGCGTGATGTGTTTCCTTTCACAACAAGCATGGCTTTCCTAGAGTTGTAAATTACCTTTTTTCTCCCTATGCACTTCCTTTCGTGACTAGTTGTTGCCGAGGCCTGGTGCCCAGGGGCAGTTCTTGGGACTTGCTACCGCTCCTGGATCCCACACCCCACATCTTCCTATCTCTCGGTTTTTGTCTCTCATTTTTTCTGTAGCACACCATTTTTCTAATTCAATACTCTCAGAGGTTGAGTATGGATACTTTTGTAAAGTTCTCCCCAGTCATCCCAGTTCATGTAAACTCACGTTCCCAAGAATTGCTGGTCTTCCGAGGCCCTTGCCCCTCTAACAGTGTCACACTCCAGCACTGATTCCCAGTCGTGTGTCTTACATACTAGTAAAACGTTCTTAAAAAGGTTGAGGGGACTGGGGCGCCTGGGTGGCTCAGTTAAGCGTCCAACTTCGGCTCAGGTCATGATCTCGCGGTTTGTGAGTTCGAGCCCTGCATCGGGCTCTGTGTTGACAGCTCAGAGCCTGGAGCCTGTTTCGGATTCTGTGTCTCCCTCTCTCTCTCTGCCCCTCCCCCCGTCCATGCTGTGTCTCTCTCTCTCTCTGTCTCAAAAATAAATAAATGCTAAAAAAAAGAAAGAAAAGTTGAGGGGACTCATACACAGTTGACATTTTTATTTGGCCAACCAAGAATATTTTAAAAAGCTATAATGTTTTATCACCATTATTTCAGAAAAGACATTTTGACACTAAAAGGATGAAGAAGAACAGGAGAATAAAGGAAAACAATAGGCCGTCAGTTTGAATACGTTTATGAAAAATGTTTTTATGGAAACTTCACACTAATTTTGTCTACATTTTTCTTCTTCTTATAGTCGGTTGGTGAAAACTTATCACCTACCTTAGACAGGATTTGGTAACCATTGTTCTATACCACACCAGTGTTCTCTTGTCCCCAAATATCAGTCCTATCTATCGTGTTTCAAGATTGCCTTTCTAGTAAAAGCTAGAAAGCCCTGAAAAGGTGCTTTAAACGACCTTATCAAACAATTAAGCCACCACTCCACTCCCACACGTAGTGACTCAGTGGAGGGTTTGGAGATTTTGGTCCCTGCTCTCCTGTGCTCTTTCCTCTGGATATCCTGATCCCCATTCTCCATACAATGGCAGGATAGCACAGACGGGGGCCTAAATCCCTTAGGCTCATAGCTTCTGGGAGATTCACTTTGCCTAATGAGACCAGCAGTCTCATTATTGTATAATTATATCTTTCTACAAAACATGATCTAGTGTGTGTTAAAACAACACTTACCTAGTTTGGTTCATTTGTGCCAATAAACTCTAACCGTGTCCTCTGAAATCGGTTACATTTCTTCAAATCTTCTTTGGATTAGTTGGTTGTACCCAGTGTTATGGATTGAATTATGGCACGCAGCCTCCCACGCAATTTTTATGTTGAAGCCCTAACCCCCAGCACCACAAAATGTGACCCTATTTGCAAATAGGGTCATTGCAGATGGGATTAGTTCAAATGAAGTCATTATGGTGGATCCTAATCCAGTATGACTGGTATTCTTATAAAAAGGAAATTTGGACACACGCGCACACACACCCGTGCAGAGAGAACACAATGAGAAGATGAAAGCAGAGATCGGGTGACCCTTCTACAAGCCGCGGAACTCCAAAGGTTGCCAGGAAACCACCGGATGCTAGCTGGAAGGCCTGGAACAGAATCTCCCTCACGGCCTCTGAAAGAGCCAGCTCGGCCGACACCTTGATTTTGGACTTGGCGCCTCAAGAACTTCAAGACAATAAATTCTCTATTGTTTAAATCACCCGATTTGTGGTACGTTGTCACAGCAGCCCTGAATAACACGCCCAGGCATTGTAGTCCACCTTAGTTGGAAAGACAAAATAACCCTGAAGGAGTCAGCGTGGACCTTCACGAGTACCGGTGGTGTCGGTAAAGGGAGCCCTTGAGACGGCCTTGAGACTTCCCGTGGGCAGGTGTGAGCTCTACAGCCAGACCGCCTGGGTTCGAATCGCCACTGGCCAGCTTTGTGGTGTGAGGAAGTCTGGGTACCTATTCTGGAGGGTCATAAAGCCCACTGAGTTAATGCACCTGAAACTTTAGAACAGTGCCTGGCATGGGTAGCTGCTTTCCAGACTAATTCATTGAGTAATATTGTGACTCCTCCTGACTTGTCCCCAGCAGGAAGGAGACTGTGATGACGGCATAGTGCCCCCTCCCCCGGGTTTCTCCAGCAGCAGAGCGGTGGTCGCCTCCTCTCAGGAGGAAAGCTGGCAGGAGCTGTGGTGGTCTGGTTGGCCCAAGCCTTTCTCCCAAGGCTTAGCCTCAGAGCTCAGGATAAGTAAGGAGAGATGACCAGGAACCCTGTAGGCACGGCACAGATGTGTCCCCTACCGGTGGGGGTGGAGGGAATGGAGGGCTAATTGCGTAGCCTCTCGCTTGGCCAAGCAACTCCCTGGAACTGTGTAGTCCCTGCCTTTTGGGCATTCAACACTCTCCGTGGCAGGCGTCTGGCTGACTGCTAACAGCTGGCATCGTTGGGGCTTCGGTAAGGCCTGCGAAAATGGTCCGTCCCATCATCAGCTTACTGGCTGTGTGTCCTTGTCCGATCCTCATCCGTCCCTGGCACTCAGTCCCTCATCTCTCAAATGAAGGGACTTGACTGATTGCCAGTGTTCCTTCCCAGGTGTCCTTTTGACCACCTGTTTACCCAAGACCCAGCTCGAACACAGGTAGAGGGATTGGCATCTCATTTTTCTTCCAAGCGGACCATTTCGCTATCAGTAAGCCAACGTCCACTTAACAAACTATTGTGAAGTCCGAGTCATTTGTTTCCGAGTCATCAGTTTCTACACTAACCCTTTCTCATAGGGTTGTTGGGGGAGTTAAATAAAATAACAGTGCACAGCTCACGGCAAAGAGCCCGTGATGTGAATTGTTAATTATGAGTCCTGGTATTCTTGTCAGAAAGTTCTTTGGTGGAGCTAAAATCTGCATCCTATTACTTCAGACCTTTGGTCCCAGTTTGGCACTCTGCGACAACATAAAACAAGTCTGGTCATGCCTCCCGAGAGCAGTTATAACAACGAGTCTTAGTCTCGCTGTTCATACTCAGTTCTGCCAGGCATGCTACATCTGACATGATTTCCAGACCTCTCACCATCCTGATTGCCCTGTCCAGATGATCCAGTTCTGGTTAATCTATACTTCTCTTCAGAGGGATGCCTGGGGACTGGCAACGACAACATGTGAGTTGAGTACCATCTGGATTACGCAGGTGAAATCACATTTATTAAAAAAGGCATGCTAGGGCGCCTGGGTGGCTCAGTTGGTTAAGCGTCCAACTTCAGCCCCGGTCATGATCTCACAGTTCGTGGGTTCAAGCCCCACATCGGGCTCTGTGCTGACAGCTCAGAGCCTGGAGCCTGCTTCAGATTCTGTGTCTCCCTCTCTCTCTGCCCCACTCACACTCTGTCTCTCTCTGTCTCAAAAATAAATAAATATTTAAAAAAAAAAAAAAGGCATGCTACCTGCATTACTTAATTCTCATCGCAACGATGAGATGTGAGGGGAGTATTCCTGTCTCTTTACAGAGAAGAAAATGAGGCTCAGAGGAGTCAAATAGCTGTGATGCACTGTGTGTTTGTGTTCTCCTAAACATCCTATCTTTAAACTAACCCTACCTGGGGTGACAGTAGGAAGCGGGGCCTTTGTAGGTAGATTTCAATAAGGTCATGAGGGTGGAGCCTCCATGATGGCTAAGTGTTTTCATTAGAAGAAACTGGAGCCCTAGGGACATCTGGGTGGCTTAGTTGTTTAAGTGTCAGACTTCGGCTCAGGTCATGATCTCACGGTCTTTGAGTCTGAGCCCGGTGTCGGGCCCTGTGCTGACAGCTCGGAGCCTGGAGCCTGCTTCGGATTCTGTATCTCCTTCTCTCTCTGTCCCTTCCCTGCTGTCTCTTTCTTTCAAAAACGAATAAACATAAAGAAAGAAAGAAAGAAAGAAAGAAAGAAAGAAAGAAAGAAAGAAAGAAGAAAGAAAGAAAAAAAGAAAGAAAGAAAAAAAGAAATAAAGAAGGAAAGAAAGAAAGAAAGAAAGAAAGAAAGAAAGAAAGAAAGAAAGAAACTGGCACTCTTTCTCCACCATGTGAGGATACGATGAGAAGATGCTGTCTGCAAACCAGGACGAAGGCTGTCACCAGACGCTGGTTCTGATCTTGGACTTCCCACCTTCAGAACTGTGAGAAGTAATTGTCTATTGTTTAAGTCCTCCAGTCTACAGTATTCTGCTTATTTATTTTGAGAGAGAGAGAGAGAGCACAGAGCAGGGGAGAGGCAGAGAGAGAGAGAGGTAGAGAGAGAGAGGGAGAGAGAGAGAGAATCCCAAGCTGGCTTTGTGGGTGGTCAGCATGGACCCTGATTTAGGGCCTGAAACCATGAACCTGATCACGGAACTGATCATGGACTCAGATCAGGAACTGAGGCGAAATCAAGAGTAGGACACTCAACCAACTGAACAACCCAGGTGCCCGCTGCCTTCTTTTAAAGACTTTATTTTTAAGTAAGCTCTACACCCACCATGGGGCTTGAACTCACAACCCCAAGATGAAGAGTTGCATGCTGTATGGACTGAGCCACCCAGGCACCCCTACAGTTACTTTCTAAGTAGCATGAATATTTGTACAGTCTCAGACTGAAAATGTGTCCGGAAAACAGGCAGCCATTTGGAAAGTTTTCTTTCTTAAACTTTATATTTTGGAATGTATTCATTTTCCGTTGTTGCTATAATAAGTTACCACAAATTTAGTGGCTTCAGACAACACAGAATTATTATCTTCTAGTTCTGTAGGTCAGAAGTCTGACATAATTCTCACTAAGCTAAAGTCAAGGTATGGGCAAGCCTGTGTTCCCTTCTGGAGGCTCTAGGGGAGAATGTGTTTCCTCATCTTCTCCAGCTTCTAGGGGCCACTGGGCACATCCCAGTCTCTTGCCATCTTCCAAGTCAGAAGTGACCGACCGTCGCATTGCTTCACTTGATCTTCTTGCAGAGCCATATTTAGGACTCTCTTTTGGCTTCCTCTCACTTTTCATTTTTGTGATTACGTTAGATCCCCCTTGATAATCCCGGATAATCTCCCTGCTTGAAGGTCATCTGATTAGCAACCTAATACTATCTGCAACTCTCTGCCTTGTAACCTAACATATTCATAAATTTGGGGGATTTGGATGTGGATATCTTCAGTGGGATCATTATTCTGCCTACCACATGGAATAATTTTAAATGTTTATTTATTGTGTTTGTGAGAGAGAGAGAGAGAGAGAGAGAGAGCGAGAGCGAGAGCATTCGAATGGGGAAGGGGCAGAGAGAGAGGGAGAGAGAGAATACTAAGCAGGCTCTGCACTGTCAGCTCCGAGCCTGACGTAGGGCTCAATATCACAAACCATGAGATCATGACCTGAGCCAAAATAAACAGTTGGATGCCTAATTGACTGAGCCACCCAGCGCCTCTGCAATAATTTCAGATTTACAAAAGAATTGCAAGGTACAGAGAGTTCCTGTATATCCTTCTCCCGGTTTCCTTTAATGTTAATGTCTTACATAACTGTAACACATTTGTCAAAACTAGGAAATTAACATTGGTACAATACCATTAACTCAACTCCAGGCTTCATTCTGATTTCATAAGTTTTCCCACTATTGCCTTTTTTGGTTCTAGGATCTGACACAGACACTCACTTGCATTTAGTAGCTGGGTTTTCATGACTTTCTGGTAGTGTTTCTGCACCAACTAGACACTGATGTAATCAGGTCAAAGTTATCATGACAGTGGTTCCGGCACTATGGGGAGTTGATGACCAAGGATAATACTTAGCACATTACGTACACAATAAATATTTAGTGAAGGATTGCTACTCCAGCTCATGCTTCATATATTGGGAAAACCATTCCTAATCTAACGCGCTGATTTATGATGTTTGCCCAGCAGCGTTATGACATTTACCTAGGAACAGTGGTAAGACCCTTTTTATTTCAAGCCATCCCAAAACTATAAGAAAAAGGAGAATGTTAAATTTAACAATAGGATTGTCTCCAAGTAGAATGAATTGTTTCTTGGTCTATAGCGCTAGTTCTGGAGAGAGACTCACATTTGTTGCTTGGTCATTTGGGGGCAGGTGGAGGGTATAATTTTTGGTACAGGCAAAAATATAAAGTACTTTGAGTTTGGTTTTGGTGCCTCTCTTTTGCTATAATTTTAAAATAAAAATTATAAAATTATACATGTAATCATATTCATCGCAGAAAAAATAGAAAGCAGGGAACAACTGAATTTAATCACACACCATCTCATACTCCAAAGTTAATAATTAATATTCTTTTAGCCTTTTCCCCTCCTGGGGATATGTGTGTGTGTGCATCTATCTATCTATATACATAATTCATTTATAAAAATTGGACAAGATTACATATACTATTTCCACTGGATAGATCATGAGCATGTATCCTAGCATTCTTTACAATGGCTGCATAGCAGTGCCCATCTCTTTTTAGCTAGGCTCCAAGGTACCTTGTGTTTTTAGTATGTTTTTCTGTAATAGTCCTGACAGCTCAGGGAGTTTATTGGTAATAGATGCTAGAAAAGTGTATCTAAAATTTGTATAGTACTTCTCGGGGTACATCTGACACACTGTAAAAGGGAAATTAGTGATACTTGTCTCACCTTTATTTGTTGAAAGCAGTAACAGTGCACAGCACATAGAAACCAACCCGGAATGGGAGTTGCTAATTATTGTTATTGATTTGCCAATAGTCCTGTATGGGAAGAATCATCATCATCTTTATGTGTTTAAGAGGAAACTAACGGGAAAAGTTCAAGGACGGACGTTGATCTGGTAACTTCAGCTCATTTGACTTCAAATTCCAAATTTTGGCTGTATAGATACTCTTTCCCAATGGGACGTGTGCTTTCTGTAAACGGTGCAGGTAACAGATCTGCTACCTGCCTCCATCAAAAGTTATTTTCCAAAAGTCAGCTCTCGACACAAGGGTTTGAAAAAAATAAAGATGGAGATTAAAAAAAAAAACACCAAAAGATTAATCATTTTCCTATTTCCCAATTCTTCAGAGCCCTACAAGGAATTGCTTGACTGTGAGTTGGCTATCCAGTTGGGATAAAGAGGGGCCTTAACAAAGTTAAGCCACCAGAACACGTGGAGCGGGCTAAGGCGTCCAGCAGTCTGTAAGTGGGTTTGGCCGCTTCTCGAATTTGCCACGTGGCTTTGCGGTTGCCCTGGACGCGCGCTAGGTGGGTGGAGAAACGTCTAACGTCTGAAGGACTACATTTCCCAGAAGCCTGCGCGGCCGCGCGCCACGTGACCGTCGGCCGGGGCGCGCCCGGCCGTTCGGTCCCCAGCCGCGTTCTCGGCCGCTTCCCTCTTCTCTCCCCGCCTCCCGGCCTGCGCGCGGACGCGGCCGGGGCGGGAGCCGAGCCGGAGTCGAGCCGGAGCCCGAGCCGCAGAGACGTGGAAACATGGAGGCCTGAGCCGGCGTGCGCCACTCCGGCTGCGGCGGCGACAGCGGCTTCTTCCGATCCCTCTCTGCCACCCTCTCGCGTGTCGCTGGAGCTGGAAGCGGATCTGCCCGCCGGCTGAGACAGGTGGGCTCTGGCGCCGCCCCCAGCGGAGCGGCCCTGAAAATCCGGCGGGGCCCCCGGCCTCTTGTCGGAGCGGGTTTGAGGACACCCGCCAGTCGGTGGGGCTTCTCCGCCAGGGCGGGGTAGAGGGTCCTTTCCTGCCAGTGGGGGACTGGGCCACCCTGGAGGGGCTGTGCCTGGGCCCCAAGAGCTGCCCACATCTTCCCTTCTCCCCGCCCCCTTCCAGGGAACAGTGGCACTCAGAGGGTGAGGGAGTGTGTTAGTCAAGAGAGTGAGAGGGACGTCTGTCCGAGTCGTGGTAAGAGTTGGAGGGATACCGAAGAGCAGGTAGATGCTCCGGGAGATGGGGCGATGTTGGTCTGACAAATGGGCGTGTGATGGGCAGGGTGAGCAATAGTGTTTTGTTTGTTTGTTTGTTTGTTTTTGACATATACATTGTTATTGAGATGTAATTCACCTACCATAAAATTCACCCTTTAAAAGTACAATTAAAGTATAACTCCGTGGTTTTTAGCATATTCACTAGGTTTGTGCAACTCTCTAATTCCAGAACATTTTTGTCACCCAAAAGAGAAACTCCTACCCATTAACGGTCTGTATTTCCCCCTTTCCCACCCCCTGGCAGCTAGCAGTTGTGTGTCAGCTGAACGGTGAAAGGGTGGGAAGTTAGCCCAGGTGTTTGTGAGTTAGTGGCAGTAGCGGGGTGATAAAGCTGATCGCATGAAAGTACTGAGCTGGGGTAGAGGAGTGATGGGGTGACTGTAATAGGGCCGGCAAAGGGGTACACAGAATGGACAGAATGGGGGGGGGGGTAGATGAAGCGGGACCCTGAAAGGGAAGAGCGGAGGTTGGTGGGAGAGGCGTGTAGGGAGGAGCTGCTCAAAGATGTGGAAACATGGAGGGTGGAGGCCGGGGAGAGGAGTGTAATCTTACAGAGGAACCCAGGCTTCGGTCTGATGGGTTGAGAGCTCAAGAGAGAAACTGGAGGTGGAAGGGAGGAGATTTATAGGAATAGGTGAGTGGTTGCTGCTGAGCATGAAATTTATGATTTTTGGAAAGATTATTCTGCTTTATAACTTACATCTTGGGTATAATTCTCTTGGCAACTGAGACTAGCCAAATAGAAATACTCCCATTCTGCAGATGAAGAACTAGTCTCTCAGAGCTTAAGTGATTTGCTGAAACTCTTAAGGTTTTAAATAAGGTAAAATGACTTGGAGATTAAAGAATAATTGAACTATAAATTGCAGATGGTTCGAGTGGCAGAGAATTGAGGGGGGCGATGTCACAGGAAGGAGATTCTGTTAAATGTATTAAGTCTTATTTTGATAGAGGCCAAGGACTTTGTTTTTGTAACTTTTAAATACAAATACAGAAGAGTTCAGACATTGAAATAATTTAATATGCCCTCATGTACCCATTACCCAGCTTCAACAGTTAGTAACTCAGGCTAATTTAGTTTCATCTGTGTCCTTTATCCATTCCCATCCCCACTCTGAACTATTTTATTTAATTTTATTTAATTTTAATTTTATTTTATTCTAGTGTTTATTTATATTTGAGGGTGGGGGAGGGGCAGAGAGAGAGGGAGACAGAATCCGAAGTGGGCTCTGTGTTGGCAGTGCAAAGCCCAACGTGGGGCTAGAACCCACGAACCGTGAGATCATGACCTGAGCCGAAGTCTGCCGCTCAGTTGACTGAATCACCCAGGCTTCCTATTTTAATTTTAATTTAATTTAATTTAATGTAATTTAATTTAATGTAATTTAATTTAATGTAATTTAATTTATTTTTTAAGAGAGAGACAAAGAAGTAAAAAGACACCAGCGGGCAGAGAGGCAGAGAGAAAAGGAAAGAGAGAATCTTAACCAGTCTCCTTGCCCAGTGTGGAGCCTGACAGTGGGGCTCAGTCTTACAACCTTGTGATCGTGATCTAAGCTGAAATCAGGAGTCCGATGGTTAACCAACTGAGCCACCCAAGCGCCCCCAAGCTATTTTATTTTATTATTTTTTTTAATTTTAGCAAGAAAGAGAGTGAGTTGGGGAGAGGGACAGTGGGAGAGGGAGAGAGAATCCCAAGCAGGCTTCATACACAGCACGGAGCCAGACTTGGGGGCTCAATGCCAGTATTCTGGGTCATGACCCAGGGCGAAATCAAGAGTGGGTCACTCAACTGACTGAGCCACACAGGTGCCTGGCCCCCTGTTTTAAAGCAGATCATAGGCATACCATTTCATTTGTAAATATGTGAGTGTATATCTGTGGAAGGTTGAGGTACTCTTTGTTTAATATACCCACATACAAGTATCACATCCAAAAAGATCAATGGTAAGCTCTTAATATCAATATTAAGAAGGACTTATTTTTTAAAATGTGGTATCCATTTGATACAAAGAAGTTACACAGTCCAACCACTTTGATGTTTGACTCTCTAAAAAAATATGGTATAATTGTTTCCTGATTTTTTTCCAGTTGTTCCTGGTATCCTGTTCCTTTTTCTTGGTTAATATGGTTCATCTTTTGTAAAAAGTTTGAAGAATTGTCACTTTGGCATTTTAATCGATGGAGTTTTGTAAGAGCGGGAGAAAGATAGAAGTGAAATGTAACACATGCACAGATTTTTAAAAAGTGAAATGTATATTCACAAATAACTTATGTCTGTTCTAAGTATGGGGCAATTTGATTATGCTTTTCTAGATAATTTCACATATTGTGAGAAGTTGTTTACTGTGTGTGTATTAGTTTTCTATGCCTACTGTAACTAAGTACCACAAATTTAGTGTCCTAAAACAACACAAATTATTTTTAAAGTTCTGTATTTTAGGGGCACCCGGGTGGCTCAGTCAGTGATGTGTCCAACTTTGGCTTGGGTCTTGCGGTTCGTGGGTTCGGGCCCTGTGTTGGGCTCTCTGCTGTTATCATGGAGCCAGCCTCGGATCCTCTGTTCCCCCGCCCCCACTTTTTCTTCTCCCCTGTGCGTGCTCTCTCTCTCAAAAATAAAGAAACATTTAAACAAATTTTTAAAGGTCTCTATTTTAGAAGTCCAAAATGGGTCTCACTGGGCTAAAAAAATTAGTGTGTCAACAAGTCTCTATTCTCTTCTGGAGTTTTCTAGGGGAGGGTGTTTCCTTACCTCTTCCAGCTTCTAGAGGCCACCCCCTATTCCTTGGCTTGTGGCCCTCTTATTCCGTCTTCAAAGTGAGTAGTATTGTATCTCTCCAGTGACAGTTGGGAAAGGTTAAGGACCCATGTGACTAGGTCAGGCTTATCTAGATAATTCAGGAGGATCTCCCCTATCTCAAGGTCCTTGACTTAATTATAGCTGCAAAGTCCCCTTTGCCAGGTAAGATAGCAGTCACTCGTTCCATAGATTAGGACATGGACATCTTTGGGGGCTGTTGTTCTTTCTGCCATGGTGTGTTTGGGGACATTTTGCTGAGACTTCGGAAAATAGGTGAGGTGACTTCTTTTGCTACTACAAATTCAATGTAAGTGTCATCTTTCACTGTGTAGGCAATGGGAATGGTTAGTGGTAGAGAGGACCACTCCATCTTCCTTTTTAGTGACCATGACAAACATACGGGAAGTACCTGTGCACTTGCAGTGTGGGCTTTGGTAAAATGAGACCCTTAAAAGTGATTAAGTGTATGGGAATGTAAGCTGGTACAGCCACTCTGGAAAACAGTATGGAGGTGCCTCAAAAAACTAAAAATAGAACTACCCTACAACCCAGCAATTGCACTACTAGGCATTTATCCACGGGATACAGGTGTGCTGTTTTGAAGGGACACATGCACCCCCATGTTTATAGCAGCGCTATCGACAATAGCCAAAGTATGGAAAGAGCCCAAATGTCCATTGATGGATGAATGGATAAAGATGTGGTATATATATACAATGGAGTATTACTCGGCCATCAAAAAGAATGAAATCTTGCCATTTGCAACGACGTGGATGGAACTGGAGGGTATTATGCTAAGTGAAATTAGTCAGAGAAAGACAAAAATCATATGACTTCACTCATATGAGGACTTTAAGAGACAAAACAGATGAACATAAAGGAAGGGAAACAAAAATAATGTAAAAACAGGGAAGGGGACAAAACAGAAGAGACTCATAAGTATGGAGAACAAACTGAGGGTTACTGGAGGGGTTGTGGGCGGGGGGGATGGGCTAAATGGGGAAGGGGCACTAAGGAATCTACCCCTGAAATCATTGTTTCACCATATGCTAACTAATTTGGATGTAAAAAAAAAAAAAAGTGACTAAGCGTAAAAGCGATGTAACAACCTGTGAAGTTTTTTTGTATTTCGTTTCGGTCTCTTTATATTCATGTTTCTAAAGTTTTGTGTACTTGTAATCAGAGTGTGTGTAACACCCAGCAGCTGCTTGAAGTCACAGGGCAGGCTGGGGCAGGGAGGGAGCTCCGACTCAGTGGGTGATCAAGGCACCCCCAGTTCGACGGGAAGCTCTTAAAGTGCGAAAACATTCAGGAAGAGTGAGCTCTTGACAGACCTGGGCTTGAGGCCCCTTCCCTACTTGTCCTTCTGTGACCTGGTTGGTTGAAAAGGGCTTTGAGCCTTTCCCAGGACCAGGGGAAGAGTGAATGTTGGAGGTAGAGAGGGCTTCGGGAAGGCCTCTAGTTTGGTGTCCTGCTTCCGTCCTCAGCTCCCGAGGTTGGGACCGTGTCGGGGCGTGAAGGTGCTGGCTCTGGTGGTGGTGCGTTTCCGGTTACCGCGTCTCAGGAAGAGCCTGTTCAGTATCTGCTCCTGCTCTTTACCTCGTTTCCCCTTGGGAGCTTCGTAGTGGCGCTTAATGCCCTGAACTTCTGCTTAAAACCTGCGTGTAAACAGCGTGTAAGTTATCTGCCTGATACTTCTTTGTGGTCCAAATAATCTAAACTAGCAGCGTTGAGAACAACTTTATAAACAGGTCTCACTTACTAAAATGTTCTGTTTCTTTTCATTCCTTTCGGGAAGTTTGGTTGGTACTTTCTGATCTCTAATATTTTTTAAGATGTCTATTTATTTATTTTGAGAGAGAGGGAGAATCTTAAGCAGGCTCTGCGCTGTGAGTGCAGAGCCCAGTGCTGGCCTCGATTCCATGAACCGTGAGATCATGGCCTGAGCTGGAATCGAGAGTCGGCCGCTCCACCGACTGAACCACCCAGGCCCTCCGATTTCTTCTGTAAGTTTGATCCCATTCGTTACATATGCGGACACCAGGCTGGGGTTACGGGGTGGGAGTGGGGCTGGGTGTGTGGACAAAATGGGTAAAGGTGGTCAAAAGGTACAGACTCTAGTTATAAGTCATGGGGGTGTGATGTGCAGCATGGCGACTACAGTTAATAAGGCTCTATTGTATATTTGAAAGTTGCTAACAGTAGATCTTTTAAGTTCTCATCACAAGAAAAAATTGTAACTATGTACGGTGATGGATGTCAACTAGACTTACTGTGGTGATATTTTTGCAATATATACACGCATAGAATACTCTGTGGTACACCTGAAACTGACATAATGCTTCATGTCAATTATATCTCAATGTAAAAACAATGCGGGCACTAAAAGTAGCTGTTAACTCTCCAATGACACTGGAAGAATTAAACAATACATATTCTGTATGTGATGTGATTGATAATTTCTTTTTTAGATGGAGTCAGTCACCAAATCATAACAGTCCCTTCAGAATATCTCTTGCAACCCTTCCCTTTAGAATACTTTAAAAAAAAATTGTTTGTTTTTTTTTTTTTAACATTTATTCAGTTTTGAGAGACAGACAGAGACAAAGCGTGAGTGGGAGGGGCAGAGAGAGAGGGAGACACAGAATTCGAAGCAGCTCCAGGCTCGGAGCTGTCAGCACAGAGCCTGACACAGGGCTCAAACTCATGAACCGCGGGATCATGACCTGAGCCGAAGTCGGACGCTTAACCGACTGAGCCACCCAGGCGCCCCTTGAATGCTTTTGAAGCCTCCTGCATCAGTTAAGATTCGGTTTGGCTGTGCAGAGCAGACTTGATTGAATAATAGCTTAAACGTCTTGTTTGTTTCCCGTGTAAAAGTCCAGAGGTAGACAGCTCAGGGCTGGCATGATGACTCCACTGTCATTAGTTACCCAGTTTCTTACTCTGTCATCCCTGGGGTGTCACTTGCTTTCTGGGTCCCGATGGTGCTGCATGGCATGCAGTTAGATAAATGGTCTGGCACCCACAAAGAGTTCTGGACTGGACGTAGGTATTTTGAAATCATCAGTGTATGGGGAAGAGTTCACTGATCTCTTAGAAGACCCAGGGATGTGTGCTATCTTCTGGTTCCAGTGGACAAAGTACAAACCCGTTAGTAAGTCGTCCTGTTGTAAAGCATCAGGCATCAGCCTGCTCTCTGGCCCTTTTTTGCTTCCACTCTGATTCCCTCCCTGCTCCAGCCCTGCTCCAGCCGTGTTGAACTTCTCTCAGTTCCTGGAATGGGCCGTTGCCTGTGTTTGTCTTCACTCTAAGCCTTCACGTGTGGTGTTCCCTTTGCTTTGACAACTTTCCGAACCCTACACCCAGCTAGGCCAGTCCTTCTTATCCTTCAGGCCCTAGCTTTGATGGTATGACCTTTGGGAAGCTTTCACTGAGTCTTGAATAGTTGCCATATTATAATTTCCTGTTGATTTACCTATATCTCTTACTCGACTGTAAGTCAATTCCATTCTTCACAATTTCAGTCTTGGTGCTTAGCATTGTGCTGGTCACTAGTGGGCACTTGGGAAATATCGGCAGACCCCCTGTGTTTGCCTAAGCATAATGTGATGGTGCTTGGGTACTGCTAGTTTGTGTTTTCACCCTGGCACTCTTCTTTGGTATTTGCACATTGAGTTGTTTATATGAATCAGTGATTGTGATGGTGAGTAGTAAAGCACGTTCTCTCTAATTTTATTTATTTATTTTTAAAGTTTATTTATTTATTTGGGGAGGGAGGGGCAGAGAGAGAGGGGCAGAGAGAGAGAATCAAGCAGGCTTCGCGCTGTCAACGCAGACCCAGAAGCAGGGCTTAAACTCACCAACTGTGAGATCACGACTTGAGCCGAAGTCAAGAGTGGGATTAACCAACTGAGCCACCCTGGTGCCCCTTCTCTACTTTATTTAAAAGTTAATTTTTCTATTTAAAGTAGTGCTTTTATTTTAGAAAAGATAAGAATAATAGTAGAAGAAGGTACATTATACAAAACGGGCAGTGCCTTGCCTTCTCTATCCTTTGGGGTCGGGTTCCCAGAGACAGCTACTTGAACTGTATTTATGACTAATATAACTAAATGGCCATTTTTTGGTTTATCAACTGTGGGTGCTACCTATTGACTCCTTGTTATGGTACACGAGGTGCTCTTCCTCCTCCTCCCCTGTCTTCCAGCCCTTCCATAGGTAAGAATTCTTGGCTCGTTGAGCGTTCAGCGTTTACATTGCTAAGAGATATTGCTCGCTGCTGAGCTGAGTAATTTACCTGGTTTCCCTGCTCCCCACCCCCATTTGCTGCTTTTTTCACGGACGTATTACTAATTTTTACCAAATACTTTGAAAGGCCTGTGGGGATTGGGGCCCGGGAAACTGACGCAAGATGTTACTCTGGCGACCGCTGTTGCTGTGAGCACTGAATCATTTTGGTCCCTGTCCCAGAGGCTTCGTGACTTTGTTAGTGTTCGGGTAAGATAAAATCTCAGACACTTCACACCCAGCCCAGCAGTGTCTACACCTAACACCCCTCTGTTTTGTTCCTGCTTTCTTCTTGGCGCTCCTGTTACTTCTGTCTTCGTGGTGTCTTCTAAGTTTCCATTTCCTGCTTGCCATCTGTCTTCCTGTCCTTTATTATGGGAGTTTTCTTGACCTTATCTTCTCTTTAGTGAATTAAAAAAACTTTTTTTTCAGGTTTATTCATTTATTTTATTATTATTTATTTTTAATGTTTATTTATTTTTGAGACAGAGAGAGACAGAGCATGAACAGGGGAGGGTCAGAGAGAGAGGGAGACACAGAATCTGAAGCAGGCTCCAGGCTCTGAGCTGTCAGCACAAAGCCTGACGCGGGGCTCGAACTCACGGACCATGAGATCATGACCTGAGCCGAAGTCGGACGCTTAACCGACTGAGCCACCCAGGCGCTCCTATTCATTTATTTTTGAGAGGGAGAGGGAAGCAGAGAGAGAGGGAGAAAGTATCCTGAGCGAGCTCCACGCTGTCAGTGCAGAACCCAGTGCGGGGCTTAATCTCACTAACTGAACTGTGAGGTCACGACCTGAGCTGAAATCAAGAGTTGGACAGTTAACCCACTGAGGCACCCAGGCGCCCCTCTCTAGTGAATTCTTTAAACAGTTTTTAATTTCAGGCATCTTTTCTTGTTCTTTGATTGTTTCCTTTTTTTTTTAATGACATCTTGTTCTTGGGTCATGGAAACTGTGTGGTGTAGTGGTTAAGAGCATGGTTTCTGCACCCAGCCTGCCTTGGTGTGAAACCCCGGTTCGTCATTTTCTAACTCTATAGTCTTGGGGAAGTCACTTAATCTTTTTTCACCTTCGTTCCTTCTTCTAGGCCAAGAGTTGCCAGACATTTGTGTAAAGGGCCAGATTGTAAATAATTTAGGCATTGTGGGCCAAGAGGCAAAATGAAGGATATTATACAGGTACTTTTTTTTTTTTAATGTTTATTTTTGAGAGAGAGAGGGAGAGAGAGAGGGAGGGAGACAGAGGATCCGAAGAGGGCTCTGTGCTGAGAGCGGAGAGCCCAGTGTGGGGCTCGAACTCCACAACCATGAGATCATGACCCGAGCCGAAGTTGAACGCTTAACTGACTGGGCCACTCAGGTGCCCCTGTTATACGGGCACTTATGTGATGAGAGAGGAGAAATTTCCATAAGTTTCTTACTGAGGAAGTTGAAAATACAATACTAAAAATGGGTGAGAATAGGTTTTTTGTAATAAAGGTTTTCTAACAAGAAGAATGAAATCTCTTTTTGGAGGAGAGGGGATAACATTTTACCTAATAGGGAATACTGAATGTAAACCTCAGTTGTCAGAATTGATTACAGATGTTCATATGTACTGTTTAAAATTTTTTTTAAAAATATTGGGGCACCTGGGTGGCTCAGTCGGTTGAGTGTCCGACTTCAGCTCAGGTCACGATCTCACGGTTCGTGAGTTCGAGCCCCGCGTTGGGCTCTGGGCTGATGGCTCAGAGCCTGGAGCCTGCTTCCGATTCTGTGTCTCCCTCTCTGTCTGCCCCTCCCCCATTCATGCTCTGTCTCTCTCTGTCTCAAAAATAAATAAACATTAAAAAAAAATTAAAAAAAATATTTATTTATTTTTGAGAGAGAGAGAGAGAGACACAGAGCACAAGCTGGGCAGGTGCAGCGATAGAGAGGGAGACACAGAATCTGAAGCAGATTCCAGGCTCTGAGCTGTCAGCACAGAGCCCCGATGCAGGGCTCAAACTCACGAACTGCGAGATCATGACCTGAGCCGAAGTTGGACGCTTAACCAACTGAGCCACCCAGGAGCCCCTTAAATCTTTTTTTAATGTTTATTTTTGAGAGCGCGAGTGAGCACTCATGCACAAGTTGGGGAGGGGTAGAGAGGAGGGGAGACACAGAATCCGAAGCAGGTTCCAGGCTCTGAGCCGTCAGCACAGAGCCTGACACGGGGCTTGAACTCACCAACTGCGAGATCATGACCTGAGCCTAAGTCGGATGCTCAACTGACTGAGCCACCCAGGTGTCCCTAACGTGGGTTTTTTTTTTTTTAATGTTTATTTATTTTTGGGAGAGAAAGAGACACAGAGTGTAAGTGGGAGAGAGGCAGAGAGAGAGGGAGACACGGGATCCAAAGCAGGCTCCAGGCTCTGCGCTGTCAGCACAGAGCCTGATCCGGGGCTCGAACCCACAAACTGTGAGATCATGACCTGAGCTGAAGTCAAACACTTAACAGAGTGAGCCACCCAGGTGCCCCCCTAACATGGGTTTTTAATGAGATTTTTTGTATTTCATCTTTGAAAGTATTTCGTGTAAAGTTTATTTATTTTGAGAGAGAGAGAGAGAGCGAGTGGGGGTAGGGGCAGAGAGAGAGGGAGAGAATCCCAGGCAGGCTCTGAGCCTGTCAGCGCAGAGCCCTGAAGCAGGGCTCAGTCTCACGAACCGAACCATGAGATCATGACCTGAGGTGAAATCAAGAGTTGGACGCTTAACCGACTGAGCCACCCAGGTGCCCCTGAAAGTATCTTTTTCCATGGTGCCTCCAAATACAGATATCAACCCATGAACGTATGATTTTAGTGGAGCGTATTTATTGCTTGGAAGGCATCTGTTGAATTCTGCTAGATTGTTTTCTTGATACTTACCTTTTAGCCAATCATCGCATTGCCCGCTAATCACTTATGATGGAAGGTTAGGTAGAAGTGTCTTGTTGCATAGTTAAATGGTTTTCGAAATGTGGAAAGTACTTTTTTTTTCTTTTTTCTTTTTTTTTAAGATTTTATTTATTTATTTATTTATTTATTAAAAAAAATTTTTTTTAACGTTTATTTATTTTTGAGACAGAGACAGAACATGAATGGGAGAGGGTCAGAGAGAGAGGGAGACACAGAATCTGAAGCAGGCTCCAGGCTCTGAGCTGTCAGCACAGAGCCCGACACGGGGCTCGAACTCACGGACCGTGAGATCATGACCTGAGCCGAAGTCGGACGCCCAACCGACTGAGCCACCCAGGCACCCCTAAGATTTTATTTTTAAGCAGTCTCTACACCCAACATGGGGCTTGAACTCACAACCCCAAGATCAAGGGTTGCATGCTCCACTGAGCGAGCCACCCAGGTGTCCCTGGAAAGTACTTTTATACTTGTATTGAGGTCTGAAAAATGCTGGAACTGTAGTTTTATTTTGGAAAGTATATCTACTGCATATTTGTTTGGGATTGGAGATCCCATCTCATTTTAATTTTTTTACAGCCTAGAAAGTGTGTAAAGCAGCTTGACATGACTTAAGATTCAGTGTCAGTTGTCCTTGAAATGACTACCTCAGTATAGGTTTTGCATGGAAGTGCTATTGGCCTCCTAATTTTAGATTGAATTCATTGAGAAATATTAGCAAATCAGCAAAAATGAATTTTCAAAGCCATTCAGTGTTCAGTAACAGTGCTCAGGGGGATGGTTCTTCAGAAAAATTTCATTCTCAGTTCTGAGCTCGAGAAATTTCCATAAAAACGTACCCCTGCTAAGTCATGGTACTGTGTGGTAGGACACATCAGGATATTCAGCTTCTGTTTCAGACACAATTTTTATGGAAACGATGGTGGTTAAGTTCATGAAGGTAATGAAGTTAACGGTCGTAACTGGTTTAATAACATGTTAGATTCAAATATTTTATGCAGTGCTCCTGCTCATTGATCATACAATGACTAATGAGTAGGTTGTTGCAATGAGTAGGTTGTTGCTATTGTTTTTTTTTTTAAAGTTGTTTTGAGAGAGCGAGAGTGTATGAGTGTGCGAGCAGTGGGGCAGAGCAGAGGGAGAGAGAGGATCCCAAGTAGGCTGCGTGCTGCCAGCGCAGAGCCCGATGCGGGTCTCAGACTCGCAAACCATGAGATCTTGACCTGAGCCAAAACCAAGAGTCAGATCCTTAACCAACTGAGCCACCCAGGCGCCCCATTGTGTGTGTGTGTGTGTGTGTGTGTGTGTGTGTGTGTGTGTGTTTAAGTACTGAATAGGTTATAAACACCTTGCATTTTTACAAGGTTTGTAAATTTGTCCATCTAAGCCTTTTCTGCTCCACGTGTATTTTTACCACCATCAGTTATTATGCATGTTAGCAGATCCCACTTCAGGTTGTACCGAATTAGTATTTTCCTCCACTTTTTTGGAAAATAATCATAGGTGTAGTTGTTCCATTCAGACTGTTCTCTGAACAGTTATTTTCAATGGAGGGTCTGAAAGATGTTTATTTTTCCTGGACACATTTCTTTGGCTGCTGCACTCACACACGATTTAGTTCATCTCATGATTGGTCAGTGACTTTTCTTGTTTGGTTAATACATGAACCATCCAGAGACTTTGGTTGCAGCCCTCGTTTTCATTCTTTATTGTTGGGAAAGCACCTTGTTGTGATGAAATGCCGTGTTTTGTATTTTTATTTGTTTTTTTAAGTTTATTTTGAGAGAGGAGAGTGTGCACAAGGTCACATGCGTGCGCAAGTGGGGGCGGGGCAGAAAGAGAGGGAGAGAGAAAATCCCAAGCAGGCTCTGCACTGTGAGCACAGAGCCGGACGTGGGGCTCATCTCATGAACCATGAGAATGACCCCGGGCTGAAATCAAGAGTTGGACGCTTAACCAGCTGAGCCATCCGGGCACCTCTGAAATGTTGTGTTTTAAATTTGCTGACTCTCCTGATCGTTGCTTTCGTGAACCAGGAGCGCTCTGTGGTAGGGCATGTGAGGCTGTGTGTAGCTGGTAATGTCTTCCTATGTGGCGTTCCAGTGCAAGCGTGATGCTGTTACCCGACAGACGTGATGCTTCCCCATCTCATCAGGTTTAAAAAAACGATCTCTGCTCTGCTATAAAAGCATGACGTCAAAGTCTGCTTTCTTCTTTTCTTGTTTTGACATGACGTATATCCAGTGGTAGTGAGTGTCACAATAGGCAGGGTACTTGCAGCGCTGACTTCTAACTGTTATTGAGATTTGTAGTGTGGGCAGCAGCGGTATAAGGGGATGAAGGCGTCGTCACATGCGGTCTGGGTAGTAACTATGCAGTTCTGCTGTTGTCACAAAAACAGCTACAGGCAACATGTGAACAAGTGAGTGTTGCAGTGTTCCACTAGAACTCTCATAACGTCCACATGTCACAACATATTCTTTTGTTTTTGTTTTTCATTCGTTTAAAAATGTAAAAATCATTCTTCAGGCAGCAGGCTGGACCTGGCTCCTTGGGTCGTAATTTGCTAACCCATGATCTATGTGACGAGAATGTAGAAATACCACCTTAGGCTGTGGTGAGGAACAGGTGAGTTAATATGTAGAAAGCACTTTGAATAGTGCCTGGGGGACGGGGGGGGGGGGGGGGGTGGACACCTGTGTGGCTCGGTTGGTTAAGCCTCATAGTCTTGATTTCAGCTCAGGGCATATTCTCATGGTTCGTGAGTTCGAGCCCCACGTTGGGCTCTGTGCTGACAGCACGGAGTCTGCTGGGGGTTCTGTCTCTCCCTCTCTCTCTGCTCCTCCTCTGTTCACTCATTCACTCTCTCAAAATAAGCTTAAAAAAACTGAATAGTGCCTGGGGATATAGCAGGTGCTAAGTAAATATTTGCGTTCATTATTGTTACTGTTTACTCTCTCTGAGGCTATTTTAGTTTTTAATTTTTTCTTAGAATCATCTGTGTTCCAATTCCTTTCTTTGGTTGATTTTGGTTTCTTTATTTTGTGTCGGAGGCATTCCTCACGAGTCTAATCATTTTACACTGGGGCTTCCTCAGCTCTGCTGGTTGTTAGTACCCCTCTGTCACCTTTCCATCTTCCACACCTCTTCTGATCTTTGTGAGCTTAATCTTTTTATTTTCGTTACTCTCATTTCACAGGAGTGGAATACCCCACTGTACTTAATATAGCACTTGGAACATAGTGACCTTTTGGAGAATGTTCCATTACTTGGTGGACCAAAGGCATCTGTGTGTTTAACATGTCCTTTGGCCAGTGACTGTTGTCCACTATTTCTCTCATCTCCTGTTTCAACCGTGAGGTTTTGTCTTAAAGTCTTGAGTACAGGGGCGCCCGGGTAGCTTAGTCTGTTAAGCGTCTGACTCTTGATTTCTGCCTAGATCATGGGGTGTGAGATCAAGCCATGAGTTGGGCTCCATGCTGAGCTAGCACAGAGCCTGCTTAAGATTCTCTCTCTTCCTCTCCTCCTCTTCCCTGCTCCCTCTCTCTCAAAAACAAAACAAAACAAAACAAAACATGTTTCTCTTAAAAAGTCTCATACAAATGAGGGGGCATGTGTATTTTTTTTTTTCTTTCTCAGGAAGCAGGTGATTCTGGAATATAGCTTATGATTAATGGATTTTCAGCTTAAGTTGGGATAAAGTACACTGTGGTGTCATTTACATATTTTGAGGGTGTTAGGACAGAATTTGGTTATGGGTTTTTCAGATCCACTAACGTTTATTTTCCATTTAAGGCACATTAAATCAGGAGACCGCGAGTCAGTACGCATAAAAGAGGAGACATAATTTTACGTATATATCAAATGTTTCATGAATTAAAAACAGAATATTGAGCATATCATTTCTTGTTCAGAGTATCATTTTTGACCATGGTGGCAAAATTGACTCGGGAAAATAATTGGCCCGAGAAGTTAAATAGCAGTATGAGAGTCAGACAGCAAAACCAGGTATTACCGGAAGGATAGTTAAATTCCAAACGATAGTGAAGATAGTGTGTTTTAGGATTACAGAGGAAAGAGAGGGCTCATTCTGTGGTTAGGGTCAAAGGGGCTGGGGATCGGGGGTGGTGGTCGAAGGCAGGCGTGAATGGCATGAACAGAGGTGTAGATGGGCATGCTAGCTATTGACAAGAGCACTTGCCTCTACTTTGGTTTGTTTGTTTTTTTTTTAAGTTTATTTCCCTATTTTGAGAGAGAGAGTGTGTGTGCTTACACATGCTGGCATGAGCAGAGGGAGGCGCAGAGAGAAGGGAGAGAGAGAATCCCAAGCAGGTTTTGTACTGTCGGTGCGGAGCCTGACTCAGGGCTCGAACTCACAAACCAACCATGAGATCGTGACCTGAGCTGAAACCAAAAACTAGAAACTTACCGACTGAGCCATCCAGGCACCCTGCTCCACACCCCCCTGACCCCCGCCCTACCTTTTTTTTTTTTTTTTTTTAGCTAAGAGAGTGCATGAATGGGGAGAGGGGCAGAGGGGGAGAGAGAATCCCAAGCAGGCTCCATGCTTAGCTCTGAACCCAACGTGGGGCTTGATCCCACAACCCTGGGATCATGACCTGGACCAAAATCAAGAGTCAGATGCTCAACCAACTGAGCCACCCAGGCTCACGAAATCATAAAATTTTACGAAGCAGCTTCTGCTGCCCCCCCATGCTAGGTCAGGTTCTGTAATCCCACATGATCGAGTGTAACAGTATCCAAATTTGTTTGCTTCCCGCCTCTTCACCTGGATTCACCCTGCACAGGCCACCACCGTATTAATCCTCAACAGGTCATTCAAGCCAGGACTGCGATTAAAACCAAAGGTTCTAGTATGAGACAGACCCTTACTAAGTCTGTGCTGAGCGAGGGTGAATCTCCATTTTACACCACCGCATAATGGGAAAAACAGTACTTCCAACTCATAAAGTTTTCTGAGGACGAAGCAGGATGAAGCAGCATGCAAAGCACTCAGGAAGGGACCTGGGGGAGCGTGCCTAGCCAAAAAAAAAAGGTGAGATGTAATAGATCTTTAATGTGAGTGAAATTACCACTCCCGTCACTTCACGCACCAGCCCAATAACATTCAGTGATTCTTCATTACCTGAAACACAGAGTACGGTACTGGCATTCCAGACCCTCCACAGTCGGAAAGCTCGCGTTCCAACTTTATTTCCAAGTACCCTCCAAACCAGTGATTCCCAAACTTATTTAAGTACATCAAACACCCGAGGAGCATGTGATTAAAATGCAAATGCCTGTCCCTCCCCCCCCCCCCCCAGGTTCACAATGTCAGAGGAGGGCCCAGGCATCTGCATTTTCAAAAAAGCGTTCATACTAATTTGGATATAAGTAGTCTGTAACCTCAGCCTATAGATAAGTGTCATAACAAAGTACAGGCGGGCGCCTGGGTGGCTCAGTAGGTTGCGGTTGCACATCCAACTGTTGATTTCGGCTCAGGTCATGATCCCAGGGTTGTGGGATCGAGCCCTGTGTCGGGCTCCATGCTAAGTGTGAAGCTTACCTGAAAAAAGATGATGTTGGGGCGCCTGGGTGGCTCAGTCGGTTGGTTGAGCGTTCGACTTCAGCTCAGGTCGCGATCCCACTGTTGGGGAATTCGAGCCCCACGTTGGGCTCGGGCTCGTTGCTGTCCGCGCAGAGCCCGCTTGGGATCTTCTGTCTCCCTCCCTCTGCCCTTTCCCTGCTTGCACTCTCTCTTGCAAAAATAAAATAAAATAAAACATTAAAAGAAAAAGAGAAAAGATGATACATAGAATTGTGGATGCCGAAGAACCCACAGGAGTTTTTTTAATTTTTATTTTTATTGAAGTATAGTTGGCATACAATCCATGAGTTTCAGGTGTGAAACTCATGAAATCGTTTTCACAGAGAGTATACGCCCTTAAAATTTTGATAGATACTGCCAGATATCTACACACTAAAAGGGTGCCTGTTTCCTATTGCCTTGTGCTGCTATCAAGGTTTGTTTTTTTTTTTTAACCTTTACTAATACGATGGGTCGAAATAATACCATGTTGTTATAATTAGCATATTTTATTACTAATTTATACTGAAGATGTTTTTATATATTTATTGTTTGTGGGGCCTTGGCTGTTTCAACAGGTTGTTTTTTGGTGTTGGGGTTTATGTTTTTATTTGAGTAATTTCTCTTCAGCAGTGTGCTGTAGATTGATTGGAAATGGGGAAGAAAGGTAAAGCCTGATTCATGCCTCTCAGAAGTAATCAACCTCAGGAGACAGGTCATAGATACTACAGAAAGTTTCAAGATAGTTTTTACATAGTGGGAACTTTATGGGGGTAGTGGGAAGTTGAGAGGGGAAACTGATCTGGGGAGGGAGGATGGCATCCGTTTTTGTGTGTGAAGTTCAAGTTCTTGACTACACGGCATTAACGACGGGTCCTTTAAAAGATTTATTACTGGAAGCATTAGTGATAGCACACTTTATTTATTTATTTATTTATTTTTTACATTTATTTATTTATTTATTAAAAAAAATTTTTTTTTAATGTTTATTTTTGAGACAGAGAGAGACAGAGCATGAACGGGGGAGGGTCAGAGAGAGGGAGACACAGAATCTGAAACAGGCTCCAGGCTCTGAGCTGTCAGCACAGAGCCCGACGCGGGGCTTGAACTCACGGACCGCGAGATCATGACCTGAGCCGAAGTCGGCCGCTTAACCGACTGAGCCACCCAGGCACCCCAACATTTATTTATTTTTGAGAGACAGAGCAAGACAGAGCACAAGCGGGGGAGGGGCAGAGGGAGAGGGAGACACAGAATCTGAAGCAGGCTCCAGGCTCTGAGCTGTCAGCATGGATCCTGATGTGAGGTTTAAACTCACTTACCACGAGATCGGGACCTGGGCCGAAGTCGGACACTTAACCACCCAGGTGCCCCAGCACACATTTCATTTCTAGTCTAGACTTAGGTAAGGAGCATGGTTATCCACAAAATTACTGATTATATATACAGTTATATATTCTTGAATTAAAAACAACTGTAAGTATTTTAGGGATACAGACAGAACTGGCACTCGGGTCCGAGGTTGGGAGTAGAAGCCACGAGTGAAACCAGGAGATAGGCTCCGTTCCTGACAGATTGAGAGAAGGCAGGGCCGAAAGCCCAGGAAGCCTGGTGCCCAGCCAGAGGGAAAAGCAACAGGGCCCTTAGGAGCTGAGGTGATTGGATAGTGGGTTTTTCAAGTTCTGTTTTATTCTGGGTTTCACTGATAAGGGTCTCACTGATAAAGTTCCAAATAAATTGTGTTCAGTTCAGGTGGCGTGTGTGCATGTGTTTGTGTTTGGAATTCTTGGCATGAATCGTTGCAGAGGAGAGACCATTAGGCCTCAGTTTTCTACTTTGCTTTCTGTGAGGGTTGGGAGCAGGTGGAACTTTCTGGCAAGAATCTCCAGTGGCTAGTTGTCTTGCTTGGCTGCCCTTGTTCCTCCTGGGCCTTCCAGCTGCCTGAGGCCTGGCCTTGGGTGCCGCCTTCACTGTTTTCGGCAGATAGTACTTACTGTTGCTCCCTGGGGGAGTGAGGGCAAAGGTGACAGGCTGGGTGTCATCCCTGTCAGTTGTCCCCGGGCTCCCTGGGCTCCGGCATTTTTCTGGCCTTCTGCTTCCGGACTGGAGTTGCTGTTTATACTCTTGCTGCCCTTGATCAGAGGCTCTTCTGCCTGCCTTGGGATGCCGCTTCCCTTCTCAGTCCATCTCTGGCTGTTTTCCAGTTTCCGGGGATGCCTCACAACTTCTGGTCTCCTGTGACATTCTGAGTATGGCCGTGGCATTACTGACAATTAGGCTTTTTTTTTTTTTGAATATTCTGTTCAGTCTCTCCTGAGAAGCTTATAGGCTTGATTCATATTGTTGTTTTAGAAGGGTTTCATAGTGGTCCTGGATTGAACTGACTTTAATACTTTGTGGCCTATCCTCGCAGCTTTGAAAATAAAATTTATTTGCTATAAATCAATAAAAAATAGGCAAAGGAGAAGAACAGGCGATGGCCTCTTTCACAGCAAAAGAAATGCAAACTAAAATCATACTGAAAAACTTTTCTGTCTCAGCCGTTGGCAGGGATCAGAAAGTTTGATGAGACGGTGGTGGCCGTGCTGTGGAGAACAGGTGCGGAGGTGAGCGGGGTGCAGGCTGGCAACCTCTGAAGAGGGCAGCTAAGCGGTACACGGGAGGAAAAGAAGTCCCGCCTCCACCCATCTGAGTTCATAGACCCTTGTCACGGAAGACAGGTTAGCAGGAGAAAACAAGTAGAAGTTTATTAACGTGTGTACCTCATGTGTACATGGGAGATACCGAGGGAAAAATGAGCACTTCTCTGAGGTGGCGTAGATTTCAGACTCAAATACCGGACAGGGGAGGGGAGGTGTGGGTCTCTTAGGGGCTCGTAAATGGTTTCTAGGAAAGAGGAATGAGCCCTTAGAAGAACAGACGAGAGGTGCGTTAGTTTGGGACAGTGTGTCTGGTGTGGTGAGTTCTGGTCTTCCCTGTGATGAGTTACCCGGTTGGCGAAACTCTCAGGGGAGGGATTTATAATAATGAAGTTCTTTTGGAGGAACGGTCCTTAGGCAGATAGACAGCTTCGTCCTGCATTTGTTAGTTTTCACATGCCTGTGGCTCAAAATCATCAAAATGCCAAAGTGGCATTTTTAAATATTTCATTGAGACATATTCAGGAGTCTCAGGGATGATTAATTATTAGAGTATTATAATTCTGTTATTAGAATTGGAAAGCTTTGATAAAAAAGAAGTAGGTAGTTGAGGATGACATCTGCTGTGTATTCCTCAGAATTATACAGTTAACAGGAACTCCCTGATGGACCCAAATGCATGACTTCTTTTGCTTTTATTGAAAAAGTTTGGTTTTGAGTAAGACTTGAAATAATTTATCTGGGGAAAGTAGTCTGTGTAATAAAAGAGTGTTCCAAGCCACCAAGTAAAATAATTGTGAGCTCTTAATATCTCATCATGTGATGTTATAGGTGATGAAGTAACGTAATAGGTAAAAATAAACCTAGTGGTTGTGATAGAAAGTACCTGTAAGACTTGCTGGCACCTTTCTTGGGCACGTGGGTTAGACTTTGAAAGGGTTTGGCTTTTTTTTTTTTTTTTTTACCCGATTAAAAAAAAAAAAGCCTTTATTTTGTAATGATTATAGACTCGTAAGTTGCAAAAATAATATGGAGAAATCCCAAGTACCTTTCCCTCAGCTTTCCTCAGTGTTAATATAAGGATTGTACATTATCCATTCCAGGAAGTTCATATTGGCCCAAAATAATAGACGGTGGACTGCACTTGGGTTCTTCAGGCTTTACGTTCTTTTTCCCTTGTGTGTGTGTAGCTCTGTGAAATTTTATCACATGCATAGATTCGTGCAGCCATCACCACCACCGCCGCAGTCAAGATACAGAATTTTTCCATTCCCACAAATGAACTTCCTCAGGCTGCCCTTTTATGGTCACCTTCTGCCCCCTCCACGCCCTGGCAGGCCAACGATCTGTGCTTCCCCACTAGTTTTGTCATCTTGAGCGTTACATAAATAGAGTCACGATGCGTAACCTCTTTGTTTGCCAAAACTCTTTTTCAATAACAAATTACAAGCATACAGAAAAGTAGAGAGAACAGTACAACACAATATAAACGCCTGTTCCTTCCGTCCGGATTTAATAATTGTTAATAGCTTGCCATGTTTGCTTTGTCTGTATTTTGTTCTGAAACCGTTTGAAAGTTAAGTTGCAGAAAAGATTACTCTTTACCACTAAATGTTCAAGCACACATCTCCTGAGAATTAGGTCATTTTTCTGCTTACACTCTCATTATCTCACTTATGTCCATATGATATCTTCTGTTCAGTCCATATCCAGTTGGGTCTCAAGATTGTCTTTTATAATGGTTTTTTCTCTTTACAAATCTGGGTTCGTTGAAGATTCATGTATACATTTGGTTGTTACAATATCCCTTCAGTCTCCTCCAGTTGAGAGAAGCCCCCAACCCCATGCACAGGGTGGTGGTTCTTTACAACAAATGTCGTGTATTCTGCATTTGTCAGAATATTGCCACATGTGGTCATCTCAGTCGTTTCTTTATTCTCCAGCTTCTTGGTTTTGAGCGCTCAAAAGCGCTTCTTTTAAATTTGTTAGGATGTTTTAAGGCCCAGAATGTGGTCTGTTTTGGTGACTATTCAGTGTGAACTGGAGGGCAATGTGTATTCCGCTGTTGTTGGATGAAGTAGGCCGTAGATGTCAGATCCGGTTGATTGATGGTGGTGTATAGATCCGTCAGGTCCTTACTGATTTTATTCCCCACTGGGTCTGAGCATTTCCGAGAGAGGTGTGCTCAGGTCTTCGTTCATAATCGTGGTTTACCTCTCTTGCAGTTCTGGTAGTTTTTGCCTCCGTATTCTGACGCTGTTGTGTTAGGCGGTACACGTTAAGGTTAGGTCTTCTTTGAGGGGCGCCTGGGTGGCTCAGTCGGTTGAGCGTCCGACTTGGGCTCAGGTCACGATCTCACAGTTCGTGAGTTCGAGCCCCGCGTCGGGCTCTGTGCTGACAGCTCAGAGCCTGGAGCCTGCTTCACATTCTGTGTCTCCCTCTCTCTCTGCCCCTTCCCTGCTCATGCTGTGTCTCTCTCTGTCTCAAAAATAAATAAACATTAAAAAAAAATTAAAAAAAAAAAGATTAGGTCTTCTTGGACAGTTGACACCTTTATCATTATGTAATGCTGTTTTGTTTTTTTTTTAATCTGTGATAAGTTTCCTGGCTCTGAAGTCGACTGTGTCTAAGATTAATACAGCTTCTCCTGCTTTCTTTTGATTAGTGTTAAATGATATATCTCTCTCCATCTCTTTACTTTTAATCTGTATGTGTCTCTTATATTTAAAGTGGGTTTCTTGGGGTGCCTGGTGGCTCAGCACAGAGTCTGCTTTGGGTCCTCTGTCCCCCCTTCTCTCTGCCCCTCCCCCGTTCATGTGCGTGCACACCTTCTCTCCCCCCTAAAACAACAACAACAACAACAACAACAACAACAACAACAAAATATTAAACAAAACATAAAGTGTTTCTTGTAGACACATTTGGTTGGGTCTTATGTTTTGATCCACTTTGACAATCTCTTTTAATTGGCAGATGTAGGCCATTGATGTTCAGGGTGATTATTGATAAAGTTGGATTAATGTCTACCAGTGTTTGTTCCTCTTTTCTATTCACTGCCCATATTTTTGTTCCTTTTTTGGTCCTCTCTTTCTCTGCCTTTTGTGGTGCTGATGGAGTACTTACGTGAATCCCTTCTCTCTCCTTTCTTAGCGTGTCCATTGCGCTTTTTAAAACTTTTGTTTAGTGGTTGCCCTTGTGTTTGCAATACACACAGCTAACCCGAGGGCACTTTCAGACCATACCCTACCATTTCACAGGTAGCGCTAGTACCTTGCGATAACAAAGTACATCATCCTCATTCCTCTCTTCTGTTCCTTTTATCATCCCTGTTGTTCATTCACTTTTTTATAAACTAGAATCACTAAACACAGTGTGGCTCTTCTTATTTTGAGTCTGTAACTTTTGGGGATGGGCTTTGCTCCCTTATCACAATGCCCTGGAGACCTGTGCAAGTTATTGGATATATCAAAGGGTTCCTTCTTTTTATTCCATTATACGGAGGGACCTCAGTTCGCTTATTCATTCACGTGTTGAAAGAACATTTGGGTAGTTTTTTTGTGTGAACCTAAGCTTTCATTTCTCTGGGATCATACGTAGTCCCGGAATGCAACTGCCGGGTCAAATGGTATGTCTGTGTTTAACTTGGTAAGAAACCGCGTAACCGTTTGCCAGAGTTGCTGTTCCATGTTACGTTGCGACCGGCACTGTATGAGAGTGACACTTTCTCTGCATCCTTGGGAGCTTTGGTACTCTCAGTGTTTGTTTGTTTTTTACCTTAGCGATTCCAGTAGATGTGTACTAGCAGTATATCATTGCGCTCTTAATTTGTAGTTCCTTACTGGCTAATAATGATGGAATATCTTTTCATGTGTTTGTCATTTGCCTATCTTCTTTGGTGATGTGTTAAAATCTTCTGCATATTTTCTAATTGGACTGTTTTCTCATTGTGGAGTTTAGAGAGTTCCTTCTGTGTTCTGGGTACAAGTCCTTTGTTGGCTCTGTGACTTATAAATATTTTCTCTAAGTCTGTGGCTTTTTTTTTTTTTTTTTTCATTCTCTTTACAGGGTCTTGCACTGACCAAAAGTTTTTAATTTTTGTGAAGCTTAATTTGTCACCTTTTTTTTTTATGGGCTGTGCTTTTGTGTTATGTCTAATAAGCCCCTCCTAACCCCAGGTCACAAAGATTTTCTCCCTTGTTCTCTCCTAAAAAGGGTTTTATAGACTTTTGTTTTATGTTTAGATCTGTGATTTATTTTGAGTTATTTATTTATTTAATTATTTATTTATTTATTTTTTAAATGAGCTCTGTGTCCAGTGTGGGGCTTGAACTCATGACGCTGAGATCAAGAGTCACAGGCTCTACTGACTGAGCCAGCCAGGTGCCCCTATTTTGAGTTAACTTGTAAGATACAAGGGTTTTTTGTTAGTGGCCTCTGGATTCCAGCGCCATTTGTTCAAAGAACGGTCTTTGCTCTATTGAATCGCTTTTGCATTGTTGACAAAAATCAGCTGGTTGTATTCTAGTGAGTCCCTTTCTGGATTTTCTGTTTTGTTTCATTGATCTATGTGTTTATCCCTACTGTGGGTTTGAATTCAGTTCCTCTTTTCTGACCAAGCTGTGACTACTGCTTGTCAGTAAACACATAATGGTGGAAATCTGAAATTTAGATTTTGGGAGATAACTTTAATAATATAATGACATTAAATTAAACTATATCAGACAAATAGATTTCTTAAAGTTTGCTAATTGTTTGCCTCCGTAAAGAATAATTTACATTTTTGGTCACTACGAATTTAGTTATGATGGTAACTTTGTGTTTTCTATATATGTTAAAAATTTAACTATGAGTAGGTGAAGGAGCTTAAACATATTTAATTTTTAAGATCAAAGTAATACATAGACATAGTTAAAAAAACTCAGATAATCCGATGGATGTAAAACAAAAGGACTGCATGACCACCCTCTCCACTCCACAGAGGGCCACACTCTAGTCTCTTAGCTGTTGTTTCTGGTTATTTATTTCCTGATTTGTAACTAATATACTTTCACTGTTATTTGCCGATTTAGTAACTAGGTATTTTCTGCTGACTTTCTGCCTATTATGGAAGATGAGAATTTCACACTCTTAAACCATCACTACTGTTTCTTTTTTAAGCATCTTCCCGATATAGTTCCCTCGCAATTTTTGGTTAAATGTTTACTTTTTCTATTGTGATGATTATATAAATATTGATAACTGTAGAATTGAGTCATGTACTATGATTACATGACCCTTAAACAATTTTTGTTTTTTCCAAAGTGCGTAATTAAAAGATCATTTGTTTTCTGTGTAGCTGTCCTTCGTTCCTACCAGATTCTCCTACAATATTGGTAACGCGCCACAGTATAAGGTCAGACATGTCAGGTGACCTGTCGCTCTCTGGCTTGCTTCCCCCCGGAGGTCATGGGGGCCGTCTCGACTCGTGTCCCAGCCTGCTGCACGTGTCTTCTCCTGGGCGTCTCTTACTCCTGTCTTGTGTTGCAGCCTTTGTTTCTTGAATTCCTTGTCTTCATTTTTCTTGGTTTATTCACTCACCTTGAAAGGGTACATCTTCCAGTACCTTCCAGAAGATGGAGCCATGGGAGGCTTTTTTGAGTTGCAGCAAGTCTAAAAATGCCTTTATTCTACCTTTATACTTAACTGGTAGCTTGGCTAGCCAAAGAATTATAGTTAAAATTGTTATTATTATTTTCTTAAATGTTTTTATTTATTTTTGAGAGAGCATGAGCAAGGGAGGGGCAGAGAGAGAGGACAGAGGATCTGAAGCCAGCTCTGTGCTGACTACAGCAAGCTTCATGTGGGGCTTGAACTCACAAATCGTGAGATCATGACCTGAGCCAGGTTGGATGCTTAACCAACTGATCCACCCAGGCACCCCTAAAATTATTTTTTATTAATATTTTAGAGACATTGCTTCCCTATCATTTACCTTCCAGTATTGCTGCTGAGTGATTGAGAAACCATTCTTTTAAAACAACTCTCACTCTATATTTATGGCAGGAACAGAGGGTAATAGGCCAGATCCCTGTACATACTGTCCATTTTCAGCAAGTCTAAATATTTGGCACATGTGCTTCATCCCCTTTCTATAATTTTATTTTTTATTTTTTTAACTTTTTTTTTGTTTTTGAGAGACAGAATGTGAGCGGGGGAGGGGCAGAGAGAGAGAGAGAGAGAGAGAGAGAGACAGAATCTGAAGCAGGGTCCAGGCTCTGAGCTGTCAGCACGGAGCCTGATGTGGGGCTCGAACCCACAAACCGTGAGATCATGACCTGAGCCAAAGTCGGACGCTTAACTGACCGAGCCACCTAGGCGCCCCCATCCCTTTCCCTCTGTTCCTTTCCCCTTTTCTGTTTGAGAAAGTGTTTATTGATACCACTAAAGCTCCTCTGTTCCTCTCCTGATAACATTCTGTAAAAGCATTCTTCTGAATTTGCTGTGTATTTTTCCCATGTATATTTTAATAATTTGTAGTAGGTATGAACATATCCGTGATATTGTTCGCATGTTTTAAAATCATATAAATGAAATCACACCATGTCTGTTATTCTGTAGCATTTTCTTTAGTGTGTATTTTGTCCGTGTTGGTAATTGTAGCTCTAGTTAATTCATTTTCATTAGTGTAATGTACCCCATTGTAAGATTATATTAAAACATTTCATTTTAAATGACTTAAAATGTCTAAAATAGCTTTGGAATTGGGTGTGACAAGTAAGGCATTTATATATTTCAGAATATTTTTATAGCATTTTCTATTGGGCTTACTAATTCCTCATTTAAGAAATTAAACCACAGCACTGGCTTGGGCAGCGCACATACTAAAATTGGAACGATACGGAGAAGATTAGCGTGGCCCCTGTGCAAGGGTGACATGTAGATTCGTGAAGCTTCCAGATTTTTTAAAACTAAAAATAAAAAATTAAACCACAATCTAGACGTACGATTAGCTGGCTTGATATGGAGGCTTAGTTGGAGCCAGCTGGTTTTGGGGTCCCTGTCCCCTGGGTAGGGAAGAGGAAAATGCTAGGTGGTGTTGAATTCAGGGCCAGGTGACAGGAAGCCAGGTTAGTATTTCTCCCTCCTGTTTGGAAGACCGGCTGTCCGTGTGCACTGGGGGAGCCTCATCCATTTAGGTAATTTAGCTTAGTCCAGTCGCAAAGTTCCAAAGAGAATGTGGAAGGCATGCTTCCAAATTCTGATGTTGGCTTCAGTGTCTCTGTGGAGTAAGGAGGGACAGACGTAAGAAAGTAAGTCGCTACCAGTGGAGGTTCTCATCCAACCGGAGTTTTCCCTTTGGACGTGGTTTCCTTTCATCGCGATGGTAATTTTAGCATAGTGTAATTATTATTCATCTTACCACCATTTTATATTGTCAGTGAGAGGCTTTCCTGAACAAATTGAGATAGAGCATGATCTAGAACTATGTCAAGTGTGGTTTGATGAAGACAGCAATTCATGCTTTAACTAAACCTTCTGCCTTCACCGTGGTCTCCCTGGGCTGCCTTGGGCACAGCTGGGCCCTACAGCACCACCGTCACTTGTCCACACCTGGCTGGAGGGGCCGGGGCTTTGGGAAGAGAAGAGCGCTTTCCTGCAGAAGTCCCCTCCCTGGCCCCATCTGCACCCACCCTGTCTGCACATCCCCCCCCGCCGGGGCCTGGGGTGGCCTCAGCAACAGCTGGGCCCTGAGGCCATTACCAGCTTCCGGCCTTTACCAGAACAAGGGGGCTGGACCCTAGTGTGGTTGGCGGACACTTGCCCTGGGGGAGCCCCTTTGACGGGCGCATGAGGAATGGGGGGCTGCCGTGGGGCCGTGAGGCTGGCCTGCTGCTCACGGATGCGCTGAGGGGCGTTTTCACCCCTGTGCTGTGAATGCCCCGAGGAACTGCCGTAAGGCCCACGTTGGGGTCAGTTTGTTCCCCCTCAGTACACACTGGAACTGCTTGTCCCTCGGGGGTCCCCACGCCCCTGGCCAGTGCCTGGCCGCCTCCTGGTGCTCAGACGTCCCTGGCCGTCACTGTCACCTGATGCTGGACTCACCTCTGTGCCTTGCTGTGTCCCAGGCCTGCCGCGGTGCTGTGTGGGGCTCAGTGTGCCCTGATGACCCTGAGGACCACCAGAAGAAGCCCGAATAAATGGTTTGCACTGTTAAAAGAACAAAAAGAAAAACAAACAAAAAAACCTCAAGCACAACAGATGTTGCAGATGCTGATCATTTATTCGCCTAAGCTTTCCTTCAGCGTACTGCTCAGGGCATACCTGTTACTTGCTAGTCTAGACACTGGGGAGAGGAAGGTGAATAAGATAGTTCTTATTGTCAGAGAAACCAAGTGCCTCATGGTTTAGGGGAAGAAGCCTGTCAGCTAATGCTGATATGCATGACAGCACAACGAGAGGGACACTAAGTGTCAGCTTTGGAACGGGGAGCCCGTTCTCTTTCAGCACATAGTTCAGGTTCCTTCTCCCCTGAGTGTAGGTAGCTGATGGCCGTCCCTTCGGCTACTTGCCCCCCTTCTGAGCACGTTCAAGATATGCACTCTCTATCTCTTTATCACCATCATTTGTTGTAAAAGGCCTTCATTTTCAGGGGCGTCTGGGTGACTCAGTCACTTAAGCGTCCGACTTCAGTTGGGGTCATGATTTCATGGCTCATGGGTTCGAGCCCCGTGTCCGGCTCTGTGCTGACAGCTCAGAACCTGGAGCTTGCTTCGGATTCTGTGTCTCCCTCTCTCTCTGCGCCTCCCTTGTGCTTTCTCTCTCTCTCTCCCTCTCAAATATAAATGAACATTAAAAAATAAAAGTAGCTTCATTTTCAGACAGTTGGTAAGAAGTTATCATTGTTAGGGATTTGCTTTGAGACGTTTCCTAGGCAGAGCTATGCTCATTTGAAGATCTAAAGCATGGAGTTGGACTTTTGTGTGTGCGTTAGCTAAGACAGATTTTAATTTTAGCCCCTTTCTCTCCTTTGTGACTTTGTGTCTGGTGTCTAATATATTTAAAAATAAAGAGAAGTGTGATTTCCTTAAGTAATTTTCTGGGTTGGGGTTTTTTTTTTTTCATTTAGGTCAAGGATGGGAAAAGTATGATTAATGTTGAGCAAGTTTGAAATTTCTTTTCATTCTTTGTAGATTGTCTTGCGGAAATGAAGGCTTAAGGACAAGTTATCTACCAGATTGCAAGATGGGATCGAACAGCAGCAGAATCGGTGATCTTCCTAAAAATGAGTACTTAAAAAAGTTATCGGGCACGGAATCCGTCTCTGAGAATGACCCGTTCTGGAATCAGCTCCTCTCGTTTTCTTTCCCTGCACCAACCAGCAGGTAAGAGGTTACTCGGAGATTGAAAATTCATGTAAACTTGTGTGGTGTGCCAATTCAAAAAAGAAAGTTTTTAACGTTCTTTCTGTTCATCCTCTGTCATACGTGTACCCGTGGAAAATCCAAAAGGTATGGGAAGTTGGAAATAAGTTTTTCTCTTTCCTTTCTTCCACCCAGCCACCTCCCTTCCCTGGAGGTGATTCCTCATAGCAGTTTCTTTTGAATCTTCTAGAATAATACAAGGTTATTTAAGCATATATGTCTCATGTAGTTTTACAAAATTGTTTAAACACAAGTGCCAGCATCCTGTACATGTCTTGCTTTTTCTGTTTTTGCTCCTATCCCTTGCTTTTTTTTCCCTACAGTTAAGTAAAATGTATTTTGTAAACGTGTGCTTATATGCAACTGTCTTATTCATTCAAATGGCTACAGAAAATAAACTTGAAAAAAACAATGAAAAAAATGAAAAAAAAAACCCAACAACCCTCTCTATGCCCCTCCCCTGCTCACTCTCTTGTGTGTCTCTCTCTCTTTCTCTCTCAAAAATAAATAAACATTAAAAGAATTTTTTTTTTTTTTTAAATAAAGTGGTTTGAGGGGGGCGCCTGGGTGGCTCAGTTGGTTAAGCATCGACTTCAGCTCAGGTCATGATCTCACGGTTTGTGGGTTTGAGCCCCTCGTTGAGCTCTGTGCTGACAGCTCAGAGCCTGGAGCCTGCTTCAGATCTGTGTGTCCCTTTCTCTCTGTCCCTCCCTTGCTGTGCGTGAGCACGCACTCTATATCCCTCTCTCTCAAAAATAAACATTAAAAAAAAATTAGAAAGAAAGAAATGTAACTACCAGAAGCAACGAATGCAACTTATTTAGTTCCTAATTCTAACAGACATTATAAAGCAACTGTAGAAATGTCAATATGGACTCGGTAGGAGAATTTATTGTTAATTTTGTTGGGTCTGATAATGGTGTTATGGTTATAGAAGAAAATGTCCTTATTTTACTTTAAAATACTTTGAAAAAAGTAGGTGAAGCAAATATGGAAACAGTCAGAATGGTATTAATTATGAATGGATAAGCCAAATATGGTACATTCATGCAACGGACTATCACTGAGAAATGAAAAGGAATGAGGTATTGATATATGCTGTGACATAACATTCACAGATCCCAGGGACTAGAACATCTTTAGGGGGCTGCTGTTCTGCCTGTCACACTAAACCTGTGTAGGTATTGACTATGTGGGTATTCAGTATTCTAGTCACTCTACATTATTATATGCCTATCAGTTTTTATAATAAAGTTAAAAAGGAGATCTTGGTTTTCATCTGTAAAATTGGCACAGGTCAGAGTCTCAAACTGCATTAAATTGACAAAAGGGTGGGGAAACAGACCTTCTTGCCCTTCTTGTAGGAGTATAAATTGACACAAGTTCATGGAACAGTTTGGCAAGATCAGTCAAAATTATAAACACGAACACTCTGACCCAGCAATGCTACTTTGCAGAATTTATACTAGAGATGTATTTGGACACAGGGGAAATGATGTATGCAGCATTATTTGTTATGACAGAAGTCTAAAAACAACATCCACAAATAGAAAACTGATTGAATATTTTCTGTAGATACCCTGCAGCCATTAAAATTAAAAAAAAATTTTTTGTTTATTTTTGAGAGAGAGAAAAAAACTTTTTTTTAAGTTTATTTCTTTTAAGAGACAGAGACAGCTTGAGTGGGGGAGGGGCAGGGAGAGGGGGAGGCAGAGAATCCCAAGCAGGCTCTGTGCTTGAACTCACAAAAACTGCGAGATCATGACCTGAGCCGAAATCAAGAGTCCTATGCTCAACCCATTGAGCCACTCCAGCACCCCAGTTACATTTCTTAAATGTCTTTATTTATTTATTTTTAGAGAGAGGGGGAGAGAGAGCATGAGCGGGGCAAGGGTGGAGAGAGAGGGAATCCCAAGCAGGCTCTGCGCTGACAGCTGGATCTCATGAACTGTGACATCATGACCCGAGCGAAACCAAGAGTCAGATGCTTAACCTACTGACCCACCCAGATGCCCTTTAAATGTCTTTATAATAGACATATTCACTCTCCAGCCCCTGCCACATTTTTTCCCCCCTGTGCTATTAAATTTTTCAACAAACTGGGTGTGTTTTTGTGTAGAATGTTCTACCTTCTGGATTTACCTGATTGCTTCTCGTATCTTGTAACTCTGTGTGTGTGTGTGTGTGTGTGTGTGTGTGTGTGTGTGTGTGTGTTTTGTAAACTGGAAGTCAGATTTAAAGGCTTGATGCAACTTAAACAGTTTTGGTAAGGGTACTGTGTAAGTGATTCCATATACTTGATATTGTGCTACACCAGGATACAGAAACTGTGGTTTTGTATCAGTTACCGTGCTAAGATTGATTTGAGGTTTGAGTGTGTTTTAGCCTCCATTGATGACTTTGGTCTGAATCACCTGTTTCATAAGAAATTACAAAGTGGTGATATTTTTAATTTGATCCTTTCTTTTGTATTTGTTAACTGGAATTTTTCTGTAAAGAAGAACTCTCCTTCATCTTTTAAGTTATATGCAGTTTTTACTCTATGATTAAATAAGGGTGAACACTTAATTCCTTTCCTTCACCAATTTTCAGTATGAAAATAGGATAACGGTGACAAATAAGTATTTCCCCTCTCCCTCAACCCCAGGCTTGGGAGGCCTGTCTCTCTGCCTTTGGATGGTGAATTAAAAAGAAAAAAAATCTATGGATGTATGTTGTGGTCCTTATGGTTTTAATTTGCCTTTTTTTTTTTTTTTTAAGTTTATTTATTTATTTTGCGAGAGAGTGTGGGCACGAGTGGGAGAGGGGCAGAGAGAGAGAGGGAGAGCAAGAATCCCAACCAGTCTCCACTCTGTCAGCAGAGCCTGACGCTTGGTTTGATCTCACAAACCATGAGATCATGACCTGAGCCGAGGTCAAGGGTCGCTTAACCGACCGAGCCTCCCAGGCACCCCCAATCTGCCTTTCTTTAATGATCAAGCGTATGTGTATTTTTATGTGTTTAAAGAGTAAGGATTATTGCTATTTCCTTTTTGTGAACTATTTATATAGTTTGGCAATAATGTTCCGTTTCTAGTTTCTGGATACAGTTGGATTGGGCCTTGGAAGTTTCACTTAGTTTACGGTTTCATGTGATAGCATGGATTAGTTGCATGTTATAGGAAGTGGGTACTTACTACTGCTTCTGAGATCCTTAGGAAGTTAAAGAAGCCGTGGCTTGGTGGGAGACGTCAAACTGAAGACAATTATAGCATCAGCAGAGTACGAAACCGTTTTCCTTCACAATCAACAAAACTAACAGGCAACCGACAGAATGGGAGAAGATATTTGCAAATGACCTATCGGGTCGAGGGTTAGTATCCAAAATCGATAAAGAAATTACCAAACTCAACACCCAAAAACCAAATAATGTAGTGAAGAGATTGGCAGAAGACACGAATAGACACTTTTCCAAAGACGACATCCGGATGGCTAACAGACACATGTAAAGATGCTCAGCATCACTCATCATCAGGGAAACAAATACAGATCAAAACCACAATGGAATACCACCTCACACCTGTCAGGATGGCTAAAATTAATGACTCAGGAAACAACAGATGTTGGCGAAGATGAGGAGAAAGAGGAACCCTTTTGCACTGCTGGTGGGATGCAAACTAGTACAGCCACTCCGGAGAACAGTATGGCGGTTCCTCAAAAAATTGAAAATAAAACTACCCTCCGACCCAGCAGTGGCACTACTAGATATTTATCCAAAGAACACAGGAGTGCTGATTTGAAGGGGCACATGCACTCCAGTATTTATAACAGCACTATTGACAGTAGTCGAAGTATGGAAAGAGCCCAAATGTCCATCAACTGGTGGGTGGATAAAGAAGATGTGGTATGTCCATACAATGGAACACTCCTTGGTAGTCAAAAAGAATGAAATCTTGCCATTCACAACAACGTGGATGGAACTAGAGCGTATTATGTGAGCGAAATAAGTCAGTCAGAGGAGGGCAGATATCCTGTGATTTCACTCATATGTGGAATTTGAAAAACACAACAGATGACATAGCGGAAGGGAAAGAAAAATAAGATAAAAACAGAGAGGGAGGCAAACCATAAGAGACTCGTTAACTACAGAGAACAAACTGGGGGTTGGTGGGGGTGGGTGGGAGGATGGGTTAAAGGGGTGACGGGCATTAAGGCGGGCACTTGTTGGGATGAGCACTGGGTGTCCTTTGTAAGAGTTGAATCACTGGGTTCTACTCCTGAAGCCAAGACTACACTGTATGTTATCTAACTTGAATTAAAAAAAAAGAAAATGAATCTGTTTCCTTACTCCGTGAGGAGTTTCTCACTGAGTGCCACTGCTCGTGTTGAAATAAGACTTAGAGGAAAAAGGGCATAGAGAGACTTCGTCATTTGCTGTCACACACGTTTTCTTTTCACTTGTGTAAGCTACGGTACAGCACAGTTTTTAGTGTCTTCTGAAAGGCATTGAAAAAGACTTAACTAAATGGAGAGAGATACCATGTTGAGAGATGAAGAAGACTACCGTAAAAATGTCAGTTCTTCCCAAATGGACCTACAGAGAAGGTGATTCCAGTTAAAAATCACAACAGCTTTTTATGGGGGCTGGGGGGATAAGGTGGACAGATTTTGATGAGCAGATTCTAAAACTTAAACGGCAAAGAGCAAATGCTAATAATCGAAGAAGAAGAAGGGTGCGTATGCGGACATGTATTTGATTTATGCAGAACTGGCACCTCAGAGCACTGGGGGAAGGATGAACTTCTTAAGGAATAGTGATGGGAAGAATTCGTTAGTTCTTTTTGTCTTATTTCGTACCCTCTAAAGTTTGCCATATTTTTGCTGGTGCTTCGTGGTTTGAATTACTGTGGCTTCATAGTTAGTTTTGTTAATTACTGCTCTTTCTCGAAGATCCTTTGCTGTCCTCACGTACTTATTCTCTTTGATGTCATTCCGTTTTCTTAATTCACCCTAGTTTATACGAAAAAGCATATAGGAATCTTAGAAAGTGTGAAAAGTTGTAAAGTGAATAAGCGGCATCGTGCAGGTGTGTGTGTGGGATGGTCCTGGAGGCTTCGTTTGTGGCATTGTACGTCTGCCCCTTTGTGCTGGTATTGTCCCTGCCCCTCGGTGCTGGTGTTTGATGTGTGACCTGTAGAGCCTTGACATTGAGCAGGCCCTGAGCTAGCAGGTGCCGCCTCATTGGCAGAGTCAGAGATGGGATTACCTAGTGTATGAATTATTCAGCACTACGATGAATCTCTGTAGAGAAGACTGAATTTAGATGGTTTTTAGATTGCTCACTCCTGGAATTTCTTGGATCCATATGTGCGGTTTTCAAGTGCAGCCCATTTTTTGCAGCCAAAAATTGATGTCTGCCTTTTTTTTTAAGACACTGTAAGGCCTTTAGGACTAATCTAATTCTTGCTTACTATAAATTATTTTTGGCACTAGAGTAATCAGATTTTGTTCGAGTTTCCAGGCATGGTTGCAAAATCCTATTAAGATTCTTCAATAGTTTTTAACTTTTCACTGTATTAAAATTACTTGTGAAGCAAAAGTCTGAAATAAAATCAAGATTAATTTAAGAGTAGAGTTTAAATAATATGCTGTTTATTTTTTCTTAATAAAATATTTAAAATTACTTGCATGGCCGATTTTATATATTTCTAAATACTAAATAATAGCAGCAAAAACAAGAAACAAAACCGTGCTTGTTATTTTTTGGTTTGTGGGCATCCGAGTATCCCCCCGTGAGGGTATGGTATATGGGAACACATTTGTAATATGTGTCGTCCTTGTGACTGGACCAGATGACCTTTTGTTATTTATAAGCTATTATTAATTTTGTAAATGTTTATTTTTTAGTTTTTTGAAAGAGAGAGAGACCGAGCATGAGCGGGGGAGGGGTAGAGGGGGAGACACAGAATCCGAAGCAGGCTCCAGGCTCCGAGCTGTCAGCACAGAGCCCGACGCGGGGCTCGAACCCACCAACCGCGAGATTGTGACCTGAGCTGAAGTCTGAGCTTGACCAACTGAGCCACCCAGGCGCCCCTGTAAGCTAAATTTATCCATTTACATCTCAGGATATAATGAAGAACTAGATAACGTCTCTTGCCCTCGAAGAGCTTATAATCTGTCTGTAAACCAATGCATGAGTTCAGTGGAGCATGAACACAGCAGCAGGCGTCTCAGGGTCTGAGGTAGAGCGGGACAGGGTGAGTCACAGATTTCCTGGGAAGAAGTGGCACTTATGTTTTGAAAGGGAATTCATTCTCATGGTTCAAATCCCAGAAGGTACCAAAGGCTATGTCATGGAAGTCTCCTTCCCACCCCTGTGGCCCTCAGCCAGTAGCCCTTTCTGGAGGCAACTGAAGAAGGAGAGATGCTTAAGTGGCCTCCTGAGCCCTAGGGAATAGGAGGGGCTGGCCCCAGTGGGGGAGGGGCAGAGGGGAGGCCCGGTGTGTGGAACTGGAGGTGAGGGGCTGGGGCTTGGCAGATTTGAGGGGTCTTGTAAAAAAGAAAGCAGTTTCGATTTTGTCCTAATGTGATTGAAAGATTTTTATTACAAAGGCCGGGATCAGACTTTCATTTTATTAGATACTCTGACTGTATCACCTTGTGACTGTCACTGTGTCCTTCAGCAGAAATTACGGTTGACCCTTGAACAGCACAGATTTGAACTCTGCGGGCCCACATGTATGTGGATTTTTTTTCTAATAAATGTAGCCCTGTACTGTAAATCTGTTTTCTCTTTCTTACGATTTTCTTTAATGGCATAGTCTTTTCTCTAGCTGACGTTCTATAGGATATAATACATATAGCATACAAATACGTGTGAATAGACTGTGTGTTATTGGTAAGGCTTCTGGTCAATAGTAGGCCCTTAGGGGTTAAGTTTGGGTCAGAAGTTATATGTGGTGGTTCCCATGCCAGGGGCACCTGGGTGGTTCAGTTGGTTAAGCGTCCAACTCTTGATTTCAGCTCAGGTCATGATCTCATGGTTGTGAAATTGAACCCCGTGTCTGGTTCTGTACCAGTGTGGAACCTGCTCGGATTCTCTCTCTCTCTCTCTCTCTCTCTCTCTCTCTCTCTCTCTCTCTCTCTCTGCCTGTCCCTCCCTCTCTTTCTCAAAATAAACAAATTTTGAGAAAAAAGTAATATGTGGATTTTCCACTGTGCAGGGGTCGGTGCTCCTAACCCCCCTGCATTGTTCAGGGTCCACTGTATTACTTCTTCAGTGTCTTTGTTTTGTTTTGTTTTTTAAATAATTCGGTTACAGGATCAGTTATGTATGTTTCAGGTAGGTGGAATGTTAGAAGGTGTATGGATGCTGTGTAGGATAGTCAGGATTACAGGACTCTGGAAAGTGTTTTGGAGGGGTTGGAATGTGCCACCCGGGCGCCCCTGTAGCTGGAATTTTAAAAATTATCATTTATTTTTGTCTGAAAAGATAATACATTCTTGAGGTCCCGAATTCAAAAGACACAAAAGGTTACAAAGCGCGAAGTCTCCCTTCCTCCATCCTGTCGTGTGTCCAGTTCCCTTCCCCAGAGGCAGCCGATGTTGCCAAGTGTTCTTAGATGTGCTTTCAGAGGACGTCTCATGCTATCTTAGTCCGTTTAGGCCCCTGTAACAGAACCCCCCCCCCCCTCACAGCCCCCCCCGACCGGGAGCTCATGAACAAGCAGAGTTTACTGCTCATGGTTCTAGAGGCCAGGAGTCTGCGGCTGTGACACCAGCATGACTGGGTGAGGGCCCTCTTCCTGGTGCGTAGTCAGGACCTTCTCTGGCCCTCACGTGGTAGAAGGGGTGAGCAGGCTCTGTGGGGGCCTTTCTAATAATGGGAACTGATCCCATGCCTGAAGGTCTCACCCCTCCCCCAAAGGCCCTCCTGCTAATCCCATCACCTTTTGGGGTTAGGATTTCAACATATGCATTATGGGAGGGGGATCCAAACATTCAGACCGCAGCACACGCATTTATAAACACATGCACGTACATCCCCCTTGTTTTAGACACTAACGTATGTTACATGCACTTCTGTACCTTGGGGTTTTGGATTGTGTTTTGGAGAGCCTTCTCTATATTAGCTTCCTCATTCTTTTTGATGAGGGCATAGCATATACCCTGAATATACCAAAATTAATATAGCCAAATACATTAACCATTTGGATTGCTTCCAGTGTTTCGTTATTACATTGCAAGCGAGTGCCACAATGAATAGCCATGTACGTGTGGATGAAAGCGATTCTTGTGCTGTGAGTAAAGCATGACCGAAGGACTTCCATTAATTCTTCTAGTTTGTGTTGGCGGGGCACGAGACACAAGTGTGATAGGTGGGGACCAGATTTGACGGATCACTAAAAATGCTTCCCAGCGTGATTCATGGTGTTGCAGGGCAGAGTCATAAGCCTGCCCGGGTCTCGTGGCCTGGAGAAGGGTGCTTATTTTGGGCCACACCTGTTGAAAAGCTGAGGATTAGCGTTGTAGGTTCTTGTTGAGTGGGTTTGGTTAAAGTATTGTTTTAGGGAGATCACTTGTTGGGGAGGGTGAATGGTAGATTGGAAGGAGCAGGAAAGAAGAGAAAGTAGGGCAGGAAACCCACACGCCAGGCGCTGCGGGAATGGATCCACCGCGCGATGAAGGTCTGAGTGTCTGTGCCGACGCAGGAAATGGAAAGTACTGCATCCTCCTGGAACTGGCATAGCCAGCTAACAGAACAGTGCACAGAATGATGTATTTTAGGGGCGCCTGGGTGGCTCAGCCTGTTAAGCGTCTGACTTCAGCTCAGGTCATGATCTCACGGTTTGTGAGTTCGAGCCCCACACCGGGCTTTGTGTGGACACCTCAGAGCCTGGAGCCTGCTTCAGATTCTTTGTCTACTCCTCTATATCCTTCCCCACTCCTGCTGTCTGTCTGTCTGTCTGTCTGTCTCTCTCAAAAGTAAATAAACATTAAGAAAACCATTTTTTTAAAATAAAAAAGAATGATATATTTTAAAAGTTCTTTTATTTTAAATTGATGCTTGATTTGAACATAAATACTTAATGAGCTTACAGCTCTAGATTTGAGAGCAATGCTCAGCCATGTAGTGACAGCTTGCGCACTTATTTTTTAATTTTAACTTTTATTGAATTACGGTTGACATGCAGGGTTCTATTAGTTTTAGGTGGACAACCTAGTGATTCAGCAGTTCTTCTTCTGCATTGTGCAGCGCTCCCCACAATGTGTAGTCACCATACAACGTCATTACAGCATTATTGATTGTGTTCTCTGTTGTACTTTTCATCCCATGACTTATTTTATGACTAGAAGTTTAAACCTCTCAATCCCCTCCACTTATTTCCTCCATTCCTCCACCTCCCTCTCCTAGCAACCACCGGGTTTCTTTCCTTCCTTTCCTTTCCTTTCCTTTCCTTTCCTTTCCTTTCCTTCCTTCCTTCCTTCCTTCCTTCCTTCCTTCCTTCCCCCTCCTCCCCTCCCCTTCCTGTCAAATGTTTATTTTTGAGAGAGAGAGTGCAGGCAAGCACGATCAGGGGAGGGGCAGAGAGAGAGAGGGAGACAGAGAGTTCCAAGCAGGCTCCTTGCTGTTAGTGCAGAGCCCCTCTTGGGGCTTGAACTCATGAACCATGATATTATGACCTGAGCTGAAATCAAGACTCGGGTGGATGCTTAACTGACCGAATCACCCAGGTACCCCTGTTCTCTGTGTTTATGATTCTGTTTCTGTTTTTGGTTTGTTTGTTTGTTTGTTTGTTTATTTATTTATTTATTTATTTATTTATTTTATTTTATTTTATTTTAAGAGTCCACATGCTTTTGTATACTTATTAAGAATGAGAATCATTTTACCGAAAAGGTGCACTGACTTTTTGAGTGACCTGTAAGGAATGGAGGCAGTGAAGCATGATAGGGGGAGCATAGATTTTGGAGCCAGACCAACTTTGTCTGGTTCCACTGTCTCAGCTCCACTACTGACTAGTTTTGTGAATTTAGGCAAGCTGCTTAATCTCACTGGGACTTTTGAAGCTTCTGTAAAATGGAAACAGTAACACCTGCCCTCTAGATTTTTTGGTGTGTGTGTATGGGAGGGGGTATAAAACACCATAAAGCATGTAAAAGTGTTTGACTTTCTGCTTCTTTCAAGGATTAAATATCAATCAGTTTAAAAAAGAGGAAAGGCTCTGTCTTGGGACAGTCTAAAATATTTGAGGGCTGAAAAAAAAAGCAACAGGAATTACCAATTTCTCCGATAACTGCTATTTCCTAAAGTTTGAGAATACTCTGACTCTTTTGAATTAATTGTTCAGTTGTTTCAGAAAATTAGATCAGCCACATAGTATAGTAATACTTGTCTTTGTGCTTGCATAATGTCCTTTTATAAAGATCACCTTTAGAAACCTTTACTGCATTGTGAAAATTGTCTTATGTTTTCCAACCACTAGATGGCGCTCAAACAAGGCAAGAAGGCGGCTTTTGGCACACACAGTTAACTTAAGCTCATTTTTACTTTATTTTATTTTATTTTTTTGTTTTATTTTACTTTATTTATTTTATTTTATTTTTAATATGTGAGATTTATTGTCAAATTTGTTTCCATACAACACCCAGTGCTCATCCCAAAAGGTGCCCTCCTCAATACCCATCACCCACCCTCCCCTCCCTCCCACCCCCGTCAACCTTCAGTTTGTTCTCAGTTTTTAAGAGTCTCTTATGCTTTGGCTCTCTCCCACTCTAACCTCTTTTTTTTTTTTTTTCCCTTCCCCTCCCCCATGGGTTTCTGTTAAGTTTCTCAGGATCCACATAAGAGTGAACACATCTGGTATCTGTCTTTCTCTGTATGGCTCATTTCACTTAGCATCACACTCTCCAGTTCCATCCACATTGCTACAAAGGGCCATATTTCATTCTTTCTCATTGCCACGTAGTACTCCATTGTGTATATAAACCACAATTTCTTTATCCATTCATCAGTTGATGGACATTTAGTCTCTTTCCATAATTTGGCTATTGTTGAAAGTGCTGCTATAAACATTGGGGTATAAGTGCCCCTCTGCATCAGTACTCCTGTATCCCTTGGGTAAATTCCTAGCAGTGCTATTTCTGGGTCATAGGGTAGGTCTATTTTTAATTTTTTCAGGAACCTCCACACTGTTTTCCAGAGCAGCTGCCCCAGTTTGCATTCCCACCAACAGTGCAAGAGGGTTCCCATTTCTCCACATCCTCTCCAGCATCCATAGTCTCCTGATTTGTTCATTTTGGCCACTCTGACTGGTGTGAGGTGATATCTGAGTGTGGTTTTGATTTGTATTTCCCTGATGAGGAGCGACGTTGAGTATCTTTTCATGTGCCTGTTGGCCATCCGGATGTCTTCTTTAGAGAAGTGTCTATTCATGTTTTCTGCCCATTTCTTCACTGGGTTATTTGTTTTTTGGGTGTGGAGTTTGGTGAGCTCTTTATAGATTTTGGATACTAGCCCTTTGTCCGATATGTCATTTGCAAATATCTTTTCCCATTCTGTCGGTTGCCTTTTAGTTTTGTTGATTGTTTCCTTTGCTGTGCAGAAGCTTTTTATCTTCATGAGGTCCCAATAGTTCATTTTTGCTTTTAATTCCCTTGCCTTTGGGGATGTGTCAAGTATAAGCTAATTTTTTTGAATACCAGATAATGCATATTTACTTTTGGTACCTTTGTATACAGCAAAGCACAAAGAAGGAAAAAAAAGTAAAAATAATAGCAATCAGAAGTAACTATCATTAACATTTTGGTGTATATGCCATCAATTCTCTTGTTTAAAAAGGTGTCATATTCTACATGTTCTTTCTTTAACTTACATTTTTTAAATGTTTACTTGTATATTTTGGAGAGTGAGAGAGAGAGAGGGAGCGGGGGAGGGACACAGAGAGAGGGAGAGAGAGGATCCCAAGCAGGCTCTGTGCTGTCAGCACAGAACCCCACATGGGGCTCGATCTCACAACCGTGAGATCATAACCTGAGCCAAAATCAGAGAGTCAGAAACTTAATTGGCTGAGCTACCCAAGCGCCCCAACTTACATTTTCCTCATGTCAGTGTTTTTCTACAGCATAGCTTATAAATGGATGTATGGTATTCTGTCTTATGGATGTCACCATGTCAGTAATTTAACTAACATTGAACATTTTGGTTGTCTTTTTTTAAATTTTTTTAATTTTTTAACGTTTATGTATTTTTGAGAGAGAGAGAGAGCATGAGCAGGGGAGGGGCAGAGAGAGAGGAAGGCAGAATCCAAAGCAGGCTTCAAGCTCGGAGCTGTCAGCACAGAGCCCGATGTGGGGCTCAAACTCACCAACCCCGAGATCATGACCTGAGGCGAAGTCTGACGCTTAACCAACTGAGCCACCCAGGCGCCCCTGGTTGTCTGGTTTTTGTCATTGTATGTAAAACTATGATGAACTTCTTGTAGTCAAGTCTTTTTACCTATCTGTAATTATATAAGTGGAGTGAGCTCTTAGTTGATTTGCTGGTAAAATTGTCTTTTTTTTTTTTTTTTTAATCACACAAATCTTTCATCGTAGAGAAGTTAGAAAATATGAAAACAAGAGGGAAAATAGTCATGTATTTTCTTCACATAAAGAAAGCCACTGTTGATATTTGGTATATATTCTTCCATACTTTTTATAATGCACATGCCTGTAGATAGACATGTGTATTTATATCTGTCTTTTTTTCTCCTACAAATATGGGATTATACTGTATTACTGTTATGCAACCAAAAAATTAATGTATTCTTTTTTTTTTTAAGGTTATTTATTTACTTTAAGAGAGTGAGCGAGTTGGGGAGGGGCAGAGAGAGAGGGAGAGAAAGAATTCCACACAGGCTCCATGTTATCAGTGCAGAGCCTGACCTGGGGCTCGATCTTAGGAATTGTGAGTCCATGGCCTGAGGTGAAACCAAGCGTTGGACGCTTAACTGACCAAGCCACCCAGGTGCCCCTGTATATATATATTTTTTTAATTTTATTTTTAAGTAATCTCTACACCCAGTGTGGGGCTTGAACTCACAACCCTGAGATCAAGAGTCGCATGCTACACTGACTGAGCCAGCCAGATGCCCCAAATTAATATATTCTATATGACATATTTCCTTTTCAGTAATTGTGAATTTTTAAAGTTTATTTATCAAAAAAATAGTTACTGAGTGCCCCGTCTTCATGAGACACTGTTTTAAAGGCTGGAAATCTTTCTGTGAACATGAGGAATGAAGTCCGTGCCCTCTTATAGTTTGTATTTTAGTGGAGGAGATGGGCAATACATAAAGAAATAAATACATAAAATCATTTCTGAAAATGCCAAGTGCAGTGAAGAAAAATAAAGCAGAGCAAAGTCGCGGAGAGTGACAGAATGGGAGCAAATACAAGCAGGAGATTTCTTTAGATAGAGGGTCTCTGGGGAAGCAGCATTTAAGTAGAGACAGTAGCGAAACCAGGGACTGAGCCATGCAAATGAAAGAATATTCCAGGTAGAGGGAACGGCAGGTACCGGCATGCACCTGCCGCAGGAGGAAGTCCTACATGGCAGTGGAATGGCAGGAGGCAGAACAGTTAGCAGGGAAGCATGGGACTTTGGCCACGTTCGAGGCTTTTTATGTTGCATGGTATTCCAGAGACGAGCACGTTTTACTGCTGGCGTTTGAGAGGGGAGTCTAGTCTGTTACGACTTACTAACTCTAATATACCACGGAAAGATTTTACTCACATAGTCTGATTTCTTATGGTAAAATTTACATAACGTGAAATTTACTATTGCAGTTATTTCTGAGTGTGTGATTCAGTCAAGTACATTCCCCGTGTTGTATGGTCACCACCAGCGTATGTTTCCAGAACTCTTTCATCATCTCAGGTGGAAACTAGGTACCAATTAAATCCTAACCCCCCATTGCCCCTTTCCCAGCCCCTGGTAACCTCTGTTGTACTTTCTGTCTCTGTGAATTTGCCTCTTTGAGGTACTTCTTATAAGTGGAACCATATAACATTTGTCATTTCATGTCTGGCTTCTTTCACTTTCATCCACGTGGCACGTGTCAGAATTTCCTTTTTAGCTTGAATAATGTCCATTTTATGTACATACCATATCGTATTTTCTTAATTAATTAACTTTTTTATTTTAGAGAGAACACAAGCAGGGGAGAGGGGCAGAGAGAGAGAGAGAGAGAATCCCAAGCCCACGCTCAGTGCAGAGCCCGATGTGGGGCCTGATCCCACAACCCTGAGATCGTGACCTGAGCCGAAACCAAGAGTCAGATGCTCGCCTGACTGAGCCACCCAGGTGCCCCATCATATCATGTTTATTTGAACTTCAGTTTGTTGTACTTGCATATTCTTTTTAAAAAGGTCATTATTTTGGGGGCACCTGGATGGCTGAGTTGGTTGAGTGTCTGACTTCGGCTCGGATCATGATCTCACAGTTTGTGGGTTCAAGCCCCACGTCGGGCCCTGCACTGACAGTGTGGAGCCTGCTTTGGATTCTCTGTCTCCTTCTCTCTCTGCCCCTTACCCGCTCAGGCGTGCATGCTCTCACTCTCTCTCTCTCCCTCTCTCTCTCTCTCTCTCTCCCTCTCTCTCTCCCTCTCTCTCCCTCTCTCTCAAAAAAAAAAAAATAATTAAAAAACATAAAAATAAATGTTTTCCATTTCTGTTCAGCATTGTTAGGTTCCAGTCACCACTGTGATTGTTTTTTTGTTGTTTTTCCAGGGATCCCTCTTACATTATAAGAAACTACGTACATTCAGCCAAGAGACTCGGCTAACGTACACGTCATCATTCATTTAGCAGTGGTTTATTGCACACGTACTGCGTGGCCAGGTGCTGGGCTTGTTGCCTTAGGTGCCTGTCCATGTGTAGATCGCTTGTCGGGCCTGTGAGGTTGGGTCTGCACGTGAGACACTGAGACCTCGGGGGTTGTCCAGGCTCACGTGGCTCGAGGCTGACGGGAACCAGGTTTACACCCAGCTTCTGTAGCTCCAGAGCTGGCTTCTGTGGGCCCTCATGGTACACAGTCTCCATTTGGAAGCAGAATCGCAGACGAACTCACACAGTGGTTAAAGAGCTACGACACCAAATTGTATGACGATCTTGGAACACAGAATCGCCAGATCATCTGTTCACATTTTGGAGCACTTTCAAAGCACAGTAGGTCACAATAACAGGTACTTTATGTCTGAGGGCCGTTATATACAATGTAATTGTGAGGATTACATTGTTTACAGCATGGGTAGGCTGTCCCCCATCTAGCCTGGCCTTGAGTGGAGGGTGACTTCCTCCTGTTTGCAGTGAGCTGCCTGAATGAATGATCCTTCCTCGGAGTTTCTTCATGTTCCCTCAGCTGAGAAACAGGAAGAGAGTCTTTTATTTGAATTAGGTCACGTGGTTTTAACTGACAGAAACAATTCAGTGATTGCAACATTTTTTTTTTTTCCTTTGAATTTTTGATGCCTGTGTCCGCTGCTGTGCCTTTATTCCCTTTGGCATGCTTGCTGTTCAGTTTCATTAGCTGTTTCAAGTTGAAGCCGCCTGCTCTGCTGTTGGTGTAGTTGAATGGTGACCAGGGTCACGTACTCGGTGTTTCGCGAAGGGAATAAATAACTTGAGACTTTTTTTGGCACCTTATTTCCTCCAATCGAGGGGCCGAAAGAAGGTCAGTTTTCACATCTTGAGTCAAAACCTTTATTTCCTGTTCTTTCATTTATCCCCTTTTGCAAGATCACTTTAGAAGATGCGTGAGTTTGCCCGGGGTTGATGATTTCTCCCTCAGACTGAAAGTTGAAATGGGGGCAGTAGAACTAGCCTTGTTTAAAACATGAAAATGAGGGGCAAGTGCATTTTACTGCGAAGACTCCCTTCCTTCCTTTCCCCGCTGTGTTGGGTAGCATCTGGATTTTCAAGTCATTTTTTCTATCAGTTTCTTGAGAAAATAAAGACGGTATTATCTTGCACGGTGGCTGCTGAAACTGTGACATTTTAATAGTTATGCTTCCTTTCACTCTGGCAGTTGAATGGCAACATATAGGATTCTCTGTGAATCCCATGAATCTAAACACCTTTTAGGTCCTGCTTGACGCATTCAAAATTGCTATCATAAATTTATATGCAGTTTTTAGCCTTTGGCTTTTTCCTATGAATAGGCCCTTTTGAAACATTCCCTTTCCCATAGTTGAACCAGTGAATGGGCTGATTCTAGTTAGTTTTGTGAATGATTTCTGCAATTTTCTCTTTGCTAAGGGAAAGAAAAGTCTCTAGGAATGCTTCCATACTTTGCTGAATGGTTACTTGTTTATTTACTCAGGTTGTGTTTTAAACTGGCAAAACATTACATATTTGTCAGAGTGTGTGTGTTGTGGGCTGAAAGAGATAGTACCAATATAATGTCAATTTTGAAATCATTTTATGGCAAAATCCTCAGTGAAAGGGACATAAGCATTTTCAGTTTCTTTTTTGAACCTCATGATTATAGTTTGTTGAGAAATCTATGTATAATTTACCCCAACAGCTTTCTGTCCATCAGCTTTTCATTAAATATGATTTGAACTATGAATTTGTCATCTGTCATTATTGAGATTCATATGTGAGATGGGTGTGCTTGAAAGTGAAATAAAACCAGTCTAAATTGCTGAAAGCTGTGAATTAGGGAATATATAATTTAAAAATTTAGCTTCCTGACCAAAGTATAGTTTATGATTTCTAACAGTTACAAAAAAGTCCCATCTGACATCCTTCCACTTTCCTTATTAGGCTTAAAACTTTGTTTCCTTTAGTTTCTTACCATTCACATAAGCTTTACATGATTTTAATCATAACATACAATTTTTGTGCTGGATAATACGTGTGTGGCACAAGTTGTATTAGGTATGTATAGAAATTCCAAGTAGTTAGTGGGAGTGTTTTAGATTGATGTCCTGTGGGTTTACTGTAATAAAAAAGCTAAATATTATTCATATTGTAAGGATATTAGATACAAGATGTGTTTATTCCTACATTGTGATCTTGGGCAAGCTACTTGGCTTCTCTGTTTCTGTTGCCTCTAAAATGAGAATACTCCTGGGGCGCCTGGGTGGCGCAGTCGGTTAAGCGTCCGACTTCAGCCAGGTCACGATCTCGCGGTCCGTGAGTTCGAGCCCCGCGTCAGGCTCTGGGCTGATGGCTCGGAGCCTGGAGCCTGTTTCCGATTCTGTGTCTCCCTCTCTCTCTGCCCGTCCCCCGGTCATGCTCTGTCTCTCTCTGTCCCAAAATAAATAAAAAACGTTGGAAAAAAAAAAAATTTAAAATGAGAATACTCCTGTTTTGTCAGGCAGCTTCTTGGGGTTTTGGAAAGCAATCAAGTGAAATGACCATGGTGAGACAACTTTGAATAGTTTCTAGGTCTATACACATTGCAAATTCTAATCAGCAAATTTATTTGCATATCAACAATTAATATGCTAAAGTCCTTAAATATGCTTCTTTTGTAGAAGTTTTTTTTTTTAAATATTACTTTCCTTTTTTTTTTTTTTTTTAGTTTATTTATTTATTTTGAGAGACAAAGAGGGCACAAGCAGGGGAGGGGCAGAAAGGGGGAGGGAGGGAGGGAGGGAGGGAGAGAGAATCCCAAGCAGGCTCCACACTGTCAGCACAGAGCCCGATGGGGGGCCCAAACCCAGGAACCATGAGATCATGACCTGAGCCGAAATCAAGAGGTGGACGCTTAACTGACTGAGCCACCCAGGCACCCCTCTTTTGTAGACATTAAACAACGCTTGTCCTAAAGCTTCTCCCTCGTTGAAGTACTTTGTTTAAAATACAATATGAGGGGCGCCTGGGTGGCTCAGTCGGTTAAGCGTCTGACTTCAGCCCGGGTCACGGTCTCACGGTCCGTGAGTTTGAGCCCCGTGTCAGGCTCTGCGCTGATGGCTCAGAGCCTGGAGCCTGCTTCCGATTCTGTCTCCCTCTCTCTCTGCCCCACCCCCGTTCATGCTCTGTGTCTCTCTGTCTCAAAAATAAATAAACGTTAAAAAAAAAAAAAATTAAAATACAACACGAAAGTCCGTTTAACCTCCATTTTAGCCAAACAGCCGAAATTCTAAATTAGTGGAGTTCAAATTAATGAAGTCACATTTTTAGTTAAAAAAATGTTTTTCTCTGTAGTGTAAAAACTTAAAAAAAAACAAACACCCTTGCTTTTATGTGGGAACCCACATACTTCTGTATTTGAGAGGATGGTAAGACTGTGTTTAGGCTGCAGTGTTGTTTTACAGCCAACTGGTAATCTCTTTTCTAAGATCGTGTTTATTCAACCTTTTTTTTCTTGCTTTAATCCCTGAGGGCCAGCACCATGGCCTGGCAGCATCCATTGGTACCTCTTATGTTACTCAAATTCCAGAGTGTGGCCGGATGAAGGATGACACAGATGGGTTGGTAGAAAAGAGAAGGAAGAGTCGGGGGCATTGGTGGGGGAGCCACATTGGATCGTAGAAACCACTTGAAGGCCACAGACAGGTCCTTCCGGTGGGTGTTCTTGGCCCCATGACACAGGTCACAGGTCAGCTCAGTCATCAGCCTAAATGCGCTGCCCCTGGGAGCTGCAGTGGTGAGTGTTTTGCTTGGCAGCCACAGCCTGGCTGACCTCGTACACCAGCTGACTAAAATATGGTGGTAAATAACTCTTCCATATTTTCATGTGTGACAATTAACAGGAAGAGGTATTTGGTTTATTAGATGACCCTTTTTATATATTTATTTTGGTTGCAGAACCTTGAATTCTTGAACTACAGGCCTCATTTGAAATTGGCTTTTTTTTCCCCTGCCAACCAATGTTCTTTCTTGTTTATTGGTCAGTTGTGGAAACCGCTCTCCGTCTCGCAGGGGCACCGTGTTGGTGAATGCAGGGACGTGTGCCCTCACCCCGAGCTTTGGCCCTTTTGTTCTTTCATTTACCAGCTAATGTCGGGATCTCGGTGAGGTGGTTGTGGAGAGCAGATACCTAACCATCAGGGACAAGGTTGTTTCCCGTCTCTCCTGTCACCTCGTGAATTGCGGCTGAAGATATTTGGAGATATTTTCTGTATAAGTGGCTGATATGGTTGATTATTTTTATAATGAAAAAAATAGCCACAGTTTTTTGTTGTTGTTGTTTAATGTTTATTTATTTTTGAGAGAGAGGGACAGAGTGAGAGCAGGGGAGGGGCAGAGAGAGAGGGAGACACAGAACCCGAAGCGGGCTCCAGCCTCCAAGCTGTCAGCACAGAGCCCGTCACGGGGCTCGAACTCACAAACCGCGAGATCGTGACCTGAGCAGAAGTCAGATGCTCAACCGACTGAGCCACCCAGGTGCCCCCAAAATGTCCAGTTTTTTACTTAATATTTGCTAATATTTTTCTTTTTCTATCACAACTGAACATTTCTTCTCCTTCCTGTTCTCCTTCTCCTTCTCCTCCTTCTTTTTTTAAAGATTTTTATTTTTAAGCAATCTCTACACCCAGTGTGGGGCTTGAACTTAAACCTCGAGGTCAAGAGTTGCGTGCTCTACTAACTGAGCCAGCCAGACAGACGCCCCACATCTGAACATTTCCGTATCCCTTTCACTGTACCATTTTGAAGTTACAGCCAGAGTTCTTTGTCAGAGGATTGTAACTTCAGAGTTTAAATCCAAAGAAGCCGTAAACTCTCTATACAGCAGTTCTTGATGTACCCCCATGTTATTTCATACAAAAATTGACTTCCTGGTATGATGAAAGAACTTAGGTGGTGTTGAATAGAATTTGCTTTGAATTTACAGTGGCATGATAATAATTTGCCAGACATCACATCCTTAATGAATTCCTCCCAGTAGACCATTTTAGAGGGGAAAAAATTCAATGTGATAAAGGCTCTTAGCTTGCTTTTGGTCAACATATGCTTATCTGAGTATTAGGATCACTGGATTTGGTGTTAAAAGATCTGGGCTAGTAATTTTGCAAATGTAGGAATATGTGTGAGTTTATAAGCCACAGTTATGCGTTTTTGGTGGGTGGTAATTGGTGAAATCTTTCTACAGTGTAATATGCAATATTCATCAGAACAGAAGGGTTCATTGGCCTACCAACTGCACTTCTGGAGTTTATGTTAAGGAAATAATTGGACATGTTCAGAAGAATGTGTAGAAAGATACATGTATAAAGACATTCATAGCAATGTTTATGAAAGAAAATTGCTAACAATCTAAATGTTCATGAGTAAGGAAATTAGATAAAAAAAATAAAAATAATGCATCTGCACACTGTAACATTACAGTCCTTAAAAATGATCATATGTTTATAGAAAGGGGAGGAGATTCACAGCATATTAAGTGGTTAAAGCCAGTTATAAAAAAAGCTCATATATAGTGTAATCTATTCAAGCAAAGTTGTATATAAGTGCGTATTTTAAAAATGTGTATATTTGTATTATTCTTGTATAGGTTTGTGTAGCTTTATTTTTATGATCCAGTTTTTAAAATTTGTTATTTTAAAATAATTACAGATGCATAGGAGGTTGCTAAAAATGTGCAGGGAGGTCTCTTGCATTCTTCACTCACCTCCCCCAGCGGTAACAATTCACATAACTACGGTTCAGTGCCAAAGCCAGGAAACTGACAAAGGTTCTCGGGATTTCAGCAGTTCTATATATGCACTCACTTTTGTGTGTATCTATAGCTCTATACAGTTTTTATCACATGTGTAGACTCGTGTTACCACTGCCACAGTCAAGATGCTCACCTCTTTCATCCCAACAGGGCTCCCTGTGCTTTGCCTTTATAGCCACACTCATCACCCTGCCCCCTCATCGCTAACTCCTGGTAGCCACTGATCAGTTTTCAATCTCTGTTATTTTGTTATTTCAAGAAAGTTATGTAAATGGCATAATACAATATTAAACATTTTGAGATTGACTCTTTTCACTCAGGATAGTCTTGAGACCCATTCAAGTTAGTCTGTATATCAGTAGTTCATTGCTTTTTGAACTACTACTGTATATCAGTAGTTTTTATTGCTTTTATTGCTGAGTAGTAGCCTATGTTGTGTATGTACCATAGTTTGTTTAAACAATGACCCATTGGAGGACATTTGGATTGTTTCCAGTTTTTTGCAAGTTAAGGTTTCTTTTTTAAAAAATGTATTATCATTATTTTAAATTTATTTTTTAATGTTTTTATTTATTTTTGAGAGAAAGATAGTGCACATGGGGGAGGGGCAGAGAGAGAGGGAGACAGAGGATCCGAAGCGGGATCTGTGCTGACAGCAGTGAGCCCAATGTGGGGCTTGAACCCATGAACTGCGAGATCATGACCTGAGGCAAAGTCAGACGCTTAACTGACTGAGCCACTCAGGCGCCTCAGAATTTATTTTTCATTGAAGTACAGTTGATATCATATTGTTGGTTTTAGGTATACAGCATAGTGAGGTGATAAACAAAATACTCAACATGGTAAGTGCAGTTACCGGGTGCATATTTGGTTTTGTACAAAACTGCCAAACTGTTTTCTCATGGCTACATCATTTTACATATGATCTTTGTTTCTCTTCATCTTTGCTGGCCTTTGGTGTTGTCACTTGTTTTTTGTTTTTTGTTTTTTTAAGCAGCACTGATAGGTGTGCATGTCTTTAGCATGGTTCAGTTTTGCAATAAAAAAAATAAAAAAAATTCTCTTAAAAAAAGAAAAATTGGGGCGCCTGGGTGGCTCAGTCGGTTAAGCATCTGACTTCGGCTCAGGTCATGATCTCGTGGTCTGTGACTTCAAGTTGGGTGTCGGGCTCTGAGCTGACAGCTCAGAGCCCAGACCCTGCTTTAGGTTCTGTGTCTCCCTCTCTCTCTGCCCCTCCCCTGTTTGTGCTCTCTCCCTCTCCCTCCCTCTCCCTCTCCCTCTCTCTCTCTCTCTCTCTCTCTCTCTCTCTCAAAAATAAATAAATGTTAAGAAAAAAAGAAAAACTACCTAGGTAAGCCTGTTCTGCCACTTATTAGAAGTTGCTTAATATTGATTGAGAAGTTTCCTAGGTGAATAAGGACTGTTGATTTCCTTGGCACTCCACTGGGGTTGTTCTTCTATGGTAGAACACTAATGTAAATAAAATCAAAGCCAATCACCTACCCTTGTTTGACACAAAAAGTATAAAACTACTTCAGAAATTGCTGAATTTTGTTTTATACTTCCCTTCTGTGCCATGGTGGGGAAGACTGGCAAATTACTTGTAAGGCGTGGTAAAGAATAATATATGCAAATTTGATATTTTAATACACATGGTTTTGTTGTCATGGTGGGTTAGGAGACTTCCATTGAGCTCTGTGCTGAGCACTTTCCATACCTTGCCATTTATTCCTTACAACTATCCTGCGAGATGGTGGTATCTTTCTCTCTGTTCTACAGACGAGGAAACCAAGACTCTCTCAAAGTAACTTTGATATTGCATATATATACCAAGTGACTTTGGTATAAGCTTATACCAATAGGAAACAAGGAAGCTGGCACTTAAATACGTGGCTTCAAAATATGTACTCTTCCCATTATGCATGAACATTGCTTTCATTAACAGGCCACATGATTGGAAATTCAAATGCCGGTGTGTGTGAGTTTGGTAATTGATGGGAACACTTAAGTTGAGAGGTGGTACACCTGATGCAAAAGTATTGAAAATGACCGGCCTGTGAATCTAGTGGCGACAGAGGCCTTCTGTGTTATTCCTGTTGGTGTTCCTTCCCAGCGCTCCAATTTGGTATATCGTTTTAGCGGAATTAAACTAAAATTTTTAAGCGTTATGCACTTGACTGTGTTCTCCTTTAGTCACAGTTAAGTTAGTGATTTATCTACGTTTGCTGGCCCAACACTTGGTCTCATTGGCTAATTGCAGTGTTGTTGTGAGTGCACGATTAGGCTTCACACGCGTCACCAGAGGCATCAGTGTTATTCTTTTTTTTTTTTGTCTAAAAATCTCAAGATGGTTGTAGTCAAGGCCAGACATTTCACTGTTGTACACTTGGCTACCTTGGCTGCTGCTCTAAGAGTTCTCTGTGTCTTTGATTCTGTGCTCAGTAGCTTCCCATTGAATGCAGGATGAAATCCAAACTCCCTAACGCGACATGGAGGTTCTTCACTCTTCTTCTCTGCCGTGCCACTCTTCGGTGCTGCCTACACTTCGTAGCTATTTCACTTGGTTTTGCTGTATGTTAGTACATTCCGCAGAGGCGGCATAGAGCGTGTGGGCGATCTGAGACGTAACTTGGCAGTCATTGAGCTGTGTTACCGGTACTCACTGGGGAATTTTGTCTCAGAAGCTCTCCCACAAGCATGTGGACAGTGTGAGGTTGAAGTCGGTAAGGGTTCTCCTTAGGGAGATTCTCTTCGTGAGAATCAAAGGAAGGAAGAAAGGGAGCAGAAAGGGCAGTTGTAATGTTTAAGAACTTGCTTGTGGTTGTGAAAATTTTAGGAAGTGCTTCATTGCCGAATTATCTTCAGCGAAGTCCAGTGAAGGTTCTTAAAACTGGGAACATCCCTGGAGCAGTTTCACATTTTCTTGTGATGCGTGAGTGTAATTCTTGGGACTGTCTCTCCACGGCCTTAGGCCTCATTGTTTAGCGTGTCACCGGCAACCTGGGGACTCCCGTGACTCCCACGTGTTGCTGCTGGAGTAGTGGCCCAGCCCCAAGCATGAGGAGTGTGATACCTTATCACATAGAAGGATGGCTGCAGACAGAGCCGCACCTGATCATCGGATCCGTATGGTTGTTTGTCTAGAGTTTACTTCATTTAGCGAAAGTTTGATGACTGGTGTTAAGTATTTCTCCTTAATCTCCTGTCATTGACATTGAAAATATCGACCTGGGCGTTGTGGAGTTTAAGATACTCTGTGTGGTACTAATGTATTGAACCTGTACTGGTGTAAGTATTTGCTGCCCTTTCGCCCCCTTTTTGCACGCTCCCAGTGCCCCAAATTTGCCTTCAGAAACGACATTCGGTTTCTAATTGTAATTGTCTTGGAAACATCGGCATGTTTTGCAGCACCGTTTTACTTTTATTTACTGCAAATGATGATTTGTCAGTTGCCTGGTGCCAGAACATCTGAGTTCATTTGTTTAACTAAAACAGCCCTGTGCATCGATGCCTATAACGCACAGCAACAGTTACCAGCCACCCCCGTTGCTTACCACCTCATTTTGGCTCTGAATCTAGCAAGTGAGAAAGAAGATCATTCCTAAAATGTTCCAAGAAGTTTAGAAAATGGGGAGGGTGGAGGGATGAGAGGAAGGGGGATTCTAGTAGGACAGTTGGCATGTTGCTTTTGGCAGGGGTGTGCCTGGCTGGTTTTCTTTGCGGAAGAAAGTAACGCTTCAGGGTGCGGAGACCACAGCGTGTGCACTACAACAGAGCTCTGGATCTTTGATTTACTAGGTCATTACTCAAGTGTTCCGGCCGAACCACGGCACCAGGCGTGGCGGGTGAATGAGACACGTTCCCTCTTCTCTTGTTGCTCATACTCTGGGCGCTGGAGACGCTTCCGACCCAAGGTGGCGATTGTTGAGGTGGTGGCAGTGAAACGGGACTGTTCCAGGTCGTTCCCTGTGGGGGGAACCAGGCCTGATGGGCCTGATCACAGGATGGCAGGTGCTGGCTGGCTTAACCACCAGAGGGAGCTTTCCAAGAGACGTGGGGGTGGGATAATTCCCAGCTTTTCTTATCTCTTCATCCAAGAAATCAGACTGCTTCGAAAGGATACATTTTGCCACACCTGGAATTAAATAAGTATTTAAAAATAGTTTAATAAAATTTAAACTTCGGGGCAGGCCTTGCCTTGAGGGCTGGAGAGTGTGAAGTGTTTCTTGAGGAACAAGGGGAAGTAATTAATTTTGTCCTCTGATGAAGTATCTGACGATGGCATTCATTCACTCAGTACATTTTTATTATGTGCCTGCTTTGTACCAGGCTGGGAACGCCGTGATGAGCAAGGAGTCCACAATCCTGGAGTGGAGCGGGGCACAGACAAAGAATTGGGCAATGTTGCTACCGAGTACTCGGTTTTGTAAGTGGGTGCTTTGGGGGCTGAAACCAGGCTTCTCACCTGGTCTTAGACGATCAAAGATTTCCCGGAGGAAGTGATGTCCAAACCAGCCTCGCTAACAGATGTTGAATTGATCCTTTTTTCAGGCTAATATTGTATTAAAAATAAAATCAGAACCCAGTTTTGGGAACATCCAATACCCTTCTGTTGAGAACAGGTTAAAGAACTGAACTCTATGCTCCAGCCATCTAGTATCTACTTTTCTAGTCTTGTAGTTTGCCATTCTCCAGTGTAGACGAACCTCTGCTTTCCAGAACGTGCCAGGCTCTCTGTGATGATTTGCATGCGCTGTCAGTCATGTCTGGAAAGCCCTCTCCTGATGTCTGCCAGACTGAGTTCTCTTGCGGTTACTTCCTCCAGGATGCCTTCCTTGACCGCTCCTAGTGTAGGTTGGGTGCACCTCTTAGGACCTTACATACAGGGCTGGGCTTGATCTTGGTGTTTCCCCCCCAACCCCTCACCCCACCAAATAGTCTAGCTGCTTCTTTATTCCTCCGTGTAACCTGGGGGCTGAGACAGCATCTTTCACGGAACCCAGCATGTCCTGAGCGCCCAGGCAGTGTTTGCTGAATGAACAAGCTTAGAAGGTCTTGAAGGCTGTAGCCACATGTATATAATTGAAGTTCTTGGTTCCATCCAGTTTTAAGAGAGTGTTATTGACTGAGGAAAGTCGAAACACCACCGAAACAGATTTTATGCGTGTGGTCTAGTTATTAACCTCATAAAGCTATTTACAGTCTTTTGCATTTATACCTCTTTACTTTTATTTTTTTCCTGAGTAACCAATAAACTGAGTAATTCATAGTTTCTACTACTTGCCAACAAGTGTATATTATTAAATCTGACCACAGTGATTTATTAATAAGAACTCTTTTGGTTATTAACAAGAATCAATTTGATTTGGCATATGGCAGAAAGAGGGGCATATGTGATGAAGAGACAGGGATGTCTCATTGAATCCAAGATGAAGAACACAGACAGGCTTTGGGAAGAGCTGGCCCCAAGAATTGGAAGGCCAGCAGGAATCCTTTAATTGCTCTGTTCATCTCTGCTTCTTTCCTCAAATCTCTTTTATTCATTTTCTCTATTTTCTTACTAACTTGCTTTCTCTGCTTCTCAGTGGATAGAGGATGGTTTCCCATAACTCTCAGCTTTGCAGCCATATTCTAGTTGTATGGAAAACCTTTCTTTCCGTTCCAGTTCCAAATTCCCCAGACATTCCAAATGTCTGTCTCTGATTGAGTCAGCAGTGGCCAGGGAGTGGAGTCTTGCTGAACAAGCCTGTCTGGCTCTCCTCACCCCTGGGGAGTAGGGGGGAAGATGGAAGAAAGGGATGGGGACATCAGGCTGACAGACACTGTGAGGTGGGCAGACCCTAAAACTATTTTTGTAAATAAAAATACAGTGATAAAGCCCAGAGACCCACAAATGCTTTATTATAGCATTATTTCTAGGTTATTTTGGCTAAAAAAAACTTCAATGAGAAACTTAGAGATTTAACTTTGACAAGATATTTATCTTTTTGAATGTGAGTATAACTTGAGATTCTTTAAAAAAATATTTTTTTTAATGTTTATTTATTTTTCAGAGAAAGAGAGCATGAGTGGAGGTAGGGAGGTCGTGAGTGAAGGCGGGGGCGGGGGGGGGGGGCGCAGAGAGAGAGAGAGGGAGGCACAGAATCCGAAGCAGGCTCCAGGTTCCAGGCTCCGAGCTGTCAGCACAGAGCCTAACATGGGGCTCAAACCCATGAGCCATGAGATCATGACCTGGGCCAAAGTCGGACGCCCAACTGACCGAGCCACCCAGGTGCCCCTATAACTTGAGAATCTTAAGGTAATGGCCTGTTCGCTGAAGTAGCAAGTGGGTTCCAGCTTTGTGTGTGTGTATAATACTTATAATTCTTAGACATGACACTGCCTTCCGTTGTCAGGAGACAGGTTCCGGAGCAGCTCTCCTGCAAATACAAGGTGAGACACAGGTCATTTAAAGTTTTCCAACAGCCACATTAGAGAAGTGAAGCAGGCGAAATCAGTCTTAATAATACATTTCACATATATCTATGTGTACATAAAAAGAGGGTTTATAGCTTCTGCTTATCAGAAGAGGTTGTCATGGGGTGCCTGGGTGGCTCAGCAGGTTAAACGACCGACTCTGGATTTCGGCTCAGGTCAGGATCTCACGGTCCCTGAGATTGAGCCCTATGTCAGGCTCTGTGCTGACAGCGTGTAGCCTGCTTGGGATTCTTTCTCTCCCTCTCTCTCTCTGCCCCTTCCCCACTCACTCCCTCTCATGCTCTCGAAATAAATATTTAAAAAAAAAAAAAAGAAGAGGTTGTCCTGGGATTTAAATGCACTAATAAATTTTAAAGTGCTTTGAAAAATATAAAGCATTATTTTAATTAACCGGGGGAGGGAGGAACCCACTACATTTTGGAATCAAAAATAGCGATCATTTATTAGGTTTTACTCTGTGCCAGATACTGTTCCAAGCACTTCATAACATGTTATGTAATTTAATGATAATGCTGTCTTTGGAGCAGGTACAATTATTTATCATCTCTGTTTTATATAGAAGGAACCTAAGACATAAAGGGTTAAGAAATTAGTCCAAAGTCACGTAGCTGGTAAGTAGTTGAGCTGGAATTGGAATGCACTTTTTTTTTTTTTTTAATTGTGGCAAAACACAACATAAAATTGATCACCTTAACCATTTTTAAGTGTATGCTTCTATGACATTAAATACACTCGCATTGTTGTCTGACCCACCATCCGTCTCCAGAACTTTTCATCTTCCCAGACTGAAACCCGACTCATTAAACACTAACTCCCCATTCCCCCCGCCTTCAACTCCACTAACTGCCGTTCTTTCTGTCTCTCTGAATCTAACTACTCCAGGGGCCTTCTATAAGGGGAATCATACAGTATTTCTTTTTTTGTGGCTGGTTTGTGTCACTCAGCATAATGTCTTCAAGGTTCATCTGTGTTGTAGCACGTGTTAGAATTTCTTTCCTTTTTAAGGCTGAATGATGTTACACTGTATGAATGTACCACATTTTGTACCGTGATTCACCCATTGATGGACATTTTGATTGTTTCTACTTTTGGCTGTTATGAGTGATGGTGAATGTGATGTACAGATATCAGGTTGAGTCCCTGCTTTCAGTCCTTTTTGGGTATTTGTATACCCAGAAATGGAATTGCTGGATCACACAGTAATTTTATATTTAACTTTTTGCTGAATTGCCATACTCTTGTTTCAAAGCACCAGCACCATTTTACATAATGCACGAAGGTCCCCATTTCTCTATATCTCCTCCGACACTTCCCTTCTCTCTCTCCTTTTTTTTTTTTTTTTAAATAGCCATTTTAATAGGTGTGAAAGCAGTATCTCATTGTGGTTTTGATTTGCATTTCCCTGATTAATCGTGTTGCACATCTTTTTATATACCTATTGCCTTTTGTATGTCTTCTTTGGAGAAATGTCTCTTTAAATTTTTGCCCGTTTTTAAATTGAGTTGTTTGGTTTTTTGTTGAGTCAGAGGTTTTTGTTTTTGTTTTGGTATATTCTGGGTATCAGTCTCTTATCAGATAGATGATTTGCAAACATTTTCTCCCATTCTGCTGTGTTGGCTTTTCACCCTGAGATAGTATCCTTTGATACGCAAAAGGTTTTCATTTTGATAAAGTCAAACTTACATATTTTTTTTCTTTTAATGTCTGTGTTTTTGGTATCATATCCAAGAAATCATTGCCTAATCCAGTGTCATAAAACTTTCCCCTGTGTTTTTTTCCGAGTTTTATGTCTGTTTCTGTCTGTGCCTCCTGTCTCCGTGTCACTCATATCTATCTCTGTGTGTTTCTGTTTATCTTTGTTTATAAATTATTGAAGCTTATGTATGTGTTCTCGTGCTTTTCTTGCCTTGTTTCTTCCTTTATTTGTTGTTGATCTATTTAAAGGTATTGCAGGTATCATGAGACTTCATGTTTCTCCTAAAAATAATGGCATTTTTTTCAAATAACTCTAACCCCATGATTGGTGCTCTCCGAGTACATTTTCTAATTATGTTGAAAACAGAAGCTTAACTTCATTTTGTCTTTTTATTGTTTTTTTTTAATGTTTTTATTTATTTTGAGAGACCAAGTGTAAGCGGGGGAGGGGCAGAGAGAGAGGGAGACACAGAATCTGAAGCAGGCTCCAGGCTCTGAGCTGTCAGCACAGAGCCCGACTTGGGGCTTGAACCCACAAAATGAGATCATGACCTGAGCTGGAGTCAGATATTTAACCAACTGAGCCACCCAATAAAATTTGTGATTTTATTGTTTATCATGGTACATCCTATTTTCCTTCTAAATTGTTTTTCTCTTCTTTATTTATTCCTTTAACTGGTCAGTGTGTACCTATTTAGCATTGTAGTTATTAATTACCTTTTCTTCTCTCCCTCCAGCACCGAGCTGAAGCTCTTGGAGGAAGCAACTGTTTCAGTCTGCAGGTCTTTAGGTAAGGGGCAAAATGAGTGAGTGAGTGAGTGTGTGTGTGTGTGTGTGTGTGTGTGTGTGTGTATGGGTGGCATTTATTTAAAAATTTCTGTTACAAGTTTTGGTAGTGTAATATGAATTAAATTAATGAAGTGATATATTCTGGATGCTTATATTTAGTAATATTTACTCCTGTTCATGGTGCTCATTGGGGCTGCTAGAAGGTACCATTTGGTCAAGAGCAGTAAGACACGTGCTTGCTCACTTGCAGTGGTGGTAATAGACTCTCCTAAACCACAGACTGTTTTAGCTTGTTTTGTTTGGTGTTTAATTGAGGAATAGTTGGACAGTGTTACTTTGGCTTCAGGTGTATAACATAGTGATTTGATCTTGATTTGACATTTGTATATATTACAAAATGCTCATCGTAATAAGTCTAGTTACCATCTGTCATCATACACAGTCATACTAGTATTACTGACTGTATTTCTTATGCTGGACTTGATCATCTCTGCGACTTACTTCTTTTATAATTGGAAGTTTGTACCTCTTAATCCCCTTTACCTGTTTCACCCATTCCACCCCCCGCCCCACCTGTCAGCTACCGCTTTGTTCTCTATATTTATGAGTCTGTTTTGTTTGTTTTTTCTTTTTTCTTTTTCTTTTTTTTTTTTTTTTTTTGATTCCACATATAAGTGAAATAACACAGTATTGGTGTTTCTCAGACTTTTCACTTAGCACAGTACCCTCTGGGTCTATCCATGTTGCCACCAATGGCAAGACTTCATTCTTTCTTATGGTGGAGTAATATTCCCTTGTATGTATATACCACCTCTACTTTACCCATTCATCTATCGACGGACACCTGGGTTGTTTCCATGCCTTCACTATTGTAGATGATGCTGCCGTGAACCTGGAGCCACGTAGGTCTTTTGAAGTTAGTGTTTTCATTTTCTTCAGATAAAGGCTAGAAAGAGTTGCGTCATAGGGTAGTTCTATTTTTCATCTGTTGAGGAACCTCCATACTGTTTTCCACAGTGCCTGCCCCAGTTTGCATTCCCACCAACAGTGCAAGAGGGTTCCCGTTTCTCCCCATCTTCACCCACACTTGTTATTTCTTGTCTTTTTGATTTGAGTCACTCTGAAAGGTGTGAGGTGATACCTAATTGTCGTTTGGATTTGCATTTCCCTGATGATGAGTGATACTGAGCATCCTTTCATGTGTCTGTTGGCCATCTGTATGTCTTCTTTGGGAAAATGTCTGTTCAAGTCCTCAGCCTATTTTTCTTTAATTTTTTTTAATGTTTGTTTATTTTTGAGAGGGAGAGAGACAGTGTGAGCAGGGGAGGGGCAGAGAGAGAGGGAGACACAGAATCAGAAACAGGCTCCAGGCTTTGAGCTGTCAGCACAGAGCCCGATGTGGGGCTCGAACTCATGAATCATGAGGTCATGGCCCGAGCCGAAGTCAAACACTTAAGCAACTGAGCCACCCAGGTGCCCCCCTCGGCCTATTTTTTAATCAGATGTGGGATTTTTTGGTGTTGAGTTGTATGAATTCTTTACATGTTTTGAAAATGAACTTTTTTTAAAAAAAGATTTTATTTTCAAGTAATCTCTACACCCAACATGGGGCTCGAACTGTTTACAACCTTGAGGTCAAGAGTCACGTGGTACACCAGCTGAGCCAGCCAGACACCCCTTGAATATTAACTTCTTATGGAATATGTCATTTGCAGATCTCTTCTGCCATTCATTAGGTTGCCTTCTCATTTTGTTCATGGTTTCCTTTGTGCAGAAGCTTTTTAGTTTGATGTAGTCCCACTTGTTTATTTTTGCTTTTGTTGCCCTTGCCTGAGGAGACAGATCCAAAAAATATTGCTAAGACTGAATTCCAAATTTACTGCCTATGTATTTTTTAAGAGTTTTATGGTTTCAGGTCTTACATGTAGGTCTTTAATCCATTTCAAATTTATTTTTGTATATGGTTTAAGAAAGTGGTTACTGGAGAGGAAGTCTGAAGATCGTAATTTTTTTTTTTTTGCTTCTTTGTTTATTACACTTTTTTCATTAACCATTATGATTAAGTGTTTCTCATTATACTTTTTTCTTTTTGATTTTGCCTGAAATTTGATGAGGTTTTTTTTATTGGCTTATTAAAGTCTTTTCAGTTCCAAAGTTTTCTTTAGTTATGGTCTTGATTTTCCTTGTGTTTGGGTTTCTTCTCCCCCAACTTAGGATCACCTGTTAACAGTCAGCTTGGACTGTTTTTTCTTTCTGTATCTTTCTTTTTCCTTTTTTTTAAATGTAATTTTATCATAATTAATATAATTTTATTAATATAATTTTAATATAATTTCTTAAAAAAATTTTTTTAATGTTTATTTATTTTTGAGACAGAGACAGAACATGAATGGGAGAGGGCCAGAGAGAGAGGGAGACACAGAATCTGAAGCAGGCTCCAGGCTCTGAGCTGTCAGCACAGAGCCTGACGCAGGGCTCGAACCCACAGACCGTGAGATCATGACCTGAGCCGAAGTCGGACACTTAACCGACTGAGCCACCCAGGCGCCCCTGTAATTTCTTTTTTAAATAAAATTTCTTTTTCAAATTAATTTATTTTTCAGAGAGAGAGGGGGCACAAGCGAGTGAGGGGCAGAGAGAGAGGGTGAGAGAGAATCCTATACATGCTCTGCACTGTCAGTGTGGAGCTTGAAGTGGGGCTCAAGCTCAACCAATGTGGGGCTCAAACTCAAAAACTGTGAGATCATGACCTGACTTGAAGTCAGAAGTTTAACTGACTGAGCCACCCAGGTGTCCCTGTATCTTCTTTTTCTTCATCATCTTTCTTTTCTTGAGTTTCCTCCTTTATGTCTTTGATTCAGTGTTTCTATACATTTCAGTTTTGTAAAGATTTTATTTCATTTTTAGTTTGTTTTTAATCATTCTTTGTTTTTTCTGGATGTCAGACTACTCTCTTTTCATTATACTCATTTTTCCCAGGGGCTTTCTGGTTTTTTTTTTCTTCTTTCTTTCTTTTTAATTTTTTTATAGAATTTTTTAACATTTATTTATTTTTGAGAGACAGAGAGGGAGCACAAGCAGGGGAGGGGCAGAGAGAGAGGGAGACACAGAATCTGAAGCAGGCTTCCGTCTCTGAACTGTCAGCACAGAGCCTGACACGGGGCTCGAACCCACGCACCGCGAGATCATGACCTGAACTGAAGTCAGATGCCTAACCAACTGAGCCACCCAGGGGCCCCTCTTTCTTTCTTTCTTTCTTTTTTTTTTTGAATAGACGTTTGAGGGGCACCTGGGTGGCTCAGTTGGTTAAGTGACTTTTGATTTCAGCTCAGGTCATGATCTCAGGGTCGTGAGATTGAGTCCCATGTTGGATTCTGTGCTGAGTGTGGAGCCTGCTTGGGATTCTCTCTGCCCTTCCCTCCCTCTCCCTGCCCCTACCATTCCCCTGCCTTCTCTGTCTCTCTCTCAAAATAAATAAACATAAAAAAAAATAGTCGATTTTCTCTTCTTCCACTGATGATGCTTGTTACTCAAATTTGTTTGATAGTTTATTTATTTATTTTTTTAAGGTTTATTTGTTTTTAAGAGAGACTGAGCACAAGTGGGGGAGGAGCAGAGAGAGAGGGAGACACAGAATCCGAAGCAGGCTCCAGGCTCTGAGCTTCAGCACAGAGCCTGAAGTGGGACTCGAACTCGTGAACCATAAGATGATGACCTGAGCCTAATTCGGACACTCAGCTGACTGAGTCACCCAGGCGCCCCCTTGTTTGATAGTTTTGATTCAGTTCTTCCTCTGAAGGTTTACCATAGCCTGTTCCTTACTCTGTTGTTACTGTTTTGTTTTTCCTTATTCATGAAACTAGCAAATGTTTATTGAGCACCTACTATATTATAGGCTCTATTCTGTATACTGTGCTATATATTGCATAATATATTCCATATTCTGGCGCAAAAGACTGACCTAGATTCCTGACCTCATGGCTCTGTCTCATTAGGGGAATCAGACCAGAAATAAACAGACCTACTTTCACATGCTGTGTCTCTTCAGAAAACTAAAGCAGGGTAGACTCACGGAGAGTACCCATGTAGGTGTGTTGTTTGCTGTCAGAGAGGGTGTAAATACACCTTGTTATTAACCTTGTTCCTTGTGTGGATCCTGTAGGTGCTTGTTGAATCTGCTATTATTTAAGCTTGAAGGCAGGCTGCTGCTGTTTTCTAACCTAACTTTAGAACCCAGGAAGGTTTTATTTTGTGTAGGTTTTGCTTGGTTTAAATGGGACCTTCTCTTACCCTTACCCCCTGGCTTTGGAGAGAATTATAAAATTCCCTGAAGGAACATCTGGGTCAACATTTTTTGTACATGTACCCTCCAGTGCATGTTGCTCTGTGTCTGGCGTGTTTATTTCTCCCCAGTTGTTTTCGGCGGGGATGGGGGGGGGGTAGCCTCAGAGTTGGTGTAGGAAGTAGGAGGGAAGTGTAGGAAGTGGGATGAGTAATGTAAGTTTTCTTGTTGGAGTAGACAGAGAGGGGGAGATTTTGTCCTTAAAGTTACTTTCAAGTGGTTAGCCTTGCTAACCGTCCATTGATTACCAAGTAAATACTCATCGGTTCTATAAACTCTGTAGTTCAAGTGTTCTCTGTTTTGGTGGGGAGAAGGACTGTCTGCCTGGAATTAGCATTTGTGTGAACTTGTGTCTTGTTGTATATTTTCAAGGGTGTTTGATATTTAGGTTTCACGCTTCTAGAAATGCAGGCCAAATAATGTAGTAAACTCCCATAAGTTCCTCTTCTGACTTCACTCATTTTCAGCTAATGGGCAGGCTTCATCTATATCTCTCAACCATTCACGGAAGTATGAAACATGTACAGAAAAGCCGACAAACAGAGAGCACGTCCTCGCATATTAGACACCAACCTCAGGCATGTCATTTCATCCATAAATATTTTGGCATAGATCCCCTAAGAGGAGTTTTTTGTTTTGTTTTGTTTTGTTTTTAAGGAAAACAATACCACTATCTTACTAGAAAGCAATTAAAAACATTTTTTTTAATGTTTATTTATTTTTGAGAGAGAGAGAGAGAGAGTGTGAGCAGTGGAGGGGCAGAGAGAGAGGGAGACACAGAATCCGAAACAGGCCCCAGGCTCTGAGCTGTCAGCACAGAGCCCGATGCAGGGCTCAGACTCACAAACTGTGAGATCATGACCTGAGCTGAAGTCAGATGTTCAGCCGAATGAGCCACCCAGGCACCCCTAGAAAATCATTTTTAACATTATAAAATAACCACTGAGTGTTCAAATTTCTTATTGTCTTAGTTTATGTGACTCAGGAACCAAAATAGAGGCTATATGTTGTTATTGGCTGATACGTTTTTATGATTCTTTTTCATAGCTAGGTTCCTTCTGCTATTGTCTATCTCTTCTTTTTTCCCCTAGTTATTTATTTATTTATTTATTTATTTATTTATTTATTGAAGAAAGTGGGCAGTAGAGTTTCCCACAATATAAATTTTGTTGAGTGCATCCCCATGGATTGCTACCCTGTCTCTGTCCTAGCTTCTGTATATTTATTGGATTGGGGACTTGGGTATTTTAGTGAAATATTGGGAAAGGTTGTTTCAGGGTCTGGAAGCAAGTCCAACTTTCTTACCCCAGATGGAAATTTTCTTTATAATACCTTTACCTGAATGTTACTCAGACTTTGCTTGAACTCCTGTAGAGATAGGGAAGTCTCTTCTTTACACAAAAGCTATGAACGGATTGCTACAAGTTCAAACTCTAGAGTGAAATGAGTTAGTTTTTAATTTAAGTGCCATTGTTATTTAATTTTACAGTTGAGGAAAGTGAGGCATGGGGTGGGGGGCTGAAAGTAAGTTGCCAGGTGTCACAGCTAGTCAGTGGTGCAGCTGGGATTTGAACCTACTCAGACTCTGTGGTCTAATTCTGTTATGCTTTTCTGCCTTCCTGTCAGTTATCCCCTGTTCCTGTTCTAGCTTATTCAGCTTGAACATCATATTTGATTTTTACCAATTAACTTTGATTCCATTAAAGTACTTTGTACTTTGTACTTTGTTTTATTAGTCTATTTCCCCGTCTGCATCTTGTGTAAGAGTAGTGTAAAAACTGAAATGTTTTAGAATGTCAGCTGCATTAAGACTGTGCGTCCTGTGGGGCGCCTGGGTGGCTCAGTCGGTTAAGCGGCCGACTTCAGCTCAGGTCACCATCTCGCGGTCCGTGAGTTCGAGCCCCGCGTCGGGCTCTGGGCTGATGGCCCAGAACCTGGAGCCTGCTTCTGATTCTGTGTCTCCCTCTCTCTCTGCCCCTCCCCCGTTCATGCTCTGTCTCTCTCTGTCTCAAAAATAAAAAAAACGTTAAAAAAATAAAAAAAAGACTGTGCGTCCTGAGTATCTCCTTAGTACCTGAAAGAGTACTGGGTACGTACGTAGAATTAGCTCAATAAATACATGCTGAATGAATGAATGAAAAGAAAAGGTATCCACAGTGGTAGTAGCTGGTTGCTGTTCCCAACAACACAGTGTTATTTTTTTGTTGTTGTTGTTCGTTTTTAAATAGCTAACCATTTATAAATTCAAACAATTACTTATGAAGTCATTCAGTAATAAAGGACCTGTTGAATGAACACAAGATCGTGAAGCTGGGGTTCTGAATAATGCTTGTAGTCATATCCTCTTTGTTTCAATATTTTTTTTAATTTTAAATTTATTTTTAACGTTTATTCATTTTTGAGAGAGCGTGAGCGGGGGAGGGGCACAGAGACAGGGAGACACAGAATCAGAAGCAGGGTCCAGGCTCTGAGCTGTCAGCACAGAGCCCGACGCGGAGCTTGAACCCCACGAACCGTGAGATCCTGACCTGAGCCGAAGTCAGACACTTAACCGACTGAACAACCCAGGTGCCCCTGTTTTGGTATTTTGTTTCAGTTTACAGTAGCTAGGTAACAATAATTCACACAGAGATGCACTTGCAAACATTAACTTTTTGTTTTTGTGGGGTTTTTTTTGTTTGTTTTTACACAGTGTATCCTGAAATCTCAGGATATTCTTTCATTAAGCCCCAAAGCTTGAAAGAGAAGCAGGAAATTTTTATTTCAAAGTGTAACTGACAAGATTTAACATCTAATCACATATCTATTCTTGGTTATAACAGCCGGACAAAACCCGCCCTGACTTACCGCACGTGTCGCACCTTGCTGCCCACAGTGGGGTTCTCCGTTCAGCGGCAAGGAGCACCACCTGGGAGACAGTGTTGTAGACTCTCAGGTCACCCTCGACACCTGCGAGATCAGAATTGGAACTTTAAGAGTGCCTTGTGATTTAAAGGCACGTTAAGCCTTGAGAAGCGCTGTTAACTTCAGCAGGTGCAGGGGGGTGGCCCTGGGGTTCTGTGTGTCCGGCAGGCTCCCACATAACGCTGTTGCCACCAGTCCCTGAACCACGCTTGGAATAGCAAGGTGCCGCAACGCTTTATCGCAGAAAGTTACACTGTAACTTGCATTGACTCAAGCTGTGACAAGAACAGCTACCCAGCAGGTTGACCTGAATTAACTTGACAGTTATTGAGCACCGAGCAGGTATGCTGTAATGGTGTACTTAATTCCCATGTGTGATTTTTTTTTTTTTTTATGTATGTATGTGCATACCTGGATTTTTAACATTTCTGGAGAACTTCGTTCTTTCAAATCTTTGACACATTTTCAACAAGTTCAAATATATTCATAGAGATGCAGCAAAAGATAAGTGTCAGGTCTGAATTTTTCTGGGGCGTCCGTGTGGCTCAGTTAAGCACTGACTTCGGCTCAGGTCATGATCTCACGGTTCGTAGGTTCAAGTCTATTGTCCGGCTCTGTACTGACAGCTCAGAGCCTGGAGCCCGCTTCGGATTCTGTCTCCCCCTCTCTCTGTGCCCCTCTCCTGCTCGTGCTTGGTCTCTCTCTCTCTCTCTCTAAAAATAAAATAAACATTAAAAAATTTTTTTTTAAATGAATTTTTCAGGCAGCAGAGGCCAGTGTGTTTGAGCGTTTGCATTTCTGTTTTTCGAAATAGTTAAAAATAACATTTCGAAAGAGAAACAAATATTCAGAACTCTGGAATCTCTCAGTTTGAAAACCGTTCGTAAAGCAAAAAGACTGGACATTTGTCACTAACATTGTTGACTTTGGGCCCAACACTTAACCTTTCTGGGTCTCTTTTCCTTCATCAATAAAATTAAAGTTTTTGGCTAAATGGTCTCTTCCTTCTGATGAGTTTTTTTTTTTTTTTAAGTTTGTATTTAGATTCATACAGTGTATTTAAATAACGTACAGTGTAGTATTAGTTTCAGGCGTACAACACAGTGATTCAGCCTGTCTGTATCACAAGTGCCCTCCTTAATCCCCATCACTTATTTCCCCCCCCCACCGCCAGTAACCATCAGTTTGTTCTCTGTAGTTAAGAGCCGGTTTCTTGGTTTGCCTCTCTCTCTCTTCCCCGCCCCCCCCCCCTTTGCTCATTTGTTTCTTAAATTCCACATAGGATGTGTGAAATCGGATGGTAATTGTCTTTCTCTGACTTACTTCACTTAGCATAGTACTCTTTAGCTCTGACTGGTCCTTAACTTCTGTGCTTCTGTGATGTATTAAGGTTGTCCACAGACCCAGTGAAACCAATGGTGTGAATTCCCATTCAAGTCCAAAGGCCTGAAAACCGTAAGAGCCAGTGTTGTAAGTCCCTGTCCAAGGGCAGAAGGCTGACGTTTTAGTTCAACAGTCAGCCAGAGGAGGATTCAGTCTTCCTCCGACATCTGTCCCGTTCATGCCCTTAATGTGTTGGATGATGTGCGCCCACTTTGGAGAGGCCAGGCTGTTTTACTCAGCTGAAAATTAAAATGCAGAGACACCCTCACAGATACACCCAGAAATAAGTTTAACCGGATATCTGGGCATCCTGTGGCTCAGTTAAGTTGACTTGTAAAATTAATCATCACGTGTGTCTTACTGGGCAGCCTGATAGAGCTTTGTATCTTCATTAAGTCTGATTCCTTGATTAGAGGGGTTGGTGTAGCACAGCATCTTAGAGCCAGGGATTGTAACCAGCAGACAAGGATGTGTCCTTGAGCGGTAACAACAGAGACGTGAGGATCTGTGAAATGGAGGTGATATTGGTGCTTATCCCGTAGTTGGTTTTGAGGATTTGGTGAGGTGATATGTGTAGAGCACTTACTGTATATTGGTCAGTGTGTGTTTCCTGTTGCTTGATGAGAAAACAGGCTGGAGAAGAAAAGTAATTTGTCTGAGGTTTAATATTCTGTTAATTATAGCCTTGGATCTAGAAACCAGATCTTCTGATTCTCATTACTGTATCCGCTCAATTCTTTGGGCTATACTTGTTGAAATGCCCCCCTTTGAACTTAAACAACTTTTTGAGCAAATTCTTTAAAATTGTATTTGATCAAAATAGCTCCCCCCGGCCATAGTGCTTTATGTGTCTGTTTTTCGTTAGAATGATTTACAATGATCTGAACAGAGTTTTTGCCTTTACACTTGATTGTATTCTGTATACTGGGAATCATTTTTTGAGTTTTTTTTTAACATTTGCTTTTCTAAAGAGAAATAATTGTGTGTGTGTGTGTGTGTGTGTGTGTGTGTGTAAATTGAGTATGTATCAACTATCCTCTCTTTTCTTTACAGTTTTGAATTCTGATATGAATTGGCTACTTTGTCCTATTGTTTCCATCATTTTCAGTTTGCAAATCATTTTTTTTTAAATTTTCTAAAATGTTTTTTATCTGTGTTTGAGACAGAGAGAGAGAGCGCGCAAGCACTTGGGGGAGAAGGGGGAGGGACAGAGGATCCAAAGCAGGCTCTGTGCCGACAGCAGAGAGCCCAATGCAGGGCTCGAACTCATGGACCGAGAGTTCATGACCTGAGCCTAAGTCAGACGCTTAACTGACTGAGCCACCCAGATGCCCCTTGCAAATCACTTTTTGTTCAAAATTAAGACCAGCAATTTCTCTCATTGTTTATTTTCCTAATTAGATGTGAAGTTGGTCATAAGGTTTGTCTGTGAGCAACTTCAGCTTGACAGCTTGGTTTTATAAGTGTTTTAATATGTTCACTTTGATTTCAGTTTTTAATTTTAACTTTTTAAAACCTTATCTTCTCTTGCAGTTGTAAACAATCCTCGAACAGGAAACCTTGGTGCGCTAATTAAGGTCTTCCTTTCTAGAACCAAAGAACTAAAACTTTCGGCAGAATGTCAGAAGTAAGCTGGCTGATTAAATCATGTTCTCTTTATATTTAGCAATATGAGTATTTTTCATTTTTTGGTGGAAATGGATTATGGTCTTTTTGAAAGCTATAAAGGAATTCTCATTATTAAAAAGTAAAAGAGAGGTTATAATTTACTGTCCAAGTCATTGTGGTGAGGTTATGAATTCTGGAATCTGTTTGATTTCAGCATTTCAGACAATCTTCAGAAATATATTCCTTAAGAAGGTTAATAGCAATGTAATTATTATTAAAAAAGATAGTTTCCCCGCCCCCATTATTATTGCTGTTCATACCTAGTTTAAATTATGACTAAGTTTGAGTATTTCATTCCACATCTGTTTCCTTTCTTCCTTTCCTAGTAGATGAAAGAAAGTTCTGATTAGATATTATAATTTTATTTTTATTTGAATTCCAGTATAGCTAATGTAGATATTAAAATTTTATATTTGATGCCTTGGAAGGTTAATCTTTGATGCCCTCAAGCATTTTTTAAAACCAGTTTTGCTTCCAAACAAATTATATTGAATCTAATTTAAATTTTTCTTGTTGAGTTCCTGGTTACTAATACAAATAGCGACTATTGTCCTGGGCTGCTGGCAGTGCCCCATTTAAAATTTGGGTCGTGTGTTTGCATATAATCTCTTTATGTTACTATATTTAAAAACATTTTTTTTTTCGCTTTTCTTTGCCCTGCCCACGTGTGGGACAAGTACGAAGTTAAGAACAAAGAGCGGCCATACCTAACGAAAATATTTTTGTTAGGTTGACTCACTAAGTAAAATGTACAGCATGAAACATGAAGTGGATTGGCATAGAGTAATATATCACTAGCCATGAAACGATAGGGACGCTGTGTTTCTATTACAAACGGAATGGGCAAAACGGCCGAGAAATCATGAACGGCATGGTGCCCGTGCTCCTGATGAAGTGCTGATTCCCGTGTGGTTTGGTCTTTCCTTTCTAGCCACATCTTCATTTGGCAGACACACAACGCTTTGTTTATTATTTGCTGTCTGCTGAAAGTGTTCATCTGTGAGATGTCAGAGGAGGAATTGCAACTTCATTTCACGTACGAAGAAAAATCTCCTGGCAGTTACAGTAAGTATGGCCTTTGAAGATGTCCCAGGGAGAGCACGTGTAACACGGAAGGATGAAACCTGAGGAATCAAAGCGTAGTGTCGAAAATTCTCTCTGTCTTCCCTTTTCATTTTTAAACGACCTGGCACGCTGTCACTCCCTTTTCTCCTATATTTAAATGAGCCAGAGCTCTCAAAGTTCTTTTTTTTTTCCTTTTTCTTTTGAAATAAGGAAGCCGGTAGCAGCGAAGCTTTTACTTACTTTGACTCTGACGCATATGGAAAATAAAATTAAAAACCACAAATACACCTTTCAGAAAACAGGGTTGTCAACTTAAGTATCATTACTAGGGGAATACATTATTAAAGGAGACAACCAATCAGAAGTACGGATTTTAGACATATTGAAGGTTACTTTCATAGGACGCAGCAGTCTCTGGCTCTGTGGGTCTACTTGATCAGAAATAACATTTAAGGGCAGTTTTACGATGCCGAAATGTGCGGTCTTGTTCCGAAGACACAGCGAAATGTTGCCGTTTTCTCCTGATATTGCTGGGTTTTTTGTGTTACTTTTTTTTTTTTTTTTGGGGGGGGGGCAGTGGTTAGGAGGGCCTGTAGTTTTCAAGATGGTGTTTTATGTCTTAGCATGAAAACTTACAGCCTGGAAGGTAGAAGGGCGGAAAGGGATTGTTATGTGAAATACAGGGAGTATAGGATTTTGTATCTACCCTTCCCGCTGACTTCTCTCTGAGGTTTGCAAAGGCAGTGTTGCTCCTGGTTCTGGGTTCATTTTTCTTTCTTTAAGAGAGAGAGAGAGGGTGCAAGTGAGTGAGGGGCAGAGAGAGAGAGAGAGAAGTGGGGCTCACCCAAAGTGGGGCCTATGTTTACCTGAAGTGCGGCTCGAGCTCACCTGATAAGGGACTCGAACTCATGAACTGTGAGATCATGACCTGGGCCAAAGTCAGATGCTTATCCTGGACTCATTTTTCAAAATATGTCTCTAGGGGTGCCTGGGTGGCTTATTTGGTTAAGCGTCCAGCTCTTGATTTCAGCTCAGGTCATGAGCTCACGGGTTTGTGCATTTGAGCCCTGCACACGGCTCTGCGCTGACAGCCCGGAGGGAGCCGGCTTGGGATTCTCTCTCCCTCTCTCTCTGGACTGCCTGTCTCCCCCACCCCTGTGTGTGTGTGTGTGTGTGTGTGTGTGTGTGTGTGTGTGTGCGCGCGCGCGCTCTCTCAAAATAATTAAACAAACTTAAAAAACCATGTCTCTGTTCTCATTAGACTTATTGTCTACCTAGGGTTTTTTTTTTTAAAATGTTTATTTATTTATTTATTTTGAGAGAGACAGAGACAGCACAAGTTGGGGAGGGGCAGAGATGGAGAGAGAGAATCCCAGGCGGGCTCTGTGCTGACAGCGTGGGGCTCGAACTCATGAACTAGGAGATCATGACCTGAGTTGAAATCAGGAGTCGGACACTCAACTGACTGAACCACCCAGGCGCCCCCTACCTAGAGCTTTATATGTTGATTCTGAGTTTCAAGAGAGAAATATGTTCAGTTTACTACTGTGATAATCTGTGTTTGTTAAACATACACGGATGTTTAAACAGAGCTTTTAATCAGAATTCTGTCTGGCATGTGTTAATTTTGTTAATGCTAGGCTTCGTTTTTGTGGTACCGAAAGTGCCAAAGCAGCCCTAGGCAGGGAGGTGCAAACCTTTCCACCAAAGGGGTAGCAGCAGGAATGGAGTGCGTGTTTGCTTCATGGGGCCTGAGAGCTAAGCCAGCCAAGAACCTACAAACCCAACACTTTGCTTTGCTTTATGTCAAAACAATTATGCATATATTGTACTTTATTTACTTAAAAAATTAAAAAAAAAATTTAATGTTTTATTTATTTTTGAGAGAGAGAGCGAGAGACAGAGTGCAAGCAGGGAAAGGGCAGAGAGAGAGGGAGACACAGAATCCGAAGCAGGCTTCAGACTCTGAGCTGTCATTACAGAGCCCGATGCGGGGCTCGAACTCATGAACCACAAGATCATAGCCTGAGCCGAAGTCAGACACTTAACCAACTGAGCCACTCAGGCACCCCTTGACATTTCTACTTATCAGCAGTCTAAGTCCTTTTTACATTTTCTATCAATGTCTTTTTACAGTTTATAAAAGTAATAAAATTAAATGATTGCATACATACTGTTAAATGGTAAAAAAAAAAAAAAAGACGTCATTACGCAGTACCTAAAAACATCCATTTATCAGCTTGTAGGTGCATATCCGCATCAGGTGTGCGGAAGGCTGCAGGTGTAGATAGTATGCAGTTTGGTTGTTTGAAGGTTGAATTGACGGAAGTACAGGACCGTCTACAAACAATTGAGCGCAGTCAGCTGTGGGATTTTAGGATGGTTGGGTCACCACACCCTACAGCATTTTTGTTCCAATTCCTTGTCAAACTGCTGCGGCGAGATGGATATTGCTGGCATGTTCAGGGAAGCCTTCTTTCCAAGGCTAATGTGACTGTCAGTAAGCTCCCAGTTTGTAACAGAAATTTGTGAGGATGTCCTCGGTGAACATTTCCCCACGGGCTGTGGATGATGTGGTAATAGATGGTTCGCTGCGGAGAATTTGTATCCTCTTGTACCTCTAACTCTTGGTGCTCTTCCCTGCCTTTGAGAATAGTCAGAGGGGACAAAGCTAGCCCTAGGGGAAACCAGGAAGCGCGACAAAACGGCTTCTGTTTCCCCTTTGCCTTCGGTGTGAGTTCTGTTCCTCCTAGTGTCCTGCGGTTCTCGGTATCATCTTCCATCACCTCTGATACTTATTTTACATTTTGCATCTCCTAAATCCGATATTTGAAGTCCTTAGGGGTTTGCATGTATAGTTTGTTTTTGCGAACACTTTGTTTCCTTATGTATTTGAGGATGTTGGTTGTGAGCTTTTGCTGGTTGGATCTTAATCTGAGGCCCCAAATCAGGGAGGGATTTGCATTTGCCGCTGGAGGGATCTAGGGCTGCATCACCTGAGGCTATTAAGTCTCCTCCAGAGGTTCTGGGCCTAATGTGCCATCTCAGGTTCAGCTTCCCAGTGGCAACCCATACGGCCTTGTACCATCGTTCATCATCAGGGTCACCCTACCCTTAGCGTTTGTTTACTGCCCAGTGTTTTACTCTGGATTCAAGCCAGTTTGTTCGCCTGTGGTTGTGCTTTTTGGTTATGGTGCAAGGGTCCTTAGAGATTTCCTTTACTTTCTGGAAGCCCATCAATGCACTAAAAAGAGTTATTTTAGCCAAGAACTACTTGTTTTGTATAGGAGGCCTCTTTGGAGTAACTACTCCACTAATATTGCCCCCAGTGGAAGGCAATTATAGTTTATTTACAAACATTTTTACATTTTTTTTAAATGGGGGAAGAAGTGGGGTGCCTGGGTGGCTCCGTCAGTTAAATGTCCGACTTTGGCTCAGGTCATGATCTCACAGTCCATGAGTTCGAGTCCCGCGTCAGACTCTGCACTGACAGCTCAGAGCCTGGAGCCTGTTTCGAATTCTATGTCTTCCTCTCTCTCTGCCCCTCTCCCACTCATGCTCTGTCTCTTTCTCTCTCTCTCTCTCTCTCTCTCAAAAATAAATAAACATTAAAAAAATGAAAAAAAAATAAATGAGGGAAGAAGCCTTGAAGATTGAGAGATTGAGAGACTGAAGAGAGAAGAAAAAAAAAGAGGGGGAACGAGCTGAAACGAAAGCCCAGGGAAGTGGGGGATGCTAGGATCGAGAGCACAGAGCGGGGTGCTTTGAAGGAGCACACCATGTGTGCCTGTGAGCAGGTGGTGGTGTGGGTGGGCGTTGAGGGGATGAAGGACATGGGTCATGTGCCAAGAGCTGGGGACAGCAGAATGTGGAGCGTGGTGGTCAGTTATGGCTGTGCAGAGAGTAGGTAGAAAAGACGCTGGAGGTTGTCGGGTCCATGCAAAGGCTCACTTAACCACGTTTCCTTGGCATAAACTAGTTCAATATAAATTTATTCTAAAAAATCATACTGCCCTCAAGCATAGTGGATTGAAACTACATGTTTATCTTTGCGTTCTTCTGAAGCCCCAATAAAACATCAGTAAAAGCACTGTTAGAAAGTCATGATTTTCTTATTAAAGAGGAGGCAGGGGAACACAGTGTTAACGTTTCGCAAGTTGGAAAGTGGAGTAATGGTGAACTCAACTGATCGGTGAAAGCCGAAGAAGGCTACATGCCTTCAGGGTTGGAGAACTCCAGGAAACAGCCAGTTCTTGCCATAGAACCCTGGAAAGGCTGAGGAATTGGAACTGTCTCCGAAGGCAGACACCCAGGAGGAGTGATGGAAAGAAATAGTGGGTCGCCCAGCTCCTCTCCCCAGCTCTGCGCAGTCAGGAGACCACCCAAGACCACCCCCCTCCTTCGGGCCACCTGGGGAGCTCAGTCGGTTAAGTGTCCAACTCTTAGTTCAGGTCTTGATCTCAGGGTCATAATAAGTTCAAGCCTCGCATTGGCCTCTGTGCTGGGCAGGAAGCCTATTTAAAAAGAAAAAAAAAACACTAGAATCTCTTCTCCAAGAGACTGAACCAAGATACGGGGGCTCCCTGGCCCAGTGGAGGGGTGGTCTACTGAGAACAGGGCTAAGAGCAAACACTACAAATGGAGAAGTGAGGCATCTTGACTTGGCTTCCAGGAATGTGGGCACTGGGGTTGTACCCACCATCTCGAAGGTTGATGCATACTCTTCTGGAGAAAATGAACCCAAAACAGGGAAAAGACGTGGAGATGCTGTTGTTTGGGTGTCCCTCAATGGAACAGCTCTGGAAGCTCCCCCTGGAGGCAGGCTGTGCCTGTGCACGCAGAAGTTCCATGAACATTGGCTTCCTTCTGGCAAGCAAATGGGAACCAAGGGTCCTGAGCAGTTGAAAAAAACTTCCAATTTGTGAGAGACCAAAGGAAGGAAAAGACGATCAAGGATAGAATATTTGTGGAAATTTAAAAAAATAATCCATAATCATACCTCTCTAACGTAACTACTCTCCTTTTCATTCTCCTCTGGCTGAAAACCTTTTTGAAACTCTTTGGAAGTACCTTCAGAATCCATGATGAATTCATTTAACTAAATGCAGTAAAGGTAAATCTCCCTCCTTTGAAACTAGTTTTGAATTTTTTCAGATTGCTGAGGTGCTTTAGCTCCCATGGCAGCAGGATTTCACTGTTCTCTTCTCTTTGGTTGAGCTACCCTCTAGGGCCTGGAACAGGCTGTAGCTCAAGAGGTAAACCTGAAATTGTGTAGTGGGTAGGGGAGTTGTTTCTGTCTGGTTTATTTTTGTCTTAGTGTAAAACTTAACAGTTTAATTTCATTAGTTGAGTAATGTAAAAAGCAAATAAAATAGTTGCTGGAAAAAGAATGCAAGAAAGCATGGATTTATTATTTTGAAATATTTAGCATATAAGATTTGTAATCTGTCTTTGCAGAAAAATAAAAGTGCTTCTAGGACCTCCTGAATTGTTCTTGGCCTTACATTAGGTAATACTGTTTTGTGATATTTCTTTTTTCTCTCTTTCTTTTCTGTTATCAGTGGAATAGAATCATTAAACTTTACTAATAGTTTGCTTTCTGATTTCAAACTATATCACAAAGCTATAGTGATCGAAACAGTGTGGTATTGGCATTAAAGCAGATACAGATCAATGGAACAGAATAGAGAGCCCAAAAATAAACCCACGCATATGTGGTCACTTAATTTGTGACAAAGGTGCCAGAAATATACAATAGACAAAGGACAGTCTCTTCAGTAAATAGTGATGGGAAAGTTGGACAGACACATGCAAAAGAATGAAACTGGCAATCCCTATAAAAATACCACCAGCATTCTTCACAGAGCTAGAACAAACAATCCTAAAATTTGTATGGAGCCAGAAAAGAATAGCCAAAGTAATCTTGAAAAAGAAAACTGATGCTGGAGGCGTCACAATCCCGGACTTCAAGCTGTATGACAAAGCTGTAATCATCAAGACAGTATGGAAATGGCACAAAAGCAGACACTCAGATCAATGGAACAGAATAGAGAACCCAGAAATGGACCCACAAACGTATGGCCAACTAATACTTGACAAAGCAAGACAGAGTATCCAGTGGAATAAGTAAAGACAGTCTCTTCAGCAAGTGGTGCTGGGAAAACTGGACAGTGACATGCAGGAAAATGAACCTGGACCACTTTCTTACACCATACACAAAAGCAAACTCAAAATGGATGAAAGACCTAAGACAGGAAGCCATCAAAATCCTCGAGGAGAATGCAGGCAGAAACCTCTTTGACCTCAGCTGCAACAACTTCTTATTCAACACGTCTCTGGAAGAAAGGGAAACAAAAGCAAAAATGAATTATTGGGACCTCATCAAAATGCAAAGCTTCTGCACACAAAGGAAATAATCAGCAAAACTAAGAGGCAGCCAAAGGAATGGGAGAAGATATTTGCAAACGACATATCAGATAAAGGGTTAGCATCCAAAATCTATAAAGAACTTATCAAACTCAACACCCAAAAAACAAATAATCCGGTGAAGAAATGGGCAAAAGACATGAATAGACACTTCTCCAAAGAAAACATCCAGATGGCCAAACAACACATGAAAAAATGCTCCACATCACTCATCATCCGGGTAATACAAATTAAAACCACCATGAGATACCACCTCACACCTGCCAGAATGGCTAACATGAACAACTCAGGCAACGACAGATGTTGGCCAGGATGCGGAAAAGGGGGATCTCTTTTGCACTGCTGGTGGGGATGCAAACTGGTGCAGCTACTCTGGAAAATAGTCTGGAGGTTCCTCAAAAAATTAAAAATAGAACTACCCTACGACCCAGCAGTTGCACTACTAGGTGTTTATCCAAGGGATACAGATGTGCTGTTTCGAAGGGGCACATGCACCCCAATGTTTATAGCAGCGCTATTGACAATAGCCAAAGTATGGAAAGAGCCCATATGTCCATCGATGGATGAATGGATAAAGATGTGGTATGTGTATACACACACACACACACACACACACACAATGGAGTATTACTCGGCCATCAAAAAGAATGAAATCTTGCCATTTGCAACTATGTGGATGGAACTAGAGGGTATTAGGCTAAGTGAAATTAGAGAAAGACAAATTTCATAGGACTTCACTCATATGAGGACTTTAGGATACAAAACAGATGAACATAAGGCAAGTGAAGCAAAAATAATATAAAAACAGGGAGGGGGACAAAACATAAGAGATTCTTAAATATAGAGAACAAACAAGAGGTTTGCTGGAGGGGTTGTAGGAGGGGGGATAGGCTAAAGGTAAGGGTCAATCTATTCCTGAAAAAAATATTGTTGCACTATATGCTAACTAACTTTGATGTAAACTTAAAAAAATAAATAAAATAAATAAATAGAATGAAACTGGACCCCTATCTCATACTAAACACAAAAATTAATTCAAAGTGGATTAAAGGCTTGAATGTAGGACCTGAAACCATAGAACTCCTAGAAGAAAATATGGGTGGTAAGCCCCTTGATCTAGGTCTTAGAGATGACTTTTTTGAATCTGACCCCAAAAGTGAAAATAAACAGGTGGGACCACATCAAACTAACCAGTTTCTACCCAGCAAAGGAAACCATCAAGAAAATGAAAAAGCAACTTACTGAACGGGAGAAGTTACTTGCAAGTCATATATCTGATAAGGGGCTAATATCCAAAATATAAAAGGACTCAGCGCCTGGCTGGCTCAGTTGGTGGAACATAGACTCTTGATCTCAGGGTCATGAGTTCAAGCCCAAGTTGGGCATAAAGCTTACTTAACAACAACAACAACAACAAAGCCTAAGGATTCAACAGTTTTTGACCTCTTTTCGGGTTATTGCAGTGCATGGCACCACAAGCTGCAAAGCCTCCCGTAACACCCTGTACGAGGCGGTGCGGGAAGTCCTGCCCGGGAACCAGCGTGGGTCCTGGAAGTTTTGGGAGATGGTGGAGCTGCATATCACCTTGAATATCTGTGGCTCTCAGAAGGACAAATCCTTCTTGGGCACCATTGGGCTTAAGTCCACTCCCTGCCTGAAGGTCTCTGTATGTGTTTTGGGGGACCAGCAACACTTGATGAGGCCAAGGCTGTGGATATTCCCCACATGGACATTGATGTGCTGAAGAACTCAACAGGAATAAAAAACTAGGCAAGAAGCTGGCCAAGAAGTATGATGCCTTTTTGGCTTCATAATCTTTAATCGAGCAGATCCTGTGAATCCTGGGCCCAGGACTTAATAAGGCTGGCAAGTTCCCTTCCTTGCTGACCCACAGTGAGAACGTGGTGGCCAGAATGGATGAAGTGAAGTCCACGATCAAATTCCAGATGAAGAAGGTGCTGTGTCTGGCATGAACGTTATAGATGATAAGCTTGCATACAACAGCTGTCAGTTTCCTGGTGTCATTGCTCAAGAACAATTGGCAGAAATTCTGGGCTTTCTACTTCAGGAGTGCCATGGGGCCCCAACATCTGTACTAAGGCACAGCTTAATAAACCATAGTGCTATCATAAATATATAATATATATATAATATATATATATATATACACACACACACACACACACACACATACGTACATATATGCACACTATATATAATATATATATATACACATATGTATTATGTATTATATATTACAACTCAATAGGGAAAAATAATCTGATTACAAATGGGCAGACGATCTGAATAGACATTTTACCGAAGAAGACAGATGGCAAAGAGGTACATGAAAAGATGCTCAACATCACTAATTATCTGGGAGATGCAAATCAAAACCTTGGTGAGATATCACCTCACACCTGTTGGAATGCCTCTGGTCAAAAAAGGCTAGAAATAGCAAGTGTTGGCAAGAATGTGGAGAAAAGGTGAGCCCTTGTGTACTGTTGGTGGGAATGCAGCACACTGTTGGTGTAACCACTATGGAAAACAGTATGGAGATTACTCAAAAAAATTAAAAACAGAACTACCCTATGACCCAGCAGTTCCATTTCTGGGTATTTGAAAAAAAGGAAAACACTAATTAAAAAAAATGTATGTACTTGCATGTTCATTTCAGCATTATTTGCATTACCCAAGATATGGAAATAACCTACGTGTCCATTGATGGATGAGTGGACAAAGATGATGTAGTATATATACACAACGGGATATTATTCAGCTATAAAAAACGAAATCCTGTCATTTACCGACAATGTGGATGAGCCTTGAGGGCATTAGGCTATGTGAAATAAGTCAGAGACAAATACCATATGATCTCTCTTATATGTGGAAGCTAAAAAATATTATACATATATCAGGCTCATAGATGGAAAGAACAGATTGGGGGATTGGGGGTGGTAGAAGTAGGTACATTTATTTATTTTTTTAGTATAAATTGAATGCAAAAAAATAACAAAAGTAGAATTTAAGAGGATAGAACTTTCAATTGGCCTAGAATCTAAGTACGTATTATGCAGTACAATACCTTGTTGCATATATATTCTATTTAGCTAGTGGTTACTCACTAAAATCTGTTTCTAAACTTTTTACAATGTACCACGAAACTGTTTTCTACTCTTTTCTGTTATCAGCAGTGTTTATACTATACTCAACTGAGAAATAAAAAAGGCGTATTTTTATTAAACCTGGAAGACTATATTATCCTTGAGTATAATTAGAAACATTTCCATTTGATTGTAGTAATAGCAGGCAGCCGGAATGATTGCAGATTTTATTGGAATGTGTGGGGCACAGGCTTACAAATAGTGTAATACATTAAAATGTAGATCAGTTTTCATTTTAGAAAAGAGTGAGTCCATCTGCTTTCCCTTAACTTATGATTATTTTATAGAAGCATGTTCGATTTTGCTCATTAGAAGTTTCAATATGATTTTTAATATTTTAGAATAATTCCAGGAGCCCCTGGGTGGCTCAGTCGGTTGGGTGTCCGACTTCAGCCCAGGTAATGATCTCGCGGTCTGTGAGTTCGAGCCCCATGTCAGGCTCTGTGCTGACAGCTCAGAGCCTGGAGCCGGCTTCGGATTCTGTGTCTCCGCCTCTCTCTGCCCCTCCGCCACTTGTGCTCTGTCTCTCTCTATCAAAAATAAATAAAAAATTTAAAAAAAATTTAGAATAATTCCAATATTAGTTTCACAAATAAAACTGCCAATTACAGACTTTACTATGGTTTTCTGAATATAAGTTTATAGTAAATACAATCCAGCTTATGTGTCCTCCACCTTAAGGAAGTCAGTTTTGCTCTAAGCTTTTGAGGCACTTTGGAACCTGTTTGTGGCATATGGCTCTGTTAGTTCTTGATTATATTTTTAATACTTGTGTTTGGCACGGTGTGGCTTTAAGCAGCATTTAGAAACTGGCAGCTTTCTACATGCAAAAGGAAACAGCAGTGAGCTCTCTGTGTTTTAATATTTCCATGCTACCTGATTTAAATGACCCATAGGTTTTTCTCTGGCTGCTGCTTTGTTTTCCTTTAGTGATGTTTCTTTCCCTCTTCCTCGAGTGAGTGCTTTTTTCATAATTTTCTCCCTCTCCCTTTCCCCTCCTACTTTGGTGGAAGGTATTTGATTTTAACAGTATCTTGCTCTCCTCTGGTTCCCTCCCTAAGGAGAGTGTGGTGTTTTAGCATGTACTGCATGGGGACTGAACAGCTCAGTTTCTTTTTTTTTTTTAATTTTTTTTTCAACGTTTTTTATTTATTTTTGGGACAGAGAGAGACAGAGCATGAACGGGGGAGAGAGAGAGGGAGACACAGAATCGGAAACAGGCTCCAGGCTCCGAGCCATCAGCCCAGAGCCTGACGCGGGGCTCGAACTCACGGACCGCGAGATCGTGACCTGGCTGAAGTCGGACGCTTAACCGACTGCGCCACCCAGGCGCCCCAGAACAGCTCAGTTTCAAGTGGAGATGCCTGGAGTTGGAAGGGACCGTGGCTGTCATCTGGTCTTTGCTCCTTCCCCTGGCGTCACTCATAGCGACCAGAGAAGCAGGGTTAGGGCTTCAAAACGGGGAACCCCTGGTATAGAAGTAGGATTTCAGTGGCCTTGTTCTGCATAATACTCACAAAAACAGTTTCTATTTATTCATTGTTTGAGGTTATTTCTAACTTGGGTAGTTTTCTCTTTTTAATTTTAATTTTAATTTTTAACTTTATTTAAACCCAAGTTAGTAACATGTAGTATAATAATGGTTTCAGGAGTAGAATTTAGTGATTCATCACTTACATACAACACCTAGTGCTCAGCCCAGCGAGTGCCTTCTTTAATGCCCATCACCCATTTAGCCCACCGTCCTACCCAACACCCCCCCCCAGCAACCTTCAGTTTGTTCTCTGTATTTAAGAGGCTCTTGTGGTTTGCCTCCCTCTCTGTTTTTGTCTGATTTTTCCTTCCCTTCCCCTATGTTCATCTGTGTTGTTTCTTGAAATCATATATTTGTTTTTCCCTGACTGACTTATTTCCCTTAGCATAATACCCTCTAGTTCCATCCATGTTGTTGCAAATGGCAAGATTTCATTCTTTTTGATGGTTGAGTAATATTCCATTGTATGTAGATATATACACATCATGTTTTCTTTACCCATTTGTCAGTGGGCATTTGGGCTCTTTCCACAATTTGACTATTGGTGACAGTGCTGCTATAAACATTGGGGTGCGTGTGCCCCCTTCAAATCAGCATTTTTGTATCCTTTGGATAAATACCTAGTAGTGCAATTGCTGTGTCTAATATTTTTAATTTTTTGAGGAACCTCCATACTGTTTTCCAGAGTGGCTGCACCAGTTGGCATTCCCTATTTTTTCTTTCTTTCTTTCTTCTTCTTCTTCTTTTTTTTTTTTTTTTAGAGAGAGAGTGAGCACAAGCAGGGGAGAGGAGCAGAGAGAGATAGAGAATCTTACGCACACTCCACAGTGTGGAGCCTGTCGTGGGGCCCGATCCCACGACTCTGGGATCATGAGTCGGTCACTCAACCAACTGAGCCACCCAGGTGCCCTTCTAAATGGGATATTTAAATCAAAGACTTCCAGTATGCATTCATGAATGTGTAACATGTCACCTTCATGTGTACCTAACACAGGGTATTTCATATCTCTCCCCTCATTCATTTACCAGGGGTTTGTATTTAGGGTCTTCAGTGAATCATGGGTTGTTGGACCAGGTTTTTTCCAACTTTGTGTAGAAACAGGTCTTTAAAAATCATTCATAATGTTTTTGTTTGTTTCTTTGTTTTTGTTTTTTGTTTTTTTTTTTTCTTTCTATGAGTCCGTCTGGATTTGGGTTCAAATCTAGTCTCTACCACTTACTGTACGTAAACTGACCTCTCTGACCCTTGGTTTCTTTGTCTGTAATACAATGGTGATGATCATATCTACTTCTGAAGAGTTATTGTCAGGCAGGGTGCCTGGCTGGCTCAGTTGGTGGGCTGTACAACTCTTGACCTCAGGGTTGTGAGTTCAAGCCCTATGTTGGGTGCAGAGATTACATAAAAATAAAATCTTAAAAAACAGAAAAAGCTATTGTCATGATTAATGTGGAATAAGGAATGAAATGCTTGGCACAGTGCCTCTCAAAGGGTAGAGTACTCAGTAAATATTAGCTATGAATGTTATCTCAGAGAAGCTAACATTGAAAATATGAGCCTATTTGACTGAAGCTATAAGAGGCAATTTAAAACTCTTTAAGAAAGAGAAAAACTCTGGGTATAAAACTTCACAATATAGTAAACACACTGAATCTCTTCAAAGTCCTTCGCTCATAGAACTTCAGTTTACTTTGCCACTGACTTGAAGATTTCAAGGACTTTCTAGATTCTCTTTCCTGTGAGAAAGGCATGAGTGGTACTATAATTTTTGGCAGGTGAGTTTATATCTACTTGTTTTTATTGGCACTAAGGAAGATATTTGGCCTCAAATGAAAGCTGAGTGATAGAAACACTGCTTGGACATCAGATCTGGTAAGCAGTCGGATCTTGTCCGTCTTCACTTGATACACAATTATCTGCTTCTAGATTAGTCCCAGACATAAGAATATGGTATTCTGTAGGGATATTTTGTTTTAGGAAGTGGAAGTTGTCTGAGATTTCAACTGAAAATTGCTTATTCTTGTCTTCTGTTAGAGTTTTGGCCTTGAAATGGTACCTTTCACTTGCATGAAATGTATTTATCGTCATTTTCATTGGTAGGTTGATGACAAAGCTGTGAATAGACTCCTTAATTGACCTACGCCGTAATCTTGGCCGAAGTCAGGATTTGGGTGGCACGTGACATAGAATACAAAGTCCTCCTCAGGGTGTTAAGAGTTGAGAATGAGATGTGTTTGTACCCCTGAAAGGAAAAAAATCCAACCACGTGTGGGTCCTCAGCATTTGTTCCCTCACATTCTGTAATTAACAGACTGCTGACTACTTGGCTGAACAGGGGACACCGTTCAAGTGGCCTGCTGATTTGGTCTGAAATGTTCTTCAGGGAATCAATGATTGATTTTAAGTGTCCTTACTTGGGTCTGTGTCGCTCCGTTCTGTGGGATGAGCCAGCGAATGCCATTGCAGCAAGCTTGAATTGGGTATGGATTGTATGCCAGCAGATCAACTTGGAGTAGGTTATTGGCTCACTTGGGTTATGTTGGACGGCTTTTGCAATGAGAAGGATTTTAGTTACGTGTACTTTTTGTGGTGCAGCCTCAGAGACCAGTGTTACATATCTCCGGATTTTACTTTCTTCACTAGTTGAGCTAAGCCTGGCACTGCTCGAAGAGACTTAAGGTAGTTATTGAACTTGATTCTTGCTGTGTGTTCTTTCTAGCACTGATCGTTGTGGTCAGGGTGATTTAGTATGTCCTTCAAGTTCTGCGTTTACCTCTCAGAGGGTTACTGTTCCAGTTGTGTTTGTAGCAAGGCAGGAAGGAATTTCTTCATAATTTCTGAGTACCAGGTCATATGGTGGTCTAGAAAAAAGAATTGCTAAACTTTGAAGCTCCAAGTGCGCTGATGCCTCAGAATAACCACTAGATTTCTCCTAGACGCTTGGGTTAATTTAGTTCAGCAGACATGTCTTTAGTGTATATGGTGTGTGTGTGAAGCTCTTTGTCAGTCCTCATCCTCGAGAAGTACAGAGTCCAGGAGGAGCCTTCCCACATAGAGACAGGAATCAGGGCATAATGTAACCAACACATGCAGTGAAAGGCCCATGCATGAGGCAAGGTGCTTTGTAGATGATTATTTTTACTCAGAGTGAGGCAGGAGAGGTGGGTTTTATGGAGGAGAGGAAGGCTGTGGAGGATTCAGATGGATAAAAATTGGCCCTTAAAAAAGTCAGGTTTTTATCGTCGGAGGGCAGGCTCGGCAGAGGGAATGTGGTTGAGGAGGCATGAAATGGCGTGTTGCAGGTAGCCGATTTGGTCTGAATATAAGTTGTGTTGTTGGAGTATAAATTGTGAATAATGGGGAAGGGTCATGGTAGAAAGGGGTACAGGGCCTGTGTCTTGAAGCGTCTGGCCTGCGGTACTTTTGCACGTGGAGTTTTTTCTGATGCCTCGTATTCAGCTTAAAGTAGTTGAAAGGAAGTAAGCCAGGAGAGGGAAAGGAAGGAGTTGGGTTAGCTCTGTCTGGCAGCAGGCTGGAGTCTGGGTTGGAGACGAGGAAAATTGAAGGTGGGAGTTGAAAGAAGATCAGGAGTGAGTTTGAGTTTAGTGAGCTGGTTTAACTGAGCTGAGGTGATGAAGTAACAGAAGCCTGACGAGGAGTGCAGAAAAGAGGAACCGTGAGAGAGGTAGGCTGTGCCTGCCTAGAGTGGACCTAGAGATTGGTTAAGAAAGCTACGGGAGGATAGTCTGGGTTTGGCCCTGGCTTCTTGATGCAGTCACCAGAAGAAAGTAGAAAGAATAGATGGATTTCAAGCATTGGGAACGATGGGGTCAGGTTTGAACACACGGAGCTGGGGTACTACCGAAGCATCTAGGTGGAGATGGCCAGTAGGCCATTGGATATAGAGATAAGCAGTTCAGTGGCGAGGCCAAGAGGAGAAGAGCAGGTGTAGGAATCACCCATGTGTAAGTGATGGTTGATGAAGGAGGACATAGGGAGCAGGAAGAGAGGAAGCCAGTAACACCGCAGTAGTCGACAGAAATGCTAAGGAAGTGGATCCTGAGAACGAATAGAAAAAGAAGTAGATTGGAAATCAGGTGTCGTAGGACCTGAGGGGAGAAAGAATTCTGTGAAGGAGTAGGTGTCAGTAGCATCCACAGCCAGAAGTCACGTGAGCTGCTGATTTGATTGACTTTGGAAATGAGATGGTCGCTTAGAGCAGTTTGGGACAGAGGAGCATTTCTTCTGGATGCTTCTTCTTTTGCATCCTACCATTGCCACTTCCTCTGTGACTCAGGAAAGCCATTTTACCTTTGGCTCTTTACTTGTAAAGGGGTGGTTGGCCTCTTGGTGGGTTTCGGTCTGTGATCTGTGGAGCCCCACGGGTTCAGAAAGGTGCTCTGGGGCCCATCAAGGAGATCCAGCGTTTGGTCACGTGTTTATTGGGGGGAAGAAGTATAGGTATTCTACTCATGATGCAAACAGAGTAGCTAGAGCAGGTTGATTTTTTGGCCTATTTTATATATTTCACTTTAGTGTAAGATTTTGTATGAAACAACATGGTGTAAAATAAGAGATTTGAAAACTGCCGCCCTACAGAACCATAAGAGACTTTGATGTGTTAAAAGTTACATACTTAATAGCTAACGTTCAAAATTCCTATACTAGATGAAGATCGTAGTATGTGCTAACTTGCTCATGGTTCGGATTTTATTAGAGGTCAACATACAGCATCTGACTTTATGTAATCATAACTGTTGTTATTCTTATTAGAAATGAAGACTGAACTAAAAGCTCAATTCTGTTTTACGCTTTGTTAAAAAACCATTTATGTGTCTTACCAGGTTCTGACGCTGAAGATCTTTTGGAAGAATTGCTCTGTTGTTTGATGCAGTTAATCACTGATATTCCACTCTTGTAAGTTCTGGCTCAGCCGGGATTTGTTTTATCTTCTTTTGTATATTGAAGATGGTAATTGATCACGTCAAAGAGTTTGTGGGTCCTGGTGTGGGTGTGGTTTTGTTTTTGTTTGAGAGAGCACGCCTGTGCACACTAGCGAGTGGGACAGGGATGCATAAGAAAAGGGAGAATCTTAAGCAGGCTTCACGCCCAGTGAGGAGCCCGAATCAGGGCTCGATCTCACAACTATGAGATCTTATCTGAGCCGAGTCAAAAGTTGGTCACTTAACTGACCGAGCCACTCAGGTGCCCCTCTGGTGTAGTATTGTTATGTATGCGTTTTATGTATGTCTCTGTGTACATCCATGGAGTTCATCTGTATCTTTTGCCTAATATTTATACTCTCACTATGCATTATCAAAATAAGAATTTTATGTTAAGGGGAAAATAAACTGATCTTTAGGAATATTGAGCAAATGGTAGGCACAGAATTAATCTCCCTAGCGATATCTTACAGAGCTCTGTAAGTAGGATGTAAGAGAGACTCTAATCCGTATGTGGTAGAGGCAGCTAGTTAGCCACCCAGCATCCTCCCCTTCTTCCTTACTTCCTGACCTCTTTTGGAGAGGTTGGATTTCCATTTCTAGCCTTTTTTGAAGATAGGTGTGATCCCTGAGATGTAAGGGGACATCTTCCAATAAAACTTCTGGGTAGGGGCACCTGGATGGCTCAGTCGGTTGAGCGTCCAACTTTGGCTCAGGTCAGGATCTCACGGTACGTGGGTTCGAGCCCCGCGTCGGGCTCTGTGCTGACAGCTCAGAGCCTGGAGCCTGCCTCGGATTCTGTGTCTCCCTCTCTCTCTCTACCTGTCCCCTGCTCATGTGCTGTCTCGCTCTCAAAAATGAATAAATGTTAAAAAAAAAATTAAAAAAAAAAACCCAAAGAACTTCTGGGTAAAGCTTTTTAAAGGGCACCTGCCTCAGCTAGGAGATGTATCTTTTTCTTGACAGCTCTTTTTTCCTGCTATCTGGAATGTGGGACCAGGTAATTTGAATTGTGTGGCCATCTTTGCATGAGTCAGGAGACCCACAGAAAATTCTGCTTCGACGTCATTGAGCTGCTGAACCAAAGTCATCAACTACCAGTGCCCCCTTGCCACTTTCACCCCCTTCTCATGTGAGAAAAATACTTGTTTATTGTAACTGGATTTCTGTCACTACAGCCGAATGCAATTCTTGCATGCTATAAAATGTTACTTTTAAAGCAGTTACTCTCAACTTTTGTTTAAAAAAAATTGTCTCTCTAAAGCCTTTTTAGACATTTTTTAAATTGCCTCTCCCCACAAATGAAATTTGAATACCCCAGATAGACTGAATGTATCTTTATGTACTGTGGCCCTTTGGAGGGCCACAAACCATTATAATATCTATGCAGTTTTTTCACCCCTGAAGAATCAGTTTTCACTCTCTTACGGGTAATATCACCCCATTGAGAATGCAGTCTTTTTCATTAAATTTTTTTTTTTTTTTTGAGACAGAGAGGGAGGGAGAGAGACAGAGAATCCCAAGCAGGCTCCACACTGCCAGCACGGAGCCTGATGCGGGGCTCGAACTTGCAAACCGCGAGATCATGACCTGAGCTGAAGTCCAAAGCTCAATATGAGCTACCCAGGTGCCCCAAGAATGCATATTTTAAAAGAATTATTATTTAAAAAAAATTTATTTTTATTTTTATTTTTTATTTTTTAATTTTTTTAAGTATGCTTCATGCCCAGCATGGAACCCAGTGTGGGGCTTGAACTCACCACCCTGAGGTCAAGACCTGAACTGAAATCCAGAACCAGACACTTAACCACCCAGGTGCCCCTAAAGATTTTAAAGTAATCTCTATACGCAACATGGAGCTCAGACTTAACAACTCTGAGATCAAGAGTTGCATGCTCTACTAAACAAGCCAGCCAGGCGCACTTAAAGGATTTATTTATTTATTTACTTACAGAGAGAGAGAGAGAGAGAGAGAGAGAGAGAGAGAGAGAGAGAGAGACACCGCTCAAATAGGGGAGGGGCAGAGGGAGAGACAGGGAAAATCTTAAGCAGGCTCTATGCCCAGTGCAGAGCCCTATACAGGGCTCAATCTCACAACTGTGAGATCATGACCTGAGCCCAAATCAAGAGTCAGACACTTAACCAACTGAGCCACCCAGGTGCGCCCCAGGAATTATTTTTTAAATAAAGATAAAGATTTTGAGATTGATGAGGACAGAATCTCAGTTAACGTGGTGATATCACTGGCCCTGTGTGCTGCTTGCCTGTGGCCCAAACAGGAAGGACCAGGTGTTTGTGAGAAAACGGGCTCCCGGCCTCTGTTGTGCACAGGTCCAGCATCCAGAATTGTAATCTGGATTTAGAAACGACAACTACCAAACCCTGTCGGGACTTGGTCTGATGATGTGCAGCTTGGAAGGTGGGGCTGAGGCAACTGAGGAATCACCGGGTGGGGAAGGGTACAGGGGACAAGGTCCTGTGGAAGTTGAACTCTGTGAGCGACACAGTTCCTTGCACTTCTGATGGCCCTTCTTGCCCTTTTTCTAACAGATGGCCAGTATTGTTTGGGGGGGGGGGGGGGCAGGCCTTCAGCTTGTCCGTTACCCATCTCTTCCTCCCTGGGATGCGGAGGCGGTGCTTGGGTCGTCTTGAAACCATTATGGTGAGTGCCACCTGCGAAGAATAGTGTCCCAGGAGCCCGGGATATGAATGTTACTATGGAACTATTACACCAGCCCTAGGTGGCTTATCTTAGGATTTCTTCTTAAGTGACAAAAATAAACACTTATTTTGGTTAAGCCACCGTGGTCAGGTTTCTGTTACATATGGTCAAATGTGGGAAGGGGAACACCTATATCATCTACTATCTACTTGTCATAGTACGTGCGATATTTCGTGTGTTCTTGACTTAATTTTTTTTAATGTTTTTTTTAAAATGTATTTTGAGAGAGGGAGAGAGAGAGAGAGAGAGAGCAAGCGAGCATGAGCAGGGGAGGGGCAGAGAGAGAGGGAGAGAGAGAATCTTAAGCAGGCTTCTCACTGTCAGCACAGAGCCCTGTGCGGGGCTCGATCTCATGAACTATCAGATCATGACGTGGGCCGAAACCAAGAGTCGGACGCTTAACTGACTGAGCCACCCAGGTGCCCCTTGACTTAATTTTTAAAAGTTTCATCTCTATTATGCATATGTCATTATCGAATACCAGCAATTTAAGATATATCCTCAGTGAATACATTCTTTTTTATTTTTTCTCCTTTGTTAATAAAATGTCTTGGCGAAGTTAGGGTAGATGGAAATATAAATAAATCTCTTTAGCTGGTAAATAAGCCTTCAACGCAATGAATAGACCAGCCACTTAAACACCCTTGAGGAGCAAGCAGACAGTGTTGCAATATATCAAACATTTCGGTGTCTTAATGTGTTTATACTTTTTTAAATGAACTGAAAATGCACAGACAACCAGATGTCTTATATTATGTACACTCAGCTTTAACCAGCTGCTGAAACAATTTCTGATGATTTAATGTTCTTGGAACTGCATTCTACAAGAAGGTTTGTCTTAGTAACGGTTTCCATGTGAAACCAAACTACTATTTTAAATGGTTCAACTACTATAACCGTAGTGCAGTGTGGTGGATCCACTTCTGACTTAAGGGGGATGCTCTCACACCTGACCATCCCCAGCCTCAATGTAACTTGTCATGTTTAACACGCCAGTGCGGTGCCAGCAGGTGAGAGCAGGAGGAAGGCAGTGTTTTGTTTGTTGGTTGGTTTGTTTCGAGAGAGGGAGAGAGAGAGAGAGAGAGAGAGAGTGTAAGCGACGGGCAGAGAGAGAGAGAGAGAGAGAGAGGGAGAGAATCCCACAAGGGGCAGAGAGAGCGAGAGAAAGAGCGAGAGAGAGAAGTGGGCTCACCCAGCTCATGTTTTACCCGAAGCAGGGCTCAAGTTCACCCAAAGCAGGGCTCGAGCTCACTCGATGTGGGACTCGAATTCAGGAACTGTGAGATCAAGACCCGAGCTGTCGGATTCTTAACCGACGGAGCCACCCAGGTGCCCCATGAGGAATGCAGTGTGTTAGCAACCACCGAGGGCAACTTACAACTGGGACTCTGTGTCTCCCTTTCTCTCTGCTCCGCCCCTGCTCATACTCTGTCTCGCTCTCCTTCAAAAGAAATAATCAGAAAAATTTTTTTTTTAAAATAACTGGTTATTTATTATTAAGAGATCAGGATCAACTGTAGTAGTTTAGATAAACTCCCAGAGTTTGTGGGAATTCACTTGTAATAAAGATTGACTTGTAAGGAGTTAGTGGAAACTGCTTCTCTGATAGTTGGATATTTTGGTAAAATAATAATTGTATGAGATGCTAATCTTCAAAGCCTGATTAAAATAGCACATCTTCCAGGAATCCGTTCTTTACTCCATACCTCTCAGCATTTATATATTTCAAATAAAGACTAAGTCGTTCACAGGGTCATGACTTGGGATTTTTCAGTGTATATTGGGTAGATCCCACTAGAATTCAGTAAAAGCCTGTGCTTTGCTCTGCCTTCTCTGTGATCTCGAAGTGACTGGGAAGGAATAACTTAAGTAAGAGGAAGGTATTTTCCTCAAGACATGAATAGAGGGTGTAATACAAGAAATGGTTTGGCATGACAGAGTTGAACGTGTAACACTTAAGAGTTTGTGAATCAGTCCTCGCGGTGTTTCTGTTGGGGGTTGAATGAGACCCGGGTGACGCAGCCCAGTGGTTGAGCTTTGGAAGGGCCCCAGCAGCAGAGCAGTAACGTAACATCTGATACAGGATGGGCCCAATACTTAGGTTTGCTCGTGAGGCTATCTTATTATGAAATAGAAGTTATTTTGAGAACTTGAAGTGGGTTTCTTCTTTTTAAGGTTTATTTATTTATTTTGAGAGAGTGTGCGTGCAGGGGAGAGAGAGAGAGGGAGAGAGAGAATCCCAAGAATCTGGCAACGCAGAGCCGGACGCGGGGCTCCTCGTGCGATCCTGACCTGAAATCAGGAGTCCGATTCTTAGCTGACATAGCCACCCAGGCACCCCTTGAGTTGGATTTCTTAACTTGTCTGTCTTTTTGTCTGTCTTTGGTGTTGTTTTTGTGAAAGCCATGCCTCTTAGCTGTATATGATGATGCTCTTGTCAACCATGGGTCCTACCCGTCTCTACGGCTACCACTCCATACAGGTCCCGGTGAGGTTGGCTCCAAGTGGGCCATCCCACCGGCCCCAGGTCGGATGTACAGCCTCTTCTTCTGAGATCCATTTCTGTGTTCTCTTTATCAACCTGTGAATTCGCTGAGGATTAGGGCTGTTTAATTCTCAGCCTGGCCCCGATTTGCAGATTTTCCAGTTATGATTTAATCTAAGAACATTCTTCTTTTAGATGAGATACCCCTAGTCGATTGCCTTTTTCTGGGTGTCTCTACTCGTGCAGTGTGACTTTGCCTACCGCTCGAGTACGGGGGGTGCTGACGCTCTCCGCTGACCTCATCCGTGTCACTCATTCAGTTTCAGCCACACAGGTGTCCTTGCTAATTTAGGACGTGCCAGCCCACTCCCTGTCTCCAGGGCCTTTGCCCTCTTTTCTTCTTCTGCCTTGAACATCCCCCCTCAGGTACCCGCGTGGCTCGTGTCCTCACCATCATGCTTCCTTCTGCTCCGAGGAGGCCTGCTTCTTAGAAGCAGCTGCTCTGACCACCCTGAAATAGGACCCCTCTCATTCTCTGTTTTGTCGTCATGCTTTGTTTTTTGTCTCTACTCGACACTTACCACTACTTTCCATATTAGCTATTACTCTTCTTGCTTGTTTCCCTCAAATAAGATTAGGAGGAACGCTCCGTGAAAACCAGGACCGTTCCTGTGCCTGCGTTTGCTTTGCTCAGTGCTGTTACCAGTAGTGTTCAGGCCAGCCGGCACATGGTAGGCTCTCGGCAAATATTTGTCAAATGGCTGAGAGAGTAGGGGCACAACCTGTCCAGTGTGCTGAAAGCATTTTGTCTGTCCTCATCTAGTCTGTATGCAGACAGTATTGTGCTAAGGCACATTCCATGGCAAATGCAGTGGCTCAAAGCCCTTTGCAGATGGTGCGTTGTATTATAGAAACTAGGTGTCCTATAGACATTAGTAGTGGAAGGGGGCTATAGAAACAGAAACACGGAGAAATAACGTCTGACAGTATTTAAGGAAATGGTAGATTAGTTATAAATGCTGAGTGGTCTGAGACCATTGAGTTTAGGGACAGTCAACTTTATATCTCAGTAGTCCTCAGATTATCCCTTTACAGTATAATAATCTCTCTTTCATTAAGTTCATTCTCAAAAACCCGTATTGGGAATATGCCGTGTGTCTATACTTTACTAGGCCCTGGACAAAGAAAGGTGTGGTTTCTGAAGAGCTTGGAGATGGATAAGTACGTAGAAAGAGAGCCCAGGAGGAGGCGCAGTGCTGAGTGCTATAGTCACTGGGGCTGTCGTGATTAGCAGTGGCCAGGAAGAAGAGCCAGAGAGGAGCCGGCCCAGGGCCTCTTGAGTGTAAATAATGAATTTGAGGAATCATAAGTGCATTAGTTTTTTGTTTTGTTTTGTTTTGTTTTTAAAGAGAGCAAGAGAGAGCTCAAGTGGGGAAGGGGGCAAAGAGAGAGAGAGAGACTGACTCCTAAGGGGGCTCCATGCTCAGTGTGGAGCCCAACATGGGGCTCAATCCCACGACCCTGGGGTCATGACCTGAGCTGAGATCAAGAGTTGGACATCCAACCTACTGAGCCACCCAGGCGTCCTCATAAGTCCACTAGCTTGATTAGAGCAGAGGGTTTGTGGGAGATTAGGGATGGACTGTGTTGTTTGATGGGGCAAAGACTTGAATTTTAGAAAGACTGACGATTTGACTATGTTTAGAGTTCTCTGTTTATTAAGATGTAAAAGAAGGTACTTTTAGAGCTGTTTTTCTAAAATCCATTCTGGAAGTGTTTGGGAAGGGATGAAACTGAATAAGAATCTTATTTGTTAAATCACTTTATCCATAGGGTTTCCGAAATGTAATAAAATGATATGAAATGCATATTTATTTGACCCATAAACTAATGATATTGGCTTAGATGTTATACTGTGGAAAATTGGAAAATTCGAAAACTTTGGTGCTACCATTGAGAAGGTTTGAGAGTGTGAAAAACCATGAACAGTTACTTTATGAAGTCTACAGTTGATGGGGACAGTGAGGGAACTAGAGGACCCATTGCTGGCAGTGAAGGGCTAGACTATCGACAAAATGCCTTTCTGTAGAAGCCCCGCATGTTAACACCTAAACCCTTCTCCAAATCCGGCCTCAGCAGAGCAGGTAGCTGAAAGAGCAAGTCCGCATTTAAGTTGTAGGTGCTGTAGGGAAATGCCTAGTATGGCTTTCTGATTGAATTAGGGATTTTTGTCATTACGTGCTCCGAATTAAAGGTGATAGCATTTTCATATGTCAAGACAGTATTATATATTAAGTTCACAACAGCTTTTTAGTTTGAAAATTGATTTCTGGTGTGGTGAGGAGGGGGGGGCGGATCTCAGTTAAGTTCTTAAAAAATATCCAAACCTTGACCATGTTTACTGAAGTCTGGGTGTGGCGAGGAGGGGGGTTCTCAGCTAAATTTTTAAAAAATATGTAGAGGTCTACCATGTTGATGGAAGTCTGACTAAAACACCTCCAGTACCACAAATCATGTTGATTTTATGAGTTATGTGCTCAGATTGCTCATAATTGCACAACTGATTGTTGAGAAGTATAGGACATACTGTGTGGTAAGGAAAAGACATTACTAATTCTGAATCCAGAAGATCGGGCTTGAATCCCAACTCTTCTGCTAACAGGCGATGTCCTCCACGTCTCAGTTTTCTCATTTTAAAGTTAGGGGTAATAGTTCAGACCAGAAATTGATACTTGGAAAAGACATTTGAAGACATCTAGTTCAGCTGTTCAGCATTTTAGATAAGGAAATTGAAGTGCATGAGTTTGGCGATCAACACCTGTGGCTGTTGGAGGAACAGCCAAGCCGTACGTCATGTCCTTAGATGCAGTGGAGTGGCCAGCGGCTGAGAGGGAGCCCCGGAACCTGGGATGAGGTCTGCCTGGTGTTCTCACTGCCTACTGTGTTGCCAGAGCAGCGCACTTGAAGATGCTTTTGTACATTTTAAAATGCTTTAGGATTATAAAAGTGTTTTGTCTTACGCATCCTGAGTACTCAAGAAAAACACTGAATACATTTGCTCTCTGAGTTAATTTTCCTATTTTAGACTTCTCAGTGAAAAGGAGCAGCACTGGGTCACCAACAAGTATAGTGGGCAGAGGGCACATGATGTCTGAGATTGCAGAGAACAAGGCTGAATCATATGGGAACTGAAGGGAGTTTCTGTCATATTTGGCTGCCCGGGAGGACTGGTGCCAACCTGGCCTTTGGTGGGAAAGATTAGCAGCAGCAGAAGTGGGGTCCTGAATCCTGGCTATCATTTTGCCTGTTTGCATATTTTCCTTGCAGGTTGTGAGCCAGATAATCGTTGGATTTTTAGAACGAGAATTCAGCTTTTCTTTAGCCTAGCTCTTTCATCTTCTATATGATGTCCCTAGAGTAGAAGGGATATGCGTTTCCTAAGGTCAGTTTGCAGGATTCTTAGGTGGCCCTGAAAACACTGACTCTCTGCCTTCAAAGAATTTTTACTGTCATAAAACCCAAGACTGGCACGGAATACATTTGTTAATTCCTCTTGCTGTTATTAGTACACTGATAGCAAGGTATGAATGAGGAAGTTCGATAGTAATAATTGCAAAGTTTAATTCTTCAAGCAAAGAATTGATTTTTTTTTTCTTTTTAATTTTGTGTCACTTATATAAGTTAATTCTTGACAGGTATAAGTTAATTTCTTTTCAGGTATAATCCAGATTACATTACACGTGGATATTTAATACTAGCCATTGATACTGATGCAATTATTTTATTTATTTTATTTTTTAATTTATTTTGAGAGAGAGTGAGGGTGTGCATGCATGCAGGGTAGGGGCAGAGAGAAAGGGAGAGAGAGAGGAATCCCAAGCAGGTTCCACACTGGCAGCACAGAGCCCAACACGGGGCTTGAACACACGAATGAGAGAGAGATCATGACCTAAACTGAAATCGAGAGTCAGACGCTTAACCAACTGAACCACGCAGGCGCCCCTGATGGAATTATTTTAATGGTAATCCATGTGTGCTCATGGCTTTGGAAAAAAACAGCACAGAGGGCTTATGATAAGAACAAATGCTGTTTGTCCTATCCCTTTGATTTCTTTCCTCCCCAGAGACAGTCATTTTTGATGTTTAACTGTTTGGGTGGTTTATAGAAATCTTTACCGTTATTATACCTTTATGTATATATATTTCTAAATAATGCTATTTCTTTTTCTTTGAATTAGTAGGCTTTAGTTTTCTGAGCAGTTTTTGGTTCACAGCAAAATTGAGCAGAAAATACAGGGAATTCCCATCTAATCCTTGTCCCCGCACTTGTGTAGCACTCCTACCCCCCTACAACATCCCACCCCGGAGCGGGACATTTGCTGCAGTCGAGGAACCTACATTGACACATCATTATCACCCAAAGTCACGGTTCATATTAGGGTTCACTCTTCATGCATCATACGTAGAATGGGTTTTACCAAACGGGAAATGACCTGGATCCACCATTAATAGTATTATAAGAGTAGACTCACTACACTGAAAGTCCTCTGTGCTCTGCCTGTTCATCCCGTAGCCACCACTGATCCTTCTGCTGTCTCCTTAGTTGTGCCTTTTCTAGAATGTCATACAGTTGGAACCGTACAGTATGTAGCCTTTTCCAGTTAGCTTTGTTAGCAGTATTCATCTCAGGTTCTTCCATGTTCATGGCTTTATAGCTCATTCGTTTTTAGCACCAAATAATATTCCATTGTTGTGATATACTACATGTACATAAATTAAGTTCATGCGTGTGTACAGATATAGCCATCATATAAGTTTTAGAATTGGTATTAAGTGTGTACATTTTAAAATTTGATAAGAATATAAATTTGGTTAAAAAACCCAAACTGTCCCTTAAAGAGATGATATCAATTATTATTTTTTGAAATTTATTTATTTATTTTGAGAGAGAGAGGGAGAGCATGGGGGAGCGGCAGAGAGAGAGAGAGAGAGGAGAGAGAGAATCCCAAGCAGGCTCCACGCTGTCAGCACAGAGCCTGGTGTGGGGCTCGAACCCATCAACTGCAAGAAAATGACCTGAACTGAAGTTGGACGCTCAACTGAGCCACCCAGGCACCCTAGATTATACCAATTATAGTCTCACCAAAATCATTTACCAGAGCCTCGCCAATATTGCATAAACTTTTTTGTAAGTTAAAAATGGAAATCGTAGTGTGATTCTTACATGTATTTTCTCATTACGAGATGGTTTAGCAGTCATTTTCAATTCCTGAGAACTCTTTTTCCTCTGATTCTTGTTTTATGAATGCAACATTTTAAGTTGGCATAATTGGAGTCTGGACATCCATATAACCATTTCAAGAAGTTATGTGGCTATATTTTATTGATGCGTTTGATGCATTGTTATATGTAGAGCACTGGCTCTTTAAGAAACCACGAAAAGACGGAATGGATATTTGAGTTTATTTGATCTGCCCCCTTGATTTTTTTTTTTTTTTTTAAATTTTTTTTTAACGTTTATTTATTTTTGAGACAGGGAGAGACGGCATGAATGGGGGAGGGTCAGAGAGACAGGGAGACACAGAATCAGAAACAGGCTCCAGGCTCTGAGTGGTCAGCACAGAGCCTGATGCGGGGCTCGAACTCACGGACCTCGAGATCATGACCTGAGCCGAAGTCGGATGCTTAACCGACTGAGCCACCCAGGCGCCCCCTGCCCCCTTGATTTTTACATAAGATGAAGTTGACAGGTGAGGTGGCTTATGAAGGTAATGAGTGACAGTTCTGAGACTAGAATCCAGATTTTTTTGACTCCTAGTCTCCAGGCACCTTCTGTTCCACTATTAAGATTTGTATAAACAAAAGGTATTACCAGGTCTTTGATTTTGTTAACTTTTAAAACCAGCCCCACCACTACTGACAGCATCTGTGATACACTGCACTCCTTCGTAGTCTTTCCTCGTATTTTACTTTCACAGTATCCTTGGTGGCGTGACAGTGATAATTCTAAATTTTGGTCTCAGTCCTTTGAATTTGTCAGTTGTTTTTGTTAAACATATGTTCCATTTACAGTACTGTCCGTTTTCTTATCCAATAGTAAGTAAAAAAGGAGGATGTTTTTCTCCTCCGTATTCGTTGACTTTGTCCTTAGCCAACACTAACACCCATTTCATGAAGGCTTTTGTCTTTATCCAAGTGTTCCACTCTGCCCTAGCAGAGCAGTGCAAGGTCAAGGCGCCTGTCCTTTTTTTCTTCGCATGAAATTAATAACTTGCTCCAACAGTAGTTTGTTTTAGGACGTTTCCAGCCCAGATGGTGGAAAGTTCTTGGGATAATATGGCAGCCAGAGCAACACTTTGGCTTTTTAAAGTTGACTTTGTTTTGGCGATTGTGTGATGCAGATCTTCTGAAGATCATACAAGGACATTAAAACAAGAAAGATCTGTTAGCTTAAAACATTTTTCGTCTTTGAAAAACCACCACACTCAGCATGGTACCATTTTGGTTTCTTTTAAGTACTATTGGCCTGTCTGGCTCTTTTCCCTGATTATTTGGCACTTAGGATAGGCCAATTAATACATTTAAAATTTTGTTTTCACAGAAATCTAACATTGCCCTGAATTCCTTTTTTTGAGCATTATAGAAAGTTACAGCAAGAAATGACAGTAGAGATCATTTTGCCCAAAGTCCTTATTTAAAAATAGGAAAGCTGAGGGGTGCTTGGGTGGCTCAGTTGGTTAAGCGTCCGACTTCAGCTCACGTCATGATCTTGCATTTTGTGAGTTCAAGCCCCGCGTCAGGCTCTGTGCTGACAGCTTGCTCAGAGCTTGGAGGCTGCTCCAGATTCTGTGTCCCTTTCTCTCTGCCCCTCCCCTGCTCACACTCTGTCTCTGCTTCTCTCAAAAATAAATGAACATTAAAAACAAATTTAAAAGTAGGAAAGCTGAGACCCAGAGGAATTATTTGTTAAAATTAACAGAATGAGGTTTTTTTTTGTTTTTGTTTTTTTTATGAAATTTATTGTCAAATTGGTTTCCATACAACACCTGGTGCTAACAGAATGAGTTTACTAGAGAGCTTAGAGGCAGACCCTAAGTCTCCTAATTTTGGACCACTGACTTCTACATCATAGCACAATGTGATTTAAGTTTTTGTTTGCTCTCATTTCAATATGTCAGCAGACGTGAATCAATGAAAGTTTAATTTTAACATTTATGACAGTCCTCTGTTTTTAGTTCTTGATTAATTTAATTTTAGAGCATATTTTTAAAATATCCAAATACCTAAGTGAACAGTCTACTGCCTCTTCTGGTTCCGCATCCCTCCAGCTGTTCTGTTTGCTTCCATAAGTAACCACTGTTCTTAGTCTCTTCTGTATCCTTCCCGAAGATGTTCATGCGATGCATATGCAGTTATGAGCACAGATTCTTATATCTCCCTGCAGTCACACAAAAGATGGGAAATTATACATACTCTTTTGAACTTTCTTCTTTTTCCAGTCAGCACCTTATCCAGGCAGCTTTTGTACACAAGCATTTAAAGAGCTTTCTCATTATGGTTATGAGGATATTCAGATACCCCCAGATTTACCCCTTGAAAGTGTATTATTAGGTGGTTGTTAGTGAATTCACACAAGTTGTGAAACTGTCATTACCATCTAATTATAGGACTCCTATTGCCCCTTTGTGATATGAATTTAAAGTATTTTTTTTTTCTAAATTTGCCTTTCTTTTTTTTAAAGATTTGAATCTTTTAAGTAATCCCTACACCTATGTGGGGCTCAAACCCACAGCCTTGAGGTCAAGAGTTGCAAGTTCTACCAACCAAACCAGCCAGGCGCCCCTCTAGATTTGCCTTTTGACTTGACTTATTTGCTTATAGCACGCTTTTGTTTTGACGTGGTAAATTTTCAAAAACGACTTTTAAGAGTCTTAATTCATCCATCGTTGATAGCTTCTAGGCCTTCGGATGTATAAACTGGCTCATTGTTAACATTTTTGACCCTTTCTCTTTCTACTTGCCTTCTTGCACATTTCATTGTAGCCCCACTGGCTTCTTTGGCGTTCCTTAAATATGCTAGGCATGTTCCTATCTCTGGGCCTTTGCATGCGCTTATCCCTCTCCCTGGCAGACTCTTCCTGTGCCTCCTTGCTTTTTTCAAGTCTTTGCTCAAAAGTCAGCTTCGTGTTGAGTCTTCTTACTTAAAATTGTAACACATCTGTGATAGATTGTCAGTGGTCCCTCAGATTCATTCTTCTCTTTATTAGCATTTGGCTGGGCAGTGGTTGTCCAGGCAGAGATGACGTTTCTCAGGCTCGCTTGCCAGCTAGCTACGGGTGTACCGGAGGAATTGATATATACAGCTCTTACGTTATTTAAAAAGAAATGACTCTCCTTGGAGTGTACTTTTCTCCCTTCTCTCTGGTGGGAAATGGTAACCAGAACAAACTTGGAAGCACATGCAAAGGGTGACAGAGCTTCCTTCCCGACAGAGCCTTTGAGTGATCTTACTAAGTAGATCCTGCTTGATCTGACTGCTAAGTGGCAGAGAAATGAGCTTTGATCTGGTTTAAAACCTCATTTTGGACTCTATAGTAGCGGCTTAGCCTCACTATTCCTAACCACCCTAACCATGTACTCCTTATCCAACCTTCATGCGTGATTTTCTTCATGGCACTCACAACCTTTTCATTTACTGCACAGCATTTTTGTCTGTCCCTCTAAAATAGAAGCACCAAAAGGCCTTCTTTAAAGCATGTTTTAAGAGAATCTTCCGTCTTGGCCCCTAGGATTTTCTTTTCTTTTTTTTTAAGATTTAATCTTCTGATTGATTTGGGATTTCTTTTAGTGTATAGGGTCTGAGGTGTAGATTCAGGTGTTTTTTTCCTTCTGAAAGCAGACCGCGCAGTTGTCTGGACAGTACGTGTACCACTGTGTGTTTGGTATCGTACCGATGAAGTCCCATTCTTAAGTTGTATAACAATGATTTACAAATAAGAAGTGGCTGCTCAGCTCTTCAGTAGATGCCTCACAAGAGAGATCATTGTGGTCTCCATCATGATCAAATCTGAGTGACTACAATGTATTTGAACTGCTTTTTAGTCTATGCAAACAAAGAGACGCTAGATGCCCTTCTTTTCAGGCATTAGTTCTTTTTGGTTCTCTAAATCTTACATTTTTATTCATAGTAAATGGTGTATTGACATATGGGAAGTCTTGGTTTTGGCTCATAGTTATAGGCTATTTTGGAAATCAGAATAGCAAACACTGTATGTGCTAGCTTTATCTTGAGTAAAAAGTTTTTACTGAAATGTGTATTTGCTTTGGATAGTCACTAAAAACTAGGTGTCTGTGTTAGAATGCTGTTTGTTTCTTATGAAGGAACAAAATTTCTACGTATAAAGTCTTTCAAATATGCTTTCAACAACAAAAAAATATATATGCTTTCAATGAGACTGAATCTGTGACTCTGTGCCCTCAGCCAGTATTTAAAAGTGTAACTTACATCTTTGATTGGCAAGTGTGATGGTTAATTTTGTGTGACAGCTTAACTGAGCTGAGGGGTGCCTAGAGGTCAGCCATGGTTTCATTATTTCTGGGTGTATCCGTGAGTGTGTTTCCAGAAGTAGTTAGCATTAGAATCAGTAGACTTAGTGAAGAAGATCATACTCACCCATGCTGGTGTCATCCAGTCCTTTGAGGGATGGGTAAAGCACAAAGGGGGAGGAAAGAGATAAATTTACTCTCTTGCTTTAGCCGAGACGTCCATCTTCTCATGTCCTTAGACATTGGTCCTCCTGATTCTTGGGCCTTCTGACTTAGCCTGGGGTTTTTCTGGTTCTCAGGCCTTTGGGTTTGGACTGGAACTGTACCAGGCTTTTCCTGGGCGTCCACCTTGCATATGGCAAGTAATGGACCCCTCAACTTCAATAATTGTGTGAGTCAGTCCTTCATAGTAAATCTCTTTTTGTCTATATCTATTCCTATACTATTGATTCTCTTTCTCTGCAGAGCCCTAAGTAATACAAGTGTGGCTGACTCATTTCTGTGACCTGAGTGCTTGTGTCCTGAGTGCTTGTGTCCTTCCAAAATTCTTATGTTGAAACCTAACCTACAAGGTGATGGTATTTGGGGGGGATGATTAGGTCATGCGGACAGAGCCCTCATGAATGGGATTAGTGCCATGTAAAAGATACCCAAGAAAGCTTCCTTGTCCCCCTTCCACTGTGTGATGACACAGCAAAATGATGTTCACTGTCAGGGGCACCTGGGTGGCTCAGTCAGTTGAGCATCCGACTCTTGATCTCAACTCGGGTCTTGATCTCAGGGTCATGAGTTCAATCCCCATATTGGGCTCCACGCTGGGCGTGGAACTTACTGAAAAAACACGAATAAAAAAATTTCAAAAAAAAAAAAAAAAGCTCACTGTTTGTGAACCCAGAAAGCCAGCTCTTATCAGACACTGAATTTGCAGGTGCCTTGATTTGGGCCTTTGGAACTGTGAGAAATAAATGTCTGTGCTTTGTGAAGCACCCAGTCTGTTAGTTTGTCAATTGCAATCTACAAGCACTAAGGCACTCTCCTGCTAAATTGTTTTTCCCTAGTTACAAAGCTTTGTTACTTTGATTGCTCACAGTGAAGTAAGAGGGGTATCATTAAGAAGACCTATGGTTAAAATGAGGTTAGACATTATCCTCAGACCATCATCGCTATGATTTTGTTTCTCAAGGAAATTTCCCAGTAGGCACAGCCATTTGGGAGCAAACATTTCTTATATTCATTTTCTTCATGCTCTTCCTATTTAAAAAGTTTAAATTAAAAATAATAAAAATAGTCACCTGTAATCTCATCTCTCAAGATTGCTTTTTTTATTTTTTGCCTGTTAGCACCTGCGTGTATATTCATTCATATAATACATAATGTTCTACTATCTTTGCTCAATATTATGTCGCGAGGCAAATATTTCAGTAAAGTACGTCCCAGAAGCAGATGAGTAATGTGTTTTGTAAGGCTACCATAACCCTGATACTAAAACCTAACGAACATTACGTAAAAAGAAAGTTACAGACTAGTATGTCTTATCAATGTAGGAGAAACATATTTTTTTAAAAAATTAGTAAATTGCACCCAGTAATATATGATAAAGGGCATAGCATCATAAACAAGTGGGGCTTATCGGACGAATGTGATATTGTTAAGACTTGAAAATCCATCAACATAATATGCCATATTGGCAGAATAAATTAGAAAAGCCATATGGGTGTCTCAGTAAGTGTGGAAAAAGCATTTGACTAAATTCAACATCCATTCATGAAAAAAAAAAACTTAGAAAACTAGGAATAGAAGGGAACGTTTTCAATACACGTAAATATGTGTAAAGTGATTGTCCATTTGCAGCGTTCTTGATTTAGGTTGATACACCATGAGTTCTAAATCTATAAGCCTGTCTTCTTTGATTAGTCTTAGCCTTTTTTGCCCACGTTAAGCATACCGTCTGTCACTGAGTGTTATTAGTTTTATTTTGTTCCGTATCATTCAAGTCTGGTTGCTCTTTTCCATTCCTGTTGTCAGTGTTTTCATCGCGGTCCTCATAATGTTCCAGCTAGGTAATTTATTGCATGCTCTTTGTTTCCTGGGTTGGTCAAAGCATTTCTCCATGTCAATATGTCTCCCAACCTCTGATGTCCCCCTTTGTCCCACTGTCCCTGATTTTGGACACATGAGGCATAGGGTTGAATAGATCACATTCTTCAGTTCAAGGCTGTCATCCCTGCTTCATGTGAGGTCCATCTCTCCCTCCATTTGATATTCATCTGTTCATTTATTCCCATTTATCCCCATTCCGTGCTGCTCTTCTTTCCCGTAAACAGCCATTTTAAATGTGTTTAATGCATTATTTTTATATGTATATGCTCAACTAAATGTTACATGTACATGTATTTTTAATGTACATAAATAGAATTGTTACAGAACTCATTCTGTTTACTTACTCCTCTCGGAACTGTTCTTAAACGTTACCCTTGACACTAAATGAACATCTAGTCTGCTGCTGTTAAAACTTCATTGTGTGTATCCACCACATTTTACTTACCCAGTTCCTCAGTGATGGACACCGGGGCTTTCTCCAACTTTGCAACGCCACAAGTAACGAATTGTTTCATAGTTTGTTAGGATCAGGAGTGCGGGCACAGCTGGCGTGGTGCCTCTTGACTAAGATACCTCTTGAGGTTGTAGTTGAGCTTATTGGTGGGGCTGTGGTCTCGTCAGAAGCCTCAGCTAGGGAGGGAGAGACCTGCTTTCTTGATTTCTCATTTGCTGTTGGCAGGATTCTGTTCCTCTAGGGAAATTGGACTGAGGGCCTCAGATCTTCACTGGCTGTTGACTGGAGGCCTCCCTTAGTTCTTTGCCAGGTAGACGTCTGCATATGTCAGCTCACAACAGGGTGGTTAGCTTCTCCCACAGAAAGGAAAAAAAAAAAAAGAGCAAGAGAGGGTACCCAGCACAAGCTATAGTTGCTTTGTAAGATAATCGCCCCTTGAAAGTGGTTAAAAGTGAGTTATTAGATTCAGCCTATACTCAAGGGGAGGCAGTACATAAGAGCATATGAATAGCAGGATGCAGGGATTACTGGGGGTTGTTTTAGAGTTTGCCTAGCACAGTCCTCAGCCATTTGCTGTGAATTTTTCTTTGGCATAGATACATATTTGGGTCATGGGTTGCTCTCTAAAGATGACTTCTCTGGTTAATATTTTTATCAGCAGTACATGAGGGTTTATATATCATCATATGCCTGCCGGTACTTTGCTTTCTACAGCATAAAGGGATATCACACTGTCTTAAACTGTTTATATATTTTGTTCTTATTTCCTAGTGGAGTTCTCACCTTTTTCTTGGCCATTTGCAGGAGTTGCTGGCAATATTCTAGATATTAGTTTCTTGTTGTTCTTCTCTGTATCATCTGCCTGTTACCTTTGTCCAAGGTTTCATTTGTTGAGCAGTAATCCTGAATTTTGGTGTGATTAAATGTATTTTTTGGCTTTGTGGTTTGTGCTCTTAGGCTTTTATTTAAGAAGTCCTTTTTTTGTCCTTCTGTTAGAAACTTAGCGTACATTTTCTTGTGTTAACTTTAGCTTTACCATTCACCTCCAGGTCTCTAATCTGTCTGTAGTAGGTCTTTGATAGGGATCCATCATTGTTTTCTTTGTGAAATGAGCCAGTCTTCTGTACAATCTCTTCTGTCCTCATTGATTTGTGGATCCATCTTTACTGTATATTGTTTATGTCTACACCGCAGGTGTGAGCCATACATTTGGTTTGTAGGTGGATTTCTTTTGTTTGTCTGTTTCTTCATGTGTGCAAATACCATGCTGTTTTTATTGTTACAGCTGCATAGCATGGCTTGATACCTGGTAGTGAAAGGCCCTCTCATCACTCTTCATTTTCAAGATTGACTTGGCCATGTTTACTCTTCCACAAAAAGTTTATTTCATTTATTTTATTTTTTATATATAATTTATTGTCAAATTGGTTTCCATACAACACCCGGTGCTCATCCCAACAAGTGCCCTCCTCAATGCGCATCACCCATTTTCCCCTTTACCCTGCCCCCCCATCAACCCTCAGTTTGTTCTCAGTATTTAAGAGTCTCTTATGGTTTGCCTCCTTCCCTCTCTGTAACTTTTTCCCCCCCCTTCTCCTCCCCCCCGGTCTTCTGTTAAGTTTCTCAGGATCCACATAAGAGTGAAAACATATGGTATCTGTCTTTCTCTGCCTGACTTATTTCACTTAGCATAACACTCTCCAGTTCCATCCACGTTGCTACAAAAGGCCATATTTCATTCTTTCTTATTGCCAAGTAGTATTCCATTGTATATATAAACCACAATTTCTTTATCCATTCGTCAGTTGATGGACATTTAGGCTCTTTCCATAATGTGGCTATTGTTGAAAGTGCTGCCATAAACATTGGGGTACAAGTGCCCCTATGCATCAGTGCTCCTGTATCCCTTGGGTAAATTCCTAGGAGTGCTATTGCTGGGTCACAGCGTAGATCTATTTTTAATTTTTTGAGGAACCTCCACACTTTTTCAGAGTGGCTGCACCAGTTTGCATTCCCACCAACAGTGCAAGAGGGTTCCTGTTTCTCCACATCCTCTCCAGCATCTATAGTCTCCTGATTTGTTCATTTTAGCCACTCTGACCTGCGTAAGGTGATATCTCAGTGTGGTTTTGATTTGCATTCCCTGATGAGGAATGACGTTGAGCATCTTTTCATGTGCCTGTTGGCCATCTGGGTGTCTTCTTTAGGAAAGTGTCTATTCATGTCTTCGGCCCATTTCTTCACTGGATTATTTGTTTTTCGGGTGTAGAGTTTGGTGAGTTCTTTATAGATTTTGGATACTAGCTCTTTGTCTGATATGGCATTTGCAAATATCTTTTCCCATTCCATTGGTTGCCTTTTAGTTTTGTTGATTGATTACTTTGCAGTTCAGAAGGTTTTTCTCTTGATGAGGTCCCAATAGTTCATTTTTGATTTTAATTCCTTTGGTTTTGGAGATGTGTCAAGTAAGAAATTGCTGTGGCTGAGGTCAGAGAGGTTTTTTCCTGCTTTCTCCTGTAGGGTTTTGATGGTTTCCTGTCTCACATTCAGGTCCTTCACGCATTTTGAGTTTATTTTTGTGAATGGTGTAAGAAAGTGGTCTAGTTTCATTCTTCTGCATGTTGCCGTCCAGTTCTCCCAGCACCATTTTTTAAAGAGACTGTCTTTTTTCCATTGGATATTCTTTCCTGTTTTGTCAAAGATTAGTTGGCCATACATTTGTGGGTCCAGTTCTGGAGTCTCTATTCTATTCCATTGGTCTGTGTGTCTGTTTTTGTGCCAATACCATGCTGTCTTGATGATGACAGCTTTGTAGTAGAGGCTAAAGTCTGGGATTGTGATGCTTCCTGCTTTGGTCTTCTTCAAAATTACTTTGGCTATTCGGGGCCTTTTGTGGTTCCATATGAATTTTAGGATTGCTTGTTCTAGCTTCGAGAAGAATGCTACACATTCTTTGTAGATTGTGTAGATTGCTTTGGGTAGTATTGACATTTTAACAATATTTATTCTTCCAATCCATGAGCATGGAATGTTTTTCCATTTCTTTGTATCTTCTTCAATTTCCTTCATAAGCTTCCTATAGTTTTCAGCATACAGATCTTTTACATCTTTGGTTAGGTTTATTCCTAGGTATTTTATGATTCTTGGTGCAATTATGAATGGGATCAGTTTCTTTATTTGTCTTTCTGTTGCTTCATTCTTAGTGTATAAGAACGCAACTGATTTCTGTACGTTAATTTTGTATCCTGCGACTTTGCTGAATTCATGTATCAGTTCTGGCCGACTTTTGGTGGAGTCTGTTGGGTTTTCCATGTAGAGTATCATGTCATCTACAAAAAGTGAAAGCTTGACTTCATCTTTGCCAATTTCGATGCCTTTGATTTCCTTTTGTTGTCTGATTGCTGATGCTAGACCTTCCAACAGTATGTTAAACAACAGCAGTGAGAGTGGACATCCCTGTCATGTTCCTGATCTCAGGGGGAAAGCTCTGTTTTTCCCCATTGAGGATGATATTAGCTGTGGGCTTTTCATAAATGGCTTTTATGATGTTTAAGTATGTTCCTTCTATACCGACTCTCTCGAGGGTCTTTATTAAGAAAGGATGCTGTATTTTGTCAAATGCTTTTACTGCATCGACTGACAGGATCATATGGTTCTTGTCTTTTCTTTTATTAATGTGATGTATCACATTGATTGATTTGCAAATATTGAACCAGCCCTGTAGCTCAGGAATGAATCCCACTTGATCATGGTGAATAATTCTTTTTATATGCTGTTGAATTCGATTTGCTAGTATCTTGTTGAGAATTTCTGCATCCATATTCATCAGCGATATTGGCCTGTAGTTCTCTTTTTTTGCTGGGTCTCTGTCTGGTTTGGGAATCAAAGTAATGCTGGCTTCATAGAGTGAGTCTGGAAGTTTTTCCTTCCCTTTCTATTTTTTGCAACAGCTTGAGAAGGATAGGTATTATCTCTGCTTTAAATGTCTGGTAGAATTCCCCAGGGAAGCCATCTGGTCCTGGATTCTTATTTTTTGGGAGATTTTTGATAAGTGATTCAATTTCTTCGCTGGTTATAGGTCTGTTCAAGTTTTCTGTTCCTTCCCGTTTGAGTTTTGGAAGTATGTGGGTGTTTAGGAATTTGTCCATTTCTTCCATGTTGTCCAGTTTGTTGGCATATAATTTTTCATAGTATTCCCTGATAATTGCTTGTATTTCTGAGGGATGGGTTGTAATAATTCCATTTTCATTTGTGATGTTATCTGTTTGGGTCCTCTCCCTTTTATTTTTGAGAAGCCTTGCTGGAGGTTTATCAATTTTGTTTATTTTTTCAAGAAACCAACTCTTGGTTTCATTGATCTGCTCTACTGTTTTTTTAGATTCTATATTGTTTATTTCTGCTCTGATCTGTATTATTTCTCTTCTTCTGCTGGGCTTGGGGTGTCTTTGCTGTTCTGCTTCTATTTCCTTTAGGTGTGCTGTTAGATTTTGTATTTGGGATGTTCCTTCTTTCTTGAGATAGGCCTGGATTGCAATGTATTTTCCTCTCAGGACTGCCCTCGCTGTATATCATAGTGTTTGCACTGTTGTATTTTCATTTTCATTTGTTTCCATATATTTTTTTAATTTCTTCTCTAATTGCCTGGTTGACCCATTCATTCTTTAGTGGGCTGTTCTTTAACCTCCATGCTTTTGGAGGTTTTCTGGACTTTTTTTCCTGTGGTTGATTTCATGTTTCATAGCATTGTGATCTGAAAGTGTGCATGGTATGATCTCAATTCTTTTATGCTTATTAAGGGCTGTTTTGTGACCCAGTATGTGGTCTATTTTGGAGAATGTTCCATGTGCACTCGAGAAGAAAGAATATTCTGTTGCTTTGGGATGCAGAGTTCTAAATATATCTTTCAAGTCCATCTAGTCCAATGTATCATTCAGGGCCCTTGTTTCTTTATTGATTCTCTGTCTGGATGATCTATCCATTGCTATAAGAGGAGTATTAAAGTCTGCTGCAATTACCACATTCTTATCAATAAGTTTGCTTATGTTTGTGATTAATTGTTTTATATATTTGGGGGCTCCTGAATTTGGTGCATAGACATTTATAATTGTTAGGTCTTCCTGATGGATAGACCCTGTAATTATTATATAATGCTCTTCTTCATCTCTTGTTACAACCTTTAATTTAAAGTCTAGTTTGTCTGATATAAGTACAGGTACTCCAGCTTTCTTTTGACTTCCAGTAGCATGATAGATAGTTCTTCATCCCCTCACTTTCAAGCTGAAGGTGTCCTCAGGTCCAAAATGAGTCTCTTGTAGACAGCAAATAGATGGGTCTTGTTTTTTTTATCCATTCTGATACCCTGCGTCTTTTGGTTGGAGCATTTAGTCCATTTACATTCAGTGTTATTATTGAAAGATACGGGTTTAGCGTCATTGTGATGTCTGTAGGTTTCATGCTTGTGGTGGTGTCTCTGGTACTTTGTGGTCCTTGCAACGTTTCACTCACAGAATCCCCCTTAGGATCTCTTGTAGGGCTGTTTAGTGGTGATGAATTCCGTCCATTTTGTTTGTTTGGGAAGACCTTTATGTCCCCTTCTATTCTGAATGACAGACTTGCTGCATACAGGATTCTCGGCTGCATATTTTTTCTGTTCATCACATTGAAGCTTTCCTGCCATTCCTATCTGGACTGCCAAGTTTCAGTAGATAGGTCTGCTACTACCCTTATGTATCTACCTTTGTATGTTAAGTCCTGCTTATCCCTAGCTGCTTTCAGAATTCTCTCTTTATCCTTGTATTTTGCCAGTTTCATTATGATATGTCATGCAGAAGATCGATTCAAGTTATGTCTGAAGGGAGTTCTCTGTGCCTCTTTGGATTTCAATGTCAGGCTTGTCTTTCATTCAGTTGAAGGAATAAGAACAAATAGGATTGCATTTTACGTGGTTAATATTTATGACAGTTAAAGAAATGTCAGGAAAGAGAATTTTTCTGTAGTGCTTTAAAAGTAAGATTTCTGATTAGAACTGAGATTTATCCATTATGTAATAATGTAGATTGCATGGACCTCTTGTGTTGTTTTGTATACTTTGCTTTTAAAAGAGATTTCTGTCAGCAATAACCCCTTAAAATATCTGGTAGAAATTAAGCGTGCCCAATTCTAGAATCAGGTCATATTTAATTTGTTTAATGAGCCTCACTTAAGTAGGTGTTAAGTGGGTTTTGTTTTTTTTTGTTTTTTTGGTTTTTTTTTTTGGATTTCCATGCATATTTTAGTTCTGTCAGAATATTTTGATATTCTTTCGGAGCTGTTACTCTTTTTGTTGTGTTGTTGAAATCTCCACTTTCCTGATCTGTTCCTGTTCCCCGTGATCATCATGTTTAAACTTTTGCAGTAACTGAAGATTACTTAATGCGTTTATTCTTTTTTGTGCTTCCTCCTCAGCCAAAACCTTGTTTCCTTTTTCTTTGACCTAAGACTTATTTCTAAAGAGAGTTAATGATCTTGGGAGGACAGGAGTAGTCCTTCATAATAGAAATATGCTTAATAAAACAGGAATAATTTGTTCACTGTCCATATTTTGCTGAACATACACAGGTGGCCTTATGGAAGCAGACACTAGAGATGGGGGGATGTAAGGTACACATTGTTCTGATTGTTAAGTGATTATCAACACGAAAAGGCATTGTTTTCTTCCCTGCACTGTGACTTACTCTTAAATTTGACAATCTGGATATTGGGTTTCTGCATTATAACCAAACAAGGATGAACCTAAGGTTTTAGGGTTTATCTTCAAAGCAGAACGTTGCTGCTAACTGTTTCCATTCTACAGTAATAGACTTGTCATTCAGCAGGAGATTGGAACTGGAAAATAGGAAAGTAATGGGATGCCTGACCCGAGTACGAAAGCTAATGGTTGGGAAAAGCTTTCGTATTTTTGCATGACTTAATTTTTAGGTAAAACACACTAGTGTTTCTTTGTAACCTAGAAACGTATTAAATATTTAGGTTGAGTTTTTAAATGTATAGTTTATTTAGAAAAGAGCAGTCCTAATCTTCCAAAGTGATCGTTATTCTGTTTGCTTCCTGTTTCTGCAGAGATATTACATATGAAATCTCAGTAGAAGCTGTATCGACAATGGTGGTTTTCCTTTCTTGCCAACTCTTCCACAAGGAGGTTTTGCGACAGAGCATCAGTCACAAGTATTTGATGCGAGGTCGATGGTATGTTTCTATTTTACATTTTTCTACCTTCTTTTTTTTTTTTTATTGTACAGATCTCTGTCTCAGGTCTTGTCCTCTAACCTTAACGTTGTCCCAGATGTCCCGCCGAGCGTTTCCTTCGGTCATTCTGTCCACACTTCAAACCCCACGCATAAGTAACCCACTTCTGCTTTCCTGTTTAAACTGCCCGTCCTCCCCGCCCCTTTCATCCCCCAGCTTCTTACCTTCTCAAGTGGTTTCTTTGTAGAAGTGAAACGTTGAAGTCCTCCTCCTTCTTCCTTCTGCATCATTCTCTATGTGTAAGCACCCATCAGTCATGTCTGTCCGCTGAAGTTGTTTTCAGTCTCCCCCTCTCACTAGTCCCGTTGAAACGACCATCATCTCTGCCCTGTCACCCTGTGTCTGGACTACTCCAGCAGCCTCTTAGCTGACGGTTCCTACTTTCATGTGGTCACAGATACTTATTGTGTGGCGACCATGTGCCAGACATGTGTTAGGATGGGGGGCTCTGCTCTTGAGCAGAAACTTACAGTCTCCTAATGGGGGGCTGGGAGTAGATACAAAATATATATACACACACACACATACACACACACACATCTTCTATTGACACAGTCTTCACAGAACTTGAGATTGTAAAACAGATACAAACCAAGTAGCTTTGATGGAAGTTCTCAGAGAGTGGGAGCTCTGTCTTTGTCATCTTGTCCTTGCTGCCTTGGTTGTCTGTGTGTCACCTCTCTCCTTGAGTATCCTGTGGCACAGCCATAGAATCCCTTAGGGCTCTTTGGAACATATTTGAAAACCGCTGATAATAGAGAAGGAGCCTGGGCTTTGGCTCAGGATTCTATTATAGAGTTTTCTCTAGATGGCAGGAATTGATTTATCACCTTAATTTGTGGACACATATCCCTTTTCACCTGCGTTCTCTCCCTTCTCCTCTCATTCCATCACTTTAAAGCAAAGAGTGTTAACATCTAAACCACTTGTATGCATATGTGTCTTGTGTGTGCATGCATAAATTGAATGATTTCATACTTAAAATGTGTAGTCTTTTGTATTAATGCTTTCTTAATTCTTGTGTTTCCCTACTGATTCTATGGTACTATCTCCCTTCAAGCACCAGGTACCGTATAATACCCTGAATTAATAATATCTCACCTGTTATACGGGATTACCAGTAAGGTAACTGAAGCTCAAGAATTGAAGTGATTTGACCAACAACTGTGGCATAGAAACAGGAAAGCCAGAATTCAGCCTCAAGTCTGATCTCAAAGCCCACGATCTTCACCGTTATCTGACAGTGCTAGGTTCCTTCAAAGTGTTAATCCCTTTAATACTAATAGATTCTGTAGATTCTGTTTATTGTTACACAAAGTCAGGCGACTTCCACGGGTTTGATTTTCTTCTTTTTTTCTTTTTGTGTAGTCTTCCATACACCAGCAAACTTGTGAAAACCCTATTGTATAACTTTATCAGACAAGAGAAGCCGCCCCCTCCAGGAGCACACGTTCTCCCACAGCAATCCGATGGGGGCGGACTGCTGTATGGACTGGCATCCGGAGTAGCAAGTAAGTCTGATCAGGTTTTGTCAGTTCTCTGGCGTAGATAGAGTTTGTCTAATCGGCATAAGAAACTGCGTTTGCTCGGCTGCCACTACTGATGGTTACGTCGGCCCTGTGCAGCTGGCTGAATGCGAAATACCGGAAGCAACTGAACATATTTTGTCCATTTAGTGCAGCGATTGATGCGGTGAAATATATGCAAATAACGAATAGATTGTTTACCTGTAAAACACCACTTTCCAAGAATAATGTTTATAAATATGCATATTGCGTGCGCTTTAGCGGCACGGTATTATACAGTTAAGGTCTTGGAAACCTTTTACTGCTGTGCTGTATGAGGAGACACTGCTGTTTTAGAGGCGTTATTGGTCAGGATCTTACGTGACTAATGAGGTGTAGTTTTCTTGTTAGACTCTGTGTTTTATTCATTCAGTGACAAATGAGCACGTTTTGAAGAATTTTGTATTGAATTCTGGAGTGGCACAAACACGGGTTTTATCAGATTGGAAGCAGATTTCATTAACTGAGGGAAACCTTTCCCTCCCAGACAGTGAAGCCTCATTTCCGGTTCACGGTGTCGGGCGTGAAGACCCTGGGAGTGGCAGCAGGAGCTCTGGTCCTTTCTCTAGTTAGCGTGGTGGGCCCGTGTCGTGTGAAGTCACGGAACCCGACCTTCTGCTTTATTCTGAAGGAGAATCAGAAACCAGGCTGGCAGTGCGGCAGCTGTAGGGTCTGCAGGCGCCTCTTACTAAAGCAGCCACGTAGGCCGTCCTTGCGTAGTGCAGGGCTCGGCTCTTTGAAGGAACTCTACGTCGAGCCCAGTCCCACGGCCGAATCCTGGCTGCAGCGTGCCCTCCACACCGCGAGGGATAGCAGTTTGATGTGGAAGTGTAGTCCCGCTTGGTAATGTACTAGGTAATGAGTCTTGGGAACGTCTTTGGGTTGAAAGACCTCTGTTGGGCACCTGGCTGGCTCAGTCAGTTGAGCATCCGACTTCAGCTCAGGTCATGATCTGGCGGTTCACAAGTTCGAGCCCTGGAGCCTGCTTCCGATTCTGTGTCTCCTTCTCTCTCCGCCCCTGCCCTGCTCATACTCTGTCTCTCTCTCTCTCAAAAATAAATAAAACATTAAAAACATTTTTTTTTTAAAGACCTCTGTTGACTTTTGGAATTGGTCTCTGGGCCAGGCTTTCCAGATTTGCCTTCCTTTGATTTCTTTTAACACTGTGGGTTGAATTACGTTTGTGCTCCCTCCTAGCTCTGTCCTCCGTGCTGAGCAGGCTCCCTAGCATGCCAGACCCGCCGAAGTTCGTTCTCTGCTTTGCTCCTACCCGCTGCCCTCGTTTCTGATGGGGAGGCATTCATGGCTTCCGAACGCAGCATAGCACTGGCTTCTCGTGTTTTCTTTTTTCGATCATTAAACTGGTATGAGGTTATAAAAGCTGAGTATTTTCCAGTACTTCGGTATGGTTGGGGATTTGGGGCGGGGGGGAGATAGTATAAGTTCATTAACTGCTTTCTTCGAAACAATGCCAATTCTTTGCACTTTTCTGGTTTTTGTTTGTTTTTTAAGGGCAAACATAGATTTGTGTGTAATGTTTAGTTTTTCTTGGAGTTATGTGTCGTCAGAAGAATGTCCAGTATGGGAATGTGGTGTCATCAGTACCAGGTGCCAAAAACCTTTTAAACTTCAGAGCTGTTTCTACCTAGTTAGCAGTGTATCAGAAGGAAGTCCCTTAATTTCCCTAGCTTCCGGTTTTTTTGTCTGTTGAAGGAGAAGGTTGGAATAGATGATCTCTGAGCTTATTTCCCTATAACTTGCAACGGTTCTATGGCCTTTCTTCTCACCAGTAAAAAATTTAACATTCAGAGTCAGGGGGAGAGGTGGCAGTGAAAAAAATTTAATATTCAGTTAAGGGCATTAAAATGGACTTAAGATTTTTAGTGTGCTGTAGTCACAAGACATTTTACGTACCTTCTTACGTCTTCGTAAGATTAGTCATATAAAGGTATAAATCATGATGGAGTGATTATTCATTATTTCACAGTAGGTGACTCAAAGGATTACAAAAAAACAGCAAAAGGATGTTCTCTTCCTAAAAAGTACAGCTATTTATTATTTATTGCAAAAAGGATAAGAAAGGAAAAATAGTCACGTAATTTTGAATTAAGCCACATTCTGTGAAAGTCAGTCAGGTTTACAAGAACATTTGACTTCAGTTGTATGACCACTTTTGAAGATCTTTTGGTGGGTAGTTAAGGAATTTTCTTACTTTTTTTTTTTAAAGTTTATTTATTTATTTTGAGAGAGGGACCCAGAGAGAGAAAGTAGGGGAGGGGTCGAGAGAGAGGGGGAGAGAGAGAATGCTAAGCAGGCTCTGCACCAGCAGTGCAGAGCCTGATGCAGGGCCCGAACTCCCAAACTGTGAGATCATGATCTGAGCTGAAGGTGGGGTGTTTAACCAACTGAGCCACCCAGGTGCCCTGGGAATCTTCTTACTTTAGCATCGGCTTAAGAAAAATACGACTTGGAAGCTCCTGCCTGAAAAAACAAATACTCCAAAGCCAAATATAAACTCTTTTGGGTGACATTTATCTTCACCGGGATTGAGTTTTTCCTGATTATAGAAAGCCATTTCCTGTCGCAGCAGTGTACGTATGGTAGGTTTGACTTGATTAATTTCCTTTGAAACCGAGCGCCTTATTTTGGAAAACTTTATAGCTTTGGATGGTGAAGTTTTGTTGGCACTAGCAGGGAAGAGGAGCTTGCTCGTGCTAGGTGAGTGGTGAACCACTCATCTGGACCCTCACAGGAGTTAGGCAAGGCCTTCTCCGGTTTATCCTCACTTTTTCAGATTTATTTTTAGTTATTCTACTGCTGTGTTTGTTTCTCAGACTCTAGCCAAAACTCTGTTACTCTTTACATGCCTTACGCTTTCTCCCTTTCATGTCCTTCCTTGGATTATCTCTTCCACCTACGATCCTGTTTCCTCCTCTCTTTTTTCTGCCCGTCCATCCGTTAAGCGCTGTCTCAGGTACCACTTCCTCCACGAAGATTTCCTCTTCTCTCCTAGCCAGGGGTGATCTTTTCCTGTGGCGTACTTAGCACTCTGCTTTGTGTTACGATTACTGTGCGTAGACATCACCTCCGCACCTGGGCTCTACACGCAATACAATGAGAACTAACATGTATATAACACTTGAGAGGTCATAGAACAACTTCTTGTGTATTTCACTTTATTCTTGTAGCAACCTTGTCAAACACATGATTTCACCTTTTTAATGTGATTGATGAAGAGATGTTCCCGGTTATTATCTAACATCACATAGGAGGTGATGTTGGTTTGCACTTGAGCTCAGTTTCTTTGACTCCTGACCTTTGCTTTCTGGTCGTTTCTGATCAGCACTTGAGTCCTGAGTACGTCAGCTGGTGCTTGACTTACGCGAGCATGTTCACTGCAGTCTCCAGCAGAGCACCTTACGTTTGTGGATTGTCAATAGATTCTTGTTTGTAATTAAAGACCAACAGCTAATACCTTGTCTACATTCAAGATAGATGTGAATTCAGTTTATAATAACATGTCTATCGTTTATTGAATGCCTTCTGTTTTGCAGTCACTTTATTATTATCTTTTTCTTCTCCAATTTTTATTTAAATTCTAGTTACTTAACATATACTGCAATATTGGCTTCAGGAGTAGAATTCAGTGATTCATCACTTACATACAACACCCAGTGCTCATCACAACAAATGCCCTCCTAAGTACCCATCACTCATCTAGCCCATCCCCCACCCACCTCCCACCATCAATCCTCAGTTTGTTCTCTATCTTTAAGACTCTCCAATGGTTTGTTTCCCTCTCTCTTTTATCTTTTTATCCCCCATCCCATATGTTCATCTGTTTTGTTTCTTAAATAAGACATATGAGTGCAATCATATGGTCTTTCTCTGATTGACTTATTTCACTCAGCATAATACACTCTAGCTCTGTCCACGTCATTGCATGTGGCAAGCTTTCATTCTTTTTGAAGGCTGAATAATATTCCTGTGTGTGTGGGTGTGTGTGTGCGTGTGCGTGCGCGCATACGTGTATTTATCCATTCATTTCCAGTTACTTTAGTGGCTAACTTACATACAGTTACAGTAGCTGACTCACCTCCTCTTTATTTTGTAACATTTTATTGTGGAAAATTTCAAAGATGGATAAAAGTAGGGAGATTGGTAGAATGAATCCCCATCTATCCATAACCCATCTTTAAGAATTATCAACATTTTGCTATTTTTTCCTCATTTATCTGCTTCTTGTTCTTTTTAAAAAGCTTTATTTGGAAATAAGTTCATACATGTATAAAAGTTCAAAAACTAAAGGTATTGTAAAAAATGATATAGTATCCAGATCCTATTAGTTTTGTATCTCTATTCTCTCCCTGCTTCTCTCCCATTCTACACACACACACACACACACACACACACACACAGGGTTTTTTTTTTTTTAACCATTTGAGGGTAAGTTACATGCATTGTGACCCTTTATCTCTAAATATTTGAATGTGTATTTCCTGAAAGGGGATATCTCTTACACAACCTCAGTACACTTACCAACTTCAGTAAATTCAGTATTCAGCCACCCTTAAAAACAAATGTTTATTTCTTTGTCAGTAAAACTTAAGAAATAGAGATTTCCTCTGTATTCTGAAATCTGCTTTATTAATACAGTATCATTTGGGTTGCACCTAAATTGAATTTTTACAATTAGGTGTTCTTGTCACTATGCTGCTAACAACTTATCTATCTCAGACTAACTGCTCGATGATGCAGCCCCCACACCTTTCTCCTTTCTGTTTATTATTGGTCCTGCAGTATGCAGTGAGTGTTTGGATGATGTTTGAATAGAAGGCAATAAATAAATGGAGGAATTGTTATTATCTTTTAATGACCACTAGTAAGTTTTTTCCATAGTTAATGAGAGCAATGAAAATTACTTGTATGGATTTTGTTCTTTTTTAAAAAAGTTGTTTTCACACGTGTCAAGTGTGGTTTCTGTCTTTCCCTGGAAGTGGTTAGGATCAGTCGTACATTAATAAAATACTTTACCGGGCAGCAACTGTGATACATGCCAACAAGCCTCTTCATAATTTTGCAGTACAAGAAATCATGGTTTCCTTCCTCTTTATAGCTTTTTAGTGTAGATGTTTCTCTAAAATGCTGACAAAATGGAAGAAGAACCAAATGATACATCACTTTACCGTTTCCAAAAGAATGCTAGAATTTTAATTAACGTATCCTTTAATGAATCGTAGAATTCCAAGATTAGGAGAAGTGAGGCTAAAGGGCGGCAGGTGACTTCTCAACATTAGCAGTCCATCTGGCATAATTAAAAAAAGTGCACGCACATGCGCTTACACCCTTTAATTTCTAAGTCATTACACATGTGCTTGGGCCCTGTCATAGACATTTTCAAGAAGCATTCTAATATAGCTGGTCCATTTCAGTACCACTCACTTGGTCTGGGTCCCTTTCCCGTGCTTGGATCTATTTTGCTGTGGGCCCATCATTACACAGTTGAGCTGGTACTGTTACCTACTGAGGAACATATTGTTGTCAGGCAGCTCTGATGGTTTTAACTGACCTTCTGCTCTTGTGTTATCTTGGTTGCTCTTCTTGTTGTTCTCTTCATTGTTTCCTGTTGCTGATGAGGTTCATTGTATCAGTTTATCCTGAAGTGTGACCATTGGTACAGTACTCCAGCACGAAATAGATTGGAGTCTAAACTCCCTGATTCTGGACATTGCATTCTTTTTTTATTAATCTAGACTAAATGCTCATTAACTCTTTTGGCAGGTACTATTCAGTTATTAATGAGTTTTTGCTAGTTTGATCATCTCAGTCTTTTCTGTACCTGCAACTTTATGTCCTATCTTTCCCCTCCAGGTTTTATACATGCAATGTTCAGTGTGTCTCAAATATAGTTTTCTTAGGTATGGTATGATCCATAATTTTAACTAACGGTAATATTTGTGCTTATTTTCAGCCCTAGATTATCCTTAAACAGATATTTTGGGGCTTCCTCCTTTATTCATGGTTCTGTCCTTGGCACCATATTGAAAGCAGATTTACTCATTCTATGACGTTTCTTTATTTTTGAGAGGCAGAGAGAGACAGAGCACGAGTGGGGAGGGGCAGAGAGAGAGGGAGACCCAGAATCCGAAGCAGGCTCCGGGCTCTGAGCAGTCAGCACAGAGCCCAATGCAGGGCTCGAACTCATTTACTACAAGATCATGACCTGAGCCTAAGTGGGAAGCTTAACCGACTGAGCCACCCAGGTGCCCCCAGATTTACTCATTCTAATTCCTTTGTGGAAAGCAGGGTGTTTCTGTAGGTGGCACATGTTAAATAACAAAGAAAATTAATGTATTGAGGGCTCTTGTGACTTTTCTACATAGACTCAATTTCATTTCCTGGAATCCCAGCGAGGATTAGCTGGGGTGGAGGTGGGGGACAAGAGCCTGGTTTTCCCAGACAGCAGACCTCAGAGTTGATGAGGATTCCCACAGTTTCTCCTGAGTTTTAGGACTTACCCACAAGGCTCTTCATGAAGCTAGAGCTTGTAGTCCCTTAGTGGCAAGAGGTGCTGGCCAGGCCTCTTGTGAGTTCACACCAGCGCCTTCCCCTCGCCTCATATCTCCACTCTAGATTATACCACAGGGAGCTCTCAGCTGACTTTTCTCTCATTCCTGGAAGTCCTTGTGGATAAGGATACATTGCCAGAGCTTGATATTGAGAATCAGATGATTTGGAATGGAGTCCCAGGTCAGCATGATCTTAGACAAGTTCTTTACCTCTTTGAATCTCATTATCCTACCACATAAGCCTGATAAACAAACAAGACTTTTTGTACCAGGTTATTGTGAAGAATAAATGAGGTATTGTATGTAAAATAACTTCTGAAACTATACAGCATCTCTCCTCATCGAATAACTTTTTTTTTAACCTGCATCGAAGCTCTTCTGCTTTTTGTTGAAGTCAAAATAATTTAAAAGAAGATACATTTAATTAGATGATGTGAGTGATCAGAAAATCTCTGATAAACTTATGTGAGTCTAAAATTTCAGAGAATATTTTGTCTTTTTGGTCTGTTCGTCAGACTTCAAAATTTATGTAAACAGTGTTTTGAAACACCAGCCGTGTTTTTGCTCTTTCTCCAACTGGCTTTCCATTTTATGTGGTGCAAAATTTGGCCAATGACAGTCAGAAAGGAAAATCTGATTGTTAAATAGATATTGCCCACAAGAGATTTCTCCTTGCTTCCTAAATGAACTTGCCTTGACAACAATTGCTATGGTACCACTTCTTATTCACTGATCTATCTGAAAAATATATAGTTTCTTTTCGATAGTTTGTGAAACTAGCCAAAGACTTTAGTACAAAAAGACTTGATGCCGACCTAACCCGTATCGTAATAAGTACTTCAGATGTTCAGCTCATCAAAGGTATCAGTAGTATTGGTAGCCTTAGTTACAGTTAGTAAGGCAGTTGATACTTAGTTCTTACTTTACGCTGTAAGCATATCACCCTCCCCTGTTAAAGATGTTCTGCAAAGCCAGCGATCAAAGACACTTAACCTCTCTGATTGTGATGCGACGGAGCAGGGTATATGGTGATGACACATAGCTCACACAGCTATAATAAAATACCGTAGCCTGGATGGTTGGAACAACAAACACTTGCTTCTTTCAGTGCCAGAGGCTGGGAGGTCTAAGATCCAGGTGCTAGCAGATTTAATTCTTGGTGAGGGCCCTCTCCCTGGCCGTCTCCCTGGCGAGCTCTGTTTTCACACGGTGGAGAGAGAAAGCTCTGGTGTGTCTTCCTCTTCTTGTAAGGGCGTTAATCCCGATGTAGGGTTTCCACCTTCGTGACCTCCTCTACACCTGATCACCCCCAAAGGCCTCCCCTGTTGTTACCATCGCATTGGGGGTTAGGTTGTTTGTTGACAGCTAAGGCATCTCTAAGTGCCGGTCATTCTTTGTTTTAAACCACAGCCCTGCTTGTGGTGGGGCCAGAGCAGGCCAGTCGCAGCCTCTCCCGACCTCACAAATGTGTTTTTTGTTTTTTTAAAAAGGACATTCCAGAAGGTGTAAGGAGTCCCTCCAGAAATAATTCTGTGATTGAAACAGTTTTCTTTTCTGATTTTGGAGGCCACCATTTACATCGTCCTTCGGAGGGATTGGCTCTAGATTTTGATAATCGGAATTGTGTAAGGGATGCGAGTGTGAGATTGGCTGTTGGTGTCAGGCACCTGGAACTCAATGCCAGTCCTGCTGTCAACCGACTAGGTGTTCGCTGTTAACCTCTCAGTAGTGACTCAGATCAGTCAGGGTAAAATGAGGATAGTACCTCCCTTTGTAGGACTGCCGAGGTGATCAAATGAGCAAAAGCGTAGGAAAGAGCCAGGCACCTAGCAGGTACACAAAAGTGGTCACTATTAGTAATGGATATTACATAGTAATATTTAAAAGATAACTTTTGTTTAAAAATTTTCTTTGAAAAAGGCCAGTGACCATATAGTGATTTACAAGTTTACTCAGATTTCTAATGTAACTAAATTATGAAAATATCTGCTCTTTGGTATACACGTTAAAAAATTTTTTTTTTAATGTTAATTTATTTTTGAGAGAGAAAGAGAGTGGGAGCAGGGGAAGGACAGAGAGAAAGGGAGACACAGAAAGTGAAGCAGGCTCCAGTCTCTGAGCTGTCAGCACAGAGCCCGACGCGGGGCTCGAACTCCCGAACCGTGAGCTCATGACCTGAGCTGAAGTCAGCTGCTTAACCAATTGAGCCACCTAGGTGCCCCCAGTATACACATTTATAATAGAGATTTCAGATAGTCACTGGAAGAATTACTAATTACGCTGAATATTTGATATTGGGAGAAAGAAAAACATAACAGTTATTTAGTTTTCTTTTGGTTCTATCCTTAACTTCTTTGACCTTGTCTTTTCTTATATTTTCAAGCTTTTTACTTGCCTCTGATGCCTAAAACAAGACTTGAAGCAAGGAAGGGCTGACCTTGAACTTTCTTGTGTTTTCTCTTTATAAGACAAAGCTGTAATGTGATTATAACCGAGTATTTAATGTTTTGAAGAGCCAACCCTAATTAAATGTGTTCTCCCACACTGCGCTTTCCGTCAAAGTACTGAGGTTTTACACAATAACTTCTGATATATGGCTTTTCCATTTGAATGAGCCATCAAAAATGTTTTTTTTTCCTTTGCTTGCGGTGGTGGGTGTCCCAGCCAAATTGCAAGGCCAAAGTTGTGATTGTTTGTTTAGGCGGATGCTGTCGTAGAGAAATTAATAAAGTAGAATTTGAAGATTAAAACTCCTATCTCTCTCGGTTACTTTTATTGAGAAAGTTATTGAATCCGTTACGACAGGTATGCTATGCAGTGGTTGTAATTTATTTTATGTGATGGTTATTTTTCTCTTCAGTTTTGGCTTTTTCTGGGCTGACTCATTGCGAGAAAGAAAAACTACCGTAAGAGAAAAAGTATGTGGCCCTCAGAAACAGGCATAGTTGTGAAAACATTTCTAATGAAAGCGCTTTGAACTTTCAAGAAAAGGAAGTGCTTTGTAAATAAACAATAATTACATTCTCAGTTCATTTTTACTTGGAATGATTTGGTAGATTTTATATACCAGGTGAAAGAATGCCTTTTTTTTTTTCCCACCCTCCTTTATTTTCAGGACTGAAACTAATTGTGTGGCTTATAAAGTAGAGTTAATTTCATTTTGCTGGTTCCTTGTGGTGGCTCCTTGCAGGGATACATGGAGTATATAGGTCAGTATCCGCAATCCAAATGCCTGTGTGCAGTTGTAGGGTGGGAACAGGAGCGATTTCACTTTTAATTGCTCTCTGCAAAAAAGTATTTCCGGTTTTAGACTTTCTAAAAGGTGTTTCCTAAATGATATTCATTGGACGTAGTATGGTGTCAAACTACAGTTTTGGCTTCTCTCGTATTATCCTTGTAATTTGCTGACCACCGTGCCTGAAATGGCCGTGAAAGTCAGTGTGCCAGCCCTCTGTGCTCGTTTCCTTCTTAATAGTTGTGAAGGGAAGATCGGGGCCTCTTTTCTGTCACAGACAGTTGGGAAGCAAATTCATTCGTATTCACCAGGAAGGTTATAGAATAAAGCAGTCAGTTTCTTTTCTTTTTTCTTTTTTTTTTTTTCACTGTTCGAAAATTATTTGATATTTCAGTTGCTTGGTGTGACACTTAAGATAGTTGGTTGCATCGTTTATAGGTAGATCTTTCTTTTTACATCATATGGCAACGTTCACTATGTTCTGACTTACACAGTACACAAAATAAGATCCTTTAGAGCAGTTACGCACAATACATGCAATGCTGAATTTAAACATTGGATCCCAGGATGTGATTGGCTGGAGAAAACAAAAGTTGCACGAGGCATGTTGGGTGAAGGATCCAGAAGTAAGTCATACAACACACAGTAAATACACATCTGGTTTGAATAGCGAACTGCAGCATATTCATTATGGGCGGTGGTGTCTCTGAGGCAGTGGAACTGTTTCACGTTAACTGACTTAGAACGACGCAAGATGGGTACCATCCAGCATCAGGATGTAGCCGCAAGGCTTTGTGAACCATTCCTATTTGTAACTTAGGAAACTGACGTTTTTCCTAGGCCATTTTTAACGTTATTACTTGAATAACAGAACACGATATACACAACCTCCAACTAAAAATCCCGTTGTAGTCTAGACGGTGATGTGGTACAACATTAGAAGACTCTAAAACTGCAGCTCTTTTTGGATCCCCCAGAGTGTATCTGCACTCTTCTTCAAACGGGCCACTTCCTCAGGAGTCAGGGTCATCTTCACAGCGTCTGAGATTCCATTCTGTCCCAAGATGCAAGGAACACTAAGGAAGACATCATCTTTTGTTCCATATAGACCCTTAATCATGGTGGAAATCGGATGCACCCGCCTAAGATTCTTCATTATACTTTCTGCCAAATCTGCCCCAGACATTCCAGTGCTCCAGGAAGTGTAGCCTTTCAGTTTGATCACCTCGTAGGCACTGTCAGCCACCTGTTTGTGAACCTCTTTCCACTGTTCCTTATCTGCATCAGTGTCTGAGTCAGGGTGCAGATTCTTCAGGGAGACACCAGCAACATTTACTCCACTCCATACAGGCACACTGGAGTCTCCATGCTCTCCAAGGACCCACCCATGGCAGCTTACCGGGTGAACTCCCAGCCTTTCCCCCATTAGGTAACGGGACCGGTGAATCCAGATTGCAACCACTTCCAATAACACGGTTTTTGCGAAAGCCGCTTATCTTCCAAGCCGCATAGGTCAAGACATCCACTGGATTGGAAACAACAAGCAACTTGCAGTTTGGGCTGTATTTTACAATATTAGGAATGATGAACTTAAAGCTGGTCACATTACGCTGGGCCAAATTAAGACGGCTCTCTCCCTCCTGCTGACGTGCCCCAGCTGTGATAATAACCAGCTTGGAGTTTGCAGTCACATTATAGTCTTTGCCAGAGACAGTTTTTGATGTTCTGAGGAATAGGCTGCCGTGCTGGAGATCCATCATCTCTCCCTTCAGTTTGTCTTCCATGACGTCAACAAGAGCAAGTTCACCTGCCAAGTCCTTCATTAAGATACTGACTGCACAAGCCATGCCAACAGCACCAACCCCAACAACTGTAATTTTATTCCGGGGGGTATGGTCTTCCTTAAGAAGATTCTGAATCAGTTGATCCTTGAGAGTTGCCATATCTAATTATCTCTATAACCTTAGACTTAGAAGCAGAAGGAATCGGGAGTGCACCTCGGGCAGGCGGGCGTCGGCAGCATGTGGTGTTGGGTCCGGACTTGGTGGCAGCCGCTCCCGTACCAAAGCAGTCAGTTTCAAATGAGATCCTGACTCACAAGGTTCCAAGGCTTGCTAGAAGTGATTTGATCTGCTTCTAAGACTTCTGTGACAGAATTTATAGTACTGTGAAATTTTAAAATATTAAAGAGTTAAAAAAAATAAGAATATTAAAGCTAGGGAATTTCCATTTTTTGGGAAGGCAAATCTTATTTGAAATATGAAGCAGTTAAAATGGATTTGCTTTAAAACTGTTAAATTCTCTCACAGTCAAGTGAGTGTAACTTTTATGAAGCAGCTGTTTTAACTTATGTTAATTTCAACATGGCTATTGGAGTAAATTCAAAGGCGACTTGCTGACAGAATTTGTGAATGGTAGTAAAAACGTTCTTAAAGGATAGTTGGTATAGTTTGGGACCACCTTTTACATGAGTAAATAATATTCCAAAATTTATTGTTTTGAGTTATTCACGACTCCCATTTAAAATGTATCTGGAGGGGCGCCTGGGTGGCTCAGTCGGTTAAGCGTCCGACTTCAGCTCAGGTCACGATCTCACGGTCCGTGAGTTCGAGCCCCGCGTCGGGCTCTGGGCTGATGGCTCAGAGCCTGGAGCCTGCTTCCGACTCTGTGTCTCCCTCTCTCTCTGCCCCTCCCCCGTTCATGCTCTGTCTCTCTCTGTCTCAAAAATAAATAAACGTTAAAAAAAATTTAAAAAAAAAAAAATAAAATGTATCTGGAGCTTTGCTTTGAAATACATTAACAAAATAAGCTACACTGATGGGTGAAGGTAGGGATGCATAGATGGGTAGGGATGTTATCACAAATGCAGCAAAATGTTCATGTAACATGGAGGTGGTGGGTATATGGGTATTCACTATATAATTCTTTCAGTTTTCCTGTATGTTTGACAGATTTCATAATCAAATGTTGGGGGATGCCTGGGTGGCTCAGTCAGTTAAGCGTCCAACTTTGGCTCAGGTCATGATCTCACAGTTTGTGACTTCGAGCCCCGTGTCGGGGGCTCTGTGCTGACAGCTCGGAGCCTGGAGCCTGCTTCAGCTTCTGTGTCTCCCTCTCTCTCTCTCTCTGCCCCTCCCTCGCTCACACTCTGTCTCTCTCTCAAAAATAAACATTAAAAAAAAATTTTTTTTAATGTTGTAAAAAGAACAGAATCACTGTGAGGATGAGTTAGTGTTGTAAATTTCAGCTTGTGCATTAACAAGCTGTATCTTTGCTCCTGAGCCTTTCAGAATTGTTAGGTAAGATTCTGAAGAATGTGGAAGTAGACCAGACCTGGGTTTAAACCCTTTACCGTAAGTAATCTAATTATCTCTATAACCTGTGAAAGTTTTGTATCTCTCTAAGCCTTTCCCTGTCTATAAAAATGGAACCATGATTCCTTGCGGAATTATGGTAAGTATCTTTCGTTTTTCTGCTTTTGTGAGCCAGACCCTGGTCCTCAAAGGCTTATTGAATCCAGTTGGATGAATAGTGGAGAGAGAAGGGGAGGTATAATTCATTGGTGCTTGGGAGTCTCCAGATTCACTTCCACAAGGCCATAGAGGTCCCATACTTGACAGAGGCCAGGCGAAAGAAAGGGAGGGAGAGAGGCAGCTAGAAATCTTCCCCAGCGGGATGGTGAGTTGGAAGCTTTTGGCATCAGATCTGAGCTAGAAACTGGGCCCTGCCTTCTGCTAGTTGTGTCACTTTGATTAAGTTACTTAAACTTCATCGAACCCTAATTCCCTCAGTTTAAAAATAGAAGCTAGAATATCATTTACCCTGTGGGCTTCTGTTACATTTAAATAACATATATATGACAAGTAGTGAGTAAGTGTTTAGAACATGATAAGCGCTAAAAGCAAATGCCATTTACCCTTTATCGTCCTCATCTTTCCCCCCTCCCATCTGTGTCACTTTCTCCACTTTTCCAAACACCGTTTATTTTTGTCTTTCGTGTTTCGTGTTCCCTCAGCCTTTCTGCTGACAAAATTAAGGCTATTGCCTCCCCTTTTCTAGATGATTGAAAAGGATGATAAGCAGATCCAGCAGCAACCTCCTTAGCATCCCTGGCCATAACTTCGTCAAATTGGAAGCCTGGCTAGCTATCAGTACTGTTTTTCAGGCCATTTGGTGCAAAAGCAAGCCAAGTTGAGATCATTTTGCAATTAAAAATTTCATAAGCTGCTGAGTCACATATTTTCATAGTCTGACATATTATACTTCCAGTGGCTCCTGATGCTATGGATTGAGGGTAAGGGTTGGAACATTTTAAATCGTCTTTTTAAAACTCTTCCTAATAATATTTCTGTGCCTTGGTAATATTAGTCAATTCTTACCCCCCGGCTTGTTTATCTTAGAAAGTATAGAGAGACTGACAGATACCAATTTTAAGAGAGGAGGTCTTTTCAATAGTAGTTATTCTAAAGTATAAAGCTTTCCAGGAATATTTCTAAAAGTAAAAACAATTCTGCCCATTTACATATTTATACCGCTTAAGAGATGGTGCTGTTTGAGTAAATAACAGTTTGTGGGTCTATTGTTTCTGTTTTGAGATGCGTTTGATTTTGAGACGGCCCCAGTTTGCTCCACTACCCTTAGAGCCTTCCTACACGAGCAGGAAGCCTGTGGAACCATGGTTGCATCTGCTGGAGAGCCGACCGGACGCAGAAAGAAAAATGCCTTCTCTATTCTTGTCCACTTCCAGTCTCATTGTCTGCTCTAATCTGAAGCCAGCAGGCAAAGGAGTTTGTAAAATAAGAGTTTGTGGGTTTTGGCCCCCTACACTACTGATCATAGGTGAGAGCAGGGTGGCAATGAGAGCAACAGACATTAAATGGTACTAGTGTGATCCTTATTTTACAGACGTTACGTAATTTTCATTAAGTCACACAGCTGGTAGGTGGGAAGACTGGACTTTCAAAACCAGTGTAGCTTCAAAACCAGTGATGTTTTCGTGATACCATCTATTGTTGTCCATACTCTATGCTGTATGTGTGTAATATATATATTCCTTTGTGTGTTTATAAAAATGTTTAAAACATTACAGCACAAAGAATGTTAGAAGTAATGAATATTTAAACAGATAAGCTATAATTCTACCACGGTGTAACAAATCAGCTGTTGCCATTTTTTCTCATTCTTTTTCAGTTCTTATCCTTGTGTATGTATATATTTGTATATAGCAAATTAAATGTTAAAGCAGGAGAGATTTAAGATGTGCCAATAAATACCAGGTTTTATTTTGTCGTTAGGGTACATTATGAAAATAAAATAGCATTACTATATACTTGCAAAGTTTGATGTCCAGTGAGGAAAGGCGTGGCTTAAATCCAAGCTGTTACTTTCGTTAATTTCATAGCTGACTTGGTCAAATCAGGAAGCAGGCAAATTCTTGCTGTGTAGTAGCTGAAGTTATTAACCCCTTTCTTTTGTGGTATGATTAATAGCATGTGCTTTGAGGCTTCCTGTTGCTTATATTAACAACAACCACAAAAAGGATGTCTTGGTTAAGTGTACCAGTGTTCCTGGCAGTTCTCAAGTTGTCCATAAAGCTCACTGGTTATCTGGACACACTTGTTTCCCCTGAGCTGAGTTACAGAAAGGGCTCAGAAAGGCAGGGTATGTTCAGCACACTAGCTGTTCCATCATCTCAGATGGAAGGGGCATGTTTAGGGGGCATTGCAAAGGATTTATTCGAATATGGTATGACACTGACTGCTAGTTTGTCTCTTCCCCCATATTAGCGGACTACACGGATGCCGAGAATAGATCACATTTCTCAGAACCTTTTGCAACCATATATAGTCTGCATTCTGGCCAAGGGAATGTAAGCAGAAGCGATATGGGCAAACTTGCAGGTAGAGTTCTTTTTTTTTTTTTTTAAGTTTATTTATTTATTTTGAGAGAGAGAGAGGCAGAGAGGAGAGAGAGAGAATCCCCAGCAGGCTTGGTACCATCAGCATGGAGCCCGATGTGGGGCTCGAACTCACGAATCGTGAGCCTGTGAGCCCAAGTCAAGGGTGGGACACTTAAGTGACCGAGCTACCCGGGCGCCCCAGCAGGTAGAGTTCTTAAAGGGAATGCGTGTACTTACCTCTGTCCTGCTGACTTGAATGAAAATGTGATGGCTGGGGCTGGTATAGCCATATTGGACCATGCGTAACACTTAGGAATGCAGACTATACGAAGTAGAGCCACAAGAGAACATCACAGAGCAAAGTGCAACTACTCTGGGACTTTTATTGAAGCCATTATTACACGGGTCTGTTACTTGTAACTTACCCCTGGTAAGTTACCCCTGGTTACGATCCTGACTTACCCCTGGGTGGTGATATATAGTGGATGCAGACAAGGCAGTAGTATAATAAATTAGGCTTCTAGGATGGGTGGTTTGTAGGGTTTCTCATCAGAACTTCACAGTGACCAGAAAACCGTGGGATGAGGCAGAGCCCTGTATCTCTCCCTCTCTGCGTACCACTTTTTGTCCTCAGTCTCCCAGCATTTTTGCTCTATTCTACACAAACTGCAGCGTGTAAGTGCAGAACAAAAGAAAGAACAAAAACAGTTACAGAAAGAATCTTTTGTTGTTGTTAAGCAGCTCTTGAATTCTGCCAATCGTAGTAATTCACGCATTGATGAGATAGCAACCAGAGCTATAATAGTGCTTTTTTTAGCCTAGTTACAATAGCTGAGGCAAGTGAGTACATAACCTTAAGGATGGAGGAGTTTGTCAGAAGCCGCTTGGCCCACGCTCAGGTTTTATATTTTATCTTCTAAATTAATGCACGTTTAAGTACTCCTTCAGTGAGCATATCCGTGCTTGTTTCATTTCTGTTAAGATGGAATTATTTGCCAGTTCATGGGCTTAATTAACTTCCTTGGAATCTTTGGTGTAAAATTAATAGTTCAGGAAAAAGTAGCATGTCTGTTTTCTGACCTTATTTGTTGACCTTTCTGATGTGCTTATTCCTAGCACATCATGGACCATCTCTAGGAGTTCATGCATTCCAGTTGGAGAAGTAGCATATGTGTGATTTGAGCCTCATGGGATCTCTTAGCACTCTGTCTCCTCTTTTAGTGATATGATACACTGCAAAAAGCCTGAAACCTGGATTTAACCTTGTTAGTTATCTGACCTAGAGGTGGTTATGGAGATCCTTAAACCTCTCCTTTCTGGTAGCTTGCGTGATCGGCAATTTTATTGTGTTGCGTTATGTCTCTGCGGTTCTCTTCGGAAATTCCTGTCACTCATATATTGGACCTTCTTGTTCTGTTCTTCCAATCTCTGTCTCTCTGAGAATTCTACTTCTTTGCATTCGGCTAATTTCTGATTTGTGTTCTAGTTCACTAATTTTCCTGCTGTACTTAATCTTCTGTGAGATTCTTTCACGGAAGTTTTCTAATGTGTGAGTTATAACATAGGTACAATAAAGTACCTAGCTGGGTGAGGAGGGAAGCAAGGGCATGGGGGTGGTGACGGACGTTGAAAAAGTGATGGAGACCCGATCAGGTCCAAAACGGTTTGAGTCTGGTATTCCACGGAGGAGGTGACCTGGAAAGCTGGGAGATAGTAACCAGAACGTGCAATGCAGGAATTCAGAACTGTAGTGGTGGCGCAGTTAGAACATGTAGGCGGGGTGCGGCCTTGGGAGTGGCTCATTGAGGTAGGATAGAGGAAGTGAATCAGCAGATCAGGGCCTCTGAGGCTTACTGTTGGGTGGCTTGACTGAGAGTAGGTTGAAATTTTTAAAATGAGGACCGGAGTAGTGTTGAGAGAGAGACGGGGTCAGTGCTCACATTACTGGAAGATGAGCAGAAGTGACAATGATGTCTGTAGACAACTATAGCAAGGAGGACCGATGGGATGTCTGAAGGTCGTGGGAATGTGTGGAGAGAGGTAGTTGGGAAGCGGTAATGAGTCTGTGGTACATGGGCTGTGGAGAGAGAAAAAGTGAGTCATCGCTTGAAACGTCTTCTGAGAAAGAACTGTCCTCAGGGGACACCCAGGTTTCTGTGATATCTGAGGCATTCAGAGAGATTGAACTTGAAAGCGTAGAGGGTTTCCCCCCCCTCCCCCGCCAAAAGACCTGGGTTCCAGAGGGCTAGTAGAAGGATCCGGATGGCGAGAGCTATTTAAGTGACGTGCTGAACCATATGGCGAGGAGCCCAGGTGTGATAGAACTTCAGACCTTTTTGCTGCTCTGGGTAAACAGGGATGCAGGGCATAATGCAGTTCATCCTGACGAGCTTTTAGGGGAAGGTGGGTGATCAGTTCCAGTTGTGGCTTTTGACGGTTTGTCCTGGTGAGGCTTTGGCCTCACGGCCCCGGAAGGAAGTGTCTTATCTGAGGGACTCAGAGCTCCGTGAGCCTCCGTTGCATCCTGCTGGGTGGCTGTGGCCCGGCGCGGGGAAGCGTGCCTTGGTGGCGGGGTGGTCTTCCCAGTTGTGCGTCACTGTGCTCTGGAGGGTTAACCAGAGAGCCCACAACCATCTTAATTGGTCATTTGGAAGCCAATGTAACAAATTTATAACTCAGAAAGGTTAAAGTGCATCACTTAAGACCATGACCAATTCAAAACAAAACGGGGAGCGCAGGAATGCCAAACGCCTGTCGTGCGTGCCTGGGTGCACATCGCTTGTCCGGGCATAAGGAGCTTGGTAGCACAAACAGGCATTGCATAGCAGCTACTGGAAAGAAGACTTAGGATTTCCTGTAAGCTCTGGTGATCCTTTTTCTAGTTTATGAAAGCCAATTACGGATCCCATAACTGATTTAGTACATTCGTAATGGGTCAGTATTAACCGTAGGTACACCTGAAAATGAATATGGGATAATTGTCATTCTTTTGTGTGAACATCAGAAAAGACTTGAATTCTTGGCCTGCCTGGGGCCCTTCAGAATCGGGCAATGGGTCGAGCATTCCTGGAGAAACGCTGTCCTGTGGCCCCCGCCCTCGTAGCCTGTCCTCTCTTTCCAGCCTTATCTCACTCCTCATTGCCGACGAAGCGCTAGGAACACAGAAGGGCCGTGCTTGACCAGCTTTGTGTGATAGCGTTCCATGCACTGAAGATGCCTTCTCTCTCTCCACCTGCATGCAGATCTGTCACTCACCTGCACGCCCCAGGTCACAGGAAGCAGCTTTGGGAGGCTCTCCTGGGAACGCTCTGGCAGAGTGAGCGCTTTCTTCCCACGCGACCGTGTAACACTCTTACTACACGGTGTTAAAATGACATTCCTAGGGGCGCCTGGGTGGCTCAGTTGGTTAAGCGTCCGACTTCGGCTCAGGTCATGATCTCGCGGTCCGTGAGTTCGAGCTCCGCGTCGGGCTCTGTGCTGACAGCTCAGAGCCTGGAGCCTGTTTCAGATTCTGTGTCTCCCTCTCTCTGGCCTCCCCCGTTCATGCTCTGTCTCTCTCTCTCTCAAAAATAAATAAACGTTAAAAAAAAATTTTTTTTAAATAAAAAAAAAAATAAATAAATAAAATGACATTCCTGCCCGTCTCCTCTCTCAGTGTTGCGGGCACCCTGAATGTAGTGCCATCAATTTATTCATTGAAGGAGCTGGGCACACTTGTTAGAGAATTTGGAAAGGGGCGCCTGGGTGGCTCGGTCAGTTAAGCGTCCGACTTCGACTCAGGTCATGATCTTGCTGTTCTCGAGTTCGAGCCCCGCATCAGGCTCTATGCTGACAGCTCGGAGCCTGGAGCCTGCTTTGGATTCTGTGTTTCTCTCTCTCTCTGCCCCTCCCCTGCTTGTGCTCTCTCCCTCTCTCTCTTTCTCTCAAAAATAAACGTTAAAAAAAAAAAAAGGATAATTTGGTAAATGTTTATTCACCATAAGAAAGGGGCAAAATGCCTAGGAGAGATGATGGTTCCTTAGGGGGAAATCAAGAAAATACACATGCATTACCAAGATGAACAGAAGCAGAAGGTTGAAGAACAACAACAAAAAAACCCAATCCATGCAAAAACAAAAAATGACTCACTTTTCAAGTGATAGAGAAGTGGGGTGAGATAATTGGGGTACAGACTCATTTGTGAAGCACAGAATGCTGTTCCTGGTAGCAAATCGATCGAATTTAGGCCTGTTATATCCCAGGTACGGGAGACCTGATCTACGGTAGGATTTCAGTTTGTAATTCACGGCTAAGACCAGGGGCTGCCTTTATTGTTTGGGAGCCAGAGACGCAGTGAGGGCAGTGGGTGAGAGTATTTGCTTTAGACCGAGAGCAACTTGGGTACTAAGGAACTGAGGCTCTCTGAGTTTAATCTGCCTGTAAAATTGGGTGAATGATAATAATGCTTGGTTTTGTTTTAATGTGGTAATTAGTAGAGATCGTCATTAAATGGCAGAAACTGCTTTTTTCTTCCTCTTTAGATTCCTTGTCTTCTGTTTTCCCCCGCCTTCAACACTTTCTGGAGTGTGGTAGTCTTCAAACATTATTGATCATCCACCCCATTGATATAACCTTTTATAGCAGCCCCCTAATTTAAGTGAATTGATTCATAAATTATATAGTGCATTGTTAAACTAATGTGTCATGTACATTATAAGACATCTATAAATTGACATCTTCCAAAGAATACAATTAAAAATTTTTTTAACATATTTAAAATTGTGTTTATTAATAAGAAGAAAATCTTTTTGATATTACAGAAATTATTATTAATAATCATCCTGATGAGTGTTTCAATGTCTTGCTAATCGCGATGGTTTCACAGTGTCATTATATAATATCTCAAGGAACCGTAGATATTTATAGCCATTTTACTTTTTAATTTATTTTTTTTAACATTTATTCATTTTTGAAAAGCAGAGAGAGACAGAGTGTGAGCAGGGGAGGGGCAGAGAGAGAGGGAGACACAGAATCCGAAGCAGGCTCTAGGCTCCAAGCTGTCAGCACAGAGCCCGACATGGGGCTCAAACCCACGAACTGCAAGATCACGACCTGAGCCGAAGTTGAATGCTTAACCGACTGAGCCACCCAGATGCCCCTTGCTGAGCATTTACATCTTGGGAACCTATTGGATTCGTTAATTAAATGAATTTAATATTTCAAATATTTATGGATGGATGTCCTCATTTTAAAATTTTTTTTTCAACGTTTTTTATTTATTTTTGGGACAGAGAGAGACACAGCATGAGCGGGGGAGGGGCAGAGAGAGAGGGAGACACAGAATCAGAAACAGGCTCCAGGCTCCGAGCCATCAGCCCAGAGCCTGACGCGGGGCTCGAACTCACGGACTCACGGACCGCAAGATCGTGACCTGGCTGAAGTCGGACGCTTAACCGACTGCGCCACCCAGGCGCCCCGGATGTCCTCATTTTAAAGATTCTAGTTTCCTAGTGCCTTCCAAGTTCCCATCCTATTCTTTGATGGTAGATGTCTTTAAGGCGTTTAAAAATTCATTTTAGTTTTTAAATTTTTTAAATGTTTTTATATGAGAAAGAGGGAGAGAGAGAGAGTGTGTGAGCGGGAGATGGGCAGAGAGAGGGGGAGACACAGCATGTGAAGCAGGCTCCAGGCTCTGAGCTGTCAGCACAGAGCCTGATGCAGGCCTCAAACTCCTGAACCGTGAGATCATGACCTGAGCCGAAGTCAGGCATCTAACCGACTGAGCCACCCAGGTGCCCCTAAAAATTCATTTTAAAATTGAAATGATCAGAGTTTTGAGAAGAAACTCCTTCCGTCTTCCCATCAATGTCATTTTCAACCAGGGAGTAGTAACAGATTCTCAGTTTATAATTCCCAGAAAAGTAACACTTGGAGACCTACATGGAAAAAATGGTGGCTACCGAAGGTAGGAATAAATCTATATTGTTTATTACATCTGCACTTATTTGATTTATATTTACTCCTTCACAAGTGGAAGCTGAATGCTAATGTGGGTAATCAGTCTAAGATTTTACTGGGTAGAAACTTATTGGTAGATTCCAAATGGATTCGCTTTGGTTACTGATACTGTTTATTTCCTGTGTTTTTTGAGAATTGATCCTACAGTTAATCTAGGTAGTTTCTGACAAAATCTCATGCATAATTCAGACTTTAACCGTGATTTTTATTTGGAGAAGGTAAAGAATTTCATATGAATATTTTTACATAAAAAGTAAATTTGAGGCGCTTGGGTGGCTCAGTCATTTAAGTGTCTGACTCTTGATTTCGGCTCAGGTCATGATCTCGTGGCTGATGGGATCGAGCCCTGCATTGGGCTTTGCGCTGACAGCACAGAGCCTGCTTGGGATATTCTCTCTCTCTCTCTCTCTCTCTCTCTCTCTCTCTCTCTTTCTCTTTCTTTTTGTGATGGTCAAAGTATTCCTTCTGGGATACAGGATGGGGTAGTAATATCATGTTGTTTTGTCTTAGGAAAACTGAATTTGACTCAAAATTGTTTTAGGAACTAGCAGTGACCAGATATTTTAAGAGGGCTTTAAATGTAAACACATGTAAAAAAAACGAAGCTATTAGTGACCCCCCTCCCCATCACCTAGTATTATAGTATGACTGGATGTAGTTCAAGATTAAGTATGTTGCTCTTTTATGTTCATTTGAAAATGAAAAAATAATTGCTAGGGATCATGTTTTCTTAACATAAACTTGGTTACAGAGATAGACGCTTGACGACTATGCCCTTTAATAAAGATAGAACATCAAGTATGATTTTTTCCTCATTAATCCAATATTTTAATATATTTCTTTTAAGAAGTATTGTTGTAAGGATACCCCATGAACTTTTTGCGGATTTTAGGATTTCTTTCACTACATGCTCAGTTTAGAAATCAAAGCATTCTTTTTTTTATTTAAAAAAAATTTTTTTTTTTAACGTTTATTTATTTTTGGGACAGAGAGAGACACAGCATGAACAGGGGAGGGTCAGAGAGGGAGGGAGACACAGAATCGGAAGCAGGCTCCAGGCTCTGAGCCATCAGCCCAGAGCCTGACGCGGGGCTCGAACTCACGGACCGCGAGATCGTGACCTGAGCTGAAGTCAGATGCTTAACCGACTGAGCCACCCAGGCACCCCAGAAATCAAAGCATTCTAATGAGGAAAACAAATCACTTTCAGTTCCAGTAAACAAAGACAACCACTTTGAGCACTGTGGGATATACTTACCATCTTCATCTTACAAAAAAGGATGCATACTTTGTTTTGTTTTGTTTTTTTTGTAGTAGTTAACATTTTTTTTCTTAGTGGTAACATACAGAAAAATACACAGATGAAGTGTAGTTCAATTCATTATGATAGAGTGAATGGACATGTATGTAACTGCTGGTCAGTCAGATCAAGTAATTCTAGCCCCCCAAAACTCCTCTCACACACTCACCTGACCTCTCTCCCCTCCCAACTGCAAAGGAAACCACTATCCCAACATCTAGGGCTGTAGTTTTTCGTCTGGCTTTGAAATGTATATAAATGGGATCACGTGCTATGTATTCTTTTGTGTCTTCCTTCTTTTGCTTATTTGTAAAATTGATCTGTGGTTTTGCATGACGCATAGTTTGTTCATTTTTATTATGTAGTATTCCATTTTAAGACTATCTCACATTTACCCATTCTACTGTAATATGTATTTGATATTTCCAACTTTTGGCCATTAAGACAATGCTGTGTACATTCGTGTACCTGTCTGTGCACCCATGTAAACATTTTGTTGGTCCACTAAAAAAATAATTAGTGGAATCGCTGGGTTCTAGTTGTGCCTCATTCACTTATATTGGTTACAAGTAAACTGTTTTCCAAATTATTTGCACCAGTTTGCAGTCTCACTGGAGTAAATGAGAGTTCTACTTGCTCCGCATCCGTGCCAACATGTTTTTGGAGAGGGTAAGGTGGAGTCAAGTTTATTGAGATATAATTTATATACAGTAAAAGTTGCTTTTGCTGTGTCTAGTTTCATTTTAGCAATTATGTGCAGTTATGCCAAAACCACCGTCATTAAGATATTGAGCATTTCCATCAAGGTCGAGACTTTGTAGTTGGACCCCCAACAACTGGCCCTCCACTATAGTTCTGTGAGGCAGACCTCCACCACTTTGCATCCATAATCCGTTCATGAAAATCAGACATTCTGCCGAAAGTGCTCATCTGGAGCCTATTTACCATTATTTTAAATTAAAAAAATTATAATGTGATAATGACCCAACATATTCAGCCAGTTAAAAAAAATTTTTTTTTTTCATGTTTGTTTATTTTTGAGAGAGAGACAGAGCACGAGCAGGGGAGGAGCAGAGAGAGAAGGAGAGAGAATTCCAAGCAGGCTCCACTGTGTCAGCATGGAGCGCAGAGGGGCTCAATCCCACGAACTGTGAGATCATGACCTGAGCCAAAATCGAGAGCTGGATGCTCAACCGACTGAGCCACCCAGGCACCCCTACTCAGCCATTTTTTTAAGGCACACCGAATGCCCGTGTTTAAGAAAGAAACTAGTGGGTTTTTTTTTTTTAAATATAAAATGCTTAAAACATGGCTTCCTGATCAAGTAATGATCGCAAGTGAACAGGTGTTTTGTGAATAGTAACATCTCTTCCATTCTAGTCATTTTGCTCCCTTTGCCAGAATTTTAACGCATTTTCAACTTTTGCCTCTCTGTGTAACACTTTAGCAAAACCAAGGGCTCAGTGTGGAAGGGCTTATGGGAAACCACTTTAGTTTGTGTGCCCGGTGGGAGAGAATGGCTCTCACCGAGCAGGACGCAGTGATGCTCTCTTAGCATCGATAACACCTGAGGCATACATCTAATTTTTTACACTCAGTTCAGCTTTAAAAAGTCAACAATTTTGTCCTACCAGTTATATTGGTAATGAAATCTGTCCCCTCCCTCACATTTTTATTGTTAACAGATAAATAATCTTGAGTCCATACTTTTAAAAGATTGAATCATCAACACCAGATTTGTTCTTTTAGTTTATTTCCGTGCTTACTAGTTTTAGTTAGATACATCTTATTTTAAGAGTTTCTTTGGAAGACCTGAGTGAGGGATACAATTAAAAAACTTGGGAGACCATCCTTAATTTGCTTTTTTAGAACAGAAGGAAACATACTGTAACTTTCCCTTATTTTTCTGGTGGAGAGAGATTTTGTTTGCCAACAGGAAAATGCAATTCCACTAAGATTCTTGGGTCACAGATCAGAGACTTGGATCAGCAAAAAGCAATGAACTTTTGGAAGAATTCTGGTCCAACATCATGGGCCAGTTTAAACTACAATGTAGGCAGTGGCAGGCAGCCTCCCTTCTCCCTATAAGGAAAGGCCGCCCTGCAGTGATATTTGCCAGGGCAGGGAGGAGGGATGTGTGTGGTGAGGGCAGGCGGGGCTGCACTAGCTTCTTAATAAAAACTTAGTGTGTCTGACGTTGCACGCAGCTTCTCAGCCCCCTTTGGGAAAACCCGAAAGGGGCAAAAAAATGAGAGTGGAGTTGTGCCGTGAGACGTTTGTGAAATTTGTTCCAGGGGCGGTCAGCTCTTACTTCTTCTAGTCACAAAGATGTGCAGCTGTGAAGAGAATCTGCAAAACAAACAAACAGAAAAACAAAACAAAAAACCCCACTTATCTTTTACCTTGGAGAGCACTCGGTGATTATTTTTCTTGCAGATTGAACTTCCTGATTGTGTTTTTCTTTGCTTGCGATCCTGGAACACACAGCGGTGGAGGCAGGGGTACACGGTCCCGGGGCATATACTCTGAGTGGAAGGAAGTGACTGGAAGCTTTTTATAATGTTAAGATAAACAACAAATCAGTCCCAAAGCAAATAATATTTGGCTGCTGGTTGCGCTTTCTTAAACGATTCTGAATCTCTTATGAAATGTTTCACATTCCGCAACTGTTCACATGAACATTGCTTTGAATCAGTTTAAGTTTGTGATGTGTAATGATGAATTATTAGTTGATAATTTTTATTCAAATATCTAAGTTTTCCTAATGCAAAGCAGGGAGCACAGTGCTAAACAGAAATTTTACGGTCTTTGTCAATCATCTTAAGATCTTTCCTACGTTAAAAAAAACATCCTTTGGATAATTTCTCTTCCTGGGCCTCAAGTTTGCTTGTGCCTGCACTGGGGGTTCGTACTGGGCGTTCTGTGCATGCTGAGCGTCCCTGCATGTTCCTTCGGGGACCTCCAAAACGTGGGCAGGAATACCCCCACTGGAATAGAAAAGCCATTCCAGTGAATCATAGAAAATGTTTGAGATTTGCAGGACCACAATTATGTAAGAAGTGATATACTGATAGGGATCCATGCGGTAGTTTTATATCGTGTGTTTACTCAAAAATGTAACATATTAGAAATGAACAGATGGTCACACTGAACTGTTGACGGTGTATAAAAAGGAAGTGAAAAGTATCTACCTGTGTTAGTTCTGGGAAAGTGACATTTCCCAGTTTTGTTTATTTGCCTTCCATTTAAAATTTCTTTACCAAAGCATTTAATTTCTTTAACAGAGGTGTTCGTTAAAAATGTCATCTGCTCGTTATAACAGGTAATCAAAATAAAAACCTAGATGAGTACAAAGACTAAAATATCACGACCATTACCCCCATCCTAGATGTGATCAGTGTTAACGTGTTGGCGTTTATCCCTCTAAAACTGTCAGGAGGTGCTTTTTAAAAATAAAGATCATCAGGCTGTATCCCCTAGCCCAGGTGCATATTGCCTCATATCTTGTGGGGTTGGTGACCGGGAATTTTCTCCCTTCCTTCACTTCTTTCATAATGTTTTTAATTGAAAGTTATGCTTGAATATTGATATGTCCACGTCGTACAAGAGTCGGGAATAAACTGAACGAAATAAGAAACTCCTTCAGGCCACCTTCACTCCTACGCTCCTCTATGATCAGAGATAACTTCTGTCAAAAGGGCACCCTGCCAGGCACCTGTAGGTGCTTTTACATGCAGAAAGATGTACATTTATAATTTTTTAAACACAAGTGGGGCATGTTGTGTATATATATTATGTTTTGTGATTTGCATTTCCACTTAATGATGTATTGATAAGGTTTTTCTATATTCTATATAATCGTATGCCTATGAGGTCTCTGGTGGTCTGTTTTGTTTGCTTTTAAAAAAAATTTTTTTTTAATCTTTATTTTTGAGAGAGAGAGAGCACGAGCAGGGGAGGAACAGAGCGAGAAGGAGACACAAAGTCTGAAGCAGGCTCCAGGCTCTGAGCCATCAGCACATTTATTTATTTATTTCTCAAGGTATTTAACATGCAGTGTAGTTTTGGCTTCAGGAGTAAAACCCAGTGATTCATCACTTACATGTAACACCCAGTGCTCATCCCAACAAGTGCCCTCCTCAATGCCCATCACCCGTTTACCCCACTCCCCACCCTCATCAACCCTCAGTTCTTTGTGTTTAAGAGTCTCTTATGGTTTGCCTCCCTTTCTGTTTTTATCTTAATTTTCCTTCCCTTCCCCCACGATCATCTGTTAAGTTTCTCAAATTCCACATATGAGTAAAATCATACGATAGGTCTTTTTCTGACTGACTTCTTTCGCTTAATATAATACCCTCCAGTTCCATCCATGTTGTTGCAAATAGCGAGATTTCATTCTTTTTCATCACCAAGTAGTATTCCAGTGTGTGTGTGTGTGTGTGTGTGTGTGTGTGTGTACGTACGTGTACACACACACATATACTACATCTTCTTAATCCGTTCATAAGTTGATGGACATTTGGGCTCGTTCTGTGATTTGGGTATTGTTAATAGCACTGCTATAAATATTGGGGTGCACGTGCCCCTTCGAATCAGCATTTTTGTAAGTGCAGAGCCTGACACACGGGGCTCTACCTCACGTACTGTAAGATCATGACCTGAGCCAAAATCAAGAGTTGGATGCTTAACCTACTGAGCCACCCAGGCGCTGCTGTTCTTTGTATCTTTTTGAATTTTGTTTCTTGCATAATAGAAAGGCTTTCTGAACTCAAGGTTCAGACAGGTACTTTTATAATTAAATACTGGGAAAATGATTAAATTCTGTTGTCCCAAAGACATTTCTAGAATTTTGTCTTTACTCATTTGGAATACTACCTGTATCATAAGGTTAATTCTCAAAGATATGTGGTTCTGTTGCTGAACTTGAACTCATTTCTGGCCCATCCAGCTAATTTGTCTACTGCCAGTATCACACTTTTAAATGACCTTAGCTTTATAAAAATTTTGCTGTTTAACCAGGAACATTCCTCCTCAGCAATATTTCTTTTGCACTGTATTACAAAATATTACACAAATTCCTCTTGATATTTTGATAGTGATTATCCTGAAGTTTAGATTAATTTACGGGTAGTTTTGCAGTATTGCCTTTTAATCTAGAAATCTACTGTACCTCTGTATTAATTTAGATCTTATACAGCCTTCAGTCTCAAGGTCTGTGGTTATCTGCCCGAAGGCATTACACATTTCTGTTGATTCTTTTTAAAAAAATTTTTAAATGTTTATTTATTTTTGAGAGAGCACGAGCAGGGGAGGGGCAGAGAGAGAGAGAGGGAGACACAGAATCTGAAGCAGGCCTCAGGCTCTGAGCCATCAGTACAGAGACTGATGCAGGGCTCTAACTTTTGAACCGGCAGATCATGACTGGAGTTAGAGTTGGACACTTCAACTGAGCCACCCAGGTGCCCCTCTTTTGTGTTGATGTTTGAAGATTTTATTGATTCTTGAAGACTGTTTGTTGCTGTGGTGATTGGACTTTGTAATTGTTTGTTGCTCACGTATAGGCAGGTTTTTGATTTTTTATATGTCACTCTTTTAGTTCTAGAACTGTACCAAAATCTGTTCATTCTGATAGTGTGTCAGTTGATTCTCTTGACGTTCTACAGCAGCTGTGTCTGATACAAATGTGAGCCATAGATGCAAACCACATATGTGATTTAAAAATTTCTGGTAGTCATATTGAAAAAGTAAAAACAAACAGGCGAAGCTTATCTTAACAATACACTTTAATATGTCCAAAATATTATAATTTCAACATGTAATCAATATTTAAAAATTGGCAAAAAAATTTTACTTTTGTATTAAGTCTTCAGAATTGAGCATTTTATACTTACAGCATGATGCGTTTGGGACGAACCACATTTCAAGTGCCCGGTACCCACAGTGGTTGGTGGCTACTCCATTGGACAGTGCACAGTCAGGTTGCTTGCAAATAATTTTGTGTGTGCGTTTACGAGTCTGTCATGGTTTGCCTCCCTTTCTGTTTCTTTCTTATTTTTCCCTCCCTTCCCCCACGATCATCTGTTAAGTTTCTCAAATTCCACATATGAGTAAAATCATATGATAGGTCTTTTTCTGACTTATTTCGCCCCGCCCCCCGCCCCCCGCCTTGCCTTAACACTTTTGCTCGGAGCACCTGTAGTTCATTGGTGATGTTGGTGATATCCATAGGGGTGTTCTCCTAATGTTTGACCACCGTGGATTTCTGATTAGATGGACGTTAGAATCCAAAGAGGTTACTTTTCTTTTCTAGCTTGTAAGAATTCTTCAAATTAAAAAAAATTTTTTTTTTAACTTTTATTCATTTTTGAGAGACAGAGCGTGAGTGGGGGAGGGGGACAGAGAGAGCGAGAGAGAGAGAATCTGAAGCAAGCCCCAGGTTCTGAGCTGCCAGCACAGAGCCCAATGCAGGGCTCGAACTCGCTAACTGTGAGATCATGACCTGAGCCCAAGTTGGATGCGGAACTGACTGAGCCACCCAGGCGCCCCAAATTTGTAAGAATTCTTAATGGGTTTTACATTTAATTTTAAAAATTGGCGAGATTATCTTTTCCTCCGTCTTTTTACAGTGAGTAACAAGCATACTTCATTTTATTGTGCTGTGTTTTACTGTGCTTTGCAGATACAGCAGTTTTTATTGTTTGTTTGTTTTAGGGTTTGTGGCAACCTTGCATTGAGCAAGTCTTTCAGCACCATTTTTGCAGCCACGTTTGCTCACTTTGTGTCTCTGTGTCACCTTTTGATAATTCTCACAAGTCTTCAAACTTTTTCATTAATGTATTTGTCATGGTGATAATGCGATCAGAGATTACAGCTAGCAGAAAGCTCAGATGATGGTTAGCATTTTTTAGTAATAAAGTATTTTTTAATTAAGGTATATATGTTGGTTTTCTTAGACATAATGGTATTGCACACTTCATCCACTACAGTATAGTGTAAACATAACTCTTTTTTTTAAAATTTTTTTTAACGTTTATTTATTTTTGAGACAGAGAGAGACAGAGCATGAACAGGGGAGGGACAGAGAGAGAGGGAGACACAGAATCCGAAACAGGCTCCAGGCTCTGAGCTGTCAGCACAGAGCCCGACGCGGGGCTCGAACTCACAGACCGTGAGATCATGACCTGAGCCGAAGTCGGACGCTTAACTGACTGAGCCACCCAGGCGCCCCTGTAAACATAACTCTTCTATGCCGTGGAAAACCAAAAACTTCATTTGATTCACTTCACCACAATACTAGTCGGAACCAAACCTGCAGTATCTCTGAAGTGTGCCTGCCTACAAATTAACAGACTTCTAAAATGATGAACAATTCTTGCATTTCAGAGACAAAACTTTCATGATCATGCTGCATTTGTTCTTTTAACGAATTTTTGTGTAAGATTTCATCTGCTTTTGTTTGATTGAGTCTGTCTGTAAACCTCTCTTTTCATTTCTCCCTCTTGTTTTAAACACTGTCATTGTCCAGTTTCTGTAGCAGGGAGATTTTTCTGGTCTTGTCACATGAGTTGTGTACATATGACTCTTATTGTGTACTTCGGAGCTGCTTATGTAACATGGGAATTGTCTGTGCTGGGAGGGCTTGGTGGACTTATTTGTGACGTTAGGACTGGATTTGGTTTTTAGGGCTAGCTCTTGGACTCCGTTTTCTGCTCTTCTAAGATTGTTTGTTCATTCAGGCTTTTGTCTTTGGCCAATTTTGGTATTTTGTATCTTCCTAGGTATTTTAGCATTTTGCTTAGGTTTTCAAATCTGTTGGTATAAAGTTGCACCTGAAGTTTTCTTATAATTTTGTAGATGTTTTGATATGTAAAGAAAATCTCGAAAGACCTAAGAAGTTCAGCACTGGTTATCTCTGGGAAGTAAAAGTAGGTTATAGGAGCGGGGAATGATGGTCTTAAAGAATTTTATATCATTGGGCAATATGAGACTTTTCACGTACCACATTTGTTTTACTTTAATAACTGAAAAGAGTGTTTCTTCAAAGTTTGAAATATGAAAAAGTGTACAATATCATACAGAAGTACGCATTTCCATCTCACTAGTCCCAGCACTTCTTAACTATGTGTTTTTTTTCTCAAGCTGGCCTCTGGACGGTCTTCACACTGGGCGGTGTGGGCAGCAAAGCAGCTGCCACTCCAGAACTTTCTTCTCCTCTGGCCAACCAGAGTCTCCTGCTTCTGCTGGTGCTGGCCAACCTGACCGACGCTGCAGATACACCAAACCCCTACAGACAGGCCATTATGTCCTTTAAGAATACGCAAGGTTTGTGGTACTTTGTTCTCTGAGTATTCTTTCTAATGACAAATGAGGGTTTTGCTTACCCATGTTACATTTTATAGTTGTGGAGATGAATATTTGTATATTTTCATATTGGTTAAAGATGAGAAAGAGTTAGATTTTTCTGTCTGTATTCTTAGGAAGGTCAAATAAATCTTAGGTAGAAGCTGTAGTTCTTTAGAGCCACTTAAAACTATTTTTTTTTTTTTTTTTGGTCCAGAAATAACCAAGCCGAGCAATATGCTTCATTTAGATCCTCCTGTCCCACCTGTTAGGGATAGGAATTAACCTGGAAAACTCTGAGTGATAGATTGTTTGAAGGTTTTCATTTAAAGTCTGTATTCCAGTTAGAGTTTTATAAAACTAAAAATTAGAGCTTAATAAACTTCTTCTGGAAAGATGCAGACCCCTTTGTAGGGTTATGCGGTGTCTGTTACCATCTCTTAACTCTGCTGTGGTAGCACAAAAAGCAGGCATAGATAATAAGGAAGTGAGCATCGCTGGTTTCTATTAAAACTTTATTTCCAAAATAGGTGGTGAGCTTGCCTGTGGTCTGTAACTTGCCCCGTAGAGCATGGGTAGATAGTTCCGTGTTGAAAGAGTAATCTCCAATCAAAAGATTACACTCTGTAAGCCAGGTTAATACAGTAGCTAGATTTTCAAGATGTATTGGACATTAGTATAATTAACATGGGTAAGAAGTGAAATTATTGGATGGGAACATTTTTAAAGCTTCTGACATGCTTTGCCATGTTCCTTTCCAGAGTTCTAATACACATTTCTTCTTTTTCTCTTAAGTTTATTTATTTATTTTGAGAGAGAGAAAGAGAGTGGAGAGAGAGAATCCCAAGCAGGCTCCATGCTGACAGCACGAAGCCTGACACGGGGCTCGATCTCATGAACCTGTGAGATCATGACCTGAGCCGAAATCAAGAATCAGAGGCTTAACCAACTGAGCCATCCAGGCTCCTCTAATACACGTTTCTTAATAGACAGTATATGAGTGTGCCAGTTGGGTGTACCTTTGCCAACTCTGGTATTACTGTTTGTAGGGGGAAATAATGATAGGTAACCTCTAACAATTTGATAGATAAAATGTGAAAAGTCATGTATCTGATAGTACTTTTCTGTTCCCATTATTATTACATTGTGGCTTACTGGTTAAGAAAACAAGTTTTGCAAAGCAGATGAACATATTGGTTGGGGGGGGGGCGGGGGGAGAAAAAAGAGAGAGGGAAACAAATCATAAGAGATTCTTAAAGATAGAGAACAAACTGAGGGTTGATGGAGGAAGGTCGGTGGGGGGATAGGCCAGATGGGTCCCAGGCATTAAGGAGGGCATATGTAAATGATGAATCACAGAATTCTACTCCTGAAGCCACTATTGCTTAAATAAATAAAATAAATTTAAAAAATAATTAAACAAAAATCTGAAAAGAAAACAAAAGCAAGCAAGTTTTGGAGTCAAGCAGACAGAGTTTATGCCACACTGTGTCACTTCAGAGCTGTGAAGCTTCTCACAGTTTGCTTAACCTCAAGCCTCCCTGGCTTTGTCTTTAAAATGGGAATAATGTCCCCTAATATTTGTATAAGCACCAAGCAAGGTAAGGTTTTAAAATGATTAGCTCAGTTTTTGCAACATAGCCAGATACTCAGTTTATAGTATATATTGTCACTTTTTTTTTTTATTATTATTTTTTTTTAACGTTTATTTATTTTTGAGACAGAGAGAGACACAGCATGAACGGGGGAGGGGCAGAGAGAGAGGGAGACAGAATCGGAAGCAAGCTCCAGGCTCTGAGCCATCAGTGCAGAGCCCGACGCGGGGCTCGAACTCGCGGACCGCGAGATCGTGACCTGAGCTGAAGTCGGACGCTCAACCGACTGAGCCACCCAGGCGCCCCCATATTGTCACTTTTGATGCTGAGGCCAGATGTTGCTATTGAAGGTTGAACCTTTCTGGGGTAGCCATCTTTTTTGGTGGACAGTTGGGTGCAGGGATTCTGAGCAATGACTTTAGGGTTAAACTGCCTTGGGTTCATATCCCAGTTTTTATTCTTTTTCTTTTTTTTTTCTTTTTAATTTTTTTTACATTTATTTATTTTTCAGAAACAGAGTGAGACAAAGCGTGAGTGGGAGGGGGGGGGGAGAGAGAGAAGGAGACACAGAATCTGAAGCAGGCTCCAGGCTCCAAGCAAGCGGTCAGCACAAACTCCAACCCACAAACTGTGAGATCATGACCTGTGCCGAAGTCGGATGCTCAGCTGACTGAGCCACCGAGCCTCCCCTCTTTTTTAATGATTTAAGTTTATTTATTTGTTCTGAGAGAGAGAAAGAGAGAGGGGGAAATAGAGAATCCCAAGCAGGCTCTATGCCACCCGCGTAGAGCCCGACATGGGGCTCATACCCACGAACCACGAGATCATGACCTGAGCTGAAATCAAGAGTCAGAAGCTTAACCGACTGAGCCACCCAAGTGCCCCCAGTTTTTATTCTTTGAATACCAGTGTCTTTAATCTGTAAAGCAGGGGTTATAATTTCTACCTCACAGAGTTTTTATAAAAATTAAGTATTTATCATAGTACAGGGTCATTCTATTATTGCTGTAATTATAAGAAGCAGGATAATGCAGTGGTGACAACAGAGGGTGATCCGTGTTTTACTTGGGGCTGCTCTAGGAAAAGTTCATCTCCCCAGGCCTCTATTACATCCTTTGTGAAGTTGGTCAGAATAATGACATGATCCTTGTATGCATTAAATAAGGGATAATACATGTAAATCTGTAAATAATAGCTAGGTCATAGCACTTATTAGCTAGTAATATATAAATGTTATGGATACACACACATCACACATACTCCATTTGCAGTCAGGTGTAAATCAGCCTGGCAAACATGTTACTTTGCTTCATTGTAGAGAGTCATAGTGTGTCTAGAATCTTCCTCCATTGAGTGTTCTGTAGATGCTGTAGTCATTTGCATACTCATAGATGATATGCAACGCTTCCTTTTGCCATCCTTTGCAAAAACAAGTCACACAAAACAGTGATTTTCATAGCTGACCAAAATACAGTGTTAGGATTGGAAAACTAACCCATATGCTAAATGTGGGAGGAAAAGTGAGGGCACTTTGTAATAAAGTTACAGACACTTTTTAGATAATTCTCACAACGTACAGGTTAGAAAGGAGGCTCCGGGGCGCCTGGGTGGCGCAGTCGGTTAAGCGTCCGACTTCAGCTCAGGTCACGATCTCACGGTCCGTGAGTTCGAGCCCCGCGTCGGGCTCTGGGCTGATGGCTCAGAGCCTGGAGCCTGCTTCCGACTCTGTGTCTCCCTCTCTCTCTGCCCCTCCCCCGTTCATGCTCTGTCTCTCTCTGTCTCAAAAATAAATAAACGTTAAAAAAAAAAAAAAAAAAAAAAAAAGAAAGGAGGCTCCAAGAGGTACGGGACTGTGCTATCAAAGTTGTGTTGGTACACCTTTCTTTTCCGTAAGAGTGAAGCTTGTGGAGATTCTAACGCAGGAATTTAAAAATTTTTACTTTTATTTATTTTTTGTGTCTTTAAAAAACATCTTGGTTCTTTCCAAGATATTATTAAAATAATCACCTTGTTGTGCTGTCATGTTCCAGTGTTCTTATCTGATAGGATCATACTTTTCTCTAAGTCAGTTGACCCGTCTCTACCTCCTTTTTGACTTGCTAACTTTGCTGGCTTCGGTGTTTAAGCAAGAGTCCAGCGCATGTAGGAAGGGGGCTCTGCTCTCTCAGTTTACAGAATCAGGAATTTTCCCACATGGGCTGGGATTTATGGCTTTCATCATGCTAGTGATTCTAAAAAAAGATCTACAGGGGCGCCTGGGTGGCTCAGTCAGTTAAGCGTCCAACTCTTGGTTTCAGCCCAGGTCATGATCTCACGGTTCATGGGTTTCGAGTCCCACGTAGGGCTTTGTGGTGAGAGTGTGGAGCCTGCTTGGGATTTGCTCTCCTCTCTCTGCCCCTCATCTGCTCACGTGTGTGCACTCACACGCTCTCTCGCTCTCTCTTTCTCAAAATAAATAAATAAACTTGAAAAAAAGGATTTACAAAATCACGTACATGTTCTGATAGTTGTCTGAGGTTCAGTATATTCTAAGAAGCTAGTGCTGAACTTGCTGATAGTACTTTAAAACTGGCTAGGGGAACCTGGCTGGTGGAGCCCACAGCTCTTGATCTTGGGTCCTGTGTTCAAGCCCCATGTTGGGCGTACTATTTGCTTAATAAATAAATTTAAAAAAAACAATTAAAAAATAAAAGTAATTAAATTATGTGTTGCTATCCTAGCTGTTTTTTTCATAAATGGATTAGTGACATTGGTGAGTACTTGAGCCGTAGTTATTCATTGGAAAAAGATTAGCTTGAAGTCCTTTTTTCTTTTTAGCCCTTACAAGAGGATTTTCTGTTTTATATAGAAACTTTTATATTCTTTGTCTTGGTATTCTTTATTTAGGACTGGTGGTCATTTAATTTTGGTAACAGAACATTTCAGATGTCATGGTTAAATTGTATTTATTAAAGGGCCTTTGGGCTGGGCCCGTAGCTCTGTTTATTTAAGCTTATGTTCTTATAGCCAGTTTAATTTAGCTATATTAATACAAAAATAGTAAATGAAGTCAAAGTATGTGACTTAGTTGTTTTTTTTTTATATTTGGCTTGTTAAAATATAAACTGTCACTCTGTTAAGTGGTATTTGCACATGTATTTATAATCATTCGAAGGCTGTGGTTTGGATAGTACAGAGAAATAAACTGTCCCAGTTTTTCCCCACCCTGGTGAGAACATTTCAGTCCTATTCTCTTAGCAAATTTCAATTACGCAGTGATGTTACCAACCATAGTCACCATGCTTTAATTAGTTCTTTAAATACAATTTAAAATAGAAATAGAAATTTTGAACCTGAAATGTGGCAACATACAAAATTAATGGGAATCAAATTGTGTACATTGACCGTGCTTTTATTAGTTATATAAGGCATGGTCCAGAAAATACCAGCGTAATATTCCAATAATTTTGTGATTTCTATATTCCAGATAGCAGTCCTTTCCCCTCGTCAATTCCACACGCTTTCCAGATTAACTTCAACAGTTTGTACACAGCTCTGTGTGAACAGCAGACGTCCGACCAAGCAACTCTCCTCTTGTACACATTGCTGCATCAGAATAGTAACGTTAGAACATACATGTTGGCTCGCACAGACATGGAAAATCTTGTAAGTATCACGCTACCCTCGTCATCCTTTTTGTATTGTATAATCTTTTGAAGAGCAGATTCTTTTCCCAGGAGGGTAGATACGTTTGCCTCATTGCAAAGCTGAGGGTTGACAGGTTGACGGGGAGCTGCCAGCAGACACAGGCGGGGGTAGGAGTTTTACGGTGTAGGAGACAGTGCACGTGGCAGTGTGCTCACAGCGCCCGAGGACCCCACAGCGCAACCAGCTTCTCTGAACTTCAGGCCTTCACAGCTGCCCGTTGCCCAGGATCCAGCCCCATCAAGTCTTCCAAGAAGCACCGCCTCCCATTCTCAAGACATTTGTACCCTGGTGGTTCTTTCCAATGCTAAGTGTCCACCTACCGAGGTCATGTAGCTAGTCCTGTTTGCAGCAAGTTCCTGGTGGACATGGCTAGGATCCGGATTGGTTTCCCACGTGTCCTGACCCTTCATGAGGCTTAGACTTGAGGTCTGCCTGAACTCAATTCCTAGAGGGATAGAGTTTAAAGTACCTGTGCCAGAGAGCACTGAAATGTGGCTGCAGAACTCCTGTAGTGAATCAGTGATTTCTGTTTGTAACTAACGTGTAAACAAAAATGCTTCCATGACTGGACAAGTAAACCTTATCTCACCAAGGTGTTAATATTATATTTGAAATGCATACTATAGAGATACCTGTGGGCTATTTATTCATTAATAAAGTTGTGAACATTCCTGCAAGAGCCAGCAGCTTGCTGGTGGCAACAGGAACGTTCCCCCTGTACCAGTTTTTACAAGTTGGTAACAGGAGTCACCAGGGATTTGGTGGCCATTTTTTCAGAGTTAACGTGAAAATACTGCAGAACATGGAATATTAGAATTCATTTGAAGAGTATGTTCTGTGTCAAAGTGACGGTAAAGACCAAACACATGATGAACAGACCTGTCTGCACACCCACCGTATGTGGAAAACATTGGTTATTTTACATAGTAAAATTGGATGTAACAGTGTTCTGCTCATGGGAGTAAAAACTTGGAGCGAAGGCCTGTTTACTGATGGGTGAGTGGGAATAAGCGGAGACAATTCTGAGCATGATGTATCCTAAGTGAAATGATGGCAACAAGCAGAAAGCCCATGACACCATCTGTTCTAGAAAGTTCATGGTAAGGATGTTAGTACATAAGAATACTCACCTGTATATGATGACATAACACCAGTAAAAACTTAAAAGGTTTTGTTTTGGGTTTTTTTGGAGTGGGGGTGGAGGGTTATATATTTACTTTTGTTTTTAATTTCTTGTATAGATTATTTTGATAATGTCTCAACTGATGTCCTTACCTGTCCTTTGCCTTTCGTCAATAATATTTATTGAGGCTATGATTAGAAAATGTGTTATTGGTAGGAAATTTACTGTGCTGATTTGATTTTGTTGTTAACCGTTCTTTTATTCTACAATCTTTCCTATGAAGAAGATAGTGTTTGACACATTAGTGTTTCTAAGAATACCTTACTGTGTATAAGCTCCTGCTAGGCTGGAGGCAGATCTCCCTGTACTCAGTGCCACATGTTGGCCCAGATGGTGTCTGCAGACCCAGTCTTTATGTGGTGGCAGGGTGAAGGTTTTCTCTCCTGCTATCTGAGCTGTATACACGGAGAAAGTACTTTCAGTCATAAGCTGGTTTGTGTGGTTTTCTTTTTCCTTTAAAGAAACCTATAGCTATGAAACAGTATATAATAAAAGCATAAAGGTTGAAAACATTGGTCTCCTAATAAAGTAGTTGGAATAGTAAATTAAAATTTTTTATTTGACAGGTTTTACCAATTCTTGAGATTCTGTATCATGTTGAAGAAAGAAATTCACACCATGTGTACATGGCCCTTATAATATTGCTGATCCTTACAGAAGATGATGGCTTTAATAGATCTATTCACGAAGTGGTAAGTTATTACTTAAGGGTGTCAGAGTTACAGAATAGGCATGTCCCTCCACATGATTTCCTGCGGCTTTAGCATTTCTTCCTTCTTTTCCTTCTGGTAGATGTTTCCACAAGAACCTCAGAAATCGTCTTTTTTCAGATTTATGAAGTGCTTTTTTTATGAATGACTATTAGCCTGTTAAAAATTCTCAAAATTGGGGCATGTGGGTGGCTCAGTTGGGCATCTGACTTTGGCTCAGGCCATGATCTTGTGGTTTGTGGGGTCCAGCCCCACACTGGGCTCCGTGCTGACAGCTCAGAGCCTGGAGCCTGCTTTGGATTCCGTGTCTCTCCCTCTCTCTGTCCCCCCACCCCCAGCTTGCAATCTGTCTTTCTCTCTCTCAAAAAAAAATAAATAAACATTAAAAACAAAAATTAAGGGGCTCCTGGGTAGCTCAGTAGGTTAAGCGTCCGACTTCAGCTCAGGTCATTATCTCAAAATTTGTGGGTTCAAGCCCCATGGCAGGCTCTTTGTTGACAGCTCAGAGCTTGGAACCTGTTTCAGATTCTGTGTCTCCTTCTCTCGCTGCCCCTCCCCCACTTGTGCTTTGTGTCTGTCTCTATGTGTGTGTGTCTCTTTCTTTCAAAAATAAATATTTAAAAAATTTATTTTAATTCTCAAAATGGTTTCTTGGGACGCCTGTGTGGCTCAGTTGGTTAAGTGTCCGACTCTCGATTTCAGCTCAGGTCATGATTTCACGATCCATGGTATTGAGCCCTGCATCAGGCTCTGCACTGACAGTGTGTAGCCTGCTTGGGATCCTCTCTCTCCCTTTTTCTCTCTGCCCCTCCTCTGGTCGTGTTCTCTCTCCCTCAAAATAAACATTTGAGGGAGAAAAAATTCTCAAAACAGTTTCTTTAGTAATTGAAGTCAATGTTTTTGCTGTCACTGAGTTCGTTTTTCCTCTTGTTTCATTTCCCGTTTTTAGTTGTGACAGAAATTGTCAAACAGGTCAGCCCCTTGTATACACAGTAAGTGAAAGAATAGGGATCAGTCAGAGAAAGACAAATATCATATGACTTCACTCATATGAGGACTTTAAGAGACAAAACAAATGAACATAAGGGAAGGGAAACAAAAATAATATAAAAACAGGGAGGGGAACAAAACACAAGAGACTCTTAAATATGGAGAACAAACAGGGTTACCGGAGTTGTGGGAGGGGGGATGGGGTAAGTGGCACTAAGGAATCTCCTCCTGAAATCCTTGTTGCACTATATGCTAACTAATTTGGATGTAAATTAAAAAAAAGAAAAAGAAAAAAAGAATAAGGAACAAAAAGAAGACTGAGAAATTGTTTCATATTAAAAAAAAATTTTTTTAATGTTCGTTTATTCTTGAGGGAGAGAGAGACAGTGTGAGTGGGGGGAAGGACAGAGAGATAGAGGGAGACACAGAATCCGAAGCAGGCTCCAGGCTCTGAGCTGTGAGCACAGAGCCCGACGTGGGGCTCGAACCCACGAACCACGAGATCATGACCTGAGCCAAAGTCCGAGGCTTAACCCACTGAGCCATCCAGGTGCCCTGTTTGTTTTTTTAAAGATTGTGTTTTTAAATAATCTCTGCACCCAACATGGGGCTCGAACTCCCAACCCTGAGATCGGGAGTCACATGCTCCACCGACTGAGCCACGCAGGTGCCCCAATGATACTTCCTTTGAAAAAATTGGGTTTGGGGGGGCACCTGGGTGGCTCAGTCTGTTAAACGTCCAACTTTGTCTCAGATCATGATCTCACGGTTTGTGGGTTTGAGCCCCGCGTTGAGCTCTGCACTGATAGCACAGAGTCTGCTTCAGATCCTCTGTCTTCTTCTCTCTCTGCCCTTGCATGCTTGCTCTCTCTCTCTCTCTCTCTCTCCCCCCCCCTCCCTCTCACAAATAAACATTTAAAAAAATAAAATTTTTTTTTGTCTTATTACTGAGTTGTAAATTTTCTTTATATATTCTGAATCACATGGATTTTTTTCTAGTCTGTTAATGTAGTTTATTATACTGATTAAGTTTTGAATATTAAATCAATCTTACATTCCTTGGATAAACTTGGCCATAATATATTCTCTGTTTTTATATATAGTGTATTTGGTTAAAATTTGAGCTCTGATTATTTGTGTCTTTCAAGGAATTTATACATTTCTTCTAAGGGATTGATTTTATTCCTGTAAAGTTGTTCATAATTTTTTTTTTACTTATTATTGCTTTTTTCTTATTACTGTTTTTTCCACTTACCTTTTAAAAGAATTTTTTTTTAATGTTTATTTATTTTTGAGGGAGAGAGAGAGACAGAATGCGAGCGGGTTGGGGCAGAGAGAGAGGGAGGCACAGAATCCGAAGCAGGCTCCAGGCTCTGAGCTGTCAGCACGGAGCCGGACGTGGGACTCGAATGCACGAACCATGAGATCATGACACAAGCTGAGATCAAGAGTTGGGCCTTAACTGACTGAGCCACCCAGGTGCCCCCAGACAATCTTTTTATTTAAAAAAAATTCTTTTTTAATGTTTATTTTTGAGAGAGACACAGAGTGTGAGTGGGGGAGGGGCAGAGAGAACGGGACATACAGAATCCGAGGCAGTCTCCAGGCTCCGAGCTGTCAGCACAGAGCCCGACGCAGGGCTCGAACTCACAGACCGTGAGATCATGACCTGAGCCGAAGTCGGACGCTCAACCGACTGAGCCACCGAAGCGACCCGTCCACTTACCTTTTTATATCTGTACTAGCTGTAGCTTGCTAGCCACGAACTTGCTTTTTGTTTTTAAGATTTTTTAGATAGAAGCTTAGATCTTTGATTTTAAATCTTTCTACTTTTTTTCCTATAAGCAAAATATATGAAAACTCATAAAATTGATAACCCCCTAGAAAGATGATCAAGAAGAGAAAAAGTTACAAATATATATTACTGGGAGTGTATAGGAGATTAGGACACATACCCCAGAGATATTTAAAAAATGTTCAGAGGGCACTATGAGTATTTTATGCTGCAAACTTTAAGCATTAAATGAAATGGACAGATTTCCTCCACTCCCAGAAAAAAAGTAACCAAAGCTCACAAAAGAAACAAAATACAAATAGTCCTGTTTCTATCAAGGGAACTGACTTTGTAATGTAAAATCCTAAACAGAAAATTATCAGCCCAACTGATCTTTACCTCTGAATTCTTCTGAAAATTGGAGGAAGAGGTAACACCAGTCTTCTAAACCTCATCTAAAGACTAGAAAAAAGGGAAATCTTTCCAGCTCATTTTATGAGTACAGCATAATCCGGATACCAAATTTATCAAAATTTGATAAAGGAAAATTACAGGTGGATTTTGAGTTGAGAGGCAAAAATTTATTAAGTGGCACAAATATAATCAGAAAGCTTGTAAGTCTAATATTGTAAAATGGAGTAAAGCAAGATAGTAAAAAGAACGTATGTCAATAACAGTATTCCAGGAATGCACGGGTGGTTTAGTATTAGAAAATCTCTTAATGTAATTTATTAGAAAAACCATAAATCATGTCAATAGATAACAGCAAAGGATTTGATAAAGTTCAGCACCTATTCATGGTAAACAAGGCAAAATTCTCACAAAATAGGGGTAGAAGAGAAATTCGTTGTCTTTTAGTAAAGTGCATCTACAAAAACCTACAGTTAAAGCATTACACTTGAGGGGTGCCTGAGTGGCTTTAGTCGGTTAAGCGTCTGGCTCTTGATCTCGGCTCAGGTCATGATCTCCCGGTTCCTGAGATTGAGACCCGAATCTGGCTCTGTGCTTTATAGCACAGAGCCTGCTTGGGATTCTCTCTCTCCCTCGCTCTCTGCCCCTCCCCTGCTCATGCATGCTCACTCTCTAAACGTTCAAAAAAAAAAAAAAAAAGCATTATAGTTGATTGGAGAATTTTAGAAATAATCTCTTGAAAGTCAGAACAAAGAGGATGCTCTGTGTTACCCCTCCTCTTCAGCATTGTATCAGAATTCTGAGCAGGTCATTTGAACTAGAACAAGGTGTAAATGGTTTAAAAATTGAAGAGAGGAAATCAAAATGTCCATGTTTACAGAACTTGTGATTGACTGCATATATAATTCAAGAAACTCTAAAATTAGAACTGTTAGGAAAGTTGAGTGAATTTTCCGGTTCTAAAGGTTGTATACAAAAACCAATACAGTTTGTACAGTAACAAAGTGCTTCAAAAATGTGACCTAGATGTTCTATCTACCTACCTACCTACCTACCTACCTATCTATCTAGAAATATGGAGTATGCGTGAGCAGGGGAGGAGCAGAGAGAGAAAGGGAGAGAGAGAATTCCAAGCAGGCTCCGCACTATCAGTGCAGAGCCCAATGCCAGGCTCGATCTCACGACTTGAGATCATGACCTGAGCTGAAATCAAGAGTCAGACAGTTAGCCAAAGGAGCCACCCAGGCGCTCCTAGAGATGCTATTTAAAATGGCAATAATCAGCAAAAGTACGTAAATGAAAGGTACTAAATGTGACATAATAAATGGAGAGAGGATACTATCTTGTGTTTATGGACAACTCTGTTCAGTGACTGAGTTGTTAATTTTGCTTTCGAATTAATCACTATGTTCAATGCAGTTCTTACCAGAATTGTAGCAGTTTTTTGGGGGAGACTTGGTAAAATGCAGTTTGAACAACATGGATTTGAACTATGTAGCTGCACTTGGACGTTTTCAATAAATACAGTAGTGCTTATCACTAAGTTTTTCAGGAGTCAAAATTTTGTTATAGATGGATTTTTGACCGTGGAAGGGGTCAACTTGTTCCACATTGTTCAAGGGTCAACTACGATCCCTGAAATTATATGGAGGAGTATTTTGCCCAGAGAGTTTTTGGAGAAAAGCAATGTGGACTTACCCTACCAGATAAAACTAGTTACAAAACATTAGTAATTAAGATGTGTTTCATTAATAGTGGAATAAAAAAAATAGAGAAATGCAAAAGAAAATAGAGAGTACAGAAATTACTCACACATGGAAACACAAAGTATGACAGAAATAGTAGGTAAATTGTGCTGAGACTGAGAGCTTGGCTTATCTAAGTAGAAAAAGTAAAATTATATGATCCTTGCCCCACATACAAAGACAAATTCCACTTGTGTCAACAAGACTTGGATGTGAAAAGCTGACCTTTAAAACCTCCAAAGAGAAATGAAAGCTAATATTTGTTACCAACTAGAGACAGGGATTTCTTACATTTTATGTCATACAATGTATAAACCATGAGTGCAAACATTAATAAATTTGACTACATTAAAATAAAAAATTTTCATGGTAAGATGAGAACAAGCCATAGACTACAAGATGGATTAGCATTTTTTAGGATTGGCATAATCAGAAAAACAAAGTATTCAGTAGAAAAATGGGCAAAGTAATAGAAAAACAGAATATAAAACCTGAACGACTAATAGGCATTTTAAAAAGATGTTCAACCTAGTGATTCATTAGGATCCTGCTGACTAAAATAACTGCAGTGTTTTGTCCTTGTCAGTTGGGCAGAAATTACAAGCCCTGTTAAGAACCGGAAAGGATATAGAGAAAGACGACTCTCCTAGTCCTCTTTGAGAGGACTGTATAAATGAGCAGACCGACTTTCGAGAGGAATCTGGCCTTTCACATTCCTCAAAAACTGCAGAAGTAAATAAATACTCTGCCTCCCAGCAATTCCGTTTTCTGGTTTGCGTCCTCAGAAAACCTTTTTCAGATTTTCACAAGCACGCACTTGAAAGAATGTTCATGGTAGCATCGTTTGTAGTGTTCAAAGATGGCAAACAGCTGATAACATCAATGAGATACTGTGCAGCAGCCAGAACAAATGAAATAGAGCCACATGTATTGATAATAGTAAATCTCAAAAATCTGCATGGTAATCAGGTATCCAGTTCAGGCTGCCAGAGGTTAGAGAATAGGATCAGGGAGGAGGAGTTCAGAAGCAAAGATATTAACATTTGATAAAATGGTGAAGATACAGTGGTGTTCTTCATAGCTGGCTATTTAACTTCTGTGAACTTTGAAACGTTGATGACAGAAATCTCTAACTGTACTCTCTGATACGGTAGCACTTGTAGTGTGGCTGGTGTGACCAAGGAATTGAATTTTTAGTTTTATTACAATATTTAAGTTTAACTTAAGGACCCACCTATGGCTAGTGCTACTGTGATGAACAGTACTGCTCTGTGCTTTTTAGTTAACAGGGACCCAAACCTGCATTTATTTTAAAAAAAGAGCTATTCAGTGACTTTGCAATTTTGCGTCCTAGCAAAATCTTGGCGATTTGTTTATGAAGTCAGGAAGTACTGAAAAATGGGTGGCTTAAAACAGGTGTTGGATAGATTATTTTTCTTTAAAAAATTTTCGTGATTCCTGACTTCGGATAATGAATGCTCAGGCAATAAAGGTAGAGTAAGGAATCTCTGGTTTCTGAGTTTCATAGAGTGAGATTTTGGATAGTTAAGGGTAAGGATCTATATCGTAACATTGTTTTTACTAGGGGAAAACCTGGAAATAGCCTAATTTCCATTAGTAGAAGAGTGGACCAAAAGAAATGTGGCCTATGAGTGCAGTACTCTTCAGTGCTTAGATGGAAGGAAGTAGAGGCGATATTCAGATACTTAACAAGTATGGTACCAAAACCAGCCAGTAAGAATGGGTGTCAACCATGGTCTTGTGTTGTATGCTGTATGTTAGTTGCTGAACCCTCAGGAGGTCCTGGGGGAGTGGCTTGGCGTAACAGCTCTTACTAACTGCCATAGAAGTATTCATTTTAAAAAGTGATCGGCACTGTGGGAATTTGGCATATGTGGTAAGTATTAATGTTCTTAGATGCATCAACATAGGGGGCTTCCAAGAACCTACTGAGTGAAAAAATAAGATGCAAATAAATACCTATGTGTGTTAGTGTCCTGGGCTGCAATCCTGCTGCAGTCTGGGTGGCTAAACACAACAGAAATTTATGGTCACGGTTCTGGTGATTAGAAGTTCAAAAGCAAGGTGTCAGCAGGGCCGTGTTTTCTCTGAAGGATCTAGGGGAGAGATCTTGCCTCTTCTTAGCTTCTGGTGGCCAGTCCACGCGTGTCCTTGGCATGCAGTTTCAGTGTGTCTGTTGTCTCGTGACCTTCCCTCCCGTGAATGTCTGTTTCTGTGTCTCTCCTTTTCTTATGGGGACACCGGCCATATTGAACTTAGGGTCTTTCCTAACCCAGTATAATCTCATTTTAGTTATATCTATAAAGACCCTGTTTTCAAATAAGGTCATATTCACAGGTTTGGGGTGACATGAATTTTGGAGAACGCTATTCAGTCTAAGACACAGTGATACTGTTTTTGTAAACTAGCAAATATACAAAGGAATCCTGGGTTTTAGGGGGAGTGTGTGCACACATAAAGCATTTGAAAGCGACTGGAAAGATACATACTAAACTCAAGATAGTAGTTGATTAGTGGTTGATAGTGGGGGAATAAAATGGGATTTATATATTTAAAAAATGAAATCTTAACAGTTAATGTCAATTGTGGGAGTATGGAGGTTAATTATTCTTGGTCTTTCTATACATATTTGATTTTTTTAAAGAGTTGATATTATATAATATGTTAATGTATACTACTCTAGCTTATAAACATTTTGAAGAGATATATTCAATAAAGCCAAATTTGTATAGGGGGGAAAAGCTCAGGAAAAGACCTAGGACAAGCAATTCTCTCAGGTACTTTTTGAGAAGGAAGACATTTTCAGATCCTTGAGGGGTTTCCTTCTGCATGTTATTTGAGTTAGTTTACCATGAAATGATAAATATATATATTGCACAATCAGGATAGCAGTCTATGATTATTAAACTGTCTGTATGAGTATTGAATACGAGAGATGGGGAATTGTTTTTGTAAGAACCAGTTAAAGAAGTCAACAACTACAGCTAGGTTACCAAGAAAATTTTCCGTATGTTACCCATTCTGCATTGATGTCCCATGGAAAGCTGTGTGAGCTTTGTAAGGAGTTATTTATAATTCTTCTTAAGCACTACCAGAATTTCTAAACAATGATCATTTTTCACAGGAAGAAAAGAAAGAAATTTACGTAAACACTAAATTGGATTTCTGATTTTTATAGTAACATTGTAAGTGTACTGTGTGGCTACTATTTAAATATTTGTAGAATGTTAAATGAAGAAGACTGCTTTTATTCCAAACACTCCTTCCATCCAGTTATATAACGCACACACACAGGCAGATGATAAGAACTAATGACCTCTGTTTCAAATAAGGATGCCTTAGGATAATTTATTTCTAAATCAAGGAGCCGAGAGAAGAGAAACTGAGCTGTACTCAAAAGTGTGACCTTTAAAAAGACAGAAGCTGCTGTCTCTAGTAAAGTTGCTTAATGAGTATCGTGTGTTATGTGTTAGTTCCCTTGCAGACTTAAGAGCACTGGTTCTAAAACTTTTTGGTCTTTACGCTTGAAAATAATTGAGGCCACCAAATAGCTTTTTTTCTGTGGGTTATAGTTTTGTACATCTATCTTATTAGAAATTAAAACTGAAATATTTTAAAAAATATTAGGTCATTTAGAAATACTGGTCATTATAATGAGCCCATTACATGTTAGCATCAATAATCCATTTTTATGAAAAATAACTGTTTTTCCCAAACAAAAATTTAGCAAGAAGAATGGCATTGTTTTATGTTTTTGCAAATCTTTTTAATGAATTGCCTTAACAGAAGACTGATAGATTCTCTCGTCTGCTTCTGTGTTAAACTTGTTTAACATGACTATCAGCCACGTTGTATAGTGTCTGGAAAACTCAACTACATACTCATGAGACAATGAGCGTGGAAACTAATGTCTTGGTGTTATCATGAAAATAGTTTTGACCTTGAGAATGCTCCAGAAATGTCTCCGGGACCCCTGGAGCATTCCGGGACCACGTTTTGAGAACTGCTCCATTAGAGAGTAAGTCAGAAGGACTGAGCACTTCACTGTTCCTTTATAAAGGTTCAACTGGTCTGTTTCTATCCCCCCTTTTTTCATTTCTAATAGTTTTTGGACTTTCTGAGGGGCAGATTCACCAGAGAAATACCTATTTTAATGATTTTTTTAATGTGTATTCATTTTTGAGAGAGAGAGAGAGACCGAGAGTGAGCAGGGGAGGGGTAGAGAGAGAGGGAGACCCAGAATCTGTAGCAGGCTCCAGGCTCCGAGCTATCAGCACAGAGCCGAAGCAGGGCTCGAACTCATTAACCATGGGATCATGACCTGAGCCAAAGTCGGATGCTTAATTCACTGAGCCACCCAGGCGCCCCTATTTTAATGATTCTTTAGAAGAACTGAAGTACAGCTGGATTATTTGGTCTCAATCACATTGTCCTGATTCCATGGATTATAATTGTGGTTTGTTATTGCTTGAGTTTTGTTTGGTAGTCGTTATTGTCCTTCTCTTGAAGTCACTTTGTGTTGTCACAGTGGAGAGGATGAGCAGCTAAGTAGTTACATGTGTGGTGGTTTGGGTTTTTCCCCAGAAATGATGCATGGGCGGCTCATGTTGATTCTTTGCATAATTATAAGTCTTTGTCTGTATACTTGTGTGGTGGTTTCTCTAGGTATAGAATTTTAGAATCATAATCCATTCCTCAAAAGTTTATGGACATCGTTCTGTTGTTACGCAGATGGGTGGTGTTGAAGATGAGAAATCTAATGTTAGTTTGCTTGTCTTTCTTTTGCTGATAACCTGTTTCTTCTGTCTGGGAGCCGATAGGATTTTATTACATACTGTAAATTCAGAAGTCTTCCCAGAATAAATTTTGCTTTCTTTCAGTATTTCTGCTCGGAATGTTGAAAGTTTTTTTTTTTTCTTTTTCCTCAGAAAAATTTTCTCCTGTCACTAATTATTCTGTTCTCCTTCTAGTCTTGTACCCTTTGGAACTTCTATTAAGTAGATATTAGGTCTCCAGTTTGCTCTCATACTTTATTTTTGTCTTTTTGCCTTTTATTGCTGTTGTCTCAGAGAACTTTTTCAATTTTTTTCTTTCAAATCACCAACCTGCTGCACTGCCCAGTTTTTGCCTCTCTCTCTGACGCCATGTCACCTATCTACGGTGGAACCGCGCCATCTTGAGCTGGAAAACAGTTCTTGCTTTCTGAGGTGTGGCGGTGAGCGCCACCGTTGCCTGCTCTGAGGAGCCGGAGCAGGACGCGGCACGTCTCTTCCGGAGCTGGGCTTATCTGCGTTTCTTGGCCTTTCCTGAACACAAGTCTGAAGCTTTTCTGTGGTGGTTGGGACAGCTCTACTTTTCAAGAGACTCCTCAGTTTTCTTCTTTTCGCTTTCAAACTGCTGAGCTCTGATTGGGTTTTCTCTCTCGACTTGGTGCCATCGTCTTCCAAACATACCTCCTTTTCGTCTATTAACGATATCGTCTGTTCTCCAGATCTATTTTCTTTCCTTTTCTGTTTAAGAAGGAAGAAGTAAACACCTCAGCATTGCTTCACTACCTTGAACTGAAAGTCTCACAGTTCACTTTTATATACTGTCTAACTCACGTTCAGAGCAAAGTCAGGGCTTATCAGAAATTGGAGACATGGATAATCCCTCTTTTCCGGAAGCAATCCTGTTCACTTAAACTTCTCTTCCCCACTACAGATATTAAAAAATATCACTTGGTATTCAGAACGGGTTTTAACTGAAATTTCACTGGGGAGTCTCCTGATACTGGTCGTAATAAGAACCATCCAGTACAACATGACAAGGACAAGAGTAAGTATTCCGTGGCTATTTTTTTTAATTGTTATGCATATAGTACAATTAGGCCTGTAGTTTAAAGCGATCTCAATATTTCGAGTACTAACATTTTCATGAAATATGGTCAGAAAATACAGATCTGCATATAGTCGCTGAATTACATGATCCTGAAATAACATGTATAGTGTCTGTGTTTTAATATTTAATAGATTGCACAGAGATATTTTACATGAAACAAAAGGAGCAGTGGGCATATTTCGATAAAAAATGTTTACCTTTGCTGAACCAGTAAAACCGATTTTCCCTTTAAAAGCAGCCACAACAGGGGCACCTGGGTGGCTCAGTCGGTTGAGCGTCCGACTCTTGGTGTTGGCTCAAGTCATGATTTCACGGTTTCGTGAGTTCGATCCCCATGTCGGGCCCTGCACTGGCAGCTCGGAGCTTGCTTGGGATTCTCTCTCCACCACCCCGCCTCCCGTCTCTGCCCCTCTCCCACTCAAACTGTCTCTGTCTCTCTCAAATAAATAAATGAAACTTAAAAAAATAAAAGCAACAACAGACTGTGTGAAGATACAAAGTGTGAGAGAATTATGAATTCAGATGGGAAAGAAAAGTAGAAAGAATACTTTCAAGAGTAAAAGGAAAACTTCAACTGGATTGTATTTGCAGCGCTGGGGAGCAAGTTTCAGTTCTGGTCTATAGAGAAGAAATATACAGAATTCATAGCTCAGAGAAATGGTCAGGTTTACTGCACTGTGTTCAGTTATTTCCCTCAATGAGGCTAATGTAGATGCTTGTCCATAATCTTTTATGTGAAACTCTAGGAGCCGGGTATGGTTAAGAATGGAGAATTTTTTGATTTTAGAAAGCTAATTACAGTACTTACATTACAGTGCTGCAGTGTATGGAACCATTAGGTTCCTGTAATTAAACATTAGTATTTCTGCAGCGGAATAATTCAGTATCTGCCAAGAGAGGGATAACGAAGACCATAAGTAGCATCGTAATCTTTTGTACCAGTATGAAAAAACTTTGAATTTTTTTTTTTAATGTTTACTTATTTTTGAGAAGAGAGAGACCGAGCATGAGCGGGGGAGGAGAGAGGAAAAGGGAGACACAGGATCTGAAACAGGCTCCAGGCTCCGAGCTGTCAGCCCAGAGCCCGACGCGGGGCTCGAACTCACGGACCGCGAGAACACGACCTGAGCCGAAGTCGGACGCTCAACCGACTGAGCCACCCGGGCGCCCCAAGGCTTTGAATTTTCAATGCTTTATTAAGGATTTTAGAATTAGAGAAAAGGGATCGTGGACCCGAACTTTCTAGAATCAGTGACAGTTGAGTCGACATTTCCTTCTGGTTGACCTTGCTTCAGGTGTAGAGACGGCTCCATGTCTGTTTTCACCTTGCTATTTTCTCGCAGGACAAGTACCTTCACACCAACTGTCTGGCCGCCTTGGCAAACATGTCGGCACAGTTTCGTTCCCTCCACCAGTACGCTGCCCAGAGGATCATCAGGTAAATATGAGCTTTACGAGAAATACTGAGGTGTGCCTTTTGGCTGACCCAGCGGAACGGGTACCATGGTGGTCCCTTTTTAATGTTATCCACGAGGGATATCAAACTTTCCTGCCTAGTATTTATCACCTTCTTGTTTCGTTGAAAATACCTCGTCCTGCGCTGTCTTCCTACCCAACTTTTTGGTCAGAGTTAATTGTATTTACTTTTCTGTCTTTTTATAAAATTTAGTTGTACGCTTTGCATGTCAGCTTTTTACAGAGGAGCAGGTATATTTCTTAGTAACGCAGACCACAACCATATTTGCTGAGCATTTTGCAGAGCATCGCATTACGCTTTTAAGGGAGGGTAGCTGTGTTTGTTTTACAGAATTCCTCCAGTAGCACTTTACTGTTGCATCACTTTCCTATTGACTGTTGTAACAGATGACCCCAAATTAATGTCTTAAAACAACACAGATTTATTAATCTGTAGGTTAAAAGCTCAACACAGGTCTCACTAGGCTGCAATCAAGATGCTACCGGGTGGCGTTCCTCTCCAGCAGCTCTAGAGGAGGAAGTCTGTTTCCTTGGCTCTTGCAGCTGCTAGAAGCTGCCAGCCTTCCTTGGCTCGTGGCCCCTTCCTCCACTGTCCGCGCCAGCTGCATTAGGTTGTTGAGTCGTTCTTGTATCTCATCCCTCTGACCTCCTCCCTTTTCCACTCGGAGGATTCTTGTGGTCGCCTTGGCCCTATCCGGGTAACCCAGGGTGACGTACCCGTCTCAAGGTCCGTGGCTGTATCACAACTGCAGAGTGCCCTTGGCACATTCACAGGTTGGGGGATCGGCAGGTGGACATTTTGGGAGTGACCATTATTCTGCCTGCCACAATGTCACCAGAAGGTCCTTTCTGTCCTCTCTCCACCCTTTGCCAAAGACATTGTCTTTAAGGGCAGGAAAGCTAATTAACAAATGATGAATGGATTTTAAATTTATTTATTTATTCTGAGAGAGATAGAGGGAGAACAGGAGGGGCAGAGAGAGAGAGAGGGAGAACAGGAGGGGCAGAGAGAGAGAGAGGGAAAGAGAGAATCCCAAGCAAGTCTTGCACTAATAGTGCAGGGCTCAAACTCATGAACCATGAGATCTTGACCAGAGCCAAAACCAAGAGTCAGATGCTTAACCGACTGAGCCACCCAGGTGCCCCTCATTTGCAGAGATTTTTAATATATGTGGGTACTTTTGGTCTTTGGGGTGGAATGCACAAGATTGTCCTCGAGGCTCTGAAGTAGAGCATTTGTTATGTAACTCAGTGAAGTCAGATCGTTTCCTCTAGACCTTGCCTTTGGAGCAGTGCAATTCTAATGATTAGTTCTTGTGTTCCAGGCATTGGTGGTAATCACAAGTCCGTATCACTTTTAAACTCTGATCTTACTTTCCATCCATTGGTTGGAGACGCTTACTGAGCTGGCCTCATTTTTAATAGTCACTCAGCATTATATATTTATCCTCAGAATTTAGCAAGGATATTTCCAGTGACTCACTGGTTAGTTGAGGTCCGGTCCTAATACATTATATTGGCTTATTTGGGGGTTTGTACTTAGGTGGTTGTCTGTTTGACTGACCTTGTACTAACACTAACTTGATGACTTAAAGCTCACATAGCTTCTCCTCATACCAGGTTCTTCCAGGTGTTCTGAAGATTCTTTAGCTTCTAAATAGTAATTTTTTGTTACTATGCTTTAGTTCAGCATGGCAGATTTAATGATGTCGTGCCGCTTTGAGGTCTGTTTGTGTGTGTGTGTGTGTGTGTGTGTGTGTGTGTGTGTGTATATGTAGCTTCATAGTGGCTTGATGAAGGTTTCAGTACAAGATTCATTTTCCTTAATGGATACACCAACATTTGACCCGTTCAAAATGAAATTGGCAAGTGAACTGGTTCACATTTCGAGTTCTGATAACAGGTGTCAAGTGAGATGAAATAAACAGTTTCTAAGTAGAAGAGTTGGAAAAGCAGATAAAGCACTGTGCCCAGTTTTCTATCTATGCTGAATAAAGCAGAAAAGTGATTGGATTTGGAGAAATAAGTTGTGAAGGTTCCTGCTTGTCCTTCAGTAGCTGAGATAAGATGAGGACCAGCGTATGTACAGCAGAATGTCTTAGAATGAGAGACAAATCCCTATGGTGAGGGTGACTGGTTGGTTCAGAGAATGGGAAAATTACATCTTACTGAGAAATCAGGCAAGGTGATTCGAGAGAGGTGGCTCTAGAGATCGGCCTGATAAGGAAAAGCACCAACCACAACAACACAGACCAAGAGGGGCTGTGATAAAGAGCATTATATTTACAAAATAACCAGTCCCATTCAGATGGCATGTTGTGGACCTGTATAGGGATTATAGGAGGAAAGCCTGGAAGAACCAGCTGGGGCCGCCTTGGAGGGTGCTTAGGTCTTAGATGCATAGTTTGGAATAATGCAAGGAATTGAGAGAGGAGAAGGTCTGATCTTCAGTAACAAAAAAGAGACTGTGAATGAATGAGCTGTAAAAAATAATTGAATAGAAGCTTCTGGAGTCCTCAGTTTCAGCAGATGATATTGGTATGCTTTGTTTGTCACACCGAGGGCCCTGGGCAGTTCTAACAAGTTCCCAGATGCTGCCAGCACTTCAGGTTCAAGGGCCACATGTGAGTCACCAGTATAGACCGGGACGTCGTCATCCAGGAGAGGAGTGAGCCCGTGAGAAATGTGAGTGTCAGCCCAACTTTAGACCTGCTGAATCAAAGTCTTCATCCTAACAAGATCCCCAAAGATTTGTATGCACACTCACATTTGGAAAGCACTTTGAGCTTGGACCTGGAAATCAAAATTTATTCCTGTAGAAAACACTCACTTTCAGATGGAAATGGGGGCCAACTTTTTAATCTTTGGGAAACTCGTTTTTCGACTAAATGTTTGTGTTCGGGGTATGGAATTGTCAAGTATGATAAGGAATGCATAACAAAATACACAGATTTATTATAGCAGATCTATATATAATAGATACACAGATTTATTATAGCAGTACAACTCAAGATTCACCAGATGCTTCAGTAACTCCTTCAAGTGAGAAGTAATCAGTTTCATATACACATTTTCTAAATCCTGCTTTAGGAAGAGACCACACAGTATCTATCAGTTGCAAAACGTAGGAGAGCCAATATTTCATGCCATCTTCAACAAAATGCAAAATAGAGTAACATGTTACATTGCTGTGACGTAGGCTGTGAGTAAAGCTTTTAAAAGCCTTTTTAGCTGGACATAAGTGTAAGGAATGATTTCTTATGGTGTCTGTGCTGTTGTTTCATGTTTAATGACAGTGTATCTTCCACAAACTCTCTTGGTATTCTAGAAAAATCTCATAAGCATATATGATTTGAGTTTTGTTCAACTATAAAATCTTTTGAATATTCTATAAGCATGGGCATTTGATATGATCATTATTGGGGATTATACTTAGCTCAGTCAAAAACATTTATTTATTTTTAAAGTTTATTTATTTGAGAGAGCGAGAGAGAGCAAGAGAGAGAGAGCAAGAGAGAGAGAGCAGGGGAGGAGCAAAAAGAGAATCTCAAGCAGGCTCTGCACTGCCAGCACGAGCCCAACATGGGGCTCGAACTCACGAACCGTGAGATTATGACATGGTCATGACCACTCAATTAAAAACATTTATAAAGAGGGGGGCACCTGAGTGGCTTGGTCGGTTAAGCATCTTTGATTTGGGGTCAGGCCGTGATCTCATGATTTGAGTTTGAACCCTGTGTCGGGCTTGTGCTGGCAGTGCAGCCTGCTTGGGATTCTCTCTCTCCTTCTCTCTCTGCCCCTCTCCTGCTTGTGCATATGTGCACTCTCTCTCAAAAATAAATAAACACTTAAAAAACATTTATAAAGAGTAGATTATAGACCCAGAAAAGAATAGAATATATGCAGGGAATTGTGGGTTACAAAGGCATCATTAGTTACTTCCTGCCCTTAAGACCTTCCCAACTTGCCCCCACCCCCCACTGGCTCCTTCCTCTGGCTTTGCCTTCACCTTTGGCTTAATACATACTTTTCTCCAGTATTTCATGCTACGTTATTTTTTTCTTCTCTCTTTGCTCATTGTCCCTAGGAGTTCACAGACCTGCCTGTGACTTCACCTACCATGCACTTGTGTACGGAAAACCATCCAAATTCACGGTTCTGATTGCTCCATTTTTTCTGAGGCAGGCAGTACAGTATAGTGGGTAAGAGCATAGACTCTGAGTTTGGGATTCCCGCTCTGAAATGTACTAGTTCTGGAACCGTGGAGAAGTTACTTAACTTCTCTATGTAACAGCTTCCCCATTGTAAGATGGGTGACAGTAGTTGTTATTTCAGGGGATGTGGTGAGGGTTAAGTGAGTTCATATTTGCAAAAGGCCTGGCACATAACATGCACTCTATATAAGTGTTGACTGGCTGAACACTTACTCTACTAACGTCACTCCCTGGATGTATCCCACACTCACCTCAAACTTTTATTAAGTTTAAAACTTAATAAAAGCTCACCTTAAGCTCAGTTGGAGCCGAACTCCCGCTCTTTCAAACCCGCTCTTCCTTGTAAATTCCCTGTACCAGGCAATCGCCCTCACCCTAACCGCCTAAGTTGCCAAGTAATTCTCCATCATTTCTCCCTTTTCTTTAAATGCTATATCCATTTGGGCCCCGGAGTTCTGTCTTACTCTGCCGTTGAAGCTCACACTCCTGCCCCATGTCCTGTCTCCGCCAGTACTGCCTTGGTTCACAGGTTCACCATCTTGAACCCACACAGTGTCATTAGCCTGCCTGATCCTTTGCCTCCTCACCTGCTCTGCCCATAGGCTTTGGCTCTGCTGCTTCCGTTTGAAGGCGTATCTCAACACACTGCTCCTTAGGCTTCAAGTTAGTCAGTAGCTTCCCTTCGCCAGGAGGTTACAGTTCAACTTCCTCAAAGCGGTGGCTCTCAGCTTTGAGTGATTTTGGCATTGTCTGGAATAAGGTTTTGTTTTTTCATTGTTTTTGTGGGGGTTTTTTTTTTGTTGTTTTATTTGGTTTTTTTTTTTTTTTTTTTTTTTGGTTGTTGCAACTGGGGAGGAGGTTGCTACTGACATCTAGTGGGTAGAGGCCAGCGATATTGCTAAATATCCTATAATACACAGTACAACAAAGAATTGTCCCGCCCAGAATCTCAGTGGTGCCGAGGCTGAGGAACTTTGCCTTATGGGAAATAATCGGGGTCCTGCCATTTGCCCTCTGTCTTCTGTTACAACCTGTGATATATTGGCAGGTGCCTGCTGCTCTGACTTCGCTGAATCATTGCAGTTCCTTGCTCTTTCACAGCTGCACTTCTGTGTCTAGCCCTGGAAAAAAGTTGAGGCTTTTTCACTTTTTATCACCTCTTCCTTCTGCAGAGCCTTTTCCACCAGCTTCCTACCCCTCTGTTGCATTTTACCTTGCTCCTGCAATGGCCAGACCTCCCGGCCCGCCTCCCCCCACCCCCCTACCCCCCGCCTCCCCCCACCCCCTATAGCTCTTGGGTCTTTTTACTTTAGACCTAGCTGCTGCTAACACAGTCAATTCGTGTTTCCCGGTTCAGATTACAATGAGGAAGAACCCAGCTGGCCCTATTCATTGCTTCGTAGAAGTCCCAGGTCACCACCAGTTTCTGGCCCAGTAGCTACTTACCGGGCCAGGAGTGGGGCCAATGGGCCAGAAAAGGAGAAGGTTACCTGTTGGAAAATGTGGCTTCTCCCAGAGGCGGGTGTGGGAGAGAGATAACTGGAGCGTCTTCTTGAGCTGACCATTATAGGTACTTGTGACACATGGGCCTGACCCGAGGTTGCAAGTCTTGTTGCCTAAGCAGAGTAGTAATTACTGGAAATAAAAGACTTGTGCTACATTTCTTTGCACTAGTGTACAGAGAGTCGCTCTCATGAAGCACACTGTAGACTTTTAATAAGTACTTACCGACCGATTCTTAGAAGGTGGACTGACATCTGACATTTTAAGCTTAGTTCTGGCAGCCATCTTTCTGAAACTTTATGTAAATTGATTTGTCTCTAGCTGCATTTTGCACATACCTGCTGCTGCTTGGAGCCAGGGAAGTTGATGACAGTGCAGAGTTTTGTTGGAAGCTTTCTGGTCTTCCAAACCTATTGACAATAAAATAATATAAAACGTAGGTTAGATTTTTATTTACAACTATTTTTTTAATGTTTATTTACTTTTTTTAGAATTAATAAGTGAAGTTTTATTTATTTATTTTTTAATATGACATTTATTGTCAAATTGGTTTCCATACAACACCCAGTGCTCATCCCAACAGGTGCCTTCCTCCATGCCCGTCACCCACTTTCCCCTCCCTCCCACCCCCCACCAACCCTCAGTTTATTCTCAGTTTTTAAGAGTCTCTTATGTTTTGCCTCCTTCCCTCTCTGTAACTTTTTTCCCCCTTCCCCTCCCCCATGGTCTTCTGTTAAGTTTCTCAGGATCCATATAAGAGTGAAAACATATGGTATCTGTCTTGCTCTGCCTGACTTATTTCACTTAGCATAACACTCTCCAGTTCCATCCATGTTGCTACAAAAGGCCAGATTTCATTCTTTCTCATTGCCAAGTAGTATTCCATTGTGTATATAAACCACAATTTCTTTATCCATTCGTCAGTTGATGGACATTTAGGCTCTTTCCATATTTTGGCTATTGTTGAAAGTGCTGCTATTTTGAGAAAGAGACAGAGCATGAGCAGGGGAGGGGCAGAGAGAGAGGGAGACACAGAATCCGAAGCAGGCTCCAGGCCCTGAGCCGTCAGCACAGAGCCCAATACAGGACTTGAACCCATGAACTGTCAGATTATGACATGAGACCAAGTTGGATGTTTCACCAACCGAACCACCTAGGCGCTCCTAATTACAACTATTTAATAGTAGTACGAAGGAGGTTTTTTTGGTAAAATCTAATCAGTAATCTAAGAATTTAAAAATGCTTCAACCCATGATTTTTGCTCTTACCTTTTCTCACCGATAACAGCCAGCAGTAATGAATGTAGACTCTTGCACATTCTCCTTCTCTCTGTCTAACCAGCCCAGACTGGCAGTTATGTAAGCTTCCTTGTTCCGCTCTGCATATTTAACAGTAGACATTGTAGTCATCCAGCATTTTTCTGAAGACTGCATAAACCAGGTTGGTTGTTTAACTCTGAGTGGTTAGCTCCTGTATTTTGGACAAAACTAGGTCATTCAGGATGGTTCATGGAATCAAAGACAGACAGTTTGCTTTTAATAATATTATCTGGTATTAACTTACCACATCAGGTTTCCTCACTTCTGTCCCCAGTGAATTAAGTTTTCATTTTTTTTTTTTTTCTGAGCCAAGCAATACATTGAACTGAAAGCCTACAAGGAAATATTAAGAAGCAAAATGGTCTGTTGTTGGGATGAATTTATATTATGCAACATAAAACACTCAAATATACCCATATATAGTGATATATCTGGTTATTTCTCTTGGTTATGGTATTTCAGCAATACTGTCTTATTTTTAAAATAAGGCCCATTCGATGATAAATTTACACCTATCACCTTCAATATCTCTCTGCTAGTTTCCTTTTTGTTGCATTTAAGACTAGTAAAAGTGTGGAGGCTTAGGGTATTGATGCTACGCAGCTGGTAAGTGTGTCCAGATTAAAAGCCCAGGTTCATTCCACTGCACTGGCAGAGAGGGGGCGGGGGGAAAGCATTATTTCTGAGGGTAATTCACATATCCAAGCTATGGAGGTTTTCTTGAACAGATGGTTCTCTGCCATGGAAGGTGACCAAGCTCTAATTGATCATTCCATTCCCCCCTCATTTCAGCTTTCTCCCGATAATATAGCTAAGTACCTAGAATTACAGTTGCAAAGACTGGAAGGTCTTTTCTTTTGTTCTTAAACTTGCTAGTTGAGAAAGGTATGGATGTGTTGAGGCCCTGCTGTACATGGTGCGTGGATATTATCCTGCAAGATGACCTTCGGAATGAGGACAAGAACTGTGCATCATTCAGCCTACAATTCTAATATTTTTTATGTATTCCACTTAATCCTTGACATTAGAATTTATTTTTAATTCAGTAAGTACTTATCAGGCTTTTGCTGTAGACCTGCTACTACTGAAATTCTCTTTAATTTTAGATATTTCACATTTTAATGTCAGATGAAGGCCATTCCTTGTATCTAGAAATTCAGTGTTATACTCATGTTGGTTTTATTTTTTAAATCTCTAATAATTCAGTTGCAATCTGTATCGTTACCTGATATCACTGTATTCAGGAAAGTATTTCTTTAGGGAAGGAATTCTGTGACATTAAGGATTATAACAAAGTTCAACTCTGTTTCTGAAATCCTGGTAAGATGTGTTTTCTGATGACGTATGTATGCCTCGTGCAAGTGTTGTGAGACTCATTAATGGCTTGCCAAGTCTTTAGCAGCTGTCTCTTTTAACAGTTTTGTGACATTTTTGAAATAATTTTAATCTAAAAATAAATCTAGATAACATCCCTACAAAAAAATTTCTTGCTCTCTGTTAATACTCCTGGATTCTGATTTCCTTGCCCAAAGGATCATCACATTGCCCATATATCCCAAATATGTCACCAAATGAAAACGTCATTGAATATAGTTTTAAATAATATGTCTTATTTTAGATTGGTAGAAGGTCTGAGCAATGGTTTTGCAGTTTAAATACTTCTGTTAGATTTACATGGTTTATTTTAGAGGAGAGAATTAACTTGTTTTTGCCTGACGCCTAGGCAATGCAGTACTCGCAGCTTCCCAGTTGCTTTGGACTTTGCCGATCCTTGTCTGATCTTGGCATAACAACCAAGAAAGGAAGGAAAAATATTTTGCCATAAAATCTGGCTTCCTGCACTTCCTACAGTTAATGGTACTTTGAAGGTAACTAAATTTTGCGGGAAAATCAGACATGGTTTGCTTTTTAGTTTAGCCCTTTCTTAAGTTACATTGACAGTACTTAGCTCCCAGTTGAAAACCTGTGTTTTCAATAGAAAATTTCTAACCATTCAGAGACTGCTAGTTTTTAACAATAAGTGTATCTGTGTAGATTTGATGGGACATGTGAAAACTTCACAATTGGTTTAATTTTAGTTTAGATTGCTCACCCACTCAAAATACCAACTTTTAAAGTAGCATGGGACACACTTACCTGAATTTTTATTTCTTATAAGTACAGATTTTTCTAAGCAGAATTGTCACATGGGACATTAAGCCTTAAAATAACGTGCATGGAACTTTATAGAATGTTCTAGTCATATTGTAGAGGTAATGGAGAGGGTTCACACTTTGTCCTTTAGCCATGAATTATTAAGCCCCTATTCCTGTCTACTATAAAGGATCTGAGATTTTTACCCAACTTTCAAGCTGACAGATTAGATTCCACAGTTTCATGGGTCTCGGTAGAGACTCAGTATTCTTGGGTCAGAGACAAAGGACAGTCTCTTAACCACACCAGTGGGAGGAGCCAGAATATCATTTTTGTGTGTGGTTCCTCATGTGTCCAGAGCACGACACAACAGGGGGCATCTGTACACGCCGTGGGCTGCATTACAGAAGAGGAACCCTGAGCTTAGAAAACTCCGATCTTTTCCTATAGGATTCAAGCAACCTGCCCAGTCTTTGCATGGAGGCCTCTTTAATGTATTTGATAGCAAACAAACTGCCCTCTACTCTAGAGGGAGACGCCGTCTTCACCTTCCACGTCTGTTCACTCTGCAGACGCCCATGGAAAGATAGTCCAGAGCATGAGACCATCACTGCCTCTGCTTTCAAGATGTGCAAAAACTCGAGAGACCCATGGGAAATTGTGTCCCTGCAGTCTTTACTGAGTTACATGTTTCTGTTGCCAATTGGAAAAAACTGTCATTGTGTCATTAAGGTAGCTAGTCGCTGCTACTCTGGGTTTCGTGTGTCACTTGCTAATGTGTTGGATTTATGTATCTTAGAAAAAGTAAGAAAGGATTGAATGGCCTCACTAGTCTCGGCTTTGTCATGTGTTATAATGAATTTCCCACTCACGTGTCAGTGTCGTTGGCACAACCCTTAAAGCCTTGTTTCTGAGTGGCTTTGACATAAGCAAGAATATCTTGATTTTAAACACAAATTACGAAATTTTAGGTTTGGAAGGACCTTTAAAGAGCATCTGGGACTAGTTTGCACATTTTACACCTGGAAATATTGAGACCTAGATTTGTTATGTGACTAGTCCAAGTGGACATTGCTACAGAGGCCGACGTAGAAAGCACGTCTCCCAGCTCCTTGCCTCGTGTTCTTCCCAGAACAAAAGAGAGAAAAAAGGCATGCATTTATGTGCATGTATTCTCTCTCTCTCTTTTCTTCTTCCTCTTTTTTTTTTTTTTTTTAACATAACTGTGATCCCTGATATGTTATAAAATGCTAAGGTCAGGTAAGAGAAATAAAGTGACTTAGAAAGCATTTTTCTTTTGATGAATTGCATACACTTCACAGACTTTGTAAAAAGCACCTTTTCCAGCCAAGATAGACAAGGGTGGTGGTAACAGGAGAAATAGGAGTATACAGAAGGCTCAGTGATTGAAAATGACTCTCGTGGCCAGTGTCGTGCATGCAGAATCGGATGGAGCCCAAACGAGGCCATGCAAGGGAGGAGAGACCGCTTCCGGTGGGGAGGTGGTGGGGAGGGGGTGGGGTGGGTGGGTGTGGAGGGAAAATGGAGATGAGAAATGGTAGCCGCTGGAAAGGTAGGAAGGCACTCCCTGTCGCAGACATTCACCAGTACTCGGAGCAGTCACCATTGTTCATTTGTCTCATATGCCTCAGTTTCCTCACTTACAAGCGGGGATATTCCTCCCAGTGCTATTGGGAGGAATAAGTGAGTTATTATATGTAAAACACTTGGAATGGCCACCATGTACTTCTCAGAGGGAAAAATCTTCCTGGTTAGAGGACAGACAGCACTATGTCGTGTTCCTGGTGGCTCAGTGAAATTCTTACGGCTTAGTTGGATTAAAATAAAGTTAAAATCTACTGGCGATAGGTGAGGTAGAAACAGCGTGCCATATGGACTACCGTCTTGGGGTTTTTGTACAGCCGGTATCTGCCATACGCTACACACTGGGCCCTCTGCAGGGCTCTTTGTGTTATCTGATGATACGGGTGTCGCTATTTCCAGTTTACGGTGAAGAAACGAAATCTCAGAGGAGTAATTTATCTAAGGTCCCGTTGCCAGACAGTGACAATGTTGGGATTGAAACCTTCATCTGTCCTCCATCCACCATACTGTACCACATTCCACTGCCAAGTGCTTCTTAAAAATGAAGTTTGAAACTAAAAACGTGTGAATAATTGGCGTACGAGACATTTAATACTATATCCTGCCTTGGGCAAGTTGTTTTCAACCTTTTTAAGCACGTGATCCCCTTGTTTTTTTAAAAAAAAAAACACCATTGACAGCCGTTTAGTAGTTGCTGACTGAGATTTGAGGGGGAATTGTGGGGTCTCAGACACCTTGCGCCCCTAGCGCGCTTTGTCATTTGGGGTCCCATGAGCGAGCCTCCCTGTGGAGAACAGGATGAGTGGCCATTTTCCCCAAGGATGGCACGTAGCCAAAACCTTTCTAAACACGTAGGAGAGGAGTTAATTGATGACAGAATTACACTTTTTCAGGAACCCTGTTTGAAAAAGATCTGAGGGGTGTTCTGGGTTTGAGGACCACAGACCTAAGACAAACCTCTGTAGGAACCCGATATGACATTGCTATTAGTGCTGTTTTCCCATCTAAAATGTGCCTGTTTTCTTAACCTTTATTAGTCAAACATGCAGATCATAGAATATTACACATTAATATATATTACAGTATTATACGTTATTTACTTAATAAACTTTTGTGATCTCAGTCCTGGGTTCAGAAGTGTACACAGCTCTGTATTTACTCCCTGATGTGAGCGTAATAATGGTACCTTAACAGATAAGATGATAAAAGACCTTCAGACCTTCACGTCATCGTAAATTTCCCATTTAGAATCACTCAGTCGCTGGGATTCTAAACATACCTTCTGAGAAATGAGAGTAACTGCTTGTAATAATGTTGTCTTCACAATATTTAAATCGTTTTAGAACAACGGTAGGTACTTAGGGATCATGTCCTCATTTATCAAGTATTTTCTATATGTCTGCCACGTGTCAGATACTGCCCATCGTCGGAGATGGATGCGACGTACCTTTCCTCCTGCCCAGCGTGGCAGAGCTGAGATTGGAATCCAGGTGTGACCTGAGCCCAGAAGTGTTGGTTCTTCTCTTTGTGGCAGACCTGACGTTGATAAGTACTGGGAAGGACAGACAGGTGTCAACCACATTACCGTCAGACTCTGTGTTGTGAGTGAGTGGTGTCCACCGTGTAGAGTTTTGGGATCACACCAACGCAGAGGTTCCCAAAGTGCGGCCCACAGACCGCATGGGTTCCCTGCAGTGGGAGCTGCTTTTCGAATGTCATTTGGCGTTTCCTCTGTGCTGTCCTTTGAACCAAAATTACAGAAGCAAATTGGGGTAAAACATAAGCCAAGGCAGTGGTGCTGGGTTGTCGTAGTACTCACTGTGTTTTCTACAAGCACACACTTGGAGTGAGGGGTGGGGGACAGCCACTTTTACTTCAGAATGTCCTTGATGAGCCAGTAAAAATGATCAGTTGCAATACATTTTGACCTCTGGATACATGTCTGCGAAGCACCGTGTGTGATGAAACCGGCTCACACGAGCACTTCTACGTACTGAGCCGCAGTCTTGTGGAAGGCACACAGAGGATTGAGCTGTGAACTCAACTAGCCACTTTTCTGATGCGATACCACTTCTCTGGTGAAGAATGAGTGACAATCTGATTGTTTAGACTTGGCAGACATTTTTGCAGAGATGAATAAAACGAGCCCATCACTTCAAAGAAAACAGCCTCTAGTGTTGGTTGCCAACCATAAAATTGGAACTTAGAAGCAAAAATTAGAATTGTAAAAAACTCCTATTGGCACCATGAGTTCAACAGCTTCCCAATAATTAAAGACTTTCGTGATGCGATCGAAGATGATGGTAAGTTTGGGAATTTGGGCTATTGTGTGATGAAATGTATCAACATTTGGAAGATCTGTATGACTCAGCAAACCGATATTTTTCAAATGACCAAAGCATGCAGTTACAAAATGAAGCATCGGTAAAAAGATTCATTGAAAGTACAAAATAGACCAATGGATCTTAATGCAAAAGACTCAAAAAATTTTTCATTATTGCTTCCGATTCCATACTGTAACTAATCTTTTAAGAAACTGCCATTTGAATTTTATTGTAGTGTCAAAGTAGAATATCTACAATCTTCTGGAAAGGGCATTAAAATGGTCCTCCCTTTAAAAAAAATTTTTTTGGGGGGCGCCTGGGTGGCTCGGTTGGTTGGGCGGCTGACTTCGGCTCAGGTCAAGATCTCATGGTCCGTGAGTTTGAGCCCCGCGTCCGGCTCTGGGCTGACGGCTCAGAGCCTGGAGCCTTCTTCTGATTCTGTGTCTCCCTCTTTCTCTGCCCCTCCCCCGTTCATGCTCTGTCTCTGTCTCAAAAATAAATAAACGTTAAAAAAAAAAAAATTAAAAAAAAATTTTTTTAAATGTTTTTATTTATTTTTGAGATAGAGACAAAGTGTGAGCGGGGGAGGGGCAGAGAGAGGGAGACACAGAATCCGAAGCAGGCTCCAGGCTCCGAGCTGTTAGCACAGAGCCCGACGTGGGGCTCAAACTCACAAACCGTGAGATCATGACCTGAGCCAAAGTTGGACACTTAACCAACTAAGCCACCCACGGCGCCCCAAGATGGTCCTCTCTTTTCTAAGTACATATATTAGGAAGCTGCATTTTAATATGCTTCAACTAAAACAGGATTGACTTAAGAAGTAGGAGTGAGGATCTGTTTTCTGTTACACTGGCAGTAAAAGGATTTTTCAGAAATAGAAAATAAAGTTACTCTTCAGACATTTTGTTTTCAAAAGGGGTTATTTTTTGTTTATATTAACGTGTAATGTGTTATTATATTTAAATGAATTTTTATTTTTCTCATTTTTATTTTCATTGTAGTTAATGTTTATATGTATAATCCGCATACAAAAAGTTTTTTGGGGTCTTCAGTAATTTTTTGGAAGTCTAAAGGGGCCCTGAGATAAGTTGAAAGCCATTGTTTTAATGCCCTTTCAGAGGATGGGGTAGAGATAGTGCATCTGTACATGTCTGTATTGCAGAGTTCCTTGTATATACTTTGAAATATCTACCATTTCTGAATTAATTATACCCTTACTTCCTTCCATCAATATAATCAATAGTTAGCTATGTTTGTATTATTCATGCTTCCATTTAATAAATATTTATTGAGAACATAGTTATCAAGGGGTTGGAAGGGAAGGGGGATAACACAGAATACATAAATCATGTTTATTCCCTATAAGAGAGCGCATGGTCTCTGTCTTTAAAAGTCATAAACTGGGAATGTTACTGTGCTAAATTGTCCTGTAAGTTTGTTGCTCCCCTTGCCTGGGTGTGGCTAGAAAATAGTTCCGGTTATTTATTCCTGTGTAACAAATCCACCCCAAAACTTAGTTGCTTAAAACACTGGTTACTAATTATCTCTCACAGTGCTGTGGATTGATTGCTTAGCTGAGTGATACTCGCGTGAAGTCTCTTATGTGCTTGGAGTCAGACAGCATCTGGGTTAGATGTCTAGTGTGGCCCAGTCTCGTGACTGGTGGTCGATGTCAGCTGTTAGCTGGGAGAGCTGTTGAAATGTGGACTAGAACATCTCATTCTTTTCCATGTGGCCTGTCCATGAAGCTTGGTCTTCTCACAAGTGCCCAAGACGAACTGCGACATAGAGATCAAAGCACTGTGTTGTACCTCTGGAACTAACGGAATATTTATGTCGACTATAAATTTTAAAAAGGTGGGGGGGGGGGAAGGGTCCCAAGAGTAACAGAAGCGGACCTAGCTCATCTATCCCAGAACATCACTCTTACCACATTTTATCTATCAAAAGCAGGTCACAGGACCAGCCCAGATTCAAAATGAGGGGACCACGGAAGGACATAAACACTGGGGGTCTTGGTTCCTTTGTAGCCATCTTTGGACACTGCCTGTCACAGGACTGTTAGAAATTATTCCCAGTGTAGCTGCGAAAATGAATGGCTACTTCCATCCTTTAATTCTAGGCTTAAGATAAATGTCTGGATTTCTTTTCAAAATAGAAAATTCAGCTGAATCCATTCAGATGCCATCTTTGTATTTTGTTTGTTTGTTTAATCTACATTTGACATAGAAGTTCTCTCCCCTGACTTCTGCCTGTATTCAGTTTCATTTGTTGAGAAGGAAATGCCCACTTTCTAGCAACGGTGTCTTCTCTACTTAGAACAAGTGGGCAGAGTTCCTGTCCTCTGAAGGCTCATGTTACTGCACTTGATCTAGTCACTGAGCAGTTGATATTGGCCTGATCTTACCTTTGGGCTGAGAAAATGTAGAGCTGTGTTATCCTGGGGCAGCGTGACTGACAATGGCAGCCGCAGAAGTTCTGTAAAGGGAGGTTAAAGGGGAACATTATATCTGGAGGGTGGAACTCAGAGACACTTTGGAAGTAGCATTTATACAGCAGTCATACTGTCTGCAATTCTATCATGTGTTTGCTGTGGCTTAGAGATCTGGAAATTTGATGTGAGGGGGTGGGGGGGGGGGATGCTTTAGCTAAAGCTCCCCTTGGTGGTGCTGTTGTGCTATAAACTTCCAAAGAAAACATTTTCTTGGTGCCTTTTCTTTTCTTTTCTTTTCTCTCTTCTCTTCTCTTCTCTTCTCTTCTCTTCTCTTCTCTTCCTTTTCTTTTTTTTTTCCTTAGCAAATTGGACACCTAGGGTGTACCAGGCCCTGTGCTAGGCTTAGAGGAACTAATAAGACACAGTCATTATCCTCATAGCCTAATCCTGCCTGTTCACTTTCCTGACACTTTCTCAAAAGAGGAAAAATAATACCTAAGTGAATTCAAGCCAGGCCCATAGCTGCCTCTAGACACCCTAAAGGTGTAACCAGTTTGCCTAAAGATCACATATTCACAAAATTTAGGATTTTTGAAGTTACTCCAGAGGGAATCATATAGCCCTTAAATAGATTTAAAAATGCTCCATTTAATGAGAAAAGTGCAATTTAAAACTTACCTGAGATTACATATTTACCTTTCAGATCAGAAAAGGCTGCTTGTGTAGTTATATACAGACATTCTCAAACTTTGCCCGTGGGAGTATACATTGGTACAACTCCTTTGAAGAACAGGGTGGCAATTTCTATCTAAATTCCAAATACATTATTCCTTGACCCAACAGTCATGCCCGTATCTGTGCAAAATGACAATGTACTAATTTATTTTGGCAGTATTTTTTATATATTAGCAAAAGGTTAGAAGCGCCTCAAGGACCCATCAATAGAGGCTTATTTAAATAAATATAATACACTGATACAGTAGACAATGGGTAGCTACAAGAAAAAGTAAAGTTACTGATAGAAGGCTCTTAGAGATATGTGAAGAAAGCCAGGCACAAAACAATAATGTGGAGAATATGATTATTGTAAGCAGGATAAATAATATATATTTGTGTTTGTTCTTATTTACTTGGGAAAACTGTGGAAGGGTACATAATAAACTGATTAAAATGGAGTCTGCAGAGCAAGACTTTTCACTGCCCTGTGTTTCTCTTCTCTTACTACACAAGCACCAGAGAAACGGGGATCTTTGTACTCACGAAAGTCTCTCAAGTACCTATAACAATGCCTGGCACATAAATAATATTTGCACAATAGATGATTATGCAAAAATAGTACAGTTAAAAACCAAAAGCAACACAGACTCATTACAAAAATATAGACAAGTCTGAAGACAGCCATAGTTCCCACTTGTGAGTAATCCTTAGAGTAATGCCTTAGTATATAATACTCCAGATCATTTTTTATTCATATACATGTACATGTTTTCCAAAAAACAGACTATAGCATACATAGTTTTGTAAGCGCTTTTGTGTATGTTCGCCTCACCTGTGTTGGGAGAGTTTCATAATATCATTTGATTTATCCAATAAAATACATGTCATGTATTTGGACATTTAAGTTGTTTGCACATTATTACACATACAGCTCTGGAAAGAAAATTCTTGTGCATGCATGAGAGTCAGTATGTGAAAGTCAGTGGTAAGTATACACTGGAGTGAGACCCACCTCTGCCTCTAGCTAGCTGTGTGACCTTGGGCAAGTTAAATAAAATGTGGATAATAATAGTTCCTATTCTGTAGGGTTATTGTGAGGAGTCAGTAAAAATATGAAAACCATTTAGAACAGTGTTCAGCATACTTAAGTATTAGCCAACACTCCTTTTCTCCAGATATAGAGCATGGGGAAAAAAGGGTAGACTTGGTTCTGAGTGACCATTACTGTTCATTGTTAATGAGCCTCAAAATCCCTCATAAGCATTTGTTTGTAGCTTATGTACCTTTTGGTACTGTCCTTTAAGTACCTTTAAGTACCTTTTGGTACTGTCCTCCAGAGTGATCTCTGGGGTTACAAGCAGAAGACTCTTATGGATAATTTGCTTGATAAAATTTAGGATGAGGATATCCTCAGTGAGCCGCCGCAGGAGAATTCTCTTCAAGGAGGTGAATCCCTTGCTACTGGTCCCAAATCTCAGGTGTGTCTTGTGTTTCATTAGGTAGCAGGGAAAATTGTTTCCGAGTCTTCCTGGGGGGTCTACAGCTACACCACCCTGAATGCACCTGATCTCGTCTGAGTCTTCCTAGGCAGAGCAAAGTCAAAGGGCTGACCATTCCTCTGTTCACCTTGCTAAGTGATATTCACAAAGAGAAGACCTGATTGGACTGATCTGACCCTACTGGGTGTACATGGGTTTATAGCTGTGTTCACCCACTGCCTCAGTGGCAGGGAGTTCTTCAGGTTTGGCCCTTAGTAGTTGCCCTTTGGGGTAGTCAATTCACATTTCCCCACCTACTTATGTCATTACTTTTTTTTAAATTTTCATTTCTTATTCATTGTTAATTAGCCCTTAGAATTCATTTCTGTTTCCATTCCTGAGTCTTATCGTTTAGAAAGCAATTTCTTTTTTCCACATATTTTCTTAAAGTAGGGCATACTTGATCAAATTGAAGCAGTTCTGAAATACAAATAACATGACTGAGAGTAGCTGTGTATTTTCATTTACGTGTTAACAGATATTTCGCGGACCACCCTCACTTAAAGGGAGAACTGGAAGTGCTTTCTGATAGTGGTTAAAAGGTTTTAATTTTTAGATTACCCAAAAGTGACACCTGAAAGGTGAATAAAACATTCTAGAACAAAACAAAATGTTTAACTAAATTATCAACTATTGGACACACGTGTTATTATACCTTACATGTCTAGAAGTCAAGTGTTTCACGTTAAAATGAAGATTGAATAGCTTAAGCAAATTTTGTTTGCAGAAGTCTTTTATTCCTTATGAAGAAAAAAGGGTAGCATGAGGATTTGATAGTATTATGTCTTTATATTGCCATTATGAGATGGATTATTTCCATGTATTTGGAAAATTTTAGGCTTTTTTTAAGATAACTATTTTTTTCGTTCCCAGTGACATGTAGTACTTACTTAAAATTGTGCTTTTCTTTCCTGCCAAACCATTTGTACCTATTTTGCTGATGTATGCTGACGTTATTGTAGCCAGTAAGTAATTCCTAACCCTGACTGGTCCGGACACTGGCAGTGATGCAAACTTAAGCCATTTTTAAAAGACTTTCTTAAAATTGGGGGAACTAATATTTTACTTGCCTCCGCTGTTCTTCAGATGTTGGTAATGATACCGTGCTGTGTTGAAAGGATTTCATCAAGTGTATCAGTCAGATTTAGGTTCAACTGTGAGTAACTGAAAAAACTGACAGTCCTACTAGTTTAAAGAAGAATTTTATTTTTCTCCCAGTAGAAGTCCAGAGCACGCCTTCAAGGTCTGTTGAAGGTTCTGCTCCAGTAAGTATTAGTTTCCGTTAGCTGCTAAAACAAATGACCATCAACTCAACTGCCTAAACTAACACAAATGTATTATCCCATAGTTCTGTGGATCAGAAGTCTGACATGGCTCAGCTGGGGTCTGCTCCAGGCTTCACAAGGCTGAAACCCAGTTTTTGGCCTGCAGAGATTTTACCAGAAGGCTCTGGGAAGAATCTCCTTCGAGATTCCCTGTTGTTGGGAAAATTCAGTTCTTTGAGGTTCTTTATACCTTTCTGGCACTCAGCTGGGACCTTCCCTTTGCTTCTAGAAGCCTCTCTCTGGTCCTTGCCCATGGGTTCCTACATCTTAAAAGCCAGTGGCACATTAGATGATTTTCATGCTTCGAATCACTCTGATTTATCCTTTTCCCACACCTTTCTGACTCTAGCCAGAGAGAGTTCTGTGCTTTAAAGGGTTCATATGATCAGTTTGTGCACATCTGGACAGTTCAGGATTATCTCCCTATTTTGAGATCTGTAATCCTAGTTACATCTGCCAGTCCCCTCTTGACTTGTAACATTCACTGATTCCAGGGATTAGGGCATGGACATCTTTGGGTAAATTCCTTTTGGTGTACCTCCACCACCCCTAGGGTCTGACCTTTGTTGTTATGGTCCCAGTCAGCATCCGAGTTCAAGCCACCGGATAAGAAGAGGAGACAAAGAGCAAAAAGCAAGACAAGGCACCAGGTGACTCTTAAGAAAAGTTCCCAGAAGCCGCCACGAAATACTTACAGCTGGTAAAGCCAGAACTTAGTCGTGTGACCCCACTTCGCAGCAGTAGAGGTGGCAGCGCGTGTTCGCTGAGAGTCTGTCAGGAGGGGAGTGGGTCACTGGAGGGCAGGGAGCACCCCGTCTCTTCCCAAGTGCATTTTTCTAATCCCTGGAAAACAAGAAACTAGAGAGGATTTCAGGAGCACAGCCACCGGGCCACGGGAGCGGGACGACAGGGCTTTCTGGCAAGTTAAAGGCCCTTAGGAGCAGATGGAAGAGAAATTCTTGAATAAGTGTAGCTTGACTCGAAGAGCATCTAGCCTTGGCTTGTCTTTCTACTCTTGTGTGCCTGGCGCAGTGTTTTTACAGAGTGGGTTTTAGTAAATATTTTTGGAATGAATAAAAATGTTGCTACTCACGTGACACTTGGAGTAAGGTAAGCAATTTTGTAAAGCTACGGTGGATGTTTTTTTTAATCCAGCTGTTTTCTTAAAAGTACCTTTTTGGGTATTGTCTTGAATTCCAACCAGAAACACAGTATATAACCAGCCCATCCATTTTTGCATAATATAGGTCCTTCATTCCTATAGCATCTAAGTATCTTTTCTCCTGAAAGGAAATGTGAAAATACGGTATGGGAATAAGAAATGCAGTTTCAATTGAGTCGAATTTCTACATGGCCGACTATAACATAAGACAGCAAGTGAGAAGTTTTATAAAATGCTGTTAGGTACATAGAAGAAAGGGGGGAGTAATTCTAACCTAGCATAAAATGGAATACTTCATGAAGTACACAGCATTTAACTGAGACCTCAGAAGGGTGAATAACATTTCAACAGGTAAAGGTACAGGGGAAAGCAAAATCACACGTGTGACTAAAATACATCAATGGGCCGGCAAGGAGGCAGAATTTTGGAAAGCATATAGAACTGCCTGTTACTATAGAAGAAGTTTTCATATCAGTGAATGTTTGCTTCTGAAGTTTTCTGGTCTGCAGCCTTCCTTACTTTTCGAGTCAGCGGAACTAAGATCAGATACAGGCACTATCAATTTTTGGTGAAGGTGGCTCTCTTCAAGGCAGACCGGTTAGTGCTGCAGTCTGTAGACTCTGAGTAAGGTTTTTGTAGTAATCTTTCAGCTCTAGGTGTGCTAATACAGCGTGAGGCAGTTGAGGGGCTGCGTGTGTCATCAGAGAGGCCACTTGGTTTAGAGGAACCAGACACAAAGAGGTCCGCCACGCCCTGCTCTGTTGTACCACGGAGGGCGTGTGAATGCTAATAACCAGGAGGGGAGCACAGGTGATTCATACGTTTCAGTATGGAAATGTGAACATGGGACAGTGTAGCTCTCACCAGGGAAAGGACTCACATGACTGAGGCCATTTAACACAGGCTGCACAGTTTTGAAGGCGCCACAGAAGAGGCTGATGAAAAATTAAGTAAGGTCCCTCTCAGCATCCAAGATGGTGGGATTCTGGCTTTGTGCTTTGTGTGTGGTTCTCCTGTAGGCCTCTTGTCATCCTTGGTGATGGCACCATGAGCAGCCAGGGCTCCCAGGGCCCCTACTCCTCCCAGAGTAGCTTTCCTCTGCTAGTTATCTGTTTTACATGCTACACTTCCACATCAGATGCATGTGAAGAAAGGGCACCATTACTTGAAATACGTGTGTACGTCTTTACCAACATGTGTAAATAGCTTGGGAAAATTAGAAGACACTTCTTTAAGTGATGGAATAATGAGGTTGATCTTAAGGTGTTTCAGACTTCTCAAAAGGTGGTGCATTATTCTAAGGTATTATATCCATCTGAAAGATGGACATTGTACAGTAGAATAAACATTAGTGAAGTCGTTTTTAAAAAACAATAAATAATGGGTCCATTTGATTATCTAAATGCTGTGCATTTTCTTACATATTTGTAATGTAGAAACACTTTCTGTCTTCTTTTATTTATTTCTACATATAGATTGAGTTTTTCTACTTGGTTCTATTATTTATTCTCTCTTGGTCTCTGCCTTCTGTAGATTTTTATCTATGAACAGATAGAATGTAGATTCTTATGGAGAAAGTCTGTTTTATTAATTATAAGGCATATGTCTTAGGCTACCAACCAAGTATACTGAGTGTTTTGAATTAAATATTTAGTGTTTCATTGACTGTTTCCTCTGACTTCCATTAAGACCTCTAGAAATAATTCTTCTCTCATAAGCCTTTTGTTTGTTTTGGGCCAATACGCAGATTGATGTGGAAAGAGCCATTGTTGTAGTACGTAGGGTGTGGTTAAGCTTTTCTCTGTCACCTGTCTAACTTCAGTAGAGTTCATTTTTGGTGAGATGTTAAGTTTCTGTCATAGCAGGAAACACTTGGTTGTGTTCCCAGATGTCTTATAGTGGTACTGTTTTGAGAATAGAAAGAAACTTTTGATGATGGCATGGAATAAGAAACTTTAAAAGTGTACAGAGATAATAAAGGGCTTAGTATTAAACATTTTTACTAAAATGCATGGTCTGTTTGATCAGGGTATTATAGAGCTGAGCTTGGAATCTAGAACCTAATTTTCTTCTTTCCTTGAATGCAGTTGGTATATTTGACTAGCACAGGCTAATGTTTCATCATAGGTGATTGTTGTTATTATTTCTTTAAGACAGTTAAATAATACGTTCTATTATACACAGAAAATCTCCCCTTTTTAGCGTACAGTTCTTTGAATTGACAGACACATAGGGTCGTGTATCTGCCCCCACGATCATGATAAGGAAAAGGTTCCTCTCCCTGAAGATTCCCTATGTAGCTCTGTAGTCACACCCTTCCAGCCACCTGAGCCCCGTTCTGTTCCTGTAGTTCTTTCTCTTCCAGATTGTCATAGATATGAAATCGTACGGTATGCAGTCTTTTGAATCTGGAGACTTACACGTGTTGTTGTATGGTTCCTGTTTTATTGATTTTTTTAATGATTTTTATTTTTGAGAGAGACAGAGTATGAGCAGGGGAGAGTCAGAGAGAGAGGGAAACACAGACTCTGAGGCAGGCTCCAGGCTCTGAGCTGTCAGCACAGAGCCTGACACAGGGCTCCAACTCGTGAACGGGGAGATCATGACCTGAGCCGAAGTTGGACGCTTCACCGACTGAGCCACCCAGGGGCCCCTGGTTCTGTTTTATTACTGAGTAGTATGCCACTGTAAGGATACCACAGTCTATCCATTATCAATTGAAGGACATTTGGGCTGTTTTCCTTTTGAGGCAGTTATGATGAAGCTGCTGTAAGTATTTGTATAGAGAATTTTGTGTCAATGTAAGTTTTCATTTCTGCTGGATAAATGCCTAGGAATGGTGTTTTGGGCTTCATGGTATGTGCGTGGTTAAGTTTATAAGAAACTGCCAAACTCTTTTCCAAAGTGACTGTACCATTTTGCATTCCTACTGGCAAGGTATGAAAGTTCCAGTTACTCCATGGCCTCATCAACAATTAGTATTGTCCTTTTGTAAAAGTCATCCTAACAGATATGTAATTGTAGCTCCTTAAACTTTTAATTTGCATTTCCCTAGTGACTAATCATGTTGAGCATATTTTCCTGTGCTCTTTTTGCCATCCATGAAATACCTCTTCACACTTTTTGTCCTTTTTATATCGGGTTGTTTGGGTTTCTTCTGTTGACGCTTTTGAGAGTTCTTTTTTGTTTCTTTTTCTTTTTTTTGGGGGGGGGGTGTTTTATTTATTTATTTAAATTAAGTTTGTAATTTTAATTCCAGTATAGTTAACATGTTATATTAATTTCAGGTGTACAGGATAGGGATTCAACAATTCCACAGATAGCTCAGTGCTCATCAAGACAAGTGTACCCTTTTTTTTTAAGTTTATTTATTTATTTTGAGAGAGACAGAGACAGCATGAGTGGGGGAGGGGCAGTGAGAGCTGGAGAGAGAGAATCCCAAGCAGGCTTCACGCTGCCTGCGCAGTCTGCTAAGGGGCTCGAACACACGAAGCTGTGAGATCATGACCTGAGCTGAAACTAAGAGTCGGACACTTAACCAGGCGCCCCAGGACAAGTGTACTCTTTAATCCCCATCACCCAGTCCACCCATCCCCCTACGTGAGAATTCTTTTATCTATTTTGAATGCAAGTCCTTTTACAGGTGTGTATTTTATAAAGACATATTTACCAGTTAGCAACTTGTCTGTTCTCTTAACGACATCTTTAAAGGCTAGGGATTTTATTTATTGTTGTTGATGAAGTTCAGTTCATCAGTTTTTTCTTTTACAGATTACGCTTCTGGTATCCACTTAAGTAAGGTCTCTTCTGTCTAACCCAGGGCTACAAAAATTTTCTCCTGTGTTTTCTTCTAGAAGTGTTATGGTTTCGGATGTTACCATTAAGTCTGTAATTCATTTTGAGTTAATTTTTGTATATGGCACAAAGTATGAATTAATGTTCATTTTTTTTGAACTCAGATATAGAATTATTCCAGCAAAATGTGTCAAAAAGATTATCCTTTCTCCTTTGTATTTGGCATCATGCTAACAGTTGATTTTTTTTTTCTCCCTGTCCCCAGCAGTTGATTTTTTTTTTTTAAAGGAATTTAGGGAGATACATCTCTCACCAACCATGTCATTCTTACTTCCAACCTGTAAGAATTAATAATTGGTAAAGAGAAATTTAATTAAAAAAACAAAATTATCAAACATTTGCACCCCATGCCCCCTTTTTTGAGAAGTTGACCTAATCACCACGTGTACGGGGGCATTGTGGAACATTCCCGTCTTCGCTTGTAACCTCTGAGCTTCAGCCTCCTAAGTTGAAGGAGACGCGAGCATCCTGTCCCTTCCCCCTCCCATTCTCCTCCAGATTTCTGCTCTGGTGGTGGTCTGTCTTGAGATGATTACCATCTGAAACACAGAAGCTGCAACTGCAAATTATTAAAGCCACATTTTTACCTTTATAAATCAATTTAATGTTGAAGTGATAGATTAGAAGCATCAAAGCATTTTTGAAGTGAAGAATTACCCCGAAAGCAGCCAGCATCCCTCGGATTTAGAATAAGTCAGCACCTATACACAATTGAAGTGTGAAGGAAAAATTGCTCTCTTTTCTGGAGGATAGAATTTGTGCAGCAGATTTTGGCATACCTCAAGTGTAATTCCGGCCATTTTAGAAAAGATTAGGGCCCTTTGTTCCTTTGTTTATATTGTTCTAAGTTACACTACATGTTCTTGGAAAATACTGAAGTATTTTAAGGAGACATGAAGAAGACCTGCAATCTGTGGCTTGAATTTGAAGGCAGGAGTTTGGAGGAACCTTTCCGAAAAGCCTGCTTCTGCTTCTGCTCGGTTCTAATCCTGCTCTTCATGTTCTCTACCACCAGGTCAGAGGCCATCTGTTTATTCCTCCTGTTCGTCTTTCAGGTCTTGGTGTAGGTGTCACGTCCTCTGAGATCCATTTTTCCTGTCTCCCCACTGGGGTTTGGGTCTCCCCCTCCCCACTGCCATTCACCCCACCCACCGCCTCCCATTCATGGCACTTTTCATATTACGCTGTGCTGTAATTAATTGACTCTCCTTCTCCTCCTCTTCCCTGTAGGCTAGACCTTTGGGGGGCTGCTGAGTAGGGACGCAGGTGCTAGGCAAGTAAACACATGTACTGGGGGATTTGAGATGAGTGCAAGTGAAGGCTGGGTGAGGTGAAGTGACCGCAGAACTTCTTTAATCGGCTGGTGGGTCAGGAGAAGCCCTCCTTCAGGTAGTTTGTTTCTGATGGTGAGGTAATTGTGTCTTTTGTACTGTAATTCAGAGTGGATTCACAGTTAACCCTGAAACATCCTTTTAATGGTCCCGCTTGCCTGTGTTGCTTTCCAGAAGGGGGAGAAAAAGAGAGCAGGTGAAGCCCAATCTTCGGAAGCTGAACACAGGAGTGTGTCGAGAGAGCAACGCCTCGGTCAGTGTTCTGGTAGCAGGAAATGCCTGAGGGCAGCTCGACGAGCTTTCAGTTTTCTTCCTGTTTTGAGTCCTCCATTTTAAGTGATGACGACATTGAAGCGGGCCGAAGGGGCCCGCCCGCCGCTGCCGTCCTCACCTCAGCTGTTAACCCAGTGTCTCCTTGTCACCTGCTCCACTCCCCTCAGCCTGCAGGGAAGGGGTTGTGGTGACCATCTTTCCCACTGTGTTCGTTTCCTGCGGCTGCCGTAGCAAATTACCACAAACTGGGAGCTTAAAACAACACAGATTGCTTGTCTCACAGTTGTGGAAGGTAGACGTCCGAGATCAGGATGGCAGGAGGGCCGTGCTTCCCCTGCAACGTGTAGGGAAGGATCCTTCCTTGCCTCGCCTGGCTTCTGGCGTCTGCTGGCAGTCCCGGGCCCTCCCTGGCTCGTAGATGCTCCAGTGTCTGCCTCCTTTGTCACGTGGCCATCTTCTCCCCGTGTGTTTCTGTTTCTTCTTAAAAGGACACCAGCCATATTGGGCCAGGCGCCCACCCTGCTCCAGAATAACCTCCGCTTAGCTAAGCATGTCTGACAACCCCATTTCTGAGTTGCTCCTTTTCCCCTTGCTCCTAACATCTACATTCCCCTCATGTCTGATAAAATGTATTTTAAGTGATGTCATAGACAGGATTGTTTAAATTTAGTTAACTCTCCATGCCCTTCAGACTGTGATATTGTGTAAATGTCTATTCTGCTCTGGTTTGTATGAACTGGGGATGTTGGGGGGTGTTTGTGGTTATCTTACCTGGGGAAGTTCTTATGTTTATCTTGCTTTTCATGTGTCTTTCTGTAGAAAAAAAAAAAAAAGTACTGGGGGTCAGGCTTCCACGTCTTTTGGTATGATACAATTCAACGCGTAATACCTACTAATATTTGTCTCCTCATACTTAATCCTTTATAGTTCATAGTACTCTTTTCTGTTCCTCTTCTTACACCTCTCATTGCCCTAGATTTATCGTGTTGCCACTTAGGAAATACATGGAATTGTGATGTGTCTCAGGTGGTTTTTTGTCCTTTAATTTTTAGTATGCTCATATCTTGAATCTTCAGCTAGATTATAAACTGCTTGTTGGATGACATTGATTAATTTTCTTATAGATCAGGTATCAAATAGAGATGAGAAGAGAGAGTGAATTGTTGATTCAGATGCTAGATAAATAATAAGCCCTGGTGTCCCTTCCACATGAAATAAGTCTTCTTTGTATTTGTACCCTGTTCTCTCCTTCTCTGAATGGTCACCAAAAACACACTTTGGTCTGTTGTTTTGGGGTTTTGTGGGTTGTTTTTTTTTTACAGTAAACGTTTTCCCCCTTTTCTTTCTTGATTTCTTTTATCCCATCTTGCCCATTTCCTGTATCCAACAGTTACACCTTTTGTCTTCAAAAAGATATGAAGCCTTTCTAAGGCATCTGGTTCTCAAGGTTGACAGATCGTTGCTCATTTTGCTCCAAAAAAGTGTAATTTTATAATGAATAAAGTGGTAGCTAATAAGGTCTTCCAGCTATTGCCCGACGGCCAGCTCTGAGGTTAATCATGCTCTCTGTTTTCTCTATTCCATGGAAAGAAAGTAAGTTTTTGTTTGGTCGGAGGGTAGAGGTGATTACGACGATTGACTCTTTTGCACTTCTGAAAAAGTGGACAAATCATGGATTTCGTTTAGGAATTTAAAAAGTTAGCAATTAAGGCCTTAGAGAAAAATTACTGTGTAAGTTCCTATTCCCGATGATTTATAGGCCTTTGCTCACTCTTAAGGAAGGATGTAATTTTACATTTATGGTTATGACTCTCCCAGCCCAGCCTGAAGTGTGATTGTCAGTGTAGCATAAATGCATAAAAACTTCCCCAAACAAGGTAACTTGTGGATCATTCGATATGGGACATTAATTTTCGTCAGTTTTTCTCTAGTGACTTAAAAAATATGGTGCTTTCTTAATACCAGGCATGTGCTGGGTGCTAGGGAAAGAAAGCTAACAATTCAGAATCTTCCCTCAGAGAGGTTATGGTTGAGAGGGGAGAGAGATATAAAGACAGTTATAAATGCATTTTTGTCGTACATTGGCAGGAAGCACAAGGCACGATCAGAACCTAGAGGGGGTGGACTAGATGTGCCTGCAACAATCAGGGAGAGCGTCAGAAGAGTCGCACGTGAAGAATGGAGGAGGCGGGGGTTGCCAGAAGGACAAGGAGATGGACGGAGCATCTCCACATAGTTGGCGGCAGGCGCAAAGACCTAGGGGCAAGAGAAGGCGTGGCCTGTCCTTTCCCCCAGGAGAAGGTGTCCTGGTGTGGTGTGTCCGTGAGTTACTGTGGCGCTCAGGCTAGTACTGCAGTTAGGCTGACGAGAGCGTCGAGCTAGTGAGCCCGACACCAAACTTTTCATCTCCGCCCACCTACGCCAGGGAGCTTCACTCTCATGATTACCACATTCCTGTAACAGACGGCACCCATAATCCTTGCTGCCAGCTCACAGACGTGGGTTTAGGGTGTGTCACCACACCCATGTGGGTGAAAGGGTGGGGGAGTGTGGGTGTTTCAGCGTACATCCATGACCACAGCCAAAGAATGACTCCGAGATGGTCTCCCGATGATGAGTTATTAGCATAACTTCTATATATGAAGACTTGTCCTGATTTTTAATGACCTTAATAGATTTCCAACTCTTCTGATTATAGAGCACTTTATCTTGTGTGTATTTTTTTCCTGCTCTGCTATAGAAAGGATGTGACATAAATATTTAATCAGTCTCAGAAGAATTGGCCTTTTTTCATGGCTCCAGATTATCTAACTTCGCTGATCTAATACTTGTGGCATGTATCTTGAAGAATCAAGACTCAGAACTCAGATCGTTCAGGAGGATTTTACAATGATTACAAATCCTTCCGTGCCTTTTTGTCAAGAGGGAGTTTGTAAAATATAGTGACTTTAGAAGTGAGCCTGATGGTCATAAAATGTGATAAATATGCTGTTTTTTAGCTATTTGTTTGTGAACCCAGTCTTTCCATTACATTCGTAGTGTTTATACCTCAAATTACTCAGTGTAGACAGATGTGTGTGGACTGAGGAAGACTTTTGAATCTAGTATATAGTCATCATTAATGTCCCCTAAGGTCCAGATTTCTTTAAAAACACATCTCTTAATTTTGCCAGATATGTGTAAAGATAATTTTTAGCTTTCAGGCTGAGTTCTGGGTCTTTGATAGCCAATTCTGTAATGAGCACATGCTTTTTCCTTTTCTTCCTTCAATCAGCTCCACCCCCACTGGAACCAACTTGGCTTCTGTGGGAGTCATCATTGTAATGGGTGCTCTGTCAGTCCACCACTTCCCTTGGCACAAGCAGGAAAATAGTAACTTATTGAGATGCTTCTGTTAAAATACAAATCGTAAACAAATCCAATCAAGAAATTCTTTTCAAGTGAATTTCCCTTCCTTATGAAATGTCCATCAGTGTTCCCCTCCTGCTAACTCTAAGGTCATGAAAAGAAAATGTTAGCAGGGAGCTTGGGATGAATGAATGTGTTTGTAGATTTTTTAGACCTGCTTATTAGACCCTAAGCAGAGCAGACAGCAATATGCTATTAACACATTGAAATACAACTTCAAGCCATATAGCATAACTGTGCATTGCTGGGAACCCAGCCAGCTGTACATTGCTGCATGGCCTTATTGGGCATTTGCAGAGCAAATGTCTGTAGTGGAGAACCACAACAACATTCTTTTTAAATAGTTGCTTTGTCCAAAGTCAAAAGACATTTTTCATATACATATGCCATGTAGAAAGGAATGCCGGTAATAAGCCGATGTGTTTATCGACACCTGTAAATATAGATGGTCACACCATCTTTAAAACAAGGGACAGTGGTATATTTAACGAGTCAGTACCATGTAAGTTTCCATCTACTTAGTCTAACAAATATGTAAATATCTGGTATGTAGGGCCTTTTACTGTTTACAAAGCTTAAAATTTTTTTCAAGTGCCTTGTCTCCTTTACTTCAGTAGTATGAAGATCAATGCTTTTACTTCGTTTTCTATAAAGAGGAGAGGGAGATTCTATTAAATGAACTGTGATCAAGTCTTCAAAGACAAGTTGAAGTTTTCAGAAACATTCTTGGATATGCAGTTTGTCCCGAAAGGAAAGTATGATTAATTCTATCGATACTGCCAAATTTATATTTGATTATAACAAATATTATTTTAGTTACAGGAAACAAGTAATTTGACAAAAACATTGTGAAATTGCTGTCTCAAATATTTGGCTGTCTTTTAAGCTCCTATACATGTTTACATTTTAGGTCTTTATCGATGGGTGTATATCCCAAAATAAGTAGCTAGTTGAGGATGAAAGATCTTATTGGAAGATTTTCAAATCAGCAGAGAGTTTGATTAGATTGATTAGACTGCAAGTATCAATGATAGTGTGCATTCTAATTGATTAAAATGTTTTGTTAGACAAATCTAGGGAATTTTCTTATTTCGATTTCTTTAGCAACTGAAATAATAAATCATAGGAAGAAGTTTATATTATAATGTTATATTGTTAAAGAGGCCCTTTTTTATTGTTATTACGATCTTTATTACTTTCTAGATCTGGCAGCGAGATATTAGGTCATTTCATCCCTTCTGAGCTAGCACTAGATTGTTCCTTTCAATGTATTTTCCAGTGGTTGGGCCAGTATGTTAATCCTTCATACTAGAGATTCCCAGGATCTTCATTGCTGGCAGTAGATTAGCTCCAGGAAAAATGGCTTCTGCTGCCAAGGAGTTAAATGATTCAAGGGCTGTGCTCCCACCACTGTTGTGTACTTTCCTGACATTCGTCCCAGATTTTCCTTTGCTTATTTTCTTGGATGTCCTTAGATATCCACATTGTATTGGAAGTTTTATGCTGTGTAAAATTGTGTGTGTGTTATTTTACAAATGTTTTGGTTTGCAAAAATCTCCCCTGGAAACTTAATGATACTTAATGCATGTGAATGAGCTAATCAATGGGATTAAAGATAAGAGGTCTTATACTCAGGGTTGGGTTTTAATGAATGGTATTTTTTGACATTTCCAGCATCAGCCCTGTCGGTTGTCGTCAGTGACTTTATATTGCTAAATCCAGCGGGCATCATCTGTTTTATTTGCCCTCTCAGTTGGGTTTGACACTGTTAACCACTCCTTCCTAGGATAGTCTCCTCTTGGTTCTTTCTTCTTTTTCTTTCCTTTGTAAAGTTTTTGTGGTGTCTTTTTTTTTTTTTTTTTTTTTTGGCCACTCCTCAAAATTCTGTGAAGATTTATCTTCCTCTGTCTAGATTGTGATCTTATGACGCTGTTAAATTTGGCACTTCTCAAGGTCACGCCTAGACCCCTTTCTGTTCTCTCCTTACCTAGGTCTTGGCCACTCCCACCTATATACTGATGACTCCCGAAATACATCTCCAGAGTAGACCTATTCTTGGCCTTTGAAACCTTTTTTGTCCTTTCAGATACCTGAAGTCATCTTCCTGGTTTTTCAGGGTTACTGCAAACCTCAGTGTTTTCAAACTGGAAATCTTCCCTTTTTCCTGCCCTTCCCGATCCTCTTTCCTGTCCCCTGCCTCAATGAATGACATCACCTTTTATGCAAGCCAGAAGCCTGGGAGTATTTTTGATGCCCTTTTCCTCTCATCTACCATATCCAATTCATCACCGAGTCTTGTGAATAACTTTGTCATATCTGCTGCTTCTTTCCTTCGACCCATTACCTTAGTTCCCTGCTCTACTGCAGTAACTTCCCTTAGGTTTGTTATCAACTCTCGGCTCATCAGTCTGAAGCTAGACTGATCCTTTCAAAACGCAGATCTTGTCCTGAAACTGCTCATGTAGTCTTTCTGTATTTCTCATTGTTCTTAGGGTGAAGACCAAACTCCTCTGTAACTGGCCTCTTTCACCGCTCCCTCCCTCCCTCCAGGTCAGCGCAGATCCTTAGTCTTTGTTGTTCCTTCTGCTTGTATTCTTTTCCTGCTCATCTTTATTCATCCTTTAAATCTTGGCTGAATTATTACTTTTATAGGGAAAACTTTCCTTACCTATCTGATCAGGTGAAGTCTCCTTATTTTTAGTTTTCATTTGTAGCACCTATTACCTGTTTGCATCAGTTTGATTAGTTTTTCCACACAAGAAAACTAACAGTTCCTTAATCTCATAGCAAAGCAATACTCCTGTTGTGCCTGATTGAAAAATACGTTTATTTTGCTTAGTTCAAATCAGAGTCCAAATGAGGTCTTCACACCCATTAAACAGTCGTGTCTCTTAGGATTATTTCAATCTAGAGTAGGATCAGGATTTTCAAAATAAAGTTTTATTAGAACACGACAGTGATCATTTATTTATGTCTTGTCTATAGCTGCTTCATCATACTAATTACAGAGTTCAGTTAGTTGTAAGAGAGACAGTAATGACTCACAGGTCTAAAACATTTATTACCTGGCTCTTTAGAAAAAGGTTGCTGATCCCTGACCTAGAGCAGTACCCCCTCCTTTGCTTTTCTTTTTGTTTTCTTTCTGATTTGTTTGTTTTGTTTTTATTTTTGTTTTTTAACTCACAACTTTGATTAGTTGATCAACAGGTTAGTTGTTTTACAGAATATCCCACATTCTTGGTTTATCTGTTTGCTTTTTTCTGTGTCCTTTAATTTGTTCTTCCTGTCATCGATTTCTTCTGTAAACTGGGGTATAGATCGTTGAGATTCAACCTTTTTGGCAAAAGTTCTTCATTAAGCGTTCCTGTATATTTCATATTGCGTAGTATAAGGAGATACATGATATCTATCCCAGAGATACTAAAATTGTTCAGTGGGTTCAGTTGGTGATAGCCTAATCCCTTCCTTCTGAATTACACTATTGTTCTTTCACATGATGGTTTCATTCATTGATGATCTTTTACTGGATTAGTTGTCTTACCACAGGCTGCCAAAAGGAATTTTTTTTGTTAAGATTTTATTTTTAAGTAATCTCTACACCTAACATGGGGCTCAAACTCAAAACCCTGAGATCAAGAGTCTCATGCTCTACTGACTGAACCAGCCAGGCACCCCAAAATGAAATTGTAAAATTATAACATCACATGCCTATTTTTTTAGATACAATTCTTTCTTCCCAAGTAAGTTTGCCTGGAAAAACAGGGTTTTTTTTAACTCTTATTTTTTTTATTAAAAAATGTTTTTTAAGTTTATATATTTATTTTGAGAGAGAGAGACAGAGAGATCGAGTGGGGGAGGGGAAGAGAGAGAGGGAGAGAGAGAATCCCAAGTAGGCTTTGCACTGTCAGCACGGAGTCTGATGTGGGGCTTGAACACACAAACCGTGAGATCATGACCCGAGCCGAAAACAAGAGTTGGACGCTTAACTGACTGAGCCACCCAGGCACCCTGGAAAGACAGGATTTAATGCTTATTCTTTTCCTTTAATATTTAATTTTCAGAAAGAGAGATTGATGTCCTTGTTACCTTCAGTAGTAAACAAAGCATTTTGCTTTTTGGTTTTTCACGTGTGTTATTATGAACTCTTTGATTTTTATATATATACCATGTGTTTCAGTCACTTGCAGAAATTATCTTTTCTGGTTTCTAACTGTGCCATCTTCGGCCAGTGGGAGACTCTAATGTTGCCTTTTGATGGAACCTTCTTTGTCATTGATAGTTTCCCTGCTTCCCCACTCTGAGGCCACTAGTAGAATGTCTCAGGCTCATCTTGCACATTTCCTGTCTCAGACCTAGCAAACACCATTCTTTCCCAGAGCTCTGGTTTCTTTTAGTGGAAGTGATACTTAGAGACCACAATCTGGTTGTGGGTGATAGGGGTGCTAATTGGTAAGGAGTGTGTCTTTTTTTTGACATCTCTTCGGTGGACAAAACTAGTAAAATATAAATTCTTGAAAGGAAAAAAATAGTTCATACTGTTAGTTTTGATTCATATTTAAGGTTATTTAATATAAATTCTAATTTGATTCTTCGAACTGCATTAATATATTCTCTTTATTCCTCTCTCTCTCTCTCTCTATGTCTTTATATGTACATGTAATTGTTTTAAAATAATAGTAATGTTACTACTATAAGTGAACAAAGTTTAGGATTTTTTTTTTTTGTCTCTGACCTTAGGTATCCCACTGAGTATGTATGATCAATTCTATATTTTAAAATAATTTTTTATAAGTTTAAAATAATTCTTTGTGTTGCTTCATCTCCTGATAGTTAAATTCATTTGTTTTAGTTTTTAATTTGAGGGAATTTTTTCATCTTGATTTTAGTTTAGTTTTGTTTTTTTTTTAAGTTTATTTATTTTGAGAGAGAGAGAAAGAGAGAGGAGGGGAGGGGCAGAGAGAGAGGGAGAGAGAGATAATTCCAAACAGGCTCCACACTGTCAGTGCAAAGCCCAGTGCAGGACTCAGACTCATGAACCATGAGATCATGACCTGAATCAAAAACAAGAGTTAGATGCTTAACTGACTGAGCCACCCCAATGCCCTGATTTTAGTCTTTGAACATACATAATTTAAAGCTGTAGCAATAGAATATAATTTTCTCATCATTGCCCAAACACAACACATCTAGAATAATGTGTTCACTTCTGCCGTATTTTAAGAATAAATATTTGGTAAGTGGCATACCAAGGCTGGGATGATACCAGTGGTTCTGGCAATGCATTGTCTTGGGTCTGTAAACCGTTTTAAAACTATGATAAAACTGACTAAAAGTTGGCCTGCTTTTTTATTATCACCATGTATCAGCAATTCTAAATACTATCAGTGAGAAAATACTCCTCTCTGCTCTTGTTACGTTGCTGAGGAGGTAATCAATCAATGTGAATATCCAAAGGAGAGTAATATAATTGATGATGAATCTAGAAACTGTAGCCCATGAACAATGAAAGAACAGATGTTTAATATCAATCAGAGCAGAAAAATTTTAAAGGTTTACAGTTTCTATATATATTTGAAGGCCATCATGTAGGGAAAAAAGTTAACACTTTTCTTTCTAATTCCAAATGACATAACTGGGTAGAAATTTAACTTAACATTACTAGTGAGATTTTGAGTCTGTGGAGGATCATGGCATCCTTTTTTGTATATTTTATCTTCCCATCGAGAATCAAGGCCTCTTTTCTGCCCAGCGGTAAATTTTTGTAATATTCTTCATGTAGGTCCTAAACACTTATTATTAATTTGATTTCCTGGTATTTCATATCTACTAGTGAATCTATCAACAAGCTTTTTCTAAAACAATTTTTTAAATGGACGTTGGAAAGGGATACACATCATAGTCTAGAGAGTTGATAAAGTTTAACCTGCTCCTGGTGAGCTCGATATTTTTTTCTTGAAAGCTTGTTAAATGATTAAGAAAATAAATTAATAAAGAGTTGTTATGAAAATGTACTTTTATTGCCAAGGTGCTGTAAAATACATTATTAGAAAGCCTGACTCGGGGGTCTTTTCAAAGCATTATTCTTTTGCCTGTGGTTTTGGGCATCTTTTCCAGATTTAAGTGTTGTTCTAGGAGAGAACATTTTGATACTTTACTCGGGTGAAGCATAACCATATCAAATAACATTTCAGAACTATACATTGCATAATCTTGGACATTGTCATATAAGAAGGCACTAATGAGATTTTATTTTTTATGAAAATGCAGCTCTTACTTAACAGTGACTGTTTTTTATGGGCCAACTCCAGACCACATTTGCTTACTTCCCACGCTCTAGTTTTTCTGATGTCCGAAGCTTTAAGTATAGAGGTCAGAATGACATTTTCATGCTCTTGATTGGAATCTCATAATCTTAAAATGGGTATTATTCAGTGTATCAAAAAGCCTAGTTCTGTTTTCTTTCTTATATTAACAATAAATGAATTTTTTATATTTTAATATCAATTTTTAAAAATCTTTTATCTTGAAATTGCAGATTTGCAAAAAATACATAAAGATTTTTCATTCACCTTTCACCTAGAGTCTTGAAATGGTAAAATTTTACAACCTTTGCTTAATCATTGTATTTTTTTTTTTTTTTTTAACATTTGAGAATGAATTTATAGACATGGTGTACCTTTTACCACCAGGAACTAAAGTGGCTATTTCTTAAAAACAAGAACATTTATCCTAATCAAGAAATTAACATTGTCAAATCTACAGACACTCAAATTTTGTCATTTACCCCACTAATTTCCTTTCTAGAGAAAAAAATGCTTTTTAACCCTCTGTAGTATGGGCTCCAATCCCAGAATCATGTTGCATTTTATTCTCTTTCACCTCCTTTAATCTGGAACAGTCCCTCTGCCTTTCTTGGTATTTCAAAATTTGAAGATTGTAGAACTTTTTTTTGTTTTTGGGTTTTATAAAATACTCTTCAATTTCTATTGGTCTTTTGATTTCTCAAGATTAGATTTAGACTCTGCTGTGATCGTATCAGGAGTTACATGATGTCTCTTTACTGTTGATAATATTTATTGCAATCACTTGCTTAAAAATGTGAATCACCACTGCCTTAACACAGTTTCTATGTTTTCTCAAGTTTTGCTTTCCTTTGGTGGATTGAGTCCTGAAATGTCTAATGATAAGCCTGTTTAAAAAAAAAAAAAATCTTTTTCACTCTGTCTTATCTTAGACATTACCAGCTTCTTGAGACTTGACTTGGAGAGAAGTGGGCAAGGCCAGGACTTGCACAGCTTCTGGACTAGGTGGGTCCTATAGAGGTTATAAACAGAGGTTCCTAACTCTATTTAAGAATGATTAGGGGCTCTTGGGTGGCTCAGTTGGTTGAGCGTCCGACTTCGCTCAGGCCATGATCTCATGGTCGGTGAGTTTGAGCCCTGCGTCGGGTTCTGTGCTGACAGCTCAGAGCCTGGAGCCTATTTCGGATTCTGTGTCTCCCTCTCTCTCTCCCCCTCCCCTACTCATGCTCTGTCTCTCTCTATCTCAGAAATAAATACACATTTTTTTAAAAATTTAAAAAAAAAGAATGATTAGTCTTAGAGATTCCTTTGTCGGGCATAGCTGTGAAGTGCTGATGTAAACGCAACATTGTATTTTTAAATCCATTTTCACATCTCTGCCTTTCTTTTGAAACATTTTATGTAGACCACAGGCTTTTAAAATAATTTCATAATTAAAATCTAGTTCAGCAACCAATAATTATTTACCCAGTGGATGCTCATAGATAATAATGACAGGTTAATATAATTAAAAGCCAATTTCCTGTGCCTTGATTTATATTTAAAGAATACAGATTAATTGTGCTGAATTCAAAATAACAGAGTCTAAGTGTAGAGTTGACTAAGTTTTCGAACTCACTTTTTACCATTATTATAGTTGCTGTGAAAGTGTTAAGACAGACTTCATGATAGAATTGTAAGTGATTAAAAGATAATTGTTAAAAACTAGTATTATTTTTTGTTCATTTCTTGGTGGGTTTTTTTTTTTTTTTTTTAAAGCTGAGAGTAATGGGACCAAAGGATTTTTCTCATAATGAGAATACATCTCTCATGTGTCTGCTAATCAGCAGGGCTATTTCCATTCGATCTCTATTAAATAATAATAATAAAGAATATTTCAAGATTATTAAATTACGAGGAAGGAACATCTCTAAATTGGACAGGAGCTCCTTTTCCTTTTATAAGAAAATGTTAACTATTTCAGTCATACGGCTTGTGCAGCATATATGGAAATTATCTTCAAGGTGTATCATTACCATGACCTTCTTAAAACACCTTCTTGAAAACATCTGTAGATTTTCTTCTTACTTCTCTAGCTACCACTTAGTATTCTTTACCGCACCTCTCTGTCTTTAACTTGGAAATCCTGGAATTTCTTGGACCGGGTCCTGTCTTTTCCCTCTGACCTTGTATATGTTCTCCGAGCTTTGACCTTCTTCTGTGTGTCTGTCTATAATCCATCTATACCTCTGGGTTAATCTACACCCTCTCTTAGCTTTAAGCTTACGTGTATACCAGCATTTGCTGACATCTCACAGCTGCGGTATCTGAAACTGAGCATGTCCAAAACAAAACTCGTGATCTTCTGCATAAAACCTATCCCTCCTCTGGTTTCTCCTTCCTCAGAAAACGTACTTTCATTCGGTTCCTAATATGAGAAATCAGGGAATTACTCTTGATATCTTCCTCTACTGGTCCCATCCCCCATTCCAATCAATTAGCAAGTCCATCGGTTTTAGCGCCAGGATAGTTTTGAATCTGCTGTACCCCTGCTCTAAGCCATCAGCAGTACTTGCATAAACTCTTGCAGTAACTGCTTACTGGTCTTTGCTTTTCTACTCTTGGTGCTTCTAGTGTTATCTTTCAACTTTTGCTCCTCCCCAGTTTTATCATTGTATTGCAGAAATGCACCTTTAAAACAGTCGATCATATTGGGGCGCCTGGGTGGCTCAGTCAGTGAAGCATCCAACCCTTGATTTCGGTTCAGGTCATGCTCTCACGGTTTGTAAGTTCTGCAGTGCAACGCAGAGCCTGCTTGGGATTCTTTCCCTCATTCTCTCTCTGCCTCTCCTCTGCTAACGCAAACACACACACACACACACACACACACACACACACTCTCAAAATGAATACTAAAAAAAAAAAAAAAAAAGTCAGTCCTATCTAGCTGCTCCCCTGCTCAGACCCTTAATTAGTTTTTCATGATGCGATAACTCACAAGGCACCACATGAGCCGACCTTACCTTTCACCATTTTCAGGTATACACCAACCATGCTGAACTTCCTTTGGATCCTTGAACCTGCCTGGATCTCCCCGCTTCATCATATTCCCTCTGAAATAATTGTTCCTGTGCCCCTTTCCATTTTTAAAAATTACTTAGCCATTAATTTATGTCTGATACATGAAAACGGCAGAAAGTGCACACAGTACGAAAGATGCATCGTGCAAAGTGGCTATTTATATTTTCCATTTTTACGGGATCAGATTTATGAGTCATATTTTTTAATGGCTCTCAGGTATATGGTTTATTTGTGAACTTCTATAGTTTTATTTTTACCTTCCAATCTTTGATCAACCTGGAATTTATTTTAAGAGGTAAGGTAAAGAGCTCTGTTTTTTTTTTTTTTTCCTAGTTAACTACTCAGTTATCCCAGTACCATTTATTGAATATTTCATCTGATTTTCTGTTTTAAAGTGCCACCTTTACCTTATATTATGTTCTCGTCTTATTTTAGTCTCTTCTAGTGTCCTGTGTGCTCATGTACCATGCCAGACTGTTTCTATTAATGTCACTGTATGGTATCTTTTTTTTAAATTTTTTAATGTTTATTTTTGAGACAGAGAGAGAAAGAGAGAAAGGGGCTGAGAGAGACAGACATAAAATTCTGTAGCAGGCTCTAGGCTCTGAGCTGTCAGCACAGAGCCTTACCTGGGGCTTAAACTCACAAACTGCAAGATCATGACCTGAACCGAAGTCGGATGCTTAACCAACTGAGCCACCCAGGCGTCCCTATGGTATTTTTTTTTTTTAAAGTTAGTCCCATCAACTATAGTTTTCCAGAATATTCTGGCTTTTCTTAAATGTTTAGTTTACTAAATGGAATTCGGAATTAATAGGGCTAGTTTTTTTTTAAATCTTGTTGATATTTTTTGAGAATATGAATTTTTAGATTAATACCTGAACATTGGATGACTTTACAATCCTACAATTTCCTGTCTAAAAATGTTTTTTTTTTTTCCATTTCATTGACTCAGGGCTTTCGTTACCACCATTTTAAAGATTTCTTCATAGATATTTATACATCATACTTGGATATTTCATCTTATCTTCTTGTCAGTGTAATAGAACCACTATATTTTTCAAAAGTGATTGTTTTTTAAAAACAAACAAAAAGCAGAAACTGACCCAAAAGAGAAAAAACTAATGGTTGCCAGAGGGGAGGGAGGTGGGGAAATGACCAGAATGGGTGAAGGCGAGTGGAAATACAGGCTTCCAGTTACAGGGTGGATGGGTAAGTCACGGGATGAAAGGCACAGAATAGGGAATATAGTCAGTGGTATTTTAATAGCCTGGGTATGGTAGCAGATGGTAGCTACACTTGTGAGCACAGCATAATGTCAAGAGTTGTTGAATCGCTACCTTGTGCACCTGCAACTAGTGTAACATTGTGTCTCAACTGTCCTTCAAATAAAAAAAAACCTACCTGTTTTTTGAACAGAGAAGGGTTGTTAATTTTGAACCCACTCTCCTTACAATATTCATGTATTGTTTGTAATCGATTTTTAGCTCATTCACAGCTCCTCTTCCCCGGTCCATAATCTATTTAGCTAACTTCCATTCTTCCTTAAGATGTCAGCTTAAAGTTCACTTTGCAGGAGCCCTTTCCTAACTTCCATGTCTCAGGGAGAGAGCTCCATATTACTTCGCTTAGGGAACCCTATACTATTTCCTTCAAAGGGCTTCCACAGTTAGAACTTACACAGTTTACATGGGATTTTGTTATTGTCAGACGTGTCTTTCTTCTGTCTTGCAAGCTGCCCGGGAAAGAATCGTGTCTGTTTTCTTCCTCACCCTGTCCTCAGCTCAGTGCATAGTTCCCACGTGCTACATAGTAGATACTGCTTGGCTGATGAGTAGATAGGCTGGTTAATAGGTTGAATGGATGCTTGGATTGTCCAATTTTTGGAAATTTGCCTATTTCTAATCTTTCAATCTATTAGCTTTATTTTGAATTCAGCACACTTTAAAAGTCACACATTGCCCCTTGGGAACTTGATGTACGTGGGGTGTAGATTTTTATTTTTTATTTTTTTAATTTTTATTTTTAAAAAATGTTGATGTATTTATTTGGAGAGAGAGAGAGCATGCAAATGCAAGTGAGCAGGGGAAAGGGAGGGGTAGAAGGAAAGGGAGAGAGAGAATCCCAAGCAGGCTCCAAGCTTCGTGCAGAGCCCTATGCAGGGCTCGATCTCACAACTGTGAGATCATGACCTGAGCCGAAATTAGTCAGATGCTTAACGGACTCAGCCACCCAGGCACCCCATGTGGATTTTTAGAAAAGGTTCTCAAAGACGAATGGTTTAAGCATATCGGTTAATGTGTTCATGGTTTTGCTGATTCACTTTGTCAGATTGATTGGGTATTTTCCTCTTTCAAACTTGTTATTTTCGAGCAGTCTGAAATGTGGCACAAGTGAAATTACTCTGACAATAATAATTCTTTTATTTTTTTAAGTATCACTTCAAAATTTTGGAATAATTTAACATACTTCTATGTTGCAATTTGTGGGATTGAGGCTTGGAGAGATCAAATACCCACTGTTACAAAGCTTCCAGTGGCTGGATCGGGTCCAGATTTCGAAGTTTTCTGACTCCTAATTCAGTGTTCCCTCTACCATGGTATCTTCCGTATCGCTGTACTATTAATTGCCTGCCTTCCAGGAATGTATTTGTAGTATTGTAGAGAGGAAAGTCTCTCACACCACTTTGCTCTATCAAGGCAATTTTCCTATGGTTAACTAATGACACCATCATATTTTGAAAATGTTCCCCCTGTCAGTAGATCTCCCCCCACTTTTAAATAGCCTTTTTCTTTAAGAGCAGCTCTAAATTCACAGCAAAAATGAGCAGAAAGTACAGAGAATTGCCATGTATGCACCCTGCCTCCCTATACCCACAGCCTCCCCTGCTGTCATCATTCTGCACTAGAAGTGTTACCGTTGATGAACCTTCCTTGACATCATTCTCACCCAGAGACCATAGTTCATGTCAAGGCTCACTCTTGGTGGTGTACTTCCTGTGGGTTTTGACAGATGTACAATGGCGTGCATCCACCGGTAAGGAATTCTAAAGAGTAGTTGCGCTGCCCTAAAAATCCTCTGTGCTCTGGCCTGTTGATCCCTCTCTCCCCACTAACTCCTGGCGGCCACTGGGCTTCTTACTGTCTGCAGAATTTTGCTGCCTTTTCTGGAATGTCATGGAGTTGGAATCCTACAGTTGGTCGCCTTTTCAGAGAGGCTTCTCTCACTTAGCGACACACGTTTGAAGACTCCTCCATATCTTTTCGTGGCTGGCTTGCTCCTTTCTTTTTACCACTGACGACAGCACTTCATTTTCTGGATGTACCCCGGTTGGTCCGTTTACCTACCAAATGACATCTTGATTGCTTCCAAGTTTGGGCAGTTACGAAAACTGATAGAAACGTCCATGTGCAGGTGTTTATGCGGACAGAAACCGCCAGCGCATTTGGGCGAATACCAAGGAACGTGCTTGCTGGATGGACCGTGTGGTAAGAGTATGTTTAGTTTTGTGAGGAAACAGAACCTGTCTTCTGACACGGCTGTGTGATTTTTGCCTTCTCACCAGCAGTGAAGGGCGGTTCTCGTTGCTCTGTGCCCTCACCTGCAGTTGGTGTGGTCAGCGTTCTGGACTTTGGCCTTTCTCGTGGGTTTGGAGTGCTATCTTGTGGCATTTGCTTCATGCCACAGGAGGTGGGGCATCTTTCCATACGCGTATTTGCCGTCCGTATAGCTTCTTGGGTGAGGTGTCTGTTTAGATCTTCTGCCCCTTTTTAAATCACGTTGTTTGTTTTCTTTTTTATGTTTTTAATATTCACTTTTAACACTTGTTTTTTGTTTTTTGTGTTTTTTTTGTCCCTTGGGCAGCATCTAGTGAAAATACACAGAAAGCTTTGAGGACATTGAGAATGGTTTATTTTTTCAAAGGAAAACTCCTCTCTTTCTGTTTTTCTCCTTTTACCTTTGTCTTTCAGTTATACCTGCCGCCACTTGCGGAGATATGTTTATGTGTTGGACAAACTGTATTTCCCCCACTATCACTGTTCTACGCTTCAGCATTGCTTCTCGACCCTCAGTGACAATGGAGAGGAACTCTTGTCTTTAACTTGCTCTCACATTCTCAGATCCTATGCTTCCAGGTTATTAACCTCTGCTGTCTGTTTACTGCATGCTGCATGCTGTATGTGACTGATAATTGCATGTTTGAACGGGATACATGTCGGTGAAATGATTGCCGAGGAGATATCTATTTGAAATGGTGCTAAATGATTCCTTAAAATAATGGCTGGGATTTGTTGCCTTACAAACGTCCTCTTAAGTACTTTATGTTTCATGGGAGAGAGAGAAGCTTTCAACCACACAGTTGGCACGTAAACCTGACAGAACTTTTCTATACTTTGCTCCATTTGGAAATCTTTTGATTTATGTGTAATAGTTGGGAGGTGCTCTGTCTGGTTTCTGTATGAACAGACTCTACCGTTACTGTTAATTACCTATGAATTTTCGGTTCTCTTCCTCGCTCTGCAAGCACCCCCGAGAGCTGACCGTGGCATTTCACCCATGTTTGGATAGAAGCACATTCAGCTGAGCAGGTTTGATTTTATAAGAAGGTAGAAATTGTCCTCTGGGGTTTTGCATTTCTCACTCATTTGTATATAGAATAGTTACAAAATCAGTAAGTTCCAGTGTGTCATGGGTGAATGTAGATTAAACAGAGCAACGGTGGGAGTCATAAGAAAGAGACAAGCCACCGATGTCAAGTATCAGAGAAAATCCGTACCTGCTGTGTAGTGTATATCACATGCCAAAGGAGAGACGTAGTTTGCCACGACTGCTTTGTATTTTGTAGGTGGCATTTTAAACACACATTTTCTGTAAGTCAGGAATGACTTGCGCACCAGCCCTATACTGTTAGCTAGGTATGATGTTTGAGGCAGTGTCTTCAGTGCAGAATGACTTCGAGGAAGAAAGAAGAAAACTTCCGTGACCACCTTCTAGAAAAGAGCAAGCTTTGGAATTAAAATAGATCTCTTCAGGTGAAGAAACATGCAGAAGCTTTACACAGCATAAGTGAAATTTGATTATTATTTTGAATACATTTTGATTATTAAGACTAGAAGGTAGCGTGACATCTAAGCTGCCGGCCTGTTTTTGGTGGCAGAAATATTTACAGACACATAATGATGTCGGTCAGACTCATAATTAAGCCCGTAGAGACATTTTGAGACATAAAGAAAATCAGAGACAGAAATGTTAAGTGAAAATAATGGAATAAGCCCTCGTGCATATAATATGGGAGAATTTATCAGAGGAAAGCCATTTACTTTCCGCTGACTCCGGGAAAACGAGTGAGTATCGGGTAAGTGATGGTGTTAGGAATCGGGGACAGAATGTGTCCAGTTGTAGGGAACAGAGAGCCGTTGCTCATCACTGAGCCTCTTGAGTGGGCAGCGTAGCTATTCCTGCCCTGATTTCCTAGTGGACCCACCGAAGGTTCCTCCAGAGAAACAGAACCAGCAGGACGCACGTGCACGTGTGCGTGTGTACGTGCAGAGAGAACGAGAGATTGAGAATTACTTTAGGGAATTGGCTCTTGTGACTGTAGGGACCGGCAAGTCGGAAATCTATGGGGGCAGGTTGGAAATTTTGGTGAGTGTTAATGTTACAATCTTAAATCTTAAATCCACAGGTGCTGGGCAGGAGGCCGGAAACTCAGGCAGGGTTTTTGTGATATAGTTGTGAAAAAGAATTCTTCTTCCTCAGGAAACCTCAGTCTCTGCTCTTAAGGCCTTTTGTTAATTGGATGGGGCCTACCCTCATTAGAGTAATTTTCTTTTTTTTTTTTTTTTAATGTTTATTTATTTTGGGAGAGAGAGGGCGTGCGCACCTATGCGAGCAGGGGAGGGGCAGAGTGAGAGAGGGAGAGAGAGAATCCCAAGCAGGCTCCACACCGTCAGCACAGAGCCCAATAAGGGGCTTTATCCCACGAACCGTGAGATCATGACCTGGACCGAAATCAAAAGTCGGACACTTAACCGACCAAGCCACCCAGATGCCCTGGTAATTTGCTTGCCTTAAAATCAGCTGATTAACCTTCACAGCAACGTGTAGGTGAGTGGTCGCCCACTCTACTGGCCCCGTAGCCCAGCTAAGTGGGCACGTTAAGGCCACCACCACACCGTACTTGTGTTTTTTCTCCGTGTGTCTTCATGTACGACATGTCTATCCGACCAGACTCCGAGCCTCGTGCAGTAGACGTGCCATCTGACCCCTCGATGTGGGCCTGGCAGCACCTCACACCTGCGCGCTGGTCACCTGTGTTAGTTGCTGCAGGGTTTCACCATCTGCTGTTTGTACCCGAGGCCGCTATCCGCTTGCCTCTGGGTCACACCCCTCCCCTCACGGGGACACATGGGAGAGAGGGATACAAGGGGAAGTGGGAAGGTAAAAGGGAACAGAAGGGAAAGGACCAGGAAGACAGAGTCAGGAGACGTGAAGAAAGTCGAGAAGGGAAACGTAAAGGCCAGAGCAGCATGGGATTCCTGTGTGCCTTCACCCGATTCCTGGCAGAGCTGAAGTACCCTCTGTTTCTTGGAACAGCATTTTCTTCCATGTGTTTTGCTTCCTCTTTTAGCACCCCTCCTGGGGCCCTTCCTCATTCTCAGGAGGTTGCTCGGTACTCGCATCTAGGGTAGAAGGTAGTAAGTAACCCTCCGAAGGGCATGTGTTCAGTGCATAGCCCTCCTCGGGACTGAAAAGCCTTTAGGCTGCCTCTAGAAGGAAAATCAGGCTGTGGTAGACCCAGGTAGATGGGTTGAGGAAATAGTCTGAGGCCAGGAGAACTCTATGGCATTTTTGAAACGCTGTCCCTTTGCAGTCCTGGCCTCTCTCCGACTGCCGGCCCTCTTCTCTCACCTTATTCCAGAGGTGTTAAACCAGGTGCACCGTCTCCTGGCCTCCAGACTCTGCCAGGCCCTGACCACCTTCTCTGAATGGCAGAGAGGAAATTCAGCGATTAGGGGCGTGGGCACTGGAGGGAAGGCCACGCCCCCTCCTCCACCGGCTTTGCATCCCAGCTCCACCCCTTTGCTGTCTGGGGCAGGGAGCCTGAAAAGCTTGCATTCTGGACGGACCTCAGAGTGAGCTTGATTTTCACAAAGGGAGATACCTGGTCACCTTTGTGCCACGTTCATGCGCAAGTGACTAACATCCTGCATCCACAGTGACACGTGGTCAAGTGTAATGTAGTCTCTGCAGTTGACACGTTTTTCTTTCAAGAGACCTGTGTTACTTAGCAGGACAGACCAAGCCGAATGCCTGAATGGAGCCATCTCGGACTCACTTCACAGTCTCAAGTAGCTTTTGGTTACGTAGTGTGATCCTCACGCCGATCAGTCTCTGGAGAGAAACATTAGTTTATCCTTAAAGGACTTGACCTCAGTCTAACATGAACTACTGCTCTAGGTAGAAATCTCAGTCACTGTGCGGCAAACTTCTTCCCGGTGTAAGAATTATTTCCATAGCCTCCCTGAGAGAGTGCTTCTGGGTGCTTCCCATGTCGGGAGGCAGCGGGGTTCTTACTGTTTCACTGTTAGAGGGTCAGGTTGAGTCCACCTGCCAATAACTTTCAACCATTTTAAAATTTGTTTTAATATACTAAAGATGTGGTGTAATCCTGGATTATTTTGCAGCCATAAGTTGCAAATGTAACATAAAAAATGGTAGAAGATAGTGGATTTCTATAAAGAAATATCTACCGAAAGTTATTAAAATGCTAATATCTTGAATTTATTATTATCCTAGGGAAATAACCCAAGGTAAGAATGATATTTAAGAACAAAATAAGGGATTAGTCAAGTAAACCGTATTTTGTCAACTCAATGGGAAATCATGTAGCCATTAAAAGTATCATAAAGAAAAATAGGGGCTCCTGGGTGGCTGTCTGTTGGGGGACCGACTTCGGCTCAGGTCATGATATCATGGTCTGTGGGTTCGAGCCCTGTGTTGGGCTCTGTGCTGACAGCTCAGAGCCTGGAGCCTGTTTTGGATTCTGTGTCTCCCTCTCCCCCTCCCCATCTTGTGTTCTATCAAAAGTAAATAAACATTAAAAAATTTATATTTATATATATATATATATATATATATATATATATATATATATGTATATATATCATAAAGAAAAATAAAGAGGGGTGCCTGAGAGGCTCATTTGGTTAAGCCTGCTACTCTTGATTTCGGCTCAGGTCGTAATCTCACAGTTTTTAAGATTGAGCCCCGTGTCGGACTCTGTGCTGACAGTGCGGAGCCTGCTTAGGCTTCTCTTTCTCCCTCTCTCTGCTCCTCCCCTATTTGTGCTCTCTCTCTCTCTCTCTCTCTCTCTCTCTCTCTCAAAATAATAAACATTTAAAAAAAAAACATGGAAAACATTTGATATAATGTTGAAAAAAGAATATAAAATTATATACTGATATTAAAACTGTTATATGCATGCGGACAAAAACTAGATGACATACAAATACTTGCGGAACATTAGTGAAATATACATGACATTTAAAAGAATTTTAAATTTATTTTTTTAGCATTTAAAAATTATGCAAATTGACATTACAAGTTTCTTTGTTTTTTCCTCAGCCCTCCCTCCACCGTCCCAAGTTAAATGTATATTTCTGGCTGTTTTTTTTTTTTTTTCCCCTCACCACCATAACGTAATGTCATTTTATTAATTGGCAAAGAACTGCAGTGGTTTATGGGAATAGATAGGAGTTCCTTCAAGTGTGATCACAGAAAATTTCTCCCATAGCTTATTTTAGCATTTTTGTAGTTTTGGGGGGGAAGGGATGCTTTTCTTAACGGAATTGGTTTATTATTCTAAGTAAGCACAACATTAAATCATGTCTCTAAACTATAGCACTTTCAAATTTAGCAGTGTTTTCACCCATTTGGTATGTCTTTCATACTGTGGTTTAGAAAAATGACATCTGGTGCCATTTGATTGCTTTGAAAGAACTGCATCCTCAGTCTGAATCTAGGACAATGTCCTAATGAGTTTCCTCAAAAGAGGTTTTTTTTTTTTTTAAAAATTACTAGAACAGTCTTGTCATATCGTATACCACTCTCTAAATCTGTCATGAATAAATATTTGCAGCCAGAGTAATAATTTTTCATGCATATGATACTGTCTTAATAATTTTGTTGTGGCTATGTGCTTTATTGATTTCCGTGCCACTTCTGTGGCACGAAATGAAATGCATTATTCCACTTAAACCATTATGGTTTCCTTTTGAATTACATATTCACTGCTTGATCCTGTCATCAAGCTTATTCTCTTTTCTGTAATGTGGTGTTTGGTCTTGAGATGTACTTCTTTAGTGCTCAGTGCCATGTAAGGCAAAACCAGGCAGGTAAATTCAGATCAGAAAAGCTGGAACGAATAAACAATATGTCATTAAATTTTTTTTAGAGTCACTCCTTTAATGGAGCATGTTGTTTCCTTGTTTGGGCCCTTGGGATTGTCTTTTTTTCTTCTTAGGAATTATAGGAGTGAATCATGGCTGTGCATTCTGGAGCGGAGAGGAGGGCAAGGCTTGACATAGCAGCTACCGTCTCTGCTTGGTCTCAGAGCTGAGGTAGACAGCTTTGCCTACCGCCTTCTCTTGGCTTCTGGGACAGCAGAGTCCTGGCTTTCTTCCCACCGGTTTGCCATTTCTCGGTAGGCCTTTGTTGTAAATGTTGGAATTCCTTAAGGCTTGCTCCTGAGGCCCTACTCTCTTTTCGTTTAAACTCTCACCTCACGGGGCACCTGGGTGGCTCAGTCAGTTAAGCATCCGACTTCGGCTCAGGTCCTGATCTCACAGTTCGTGAGTTCGAGCCCTGCGTCGGGGTCTGGAGCCTGCTTCGGATTCTGTGTCTCCGTCTCTCTCTGTCCCTCCCTTGCTCACACTCTGTCTCTGTCTCAAACATAAAAAATAAACATTAAAAGAAATTTTAAAAACCTCTCACCTCAGGCATTTCCATCTCCTTTTATGACTTTACGCACCATCCATGTGTCAGTACGTCCCAGGCTGGTAACTCCAGCTGCAGTTGTGAGCTCCAGCCCCACACTGTCAGCTGCCTTAGTGTTAACATCACTGCACTCACACCTCTCCTGCCCCGTCTCCCAGGCCAACTCTTAGCCTTTCTCCACAAACCTTGTCTTTTTGTCTCCTCCGTCTCGGCAAGTGGTGTCTCTAGCCGTCAAGCTCGTCTCATGAGAATCCTCAGCATTTTCGTTCTCTCGCCCCCCGCGTCCATCCTCACTCTGTCCACTTCAGCTCTGTATCCAGAATGTACACGGAACGTGTCCTCTCTTCCTCTGTGCCTGCTGCCAGCCGTGCCAGCTCACACCACCCTCACCTCCCCCGCAGATGGCGAGAACCTGCCACCTGGTTTCCGCGAGTCTCACTACACAGCCCCCCGGCCCCCCAGCCCCCCCCCCCCCGCCGCCCCGAGCAAGCGCCTGCAGAGACCCAAAGCCAGATTCCAGCTCTTGCTTGTTCAGATCCCTGTGGCGCCTTCCCTCTGCCCTCAGGGTGGCACGTTCCCTAGCCACACCAACTGCCTTTCTTTTCCAGGATTCGCTGGCCCCTTTTCCGTCTTAGGGCTTTTTACATGTTCTTTCCTGTTCAGAATAGTTCCCTACTCTGTATTTCCTACGCTTGTTACTTCCTTACAGAGGTCTGTCCCTTAACCCCAAATCCATTGTTATATTTAATTTTATGTTTCCCCTCACATACGTGCTCTGTCTTTTTCTCTCTTAGAGTAGACTGTAAGCTTCAGGAGGACAGAAAATGTGTGCTTTTTTAAATTTTTTTTTTCAACTTTTTAAATTTATTTTTGGGACAGAGAGAGAGACAGAGCATGAACGGGGGAGGGGCAGAGAGAGAGGGAGACACAGAATCGGAAACAGGCTCCAGGCTCCGAGCCATCAGCCCAGAGCCTGACGCGGGGCTTGAACTCACGGACCGCGAGATAGTGACCTGAGCTGAAGTCAGACACTTAACCAACTGCGCCACCCAGGCGCCCCAAATGTGTGCTTTTTTGAATCCACTTACCACTAGCGCCTCATGTGATACTTAGTCCACAATAGGTGCTTCGTATTTACCTGGAAGGGATGATTTTAGTTTATTATAATGAACTTTTTGCAGACTTGCCCAGTCTAATAACGGCTCCGTTTTCAGAGATTACTTGGGAGAAGCAGTAAGGTGGCAGTCCTATTAAAATGCCACTATCTCTTCAAAAAAGCATTCAGGGTAGCATCATTAGATAATGAAGCATTCTGGTTATAGTTTCCCTAGTTCTGTAGTAAAACTGCCTGGCATGTATGGGATTGCATTGCTTTCCGCTCTCTTTTCCTTAAACATCTTATAAGCTTTCTACTCTTTGGATTTACGTAGTAAGCCACGACCATCCAAGCAATATCAACATGCTTTGAAAGATGCCTCATAAAAATGCAAAAATAATATTTTCTCTGGTGGCTCTAGCTGAGCAGAAGAAACTCAGAGGGCAAAGTAAAATTAGTTTACGTGAAATTTTGCCTCTTAAAATTGAAACACAGTGCTATAAGATAACTGGAAAATCGGGTAGTTTGAACAAGCTCTATCACCACCCTCCACCCCAGAAGTTTTCCTTTGATACAGTAAATTATGGAAGCTAGTGGCTACAGTAATAGTAATAGAATGAAGATTCAGAAATGTGGATAAGAAATAAAGTATATCCCAGTAAGTATTAAAAGTTCTATTTAACTTCCTTTTTAATTCAAAACTATTTGGTAGGCAAGCAAGCAAATTTGTTACACTATACCTAATCAGAAATGTTTTTAAAAAATGTTTTTGGTGTGTTCCACCTATGAATATTGGTAGTATTTATTGATAGACCAACAGTAGCATTAAAACCCCATTCAAAACAGATGCTACACTAGCCTGCCATGGTCATCTGCCCTGAACCGTCACTTAGTTGTACAATTTATTGTCCAGAGGGGAGAAATTTATTTATTTATTTTTAATTTTTTTTTTTAACGTTTATTTATTTTTGAGAGAGACAGAGACAGAATGCAAGTGGGTTAGGGGCAGAGAGAGAGGCAGACACGGAATCCGAGGCAGGCTCCAGGCTCCGAGCTGTCAGCACCAGAGCCCGACGTGGGGCTTGAACCCATGAGCTGTGAGACCATGACCTGAGCTGAAGTCGGACACTCAACCGGCTGAGCCACCCAGGCGCCCCCAAAGGGAAGAAATTTAGATGAAATCAATAATTAAAACATAAAAGATACTTATTCTGGGAGATGGATGCAATGAGAATTTGGGCATATGAAACCAAACTTAGAAAGAAATAATAGAATCCTAGGGAAAAACAATATGAGATTCATACTTGATTCAAAAAAGTGGTCATCTTTTTTTCCCCGCCCACTGCTCTCAGGTATAGAGAGCATTGGTAGAGGAGGCACCCAGATCATAGCCATGTATTTGTGGTGTATAGGTGTAACCAGAGTTCCTGAAGGTGAACGCGTTAGATAACAAATTACAATTTCTCATGCAGGTTAGACTGTGTATGGAGTGGGTACAGAATTCCCCTAGCTGGATGCTCTTCCCCTGGGGCCGCCATTTGCAGGGGATTCCATGTGCATATTCAGACACGCAGACTTGCGTAACTGCTTATTATAGAAATATTCTTGGTCACTAAATGTCCAACAGACTTAAACTTACAGGGTTTCCCATATATGGAAGAAAAGTGATTTCCACCCACTCTCCATGCCCTGGCATGTCACGATGCCAACCCTTACATTTATTTGACTTCTAGAATTTAAATAGGTGGTGATGTAAATCAGAGTTCATGTTTTACCTACTGACACTGAGTAACCCAGTCATCGTGATGTGCTTTTCAATGTGGCTGCACAGTGGGAGGGGCACTTATTCTAAGCTCATCCCTCTAAGTTAGATTGACAACAAAAGGATTTATTTCTATCTTATAAAAGACGAGGAAGCAGAGAAGACTATAGAGAGGTTACATGGTTTGGCAGAGATCACACAACAAAGCGGAAGTAGAATCTAAGTGTCTTTAAGGGTCTCTGCTATGATCAGAGTTTCGTCTTTACTGGATAATACAGCGTGAGAAAGTGAGATAAACCCATCTCACCATACATGTGCGGAACAAATTACTCTCAGTAGATAGCTTCTTCTATTTTTTAAATATCCTTCATTCACTCCTGTTACATTTTCGATCTCCACCCTACGTATTTGAGCTGGAATGGGAACTGAAGAGTCCCTAATTTTCTCAGGCATTTTTCCACGTGCATTCTTACATTGATCTAAACTAGAGTCAGATGTGTTCCAACAGGCCACTTGTTTTGTACAATAGTTCTACGAAGTAGCTGTCTATAAGAGGCAGTTCATTAAAAATTAATTTTTAAATGAACTTGAGATGTATGGTATAGATTTTCTAAAGGCTGCATATTGGAGCATGCATATAAAATATTTTCCTTGCCCAGTGGTGCTAATAGTAGCTAATATTTATTGAGCTCTTGCTCTGTAACAGACACTGTTCTAATTATTAACTATTTTTATTTTAATCCTCAAGGCAGCTCTATGAGATAGTTAATATTATTATCCCCATTTGATACTCAAGGGAAATGATGCATGGAGCGATTTAATTCTTGCTAGAAGATGGTAAAGCCAGTATTGAAACCCAAATATACTGGCTCTAACTTTTTTTTTTTAATTTTTGAGAGAGATTCAGAGTGCAAGTCGGGGGAGGGACAGAGAGAGAGGGAGACACAGAATGTGAAGCAGGCTCCAGGCTGTCAGCACCGAGCCTGACGTGGGGCTCGAACCCATGAACCGTGAGATCATGACCTGAGCTGAAGCTGGATGCTTAACCAACTGAGCCCCCCAGGCACCCCTGAAAGCCCCACTTCTAATCTTTTACTGCCTCCCATCAAGCCTTTTAACAACAGTATGATTTTATTAAGTAACTTTGCCTTTGAAATTATTTTGACCTGTCTTAGGACCTACTACAAATCTGATATTCTGTGATGATTATATATTTTCAGCTAATTGTGTTTAAGTTCTTGAACTTCTGTTCTCTATACACTCAACAGTTTCACTTGAGGTACTTTATAAAACTGGCTAAAATTTAAAATTGAAGTGTAGACTATAGATACAGAAATTCAAAACTGTGTTTCTCGTTTCTTTAAATTCTGTGTATGTACCATTTAGTCTGGTTGCTACTCTCTAAACATGTAGTGTCTCTTAGTTTCCAAAGCTACTAATCCTTACAAAAACCCTTAGACATCTCAGATGTCTAAGTTTGGTGTTAATTTTGATATGGATTTGGTTTTTTTTCTTTTTCCTTCTCAAAGTGATAATAGATACAAGCTGTTCTCAAAAGGTCTTTAACCAGATTTCACAAAGCAAACATGTATAGGCAGATTTTCAAAGTAACCCAAAGGATACGTTGTGCATTTTACTTGCCACTGGGAAAATTAAGAGCAATTATCAACCGAATATAATTTCTGATAGTGACTAAAAGTCTTACAGCTTCTTTGTCATTCTTCTGTTTAATGACTAACAATTGTGCTGCTCTTCTAACATTAAAAAGGCAAATAAGCAGAAGCTTTCCTGGGGATTTAGAAGTAGAGTTACATATAGACGTGTGTGTGTGTGTGTGTGTGTGTGTGTGTGCGCGCGCGCGCGTGCGCACTAGAATAGATAACATTTGTATAGAGTTTTGAAGTATTAAGTTTGTTCTTGTTGTACCTCTCATTGACACGAATAATTTCTTTTCTTATGTGCCTTTATTTTCAAGTAGCACACAGTATAAGCCAGGTAGTAAATTCAAATCCCTGTTACTCTTGACAGTAGAAATTTTAAGAGTTTATTGTAGTCTGCATCCTGGCACACGGGGCTCGTGACAGCATTGGGAATCTGGCAGAGAGAGCAATTTGTGTCTTGTTAAGGTAGGTCCACCTTTTAGGATTCATGTCCCATCCTTCAGTCCTAAACTTCCTAAACATTTAAAGGTAGCAGTGGAACTACCTATAATGATACTTTAGTATCTTTTCTGTAAAATGTTAGATAGTAACAGAGATGTTAACAAATCAGTCTAAAACCAGGGAATAAATAGCTGCAGGTGTATTTATTTCATGTTCAGTAAGAAAACCAGGTCTGGGGAATACTTTTCATAGTTTAGCTGGTTGTACAATAGTGTCTGGATTTCTTTTACTGTCCTTAAATGGTTAGGTTGGAGAGCCTCATTGTGGACTGAATACTGGTCAGTAAAACACAATGGGCAATCATCTATGTTTTTTTTTTCCTCCTTGCTGTCTTGTCCAGTATAGCGATACATTACTGTAGCAAGCAAAGTATTGTAGCAATGTGTTGCGACTCTCTAGTTTAAAGGAAAGAAGAGAGCTTTGATTTTCATCAGTTTTTTAATATTCCTTCTGAAGAATCACTATCTCTGGATTTCTTTGCCCGGGCACTAAATTGCAAGAGGTGTCCAGGCTACAGAAGTTTGCATGACACTTGGTGTGACTGTTACAAGAGTCTGTGGCATTTCCTGTTACCACGGTTTTGAGACGTTTTATTTCATTCTCACTGTCTGGTTTTCTAGTCCCTCCCTTCCTCTTGTGAATGTAAGGATGACAATTGTACCGTTTCTGCATCAAAATGTACGTACATTAATGACTTTTGGTCCCACATGATAGAAACTAAGAGCCACTGATTACAGACTTATAAACGCAGCTCATTTATGTCCATGATTCTTGGGTAATTTGTTCTTATTCTACTTTTGCTCTGTTGGCCTACATTCTTGTTATTAAGTCATTTCTGGGCTTAGCCCGTTGTTTGGCAGATAGTACATATAGATTGCTTTTTTTTTTCATTTTTCAACTATGTTGGAGACAGAATATGGTAACAGTGTATCATCTGTTGCTTCACAGTACTCCATATGCCATTTAGAAGTTTGATCAGAACTGTAAAGGCAGAGTGTTTTTAGCCCCAGAGAAGGCACAGCAGCTGTACCGATATTCTTTTTTTTTTTTTTTTAAGTTTTTATTTAGTTATTCAGTTAAGTAATCTCTGCACCCAACATAGGGCCGGAACTCACGACCCTGAGATCAAGAGTTGCATGCTTTTCCAACCGAGCCAGCAAGACGCCCTTGTACCCATATTCTTGAGGGGAGTTTCTCAGTTATGAACAACCACGTCTTCAAGACTCACTTTTCTCTTCCATTGTCAATGTTTGTGCCACAAAGTACTCACTGACAAAGACGATATATCAAGAACACCCACCTTCCGTATACACCCCCCGCCCCCCAGGGTGTTGTTGAAGAAGGTAAAGCAGACTTTATTCAGGGAGACTGCCACGGTGGGGTTTTGCAATAGGGGAAAGAGATTAGGCTCTCAACACTGAATCTGAAAAAGGAAAACGGGCTTACAGCCAAGCAGCAGATTTGGGGGAGGTAGGTGTCAGTGACTGGAAGATTACTAAGAAGGTAGGGTAATTCTTCACTAAACTGACGTAAGAGGATTCTTACTGAAAGCAGGCTAGATCAGATATTACCTGGGGGATATCGGAGGGTGAATATTTGATCAGATATCAAGGGTGGGGGGACTCTGGCCAAGCCAGCTTGACAGGATTCTTACTGAAGCTGGGCTTCTAGAAGACATGTCCAAGAATGGAACCAGTTCATACTCAGGAGCCTACCTGAGCCTACCTGAGTCTGGTCAAGGAGAGAGTCTCTTTGGATCGTGCACTACCAACGAGTGTGGTCTTCCTCTTGACAATCAGATAACCACATCTGTTTGTCCCTGGATCGTCTGAAAGCAGTGGTGGGATTTATGAGTTTTAGTAAGATCCCTCTGGATTGTATATTCTCTTTGGTTAAAAGCTATCGACATACCTAAAAGCCCTACTTTGAAATTGTAAAGTTTGGCAGGAGTCACGTTTGTTTTTGACGTGAGTGAATATGGTCAAAACCTCATGATGTAATAGCAGAAACATTTCAAATTTGAGCCTCCAAGAGGTTAGTCTGACAGATTTGGTCCATAAATAGGATAGGTGGGTGGATGGGTGATCTCAGGTAGACTTCACTGACTAAAGTGACTTTTAAAGTGATTTGAGGATAGGTGTTTGGTAGATTCGTAGGTTGTTCCCAGCGGGGGGGGGGGGGGGGGCGTCCTGAAAGAAGATAGAGGGAGGAGTGGGCGAGTGAGACAAAGCGTTCACTTATTAGGAAGGAGCAGGGACGGGGACTAGGTGTGGGAGGAGAGGAGACCGAACATTCAATGAAAGTTTGGTGGGGCCATCTGGAGATGAGGAAACATGTGCCTTGAATGTTCAGAGAACCCCACTGATGAGAGAGAGGGGACCCGTACGGAGCTCACACCCCCAGAAGAAGGAACGACAGCAGATTATCCTGTTTCATTGCTTAATAAGAGAGACAGTGAGTGGGCAGAGCGAAAACTGAAGTGATTATCAAGTGGGTGCCCATAGAATTCATCATTCAAATTAGGACCCTTGAAGAGAATAAAAGGGGAGTCTAACCCTCCCACTGGGACCGAGTGCATAAACTGGGACTGTCCTGGGCAAATTGGGACAAGTAACTCATGAACAGATCACAAAGACAGGAAAAATTAAAAATCTGACTTTTGAAAGTGGTACATCATAATATTCCTTAAAAAAAAAAAAAAAAAAGGGTAACTAGTTAAGAATCAGATTCTGGCCAGGATCAGCAGACCCATCACCGAGGCCCGTTTGCAGGTGTTAGTGTTTTCGTGGCTGTGTAGCATGGTGCTTAGGTGTTGGGTCAGGCTGCCTAGGCTTGTGGCGGCTCTGCCACTGAGTAGCTGGCAGTCTTCACCAGGTCACGTGGGGATGATAGGGAAACCCGCCCCACCCTGGGTTGAGGTTAGGTTTCAATGAGATACTGTATGCAGAACACTTAGCTAATGCTAATGTCACATATCAAACACCATTATTATTATTTTTCCGCACTTACCACAACAACTACTCCTATTTCTATAGTGGTGGTTAGCCTGTTTTCCATTTAAATTAAAGTACTATGTGCTTTTAGCTTTCTGGTGTCGCTGCTAGTGTCTGCCTTTTATTTATAATGACAACTCAGTAATTAACGAAAAATAAGTTTGGAAAAATATTTTTCATTCCAGCTGTAACATAATACAGCTCACACCTCACTATCTGCCTGCCAGTTCTTTTCAGAAGTAAACAGACTTTTCACAGTCGTTACTGAATTATTGAATGTAGTGATTCCCTTTTGCGCTCAAGTAAATCTTAAAGATGGTTTCAGCAACATTGTGTTTTTCAGATCCAGTTTCCTGTTCTGCAGGGGGTTGATGGCTAAAGAGTAAGCATTTAACTTTCTGTTTTAAGTAGGAAAGAAGTAACTTAATTTTGCTAGGGGTGGGATGGGGTGATCTTGGCAAACAAAAATAGTGATGTGTTTTAGAATTTTTTAAGCTTTAGACAATCATTTAAAGAGCTTCATGAGCTGTTTACCATTAATTCCACTTGAACGTGCCCTTCTTCCATTCACTTGCATTTCTAACTCCTTTTCCCTAGAATGTCTTTCTCCAGATGGCCACACAGCTCACACACTCCCTTTCCTTACATCTTTGCTTAAATGTCACCTCCTCAGTGAAGCCCTCTCTGGCTGCCCCATCCAAAACCAGAGCCCATGTCCACACTTCATTCTTTCTGCAGCCTTATTGTCATAAATGATGTTCTATTTATTTATTTATTTGTTTGTTTGTTTGTTTATGTATTTAAGACCTTTAAAACATTTCTTAAATTTTTTTTTTATTTTGAGAGAGAGGGGAAGAGAATGTGAGCAGGGGAGGGGCAGAGAGAGAGGGAGAGAGAGACTCCCAATCAGGCTCCAGACTCCGCTCAGAGCCCGACTCGGGGCTCAGTCTCATGACCATGAGATCATGACCTGAACCGAAATCAGGAGTTGAATGCTTAACTGGCTGAGCCACCCAGACGGCCCATAAATGACAGTCATTTTAGAAGCGCTGTGATCGTTCTTCATACCTCCGAGATGTATAGTGCTGGCGTAACTAAAACTCTGTGATGGAATAAAAATGTGAGCTTGTCTCATACCTCAGTAACCCAGTCCTTACGGGAGCGAGCTTTCTTTTAGTATTGATTTACATGTAAACAGGGTTAGGCCAATCTGATCTTGGTTTGGAGTGAGTCGTGCCGCAGAGTTGACCAAGAACGAAATAGTGGCACTGTTTCAAATATAGCCCTCTGGAGAGAAGGCAGAAATAATATTTTTTCAGCTGAAGAGTTTGTACTGCTGGTCCTGGAGACCCAAGAACCCTGCCTGCCTCCTAGTTGGGGGAGAGGAACAGCCTCATCTTAGCCACATCCCTGTATGTGTTAGCTGAGCCTGCTGTAACAAAATGCCATAGGCTGGGAGGCTAAAACACCGTGCATTTATTTTCTCATGGTTCTGGAGGCTGGAAGTGCAAGATCGAGTACTAACAGGATTGATGTCTGGTGAAGGCTCTCTCTCCCCTTGGGTTGCAGATGACTGCCTTCCTGCTGGGTACTCGTGTGATCTGTTCTTTGTATGTGCCTGGAGGGAGAAGGGCAGGGAGACCACTCTTCAGCGTGGATTCTCATAAGAACAGTAATCCTGTTGAATCAGGGCCCCACCCGTATGACCTTGTTTAGCCTTAACTACTTTCTTACTCCAAATTCAGCTACACTGGGGAGTTAGGGCTTCAACATATGAATTTTGGAGGAACACATACACTCAGTCCATAACATGCTGCATCCCATATTATTTCTGGGTTTAGTTCAATTAAACATTTTCTGAGAACGTTTTACATATATAGGTACCGTACTGGGCACTAAGGAGGCCAAAGTGAATTAGTCCATGCTCAAGCACTTAATATTTTAGTGAAGGAGAAAAACAGGGACACAGCTAATTAGAAATTGTGATCAGTGTTTTTTCTAAGTTTGAAGGGTGAGTGGAAAATTGGCCAGACAGATTGATGTAGGAAAGGGAAGGATACACCCTGAGGTTGGCCTGAGCAAAGGCACGGCATGTTCAGGAACGAGCTGGTCAACACGGTGGCGTATGAAATGAAGTAGGCAGGGTGGCCTTCAACCGGAGATGCAGAACTGCTCTGTGGTCTTCCCTCATGGTGATAACAACGTTACCTGAAAAAGTGGGGAGTACCTAGTATGGTGATTTCTGCAGTGAAAAAAAATAGGTTTTAAAAGCCTAGAGTGATTGGCATTTATAATCTACAACAGGAGACTAATTATGCAAATAAAAGATAGTGGTGCAAAGCACGTAATTAGTGGCATTATTTTAAGGGAGTAAATTCTCCATACACGATAAAGTAAATGTATACTTAGTGTCATATTTGAGAAATCAGGGCGAAATTTAAAATACTGTGATTATGAGAAGTTGGGAAAAATTATGCAGCACAACTTCAAGTGAGGGAAAAGAGTAAAAATCTTTGGTTTTCTCCATCATTCCTGAAGTTTCTACAGAAAATTTCTAAAACTTTTTTTTTTCATATGGATGCTTAAAAACCACTTTTTGCTTACCCTACTGCCTGAAACAACACCAAGAACATTCAAGACATAAGAAACATTGGTTTTCAAAATACTGGGCATCAGGCAACATAAGAAACTAATACCTAATGGCTGGGAAAAGATGGGAGTGAGCCCTGTGAGTATCACAGCTTACGGTTCTAATAGAATTTCCAGACCCCTGCTCGGAATTAAACAGCTAAAAAGCCAACTGATCAAACCATAAACATACTCAATCCAAAAGAAGGCAGAAAAAAAAGCAAATGGGGGAAAAGAATGTTTGGGACAAATAGAAAACTAACAGCGAAATGATAGCTATAACCTTAGCCATCCATAGCAGTGGTCAAAAGAAAGTGGGAGTGACTTCAGAGCACAAGATATTCCCAGGAATAAAGAAATTATAGTGATAAAGGAGTCACTTCCTCAAGAGAACTATTAGAATCCTAAATGTATGTACCAAACAAATAACAGAGCTTCAAGATAAAAAGTAAATAAGCAAAGAGAAATAGAAGATTCCACGATTATAGCTAGAGATTTAAATACTTCTTTCTCCATAATTGATAGAACAAGTAGACAGAAAATGAGTCTGAATATTGGAGATTCAGACAGTGCTATCAACCAATTTGGCCTAACCGACATTTATACAACACTCCAACCAGTAACAGCCAAATACGCTTTCTTCTCATTTGCACATGGGAACATTTATCAAGAAAGATCACATTCTGTGCCATCAAGCAAGTCTTGATAAGTGCAAAAAGGATTCCACTCATGGAAAGCATGTCCTCTGATCACAGAGGAATTACAACAGAAATCAATAAAAAGCTCTCTGGAAAACCCTCCAAAGAAATCAAATAACATTCTTCTGAATAACCTATAGATCAAAGAAAAAAAATGAATGGAATTTTTAAAAACTTTTTTTTTAACATTTATTTATGTGTTTTGAGAGAGTGAGCGTGTGGGCAGGGTAGTGGCAAAGAGGGAGGGGAGGGAGAGAATCCCAAGCAGGCTCCGTGCTGTCATTGCAGAACCACTTGCGGGGCTCAAACTCAAGAACCACGAGATCATGCCCTGAGCTGGAATCAGTTGGCTTAACCAACTGAGCCACTCAGGTGCCCCAAGAAATGAATGGATTTTAAAAAGTTATTTCGGTTCAGGGGCACCTGGGTGGTTGAGTTGGTTAAGTGTCAGACTCCTGATTTCAGCCCGGGTCATGATCTTGCGGTTCATGGGATCGAACCTCTGCTCTGACAGCACGGAGCTTTAATGTTTATTTCTTTATTTTGGCTAAAGAAAATACAACAGATCAAAATGCTACTAAAGCAGTATTTAGAGGGAAATTTATAGCCTGAAATGCCTGTAACAATGTTGGAAAAGACAAAAGGTGTCTATCAGTGACCTCAGCTTCCACCTTGAGAAACTAGAAGAGCAAATTAAACCAAAATGAGGAGACTGGGGGCACCTGGGTGGCTCAGTTGGTTACGCGTCTGACTTCGGCTCAGGGCATGATCTCGTGGTCGCGAGTTCAAGCCCCACGTCGGGCCCTGTGCTGACAGCTTGGAGCCCGGAGCCTACTTTGGATTCTGTGTCTCCCTCTCTCTCTGCACCTCCCCCCACCACTCACACTCTGTCTTTCTCTCTCAAAAATAAATAAGTGTTAAAAAATTTAAAAAAAGAAAAATAAGACCAAAGACAAAGAGCAGAGCTCAGTGATACAGAAAATGGAAAAGCCGTAGAGCAAATCAATAAACAGAAGTTCATTTCTTGAGAAGATCAATAAAAGTCTGTTGAGTAAATTTGGATTTATATTGTAGAGGTTCAGAGAACAGGGAGTAACATTCTCTTTACTAAGTGGGGAATCAGAGATTAAATTAAGGTGTATTTATATAGGAGCACCTGGGTGGCTCCCAGCACAGGGCCCGACACAGGGCTCAAACTCATGAAACCGCGAGATCATGACCTGAGCCGAAGTCGGATGCTTAACCGACTGAGCCACCCAGGCACCCCAAATAACCACTTTTTTGAAGTACATTTATATAGAAAAAAATTTTAAACTGGAATGTAACGATAGTTCCGAGTTATTTCAAAACCATGCTGTGCCAGGGAGACAGGCTTTTTGCTTTGAATTTCTCCCATAAAATCATCTTCACCTCCACCCTTGACTTTTCCTGCCAGAGCGTATCTCTTTGTTTTAACATCCCTGTAACCCCGGGACACCCTTGAGTCCGGACGCTTTGCTCTCCTGGATGACATGTGGCACTTCCAGCAATTCTCCAAAACAGAAACTACGTATTGGTGGCTGGTGGTCCAGACTCAGCCCAGAGAGCTGCTGTGGTTGGTTTGCACGGTGTTTTTCAGAAGTTAGAATTTGCTGCCACCATAACAGCAATTAAGAGTTGACACAGCTGGTAACCAAGAGCCCACGTTCCTCCATGCTGAGAATCAAGGGGAACTGACTGGTGGCCTTTTCCTTATGCTCCCCGTGAGGCTTTTTGCTTTTCCGTCAACCTGCCATCACAGCAAGTCTTAGTAGCTGTCACTGTCCTCATCACTGCATTTTGTAAAGAAGCTTGAGTCTCTGGAAAGTGAAGTGCCCAAGTTCACACAGCTAGTAAGTGGACGACTGCTGTTTAAACCGAAGTGTGTCTGAATTGGTTTGAATTCCTTTCTTTGGAACATCAAAGACAAGGCTATTTTTATCTGTTATTTCAGTCGAACAGTCGGTATCTGTAAATATTCTATCCTGCTACCTATAGAGCCTCGAGTAACAAGTTTATCACGTTATTTAAATTATGCAAGGTTAAAATTGACATTCATGTGTCATTTCCCCTAAATTCCTTAGGTCTGGATTTAACCTAGGCTGCTATCTCATTTCTTGTTGTTGTTTTAATTTTTTGAAAGAGGGATTTTTAAAAAATATTTTTATTTTAATTTTTTAAAAGTAATCTCTGTGCCCACCGTGGGGCTTGAACCCATGACCCCGAGATCAAGAGTCACATGCTTTACTAACTGAGCCAGCCAGGCACCCCTACTTTCTCATTTCTAAAATTTTGACATTTGTTGTCTTATATTGTCCAAATAAGTTACTGGTAACTTATTAAGAAATATGTTCATTATAACACCATTTGCCTATTTTAAAACTCTAACAGGATTCCCTCCTGTGAAAATAACCAACCACTCCCAGAGAACAAGGATAGGTGGGAGCTGATGTCTTTAGTTTTCTGTTTTCAAGAGGAACACAGAATTTAAACTTCGCTTTGAATAAAAATTGTCTGTGATTTAGATAACAATTTGTATCTTTCATCAAGAAACAAATGTCTCTTCCCCACAAAGACAGACTTGTATATTTTAGCTTAATAAATATTTACTTTTTGTCTGAACAGATTAAATTCTTTAATCCCAGACTGTTTGTGTCTGTGTAAATAGTATTGTTATCAGACTAGGGCTCGTGTTTTCAGTTTTCCACACACTGACTACTTGACAAATAATTAAATACATCAATTATACGAAAGTCCATTGGAAATAAATACTAACGTATGCTGTGAGTTAATGAACATTTATGGTATGGGCCATGTACTTTGCTAAAAATAAAGTATTAACCCTCCCCACTTTAGCTTAAATTTTGAAATAAATTACACAGTGTCGTGTTCTTAATAAAGTATCTTTTGCCCAAAGCTTTCTTTTTTGCAGGAGGTGGGGTGCTGGTGCTGGTGGTAAGGGAGCATCTTCTACTGTTATTGTCTCTGTTGATTAAAGAATGAACAAAATATCTATAAAGAGTTCGGTACAGAGGATGTGGTAGAGACTTGGCTATGACACAGACCTTGGGCAGGCTACTCTCCCTCGGCTTCCTCTCTGTAAAACACGGACAGCAGTGCCCTCCTTATAGATTGTCCCTGGCACAGATTTCTGTAAAGGCCCAACCCTGTACTTGGTATGTGATAGGCACTCGATAGACGGTACTATTCCTCCCCAACATCAACGAAATGACTTTACGGTTTTTACTAACATGAAAGCATACTGTATGATGACGATGTCTTCTAAGGCAAATATTGTGACATGTGACTTATTGTAAGTAAATAGTAGAAGCACATTGGAGAAATGTAAGTATTCGGTGTGTTAGGAAACTTTATAATAGGTCACTGTCCAAGAAAACTAGAATCGTGGGAGGTCTTTGAGCCTACTCCATCTCTACTGAATACTGTCAGATGCCTTAATCAGTTGTAATTACAGTCGAGTGAAAAGTCTGTGTGTGGCTCAGAGATATCCTGTTCTAGGTAAGTTGCAGGAAAGTATAGGTCAGTGAATCTTGTACGTGAAGACATTGAGATCATCATGGAATAGGAGGAGCCCAGGATCGGAAATAAAAAGACCAGGATTGTTCTGTCTCTCAGCACCCTGTGTGACCTTGGTCAGTTGTTTTTCCCCTCTTGTTTTTCCTCAGTGCACAAAAGAGGGAGCTGGCTTATATCTCTGACATCCCAAACATAACGTGCCAGTGCTATTCCGTGTTGTATTGCAATTATCTTGTACAACAAAAAAATCTCTCAAGATTATAGCTACAGAGCCAGCAGAGGGAGCACAAAGCATGAATTTATGTCTGGGTCTTAGGAAACTTGGGGGGTTTTATGTGGTTAAATATTAAGCACAACTCTTCAAACGGAAGGTTATTCCTTATCAGGTTATGCTCACCTTCATTTGAGCTCGAATTTTGTTCAGAAGTGGTGATATTTTTGCAACTACCTCTAGAATTCCACCTTTATAAATTATTGGTAGTTGTAAGAAAGAGCTGTGTTCTACAGGGACATTTCATAGTGATTATTTGTGAGGATCACTATGGTTTGTATCCTGTATTGTCAAATATATTTTAATTTTAAAACATTGTAATTTTATATCAAATATTCTGATTGATACTCTAATAACTGCTGTTTGAGCTTTAACCCAGAACTAAAAGGGACTGTTCCTTCAAATATTACAGGATTTTGAAGTTCTCTTTAAGTGACACCCTATTTATCTAGCATCCCTGGGAATTACAGAGTTCTACATACTCCGGGTGACAAAAGTATGTTTCATGAAAGCCCTACCTTAAAATGGCTGAAAAGTATTTTAGATAAGAGACCTTGCTATTGCATTCTGTCTGGAGTGTTTGAATGCAAGACCTTGTGCACAATTGAACCTCCTTGGTATTGCAGGGTTGTCGCTTAAACATGGACTGTTGTGCTGAACTGCAACCGAATTTTGAATTTGCTCTTACTTTAATGTCAGAACTCTTTTGTGTGTTTTTGGTTATGCTACACTTAAGCTTTTCCTTTTTCATTGCCTTTTTTTTTTTTTTTTAAGTTTTAGCTGAGGAAGCTAATAACTTAGCTTGTTGAGAATTATGTTAAATCGGATTAATAAGACTTTGAGTTAAAGTTCATAGCTTTCCATCGGGCACTGATTCATACATGGAAATCTTCCTCTCTTTATTTGTGGTTTGGGTTTATGTCTTCAGGGGAGGAATGGGGGCTGCTCCCGTATTTGAGAATGAGTCATGGTAGAGGTGGGTTGACTATGAAGTTACTATAGATATATGTAGATATATAGATATCTATATATATCTAGATATCTAGATGTCTCTATATTTGGATTCTTGGTTTTTCTAAAAAGTATTTCTCGACTCGAACTCAAAAGTATATTTTCCCACCAATAATCAATCATATCTTAAGAATTTATCCGCTGACCAGGATATAATTGTTTAAAAAGAACATGGGGAAGGGGAGCAAGTAACTCGCTATGCATACACAGTAGACTTTGCAGAAAACTTGAAAGAAGAATAATGGACATCTGTGCCCTTAAAATTATGTTCTTAGAAGAAATGGGATAAATATACAAGCAAAAGATAAAGGAAGATACATGTTAAAAGCATATAGAGCAAGTATAAATTAGTAATTAAGTATACAAAGGTTGAAAGGAAGTTGAAATAAAGAGATAGTTTTTATAAATCTAAGATTTTTCATAGTAATGAGTCTGGCAGAAGTTGAAAAAAGGCATTTACTAGTAAAGACCTATAATTCCAATTAAGACTTCCTGTTCCTATAGCCCTCCCAAAGACTAATTATATTCGCTAAATTAAGATTAAGAGCTAAACAAAAGAAATCTCAAAATTCTAGTTGGGATCCCCCAATTAAGGATCAACAAATAAGGAAAATATCTTCCTGGTAAATTGTGTTATAATATAAAGGTAGGTATTCTGCAGCATTTTCTAAATAACAGTGATTAGTGTCACATTTCCTGTGACTATCTTTGTAAAATCTGACATGTAGCAAACATACTTCATTTGGTAGGCTTCCCCTGAGAGGAAATTTCTTTATACTTAGGAAGTGCCTTTTAACTTGTGACAGTAACTTCTAAACTGTCTGACCTGACTCCTCTTGCATTCACTGGGGGGAAATCCCACTTTCCAGATGAATTTTGTCATTAAATATTATTTCAGTCATAATCGTTGCCATAACATTGTGACATTGTGCTACAGAATTTGTTGTTGTTGTTGTTGTTGTTGTTGTTGTTGTTTTTAAGCGGATGGGTTTGCTGTCTGCTTGGCATTTAGTTTTCTCAAGGGACTAAGAAAGAGAACCAGAGAAAGACAACCTAAGTTCTTTCCAGGCAGGAAATCTGTTTCTGTTTGTTACATAATATACTTGAAAATACCGTTTTGGTTTCTTTCAAATTGCATACTAATTAGAAAATACTTTGGGTCTTTCATTGCACCTGAGTTTGCATAAGAATATCATTTTTAAGTATAGTCTCTATGAAAGAGGTATAAAAGTAAGTTAAAATTAGGGATAGAGCTTTTCCTTTGAGACAAATCAAATTACAAAATTTTTCATTTACTTACGTCATTCTTATTAAATAGTGTTTCTGACCGAGGTTAGTCAGGATTGGAAAAATCTGCTTAAGAAAACAAACCTTTTGCATTGTGTCCACTCACTACACATTTCTCCACGGAATGACTTTGAAGCTAAAAACACACAAATCTGCACGAACACATTTGTGAAAAATAAAATCATCTTTTAACCTAAAGATGGAATCTCTTATTTCGCGCTTACATTTTTTTGTAATATATAGTTACCGGATTGTGTGCTGGCAGATCATGTATTTTATCCATTATTTCCAAAACATTTTTACTTGTAATAATTCATGTAACATTATTTTTAAAGTTGTTAGTTACCTTCCAGTTTTCTTTCAACGGCTTCCTTATTTTGTTACCTTTAACCGTGGAAATTCAATTCCTGAGTTTTCAGCATTTTTTTAAAAAGACCCCTCATTTCGTTGATGATCTTGCTCTGGTCACGTAACCAGTTATTTTTGCATCCGTGTGTCATTTTTGGATATATAGTCGTACACTGAAAATCATTCTGGACGTCGTAACCGTAATTTCAAGTTCTCACTGAGATACCTTGCGTGTTGTTACGGCAATACAGTTGGATTCTCCAGCTTTAGTTCCAAGCATGCCCTTTTGGTGGCAACTGTCCTTAGTAGATTTTATAAATGCATCTCTTTATAGCTTTTGCTTTTTACCTTCAGCGTTTTTCAAGAAGGTGAGTTACCGAATTTTTCTTCGAGTGTTGAACCAGGGAGCAGTGTAGATTCTAGCTGATCCAGCGTGACGATGGACACATGTTTCTGTGCGTTGCTGTGTAGACTGCTGATCTGCTAAACATTTGCATTTTAACAAGCCTGACTCAACAGTCGGCAGGCTGTTTATTGGTGGTGAGGTCTCCTGTTTTGTGCTCTGCCTTACGTGCCACAAAATCAGTGCCATTTTAGCACTTGTCCTGGATGGAAATGAATTTTAAGCTATTTATGATATGTCTAAAGTAATATTTATGGTTATTAAGTCAATTAAATGTGAATGGACAGTTTCTTCTCCTCTAACCTTACTTCTTTGTGTAAATGTCAGTGTTCTTAGTAAAGATAATTATGCAGTTAGCCATCTTCTTCATTTCCGTTTTAGATCCTTAAAAATAAGATTTTTTTTTTCTAAGAAAACAAAGACCTCGTGTTTCCAGTTTTATAAGGAAGGAATACTGATGTCTTCGCAGTTTCTTTTACTGGAGAAAGGGAGAAGAGGAAAAAAAAGAAAGACAAATCATTAGTAGTAAGCATATTTTAGACCCTCTGGTGTGCAGACCACTGTAAAAATGTAGAATCAAGGCCTAAATGAACTTAGCATTTGGGGAGAAAACCCCATGTTTACCATACATATAATGCATTATATGTATTATGAAACATACATATAGGCATATAGCAATTTAAGAGCATAAAACAGCATATTGAAACAAATACATATATAGTTTGGTTGAGAGGACAAGCCTGGAAAGTTACTAATTCTAGCATATTCCACAAGTATAAGGGGACATATTTCATAAGATGAGTAATAATCTTCATAGACTTTGATGAGTTTTTATGTTCTCAAAGATGTTCAAGATTCTCAGATTTTCCCCCACGTTTATTAGACCCATCCATCCAACAGCTGTTCCCTCACCTTTGGTTTGGTCTTTGACAGAGGCTGCCTGACTCTCGTTCTTGGCAATCATTGGTCTGCTCAACTTTCTCTGAATAGATAGAAGGATTCTTCATGAGAAGCAAAGAAGTGGAATGAGAAAGAAAAACATTTTATGTGAACAGACTAATATTTCAGAAGTAGTAGTCAGCACTTTAGGTTCCCCTGCAGCTGGACACACACACACACATACACACACACACACACACGCACGCACGCACGCACGCTCTGGGGGCCTGTTCCCCATTTTCCCAGTACAGGTGTACATACTTTTTACATCAGTGACTAGTGCTTACGTTGGCTGTGAGATATTATTCACCAGTGGTCCATATACTATAATGTGATCTGTTTACTTTCTTAGACAATTTGTCTGAAAATATCTTTATTTTAACCTTTAGAATAAAAACTTGTCAGGGTTCAGAACTTGAGTTATTTTCACTCTGCGTTTAGAAGGCATTGTTCATTGCTTTGTAGCTGTCGAGCTGTCTAATGTCATAGTAATTCTTGACAATTTGTATATGGCGCTCACTCGCACTCTCTCTCTGTTACTAAGACCTTCCTTTTGTCTCCAGTGTTTTGAACTTCCAGTCATATGTGCTATTATGTGGGAGGATTTCTTTGTTTTTATCTATTTTCTGCATTCTTGGTGGGCTCTTTCATTCAGGAGATGCATGTTTTCCAGTTTTGGGAACTTTCCTTAAAATAATTTTTAGTAATGTCCACTTTTCCCCCTTCCATTTTCTTTTTTCTCTTAAAACATTCTCTGCTAGACTGTGTGGACCATTTCTCTGCCATTTTGCTATTGTTTTACATCTCTTTGTCTTTTCTGTTCCACTTTCTGGGAATGTTCTTCAAATTTGTTTTCCAACCCTTTCATTGAATTTTTCATTTCTGCTATCATATTGCACTTTCCAAGAGTTCCTTTTTGTTGTCTTTTTATACCACCTCCTTCTTGTATCCCAGCTGACATGTTTGCTTCTATTCCTTAGCTTAATAATTGTAACATTGTCAGAGTTTTCATTTTCTCCCTACATTATCTCTGTTTCATTTGGGCTCCTTTTTTCTTTTTTTGCTTGTCATTTTAGTGGCTCTCTGGTGATCTTTGGCAGAGCTCATATGTAACAGTGAGGCATCAAAGAACTGACTGGAAGTTCTGGGTGCTCAGGTTGGACTTTGCTGATTGGTCGCTTCCTTAAAACTGTTCTAGCTGGGCGGGGGGGGGGGGGGGGGGGGTGCCTGGGTGGCTCAGTCGGTTAAGGGTACCACTTCGTTCAGGTCATGATCTTATGGTTCATGGGTTTGAGCCCTGTGTCGGACTCTGTGCTGACAGCTCAGAGCCTGGAGCCTGCTTCGGAGCCCCTCCCCCACTCATACTGTCTCTCTCTCTCAAAAATAAATAAACACTAAAAAAAACCCAAAAACAAAAAACCCGTTCCCCTGGGCTGGGTTTCTTGAGAAACCCCCCCAGGGTTTCTCCCTCCCCCCACCCCGTGTCAGTATCTATGGATAACCTTTTCTTACACTTCTCCTCTGTTCACGAGACAGTCCTCCTCAGTATTTCTCCCGAATGTACGAGCCTAGCTGACAGCATTCTCTGAGCTGATGGGGGGCGGGGGAGCAGGGGGCTGACAGCAGAGATTTCGGTGTTCAGCCTCTAGGCTGTTACATAATCACCCTCTTTCGGGATAGCATGCCCATCCTTGGTGGTGCCTTCCACCTCGAAACCCACTGTCTGCTTCAGCCTTTCAAGAGTGAACACCTCTCCTTCTGCCAACACGCAGGAAGGCACTCATTGGGCCGAGTGAGGGAGGAGAGGGGAGCCGAAAGTCTGATTTTTTCAATACAGATCCTCAGTCTGCCTTCCTGCCTGTGGCCTCCTCTGTGCCCCACCTTCGAATACCTGGCACTTCTACTGAACCGAACCTTGTCAGAGTCTCAGAGTATAAGCACCTAGCGTCTGGTCTTCCTTCATTCCTGGCTTAGGTTTCAGCCCTTGCTGGCCTCTCTTTTTTTTCTCTCTAGGCTAAATACTGAGTTTTCTCATCCATTGCCATGGCTTTAAATTCCGGTTGTGTGTTTTCAGTTCCCAAATACATGTCTTTAACTGGAATCTCTTTCCTAAAGCCGGAGTATCTACCTGAAACTTTCACTTGGATAGCAAACAGGCATCTCAAACTTACCCGTTTCCAAGAGGGGACCTCTGAGGGTCTCCTTGGAACCTGTTCCCCAGATAGTTTTTCCTGTCTCAGTAAGTGATGTGCTCACTTTTGTGATGCAAGTAAGTGAGTAAGTGATGTGCTCATTCCGTTTGCTCGGGGTTAAAAAACTTTGATGATCTCCTTGACTCTCCTCCTCTCTATCCCAAATCCGGTCTGGCAGCAACCGCAGGCAGCTCTGCCATCAATTAGTTTTGTACACACAGGAAAAATATTGGAGGATTACTCTCAGGAAAGACTGAGAAATGTGAGTCAATCGTATTTCTAGGTAAATGGGAGAGAATACTTGTTTTTCTAAGGTAGTAAAATAATGGAAAAAAGATACTGTCCTGGCTGTAAAGAATTAGCTGTTTGGCTCAAGTCGGAAACCAGATAAACTTTGAAATTTTAAACTTAACGAAGGTACATTCTTTTCAGGGGATGTTTTCCCTTTGTGTTTTATTTAGTGAACCAATAGCAGATACCTGCTGTGCACCAGCCATTGTTCTAGGCACTGGGAATATAACAGTGAACAAAACAGGTGGAAATCGCTGACAGCATGGAGCTTACATTCTAGTGCAGGAGTGAGGAAACTTTCTCCGAAGGACTAGATAGCAAATATCTCAGCCTTTGCCTGCCAGATGGTCTCTGTCATAACTACTCAACTTTGCCATTGTACCATGAAAGCAGCCATAAACAATACACGAATGAATGGATGTGGCTGTGTTCCAATAAAACTTTATTTGCAAAAACAGATGGCGGACCAGATTTGGTCTTCAAGCTGTATTCTGCCTACTTTTGTTCTAGTGGATGGAAACAATAAAAACATAAGAAGAGCATATAGTATTTTAGAAAGTGGTGTGTAGTGTGGAGAAAAAATAAAGCAACAGAGAGAAAATAGGATGTGCCAGGATTGGGTTGCAGTTTTGACTAGAGTGGTTGTGGTAGCCCCCAAAGAACAGATGAAGTTTGAACAAATACTTCAAGATGAAGGAGTAAAGCCCTACCAGACCCTAGCCTGTGTAAAAAGGAGGTTTGTCTTAAGAGATTCTTAGTGGGGAAGAGCTGACAAAAGAAATGTAGAAGGGGCACCTCGATGGCTCAGTCGGTTAAGTGTCCGACTTCTGATTTCAGTTCAGGTCTTGATCTCATGGTTCGTGAGTTCCAGCCCCGCGTCGGACTCCGTGCTGACAGTGCAGAGCCTGCTTGGGATTCTCTCTCTCCCTCTCTCTCTCTGCCCCATACTCTCCCTCTCCTTCTTCCTCTCTCTCTCCCTCCCTCTCTCTGCCCCGTACTCTCCCTCTCCTTCTTCCTCCCTCCCTCCCTCCCTCCCTCCCTCCCTCCCTCCCTCCCTCTTTCTCTCTCTCTCTCTCTCTCTCTCTCAAAATAAATTGAAAGAAAGAAAGAAAGAAAGAAAGAAAGAAAGAAAGAAAACAATGCAGATGTTGGGGCTCCAGAGGTGAGGTTCCAGAGACTTGAATTGAGGAGTCAGTACCTCCAGAGTATCTCTCTGCCTCTTGCTTTGTCTGTGCCTTTCTTGTCACTGTTTCAGCTTAGGCGGATTCCCTTTTCTTGCACCTGGGTTTTCTCTGTGAAACTAAATCATGACCATGGGCACCTCCAGATTAACATCTCTACAGTCTTCTAACCAAGGGGAACAGCAGTCTTTCTCACCATTCCCGTTCATAGATCAGAGACTTAGTATTGTTGAGATCCTGAAATCTTAGGGAAAGTTTCCGTCTGGCCCAACTTAGAACGTATGTTTGTCTTTGTGATCCAGGAAAACGGTATGATAATTAACTCAGCCTTGTGTCAGGAGAGTCGTTAGACATTTTTCAGGAGAGTAGTCACTTCTGTTCTTAAAAGAAGGGAGTAGGAGTGAATCATGAAGGAAGGGGCGGGGGGGGGGAATTCACTATAATCAGTAAAACAAATCTCCTGATAAAAGATCATACGGTGGTTATGAGTGCAAAATTGAAAGTCAGCTTACCAGGATATAAATTCTAGCTCTTCCACTTATGAGCAGTATAATCCTCGACAAATTAATTTACCTCTCTAATGCCTTAGTTTCCTTTGTATAATGTGATGATAATGGTAGTGCCCTCTTAAGCCTGTTGTGTATGAATTTAGTTAACAATTATAAAAGTTGAGTAAGGTGCTGGGCACAGAGGATGTTCTCAGTAAGTGACAGCTGCCATCATTATTTCTTCTCAGCATATGAAAGGATGGATAACGAGTGAGATACATCCTAGGAACATAAGGTTGCCTCAACATTCCATGCTTTATCAGTACAATCCACTATATTTAATAGACTTAAAAAGAAAACCACGTGATCTTCTTAGGTACAGAGAAAGCATTTGACAGAATTCATTGTCTATTCATGATTAAAAAAAAAAAATTCAGTTAACAAGGAATAGAAGGGATTTCCTCAACCTGATAATGGGCATCTATGGAACATTTATAGCTAAAATCATACTTAATGGTAAAATACTGAATGTATTCTTTCCTAGGATCAAGAAAATGACTAGGATATTCATTCTCACATTTATTCAGCATTATACTAAAGGTCCTAGGCAGTGCAGTGAGTCAACAAATCAGGATTAAAAAATCCTAATCTGCAAAAAAATAGGAAGAGATGAGTTTAACAAAGTCAAAGGATATAAGGTCAGTATATAACAATAATTGTATTTTGCTATTCGTGTGACAGTCAGAAATTGAAATTTGAAAGCAGTACTGTCTATGGTATCCTAAAAATATGCAGTAACTTAGGAATAAACATAACTCAAATACATGCAAGATGTGAATACCGAAAACTGTAAAGCATTGTGGAAAGAAATTTGAAAAGATCAGTCAAATCATGGTGTTGTGCACCTGAAATGAATATAACACTGCATGTCAACTGTACTTCAATAATAAAATTTTTTTAATTTTTTAAACATTTTTAAAAAAGAAATTAAAGAAGACTTAAATAAACTCGGTGATCCCATGTTCATGGATCAGAGACTTAGTATTGTTGAGATCCTGAAATTTATCTATACATTTAACACAGTCCTAATCAAAATCCCACCAGGCTTTTTGGTAGAAATTGACAAGTTGATTCTAAAATTTAGCCTGAGTGGCTCAGTTGGTTAAGCATCCGACTTCGGCTCAGGTCATGATCTCACAGTTCCGTGAGGTTGAGCCCCGTGTCGGGCTCTGTGCTGACAGCTCAGAGCCTGGAGCCTGCTTCAGATTCTGTGTGTGTGTGTGTGTCTCTCTCTGCCCCTTCCTTGCTCATGCTCTGTCTCTCAAAAATAAATAAACATTAAAAAAGGTTTTTGTTTAATTTATGTGGATATACAAAGGACCCAAAAGCAATTTTTAAAAAAAATTTTTTTTTCAACGTTTTTATTTATTTTGGGGACAGAGAGAGACAGAGCATGAACGGGGGAGGGTCAGAGAGAGAGGGAAACACAGAATCGGAAACAGGCTCCAGGCTCCGAGCCATCAGCCCAGAGCCTGACGCGGGGCTCGAACTCATGGACCGCGAGATCGTGACCTGGCTGAAGTCGGACGCCCAACCGACTGCGCCACCCAGGTGCCCCTCAAAAGCAATTTTGACAAAACTCAAATTGGAGAACTCACACTACCTGATTTCAAGGTATACTATAGATTACAACTAACATAGTCAAGGCAGTGTAGTATTGTTGGTGTGCAATAGAGTTGTAGACCAATGGAATGGAATAGAATCCAGAAGGAGACCCATTCATATATGCTCATATATGAAATTTTGACAAGCCTGTCAAGGTAGTTTAAGGAGGAAGGAATAGTCTTATCAACTAATGGTGCAGGAACAGTTAAACATTCACATGCAAAAAACCAAACCAATTACATAAACCCTGACTCTTGCTTTATGCCATACATACATCTGAATGGAGCACAAACCGTAAATAGGAGAGGTAAAACTACAAACCATATATAAGAAACCATAACCCAAGGCAAAAGTTTTTGGGTTAGGCAAAAGTTTTTTAGTACACAAAAAACACCACTTGCATTTTAAATTTTGATGAATTGGACTCGATCAAATTCTGAAATTTCCCCTTCAAAAGACACTGTTAAGAACAGGAAAAGAACCCCCCACCATCACCACCACCACTGGTCTAGGAGATAATTTACAAAGAAATACCCGATAAAGGACATACGTCTAGAATATATGAAGAACTCTTACAGACTCAGGAAGAAGAAGGAAAACAACCCATTGTTTAAAGGGCAAAAAAGATCTGAATACACACTTCAGCAAACAACACCCAAGAGCACAGGAACATTCCTCAGGGGATGCAGGTGAAAACCACAGCCAGATTTCACAGCCACTGGAAGGGCCAATGCTAAAGAGACTGAAATAGCAAGTGCCAGCAAGAACGTAGGGCACAGAACCTAGCAGTCCCACTTCAGGGATTTATTCAAGAGAAATGAAGACTTAGGTTCACGAGGAAACTTTTGTGAGAATGTTTATAGCAGCTTTATTCATAAGGGTCCAGAAGGGGAAACGGCCCAAGTGTCCATCAGCTAATTAATAAATAAATACATAAATAAATAAAAATTTAAAAAAAACATGAGGTTTGTTCCTACAATGGAAAACTACTCAGTGATAAAAAGGAATGAACTGCTGATACCAAACCCCGTGGATGAAGTGCTAAGTGGTAGAAACCAGACGCAAAAGAGTAGGTCTGGTACCGCAGCCACAGGAAACAGATCAGTGGTTGCTTGGGGCCAGGGCGGAGGGGGGGTGGAGGGGGTTGGAGGAGGGGGGAGGGAGGTGGAGGACGGGAGAGGGGGGTGGGGGGTGGAGGAGGGGATTGTCTACCAAGGGGCCGGGGACTGTCCTGGGGTAATGGACACGAGCTAGGTCATGATTATGGCGATGAGTCACATGCATGTTTATATTTTTCAAAACTCCTCGAATTGTATACTTAAAATTGGTTAATTGTAGTCTGTGCTGCTGATTCCTCAGTAAAGCTGATTAAAAATAAGGTGACCAGCCATGTGAGACTGTATTTAAGCGTCAGCTGAGGTGTGGAGAAGTTAGAAGTTAGTGTGGTTCGGAGGCAGGGTGAGCACAGGTTAGAGGAATCCTTCACAGAGGGTATGGAATCGACAGCATGCGGCTGTGCCTCGAAGGCCAGGCAGCATTTAGATGGGCAGAGAGGAGAGAGGGGGATTCCTGCGTGTGGAAGGAGTCACTGTCTACAGGGAAAACACGAAGCTTGGCGTAAGGAGGTTCGGTTTCTGTCCATAGCTCTGCCTTTAACATCCTGAATAATATTTTGTATTTCCTTGCATTTTAAAATGGCTCTTTAGGATTTCTAAGAGAGCTTGTGTGTTCACTACACTGTGACTTTAACCTTGGACGAACTACCAGTTGTACACCTAAGTTTCTTTACCTGCTCCCATTCTTTTGCGGAGTTAAGGTAGTCCTCGTTTCTCAGGGGACTGCTCTTATGAAGGAGGGACTGGGGTGTGGAGAGAAGGTGCCTAGAAGTTGTGAGGGGGAAGATTGTTGTGGGAGAAGTCTGCAGTATTCAAGGAGGGAGCCCCATGCCACCTCCTGAAAGTGACCTCCCAGTGTTGCCTCCCCTTTAGGGTATTACTCTAGCCTTTACCTTTTGACAGTGATGGCCACTCTTCCCTTGAGATCATTCTCTTGGCTTCCAGAATGTCTTTTCTCTTCTTGTTCTTCCCCTTCTATGTCTCTGGGGGGCCCTTTGCTGTTTCCCCTTTTAGTCATGGTGTCGCCCAGAATTTTGACCTTGATCTTCTTTTCTTACTTGCCACATTATCCTTGGGTGATCACCTGTAGTTGCGTGATGTCAGCGGATGCTGATAACCCTAAAAGGTCTCACCTCTCTCCCAAGCACCAGCTTCATGTTTCTGAACTGCCCACTTGGGTATCCCTGACCATCTCCATCTGGATATTCCTGAGCATCTCTGGGTTTTGTGGCAGAATCATTAAGAGCACAGATACTGGGCACTTGCGTGGCTTAGTTGGTTCAGTGACTGACTTCAGCTCAGGTCATGATCTCACGGTTCATGAGTTCAGGCCCCACACTGGGCTCTGTGCTGACAGCTCAGGGCCTTGGAGCCTGCTTCAGATTCTGTGTTTCCCTCTCTCTGCTCCTCCCCCACTTGCTCACGCACGTGCACACGTGCTCTCTTTCTCTCTCTCAAAAATAAATAAACATTTAAAAAACACAGATTCTGGAGTTTGCCTGCCTGAATTTGACTCCTGACTCCACCGCTAAGTAGCTGTGTGCCTTAAGCAAAGTACTCAACCTTTGCCTCGATTTCATCCTCCCTAGAAAGGATGGATAGTGATAATGTGCACCTCATGCGATTATTGTCGAGCAGTGTCTGACACACAGCGAGCCCTATGTGCGTCCTCGTAGCTACTGCTGCTGCTCTTTTCTTTAAGGCAGAGCCCTGGTCCTCCTGGGCCCTCTCCCTGCTCTTCTGCTCTTCCGTTCCTAGCACATACATTCACGTTCTCAGCCAGCTGCTGTTTCCCAAGTTGGGAACCTCGGAGTCGTCCATGACTTCCTTTCTGTCACTCTCTCTGTTGTCTCTTTGCCTTCCTGGTGGCTCAGACTGCTTTAGCTCGGTTACCTCCTCCGCTCTTGAGCAGCGTAGAAGTTACCTAAAGGATCTGCTTCTAGACCGTTCTCTTGGCAGCCCTTGTCTGTCCTTCCCTCTGGGGGTGGAGGAATCTTTCTACAGCAAGCACGCAGTTATGTACTTGTGCCTCACTCCTCGGGCTCTAGTTTTCAGACTTTGCTTCCTGGAGCCCTGGGGTTCTGTGGCGGGGACTGCCTGGCCACCGTGGGATGAGAGTGCACTGGGGAGAGATTGAGGACATAGACGAACGAGGAATGATCACTTCCTGCCCATCCCTTGCCCCATACTCCCCACCTGAACACCAGACACAACAGCTTCGCTTTTGCCTCTCCCGTTGTAGCCTTGCTGTCATAAAACTCTGGCATTCAGGATGAAGCCCAAGGTCTAAGTGAGACACGAGAGACGCTTCATAAACCATCCCCACTGGCAGCTCAGCCTTAACCCCGTGCTCTGCCGTGCGTGTGACACTCGGTGAGCGTGTGTGCCCTCCCATTGCCTGCACTTGGATGTCTGCTTTCCCTCGTGCTCTTTTCTCTGTCCAGATGACCTTTACCCTTTTGCCCCATTTCCTTGGCCGACTCCCAAGTGTTCCTTCGGATTCCGCTCAGGCATCACCTCCAGGGCTGACCTCCCGTTCCTGCCTTCAGGTGCAGCTGGGCAGCCTCATCTGTGTCCCCATAGCTCTCCGCGCCCATCTCCATCGCTGCACTGACGATAGAACCTTCTGTGTACGTTTGTCCCCAACGCAACCACCTCCTCCAGGAGGGCAGGACAAAGACCACGTTGCTTTTGCATGTCACTGTATCCCAGGCAACTTGCGCATTGCCCGGCACATAGAAGGTTCTTGGTAAATATTTGACTTCCTGCCTGCCTCAGTGACTTCGACAAGATGAACTGCAAACCCCTTAGCATGTTTTCTTTGACAGCCCATCCCTGTCTTGCTAAACTTCTCTCTTGCCCCCGCTCACCCCGTGGACTTGCGTCGTTCTGGCCTTGGTACTTCCCTCGAGTCTCTCTGTGCCTCTGTGGGCGCTGTTTCCCCTTCTGAGTTCCTCTTCCTCCCCCTGTACGTCTCCCAGCTAGCAACCCCCTAAACGTCAAGGCCACAGAAAGTAGGTTTCCTCCGAAATGTACCCAGCCTTCCTCTGTGTTCCCACAGCCTACTCTTAAGACCCATGGTGTTCTCCAATTTCAGAATTGCAGGCTTTTTGTTGTTGTTGTTTCTTATCACCTTAGATTTGAGCTCCTTGGGAACAAGGAACATGTCTCTTTCATCATTTTGGAAGACAGATGTTCCATTAGCTTCTTCTCCGCGTAGAATCAAGCCCCGGACTTTTGATCCTTCACATTCGGTCTCAGACATCTCCATTCTGGTCTCATCTCCTGTCACTGACTGTGCACCTTCAACTGCAGCCTTTTCAGCAGCTGGTGGTTTTTTTAGCTTGTGTCATGTTGGACTCACCGTACATATTCTACCCACATGCTGCTTTCTTTGCTGAAATGTTGGCTGTCGGGGCACCTGGGGGGGCTCAGTTGGTTAAGTGCCTGACTTTGGCTCGGGTCATGATCTCGTGATTCAAGAGTTCGAGCCCTGCGTCAGGCTCTGTGCTAGCACTGTGGAGCCTGCTTGGGACTCTCTCTCTCCCCCCTCTCTTTCTGACCCTACCCCTCTTGAGCTCTGTCTCTCAAAATAAATAAATAAACTTAAAAAAAAAAATGTTGGCTGTTAGCAGGAACTCTCTTGTCTTCAGGGTAGTGTATTCTTTTTATTCCAGTTTTCAAAATGTATATAGTATTTCAAGCATACGTCGAAGAGATAAATATAGCAATCCCTTATGTATGTATCTAGCGTAACAAAAACAACATTTTACATAGAGAGAGCGAGAGAGAGAAAGCAAGAGAGAGAAAGATTCGGAGAGAGCTAAATCCCTTATTTTTTCCCCTGTCTGATTCCATTTCCTTCCCTTCTTTCTCAGAGAATAATAGCTATCTTAAATGTAGTATTTATCACTTCCATATGTTTTATTCAAATGTTTTATCCATAGAGGACAGGTAGTATCATTTTTGCATTTTTAATACACTATTTAAATAATATCCTTTTGGTCACATTCTTCTCTAAGGGCCCAGCAAACAACATTGTTTTTGAGATGTATCCTTATTATTGCGTGTACCTTTAGAAAACTTTAAATTACTACATAGTTTTTCATTGTATGAATATCTCACAGTTTATTTACCCATTCCATTCTTCCTCAGTGTTCTGGTTGTTCCCAGTTTTTCAGTGTTGAACCAGTTTGTAGTGAACATTCTTGTATAAAAAGAAAAGTCTAATCTTTTAAAAACAAGCACTGTGGCAGCCATATCCTGAGTGAATAGTACAGTTGAAAGCCAGCAATTACCCGTTTACGTACAAACACCCTACGTCTTTACCGTGTACTCTGACCAGCATTAAGCCAGGGCTGGTACTTTGGTTGCAAAGCTTTCAGCAGACATTACTTTTCTCAGCAATCTGCAAGCCACGTCTCATACAAATTTAGGTCATTTTGCCTTAAAAATGTTAAATGCGAGCCAGAAATAGAATGTTTAAAAAAACAAAAAAAGAAGTTGAAAGCTCTGTGGCGGTTAAGACCTGAGGGGAAAGCCTGTTGTATTGTAGAAGAATAACAACTTGAAGTAAGCGTGACTTCTCGGCTTCTCCTTCACGATAGAAAGCTGGGAGTGACCTCAACTCCTCTGTTCCCAAAGCAGCTTTCTTAAGAGCAGCCAGGAATGGTGGCCACAGCTCCTTGAGGTGGACCATTGCAACATTATCTGCCCTTACTACTCAGATTTCCCATCATGCCCAGCGGAAAGAGTTTGTGTTTTTGCATTGAAGCTCACTTCCTGGTTTTGTCTTCTTCTAACAAGGAGAGCGGGTTGTTGGTATTCACTTTTAAAGTAAACAAACTAGCCTTTCTTCTCCAAAGGAAACCATTTCGAATCCTTTCTGCTTTGATTCCTACCGCTCGTTTAATGAGTTTCTTCAGGTTTGATGGAAGTTACCCTAGATTACCTCTGTTGTCCTCTGAAGGTGAGCTCAGGGCATGGACAGAACCCCCAGTTTGTTGAACCCATTAAGCAGCTCCCGAGTTCTGGTAGTTTGTGAACTCAGTAGAGTGTGCTGTCTTCTTCAGTGGCCCCCCCTTCTCCTCACACCGGGAAGCTCACTTCTTCCAGGAGCATTTATTGCTTTCCCTTCTTGTGTGGGCATTCGGTTCAGGCCTATGAGTCTTGCCATTCTCTATGCTAGAACTAACCATGCAAATTCTTTCAGTCTCAGAAAACTCCTCTAAAATTCCATTTGTTCCTGAAATGCACTGCGAGCAACAGAATCTTACCAATTTTTCTCTTTGTGCATTTCCGTGGGGATATACTTTACACACTATCCCAACCCCAACATATTTTTGCCTTTTATTTTCATTATTTACAGAATAACTTGTATATTTGAAAAATGTATACTGCTACACAGTTCACTGTTCTATTCTTTTCCATTATTCTTTTAGTCGGTAGTTTCACTTCAAGGAATTTATCCGGTAGATAGTCGCACCTCAGTATGCTAAAAATTATACAGAAGGGTGTTCAGCACAGTGCCGTTGATAGAAAAATAACTAAATGAAAGTGGAGACGTCGCAATGATTAATAATAGACTAGTTAAATTATGATATACCCGGATGTTTAGATAACCAAGTTACGGCACTCGGTGTTTATTGAATGGATCAAGAAATGCAAAAAGTATGAGGTGCAAAACTGTACGCATTTGGTGGTGGAATAAGAAAGATAGGGGCGCCTGGGTGGCGCAGTCGGTTAAGCGTCCGACTTCAGCCAGGTCACGATCTCGCGGTCCGTGAGTTCGAGCCCCGCGTCAGGCTCCGGGCTGATGGCTCGGAGCCTGGAGCCTGTTTCCGATTCTGTGTCTCCCTCTCTCTCTGCCCCTCCCCCGTTCATGCTCTGTCTCTCTCTGTCCCAAAAATAAATAAAAACGTTGAAAAAAGAAAGATAGATGTGTGTGTACAGCATTCCTTCATATACATGCCTTGTCGCATATAACATTTCTGGAATCACAGATAACGTAGTGCTGCTCCGTACTGGCTACCAGCGCGTCGTGGCAAATGGGTGTGAACGGCAAGCGTGAGGTTCGCTTTCAACCTCAAAAGGACAAACAAAGAAAACCAAACCTCAAATGGAGAAGACCCTTGGGCAGGTTTCTGGACCTCCCTCTTGCGTTTCTCTCCAGTCTAATGATCTGCCTGCAAATTCCACCTGCCACGCAGCCGCCAGTCCTTCCCTCTGTGATTTCAGCGCAGCACGACGCTGCTGCATGCTGCCGGGTGCCAGCTTTCCGTACCACAGTCCGGAAGGCTTGTCTAGGCGCACACTCTCTCGTAGGGACCACAGTCCTGCCCTGCGGGTGTTGTACGACATCTGGAAAATGTTGTCTCGTGTATCTCGTCCAGTTTTCCTAGGTGTTAATAGCAGGAAGGCTGTTCGGTACCAGTTAACCCATCATGGCCAGAAGTGGAAATCTTCTAATAAATGTATTTAAAGTCCTTGTTTTTGAGAAGAATGTAAAGCTGTGATAAGCGATAGACTGTATTACATTAGAAAAATAATCTGACCCAACACACTTATTTGAAAGATGAGAACATTGAGATACAAGTTCAAGTGACTAGTAATAGATCACGTTCCAAGTTACTCATAAAGTTCGTTCATATCCCAGACTGAGTCTCTGTCCACTACTGTGGAAAGAAAATTATCCCGTGTTTGAAATACGGTCTTTAAGCTGTCAAACTTTTTTTATGCTTTAGACTCCTTATAATTTAAACATTCTCCTCACTTCATTTTTTGTCTTTTTGGTAGTATTACTAATCCTGCTATTAACACAGGCATGAAAAAAGTCACTACATGTATATTTTAGAATAATTGACGTCTTGTGGAACTCTATAATTCTCTATAAAACCTAGAAAAGGAGATACTCATTCTTTTTTTTTTTTTTTTTCAGTTTGTTTTCCTTGCTGTCTAAAAAACACAACAAAGTTCTGGAACAAGCCACACAGTCCTTGAGAGGTTCACTGAGTTCCAATGATGTTCCTCTACCAGATTACGTAAGTAGTTACCTTACTTTGTCGGCAAGAGGTTTTCCTTTCATGGTTAGGTTCGTAAGAAACAGTACTCCTCTCTTCTCAGTGTCTGTCTATGGCCATGACGCCTCTACTGTGCAGAGAAAGGAGTGATGTCGCAAATCAAGGAAGAACTTTAAATGATTATTATCAAGTAGTTAAAGAAGTCAAACCTAAGCCAGTGATTGTTAATAATTTGGACTCTTGCGGGGCGCTTGGGTGACTCAGTCGGTTAAGCATCCAACTCTGTCTCAGCTCAGGTGTTGGTCTCAGCATTGTGAGTTCAAGCCTCGTGCTCTACGCCGGGCATGAAGCCTACTTAGAAAAAAAAAAATAGGACTTGTTACCTTAGGCAAGAAACCCACTCAAACTATTACATAAAAGCACAAGGAGCAGTTTTATAGAAACTATGCAAAGGTTTCTCACTGAACTCAAGGGGGACAGGTACACCTAGATATCAGAGAACCAGAACCTGAAATTGAAAAGCCTTTTGGATTCAAGAATATTTTGTCTTTCTGAGGCTTTAGTTTAGTTTAGTTTCCAGGCTCTGCTTCCTTTTGCTTCGGTATTATTCTTGTGCTGCTATCGGCCAGATTTCCCCATTCGTTGACTGGGACCTAAAACAGCCACTCCAGCTTCCTCCCTCCCAAGCTGTAACATGTCCTGTGAGGGTCGTGTCTTCAGCCACCTGACCAGAGTCATGAAGTCCTCATTCTCACTTCACCTGGGAGAGAGAATCCAGTTGGCTCTGTTCAGATCAGGATGCTACCCTGGTCCTGTAAGCCATGGTCAGGGGACAGCAGCACTAATGTACTCCCTTGATTTCACCCACTTCAAAGATAAAGAGCTTATTACCACCTAACTTCAGAGGATGATGACAGAATAGAATGGGAGCAGCTCGGGGATGAGCATTATGACAGGAAGGAGAGAACATTCAGAGTTCCTTTAGGGCAGTGTCACTAAATGCAACAGTTCTTATATTTTGTTGGAACATGGCTTAGATGATGATGCTAAAAATCCTCATGTCATAAACCTCAGAACTTGTCCATCAAGTCTAATAAGGACCTCCCTGCATCCCCCAACGACAGCTCAGTGGGTTGATGTTCAGAAACTTCACGAGAGAATTTTGAAGCTCTGGGTTTGAAGTGGTGATGCATGCCAGACAGCCGGAGAGTTGTTTTGTTTCCTGTGGTTTGTTTCATTTCTAAATGGCTGTGCTGATAGGAGACTGTGGGAACAGCACCCGGTCCGGGTAGCAGTCGCTGACAAACAAGAGATAGCCGTGAGCGTTCACAACCCGACCCGTGCTGTTTGTCTTCTTTTGTGTTTATTGTGTGCGTGTGTGTGATGCTGTGATCTGTCATTCCCATTAAGGTATTAAGTTTGTAATTCCAAAGTATTTCTCTCTTATCAAAAAAAATATATATCTTTTCCTAATTGAATATTCTGAACTTAAAAAAAAAATAGCATAATAGCTCACTTCTATCCGAGCCATGACTTGTTATGGGAAAAATATTTCTTCCTAATCACTTCTTGGAAACCTCAGTTGGGGCCTCAGAGTGGCAGTGGAGATTGTGTTTATTGAGAGCTTGAAGTCAATGCATCTGTAAATGTTTTGTGATTTCTTATACAACTGTCATTTGCTTATGTAGTACTCCTGTGTCATTTCTTTCACAACAATGTGTTGAATGAATTTAGTCTTGACATTGTGCCAGCAGCATCCTCCTGTAATCAGAGACCAGAAAAATGACAATGTCTTTGAGAAAATGGGTCGTGTTTAATGTATTCGCCAATCATGGTGATTATGCAGTGACGGGACAGGTTGAACTCCCAACGGACATATGACCTCTACTGTTGAACTTGACAGTTTTTAGAGTTGCTGACTTCTTCTTGCATGAGACTTTCACTAAGTAACAGTGAATTCCCTAAAGTATCTGCTCCATAGAAATGCTGGGAAAATTCCATTTGGAATCTGTCATTGACAGTCCTCATTTTAGCAGCCATGCCACAACATACTCCAAGTGCATTTATGAACTTGAATTTTGCTGCCTTTCCTTAGAGTTAATTGAAGAGGGTGGGTGGCCCTGATTCAGTGGTAGTGACAGTAACGGAATCACTGCAAGGCAATTGAGGAACACGATGGCAGTCGTAAAAGTAAGTACATGTTCTTCTTCCGAGGTAACCGGCTGTTTTCACTCGTCATTCCCAGTGTTCAAAACACCATGAGCGAGGTGCATATTTGAAACCACATCCTCACTGTCACTCTCTTTTAAATTGGTCACTAACTGGGAGGGGCGCCTGGGTGGCTCAGTCGGTTAAGCCTCCGACTTCAGCTCAGGTCACGATCTCATGGTCCGTGAGTTTGAGCCCCGAGTCGGGCTCTGGGCTGATGGCTCAGAGCCTGGAGCCTGCTTCCGATTCTGTGTCTCTCTCTCTCTCTCTGTCCCTCCCCTGTTCATGCTCTGTCTCTCTCGGTCTCAAAAACAAATAAACGTTAAAAAAAATTTTTTTTTTTAATAAATAAATAAATGAATTGGTAATTAACTGGGAAAATAAAATGTGTTTCCTTTTTCCCTCCCTAGAAATTTTAATTAAATGTCTCTGTCACCAGCCACATAAAGCTCTGTGTCCTAGACTGATGCTTTCGACCACGTATTTGAAAAAGATGGAAAAGGAAAAGGAAAGGGTCTACATGCAGCAGTGGAGATTGAATGAGTTTAAATAAGTGCTTAAAATCAGGAATGTGTTTTTCTTCTCACTGTAATACACAGAGTGCTTTGAGTCTACCTAGAGGTTTCTGAGTATATTAAGAAAATATTTATTCTCATTATAGTGTGTAATTCACAAGCCAGTTGAGTAACACCACAGAAAACAATAGCAAGCTACCAAAACATCAGTATTAATTCTTTAGTACAACCTTGTTTGTCAAAACATCTCAAGGGAAACCTGAAGCCTTCCACCAAGTTCCAGATAATGAGGGTACTGGTCCGGCTGCTTGACAGGAAATAAAATTTCAGTGAAAAAAAATTGCACTCAAGTCCTCTTTGGGGAGAGAGAACCCGTAGTGCAGAGAGTCATAGCTGGTTCTGCGGTCTTTGTACAGGGGCAACGTACATGTTTCGCGAAGCACATGAAGTTCAGTTGACGACGTGGCCGCGCTTTGGTATCTTTATATCAGGATTTCCTAAAAGTTAATTCAGTGACTAAAGGGACAGGAGAGAATTGTTAGAATCTTTCAAGATTTTTTAAAATTAAGAATAAGTCTCTGGGCGCCCGGGTGGCTCAGTGGGTTAAGTGTCCGACTCTCGATTTCGGCTCAGGTCACGAGATTGAGCCCCGCGCCTGGCTCTGTGCTGACAGTGCAGAGCCTGCTTGGGATTCTCTCTCTCCCTCTCTTTCTCTCTGCCCCTCCTCTGCTTGCTTGTGTGTGCTCTCCCTCCCCCCCTCCCCCATAAATAAAGATTTCCAAAAAAAAAGTAAATAAAATAAAAATAAGCCTCTAAAACAACTTTGGTCATATAACAAACCTGAATCTAGAAAGTGAAACAAAAATAACAAATGAGTTTAGTTGCTTTTTAAACTATAACCGTGGTTTTTCAATTATGAATGTTATTACAATGTCACATAAGCTTTATTTCCCTAATTTCTAACAATCATCTTAGCAACTATTTGAGATGAGAAGACTAACTTTATTTTAGGTGGAACCATAAGGAACCAAATTATATTGTCCTTTGATCATCAACAAACTTGGGAAACTTTCTGTAGGACTGACTCTACCATCTAATAAAAAAAAATTTTTTTTTAATGTTTATTGATTTTGAGAGACAGAGCATGAGCAGGGGAGGAGCAGAGAGACAGGGAGACACAGAATCGAAAGCAGGCTCCCGGCTCTGAGCTGTCAGCCCAGAGCCTGATGGGGGCTGGAACTCACGAGCCGCGAGATCATGACCTGAGCCAAAGTTGGACACTCAACCGACTGAGCCACCCAGTTGCCCCTCTACCATCTAATTTTAAATGGTGAATTCAAGGATGTAAACCAAAAAGACCCAGCCAAAAAGATTAAGGAGACAGAATCAGAAAAAAACAGCTGAGGTATAAACAGCAGCTAAGAGTTTATCATTGAATCTAAGCAAGTATAATGCTACTAACTTACATCTATGTGTCTGTGTACACACACGTACATGCACACACATCCCAATGGTTTTCAAAGTCTCATTTTTATTCTCCTTCTCCTGTACCACTGTAGGGTAGAGTTGTCCAGAAGCTACATGGTCAATGATCATTTCATTGCTCTGGCAGCTCACAGAATGCGTTGTGTTCTTGTGTTTTAAATTGTTCTTGGCTTTAATTTGTAATATAATAAATACCACTACATATAATCCACATAAAAACAGTTTCTTAAGAGCATCAGAGATTTTTAAGAAGATAAAAGGCTCTTGAGATGAGAGGACCAGTGGTATACATGATCTGTTGCACACACACAAAGAAGGAGCAACTAAATATATGCTCTTTTCTATCCTGTAATTGTTTCATTTGTAATATCTTCTCTCCTAGTAGGATTGAGTGCACTTTGAAGTGCGCATGAGTCTCTTGTGTCTTAGGCTGAAAAAAGGAGGCTAAATATTAACTGGTTAATTGATGGGGATGAAGCTCTGTCTCCGCACGCCTGCACGCTCTTGCCGGTGTCCAGAACTGAAAAGGAGTCTCAGGCCTAAATTATATCTGTATGACATTTAATTTGAATGGTTTGGTCATTTTCTTAGTCAAAGAAGATTAGTTTCCAACACATGTCATGGATGTGTGTAATTTTTTAAGCTAAATTATATATTTTCTCATTAATTTGTACATGATCTTTATATCACAGTTGCTTCTTTCCTGGGGTGCCTGGCTGGCTTCCTCAGTGGAGTATGTGACTCTTCTTTTTTTTTTTTTTAATTTTTTAATTTGCATCCACGTTAATTTGCAACCACTGTTGCATAGTGCAACAGTGATTTCAGGAGTAGATTCCTTAATGCCCCTTCCCCATTTAGCCCATCCCCCCTCCCACAACCCTTTCAGTAACCCTCTGTTCTCCATATTTAAGAGTCTCTTATGTTTTGCCCCCCTCCCTGTTTTATATTATTTTTGCTTCCCTTCCCTTGTTTTCATCTGTTCTGTGTCTTAAAGTCCTCGTATGAGTGAAATCGTATGATATTTGTCTTTGAGTGACTAATTTCACTTAGCATAATACCCTCGAGTTCCATCCATGTAGTTGCAAATGGCTGGAGTATGTGACTCTTGATCTTGGGGTCATGAGTTCAAGCCCCATGTTGAGTATAGAGATTACTTATAAAAATTAAATCTTAAAAAAAAAAAAAAAGAATTGTCTCTTTCCTATTCAAAGGGTAGTTGGAGCGTTTTTTCCTTTTAGTTCAGTACACATAAAACAGGTTGTTCAACGTCAACTCGATCTAATAATTTGCTGTCTTAAATTGTAGCTTCCTAAAGAGCAAAAGCCATGTATTTGAGCTTTGTTCTGATCAAGTCTTGACTGCTTATCATTATCATTCTACATGGAACCCCAAAATATTGCTAACCCTGGAATATGTCATTTGACTTACCTTTTGAACCAATACTCTCCTGGCTCTTGTTTATTTTTGCTTTTAGACATTTCATTTCTTCAGAAAGAGGCTACGAGGTATTCTGAACTGATTCTGTACGACAAGGAATTACTTTTGGGTGTTTATTCCAGTGATGGTGACATTAAGAAAGATCTTGATCAAACTTCTATCTGGGAATTACTTTAGCATGATGTGAGAGGTAAAAATGAAGTAAGCATAGCGCCTGTACACAGGGAATCTGAGAGGCTAATGAAAACAAGTGCACAACTAAATTACAATTCCATGTGACATATTTTATAAGGTGGCTATAACCAAACCTGGGGAGTTTCAGAAGAGGAAGAGAACAATTTGGGGGGAGTAGGAAAGGAATTGGGCCGGTTTTCATGGAAAGGAGTTGCATTTGAGCTGGGTAGTACTTTTAAGAAGAGAGATTAAGTCGGGAAAATAATCCAGGAGTTCTGCTTCTTGAACAAGGGCATAGAAGTGAAAACGGCACGTCGTCGCCATAGGGTTTCTCGTGTGTGACAGGGTGTCTGGCGTGTAAGAACGGCTCACACCATACCCAAAAATTAGCTCAAAATCTAGCAGAGACCTTAAATGTAAGAGCTAAGACTATGATATCCTTAGAAGAAAACGCAGGACTAAATTTTAGGTGACAAAAGAAAAACAGATAAATTAGACTTCATCAAAATGTAAAGCTGTTGTGCTTCAAAGGATATCCCATCAAGAGAGTGAAAAGACAGCCCACCGAGTAGGGGGAAATACTTGCAAATCTTATATCTGATAAGGGACCAGGATTCGGAATATGTAAGGAACTCTTAACAGCTCAATCACAAAAAAGGCAAACAGTCCAAATTTTAAAAACGGGTGAATCTTTTGTAAGCTGGTTCTGTAATGTGTATATCTTACGCATAGCTATCTGGCCTTGGACAGGTCATTTTGCCTCTCTAGGCCTCCGTTGCTTCGTCTGAAAATCGGAGTAACAGTAGAATCCACTACGCAAGATTGTTGTCAGGATTAAATGAGAGTCCAGGTAGGATCCTTGGCACAGCCAAGTGTTTAGTAAGTGTTAGCTCTTACAGATGTGCTGTGCAGTTCATGTTTGGGAAAGATATTCTGGGGCAACAGGAGTTGGTTCAGAGGATGGAGATGCCTCCACACCCTCTAGTGACAGGGAAAATTCCTGCAGGCTACGTGTGACCTCATCAGATGGAGGAGGAGAGATAACGGGAGCCACCATGAACTGACCACAGTTGAGTGGTACCATCAGGAAGCATCTTTAATCTGTCTTGAAATATCTAAGTAGTTATTTGGCACCAAAGGGTGAATCTCAGCCCCATAGAGGGGCCTTCACTCAGCATGCTCCCTGACGTTAGAAATATACCAGGGCTGAGTGTGTCCCAGAGTTCCTAAGATGAACCAAACCAGAGTGACCACCAAAAGCAAAAGCAGTGTCTTGTGTTGGCATTTTTCGAGTCCATCAGCCACTTTTCCTGAATGCCAGACACTCCACTAGGCCCTGGGTGAGGCACTGAGGGGTTGGATGCTCACCGATCCCTGGATATACAACTAAGCACTTTTTTCCATCGTGCTTGCGTCTTGCACGCGAAGGGGGGTGTGTCCACCTCCCCCTACCTCTCTCATCATGTGCTAGCTTGGATGCAGGAAATCTATTAAGAGATTCCAGGGTCCATAGTATGGCAAGTGCATGGACCCCCGAATCATCTTACTGAAAGCCAGTTGGGTACCCTGTTGGACTGTGATGCAAGAGAGCAATAATGCTTTTACTACATTACAAAAGAAAATGGGCACAAAGGATCTGAATAGTCATGTCTCCAAAGCAGATATACAGGTGACCGGTAAGCGCTTTGAAAGATGCTCAACATCATTGTCAGAAAGTGCAAATTTTGGGACACCTGGGTGGCTCAGTCAGTTAGGCATCTGACTTCAGCTCAGGTCATGATCTCACGGTTCGTGAGTTCAAGCCCCACATCGGGCCTGGAGCCTGTCTCAGATTGTGTCTCCTTCTCTCTGCCCCTCCCCCACTTGTGCTCGCTCTCTCTCACACTCTCTCTCTCTCTCTCTCTCAAAAATAAATTTAGGGGTGCCTGGGTGGCTCAGTCGGTTCAGCGTCCAGCTTCGGCTCAGGTCATGACCTCACGGTTTGTGAGTTCGAGCCCCGTGTCGGGCTCTGTGCCGACAGCTCAGAGCCTGGAGCCTGCTTCAGATTCTGTGTCTCCCTCTCTCTCTGCTCCTCCCCTGCTCGTGCTGTCTGTCTCTCTCTCAAAAATAAACACTAAAAAAATTTTTTTTTAATTTAAAAAAAGAAAAAAGACAGTGCAAATTTCAACCACAGTGAAGTTTCCACCACCAAGATGACTTATCAAAAGACAGAAAATCACAAGTGTTGGTGAGGGTGTGGAGAAATTAGTACCCTCATTCAACTCATGGTGAGAATGTAAAATTGTGCAGCTGGTTCGGAAAACAATCTGCAGTGCCTCAATAAGCTGAACATGGAATAATCATATGACCCAGCATACGATGATACTCTCAAAGAATTGAAAACAGAAGTCCAGGCGAAACGTGAGTGGTCATAGCACCTTTATTCCTAATAGGCAAAAAATAGTAACAATCCAAATACCTATCAACTAACCAAGAAGTGTGGTATATCCATACAATGGAATATTATTGGATAGTTAAAAAAGAATGAAATACTGATAGGAGCTTCAACATGGATGAACCCTGGAAACGTTGTACTAAGTTAAAGAAGTCAGTAACAAAAGGCCACATGTCATTCATAGGAAATGGCCACAACAGGTCCACATCTTACAGAGTTAGGTAGTGGATGCATCGGACTGGGGATGTGAAGCAGAATGAGGAGTGACTGCTGAGGAGTACAGATTTCTTTTGCAAATGATGAAAATGTTTTAAAATGAGATGGTGGTGATGATGCACAACTCTGTGAATATACTAAAAGCCACTGAATTGTACACTTCAAATCAGTGAGGTATATGGTGTATGAATTTTATCTTGATGAAGCCATTTTTAAAAAGTAGTGCTTGGAGCACTAGGAAAAAAGAACTATTTGTCGAATGGGCTGGATAGATACCAGCTTGACTGGCATTGTGGCATAAGGATGAATGTCGGAGAATAAAGCTCATACTTTGAAAAAGTTCATATATTCAGGGAGGGAAACTGTGTCTTGAGCAGTGATTTGACTTGAGAAACTGTTAAAGTCAGTCAGATCTGCAGCTGCACAAAGGTGTGTTTGTTTTTCAGCCTGACTTACGAACAAAAAAGTGCAAACAAGCAAAATATCCGTTAACGGGGAACTGATTAGAAAAAGTATAAATTCATCCAGTGCGATATTCTGCAGCCATTTTTATAAAAACCAAATCCAGGCCATATGGGTTTGTGTGAAATGTAACACTTAAGTAACCAAACAACAACAAAAAGAAAAGAAAAAAAACCCAGAAAACAGAGAACTTTGTAGTATGTAGGTTATACGTACATTTAAAAATACGCCTTTAGTTTTTCTGGAAGATGCATAAGAAACTAATAAATAGTAGTCACTAATAAATAAATAGTAGTGGGGAGTCAAACTGAAGGCCAGCAAGGGCAGAGAACTTGTACTTTTTACCATATACTTTTCTTTACAGGCTCAGTTACTGAAATTTTTGCCAAGGACACCCGGGACTTACTTTTCCCTTCCTTCCCTCCTTCCTCCTTTCCTTTCTTCCTTCCTTTACCATTTTAAGATAACTTTTGACTTACAGAAGAGTTTTAAGGAACTTCCATATACCCTTCACCCAGCTTTCCCTTTTGTTAATATCTTACATGACCACAGACCATTTATCAAAACTAAGAAATTAACCTTGGTCCGTACTGACTCAAATCCAGATCTCATGCATGCTTTACCAGTTCTATCACTGATGCCCTTACCCTTTTCTAGGATTCAAGCCAGAATCCCACATTGCGTTTTGCGTCACGTCTCCTTAGTCTTTCCTTGTCCTTCTTGACCTTAACATTTTTGAAAAGTACTGGTCAGTTAGTTGGTAGGATGTCCCTCAGTTTGGGTGTGTCTGGCATTTTATCACGATTAAATTGACGTTATGCATCACTGAGAAGGGTACTGCAGAGGTGACATGCCCTTCTCGGTGCCTCATGTCAGGGAACGCATGACGTTAGTGTATATTGCTGGTGACGTTTACCTGCATTTGCCTTGATCGGTTCACTATAGTGATATCTGCTAGGATTCTTGACTGTGCACTTGCTGATTTTTCCCTTTGTAATTACTCTGTATTTGGGGGAGATTCTTTGCGACTGTGCCAGTATGCTGTTTCTGCTTAAACGTTATCCCACAAATTTTAGCATCCAGTGATCTCATCTGCATCTTATATTGCTGATTTATTAGTGATTTTCTATTTGTCTCATTCCTTTTACATCTGTTGAACAGTTCTGCAAGGAAGATTTGTCACCTGTCCTCAACGTATTCATTTATGCAGTTATGTATGTATATCAGTGTGAACTCATAGATCCTAATTTTATTCTTTCTTTGTCTTCTAATCCAGGGCTATTGCTATTTTGTTGTTCAGGTTATTCCAACTTTGGCCATTAGGAGCCCTTTGGGGGTGCCTCCTGTGCCCTTTGAATATGCTCAGACCTTTTTCTTTTTCTTTTCTTTTTTTTTTTTTTTTTTGAGATATTCAAGATGTTCTAGCTCATCAGGTGTTTCCCCTGCTCCAGCTCTGGAATCCACCAGATTCTATAAAGAATCAAGATCTTTATAGCTGCTTTCATAATGAAGAAACTGCTCTTAAAAAAACCAGAAAAGGAAATCTTCTAAATAACGTTGGTAAACATCTCTAAAGAAACAACTGCTTTGATCTCAAATAGATCTCAAGCCCCACATTGATTAGGTCCCAGGAAGTTTCTTCTTTAGTACAATTGATTTTCAAATTCAAATAAATAAGCCCTCTAGCAAGTAAGCAAACCTCCCCCCTTCCACTACTACTTTAATTACAAACCAGGCCTGACTTTAACATAATCAAACCGATTTTCTTGGTTGTATTGTAACTTGGCTTTGGACACACTTCTGAACTAGACGTTTCAGAAATGCGCTGAGAATTCTAAGGGCAATATTTAGTTGGAAGACTCTCCTCTTATTAAAAAAAAAACAAACAAAATTCTTCGTTCTTAAAAAGCACACCTCCATTGAGGGAAAGAATATTGCCCTTTCCTTATTCCTGGAAAGGATGTTTGTCCTGTCTGTTCTTAAGGAGTATGGTAGAGTATTCTTTTTAAGGACTTTTAAAGAACAATTATCATTAAAAATACTTAAATAACTCTTATGTTCTTTCCTCTGGCTTGTAAAAGGAAAATAGGATGCATTTGCATTGAAGTCTGGCAATGATTAATTAACTTTCGAAGCAAAGTTTAAAGAGTACAGAAAATAACCCATGCGTATTAAATTCAGTAGCAGTATGTGAATATATTTATAAAAACTAGTGATAATGGGGTTTTTTTTCCCTTTCCCATTGTGCTGACAAAATTCTTACCTGCTGCTGTGCAGAGCGAATATGAAAATACCTTTTCCTGTCAGTCTCCAAGTTTTATTTATTTAAGAAATCTTAATTTAAATTTTCTGTTTCCTCAAATTTTGAATGTTTTTCTCTATTTCTCCCTTTCTGACTGAGTTTGTAGTTCCTAATAGGAAGAAAAGAAGTCTTCTATTTGGAATTTTCTTTGATATATCCTTGATTTACATGGCAAATAGAAAGCAGCTGTCTATTTAAGCATCTAATTCTTGAAACCATAGTCCCCTCAAGCGTCATCTGGAAATAATGTAGCTTGTAAAACAAAGCTAAGAAGAAAAGGCAATGTTTGTTTTATGTGGGATGAATGATTTCTGTTAGGGTCCTTTAATTCGGCTATTATGAGGGTTATTAAAAAGCAGTATTACAAAAGAGGTTTAAATGAAAAGAATTTTTTTGAGCTGGTATCTTATTATTACAGTTGATTATAGTCAAAGCTGCAAATGTTTTATAAATGGCACTTTATTTTTGTTTCTCCAAAAAAGACCCCCAAAAACCAGTAATCTTATTCATTGTATGAGTGGAAATTCAACTCTTTCCTTAGCTGATTTAATTTACGAAACAAATTATATTTGAGAATTCAGCTCTCCCTGTTTTTCTGGAAGTTTCATGGATTTCTGAAAAATTCTTAAGAATCCTTACAAGAACATTTGAGGAACACCTTACAAATGCAAAAACGAACGTGAAAGCATCAGAGTTTTATCCAGACTTCAGGTATTAGAAGATTCGATCAACACCAGAGAAAGTTAAGCCTAAATTGTTTATTAATTTACTCATAGATTATTTGAGTTTTTGAGATGTGAGTTTGGAGGCCTCTGTCATGAGAAGCGGTATATGGAGGGAAGTAGAAAGGCAAGTTCATTTGTGATTTGACATTTGTTAGAGGCGTTTTCATGATTGGAGTATATTGGTTTTCTTCTTTTGTTAATACAACAAAGCAGTTGTTTTTGGATAATTGACATATAAGAACTAAATTCAGTCCTTAAATGTACTTGCTGCCAGGGAAATGATATTACTTAGCATGTTTGTTTAATAACGAATAGCGCATGGTTAATTATTTTCATGCATTTGAGGCCCCTTGTGATCTCTCACCTGGTACCCTCTGTGATCTCAACTTTGCATTTTGATTGAGGTCACCAGAAGAGTATTGTGTTGTTGTGAAACACGTCTATTTTCCTTGAATGTGCAATGCTAGCTGACCATGTTAGTGACTGAATTAATGCCATCCTTGTTTGGATCATATTCTAAGGCTACAAAGTACTGAGCCTTTAATAATTAGGTACGCTCTCTCTTACGAAGTTGTTTCATACTGGTCACTAATTCAGATAAGAGTAAGAGTAACTTTTGTTTCACTGTGCGTCGCGCTTTCACTTATTAACCAATTCCAAGTACTAAATTCCCCGTACCCATTGGGAACGCTCCATGATATCATCACTCATACTTGCCTGGTGAACAGTTAGTGATAACGGTTCCAAAGGAGCTATGCATGCATAAACACGCTCCATATGGCACTTGAAATTCCTTATTCTTTCCTCCCACATGTTGTTAGCTGCTACCATTTTTTTCAGGTACCTTTCTCTTCCCTGGGAGGACACCAGTAAAGATAAAACTCTCTGCCCTCTTGAAGCCTACCTTCTCATAGGGAGAGCTCTGTAACGATTGCAAGCCCGGGTGAATGAATGAACAAATGAATGGCCTGTTAGAAGATCCCGTGGGAAAATGGAGGATAGACAGGGATGGAAAGCGCTGGCAACGGGAAGTTAGTGGTGACAGTGGGCGGCCAGTGGAGTGCCTTCCTCATTGAGAAGGCAACATTTGAGCAAAGACAAGTCAGGGGGCTGTGCCAAAGACGTGTGCTGGTGAGATGGAACAAGGCATGCATAGGGCTTCGGGCAGGAGCGGCCATGAGCCTGGCAGGGTGTTGAGGCTGGGAAAGAGATGATCTGGATGCTGTGGATAATCACCTTGAACAACTGCGGGGTGGAGGAGTAATCCAGAAAAGTTTGAGATAGAGCAACAGCCTGAGAAGCAGAAGACCTGTGCTCCGTCTTTTTCTTACCTTTAACTTGCTGTGAGCTTTGGCGACTTACTTTGCCATTCTGACGCTTGATTTCCTTGCCTTTAAAATGTATCTTGAAGTAGCTTTTTTGCGTGTAATTTCCTTAACATTAGCATTCGCTGGTTCCCTTATTTCTGCGAGGATGCACTGGGCAGACAGAAAGGGATTTGTCTGGATGATTGTTGGAATGCACAATTGGAGGAGACTCCACTCGCCTTGTATTCGGTGTGAACGATGTCCCCTGAAACACGGCCTAGAATATGGTATGAATATTGTGCCCTGGAGTTACACGGCGGTAGTGGGCCCAGGTGTAGGAAGAGGCTTAATAGGAAATACAGAATCATGGTGCAGATCCTTTCTTTAAGGATTTGAGACAGACGTTTTTAGATGTCACAAAATGACGGACATATTTGTAGATAAACTAAATATCAGCCTATGTTTTATAGAATGCTATAAATAAAAAGGCTTCCCTGAGAAGGCATAGTAAAAATTTGGGGTGGTTTTCATTCAAGTCTCCTATAGTAGAAGGGCCTTTAACTACATCAGTATATAGAGTGGTTGAGAGTGTCGCCTTTGTGAGAACAATTCTTAGAAGATGGACCCAGCCTTATATTTTTTTTAGTTTCCTGAAATTTCCCTATGGAGGCAACAAAGAAAATGCACCCGCACTCATTCACACTAACATCTGCAACAAACGAGATGGCAAAATAACCACCGGAAACCCAGAATCCAAGAGAGTGGATACAAACTACCGAGAACTACAAGATCCCTGTAGTGTCTGTGTGGGAGGAACTAGAAGGAAGCAAAGAGATCTGAGAACAGGAGGACCCCAAAGTAGGCAGAAGGGACTCACTGGAAAGCATACTGGAGAGGCCAGTTTGAGAAAAGCACCTGAAACTCTTAGGGGTTTTGCATACTCTAATTCACAGTTGAATGTAAGGCGTCTGCTGTAAGATCTGAAGGAGTTCTAGACTTTGGGCCCTATGAACTTTTAAAACTAAACAGCTGAAGCTTTCTTCTAGAACCAAACCCCACACTGACGTGAAGCTACTAGAAATACAGCCCACAGAGAAGGTCAAGGACACTAAGCAAACTAATAAAAAGTTCAGATAAATGTCGGGCTAGAGAAGAGAGCCAGAAGATCCCAAAAAGAATGTGGCGGTATTTAGGAGCACTTCTCAAAAACTAAGAAAGGTTTGCCCTAGTGTCCTGAGACTAGAAAGTGCTAGACCCACCCCTCCCTCCTAAAATGTTAGGAAAACTAACTTTATTAGAAATGAGCACAAGAGAAAGGTCAGTCAAATCCAGTGCAAAGATAGAAGATAAAAGAAAATGAAGAGAATATCTGTAGTGATAATGAAAGCATGAGATGCACCCATAAAATAAATGAAAACTCTTACATAACTTTTCAAAACAACTAAAAGAAACTAAGAAAATGATACAAGTTAAAATAGAATGGGGCTCCTGGTTGGCTCAGTCAGTGGAGCATATGACTCTTGATCTCGGGGTCGTGAGTTCATACCCCACATTGAATGTAAAGCTTACTTAAAAAAATAAGTACTGGAAAACAGTATGGAGGTTTCTCATAAAACTAAAAATAGAACTGCCCTACAACCCAGCAATTGCACTACTAGGCATCTATCCACGGGAGAGAGGTGTGCTGTTTTGAAGGGACACGGCACCCCCATGTTTATAGCAGCACTATCAACAATAGCCAAAGTATGGAAAGAGCCCAAATGTCCATCAGTGGATGAATGGATCAAGAAAATGTGGTATATATATACAATGGAGTATTACTCGACAATCAAAAAGAATGAAATCTTGCCATTTGCAACTACATGGATGGAACTGGAGGGTATTATGCTAAGCGAAATTAACCAGAGAAAGACAAAAGTCATATGACTTCACTCATATGAGGACTTTAAGAGACAAAACAGATGAACATAAGGGAAACAAAAATAATATAAAAACAGGGAGGGGGACAAAAAAAGATACTCATAAATATGGAGAACAAACTGAGGGTTTCTGGAGGGATTGTGGGGGGGGGATGGGCTAAATGGGTAAGGGGCATTAAGGAATCTACTGAAATCATTGCTTCACTATATACTAACTAATTTGGATGTAAATTTTAAAAAATAAAAATTAAGTTAAAAAAATAAAGATTTTTTAAAATTTTTTTAAATAAATAAACTTTTTTTAAAAAGTAAAAAAAAATAAGTAAAACAAAAACATAAATCAGAAATATAAAAACTGAAATGGGTAATTTTTTTTCTTAATAAAAGAATCATTTCAGAAATGTCATCTATACACAGGTATCTAGTAAATAAATAAATACAATGCCTTAGTAGAAGGTGAAAAGGATGAAAAACTTGAAGGCAAAAAGGAATGAAAGAAAGAAAAAGGATTTGAGAGAAGCTAAAGAATATAAAATACGAATCTCCCCCCCCCCCAAAAAAAAGAGAAATACTAAAAGCTATACTTCAAGAAAACTTTCCGAAAATAGAGAAGAAAACAGATTCGAAACTGCATGTGGAAGGACAGTCGGTACCAACACAGAGATAAAGAGAAAGAAATTGAGGGGTAGCCAGGCAAAAAAGACCAGGGCACTTTTAAGGGAAGAAAATCAAACTATCAACAGACTTTTTGACAGCAGTGTTTTATGCTGGAAGAAAATGGAATTACATATTGAAGATACTCAAAGAAAGCACATATAAGCAGGGATTTTATACCCCACCAAACTGACTTGCAAGTAAGTCAGGCACAGACAATCTTACGAAATGTAGGAACTCAGTGTTGTTTCCTTCCTGAGGACTGTCTCCTACTCCTGTCTCTGAGTAGTGACCAGCAAAGGTTTTCCAGAAAGAGCCAGATAGTAAATGTTTTAGAGTTTGTAGGCCACATGGCTAGTCTCCATTGCCTGTCTTTGTACGGGGTGTTTAGTTTTTGTTTTGATTGGTTTATGTAGCCCCTTTAAAAATGTAAGAACCATTCTTAGCTCAAAAGGTCGTATTAAAATAGTCCACAAACACGATTTGGCCCATGGTTCGTTTGCCAACCTCCATGCTAGAGAAGGAGCTTTGTACAACCACGACGATTGGACAGACCACACACATAGACTGGTGCTACATTTTGCTCAATAGAAGGTTAAGGGAGAGGCAGAAAGGAGCAAGTGTAGTGAGTGAAGGCTGTATTTCTGACAAGTCTTAAAATACGGAGAGGACCGTGGGGAGAACATGTGAGAAGCAGAATAAGCTTGCTGATCAGAGGTAACTAGGAGTTCCAGGATTATTATTTCAGGTCGGATTGTGGGAGAGAAGTAGAATGTAAGAGAGGCAGTTAGCTAATTTCAGTATCGCTTATAGTAGTGAACCAACAGAAAATGACGAAGAATGAGAAGATGAGAGAAATGATATGTTTTTCAAATAAAGATGACCATTAGAATAAAAACACAGACTTCCTAAATACCAAAAAAAATACTAAAAGACAAAATATAAAAAGACAGCGAACAAAATAGACCACATATCAAAAGTCTCCTTATTGAAAAAAGACTTAGATACGTATGAGTAGAACATAAAATTATATGACAGCGTTGGCACCAACCAAGCTGATCTTTAAGGCTCCCTCCGTGAGAACTGGTTGGGTAACCTTCAGTGCATTCACACAGCAGTGTCCTGTGCAGCTATAAGAACAAATAAATACTTCTATATGAAGCTCTGCATGCCACCACATCATCATCCTCAGGATAGGTTGGTGATATCCACTTGTATCTTTTTTTTTCCTTTTATTTATTTTTGAGAGAGAGAGACAGAGTGCAAGCAGAGAAGGGGCAGAGGGAGAGGGAGACACACAATCCGAAGCAGGCTCCAGGCTCTGGGCTGTCAGCACAGAACCCGACGTGGGGCTCAAACCCACAAACCGTGAGATCATGACCTGAGCCGAAGTTGGAGGTTTAACCAGCTGAGTCACCTAGACACGTCTATTTTGGGGAGGAAAAAACCAAACAAACAAACAAACAGTGGGGGCACCTGGCTGATTCAGTCGGTAGAGCATTGACCCTTGATCTTGGCCATCTGTTCGAGCATCACACTGGGGGTAGAGTTTGCTTTAAACAACAGCAACAACAATGGAAGGATAAACTGTAAACTGTAAAAATGTATATATATATATATATTTTTTTTTTTTTTTTTTTGAACAGTCACCTATAAGGAGAGTGAAGGAAAGTGATAGAGAGGGATAAGGCAAGCCTCTGAAGAACTGAAGAACTATCTATGTAGTTCCTCCCATATAGAGTTGAACTGAATACTAGTGATGATACAAGAGCAAACCTCTAACATGTAAATACATTGGAATAAGGGACGCCTGCGTGGCTCAGTTGGTTAAGCTTCCAACTTTGGCTCAGGTCACGATCTCGCGGTTTGTGAGTTGGAGCCCCGCGTCAGGCTCTGTGTTGACAGCTCAGAGCCTGGAGCCTGCTTTGGATTCTGTGTCTCCCTCTCTCTCTCTCTCTGCCCCTCCCCTGCTCTCTCTCTCTCTCTCTCTCTCTCAAAAGTAAATAAACATTAAAAAAAAATTTTTTTTAAATACACTGGAATAAATAAACCTAAATGTATAACCAGTTGGTGGCGTATCCAACGAACCAAGTGACTCTTCATACCTGGTAGGCTATACCTTAAGGACATAATTGAAAACAAAATTAAACTGTTTCACTAATCTTATGTGTGTAGAAGGCTTGTCATTGTTATTTCAAGAAATGTGTGTGTAACATGAGATAAAGCCAATGAACAATTGTACAGTATTCTAATTTCGCTTCGCTCATTGCCTTGGGAACCTGGATTCTTGGCAGGGAAGCAGCATGTGCAGATGTAAAATAGGAGAGATTGAGTAACACCCCTTTGATCTTAGTTTGAATAGGAAGTACCTGTATGGACTCCTGTTCTTGTTTGTTTAATACCTCTGGCTGTGGTTAGTTGTCCTCCTCCTGCCTTTTGAACTCATGGAAACAGTGACCCACCCAGTGACGTAGTACCGAGCGCCGCTAGCAACCAGGTTTCCACTCAAAGGAGCGAAGAATTTATCCTGCCTTTTATACAAGATGGTAAGAAAACAGCAGAGAGGGGAAAGTTCCTCTTTGGAGAAGTAGTCCAGCTAACAACTGAAAAGAGAGAATATGATCATTTTGCAGCCCTTCATAAATTAATGGATCCGAGCCCTGAGCATGAGTGACGCTGAACTTACAAAAACAGACAGCCAGACCTCATGTGCCCTCCAGTGTGGGACACACCACTGTTTATGAAGTAGTTTTGTTTCAAAAGGGAAAAAGAGTCAAACCTGATCTGATCAAGCCTTTAGACTCAGCTGCCAATATGCTGGAAACATCCAGAACAAAGAAACCTTCACCACCATCACCAAAATCCAGATCTCAAGGAACTACATAGGACAAATAAGCTGGTTTATGCAACTAATCAATTGCGGTGAAAAAAGGAGAGAAACACTTTAATAAAGACCAATTGCACTATAAAAACTTTATTTGGATCCTCATTCTGTTTTTTAAAAAAGAACAAAGTTTTTTTGACCTAATTGGATTAGATTGACTGGGTATTTGATAATTTTCAGAGATTGCTGTTAACTTGTCTGTGTGTGAGAATGGCATCACGGTTATAGTTTTAAAAAGAAAAATGTTTATCTTTTGGAGGTACTTAACAATATGCTAATGACTGAAAGATATGTCTGGAATTTGCTTCAAAATAACACTTGATGGGGAGGAAATGGAATATAAAGAAACGAGACCGGTATGCAAATTTAAAAAAATAAAGAATTTTTTAGGGGTGTCTGGGTGGCCCAGTCAGTTAAGTGTCCGACTCTTGATTTCAGCTCAGGTCATGGTCCCAGGGTCATGGGATTGAGCCCCGTGTCAGGCTCTGAGCTGAGCACGGAGTCTGCTTCAGATTCTCTCTCTCCCTCTGCTCTTCTCCCCGACTTGTGCTCTCTCTCTCTCTCTCTCTCTCTAAAATTAAAAAAAAAAAAAAAATTGTAAAGAATTTTTCAAAAAGACACTAGTGGGAAAAAACAGAAAAGAAACGAGATTTGTCAAGACTTTCACCTCAGACATACCTGGATTTGAATCCTTCTGTCTCTTAGTAGCTATGTGATAGTAAGGAAGTTACTTAATTTTTTTGAGTTTCAGTTTCCATATTTGAAAATAAGCACAACAGTCCTGTTACGAATTACTTCTTATTAGTTTTTACATAGGATTAAGTACAGTAAATACCAAAGTGAAACAGCATATATTCAAGGAGGGCATCATCCATTTAAAACACATGATTTTATTTGTGTCCTGTTTTGCCCCAGACATTGAGTACACAGTGATGAATGAACAGAAACGGACCCTGCTGCACCTCAGGAGCTGGTGGAGGGGAAAAAGCCACAGTCATTTAGCAAGTAAATAAATGTGACATTATAAATAGGGCTAGGGAAAATAACTGTGACATGATGCGAGAGAATTTTGAGAATCTCAGTTTAAATGGGGGGGGGGGTTGGGGAAATGGGGTATTTGCTCTGTGAGAATTAAACTGAGACCTGATAGATGAGTAAGAGTCTGCCAGAGGAGGAGTGGGGATAGAGCGTTTTAATGGCATGTTCAAAGGTCCTGAAGGGGGACTGTTTATTCAGCAAAGTGTAAGCAAGCCAGAATGTCTTGAAGAGTGGCATTAAGTAAGCCTGGAGGTATAGATCGGTGCTGTTCCTTGTCAGGAGTTGGGATGTTACCCATAGTTGGGGCATTAAGTCATTGAAGGGTTTTGAACAATGGAGTAACTGGTACATCGGTTTCAAAGGTACATCAGACCTTTGAAAAAGTGATTTTGAGAGGTGATTTAAAGAGGTCAGAGTTGAGGCCCGTTAACTCAATCCGGTGAAAGATGAGAGTACGCTGGCTTGGAATCCGAGAAGTCTCAACCAGAGATGGAAACATAGGTGTCGTCTACCCGAATAAGGTATTCAAAGCCATGGCAATTGATGAGAGCACAATGAGCGAGAAAGAGAGGCAGGAGAAGGAAAGAGGGATCAGTGCAGAGCTCTGAGGGCTGAGGGGCCTCCAACCTTCAGAAGCTGGATAAAAGAGGAAGTGCTTATAACAGGGGGAATTAGGGAAACCCCAGGTGCATGGTGTCAGGTAGGTGTGTCTTAGAGGGGAAGAAATGGCGAACCAAGTGTGGATTGAAGATTGAGGATGCCGTGAAGGTTAGAACATAGCCACTGGATCTGGCAAAACATAGATGGGATCTGGGCATGTAAAAGTGGGAATTATTGTGACTAGTAGAAGCTGATAGGTAACTAGATTAATGATGAGAAGATTCTTTAGAGATTACATTTTTAAATTGAAGTCTAGGAAGGAAAGAAAATACAAAACTAACTATTTTCAATCTCCTATTCAGCCTTTCTTACCTTAGAATATGTCTATACCCCTATTCCTATTTCTTAACATAGCCAACTTTATGAATTCTTGTGTGGATGGATGGTGAGAGTTAAGCTTGTTTAAAAAGCAAGTTAGTACTTTAATAATAATTTATAATAAACCTCATAGTAGCTAAATATCCCGATTCATTTAAATCTATATGTCAGAATTTAAATTAAGTTACGCTTAATCAACCAAGTGGAAAGCACTAACATTAAAGTGTGTTTTCACAAGTCAGATTATAGGAAGCTCCAGGTAGCCCCATAAAAGTCCTGGGATTACTTCCATGAGATCGTAGGACATATTTAAGCATCTCTTACATTATATAGTAAGCCTTGCAGTCACCATCACATCCATGGTTCAGAGGAAATACTCCTTAAAGCATTTTTTTGCTTTATAAACGTTTGTCATTTTCCTTTCTAAAAATTGTAGAGGAAAAGATTTTGAGAACTGAGTACAAATGAGCAAAATGCGTGCTGTGTAACAAAGGATGGGGGGGTGTGCACATGCACACACACACACTTGCAGGCACTAGCCTTCCCCAAAAGCTTTATTGTTTTTTTCTTTTCAGTCTTACATTCTTGTGTCCTTACTATTATGTTACTTGTGTAGAGCCTTCTGTCCATTGAGTTCAAAGCACTTACAATCATCAAGTCATTTATTTCTTGGATTTATTGAATAGGTGCCCATTGTTCAAAAGCCTGTGGGCGTAAGTACAAAGTTATAAAAGCACACAAATTAAATCTAATAGCACAGGAGCAAGAGAGGAAGCCGGCAGGATCACTTTTGAGCCTGTTGGGAATGCCAGACTCTTAAGAAAGAAAAGAGGAGAAAACAAAAGAGAGGGAATAAAACCACCACCTAGGATTTGTCCTGTTCTGAGAGTTACAAAATACATTTGTCTGTCAAAGGGAGTGACCATGGGGTACAGTTAGGAGAAGCCCAACTGAATTTAGAAAATGCTCTGAGTCTCACAGTCTCAGATTCGACTCTAGTAAAAAGAGCATGAGAAATTATTGTTCCTGTCCCTCATTTTACAGATAAGACCTTCACATACAAGGCCCTGTGGTTAACTGCTGTTGTCTCAAAGCAGGGTCATAACATTTGAAGCATGATCTTTTTCTCAGATTCCCAGTTAGATCTTGCTTTCAATTCTTTTCAGCATTTTAGAGAGACATCTATCTCTTTTTAGTGGTCTCCTTCATATAGTGGTTTTAAAAAATGGATATTTTCATAGTTTAGTAAATTAGAAAAATTTAAGCTGATTTTGAAATTAATTTAGAAGAGGAAAAGCCTCAGTTTTCAAGGGTAAGAAATCAATAGACAATTGAAAATTATAAAATTAAAAATTGAGACATAGCACGCGTTCTTTCAGAATTAAGACTACAGATGTTAGAGGAAACAGATAAAATGGTTCAAAATCCTTGCCTCTGGGGAGGTGGGGGTTAGAGAGAGGCAAAGGGTGGCCCAAATCTGGTAGTAGCCTTGGCTTTTAAACTAGGCTCATTTGTTAATTTGATAAAAGTTTAGGGAGAAGAAAAATAAGAACAGGAAACCAAGCCCTCACGTGCAGTATTTGAGATCGTTTTCAAAACAGAGTTTAATGCGTGATTGCCTGTCTTAGCCCGTAAAGTAACAGACTCATCAGCACCCCCACACTGTGAACCTTAGTTGGATTGTTGGTAATTCAAGGGAGATTGGCAAAAACTGCTAATACATTATGCAGTCCACAATTAGGTGTTTCCTCCTACTTCTGGAAGTCTTATTTGATTGGAAATCTAATGACACCGAGGGACACTTCTGAAAGCATGATGATGCGATGTCTTAAATGGGACCCTTCCTCTGCTGCTGTCTTCAGGTCTTTGTCTAAATTGTATCCACTTATCCTCCTGTTTCTCCCTTTTCTCTGCCTTCACCGAGTTTCCCACAATTCACAAGCTCTCCCACCAGACTCGACACGCAGTACAGGCAGGGGGTTACATCGTTGGTCACTGCTTCAGTACCGCTCCTCGCTGGGTACATTTTCAGCACAGCCATCAATCGGTATTTGTTAAACGAATGACAGATTTCACCTGGGAATATTGTGTGGGCTAATGGGTAGCTACTGGGAGGATTGATTAAATTGCATCAATTAGCCCAGTAACCTGAAGGAGTTAATAAAACTTCCCAGCTGCCTAGAGTACATTGAACCAGACCTACCGTGGCCGGTAAATTACAGGGGAGCCCAGAAGCCTGGGCAGGTGTTCAGTTCCTTGCTGTTAGCAAAGCTCTTAGGAGGTGTAAGGAATATTCAGATAGCAACTGTTCCGAGATCTTTTATAAAAAAGGCAGCTTGTAACTGGAATTTTGTATATGCGGTTAATTCATTGTTAGTATCTCCCTCCGTGTCTCTGTTTGTCTGTCTTACAGCTTCTGTACCCTTTTGGCTCGACATGTTTGATTCCCCATCCAGTCTCCTTACATTTTAATTGACATAAAGTTGAGGTTTTTAAGAAGGTTATCGTCATTCCTCTGTTTGGCTTGTTGGCACCCCAAGTTAGAGTTAACTTGACTGTTGAATAAATAAAACCCAGTAAATTAGTTCAAATAATGTCACAACATATTTCCTCACTATAAATCAAACACCTACAAGGGAAAAAAACTGCTTCCTAAAAATTTTGCTTGGAGAGGCACTTTTATTAAAAAAGTAATAACAAAATTGCTAAAATTGATTTTATACTGCCATTTTCCGGTTCTTTGGATATTTGAGAGTCCTTGTTCGCCTAGCTCCCGGTGTGATCTCCTGGTAAAACCAAATGATTTTCAGGAACATTTTAAGTGAACATTGGCTTTATTGATGAAATGAGGTGGAGATTTGTCTGTAATTGCTGCTGTGCACATTCAGGTCCTTGCCAAAGTTAAGCAAATGGCGTCTGTTCCAAGAGACGTATTGCAGCCCGGATCTGTGATGGGTGCCCATGTGGTGAGGCAGCACTTGTGCTGGTGCCTGTCTAATAACACCTCTGACTTTGGACTGAAGCTGCCTGTGTCCTGTTTACAAACTTACAAGACAGCTGGCCGAAGGGGATTATCATTAAATTGCCACTTAGTGGTCTACAAACTGTAGAAAAGACTGCATCTTCTTCATATTATGTCCTTGTACTGCCTATAACTGTGCTTTTTTTTTTTTGAGATTTTTTTAAAGTTTATTTATTTATTTTGAGAGAGCACAAGTTGGGGGGGGGGGGAGAAAGAGAGAGAAAGAGAGAGAGAGAGAGCGTGCGCGCAAGAATCCCAAGCAAGCTCTGCACTGTCAGTATAGAGCCCAGTGTGGGGCTTGAACTCATGAACCATGAGATCATGATCTGAACCGCTTAACACTTAAGTCGGCCACTTAACCAACTGAGCCACCCAGGCGCCTCATCTGTGACTATGCTCTTAGGAGAAATTCCACCAAGTGAATTTTAGTTTTGTTGCCGTTGAAACTAACACGTGTACTTGAAAGTTCTCTTGTTACACTACTTGTTACCCTAAAATGTCTTTTGCTTGCATTTCGTATCTTCCTCATAACAAAATCCTTTCCTTATTCCCAAATTGGTACAAGTAGACTCAAGAAGTGTAATAGGAGATGAGCAAGGGGGGAATCACATTCCTTCTTGCCAAGTAGATTTTTGACTGAAGAGACTCATTTAATAGCTCTTTTTCTATGTTTCTATATTAGTATCAACTTTTTCTTTGCCTCTAAAAAAAGATTTCCTTTATGCTACATTAGGGTTTTTCCCATCCTATTTTGATTTTATCTTTTACATATTGGTAGTTGTTGCTGCAAACTCCTTTCCAGGAAAAATATCCAGAAAATAAAATTAGGCATCTTCTTCTTACAAAGAAGTCAGCACCATGTAGCAAAATGGCAGGCAGCCCCAACTCATGGCTTCACCGACTGCTAGGCCTGATCCAGAGGTGAGCCATTTAAAGTCACATCCATGTCAGCGTTACAGGTTAAGTTCCATTCCCCAAAACTAATTTCATATTATACAAACACAAAAATAGATTAAAATGAATGTAAAGTTTGTATTTTATAACACTGTATCACGAACAACAGCAAGATATAAATTGGGCTTATATATACTTTTGGGTGCCTTTGAGGCTTTTTGAAAATGTAAGTCCATTGACAGACTAAAGACATCTCATTTTTAGCAACTCTTCTTGTAGTAAGCATTCTTCATTACTCTAAGGACCGTCAAACTGCTTTTAAAATTAGTTTCTGCCCAAGAAATAAATCGCAAATTTAATACAGAATTGCCTCCCAAAGTTTTTGAATGGTAATTGCTGGGCCATAGGTGGTTTCCATGGCAACTTTTTCAGTGATTCTTTGCTCTAATTGTAACAGAAGACTGAGTCAGCCTCATGGCTATTGACCTTGACTGAATTGTGAGCATTGGCAGTTGTTTGGGCAAACATTGATCCCAGTCATTAGACAACCATAAATACAACTTTGGACATTATATGGAATATAGTTACAGTGCAGTGGGTTTCAGTTTAAACTGTCTTCAATCAGGGGCCATGTGTATTTCAGCATTAGAATTGGAGTATTTTTGAACACGGTATTTCCTAAAGGAATTAGCCATTTAGTATAACAACAGCATTTAGGTTCTTAAAGATCTCAGATTCACAGTTAGCTCGGTGCCTTTCACTGCAAGGCACTCAAATGTTCTACAATTCAAATTTCAACATCCTGGAGGCCTTTCTCTTTAAATAGACATGAAAGTGTAAGTCAGAAACATTACAGTTGTTTGTCTTAGTGCCTGATAGAGTTCACTTCCCTCTGAAATACCTCTGTCTCTACTAAGAAACTTTCATTAGTACTGTTGCTTTTACTAGTAAGAACAACAAGTTTTGAACTGCTGCATGTTAGGCATTGGGGCAGGTGTTTTTATTCATTTTCTTGTTTCCACTCCACTGTAACAGTTCTGCTGATAAAGAAATCCAGGTTTAGAATCTTGCCCAAAGTCACATGAGCGGTAAATTGGAGAACAGGGATTCAAAGGCCAGTCAGGGTGACCCCAGAGCCGGGGCTGTTAACTCCTGTGACAGTATTCCTCTTTTGCCGCTCTGGCCACATTGCCATAAAACTGGGAAGTCTTCAAGATGCCGAGTAATTGCTTCTGATTTGAGTCCATGAAAACAGCTTTTGGTGTCTAGATTGAGGTCCAGGATCCCTCAATTATATTTGCAGTACTATTTCCAAGTGAAAACATGAAGTTAGGTTTTTCTGTAAGGTTGCATACGTATGTTGAAAGAAGCGTTTTTGAGAAATTTCTGCCTTACACAGCTAGACGGGATTTTATAACTCCCAAGGTGAAATAAAGGTCAAGGACCGCATCTTATTTTATATCCTCAGTACCTGTTCTCTGTGCTTTAGACAATGCTACAGGTCATGATGTTGGCCCTCAGTTACTGTTTGCAAAATCATTGTCTTCTGTGGTTATTTGGTATTTTGTTTGTCTGTCACAACTGAGAACCTGTTTTGTCAAATTTTGTTGAACTGTGGGGGTAGGTTTGTTTATGCCCATTGAGAAATAATTGAATCGAGACAGTATTTGTTTTATGTGTTAATTATTTTAGGGGGAACTTCCTTTTTGAAAATAAAAATGCCTCAAGCATGAGATATAATTTGGTTTTCAAATTAACAATTCAAAAAATGCATCCTGTATTATTGTTTTTCTATTTTAACTTGCTAATTATCTGAAGAATCAAGTGGAGTGATATTTAATGCTGTTTGAGACTTAGTCTCCTTGTAAACCTTATGCAGAAGCTTATTTGCTGCTGCTTTGCTAGAAGTCTCCTAGACACCTAGATTTTCACCCAATGCAGTTTGAAGATCGTTGAAGTAGGGCTTAGAAGACCATTGGGCTAATTGTTTTTTCCCCAACATCTTATTATGAAAATTTTCAAATGTCAAAAAAAAGTTGAGAAATTTTTATAGTGAATAGCCATAAACCTACCACCTAAATTCTACAGTTAACATTTTACTGAACTTGCTCTATTACCTACCTACTTACCCCTGTCCTTCTATCAGTCCATTCTCAGTTGCCCAGTACCTATCATTTGAATAACTACATGGTATTCCATTGTCCTGATGTACTATAATTTATTTAATCATCTGCTGTTGGACATTTAGGACTGCGGTAGGTGTAATGACCCTCGAGTAATTGTGGTAATGACCTCTGAAAAGTGTCCAGGTCCTAATCCCCAGAACCTGTGGATACATTAAGTTACACAGCCAAAGGGACTTAGCAGATGTAAGTAAGGCTATGGACTTTAAGATAGGGAGATTAGTGTGGCTTCTTCAGGTGGACCCAATCAAAGCATACGAGCCCTTAAAAGCAGAGAACTTTCTCCAGCTCAAGTAGAAGAGATAGGCCCAAAGGGAAGGCTGGAGAGATTCAAAGCTGAGAGGGATTTGACACGCGGATGCTGGTTCGAAGATGGAAGAAGCCGGGCGATGCAGGCGCATAAAGCTGCTAACAGAGACTTCCAGCTGACAGCCAGCAAGAAAATAGGAAACTCAGCCCTGCAGCCAGGAGGAACTGAATTCTGCCAACAACCTGAGTGAACTTGGAAATAGATTCTCCCCCAGCGCCTCCAGATAAGAGCCTCGCCCAGCTGACGCCTTGAATTTGGCCTCGTGAGACCCAGGGCAGAGGAACCAGCAGCCAAACCCACCCGAATGTCTTCAGAACTGTGAAATAATACGTTTGCATTGTTTTAAGCTGCACAACTTGTGATAGTTTGCTGTGGCAGCAATAGAAAACTAATTGAGGGATGATGAGAATTTTTCATTATTATATCGTAAACATCCACAAGGCAAAATCCTTGAGCACAGTCTTATTTCCTTAGAATAAATTTCTAACATTAGAATTGCAGGCACAAAAACGTCTGGGCACTTTTAAAGGCTTTCTTAGTAAATATTGATAAGTTGGCACCTGGGAAGAGTTGTGTTAGATCATGCTTCCATCTGGACTCTGCTGAGAAGGCCCATTTCGTTTCTTCTTGACCACACTGGGACTTAGATTTGTTATCTGTATCAATAGGTCAAAAAAAAAGGTAGAGCCTTATAATTTTACTGGGTATTTTTAAACTGGCAAAAGTGAACATATCTTAATGTTTTTATCTTTTGTGAATTACGTGTTTGTGTCCATGGTGCATTTTTTTTCAAATGAAGGCTCTTTCTGTTTCTTTACCAAACAACTTTTTAAATGGACTCTTCTCAAGTTCCTTTAAAAAATCCGCTAGGATGACCATAACTTTTTTCTCCTTTGAATATTTACTGTGATCTCTTAGTATTGCACTATTCTAGAATTCCTGAAACTACTTGGGTTATAGAATTTTTTAGTAATGTTGACTTTGATATGTATATGTTTTGAGTCTTTTAATGACACCGGCTTTTGTTTTCACTTTTGAGCTAACTTTACCATATTTTGAAATCAGTTACGCTACCCTCATTTAAGGAAAAATGACAAACTATCTTTTTTTCTGACCTTAAAAGCTTAAACGGTGTGGCGCCTGGCTGGCTCAGCCAGTAGAGCTTCTGACTCTTGATCTTGGGGCTGGGAGTTCGAGCCCCACGTTGGGTGTAGAGATTACTTAAAGATTAAAACCTTTTAAAAAAATGAATAAAATAAAAGCTTAAAGGGCATAGGAATTACATATTCCCTGAAGATAGAATCAAGGAGCTATTCATAAAACTACATAAGTACAGCCCCCCTTTTCAACAGTGTATCTCTGATAGGTCTTTTACTCTTTTCATGTTATTCTCTTCACATTGGTGATTGTTGCCCAAATGAGTCGATTAGTTAAGAATACAGCACTTTTGTTTTCAAAATTTATTTTTCTTTCTACGTTCATTAGCTGTAGTTTTTCTAGAAAGAATGATTCTTTATCAGACAAGGTTAGTTGAAATGCAATTCATAAAGGAAAGGCTTAATTATTCCCTTTTAATCTCAAGTTTTCAAAGTAAGAAGCTAGTGGCCTGTATACTGACAATGTTGTCCAATGAATTGGTGGGTTTGGGAGGTGAGAGATTTTGCTCTCATTTTTTGAAGGGTTACATTATTAAACTCACGGAGTTTTATATGTTGAATATGTTTGAATTCATTGCATTCTTTTAAAAAAAACTTATTAGCGAAGTATTGCACACATACAGAAAAGTGTGCAAAACATAAGTTGATAGAAGGATTATCATAGATTGTCCCTCTTTGGTTGCTTTGAAGATTACTCTCTTTGTCTTTGGTTTTCAGTAGTTTTACTGTTATGTACTAAGATCAGTTTTTGTCAGATTTATCCTGTTTAGAATTCATAACGTTTCTTAAATTTGTTGCTTGATGTATTTCTCAACTAATATCTATCTCTAAAATACTGATTCAGTTCCTTGCTCTTTATTCTGGATCTTTTCTTATCAGCTGTTTTCTTTCCTTTTTTTAATCTTTATTTTTGAGAGAGAGAGAGAGAGAGAGAGACAGAGTGCAAGTGGGGAAGGAACAGAGAGAGAGAGGGAGACCCAGATTCTGAGGCAGGCTCCAGGCTGTCTGAGCTGGCAGCACAGAGCCCGACACGGGGCTCGAACCCACGAACCATGATATCATGACCCGAGCCGATGTTAGACCCTTAACTGACTGAGCCACCCAGGCTCAACTATTTTCTGCTTCACTAATTTTCTCTGCAGTTGTGTCTCACTTGCTATTTAAGCCATCCATTAAGTTCTTCATGAGTTATTAACGCATTTTTAATATCTAGATTTTTCATGTAGTTCTTTTTTGTAGCTTACAGTTCTTTCCCCAAATTCTGTCTCATCCTCAGATTTGTTAGGCATAATCATTTTAAAGCATGCATTTGAGGTTTTCCTGTGGGCCTGTTTCTACTGTCTTGTTCTCTTGTCTTTCAGTTAGGGACCTGGTTTTACTGCACCTGGTTTTATTGAGTGCCAGACATTTTATATGAAAAATGGTGGAGATAATTTGAGGCCCTTGATGATGTTATCTCCTTCCAGAGAGGATTTTTGCTTATGGCAACTGGTGAGGCTAGGAATGCTATTACACCCAGATTGACTTCATCCGATCTGATTGAGATGCTTCAAAGCTAGACTTGAGTCTTTCTGAGGAATGGTCTGTTTGTTTTTCACTTGTACAATTCAGGTATAGCTCTTAGACTTCCAGATAAAAGCCTGAAGGAATTACCTGGGTCCCTCTTCTTCGACAGATCCTAAATTCCAATATTTACCCTTTCCACCTGTAACTCCTGTGAGCCAGTCAAACCTTTTGCTAAGCTTCCCCACCTACTCGGCTTCTGAGGCCCTCAGCTGTACTTGAGCAAACATCTTTAAGGAAAAAGTGGTCCTAAATGCCAGACTTACCTCTCTAGATCTTTCTGTTTTCCCAAATCTTGCATCTACAATTTTGCACTACCTTGATGGCTTTCTGAGGCCATTATACGGTATATGTGCGTGCATATGTGTATACACACACATATGTACATGTGTAGCTTTTATAGCTGTTCTCAGGTGGGAGAGTTGGTCTGAAACATCGGATCACCTGCCAGAAATCTCATTATATGGGAAGTTTAGCTCTTCGAAGTTTCGTCTTTGGTCACTGGATATCACAGCACGTTGACTTCTGTGTCCTTTTAACGCAATCCACTGGCCATGACAAGCCTCCTGGATTTCTGTCTAGTGCAGGTGTCTCAAGTAATACTCTGTGTGTTCAGGCACAGGCCTGGTACCCGTCATCCTTTCAAGGAGGCTTGGGTTGTTTTGTTTGTTTGGTTTTTGGTCCTGAATGGTGTTTAGAGAACATCATCTAACAGCTGGTGCTCTCATTGCTGTTTGGTTGTCATTACTAGACCTTTGCAGTGGACTGTATTAGAAAATGCATATTTTTCGAACAACAACAAAAAATCATGTTTATGATTTCAAATTCACATTCAGCATTACAAGTTTTTTTAGCTTTCCTTTTTTATTTGGTTTTATGTTTTGAATTCCTCTCTTATTCTGAAAACCTTGATTCTTAAAAACCTTAACCTATTTACTTGAATTAAGTAATCTGTAGCTTCAAAACAGTGTCACCAGTGTGACTACTAAACATTAGACTATTGAACTAAGTTTGAGATTTCATTTCTGTTTTTAGAGTACAGTCTACTTAGTATTCTGCTAGGAAAATATTTATGTACAGTCAATAGGATTTCAAAGATACTCGAGGTAAGAACTTTTGTCAGTATCATCATGTTACAGTTCTGATAAATTGTTACAGTTTATTGTCAAGTTTTTTTTTTTAAGTTTATTTATTTTGAGAGAGAGAGCGCACACCCACACAAGTAGGGGAAGGGTAGAAAGAGAGGAGAGAGAGAGAATTCCAAGCAGGCTTCATGCCGACAGCACAGAGCGCGATGCAGGGCTCGATCCCAGGACCCTGAGATCGTGACCTGAGCCGAAATGAAGAGTTGGACACTTAACCAACTGAGCCACCCAGGCACCCCATATTGTCAAGTTTTAGAGAATTCTTTGTAATTCTCAATTTGATTTTATTTTGGAATATGTAAAACATTTGTTGCCAAAGTCAAAACTGTGTAACAGGATATACGCAGAAAGCTCTTGCTTTGGTTCCTGTTCCCTCTTCCTTGTTCCCTCCCTTCCTTTGTAGGTAACTATTTTATTTAATTTATTTATTTATTTATTTATTTATTATTTTTTATTTTTTATTTTTTTATCCTTCCAGTTTCTTTTTGCATGCACACAGACCCAGTCTTCCCCAGGTCCTTTCTTACCCAAAAGATAACACACGGTGCGTTTGTTGTACAACTCGCTGTATTCACGGCATAGCCCAGAGGTCACTCCATGTTAGTGTAGACACATCTTTGCTTGTCCCAACTGCGTAGTATTAGGCTATGTGGAGATACCATAGCTGATGGATGGACACTTTGTTTTCTTTCGTTATTTACGAATGCCATAATTACTAACCTCGTGCGTATGCTGTTTCATAATCGGGCAAACATGCCTTCGTATTCACCTCCTAAAGGTGGGATTCCTGAGTCAGGGCGCATGTGCACGTGTAATTTTTTTATATATTGCCAAATGTTCCTCCGCTGAGACTGTACCACTTTGCATTCCCACTGACCTCTTTTGAGAGTTACTGTTTTCCTGCGGCCTCACTAATAGAGTATATCATTCGTGTTTTCCATTTTTACCACAGATTGTCAATTTTTTTAGAGAATGATACAGAGAATCTTCATTGAAATGTTTTCCAAATCCATAGTTCTGTTCCTTTTCCTTTCCCTAATGTTTTATATGTTTTCCTTTTGTTCCTCATTAACATGTTGTCTGCTTTTCGTTTGCTTTTAAGGTAAACCAATGTATTTATTTACCTCTCTCTTGTGGTTTTACTGCATTTTCTAATTTATTTCTTTAGGTTTTTTGGGTTTTTTTTTTTTTTTGGTCATTTCTTCTATCCTGCTTTCTTTGGACATACTTTGTTTACTTTCTCAATTTTACTTGTTCACTTCTGAGTGACTGGGAGGCCGTGCATTTTTCTGTTAAGAACAACTTTGGTTGCATCCATTACTGATTAGCATTTCGCCATTGGCTATTTGTTTTTCTTACTGATCTGTAAAATTTCTTCATGTGTTTTTGCTCTTTATGAATATGTTGCTAATATTTTTCTTAGTTGCTATTAGTCTTTTCTCCATTTTTAAGGCTCCTTTTCTCATTTCAAAAGATTTACATTTTTCATGTATCCAAAACTATGTGTTTTTTCCCTCAGAGACTCTGGATTCTTTTCTAAAATGTCAAAAAGCCTCCCAGCCTCTCTTTACCCCATCCCTGGGTCAAGATTATAAAAATATTTACCTGTATTTTTTTTCTAAACCTTTAAACTTTATTTTTGACTTTTTAATCTTCTGGAATTCTTTTTGTTGAAGGAATTAATTAGAGATCTAGCCTTTACATTTTTTTATATTTAATTATTACTCAGCCCAGTAGCATTGATTTGATTATTTATCTCCTCTGGTATAAAATCCAGTCTGTATAATTTACTGAATTCCCACATATACTTGGATGTGTTTCTGGGTTCTTTCTCTTCCACTGTCTTATCTTTCTGTGTATGGTGTCCTATCTAACATATTACCTAGTATAGCATTGCACTACATATTGTTCGTTAGAAAATGTCAGCTCGGTGTTCTTTTTCAAAATTTTGGATGGTAGTTCCAAAGTTCATCCTTGAGTTTCAGTTTCTGCTCTCTTTCCCGTTTCTCATGCCCTTTGCACTGTGGGTAGCAAGCCATAACACCCGAATGTGTGCCTCTGTAGCTTTTCAAAATGCGCTCTCTGGACCTCTCCAGAATTGTCTCGCCTACCCGTCTCCAGGGCCGCTTTGTAGCCAGAAGTGGGTTTTTCTTCTTTTGGGGTGTTTCAGAAGTAGGAGGGCCCCCAGAGTTCCTCTTTACACTAGGGGAAGTCCTGAAGTCGTCTGACTTGGCCAGGGAGACCCGTTTGATCTGGTTCCACCTCTTGTCACCCTCTCTCACATTTGACGTTCTAGCCAAACTGGATTTCCTCCCCGTAGCATGGTCCATGTCGCTGTCAGGCTTTCTGTGCATGCACTTTTCTGCCTTTGACCTCCCCGCCAACTTAGACAGGTCTCTGCCTGCTCGTAATAAGTAGTCATGGGACCTACCATGTAATGAGCACCAGGCAAGACAGCAAATGTTTTAAAATATATTATTTAATCATATCCTATGAAATAGATAATGTTCTAATTTTTGAGATGAGAAGGCTGAGTGAGGTTCATAGGACACATAGCTAGTAAATGCTAAAGCTGGGGTTCACATCCAGGTGTATCTCCAGAGCTTATGTCCTAACTACTCTGTTGTACTGCCTCTCCCCTTTCTCCCCAAGACCCTCAAGTGTTCCCATGGCACCCTGTACCTCCCAGCGGGTGTCTCCTCTAAATGATTACCTGTGGGAAGGTGCGGGCATGTGCGTTTCACTACTCTGTCCCCAGCACCTACCGCGTCATATACTCTATGTGACTCACGAGCCATATGATTTATGTGCCTTAGTTTTCTACTCAGTGCCAGACACTGTGTATAGGAGAGTGGAGTCTGGAGTAAAAAGCGCACCTAAAAACGACACACCCCTGCTGATGTGGGAGTCGACTCATTCTGGTTGGGACTGGAGCTGCGTTTAGCTTTCGTCTTCAGTGCTTGCCAGCCTGGCATTCCCCAGTAGCTGTTGCCTGTGCCTGAAGGGCGGGCCTGGGTTCTGTTCCGTGTTGCTCTCAGCAGTCCCTGCGGCCGAGTCAGAGAAGGGCTGTTTCTGTTGTCCTGGCCCAGACTCTTCCTTGGGGAGCCTGTGTGCGTGCCTGGGTCTTAGAGGTGGGGCTTTCTCGACCCCTCTGTCCCTCCTCATCTTGTCAGCTCTGTGTCTGCGGTTGGCCTTAAGCGACAGTTCCCCGCCCCATTCCAGTGGTAGCATGAGATCCAGGTATAGGATTCTGCACCCCACATGGTTTCCTACCCTATTCCCCAGTGTTAGAGGGTTTTTGTTTGGTTCACCTACCAGCAGAAACAGATCCCTGCCTAGGTCCTGGAGATGAGTTTCCTGCTTCTCATTCAGAGGCAGATGGGTTATATTTCTACTTCTCCCCAGAAACAGTGGAAATTTCCGTGTGTTCTGGGCCAGTAGAGTTTGCTGCCCCAGTAGCTTCAAGCTTTTGCTTAGCATGAGAGGAGGGTGTGGAAAGCAGGGTCAGATAGAGGGTTCTTTTCCGTCTCCTTCTCCACACCCAGCCTTTCTCCTGAGCACCTGGTGACGGCTGGGAGAAAAGAGCTTTCAAGTGAGTGCAGACTCCACTGTATCTGGGGCTCCAGCTTTCCAGACTGACACATTAGACCACACTTAGCCTTTAAGAACATATTGAAATAGTGTCTGATTTCTTTCTACCAGCTTGTGTGGAGACCATGTCTTCCCCCTGTGCTTGCCAAAAACAAGAGGGTGTGTGTGCTCCTTCTCTCTTTAGAGGGGCTTGTCCCTCTGGGGAGTTCATGTCACTTGATGGACTTCCAAAATTACTCTCTGATGGCCTCAAGAAGACTTAGGATTTACTAAATTATCTGGCTTTTTCTCACTGGTAGAGTGAGAGAGGTGATCTTCACACATCCTAAGCACAAGCCAGTGTGGGTCCCTTATCGTGCTTCCCTGCCTTGCCCCAGAGTGCCCACTTATTTCACATTTGAAGGAGCTGAGGCCCGGATGGTAACTTGTCCCGTCTATGGCAAAACTGGGGCTAGAACCCAGTCTAGAGCCTCTCTCCACTGAGTGGCAGCTACTTCTGGTCTTCCTTTTTCCATTTTTTTTTTTTTTAACTGGGCTGTAACTCTCCTATATGTGATTCTTAGCACCACTGACTCTTCTTAGGGAGAAAGAATGAAAAAAGGGCACCCACGTTTAGAAATGATTCCCCTAGGGCCACCTGGCTGGCTCAATTGGTTAAGCGTCCAACTTCGGCTCAGGTCGCGAGTTCAAGCCCCACGTCGGGCTCTGTGCTGACAGCTCAGAACCTGGAGCCTGCTTTGGATTCTGTGTCTGCCTCTCTCTAGTCCTCCTCCACTCATGCTCGCTCTCTCTCTCTCTCTCTCTCTCTCTTTCTCAGGAATAAAGAAAGTTAAAAAAAATTTTTTTAAGTAAAAAATAAAGGAATGATTTCCCTTTTGTGCATTAACAATATCAAAGATAATAAACCTTGACATTTAATGCATGATAAAAGCCACAGGGTTTAGAGAATGATTATTTTCAAACTCAGACTTACACATTTTTACTCTCAAAGGTTGTTGAGTGGTTTTCCCTTCTAAACTAACAGTGGCTCTATTCAAGGTGCTGGGGTAATCTGACGTAAATTCTGAATTTTACTGAAGTTTGAGGTCATCCTAAAGATTTTTCTACATTAATTATGTGTTTGGTTACTCTAATAAAATTTGCTTTCTAAATTCATTGTTTTCTGCATTCTCTATGGAAGCGAAGACTCCCAAGTAGCAAGGGATTTTTAAAAAAATTTTTTAATGTTTATTTATTTTTGAGAGAGACAGAGACAGAGCGCGAATGAACATGAGTGGGGGAGGGACAGAGAGAGAGAGGGAGACACAGAATCCGAAGCAGGCTCCAGACTCTGAGCTGTCAGCACAGAGTCTGACGTGGGTCTCAAACTCATGAACTGCGAGATGACCCATGAGCCGAAGTCGGACACTTAACCAACTGAGCCACCCAGGCGCCCCAGCAAGGGATTTTTTTTTTAATCTTATAAGCACTTGTTTTTGCAGATGAAAAACTACAGCCTAGGTGAAGTGACTTAACAAAGGTCATACAGCTCGTTGTAGGCAGAGCTAAGACTAGAACGGGGCTCTTCTCTTTCTGATTGGGATGAGGGAGCCACACAGTGGAACATCAAAGCCGTTATAAAGAAAAGATACATCTTACTAGGGAGTTATTTTACTCAGATTTTACTTTATAGGATGTCAAAGGATATTCCTTTTTAAATTCTTTTGTTTTGTTTTGTTTTGTTTTGTTTTGTTTTGTTTTGTTTTGTTTTAGAGAGGGAGGGAGGAGGGACAGAGGGAGAGAGAATCCCAAGCAGGCTCCAGGCTCGGCGCCGAGCCCCACGTGGGGCTTGATCTTGATCCCACGACCCTGGGATTGTGACCCAAGCTGAAATCAAGAGCCTGACGCTCAACCAGCTGAGCCACCCAGGCACCCCAGAATCTTTCTTTTTATGATAAAACACCAATACAGTTTGAAGAAGAGTGGAAATGAACACTAATTCTTTAAAAAAAAAATTTTTTTTTAATCTTTATTTATTTTTGAGAGAGAGAGTGTGAGCAGGGGAGGAGCAGAGAGAGAGGGAGACACAGAATCCAAAGCAGGCTCCAGGCCCCGAGCTGTCAGCACAGAGCCTGATGCGGGGCTGGAACTCCCGAACCGTGAGATCATGACCTGAGCCGAAGTCAGATGCTCAACCGACTGAGCCACCCAGGCACCCCATGAACACTAATTCTTAAGGCAAAACGATACATTTTTAAAAACAGAACAAAAAAACTCCAGGCTTGGATGTCCGCTTGCTGTCTGCCCGTACGAGGGCCTGAGGAAATCAGAACAGCACTGCCCCACACCCCACTTTACGCCCCGTGTGAGGAGCCTGCTAAGGTAATGGGATTGTGGGGGGCTGCAACTTAGTTGGATTTCCATCAGAACATTCCTTTTTTGTGCGAGTTCTCTGGCTCTTTTCCAGGTATGGAAAAACATGTAAAGTTAGCCAATGTCCCCTAGCAGCCACCATTATCTTGCCTTCCTGCCACCAGTAAGCATGTTTTAAATAACAGACTTCCCAGGCTTCTAGTTTAGGCTTGTGGGCCACGTTCAAACCCTGTCCAAAGAATGAAGAAAAAGACCACATCGTTTTACATTCCCACACGAGGCCGAGGCCGGTGGTGCCTTTGCTCTGCCTCCCCCCACCACTCCCCTACTCCCGCGTTATTAAGGTTACACATTGTCTCCTCTGGTCACAGGATTTATTCTTCAGCTGCGGTTTTCCATGTAATATAAAGCTAGTTCTTGCTATCAGAAGCTTGATATTTGGGGGCGAATCCAGTTCTGGCTAGAACTAACATGGTCACAAAGCTTTTTAGTGTGTGTGCCAGTAAATTAACAACATAAAGATAACAAGAGTCTATCACCAAATGATTGGCTTTGAAGGCCATTTGCACATTAACTTTAAAAAGAGCGTTGCCTGTGCATTTCCTCCCCCTTCATCCCCACTTTGGCAAAGTCCCATTAATTTTGTTGAAGGTTTTATTTTCTGCTGAAAATGCAGGAAATTTAGACAACTCTCTTGGAATCCCCCCAAAACTAATACAAACAAGATACATATGCTTCTCTTAAGGAAACTAAAAATAAATGATTTGAAACTATTTAACTGTATAAATTCCCTCTTAAAAGGAAAAGGAAGTTTATATAATGAGGCAACCCTGAGCACTGTTGACAGGGTCAGATCCTCCCACAACTGCCTGCCTGTTTGTTAGATGTGAAATCACAGCTTCGCACAGAACCTGTTCAGTGTTCATTACCAACATGTACAAAAACCGTCAGAAACATCTGAACATGGGACCATTTTTCGGGGTCCCTTTTTTGAGACTTTGCACAACTAAATAAGTATGTGTTTTTGGTTTTTTGTTTTTGGGGGGCCTCTGGGGGGTTTTTTGGAGAAGAAAGTCTGATCTGGGATCCGTTTCTAGAATGGAAACTCTATGTGCTAAAAACAAAGTCCCATGAATGAAAAAGACATGACATTCTCCACATACTTTGCTGCTCTCCCAGTGAGCCATCAGGTTTTCCCTGAGAGAGCTGATTTTGACACAATACACGGGAAACATGATTGGTTTTTTAAGACACATCTTTTTATAAAAACCTTACATAATTCCATAAACGTAAGTCAGTTTTTCTATACATGCCCTGTAATGGACCAGTTTTATAAATTAATAGAAGTGGAATTCAGGGCTTATATTTAAGACTAAGAAATGTGATTTCTAATTCTTTATAGTTACAGTAATTGAATTAATTTATCAACTTTGGAAAGGCATTTATCTTTTTCTTTTTATATAATGGCTGAAATTACCATGATTTTTCATCTTTCAAATACATTATTATTTTTTTTAAAAAAACACTCACATGGTGCGGTCCTTACTGTGTGTTACACACTATGTTAAGGGCTTTACAAGTGCTATTTCATTTCATCGTCATGGAAAAAAAAAAATCAAATAGCAATCTTCTCTAAATACCATTTGAAATTCTGACACCCGAATGGTGATGTGATTAGATAACATTTAGGTCTGTTTAAATATTGAGATTTGGACAATTCTGAAATTGTAAAGAAACTCTTACTCTTATTTTTCATCTTTGTACAAGTAGTGATTATTGCCCAACAATGCCTTTTAAAAATGAAGCAGGAAGGATTCCATTTGCTTATTGCCATGCATAGTAGGTACCTGCACCAGAATCCAGTCATAGTAGCAAATAACTTATAAATTACCATGGTCAGGATCGTTTTCTGTGGGAATTAGAATTAAATAAAAGTTTGAGAATAGATAATTAGATCTCTTGGAACCATCATTCTGTGAGGAAGTTCTTGCCACCCAGAAGAGACCATGTGCAGAGAGTCAAAGACCCTGCCCCCACTCCCCAGCTACACCTCCCACCCTTTTTCTCACAAGCCACACCAATCTGCCAGCCGTGTGAGCTGTCATACCAGGAGAGCCTCTAACCTACAGTCAGGCGTCCCCATGGGAAGCCACATGGAGCAGAGACCTGCTGTCCCCATCAAGGCCAGCCCAGATCATTAGCAAACCAAATGATTATTGCTATTCTACACTGCTAAGCTGTGGAGTAGTTTGTCACACGGCAATAGCTAACTGATTTAAAAGTCACAAAACACGATGGAAGGAATAAATGCAAAGGTGCCAACAATGACAACAAATGTAAGTGAACTAAACTCACTGAAAATTCAGAAGCTATCAGATTTTTTTTTTAATGTTTATTTATTTTTGAGAGAGAGAGAGAGAATGTGTGAACAGGAGAGGGACAGAGAGGGAGGGAGACACAGAATCCAAAGCAGGCTCCAGGTTCTGAGCTGTCAGCACAGAGCCCGACGCAGGGCTTGAATCCACGAGCCGCGAGATCGTGACCTGAGCCTAAGTCAGATGCTCAACGGACTGAGCCACCCAGGCGCCCCACAGATTAGATTTACAAACTCTGAAACCTAGCTATATAGTTGCTTTTAAGTATATATGTTTCTAGTAACACAGACAGTTTGAAAATTAAAGGCTTGAAAGTTAAAGATATACCTGGCAAATGTTAAAAAAAAAAAAAAGTGAAGATGGTACAACAACGTTAATATCAGTAAAGCACATAAAATAAACAATATGGATTGAGAGAAACAGTAGATAGTGATAAAAATGTGTTGTTGGTTTTTTAAAGATGACAATCATGGACCTAGAGTCACTCTGAATATGTGAATCGCTTGGAGGAATAGATAAACCCTTTCTTATTTGGGGAAATTTTGACATAACTGTCCAGAAGTGATGAATCTTTCAGACAGTGACTATTAAATGAGATGATTATATATGTGGATGAGAAACTCAGGCATAAGCCTTCCTACATGACAGTGTACATGTGTTGTCATTGCTCTTTAAGCAACAATCTGGCAACATCTATTCACGATACAAATCCAATATTTTCAGCAGTCCCTTTCCTGGAACCTGTCCCAGAGAGGTGGAAGGACAGATATAAGCCCCAAGGACAGACAGAAGACAGACGTAAGGGCAGATCTACCAATACACTTACTGTATCATTGCTGGTAGAAACGAGGAGACAGGAATTGATTGGATGGCCATTAGTAAGAGAATGTTGTGATGTATTTTACATATGCAATAAACTGATAATACATTGTTCCTATTTTACTTTTGAGACCAGTTTTCTTCTAGAATGATTAAAAAATAAAACTGTCCTTATTTCCTTGTGTAGGTCTACCATCCAGTCTGGTTTTATACTCATTCTAATGCCCGAAGAAATTGTTGTACATTTCTCACAGTACAGGTGCCTCCTACATTATCTCAGCTTATTTTAGTGTGAAAGAAATCCCTATTTCACCTTCACATTTGAAAGATATTTTTGCTAGCTATAGAATTCTTCTTTGACTCTTCTTCAGCACTGTATCCATGCCCCTCCGTTTAGATCAGCTTGTGTCGTTTCTCCAAGCCCCCTCGTATAATTCCTATCCTTGTGTCTCGTACTTAATGTGTTTTTGTCTTTGGCTTTCAAAGTTGAATATGGTGTATCTGGATGTGTGTTTTGTTTTGTTTTGTTTTGTTTTGGGTGCATTTGTGGGGGGGATATTCTCTGAGCTTCTTAGAAGATCATTGTTTGATTCTTTCATTATTTTAATGCTCAGCCATTATCTCTTCAAGACTCTGTGAAGTCCGCTATTGAACCCACCTAGGTGTTCTTTATATATATATATTATATATATATATATAATATATATATATATAAATAAAACATATATATGTAAAACATATATATATTATATATATATTATATATATGTTTTATATATATATAAAACAGTATATAAAAAATATATATAGGAATATATATTATATATATAATATATATAGGAATATATATAATATATATATATATAAAATATATATAGGAATATATTTTATATATATATAAAATATATATAGGAATATATATTATATATATATTAGCAGTAAATATATATATAGGAATATATATTATATATATTATATATATTAGCAGTAAATATATATATAGGAATATATATTATATATATTATATATATTAGCAGTAAATATATATATATATATATATATAGAGAGAGAGAGAGAGAGAGAGAGAGAGAGAGCGAGCAGGGTGGGGAGAGAAGGGGACAGAGGATCTGAAGTGGGCCCTGCGCTGACAGCCAGTGTGGGGCTTGAACTCATGAACTGTGAGATCATAACCTGATGAGTTATGTTGGACACTTAACCAACTGAGCCACCCAGGGACCCCTATATTTTTTAAAATTCTAGCATTTACATTTGTCACTTTCTTACAGTTTTCAGCTCTACTAAAATTCCCCATCAATCATGATAGATTTTGTAAATTATAGTTCTTTAAAATTTCTTGTTAGATATTCTTAATATCTTTCTGTCAGTCTGATAATGCTGGTTATTTTGATTCTTGGATGTGAGTTGTTTTTACTTGGTTTTTGTTTCTTTGTCTTGCACATTTCGATTGAATGCTGGACATTATACTTCGTATACATTGTACAAGTGGAGATAAGTTGTGTGCAAATAAGCATAGCTTTTTGTCTGCTGGACCAGATAGTGAATATTTTTTACTTTGCAGGCCATACCGTCTTTGAGGTATACTTTATCTGACACTAATAGATCAGATCATTTCTTTCAATTAATATTTGCATGGTATATCTTTTTCTCATCCTTTTGCTTTTGACCTAACTATATTTTGAAGTGAGTTCTATTTGAGATTTCTTGGGGCTGGCATATAGTTGAGTCTTGTGTTCTTATCCACTGTGCAAAACTTTGAGTTTTAATTATTTACACAATTTGCAATTAATGTCATTACTGATAGATATTTTAGAGCTTAAGTCTGCCATTTTACTTTCTGTTTTCTGTTTGTTCCCTATTTTTCGTATGCCTGTCTTATTTTTCTGCCTTCCTGTAGATACTTGAACACTTTTTTAGAATTCCATTTTGATGTATGTATATACTGTTTTTGTGTAGATCTCTGTGTAGATTTGCTCTAAACAGTATACATACATAACTTGTCACAATCTAGTATTGTTGACATTTAACAGTTCAAGAGAGAAGTAGAAACCTTTTCTGTCTTTACATCCCTTTGCCCTCCCTGGTTTATAGTATAATTGTCTTAGATATTCGCTTATAAACATCGAGAACCACATCAGACAATGTTATAATTTTTTGCTGTAACTTTCAGACATAATTTAGGAAACTTAAGAGGAAAAGGAAAGTGTTGTATTTACCTATATTTTTGCTCTTTCCGTTGTCCTTTCTTCCAAGAGATTTGTTGATTGTTTTTGCTGTCTTGTAACTATTTCATGTTTAGATTCCCAAAGACTATTGACTGGGGAAAAAGAGGCAAAACAGTAGGCTATTTATCTGTAAACAGAAAGATCGACATGACAGTGTAGAGAAGTGAGGTCATGTTCTGAATGAGGCGCTTTTCTTGGAATTGGTAAGACCCAACCACCACCTTAAACTGTGGAAGTCTAATGATTTAGGGTGATGCCATATGGGAATACCAACAAGAGGTTAGTAAGTAAGGGCCTCAGTAAGCACCACATTTCCTCCTAGATTGGTGAGTCTATGATTTATTATTTCAGTTTCTAATTGTGACTATCTGAGTTCAAAAGATTTTTACTCAAATACTGTAGTAAGTGATCAACCTGATTCTAAAGATTCTTGACAAAAATAATCAGAAAAATAATCTAAAGATTCTTGACAAATGATCTCTTTTGCATTATCTTTTCAATGTCGTTATAATTTTAAAGCAGTTACTCTTGGTCTGATTAATTCTGTGTTAATGAGAAGAACACTGTGTGTGTTTTCTTTCTTTATCAGGCACAAGACCTAAATGTCATCGAAGAAGTGATTCGAATGATGTTAGAGATCATCAATTCCTGCCTGACAAATTCTCTTCACCACAATCCAAACTTGGTGTACGCACTGCTTTACAAGCGAGATCTCTTTGAACAGTTTCGAACTCATCCTTCATTTCAGGATATAATGCAAAATATCGATCTGGTAAGTGTAAATGGAGATCCCACGATTCTTTTTTGAGTGTTAAAAAAGTTGAACAAACTTTGATAAAAAAAAAAAAACTACATAAGTTAGAATCCCTTCTTTGAACATAAACTAGATTTGTAGTCTGTTCTGCCATAACAATTATTGTATTCCGTGTGCATTACACACACACTATTTAATAGAATCGAGATCATACTTTATACAGAATATATTCTGCCGTATTTACTTAGCATTTAGATCATCAACATTTTTCTGTGGTATCATCAATTCTTTGAAAATCTCACGTTTTAGTATCTGTGTGACGTATAAGATAACGGATGTCCCAAAAGAATATTTAACCATTATTCCATTTGTGCTCATTTTGGGTGTTTCACATATTTTATATTATTTCATAATTAATGAACAGTTTATAAATAAATCGTATTTCCCCTGTATTCAGTTATATTTTTGGTATGGTCTTAGAACTGGAATTGTACTAGTTTTTATTTTTGGAGGATATCACGATTTTTAAAACTCAACACACGCTGCCATACTACTCTCCAGAAACACTGGGCAGAAACACCTGTAAATCCAGCAACACCTGTAAATCATCTTATTTCCACGAGTGATCTACGAGAGGATTTGTCTCACTACACTCTTCTTGCAGCTTTGAGTAGTATAATTATTTTAATATTTGTCTTTTTATATCAGAAGTGGTATTTCATTATCATTTTTATGTGAATTTCTCTGGTAAGTATGTCTAAACACTCTTCCCAGGTTTATAACCTTTCTGTCCTTTCTAAAAATGTTTTTGCTGTAATTTCTATTGCTGTGTTAGTGTTTTCCAGTTCAGTTTGGTTCCACAACTATTTCCTTTTTTTCTCACAGATTAATCTCCTACTAATTAACTTAACATACTAGGGAAAAGCTTAAAGAAAGTAGCCAGAAAATATGTTCAGTAGTTTATCAAGCAAACCAAATACCATGAGCAGGTAGCATTCGACCCTGGAAAGCAACCAGCCTTTCCTATTGATAATTTATTTATTGTAGTAGAGCAAATGAGAAGAAAAAAATCATCCATATATAATAGGATCATCTTATTAAATGCTAAAGATATTGCATGAAAACAAACACTTCTGAGGAAACTGTGAATAGGATATTTCTTTTTTTGATTTTTTTATTTTATAATATCAGTATAACTAAAATACAGTGTTCTGTTATTTTGAGGTATACAATGTAGTGATTCAACAATTCTGTACATTACTCAGTGTTCATCATGGTAAGTGTACTCTTAATCCCTTCACACAGTTCACCCATGCCCCCACCTACCGCCACCCTGGCGATCATCTGTTTTCTCTAGATAAGAGTCTGTTTTTTGGTTTGTCTCTTTTTTCCTTTCTTCATTTGCTTTGTTTCTTAAATTCCACATATGAGTGAAACGATACAGTTTTTGTCTTTTTGTGACTTATTTCATTAGCATGATACCCTCTGAATCCATCCATGCCGTTGCAAATGGCAAGATTTCACTCTTTTTTGTGGCTGAATAATATTTCATTGTGTATATATACTCCACATCTTCTTTATCCATTCATCTGTGATGGACACTTGAGTTGTTTCCATAATTTGTTGTTAATAATGCTGCAGTGAACACAGGGGTGCATATTTCTTTTCTAATTAGTGTTTTTGTGATTCCACAACCGTTTCTTGAGTAATTAATCTGATTCACAATACCAGGCACCAGAGTAAACTGAAGAGCCAACATCCTTGTCCTTATATTACTTACATTCAGAAAAACATTCAATAATTAAATTCTTTTTGTTGTTGTTTGTTTATTTTTGAGAGAGAGAGAGTGAGTGAGCATGAGCAAGGGAGGGGCAGAGAGAGAGAGAGAACAGAGGATCCAAGCAGGCTCTGTGCTCATAGCAGTGAGCCCAATGCAGGGCTTGAACTCACGATCCGTGAGATCATGACCTGAGCTGAAGTCAGACGCTCAACGAACTGAGCCACCCAGGTGCCCCTCGATAGTTAAATTCTTACACGGTTAAAGTATGTGAGTTTGGTCATAAGTAAGCACAGGCACATACCCTTTTCTGAGACGTACGCCCAGAAGTGGAATTGCTTAGTAGGTAACGTGTATTATGCCAGAGTGCTTTCCGTGGGGGGCTACTGTTGACTCTCTGACCAGTGGTGTATGAGAGGTTCTGTTACTTCACATGCACTTAGTTTTGTCAGTTTTGTGATAGCACCTCATTATAGTTTTAATTTGCAATTTCTTGATGACCACCGAGGATGAGCATTTCTTCCCCCACCTCTTACGGGTTTCCGCTTTTATGAGTTTCCATTCAAATCCTTTGCCAGGTTTTCTGTTGTTTATCTTTGTGCAGATACTTGATGTGTTCTGGATTCTAGGCCTTTCTTGATGATGTGTTACATGCATCCAGTCATGGATACAGCGACAGACTTTCAGCCATAACTCTAAAACTCCTCGCAAAATGGTCAAGCAGATCAGATCAAGTTTTTGTTTCCATTCTCTTCTTGGAGACCTGCTTTCTGCCCCAGTTACACGGTGCTCTGGTTCTCCTGCCCGGTTGCAACATCTTCCTGGGAATTTCCTTCCCCTGTCTCCTTCGGCTGACTTTGGCTCCTGTGTCTTCCTCTTTCTCGGCTGACCGCGTCACGTTGGCAAGAGTGTATACTACGTAGTAGCTTTCTGGGAAAAGGGTGTACATGAAGTATATCTCATTTTAACCTTCAATTTATAGATAAAACCAGCTTAGAGAGATTTTACCTTGCTCACAGTCACATATTCTTAAAGTCATAGAGGCAGGACTCAGACCAGGCAGTTTGATGACAAAGCCCATGCCCATGTGTGAAATCACCATGCCCACCTACCGAACCCCTTGACTAAATGCTCCCACAGTTTCTCGTACACTGCCTAAAAACATCTAGTCCTATCCACAGAGATTTCACCATTTCCTTTCTCTCTCAGGATCACGTCTAATGATGTCCGATCGGTCTTTATTCCACCAGTGTTAGAACTGAGGATCCTTCTCAGTAACCAGACAGATGACATCCTTAAAAAAATATCTCAGAAGGGCCATATTGGTTTTTGAAGAGACACACGAGAACCATGCAGGGAGAACCATGCAGGAAACTTCGTTTCCTTGGAAAGATGTAAGAACCAGAGTGAAGGTGAGGAAACAGAAGGGACCTTGCTGTGCTTTCACACGGTGCGTGACCACGTGGAAATGAAGCAGCGTGTTAACTGGACATCCACCCAGCGCTCACTCTCCTGAGCTTGAGGGGCAAAATGGTCGGCCCAAGGTCACTTAGCCAGTAGGTCACTCAGCCAGGCCTCGAATCCGGGTGTTCTTACCAGAGACTCTCTATGCTTGCAGCATTCACTTGAATAACCTGACGTAAGATTTCAAACGAGCAGGTTTTCCAACAACTTTTTGTTGAATGCTGCCGTCCGAAATAGTGCAGGGCACAATGGAAGATCATTCAAAAAGCATTTTAAACTCTTTTACATATTTTGGAAAGAATGCCACGATAGAGATAAAAATAACATCCCTACTTTTTGTCTCTCTCAGCACTTTGCCTTCCCCTCCGCTGCCCTAAATGCCCCCTGAAATTTGGCTCAAGCAAGCCGTTGCTCTATCTTTTTTCGTGGAGTTAACCTTGAAAAGTGTTGGTAGACTATGAATTGCTGTTATTTTTAGCTGACAGGCAGTTCAGAGTTGATATTTTTCATTGAGACATTCAGCAATGTTGAATATCTAAGACAGGAGAGACTAACCTTGGAGCACTTTTAACTTCCATGGAAGGAGATCGACATGTGTTTCAAGTGGCCAAATTTCTATTAGCCACTGCCACATATCCTTCCCATCTAACCCATAAAATGATATGATCTGGCTGAATTAAGTAGCAGGACAATCAAATTACCACACCAAATGAGAGAAGACATGAAAGAAATTTCATGGCTGCATATCAGTAAGGAACAGAGGCAATGAACAGTCAAGTCGTATAGTGTGGTAAAGGCAAGAACTATTTTTATCTCTGGACAGTGTAAAATTCATGTTAGATTTTGTGTATTTCCAAACCTGACCATCCTTGCTGAGCTCCAGACTAGTGCATTCTGTTGTCTACCTAACAATCCCACATAGGGGCACCTGGGTGGCTCAGTCGGTTGAGCGTCCGACTTCGGCTCAGGTCATGATCGTGGTCTCTGAGTTCAAGCCCCGCGTCAGGCTCTGTGCTGACAGCTCAGAGCCTGGAGCCTGTTTCAGATTCTGTGTCTCCCTCTCTCTCTGACCCTCCCCCGTTCATGCTCTGTCTCTCTCTGTCTCAAAAATAAATAAAAGTTTAAAAAAAATTAAAAAAAAAAAACAATCCCACAAATTTTGAACAAGGTTAAATCAGAATTCTTTTGTTGTCTTCAAAAAATGAAACAGAATGAATCAACTCTTTCTTCTGCAGTTTTCCTGATCTCAGTAAATGACATCAATATCTACCAATTGCTTAAGGGAAAAAAAAAAGGGGGAGGAAGAATGAGTGCTGGTTGGAATAAGGGTGGGAAATTGCAAACCAAAAGAGCACAGTCAGACAAGGCCTGTCTCTGAGTAGGTGCATCTGAGCTAGGACTTGAAGGAGGTAGAGAGTAAGCCAGGCAGATATCTGGGGTTAGAGTGTCCCAGGCAAAGAGAACATAGGGGTGGGATCAGGGTATGTCTGTGTCTCCCTCAGGAGCAAAAGGTAGGCCTGCTTACTGACCATTATAAAAGATTTGGGCTCCCTGAGCTCATGGTTCTCTTCCTATAATATAAGCTACTGCATGGGGGTGGGGAGGGGGGGTCATCCAGCTTCTTCAAACCACCTTTGTGCAAACTGGGGCTTGCAGAACCCGTGAAAAAAGGCCAGTGCTCTGGTTGCTGCTGTTGCTTGACTAATAACTGTCCTTCATCACTGACCCAGAAATCTCCATATCCTTCCAAGATCCGCAAAATGGTAACTTGCAGGTGGGGCCAAATTCTTCAGGTCTTCACGTGGGAAAGGGTATTTCAAAGGTAGACTGATAAGTGCAAGATGTCTATTATAAACTCTAGGCCAACCACAAAAATTGAGAAAGAGAGAACTGGTCAGCCAAAGATGGAGATGAAATAAAATCATAAGATTATATTTAATCCAAAGGCAAGTTTAAAGCAAAACAAATAATAGTAGAAAGGGGTGCCTGGGTGGCTCCGTCAGTTAATCGTCCCACTCGATTTCTGCTCAGGTCACGATTCTCACAGTTCACTAAATTGAGCCCTGCATCAGGCTCTGCGCTGACGGCAAGGATCCTGCTTGGGATTTGCTGTCTCCCTGTCCCTCTCTGCCCCTCCCCTGCATGTGCGCTCACTCGTGCATACACACTCTCTCTCAAAATAAACTTTTAAAAAGTCGCAATGATAATAATAGTGGCACAGTGAGAAAACAGGCAATGCGATAAATTTAAATCCAGCCCTGTCAATAACCGCATTTAGTGCCTCAATTAAAAGAGAGTTTTAGACTGGATAAAAGGTAGAATCTAACTCTGTGCTGTCGATAAGAAACTCACTGTAAGTAGAAAGAGCTAGACAGGTTAAAAGTAAAAGACTGAAAGAAGTTTGATCATGCAAGCACTAGTTAAAAGAAAGCTGGAGTGACTGTGTTATCAGCAAAGTGGATTTCGGAAAAAAGAACATTACCAGAGATAAAGAGGACACCATGTAACAATAAAGAGGTCAATTTACCAAGGAGACATAACAATCCCAGATGTGGACGCACCTAACAACAGGGCTTTCAAAATACACGAAGCAAAAACTGATAGACTTGCAAGAAAAAATAAGCACATCCATAATTATAATTAGAGAATTCAACACTTCTGTCTCAATAACTAATACAGTAAATAGAAAATGAGTAATGATACGGAAGACCCAAGCAATACCACCAACTTGATTTCACTGACAATTATAGAACATCCCACCCGTCATCATCAGTGCATCTGGAACGGTCACTGAGATAGAGCACAGACCAGAAATAAAACAAACCTCAACAAATTTTAAAGACTTGAAATCATATAGAATATGTTCTTTGACCACAAGGAAATTAAACTAGAAATCAGTAAGAAAGACATCTGGAAAATACCCCCACATATTCAGAAAGTAACAGTGCACTTATGCATCACAAAGAGGAGGTCAAAAGTAAAAAGAACCTATTTTTTTAATTAATTTATTGTTTAATTTACATGCAAGTTAGTTAGCATCTAGTGCAACAATGATTTCAGGAGGAGATTCCTTAGTGCCCCTTCCCCATTTAGCCCATCCCCCCTCCCACAACCCCTCCAGCAACCCTGTTTGTTCTCCATATTTAAGAGTCTCTTATGTTTTTGTCCCCCTCCCTGTTTTTATATTATTTTTGCTTCCCTTCCCTTGTGTTCATCTGTTCTGTGTCTTAAAGTCCTCATATGAGTGAAGTCATATGAAATTTGTCTTTCTCTGACTAATTTTGCTTAGCATAATTATATTATGCTAAGCTCCCTGTTTTTATATTATTTTTGCTTCCCTTCCCTTGTGTTCATCTGTTCTGTGTCTTAAAGTCCTCACATGAGTGAAGTCATATGAAATTTGTCTTTCTCTGACTAATTTTGCTTAGCATAATACCCTCCAGTTCCATCCACATAGTTGCAGATGGCAAGATTTTATTCTTTTTGATTGTCGAGTAACATTCCATTTTATATATATACCATATTTTCTTTATCCATTCATCCGTCAGTGGACGTTTGGCCTCTTTCCATACTTTGGCTATTGTAAATAGCACTGCTATAAACATTGGGGTGCATGTGCCCCTCCGAAACAGCACACCTGTATCCCTTGGATAAATGCCTAGTAGTGCAATTGCTGGGTCGTAGGGTAGTTCTATTTTTAATTTTTTGAGGAAACTCCAGACTATTTTCCAGAGTGGCTGCACCAGTTTGCATTCCCACCAGCAGTGCAAAAGGGTTCCTCTTTCTCCGCATCCTCGCCAATATCTGTCGTTGCCTGAGTTGTTCATGTTAGCCATTCTGACGGGTGTGAGGTGGTATCTCATTGTTTTGATTTGTATTTCCCTGATGATGAGTGATGTTGAGCGTTTTTTCATGTGTCGACTGGCCATCTGGATGTCTTCTTTGGAGAAGTGTCTATTCATGTCTTTTGCCCATTTCTTCACTGGATTATTTGGTTTTGGGGTGTTGAGTTTGGTAAGTTCTTTATAGATTTTGGATACTAACCCTTTACCTGATATGTCATTTGCAAATATCTTCTCCCATTCCGTCGGTTGCCCTTTAGTTTTGCTGATTGCTGTGCAGAGCTTTTTATTTTGAGGAGGTCCCAGTAGTTCATTTTTGCTTTTGTTTCACTTGTCTCCGGAGACATGTTGAGTACGAAGTTGCTGTGGCCAAGGTCAAAGAGGTTTTTGCCTGCTTTCTCCTCGAGGATTTTGATGGCTTCCTGTCTTAGGTCTTTCATCCATTTTGAGTTCATTTTTGTGTATGGTGTAAGAAAGTGGTCCAGGTTCATTTTTCTGCATGTCGCTGTCCAGTTTTCCCAGCACCATTTGCTGAAGAGACTGTCTTTATTCCATTGGATATTCTTTCCTGCTTTGTCAAAGATTAGTTGGCCATACGTTTGTGGGTCCATTTCTGAGTTCTCTAGTCTGTTCTATTGATATGAATGTCTGTTCTTGTGCCAGGACCATACTATCTTGATGATTACAGCTTTTTGATATTTCTTGAAGTCCAGGATTGTGATACCTCTAGCTTCAGTTTTCTTTTTCAAGATTACTTTGGCTATTCGGGGACTTTTCTGGTTCCATACAAATTTTAGGATTGTTTGTTCTAGCTCTGTGAAGAATGCTGGTATTATTTTGATAGGGATTGCATTGAATATGTAGATTGCTTTGGGTAGTATCGACATTTTAACAATATTTGTTCTTCCTATCCAGGAGCATGGAATCTTTTTCCATTTTTTTGTGTCTTCAATTTCTTTCATAAGCTTTCTATAGTTTTCAATGTAGAGATTTTTCATCTCTTTGGTTAGGTTTATTCTTAAGTATTTTATGGTTTTTGGTACAGTTATCAATGGGATCAATTCCTTGATTTCTCTTTCTGCTGCTTCATTACTGATGTATAGAAATGTAACGAATTTCTGTGCATTGATTTTATATCCTGCGACTTTGCTGAATTCGTGGATTAGTTCTAGCAGTTTTTTGGTGGAATCTTTTGGGTTTTCCATATAAAGTATCGTGTCATCTGGGAAGAGTGAAAGTTTGACTTCCTCCTGGCCTATTTGGATGCGTTTTATTCCTTTGTGTTGTTTGATTGCTGAGGCTAGGACTTCCAACATTGTGTTGAATAACAGTGGCGAGAGTGGACATCCCTGTTGCGTTCCTGACCTTAGGGGGAAAGCTTTCAGTTTTTCCCCATTGAGGATGATGTTAGCGTTGGGTCTTTCTTATATGGCTTTTATGATCTTGAGGTATGATCGTTTTATCCCTACTTGCTTGAGGGTTTTTATCAAGAAAGGGTGCTATATTTTGTCAAATGCTTTCTCTCCTGTTGAGAGGATCATGTGGTTCTTGGCCTTTCTTTTATTGATGTGATGAGTCATGTTAATTGTTTTGTGGATATTGAACAGCCCTGTATCCCAGGTATAAATCCCACTTGGTCGTGGCGAATAATTCTTTTAATGTATTGTTGGATCCGGTTGGCTAGTATCTTGTTGAGGATTTTTGGATCCATAAAAGAACCTATTTTAGAGTTAGCAAAAATGAAAATGTAATATCAGAATTTGTGGGATACAGCTAAAGGGAAATTTATGGTATTAAATACTTCTATTAGAAAAGAAGAAAGGTCTTGAATAAATTATAAGATTACACATTAAGAAGTTAAAAAGAGTAAATTAAACCCAAAACAAGAAAAAGGAAATAATAAAGATGAGAACAAAAAAATCAGTACAGTTGAAAAAGAAAGAAAAGAAAATTGGTGATACCATAAGAAATCTCTGCCAGTAAATTTGATGACTTAGATGAAATGGACAAATTCCTTGAAAGGCCCAAACTTTCAAAGCTCACTCATGAAGACATAGATCATCTGAATAGTTCTGTATCTTTAACAGATACTGAATTAACACTTAAAAATTTACCAACAAAGAAAACTCCAGGCCTAGAAGGCTTCACCTTGAATTAATTCTGCCAAACTTTTAAGAAAGAACTATTACTATCTCAGTACAAACTCCTCCAGATAATACAAGGAGAGGATACTTCCCAACTCATTTTATTAAGGACATTATTACCCTAATGCCACTACTAGACAAAGATCTTACAAGAAAAGAAAAGTACAAGTCAGTATCCCTCATAGACACAGACATAAAAATCCTCAAAATATTAGCAAATTGAATCTAGCAATGTATCAAAAGAATAATGCAGCATGCTCAATTATCATGTAACCCAGGAGTTCAAGGCCAATGTAATTCACATTAGCAGACTAAGGAAGAGAAACCAGTCATCTCAATACATGCAAAAAAAAAAAATTTGTCAAAATTCAGCATTCTTTCATGATTTAAAAAAAACGCAGTAAAACTTTCTCAGCGTTGTACTGTTTACATTTTCTGAAAATAATAAAATGTAAATTTCTTTGAAAGAGAAAGGTCATGCATAAATTCATCAAGTAAAAATAGAAGAGTTTTAAATTGACCCTCAGTAACGTATTAAGATGATCACGTTGGACTTTAAACAGCAGGCTTTCCTGGAATTTTCAGTAGATTGCGCTCGCTACTCCTGTCTGGTTTGGTTGATCCGTAAGTTTCACATGTATTGCAGTTGTTTCCTACATGGTAGGTAGGGCACCGTTGTCACTTTATAAATGGAGATACTCAGATACACTTAATAATAATGACGGAAACTGACACTTCATGAGCACTTACCATGTGCCAGGCGTTGCTCTTTGCACTTTGAAGGTATTAACCTATTTCATTTTAACAACACCCCCATGAGGCAAGCACTGTGTTTTTCCTCATTTATAGATCAGGAAACTGAGGCATAGAGAAGTTAAATAACCTGTCTACATTTACAAGCAGAGCTAAGAATTAAGCCCAAGCATCTGACACCTGGTAGGTGCTCTCAGCTACTGCGTGATGCTGCACAGAGAGGAAGCTGAGTATCTTACAAGTCCGGTAGCTGGTAAGTATCCGAGGCAGGACCCAAACTACATCTTCTGACTCTGAGCACTTTACAGCCCACATTACCACGAGGTCTAATCTATGTAATGACACATGTTCAGTCTTCATCTTGTCCTCCAGTTACATCACGTCTTTCTTGAAAATATCATCTATTTTCTTTGTAAATCCTCTGGAGATCTCTCCCACTGACTAGGCTGTTAACACATGTATTGATTAAAGCACAAAAACTTGAGGAAAAACTGAGAATCAGTGGGGAAATACATGTATTTTACTTTTCAAAATGTGTTTATTATTGTCTTAAGAAAAAGAAAAAAAAGGCTTAGCTCTCTACTTTTACCTCTTGGAAGAATGGCCATTTAGCAAGCAAGAATGCCTCTCTAATACATACTTACTTCTTTTTTACCCCCATCTACCCCACCAGAGCTTCTCATTTCTATAAATCTGTGTTCTAGTGATCACTCACTGGTTTCATAATAAGTGGTTAAATGTGATTGTGACGTTACTCAAAGGGTGCAGCCGATTAATCAGAACGTGACCTTGGATAATTACTGTTCACAACTAATAACATAATTGAAGGTAACATGCTGTACTTAGATTTCAGGAATTGTAGCCAAACGTGGTGGGCGGAGGAAAACTGTACACACCCAGGGAAAAATCCCTCCCTTTGAAAAGTTGCCTTTGAGTTGCACTGACATATCATTCATTCCCATTTTCACCTTAAATATTTTATCTTCTGCAGACATTATCAGAGGGGAAATAGTTGATCATTTTTTAACAGTTTTAATGGTTGCTCTGAAAGTTGATAAAAGCCACCTAACTGTTAAAATCATCATCACTAAATTTACTGTTGTCTGCAAAATTCTAATGCAGTGGTAGGAAATACAAGCGTATATCTTTTTTTTTTTTTTTAAGTTTATTTGTTTTGAATGAGAGAGAGAGAGAGAGAGAGAGAGAGAGAGAGAATCCCAAGCAGGATCTGCGCTGTAAGCACAGAGCCTAATGCAGGGCTTGAACCCCCGAACCGTAAGATCATGACCTGAGCCAAAATCAAGACTCAGATACTCAACCCACTGAGCCACCCGGGCGCCCCCGAGTCTATACCTTTGAGTAAATTGTTTCACGTTCTTGGCTGCTGTGGCAGCCTGACTCCAAATGAAACTGGGGACGAAACAAATTACACCTTTCACCCCAAATATTTTCCATTAAGAAAAGTAAGGCTTTTGTTAGTAAGAACTGCTGGAGACAACATGATAAAGTAAAGAACATCCAAGTACTGGTCTCCCTCCGGACACTGACCGGCTAACTTGGGACAAGCCTCTCTCTCTCTAACCCTGTTGAGTCATCCGTAGGACAGAGCTTTATCAGCTCCCTGGATTGTTGTGAGAATTAATTAACAGTAGAGCACATGGTCCATAGTAAACATGCAGTAGATGTCCGTTCCCTTCATTTTTGATACATAACTTATACTTCCCTTCTGGAAGTGGTAGGTTTATCATTTTTTAAGTAGCGTGAGTTTGAATGCGACAAGAGAATATCAGCTTAAAACAGACGAATGGGAGCCAGTTTGAAAAAGGGAATTTAGTTAGAAACTGAGTCTCCTTCCTACCCCGCAGCTCTCCTGGTTAAGAACGGCAGTTCCTTGAGGCCCGGAGGCAAGTCCGCACATGGTACAGGGTGAACAAGAGTGGATCACCGTTGCGTTCCTTCCCTCTGTGACCATGTGGCACGCCCATGCTCTCCCTTGTGGGCTGTGGTATGTGTATTTGAGCAGCGCACAGTCTGCTTTGCTTTGATTCTGTACGTTTTGGTCTCCCCGTCAGCAGTCTCCAAAGTGGACGGGTACCCACCGTCCATAGCAGCGTGGGAGGACTGTATCAGAGCTTTCTTTTCATCTAAAAATAAAGAGATTGAGTTTTCCCAACTCATAGCATTGCACGGACCGCCCGCCAGGCTCTCCGTGTCGGCTGCAAGACTCTGGGTCTCCCGGGGAGGAGAGGGGCGGTCTCGGCTTGGAGGGCGTGGTGGGCACTCTCACCTTTCATTCACCTATAGTTCCTGGTGATGTATGGTATTCATGGTTATAAATCTGGGTTTAACTAAGTAAAGCCTCTACGATGGAGTATTGGGAAGAGTCCTGCAAAGGAGCCATAAATCAAAGGCGGTCCAATAGAAGTACACGTGACACAAAGGAAATGGCAGAGCCGAGGTCCCCCTCAACCTGGAGCAGATGCTAAATCACAGGGTGAAAACACTAACGAACCCTTCTCATCTCGCAAGAGACGGTTGCACAAAAATTGCCAAGCAGGGTGTTTGCATTACGGGTTTGTATTTACTGTGATAAGCAGTGCTCTTACTGTGACCGATACCGTATTTGCTGTTGATAATGTGAAGCCTCTGTGACACGTAAGATCCAGGACAGTTAATCATCCAGATTCATTCTAAGGATCATATTTTAATGAGTATAAAAAGGTGTTTTGTGTCTGTAGTTAGGTAACGTTTTAAACTAGCTTTTCTCTTTCACATATAAAATAGTCTATAAATGGAGATACTCAATTTTCTAGCAAATTTTTATATTTTTACGTGTCTGACTGTAAATACTTAGGCTATTCTCTTGAATAAAAAAATGACCTATAATCTTCTTAATTTATTAACATCTTGATCTTAAAATGATTTCCTAAAAAAATACTGGCATTCTTTTAGTTTTTAGTGACCAATATTAAGGTGTGTTTTTTTTTTTTTAACATTTATTTATTATTGAGAGACAGAGAGACAGAGCACGAGTTGGGGAGGGTCAGAGAGAGAGAGAGAGAGAGAGAGAAGGAAACACAGAATCCGAAGCAGGCTCCAGGCTCTGAGCTGTCAGCACAGAGCCAGACACGGGGCTTGAACTCACAGAGTGGACATCCCGACCTGAGCCCAAGTCGGACACTTAACTGAGCCCCTTTAGTGACCAATATTTAAAAGACAGTGTTATTTTCAGAGCACCTCTGTTATTAGCATCTTGCTGCATAGTTCCAACTGTGCTGTCACACAAAACAAAAACAGTTCTAGCTTGCTGTTGATTAGCCTTGTTGATCAGGGATAAGAGTATGGTGATTACATTCCGTTAATAAATGATCCCCCATACGTCATTTTAGCTGTTAGCTTCGGATTGCTTTCTCATCGGGCTTTTTTTTTTTTTTTTTTTTTTTTAGAGTTCCCGGTCATTAAGCCTCAAAATTGACAGATTTTAAGCTTTAGCTCTCTCTCCCCACCTTCTGATGGGTGCCACCCTCTAAATGAAATATAAATAAATGCAAGGTGAGGCTGCACACTGAAAGAGCAGAACTCCGGAGGCTTGCGTAAGCCCCAGCATGGGTCATCAGCCCGGAATATTCAGACGCTGGCTCTGACTCAGCCATCAAACGCTTTCAGAGAGGACCGTGTGCAGGAGAAGTAGAGGCATAAGGCTGGGTCGCCTTTAGGAAATGGACCTACCACGTGAGGAAGGCAGCTTGTGCATCTCCTTGCTTAAGAAATAACACTTTGCCTTCCAGGTGATCACCTTCTTCAGCTCAAGGTTGCTGCAAGCGGGAGCTGAGCTCTCCGTGGAACGGGTCCTGGAAATCATCAAGCAGGGGGCCGTCGCGCTGCCCAAAGACAGGCTGAAGGTAAGACTGCCCAAGGACACGTGCACTTTCGTATCACTCGGTGTAAACACTAGTGTCTGGGAAGGCCCTACTCAGAGTCCTACCACTTGCCAGCACTTGGCTGGAAAAGGCTCTTTACTGCCTTCTCTACTCCATACTCGTACGCAGAACTGTGACGTAGAGGGATTCCAACGGGTTTTTAAAAGAAAACCGCCAAAGAAGGACTAACACCTTCATACCGTGCCATGCACTGTGAATAAAGAAGCCCCTTACTTTTTTAACCCAGTGAAATGATTCAGTCTTACAAGTGTCAAGGGTTGAAGGGAAGGCACTGCTGGTGATGGTGACTCAGCACTGGGCCACACATAGTGTTCACTCAGTGCCCTGTGGCGTTCTGAGTGTCTCGTGCCGTTAACTGCTTCGATCCTCAGAACCCTTGGAGGTGGGTGGTGTTTCGCCCGAACTTTTCAGATGGAGAAACTGAGGCACAGAGAGGTTACACGACTTACCCAAAACCATGCAGCCAGAACACTGTGGAACTGGGAGGTTCATACTCACGCAGTGTGGCTCCAAAGTCCACGCTCGGAATCCCCACGCCATTCACTGTCTGCCTGCACGTAGCTCTGGAAAGAGAAGCATCTCTTGGAAGAGGTAGGGGAAATAGGGTATCTTACGAAGGCACTTAACGTTTGCGTGTTCGGCGTGTTTCCAAAGTGATCTCATGATGTGAAACTCATACCCTAAGACTAATTTTCTCCTTAAAAAAAAGAAAAAGGGATATAAAGGGAGTATTTTGTGAACGTACAGCATTGTAACACATTTTAGCTTTAATGCTTCTTTTCAGGGTTTGCCTCATTACCTCTAATTTTTCTAGAGCGCTCGTTTCTAAATTAACAACACGGGGCATCATAGTAGATGTTTGGCCGCCTTCATCATAGTGTTTTATCACAACCAACTTCTGTTCCAGAGTTACTGTTTGGGGGGCTGTGTTTTTAACACTATCACAGAACCACTGCTTCTGAATGCTCGAGAGAGGTTGTTGTAGGATATGAAAATATTTTCAGTTATAACAACAGAGTTTGTAAAATAATAGCGCATTAGTCATCATAACCACTTGCACAAGTTCCACCGAAAGTAAACAGCAGCGAGGTTTCTGTTTATCAGCTAAAATGGCACCACCATGTGGCAATAACATAGAAACTGATTCCAGGTCACCGGTCCCTCCAGCTTTGACTTGACTCTCTTCCTGACAGTTCTTTAAATGTAAGGAATTCATCTCGTTTCCATTCTTACATAAAGTAAGACTTCGGAGGTTTGTTGTTTTTCGAGGGTGTGCGTGCGCGTGTATGTGTGTGTGTGTGTGCGTGTGTGTGTGCGTGCGCACGTGCTGTTTCCAGTTTACCTGAACTACACCACACGAACCAGTACGAAAACCCATGAAGATGGGAGTGGCTGCCTACAGGGCATGGTGGACCTTGGTGTCTCGGCTAAGTCAATAGAGAAGCGGAGCCGTCAGGAGGCTGGAGGGAAAGGGTCACAGAGGTATCTGGAGGGGGATTTGAATGAGATCAAAGAGGGGGTGCAGTGGAAGTAGTAGAAATGGGGCTGAATGAAGACGGCAGAAGGGGAGCACGTCTTGGTGACAGCGTGGTCTGGCTCTGGCCATGAGTGAGGGACTGAAGTGCTGTGCCTGCGAATGGAAGTCAGTGCGGTTGAGCCAGTTAGTGAACTGGAAGCCAGGGATGGGCTGGTCATTCGCATAAGCTTCCTAGTCCCTCAGGACGATGAGCCGTGGGTGGAGAGAAGGACTGTGAGCCAGATGCCGCGGTCAGTCAATGGCAGTAGGTGGCAGTGCACAGACGACACGAAGCTGGTACCAGCCTCCTATGGGCAGACCCTTCTGCTTAAGGGTAGAGGAATAATAGCCAGGAGACAGTAATGAAAACAAAGAGGGGACCAGCCCCACCTCCAGACCCTGAAGTCTGGAATGTAAAAGAATGAGCAGCCTCTAACTTCCAAAGGCTCCAGGGGAATCGGAGTCCCAAGGGGAGAGAGCTGAGTTTCAGGTAAAGAAGAAGTAAGGAAGGCACCTGGATGGCTCAGTCGGGTAAGCGTCCGACTTCAGCTCAGGTCACGATCTTGTGGTTCACGAGTTCAAACCCCACATCGGGCTCTGTGCCGACAGCTCCGAGCCTGGAGCCTGCTTCAGATTCTGTGTCTCCCTCTCTTTCTACCCCTCTCCCACTAGCGCTGAGTCTCTCTCCCCAAAATAAACAAACATTTATTTCTCTCCCCAAAATAAATAAACATTTTTTAAAAAGGAGGGGGGAGTAAGGAGGCAAGATTCCATGCAGGGACTGAGGATGTAGTGATACTTAACAACCATGAAATAGGGGCTCCCAAGAGCACTGTGGGGTATGGGAGCAATGTGACCGAGTATCACATTAGTAACCCAGGCGGGGTGCAGACGCAGGTGAAGTTACAGTGGGGAACCTGTAAACCACGTAAGGTGAGGAATAGAGGATGTGTAACCTGGAGAAGAGAAGACTTGAGGAAAAGGGCACACACGCGTGCGTATGCTTTCGGGATTATTCTGTAGAAGAGGAGCTGAGCAGTTCACTGTCGGCCCTAGGACAGCGGGTAGAAACTGAACCAAGACAGGTGTTAGTTCAACGTAAGAAAATGTTTGCTGACAACTTAAGTTGTTCAGCAGTCCAGACGTGGCTCCAGGAAGTTGCGAAGTACTCACAACTAAGTCTGGATGGTAAGCATAAGGGGAGTACCGGATGGCAGGGGCACTCAATCCATAACATAAGAAAAATGGCTGAAAGTTACAGGTGCGCCTGGGTGGCTCAGTCGGTTAAGCGTCCAACTCTTGATTTGGGCTCAGGTCCCAATCTCACGGTTCAGGAGTTGGAGCCCCGCGTTGGGCTCTGCACTGACATCGTGGAGCCTGCTTGGGATTCTCTCTCTCTCTCTCTCTCTCTCCTCCTCTGCCCCTCCCCCGCTCACACTCTTGCTTGCTCTCTCTCTCAAAATAAATAAATAAACTTAAAAAAAAAATGTTTTTAAGTTACAAAGGATGATCCCAAAGATTTGCAGTTAACGGTCTGGACTTCTATCTTCCAAAATTCCGTGAAGAGTTTCTGTAGAGCGGTGCCCTAGTAACATCCTCCTCCTCTTGAAAATGACTTAGAGGTGAGCACCCTGCTGCTGCCAGATAAAGTCTGGAGTCCTGGGACAGGAACCTGACACCGCGCGCGTCTAGCCCCCAGCCGCTGTTCTCCATACTCCCCTTTCCCTGAGCAGTGATCCAGCCACCAGAACGATCTCTGTGCCTCCTGCGTCTTCCTTCCTGCACGTTCAGATTTGCTTACGCAGTTCTGTCTTCCCAGTGCACCGGCCCCTCACCCCTTTGCTTTTTGCTTATCCCTCCTAAGCATTTTAAGGCCTTGCTGAGTTTGTGAACTGTTGTGAAACCTTTCCTTTTACTTCTCCTCCTACATATGCTTCCGTCCTCTAAATGCCCGCAGCATTTGCTGAGACTCCTGGTCTCTTCCACCCTGTACGTAGTTGTTCAAATGTTTTCTCTTTCCCACTCGACTCCAACTTCCTTGAGGAGTCGTGTCTTGCTCATCTGTGTCCCCTTGATGCGTGCTTCAGTGCCTTATACATAGTAGCTACCCAATAAATCTGATGAGAAGATGAGTGAAATTCCCACTTTACATGCTCTAAAGAGGAAACAGGGACTCGTTGGAATTCAAAGGTTCAGGAGTAACATTTTTTTATCTCCAGACCTGCTTTTCGTATTTTTATTCTACCTTCCTCTTCACAATTTTAATTCATTTAACTCTTTCTCCGTGTATGTGTCAGGCACTGTACTAGACTGTAGGTAGATACAGCCTTGGACAAAACAGATAAAAATGGCTGCCTTCATAGAGTTTATTTTTTGGTGGGGGAAATGGACAACCAGATAAATAAGTAAAATGTTTGCTATTCTAGGTAGCAGTAAATGGGAGGGAAAATATAGAGGAGGAGGAGAATACACAGCATTGGGAAGAAAGCAGTTTTGGATGGCATGGCAGAATATTGTTGAATCAGTGCTGCTTTGCTGTTTTTTGTTTTACATTTTCTTTTAAAATAATTTTAGACTTACCAGAAAAGTTGCAAAAACAGTAGGTATAGTTCATATAAGCCCTTCATCCAGGTTCCCCTAATGTTAACAGCACATATAACTCAAGTACGATATCAAAACCAGAAAATTGGAGCGCTAGATGGTTCAGTCGGTTAAGTGTCTGACTTTGGCTCAGGTCATGATCCCATGTTCCGTGGGTTGAAGCCCTGAACTGGGCTCTGTGCTGACAGCTCAGAGCCTGGAGCCTGCTTCAGATTCTGCATCTCCCTCTCTCTCTGCCCCTCCCCCACTCGTCCTCTGTCTCTCTCTCTCTCTCTCTCTCTCAAAAATAACATTTAAAAAAAATTTTTAATTAAAAAAACCCCACAAAATTAACATGAGTATAATACTATTACCTGAACTACAGACCTTATGTGAATATTACTATTTTTTTCCTCCTAGTGTCTTTATGCTGCTCCCCAGTCCTATTCAGATCCCACTTTGCATTTTGCTGTCATGTTTCCTTACTCTCCTCCAGTATGTAAGCGTTCCTCAGTCTTCCCTTACCTTTCATGACCTTGACAGTATGGATAGTGCTGCTCAGTTGTTTTGCAGAATGTTCCTCAGTTTGGGTTTTTCTCATGATTACATTGAAATTAACACATATTCTACCAACCTACGCATAGAAGTGATGTTGTGTCCTTCTCAGTGCATAGAATCAGGAGGTACCTGATGTTACCATGTCTCACTACTGATGATGGTTCTCCTTGATCATTTGGTTAATGTGGTGTCTACCAGATTTCTCCTGGAAAAAGTCACTGTTTTTCCCTTTATAACTGATGACTCTCTTAGGAGTGAGACTTTGCTAATATCCTGTTTCTCCTCACAACTTTTGCCCACTGAATTTATCGTCCATCAGTGGATCTTATCTGCACAGTTATTACTGTGGTGTTTACCTAATGATCATTTTGTATTTTGTTATAGAGTATAATTTAGTACTATCACTTACTTATTTTGTTGCTCAAATTGTTCTAGCTTTGGCCAGTGGGAGCTCCTCCGGGTTGGTTCCTGCATCCTCTGACATGCCCCTATCTTGTTTTGAGCACACCTTTACTTTTCTGAGGTGCAAGATACCCAAGACTCATCTCATGTTTTTCCTACACCAGTCCTGGAATCAACCACTTCTCCAATGAGCTCTGGTTCCTTTCTTTTTTTTTTTTTTTTTTTTTTTATAATAAATGGTATTCAGGAGGGGCACCTGGGTGGCTCAGTTGGCTAACCGACAGACTTTGGCTCAGGTCATGATCTCACAGTTTGTGAGTTCGAGCCCTGCGTCGGGCTCTGTGCTGACAGCTCAGAGCCTGGAGCCTACTTCAGATTCTGTATCTTCCCCCCTCTCTCCCCATCCCGTGCTCATGCTCTGTGTCTCTCTCTCTCTCAATAATAAACAAATGTTAAAAAAAAATCTAAAATTCAAAAAAATAAATGGTATTCAGGAAACAAGACCTCAGCACTAGGCAACCTTCTTCTTAGAACTTTATTCTAAGTTCTTCTAAGAACCTTCTTCTAAGAACTTTATGTACCCTTCTACTCGTTCCACCTTTCCCCATCTCCTTTCTGTTCTGTGGACAGCCAGTACTTCCTCACTCTGCTATCATACCAAATATTTTTCTTCTTTTATATCCCTCCCTTGCGATAAACCTTAGCTCCTTTCTTTCAGATTATTGCTCACCAATTGTGTCTTTAGTCCATTTTTTTCCTACCCATTCCAATCCCAGATTTTATTTTTTAATTCCTTTGGTGAATGCCCCTGGCCCAAGAGCCCCTCCATGGACCGTAGCAGATACTGAAAACTAATTCGTTCACTCTAGTACTGAACTTAAAGCAAAATGAATTGCAGTATACAGGCTGTATGTTTGAATGTTAATATGTAGTGCATTCATTATACTGTGTTCAGAAAGAAAGTGTTCTCTATATTTGAGGCAGTAACATATAACTGAAAATATGACTCTTTGTTTTTCAGGATTATGGTTAAAGAGAGATTAATTAATCTGTAGGAGGTCCCAAGCCATTTAACTCTTGTTTAGAGCAAGATCCTATGGAGACTAAGATCGTGGATAAATCCCTTAGATGCCGGTTCATTTTTTTCCAAAACATAGCAAGAAACTATACTCCTGACACCAGATTTCCATCTCACTCTGTGGTTGCAAGAGGGACAGATGAGGGAGGAGGGATGATTTAGTTTAAAAAAAAAAAAAAAAAAAAGACAAGAAAGCAAGCCATCCCCGGTACTAGAAAAGAAACTAAAGTTATATTTATTCACAGATGGTGAGTCATCCTCAGTTGGTTTAAATGATAGCACATTATTACCACAGATGTTACCAGAAAAAAAGGCTGTTTATCTTTATAATCAAGCCTTATCTCAATTATTTTAATCATCTTTTTGGATTGAGTGTTTATAATAAAACGAATCACTTAAAACCTCTAGAGTTTAATTCATAGAACACTGCTGTATCTAGAGTTGATTGAAAATTCAAGCTGTGTGTTGAATAATATTTGTATTATACCACATGACAGCACATTATTGCCTTTTGGCTGGTTTACTACTATATACTGATAAAATAATTGTCGGGCCCGAAATAATAGCTTTGTGTGCAAGATTGATGTAAAAGAGGTTGTTTTAAATTGGAAATGCTGTTGTAATAAGGTCTTTCTGAAAGTGTGGGATAGTGTGCAGTTATTGATTTGTTCTTTTCCTAAAATATAAATTAAACATCAAGAAAATTCGGAGTTCTTTCCAACGACCCTTTGGGTTGTTAAGAGCAACACAAGGCTCCTTGCTCCTGAGAAATAATCAGCTAGTGTCAGCTGAAGATGAGCCAAAAGGTTTTGAAGTTTTCCTTGCATTATAGGACTGAAGCCAAATTTGTAGAGGAGTTATTCTTCCAATTTTGGGCAAGTAAACATTAAGATCTGGAAGCCCATGGCATAGTAATTGACTTTCAACCAAATAAAATATTTTTCAATCAAATGTTATTTGACATAGCCTTCTAAAATATTTGTGTAATATCCTGTGTGGGAACATATACTCTTTGGATAAATCTGTCTATATAGTTAAACAACTTGGCTGTTCAGAGTAAATAGTATTAATGTCATTCTAAACATCCTCTTCTTACTGGTATTCCGTGAAGTCTGGGAAAGGCAATACCAGGTAATTAGTTTTTTCAGACTCTCCTGCGTAAACAGAGACCTAAAGAACAGGCTCTGAAATTCTAAGTTGCTTATTTCTCCTTTAGGGGTTGGAAGGAAATAAATAAAGTTAGTGTGTCCTCCAGGAGCTGAGTTCGAAGCCACAGCTCAAAGTTCGCACTGTCTGCGTCTGCAACAGGGACTGTTCGGACTCCCAAGAGCGATCCGAGCGTCATGACAGTGGGTCAGAACGCATCCAGGCCTGTGCGGATTCTCCTACCACTACCACACCACCTCATATTCAACTGCATAAAGTCCCCCAGGTTCCCTCTTTTCTTTGATCCCGTGAATTATCTGTAATTTGAAAACTAAGATACCATATCTAGCGTTTGAAAATGAGGCCCTGATTTTCAGGGGGAATTAACCAGAAGATAGCGTCCCTTTTAGGATAAAGAGGAAGCTACGGAATAATACAAGTCACTGACAATTAACTAAACGTCTCCTCTCATTCACTTGATAAAGCATAGGAATTAAAGGCGGTTAGCCAGTTGCACACTAAATTATTTTTAAAGCCTTTATTTTATATTCACTTTTTAGAATACTCTGTTGTTAGTCACGTAAAGAGAAATCTAGTTAACTGAAATTTCAAGAATTTTTTCATAGCTTCTTAATCCTGACTTGCTTAAAAACTTCCCCCTCTCTCCTACCGGGAGTCTCTCCCCATCCCCACCCCAAGTGTCTGTCAGCTCTGTGTCCCCAGAGCTGATTCCTGAGTGCCACCCTGGCGTGCCCACCTGCTGTTGGTGGCCTGCCTCCAGGTCCCATAGAAACTCTCGTCAGCGGGTCCGCAGCCACGCTCCCCTGTGTCCTTGTGGATTTCTTCCCGTGGAAATGTGACCAGCCGACATCCTCTCTAACTCAAAAGTGCCACCAGTTCTGTGAATTCTCGTTACTTCCCACAAGATCATGACCTGAGCCGAAGTGGAGTTCAGTGCTCAACCGACTGAACCACCCAGGCGCCCCTAGAATGTTGGTTTTCGAGGCATAGCCCTTGTGCCAGCAGCATCCGCATCCCATAGGAACTTGTTAGAAATGCACATTCTCGGGCCCCCAGAATTCCTGAAGTCGAAGCTCCGGGGCTGGGACCCAGCTGTCTGCGTTTTAACAAGCCCCAAAGGTGGTGTCTGATGTTAGTTCAAGTTTGAAAAGCACAGCAATGGCTAATTCCCCCCAGCACACCAGCAGCTCTCCACTCTTAGGGCCTTTGTACTGGTTTCTCTTGCCTGCTTCAACTGCTGTCCCCGATGTCTGCATACCCCCTTGATGTATTCGCTCGCCCAAGCACCTGATGCCTGACTCCCTGAGGCCTGCCCTGACCTCTGGTTTCAATGTTCACACTCCCTGTCCCCCAATTCTGTATTTTTTTTCTTCCTTCACATTATTTATCATGTAACATACGGTGTGCTTATTTATTATTCTTCTCCCAGGTAATGGAAGCTCCAGAAGGTCAGGGACCTTCACGTTTTGTTAATTTGAAGAGTCTGAAACTCTATTGGCACATCAGGGCACTTCCATATTTGCCGAATGGAAGGGAGGCAGGCAGAAAAGGGGGTCTGTTGACCACGGGATGGTGATCTGAGATTCTGCTTCCGATTAACATGCTGCTTTGGAGAACAGCTCTCCATAGACTTCTTGCAGGGTCCACTTTCGTGCCAAAACACCATCGCAGAACAAAGGTCAAAGCAGAAGTCCTGGTCACCTTGTTGGAATAGTTCCATTTTTTAAGCCTATAATATTATTCCACACTGTGTATTCTGAGAGCTACAAAACCCTGATCTGACCTCCACTTGAGTGCACCCCTCAACAGGATACTGCCTGTGCAGATTGACCTCCCTAAATTTTTAATAGTATCTCTTCTTGCCTCTTGGCTTGCACTGATTTCATTATCGTTCAAGCAGAGGAAACTATTCAGATAAGCGACCTCATTCTATTTCTGAATCTTTCTTGGAAAGGGAAGAGCGTGATGGAGCTACTGGGCTCATGTGAAAAATACGGAGCCAGTGTCTGCTTCTTTCTGCCTGATTTTTCTCTTCCTCGGGATGTATAGAGCATGCACGTTCTCAGGTTCTGACAAACACCGAGAATAAGTCACTCGCGTTCGGACAGGGAAATTTGAGCTCCTGTGCCCAGCACCGTCCCACCGGCCAACAGTTAGCCTTTTCCTGAGATTCAGTCTGCTACTAGCTTGTAACTACTTTAATTGTTCCAGCGGCCGCGTTTGACTTTTTGACTTAATTTTTTTTTTTTTTTGTACTTTGTTCTCTCTTCTTTTTGGAATATTATCAATCCCTTTTCACTTTTGGGTGGATTCTAGGAAGCACTAAGTATAAAAGGTACAGGTCTGGGCTGGACTTCCATCCTAAAAAAAGGAACACTGGCTACATTCCTACCGAAGTTTCCCTAAACCCAGAATGATCTCTGCAGAAGTTTCAAAGTCAGAGTGGCTCTCCCTCCTGTTCTAATAAGCTCCTTGAGTTTCCTGCCCAGTAAAGACCAGCATCAAGTCTTACTCATAAGTTACTTTTGTCTCTCATGGAACAATAAACACAAGATCATTAGTGGTTCAGAAGACCTCTGGATAATGCTGGCAGCTGATTCTTAGGACCCTTCAATCCCCGCGTGAGGACTGTCTTAGGAAATACACAGTCTCAAGTGCACGTGCACGCACACACTCCCCCAACACACACACGTGCAGGATGTTGTTCTAGCTTTTCAAGTCACTGGTCTGCAAATGGAAAGTCTTAGCCAAGGAGAGCCATCCCCTCAGTAGAATCCCTCAGAGCAGTTTTTCAGGGCAAGAACTGTAGGAAGCACAAGAGAACTTGTGGCTGTTAGAAGCCTGTCTTTATGGGTGTTATGTAAGAACAAATCTGCCGTTGCATTGATCCGTGTGTCTGTTTTTGTGCCAGTTACCATACTATCTTAATGATTACAGCTCCGTAATACATCTGTCTCTCCTGCCATCAACTTGAGGGTTCCAGGAGTGCACACAGTCACATAGAGCACTGTTTCCAAATGCAGATTTCTGGGTCTCACCTCAAATTCTGACTCCGTGGTTTGGTGATGAATTTGGGAACCTGTCACTTTAAATGGTTCCCTGAGTGGTCCAGATGATTTACTAGATTGAAGAACCACCATCATATGGCCTGGTTTCCTCCAAATCCCAGCCCGCACGAAGACTAAGACCATGATGGTGAGGGTTATCAGGTAGCCTTGGTGGGATCAGAGCAGTTTTATCTTCCTCTCCTATAAAACACTGAGAACTCTTCCATGATAAACCGTAAAATAGAAGATTTGTCTTACATGTAACCCCGATAGAAGATACCACAGTTACTTTATAAACTAGACAAACAGTCGCCAAAAATTAAAGTCCGTGTCTTTTAAAATGTTGCATATCTGTTCCTCGGTCTGACATAAATATCCCTCTTTTGGCTCTTTTTCCTTTGTTGTTTATTATCTGGTTCCGTTTATTGAGCACTTGCTCTGTGCCAGGTCCTCAGCGAGGTATTTTTGTATAGGCGTTTTTATTTAGTCTTCCTGACAACTGTAAGAAATACGAAGGTAATTTACATTTTGCAAGTGAGGAAACAGGCTAAAGAGAATCTAATGCTTTGTCCACATTCATTTCAGTTCATCTTCTCTTTGAGCCATGAATTTCCATTCTTCTTTCTTTTAAACCTTAAATTTTTGTCTCCTAATTCACAACCCTGTTTGCCTATTAGATCAGTTTGTTTAACCTAAAGCATGCATAATACACCTAGTTAAGTTCTTGGCTTCAACAGTATCTTACTCAGGGTTGTAGAATGACCTTAAAATGTTTGAAATTAGACTTATTGCTACTTTATAGAGTACTCAAACATACGTGGAGTGGTTTCTCATACATAGTATTGAAATTGCACTAAACATGCAAAAACTGCTTGTCATACTAACTTTTAGAATAGCCATTCTTGATCCATAGTCTAACTCATGATATTTAATGTCTTACATTATTTTTGTTTCATTAAACATATGGTAGATTTGTAAGCAGTTGATAGGATTTTTTTCCCTTCCTTGTGATGAACGAGAAAGAAATCAAACCTAGTTTTTACTCTGTGATCCCAGAGTATAAAACTTTAGTCTTTGTTTTCATTACATCTCCCGTATAGTCATGAAAACTAGAACACATAATTGAAAAGTGATAAAAATCTGATTTTTCTGTAGGCAGAGAATTTTTGCCCACTTCTCTAAACCATGATTTCTAGTGACCAAGGAAGGGACACACACACGTTTGCCATGCAAGGGCAGCGGTGGAAAATGCTGATACTCTTCCACTGAAAAGGAAACGTGAATGTGTATGGTTTTATCTTTAAATCTCTGCTATTGGTTTTGATAGAATTACTTTCTTTGGTAGAGGCAGAAATGTGTGATTCACAGACTAACATGTCTTAAGGAGAGATTCGACTCTGGTGGTTAAAAAAATTGACCCAGTTATTATTGTTCATCTGTCCCAGTCTTGACTTTTCCGTTAGGTTGACCATAATTACTGAGATTGTTCCATTGCCTTTAGAGCTACTGTTCAAGTCATTTGCTCTAATCCTTACAAAGTGTTTTGTAATGTAATTTATGACCAAAAAGAAAAGCTCCCTGATCGTTACAAAATTATTTCTTTTTATTGGATAATAAGTGAAAGAATGAATTGTTTCTGAAAAAAAGGATGACTAACGAATTATAGTAATTTGTTCTGTGGGTTCTCCTTATTAGTACTCTCAAGCCAGAGAAAAAATAGAATGTTGTTAAGTGAAAGAATAAGAACACTAAATCATTGTGTTTGGTTCTGGTGATTTGTTAAAGAGATGTTCTTACTTGAGCATACACATCCCAAACGTTTCTGAAAATTTCAAGGTGAGAAAAGACTTTTTAAAGAAAGCAAAGTCCACTAACTGTAATCCCTTACGTGTAGCAAAATTGGTTTGTTTGGAGGACCAAAACTACTTTCTTCGCGGTGGCTTTCATTTCTGGGGCACGCTGGAAAGAGCAGTGATTGGCGCATAAGTGATCACACTGAGGACGCTGGTAAGCATCTGGCCATACTCGCTAAAGTTTCTTTGTGCCTCATCCGTTAGCTTTAGAGGGCTCAAGGCCACGAAAGCCTGGTTCTGTGAAGAACGTGAATACTGTCAATGCCGATCAGCGACTGGGGATAACTAAGGAACTGATGAAACAATTTGTTTTCCTGGCAATTCCCCCACATCCAGGTTCCTTACAGGATTCTCGCCTGAGAGCTCTGAGGGCAGCAGGAAGTACCTCAGGCACTGCATGATAATTGCAAGCAACTGAGTCCATTTTGAAAACTTAAAAGGTCTTCATAGCAAGCACAGCTAAATTTACGAACTTGGACAGATATTTCAGGGGGTTCCTAATCTCTGACCAATATAGTGCCGATTACTAGACTACGAAGATCACTACCAGTATGCCCCTCTTAAAAGAATCAGATATACAGAGACTCCAACATTTTAAAAAAATGATAAAATATCGGCTGGTTATTTGTGTCCAGAAAGGACCTGTGCTCATCAAAAAGATTTTTCCTTTTCTGCTCTTTCAAACGAAATGACCTTGTGATGTTTAAAATTGGGACACAGTTTTTAAAAAACACTTAAAGTTGGCTTTTCTTTGGTATTAAGTTAAACCTGTGTTTGCTATCAAATTATATTATTGCTCACTAGTCTTAGTGAGATTGGAAGGAACATGTTTTATACCCATTTTCAGAAGAATTTTGAGTCATAAGAATAATAACTGGTTCGTGGTCATGCCTCATGTGCAAATGTAGTCAAGGTTCCATTTCCTAATAAAGCCACCCCCCTTCTTTTTAAACTGTGAACAGCATCCTTATATAGATGACTACATAAGCTATAGATGTGTGCTATAAAAGAATAATTATAAAGTGACTATCCATGCATTCACTGTTCAGATCGAGACATGGAGCATTGCCAACAGCCCAGAAATGCCTAGAAATAAACGCTGTCCTGACTTTGGAGGTGACTGATTCTTCCTCATAATTTTACCATCCATGTGTATATGCCCAAACGACCTGGTTTTCCGTTTTTGAACTTTTCGCAGACGGAATCACGCAGTTTATTTTTCTTTGCACCTTCCTTCTTTCGCTCAGCATTGTTTATGAGAGACGTTTTTGTTGCTACATGAAGTTTGTTCCTTTCCACTGATGTCTTAATATTGCATTGTGTAAATAGTCCATGGTTTATCCATTCTACCGCTGGTAGACATGCAGATGATTTCCAATTTTAAGCTACCAAAAAAAAGTTCCCGTGCTATCTTGTATACAAATATGTATATATATTTTCATCTCTCATTTCATTCTTAGTCCTTTGCCATGCTGTCTATGGTTATGTCTCCCGATGGCATCTAGCATAATACACTGCCTTGCACAGAATAGCCACTCATCAAATGTGGCTGAATGAATTAAGATAGCTCGGTTGAAAATCAGCTTGAGAACACCTGCTTCTAGGTGTCGTAGACTAAGACCCCACATGACACCCCCTACAGAAATAGCTAGAAAGCCTGGACAAATAACACAACATACAGCTGTATTTTAGGCACTAGAGAGTGAATAGAAGCAAACAGATTCCAACAGGAGTCCTTGCTTATTTAGAGGAGGGAGATTGGAAGGTAGAGAAGTTTTGTGTCCTTGGCTTTTATAGCCTGGGGCTAATAAGCACTGCCCGTGTAGTTTACTCCCTGGTGGTGAGAGGTTCACATGGAAATACTTGGTTTTCCTGGCCTGAGGAACCACAGAAGTGAAGCTGGGAAAGCCTGAGTGCTGAGGAGACTAGAGGAACCCCAAAAGGGAAGGAGCCTGAGGGGCAATCCTCAAAGTGTGTCTGTCCCCATCGGTGAGTGATCCCTGAACCGTATGTGGGAAAGAGACTCCCAGCACTTCAGCCAAAGACCAGAAGTCTGAGGGAAGACCAGATTTGCCACCCTGAAGAAAGAGAGGAGTGCACAGATCAGAAGACCCTGGCGGAGAATACCTTCACTTGGAGGTTGGGGGATAACAAACTGACCTCCTTGTCCCCCTGAGGCTTTTAGCCTGGGGCTAACTGCAGTGGCGGGCACACACCTAGCAGAAACAGGGCGGGGCGTGAGGGGAGAGTTGTAACCTTTCTGGCCTAGAGAACCAGAAAAGAGAGGCAAAGAATCTATGAAGTCTGAAAATCGTGAAGGAATCCCAGGAGAAAAGGGGATCCTAAAATGTGTCTCCCCACACCTCTGAAATACGTGTGAACCACACGTCTAAGGACCAGACTTTAAGCAGCTCAGCCAAAGGCAAAAGATCTGAACAAGAGACCAGAGTGCGACACCAAATCCAAGGTTCGCAGCTCAAGGCCAGACAAGAATCTGCACAACTTAATATTATTCAGGATGCAATCCAAAATACCCCAACATCCAAGGAACCAAGAAAATGGAACACATTCTCTAAACAAAAGAAAATCAATCGAATTCAACCCCAAGATGAACCAGATGTCGGAACTAGCAGATAAGAATTTTAAAGCAGTTACTATAACTCTCCTCAGTGTTTTTATTGCATAAAACATGCTTTCAATGCATGAAAATCTCAGCAGAAAAATGAAAAGTCTCAGCTGAGAAATAGAAACAATAAAAAAGAACCAAGGGGCAGGCGCACCTGGGCGGCTCAGTCGGTTGAGCATCCGACTTGGGCTCATGATCCCACGGTTTGTGCGTTCAAGCCCCGCGTTGGGCCCGGTGCTGACAGCTCGAAGCCTGGAGGCTGCTTCGGATTCTGTGTCTCCCTCTCCCTCTGCCCCTCCCTTGCTCACGCTCAGTCTCTCTCTGTCTCAAAACTAAATAAACATTTAAAAAAAAAAAAAAAAACCAAGGGGGGAAAGACAGAAATGTGCAAATGCCAGATGCTAGCACCAAGCAGAATAAACACAGAATGCCACATCAAGGCATGCTATTGTCAGAAGTACCGAAAGCCAGTGATAAAGAACAAGAGAAAAATGCCATAGTACGTGCAGGAGCACAACAGTCCAGTTAATGTATCACTTCTTGTTAGAAACCATATCGTCTTAAAGAGAACAGAACAAGGGGCGCCTGGGTGTATCAGTCGGTTGGGCGGCCGACTTCGGCTCAGGTCATGATCTCGCGGTCCATGAGTTCGAGCCCCGTGTCAGGCTCTGTGCTGACAGCTCAGAGCCTGGAGCCTGTTTCAGATTCTGTGTCTCCCTCTCGCTGACCTTCCCCTGTTCATGCTCTGTGTCTCTCTGTCTCAAAAATAAAATGTTAAAAAAAAAAAAAAAAAGAGAACAGAACAAGATTTCCAAAGTATGAAAGAAAAAACAATTGTCAGCTCAGAATGCTATATCCAGTGACAAGATCATTTAGGAATGGAAATGAAATAAAGACATCATCAAGTAAAAGAAAACCAACAGAACTCGCTGCCGGCACACTTGCATTATAAAAAGTGCTAAGGAAGTTCTTTAGGCTGAATGGAAATGATCCCAGACGGAAACTCAGATTTGGGGGAAAGAATGAGTATTTACCGGAAGGGGCAATATATCTGGGTAAATGCCAGTGATAGCATAAAGGTTAGGAGAGGATGGAATGGCCCTCCTGTGCGTTCTGTATTTTACATGAAGTAGTAAATTGTTGTCTGTAAGTTGACTGTGAAAAGGTAGACATGTTTATTGTAATCTCGAGGGCAGCCACTATAAAAAAAAATACAAAAATGAATAGCCAGAAAGCCAGCAGGAAAACAGAAATGTAAAAAATATTCAAATGATTCTCCCCTCCCCCATCAGGCAGGAAAGGAAGAACAAAGGAACAAATAGAAAGCGGAAAAGAAGGTGGCGGACCCCACACCCAGTCACATCAAAAATTATATAAAATACTCATTCGCTAAACACTCATTAAAAGGCAGGGATTGCCAGAATGGAGAAAATAAGACCTAAATATATACAGTCTGCAAAGGAAGTGCTTTAACTTTAAAGATACAGATAGGCTGGGGATGGGGAGCCTGGGTGGCTCAGTTGGTTAAGCGTCCAACTTCCTCTCAGGTCATGATCTCATGGTTCACAAGTTGAAGCCCCGTGTCAGGCTCTGTGCTGACAGCTCAGAGCTGGGAGCCTGCTTCAGATTCTGTATCTCCCTCTCTGCCCCTCCTCCTGTGTTCTCTCCCTCTCTCTCTCTCTCTCTCAAAATGAATAAACATTGAAAAAAAAGATTTAAAGGTAACAGAGAGGCTGAAAGCAAATGATGAAATGACAAAGAGGTACCATGCAAACAGTAAGCATAAGGTTTAAGTGCCTATGTTAATATGAGAGAATACAGATTTCACATGAAAACCTAGGACAAAAGGGAGGAATATGTCATAATGGTCCAAAGGACAATTCAGTAGGAGGATATAAGCAATTGTAAATGTATAGGGACCAAAAACAGAGCATCAAAATCATGAAGCAGAAAATTGGCAGAATTAAAGGGAACATGAGACATTTCCACTATCATAGGGATTTTAACATCCCAATCTCAGTAGTTGGTAGAACAACCAGACAAAACAGAATCAACAAAGACACGGGAGATCTGGAAAATACTATCAGTCACTTTGACTTGATTGATATTCATGGAACATTTCACCTAACAGTGGCAGAATCCAGGTTCTTTTTGAATGCACATGGCACATTTAGACCAAGATTGACCATATTCTGAGCCCCAGAGCAAGCCTCAATAATTGTAAGAAGACTAGAATCATCAAAGTTAAATGTGATGATTAGAAATTAATAAAATGCCAGCGTGCCTGGGTGGCTCAGCTGGTTAAGTGTCCAACTCTTGGTTTTGGCTCAGGTCAGGATCCCATGATTTCATGGGTTCGAGCTCCATGTCAGGCTCTGCAGTGATGTTTGGAGCCTGTTTGGGATTCTGTCTCTCCCTCTCTGCCTCTCCCCTACTCACGCTCTGTCTCTCAAAATAAATAAATAAACTAAAAACAAACAATTAGAATTAAAGAAATTAACAAAATGCTTAAAAAGACAAAATTGTGACCAAAAGCAGATCAGTGGCTGCCTTGGGCCAAGGGGAGCAGGGTAAGTGCAAAGGGGCAGGAGGGGCTTCTTAGTGTGACGGAACCAGGCAGTATCTTCATTGTGGCGATGCGTTGAGTGCATCCAAACAGCAAAACTTGGCAAATTGAACACTGAAATTACTCAATGTTATTGTATGATAATCTCAACAAACAAACAAGAAGGAAGCAATCAGTTTGGTCATTTTCACCTAACAGATGCCAGAGTTCAACTCAAAAATGTAACTGAAGGGGGCACCTGGCTGGCTTGTCAGTGGAGCACCCAGCTCTTGATCCCGATTGTAAATTCGAGCCTCACGTTGGATGTAGAGATTATTTTAAAATAAAATCTTTTTTTTTTTAGATTATTTATTTATTTTGAGAAAGAAAGAGACAGCAAGAGAGGGGCAGACAGAAAGAGAGAGAAGGGATCCCAAGCAGACTCTGTGCCAGCAACAAGCCCCAACATAGGGCTCGAACTTACAAACTGAGATCATGACCCGAGCCAAAACCAAGAGTCGGGTACTTAACGGACTGAGCCACCCAGGCGCCAAAAATAAAATCTTTAAAGAAAAATTTTTTTAACTGGAGACCAGGAAAACATTGCCAAAAGGAAAAAGAGAAAAAGTACTTTTGTGACACTCCCTTGTCGTGCAAGGCACCGTGTGTTTCACCACTGGAGAGAAGAGCTAATTAATGGTTCGATCATTTCAAGAGTTCAGATCTTAGAAAAAGGAGCTTTCCGGGCTCTGGTCCTACAGGGGACTCGAGCATTCTTTCCCCATGTTCCTTCTCACACAGCCCAGGGCTCGCCCTTGTGCCAGAATAAAAGCTCTTTAACACCTGCCCTCCAATACTGAGCTCCTCTAGGTGGAACGAGAGAAAGATTTTCCATCTAAGCGTCTTATCTGCCAAAAAGCTACCGGGACTGGCAGCAGGGGTGTGTTCTGTGGCATCCATAGCCTGGCCGTGCCACTCCCAGGGAGATTCCTGGGAGTAACTGAAACCACGTTTGTTCACTACCTCCAGAGATTGTCTCAGAGTGGAATATACAACTCACTCCTTTCCAGGTTTCTTCAGGATGCGAACGTTCTACCCTTTATGTTGTTCCTACATTCTTATGTGATAAGTCTTCATAGAAAAAGTCAACGGGCCCCGCAAAAATCATTCTGTGTGGCCCATAGTCCCAGAGCGTAGACAACACAGGGCTCATTATCACATTGGAGTGGTAAATTACTTGAACAATTACAATGTAATGTTTTACCAGAACACATGACAGTAGTTTACTTCTCTATAGTGTGGAGAGTAAACCAAAAGTAGGAAATAATTTATGGTGTCATCTAGAACGAGAAAGGCGTGGCAGCTTTTCTTAATGTCTTCCAGACTCAGAAACATCATAACACTTTTTACACGATTACAGCTATATTCATATTTGTGTTTATACATACGCACTTGTGTGTATGTGTTTGTGTATTCACCCATCCAACTGTAGACACACACACACACACACACACACACACACACACACACACACACGACGATCACTCCCCAAAGAGAAAACATTTACTCACTTTGAGTAGTAAGATTAAGTGTGGGTTGGGGTTATTTGTTTGCCTGCCTGCTTATAATTCATTTGAACGTGGCCCTGCTTCTGCAGTCACAGGGTGCTGGTGCTAACGCTTTTCCGACACTGCTCTATCGAAAGGAAGGATAAACATCACCACAGCCTCAACATAGGAAAATATGTGTTAGCAAGCTCTTAAACATGTGGGGTTTAAACTCTTCCCATGTTATATCAGGTCCTTACTGTAAACTAGCCAGAATGTTTCCCAGCAGAAAATAATAATTATGTCTTCCACTGGAAAGAGCACTTCATAAAACTTTTTTTTTTTCCTATAAAACAGAGTAAACATTCTTTTGATCCCTCTGCTTCCCCACCTCAAAACTTAAACTACCATTCCTTCTTTCCAGGACTCAGAGTAGTAAATGTTTTGAATTCTCAGTGTTGGAAAAATCCTGACATTTTACAGCCATTACCCACTGCCCCCGTCGTCAAAACGTGGATGAAATTGCGCATCTATAGTTTACAGCTCATCAGACCTATTGCCAGTTTCCCAAGTAAGGATCCAGAAATGTGTATTTTCTTTGTGACCCTGTCGTCAACTCCCTGTTTCTCCTTTACTGAACCTCTCTGTGCCTACAAGTCCTCAGCTCTATGATGATCGTATTTGTTCGCTTTGGCTAGACTAACATTGCTGAGTGACTCGGATCCTTGGATGAAAGTCTGAGGAGAGGCCTAAGGAATAGCGGGAGTGGGAGAGAACCCCACGTTCAGGCTGGGTCTGCCCCCGACACACTCAGCTCTCAGAGGGGAAAGTCCAGACTCACGTGGACTGAAAAGAACCTGAAGGAAGGAAGAGCACGCTGAAAGAGGGGGTTGCCCTGGCCCCTCCTCCTCATGAGAACCTCAGATTCCTAACTGGCCAGACCCTGGGATCTTGGGTCCTCACTCATTGTCTGGCTTGTAAAAATCATGCTGGCCGTCCTTCACCAGCAAGGAGGCAAAAGTTGAAGCGAGGTTCTTGACCTCTCAGAGTTTTAGTTGGGGAGCATCTGAGGGAAATCCTGTCCCGTCTGCCCTGCTTGGCAGCAGCTTCTCCTCTCAGAACCCCGGGAGTCTGGTCACACGGCCGTCTGTCGGTACACCCCCTCTCTGGAAGCCTTCCCCCCTCCCCCGCTCCCACCCCATCCAGCTTCTAAACCTGAGGGCGGCTCAAAGCAGCCGCATTCAGAAGAAAACAACAGAAAAACATTTTCATTCTTTTGGAACGCACTGTATAAGAAACCCATGTGCTTTGCAGAATCCTTACAAGAAACGGTTCTTCAGATTAATTAAAGGCCTCAGATGTGCTTTTGGCTTATTAAATACAGTAGTCATTCGTAGCTCCGTTCTGCAAAGCACTGGCGATTAACCTTTAAATAGCTCTGTTCATATTAAGAACCAGACCTAACGCTCCTACCACAGGTAATGAGCCCTATTTTTGAATTAAACCTTTGAGTTTTATCAGTTTTGCTTATTTTCTGAACTTGGAAGTCCCATGTACAGTTATTATATGCATAGATAATTAAAATTTGAAGTGGTTCAGAAACCCAGTACTTAGAAATTTATTTTTTGCTCTTGATTTAGAAGCCATAGAGACCAAAAGAGCCCCGGTGTTAAAGTGGCCTTCTTTTTCAGTTCACGTGACCAACGAGGGTCACAACTTAGACAGTTTTTAAATAGCCTAGGAAACTCCCGTGCCCTTCATTCTCCCCTTTCTGTTATCAAATTATGTGACCTAGCTCAAGCCAACTTAGTACTGGTTCTCTCCAAACGAATGCACAGACTTCTCTCCCTAGCCTGGGCCTGGAGACGGCCCAGCTCAGTGTCACCAAGAATCTAAAATTGAAGTCAAAGGAAGAATGTATCTTGTGGTCCCAAAACCATGGAAAAAGAGAAAAAAAAACCAAAAAACTGATGTATTGAATGGTTAGAGAAGAAGCTAAAGGGCCCACTGGCTTTCCCTTTTTCCTCATTCTCTGCGTTGTTCTTGGTGGGTGGAATCCGTGCTCCCCCTCGCTGTAAAGCCCCAGCATGTGCCCTCGTCACCATCACCACTGGCACGAGAATGCCTTTGCAAGGGTGGGGCTAATCAGCTCCAGGTTTCCCTGCCGCCGGTCCAGGCCTGCAAGCCTCTTGAAAGCTCCCTAGTTTCAGATTTTGTTTGCTTTATTTTTTATAATTAAGGGCCCGGAGCCATTTTTTTTAGGATTTTTTCCCTTCCCCTGCCTTCAAGTGTTCATTTGACTATTTTATATAGGGTAATTTTGTGTGTTTTCTAAGCAAGGCCAAATTAGCTTTTTTAAATGTCAAGCTAACCTTTCACAAAAATTCACTTGAATCCGGCATACATATTTGAAAGTATATGCTTTGACCCCAATTCCGAATTAATGTGAAGGAAATGTTCAAGATCTTAAAAATTTGTAAGTATAAATACAGCATATAGGGTTGTATTTATGAGAATGGCCTTTGGGTTTACTTGGCCATACAGGTATTTATTTCATTTCAAGCTTAAAAGGTAAAGGGTCTTGTGATTAATTGGGCTGCTTACATTTCAGGTAAACTTGTTTCAGTACTTTGAAGTACTTTCTGTCTTTCAAAACTGCCCTCCGATCGGCTTTCTACACGTGGCTCTTCTTTATCTGAGCATTTGTCTGTTTTTAGACATTACGGTCCCCCAAATCTGAATCTAAGCTGGATACCGAGGATATTTTAGAGTTTGTATCGGGTGGGCTGCGGGGGGGGGGGGGGGTTACGTTTAAGTGATGAAGACCATTAAACCCGCTGCTCTAAAATAATTTTAATAGGCATGTGTTTCCAGACCCACAGGTTAAAAGGGCCAGGGTAATGGGAGGGGGGTGCATACGATAGCAATATCGTTTCTTAAAGGGATACCACACGTTTGTGCCGGCCTCCGCCTCGCGCTCCAGTCAGCTGGGAGTGGAGTCTGGCAGCTGCCCTGTTTGCATGGGGCCGGCTGGCTCAGCAGTGATAAGCAATAGACAGGCTGGCTCCTTCAAGGAGTCTTTCAGTAAAGGCTGAGCTCTCAACAGTTCCGAAACTCACTGGCCGACTTTCCCCTGTGGACCATTCATTTATCAGGAAATGAAATTGGTTACTGGGCTTCTCACATTGCCAAACCTCACTGACGAAATCCGATTTCTTCCAGAGTTCAGGAGGAGCTTTAACTCTTTGTTAGTGGCTCGGGCCCTGGGGCCTCCTATCAGTACGAGGGTCCGAGGAGCCCCCCAAGGGAGGGGCTGCTGGAGTGGCGGGGTGGGGGTGGGGGGCACGTACGTCTGTGGAGGTATAGCCCCCGGACCGTCGAGGGGCGGGGGTGGGTAGCTACTTCCATAGACATAAAAAGATGACCTTTGGGGATGGGATCGTTATATTTTGCACGTTATCCTCGCCTTTCAAACCAAACCAAAGTGTCAGTTTCACGGGACTGATTTTTTCCATTTTCAAAAATGAAGGCCCTTACACATGACGTGAGTCACCTTATTGGCAGCACAACCTGGTAACTTAGAGCAGAGACCATTGTTTAAATTTTGTGAAACTGTAAGGAACAAAAATAAAGAGAAGCATGTAGTTCTATGGCACAGAAAATGTTTGGGTAAGTGAAGGTTAAATTATCACAAAGTATATAATCTAGTTCGTATGTTTAAGGAGCGGAACTAGGCTAAATTATCTGAAATATTCTGACGTACTGAATCATTCCATTTTGTACAACGGAATCTGACCAGCAGGGCGTTCGGTTGTGGGCCAGTCTGGGGAGCGCAGTCTATGGCTGCGACCTCCTGTGTTTGGAATTAGCAGGCCAGAGGTAACACACAAAGTGCATGTGGCAGTTATTATGGCTGGGGAAGTGGCTGCTGGCTAATTGAGAGCAGTAGCAGCTAGAAACAGCCTTATTTAATTTTCAATAGTTCCTATGACAAGATGCTATAAATGAGACCCTTTGTAGTCTTACCATTATTATCCTTTCTCTCTCTGTCATTAAATATGCGATGTTTAACACATATACACTGGGTAATATTTAGGAGTAAATTCCTCAGACTCTTCCCCGCTCTTTGGAGATACTCTTCATCTTAACTTTTAGCTCCCAAGTTAGTAAAACCTTACTATCTGTGAGCACCTTTCCCCTTGACTGGCGTAGCTCCTATTTGCTAAAAATATATTTAAAGTCACAAAGCCGCCCCGTGGCCTCTGATGGCTGGTGGCTGTGCTCATAATCTGAACCCCAGAGAGAGACCCTGGTTTCATAAAGGGTAAACGAATGACTCATTTTCTCTGTTCATCACTTAGAGATAAGCTTTTGTGAATTTGAGTTGCATTTAGAGCATTGTGCCCATGGTTTCCGTTGTATCCCAGAATATTACATAGTCTGAAGTGGTGATCTCCATTCAGTTTTGGCATGTTTATAACAAAAGACTGTATTTGAGGGAACGAAAGCAGTCTATCTTTAAAAACGTGCATTAGAGGAATTTCACCTAAGAGAACATTCAAATGGAGTGTCTAGTTCTTTCTTTGTTTCTAATGATTCCTGCCATTAAGTATCAGTCTTATCAAATTTGTGCATTCAGGGCGCCTGAGCGGCTCAGTCGGTTGTGTCCGACTCTTGATTTTGGCTCAGGTCATGATCTCATGGTTTGTGAGATCAAGCCCCGCATCAGGCTCCACACCAAGAGCATGGAGCTTGCTTGGGGTTCTCTCTCTCTCTCTCTGCATCCTCCCCACTGGCGTGCTCTCTCTGTCTCTCAAAATAAATAAGTAAAATGTTTTTGGTGTTTTTTTTTTTTTTTTAATGTGGGTATTCAGCATTTTTCCTGTTGATACAGAGATAAGAAATAATGCCAGGTAGGCACCATAAAAGATTTGCCTTCATCTCCGGCCACCTGTGTCCCAGCCCTAAGCTATAGGATCTGAAAATGAAAAATCAGTGAGTATTTTAGTTCTTTGCACATGTTCTCTCCGTTCCCTCACGTAGCCTCTCCTTGTTAACAGTCCCTGTTGAAGAAAACCACCAAATCCAACATTGAGGGTTTTTCATACCAGGATACAGTGGGATACAAGGAGCCGTGTGGGCTCTTGATCATTATATTTATTTATGGCTCCCACAGTCCTTGGACCTCTGAGTCCTTGAATAAATATCTCCAGCACCCAGTGGCTAGCTTTCCTCTTTTTACAAAGCTACTGTTTGCAATGAGGATTTTCTTGCCTCTCATTTGTTTGTTCACCTAGTATTGATTGAGCAGTTCCTGCCTGCACTGCACCCCGCTAGAGGGTGGCCCTTAAAGAGGCTTCCTGTATAGGAGGGCACAGTTTCTAAAGCAGCATTCAAAGAAACAACTTCCTCTGTTCTGTTCCTTTGTAAATGAGGAATCGTAAGTAAATTAGGGGATGCCAATGGCAAAGGAAGGCTCCAGCCCTGCAGGATTGGGGGATACTTTGATTTCCCTGAGTGGAGAAATGATAAATGGCTATGGACCAAATACAGAGCCCAAAACCAATGCCCTAGAACACATAAATGGAGAGACGGGTAGGATACTCCAGGCCTTCAGAGCAAATCCTGTTTCCACGACCTGTGCTGTCTCGGGCAGGTCACTTAACCCTCACTGTACATCAGTTCCTCACCTGTAGAATGGGTCTATCTTAGAACTTTGCCTACTTCCTGAAGTAGCTGGGGAAATTGAAGAGACAATAAATGCACAGTTCCTAGTAAGCGCTCAGTAATCATTTAGCCAGTGTTCTTTTCCCACTTAACCATCAACCTCACTTCTCTAGAACAAAACCAGGAACTGGGGCTGAAGATTTAAACACCCAGAAGAGGTGCCTTCAAGTCCTTGCCGTGCTCTTTATCACTAGGAGACAGCTGGGAGCCCCTTGCTCTTTACAGGCTCAACTCTCTGGTTCCCAGGTTTGTAACAGATCCAAGGCCACAGCTTGCTAGGACCGCCACAGGCAAGTCTGTTTGTACCACTTATTCCGGTGCAACGAAGGAAGGAACACAGAACAACATGTGTGAATCTTACTTTTTGTGTCTTATAAGAAATTTTATGCACTGTTCATGAAAAGATATCAGGAGAGGCGGCACATCTGTGGAGGGTGTGACCCTGAAGAAAAGTCAGGGCCATCATAGGACACTGAGCTGATCCCATCTCTGTCCTTTAGAGACGTAAGGCCTTGTCTTTCCAAACAGTGAGTGAATGACCTAATCCCAAGGCTCAAGTCACTAGTCTGAACTCTCAAAACAGATCACTTCCAGAGTAATTCTAGTTCATTCAGTCGGTTTGATATTTTAGTTTGGAAGGAATCCTAGCAAGATTCTTTTTAAATAGTAACTTTAAAATACGATTTGGTTTATAATAATATACAATTTATGCACTATTGTTTGTGGCCACATCAGTAGCTCTGGCAGAACTAAGTTATCTCCTTTAATTCACGCATCGCTCCATCTAGAAAGTTCTGTGTCATAGAGTCAGGCTGAGCCAGGCTATCTGGCCCTGAAGCTCTGGTCTTTCCATAACCAACTTCTTTTACTACTACTTTTGTCTTGCTTGTGTTTCCTCAGTATACCTGCTGTTCTCAGTATACAGAACAAGTAAAACTTGGTATTACAGATTTTTCCGTGACTCCAGGATTTTCAAAAGACGCTTTATGTATTTACGAAAAGATCTGTCAATTCCATGCGGAGGTGCTCACACTCATCATGAGAGTTGACCTGACTCACTGCACAAGTGTACGTACCACTTTCCAGTCAAATAGAAGAGATGGTTTGGACTGCAGTTACTCCTGGAGAGGAGATAGGAGAAGCCGCTTCCTTGTTGTCATTTCCACTCTTTTTTTTTTTTTTTTTTTTTTAATTTTTTTAATGTTTGTTTATTTTTGAGAGAGAAAAAGAGTACGCGTGAGGGGAGAAGGGGGAGAGAGAGAGGGAGACAGAGAATCTGCAGCGGGCTCTGTGCTGACAGCACAAAACCCAACGTGGGACTCAAACTCACGAACTTACGAGATCATGACCTGAGCCTAAGTTGGACACCCAACCAACGGAACCACCCAGGTGCCCCAAAGCATCAAGCATTTCAGTCTCCGGGTTTGTGGGAAATTCTGTTGTTTAAAGAAAGAGAGAGAGGAGCCAGGCGTGAGCTCTCTTGTTTATAAGGAAGTGAGCCAAAAAAAACCCCTTCTCTCAGCATCAGTCGCTAGAATAGAGAGATAAGAGAGATTTTAGAAAACCCCGTTTCAACCTTTCATTTTATGAACAGAGAAAATGGACAGAATCAGCCCCTCGCCCCTGGTCACAAAGCTGACGGGTACATGGAGGCCCAGATCCAGGTTTCCTGACTCCATTTGTACCACTTTGCACGTCTGCATTCAGGGGGTGCTGTAACCCCTAGTATTAGGCTAACCCATCCAGCAGTGAAGCCCCCAAAAAGTTACTATTACTATTACTAGTAATTGGCCCTTTGCTATTGTTCGTATGGATGATGTCATGAGTTTTTGCTGACTATTGATGGTGTATTTGTGTTCATTCAAATACTCTTTCCCTGTCCTGCGCCTTTATGACCAACAGAATGTGAGGGCCACTTCTGGACTCCTGTGTCAGTAATATTACAGATTTTTCTATGCCTTGGAAGGGTCACATTCTCAGTGTCCTTCCTAGTACCATATGTATTTTTAGAACTGTATTTTGAGGTAGTATTTGAACGCACACTTGTGACTAAGCATAATGTTTTTTAACTGGCAGACTTTTTTTTTTTTTTTTTTTATTGTTTTGCGTATCTTATTTGGCTGCAAGTTTCCTCTTCAACTGGCCATTCAGGAGACAGATGCTGCCCCTGTGCAGCTATAGGGGACACAGATCATTGTTCCAGGATAACATTCATCCTTCCCTGTTCTCTAAACATAGCATGCACGCTCCCAGCCGTGGCCTTTGCTCTTCTTGGCCCTGTGTTTCCCTCGAGGCTCAGCCAAGATCAGCTCTCCTTCCCAAGATACTCACATATCAGCTTTACCCCTTTGTCTTCTCTACTTCCGCAGCATTCATGATCTACCCCAGTTACTAGCTGCTTGGTGCATCCTGCCTCTGGTGAGACTCCCCTTCTTTCCTGTGTGCCCCCTTTCCCAGCTCAGTTTTAACACGTGATGTCAAGGCCCTGCTATCTTCCTTTTTATATCCCTGGCCCTCAGCCTGCAACCCTACACACAGTAGGTACGCACTGCACGTTCATTTCTTCGTTGTGATGGGAAGGTGCGAGGCTGACCAAAGTACAGGAGGCCACATTGGCCAACATGCGAGTGTGATGGCCACCAAGTAGGCTTTAACAGTTTCCAGTGACGGCTTGACAGAAGGGCAGGATCAGGGATAAGAAAAGCAACAGACCAGGGGTAGTGTGTTTGTCGGAGGTCCTTTTAAAAAAAAAAAATCCAAATTGTACAAACAGTAGAAAAGTTTGGCCTGTCTGCTAAAGTTGAACATGCACACAGTCTGTTCCACTCTTCAGTGCACACGTAACACGAGCGCATGGCCTTGTGTGCCAGGAAGTACATACAGGGATGTCCATAGCATCATTGTTCATGACAGTGAAACCCTGGACAGAACCCAGTCCAGCAGCAGAATTAATTAATAAATTGTGGTATATTTAGACAATAGAGTCCTGTGTAACCAAGCAGATAAGTGAACCCCCAATATGTATGAAACCCACAGGTATAATGCTAAAGGGAAGAATCCAGGTGCAGTATAAGATTGTGTAATTCCGGGGTGCCTGGGTGGCTCAGTCGGTTAAGCGGCCGACTTCGGCTCAGGTCATGATCTCGCGGTCCGTGAGTTCGAGCCCCGCGTCGGGCTCTGTGCTGACAGCTCAGAGCCTGGAGCCTGTTTCAGATTCTGTGTCTCCCTCTCTCTGACCCTCCCCCGTTCATGCTTTGTCTCTCTCTGTCTCAAAAATAAATAAACGTTAAAAAAAAAAATTTAAGATTGTGTAATTCCATTAATATGAAATCCAAGGAAAGGTAAAACTCAACTGTAGTGTTAAATTCAAATGTAGTTGGTAAAAATTGTAAGAAAGAGCAAGGTTTTACTTTTACTGTAAAAGTCAGGATAGTGGTATCTGGGGATACGAAGTGTTCTTGTAGACCCCGTGATGGTAATGGCAATGCTCGCCTTACACTGATTTCGTTGTCGTATATTTGTCTTTGTGAACTTTTCTGTATGTGTGTTGTCCTTCACAAAAGAAAAGTCTAAAAAAGTGAGGGAGTCCGTGAAGACCCCTTTATTTAAACAATGAATGAAGTATATGTAATTAGTGATGGAAATGTTAAAGAGATTTCAATGAAGGTAAAAATGTTTTTATTAGTATGTAAGATTCATCTCTGTTTCTATCTGCACATGAAAATCAAATTATTTTACCCATTTTTCCCCTTTAAAATGTGATCTATGCCCCCCCAAAAGGAATATATTATCAAAATATACTAGAGGAATGTATTATCAAAATTGTTTAATAGTCATTATTTGCATTGTGGAACTAATGATAATTTTTAAATCCCTGTTATAAAATTTTTCCCCAGTGAATAGTAGTAGATTTTATTTAATATGAGGTACATAATAGAATTTTTTTTTACTTTTAATTAAAACACACCCCTTGTCATTGCGACTATTTTTTAGAAAGTGTTGGTGAGAATGTGAAGAAATGGGAACCCTCGTGCGCTGTTGGTAGGATTGTAAAATGGTCCGACCACTATGGAAAACAGTTTAGAGGCTCCTCAAAAAATTAAAAATAGAACTGCCCTATCCACGATCTAGCAGTCCCACCTGTGTGGATATATCCAAAAGAACTGGGATCCGGGGTCTTAAAGAGATCTTTGCACCCTCATGCCTGGCAGCACTATTCATGGAAACCAAAAGGTGGATGGATAGATGGATGGACGGATGGATGGATGGATGGATGGATGGATAGATGAACAGAATGTGGTACATACATGCAGTGGAATATTATTCAGCCTTAAAAAGGAAGGAAATCCTGTCACATGTTACAACATAGATGAACTTTGAGGTCCTCGTGCACAGTGAAATAAGCCAGTGCCCAAAATGATTTCATTTATGCGAGATACCTGAAGTAGTCAGATTCGAAGAAATAGAGAATGGTAGTTGCCAAGGGTGAGGGGAAGGGGGAAAAGGGAAGACTTTAAATGGTACCGAGTTCCAGTTTGGCAACACGGAAGGAGTTCTTCAGCTCTTTCGCGACAATGTGAATATCTGAAACACTGCTGCGTTGTACATTTAAAATTGGACAGGATGGTAAGTTGTATGTTTTTTATGACTCTTATAAAGAAGGGAAAGAAAGACGATCAAGGCAGTATGAGGTAGAGGGGGTTATGCTGATGAATGTGTGGACTTCGGGGTTAACAGAGGTAATGGTTTTAATGCAAATGGGAAGGGGAAAATGGATTATAGCCCTGCTTTCTCTCAAATAAAGGCTCAAGCCGCCTCTGAGATATTTTAGCGACAATGCCGTGCAAAGAACCTGAGCCAGGGCTTTGAGATTTGAGTGAGTGCTTTCAGAGAGTTTATACTCTTGAGTTATTCTCTCAGCTCTGGCGATGGATTTGCTAAACGAGTAGTTTTAAGCACACCTTAAATAGTTCAGTACTTTCAGAAATAATAATGTAGCTAATTTAAATTCTACAAGTAAGTAAAAATTTTGAGAAAATAAGGTGTTTATAGCTTAGCAACCCATAGGGATTGGGCATCTGTGCTGTTAAGAGTCAATACTTAGTTATGACTACAGATTAATACTAGATGTAGAATAACCAAGGAATTGAATTGCAAAGCAGCCTTTGAAAGTAAAGAAACTACAACTTTGAACATGGGAAAAATTAAAACTAGATTTATTTCAATTATAGATTTAGAAGTCTAAAAAGGAAAACTGTATATTTGGAACACAGTATCCCAGAAGATTTATTAATAGAACTTAATACACTCTTGCTGGAGATCTCAAATTCACGTTAGCTTCTCTGTGCACAGGTACAAAGGCCAAAAATTCCCTTGTATCAGTCTGGTGGAGTTTTGCGTTATTTTTAATTTTCAAGTAGGATTTAATCAAATAGATCATAGCTGAAAATTCAGAATGGCCTTCAGGAAGTGACTGTAAAATTTCTTACCCTTAACAGTTTCTTTAGAGAGTGTGAAATAGAGTTTGCTCTGGAGAGCTTCACAGAAGTTCATCTATTTTAAGAATGATGTATTTAATATAAATGTTTGCATGTTTATTTTCAAAAGCATTTTCTTTATAAGTGACAAGTGACTTTTGGGAGACTGAAATTTAAAAAAGAGTAGTTTAAAACAACTGAAATCTTAGAAGTTAATTTTTACTGACCAGTGAATAAGTTTATGAAGCCCCTTATTTTGACATCAGAGAATTTGTATTTCCAAGCCAGAGTCTACCTCAAAATGCTGCTTTTCTAGGCATTACGTTTGTTCTGATAGACATTTTTGTGCTGTATACGGTTTTTTGATAGAGTTGTCCATAGGCTTGTAAATTATAAACTGCCAGTTTGTAAGAAGTAAACCATTAAAACATCTAGTCCTTTGGGGAGTGACTAGTTTTACTCTCTCTTCTATTTTTTTTTTTTTTTCTATTTTAGACAGTGAGCAAGCAGGGGAGAGGGGCAGAGAGAGAGAGAGAGAGAGAGAGAGAGAGAGAGAGAGAGAGAATCTTAACCAGGCTCCATGCTCAGTGCAGAGCCCGACACAGGGCTCTACCCCCAAACCCTGGGATCGTGACCTGAGCCGAAACCAAGAGGCAGATGCTCAACCGACTGAGCCACTCAGGCGTGCCTTTACTGTCTCCCTTCTAAAAGATGAAGTCACCATTGTTTGTGCACGCGTGACTCCGTTCACATCTTTCCCCGGTGTTTCAGGTGCTCCCTCCCTACCCAAACTGCCCCCTTCTCTCAGGATTTGGAAATTGTCACCGCTTCAGCACCGCCTTCCCTCCCGCTTTGTCAGCCCGGCCCTCAGAGCACTTCACACTTTGAATGACCAGCGTGTCCCGCAGCCAGCGCTGTCCCCTAGCCAGGAAGCGCCTCCGGGTCAGGTCCGCCCTAAACCGCATTCAACCCCCTAGCTCTAGGATACAGTGTCTTTCACTTACATATTTCTTTAGCTCTGGCTGTATAGGCATTTGCTGACAAACTACAATTTCAATATAACTTGCTCCTCGGGTTTCTTATGGTAAGAGAGAAATTCTTTAGGCATAGATGAGGAACATGATAACATGATGCTTTTTTTATCTCTTACGAATGATTCACAATTCTGCTGGGTTTCCATTAGCCTTCTCCTGTGAGTTCTCCTAGTCCAGGCCCTTGCCAGGTGTGGAAAACCACGCAGAGCGCACACGAATCTCCGTGGGAGGGTTCCTTGGAAGTCTGTTGTATTTTTCTTCACTTACTGAATATGTGTTTGGTCTCTTATTTGTCCCCTCGTTCTAAAAATAAAGTGTGCTCTAGTGAAAGTTCCAGTTAGTCGGGTTCTAGTTAAATCAAGTCTTTGCCACACTGGAGAAGAGGAAGTTGAGAAATGAATAAAAAAAAAAAAGGGTGATGACAGACTATTCCAGATGCAGAAAGCTCCCACTTGGGAATACTGTTGCCGTCTATGCTTAGATGAAGTCAGGTTACCTAAGTGGCTTTCCGATACCGTTATGATCTCCTTCCCATTACCCACCCCGTCCCCATCCCTGATTTCCAGAAGTGAAACCGGGAAGAAAATGGGGAAGAATCCTGGGAATGAAGTTTACAAGCACATTTCTGAAAAGGAGTCAGGTTTTCTAAGCGGGAACCCTTACCCTGATGTGTCCCAAAGGCTCCTGTTTCCTCTCCGGCTAATTCACGAGTTGAGTCGTAGGGAAGCCACTTGGCAAACAGCAGGACCATTCGGGCATGCTCCGTGCATGAGAGACGGGAAGGGCCCCGTGAGGCACCTGGAGTCCAGTCCGTTTTAACTTTTCTTCCTGGAATCCTTAAGGTCCTGCTGTTTTTCCACAAACATGTGGGAAGCAGCTTCCTGGCTTAGGAGGACTATCCATCCGTCTCTGTGTATTTGCAGGCCTTGGAGATCCCAGAGTCAAGGCCTGGGGACTGACCAGGGCATTCGTCAACAGGTCCTGACCTTAAGCTGGAGAAGGGTGCCCTTCCTGGACTCCAGTGGAAAAGTCCGTTGAGAACGACCAGTCTGCCCTTGTTCCTCGCCATTGTCACTGCTCTCTGATCAAGAGGGACATGGACAAAATTGAGCAGAACATTTCTCTTCAGAAATAGGCATTGGCACCTTCTCCCAGGCTGTCTTTCCCCCTTTTCTAACTTTTATTTTTTTATTATTATTTTTTTTAATGTTTATTTATTTTTGAGACAGAGAGAGACAGAGCGTGAATGGGGGAGGGTCAGAGAGGGAGACACAGAATCTGAAACAGGCTCCAGGCTCTGAGCTGTCAGCACAGAGCCTGATGCGGGGCTCGAACTCACGGACCGGACCGCGAGATCATGACCTGAGCCGAAGTCGGATGCTTAATTGACTGAGCCACCCAGGCGTGCGCACCCCCCCCCCCCACCTTTTCTAACTTTTAAAGCAGAGGCAGAGTTCTGATGGCCCTTCCAGACAGTTCGTTTAACCTGGGCCACGAGGCTGTCAGGACGGGACCTTGTGTAGCAGCTGCTGCTGAGCTAAACACAAAATCATGGTGAGGTCCACTGCCGAGGCCCTTTCCCAGAGGCAGATAGGCTCAAAGAAACCATATCACAAGATAAAGACTCATTAGTATGGAGCCAGACAGAGGATGCAGACCGAGTTTTGTCTGCTCCTTTGTTTCCAGTGAAATAAGTAACAAAAGTCATTGGACTCAAAACATAGAACCATCAACAGAGGAGACCCTTGGGCTTATTTCTGGACCTGTCACTCGCGAGCCCTGATTTCCCTTTCTGGGGAGAGGCCTCTGTGACAAGCCGCCCCCTCCCTCCCACTCTGGTGGCATGGCCACCACCGCTCGGTTCCCACTCCGGGGCCTGTCACCTGGATCCCTGCCCTCATCTTCTAGCCCCTCTGTTTCTAGGGCCTGCTTCCCCACCCCACCCCTGACTCCAGGTGGAACCTCGGGAGTTCGCTTTGATGGTTTGTGTGAAAGAGAGGAGGCAGGAAGCTAGGAGGTCATGTGGATCTGTTTGTGTACATCGCAGGCTCGGTCTGAATCAGAGCCGGCAATTAGTCCGTTGCGTCTTCTGACAACAGGTTACATTGAAGAATTGCTTTTTAGTGATTCTTTTTTCCATTTGCATTTATCTTAGCTCTCTAAGTAATTAAGATTACTTTAAGGGCAGGGACCATATTTCATATTTTGAAAAAATACATTTATGATACAAAGTATCACTCTATAACTTAGTCTATTCTCCTATCATGTATCTTAAAAGAAGAGCAAAAAAATCTTACCTGTTTCACAACATGTAGGTCAATATTTAAGGGATGAAATTCTGTGTCTGGGCTCAGTACTGAAATAATTCAGAGGGGGGATGTTTGAGGTCAATGAAACAGGAGTGACCTTAAGTCGGTAACTTGTAGCTGATTGATGGGCACACTGTTGTCTCTGCTTTTGTGTCATGGGCTCTTGTCCCCGATAAAACATGAGGGGAGTGGTGAGCCTTCGGTGGTCCTGAGTAAGCCTCCAACTTGGGCTCCCCGCCTGCCGCCTTCACACTGCAGCACCGTGTGGCAGCCACCTGTGCCTCCCACAGCGTTGCCACGGCCCTGACCACCGGAACAGCCAGGAAAGCAGCCAAGAGTCAGCCAGGGGTCCTGGGATAGTCACAACAAATGATGCAAAACTCATCAGCCAGATGGCAAAGAAGACCATTATTTTGTATCCACCATTGTGTTAAAATACCATAATTGTTGAAGCATCAGTGGCTATAATTCAAATGTAAGTATTAGGGCTCCTTGGTGGCTCATTTGGTTAAGCGTCCGACTTCAGCTCAGGTCTGTTCTCACCGTTCATGGGTTTGGGCCCCATGTGGGGCTCTGTGCTGACATCTCAGAGACTGGAGCCCGCTTTGGATTCTGTGTTCTCCCCCTCTCTCTCTGACCCTCCCTCACTCGTTCTCTCTCTCTCTCTCTCTGTCTCTCAAAATTAAGCATTAATTTTTTTTTAATTTAAGTATTAAAACAAAGTAAGGGAGGATGCATGGATGAATAGGTCACCTTGCAAGAGGGGTTTTAATCAGAAGTTTTATCTCAACCCATCTTCCTTTATCAGAGGTGTTTGTATGTTCACTAGGATGGGGAAACCTTGGAAAGACTATTAGCAATGTCAGTTACTCTTGTAATAAGCCCAGCGTTTTCCCTTAATCTGCTGCTTTTAAAAGCAAAGCTCTATGGGCACCTGGGTGGCCCAGTCACTTAAGTGTCTGACTCTTGGTTTTGGCTCAGATCATTTCATTGTTCTTGGGATCAAACCCCATGTAGGGTTCTGCATTGACAGTGAAGCCTGCTAAGGATTCTCTCTCTCTCTTTCTTTATGTCCCTCCCCTGTTCATGCCTGCTTGCACACACGTGCTCTCTCAAATAAGTAAACTTTATTTTTTGTAAAAGCAAAGCTCTATTTTTTTATTTATTCTGAGAGAGACGGAGACAGTGTGAGCAGGGGAGGGGTAGAGAGAGAGGGGGAGAGAGAGAATCCCAGGCAGGCTCCACACCATCAGCTCAGAGCCCAGTGCAGGCCTTGACCTCACGAACCATGAGATCATGACCTGAGCTGAAACCAAGAGTTGGACACTTAACTGACTGAGCCAGTCGCCCCAATAACGCTCTAACATTTTAAAAACTCCAGAATTCAGAAGGTCATTGCTGAGCTCATAGTATTTCTCTGGGGAAGTTTATGGTTTTCACCTTGTTTTCCTATTTATCCCAAATTTTGATTTAAAAAAAAAATAAAACATGTCTGTATTCTCTCTTCTAAATATGCTCCAAGTATAAAAGAGCATTTTATTATTTGTTTAAAATATAATATGTTGACTATTGCTCTTAGAAAGAGCCTTTAAAACGTTTTTTGAATATTTTCCCGATAAATTCCAGCCTTATTTTCATGCTTGCAATATGTAACAAATTGAGTTATACATGGTTAGTCCCTGGAAATAAATGGACAGATAAGCAATGTATCTTTCTTTATTTGAATACGTAAATATGGAATAATTAAGAGCCTATGTTGTAAAACACAAGACTCCTTCCTGTTAAGCCACTGTCATGTTTTGGAAATGACTTTAGATCTTCAAATGCTTCACCTACAGAAGTTTTACTGCCTTCTGGGGCATCGGTTTAAAAAAAAAAATGAGTAACTTTGGGGACCACAATGGAGAAGGGAGGAGTCCCTCTATTTCCCAGTTTTCCTGTGCCCATGACCTTTGTCACAGGGCAGGAGCCCCTCTGTGACACGACTCGAATAGGGCAGAGCGAGGTTCTGGCCTGGCCCGGCCTGGCCTCGCCTGGCCCCCGGCCCCACATGAGTCACTTAAGCACCACAGCCCCGTCTCCAGCATCATCAGCAGTAACGCTCCACAGATGGGGTGCTAAGTGTCAGAGAGGTGACGTGATTTGCCGGAGTTTATTATTTATTAGTGTCAGAGCCAGGTCTAAAATTCAGACATCCCGAGTTTCCCCTCCATTATACCAGTCAGAGCTTCGATGGCAGAGATACGCTATTAATCTTAAAAGTTTATGCTTCCTTATCACAGTGCTTATTTCCATTTCAAGTAATCGGTAAGTGTGACCATTGCCAGAGGAGCATTAGGTACCAACCTCCTGCCTCTTACAGCTTACAGTCTGTGTCAGCTAGGAAATCAGAAGGGACAGGAGGCAAAGCGCTGGCCTGGCCCAGCCTCGGCCCCAGCAGTGGCTCCCGGCCCGGCTCCCTTTCTTGATGTTTGCAGGGACACCTTCTCTGCCCGTATTTTCAGCACACGGAGCAAATAGAAACAAGGATGACTCCCACACTCCTTGCCTTGCTCTTCCTGACTGCCGTGGCCCAGGTTTGTGGCCCTGCCCGACCCCGCACGTGAGCGGTGTCAGTGAGACCCGGGGCTCCAGGAGCAGGCCCCTTCACCACGTGTCCGCTCACCCTTCTGGGCCGTCCTGGCCTTGGCACTCAGTACCACTGCTTTGCCACCTCGGAACGTACCTCTGACCCGCCTGTGGTGCTGTTGCCCGTGGATGAAGTTGTAAAGTGTTCCCTTCATTAAAAAATGATGGGGAGAAAATTGAAATCACGTGAACTTCTGTCAGTGCAGTTGAGTTTCTGACCTGCCCCGGGACCAGTACAGGACTCCAATTTAGATGGGGTAAGCTGATTTTTAAACCTCTGACACACTAAGGGATGAAACAAAACCTGTGCCTTTTTGTACAGGAAAGGGTACACGCGGGATTCATGAATGGCAAAGAACAGACTTTCATAAATGGAAGATTTGATCTTTGTTTCCGCTTACAAGTATTGCTATCTTCCCCTTCATTAGCTTTCCGTGAGTATCTTCTCGGTGCCATGCGGTCCGAGATCCACAAGTCATATTCGATCCGTGATCAAATCACCTGCCTCTTATCACCCTGTCTCTATGCTGGCTTTGGAAAGCTGAGAGCCTGGAGTATTTTTTCTTTCCTTTCGTAATATTGACAATAAAAACGCTCTGTCTCCAGTTGTTCTGGTTAGTTGTGGTGCTGAGATAAAGAAGGACTCCGAGATGTTCTGTGGCTCTCAAGTCTCTCTGAATTGTCGTAAGCGGCCTGCCTGTTTCAGGAAAGCAGGAACCAGGGTGATGGCAGAGGAAGTGGGAATGTGACCAGAATGACTTAAAAAATGCTAAAGTCTGCTTTGGCCTTGTTCCTCCCTCCCCATCACTCACGCCCTGGCCGGTCTGGGGGGTGGGGACCGGGGTGAGGGGTGGCTGCCTACTTGCCTGTAGCAGGGCCAGCACCGGCACGACCCCTGGCCTGGCACCGGGGCCACTGTTAACCAGAGTCGTCTGCCGCCCGTGGCCGCTGTGTTCATTTTGCGTGTGCCCTCGCAGGTATTTCTTGGAACCCTGGAAGGAACCCTTTCTTCATTCAGCCTTTCTGTTCTTCAGCTCATCATACCCTTTGCTTTCCCATTCTCACTGCAGGGACACCTTTGTCCAAGGAGGGGAATTAAAATTATGCACACTTTGTTGGGGGGGGGGGGGGGGTGCTGTGCATCTTGGCCCTGAGCTGTTAAGAGGCTAGCTGTGAGCAGGATCCTGCACGCACAATCTGTTTGGAACATCAAACCAAGAAGAGTGTGGATTGGCCAGAGCTCCAGACACTTAGTATTCCGAATCTGTGCCCCATTAACATGGTCATCTTTGCAGATAAACAGCAACAGCATAAAAGCAGTTAAATATTCGTGAAATGATTGCATGCTAGTGAAGCTAGGCAGCTCCTAGCGAAATTGAGACCCACTGGACTGTCTTGAAGCACCATTTTCCACCAGCCTCTCCCATATTTTTTATTGCCAGTCGCCTTCCCTTCGTTCTCAGGCTCCATGCCATTGGTTCCAAGCCTCTGTGTCTGGGGCCCAGCCTCGCCAGTGCCCCCAAATACTGATTTCTTGTTAGATCTCTGCCACATTTTAGCCCTGAGGATCACTGTTGTTGTAAGGCCTCAGTTTCCCCGTGTTCTGAATGAAGGAGCTGTGTGGACGGTGTCTACATCTTTCCAACTCCAGCACTCAGGGGCGCCTTAGCAGTCTGTGGTCTCAGTCCCCCCAGGTCCTGAGACCCTGTACTCCCACATACTGCTCCTCCCAAACTGAAATTCTCGTAGCTCTGGTCACTCTTTCCCTTCGGCCTCCCCGAATCAAGGGATATTTGGCACCCAAGAATTTGCATTTGAACAAGTGCCTACCCAGGTGGGACTGGTGCTGCTGCTCTGTGGCTCTCATTTCCCGACCGGGACTTTTGGCGGGGGACACGGGCTGGGTCCCTGTAGTTCGTTGGGAGAATGTTACACACACGTACACACCACCATCATCACTGCCGCCCCTACCAGTCATCTTAATGAACTTCACTGTGTCTCTTACCTCCGTCACCAGCCCTCCCCAGTGCCTGAAGAATCCAGGAAAAATAACATACAATTCAGACTCCGACCCTGTCCACCGTTAGCGCCCCGCCCCCCACCACCTACCCCCATGCTTCTTTGCCCCCCCCCCCCCCAGCCCCTGAACCCACTCTTCATTCCTGCCCTGCTCGTCCCTGCCTCCGGCGGCCTCCTTGCCTCTTCTCCACGTGTTCTTGCAGCCGGGGTCTCACCGCCTCCATGAAGACTGTCCCACACGTGACAGGCTTAACTGACCTCTCCCTGCTGGAAACTCTTCAGTAGCTCACTTTCCGTATCATTCTTCTTGGTATTTAGCAACGAAGTGCTGTTTCAGTGCTCGGTTTGTGCGTTTATACTTCGTCCCCTTACTAGGTTACCGGGCCCTCCAGAACAGGAACTCTGCTTTATACTCACCATGCCTCACAGGGTTTCCCACGGAAGAGGCTGCTTAGTTGATGAGGATGCAGTGAGGACGAGGGGAGGAAGAAGTGTGGTGGCTCCCGGAGCCACGGCGTCCTTCGTACAACGCAGCACGTGACGGAAATACGGGCTTTGGTTCTTTCACGTGCTGGTGTATCGTTTGAAATCTTTACACCTGAAATTTTCAAAATTCAAACTCTTGAAAGCTTGACCCTTAACCACGTTTTTGAACTATAAAATAAGATGTATCCTATATTCCCTGGATATTTTGTACAGGCCTTTGGGTTAGTTCTCCTGTGATGATAACATAACAGGTATAAATTCTAAATTATATGCATCTGTGATGGTCCAGATTGGAAGGAGAGCTGTTCCACCATTCAGTTCTCTCAGCTGTACAGTTGAGTATAGGGTAGGGTAGGTTCCGCCTTTATTTTTCTCTTCTTGGTCCCAGTTCTCAATCACAGCTCTAGCTAGGGTTCTTCTTATTCCCCCTTCCTCCCCGACCTGCCCGACTTCCCACTTCGCTCTGTCTTCGCTTCTTCCCGTTCAGGTTTCCCTAGAGAAAAGTTAATGAACAGCTTTGATTAGTTCTTTTTTTTTAGTAAGATTTTTTTTTTTAATGTTTGTTGATTTTTGAGAGAGAGAGAGAGAGACAGAGAGCATGAGCAGGGGAGGGGCAGAGAGAGAGGGAGACAGAATCCGAAGCAGGCTCCAGGCTCCGAGCTGTCGGCACAGAGCCCGATGCGGGGCTCGAACTCACGGACCTTGAAACCATGACCTGAGCCAAAGTCAGACGCTTAACAGACGGAGCCACCCAGGCGCCCCTTGATTAGTTCTTTCTGAAGCATTCATTGCTTATCTCCTGTCTTGAGGTGTTCAACCAATTGAACATTCACAACTGATAGCCATTTGACAAATGGGAAGGACACACTAAGGTGATATCTTACAGTGTGATACATAACACCAAATCAGGTTTTTGGCTCACTTAATAGTATGTTTACTGACTTCAAGGAGATAAAAACACAACTAATTTATCAGTAGCTTTTTTTTTTTTTTAATTTTGGGGAAGTATCAGCTGCTTTCCCAAAGAGAAGCCTGAGTTTGAAGGCATTTGGGGCTGAAGTAATGTTATTAGTATATTAGGTTTATTAGATCAATCCAGTAGCCACTTAATGTGAATTCCAGTTGACGTGGTGTACCTTATGACTATTAAGGATTTCTGTTGTTTTATTTGTACCTTCTTTTTAAAAGGGTAGGAGAAGGGTGCCTGGGTGGCTCCTTGGTTAAGCATCCGACTTCGGTTCCAGTCATGATCTCACGGTTCGTGAGTTCGAGCCCTCATCGGGCTCTGTGCTGACAGCGTGGGGCCTGGAGCCTACTTGAGTTCTGTGTCTCTCCCTCTCTCTCTGCCCCTCCCCTGCTCCTGCTCACACTCTGTCTCTCTCTCTCTCTCTCTCTCTCAAAAGTAAATAAACATTTAAAAATTTTATAAAAGGGTAAGAGTATGTGGGAGGGGGGCGTTCAGTCCCTTCTGGTGGTGACATTCCACGATTCCATGAGTTCTTAGCATTAAGGTTCAGGAATGTAATATGGATTTTTCTAACTGACCTAGACCTGTTTTCTTTTTAAGCTAGGGGACCCCCCCCCCCTCCCATCTTCTAGATAGCTTTACCTCACATTTACCTGATTTTGGAACTTCACAGACATAATGGTCCTTGAATGAAATCTGAGACTCAACTTCATACCAAATTCTGCTTTTTGGCACATAGTAGTGTTAGGAATCATTTACAGCTCTCTGCTTCTGTTTCCTTTCTCTAGATTTCCTGATACCCTTTGTTAGTCCTAATGACTGTGCAGAAGGAAACAAATCTCATTTTGTGTTTTTCATTCACTCACAGCACACGTTGGAATAACCGTGGGGCCAAGACCGTTGACAGGAAGTCACAGGTGTGGCTCACCCACCCAAGGATCACGCTTGGGTCACTGGGCAGTACGGCCATAAGAAGGACTGAAACTGAATTTTAGGTTCTAAAATGCTTGCCATTAGAACCATGGCTTTTAAGTAGGGTTTTCTCCGACCGGATTGAGGAAAACATCATTGGTTTAGCAACCACAGGCTTCTCACATAACACTTGGAATAGATTGTTCTTTCCATAAGCAGAGGGGGAAAATCCTCCTACCTATAATGGGTGCATGGGAATGTAGATTATCAGAGGCTAGTTTTAACTTCTTGCTAAAGAATAATGAAGGCGTGACTTTTTTTAAATGTTTTATTTATTTTTGAGAGAGAGAGAGCGTGAGGGAGAATGTGAGCAGGGGAGGGGCAGTGAGAGAGTGGAACAGAGGATCCAAAACGGGCTCTGTGCTAAGAGCAGACAGCCCGATGCGGGACTCAAACTCACGAACCAGGAGATCATGACTTGAGCCAAAGTCGGACGCTTAACCGACTGAGCCACCCAAGCACCCCAAAGGCATGCCTTTTCTAAGAATGGGTGATGTCCCTTACAGCCTTGGAAAACTAGCACATTTGCTTATAACTTCAATCCTAAGAATGTTCAAAGAAATTAACTCTTAAGAAATTAGAGATAACTCTTCCAAGGTGTCTCAGGTGGAATTGTCTTTCCAGATAGCTCTTGGACATATTGTAGCAAAGTCTGTGTTCTCACCTGACATGATCGCCCGCACTCCCCCTCACCAGTGGCACACCAGTCTGGGCTGAAGTGTGCCAGGGAAGCCTCCTGCCTGCCTTTGTCCCATGTATTCCACATGTCATCCACACGTAACTCCCAGCGTGGACCTTTCAGGCTCTACGAGGATTCTTGTTTTGCCAGAATTTGTCTAAACATGATTCAGAATCTTTCTCCGGATCTGTATCTCTCACTCCCCTAGTTCACATATTAATCTCAAAAAAAGAAAACAGTGTAAAGAAAGGTTATCACTGATATAGCACTTAGGGCTTAAGTGTTAATTTGAGGGCATCTGGCCATACCATAATCTGGACAAGAGTAAACAGTAAAGGACTGATTAAAAATAGAATTTGTCTCCATTTACATATTATGCACCAGTCTAGTCCATGACTATAACTGATATACAAAGAGTTCCCCATTTTCCATAATTAGATAGATTCTGAAATATAAAATAGGGCATTAATCGTGTATGTCAACAGTATCCATTATCCACGAGCTGGATTCTTCTACCGGCAAGAATTGGACGCGGCAGAATGGTGGCAGGCAAGGAGTGTGGCAATCTGAGAAGTAAACGAATCTGTTAGCTTTGAAGTATTGCCCCCCCCAGACCCCAGTGAGTCAGCTCATTGGCTTCTCAAAGTGACACGGGCTTAATTTGGCTCACTTTGCTCCCAATAAATTGAGACACTTATTCCACTAACTCACCTAGTGTGCCATACTCGATCTTCCAAACTCTCCCCCGCCCCCGCTCCCCAACTGAGAACTGGGTTTTTCCGCAAACAGCAGTTTGTACACATTTGTTCATTTATTCCTTCCTTCATTTATTCGGCAAACAGCTCTTAGAGCCCTGGCAGTATTCTCAGCACTGGGGGACACAGCAGTGGAAAAATAAGAATCTCTGCCCTCCTGGAGCTCGTATTCTACTTAAAATTGCATCTAATGGTAGTATATTTATTTTCTGGGATCTCACTCTCCTGGCCAGCTAGCCGGGCCCTATCCAAACTGAGGAGCCCCTGCAGGGGGATAATTCCTGCCACCACCCACTCGCCCAAAAGCCTGCTTCCAACAAAAGGAGTTCTGCCAGTAAGTGCTCCCCTTTGGCCCTCTGTCGCCCACCCTGGAATCAAAACGTCCTCCTCCTCCCAGCCTCCTGAACTGGAATTGATCTGCCTTAGAAACAGGTGCACTGACTCAATAATGCAGGTCAGTCTTCTTGACTAGTTTATACATTTAGCAATCCAGACCGCTGCCTCAAAGCTAATGACCGTTAAATTACAAATATCAGTCCCCAACCTGTTCTCTCACCAAATGAATGGACTCGTCATCCTGGCCCTCAAGGCCAGCCTCCCTGTCTCCACCCCCCGTCTTCCCAACACCATGGCGGCTGGCCTCAGGGCCCGTGCGCTGGCCCCACGCTGCTTGCCAGGCCCAGGGGTGTGCTCTTGGCTCATGAGGGTCTCTCCACGTGCAGTGCCGGTTCCCTGTCCCCAGCCCTGTCCCTGCAGGTTAGAACCCATCTGTCGGGGCCTTTCTCCAACTTTTGCAACAACAGGAGAGCCTGTCCATCCATCCTTCTCCTTTGTGCCACTGCACTAGCCCTCAGAGAGGGAGAAATTCAAAACTAAAGATACCTTTCTTTCTGTGATCCCCTTAACCTGGGTCTGTAAGAGAAGAGTCTAACCAGGGATATTTGCTCAGGCTTCGCACTCAAGCGAGTTTCAGATTCTGGCCGATGACGTGATGGTAAGTTTATGGGGAGCTCATCACCAGGTTGGGTTCAACTTTCTACTCTCCATCTATGTTTCCTAAAGTTTTTTGACCACTCATTGGTCACAGAAGCTGTGTCACTTGCACAGGTAACAAGACAAGATATTGTCCTGAGCGAGGGGTGGCTGGTCACCCCACCCAAGCTGCCAGGACAGGTGCCTACTCACCCATAACCCTCTTCCTAGGTCGTAACTTAACTTCCCAGAGAGTCCCCCCTCCTGGCCAGCCAGACTGCTCCCACCTACGCAATGTATTGTGACTGTCTTCTGAACCACCCTCATCATGGACTTCTTAATTTCAGCTTTGTATTTCATAATTTCTAACTTTTAAGAAGTAGCCCTTTATAATTTTCTATGTTTTGAATTCAGTTTTTCATCGATTTTGCAATTCACACAAGCTAGAACTCCACATTCAGTGTTGCTGTCATTCATAGACCAGGGCCCGTCTTTTTGTCAGTTAAGTAACAATACTGGTTGATAACATTTGTAACTCATTCTACTACACACAGAAGAGACTGCAGTCCAGGCTTGTGCAGATGGTAATTTAGCTGAATACAGATGCTTCAAGTGTCTGTTCCTTATTTCTCCTGGAGTTTGCTTTCTGAGCCCATCTAACATCTTCCGACCCCAGTGTTAGCCAGATGGACCAAGAAGGGAACCCTCCTGGGGCACTGTCCTTCCATATTCCGTGCTGCCCTCTGTTCTTATCCCTCTCGAGTTATACCCTCTGTTAGCGGAACATCCATTATTTCTCTTTCCTTCCTCGACAACCTCAAGCACAGCACATTGTATGCAGCTGGTGCTTAACCAGCATTTAACTTAAGGCCCCGTCGCTGAAGGTGGCAATGTTGCACAGCCATAGCATATGAGGGTAAGAAGGGGAGGGAAGCTGGATAACCCTTCCCAAACGCACCCCCAGACAAAAACGTTGTCTGTGAATGCTTTTACCTTGCTGTCTTGCAACAGGATCTTGAAACCAGTTTGCTTTCCACGTGCACAGAACCTGCCCGCCGCAGACACTTACGTGTGGCGCTAACGGGAACCCACCTCCTCCCTCCTAACCCCCACCCGCCCGCCAGCAGTGATGGGTGCCTTGCGACTGACCATCACCTTTCACTCGTCTCTTCAGAGGCTAAATGTGGGCTTTCCAAGAACTCTCTTTAACGTGCTGTGTAGCTATTTGAGTTTAAGCTGTACTAAATTTCTGGAGCCGTGCCAGGTGCTTGCTAGAGTTTCTGGTGCTATCTATATAATCTGTAGGGGGAAGGGGGAAAACTCCATTGAACTTTCGTGGTAATAAAAATTATTGTAGTTGAGCCCTGTGTCTGCTCACTGAACTTCCTGTGGGTTTTCACCAAATCACATGACTGACAGCAAAAAGGCTTTTGGTCTTTAAAGCTTTCGGTCTGCTTGTTATACGCAAGTCTCAATCACCAAATCAGACCTTTGCTTTGTCTCTGGGCTGGGCGTCCGGATGTCCCACTGTGGTGGGTTGATTCACTGGAGCTGATAAAAACATTCCAGCCAAACTTGAGAGTCTAGCATTACCTCTGGCTCCAAAAATCAAAACAACCGGATTGTTGTAAGTAGCTTTGGATTGAGACCAAGCTCCAAGCTTTTTGAGAGATGGGTTTTCTCTCCTTATTGAGCTGAATCACAGGACAACTGTCTCAGAAAGAACGGGGCAAGAGCCTAGGCCCAAGGTGAACAGCACCCTGCCCTCTGCTAGCCTGTTCCAGAAGGTTCTTGCCATAACTATCAAGTCAAAGCCCCCGTGTCCCCAGAATGCCTCCTGTGCTTTCCCAGAGTTTTAGCAGTCCTCAGGCACATCCACCCGACAGCCTCTGGCTAGAGCCCGGCGGCGGGGGGGGCCTGAGAAGTCCAAGAGGAGATGCGGTTAGAGAGCGTGTGGACAGACGTCAGAGCTGGGAAGGCCTGGCAGGGCCCAAGAAGCCCAGTCAGAATGAAGACACTCGAGTGAGGAAGTTGGACTTCCCTCAGCCATCACAGGATGGCATTATTGTTCTCCACAGGCTTGAAAAGGAACATAAAGAATGATTTTTTTTCTAGGTTGTTGATCTGACATTCAGACTATGACATTTCTTGGACTGAATCCTGACAAAATGTGTCCCCGGTGTCATTAGTGCTAAATAAAACCTTTTGTCTTTCTTTTCCTTAGCTCTCAAGACTTCTAAGACACACTAGAGGAGCACATATTTTTGAGAATGTCTATTTAAATCTCCAACCATGTTGGCTCTCTGTAGCGAGACAGGTAAATTTGAGAGGGGATCAAATTAAATGCAGCTTGCGCACGGCTTGTTATACAGAGGCTGCATTCACATTCAATCAGGTTGACTGAATAGTGTTTCCAAAACTCTGTTATAATTTCTGTCTATTATTTCACCCCTTTAAAATGTTCCCAGTACACGGCCTTAAAAACAACTCGTTGCAAAAAAAAAAAAAAAAGGTAGCTCTTTACCTCGTGCTTTCAAATGTGTGTAGCCAGTTTTAGGGAACATGCTCTTTTTTTTTTTTTTTTTCCTGCTATTATGACTTATCCTCCGTTCTGAACCTTTTTAAAAAAGTGCCGGGGAAAAGTTCTGAGCAAAGAACCCCCAAAATAGCACCTCACGGCCTACGTGTCCCTTCGAGGAGAGAGGAGCCCGTAGTGTCCGTTCGGGGGCGAGCGTGGGTGCTGCCCACGGTGTTCAGGGTCTGCCGGTAATAGAAGTGCGTTCATGCTGTTCCGTCCGTGCTTGCTCTTCACCTCTTCTGTGTCCAGTGGCACACCCTCGGGCGACGATGACTTAGGCGTCCGGTCCGTGGCCTTCACGAGCCAGCACAGGCAGGGGCTGTGCCTGAACCTACACCCGCTGAGCCACAAGCTCTGAAGCCACAAGAGCAGCTCGGCCACAGCCTCGTGCTTGTCTTTGTGTTAAGCATTTGGGAGGCTTAGCCTTTAAAGCCCTCTATTGTCAACCCACAGAACAGCCCGGGACCGTTAGATATTTAGCCTGTCCCCAAGACCGCCACCAGGTCATCAGATTTGTCCCAGCCCTGTGAAGGAGACAAGATGGTCGAAATCAAAATCTCACGGTAAACTTTTATGTTGTAAGAGTCTGAGTGAGGATGTGAGATTTGTCCCAGGTCACCCAGCTACTGCGGCTGGACTTTGAGCTCTGAGTTGCCAGGATTATGCACGTCTTGCTCAGCTAGACTTTTAGTACTGTGCTCATGACGCAGTAGGCTCTCGGTACATATTTGCCGAATGAAAGAATCAGCGCCTTTCAGGTGCTTTTTCTGGGTACTTCCAAGATTTAATGAGTGGCTCAACGTGAAGTGTTAGAATGGGCCCGCCCTACGATAGGTGATCAGTTATGTTAGCCGTAGCCTCCGAATTGATGATGCTTTTACGGAGAACTTCTATAGAAATAACCATCGGTCAGCTTGAAGAAAAACTTCGTAATAAAATACATGCCTGGTATTGACAGATAAACTTGACACCATTTTATATACTGCCTTCCGTATGTTATTATGTACTGTATTTTAGATGTTGTTGCCACTCTGGGTATCCTCCCTTGTTGAGACTCTGTGTACTCCATCTACTCCAGAACGAGATGGGTTGTTGTTTCGACATAAACTTGAGCCACAGTGAAAACCAGGCATTTTCAGCTCTGTTTGATCAGGTGGTGGGAAGGATAGTCGCGGGGCCGCCGCATGATCGAAGGACAGGCTTGGACTCATCACTGTTTCTAACTGGAGAGTCATCAGAATCCCCCAAAATCGTGAGGGCAGGTGAACCTAGTGCCAGCCACTCAGCGACTCTTGCCTAAGTGTCTTTAATTAAGCTGGAAGGAGTTCTTAGAAAAGCATTTGGTTTTCTGGTTTTCTTTCCCATTTTCCCCTCAGAGATGCAGAGAGCAGCCTCACGCAAATGGCCTCACATCCCTTCCTGACGCCTTCATAGGAAAAACCCCAGTATGTCCCCGGATGGAGAAAAGGTTTCACATCTTTTAGTCACTTCTGTTTCTAACAACAAGTGCATCGTATTGGTGACATTACTACTTAGAAATGTAGGATGTTGTTATTTCCAGCGGGAAGAGGGAATGTGGGGGCTCTGAGCTTCCCAGACCACCACCCTGTACCCGCCCCTCCCCGGCCCCTCGCTTCTCTCCGGGTCAGTGGGAGAGGTTTTCTCAAGTTTGAGGCCATTCTGAGAACTAGGATTTTCATCCTTATTGTTGGTGGGTAAATTTCCTCTTCAAACACAACCCCTCATTCTTTCTTGATTAGGACATCACTGTGGTTTGGTAATTTTCGAAGGACCAGTAGTGTGCCGGGTTCTGTTCCATGCAGTGAAAGAGCACGGAACTACCGCTGAGGGGTTCTGCGGAGCCTCGGAGAGTTGAATTCCGGGACAAAGCACTAGGGTGGCCTCAACTCTGTGTCCGTTTTCACACAGACTTTCCCACCCAGTCAGACCTACACCGCCCCACGGGCTGGGTGACTCAGAACCGGCTTAGCCTCCAGGCCCCACTTGGGCTTCCATTAGTGGCGTTGTCTGGGTCGGCTCCATCAAGGCCTCGTGGCGACCACAGCATGCGCTCGGTCGCACAAGTGCAGGTTTTTCACGAGAAAGAACAGCACTGTGTTGCAGCCTATAAGACACCTGCTTCCGTGACAGAGACTTATTGCCACCTCCGAGGACTCTGTTCCCTCCGACCTGAGAACCCCGGGCCAGGCCGGAAGCAGCACAGAGTGTGTGAGGAGCTTCAGCAAGGGTGCCAAGGGCCCAGGCCCTCCAGCTGCTGAGCGGTTTTGGTGCACCCAGAGAATGCGGGCCCAGAGTGGGAGAGGCTCAGGGGGACTTCGGGAGCAGACAGCAAGGGGATGGCACACCAGGGGGCCCCGCTGAATGCCAGTCACCTCAGGAAGTGCTGGCATTCATCCACTTCCCTTAGCTGACCAGACTTCGTCAGCCAGACTGCCCGGGGGAGCCAGGGTGGGGAGGAGGAACTGTCGCCTACGGCGTCACAGTCACCAGCATTGCCGTCGGCACACTCCGAGACTTTCAGCCTCCACTGACGGTAACGAAGAACCGATTCGCAACACTCCCGGTCTGAAAAGGCTGGGGTTCTCATTAAACCACAGTAGTTCTGCAAAGGCCTCTAAAGTATGGGGTACGTCGAGCGTGAGGGAGGCTGTAGGGGTAGGTATGCTGGTGCTAGAGTTCGGGCCACTGATAAATCCCATTTGTGTATATTCTGTATTTACATAACGCCTTTGGAGCCGTGGAGTAGAGTTGGTTTTCATTAAAGCTGTAACAGATGGGACCGGGCTCTGTGTGGTATGTTGAAGTAACATCCGTGACCAGGGTGACCCCCTTTCAGGAATTCCTATACACGTTTTCAAGATTTAACTCAGAACTCACCTTGCCAGAAGCATTTCCTGCTTACTCTGCCCTTCTCTCATCTTGCTGGAAGGCCGAGGATCCGGCACTTAGGTGTTGAGTCTCAGTTATTGCAAATGCTGCTTTCAAATCCCTACAACTCGGTAGGTGGATGGGTGGGTGCCTGGGTGGTTATCCTGCCCGCCCCCCCTCCTCCATCTTAGTTTAGGCCTGTTTGCCTCTCTCCCCGCGCCCCCGCCCTGGGCCAGGCCTATCTCCGCCTCTGCCAGGTGCCCTCCATTCTCCACACGGTGATCGGAGGCATCCCTGCACAGAGGCCTTCTCGCCAAGCCCCCTTCTCAGACCCATCAGAGGCTTCCAGGACACCCGGGGGCCTCGAGACCAGCAGCCCCTCAGGCTGCTGGAATGAGAACTACTTCCTCTGCCCTGGCACGGGTAGAATTAGAGAACCTAAAGGCCAAATCCTGGTGAGGCGCTACAGGCCGAGTGCTTGCTTACCAGCCGGGTCCCCTGGCTACGTGCACAGAGTCAGACCTGGGCGATTCCGGAGCCTCAGTGAGGAATCCCCCAGCCTCCCTTCATGAGGCCGCAGCCCTCACCATGGGCCCCAGGAGAAGGCCAAGGCCAAGCTGTTGGGAGCAGCTGCCGCCCCGGAACCGGCCCGGCCTTCCACTGTGGACACGTGCCTGCCCCCACAGGTCAGGGCTCAGGAGTCACGAGGGAGAGCGCTCATCTCCAAGGCGACTCAGCCCTGAAAGCAAAGTCTCTCAAGAAGAGCCAGCCCTCAGCCTGTGCGGCAGCTGGTCTCTCCTTGAGCCCTCTGTCAGCCCAGTCTGACTTTTGTCCTCCCGCCTCTCCCCCTGTTCGGGTCCCTGCTCCGCTCGGCAGACTGACATTGGCGGACAGGTACTGACAGGGTGACGTGTCTTTCCTGTGGGTAATTCGCATCTTCTCAGGAGTCATCTGGAAACTGGCCCGTAAAGCCCCTAGAGCTCTCGGGGCCCGTGACCAGTTAGGGAGGCGGGCTCGCTGCATAGCGCAGTACCACTGAGACACTGCCGCTGCTTTTGCACGGAACTGGAACATTATAAAATCGTCTCGTTTTTGTTGCAGAAATTTCCAGAACTGAAATTCAAGTATGTGGAAGAGGAGCAGCCCGAGGAGTTCTTTATCCCCTACGTCTGGTCTCTGGTCTACAACTCAGCGGTAGGCCTCTATTGGAACCCACAGGACATTCAGCTCTTCACAATGGACTCCGACTGAGGGCAGGACACCACGTCCCCCCCTCGCCTCCCTCCAGCCAAGCAGCCCTTCTAACTATTTTCTCTCTGGGGAACGGAAGTAGACAGATTGCCCGGTGTATCTTCCGTCAAAGAGGATCACCCGAGCATGTTTCCCTTTCACGCTTGGATTTGGAGAATTGGTGCCCAGTTGGCAATAGATCACTCAGCTTAGATTGTAGTGCAGAAAAATGGGGAGGGGGGTACCCGACAATAATAAATGCAAAAACCTGCTATTCCACACGCAATTTTATTTCTAAACCAAAAATCTAGAGCTTTTCCAGGAACCTGATGCCTTAGGCATATAACGCTTCACCAGTATATACTGTGGGTTTTCTGTTTCGGGTTGTTGTTTTTGTTTTCGCACGTTCAAGATTTTTGTTTTGGGTGTGTGTGTTTGCGTGTGTGGGTGCGCACGCGTGCGTGCTTCTTTCAACATTAAGAAATACCTGAAAAGATGACAAGACAGGAATTAATGAGGACATGAAGTCACATGTGTGAGGGGTTGCCTTTCAGAGGGCCCATGATTTAATAAACACTATGGCCGGGCAGTTGGATAGAAGCCTTTAGATCAGATCCCCTGCATCTTTCTCAAAGAAAGAAATGGCTCCTTCTCATGAAGTTCAGATTAGCTTTTCTGTGGATTTGGCCTCTGAGCTGTAGCTGAATTAAATTGGAGTCTAGCACAAATTAAGTTAATCTACTCCGTATTAATCATTGGGAAAAGAAAAGTTTCATTTTGAAAGCAATCTTTTTTCTTCAACCAGACTAATAGGAGAAAAGGAGACCAATTTGATTAATACAGTACTCTACATGAGATGAAAAACATGTTTTTCTCTTCATTTCTGACTGTGCTTAAACCCTTTTGGACCCTGAGTTGGAGGAAGAAGCTTCTAGCCGCAGGCACTGAGGGCGGAGTGGGATGGTCCTTGTGAGGCCCGGTCTGAGCCCACGACCACCCTCTCACAGAGCGTGGCAGTTCCGTGAGGCGGAAATTTCAGTTCTGGAATGAGGAGCCTCATTTCCATTCTCAGAGACACGAAAAGAATTTGCTTTTCTCCATAGAAAGCACACGGTCCCAGATGAGACCAAGCACCCAGTTTCAATCTGCTGTTGCCTAGTCTGTATGAGGAACGAGATCCTCTCCTGTCCCTCTGTTCCCCGGGCTGGAGACCAGAGTCATTTTGGTCCGTCACGATGTGAGAGGGTCTGAGAGGAGCCATCTCCAGTCACACGAAGCTCTGGAAAGGTCAGAAACACACCAGCACATCAGTGCACACCTGTGTGGCTTCCACCCGTGAGAAGCTTGGGCTGCTCCCTCCCTTCAGGGGCTTTGCGGCCCACCAGGCCGTTTCCTTGTCGTCAGGACGATGCTGGAGCCGAAGCTCCCTGAGGCTGACTGACTGACGAAGGGCCGTCACTCGTGGCTAGACCCAGGAGGCAGGTGCAGTTTGCCCGTTGTCTCCTCAGGCCTTGCTCCGTTCAGGCCTCTTAACTGTCTCCACAAATGGCAGGAGACCCTCGTGGATCTCACTTACCATCCCGCGGACAGGGTCTCAGCCCAGCAGATGAGGCACGTTAACAGCTCCTGCTCAGTCCAGCCCAGTGGGAGAGGTGGTTTGAAGGTGGAAGGATCAACCCTCACATTCTGAACAATTATCGTTTTAGGTAGCAACATTTTCCCCCCCCACAGGGAAGTGAGACCCAGCTGGAATTTGTTTCCAAAGCATGTTGATTTGCCTCCTTTTCCTTTAAACCAAAACACAGAATTTTAAAAGGGTCCCGGGGAGCAAGTGAACCTCTGGTGGGACCGTGGACCTGTCCTTGGAGGCCGAGGGCTGGGCAGTGCCGTGGGGTTGTCACCATGCCGCAGGACCATCCGTTCTTGTGGCAGGAGGAAATAGCGTCCCCCAAAAGTCAGTCAGGGAGCCCTTGATTGAGGGGATCCTGCATTGCCCCCTCCTGAGGGCCGCCTGGCTCACCGAGGTGCCTCCAAAGCCCCATTCTCAGCAGGTTCCTCTCCCCCACCCCCCCTTAATTAACCAAACAGTGGGAGTGCTCACTGGTCTCAAAACCCAGCCGTGGCTACGGCCTCACGCCGTACATGAGCACATGCTCCCAGATACCAGTGCAGCCCTGCCTCAGCTCTGGAAACCCACCAGGAGTCTCTTCCTGATTTTTGTGAAAGACTTACTACGACAATAAATTTAACTGATAACCTTGAGTTAACGCTTGCATTAATTTGCTTAGAAATCTGTTTTCCACAAAGTAAAACTGTGTAGAATGAGGCAGCAGAGGACCGTCGGGTGTTTGGATGAGAGTTAGCCTCTGATTTTACCCAAGATACGGAACTGTTAACTACACTGTGTCATAAACCAAGAGTTCTGCCACGATGCTTCTTCTGGAAAGCACGGGACCCTCTCAATATCACCTTCCCTCTCAAGAGCTGAAGGCCACGTGCAAAAAAGCTTCAAAATGGTGCCTCTGATTCCCATAGTCACCCATCCAGCCTGGTGCTGGCAGATCTGTGAACAACAGCCTTGTAGTGTTGGCCCCACGGGGCGGCCGTCATTCACCTGCAGACAGGAGCAGAGGTGTGAAAGATCTCAAGGACAAAGACCAAGAAAGGAAAGACTGAGAAGGTCCCCGAGGTGAAGCACAGGAAGGACACTGCTCTGGAAGGAAATCACAGGAGCTGGGGAGGAGGAAGGTGGAGAGAGGAAAGAACATAGGACCAGCATCAGTCCAAACACTCGGCAACTTCCTGAAGCTTGCTGAGGTAAAGACAGAGAAGTTCAGTGGAGTGGGGGATACTTCCACCGAATTTCTGAATCTCTTTAGGCAACATACTGGCCCTTAGGTTCTGGTGAGCCAGGGTTTTGCCTTAGGCATTAAATCTCTCTGTGTAACTGAGCCACTCTGTGCTCCTTTCCAGAGTCATAAAGTAGAATTGTGCTACTTGCTCACACTTTATAGGCTTGGGTTTGTAAGGTCAACCCTTTGGGTCTCTTAATTCCCTCCCAGGCACCCTGCCTGCAATTTCAGTAGTTGCCAGCTGATATTAGGGACTGATCCTTGGGCTTTCTGATGTTAAATTCAGGGCTATTCCAGTGCCCTACATTGCCTTCAGGAGTTAAGGAGATCAGGGTTTCTATTCTCTGATGAAGCTCCAAGCCTCATATGAATATGAAAAGCTGAGGAATGGATTATAGCACCCAATTCATAGCAAATAATACATTTTTTATCTTTTAAGAACTTTAATACAGCATACAATTTCATTGCACTAGGGTGTGTCCATTGGGGGATATCCCCTATATGGGGACAAAGCAAGGGAGATTCATCAGGACCTGCCCCACCCCCTCCCCTTGGTCAGGTCATGACTCTCCTGACTTTACAAGGCTATTTTTTTTTTTGTATTTTTAAATTTTTTTAAATGTTTGTTTGTATTTGAGAGACAGCTCAAGCGGGGGAGGGTTAGAGAGAGAGGGAGAGAATCCAGAACAGGCTCCAGGCTCCAAGCTGTCAGCACAGAGGCCAACACAAGCAGAGAGAGAGGGAGAAAGAAAGAATCCCAAGCAGACTCCGCGCTATCAGTGCAGAGCCCGACGCGGGACTGAACCCATGTACCGTGAGATTATGACCTGAGCCATGATCAGGAGTCGAATGCTTAACTGACTGAGCCATCCAGGTGCCCCTACAAGGGTATTGAAAGTGCCAGCTACTCAGACAACAGCCTCTGGAATTAGCAAAGACACCCCACCCCCACCCCAGAGGAAAAACAGTCCCATATGACTGACCAGGTAATACCTCACCATCCTGTTGGCTCTCACATACCTTCAAGCAAAATTTTAAATTTGTGGCCAGATTTCCAAGTTCTTAGCTGGAGGGTTGGTTTAGATTACCTAGTCCTCCTTTCCTATCAGTAGACTGTCCTTCAAGGATACTGTGACCCAGCTTCTAAATCGCCTCAGTCCTGGGGCATAAATAACTAAAACAGACAATCCACACCTGGACACATCATAGTAAAACTGCCGAAAACCAGAGAAAAAGAAATGTTAAAGCCACCAGTAGTGGTAGTGGTGGGATTACCTCTCAGCAGAAACAGCAGAAGACAGTGAAATCATGCCTTTAAGGTGCCAAGAGAGAATGACTGCCAACCTAGACGCTTCTAGTTGGCAAAATATCCTACAAGAATGAAGAAGAAGAAACGACACTTTTAGACAAACAACTGGAAGAATTCATCAGCACACATATCCTAAAGGAAAATTAAGAGTGTTTTAAGGGCAGAAAAGAAAATGATACCAATTATAGGGACAGTTTCAGGAAGGGTTGAAGAGCACTGAAAATGAGAAAAGTACAGGTCAACGTAAGTACCGATGATGTAAAACAGTAATGGTGTTGTGGAGTTCCAAATATATATCAAATTAAAATGCATGAAAGCAAAGGTATATAAATGGAGAGGGCTTACATACAGTTTAAGTGTTCTAAGCCCCCTGCATCATCCAAGAAGAGGGTTAAGAAAAATCCCACTTAATATTACACTTTGATAAATCAAGAATGCATGTCATAAAAAGTATTAGTAAAAGAGTGTGTGACTTTGAAACTAATTGGAGAAGATGGAATAACCAATTTAGTGGCAGGTTGAAGAGATACAAAAGGGATAAGAAAGAAGAAAAACAGTGGAACAAATAGAAAGCAAGTTGCAAGATATATGTGATAAATCCATTATTACATTAAATGTAAATGGGCCAATGCTCCATTGTTGACAAAGATTGTCAGGCTAGCTTTAAAAATAACAATCATAGGGTTGCCTGGCTGGCTCGGTTAGTAAAGCATGCAACTCTTGATCTCAGGACCTTGAATTCAAACCCCATGTATGACATGGAGTTTACTTTAAAAATAAATTTAAACAATAAAAATCATATGCTGTTTTACAAGAGATACTTTTTAAAACATAAATTGTGAAATTTTGAAAGAAAAGAATGGAGAAACATATACCCAGCAAACAGTAGCCATAGGAAACTGGCGTAGATATATTAATATTGAAGTAAACTTTAAGGCAAAAAAAAAAAAAAGCATTATTAGAAATAAAAAGAGTCAATTCAATTATCAGAAAGAGGTAACAATTCAGCAGAGAGAGAGGGAGAGAAAGAATCCCAAGCAAGCTCCATGCTGTCAGCACAGAGCCCAACTCAGGGCTCAGTCTCACAAACCGTGAGATCATGACCTGAGCCAAAATCCAGAATTGGAAGCTTAACTGACTGAGCCACCCAGGTGCACCTAAAATATTTTGAACTGAGTAATAAAATTATTGTATATCAAAACCTATGGACAGGGACACCCGGATGGTTCAGTCAGTTAAGGGGCCAATTTCGGCACAGTCATGATCTCATGGTTCGTGAGTTCAAGCCCCACAATAGGCTCTCTGCTGTCAGCACAGAGCCCACTTTGGATCCTCTGTCCTCTCTCTACCCCTCCCCTGCTCACTCTCTCTGTCAAATATACATTAAAAATACTTTAAAAAATTGGGGCACCAGGGTGGCTCAGTTGGTTAAGCATCCAACTTTGGCTCAGGTCATGATCTCGCGGCCCGTGTTGACAGCTCAGAGCCTGGAGCCTGCTTCAATTCTGTGTCTCCCTCTCTCTCTGCCCCTACCCTGCTTGTGCTCTCTGTCTCTCATAAATAAATAAATGTTAAAAAAAATTTTTTTTAATACTTAAAAAGCCTATTAACAAACTTGAGTTGCAATTAGAACTGTGCTTATAAATTTATATCTTTAAATGCATATGTTAGAAAATAAGGCTGAAAAACAATGACCTCAAAATTAAAAAAAAAAGTGAAGCCCCAAAACAAAAGCCAAAATATAGAACACAAATATGCAATAAGGGAATAAAGGGAATCAAGAAAATTAAAAATTGGCTTTCTAAAAGGACTAAGAGTTTGGTAACTGTGTAACGAGACTGGTCAAGAAGGAAGGAGAAAGGGTGGGAGGGAGGGAGGGGGGCCAGAGGAATAGTCAGTATCAGAGTGAAGATGGGCAAATTACTTCAAATCATACAGATGTTAAAAATATTTAAGAGGATGTTATGAATACTAATAATTTTTAAATTTAAATTGAACAATCTTTTTTTAAAAGTAATCTCTATACCTAATGTGGGGCTTGAACCCACAACCCCGAGATCAGGAGTCTCATGCGCCAATCGCTTCTCGGCCTTTTGGCTAAGATCAAGTGTAGGAGTCTCATGCGCCACCAACCGAGCCATCTAGGCACCCCATAGATGGTGCAGTCTTGATTGTAGTGATGTTTCAGGAGTATACACGTATGTAAAACTAATCAAACTGTCCACTTTACTCGTGTGCTGTTTTCATAATGTCAATTATACATTTTAATTATATAATTAAGACATTTTTAAACTTTGGGTAAAATGGACAATTTTTTTAAAGGTGGTTTTTCAAAACCGACATCAGAAAATCTTGAAAATTGGAATCATCCTACATTTGAATCCATAATTTAAAAATCTCACAAGGCAATCTATAGGCCCAGATAGGATTGCCTGTGAATTTTCTAGAGAAAAATAATGCCAATCTTACACAGACTCTTCTAGGTGATAGAAAACCTTCCAAATTCATCTTAAGAGACCAGTATATCCTTATATATCAAAAATTTGACAAGAACAGTATAGAAAATGAAAATTGCGTGCCAGTTTCTCTCATCATTGTAGATGCAAAAGGTCTAAACAAAATGTTAGCAAACAGAAACCAGCAAGGGATAAAAAGCAATGTGTAAAAATACATCATGATTAAATTGGATTATCATTAAAAAATCAGAGCCATTCACATTAATAGAATGAAGGGGGAGAAGTCAATGATAACAGATGCGGACAACACTTTTTATGAAATTCAACAATCATTGGGTGATATAAATGTTAATAAACTAGAAAGATAAGGAAATGTCAGCCTGATAAAGATATCCACAAAAAACGTAGAGTGAACACATCCTACTTGAAATCTCAAAAACTTTCCTCTAAGATTGGGAGCAAGAAAAAGAGGTCCCTGAACATATGTTCTATTCAAAATGATACTGGGTGACAATAGGCAGGGCATAGTATTTAGGGGGAGTACTGATTCCTGAAACCACATTGAAATGCATCACTCACACACACACACCACCAACAACAACAAAACAGAAAAAGGATGAAGAAAAAGGATGGATGGATGGATGGATGGATGGATGGAAGAATAAGTGTGATAAACTTGGTAAAAATCTAGAATGGTAGAATCTCGATAGTGTGTGGGTGTCCACTGTAAAATTCTTTCAGCTTCATTGTATGTTGGAGAAAAACAGTACCTAAGGCCTCAACCCAGTGCGACGATGTTTTTAAAAAAGGGGTGGGGGGGGGGGGTGCCTGGGTGGCTCAGTTGGTTAAGCGTCCGACTTTGGCTCAGGTCGTGATCTCATGGCTCATGATTTGAGCCCCGCATCAAGCTCTGTGCTAACAGCTCAGAGCAGGAAACCTGCTGTGGATTCTGTGTCTCCCTCTCTCTCTGCCCCTCCCCTGCTTGCACTCTGTCTGTCTCTCAAAAATGAATAAACATTATACATATATATATATATATATATATGTATATATATGAATGGATTGGGTGGGAAGAAAATAAACTGTTATTATTTGCAGAAGACATGATTAAGTATGTAGATAATCTAAAAGAATCCACCAATGAACTCGTAGAATTAGCAAGGTTTCTGGATACCAGATCGTATAACAAAAATCACTTGCATTTCTAGATGCCAACAACAACGATCTCCAATAGCGTTCTGAAAATCCATTAGAAAAAAAATAAAAGTTAAACAACAAAAATCCATTAGGTACTCAGAGACCAATCTAAAAAAGGGGGGGGGGAGTGAAATTAAAGATCTAAATAAGCGGAGGGTATTAAATTCAGGGATTGGAAGGCTGCACAGTGCTACTGCAGCTGCGACATAGGTGATACAGGTGAAGGAGGATTCCGCCCAGTTCCTCCCTTTACCCATCCAACACCCACAGAATCTTTTTCCCCACACAAAGAGCACCACCCACCCTCCCCAAAGAAGATAAGCCCAAAGTCCCATCCTGTTCCTGCGCTCGGCCTGACACGTGACCGCGGGCTTCCTTCTGAAGCACGGGAGGAACCAATTTGGTTCAAATGAGGGACTCTGGTTTCTCAGCCGCCGCAGGTGGATTCCCGCCATCGGCCACCCAGCCACCTCCCCAAAGTCAGTGGCACGTTTCGCATCATGTGATTTGCAGCAATCCTATGTGTAATCTGCTTGAGCTAATTTGGGAAGAAAAGGACTTGTTTCTGGGTATGAGGTAGCCACCAAATTCTGGGGTGCACCGTGGGAACTAAGCTTCGATACTGTACGACCAGGAGAAATCTCCAACTGCTGCTGCCCAGGATAAGGCAGCTTAGCCGCTGCCCCACCTAGCACCCTGGCACACAGCTGGGGACCAGTCACTGACTTTGCCCACAGCTGCCCCAGAGGAAGCCAGCGCCACCACCTTGCCCTCCTGCCCATGTACCTGCCACCCCGCTCCACGCTCACTCCCACCCATCTGTCCATTGATTGGCTCTGCCTCGGGAAAGCCAGCTGCACGCGCAACCCCAGCCGCAGGGGAACCGAGACAGCGAAGCCTGTAGCTTTCCACGTGGGCTGGAGGGCACTGCATGAGCCAAACCGTGGCTTCTGTCATCTTACCTCATGCTATTGTTTGAGTCGTAAGTGAGATAATACTTAGAAAATTAATATAAATGCAAAGCATGGAGAAAGACAGGGATTTAGGTCTGACTTCTGTGTGTCTGCATCCCACACCTAAACCAGTACCTGTCCTGAAGAAATATTTGTTGAATAATGCCAGCATTTAGCACAGTTTCTAAAACATGGTAAGCACTAATAAATAATAGCTAGTATTAGTTCAACATGATAGGAAGTCCCAGAGAAAGCTAATGCAGCAACCCAACCCATCTTAAGGACACCAACTCTGCCTATCTGCAGCTCTGGCACCCTGTGGCTGGCTCCCCTCATAGTCACAAAGGAGCTGCCCAGTTCCTGATGTTGCATCAAGGCATGATCTCCTCTAGGGCACAGCTTGGGAGTGGGGCTCCTCTCCCAGAAGTGCCCTAACATTTTCATGCCCAGGCCTGCTTCCCATACCCATTCCTAAACCATCGTTGGCAAGGAGAGGGATCCACCATCAGAGAAAACTAATCAGGCTCTGGAGCCAGGTCGGACCAGCTGTGTGGAGAGAGTGAATAAAAATCAGCCTCCTTTAGGAAGTAGGAAGTGGGAGGCAGGATAGACAAGTAACAGACACTGTAAGCCATGAACAGGGCGGTGGGGAAGGCCAGAGCCAGGGCTCCCGAGTCCCAGCTCTCAGACCCTACAGACGGATGAGGCTGCTCAAGGGCCCAGGGACCATGCCCAGGACAAGGGCCTGTGGAAGAACAGGAGGTGTGCCGGCTGGATGAGCCCACGGCATCCACAGCCCCATCCTCATCGGGGTTCCCACACGCAAGCTGCGTGAACGAATGGCGGCTTCCCCATCTCCCAGAGTCCGCTTAATAGGAAACAGGACTTGGTGGGGAACAAACAATGTATGACAACCCCAGCCCTCAAACTGGAAACATCTGTCCTTGCCGCGGCACCCCCTCCCCAGCCCAGCCCAGCCCGGCTCCCGAGGGGGCCCGCCGGGCCTGGCTGGGGAACTCAAGAACCTTCTAGGGAATAAATAACATAAAGGAGCCTGGAGCCTGGGAGGGTCTCCAAGCTCCCAGCTTGGCCCCCAGAGCCTCACGGGCTCCTAGCTTCATCCTGCTGGCCTCGACACTGCGCCCACCCCAGGCCATGGGGGGATCTAGGGCTGATGGTCCCACAGGAGCCCTGGGCTACACTTGGCTTTGTTTCCATGGGGGGCCAGGGCCTCACAGGGGGATGCCCCTCAGATGGCCGAAGCTTCAGTCTCCAGGGCCGTCCCTTACCCATCGCCTTGTCTCTGCCCCCACTCTCTGCCCGGACTACCCTTCCCCTCCTTGTGTCCCTGCCAGGTCCTGTCCGCCTTCGAGGCCAGGCTCAGAAGTAGTTTGGGCCAGGCAGCCCGGCCCCAGCTGGTTAGATGACACGGGTCTCCCCTGGTGCCCCCAGAGTCGCTGTCGGGGCCACGCTAGCATCCGTACGGCCCCAGTGAACACGGGGCAGAAGGGATTCATTGTACCTGGGACCAAGGGTGCCCGGCAGGGACTGGGGCACGCGGGTTCCACAGGCAGAGGCTGACACCCACACACACAGCTCCCACGAGGGCCGCTGTTTCTGAGGCAGAGATCAGTGCCGTCCCCTGGCTGTTCTAGAGAGAATCCGGCCTCACAGAGGCCCGCCTGGCTACCTAGTGTGCATCCCTGCAGCATGGGCCCGTCTCCAGATCTCCCCGGCCTCGGTCCCCGGTCTGGATTGGGATGGGATGACAAGCCCCTGGGGAGCAGGGTGGCAGGAACATCGTCTGCAACCTCTGCTGCCCCACAGAGAGTGGGGAGAACTGGCCTCGGGAGGGGGCCGCCAGGGAGGGGGTTGCTGGCAAGGGCTATTGGGCAAGGGAGAAGCCTGGAGAAGCCTGGGGGGCTGCTCTCCGCTGGGAAAGGTGTTTCTTTGCCAAAGCCAGCCAACCAGCAGTGCTCCTGAGCACCCGGGGGTGGAGGACAGCCTGGAAGGAGAGTCCCACGCGGGGACATTTCCACCCAGGCCCTGGCTGCCCCCAGCCCTGTCCCCCCACTAGGCCCTCCCAGGCCTGGACCAAGGACCATGCGCAACCCCCGGCCGCATGCCGGTGCAAGCCCCCAGCTGGAACAGGTGCTGGCAGAGCAAGGGGCGGCCAGGTGGGTGCAAACGTCTTTAGACCAGCCCAACCCCCCGCCAGAGAGCGGGAAGCCCAGACTCAGCCTCCCCCCTCGTCCAGAGACCAGGAGACCAGATGTCAGCTGAGGCGGCCATTCCAAAACGCACACATCTTCAAAGCGGGGCTACTTTCCATGTCCTTTGGGCAATTTTTAAACAAGTTTGTAAAACTGGAATTTTAATAGGTGACATATTAGCGTGTATGTGTGCGTGTGCGTGTTCGTGCGCACGCGTGTCTGGGCCCCTTTGGCGGCTATTGCCGCCACAGTGTCCTGGGAGATGGGTGGGGTGGGGGCAGTTTCCTAAAGGGCCACCCGGTTCACTTCCAGGTTCACGGTGTGTTGCAGAAGAGCTGAGCCTTTAAGAACTGGGGGGAGGGGGGCAGTGCTTTGGAGCAAGCTAAGAAAGGGCACCGCAGCCCCGGAGGCCTCCCCACCTAGGGTGGGGGAGGGGAGCACAGCCTGATGGGAAATCACTGCCATGCAGCCCCCGACACTTCCGTGTGCCCCTTCTCCTGTCTCAGCGTTGAACCCAGACGTATCATTGGTCTGCTCCGGCTTCCGTAATAAATATCGCAGACAAGGGGGGCTTCAACCACAGACGTTTAGGTTTCTCACGGTTCTGGAGGCTGGAAGTGCAAGATCAAGGTGTTCACAGGTCTGGCTTCTCCTGAGGCCTCTCTCCTTGGCTTGCAAACGGCCGCCTTCTTGCCCTGTCCTCACACGGTCTTCCCCGTGTGCTCATGTTTATGTCCTAAGCTCTTCTTACAAGGACACCAGTCATATTGGCTTGGGGCCCACCCTCATTTTACCCCAGTTACCTCTTCAAAGACCCTATCTCCAAATACAGTGGACCCTGGAACAGCACAGGTTTGAGCCTCCCAGGTTTATACACTGATTTTTGCAGTGTGCTACTATAAATGTATTTCCTCTTCCTCGTGATTTCCTTAACATTTTCTTTCCTCCAGCTTATTCCATTGTGAGAATACACTATATAATACATATATAAGGGCATCTGGGTGGCTCAGTGGGTTCAGCATCCGACTCTTGACTTCTGCTTAGTCATGATCTCACAGTACGTGGGTTCAGTCCTGCGTCGGGCTCTGCCCTGACAGCATGGAATCTGCTTGGGATTCTCTCTCTCCCTCCGTCTCTGACCCTCCCCTCCTCATGAGCCCATGCTCTCTCTCACTCTCTCAAAATAAACATTTGAATACAATAAAGATATATATCACATACAAACTATGTATTAGTCAATTTATGTTATCAGCAAGGCTTCTAGTCAACAGTAGGCTATAAAGTAGTTAAGTCTTGACGGAGTCCAAAGTTACAGGCAGATCTGCGACTGCATGGGGGTCAGTGCTCTTAACCCCTGCGTTGTTCAAGGGTCAGCGTAGTCACAGTCTGGGGCGCTGGGGGTTAGGGCCTTCACATACGGATTTTGGAGAGACAGAACCCAGCCTGGAACACCAGACGCCCTCTGTGAGTTTGCTCCCGGTGTGGTCCCACTTCAAAACCCTTCCATTTTTTTTTTTTAAATGTTTATTTATTTTTGAGACAGAGAGAGACAGAGCATGAACGGGGGAGGGGCAGAGAGAGAGGGAGACACAGAATCCGAAGCAGGCTCCAGGCTCTGAGCTGTCAGCACAGAGCCCGACGCGGGGCTCGAACTCACGGACCGTGAGATCGTGACCTGAGCCGGAGTCAGACGCTTAACCGACTGAGCCACCCAGGCGCCCCTCATCCCTTCCATTTTTAACTCCAACTCCTTGCTTCCCTCCTCTGCTGGGCATCCCAGGCAATGCCCCCGCTCCCGCCCACACGCGCCCACACCCTTGCACCAACACTCACATGGACACGCTCCCACCCGGGACAGAGCCTTACCATCCTCCAGCTCTGGCCTGAGAAGCTGGACCCCCTCTTTCCCTGGAACCACCCTCAGACACAGCAGCAGCCACAATGGCCTCCTTGCTACCTCCCCGGGCTGCCAACGTCACTCCCCACATCAGGTCCCCTGCCGGGTCTGGTCTCTCCCCCTGGTCCTCGGACGGCCACCTCCCCCCTGGCCCTCAGCCTCTAAGGGGTCCACAGTCCCTGCCCGAAGAGGTTCCCCCAACCGGACCCTCCTGTTAGTTCCTCATCTGCCTTATTTATTTCCTTAACACCCTCGTTCTATCCCTTGTGAATGTTCCTCGTTAATTTGGTGACTGCGGACTGTCTGCCCATCCAATGGGGTGCTCTGTGGGGGCAGCACCAGACCCCAGGGACGTGCTCGAGGACGTTTCCACCCTCTGCTGCGGAATGGCTAACAGCCGCTGTCCACACACTCAGAGTCAGAGCTAATGCAGGTGAGGGGTGGGGAGAGTAACAGGGAACAGGGGCTCTGTGTTTACATTTTAGGGGAGGGAGCTGGAGAAAGAGCGAGACTCTAGTCTCAGGTGAGGTCGAGGGGAATGGCTGGCGTGAGACCTTTCAAGGCCCAGGGAAGTCACCACACGCAAGGTCACATTCTAGCTGTGCCTCAGAGTCTGGGTGGGGGACCCCGTGAGGAAGGGCCCTGCCAGCACAAAAGCAAGAGACAAGTCCTGGGAAGGGAAAGCAGCTTCTGGGCCAAAGGAGGGCCGCGGCCCCAGGCCTGGCCCCGGTCGGTCCCAGTCATGGGGGTGATGGTAATGTTGACTCTGGGATCATGGAGCAGGGCAAGGAAAGCAGTTTCAGAAGAAGGGCGATTCAGTTCTTCCATTCTAAACCTATTCCTCCAGTGGAGCCCATGCCACAATCGCACCTTTACCATGCTGCTGCCATCTTTAAACAGGGCAGAGTGCACGTAAGGACACTGATGTGAAGTCACTTTCCAGATGCCATGTGAATGAAGCGTGCGCGTGCGTGTGTGTGTGTGTGTGTGAAAAAGAGAGAGGATGGAGCCATCACCTCGCACTTGCCTACCATCACGTCAAAGTCTATGTGGGGGGCGCCCTCTGGAGTTAAGCAGTGCACGACCCACGCAAACTTCCTTGCCTGCCCTGCCCTGAGTCTCCCCGCTAGCGAAAGCCCTAGAGGCCCAGGCCCTGCTCCCCACCCTCTGCCTTCCCGGCTGCTCCCTAGACTCCCCAGCCTGCAGGATGAGTCAGGTAGGAGCTTGTGGCTTTCAACTCCCTGGTCTCCCAAACCACCCAAATTCCCCTCTGGGCCCCTCATGGCTTCCCCACTTGGTCTCCCTGACTAAGCCGGGGAGGCTGCTCCCCTGGCCAGGTGGGGAAAGCAGTGCCCTCTGGTCCTGTTACGTACCTCCTGTAGACACAACAGGGATAGTAGGGTGGCAGGGCGTGTGACCTTGGCTCTGAGACTTTGGCAAGGCCCCACCCCTCTTACCTGAGTCATGGAATTCTCCAGAGGTGGGCAGGGCTGCTGCCTGGAGCCAGAAGAGGTGAGGTCATGGGTCGTGTCCACCACAGTCCCCGCCCCTCCCTGTGCTGGGGCTGCTGAGCTCATGTTTCCGGGAGCTTACTCGCCTTGACCCGGAGCCTGGAGCAGGTGGGAGGGGCCCTGTAGATACCGTGTCTCCTGCTGGGCTTCACGTCCCTTTCATCTTTCTGTCCTTTCCACTGGAAAGAGAAGCCAGGAGCCTGGAGGGACGCCCCGGGAGGGGCTGGGGAGGAAGTAGCCAGAGGGGGACTCTGTGCGTCAGGACAGAGACGGGGAAGGTCAAGGGCTGTCTTCCCCCCACCCCGGGGCGTGAGGGTGTCTTGGGGAAACTCTGGGGTGGGGTGGAAGGAAGTCAGGGTCTGACTGGTGGTGGCCCTAGACTGGTACAGGGGATAAATCCACCCTTGAGGGATCTGAGCAGAGGCATGTTTGGGCGCAGGTGAGGGCGTGTGGCCTGTCCCCAGGGTTGCGGGGGCCCTCGTGAAGGCAGGTACAGCTGGGCACTGGCAGCCACCAGGGCTCCACCAAGAACGGAGAGCAGGGATGGGCGGAGCTCCGCTCACCCTCTCTGTAGGAGTCCTGTATCTTCCCCCAGTGCTGACACAGACCGGCTGGCTCCAGTTTCCAGATGGGCAAGCCAAGGCTTCGAGAGGGTCACAGGGGGGCCGCAGGGGCTTGATCCAGCGCCACCCCCAACCCCAGAGCTGTGCCCCTTCTTTCAGAAATGGTGGGACTCGGCCCCACGTGGCTGGACCAGGACAGGAGCAGCCGACAGTGAGGGCGGCGGGCTGTTGGGGGTGAGCAGAGACGATGGAGGGACTGTTTTCAGACCTGGGAGTGGGGAAGGAGCATCCACGCACATGTGGAAAAACTACTGGAAGGTGTGGAGTAGGGACAGGCCAGGATCAGGGCTTCCGAAGCCATCTCCCCAGAGGCAGGAAGGATGACCCCAAACCAGCGAGGCCCTCAGGTATTCAGAGGATTCGGAAGCAGAGCTACCCAGGACCTAAGGTGGGATGGGTGAGGTGTCATCCTGGGGGCCTGCGCGTTGTCAGACTTCAAGCCAAACCCCCAGAGACGCTGTGTTTGGAGCTGGGACAACCTATGACCGTGGATGAGGGCAGAGGAGGCACAGGGTGCGAGGGGTGGCTTTCCGGGGATCCTCTGTGAGGCCCCAACCCTGATGGCTGGTCTGGTGGGGGGGGGGTGGGGGGGGGAAAGATGCTTGAGGGGCTGGGGGTGAAGATTTAGAGCCAGAGAGCGGCTTCGGGGGCCCTGCCAGCCTCCTGTCTGACGTGCCTCCTCATATGGCGGGCACAGCATGTTGGTCCCGCCCTCGTGCTGCCTGGGGACCAACTCTGTCACCCTTAGCAATTACAGGAAGGGCACAGTGGTTGGTTTGGGGACTCCTGGGGACAGCTGTCTTTACTCTCAAGCTCACTCCCAAGCTACACACCCACATACACACTCTCTCTGTCTCTCATACACGTCACACGTGTTCACACACACACACACACACACACACACACCTGCAGCCAAGATGTAGGCTCATGTCGTAGGGCCCAGGGACGTCCCCAGGAGGCTGAGTCGGGGGAACACTGGCCGGGTGAACTCAAGGGAAGTTCATACTTTGTAGATGTGGCCCTGAGAGGGAAGGGCTTGTCCAAGGTCACCCAGCCTGTCAGGGCCCACGATGGCTAAGCAGCAGACGCCTCCAGCCTCTGCCCGGGACTCCTGGCTCGCTTCCCCTGCTGTGCCCTGGGCGTCTGCTCCCCTGCAGGCCGGTGCCTGATGCCCGGTGCGGTACCATGTGCCCTGCAGTGGTCCCTTCCCAAGGACCCCACCCCAGGGGCCGGCTTCTCCAATTCGCACCCAGAGCACCAGCTCCTTGGCAGGTAGGGTTTCCTTCCCACTTAGCCCCCACTTACCATGGCCAGAGCTGTGCCCCATCCCTATGACCTGAAGAGTAAGGAGAAGAATCGGATGATGGGGCCACAGAAGCGGCCATACCAGCTTCCCCTCGGCTGGGCCAGGACGCGCAGGGGCGAGGGAGGGAGCTGGCGGAGTCCTGGGACGCAGCAAGCACGTACTGAGGGAGCAGTTTCCTGCTCTGTCATTTCCAAGTCTGTGACCTTGGGCAAGGACGTGCCCTCCCTAGATCTCACTCTCCCGTCTGTGACACGGCATCCACCTCAGAAGGCTTCTGTGGGGGAGCGGGGAGCGGGGGGTAATTGTGATAACGCGTGTAGAGCACAGTGGGGACTCAGCAGATCGAAATCATTCCTCCGGGGTCCAGGCAACACCAGCCAGCCCGAAGAGGCAGCCGGCTGAGCTCAGTGGGGGAGCGAGGATGGGCCAGGTCAGGGTCCCAAGGAGGGAGAGGCCTCACTGCCGGAGAGCCAGCCCGGCCAGCAGGTACCCCGGGACCTGAGCTGCTGATCTGTGCAGGGTGTGAGGGGCGGGGTCTGCCTGGGGCTCAGAGGCCCAGAGAGAGGCCGGGGAGACCGGGGGGCTTCCCCGGGGCTACCAGCTCCCGACTGCAAAGCCACCCAGAGCTGGGTGGATGGTGGCCCTGGACATGAAGGGGGAATGCCTGCCCCTCCTTCAAAGCCCCAGATCAACGCCCCTCAGGGCTTCAGCTCAGTGGCTCCCACTAGCCCAGTGCACAACCCACCCACCCTGTCCCCTCTCTGGGCTCCCTGAGGATGAGGGCAAAGCCTTGGCCTTAGTTTCCTCCATGATGCACAGCAGTGGCTTCACCCCGAGAGGCCGCCCTGGACGTGTCTGAAGATGGGGACCGACGTGTGGGCGGGGGAAGGTGGAGACCAGATGCACCCGGATACGTACCAGGAGTGCATAGGCCGAACGGGGCCTTTGTGTTCTCACTGCCCTGATTTCTGTGGGTTTGGTGAAGGGGGAGGAGGGAGGCTTCTGGTTCCAGAAACCCACTGGCCCTCAGGCCAGCATCTTCAGGCGAACCCTCTCCCTCCTGGGCCTCAGTTTCCTCCTCCTGCGAGTCCATACCCGCCTGGTGCACCCGAGGCCGTTCCCGTGACCACTGAGGTCATGACTGGGAAGCTGTGAGGTTCCTCCAGGAAGACGCGCCATAAATACCTCTTTGGTCTCATTATCTTCATTAGGGCCCGGGAGCCCAGGCGTGACAGCTGAGTGGGCGGGGAGCATGAGTCGCCCCAGAAGAATGGGGCCTCTGCTGGGGACCAGGGAAGCGGGAGAACGGGGTTTCAGCTCGTGTCCAATCACAGGGAAGGAGGAGGAGGGCCCTGTCCTGGCCCAGAGCCTCAGAGCCGGGATGTTTTCTGTTTGGGTAGGTGGGGCCTCCCATCCTGAGAGCTGAATGGGGATCTGAGGACCCAGAGTGCTCCCCTCAGTGGGGGGAGGGGGGGGAGGAGGCAAAGGATGAGGCAAGGAGCACTGAGTTTTGGCCAACAAACCCAAGCAGGAGGTGGTTCTCTTGCCGTTTCTTGAACATTCTTATACTGTATCTTAAAACCTCTTACGATAAAAACACTCAACGAACAAGAAAATAGAGGGGAACTTCCTCAACCTGATAGAAGATTCCTATGAAAAACCCACGATGGACAGATTGCTTTCTGGTGAAAGATTGAAGCCTCTCCCACTAAGATCAGGAACAAGACAGGGATCTCGGCCACCACGACTTCCTTTCTTGTGCTGGAGGCTCCAGCCAGGGTGACCGGGCAAGAAGAGGCGTGGAAGGAAGGCATACAACTGCCTCTGTCTGCAGAAGACAGGATCTCGTACGTAGAAAATCCTGGGGCGCCTGGGTGGCTCAGCCAGTTGAGTGTCCGGCTTCAGCTCAGGTCGTGATCTCATGGTTCGTGGGTTCAAGTCCCACGTTGCACTGTCAGTGCAGAGCCTGCTTGGGATTCTCTCTGTCTCCCTCTCTGTGCGCCCCTCCCCCACTCATGCATGTGCTCTCTCCCTCTCTGTCTCTCTCTCTCAAAAATCAATATTTTAAAAAATGCTTATATTTAAAAAAAAGAGAAAGGAAATCCTGAAGAATCCACTAAAAAGCTATTCGAACTGGTAAACAATTCAGCACATTTGCAGGATACAAAATCCACTTTGTTTCTGTATACTGGCAACGAGCAATCCAAAATGAAATTAAGAAAACGATTCCGTCTACAATAGCATCAAAAAGAATAAAAGACTCAGAAGTAAATTTAAGAGAACAAATGTTAGGTCTTACACTCTGAAAACTACAAAATATCGTTGAAAGAAATTTTAAAAGATGGGAATAAACGCAGAGACATCCCAGGGGCATTTGGGTGGCTCAGTTGGTTGAGCGTCCAACTCTTGGTTTCGGTGTAGGTCGTGATCCCAGGGTTGTGGGATCAAGCCCTGCATCAGGCTCTGTGCTCAGCATGGAGTCGGCTTTGGATTTTTTCTCTCTCTCCCTCTGCCCTCTCCCCCGCTCAAGCTTTCTCAATCTCTCTAAAATAAAAAAAGAAAAGAAAAGACATCTCATACTCATGGATGGAAAGGCTTGGGGTGCCTGGCTGGCTCAGTCAGTAGAGCGAGTGACTCTTAATCTCAGGGTTATAAGTTTGAGCCCCACATTAAGTGTAGAGATTACTTAAAAATAAAAAATTTTTAAAAAAAGAAAAGCTTGGGGCGCCTGGGTGGCTTGGTCGGTTAAGCGTCTGACTTCGGCTCAGGTCACGATCTCACGGTCCGTGAGTTCGAGCCCCGCGTCGGGCTCTGTGCTGACAGCTCAGAGCCTGGAGCCTGTTTCAGATTCTGTGTCTCCCTCTCTGTCTGCTCCTCCCCTGTTCATGCTCTGTCTCTCTCTGTCTCAAAAATAAATACACGTTAAAAAAAAAATTTTTTTTTAAAAAAAGAAAGAAAAGCTTAATATTGTTAAGATGACAGTCATCCCCAAATTGACCTACAGAATCAGTGTAATCCCTATATCTTAAGTCTCTGAAATGTCTATTTCTGTGAATCAGGGATGGGACCTTCTAGTAGGGGTCTTACCTTAGTCATTCCCTCAGGACCATCCACAGCTGACCCCAGAAGACTGCCCACTTTAAGGCAAAAAGTTAGCTGTAGAAAGAAAGCCCAGACTTAAGCCAGATAGGTCTGGAATGAATCCCAATGCTGTGTAACCTTAGACATGTTACTTAACCTCTCTGAGCCTCTTTCACACAAGATAGAGGTTAATCCCGCCTATCTCACAAGGTTGTGAAAAACAAATAAAACAAATGTTTGCAAAGCACCCTCCCCATGGTCCAGCACACAAGGTGCTCAGCCAAGGTTAGCTTCCTGCATATGTCCTCTCTCCTCTCTTTATGCCCCTGGGACAGGTGGGTGCACCTGCCTGGGAGAGGCCCAGGCCTAGGGAAGGCTTGGGACACAGAGTGATGTGCACTCAGGGATGTGGCCCAGTGCCTGACCTCCTGGCAGAGCTAGGATTCGCTTCCAAAGCCGTCGGGATCCTTGGTCAATGCTGCCGCATGGGCTAGAAGCAGTGCCGGGTGGAGCCTCCCTCCCTGATTTGACTCTCCCCTCCATCACTTCCCAACTCCATGACCTTGGGCAAAATCCCTCAACTCTGTGAGCCTCAAATTGCTCATCTATAAAACAGAGCTATAATCTACTTCTGGTTAATGCGAGAATGACAGATCACATGTGGAAAGAGCTTGCGTGGGGTAGTTGCCCAACGTGTGACAGGGATGTGATTTGCCGTTCGGAACGTAGGGGTCCAGTGCGAGAAACGGATGTCGGAGGAACGAGTCACTGGACAGAGGGTGTCATAAACGCTGAGGCCTTTGCACCAGACCGTGACCGGGAAGGAATGAAAAAGCACACCAAGAGCTGGGAATAGGAGCAGCCAAGTCGGGGAGGTGGGAAGTTCTGAGAATAAAAGCCAGCATTTGTGTCCTGCTTACTAAGTGCCAGAAACTGGGCCAAACCCTTGCCGGGCACCAACACCTCAGTCCTTCCGACAACTCACTTTATAGGAAAGACACCGGGGAGGAGCACAGAGGGAATTCCCACCGTGAGGTGAACCATGAGCCCGGAAGCCAGGGAGCTCTGCCCGCGGGGTGAAGTGTGGGCAGAGCAACTTGGGAGGGGAAGAGGAGGGTGTGGACAGGGGGTCTGAGCCAGGGACCGGGAGACCATTTTTGGAAACACAGGGCAATTGACCTTGCCCGATCAATTCCTTGACCCAGGAAATAAAAGAGAGGTGTAAACAGGCAAAACCAAACCACGGTGGCCCAGATGCCAACAAAACCAAGGAAGCCATCACTGTGAAGTCAGGATGGCAGCCATCTTGGAGGGGGGGCGGGGGTACCAGAAAGAGGCTGAGATTAGGAGGGACCCTGGGATGGGGGGCAGCTTCTGGGTGCCGGAAACATTCCCAGAGTCCGTGTGGTGGTTGTGGGTGGTTCCTTTATAACCCTTCATTCAGCTGTACGTTTGTCTTAAACACACTTGTCTCTACGCCTATTTCATGATAAGAAAGGCTTTTGGGGGGTCGCCTGCGCGGCTCAGTCAGATGAGCCTCCGACTCAGTCTCGGTTATGGGATGGACCCCCGAGTTGGTCTCCGCACTGACAGCCTAGAACCTGCTTGGGATTCTCTCTCTCTCCCTCTCTCTCTGCCCCTCCCCTGCTCGTTCACTCTCTCTCCCTCTCTCTCTCTCTCCCTCTCTCTCTCTCCCCCCCGCTCAAAATAATTAAATAAACTTGAAAAAATAGAGGGGGGTGGAAAAACCCACAACGATAGAACCAGGGAAAGGGATCCTGACTGGAGATAAGCATGAGACTTTTATTTATTTATTTTTTTAATTTTTTAACGTTTATTTATTTTTGAGACAGAGAGAGACAGAGCATGAACAGGGGAGGAGCAGAGAGAGAGGGAGACACAGAATCGGAAGCAGGCTCCAGGCTCTGAGCTGTCAGCACAGAGCCCGACGCGGGGCTCGAACCCACGGACCGTGAGATCATGACCTGAACCGAAGTCGGACGCTTAACCGACCAAGCCACCCAGGCGCCCCTAAGCATGAGACTTTCAGGTTGTTAGGAAGTGATATACGTCATGGCACGCCATAACATCTGAAAATCGAGATCACGTGGACGATGCTCGTTTGGAATTGCTGGGGAAAGAGCCTCAGGAAGTGCTAGAAACTCTGAGTAGCTCTGGACAGACTCGAGGCCTGGGGTGGGCTCCAAACAGCCGGCAGGGACTTCCCAAGCGGTTCACTTCTGTGAGGGTTGCAATTTTTGTACACGGGGTATGGTACGCTAATGGTTTATGTATAATAGGTTTATCCGGAAAAGAACCCAAACATTTAGCAAAGAAAGGGCTGTGGTCACTACCACTGAGGGTCTGGCCTCAAGGTAGGGAGGCTGTGATCCAGAGACCAACGCTGCTGACCCATTTTCCGGAGACGCCCTCCAGAGGCCCAGGACATCACCCAGGTGTCTCCACTGGACTTGTGCTGTGGTCGGTTGGTCTGTCCACTGGAGCCAGAGCCCTATCCCTTCCAGAAAAGTCCTTTAACAAATCTCTCCTCTCTGAGTGCCTCGGAGCCAGCGCTGCCCTGCTCTCTCTTTTCCCAGAAGGATCTCCTTTGGAGGGTGCAGGGCAATCCTGTCCCAAGGCCCCTGCTTTCCCAGGGCAGTGACGGGCCATGGAGTCCAGGGTCCATCTGCAATCTTGGGGAAGGCTTCTGAAGGCAGGAGGGGCTGTGCCCAAGGGCAGCCAGAGGCCTGGGGACAGAAGGGAACACTTTGGATACTTAGAAAATGAAAGAGAGGGAAAAAGAGGTCATAAACAAAGTTCAAAGACAAATGACACGGCAGGAGAAAGTATATATTTGCGTCCTAAGTGAAACATAAAGGATTTGTATCCTGAATCTGTAAACGAGGAAGAAAGAGAACCCAATAGAAATAGAAGCAAACGATGGGGAGAAGAAATCCCCCACCCCCCGAAATAAAATGGTCCGTAAACCCATGAAAATGGAAATACAAATCCACACCAATGAGATAGTAGTTTTCCTCTATTCGTTTGGGAGGAAGAAGATTGCCGACATACTGTGCTGGGAGGGGTGTAGAAAACAGCACGCGCCGTCGCTTTGAGAGGAAATCGGGGCCACCTCGTGCAGTGTTCATTTTGCAACAGCTATGCAGTGCCGCCACGCACCCGACTTTCAACCCGGCGAGCGAGTCCGGGAGCAGGGCGCACACTAGCACTCTCACAAGCCCACAGGGGTGCTTTGGGGAGAGGTCTGTGCAGCTTTATCCGGATTAGCTAAAAAGTAGCGACAACCTGAGCGCCCGTCCATACCAGGGGGCTCCAGTTAATCGTGGTATTTCACACGGTGAATCTCAGGCATTCCGCTCGCTTCAAGGAATTTCCACGATTTTGTGCTCAGGGTGAAAAAAGCAAGTCATAGCGAAATATATGTAAGGGGAGTCCGAATTTGTGGAGATGGGACAAAGCAAAGCTGAACAATAATAAAGAATAAAACACCGTGAGAGAGAAAGGGAGGGAGGCAGAGAGAGAGAGAGAGACAAAGTATTAGCTTCTGGGAAATGGAATTGAAAAAAGAGGCAGCTGGAGATGGGGTGCGTATTCACTTCGTATTTAGATACTTTTGTGTCGCTTTAATATTTTTCAGCAAAAAGGTGTTCTTTGATATTCTAAACATTCACAGAGAAAAAACTAAAAAGAAAAAGACACGATCATGAGAGAGCCAGCCAAGCGGTCAACTGTGGGTAATTTTGTCGGTGTCTGGGAGGAAGGGCGGGAAGCCGAGCGAAGGTGGAGGATAGCTGGCAGCAATGAGGCAGTGCCTCGATCTTGCTGTCCCCGCGGAGCCACTTCTGGCCCCTTGTGCGGGGGAGTGACACAGTCCTTTCCCTGGGGCGTGGTCTTCCTGGGGAAGCAGCCGCCTGCCAGGCCGCATCGTTCTGAAACGCAGAGTCCTCAGGGCCCCTGCCTCCCCGTCGGGACCCTGAGTGGGGTCCTGGCTCTTCAGCCCTGACTCTCTCCAGCCCTCCTTTCCTGCCCAGCCTGAGCTTCTTGCCAAAACCCACTGGCCACCGGGACCCGCAGCCCCCACCTCTACTGCAGGAGCGCGAGGGGCACCTAACTCTCCCTGCGCAGCAACCAACGCTGACCTCCCCCAAGGAGCCTCCCCACAAGAGACCAATTCCCCTCCTTGCTCCCCTGCTCCAGCAGTTCCCAATTTTCTTAAAATTTGTTGCCTTCAAAAAAAAAAAAAAAATCACATACATACTTGTTATTTTGAGCCCCGCGTCGGGCTCTGTGCCGACAGCTCAGAGCCTGGAGCCCGCTTCGGATTCTGTGTCTCCCTCTCTCTCTGCCTCTCCCCTGCTCACAATTTGTCTTTCTCTCAAAAATAAATAAACATTAAACAAAGAACATAGCATGTTTGTGCCACATCAAGGAATTTAAAAACATTAAAACGAAATAAAAATTAATAAAATTTTAAAAAATAAGATAAATAAAACTCAAACAGTGGGAAGTATATAGTAAAAGCTGAAAGACCCTCACTCTTCCTCCAACTCTTTAGCGATGACCCCTCTTAACATTTCAGAGTGAATCCTTCCAGACTTCTCCCCTGGAGGGATTGTAAAGAAAATCAGTTTAAAAAAAAAAAATCTTTATTTATTTATAAACATTTATTTATTTTTGAAAGAGTGAGACAGAGTGTGCGCAGGGGAGAGGCGGAGAGAGAAGGAGACGCAGAATCGGGCCCCAGGCTCTGAGCAAGCTGTCAGCGCAGAGCCCGGTGCAGGGCTTGAACCCACGAACCGCGTGAGATCATGACCTGAGCAGAAGTCAGACGCTTAACCGACCGAGCCACCCAGGTGCCCCAAGGGAAGCAGTTTGCATACGCATACCCGTCGTAACCAAAATCCTTCCCACTTCCTCCTGCGTCCAAAGTCAGCGCTCCTGCCTGGGGTCTGGGATCCTGAGTGGTGGGTCTTGCCTGGCACCTTCTTTCTTCGCTCAACAACTACCTACGGAGCGTCTGCCGTTGGGCAGGCAGTCAGAGGACGGACAACCAGACAGACTGCCGTCCCAGGGATCCTGAGCTCTGGTGGGGGAGATGCTCCAGAAGAGAAGATGTGCTTGGATGTGGCTGTTTCAGCCTCCAGCGGGACGCGCGCTGGCTGTCTCCGCACCCGGCCCTCTGACTTTGCAAATCCGCCTCATCCTGTAAGCCGGTTCTCCCAAATTACCCCGGCCCATCCAGATCTGTCTTCTCTTCCAGATTTCTTTTGCTACCAAGCTGCGCTCTGTATGTTGCTGTTCCCTGGGAAGCCACATTTGTCCAGTGAAGAAGCCAAGCACCTCCGCGAACCCCCACAGTGTGCCCGGCTTCCGTCCCACAGAGTAAGGCCCAGTGGTCAAAGGGCAGGTAACGATCGAAACCCTGCAGAGTTGTTTCGGCCGTTTTACGTATGATGAAACTGAGGCACGGAGAGGTCAAATGACTGGCTCGAGGTCATCCTGCCTGACCCCTAAGCAAACCCCACTACAGGAATTGCATATTGGCTCCCGCAGCTACCAATGTCCTGGGTTTCCCAAGGCAGCCCTGATTTCAACCCTTCTGGAAACGTGATGCCCATCCTCTGAGCCCTGTGACAGCTAAGTGGTGCGGTTTATACAAGAGATGGGGTGTCATACGGCCCGGGGACGCCTGGCTGGCTCAGTCGGTAGAGCACGCGACTCTTGATCTCAGGTTCGTGAGTTTGAGCCCCGTGTTGGGCATAGAGATTCCTTAAACAGAAACATAAATAAACTTAAAAAAGAGAGAGAGAGAGAGAGAGAGAGATGGGATGTGGATTTGTTGGTGCCCCCTCCCCTTTGCCAAGTTCGGGAAGAAGAGAGAGTGGGTCTGTGAGCAGAAGAAATGCCAGGCTGAGAAGAGCGAGTGGGAAGGAGAGGGCTGAGGACGGGCTGGCCTTCGGGCTCTGCCTGAACCAAGGATCTTCCAAGTGTGTTTTGACGTGTTGCGCTCAGGGGAGGGTGTAATTATTTTCCGTAAGGGTTTCCTAACGTATCATTAATGGATCGTTTCCCGCCCGCTGCAGAAGGCGGTTGCTTAGAGACTGGGTGAAGGGGCACATTCTCTGTAGGGGCGCATGAGAATCTAGAGAAAGCTGGAAGGCCACAGACTGCCACTCCAGCCCGCCGCACTCCCCAGCCCCCTCCTGCGCCATCGGCCGACTCGGGGTGGGGGGGGGGGTGGGGGGCCGGGCTCTCCCTTCTTGGTGCTCTTACGCACAGATCCCATGGTGGGGGGACCTGTGCCACCTTTTCCATACCCATGCCGCAGCATCCTGAGCCTGGGGGCTGCCGTGGCTTTTGGGGAGGATGGGTCAAGGGCAGTTGAGAGAAGCTTCCTTAGTATCAGGGAAATAACAGAGCCTTCAAAATCAGAAAGACACCAAGATCCAACCCCTCTAGCTGGGCGACTTTTTGCAAAATGCTTAACCACTCTGAGTTCTCCATAAAATGGAGATTGTGTTGCACGCCTACAGGGAGTTTGAGAGAATTAGAACCAATGTCTGAAAAAAAGGTCAGAACACAGTATATCCTCAATAAATGAGAGTTTCTTGCTTTTCGGGGTTATGGGGACATTCATTCATTCACTCATTCATTCATTCATTCATTCGTTCATGAAGCTTCTTGCTGTTGGCTAACTTCTCCCACTAGAATGCCAACTTCACTCAGGCAGAGGCTTTCCTCTTGTGTTCTGATGATCCTGAGTGCCATAAATGTGCTGGGCCCGGCATGTCTTTGTTGAATGAATGTATCCATAAGTAAGTAAACTGTATGAAGCACAAGGAGGTCATCAGAGCCATGATGAAAAACAGAGTGGACTTTTTCTTTTTAATTTTTTTTTAACGTTTATTTATTTCTGAGACAGAGAGAGACGGAGCATGAATGGGGGAGGGTCAGAGAGAGAGGGAGACACAGAATCCGAAACAGGCTCCAGGCTCTGAGCCGTCAGCACAGAGCCCGACGCGGGGCTCGAATCCACGGACCGCGAGATCATGACCTGAGCTGAAGTCGGACGCTTAACCGACTGAGCCACCCAGGCGCCCCCAGAGTGGACGTTTTAGATAAGGTGGGAAGGGAGGACCCGGCTGAGAAAATGACATTGAGCCAAGACTTGATGGGGGTGAGAGAGTGAGCAGTCGAGACAGCCAGGACAAAGGCCCTGGGGCAAGGGGGTGTCTGCAGTGTTTGGGGGTCAACAAGGAGGCCTGTTTGGCCAGAATGGAATCATTGATAGGGGCAGAGAGGCAATGAGGTCGGGTAGGCAGGGTAGGCAGTGGGGCCAGGTGGAGCAGGTCAGCAGTAGACCAGGAGGTCTCAAACTTGAGTGTGCATCCAAATCACCAGGAGGGGTTTATGAATAGACTGTTGCTCCTCTGCCGTCAAAGTCTGGGGCTCAGTGGGTCTGGGACAGGGCCTGAGAATGTGCATTTCTAATAGGTCCCCAGGTGGGGATACAGCTGGTCCGATGACACTCCTTTGACAATCACCATAACAGGTGACTGACTGTCAAGACTTTGGGTTTTCCTCCCGGTGCGATGAGGAGCCATCGGAGGGTTTCGGGTTTGGGGCCCAGGCATGATATGGCTTGCACTTGAAAACGACCGTCTGGCTACTCTGAGAGCTTAGACTGCAGGGGGACAAGGACGGGCACAGGGACACAAGTGGGTAATGGAAACTTTCAGATGTGATTACCGCGGTGAGAAGTGGTAGGATTCTGGCTAATACTCCGAAGGCAGAGTCAGTGGGATTTCCTGGCCGATTAGACATGAGGGAAATGAGGTCAAGGATGACAGCAAGGGTTTTAGCTGTCATCTAAAGTTGCCATTGACCAAGACAGGGAACGCTCACAGGGGGGCAGTCTGGCGGGGGAGCTCAGGAGTTGAGGTTTGTCCTGCTGAGTTTGATAAGGTTGCTGGACGTCCTTGAAGAGGTCAAAGAAGCTGGTGGATGTGGGAGCCTGGAGTGCAGGGGAGAAGGCGGGGCTGGACGATGACATGGGAGTCCTCTACGGACAGCAGAGATTGACGAGGCCACCAGGATCTCCCTCCTGTAGCCAGAGGGTAGAGCCCAGGAAGAGGTCTGGTCATCTGACCAAAATGGGCAGAGAAGAGATAGGGGCAGCTGGGCAGGAGGAAGGGGAGGAGGAGGAAGAGGAGATGGGGGGGCAAGGAGCCAGAGTGCTGTGACTGGCGAGTCAAGGGGAGGGGGCTGACCCTCCTTGAATGCTGCTAATAGATCGAGCAAGGTGAGGGCCAGGAGCAGACCATGAGGCCCAGTAACACGGAGGTTGCTTTGCTTAATACTCTCCTTTCAGGCTCATAACTGACCCAGGCACGCATTCATTCGGGCACGTGTTGAGCACCAGCCCTGGGCTCGGCTGCGTAGCTGGTGCCTGGCAGGGCCACGGAGAAACAACAGCCCTCTTCCTCCCTTGAGTCAGATTTGGGGGCGCCCCACGTCATAGAAAGCTCTTAGCCACTGCAAGGTGCTTCTGCAGAAACTCTCCATTCTCGTTCTTCACAAAGGCACGTTGGAGGAAGAGGAAATTAGTTAGCTCCGTTCTATAGCCCAGAGCCCTGTCACTCACATGTCACTAATGGACTTATTGACTAACCCCCTATGATAAACTTGTTTCCCGTGCTTCATACATGCTGGCTGCAGGGCGTATGGAGCCAGAAGTGCACTGGGTGGGGGCATGTGGGTTCTTCCCCTGACCTCTCCCCACACTGCCTGACTGACCCCCCCCTCCCTTCTCCTTCCCTGCCTTTCTCTCAGGCCCACCTCCAGGCCACCCACCCTGCCAGGGAGCAGCTGCTCCAGAAGCCAGGGTGGGAGTCAGGCCTCGGGTCCCAACTGGGGCAGGCTCCAGTTCAAGTAAAACACACACATTTCAAGCCCTTGGGGAGAAACAGCCAAGTTCATCTCCACCCTGGGGCCTAGGTCTTGAGAAAGCTCGGCCCTGAGCCTGTTCTTTCCCGCACCGCCTGACAGCCCGTGTCCTGGGTCTGGCCAAAGGGCATCTTGCCACTGGGCTTGTCACAGGAGTCAAAACCTGTGGGTGCAAGGGAGAAGAACTCCAGGCTGGACCCTGGATCTGGGGCTCTGGAGACTACGAAGGGCCTCAACCACAGGTACCCCTGCTCCACAAGCCCCACCACCCCCGCCCTGCCCCTTTGCTACTGGACCTAGGCGGGACAGGAGATCTAATTATTTGTGACAACAGCCCTTACATGAACCAGAATTGCACGGAAAGGACCAAATACCTCCCTCCTGCCCCCACCTCCACCTTCCCTTCCCTTCACCCATCCCAGGATCCCTTGTTGCCTGAGCTTTGCCTCTGTAGGGTCCTTTTCAAACAAAGACTGGCAGAATAAGTTGTGGTCCTTGCAAGCTCTGGACTGACACTTTGTCATTGCGAAGCACAAGGAGACCGCTGTGAACGGCCCCAGAAAGCCCTCCAAGATACCGTATCATGCTAGGAAGGAAAGTCACAGAACAGACTAAAGAAACAGCAACAAAACAGATACGCACGAACAGGATGTGGGTGCGACGGTGCCCGCAGACGCGAAGGGGTGCTTGCTGCCAGCCCAGGAAAGGGAACAAGAGGGCACACGACGGTGGAAGTTTTTATGGCCAGCATTTATCATGCAGCATGTGAGTAATTTTCTAATAGACCAAAGGGGGATGCTCGGGTGGCTCAGTCAGTTGAGCGTCTTACTTCAGCTCAGGTCATGATCTCACAGTTCATGAGTTCGAGTCCCGAATCGGGCTCTGTGCTGACAGCTCAGAGCCTGGAGCCTGCTTTGGACCCTCTGTCTCCCTCTCTCTCTCTCTGCCCCTCCCCCACTCATTCTCCCTCTCAAAAATTAAAAAAATAAAAAAACGTTAAAAAAAGTAGACCAGAGAACTGTTCACATCTAAGTGGTGAGATGAAATGAACGTCATCGCTCCCACTTTGTAGATGAAGAAAACTGAGGCCCAAGGGAGTTGATGAAGAAAGGTGATCAGTGGGACAGAGGGCTGGCTCAGTCGGTGGAGCATCTGACTCTTGATCTCAGGTAGTGAGTTCAAGCCCCACATTGGGTGTGGAGCCTATAAGAAAGAGAGAGAGGAAGGAAGGAAGGAAGGAACGAACGAACAAAGGAAGGAAGGAAGGGGGAGGGAAGGAGGAGGGAGAGAGGAAGGAAAGAAGTTGATCAAGCTAATGATCAAGAAAGCACTAGGCCTAGGATTCCAGGCCCCCTTCCCAGAGCACCTTTCCTGGACATCGCTGGGAGAGGCACCTTAGGAACATGCCTGGGGCTTGGCTCGTCGGAGCCTTGAATGTGACAACCACAGGACCATTTGTGAGCTGAGTGTTGGCTGAGTGCTGGCCCAGGGCTTGGTTCTCTGTCACCGGCAGCACCTGGCACAGGGCCCCGTGGCGGCCTTTGGCACCTGGCAGGGCAGAGAACTCACTCCCATTCTACAGAAGAAGAAGCAGGCCCAGAGGGGTTACGTGACTTGCTGGGGTCTCACACTGTCTGCCTGGTGCTCACACCTTCCCATATCCACTGGGGACATGGGCGGTCCCTGCCATCGTTATGATCAAAGCTGGCCCAGTTGACTGGGCCTGCACGGGCTCAGGGAGATGTGAGGCAAAGGGGAGAGGGGACCAGGAGAGCTGGGGAGGATCTCAGGCAGGTTTAAGTCTCCCAGTGTGACTTCCGGCAGGCTGAGGACTCGGGGGCCTGGCACAGGTGAGGCAAAGAAGGTTCCGGGGCAGAGGCCTGAGGAGGGGCAGAGAGAGTGAGGTGTCTATGTTCGCCCAGCGCCCCTAGGGGAGCCCGTGTGCCCTGAGGGCAGAGGGGCTGCCGTGAACCCTCTCCCCTCCCCTGTATTAGTGCTCTCTAGAGAAACAGGGCTGATGGTATGAGTCCAAAGGCCCAGGAATCAGGGTTCCGAGTCCAAAGTCCTGGGAGGCAGGCACCCCGTGGCCAAGGGCCGAAGCTGGACGTCTCAGCTCAAGCAAAGACAGCATCACCCTTCCCCACACCTTTTTGTTCTCTTCAGGCTCTCAGTGGATTGGATGGTGCCCACTCACATCGGGGAGGGCCTCTTTTTTACTCGGTCTCCAGATTCAAATGCCAGGCTCTTCCAGAAACATCCTTACAGATATGCCCAGAAATAATGTTTTACCAGCTCTCTGGGCACCCTTTAGCCAGGTCCACAAGTAAAATTAGCCATCACTCCACTTCAACTTTGAGTGGTGGGCCAAGCTCCCCCAGGGCCCTGGGCACTCTGCCGCTACCCATGTGGTTGCAGATGCCGGGTGGTTAGCTGTAACAAGCACTTTCCTCCTCCCAGGACCCAAGATCTAGATCCTTCCTCCCTGAGGGACAGACCCTCAGCCAGGGGCATACTTCTCTGGATGGCAGGGCGTGCAAATTAAGTACCAATTTCTTGTGTACTTGTTGCTAGAATGAATAGGTAGGTGTGATGTTGATTTGATTTTTACCTCAGTTTTGACATCTGAACTGTATTTCAGGAAATGTAATCGATTATTTTATGCTCTTAAATTATTTGGCCAGCTCAATATTATACTTCAAAACTGACCAGTCGGGGTGCCTGTCTGGCTCAATTGGTAGAGCGTGCAACTCTCGATCTCGGGGATGTGAGTTCCAACCCCACACTGGGTGTAGAGCTTACTTTAAAAAAAATCTTGGAGTGTCTGGGTGGCTCAGCCTGTTAAGCAGCCAACTTTGGCTCAGAGCATGATCTCATGGTTCGTGAGTCCGAGCCCTGCATGGGGCTCTGTGCTGACAGCTGGGAGCCTGAAGCCTGCCTCGGATTCTATGTCTCCCTCTCTCTCTGCCCCTCTCCCGCTTACGCTCTCTGTCAAATAAATAAACGTTAAAAGAAAAAAATCTTAAGAAGAAAACAAAAAATTGGTCAATGTTCTGTACATTAAAGGGAACAGTCAGTACAGTGAGAAGGAACAATCAATAAAATGAAAAAAATATTCGCAAATCACATATCAGATAAAAGGTTAATATCCTGAATATATAAAGGACGCCTCCGACTCAACAACAGAAAACCAAGTAACCCGATTTTTAAACATGAGAGAAGGACCTTACTAGACATCTGTCTGAAGAAGATATATGAATGTCCAACAAGCATATGAAAAGATGCTCAATCATTACAGAAATGTAAGTCAAAACCGCATTGAGGTATCACCTCACACCTGTCAGGATGGCCACGAAAGAAAGAAAGAAAGAAAGAAAGAAAGAAAGAAAGAAAGAAGAAAGAAAGAAAGAAAAGTGTTGGTGAGGATGCGGAGAAATGGGAACCCTTGTACCATTTTGGTGGGAATGTGAAATGGTGCAGCCACTGTGGAAAAACAGCACGGAAATGCCTCCAAAAACTAAAAATAGAACTATCATCTGATCCAGCACCCCCACGTCTGGTCATACATCCAAAAAAGCTGAAAGCAGGGTCTTGAGTTACGTGCACATGCACGGTCATTCCAGCCTTATTCACAATAGGCAAGAGGCAGAAATAACGCAAATGTCCACTAACAGATGAATGAATGAAGACAATAGGGAATATTATTCAGCCTTTAAAAAGAAGGAAATCATGTCACGTATGCCAACAACATGGATAAACCTCGGGGACATTTGGCTGAGCGAAACGAGCTTGTCCCCCAAGGACAGGTAGTGTATGATTCCGCTTCCATGAAATAGCTAGTCAACCTCATGGAAACAGAAGGTAGAAGGGTGGTCACAGGGCAGGGCGAAGGGGCAGACGCTGTCCCAGAGGCAGAGAGCTTCGGTCCTGCAAGACGAAAACGTTCCGGGGACCTGAGACACAGCAACGTGAATAGAGGTGACGTGACCGCACCATTCACTTACACGTGGCTGAGAGGGTACGTTTTATGGGCTGTGTACCACACGGAAAAATCAACGCATAAACCGACCAATGAACAGATTCTACAGTTTTCTTTTAGCGGGCAGCCTCTGCTTCCTCGTTGGTGAGCTCAACGCTTCGCTGTTCCCATGCGCACACCGCCGTGATTCTGTTCTCCAAACCCAGCAGCCAGCACCCCGAGAAGGCCCCGCCTCCTGCCACCCGAGCCCGGGCCTAGCACCCTAGAGGGCCGGGTGCACCCACACAGGGGAGCCTGGCCCCAAACAGGCACACGGTATGCCGGCAGCTGAGCCCCCGTGCCTGGCTGACAGCCCGGGAGCCTAAGGAATGTGGGCTTCAGACGGGACGGGCAGGTCTACCCCTGGCAGACGAGGGCTCCGGGATGGCAGAACCCGGGGGCGCCCAGGCCCCAGACACACTTGCCCGAGGGGAAGGGCCCAGCAGCTGGTCAGAGAGGTGATGCCAGTCAAGAGCCACTGGCTCTCAACCTAGGCTGCGCACTGGAATTTCAGCATCACGTCAGATCTACGTCGTTTAAAGCTCCCCGGGTGATTCCGGCGTGGGGCCGAGGTTGAGGACCGCTGCTCTCGAGAACGGACAGACGTGTACTCCCGTGGCACCAAGGCCTGAGCCTGTCCGCAGTGGGAGCTCCTACCCAGTCCCCACGAGGCTCAAGAGGCCAGCTCTTAGCTGCACCTGACCTTGGTCAAGAACTGGCAGGCAGGCACCAAGGGTCCTGCCTAGGATTCCAAGGCTGTCACACGTTCCCCACCATCCTGCGTAGGAGCCAAGGGTGTTACATCATGTTCAGAGCCATGAGTCACTGCAAGTGTCTCTGGCAATGGGCATAGAGAGGCGAGTGCCCAGGGGGAGGGAGGGAGCCACCGCACAGCCAGGCTCCCACGTCCCCTCTCACACAGAGGCCCCACAAACAGGACCAAGCTATTTTAGGGCAATAAGATCAAATGTGGGTATCAGTTCCCCCAGCTACTTTTGACTCGGTGCTCCAGGTTATTTCTGTGAGGGCGCAGGCTGGTGACATCCCGTGTCACTGAGCGCTCTGGGTCTGAAATTAAATGTGCGTCTGCCTGGAAGAACGAGTGTGAATTCCTATAGGATAGACAGTTGCCTGGCAACCGCAATGTCAAGGCCAAAACATGGGCCAGGACAGGATGGGCGCGGGAGACGCTCAGGTTTGCAAAGTGCCAAGGGTCTCCAATATTCCAGACCCCGACGGTTGGCCAGAATTAACAGTGAGCCTTTAACGGCACACAGAGAAGATAGTCCGTGGAGCTAAGACGCTTGGGCCTCAGGGCACCTCCTAGGCTGAGCCCCTGCCAGGGCCCCGCACCTAATTTTGACTGGTGGTTCTGCATTACTTTTCTTAAGGAGACGCCCTCACAAACTGCATAAGCTTCAGGGCCCCCCAGAATCTGGAGCAACCTGTGACCATACTGTAAGAACGACAACAACAAAGTTTACTTCCGCGTACCCAGGTCAAATTCATTTACAATAAACATCACTGCAGCGAAAGTTCCATCGAGAAAATGGCTTCCCGGTTAAAAATCAATTCTGGGTATGTAATGGGAACAGGTAAGGACCTTACAAACCACCTGGCTCAGCCCACTTTTAAGATGGGCAAACTGAGGCGAGGTAAGGCAGCTCGCCCCAAGCCCCTCAGAGAGCTGCCACAAAGCCCCCGCTGTACGTCAGGGGGCAACCTTTCCCTGCTTGCACCCCAGGGCCCTGGAACTGGTAATAAGGCGAACGGATCTGTGATTATTTGCAGAACGTGCCTCAGAGGTGAAAGACACCGGGTGCAAAGTGGCGATTTTATTATTCTTGTGATGTCATCACTTGGAGAAGCTTATCCGTACACACATCTCCCCACCCCAACAACAAAGTCAGCTTCAAAAAAGAAAGCCCTGAAGCAAACTGTTTGTTTCATGAGTTGCTTAGCAAGGAGAAGCATCTGCTCTCCAGATTCTAAAACCGTAGGTGTCGTGGGCAGCGAGGGCTCCCAGGTCTCGCTGGCCTGGGCTGGGCCACGGCCGTGTCTGGGGGCCTGGGGGGCAGGGTGGTGCCTGGGAGGAGGGCTGCAGCCAAGACGAACTGGGGAGGCAGAGGAAGGCTCAGAGCCTTCTCTTCAACCCTCGCCCAACCTCAGTGGTTTCCAGAACCCTTGGCCCCGGCCTGCCCACCCTTGCTCACCGCCTACCCCCTCCCTCATGCCGGTTCACACATCCTCCAGGTGGTAAGTCCAATGGCTTTTCCGATGAGATCTCAAGGCTCTGGCATGCTGGGAGTCTGTAGGCCACGTGCTGCTGGCTTCTCAGGCACCCGCTTTGTTTCTCGAGACCGCCACTCTTCTCTCCTTAAAAACCACCGCTCTGAGTCCTTTTCCTTGGGAGATGTGCTACACCCCGTGGTTTTCAGAGTGTGGTCCCTAGACCAACAGCATCAGCATCACATGGGAACTTTCTAGACAAGCAAATTCTCAGGTCCCACCCGAGACACCTACTAAATCTGAAACTCTGGAGCTGGGGCCCAACCTTCTGTATCTCAGCCGCCTCCCAAGGTGATGCTGAGGCACCCCACATTTGCTAGACTGCAAGCCCGTGAAAGCAGCGATCCCTCTGCTTTGTTCACGGACACTTGAGGGGAGCTCCCAGGATAGAGGAGACGTGAGGAGGCCCTCCCTTCTCGTGCCGGCACGATTCACCCGATCTCTTTTACCGAAACGGTCCTCGGTTTTAGGGGAAGCAAGGCCTATGAAAGAACAGGAAGGGACAAGTGGATCATCACAAACTGGAAACTAGCTCAGGACTCGGGGGTGCCTCGTGAACAAGTTTTGGAAACAGAAGAGCCGATGGTGAACGTGTCATTTACTCCTCGTCCGGCCCACAGTCCAGCTCTGGGCCTGTGTCTCTGCCTGCCTTGTGCTCTATCTTTCTGGCCGGTCTCCGTGCGTGCCCACAGAAAGGGGGTTTCCAGAAAGGGCCCTCGGTCAACAGCAGACATCGCCGGGGCTCCCGCGCTGTGCCGTGTTAGGGCAACACGTACGTGTGGCCCCACCTACGCCATGCTGGTCCCCACCCTGTGTACCGGGTGATGTGATGTGGGGACACTGACTCAAAGACAGCACATAGTAGCCACACAAAGCTGTCTGAAAAGCAGGCGCTGAAAAGGCAGTGGGGCCTCCCAGGGCTGCCCCAGTACAGAGGGGTCAACTCAAGGACTGGCTGGTGGAAACGTCAAGAAGGGATGGGTAAGGGGGGTGGTGGCAGGAAGTTCCCCACGAAGGCAGGGCTGACGCGGCGGTGTCGGGCAGGGGGGGTGTCTGTGGTGTGGTGGCACTGAGCGGTGAGCAGGACTCGTGAAAAGCAGAGCGGGGCAGCTGCGGCGGGTGAGGTGAGACAGGTCACGTTTGGGGAGGTGTCACCATCGTATCTGCTGCCCGGATGCTTCCAGGCTCATCAGGAATAACTGGAGAGCACCCAGGACAATACCCTCCCCCCCAAAGCCCCCCCCCCCAGACCGCTGCCATCTCTGAGGGTTTGTCGGAGCAGGACTTTCCCCGAACGTTCTGTAAGGTCACTGTGTGGAGGGTGGGGGTGGAAGGGGAGAGAAGCGGGTCGGGAGAAGAGAGGGAAGTGCCTTGGGAATATTTCTACATAAATAACTTACTATTTTAGTCTCCCTACTAGACTAAAAGCCAAATATCAATTAATTTTTTTGGGGGGGGAGAAAGAAATAGCTGTATTAATCCCCCCTTCATCCCTTCGTGGGCACGTCTGCCCTCTGCTCTTTGTGAGGCTGTGCGTGGGTGTGAATGACCGTGTGTGTGCACGAGAAATGTTTTATAGCATGCATACCGAACACGCACCTTGCGGGATACGTATTCACATCCAGCTAATACGTGCCTTTCAAAAATCATAAAGCTGTTTTATGAATCCAACCCCGGAAATGACTGGATTCGGCATTTTTACGGGATGGGACGGCGGGGCGCGTCCCCTTCACGTGCCATATCCCACGAGGACAGAAAAGAACATCATACTTTATTTTATGACCGACAGGTCATTCGTCTATATCTGCTCTTTAAAGCCACCGAGGACATTTTGCCAATCACTAGGAGAAACTAAATAAACAGAACCAAACAGTGTCAGCTCTCCACGGCTGAGTAATTATGAAGAATTCCTCTTTAAATAGAAGTTTAGGTAAATATAGAAAGATCACTTTACAGAAGGCAGCACAGGAGGGGATGGGGGAACCGGCAAGTGTGAGACCCCTTCTAGGTCAAGGGGGGAGGTGAAGATGAGTCTCTGGAGAAGTGGGAACCGGGAGACGGGGCTTCAACTGTCCGTACCTCTCCAGCTGGAGGGCCAGTAAGCCACGCTTCGACCTTGCTTCTGTCTTTGCGTTGACGGGTTTCAAGTTCAGACGCTTCATTCATAAAAATGGCTCCTGTTCTGGACCTGGGACCAAAACCCTGGCCCCAAAGGTTGGCTCTCTCTGTCAACCAGCTCCCCGGGGTGCCTGTCCCTCTTGGTCACTATGCGAAGCCCTGGGGAGGGATAGGGGTGTGGATAACAGGTAGAGCTTGGGAGATCAGTGGGACACACAGAAAGAAGTCACCGGAAGTGCTTGGTAATTAATTAATACCGTTTGGTGCTAGGCGGGCAGAAGAGGCCAGTGGTGATGCACCAGTCAAAGGAAAGTCGCTGCCCTGGCCTGGGAGCCAGAGGGCAGTGGAGGCTGGTGCCGGTTCAGATAGGCGGGGGAGGGGGAGAAGGTATTCCAGGCTGGGGTCACCTGGTGAGCAAAGGCCCAGAGGCTGAAAAAGGTCAGGTGGAGGTAGGGGGGCAAGACTAGAGCTGAGCGGCCAGGGCAGATGAGCCCGTTGGAAGCGGGAATAATACCAGAGAGGCAGGGAAACTCTGGAGCCCTCAGAGCCCCAGACTGGGTCGCTCCCTCCTGACACAGGACTCAGGGATCCTGAGGTCCAACCACACCCCATACTCACTAGCAAAGTGATTTTAAGCTGTCTCTACTGGCAACTGTTGGGGGCTGGTGTCACCTTCAGCTCCAAGCACCGTCAGAGCACCCAGGCCGGCCAAAGTGACGGTGACAAGAAATAGCCCAGAACATTCCCTCACCCGGCAAACAGTTCCGAGCTCCCACCACATGCCGGGCACCGGACCAAGTGCTGGGGGATGTGAAGGAAAATGAGCGGTGGCCCCTGCCCCAGGGGGTGCACCTGCAGAGGGCACCGGAGGACACTGAGAATCCTGCTGGGTTACCGGTCAACCCTGAGCAGAAAGGAGTCACTACAACAGAGCCTTCCGCCGGGACTGGGGGAGCATGGAGGCAATGCTTACCTGGTCTTGATTGCAATGGCAGGAGAGTCCTCCCAGCTCTCCTCCCTGGGAGTTTGTAAGGACGAGGGAGGGATTTGTTGGAAGTGGCAGGGCACCTACTCGGTGATAAAGCATATCGGGTTTATGTAGTCCGTGTAAATAAAAACTATACATCCGATAGTCTCTGGCCCCTCAGACAGGAGCTGCAGCGATTCCCGCCGGAAGCCTGGGCTGCATCTTTCAGGAGCGGGAAGAAGTGCTCCTCCAACCCCACACCATCTGCGGCCCTGGACCTCTGCTTTTTCTGTCCAGCATTTTTTTTTTTTTTTAAGATTTTTTAAATGTCTATTCATTTTTGAGAGAGACAGAGAGAGAGAGAGAGAGAGAGAACAAGCGGGGGAGGGGCAGAGGGAGACACAAAATCAGAAGCAGGTTCCAGGCTCTGAGCTGTCAGCACAGAGCCCGACACAGGGCTGGAACTCACGGACCACAAGATCGTGACTTGAGCTGAAGCCGACCACTTAATCAACCGAGCTACCCAGGCGCCCCAATGCCCAACATCTTATATTAAAACTTGTTTTAGAAGGCGTCTGGGTGGTTCCGTCGGTGGAGCGTCCGACTCAGGTCACGATCTCGCAGTTCGTGAGTTCGAGCCCCGCATCGGACTCTGTGCTGACAGCTTGGAGGCTGCTTCGGATTCTGTATCTCCCTCTCTCTCTGCCCCTCCCCTGCTCGCACACGGTCCTTCTCTCCCTCAAAATAAATAAGCATTTAAAAAAATTTTTTTAAATAATAATAAATAAGTAAAACCTGTTTTAGAACTTCCAACCTACAGCAACGTTAAAAGAATTTTACGGAGAATACGTGCTCATCCACTACCTGGGCTCTACTGTGAACGCTTGCTTGCTCATCTGTCCATCAACCTCGCTCTCTTCATCCGGCACACTTTCAGGACACATTTCAAAATAAATCGCAGACTTCGGTTCATCGCCCCCCTAAACGCTTCAGTGAGCATGCCATGCCCCAGAATTCCATATTTATTTACGGTGTTTTTTCTTTTGATATAAAGTATACATACAATGAGATGCAGAAGTCTTAAGTGTGTATTTGTTGGATTTCAACAAATGAATACACTGGGTAAGGCAAACGCCAGCAGGATACAGAACACGGACATCATCCCCAGAGAGCTCCCTCGGGGTGGGCCTCAGCTTCTTGAGAAGTCTCCTTACAAAGCTGTCACCTGACACACGTAGGCAAGGCTCACGCCGTGGGCTCTGCCAGCTGCATCCTGCGAAAAACTAATAAGCTCCCCCACCCCACCCCGTACGAAGCCGTGTGACGATCTCTGTCCTCTCTGAACGCTCTGTGGTTCCCTCGCGGGGCTCCAAATTCTCCATGGATCATGGCAACAGGAAGAGTGCCACCTTGAAAGCCAGAGTATTAGATGTGCTTCACAACGTAAAACGCCACATCACAGCCTGAGGCATTCCTGCCCACGGACCGGGAGGTCCTGGACGGCTGCTGAGGGGAAGTGGCACTTGAGTGGGGTTTTGAGGAATGAAGAGGAGTGTGCCGGACACAGGGAGAAAGGGCATTCCGGAACAGGTGTGATGTCTCAGGGGCGTCAACGACAGTACTTTGGAGAACTCCAAGGAGGCAGACTAGCTGGAATGTGGGTGGATGCATGGGAGCAGAGGGTTGGGAGGAGGAAAGGAGGGCAGACAGGGCCTGGGATGAAGGAAGGTCCAAGCTCCTTAGAGAGGACCTTGTCCTACAAGCAGTGACGAGCCCTGGGGAGGTGTCAGGGAGAGAAGTGGCCTGTCTCGGCCCCCATGTTTCAAACTTCCCAGTGGTTGCCATGTGGGGGAAGGTTTGAAGGGCGAACCAGAAGGGAAGCGGGAAATTCCGTTAAGAGAGTCCCAGGACTAGGTGAAGACAGTTCGCTAGATGGAACCAGGTTTTGAGACAGGTTGGACGTGTCTGTAGGACACCAAGGGGAGATCCGGGAAGCGGCTGGATGCGGGGGTCTGCAACTTTGAAGAGAGGTCCGGGTTGGAGATGAATCGGAGCACACGTAGCATTTGAGCACTTGGTTTAGAATGAGTCACTCCTGAGAGAGCTGAAGTGAGGACAGGGCTGACGACAGGCCCCAGGGGACCCCGTACGGGGGGCAAGAGGCAGGGGAGACTGAGGCCTCCCTCCAGAGGACAATCGGTGCAGGGGGCGTTCTCGAAGCCAAGGCCGGAGCCAGAGGAGAAGACGGTCCATGGCATCCTCATCACCGAGAATTCCCTGATGGCACACCCGAGAAGGGGGAAATGCATGACGACAAGGTGTGACTGGAGACCACAGAGAGGCTGGGCAGTGGGGACGCGGACACCCCAGGCCGGCCAGGCCTGCAGCTGTAACTCACCACCACCCACACTGCCTTCTGCCAGGGAGGTGGTTGTCTGCATAGTGGAGGGTGCAGGGCGCTGGCCGGCCAGTGCCAGGCGGGCGAACAGCAGCGGACAGACACATGACAGGCAAAATCCACTCAGGCCTCTCCCTCCCCTTGCCAGTGGGGAGGCCTCTAGGCAACCCTTGAGCTTCTAGAAAACCACCCTGTTTGGGCTTCTGTGAGGGCTGGCTGGCCCACCAATCAAACCTCTCTCCAGCATCAGGAAGGTAGAGGACATCTGAAGGCTCCTTAGCCTACACTTGTCCTTGGATGAAATCAGAGCATAGTTACGGGCCAGCCCACTGGGGTCACTGAGTTCAGAGCCGGGCTCTGCACCAAGTAGGAGGCCAACAGGCTGAGCAGGTGAGGACTCAGGGGAAAGTGAGGATGGTCTAAGTTGACGCGCTGGCCCTCCCTCCTGGAGGAGAGATTTAGGAAGTCAGGGAAGACATTCATCTGCTGGGAATCAGGAAACTGCAGGCAGGACCAGGATCCTGTCTAGCCTTAGGGCAGGGTGGCCCTAGCACCCCTCCCAAGAGGAACTTGGGAACAACTTGACCCCACTGTGACTTGTGACCTCTTCCTGGCCTCATTCCTAGCAGGTTCTGCAGAGATCGGCTAATCTAATCTTCTCCCAGAGGAGGAAATGAGAACATTACAGAGAGGTTAGGTGACTTTCCCAAGATCCCACAGCACAAGGCAGTAGAATCAGTTCTAGAGTCCAGGGCTCCTGATGGCTGCCAACAGGGAATTTTAAATGCACCCCATGGATCATTTCACTGTCAGATAAATACCCAGCATCAGTGCTGTGCCTGCCCCCCTCTTAGAAGCTCACCTAAGGGAGGGACTTGTGTGTCAAGTCCCTGACAGCAGGGAGGTGTGTGTGTGTGTGTGTGTGTGTGTGTGTGTGTATCCCAGAAGCCAGAAGCTGAATGGTCCCAGGAGCCAGCAGCTGATTGGTGGAGACCCCTCTTCCACACACAAAAACAACCAAATGCCTTGAGGCAGGCCCAAATGTGGCACTCAGGGGTGCTTGAATGAGCTCACAGGGGTTGGAGGTGGGGTGGGGGAGAACCTTTGCAAATTTAGCAGTGTTTCTGCTCTGACTAGCCTTGGAGAAAGGCAGGTAGGGTCTGGGTGAGCAGCTGGCAGGCAGAAGGTGTAGAAGGGGGAACTAGGGGCACCAGCCACGGGGATGGATGGGCAGGGAGGAGGCCAATCCTGAGCAAGGGCAGCTGTTGAGACGGTGCTGGAGGGAGCCAGGAAAGGAACAAGGACCCAGAGCAAGCCGGGCCTCTGGGGCTGTGTTCGGCCCTGGCTTCCCTGCCCCTTTCTCCTTCCTGCCCATTGCTATGCGAGCACCCAGCACTTACCCTCTTGTGGAATTGTCTTTAGGGTTGTGACTCTAGAGAGTAGTAGAGGCCTGGAAGTGGGGAGAGCAGCAGAAGCCTCTGCAGAATGGCCCCCTAGGATTCCCAACTCAAGTCACTTCCAAAGGGGGGCTCCTCCCGTGCCCTGGCCTGGCCCCTTCCTGGGGTTTTCCAGCTCCAAGCCCCCGAGGACTGGCTCTGCCTTTGGGAAGTACAAACCGCTTATCTTATCCGCTGGGCTCTGAGGAATTTGGCAGGGAGGGAGGAAGGGGCTCCAGGGACCCGGCTGGCTGGCCGCGATCTCCCCCCACCCTGGAGCAGGAGAGTGCTCAATATTAATAGCCACACAACAGACTCCAGTGATAAGCCCCCTCCACCTCCCGCGACACGGAGAGCCCTCAAGTTTGGAACGAGGAACCAGATGAACAAACTGCCAGACCCAGCATGGCTGGGCTTGGTCCACGTAACAGTTCCCGTGGCTTAATGCCACAGCCTGTGCCCAAGAGGGCTCCATTCGTTGGTCCCCCCAATGTGCCAGGAGTGTCTCTTAGTTCGGCAGATGCAGAGTTCATCCCACCCCGCTTCCTCCTCCAGAGGTCTGCCCCTCTCCCTGCCAACCCAAAGCTAAGTCCAGGCCAGCCGGCCGGCCAGACCCCATCCCAGCCCCCTGTGAGGGTCTCTGCGCCCCACAGGCTGTCTTCTCACAGAGGCAGAGGCATGCCTTTGGGTGGCGGTCTAATTCTTCCCCCCCCCCCAACCCCGGTGTCTCCCGTCCCCCAGGGGAGCAGCGGCCAGGCCACTCCCCTCTGAGGCCCCCAAACACCATCTTCTTAGAGCTGTTTTATGTATTTGCAGTTGTTCCTCGAGTACATAAATGAATGAGTGAGTCACAGAAATGAGCCCCCCTGGTTGCTGGATGTGGCCTTCAGAAAAATCACACTGCAGCCAAGTTTGTGAAAGCCGAGCAAATGGCCAGGGGCACAGCCAGGAGCTAGGGTGCCTCTTGCCCTGGCACCTCAGTGGCTCCTTCGGGACCCGGCATCCTCCCAGCAGGGTGACAGCAGTTCCTAGATGGAACTCACCCTCTCATAGCCCCCGGGTGGCCCCGGCTGGCCACCAGAGGCCTCCTCGGGACACCGGACCAGAGCCTTCAGGGCACAGCCGCAGAGTATGTTTTCGGTGCCAGCTCGTGAGCCTCAAAAAGCACTCAGCAGCCTACTTCCCAGGGCCCAACAGGAACTCCCAGACCCCTGGCTGGGGAGCTCAGTTCTGCCTGATTCTGATCTTGGCCCTGCCAGGCCTGTGACCACAGGAGAGTCTGCTGCCCACGGGGCCTTCAGCGTGTCCCCTTAGCTGTCACCTCCGCGAGGCTACGTTTGCTGTAACTGAGGCTTGCTGGGGCCTGGGGTCGGCTCCAAGCTCTGAGCTATCGGGAAAGGCCTAGGCGTGACCCCGCTGCCCCCCTGGTGGGCCTCAATGGCATAGGCCTCAGTGAGGCCAGGCCTTCCTGGAGACCCTTCTCCTGGAGCTCGGCTCAGAGAGGGCAGGAACCGCTTTAACCAATGCCAACCACAGGTCCAGAGGAGCCACGCTGGGCTTCTCAGAAAAACATGACTCTCTTCCTCAGTACAAGCACATTTTGGAAAACTTTTAAACAAAGAAACCACGTGGGGAGAGTGGAAAAGGGGGGAAGAAGGGAAGGGCAGGAGAGGGCAGGAGAGGGCAACTTTTTTTTTTTTTTTTCTGGAGAACACTTACTTCTCTCTGAGTAGCCAAGCAAGGCCTAATCCCAGCAGTTTTGGGGCCAGATTCAATAAAAACTCTGTCTGCAGAGGCCTGAGCAAAGCCACAGAAAATAAATACTTCGTGGCTTGTCCGGTGTCCTGCCGCCTGGAGCCCGGAGGGCTGTTGTATTGACTCTCGGCCCAGTGGGATATGGACCGAGTGTGGAATTTTCTCCGCAGCCACTCAACTTCCTCTCCCCAGTTAGGACCATTTAAAAATCATAAGTAGAGTTTCCGGTGTGGAGGGGGGAAAACAGAAGAGAGCATAATTTGGTCGAAGGAAGGAAAAAAAGAACAGCAGAAAAGCCAGTTTATTTTCAGTCCGAGCCAGAAGCCGTTGGACTGTCTTGTTTGTGTAAAATCGCATTTGGGGTTAGGGCCCTCCCTGAGCCGTCACACTTTCACCTCCCGTCTCCTTAAACAAATTCTCGTGTCTGCGGAAGGAAAGCCTGGTTCTCTCAGAACGCCCCTGTTGTGGGCTCTCTGGGTGCCTCCTGCCCTGGGGGCTCTGCTTCGCGGCTGACCGGGCCCAGCTCCGTGGCGACTGGGAAACTCAAGATAGAAAAACATTCAGGGCCGCAGACGGTGAAGAGCCGAACTGGGCCTCACCGGTCAAAATGGAACAGACTTTTATCAACAGGGAAAGTACAGAATTTGATGCTGTGCGACAGGGGGCTTTTCCAGGAACAGGCAGGAAAGGAAAAGGAAGGTGCTTTCAGGACTCGGGGGACAGTCTTTGAGATGTTAGTCTGCTATCTTCCGGGCGGGGGCCTCACGGAAATACATTCCTTTCTTGTTTCACCTCCACTCATCCCTCTGCCTTTGGATTTGGTCAGTTGGCCAGTGGCCAGACCTGGTCTGTTTGGGACCCCCGGAGCCAGGTCCCTTGCACCCCTGTGCCCCAGCCACAGTAGGTGGACGGGTGGTCCAATAGAAACAGAATGATGGCAGGAGAGCACCGCTAAACGCCCCAGGGGCCTGGAGACCAAAACTCCCCAACTTTTTACGAGGTTACAGGTCAAAACATTTGGACAGCCATCTTGGGGTATGAAAAGTCCTAACTAATCCCAGCGATAGGCTGCAAGAATGTGACTTCTTTCCTACTCGTTGTCGAGATCCTCCCTCCGAGGGGTGCCTGGTAGGCTCCAGAGGGTGGGTCTGGTGGTGGGGAGTGAACCTACGCTCTTCCCCCTCAGTCCCTCCACGCCATGTCTAGGAAGAAAACAACGGGGCTGCTCTGGTCTTCCAAGGCAATGACAAAACAGAAGGCTGGAGGGCTCTGGGCCTGGGCTCTGGGGCAGCCTGAGCCCGGAGAGCCGTGTCCTCTGCTTTCGGCCACTGCCACTTCTGAGGGCCTGGTGGGGCTGCCGGGGGCCACAGACTCGGCCTATAAATACATTCCCCGGACGTGACATTCCGCCCGCGGAGAGTGACTCTAGTAAGTTAAACACTGTTCTCCCCCCGAGTTCTTATTTGAAAATGCAAATACTCTTGAGAGGGCTGATTCCGAGAATGCGCCACTGACGAAACTCAGGAACTGATGGATGGGAGTACCCTGACCTGACCCCAGGGGGTGTGGGTTAGCTGTTCCCTCGGTTCCCTCTTCTGGCAGAGCCAACTGCTCCCCGAAGCTCTCCCCGTGGCCTCAATGTCAGGATGTGGTGGCTCCTTTGCATAAACAAGCTCCAAGTCCAGTGTTTTGGAAGGAAAAAGAAGAAAAGGATGACTAGAGTGTTCAAGACTGTCTTGGGTCTTGTCCCCACCGTCAAACACCGAGTAGTCACGGGTAGCTTAAAACAAGCTTCGGGGGCAGGAGCGACTTAATCTTTTGGTACAATAATTGTACTTACGAGTCGCGGCATGTCAACTAGTCAAAAATCCAAGCTCTAAAATATTCCCACAGGAGCAGGATTGAAACAGAAAAGACTTCTTAGCAGCCAGAAAAGATGGCAAAAACCCATGCTTTGAAAGACAAGCTCTTTATTTGTTGGTGAGACGGTTAGTCGAAACCTTTGAACTGGGGCGCCTGGGTGGCTCAGTCGGTTAAGCTTCTGATTCTTGATGTTGGCTCAGGTCATGATCTCACAGTCCGTGGGTTCGAGCCCCGCGTCGGACTCTGTGCTGACAGCTCAGAGCCTGGAGCCTGCTTCCGATTCTGTGTCTCTGTCCCTCTCTGCCCCTCTCCTGCTCATGCTCTGTCTCTCTCTCTCTCTCAAAAATAAATAAACACTAAAAAAAAAAAAAAAAAACCCTCGAACTCATACTTTATATACAATTAGCTGTCTGCATGAGCTGATACCTCAATCCAAGGTTGAAGGAATGGAGAACGGAGGGGAAAGTACTGTTAAAAGGGGGGGGGGGTGGGGAGAGTGGATCCAAACTCGGCTGACTGGTCAGTTTGGAACGTGATGAGGGGCTCACCTTCAGAGCGCTCTGAGGTCACGGCCCAAGGAAAACACAAGCGTCACATCGGGGACCACAAGTCACCAAGAAAGCATTCAATTCTTCTCCGGGGAGTGTGTGACGGATTTAAGAAAGATTCCTACTCAAAACTGAACAATGAACAGGGCTCTATCTCTTAATGGAATAAATACTCATGTATCAGAGAGCATCTGGAGTTTCTTCTCCAGCTGAGCAGGGAGTAGAGGTTTCACTGCAGGAAGTTCTGGTTCCAGCAAGCTCTTCGGTTCCCCCGAAGCACAGCTAGAGGCAAGAAGAGAACCGGGCACCTGCATCAGTGAGCCACCCCGGATTGTGACCCATCAGCACTCAGACTCTGGAGCTCCTGAGTGCTCCAAAGGTAGCTCACACACCTGAGGAAGGTAGCCTCTAGTTTAAATAGCCACAAGTGGCTAGTGGCTGCCATTTCTGGACAGCACAGTGACCCTTGAGGGGTTCCACAGGGTCCTCTCAGGTCGCACGGAGGAGCTGCTTACTGCCCCATTGGCCTGGACAGGCATTCATTCACTGTGTATGTGACAATTATTAAGCAGCTACTGTGTACCCCTCAGAAAAGGATCGTCATGTAAAATAGTCTGGTGAGTTATCAGTCCCTCTCTTTTTCTCTGCTTTTCCCTGCTTTCATGAGCAAATCTTGACGCATGTGCAACCAAGGGCTGGGTCCTGCCTGGTGGCTGTTCTCAAACCATGGGAGCAGCGGAACCACGGAGGACACTCGTTGAGTATGCAGAACTCCCCTCCCTACCCATTATTAGATCTGCTGAATCAGAATCTCCTGCATCCTGGGTCCTGCATCTGAGGCTTGCCACAAAGAATCCGAAGCCAAGAGTGGGTTCTTTTCTACCAAGAGTTTATCATTTGGAAGACGTGTTTGAAAAAAACCAGGCCCATAAGTAGTGAGCTCATTTTAACAAACAGCTACTCCCCAAGAACTGTCTGCGAATCCCCCAGAGAGAACTAATACCGTGAGCCTTTTTACAGTGACATCTTAAGGGAATTCGTTGGCCAGATGTTTTTCCTACCATGGAGACGAATGGCTACAGGGAAAGATCTAGCCTCCAGTCCTGCCTTCGTGGCCTTCACAGAGGCCTTCCCCTCTCCCATTCTGGCCCCCATCTGTAAAACAGGGATGATCGTCCTTAACTTCAATGTCACCAAGCTTCCAGGAGAGGTGACAACCTTGAGGTTCTAGGGACCCTCAGGGCTAGCTGGGGTTTCAACCTGCAAGAGGGGGCGACGAAGGGAGACACCCAAATCAAAGGACCTGCAGGCCTTCCTTCACGCTGGGAAATTTTCAGCTTGGAAAACATCATGTTCTAATTGTCTTCCCGTTCAACCCGAATGCACTTAGAAAAGGCATAGATTTGATTTCAACTCAAACTGGTCCACTGGGTACTTTTTGAGTTAAAAAAAATGAATTGAAGTCGTGCGTTAGTAAAATTAAAATCTGAATTCAGGGTTGAGCACTTCAGGTGGAAGGTTTTGATCGTTGGTTCAGTTCAAGTCCCTGTTGTTCAAAGGAACTCAATGGAGCATTTACTTAGCACCTAGTTTGCTCCAGGAATGGGGATGGGACAGTTTCAAGGACATTCTTCTGCTCATCTGGGGAAGGAGACAACTAAACAACCTTACTCCCCAGGAGTAACACACCCAGGAACGATGACAGAGACCACCAAGTTCCCGGTGAGCCTGGCCTTGGAGGGGTGATGTGTGGATTGGGCACAATCCATTCACTGAACAGTGAATGAGGAGGGGATTCCTAGGCAGGGGATGAGGAGAAAGGCAAACGGAGGATGAGAGAAGCTGGGAGGTACACAGAGCCATAGAAAGAAGGGAAGGGGGTAGTTTGGCTGAAGGGTACTCATGGGCTTGGGGAGGTATTTGGAGGCCACAAGAGGACCCAAGGCGGGGCCTCTGTACCCAAGACTATCCGCACGCCCCGTGTGGATCTCCATCAGTACAAAACATTCCCTGAGCAGAAGGAAAGGCCTTGTATGTATGAACATATCTGTTTGCCTAATAGCTTTATTGAATCTAATTTACTGCCACGCAATTCATTCATTCAAAGTATACAACTGAATGGTTTAGAGAGTACTCGCAGGCATGTGCAGACATCCCCACCGTCAATTTTGGAGCATCTTCCTCACCTCGAGAAGAAATTCCATACCCCTTAGCTAACACTCTCCTCTCCACCCGCCACCACCAAGACTCCTACTCACACACCAACCCTCCTTTCTATTGCTGTGGATTTCCTTATTCTGGACATTCCAAGTAAATGAAATCAGACAATATGTGGCTCTCTGCATCTGGCTTCTTCACTTAATATAACGTTTTCCGGGGCCGTCGTGTTCTAGCAGGTACCAACACTTCATTCCTTTTTATGGCCAAATAATATTCCACTGTACGGATACGCTACTTTTCGCTTATCCATTTGTCCGTTGATGGACATTTGGCTTGTTTCTACTCTGTGACTTTTGTGCTGCCATGAGCTTCCCTACTAAATCATCCCTGTTATGACTCCCATGTTACGTACGTAACTAGGATATGTACCTAGGAGTAGAATTGCTGGATCATAGGGTAAGTCTAACTGTTTGCGGAACGGCCAGACTGTTTGGTATTTAGATGTTTATTCTGAGAAGACGGAAATGAATGAGGAGATGGCATAATAATGGAAATTGGCCTGAGGCCAAGGTGAGCCCGTGTTCAGGGAAGAGAGAGGTTAGGAAAGCAATCAGATTACCACGAGTGGCACTGCCGCGTTCCCAGTCACAGTGCCAGCTTGGAGGAGACAGGTTCAGAGCCAGCCTCTGCGGCCACCCACCTAGTGACCGAAGGCACTTCCTTGTCACCGCGGTCCCACTCCACAAACAAGGGCCCAGGCTGGCCGTGAGTCTCAAGGGAGCACAGCAAACACATCTGTGCCCCAGCCTGGCATCGGATGAGGACACAGAATCAGGGATGAGTTCGCTTTCCCAAGGTTGAATAGCTCATAGTGATGAGGCTGGGATTCCAAAGCAGCCTGTCTGGTCCCAGCGCCCACCTCTCTACGTCACCTCGATCATTCTTTCACAAGGACAAAACTGACATTCTCATTTCAGAGCCAAGGACACTGAGGCTGAGTCAGATTCCCTTTCCCAAGGCCAGAGACTCGGGACTGGTCTCTGGCCGACACCAAGGCCTCCCTGTATGATGACAGAAGACAGAGCTAACACGCAGTGACTTACCGCAGTTGGAGGTGGAGGTGTGCACCTTCCTGCAGTGCTGCCTCTTCCAGGAAGTTTTTCCTGACTGCACCCCCAGTGGGGCTACAGGTCCCCGATCTGGGCTCCAGCAGCTTCGAGAGATGCTCCTTCCATGGCTTCATTCACTACGTGTGACCACTGGCGTGTAGATGGCCGGTGCGCACTGACCATGAGCTTGACCTCATCCCCTGTGCATCTATCTCAAGCACTCAGCCCAGGGCCTGGCCCAAGCAAGTCCAAGCAGGCATGTGGGGGGACAAGTGGGTGAACTGTTAACAGTGAGGTCCAGGCAGTAAGTGACAGAAGGGCTTGGGGACGGAAGGGCTAAGCTACCAGAGCAGGAGAGGGGTAAGGGGACCCCACGTGGGACGGGGACGTCCAGTGGGGAGGGCTGGGGCTGGCCTTGGGGTCCTGAGGTCTAACAGTCCAGAGAAGCCCGGGGGTGGGGGACTCTCCTGTGTTGTGGCCAGAGCCATGGCGAGCAGAGCCGGGGCCTTTGTGTGAAGGAGAAGATGCCCTTCCCCCCCGAGGGTCACGGGTCCTGGCCGGGACTCGTGAGCTGCCACACACCCCCTCAGCTGGGCCCGTGGGTAGGACACAACCTGCGCACCGCGCGTGAGATTTTCTGGGGCGTGGGGGCATATGTGTGCGTGTGCGAGGTGCACACGGGGGGCAGGTGTGTGTACGTGACTTGTGTGTTTTGTGCTGCAGTTTCCGAGTCCCCCGGCCGCTTGGCCTCTGAGCAACGAGGGCTGGGAAGCAGAGGCATGAGGGTCCCGAGTCCCAGAACTGGAAACGGGGTGTCTTCCCGAGGAGGTGACAGGGTTCTCGCCCTGCCACCTGGGAACGGGGCTGATGGGAGGCCCGCCACATGCCACGAACGAGCTGATGGTCCCCAGTTGGGGAGGCCACACGCTGGCCTTCTGCTCAGGCGAGGCCCTCCTCCCTCAGGGGACTGCTTAGCTGGGGAGGGGAAAGGTGTGGGCAGACTGGAAAGAGGAATCTGGGAAGGCAAACGGCCCCAGGCGGCTGGGGGTGCCCGGTCACAGAAGCCCGTGGCTCAGCCAGACACCCAGGAGGGCCTCTGGCCGTGACCGCAGGAGGGGCAGCCCTTGCAGAGGCCTGACTCGTCAGGGCAGGGGCTGCACGGGACCACCGAGGGAAGACTCGGCTGCCATTCCAGAATGCTCTGCGGTCCCGGTCAATCAGACCCAGCCACCTGGGCAGCGGGCTTCCTCCCATGAGTCGCACCCCCCGTCCCCACCCCCCGCTTGTCCAGTCAGCTGCTAGGATGGGAACATCGTGGAAACTGCACTCTCAGAGAGGACTCTGCAGGACTTGTGTCTTCACCTCTCCCAGTGATGCGAAGACTGGGCCACAGGGACAGGGAAGCTGTGCTTCCAGGTTTCTGACCCTCACCTTGAGACACAGCTGGGCTCGTGGGGTCCGTCCGGGAGACCATCTGTGGCTCTCGATGCCTGACGTGAGCAGGGGTCCCTACCTGACCCTTGCTGGGGAGAAGACGCCCCCCAGAAGAGCTGTGCTAAAACCAGAATCGGGTCTGGAGGGGACAGACGGCTTGCTCGGCTTTCCCTGCTGAAGCTGCCCCAGGGATATGGGGCTCCCCTTTGGGAACTCAATGTCACGAGGCCCCTGGCCAAGGATGGTCAGCAGGCCGGGAAGGTGAGGGGAGCAGGTGCTCCGTGAGCAAGGAGAGGCTGCAGGAGCTCCGGGTGCTGCCTGAGAACGTGCGGCGGTGGCAGGGGGGGGACTCACCTGTCCTCACAGCTCTGATGCGCCACCTCGGGGGAGAAGGCATGGGGGGCTGGATACCGAGAGGGGACAGCAGACACCCTGATTCAAGGACGGTATGGGGTCCAGCCGGTGGTGCGGCAGGGAATGGCTGGGGGTCCACACGCAGGAACGAGCCCCTGCACAAAGGTTCCCACAGGAGCCGCAGCCTACCCCCCCCCCCAGTAGTGCAGGAGGAACCCCTCCTCTGCGCCACAGAGCACGCTGAGGCCCTGAAGGGGAAAGGTCACAATGGTAGCAGCTAACAGGCATCCGACCAGACCTGGGAGGTGCAAGCCGCACTTCACAGACACTGGGGGAGGCTAACTGGCCCCAGCTCACACCTCTAGGCAGAGGACTCTAACAGGGTCCCCTCTGCCTCCAAGCCCTTGCTGGTGACTCCAAACCCCGAACCTCAGCGTCCCCCACTGAGAACTGCAGACAGTCTCTTCCAAAAGCGTGTAGTGAGGCTGACAAGTCATTTTATCTGAGTTCGTTTCCTTCACTGTTAAGTGGGGATGATAATTCTAACAGTAATATTCAGGGCTTGTAGGATTTCGGGATTTCGGTAAATAACACAAGTGAAGGCTTCTTTTTGGAGCCCTGATTATTCCTTCCTCAATCCCTTTCCCTCCCCAAAGCGACACAGGTATATTTTCGGTTATTTCTCTCAAAGCATTCTTAAATGCTAAGGGTGATGCAAACGCTGATTAGCCATATGACCTTAACAAAGCTTCCACACTTCTGAGACTAGCGTCCTCAATTTATTGGGGTACGACGTATGTACAATAAATTGCACCCCTCTCAGAGGATGGTGACTTTTGACAACTGCATACACCCACATAGCCACTTCAATCAAGACATGGGACATTTCCGTCCTCCCAAAGAGTTCCTTGTCTCATGCCTGTCACCTCCCCTGGCCCTTCTCCCAGGCAACCAATGATGGGCTTTCTGTGGATTATAGATTTGCCTTTTCCAGGGTTTTCACAAGGGAGTCCTACCGTACGTATTCTTTTGTGTCTGGCTTAGATTCACCCGCTGTTGCTTGTATCAGTCATTAGATTCTCCACAAGGACTTAACAGGTAGTGTGGCTCTTGTGACAGCCTGGGCCCAGGAACTGACCGGTCTCTTGCTCCGCCGCTGGATCTTCAGTGCTAACCACACAGGGCCTGGCCCATAGTAGGCGCTCAAGTTTGTAAGCGACTAAATTGATTAACCAGGCAATATTTGCGAAAGGCAAAAACCACCAGCTCAGGTGGTGAGTCATTTCATTGCTTTTTAAGCAGCCCCACCAGAGTGGAGAGGAAGGGGGTAAAACTTAAATAGGATGAACTGGGAAAGACGGTTTAAAATAAAGAATCTAAGCCGGCTCGGGAATAGTCCCCGCGTTCACGATGCAGCCCAGCCGGCCTTCCCCGCCCCCGCCCCCATCAGGGATAATTAAAAGCTCGACGCCTCGGTCCCTTCCCCGGGGAGGCGGCGGTGCTCCCGGAGTGAATGGGCTCAGAGGAATGAATAACGACACAGTGGCCTCATTGTTCGGCGGCCGGGGAAACTGAGGCCAGAGGGCGGGAGGGAGGCCGCCGGGTGACTGGAGGCTGGGTCACCGCGTGAGTCAGCGGCGCAGACGGGCGAGATCGCTGTCATTAAGGTTTACAGGTCGGCCGCCGCCACCGCGGCTGTGCGGCCCGCGCCCCGCCCGGGTCCCCGCGCCCCGCTCGGCCACCACGCCTCGGCGCCCGGCGGGGGCGCCCCCACCGGCTCCCGCTGCGCCGGCGGAGGGCCGGGGGCGGGGTCGGCCGGGGCCGGGCCCGCGCCGCAGCTCCGCCTCCTCGGCCCGCCCGCTGGCGGCGCGCAGCTTCGGGCCGGGCCAGCGGCTGGAACCTGAGCCCTGGGGTGGCCCCCGCCCCCGCCCGAGCTTCTACCTGCGCCACCCGCGCGGCGCCCCGGGAGGCGGCGCGGGCACTGGTAGCGCGGCGCCGGGCAGACGGCGCACGGCCGGGCCCGGTCTCCGCCCGGCGCCGCCGCGCGCGCTCCCGCCACCCCCCCCCCCCCGGGCGCCCCCTGAGCCGGCCCGGGCGCGCGCACAGCCCTTCACCGCGGGCGACCGGGCACCAACGCCTCCGGCCTCGGACCCCCGCGGCCCGGAAGCGGGCGGAGCCGGGCCGTTCCCGGCGGCTTTCGGAGGAGCAGCGAGCACCCGGGTCCCCCGCCCCTCAGTCCTCCGCGAGCCTCCCCACCCCCCACCCCTTCGCCTTTTCTGCACCCCGAGCGGACTAATGCTTTCCCTCCCTTACCCCCCCCCCCCCCCCGCTTCCCCTCTCCCTCTGGCCTCCTAGCCCGGCCCCTGGCCACCCCCGGCAGCGGCGGGACCCCAGGGCCGGGTCCCTCTGCCCCTCCCCCGATGCCTGGCCCCCTCGCCGCCGAGTGGGATTGGGCGGGGGAGAGGGAGAAGGATCCAGTTACGGAGGGGACCCGGGCCTAGGCCGCGGCCCCGCCTAGCACCCTGTGTCGTGGGGGTGCGGGCAGCGGGGGTGGGTGGTGGGGCCGGGGTCACCCGGAGGGGACGCGTCGGAGAGGGGCCAGGCGGAACCAGCGTCCCGCCTAACCTGAGGGGTGGAATGGGGGGTGTGCACTGCTGGACTTGATGTGGACTTGAATGCGTCCTGAAATTTTTAAAAATAGTCTCGCTGTATAGACAAGAACACTGGAACCTTTAAGTCCTCATCCTCTCGCCTGAGTCCGGAGTGAGACTCCAAACATACTTCTTAAGAAACTGTTGCTTTATTTTGATTCGTTTACATAAATTTTCCACCTTGGGGGGGATGGTGGTGGGCTTGTGGAATCCCTAAAATAACTTTTAATGGAGCGAAGCCTTCCATTATGGGAAGAGCCTAGACGCGAGAGGCGTCTGGAGGCCTAGGTTCCCGTCACAGCCCTGCCACCAACTGGCTGAGCCACTGAGGCACGTCGCCGCCCCTCCTGGCACGTGTGAGGAAAGGGGACGCCCCCCCACCCAGAAAGGAGAGACCAGGGAGCTGGCTGAACCATTCAGAGACTGGGTTTTCCTTCCTGAAAATGTTCTCATACTACAAGAGAGGCAACGTGGAAATGAGATTAAAAAGAGAAGAGGTGAGGGGCGCCTGGGTGGCGCAGTCGGTTAAGCGTCCGACTTCAGCCAGGTCACGATCTCGCGGTCCGTGGGTTCGAGCCCCGCGTCAGGCTCTGGGCTGATGGCTCGGAGCCTGGAGCCTGTTTCCGATTCTGTGTCTCCCTCTCTCTCTGACCCTCCCCCGTTCATGCTCTGTCTCTCTCTGTCCCAAAAATAAATAAAAAAAAAAAACGTTGAAAAAAAAAATTAAAAAAAAAAAAAAAAAAAAGAGAAGAGGTGAATGAAAGCAGTTTGCCCATCTGAACGGTGTCCTCTCTGCCTGACTCCAATTATATTTATGCTCAGTCAAGGTCAAGGTAACCTTCGCTGATCTGTGCAGTTCCATTAATTATATGTTATCCTATCACCATGGGGAAATATCCACTTTATTTTCGATATCACTTCAGAACCTTCAGACCTTTGTACAATCCTGCAAAAGGACACGTAGGGAGGGGTGCTACGCGCCTGGCAGGAGGGACTTTTGATAGAGGGAGAGAATAAAGGTGGACAGGTGATGTCAACTTGATGTGTCACATTTCAGGGAGCCATAACAGGTTTATGGCCCTGACCCCGGGGGAGGCCCTGTCCACCCTACCACCAATGCTGGGAGAGGCTGAGTAATGTGGACACCTGGGTGAAGCAGCCATGAAGCTTTACCTGGTTGGTGACTTGTCCGGCCCCTGGCCTCCTCCCCTCTGCTCTGCAGGTGGAGTGGGACAGAGCCCACGGGGATTCTGGGGTTAAGTAAAACAAGTGTCAGGGTCCCCTCCCATGGCTCCCCCAGCCGCAAACATGGAGAGCATTTCTGTGATGGGCCAGAGGTGGGAGAGAAGCAAAGGGTTTAATTTCAAATGTTAAAATGGTAGAATGGTGGGAAGAATGAAGGGAAGGTGATTAGTGCCCAACTTTGAAAGAAGGCAGGGGAACAATTACTTTAAAAGGTTTTAATTGGTCATGTTCTGAAGAACTCACTCCTCCTGTGCTAAAACCCCAGGCCAGCTCAGACCTGTAGTTCTGGATTGCCCAAGTGCCTCCCTGTTTTTCCCCTTTGAACACTAGCTCTCACAGCAAGTGCCTCTGTTGCCCTCCCTCTGGTGCCTTCTCCCTTTTGGGGTGTGTGTGTGTGTGTGTGTGTGTGTGTAGCTAGCTGACTACTTATCTATCTTTATACAGCAGTTTTCCAGGCTGGCAGGTCAGAAGCCCTGCCAGAGGAGGACCTCTCTAATTTATTCTCCCAGCTCCGCAGCCTGACTCACTTGGGGCGGGTCTCCATCACAGTCCAAGTACAGTGAATGAGGAAAGTGGCTTCAAGCAAACTGAAAACCATTTGGGAGATGGGACAGTAGGCATGCAGGGAGACACATAGCTACTCAAACCACAGGAACAAATCAAAATCGGCGGGAGCCCCCACGAAACACCAAACTACATTTAAAGTTGTTTACAAGTGGCTGGTTTGCACCGGGTAATAAGGCTAGGCTATTTCCCACCATGGGGACTGCTTGCATCCTGAGAGGAAAAGATGGGTGAAACCCCACCAATCCGCCCTTTGAACAAATGGCTGATTCTAGGGCTGAGACAGGACATACTCAAGACGAGTGGAGAGCATCTTGTAGGGCTAGAAAGTAAGGCAGGGCTGAAAGATCAAACGGATGGGGGGTATACTAAAGGAACCAACCTGGAACAGCTCCTGATAGCCAAGGCTGGATCAATTTGAGCAAAAAACTTAATACATAATGTCATATTGGATTATGATCGAAAGCATAAAATAAATACCCATGAAGGAATTCAGACTGATGTGAAGAAATGACTGATGCGTCAATAAATAAATGGGAGAGAAGAGTCAAATCTCCCATATAGGAAATGCCAAATAATCTATGTAGATATTCTCCCCTCAAGGAAGTGGAGCTCAATCCCTCCTCTCCTTGAGTGTGGTCTGCACTTAAGGACCTGCTTCCAAAGGGTACAGTATAGAAAGGGTGGCAGGAGAGAACAACTTTACAGCCGAGAAGCCTGGCGAGCGCTAGCTCAGCTGGGTGATCAACATCATTAGTGGTAAGTCATGTTACTAGCACGCATCCCTGATGTGACCTGATGAGAACAGCACTGTACCTCTTCTCCAAACCCTAGCCTCACCATGAGGAAAACATCAGACAGACCCAACTGAGGGACATCCTCTAAAAGACCTGGCCAGTACTTCTCAAAACTGTCAAGATCGTTAAAAACAAGGAAAATCTTGAGAGGCTATCACAGCCCAGAGGAGCCCAAGGAGACACAAGGAGCAAATCAAAGCTGGGATCCTGGAAGAGAAAAGGATGTTAGGGAAAACTGGTGGAATCAGAATGAAGTATGGAGGGGTGCCTGGGTGGCTCAACCAATTAAGCATCCAACTCTTAGTTTTGACTCAGGTCATGATCTCACAGTTTGAGAGTTCAAGCCCCACATTGGACTATGTGCTGACAGTGCAGAGCCTGCCTCGGATTCTCTCTTACTCTCTGTTTCTCTCTCTCTCTCTCTCTCTCTCTGTCTTTCAAAATAAATAAATAAACACTAAACAAATTTCTGTTAAGGGGCGCCTGGGTGGCTCAGTCGGTTAGGGTTCCACTTGGGCTCAGGTCATGATCACATGGTTTGTGAGTTCGAGCCCAGCGTCAGGCTCTGTGCTGACAGCTCAGAGCCTGGAGCCTGTTTTGGATTCTGTGTCTCCCTCGCTCTCTGCCCCTCCCCCACTCATGCTCCGTCTCTCTCTGTCTCAAAAATAAATAAACATTAAAAAAACAGTTTTTTTTTAATTTTCTGTTAAAAAGAAAAAAAGAATGAGGTATGGAGTTAATAGTATACCGATGCAGTTTCTGGGTTGTGACAAACGGCACCATAGTAACAGATGTTAACAATAGAGAAAAATTAGTATTGAGCACAGGGTATATGGGAACTATCTTCACTTTCTCTGCAACATTTTGGTAAATCTAAAACTGTTCTAAAGAAAAGGCTGAAAAAAACAAACTGATCTGGCTTGGCTTTTAGTATTACAGGATTTAGGTGTCCTAAAGAGAAGGGGACCCGCTAACAATGGAGCCCAGGGACCCTAAGAGAGACTGCTGAGACTCAGTTGGTGAGTTGATCAGGCAGAGTAAAATAAGTTGGTTTTTAAATTGTTTCATGGTCTATACAGGGTGGTTTTAAAGCAGCTTGCTGCCTGATGCCCAAACCAAAAACATTGCCGTCTTGAAATTCCTCTACATGTAAACTTAAATTTTTAATTGCTTAAAAAGAAAGACCATTTAGCGGTGCCTGAGTGGCTCAGTCGGTTGAGTGTCCGATTCTTAATTTCAGCTGAGATCAGGATCCCAGGGTCGTGGGATCAAGCCCCACCCTGGGCTCTGTGCTGAGCATTGAGCCTGCTTAAGATTCTCTCTCTTCCTCTGTCTCTGTTCCCTGCTCATGAGCGTTCTCTCTCTCTCTCAAATAAAAAATTTTTAAAAAGAAAGAACATTTAAAACTAACGTGGTGGGGTGTCTGGCTGGCCTCATCAGAAGAGTGAGCAACTCTTGATCTCAGGGTTGTGAGTTCAAGCTCCACATTGGATGTAGAGATTACTTAAAAATAAAATCTTAAATTAAAAAATGTGGTGATCCCATTTATATAAAGTTCAAAAGCAGGCAGAAGTAATATCAGGTGTGAGGAGTCAGAAAAGTGGTTATAAGTGTTGGGGGGTGGCTGGGAGGAAATGAATGAGGGAGCTTTGAGGCACTACTGATGTTCTGGGTTTTGACCTGGGACCTGATTATATGGATATATTCGGTTTGTGAAAATTCACCAAGATGTATGCTTTTGATCCGTGCACTTTTCTGTGTGTAAGTTATCCACCAATAAAATATACATGATCAATTTATTTCAAACATTAAACTTTAGATCTTGGAAAGACCACTATGCCTCTCTCTTCCCCCCAGGAGGCAAAATCTAGAGTGGCCCAATAGTTGAGCCCATCCCTGCATAACCAGGGTTTTCCACTGGACAGCTCTATGGAACAGTTAAGAACTCTTTAATCAACTGACAGATCTGGGTACAGACACATCTTTGAGGAGGGAACCACAGGGAAAGGCAGTACCAGCACCAACCCGGGGTGACCTTACACCAAACTTTTATTCATCTGTGCCTCAGTTTACTCACTGTTAAAGAGGATCTTCAACCGGTATACTGTGTCTGTAGATCACCAAAAATGTCACTCTGTCATTAGTCTGGCTAGTCCTGGTCTGTCAGATTCTTCAGATTCTACTGTGTGCTTAGATCCCTGAGGTTTTATGCCTGGAAAATCGAAGGTGGGGGGTGATATTGGTGACTATAAAGGCTGCTGGAATGACAGAGTCTTCCTGTAGCTCTGTCTCAAACTCTGACCTCCAAGGACCATCAGAAGACTGACCTGTGGTCCAGCGAAGGGGATGCTGAGCCCCATGGGGATAAAGCAACTTACCCAGGATCACCAGGCTAATACTTCCTAAAGGTTCTTATGTCAATAATGTCCTCCAACAGTCTGGCTAACCAGGCTGCCACTGTGACCTTGAGTTTTATTCTTTCCTTCAATGTTTTTTGCTTTCATAATTTCTTTTATTGAGTAAAATCTAGAAAATATAGAAAAGTGGAAAGCATAACCACCAGAATTTACTTGTCATTCCAGCATTCAAAGATGCAACTGTCTGAAAGTCTTTGCATTGTGAAAGAACACCTATCATGGCATCACATCTTTGTATTTTTTAAATATGTAACCTTTGTGGCTAAGTTAAGCAGGAGAATGGGAATTCTTGGTTTGCCATTGTTGGGAGTTGAATAGGTCTCTGGAGATTTCTCCGGAGGTCTGGAGATGGGTGGAGTAGAGTCATGCTCAGAGGGGAGAAACAGGGCACATGGCCAAATTGCCCTGTACCCAGGACATCCCATGGAGGCTTCTCGAGGGGTTTCTCTCTTAACGAATTATACCATCAAACTCACAAATGAGACCTTTGAGAACTGAATTCAGCTTTTAGGTTGGGTTGTCTTTTATTTTCTTTAAGCATTTTTATTTATTTATTTATTTATTTATTTATCTTTAAGTTTGTTATTTATTTTGAGAGAGAGAGCAAGTGAGCAGGGGAGGGGCAGAGAGAGAATCCCAAGCAGGCTTCTCGCTGTCAGCACGGAGCGTGATGCGAGGCTCAAACAAACTTCGAGATCACGACCTGAGCCAAAACCAAGCGTCAAACGCTTAATGGACTGAGCCACCCAGGTATCCCTATTTATTTAAGTAAATTTTACCCCATCATAGGGCTTGAATTTATAACCCCAAGATCAAGGGTCACATGCTCCACTGACTGAGCCAGCCAGGTGCCCCAAGGTCGGGTTATGATGTTTTTTGACTATTGTTTTTCAGAGCACTGTAGATTTCACCTGCAGCTGTGCAAAACACTATGGAGAGATCCTGTAGACCCTTCAGTCAGTTTCCCTCAATGAGAACATCCTGCATTAAGACTGCGTTTTGGAGGTTCCCGACTGGCTCAGTTGGTAGAGCAGCGGCTCTTGATCTCAGGGTTGTGAGTTCAAACCCTACGTAGGGTGTAGAATTTACTTAAAAACAAAACCTTTTTAAAAAAAGACTTTTTGCATGATCTGATGGACTTAAGAAATGTAGTTAAAGATCATCAAGATAAATCCTCTTCTTGGCAAGAAAACTGAGCCCTGGGGCGCCTGGGTGGCTCAGTTGGTTAAGTGAATGACTCTTGATTTCAGCTCAGGTCCTGATCTCACAGTTCATGAGATCGAGCCCACCCAATGTCAGGCTCTGTGCTGTCAGCCTGGAGCCTGCTTGGGATTCTCTTTCCCTCTCTCTCTGCCCCTCCCCTGCTTGTGATTCCCACTCCCCTCAAAATAAATAAACTTTATTTTAAAGAGAGAGAGAGAGAGAAAGGCAAACGGAGGCCTGGGTAGGTAAGTGACTTTCCCAGGCTCACAGCTGGGAATGGGAGGCTCCAGACCTTCTCCGGCTGGGTTCTGTGGCTTTGTGTACATGGGGTTTCATTTTCTGTTCTGCAAAATGCCTGGGATCAAGCTAGTTTGGCAGGTGGAAGTAGATGCCCCCTTGGGTTTTATTCTTCCCCAGTGGAAAAACAACAAAGGTTTTTCACCTGTATTCCGTGTCCGTCGCGGGTTGGTTGGGGGAGGGGAGCTCTTCATGGTTCCGTCTGAGAGGGGTGTCACCTCCGTGGGAAAATGGTGGGAAAATGGGAACATGGTGATGGGACCCTGTTCTTCCACTTGCATTTTACTCTCAAGATATGTGGCTACACCCACTTCAAGGGGGCAAGGAAGCAGGTTTCAATCTTTGCCTGTGAATGGAACCAGAAATATTTGTTGAGTAGCTCCAATGAAAGGCTCTCAGGAGAGACAGGCTTTTTGAGTTGGTCACTGGCGAGCTTCTTTCTTTGCGTGATTAAACTGCTCCTCTTCTGATTTCGCATTTCTTTGTTGCTGGGCTGCCTTCTTTGGCAGTCTCCCAGAGGGGTGGGCATCTGTCAGTGGGTCCTACAGCCTTCTCTCCCCAGGGAGAGAGAGGCTGGGGAGGCACGCCTACATCCCCAAGCCAATGATCCGGAAGCTTCTCGTGAAAATGTTAATATAATCTGAGGCTGTGGTAATACAAGGGAGATGATACTTCTGGTATATTATGCTGCTAATTGGACTACTCTGTTCATTCATTCATTCAACACTCATGCCTAGGATATTCTAGCCCCAAACTACTGTGACCCAGGGACCATACCCAGCAGGAGTACTAACCAACCGAGGATCCCCAGAACAGGGTGATCATGATGGTGAAGGGTCTGGAAATCTTGTCCTGGGGCAATTGCCTGCCCGGACAGGGCATGTTTGGTTCATAAGGAGAGGAGGTGAAGGAGGACGTCGTAGAAGTGTTCGAGAGCCAGCAGGCGGACGTAGGTTGTCTGCTAGGTGGCTGCTGAAGGCAGAGGTGGATGAATGGATGGAAGTTATAAGCAGGCAAACGTCACTTTGGGGGCAGCCTTTTAACTCGAGAGTCCACCAAGAGCACAGTCTTCCTTGAAAGCAGGGAATTCACAGTCCCTGAAAGTCCCCAAACAGGCTGGATGACCTCTCTTATTGATTATTTCTGAAGCTCTGCCCAATTCTTAGTCCATGATGCCCAAGGAAAAAAATTTCCAGCATCTCTTATTTCAGGATCTAAAGTTTCATCTTTAACTACAAATGAAGTCATCTACCTCTTAGCATAAGAGGTGGTCTTCTTCAAATACAGTTCAATTTAAATAACAACAAAATAGGGGCGCCTGGATGGTTCAGTCAGTTATGCGGCAGACTCTTGGTTTAGGCTCGGGTCATGATCTCGCGGTTTGTGGGTTCAAGGCCCGCGTTGGTCTCTGCACTGGCAGCAAGGAGCCTCCCCTGCTTGCTCTCTCTTTCTCAAAATAAATAAAGAAATAAACTTAAAAAAAAAAAAAACTAAAAAAACCCCCAAAAACTGAAATAGATGATTGTTACCCTACAGCTAACACTCACAGAGGCACTTACTATGTGTCAGGTAGTTTCCTAAATGCTTAACATATATTTAATTAAAACAAATGTTTTTAATGTTTATTTTTGAAAGAGAGAGAGAGAGAGAGAAAGACAGAGTGTGAGTGGGGGGAGGAGCAGAGAGGGAGACGCAGAATCAGGCTCCAAGCTCTGAGCTGTCGGCACAGAGCCGACGTGGGGCTCGAACTCACGAACCATGAGACCATGACTTGAGCCAAAGTCAGACGCTTAATCGACTGAGCCACCCAGGCGCCCCTATGAATGTGCAGCTCTTGATGTCTGTCTGAGTTGTGAGCTCCAGCTCCATGTTGGGTGTAGAGATTACTAATAAGAAAAATTAATAAACATAAAAAAATTATTTTTTTAATTAAATAAAATAACCCATGGGTCAAAGGGAAAGGAGGAAAACAATTTTTTTGGGAAAGTAGAAAATATTTTTAACGACGTTATGATGAAAACGTAATCTGTCAAAACTTGTGGACTGTAGCTAAAATCATACTGCAAGACACACAGTCTTATGCATATATTATAAAAGAACAAAGCTAAAACTCAGTGATCACAGTGTCTATTTCAATTAGTGAGGGAAAAGGAGCATGTTAAGTGCAAAGAAGAAAGAAAGAAAATGACTTAAAAAACAGTGAAAATGAACAAAATAGAAAATAAACATATAACATAGAAAAGTATCAAAACCATAAGTGAGTTGGTTGAAAAAAAAACCTGTATAATATGTTTTTCAAAAATTTTATCGAGAAATAATTGACAAAAACCATATATTTATAAACAAATTTCTGGCCTCTCAATTCTGTTCCGTGATCTCTCGATGCAGGTGTCAGTAACACACTCCTTTAATTACTAAAGCTTTATAGTGTTTTTTTAATACTTGGTCGGCCTTGGCCTTGTCTCTCACTCTGCTTTTTCAATTTTTACCTGGCATTTGCTTTTATTTAAACGTGAGGCTTAGTGTATCCACCTTGTCAGTTCCCCTGCATATCCCTTGCTTAAATCCTACTGGCATTTCTATTAGGATCAAGTTAAATTATACATTAATTTGAGAAGGATTCACAACTTTGTAACGCTGAGTCTGCCTATCCAAGAACACGGTATGTCTTTTCATTTATTCGAGACTACTTTCGTGTTTGAAAATTTTCTTCAGATAGAGTGTGCATATATTTGGAAGGCTTTCCCTGAGTATTTTATCTTTTGGGTTGCCGTCGAAAATGGGAGCTTTTCTTCAAATATATTTTGTAGTTTCAGTTGGTCAATTTCCAATACCTCTGTTTACCATGTAAGGAAGACTGTGTTTTAGACATTTTAGCTAAACTCATATGAATCATACTTGTCAATCACATTCTCTTTAAGCATGAAATACACATCCGACCTTATGTTTCTTTCCTACTTCTGGCAAATAATCTTCAGGCAACTGCTGATATAAGTATCCCAAAGGTTTCAACAAAACGCCTGCAGATGCCCCAACGCAGTATAAAGCATGTGGGGCCACAGTTACCTAATCACAAACATTTATCTCAAATATCCGCATTGTGCCCTGGTACTTTGCAGGCAGACCATGTACATTGCAGGTCTGATGCATCCGCAGGAGAACTTGTTGGAATCATACGTTATGCCTGTGCGAACCACCTCCTGACCATTCCCAGATCCAGCAGGGATCCAGAGACACTCCTTCAGGCTCTAAAGTCTTTTTTCATATTCATTTATCATTTTCCCCATAAAAAGTAATTAATGCATACTCATCATAGAGTATTAGGAAACATATAAGGACGAATATAAAGGGGCACCTGGGTGGCTCCATCGGTTAAGCATCTGACTTTGGCTCAGGTCATGATCTCATGGTTCACAGGTTCGAGCCCCTCATTGGGCTCTGTGGTGACAGCTCAGAGCCTGGAGCCTGCTTCGGATTCTGTGTGCCCTTCTCTCTCTGCCCTCCCTGGCTCGCACTCTCCCTCACTCTAGCAAAAATAAATAAAGTTAAAAATAAATAAAATAAATAAAGACAAACATAAAAACGCATCTATAAACCCTACCACCCAGAGATAACCACCGGTTTATTTCCTTACGACCCTCTTTCCTTCCAATTATACCCATAAACATATTCCAAAATTGAGATCACCCTGGATAGATGGTTTTGAATCTTCCTTCTTATGAGTCTTTTGCCATGTCATTCTATCTTTTTCAAAAGCAGGCTTTTAAATGGCTACATGGTGTTTCCTAACAGATATTCTGTAATCTCTTTACTCATTCTACCATTATTTTCCTCTTAGGTTGTTTCCAGTTTAAAAAAAGAAACAAAAGACTTAAGTCAACAGTCTTGTACAAACATCTTTGCTGTCTTTTCTGATTATGTCCTTTGGATACATTCCTAGGTGGATTACTGAGTCATAAATTAGGAATATTTTTCTAAATTGCGGTAAAATATACATAACATAAAATTTACCATCTTGGCCATTTTTAAGTGTATTATGGTTCAGTGGCATTAGGCACATTCACACTGTTGTGCAACCATCACCATGCTCGACCTCCAGAACTTTTCTCAGCTTGCAAAACTGAAACTCTGTACCCATTAAACTCGAACTCTTATACTCTTCTCTCCCGGGCCCCTGACACTTTGGTTCTACTTTCTGTTTATGAACTTGGCTACTCTAATACCTCAGATAAATGAAGTCACAGAGTATTTGTACTCTTGTGACTGGCTTATTTCACGGAGTAATAATGTGTTCAAGATTCTTCCATGGTGTAGCCTGTGTCAGAAAATTTCCTCCCTCCATTGTGTGTACAGAGCCTTTTGTTTGTTGACAGGAGCATGTTTAAGGCTCTGGATTCAAATTATCTACCGCTGTCCAGAAAGATCAACCAATTTATATGTCTGCCAGGATTGCATGAAATAAAAATTCTAAAGTTTGCACACCTAACTCTGTATGATAGTAACTTGTGGCCTAATTTATTCGTATCGTATCTACATAGAATTTTCTGCGTTCACAGATATGTAGCACCTGGCTTCTGCAAAGGGACTTCCAAAAGGACTCCCTCCAAATGTGTGTGTGTGTGAGGGGGGGGGGGGTGTATACGTATACATATACACATATGCATATACGTATACATACGTATAGCTGAAGATAAACACATTTAGTATTTGTCAAAGAATAAAGGAGCTCTTCCATAGTTTGGATCAGAGCCTCGGAATCTAAACTGATGCCCAAACCAGCATTTGTCAGATTTTGACCTCCCCAGGTTCCATTCTTTTAAGCCTGATTCCATTTTTGTGTCTACCAAGAAAGGCACCAAAGATTTTATTTGCGAGAAAACATCGGGAATTCGTGTAGCGTGTTAAAGTTTTCAAGAAGCATGGCTTACATGATATCACCTAGTTTCTGTAAGATCCCTAGGAGGCAGACAGGGTGATACTATCAATCACGCGCGTGTAGACACAGATTCCAAGAAGGGACACTACTTCCTGAGTGTCGTATAGTTGGTGTTTCAGGACCTGAAGACTCAAGCTCCTATCTCCTGACCCCTGTGTACTGCTTCTGTCCCTTCACTGACTCCCAACTCACTTTTGCTATTGCCGGAGTGCTGCTCCTTTACTTGGCATGCCAACGTCCCTGGGTTGTCCAGGAATGTACTTTCTTGGAGAGGAAAGGAAATAGATATTTTAGCTACACACTGTGCTTGCCAGGCACCTAATAGGGACACTCAATAAATATTAATTAAAGAATGCAGCCACACTGGCTCACGGCTGGCCAGATCCTTTAAAGTGTCAAGAATATTCCATGAGAGATTGAGTGTTGGGCTGCAAGGCCGTGTGGAGGCAGAGGAAACAGCGAAGTTCTGGAGTATTGGAGTGTATTCTCTTGGAAGGTGAAAATAGCCCCCCGGGTGGGGGGGCCCTATCCATCACCTGGAGAGAAGGAGGAAGAGAACACACATTTGTCGAGTGTCTTCTGGGGCCTGGATTTTCCAGCTGAGCTCGCGTACTTCTGTATTTCTCAAGCCAGTGGAGGACACTGGGAGATAGCTGGCTGGGGTTAAGGGTGAGTGTGGTTTGTTGCGGGGTGGAGGGAGGTGGGTGGGAAATGGAATGCGTGTACCCACCCTCCTCTGGCATCCTGAAGGATTTAGTACTCGTACAGTAGGTGCCTGTTAAGTGTCTCTGGCTGGACAGAGAACCAGCAGAAGTCTACATGGGTAAGCAGTTCTGGGCACACAGGCAATTGTTGGAGTCTCTCCCCTGGTCCGGCTCCACGGTGGCTCCCAGAAGACAGAGCTGGTGTTCCCTGGAGCCCAGGATCACGGGAGAGAACAAAGTCACGCTGGGAGCAGAGCAGAGGGATGAGGCAGAGGGCCTGGGCAAGGAACACTTGCACAGCCACTGGTCAGGAGGGCTGGTGTCCAGCAGACTGATGTGCCAGGAGGCGGGACCCCCCAACCCCAGCCTGAGGAGGGCCAGAAGAGGGGATGGTTATCTCAAACCCCACCCACTGCCTGAGACCATCCTCTCTTTGCATCAGGATCTAATAGATGCCAGAGCATGTGCAAGGAACCCGGGGCTCCCTTGAAAGGCCAGAACCCAGGCAACGGTTTAGGACCCTGGGGCCTTTACAAGGGAGCCTGTATCTGTGTTCCTAGGCCTCTTTTGGCAGTTTTTCTTTTGTTCGTTTCTTACAAAGTAAGATTAGTGCGTTTGCGCAATTTGAAACAAACGTCAATACCAGATCATTTTGGTGTCAGTTTCTTCACCATCATCACCATGGAATTGTACTTAATTGCTCTTGTTAGTTCAAGGAGAGAAAGAGGAAGGGACCTGAGCTGTATATTTGCATATATAGCCATGAAATAATAACAAATTTACTACGCAAACGATCTAGCAATGATTCCACAAACGGAGCGTTTGCTGGTCAATCAGTATTAGGGCGTTAGTGTTCAACACTATTCAATGACGGGCTCAGCAATGCCTGATTGGAGTTTCTTCTTGCATCGTGATTCTGTAGCCCTATCTCTACGGTGTTCTTGGACATTGGTTGACTCATTTGATCTCAAGACAAATCCATGTGGGTATTATTATCCCCATTTTCTCCATGGAGAAACTGAGGTCTCAGGTGACACAGCCAACGGTGACAGGCTTGATGCTTGAACACAGCACTTCTGGTTCCAATGCTGGGGTGCTTTGCGCTTCCCCTCGAACAGTAATTGTCTCCATTATCTTGGGTTTGCCAGAACATTCCGCGTAAGAAGCATAAATGCCTGGGTGGCTCTGCATGAACTAGCCTCTCCAGATCTCTCTTTTCTGCAACCCCAGTCACTCTTCCCATGCTGTCACCCCCGCCCCCAGCCACACGGGCCTTTCAAACTGTTCCTGTAACATGTTGGCTTACCTGTCTCAGGGTCTGGGCCCAGCCCATCGCCCTGTTCTGGAAGCACCTTACCTGATCTTTACTCCCACCCAAACACAGGTCTGAAACGGCCACGCTCGGCTCCGAAATAGCCCTGGTCCCTTGGTCGGCTTCATGTTTTCCAGAGCTCTTCTGTGTGAGATTACGTTTTCTATGTATTCATTTACTTGTCTCCCCAAGGAATGTCAACTCCCTGAGGACAGACTGTGTGCCCGGAGCAGTACTCAGCGCACGGTTGGGGTACAGAACTGGGGAGCCGTCCCTGCTCCCCTGGCCCACGGTGCAGCCAGGGCAATAGGGCTCTGGGGACTGTGAAATATAATCCTGTGAACGATGAGATACAGACCAGGAGTGCCATGAGAGTCCCCGGAAGGGAGGCCGGGGTAGCAATCACATTCTTTCATTCACTCACAGAGCACCTACTCTGTGCAAAACAGCTAGGGTCTGCCAGCCGGGGACGGACAGGCTGGTTTCTTTTTTCCTGTTTCTTTTCACCTGTACATCTGCTGTGTTGTCTTTTAGATATATGGGACACATGGGAGTAGAGAACCTGGGGGATGAGTTGCGTTCTGGACCTGAAGGTGCTTCTAACCAGCTGGGGGATCTTGGAGAGTTTGCTGTCCATCTTCCTGGGGGTCCACATGACAATGCACGTGAAGCCCCCAGACAGAAAAGGGAGGCATGGAGCGGAGGGCACTGACTCTGAAGTCATCGAGAGTTTTCATTATCTCTCAACCTTGGGGCCACCTTATCCCTCAGTCAAGTATTTAAGAGTCCTCCAGGGTCTCTCCAGGTCTGAGATTCCTTCCTTGGGCTCGGGCAACAATTCATCAACTTTAAGGCTTTGAACTGAGGGACGCTTTTGACTCGATTGCCAGCATTTGATGTTGCTAAATAAATCCGTAAATGAACACCGTCTATGACCAGCCGTTTCCTAAAGGATAGGGCACATTAATCCCTGATCCAGAAAGGACAGCATCTCAGATAAAATGATGGATTCCTCTGTTATTGGTCATTTATTCAGCCGGCACGGGTTGAGTTCGGATGGCTTACTCTAGAGGTACTGTTGTGCAGAGTCCCTGCCCTCACGGAGTTTACCACTGGGGGGTAGAGGACCAGCACTAAAGGAGGGATTAGAATGGCAGGTGCTGTAAATGCTACAAAAGAGAGACGCCTGGGGCTCTGAAGGCGCATAAAGAAGTGGCTGGGTGACCTGATCTCAAAGACTGGGAGCCTGGAAGAGGTGTGGGAGAGCAGAGGAAAGCGTTTCAGCCTGAGCGACAGCAGGTGCAGAGGCCCCGGGGGCGGAAAGAAGACTCTGAGGTGACGGCCAGGGGAAGGAGGGGCACCAGGTCGCTCAGGGCTTGGAGGCCAAGGAAAAGAATTTGTCTTTGTTCCAAGGGTCGTAGGATGACTGCTGAGTGATGGTGTAGTCAGGCCAGCATCGAGACACGTCAGCAGTGCATCTGAGCGAGGGAAGAGCAGAAATGAGGAAAGCTCTGTCGTCAGTCACCTGAGTGTGACGATGGCTTCCGTTGGGGCGGGGCACGGTGGGAGGGCCTGGGGAAAAGCGGCTGGGTTGAGAGGTGCCTTTGAAGGTAAAATTGACCAGACGTTGAAGGCTGGTTTGGATGTGAAAGGGGGAAGAAAGGACAACGCCCACCACCCGGTGGAGGCCGGTGGGTGGGCTCTCTGAGGGCAGAGCTCCGGCGGAGAAGCAGGTTCTGGAAGAAGATGCCTTGTCTGGAACAAAACCTTGAGCTCCTCTTTGAGGCACCCAAGGGGAGACGTCAGATATGCTGGTGGTCACGTGGGGCCACCCACCTGTTCAAAGCACAAGTGAGCCCTGTAATTTGACTCAGTTTCGGCACCTTTGGCTGTAATGAGGGCTGCTTCTTGAGGGGAGGGAGGCCTGTGTGGCCGGGGCCGGGGCAGAAGGAAGCCTTGCTTTTCTTTGTGCCCTTTTGTACCCTTTGAATTGTGTACCCTTATGCATATGTTATCTGTTCAAAGGTCAAAAAGGTATAAAAAGAGAACTAAAAATGTCGAATAACGAAGCTCCTGAGAAAACGCACCCCACGTTGCAAACTTGATTCGGGAAGACGAGTTCCCGTGTACGACAGGTCGGGGAATGGGACCCTGGAAATCGCTGCCGGCTCCGACCTCATGTCACTGCACTTTTCTTACCGTTTCTTATTGAAAGGCCAGACTTGAGCACTGCAGAGTAACAGCGTATTTCCCCGACCTTGAAAGCCTTCAAAACAAATGTTTACGGGGTTTCTCGTGGGGGATCGGGACTGAACTCAGCAGGGCGGCATTCTGCCCGCTGGGTGTCTCTGTCCCCGTGAAGGTGGACCTCTTGTTACTTCCTCCTCGCCTGTCACAATCACCAACAAAGTTATTCCCAGGACACAGGAAAATATTTCTGACTCGTAGTCATGCCAGAAAAGAACAAGAAACACTTTTTGTTGTGTTCTCCCTGTGTCGTTCTAGGCAAACGATTTCCCAGGCTTGTTTGGTGGCTTGCTTTTAAACTCTGATGTTGGCCTTACTTCTTTGACAGCGTCCCGACTGGTCCTAGGGAAACCCATACAACGTCCCAGACACGAGGGAATTGGCTCCCTTCTTCAACACCCCATCCCTAGGACACTTCTCTCCTGGAAAACTTCATTTCCTACTTGGAAGGTTAAACAAAATGAGCTTACAGGGCGGCCCCGACCTCCGAATCCATGATAATCATGACAATTAGCATCTGTATGCCACTTCGTTTACATAGCGCTTGTGCTGGGGGGTGTGTCCACGCCTCGTCCCGCAACCCCGGGGTGAGGGCTTTGTGCTTGCAACCTCCCAGCAGGTCTGGCACACACAAGATGTTAAGTCAGTGTTTGTCGCAGGAGGAAAGCAGACAGACTGTGGAAACAGGCTTTTCCAAGACCGCGAAGCTAGTAATGGCAGGAAAGTAGATTTCATTGTAAACCTGGGCTGAGGGTCCCTTCTGTTTCCTTAGGTCCTCACCAGGAGAAATTCCTTTGCCATCACTCATGAGGCCTGGCTCCTTTGGTGGGTCCCAGAACGTGCCAGGACCAGTGTGTGTGGTCACCATGACTCTAAAGCTCTGCTACAGACATCATTCACCCCTTCTGCATGCTGCCGGTACTGATTCACCATTACCAGATGTCTCGTTACTTGGATCCTACCCAGCACATACTAGGCAGAACTGAGCACCGAATTCATCTCCTAATGACTTCTGGAATGGGAAGATAAAAATGGCAGGGGGGGTGGGGAGGGAATCAGAAAACAGCTAAGGTTAATTTGGTAATCCGATTCGGATTCTTCTTCTTTTTCTTCTTCTTCTTTTTTTTTGGTAGGAGGGGGAATCTATTTTGAGTGTGGCTTTGTTTTGTTCTTGGTTTTTGTTTTTTACATTTATTTTATTTTTGAGAGCGAGAGACAGAGCACAAATGGGGGAGGGGCAGAGAGAGAAGGAGACACAGAATCCAAAGCAGGGTCCAGGCTCTGAGCTGTCAGCACAGAGCCCAATGTGGGGCTCAAACTCTCAGACCGTGAGATCAGGACCTGAACCAAAGTCAGACGCTTAACCGACTGAGCCACCCAGGTGCCCCTTGGGTGTGGCTTTGTAGCCAGGGGGCACAGAAATGCGAGAGCACCTGGCTGGGTGGGGGTGGGGGAGTCCTAAACAGATCACGTTCCATCACTGCCCACTGTCAAAATCCAAAGGCATAGGAAGGAGTGGTGGTAGAAGAAAAGAATTTATTTCCGTGAAGCCAACACCTGAAGATAGCGGACTAGCTTCTTAAAGACGGGCTCCAAAGTGTTTAAAATACTTCCAGGTTTATATCAGGCAAATGTACGGCAAAGGTCGGGGAGGGGGGGCAATGAAGGTCAAGTCCATCAGGGTCTGGGCCTTGAGGAGTCAATCATGGGCGGGGTCGTGCTGGCTCAGGGCGGTCCTCATTGCTTGGGGGGATGTAGTTTCAGCTCCCCTTAGGGGAGGCTCTGCCCTCAGGGTGTGCTGCCTGAGCCTAGAGACAAGCAGGAAAGAACCCAGCTAGAAAGCTTGAGGTCACAATGGAGTCTGCTTGAGGTTCAGAATGGAGGCCCCCTGCCCGCCCCCCAGGCATGGACAGTGGGGAGAAAGGTCAGGGTTCCTGAGGGTGTGTCCTGTTGGTTAGTTTCAACATCGATTTCCTTGCCTTGCTGTCTTTAAAATATTTTTTTTCCCTTTTCTATTTATGTACTTATTTTGTAGTGCCTGTGGCAATCCCCCAAATTGTCTGTCTGTACTGCGGTGGGGAATAATAATTTTTGTTGTTGGTATTTGAGAGGACTGTCTAAGCACTCCTGTTACTGAACTGTCACAGGCCTACTCCACTGTTGAAGGCACTTCCCTTGCACTTGTGTTGAAACTGGCATCATTTCCTGACGTGAACCAGTCTGACACAAGTGAGGCCCGGCTGTTGATTCGAGAAGGGGAGATCATGGAAATTCCCCCAGTTATTTGAGGAGAAACTTTTTCTGTAACTATAGACCGACTAGTGTCCGTCCCGCAAATCCTCTCTACGAAGAAAACTTTATGCCGAGGGAGACATCCCCCGACAACCTACTGCGGAAGCTTCACGTCCATCGTGGACTTCCTGAGGCTCAGGAGTGTTTGGGGATAAAGTCAGATACTTAAAATGACAAGCATGGTGGGGGTTTTGAAGAGTTACCTCCAAGCTGACAGAAAACAACGATTTGTTTTTTTCGTGTTTTTCTTCTGCGTGTGACCATTGGTACCTTGAACACCTCTCTGCCTGGTTAGTCAACTCAGCCAACTAGTGTGAAATCTTTGTTTTGAGAAACCTTTCAAGACTCCTCCCAGATAGAATAAGCTGCTTGAGTTTTCGTTCTCAAGAAAACATGCGCCTCCATTCTTCCTGCTAGGGTGGCTTTGGTCACATTTTGCAAGGATTTATTATTTTCATATTTTATTTTTATTTTTGAAGGAGAGAGAGACAGCACGAGCCGGGGAGGGGCAGAGAGAGAGGGAGACACAGAATCCGAAGCAGGCTCCAGGCTCTGGGCTGCCAGCTCAGAGCCCAATGCGGAGCTCGAACTCACTAACCAGGAGATCACGACCTGAGCCGAAGTCGGACGCCTAACCGACTGAGCCACCCAGGCGCCCTGACTGTTTTCATATTTTAACTCCCTTCTAGATGATGCGCCTCTTGAGGGCAGACACTACTTAGTATTGGCTTCACATCCCTGAGCCATCTCCCCCGGTGGTTGGCACATCTTGAATCGATGCTGGCTGAATGGATCGAGAATCATGTGAACACATTTCTGTTCCAAAACGCGAGGCTCTCATTTTCTCAGATCGGGCAGGCTCCTTCCTGTGTCTCTGGTCGTCGCGACATGAGTATTTATGAGGCCGGCCGGCCCGTGTTAGGACTTGCACCTGACTGATATCTAGAATGACTTTTGATTAGGACTGGCGTGTTTCCTCACTGACTCCCGCCAGGGTCATGACGAGGCAGCCTCCACCCTTGCCGTCTGGGATGACACATTGGCCTCTGTTGTCATCGGCCTTCCTGTAGTAACTGCCCCACAGAGAGAGAAGCTGTCTACGGCCTCCCTTCCACGTGGGACCTTGCCAACTCATCCTTTTCTACAAGGACATCAGAACAGCAAATTTCAGGAAACGAGAAAAGCAGGCAGAGTTTTTTGTCGCTTTCAAATCTTGAAATCTATTGTTGAATAAGTAACACATTCACATGGTGCAAAATTTGTAAAGGCACAAAAAGTTAAGTTTCCCACCCTGCTCTGGTCGTCAGCCATCCAGTGGGTGTCCCTGGAGGGAACCATATCTGTATGTGATTGTATAGTTGAATGTCTCTGTTGTCCTCGATCTTGACTTTTTCTGGATGTTCCTCTCGTTCCTCCAGAACAATGTTCTTTTCATCCTGCCCCTTCCCCCAGCACCCTGTCCTGAGTTGAGGGCCCTCCCTGCACAGCCACCTGGCAAATGTTACGGATCAGCTGACAGCATGTCTGTACTACAAGAATATTTGATGAGCATCTTTATTCGATTGTGAATTAGATGCATTTTCATTCACTTACGTTCCTGTTCTTCTAAGATAAGCCAAGAAGTGCTGATGGCCACATCGGCCTCACTCAGGCCATCTTCCGTTCATGAACCATTGCTTCCATTTGTAATGCTGCCAGCCCAGGATGGTTTAGAGCTCACTCACACATTTTTCAGGGGACGGTTGTGCAAGAAATGTCGATATTTTCCAGCACTTTTTTGGCCCCTTCAATGGTTTCTTCTTTTGGCTTCTGCAAGAGCAAATCCTCAGCCCTGCCTCACCCCTGTCCTCAGCCCTGCCTGCACACACACACCCACATGTGCTCGGGGCCTCTCTGCCCCTCTCTTCCCAGAACCATTGGAAATGAGGAAAATACTGCAAGGAAGAAGCCTGGCTTCCTCAGGCAGGAGGGTTTTGTTTGTTTGTTTGTTTGTGTTTTTGGCTTTTGCTGAGGGTCGCTGGTAGGTGTGGCCTTTGCAGATACTCTTTTGCTCCCTTTTTCTGTCCCCTGACAGTTGTGGGGAGTTCACCTGCTTGTCCTCTGCTTCCTCCAGGCTAGTATAGCTCCCCTTCCTCGTGTACTCTGGGGCCCTGCCTGCTGGGGAGCAACCTCCCTCCGGCTTCCTCCCTCAACTAGATGCTTCGCCCACGGTCGGTCGAGTGGCAGCCCCCGCCGTCCTCCCGGTGCCAGTGGCCAGTGATTAAGTAGCCGGGTCTTTAGCTGAGTCCATCTTTGTTTGTCATAACGCTGCTGCAAGTTATTTTGGTCTCTGTGACTGGTGGCTGCACCATGATTAGGGTTTGATTACTATCACCAAAGTGACTGAAAGATGAAAATAGAAGCCACAACAGGAAATAAACCACTGCAAATGAGATATTTTATTCCATATTCCCTGCCAGCAAATGATTAGAATCAAACTCATTCACAATAGTTTGGTGAACTCTAAACTTTTTCTTTCTTTTTTTTTTTTTTTTTAAGGATCAGAATAGCTTGAAACGGGGTGCTTGTCAGTCTCGCTTGTGCCTGTGGAGACGAAAGGAGCTCCCTTTCTAGGCACACCAGCCAGCCAGGAGTTCCTCCCTGGGCTGGCTTCTTTCTTGGAAAGGAAAGGGACAAGAATGCAGTGGGGCGGGGCTGGCTCTCAGGAAGGCTTGGGATGTTAACTGATTCAGGGGATGTCAGGGAGCCATAAGGCAGCACCAATCACTGCTGCTACTTGCCCAGCATCCCAGCCATCATCTACGTCGGGTAGTAAAATGGAGGAAAGCTGTGGACAGAGGGTAAGAGAGAGGTGACGCCTGAATTAAAACACCCACAATTACACTCTATGGGAACATATCTCTGCAAGTATATGCATGCTGTACTCAGACAAGCTGTGATGTCAGATTCAGCTCCTGAAACACCCACTAAATCTACCTGCCCTGTGTGTGCTCTGGCCTCTCATCACAGACTATTAGCACCATTGGCCAGATTTCTAAAAGAGTCTTCAGCTTCTCCATTTAGCCAAGATGCTTAATTAGAATTATGACATTTGCTTTCCCTTATTTATGTCCTTGTCACTTTGCAGCCTAGCCTAGCCTCTCTCGAAAAGCAAAGATCGTGTAGGGAGGCCCAGAGCAGAGAGAGGGAATGGGACCCTGTGAGGGTAGGAAACTTGCCCAGAAAGCTTTTTAATCCCTGCCAAGTATACGGCCGAGGCCAAACGTGAGGATAACCACTGGTGCAAGTTAGTTAACCAGTGAGGGCAGAGCCCCAGCCTGGAATCAGGTTTTCTGACGTCTAGCCTGGGATTCTTAATAAGCCTTTCTAAGGGGAGTATGTTGTGTATTTCCCAGAAATCTTATTTCTGTCTCTTTTGTCTTTCCTGCCTATGATGATGGGATCACCCAGAGCCACTCATCCATTTCTTCCTGGGGCTTTCTTGCTGCTGTGTTTGCAAGTTTGCAAGGTGCTTCTTTACAAAGTTTCACACACACACACACACACACACACACGCGCGGTCTCAATGCCCTTTTCATTAGGCAACATTTTTATTTACAATAAAATTATGACCTTACACAATTGCAGCTATGTGGCCTTACAAAGTAAACGTTTAGAATGCCAGCTTCTGCCCTGTCCTACATACATTTCTACACTGCTCGGCACCCCTGTGTCTTACAAGTCAACAAGCTTCAGGGGTCTCTTGCCTGGAGCTGATGGTGTAAGCAACATTGCTGATTTTCTCTCACATTTTTATCTCCAAAGGTGCTTTTGTTAGATCTGGGGGGAGCAGTCCAAATGCCCCCTTTGCATCCTATGTTAGTTCCTCAATGTTTATTAAGCATCTACTGCCTGTCAGGCGCCTCTTAAATTGCTGGAGGGGAGGGGGCTGAACTGTAAAGCTAAAATTAATCTGTCCCATTTCCTTCTAAGAAGGTATAATTTAACTGGGATAATGAAAATAGTACATCGCACCTTTCCTGAAGATTCGTCGTTCATCCCATCCCCAATGAGGTTCACTGTTGTCCTGATATTACAATTGTTAATCCCTTAAAAAAATCTTTTTTATTTCACTGAATGATCTGTGAGGTTAGATCACCATGCCAACTAGTGGCCTCGTCAATAGTGATGCGTATATATTTAAATCATTTCTTTTCTCAGTACCATCAGTTTTCACGAAATAAACGCATTTTGGTCGTGTGCCCTACCAAGGCCTTACCCCATTTCCTTGCCGTAATCTGCTAGCTGGGTCTCTGCTTCTCCCGAACCTGGGGTCAGGGGCTAAACTCTATGACCCTGAGCACCTTGAACGCTACGGAGCCGAGAAGGGCGCAGAAACAGGCCGTGCATGCATATGCATGCCCTAGGCAGGTCTGCTCGGAAAGGTAACCTTCCCGCGCCGGGAGGCGGGGTGCCGGAGGTCTTCCGGGCTCCGGAGGAAACCTGCCGGCGGCGGGGCCGGAGAGCCACCCCCCGCCTCGCCCCCGCCCCTTCTCCCGCCTGGATGCTGCCCCTCGCAGCTCGTCAGCCGGCCAAATGCATTCCAGAGCTGTGCACAAGACACACTTCTCCAGGCAGTCCTAGAAACCCGAGCCCGGAGCGGGAGAGGGCGGGAGGGAGCGCGCGGCCGCCGCTGAGGTCACATTCGCGCCGCCTCCCCGCCCTCGGCGGCCCGGCTGTTCCCTCCAGCGCACACTTCCCAGGGCCGCGGTCCAGTCCGGTGTAAATGTCTTTTAAAACGGAGACAGCGCTCTCCTCCCCCTTCCCTCCAGCGCGGCCAGGGGATCCGCCGCCAGGGCCTTTAAAACAAAACGAATGAATGAAGCGCTAGGACGAGCGCGCGCGGGACAGCCGCTGCGAAGCTCCCCCGGCTGCGTCTAAATCGGGCCGCCGACCGGTTCGTTCCGCTTGAAAACCCTCCGGCGAAGCCCGCTCGGTGCTTTTGGGTTTTCCCATTTCTCCTCTGATCCGGCCAGGTCTCCGTCGATTCTGGGAGCTCCTCAGCTCCCCACCTTCACCCGCACCCCCACGCCCCGAGTGGTACCCCTTCTGCAGACCGGGGAGGGGGTGGCGGTGGCGGGGGTGTGTGTGGGGGGGAGAAATAGCTTTTAGAAACCCGATCTGTTGTTTGCGAAACACAATCGCTTTTTTTTTTTTTTTTAAAGCGACAGGGTGTCTAGACGGCCACGTGACGAGGCCGGAGCCGGGCGCGCCACTGCGCAGTGGAACCAGCAGAGCAGAGGGCCCGAGGGGGGGGAGCGGGGGGCGGGGAGGAGGCGGCGGCGGCGGCGGCGGCTGGGGGCGGGGGAGCGAAGGGGGAGGAAGGGGGAGGGAAGGGGGCGGGGGCGGGAGGCCTTGCGGGAGGCGGCGAGCCGCGGGCACACTCGCTCACTAGCTCGGCGCACGGAGCAGCCTGTCCCCGAGCCGCGCCAGCCGAGCCAGCCGGGCGCCGTGCTCGGTCCGCTCGCCGCGCGGGAGAGAGCTGCCCGAGACAGAGCCAGCCCGCCGGCGCCGAGCTGCCGAGCGTCCGGCCCCGGAGACCCTGAGTGCGGCGCGGCGAGCCCCCGGCGGCGGCAGAAGGACCCGAGCGCCAGGAGAGGGCGGACGGGGGACAAGGAGGCTCCCGGGCGCGACGAGGAGAGTCTCGGTGGAGGAGGCGGCGTGAGGACACCCGGGCCTCCTTGCCGCCGCAGCCGGGTCGGGGCGAGCAGCTCCTACGGGGGGTCCAGGCGGCCAGCCGCGGCCAGGGGAGGGGGCGCCGGCGGCCCCCGCATTAGTGAGCAGCTTGCGCCCAGGAGGGCGAGAGCGCGCGACCCGCCAGGGGCCCGCCGCCGCCGCCGCCGCGCCGCCCTCCCCCGCGCTGTCAGCCCCGCCGGGCGCAGCCGCCGCCGCAGCATCTTCTGCCCCTGCGCCCCCGCCAGCCCCGAGGAAGTCCCCGCCGAGGACCGGGGCCCCCGGGAGCGCAGGAGGAAAGACCAGACTCCCCCCAAACACGCAGATGCCGAGGATTGAAGCAGCCTAGCCAGAGCTTTCTGTGGATTAAAAAAATATACGATTTTTTTTTTCCCTTGGCAGAAGAAAAGGAAAGGAAGACCAGCGGGGCTCTGCAAGGAAAAAAGGGGATGTAACTCGTGGATACGTTTTTTTTCCACCCCTCAAACGTCTTGTTCTACTTTGTAAACATTTTCTTTTTTTAAACCCCAGCTCCAGCCGGACGCCCCCAGACCTCCGGGGGTGCGAGGAGGTGGTGTTTTTCATTTTGGGCTTTGCATATTTGGTTCTTAGATTTTTTGAGAGCCTTCTCATTTCGCCAGACATCTCATGTGGGGTGAAGTCCACTCGGCCCCCTCCTCCGAGTCTTCGTGTGCACGGAATTCGAGGAGATCCGGTTACTAAGGATATAGAGGAAAAAAATAAATCGCGTGCCTGCTTTTTTTTTTTTTTTTAATTGCCTGTTTCTCCCCACCCCCAAATTAAGTTGCTTAGCAAGGGGGAGAGAGGCTTTTTCCTCCCTCCAGCAGCCCAGCCGAAAGCCTTTTCGTTTTTTGCCCCCGCGGATCTTCCATGTAGGAAGCCGAGGCTGGCGAGCCCGACACTCGGGAGCCGCTGCGGGGGGGCCTCTTTTTTGGGAGGCGCCGACCGGGGCAGGCTTCGCCGCCCCCAGGGAAGCGGCGGCAGCGTTCCTCCGGGGTGCGCCGGGGCCCGAGAGCCGCGCTCGGCGCGGGCCGCGCGGGGTGGGGCAGCCAGAGCGCAGGCCCCCGAGCCCCGGCGGGCGCCCCCGGGCCCCCGCGCGCGCCCCGGCCTCCGGGAGACTGGCGCATGCCACGGAGCGCCCCTCGGGCCGCCGCCGCTCCTGCCCGGGCCCCTGCTGCTGCTGCTGTCGCCTGCGCCTGCTGCCCCAACTCGGCGCCCGACTTCTTCATGGTGTGCGGAGGTCATGTTCGCTCCTTAGCCGGCAAACGACTTTTCTCCTCGCCTCCTCGCCCCGCATGTTCAGGACCAAACGATCTGCGCTCGTCCGGCGTCTCTGGAGGAGCCGTGCGCCCGGCGGCGAGGACGAGGAGGAGGGCGCGGGGGGAGGCGGAGGAGGAGGCGAGCTGCGGGGAGAAGGGGCGACGGACGGCCGGGCGCATGGGGCCGGTGGCGGCGGCGCGGGCAGGGCTGGCTGCTGCCTGGGCAAGGCGGTCAGAGGTGCCAAAGGTCACCACCATCCCCACCCCCCAGCCACGGGCGCCGGCGCGGCCGGGGGCGCCGAGGCGGATCTGAAGGCGCTCACGCACTCGGTGCTCAAGAAACTGAAGGAACGGCAGTTGGAGCTGCTGCTCCAGGCCGTGGAGTCCCGCGGCGGTACGCGCACCGCGTGCCTCCTGCTGCCCGGTCGCCTGGACTGCAGGCTGGGCCTGGGGGCGCCCGCCGGCTCGCAGCCCGCGCAGCCGCCCTCGTCCTACTCGCTCCCCCTCCTGCTGTGCAAAGTGTTCAGGTGGCCGGATCTCAGGCATTCCTCGGAAGTCAAGAGGCTGTGTTGCTGTGAATCTTACGGGAAGATCAACCCCGAGCTGGTGTGCTGCAACCCCCATCACCTTAGCCGACTCTGCGAACTAGGTAAGAAGTTATTCTGCGCCCACCCTCTTGCCTCCTCCCCCTGGCGCGCAAGTGGTAGAAGAACCCCCACTCTCCCGGGCTGTGTGTGTATGTGTGTGCAGCCGCCACCTCTCCGGGGGGGGGGGGGTGTACATCCCCTCCTGGGAAGAGCCTTTAGGGACAAAAGTAGAAAAAGGACAAGGGGAATCTGCAAGGGCATTCCCTGGGGGTTCCCTTCCAGTTTTTTCTCCTCTGCTGCCCCGAGGTGGGCTGTGGGCACAGCTTGTGCACGCACTCCACAGACACGCGGCTCAAAATTTAAATGCCTTCATTTCCACAGCAGCTAGGCGGTGCAGAGAGAAGTGGGGGTCACGCCTCCCCTGCACCCGGAAAAGCACTGAGGTGTGTGGCCGAGTTGGATTCGGGCCAGGCCCGCCGAGGAAGGTTGGGAGCAGCGAGTTGTAGAGGCTGGAAAGTCTCTGCTCCTTTAGTAAATAAGGACAGTCAGGTCGGGATACTCCCCGGCCCCGCAGCTCTGGGGTCTTGGGGCAAAGAAGGTTAGGATGGGAGGCAGGACTGGATACCCGCTCTCAAGTCAGCCAGCCAGGATGGAAAAGAGCAAGCGATCAGAAGTTGGGTGTCCCCAACTTTTTCCTTTCTTTCAGTAAAGCACACAGTGGACTATAGGATGGTCTGCCCCCAGCGCCTCTGTGCCTTTGCTCCCCTTTTATTGCGCCAGGGCCTGGGCTTCGCCTCTGAGACCCCAGCCTCCCTCTCTTTTTCCTCCCAGCCTCCTCTGTTGCTTCCCGTTTCTCCACGTCTCTGTGCACAGCGGGGGATGTACCTCGGGCGCCCACAGATCCTCCCAAGTTCACCAGCGCACTTGGGGCGCGTCTCCCGGGTGGGCTGGGAATGGGGATCCCCGAGTTTCTGCGCGGGCGTGCAGCGGTGCGGCGGGAGGGGGGCGGGCGGGGTGAATTGCACCCCTGGGGGGCGGGGGCGGGGAGGGGGCTTTGTCGCTCCCCGCCCCGTGAACTGTGAAGTGCGCGGCCCGAGCCGGTGGTTTCCAGCCGGGCCGGCGGAGCGCGGCGGCGGCGGCGGCGGCGGCTGCAGACGTGGAGGAGCTGAGCGCCGAGGCTGGCGCCAGGCGGCCTCTTTTGTTTATCTGACAGCTAAATATCAAGGCAATCACCGCCTCGCGGCCCTGCCTCCAACCCCCACAGCTAAGACAAACAGTTGGGCTAAAAGAATGTCTCTGTTATCATAAGTTTCTATCTCTCTTTCTCATGGCTCGGCCTTTATTTTCTCTTACTTTTTTAATTCCAGAGTCTCCCCCTCCTCCTTACTCCAGATACCCGATGGATTTTCTCAAACCAACTGGTGAGTAGATGATTTTAAAAATACCCTTCCTATCTCAAGTTAGAAATGGAGCCTCTAGAACGCGGATTTTTATGTCTAGGCAGCGGCTCTGGGGAGGCGCTGGGCTTGCCCCGAGGTGGTTCTGGGTTTCCTCTGTTGGAAATTTGGTGGATTTTTCTGTTTTTGTTGTGGCTGGAGAGGGTGTGTGTGTGTGTAGATCTATCTATCTACTATGATTTTCTTTTTTGCAAAGATGTTTTGTTCCTTTTTTGTGTATTTTCACTCTGTAACCAAATTGGCTCAGCTTTAACATGTGGAATTTGATCCAGGAAGAAGTGTCTTGAGAGCCAAATAGGACAGGTTGATGGGAGAATCCGGAGAGTTTTGTGAGTGCCAGAAGAATCAGTGAGAAGAGTGGATAATTTGATGACAGAGGGAAGACCGTTTCAAAGGTGCAGAGCAGGTCTTGGTTTGAAGTAAGAGCTTAGAAAATCTGAGAAGTAAAGGCAACACGTCCTGCTGGGTGTTTTGTGCTTCTGACACCTGCTAGTCAGCTCTGGCCCGCGTTTTCTCAGAATTCGAGCTCGGGACCATGCAGGTTTTTAGCATAACTCTGCCTGCCTGTTGCTTTGTCCCTAGATGGCCCAGGGCCAGAGCAAAAGCCCTTTTGAGACTGGCACCAGCCCTGTTGCGGTTGTCTGTATTCAGCTTCTAGCTGGCAGTGCAGGGGCTCATCCTGTGGAGGTAACAGTGCCACGGGGCACAGGGGTCAGCAGAACGGGGCTTTAGGAGTGCCTCCAGGGATGGGCCCCACTGTCCCAGAGCACCTTCTTAAAGCAGCGGGAGATGCCCTAGCTGAGGAGTACGGATTGTTAACTTCGGTCTTCAGGCCTGTATACTGATGCCTGAAAAATGCAACCCTTGTGACATCTTTCTTTTGCCAAGGTTCTGGGAGAAGGAGAGTGAAGGGTTGGGCCCCATTTCTGTCTTGGAATTCACAAGTCCTTCCGCCTCATGAGTTTTGGCTGTTGGGCCTTTCCCCCCACTAATTAAAAGTTTTGCTGGGGCGTTGTCATAAATTAAATACTTTAATGAACGGTGTAACCAAAGCCCATGTTCTGCAGCCAGCCCCCCCGGGACTCCGCCGCTCCCTGAAGTCGGGAGGCGTTGCTGCCTGCCCGGTGCCTGTCTAATAAGTGGCCTGCAAAGCATGTGATATTTTGCTTTCGATTTACAAAACACCAGATAAATGGTCATTAATGAGGAGATAACCGGCTCTCTGTATTTGTAACAAATGTTAGCTGAAATTCCCAAGCTCTGTTTTCTCAAAGAATGTAACTTGACTGGGCTTTTGGCATCAGGACCCAGAATTCTTTCATGAGGTTTGCTCTGTAAGGGGCCATCCCCGCCTGCCCCGTTTTTGTTTCTCCTTCTGTAGCCTTCCAATCTGGAGGGATTCCTTGCAAGAGAGAAAGACCAGTCACCTTGGCCCCAGGAGTAAAGATTGCTAGGGGTGAATAAATGCTCCCAGAAACCTCCTAAAACTGTAGAACAGAAGGGCCACAATTCTCCTGGGTTTCCTGCAGAGATATCAGGATAAATCTGTTCGCAGGATTCAGGCGGTCCTTCTGCCAGGCCAGGACCTCATTTGCAGTGAGTGGAGTGATATATTTATTCATTAGCAAGTGTTGACATTAGGTAGCAAAATGTGTGTAAACAGAGAAGCCACAAAGACAGGAATGTGCCATTTCCAAGGGGGAGAAAAAGTTTTCCAGATCAGCCAATAGGAAGTGATTAACCTGCCAATCGGAAACTCAAACAGCTGGTTACTCACCCAAAACGTTTTGTTTAAAACAAAACAAGAAAGGGAATGAAAAAAGGCCCTGTCGTGGAAGGACGTGAGGTGGTACAGGCCATGCCCCTGTGGAAGGAACTGTCCCGACTTGCTGGAGGGCAGCCAAGTCTGGGAACCGTGGGGCTAGGGACAGGTCTGGGGCCGGTTTTGCCGGCTGCTGTGGCCAGGGCCAGGGCCGTTGAGGTCACACACACAGATGGGATGCTGCCCCCGCTTTTCGTCTTCACCTTGTACATGGGAGGAGAGTACTGGGCTGGGAAATTCAGATCAGCTGCTTGCTTTCTTGAGTGTGTGAGCCCCAGGTTGAAGTTCTGGTCTGGGGTGACTAGGTGAGAACCAGGAGCCAGGTTTTATAATGGACAGCTGTTAAAATCTTAACTGGTTACACAATGAAGGGAATCCCTTCTGTGAAGTCTCCAGCTTGGAAGAGGTGGTGGGAAGGGAACTGGGGAAGGGACCTGGGTGCTAGGTGGTCCCAAACCAGTAGGATCTTCCGGGAAGGGTTAGACATACCTGAACCAAAGGGCAAGGTGGCTGTGACTTGTGACTATCTGAAGTCAAGAAGGTTCCTTCCTCTCCCGCAAGGGATAGGAACATGCTGTTCGAAAGTAGAACTTATGTTGTGGAGGGCGGGGGGGATGCTGAGGGGTTGCTATGTGGGCCCTGCTCCCTGTGTCCTCTGCATCTGATGGTGTGCAAGACTTCCCAGAATGGCTGGAGTTGAGGATGTTGCTGGGGACACTGTATTTGCTTAGGCCAGGGTCCCAGGTGACCAGCACCCATTTGGTAGATCAAGCCTCCAAAGGGTAGTTGAGAAGTCTGGAATCTAGGCCTGCTTTTACCTCTTAACTCAACGTCTCTTAATTTTTCTGGGCCTCTGTATAAATCTAGTTGATCAAAGAGTTAAGAGTTAGATGATTCATTCATTTGCTCATTTATTGGTTCGTTCATTCATTCTACAGGCCTAATGATGTGCCTGCCTGAAAATGTGGATGATTCCCATGCAGTGGATTGTGCTCTAACCAGGGTTCATGGGAGCTGTGGATTGGGGCAGAGCTGGGACATTGACCGTGTGGTTGGGGGAGCGGGGCTGGGGCTCCTTGGGCCCCGGTGGCTCTTGGGAAGCTCAGAACTATGCTGACGAGAATATCTGAGCTCTTCTGGAACCATTCTCTTGGTGAGAGGAATAGAATCCCCAGCCCCTTCACCTTGTGCCCCTTGTACAGCTCATTCCTTGGCTGGTCCCCAGGCTTGCGTCTTCAAGGACTGTCTTTTTCTCCCAGAGAACCCAGCACTTACTGGGTGCTTGGTAATGTTTAACGGTGGATAAGAGCCAGGAATGGCCTAGAGCCTAGAGTGTGTGCATCCTGGGCCCTGGAGAGCTGGGACACAGGCAGAGGCTGAGACACTGGCTTTGGACCTCTGTCTCTGGGTGAGGGCTGGGGGTGTGGCCTCTTGGACCTTTACGAGCCCTGAAGTAGCTTGAGGAGGCCAGTCTGGATGCTGAGGCCGTCTGGGCCTAACTACCTGCAGGGAAGAGTGAGGACTTGGGCCCCTGGGGAGGGAGAGCTGTGGGATGGGCTGGATGAGCGCTCAACTCTTGCTCACGGCCCAGCTCACTGGGTGGCCCCCTGGGCTAGTCAGTGACGCCTCAGTTTACCAAGGTGCGGGTCCAACAGGTATACTTTAATACTTCACAGAGGTGGCGGGGAGGCCTAATTAATGTTTGTAAATCCCTCTTGAGATCAAAGGCTCTGCAGAAGGGCAGAGCACCATTTCATAAAAACGCTTGTGGTTGCCGGAGCTGGCTTACCTTTGATCTGAGACAGGCTGACACCTTGAATGTGGTCCCAGCTCTGCCCTGAGATGCCAGGCTCTTCCTTTGAAACCCACTTTGCCCCTGGGATTCAGCCAGCCAAAGCCGGAGGAAGGCAGGGGGCAGTGGCCGTGGATACGTCCTCCTGTTTAATGTGGGAGTGTCTTCCGCTTGTGGGTAGGTAAAACCTATCTCTCGAACATGGTGAAGGCCATCCAAGTAGTTTAAAAAGTGCAGGGTATACACCATTTAACAAGCAGCTTCCATTTTCTGCTCCCCTATTGTTTTCCATTTGATTAAGTGTCTCCTGTAAAACTGTATATTCCTGTTAGGAATTACACTTTATCCTGATAAAATGAGATTACGCACACAGTCTTTTCTCTCTTGCTCTGCCTATGGCCCCCACCCCTCCCCTCTGCTCTCCCCCCCACCTCCCCCCACGCCCCTGTTGAGAATTCTTGAAAAGTTGTTCTTCCAGCCTGAGAGAGAATGCGGGAGACGGAAGGTTCTGGGATTAGAGAGAGAATCTCAGAGTTGGAGGAGTAGGCAGCAGAAATCCAGACGTGGTTTGGGGGCCCTGGGTAGGCCATGCTCAGTCCCTCCCCCCCCCTTTTATTGGGGAATGAAGGCTGCTGCTGGGCTACTAAATAAAGGACTCCAAATGGGCTTACTTGCCTCCGGGCTTCTCTTTCCATTGGCTTCCTGTTTGCCAGCGTGGCCAAGTGGTTCCAATGGGAAACTGGTAGAACACACCCCAGGTTCATCCTGCTGGTGACCTGGGGTGGTTGGGGGACGGGAATTGAACCATCCAACCCAGTGTGCTTGCGGTGGAGCCGCGAAGCCCCTTTCCGGAGCCGGCCTCTCACTATGGCCCTCAGTTTGGCCTTGGCAGTGATGCATGATGAGCTTTCAGGGTCTTGTGTACTTTTGTTTCATGGGGCTAATTAGTTGTGTTTCGTGGGCATTAGGTTTTGGTTTAATTGCTCGGAGGGAGGTTGTGGAGTCTGTTTCTCAGCTAGAATTGTCATTAGCCTCGTTAGCGTTTAGGTCACCGTGCTAAGCACCTGAGGGTGACAGAGACATTGAAGAGAAGCTTATAGGCTGGTTAGGGCTTACAGGATCTGAAGGTAAAAGATGAGCAAAGTCGGCAGAAGGGAATTCCAAGTGCTGGATGCCAGAAAAATTTTATAGGAACCAAGGGCAAGGGAGCCTTGCAGGTCTGGGGCTGCCCGGGAAGGTTTCCAGAGAGGAGTTTGGACCAGGCCTAGAAGGAGGTAGAACGTTTCCCCTTCAGCTGGGAGCCTTGTTCTCGGTCCTGATGTGCCGGTGGCTTTATACAGATGTGCACATGAGTAAGATTCATTGGGTTCTTTTTATTTTATTTTAATTCAAAAATTTTTTTTCATGTTTATTTATTTTGAGAGGGAGACAGAGCACCAGCAGGGAAGGGGCAGAGAGGGGGAGAGAGAGAGAGAGAGACAGACAGACAGAGACAGAGAGAGAGAATCCCAAGCAGGCTCTGTGCTGCCAGGGCAGAGCCCGACACCGGGATCGATCCCATCAATCTCGAGATCACGACCTGAGCCGAGATCTAGTGCCGGACGCTTAACCGGCCGAGTCACCCAGGCGCCCGCCATGGGGTTGTCCTTGAGATTTGTATGCCTCATTATACTTCTGATACATTAGTTAAAAGAGAAAAAATTCCCTTCAGCTCAAGGGCAGTCTTGAGAAAGTCCTGAAGAACTGGGAAGTGTAACAAGATGAGGGAGACACTGGTCTATGGGAGTGGCAGAGAGGCCCCTGGATCTACAGGAAGGCTTCACCTTGGGGGTTGAGAGCAGAGCCCAGGCTTCCTTTGACCTTGGGAACTACCTGGTTTCTTCAATGGGGGACTTGCAATAAAAGAGAAATTCCAGCCAGTCTGCGACCGAGCCTGACTTGACTAATGATTAACTGGCTGCCCAGAGCCCAGACCGGTGACAAGGTGCTGTGGTCTGTCTTCTGATGGGCAGCGAAGCCTGAGCAGACCATTAATAATCAGGATCGCGGTGGGGAGTCAGCTGTTTGGAATGTGTGGTTTCTCTTTAATGCTGTTTAGAATGTGCTTAAAAATTAATCTTGGTGTTTTTATTTATTTGTTTGTGTATTTATTTCTCCCTCTCCTTTTCACATCCACAGCAGACTGTCCAGATGCTGTGCCTTCCTCCGCTGAAACAGGGGGAACGAATTATCTGGCCCCTGGGGGGCTTTCAGGTGAGACATTTTCTCTTATTTCCCTGGCAGTTTCAAGACCTCTTGAAATGACTGGAGACGAGAGGAATCGGGGTGGCCTTCTGCCACCCCAGCTGGTCTGGAATTAATTCTCACTTTTATGTGCTTAAACTGGATGCATCCGTAGTGACTCTGGCCCTTGAGCTCGCCATTCTGCAGTCACTTACGCATCAGGACCCTGGGCCTGCTCTGTTGAGGAAGTGGGGGCCAGCCGGGGACTGGCATGATGCTGTGTTTCATGGTTATTGTTAAAGCAGCTACTGGCTCTGGGGGCTTCCGCTCGGTGACTTTGGCATTAGTTCATGGGCTTAAGTTTAAGCTCTTTCTTGCACTTGCCCTTAGTGCATGGAGTGCCTTAAAAGGGGATCGATCCACCTTTTGGGAACCCGTTGAAGGCAGATCCCAGGCATAGGGTGGGAGTTCAACGCAGATGTCCTTGATGCTTCTGTGCAGGTTTTAATTCCCAGTCTAGCTTTAGTGCAGGATTCTATAGCGCGTATCCGGAGACGGGAGCCACAGGATGGAGACACTGAGGACAGTAGAGACTTGGCAGTGCTACCCGGGAGGGAAGGTCTGGAATGCCAGTGCTGGAGGGTTATGGGAATGAGGGAGGTAGCCTGAGCATCACTGCCCCTGAGGGGCATGAGAAGAGAGTCATAAACTTGTAGGAGCTCATTAGCAATGTAAGTAGGAAGCATTTTCCTCTTTTTCAAAAGACATCCTATTTCTACCTGATTTTCCCACCCAGTGTGCCGTCTCTGGATTTTCCAAGAGCCAGCTAAAACAAGAGGGAGAGTCACCCGGTGGGGGGGGGGGGGGTAGGGGTAGGGGAGAAATTCCAGGGTTCCGTGCATTTGTTGCTTGCCTTTGGGACGTTGGCAGAGGAGCATGGCGGCTGAGATGGAACCGTCTGGGGGGGCTGCTGTGGTGTGCCCTCTTTTGTGAGGTGACCTCTGATTGGCTGGATGCTGCCTCTAGGCCATGGTCATGCTCATCCTGGCCAGCCCCTCCCAGGCTCTCCTGTCCAGGAACGGAGCTTGCTGAGGACGCCTTTAGGAAGACCCTTGTTTGTTTTTATTTCAGGGCAATATATACTCTTGACTTATCTGCCGCGGAGGGTATTGTTTACACAAAGCTCCTAATGAGAAGTGGGCAGGAAGAAGAGGGACCCGGTGAGGGGCGGGGGCATCGTGTGTGGGGAGGGGCGGGGGGACCGCGGCGGTGGAGGAGGGAGAACATGCTGGAACGGGTGAACTGCGTCTTTTCTGCTTTCTAAGGCTGAGAAAGTTCCTGAAAGAAAGAAGGCCAAGAAGAGGAGAGGGTCTGGGCAAAATAACACACTCAGGATGTTGTTCGATGGGTTTATTTTTTAAATCCTGAATGTGCAGGGAGGAGCCCCAGCCCTTTTGAACCACATGAAATAAGCAAGGGAAGTGGTAGCTTTTGAAAGGGGGCTTTTCGGAAGGGTTGTCTTATTGATAACATCTTGTCTGTCTTGTCTGCTGGAGGAAATGACGACACCAAGCCGAGCATCTCCTTCCTCGGCCCCGTGCAGCCCTATCTGAGTTAGGTGGGCTTTCTGTTCCCAAAGCCATTCCAGTCCTAGAAAGAAACCGGGACGGGGGGTGGGGGGGGAGGTGAGTAAAACAATTATTAACTGCTCTCCCCGCCCCCCCAAGGTAATTGCAACCATTTAGATTACTGAGGCGCTGCTTGGGAGGAGGAGTGGTTGTCTCTGAAGGGATCGAATGGTTTAACAAAACTGCAAAAAAGAAAAAGACCAGGGGGCCTCCACATGAAAGAGCATTTGTTTTGAATTTTAGCTCTTAATTTACTAATTCCCAAGGCTTCAAAGTTTGAGCTCTTTCTTCTTTCCGTTCGGAGTTGGAACAGCTTATTAATAATGTGCTGTGGGGGGAAATTGAAGGAACTTGAGTTTTGGGTTGGTGCCCAGTGGTTTGGGGGGTGTCAGGGGAGGCGATGGGCACAGAGAAACCCAGGGCTACACCCTTTGTGGCGAGAGTGCCCCCGAAAAGATGGTTTAATGGCCCGGGTCCAGGACGAGGGTTTTGCAGATGGAGAGAGCCCAGACCTCGTCCTTCCCAAGTTGATCTTTCCATGGGGGGGTTGGCTTGGGTGTGTCCACCTTGGAGGGTGAGGCTGGTGGGGGCTGCGGAGACGTAGCCGAGTGGGACAGGGCTGCATGGGGGAAGGGGTTAGCAGAGGCTGGAAGGTGGGAGCCTGCTTCAGGAAGTGGGGGGCACTGGGCATCAAGGTGGGGAGCGGTGAACGCGCCCACAAGGATTTGCCCCCTCCTCCCCCTTGAAATAACCTCTCTGAGTGTCTCTTTCACAGGCCCTGTGTGCTGTTTTCCTTCCTGTCCTGCCCTGGCTGAGAGCGGGCTTAATGAATGGGGCTCAGTTTAGGGTGGGAGGAAGGTCGGGAGCGGGAGCCAGGGCTTGATTCTCTTGGCAAGGGAAGAAGGGAAAGAAAAAACAGCCAAATGTGAAAATGTGGTGCCTCGGAGGTGGGGGTGGGGGTGTGCTCAAAGGCATTCCCCTCCTGAACTGCCGGGGTGACTCCAAGGCTGGCCCTTCCCTCTCGTGCGAGGAAGGGGAGTGGGCGGGTGGGAGCCCTGGGAGCAGGCCCGCTGGCTGCACTTGAAGTTCCAGCCTTGCAGCTTGGGTCTGGCCGGGGAGGCGACAGGCCCAGGCCTCCGGGACTTGCAGGGAAACATACCCCACCCCTGCAAGTTTCCTCAGTCTGGGAAAAACGGCACATTTTTAGAAGGCTGTGACTCGGTTCCAGGAGATTGTACTTTCATTTCTGACAGCCGGCTCTCTGAGACAGATGGATTGCTTGGTGCATGGTTTTGTGTGTGCGTGTGTGCACACGCGTGTGCTGCAGACGTACAGATAGCCGATCCCGTGCACAGAACACACGAGCAGGCAGGTGCCCGCAGGCAGGCTGTGGGATGGACCAAGGGGCAGGCGGACGGCAGGGTATGCACTCTGGGGGTCGGGGGCGGAGTGGTTGTTGGTGCATTGGGTCTGAACTGGGATCTGGCAGCGCTTAGTTTTAAGCTCTGGGCGGACAGTGCCTTTTCAAAGGCGTGCATCTCCAGAATAAGCCCTTGCTGCTGGAGTGTCCGTGTCCTGGCCCAGGAAGACCCACCTTTGGAGAGGGCTGCTGTTGAGGGGAAGCTTCTTCGTTCGGCTCAGTGGTGGTGGGAGCGGGAAGGATTTGCTCCCAGAGCTTTCACTGTCTCCCCGGTGATCAAAAGCATGTGCTAGAAGCCGCCATCTTTGCAGCCTCCATCTGGAGTCCCCGGTGGGGCTCTCTCGTTTAGCTCGTCTGCTGTCCTGGTTTGGGCAGGATGGAGGAGCACCGTCTCGCCTGCAAATTCTGGGTTGTTCAGCTGTAGACCCATCCTTCAGCCTCCTCCTGCATATATTAATGTCTGGAGCCGGCTGGGCCTCCGCCATCAGTGCTTCCTTGGGTTGGGACACGGATTGGAGGCCAACACTTGGTACTTCTTTAAACTTCAAGAGAGACGCCACCGTGGATTTCAAGGAAGGAGCGGGGAGGCAGTGGTGACATAGGTACTGATGTGTCCCGCGGGGCTTGTTGGGGGGAGTTGAGGGAGGCCCAACTCTTGGCTGCGTAGAGTCGTGCTTATTGGAGAGACGCCGTTCCACCAGCCTAAGGGAGGCCAACTCCTTTGCAGGCTCTCCTTTGTTTAGCTTCTGGTTGCCACTTCTGGGTGACGGGAGGTCAGCGGCCACTCCTGGAACTTGTCTCTTCCTTCTCTTTGGTCCCTGCGGGCGTCTTGGATTGCCTCAGAGAGACAAGAGTCTTCAAAAATATCTGTCTGATCAGAAAATGTGGTTCCGGCTCCGTCCAAGTAGTAAGTTTAGGCTCAAAGCAAGGAGCTTAGGAAAGTTTGCTTCATCTTGTTCATCAGATACCTGTGAACAAGTCCTTATTGTCTGGCTTGGAGTGGCGATGGGACACTGGGAATTTGGGACCCGGGTGGCTGTTGCCGTGTTTTTGTGTCTCCTTCCTCTGCCTGGGAACGAGCAGGTTGTGGTTTTTGCTGAGGTCTCTAATGTTTGGGGGAGTCAGATGGACCAGCACATGTGACTGTGAGTGAGCTTCCTTACCTGCCCACTCCCTTACACCCCAGATCCAGACAGTCTGGATCTATAGGGACTCAGCCCATATCCCCCTAAATACCTGTGTAATGACTCGGGCCTCTGTCGGCTCACCTGCTGCACACCTACTCCCCAGTGAAGGACCGGTCCTGGACAGCAGCTCAGGTTTTTGCAATGCTCGAGGTCATGCTCCCGGCCCTGGATCAGGGCTCACTGATGAAACCCCCTTTGTCCTGGAAAGAATGAGGTAGTCAGGCAGGGGTTAAATGCAGGGAGACAGCATTTAAAGTCTCTGGAGCAAATCTGGGCTGCTCTCCTGGCCAGACTGGACGGGCTTCCGCCTCATGCATCCTGTCACTGAGGCAGAACAGGGCCTCCCAGCAGAGGGGCAGGGGGCCGGGTAAGGGCCAGGTTCTGTCCGGAGTCGCTTCTGGGTAAAGTCCAGCACATTAAATCTCACCGTTCGCCTTGGACCTTCCCTTAGCCGGTCTGTAGCCTGGTGGCCTTCTAGACCTATAGGACCTCTCTGGCAAGCTCCGAGCCAGTAGGGCAGTGAACAAGGAAGACATGCCAAAGTCATGCTCAAGTTTGACTCCCTCTGCATCTTTATTGTTGCTGTTACTACACCAAAATATTGGTCCCGCCAGTGCTGTGATTGCCTTCGCTGCAGTGGCAACTTCAAAGCAGGTGCGAGCAACCCTGGCGAGAGAAAACAAGGCCCAGGGTGGGAGTGCCAGATAGATGTGCCTCCAACATCAGGAGACCCTGGGATCTTCTGAATCACAGTCCCCGCGGGTGGGGACCCAGGATCGGTATGTTGTGAAGCTCCCCGGGTGATGGCAGTGTGCCGACAAGTCGAGGAACCCCTCATGGAAGGGGAAGGAGGGGTCTGTGTCCCCGTGGGGGATCTCTGGCTGCTTCTCTTGGTGGCCCGGCAGGTTTTCTGTGATTCCCTGTCTGCTCCCGTAGTGAAGAATTTGACCGTCTGGCTGGCTCAATGAGCCTCTTCTCAAATAAGATTTTTGCTGCATTGTAAGAACTTGACAAGGTGCATTGACTTTGCACCTTCCTCCAGTTGACTTTGCTGTTGTTAATGACCTTGTAAAAGCGACCCGTGGGACAGAGTTTCCTTTTGGGGTGATAACAGTGTTCTGGAACTAGATAGTGGTAATGGTTACACACAGCTCCGTGAATGCACTCAGTGTCACTAATGGTAAATTTTATGTTATGTGTATTTTACCACAGTTTTTAAAGGTAGTGACCTGTGGTGGCTTTTAAATATATTTTAGATAATCAAGAACGGTGATTCCAGAGACTAAAAGTGGAGAGACTTGTGTTTGGTGCCTGGGATCCACCGTTGACAGACAGTCGTGTTGCCAAAGGACTTCTGAGGTCTCCTGGGTTGGGGGTGGGGGTGGGGGCCCTTTGATGGGCTGGGAGCCTGTCTCTCTGAATCTTATTACCTGAAGAAGCAGGGAGAAGCGGGCGCATCTCTGTGTTGATTTTTTTTTTTTTTTTTTTTTGACCTTCCCTTTTCCATGCGGGTTGCAGAAATGAGAGGCAGGAAAGTTCCCTGTGGTTCTTTCCGAGCCTGACCTTTCTGCAGGGGAAGTGAGTGCACTTCTTCCCGCTCTGCCCCAGATGTCATTTTCCCCTGGTCTACCCAGCCCGGTTCCCTGCACCCTCGCCAGCCCAGGGATTGGAGACTGAGGGTGACGCAGGGGCTGTCCCTCAAAGTCCCGGGCCTCCTGACCCCTTGCCCCTCCCCCGCGATCCAGACCCTTTCCCTGGCTCTGCTCCCAAGGCCCCTGGTCCATGTGACCTCCCCACTGAGGTTATAGGGCTGCAGAGGTGGGCAGGTGACTTCCCCGGAGCCCTCCCTTTGCAGGAGGCTCGTGAAAGGATCCTGTGCGCCGTGGCCGCTGGGAGGTCACCACTGGTCCTACCATCTTCCTCGCTCAGTATTGAATGGCCAGCCCAGAGGCTGGCTGTGTGCCTACTGTCACAGAGAGGCTTCCTCTCTGGGCTATTTTCAGCGGGAAGATATTATTAACTGCTGAGGCACAGTTCTCAATTTAGTGGCTAACACACCAAGAAAGCAACACTCTGTCAGCGGCAGCTCTACGCAAACACGCCGGGCTGCTCCCAGCCCCTTCCCCGTCTCCCCGTGGGGTGTCCTTGGGGATCTGGGGCGGGGAAGGTACCATCGGAGATCCTGTCTGCCACCAAGAGATCGAACCGTTTTAATTGAGCCAATTGTTTAAAGGTGTAGGACATGGTAGTGTTTATTTATATCCTAAGGTGGGGAGATTCTGTGTTGGGAATGGGGACCCCAGATGGAAAAAGGAACTTTCTGTGGAGTTGAGGACCGTCATTTAAAACAGAGTGATAACTTTCACCTTGTAAGCGAACAGGAAATACTGGGAATAAGACAGGAAATTGCATCTTTCCTTCTATAAGAAGAACTCCAGAAAAAAGTTGTTCATGAAAGGTAGCGGCTAAGATGAGGCCAGCCTTTTTTTTTTTTTTCCTTTTTTTTTTTTTGCGGGGGGGGGTTCTCCCCCCTTCTTCCTTTCCACTCCCACGAGAACTTTTAGGCCATTTTGTTTAAGAAAGAGGCTGTTTGAGAACTTTATGTTACTTTTATTATTTAAAAAAATATTTTACCAGAAGGGTCACCTTCAGTTGAAATGTTAACTGCAGCCTTATTTCCTGGTTCACTAAAGAATCTTTCATGATTTTTTTCTGCTTCCTTCCCCAAATGGTGAGGCCAAGCAGCTCTTGGCTGGAAGCGAATTTTGGTTTGGCTGCTCGAGGTCCTCGACACTGAGCCCCACCCAGGGTCATTAGCTCCGTTTTAACTTGCAAAAGAAAAAAAACCTCTTTTTGGTAGGGGGTGGGTAAGAATTCGTTCGTGCCCACAGTGTTCCACCCCAGCGTTGCCTTCCCCTAACGTGGGTGCCTGGCCTGGGGCAGATTAGAAGTCAAGGCTGCCTCGAGGCCAGTCCTGTGTCCACCCTAGCAGCCCCCAGGAATTCCTTACCTTCTGAGACTATCTGTTTCCTGGGTGCTAGTGAGGAGTGGAGGGAAACAGGCTTCAGGGCTCTCCTGGTACAGCTCTGCTCTGCCCTGGGGGGACTGCACCCAGTCACCCAGAAGCTTCCCCCAGAAAGAGGGCTTGCCACAGCCTCATGTGGTGTGGAGAAGTAGGTGGTATATTGTCCTGGGTGTAAAAGCGGTTTCCATTTACTCATCTCTGGGTTTCTGACTCCCCTCTTGGACGATGTCATTCATCGTTCTGGTGACAGGGGCTAGTGCCCTGACCCATGCTGCTAAGGGGCCCTCTTTAGGCTGGAGGTCAGAAAGAGATTTGTGTGTGGCTTGCTTGCTCCCCACTCACTCCGGTCCCCCACCCCAGCTTTTTTTCCTTAGCGTGCATTGTTTTGTTTTCATAACACAACAAGAGCCCTGGGGTGTGTAAGAGCATTGTTGAACACTCGGTGAGGGTAACTTGTCCAAACAGAGCAGGACGCCAAGGCAGAATGCTGTGGGCAGGTGGTGTGCCCACAGAGGTTGCCGGGCCGGCGCCTGGCTTGGAAACACCTCCGGATATGCCGCAGCTGGCTGGGAAGTAGGTGAGGACAGGGGCTTCTCTCTGCCCGTCTCCCCTGGGAACTGGGACACGGCCTGGGCCTTTCTGGCTGACCCCTGCCTGGAAGGCATGCTCCCCTCCCAGCCCGGTTCCCTCATACCTCCCTCTGGCAGGTGTCAGGCTGGGTGGGCCACCTGTTCTGGGAGAAGCCAGCCTGTCTCTGGCTCATTCATATAGTGATTATTTATTGAGCATCTACTATGTGCCAGCCTCTGCAGTTTTGGGGCTGCCAGAGTCAAAACGAAGAGCAGCATGCAGTGGTTTGTCTGGAGGGCTTTTGGGGTCAGCGAGGTGGAGGCTTTTGCACGGAATTTGGCTCTGTCTGGAGTACAGACAGAGGGCGGCTTCTCAGGCAGTTTCTACAGGACAGAAGGAGCTTGGGCTCGGAGCCGGGCCGTAGGTGTTGTGAGACGCGGTAGAGGTGCAGGGATGGGCCCCTGGGGTGATTGTCTGAGCACGCCGGGGTTGGCAAGAGCTTTTCTGTCATCGGCTTTTGCCTCTGCTTTGGTTGTGTGGTCTGTTGAGAGTTGAGATAAAACAAAGCTTGTGGATAAACAGAGGTCTGTCTCCTCGGGCTCCATCACTCTCCCCCCCTTCCCCCCCCCCCCCCCCCCCGATTGTAAGATAACAAGCAGTAACCTTAGGAGGTACAGTTATAATCCAGACCCTGGTATAGTACCTGGGAGTGCTGTGTGGAGCAGAGGTGACCAGCCTTGCACTGGCTTAGCCCCGGGGGGGGGGGGGGGGGGGGAGGGGTGGGGACCAGACACAAATGTCTGGAGATAGTATTTAATGTCTTGACAGCCACAGGGCAGGTGGGCTATCTTCAAAGCCCTGGAGCTTGACTTTCCCTTTAGAACTCCTGTGGGCTTTTGCGGATGCAACTCTTGCTTTTGAATTTTCAGTCTGATGGTCAAGCCCATTTCTGAGATGCCGGCCCCATGTAGGAGGTCCCTGGCGGTGGTTTTGTACAGGGTGGTCGAATATGCAGTGACCAAAGTGTTTTCATTTCCGCGCTCATCCTGTCCCCGCCTGTTTCCCCCAGGCTGACCCGATGGCTCTGTTCGAGGAGGTCCCTCATTTAATTTATCTATCTAGTTTATCTACTACTGTGCTGTGGAACCCCACTGGCCAGAAACAAATCAGAGCTGGTTTGGCTTGGGGTTTGATCAGGGCAGAAAGGGAAGAACTGATCTCAACCCCAGTTTCATCTTGTCAACGTTGGGAGTTTCTGTCCGAAGACAGCTCAGTTAACTGGCCAGGGACTGTTCGCGGCCCTCGGGTTTGTTCATTTGAGAGTCGCCTTTTTACTTTTAACTTGGGGCTGGTCGCTCAACAGGAACAGAAACAGTAAGATGCCAGGCTGTGCTCTCTGTGGACTCACCTTTCTGCATTTGCCACTCGGAGGTTAAATAATTGTCCCCATCACCCTATCCCGGCTTCCACTGCTTCCAGGCACCTAACAAGAAGCTGGGAATGTCGCTTTGCCCAGTAGGCTGAATGAACTTCTGAGGCCACCAAAGGGTCTTGAAGAGCTGCTCAGCCCAGAAAGTGCTTGGGGACCTCGCCCGCCCCAGGGCAGCCTCTTAGCCAGCACAGCCCCTCCCCCTCATTAATGAGTAACCCAGAGGGAGAAGCTGGGTGCGTTGTACAGCTCTTAGAAATAGGCCCATCTCCAGCTTAGTGGGGTCACAGTTCAAACCCCGCCGAGAGGGGTTTCCTGGGGGGAGAGGCCTGGGGTGAGGGGCACGCAAAGATTCAGAAGCAACCCCCACCCCCAACTTCGGTCTCTGAGTCCTGGGAGGGCACCTGGAGAATGACAGTGGGAGGGAGAGCCCCCTCCAGGTGCCTGTCCCTAGAGGCTGGCCTGCTTCCGTGATTGAAGGTGGGGATTTCAGCCTCCAGGGCCACGCCTGTCCTGGGGCCTCCGTTGTTTTTTTTTTTTTTTTTTCCCCCTCATCTGCAAAGTAAGAGATTGGACCTGGTCTCTCCAAGTCCCCATGCCAGAATCTTGCAAGACCTCCCGTGATCTGTGTGGTCTCTGGTTCTTGGATTTGAGGGTTTGTGGGAATGAGACCCCCTGTTGCTGAGGTGGTGGGTAGCTAATGGCCTCTTGCCTACTGAATAAAAAGATTATAGTTCTTCACATTTCTTGGCTTGCAAACCTCCGGAGAATGAGTGAAAGTTGAGGAATCTTTCTTTCCCCATAAAAATGCGTCTGCATATCAGCATTTGCATACATTTCCAGGGGGCCTTTATCCTTGTGATGGGCGGAAGCCCACCAGTGAATCCCCTGTACTTAAGGCAGGCAGGTTAATGGGGGAGCACGAGAAAGCATTAGAAGAGGTAGGGCCTTCTTCTCTTCCCCTTCCCTTCCCCTTCCCTTTCTCCTTCCCCTTCCCTTCTTTTTGGGCAAAATATACCCAACATTTACTATCCTGACCATTTTTTTTAAAGTTTATTTTGAGAGAGCGTGAGCAGGGGAGGGGGAGAGAGAGAGAGAGAGAGAGAGAGAGAGAGAGAGAGAGAGAGAGAATCCCAAGCAGGCTGTTCCATGGCAGAGCCCAACGGAGGGCCCCGAGCTCATGAAACTGAGATCATGACCTGAGCTGAGATCAAGAGTCTGAAGACACTTCACCGACTGAGCCACCCAGGAGCTCCATCCATCCTGACCATTTCTGAGTGCACAGCTCGGTGGTGTTAAGTCTGTCACATCCCCGTGCACCCACCGTCCATCTCCAGAACCTTTTCACTTGCCCAGACTGAGACTCTGTCTCCACTAAACCCAACCCCCCCCCCCCCCCCCCCCCCCCCCGCCCAGTCCGTCTCTCCCCTGGCAGCCGCCATTTTGCTTTCAGTCTGTGTGAATTTGACTCCTTTGGGTACCACATATGAGTGGAATCGTACCATATTTGACCTTTTGCCTCTGGCTTATTTCACTCAGCATACTGTCTTCAGTATGCTTCAGTATGTCTTCAAGGTTCATCCGGGTTGTAACCTGTGTCAGAATTGCCTTTCTTTTTTAGTGTGTGTGTGTGTGTGTGTGTGTGTCTGTCTGTCTGTCTGTCTTTATTCATTCATCCTTCATTGGACACACTTGGGTTGCTCCCACTCTTTGGCTCTTGTGAATAATGCTGCTATGACCATGGGTGTGTGCATAATCTCTTCAAAACTTTTCTGGACATATACCCAGAAATGGAGTTTCTGGGTCATGTGGTGACTCCATGTTTAGTTTTTGAGGCACCGTCATAGGGCAGGGCCATCGTGACTTGTGTCTCTGTGTGGATCGATCGCGTAGGGTGGGCAAAGTCAGACCAGCCATCACTCCTGGATGCAGCTGGGTGGGTTTCTGGGTGAGCCCTGGTGCAGGGGGAGTGAGAGAAGGGTAGGGGTGGCAGTGGGGGTGCTGAGTGTCCTTGCGTGGGAGTGGGGGGGCAGCCTGGCTCTCTGCAAAGTAATACAAGCCACATTGGAACCCAAAAAGAGTGTCTGGCCCGGAGTCCTCTGAAATATGGGGCACACAGCACAGAGCAGCCATAGCGATTTATGGTGGGCTCCAGGGGGCCTTGCCATGGCAAGTCCAGGCTGGGGGAGGCTTCATCCGTCTTTCACGGGGAGGGCCTGGAGGCCCTGGTGCTTTGGGGGTGAAAGGGCTGGGATGGCTGAACAGTGAGTGTGTCAAAGCCAGAGAGATTAGATTACAGAGGCAGACAGAAGTAATGATTAACTTTTCCAGTCTGCCTACTGTTGTTTTTCCCTGTGAGCACAGTGCGGGCCTGGCCTGGCCAGGCCCTGGTGTTGGGTTGTAAAGAAAGAAGGAATGACGGCTCTCGCGAGCTGGGTGGGGGGAGCCAGGAGCTGGCCGGAGAAGGGAGCCTTTTCCATCAGATCCCGCGTTGGAATTTATTGGCCGGAATGCAGTAAATGTTCAAAATGCCATCCCATCCAACAGTTTTCATAATTGTTATGGAACAAGGGGAGCTGGGGGAGGGGAGGGATGAAAAGGACTTTTGTTCCTCCCTGTGTTTTTCCACGTCTTCGATGGTTTTTCTACCCCCTAGAAAAGCTGGAGCTGTGTGGGGGGATGGGAGGGGCAGGGCAGGGCCTGCGACTGGGTCCTGTAACACTGTACTGCCTTTTGGGGCCCCGGAGGTCAGTGTGCATGGGGCTTTATTAAAATGAGGCCCACAGCAAAGGCAGGCCAGAACTGTTCTGTACCTCTGGGGGTGTGTCCTTTAAAACAGTTGACATATGCATCCATTTTTATCAAGATCCTCACTGGGCTTTAGTGTGTATCCTATGTACTTAGAAGGGGTCAACACAAAGAAGAAAATGCGGGACTTTTTGGTGGTTTAAGAGAAGATCCTTTTGTTGGATTCATGTACGCATTCCCACTTGGGAATCCACATGTGGAATTTGTTGGGGGGGCCTGGGGGGAGGGCTAGCTCTGGACTCTCTCCAGGCGGGAGGCGGGTGGGTCAGCTCAGAGATTTGACTTGGACATCTTGTGTCTTCCTGGGACTGGCCGGGGTCATACCCTGTGGACAGGCAGGTGAACAGATAATGCCATGCGGGTCGGGGTGGGGGGGCGCTGTATGTGTGCAGGTGTGTGAACCCCCTTTCTGAAAAGAGTGGCTTAGTTATTTAGGGGGGTAATGGTGGGAGTTTTGTGGTACATGAGGGAGGGGAAGAGTCTTGAAATTCAAACTCGAGAAATGATGAGGCTGGGTGCATACCAACAACAGCCAGAGAGGCCCATTTACTGTAAATATTATGAATGGAGTTGGCCAGGCTGGGAGTCCCCACCCTTCCTCTGAGTCCTCTCGGAGCCGGGCAGAGCTGGCCTCCTCAGAAGGCAGGCAGCCGGGTACACGCTATAATTTGCATGGCTGAAGACTGGAGCACAGGAAGCCGTGTCAGCCCGGCTGGCGAGACAGACGAGAGCTTTTGATTTGTGTGGCTTCCCTCCCCTGCCCGGCACTACCCTCAATTATATTCTCCGCTGGCCAAATAACTTCTTAGGAGGGACCCCCAGGATGGGGGCTTTAGACTTGAACGTTTGAAGGGCCTTGGGAGACGGGGCTGGGGCCGGTTGGGGGAGCGGGGGGGGGGAGTACGTTGTAGCTTTAGTAACTGATTACTCATCATCATTAGTCTGTAAGGCAGAGTCACGAATCAGTCTTCCAGACCAGCAGGATCTGCCAAATTTGTAAGCTCGAGAGCCCTCGAAGGAGGAGGAGGGTGATGATGGGTGAGGAACTTAAGGGCACCAAGCCTGGGCAGACCCTCCTCCCCTGGGGATCCACCTTTTCCCGAGGGCCACGAAAGACAAGACAGAAGGGACACAAGTTTGTAACTTGAAGTTCTTAAAGAAAAATTGGTTTACAGGTGGACACAGCAAAGTCTGCCTCATATTTCCTTTTCTTTTTAATTTTGTTTTTATTGTTGCAAATTGAATGCAAAAATGTGCCCTGCTCCCCAAAGTGATTTTCTTATTCTCCTGAACATAATAAAAATAAATGGAAGGAGCGTTCATAGGGATGGGGCATTTCTGTGATTCAGAGTGTAGCCAGGGGACTGTCAGAGCCCCAAGGTGGCCTGCTGTGCCCCAGCCTTCTTCATATGAGTTGTGGATGGGTGCGTCAGACTGTGACTCTTCGAGGGCAAGCCATTTGGCCAGGATCGAAGAGCAGCATGCTGGCAAAGAAACTGGTTCATTCCCTGCTTGGTACGAGGGAGCTGGACCCCACACTCAGCCCTAAAGTAGGAATCACGTTTCCAGAATGTTTTGGAAGGACGCGTCTTTTTCCCCTCTAGCATTTGGAGAGTTCCGGTGGCCTTAGAGGTCTGGGGTGGCTGCCCACTTGCCTGTTTGGCAAGTGACCTGTGTCTCATTTCCCCCTTCTTTAACATAAAGACAGTAATAGGATGCGACCTCACGAGGTTGTCACCAGCCCCTTCCAACAGGGCCTGTACATTATTAGGGGCTGGCATGGCCCAGAACTGTTCTGTCCCCTGGGGAGGGGTGGGGAGTGGGTGGGTAGCATTTTCTAAGCGGTTGGAGAACCCAAGACGAGAGGTCTGAGAGATGAGACCAGCATGTGAAGCCGCAAGCTAGGTCCTGGCCGCTGGCCACTTTGTATCAGATTGTCACAACAGCCCTATGAGGCTGGCACTGGGAGCTGTTTTAGGGGAAGAGCTTAAGTCACCGCCAAGGTCCCATGGGAAGTAGGTCTCAGCAGGGTGTCTGACTCCATAACTGGGGGGTGGGAGGATACTGCACAACACTGGAGTTTCCTTGGGGGGGGGGCGGCAGGAGCTGGCTGGGCACAGGGACCTGAGCAAGCACCCTGGCCTTTGAAGGAGACCCCGTGGTACCCGCTGCCCACCATGGTACCCAGTCCAGCCACCTCAGTGGAGATAGCTTGTTGCAGAGTGCTGAAAACAACCCAGCCTTTTCTGTCTTGCCGTCTACCAGCCAGAGTCCAGATCTCTTTGGTGGAGGAGCTTGGGGTTAGTGGTGATGGGTTGAGTCTGAGCGTTTTCTGGGTAACTGAGGGTGAACCTGAAATGTTTCGAGTTTGTTTCACTCCCTTTGGGTAACTTGTTCCAAACCCCGGGGTTGTCCCTGCTCTCTTAGGAATCTGAGGGTGCCCTGGCAGAATCTGTCAGGATCTGGATGAGGTTGTACATATGGCCGATCAGAGCTCACTCTGGAACTCAACGGTGAGCCCAGACACCTCAGCAAGTGTCTGCTTTGGTTCTGGTCATTTGCCTCTCAGACAAGAGACCAGCAAGGTTCCTTGTGAATTGAGAGTGTTTGGGTTGAGGACAGATGGGGCGGATTGGCCCTGCGTCCTCATTATCTCAGCCCTTGTCCCTGAAGTGGGCTGGTTTGCTCTCAGAACAGCCAGTTTCCTGACTGGGGTGGGGAGCAGGGCTGACGGGTGCTGTTAACCTTTGAGATGTCTGAGGTGGGGGAAGGACAGGATGAGGCAACCCTTGGTGGCGCCTGAGTCCCGAGGAGGGAGGACCCTGGACCTACAGCAGGCGAGGCGTGGCAGTGTTTGCGTTCCAGGATCGCCAGGTTTAACTTCTCTGTCTCCCTTTGTGCCCTTTGCTTGCCCTCACCCACTTGTGTCAGGCAACCACTTCTGCCCTGTCTCCCCTGGCTTCTCCATCTTCAGCCTTCTGGCCCTGCGGGACCACTGGGGAGGGGGCACACAGGCCTTTGCCCACGGTTGGATTTTGGCAGAGACATGTCCTTGAAAAACATTTTTTTTAAATGTTTACTTACTTTTGAAAGAGACAAAGCATGAGCGGGGGAGGGGCAGAGAGCGAGGGAGACCCAGAATCCAAAGCAGGCTCCGGGCTCTGAGCTATCAGCACAGAGCCCCACGCGGGGCTCGAACCCACGAACCGTGAGGTCATGACCTGAGCTGAAGCCAGACGCTCAACCGACTGAGCCACCCAGGCGCCCCTAGAGAGATCTTCTTAAAAAAATTTTCTATTTTTATAAGTTTTATGTTTTTATTTTGAGAGAAAGAGCGTGAGCAGGGGAGTGGCAGAGAGAGAGAGAGGGAGAGAGAAAATCCCAAGCAGTTTCCGAACTATCAGTGCAGAGCCCAATGCGGGGCTCAAACTCATCAACCATGAGATCATGACCTGAACTGAAATCAAGAGTCGGGCCCTTGGGGCACCTGCGGGGCTTAGTTGGTTAAGGATCCAACTTCAGCTCAGGTCATGATCTCACAGCTCGTGTGTTCGAGCCCCTCATCGGGCTCTGTGCAGATGGCTCAGAGCCTGGAGCCTGCTTTGGATTCTGTGTCTCCCTCTCTTTCTGCCCCTCCCCCGCCCATGCTCTCAAAAATAAACATAATTTTTTTTTTTTTTTTTTAATTTAAAATCCTGAGCTCTGGTCACCCTGTGCCATTGAGAACCTTGGGCGTGAGAGTCATTCATGAGCCTCCAGTCTTCTAGAAGGGTCAGGTCTGTTCATTCATGACCAGGGTAATTAAATAACTCTTTGTAAGAGGCAGGGAGCTCCTTGTTAAGTGGTCTTCCCTAATGCAAGTGCAAACACAAGCAAAATCCTTTCCCTTCTCAACACCCACCCACCCCCTTCCCTTTCAAGGGTAGATTTTATGCTTTAAGGGAAATGAGGAAGGGGAGGGGGGGAAAAACAACCTTAAAGGAATTTTAGGCGGATTCAGCATTTTTCTGGGGTTGCTCCAAAAATTCCCTAAACTGTAATAAAAAGAAAAAATTGTGAGCAGGCATCTGATTAGTTGGCTTTTTACAACACAGCTTTTCTTTTTGGATGCTTTAAAAATGCACAAATACAGTTTTAAAACAAGCCCCTGTATAGTTTTCTGAGGAGGGAGAGAAGTTGCTGAAAATACCGGAAAACGGTTGTAAAGCTGAGGGAAGTTAACAAGGGCCTGCGAGTCTTGCCTTTGGAGGTTAAGTATCAGCGACCGTGAGGAGAAGCCAAGTTGGGCTTCTGAGACTCTTCCTTAGTCCTTGGGAATGAGGGGGACTCCTCTATGTGAGAGCCTCCCAGCCCCTCGCCGTGAGGCCTGGGAAGCCCCTCGCCGTGAGGCCTGGGAAGCCCCTCTGGGGGCGAAGCGTCTGCACAGACCTTTGTGGGGAGACTCTTGTGGGCTGTGGGCCCAATTCAGGGGAATGTGCTTCTCTGAAGAGGATGCTGAATGTTTCCCAGAAATGGGCCCACATGGTGCAGATCTTGGGGGCAGGTCTCTGAGTTGGCAACACGGGCTGTTGTCATGGGCCCCCAGAAGTATGATGTGTTACAAGGGGCCTTCGCGGGGGTGACGGTTTCGCTGGAGAGCGTGTTTTTGTGCCCAGAGATAGCCCAAGAGCAGTGAGGAGAAAAGGGGCATCAGGGTGCTGGGAGGCTGGGGGGTGACAGCGGGGCGGGCTGGAGGGTCAGGGCAGGGGAGGAGCCGGCGAGGGTCCTAGTGGGCTTTCAGGGGCCTTGTTCACACACAGGGACACCCATTCCCCTCTGTTTATCTGGGTTGGGCCATTAACCTCAACAGAAAAAGGCTTTTTCCAGGGATGTCTGGCGGCAAATTGCTGGGTGGACTGGCGGGCTGTACAGATGAAAGAGAAACCCGCCAGAACACTTCCCCCCTCCCCCTCTCCTCCCCCTACCCCCCACCCCCAGGGCTCTGGGCCAGTCCAGCCCAGTCCAGCCCGGCTTCCCCCGCCTCCGGAGGCTGCTGGGCAGACAGGGCCCCCCACCCTTTACTGGTGGGCCTGGCATAGGCAACTTGATCCCAGGCCCCCACCCCACCCCACCCTGCACCTCCTCCCCCTGCCCCTCTTTTCCCTGCTAGCCGGTGCCAGGTTTCGGGGGGGGGGGGCAAGATTCATGAAACAAAGTATTGGGAGGCTCCCGGAGGGTCTCCTGCACCTCCCTCCCAGTGACTCCCCCAGTCTTCTTCCCAGACCACATTTGTCGTCCTGAGTTGGGATATAATAATAAGCGAGAGCTTCCTACATTTCAAAACTCCCTCCTCCCCAAAACAGTGCCTTCCAGAAGAGGGTTTTCTCCTTCCCAGCAAACTTGCACGCCAGAGTATTCTTATTTACATGGATATTATGGGTCTTTGGTGTAGCCTTTAGAGCTGAACTCCCTCAACAAGAAAGTTCAAAGATTGCCAGCACTCACGAATTTATTAGCAGTTGATGGATACTTTGCAGAAACAAGTTAATGCCTGATGAGTCACCTCTGCTTGGAGCCCTTGTCCCTCTCTTGTTTTTCCATATGTTCCAGCGTGTGTGCACGCAAGCACACGCATGCTCACATAACACTCGCACGTGTGTTCACACTCATGGACACCCAGTGTCTCTCACATGCACTTGTGCTTTATAGATGCATGCGTTTTGGGGGGCAGGCCAGTTTTCTGGGGCTGATTTTCAGGGGGGTGGGGGTTGAGGGAGAGGAGTGAGCCCTCAGCTTCCCCATTTTGTGTGGCTGTCTGGGTAGGCATTTGGGAAGGTCGGTGGGGGTGTCCGGAGGAGACAGCCACTCAGGATGTTTGTTCGTGGCTGCCTCCGTGGGTCACGGTGCGCATTTGCACGGACTGATTCACAGAACACCTCCATGCAAGACTGCTGCTTTAAAAAAAATAAATAAATAAAATAATGGAACCGACTGGTTCCCAGGTCCTAACATGCCTGTAAAGGTTGGAAGCAGTTATGTGTTGAGCTGCCTTGGGTTAGTTATATATCCAGCCTGCTGGGGCAGCAGGACATGGGTCCCTGAGCCCTCCTCCACCCCTAGCTGCCATGCTATAGACTCCCATCAGCACTGGCCCTCCGTTGTTCCAAAATCAAAAAGGCCCAAACAAACCAAAAATCGTCTCGCAGCCAACCCCCCCGCCTTCAGGCCCCAAACCCCCAGTGAGTGAGCAGTAAGGGCTACAGGGGAAGGCAGGAGGAGGTCTCTGCTGCCTGCCTTTCCCCATTTTTGTTAACAAATACAAGACTTCCGGTCTCCGCCCTGCCCCACAAACCACAGCGTTCCTGCAGCCCGGCCCGGCTGGGGAGATTTATGGTTCCCAGTCTGAGGCCTGCCCCGCTGGCTCCAGCTTAAGGAGGAGTTGGAATGCCAGCCGCTGGGGCCCCCTTTCCCTCCCTGTGATCCCCCCTTTAAAGACCTCCTAGCGTCTGTTCAGGAAAGTCACCTTCCCAGGATCCCCGCACCCCCCCCACCCCCACCCCGGGTCTCCTGGCTGCCTGTAGGAAGAACCAAGTCTAGGAAAGTTGGGGTGGGGCCTCTGGGGGAGGGGGCAAGGGTAGTGGGGAAAGGGGGCTAGGGCAAGGTGTCTGCATGCTTCTAGGGAGGGAGGGGAGAGAGGGGGTACAGGCAGAGAAGGGCACTTCAAGGAAGGTCAACCCATTTCAGACACATACTCTTCTGTCTGGGCTGAAGGCAGCTTCATCAAGGTAGTCTAGGTTAACACCAGTCGGTGTGTTGTGATTTGACATTTTGACCAAATTCACCCTTTGTGTACAGAGCTGCTGCTGACACACACACTGAGAGATGGTTTTCTATTAGGAAGGTGTTTCGGCCCCAAAGCAACTCCACTTTCCTTTTTTACCAGACGGCGCTCCTTTATGACTTGAGGCACTGACCTAAGCGCTAGGCGACACAGAGACCGCATAGCACGTGACCCTGGAGTCTGGAGACCTGGGTTCTAGGTGTGGCTGTGTGGTCCGTGGGGCCCAAGCCAGCAAGCTTTCTGGGTCCTGGTTTTTCTCCTGAGGATGACCAGGGGCTAGAGCAGCTAGCCTTCTGGGGTCCGTCCAGTTGAAAGAACAACTCTAGGCCATCTGGAAGCCCTTTTCTTGCCCTAAAACAGGACCAGTGAAGTTCCTAAGGGTTCCCTAGCTTCTGGGCTCGGCAGGGATGGGGGTTCCATTGGCCCCACGGGTCAACGTGATGGCGTCCTGGGTTGGGGGAGTGGAGGAAGGAGGTGCCCCAGAGAGCCCCGTGTTTAAAGGTGGGTTCTTGCACCACTGGGTCAAGATTTCTGAGCCACAGTAGGACTGCAGAGCCGGCAGCCTATCCAAGCACCAGCACCGCCTCTGTCTTAGGAGAGCTCGAGGGTGGTAACGAACTGCGTGTGTGTGCCTCGATCCTTGAAGAGGAAAACGCCAATCCCCATCATCACCAACCGCGTCTGCCATTTTGTTTTGTAGATTCCCAACTTCTTCTGGAGCCTGGGGATCGGTCACACTGGTGCGTGGTGGCATACTGGGAGGAGAAGACGAGAGTGGGGAGGCTCTACTGTGTCCAGGAGCCCTCCCTGGACATCTTCTATGATCTACCTCAGGGGAATGGCTTTTGCCTCGGACAGCTCAATTCGGACAACAAGAGTCAGCTGGTGCAGAAAGTGCGGAGCAAAATCGGCTGTGGCATCCAGCTCACGCGGGAAGTGGATGGCGTGTGGGTGTACAACCGCAGCAGTTACCCCATCTTCATCAAGTCAGCCACACTGGACAACCCGGACTCCAGGACGCTGTTGGTGCACAAAGTGTTCCCCGGTTTCTCCATCAAGGCTTTTGACTACGAGAAAGCGTACAGCCTGCAGCGGCCCAACGACCATGAATTCATGCAGCAGCCGTGGACTGGCTTCACTGTGCAGATTAGCTTTGTGAAGGGCTGGGGCCAGTGCTACACCCGCCAGTTCATCAGCAGCTGCCCGTGCTGGCTGGAGGTCATTTTCAACAGCCGGTAGCCGCGTGGGGAGAGGACGGAGCGGGAGCCGAGCGGGCCCAGTCCAAACTACTTTGCTGCTAATACTTCCCTCCCGAGTGCTTGCTTTTCACGCAGACTCTTTCGTCGTCGTGCGTCCCCGGCCCCCGCCCCCCACCGTTCTGGTCCTTGTTTCTGTTCTGTTTTGTTTTGTTCTTTGAGAAATAGCTTATGAAAAGAATTGTTGGGGTTTTGGGGGGAGGGCGGGGTATGGCTGGCCGAGCACACCCCAGGATGAAAAGGGGAAGCAACAGTGAGCACCCAGCAAAACACAGTGGAAGAATGGGGAGCAGGCCCTGACTTTGGGGTCCTCGTTTTCCCTCGTCAGGGCGCATGTGTGAGTGAGTGTGCGTCCGTGCGCGCGCGTGTCTTACGGTGACTGCTGAGAGGCCTGCGCCCCCAAGCTGTGTGTCGCCTGCCCTTTGGACATATGCTCAGTGGGGCAGAGGCCGTACCTGGGCAAGCTGGCAGCTGGGGTTTGGACAGCTGCCAGAAGCCAGGCTCTGCCCCTCCTCCCCGCCCCCGGGGAAGCCTCCCTGCCCCACCTCTCCCCTCCTAGGACACGGGCCTGTCTGCAGGCTTCTTAGAAGCAACCCTGCAAAGAGGCTGAACCAGAAACCAGTTGTTTCCTGCTTGTCCTAACTCCCCTCCAGCCACCCTGCTGTCCTTGTCACCTCTTTCTTTTTTGGCCATCTGCTCCTGGATATCTCTTGAGACGGGCTTCCCGAGGGCTGCCGGGGGCCACCCTGGCACAGTATTGCCCACCCAGCATCCTCCCAAACCCCTCAGCCTCTGCCCTGCCCTGGTCATATCAGGTGCGCACCCCCCCATCCCCACCTCCAACTCCGAAAACCAGCTCAGCACTTTCCTCCCCTCTGCCGCCTGGGTGTTGAGCTCTGCTGTTAGACCAGCGAGGGGAGCCGCCCTGGGAGGGAGACTTCTCAGCAGCCCCCCTTCCCACCAAGAAGGATTCGGTCCATCATAACCCAAGGTACCACCCTGGGCTGTCACCTAACTCTTTCATTTCTTCTACAAACTCATACACTCGTATGATACGTTGACACTGCTCTTAGCTCAATGAGCATGTTTAGACTTTAACATAAGCTATTTTTCTAACTACAAAGGTTTAAATGAACAAGAGAAGCATTCTCATTGGAAATTTAGCATTGTAGTGCTTTGAGAGAGAAAGGACTCCTGGAAAAAAAAAAACCTGAGATTTATTAAAGAAAAAATGTATTTTATGTTATATATAAATATATTATTACTTGTAAATATAAAGACGTTTTATAAGCATCATTATTTATGTATTGTGCAATGTGTATAAACAAGAAAAATAAAGAAAAGATGCACTTTGCTTTAATATAAATGCAAATAACAAATGCCAAATTAAAAAAAGATAAACACGAGATTGGTGTTTTTTTCTATGGGTGTTATCACCTGGCTGAATGTTTTTCTAAAGGAGTTTATGTTCCATTAAACAATTTTTAAAATGTATACTTGATTCCATGTCCTCTAGCTCCTTTTTCTTCTGCTGGGAGGGGAGTAGGGAGGGGCATCCTTTGGAATCAGGACATGGGGTCTCTTCGGCCCAGTGCTTGATTGGGGACGGGGAGGTGAGGCACCAAAGGGACCTCTGCAGGACACCTGCTCTTCCAGCATGTTACAAGGACCCCTCTTCCTGTTGGTATGCAGTGACTTCAGGGTGTAGCTGGCCAGGCATCCTGAATTTGTCACCCTCGGGGAGCCCCGAGTTGCAAAGGTGGGTGGATTTCTGCTGTTTGATCTAAACCACGGTTTGGACTCCAAGGCCTCTTGAGAAATGCTAATACATGTTCATTTATGCTGGAGCGTTAGTGCCAATTGGTCCTCTGGGTCAGCTTATTCACGTGAGCTGACGGGGAGCTCACTACCTATCAAAGCAGCGTTTTGCTTTTTATCAGCTGAAGTGAAACCTGCCCCCATTCTAGTTCTGCAGCCCAGAATGAGTGTAAAATCCCGTGTCTGGAAAACACCCAAGGAGGGTTTTAATTAACTCCTGGGGTGGTAGTGTGGAGGAGGGGTGGGATTGAGAGGTGTTACATTAGGGAGCCGGCAAAGCCATTTTGGTTTGCTCTAACTTGCATCAACCCGCAGGAAGCACTTTAATAATAATAATAGCTGTCATTTATTGGATGCGTAACCAGGTGCCGGGCACGATGTTAAGCATTCAAGGGAATTAATCCTCACTGGGACCTTCTGCAAAAATGCAGGCTTTGGGAGGTTAAGAGACTTGCCCAAGGTCGCTTAGGGAGGAAGTGCTTAGATCAGGAGGATCTGGGCTTAGTCCTTGGTCCCAGCTGAGATGTTTATTTGATAGAATCCTGTATGGTGACAGCCCCGAAACTCACAATCAGAAGGTGGGCCACCACACTGTGGCCTGGCCCCGCTGTTTGGGCAGGACCTCGGCTGCGGGAGGCAGGAGCTGCTGTGGCAGCAGCACCTGTGTGCCCTCCTGTGTTACTTGGGCTTGACTTTCAGCCCCAGGAGGCTGGAATTGGGGTGGGGGCGTGTGGACCCCGGCAGCCTGGCCTTCTGTGGGCAGGCAGAGAAAGAGGGGTGCATAGGGGAAGCCAGGTTTTCCTGGTAGCCCACCTGCCTCCCCTGGCCAGAGTGGTCATCACCCACAGGCCTTCCAAGTGCCACTGGAGGACCACACGCCAACCCACAGGCGAGCCCAGCCCCGGGCTCCCAGAGGCGGTGCTCCCAGACCAGCTGGGGTTTGGATTAGTGGAGGGAAGTGAAGGTGTCCCTGCCTGGTTCTACTCTCTTTTGTCTCGGTTCACCCCTCAAATTTTGGGGTGTCTTACAGGGTACTGCCCCCTCCCTGGGCAGCGACATCACTCTGGTGGCCTTATCCCTCTCACCTGTAGATATCTCAGCCCCCACCAGGAACCTGGGTTTTCTCATCTCCCTAGCCCTGTCTGCCATCATGCAATAAAACAACCAAATCCTGTCCTCCCTGCCTCATTCAATCTGTAATTATAAAATGCAAATCTCTCTCCTACTTTCCCTTCTCAGACTCCACTTAGTATGATTCCTTTTGGGGCCTTGTAGCGCCTCTCGGCAGCGCTCACCTTTTAACCTCCTCACCCCAGACCCTTGGCCCCAGGCATTTGTAGTTCCTCAAACACACCTTGCTTCTGGGCTTCCAAGCAAGTGCTTTCCATCCTCTTCGATTGGCTCTCTTCTTATCCTTCAGGATGTAACTCAGGCCACACCTCCTCCAGGAAGCCTCTTCCCCCCCTTTAAAAATATCTGCCCTGAAGAGACATCGGTGGTGTAGGATTCTGTCTCCCCTACTGAATTATAAACTCTTGGTGCTCCGAAGCATCAGCTGCGGCCCCACTTAGGATCTGCTATCCTAACATTTCCTAGCACGGTGCTCAGACAGGGCTTGTCCCCTGAACTAGGAAGAGGGAGGCAGAATTGCAGGCTTAGTTTGGCCTGGGAATAAAAACAGGCAGAGTTGCTTGTGACCTGTGCGCTAGGCAGTGTTCCAAGCATTCCAAGCACACTGGGATTATCCCATATAATCCTTACAAACCGCCCTAAAAATAGATGCCATTATTAGCCCCATTCTACAGATGAAGAAACCGAGGTTCAAAGAGTTGCCCAAGTCCCCCAGCTGGTAAGCGGCGGTGTCAGATTTCATTATCTCTCTCCTGTCTAATCTCTAGGGGCACGCCTGTGTCAGGGGGTGACCGTGTTGGGCACATTTTTTTCCCCTAAAACAAGTTCTGGTTTGAAAGGACCAAGCTGATCCGACGGCCAAACAACAGAAGCGACACCTGACGTCTGTGCCCGGTTGTAGGCACCAAGGCCTCGCCAGCGTCGTGCCCCCCGTGGCCCCGCGCCGCAGCAGCGAGGCAGGCGGGCCTTAGCTAGGCCGTGGGAGCCAGTGCTCCAGTGGGTGAGGGAGGCTGGTGGGGCACCCGACGCCAGCACGCGCAGACCTCCTGGCGGGCCAGCGAGGCCCCACACTCAGCCTGCTTTCTGTCCAGTGTGCTTGTTGGCCGGGGCAACGGCTCGAAGCACAGCTCATGAATGAGTGAGTGCGGGGGCAGGTGGGACGGGGATCTGACATAAAAGAGGATGTGACTCACGGTCCTGGGTTTTGGAGTCACATCGACCGGGGTTTGAGTACTTACTTGGGCAAGTCACTTAACCTCTCTGAACCTCAATTTCTGAAACAAAATGGACATTATACCTGCCTCATGGGGCCAAGAGGGGGATTAGTGAGAAAATACATCTGAAGAGCTGGCCGTATGGTAATTAGGCTGAACCACGTGGGACTGCTAATATCTGACCGTTGTGACCTACGAAGATGGCAATTTCATATCGCTTCATCTGCTAGATGCTCGATTCAAGGCAGCGGCGGTTAGGGGTCCCCAACCTTCTTTTGGCTGTGGAGCTGCCGGCAGGGGCTGACGGTGACCTCCGTGTGCTGTAGTGCAAGCTGGCTGGCTGCACAACTAAGGCCATCGGCAGTGGGGGATGGTCAATACTGGGGTGACCCCTTCCTGCTCAGAACGGCCAGCAAACCGCTGAGCCCAGGTGAGAGCAGGAGGTGAATGCCGGCAGGAGGCAGACAGGAGGGCTGGGGTGCCCTGGCCTTGGGGAAGGGGCGTGGGCCCCCCAGCGGTGCCCGCTGAGCCACGAGCAGCCTGCACAGCCCCGGGTTTCCTGGTGCTTCAGCAGCAGGCCTGAGCTGCCAGCTCAGCAGTTTTCTCCAACCAGAAGTGCCCCCCTCTCTTTCTGAAAGTAATGATTTTCTAAAAATGGATTCCCTCCCCTCCCCCCGCTGCAATTAATCTACCGAACACAAAGTGGCCGCTGGAGGCGGCCCCTGGTGGGTTCGGACCAGTGCAAGCACTTTGATTAAATCAGGGACGATTTACTGGCTAGTGGGGGTGGGGAGGTGGGAGACCCGGGATGAAGGCTGGGTGAGAGCTGGGGGCGGGCCGGGGTGGACTCACCGTTTGGTGCCCATCGGAGCCGCAGAGACTAGGAGAGCTGGGAGCCTCTTTCTAGAGAGTCTATGTGATGAAGATTTAAGAGCCACAGGATCTCAGCCCCAGCCCTGAGGTGGTCCCATGGACACGTGTGCCCTGGGCCAGGCTAAACTGGTAAATAAACCCCGGGGCACCTTCCTGGCGCTGCCATTTTAGTAGGATCTTCGGGGGGAAAAAAGACTAGAATTGTTTTGATCCTAAGACAAGCCCCTGTCTGTGACGTAGTAGTTTGCAGACGTGACATGAATTGTTGGGAAAAAAGACAAAAACAAAACCAAAACCAAGATGCTTTGCTCCTGGTGCTGCTCTCAGTGTGGTCCCAGGCCAGCGTGGGCACTTTGGTGGAAAAGTATGAGATGGAGTCTGTCTGCGCCTTGGATATGCAGGCCCTGGAGATAGAAATGGGACGTCTCTCTTGGGGCTGCACTGAACCCGAAAGAAAATACCGGTTAATTCGTAGAGACTGATCTCACGTTAGTTCTCAGCAGTGCAGAGAGCCCTTGCACACACATTCTGCTCCTGATGCGGGACGGCGGCCTCCGCAGAGCCCCATTGGAGAAGAAGACCTGAAACACTGCTCCGGGAAGCCGACTGCGTGTAAATGTCACTTTTTGTGTGTCACCAGGCTGAGATTGGGCACTTTGCCCGTCCAGATGAATCGGTGGCCTGCCCCACGCACGCAGGTGCTCACCCAGTCTGTCGTGCCTTCTTCGTCTTTATGAAGACTGGTCTCGTACCTGCAGCGTGACTGGGGCTCCTTGAGGTCAGGCACCTGCTCTCGTACTGATTCGAATCTTTCAGAGCACGAACCCAGCTCTGGGCTTATAGTAGGTGCACAGTTAATGCCCGCTACAGTTGACATGAACCGAGCTCCAGCGTGCTTTCTGAGGATGGCTGGGGTGCCTCTGAGGGCACGGTCTCCCCACTACTCATCAAAGTGCCCCCTGGCCTGCTCCTCACCTCCTACAAGCCGCTCGCAGCCCTTCCCGTCTCCACAGGAGCAAGCTACCCACAGCGGTCCAGCCTAGGTTGCTGCCAGCTTAGACCCAGCGGAGACCAGTGCCCTCCTGGGCTTCTTCACTCAGCCAAGGAGAGAGAGAGAGAGTTCCAGAGCAGAGCCCAGGCTCAACTGAACACAGTGATTTGAATCCTCAGGTAGCATTCCCAGGATATCCTCTTGTTTTATTTTATTATTATTATTTTTTTTAATGTGTATTCATTTTCGAGAGACAGAGGGAGACAGAGCATAAGCGGGGGAGGCGCAGAAAGAGAGGGAGACACAGAATCCGAAGCGGGTTCCAGGCTCTGAGCTGTCAGCACAGAGCCTGACGCGGGGCTCGAACCCACAGACTGTGAGATCATGGCCTGAGCTGGAGTCGGATGCTTAACCGACTGAGCCACCCAGGACCCCCCCCCCCCACACCCCTTATCCTCTTATCCTGCTTTATCTTTCTTCACAGCACTGTTTGACATCGTATGTATTGTATTACATGCATGTTTAACACTTTACGATATATCTGTTTATTGGTTTGGCTATTGGCTGACTCTTCGAACAGAGACAAAGCTTCAAGACAGCAGGAACTTGGCTTTGGTCGCTGCCGCATCCCCCGGTATCTAGAACAGTGCCCAGCACACCGTGGGCACTCGACAAATATTCCTTGGTTGAATCAGTGTTGCATGACTACTTCACTTTCAACTCAAATACACGCAATTCAAGTTCCAGGCGAAACCAGTTTTCCCCAAGAAAAACGCTTGCTTTATATTTGTGAAAAGAAAGGGTGCATTCTCGTCTTCATCCCCACTCCCCCCAAGGTAAATGCAGTTTCTGAAGGCTAAGTTTGTGCCAGGCTCTCTCTGCCAGGGACTTGGTGTTGTCTCTAAGGTAAGGGGTGTTATTATCCCATTTTACAGGTGAGGAAGTGGAGGCCCAGGGAGTAGCAGAGCAGGAGGAGGTCTGCCTAATTCTACACCCCTTGAGTTGAGCCCTGAGCCCCCATGGGAGGCCGCTGTTTTGAAAGTGCAGTTTTCACAGTTTCTTTCCTCCAAGTGAAGATATGTCCCACTGAGGCAGCTTGAGACTCTAGGGGTATCCCTGCCAGGAGGCTGGCTCCGTGGCCAGGCTGTCCTGTGCCATCAGGGTCTGGAATCTTTGCTGCATCTGGGCTTTGCGTCATCAGCACCAGATCTTTTAATGACACACTGCAGCCAGGGAAATTACAGTGCTCGGGAGACTTGTCCCAGAGGCCCAGCCCAGGGTAATTCCAGAGCAGGAGAGGATGCTGGGAATAACAAGAAAGACAGGGTCAGGCTGCCAGCCTTAGGTAATGGAATGGTGTGTGCCAGTAATGGGGAATGTGGGATGGGTAATTTTACTTGATTTATGCAGACTTTTGTTTCCAGATTTTAAAAACACTGAAAACCCCAAAATGAAAAGTCAAAACCACCCTCAATGTCATCATTTGAAGCTACGCCTTCCAGGGGCGCCTGCATGGCTCAGTTGGGTTAAGGGTCCAACTTTGGCTCAGGTCACGATCTCACAGTTTGTGAGTTCGAGCCCCACATCAGGCTCTCTGCAATCAGCACAGAGCCCTCTTTGGATCCTCTGTCTCCTCTCTTCCCCTCCCTCCCTCCCTCCCTCTCTCTCTCTCAGAAAATAAATAAACATTAAAAAAATATAAAGTTATGCTTTCAGAGCCACTCCTGGAGGCTATGGAGGCTTTAATGCATCCCCTTTCTAAACTTGGCCTCTGATTCTACATACACACATATACAATTTTCATGAATGAAGCCATGTTACACATTTTGGCTTGCTACCTGTCTGTGTCACTTAATAATACATCCCACATATTTCTGTAGGCCATTCATTTTCACGTCTAGTATTGGAGCTGAGTTTAAAAGATGCTGGTATTCACTGAAAAGATACACCACTTGATACTGAATGGGAGTGACGGTATGAGACAACTGGAACCCTCTTGTGAGGACGGTGCGGGTATAAAATGGTTTAGTAATTTTTGAAAACTGGCCATATCCACTAGAGCTAAAGTTAACCATGCCTGTATCAGAAATGCACACATACATTCACTAAAAGTTGTGTTCAAGAACATGCACAGTAGCACTCTCTTCAAGTAGCCAAAACAATGGAAACATTGTCCATCAGAAGCAGAATGGACTTTTTTTTTTTTTTTTTTTTTTTTTTAATGTGGTAGGGCGCCTGGGTGGCTTAGTTGGTTGAGCGTCTGACTCTTGGTTTCGGCTCGGGTCGTGGTCTCACGGCTTGTGGGTTCGAGCCCCCATCGAGCTCTGTGCTGACAGTGTGGAGTCTGCTTGGGATCCTCTCTCTCTGCCCCCCCCCTGCTCGCTTGCTGTCTCTCTCTCAAAATAAATAAATAAACTTCAAAAAATGTTTCTTTAAAAATTAAAAAAAAAAAAACCCACATGGTTAATTTCTACAGTGGACATCACACAGCAGTGGGAACAATGACCTGAGCTGAAGTCGGATGCTCAACTGACTGAGCCCCCCAGGCGCCCCTGTAGGTGTTTTTTTTGTATCCTATGTGCATCCTGGAGGCTCACATACATACAGTAAGCACCCTGCCTATAATATCCTGCCAGCTCTTGCTTAATTTTGATTGTTCAGTTTGTACATTCGGGGACCCACTACATGCTAGACCCTGTTGGGCGCTGAGGTAGAACAAGGGAGTAACATACAATCTCTGTCCAAGCAGGTTCATAATTGGGTGCTTATCCAAACCAATATTCATTGTTTATATATTTTATTTTGGGGGTGCTCAAAATAGGTAAATGTATAAATACAATCGTGTTTGTTTTGCTCTTTACTTTGATCTCTCTCTTTTTTTAACTAATTAATTAATTGAGAGAGAGAGAGAGAGAGAGCACGAGCAAGCAAGGGAGGGGGCAGGGAGAGAGGGAGAGAGAGAGAATCCCAAGCAGGCTCCATGCTGACAGCACAGAACCTGATGCAGGGCTTGAACTCATGAAACACGAGATCACGACCTGAGCTGAAACCAAGAGTTGGACAGTAAACCAACTGAGCCACCCAGGCACCCTTATTTTGATCTCTTTAGCAACCTATGTTCACTATTTTAAAATCAGAGACTAAATAAATAAGAAGGAAAAAGAATTTTTAAAAAAATCATATCTGGTCCCACAATCGCAAAGCACCTGCTAACATTAGAGCACAACACTTTAAGATTTCTAAAAAATACATTCTTTTAAAAAAAGTTTGTTTTAATGTTTATTTAGTTTTGAGAGAAAGAGAGAGAGCTGAAGTCAGATGCTTAACCGACTGAGCCACCCAGGCACCCCAAAAAAGTACATTCTAATGTGCCCACCGTGTAGGAGATGCTCAAAGAAAATTTGTTAAATTCTTATAAAATCACATTATCATATTGTTTTGTACACTGCACCACGCAGCCCTTTTGTGCTCCCACGAGTGTATGTTCCAGTCCAGGAATGCTTGGCCACTTCTGACATTTTCTTTCATCATTGAGAGGGGAGAGGGTGTGAATTTTTTTTCACGTGTCTGAGGGACATTTGCATTTTTTCTATGAATTTTTGATGTATATCCTTGGCCTATTTTTTTCCTTTGGTTTCTTATTCTTTATGGTCATTTCTTTTTCAATTAATTTTTTTTCAAAGTAATTCACGCACAAAATTTAAAGTCAAAGACTATTGAACGCCTTATGATGAAATCCAGCACGGTTCACCGTCCTTTCTTTTCTCTCTTAAGTTTACCCGAAATAACCCTTTCGACTCTGCCAGTTGTTTCTTTTGGTATTTATCGCTGTATCTCTTCTTTTTTTCGGTACTTAAACATTTTTTAATTGGTTTAAGATGTTGCAAAAAGATCCGTTCATCATCAAATATTCACAGGTGCAGAGGTGTGTTAAGAAAAATTTAAAGCCCTTCTCAGTGTCTTCAGGGCTACTTTCAGAGGTAACTTATATTAGAACTATGATTATATTACCATGTTTCTTTCTTTTTTTTAAATAAATTCTTTTTTAAGTTTATTCAGTTATTTTTTTAGTGATCTCTGCATTCAACGTGGGGCTTGAACCCACGGCCCTGAGATCAACGTCAATCACATGCTCCTTTGACCGACCCGGCTGGGTGCCCCTATCTCATCATATTTCTAAATAATATTCCTCTTCTGGTATTTCTTAATACACCAAATTTAGATTTTTTTTTTTTTTTTTTTTTTTTTTTTGAAGTAGGCTCCACTCCCAGAGTGGAGCCCAATGCGGGGCTCAAACTCACGACCCTGAAATCCAGACCTGAGCTGAGATCAAGAGTTGGATGCTTAGGGGCACCTGAGTGGCTCAGTCGGTTGAATGTCCAACTTTGGCTCAGGTCGTGATCTTGCGGTGCGTGGGTTCGAGCCTCGTGTCCGGCTCTGTGCTGACAGCTTGGAGCCTGGATCCTGCTTCGGATAATGTGTCTCCCTCTCTCTCTGCCCCTCTCCTGCTCATGCTCTGTCTCTGTCTCTCAAAAATAAACATTAAAAAAAAAAAAAGAGTTGGATGCTTTGCTGACTGAGCCACCCGAACACCCCCAATTTTGTATTTTATCTATTAAATCTCTAGTCACTTTCTAGCCTGGGATTGGCTCTCTTGAATCGTCACACCATGTCCTTTCTCATCAATACTCCATACTCACATCGGACTACTGGTGTTCGCTTTGAGCTGGGGCGCGTACTGTGAGTGCCCGTATTTTCGTACCCAATTCCTTGATGGTCCTGGAGACAGGACTTCCCAGCAGGTCCTTTCAGTGTTCTTGGAGTTCATTGTACTTTTTGCCCTTGCTTTTCACGCTCTTCAGATCCTTCTTAACACAGTTGGGCTCAAGGTCCGACTGGCCAGACATTTGGTCAGTTCAGCGTTTTTTTCTCTCCCGAACCCTCAGTCCCTCTGCTCTAGTCCGGACAGGCTGGCTTGCTGGCCTGCTGCACAGCATCCCTCCACCTCTCTGTTGTGAGTCTGCTGTTCCCTAGATCCCGTGAGTTCCCCTTTCTTGGTTCTGGCTGTCATCGTGGTGCCAGTCATCGTTAAATACTGCTGGTACCATGTTTTCCTTTCTCCCTCCCCCCCTTCTTCCTCCTCGCTCCACCCCCTACCCCTTAACCTGCTGAGGACTGCGTGGCAGAAGGAAAGAAAAGGACCCATTGGTAGCCTCAGCCTCTGCTGTGTCATGTCCGGCAATTCCATTCCGGCCCTGGACTCACAGGAACTAAGAGCCCTGTTGGTAACTACAACCGACCTCCCACCGCCCGTCGGAAGCCTATTCAGGGGTCGTCCGTTGTTTCCAGAGCTTCCCTTCTGGGAGTCACTCCCTGCCCCCCCCACAACTTACCACTCACACCTAAACCACGTGGAGAGCCCTCTGCAGAGAAATGCCCCCCCTCTCTCTCTCCTGTTGTCTTCTCCGTGATTTCTGGTGCCCGTGATATAAAGGGGCCCTGGACACGGGATCCAGCACCTCCAGCCCATCAAAAGCTGAGTCACCTTCCTCCTTTTCCCTTCTGCTCCTCATCCCCGCCCCCCCCCCCCCCCCCCCCCGGGTGCCTTTCTCTCACTCTGGACTAGAAGTTTCTGACTGTCCACTTCCCCCCCCCCCCCCCCCCCCAGGGCCACTGCCTCAGCTTAGATACTCTTGGCCTCCACCCTGAGCAGTTCAGAGGGCTCCTGACCCCTCTCCCGGTACCCTTGGCATCACCCCGCTGATCCATACTCCGGGTGATGGCAGAGGGCTTTTTGTACAATGCAGCTCTGAGTTGTTTTGTTTGCAAAAGCTGTGCACTTGCACACCCTCAACACCTTTGCACAGGCCCCTTGACCTGGATCACACTCCCCCGCCCCCCTGCCCCATCTGGTGAAGTTCATTTCTTCTTTCAAGGCTCAGCCAAGTATCCAATTCTCTCAGAAGCCTTCCAGTCTCGCCTGTTGGCATGAAACGTGTTCTGCATCGCTTTGTATGACACTTTCTTATAACCTCCGTCCTCATCTGCTGTGGGAGCACAGAACGAGGGGGTCACATAGCCCGGACCAGACCCTGTCACCAGCTAGCTGAGCCACAGGTCACCTTCCCTCTGTGCATCATCTGTGTGCGCCCTTTATGAAGAAGAACCTGGCTTCGTTCAACGTCAGTTATGTGGCCTATGCTGAGTTTTCCTTACAAAATATAATTATGTGCGGAACCCCAAAACCCGTCAGCAACACCCTTCTGTGCATATACGTTCATTTTTGATAGCGTGGGCGGGGGACGGGATAAACAAGGACTTGGAGGTGGCCCAATGCAATCGGGAGGATGTCTGTTAGTGCCGATTTGCTCTGTGTCACCCGGGCTCTCAAGCCGACTTGGGGGATTCTTTTTACTGGGGTTTGTCGGCCGGCCAAGGGGCGAGATACCTGCTTTCCCAGCTTCCCGAGCGGCCGAATGTAGCCACGTGACCTGGGCTTGGCCAATCAGATGCCCCCGCCCCGGTCTTGGCGTCAGGATCTGGGAACAGAGAAGCAGGGACGAGGCAGAGTCATCCTAGGGGTGGGAAGTAGCCACATCCTGTTTCTGGGGAACAGCAGTGTCTGCAGGGCCAACAGCGCGGTCCAGTGTTTGGTGTCCAGTGCTGATGTTAGTGGGGAGAGAAGGGTCATCTGGTGCTCCGTGGCGGGGCCAGTGGGTTCTCAAGAGGCCAGCTTTATGGTGTGGTTTTGGCAGCCGCCCCTGCTATGGAGAAGTTCTCCCGCCTGCTGTTGATTCTGTGACCTACCCAGGATCCTGTCATGACTTCTCTTTTGTGTTTAACTCAGCCTGAATAATCTTCTGCTGTTTGCAGCTATGGAGACTGCCCGTGGCTAGAAGCTGGGCGAGGCCTCGGGCACGGCTGGCCGCCGTCCTCCCACTGGGACAGGAGGGCTGGGAATCTTCGCCCCTCCCGGTGGTGACAATGGCCATGGTGTGCTTCCCACCTGATGGTCACTTGGGTCCTAAGCAGGCAGGGGCAGAGTTGTAAAGTTACAGAATCCCTTGGGAATGCTCTTAGGAGGACCCAGCCTTGAAATAGACACGTCGTAGGCCGTGTCCCTCCCTCATAGGAGCCCTGCAGTTTTAAATTAAAAAAAAAAAATTTTTTTTTTTTTTTTTTTTTTAATTTTAGAGAGCAGGAGAGAGTGTGTGAGTTGGGGAGAGGGGCAGAGGGAGAGAGAGAAAATCCACGCTCAGCGTGGAGCCTGACAGCTTGACACGGGGCTCTATCCCTCGACCCTGGGATCGTGACCTGAGCTGAAATCAAGAGTCAGACGCTCAACTGACTGAGCCAACCAGGGGCCCCTGAGAGCTATGCAGTTTTAAAACCAAGGTCATCCTACAGAGCAGCAGGGGGCTGCCCCCCACCCCAACACTCCCCCGCCGCCCCTACTCAGGTGGCTTGGGTTCTTAGTTTGCTGCAATTAACTTGCTGTGTGGCTTGGGGAAGTCACTCTTTTTGTCTGGGCCTCAGTGTCCTCACTTAGAACTCTGGGGTATGGGCAGATAAACTGGGAGGCCTCTTCAAGTACTAGTGCATTCAGTAGGGGTATCCAGAGCCTCTGGGGCCTCCTCCCCTCTCCTGCCCCCTACTCAACCCCTGAACTTCTGTGACATCCCTAACAGCACACAGTAGGTGCTCAGAAAGTGTGATTTGTCAGTCCTAGGCTATGGCAGGCTCTGTTAAGGGGTGTGGGTGGCTGGCAGCCTCCTGGGCCATGACAGAGGATGTTTTTCTGGGAACTCACGATCTCTCTGTCCTTGGTCTCTACAGAAGAGGAGAAGGTGAAGCGGAGCGGGAGAATGGGAAGAGGGGACAACAGGCTGGGCACTGGCCCTGAAGCAGCCACAGCAGGCACTTTCTGGGAAGCCGCCCCCAGAACCTAACCCAGTGTAGGCTGAGGAGGCCCCGTCTCCAGCCCGTTTCCCTTGAACTGGAGCCAGGCGGTCCTCACGCATTACTCACTGGCGGGGCGGCCCTGGCCCGGGGCCAAGGCAAACAGGCCTCCAGCCTGCCTGGGGCTGGTCGGCCCCGGCTTGGGAGGGGAGGGAGGCGCCCACGCCTGGCCCCTGCTGTGGCCAGCATGCCTGCGTCCCCCTGCCAGCCCAGCCCCAGCCTGGCTGAGGGGTCAGGTTTGGGCCCAGCTTCCACCAGGCTTCAGCCTGGCAGTCCCTGTGGAGCTGGTGGTGCGGAGGGCCTTCCTCCTCCTGGTGCCTGGGTCCTCTCCCTTCACCAAGGGGGAAGCCATGACTTCTACCCATGTGGCCAATGCAATGGCTTCACCTGGCACCTGCCACCGACCTGCCCCTGGGACAGCAGAGGAAGAGGGAGCCATGGCTCATGCTCTCCCCGAGCTCCAGATCTGAATCGCAGAACAGGATCATCTACAGGAAGTAACTCGTGATGCCCATCAAATATTGTACATTAGAAGGAGTGCAGAGAAGGGACAGACCACACGGGCTAGGTAGACTTCCTTACAGGAAGTGGGCCCTGGTAGGGCCTTGAAGGATAGGGAACGTTTGAACAGCCTTCACGGAGGAAGAGAGGGGAGTCTGTGCACTGGGTGGGGCTGGCGTGGGGGCTGAGGATGTGATGGGCCTGAAGATTGGGGCAGGGGAAGGAGAGGAAAGGTAGCTTGGTGAAGTGGGTGAGGCCTGGACAGGCCCAGTCACCCTCGTCCAGAACCTACCTCCCCATGCTTCCGGATAACCATCTACCCATCCACCTGTTCATGCATTCACCTACCCACCCATCCATCCATCCATCTATCCATCCATCCATCCATCCATCCATCCATCCATCCATCTACCCACCCATCCATCCATCCATCTACCCACCCATCCATCCATCCATCTACCTACCCATCCATCCATCCTTCTACCCACCCACCCATCCATCCATCCATCTACCCACCCATCCATCCATCTACCCACCCATCCAACCATCCATCTACCTACCCATCCAGCCACCAATCCATCCATCCATTCAACCTACAAATATCTATTCAGTATCTGCTATAAGCTAGAATCTGTACTAGATATTTTCACAGATTCTTGTAACACCTCTAAGCCTGGCTTCCAGTAGGCTCAAAAAATGTTTGCTTAAATAGTTGGAACAGTAGTGATTGGAAGAGCCCTGTCTCTGCCCTCAAGAAGCTTATTGTCTTGTGGAACCAAAAATATCAAATTACAAATTGTGACAAGTGTTACACAAGACCAGGGTACCAGGGGAGACAAGAAGAGGGTAAAGACAGTGGGCCCTTAGACTGCTCTGTGATTCTGGGCAACTTGACCTCTCCATGCCTCAGTTTCTGCATCTGTAAAATGGGAATAATGATAGTGCCTACTTGACAGAGTTGTCCCTTAATTTTGTTTCAATCATCAAAATCAGAAAGTTTTAATATTGACACAATTTTCTAATCTACAGTCTGTGTTTAGTTTCGGTCATCTCAATAATGTCTTTTTCTTTTTTTAAAAAAATATTTATTTATTTATTTATTTTGAGAGAGGGAGGGAGAGGCAGAGAGAGAGGGAGACAGAGAACCCAAGCAGGCTCAGAGATGTCATGGTAGAGCCTGACGTGCATTTGAACTTACGAACCGTGAGATCATGACCCGAGCTGAATTCAAGAGTCAGACACTTAACCGAATGAGCCACCCTAATAATACACTTTTCTTAACAGCTTAACGGTTATATATTTCACATACCATACACTCTAAGTAGTGTAAAATTAAATGGTTTTTACGATATTCACATATGTACAACCATCAGAACTGTCCATTTTAATTTTTTTTAACGTTTATTTATTTTTGAGACAGAGAGAGACAGAGCATGAACGGGGGAGGGTCAGAGAGAGAGGGAGACGCGGAATCTGAAACAGGCTCCAGACTCCGAGCTGTCGGCACAGAGCCCGACGCGGGGCTTGAACTCAGGAACCGTGAGATCATGACCTGAGCCGAAGTCGGACGCTTAACCAACTGAGCCAACCCAGGTGCCCCTGAAGGTATGTTTTTATTTCTCTTGGGTATATCCTTAGGAGCGGAATTGCAGGGTCGTGTGATAACTCTATGTTTAATATTTTGAGGATCTTCCAGACTATTTTCCAAAGTGGCTGCACCATTTTACATTCTCATCTGCAGTGTATGAGGGTTCTGATTTCTCCACATCTTCATCATTATCGGACTTGTGAATCTAGACATCCAAGAAGGTATGCAGTGGTATCTCATTGCGGTTTTGATCTGCGTTTCTCTGATGACTAATGATGCTGAGCATCATTTCATGTACTTTTGGCCATTTTTACATCTTCTTGGAAAAATATCTATTCATCTCCTTGGCCCATTTTAAAATTGGGTTATTTGTCCTTTTATCATTGAGTTGTAAGAGTTCTATATATATTCTGGATGCAAGTCCCTTATTAGATATATGGTTTGCAAATATTTTCTCTGATTCTGTGGGTTGTTCTTTAACTTTCTTGATGACGTCCTTTGAAACACAGTTTTAAATTCTGTTGAAGTCCAATGTATCTATTTTTTTCTTCTGTTGTTCATGCTTTTGGCGGCATATTTAATAATCCTTTGACAAACTCAAGGTCATGAAGTTTTACCTTTATGTTTCTCCTCAGATTTTTTTACAATTTTAACTCTTATATTTAGGTCTTTTATCCATTTTGACTTCATTTTTATATATGGTGTGAGGTAATGGTCGAACTTCATTCTTTTGTGTGTGGATGTCCAGTTGTTCCAGAGCCATTTGGTGACAACCTGTTCTTTCCCATTGGATGGTCTTGGCACCCTTGTCAAGAAATCAGTTGACATTGGGGCCCCTGGGTGACTCAGTCGGTTAAGCATCCGACTTCGGCTCAGTCATGATCTCACAGTCTGTGAGTTCGAGCCCTGCGTCGGGCTCTGTGCTGAGAGCTCGGAGCCTGGAGCCCGTTTCAGATTCTGTGTCGCCTTCTCTCTCTGCCCCTCCCCCGTTCATGCTCTGTCTCTCTCTGTCTCAAAAATAAACAAACGTTAAAAAAAAAACAAAAAGAAATCAGTTGACTATAGATGTATGAGTTTATGTCTGGACTCCCAGTTCTGTCCCACGAATCTATGTGTCTATTCTTGTGCCAGGACCACATTGTCTTGATTACTGTTTGGTAGTAAGTTTTGAAATCAGAAAGTGTGGGTCCTCCTACTTTGTTCTTTTTCAGGATGGTTTTGGCTATTCTGGGTCCCTTGCGATTCCATCTGAATTTTACAGTCAGTTTGCCAATCTCTACAAGGAGCTCGGCTGGAATTCTGACAGGGATTGCAATGAATCTGTAGATCAGTTTGGTGAGTATTGCCACCTTAACATTGTTAAGTCTCCCGATCTGTAAGCGTGGGGTAGTCTTCCAATTATCTAGATCTTTTAACATTCCTTTCAAAGTTTTGTCGTTTTCAGAGTATAAGTGTTGCCCTTATTTTGCTAAATCTGTTTCTAAGCATTTCATACTTTTTGAGGCTATTGGAAATAGAATTGTTTAGGGCGCCTGGCTGGCTCGGTCGGAAGAGCGTGCAACTCTTGATCTCAGAGTCATGAGTTTGAGCCCCACGTTGGGTATAGAGATTGCTTAACTAAATAACAAACTTAAAAAAAAAAAAGGAAATAGAATTGTTTTCTTAATTTCATTTTTGGGTTGCCCAGTGACGCGCAGACAAATGCTTATTGTGTTCAGCACTGTGAGAGGTGCTGGGGATTTAGCAGCAAGCATGTTATGAGGATGAATGAGATAATATATTAAAGCGTAATAATGTGCTTTGTGCCGTGGCTTTTCCTGCCTCTCCCCTTTTCTTTAAGCGTGTCACATGAAGGCCTCTTGCAGAGGCAGGAAGGAGCTCTTTAACTACACGAAGAGAAGACTTGTGAGCTGGTGATGTACCTTGAAGCAGCCAGAGGACCTGAGCATTTACGAGGGAGGCAGACATGCCCACTTTGGGGTGTCTGTGAGGCCAGAGCCAGACTCCAGAGAGGCAGAGGGAGCTACTCCTGGGACATGGGCATCCTTGGGAGGCCTGGGGGAGGAGCCCCGAGCTGAGGGGCCCAGTGGAGGCCCGTGCTGCCCGTGAGGGGCTCCTGTAGGAAGCAGCCTGACCTCCCCCAGCTCTTGCCCCTGAGCCGGGCTTCCTCCTCCAAAGATTTTCATCTTTCATCATGTGGCTTCTCCTCAATTTCACATCCCCTTGGAGTGTCTTCTTCTTTTTGGCCCACGTCTCCTGCCATGTTTCCCTCCCTCCTCCACCACACCTCTCTAGCAGGCAGGTAATCGGCAGCAGGATCTGTTGGGGACCCCTGGATTGTGCCAGACCCTGCCCGTCGGACTGGATGGGGAGAAGGAAAGGTACCTCCTTCCCTGATGCCACAGGCCAGCAGTGGGGAGATTTCTCACTGCACTAGCTGGCTCTTTCTGCATCTAGTTTCAGCCTGGGCCCCTCACCCTGGCCAACTGCCTCACGAGTGGGAGGGCAGCTAGAGGCCTGGCCAAGCAGGGGTCTGCGTCCTGAGGCAGCCAGTCCCAGTCCTGGCGTCTCTCTCCCTCTGCACATGGCCCCTTCCTCCTGCGTGCAGTCTGGAAGGCCCCAACAGGTTCCTCACTGCAAACTGCTTCCTCTCCAGTGTAGCCTCTACGGCACCTGGAGACCAACTGACGGCCCTTAGCCTCACATCTGTCCCTTAGTCACCTCATCTTCATCTACACCAGAACCTTCGTACCATTCTCTCAGGTCACAGGTCAAACCACAGAAAACTGAGGCCCAACTGTGGATGCGTGGCCCTGGGCCCGGTGGGATGGGAACGAAGGAGAAGATGGCATGCCAGTCCTGGCACCTGTATGCTTTTCATACAAGGCCAGGCATCATGCGTGGGGCTGTGACCCCATTCAGAGGAAAGAGGTTATCGTGGGCTGCAGGCCTGGGTGGGGGCTCGGTGCAGAATGTCCTAGGGTCTCGGGGCTAGTGGAGTGTGGCTAAGTACTTCGGGACTCTGACTGGGAGATGGCCTCAGTGTTGTGGGTAGGCAGACAGAGCTGCCCCCAAGGAAAGGGATTCTGGCCAGAGGGGTGAACTGAGATACCACAAAGTGATGCCAAATGTGTGGACTGTGGCCCCAGGCTGCTTGGCTTAAAGCTACCTGCTGACTAGCTGTGTGACCTTTGGAAAGTTACTTAACTTCTCTGGGCCTCAGTTTACTCAGTGGTAAAATGAGGTGAGGATCATAGGCCTTAGCTTAGACTGTAGGTCTCAGAGCAGGGTTTCTCAGGGTCAACACGGTTGACATTTGGGACTGGATGGTTCTTCACTGTGACGGGCTCTCCTGTGCACTGTAGGATGTTTAACAGATCCTGGCTCTTTAGATCCCAGGAGTACGCCCTGTCCCAAGTTATGACAACCAAAAATGTCTCTAGACATTGCCAAATGTCCCCTGGCAACAAAATCGACCCTGATTGAGGAATATTGGCCTAGAGGGTGACACAGGATTTAGAGGAGTCAATATATTCAATGCACTTAGAACAGTGCCTGGCCCAGAAGCAGCACTCAGTAATTTTTTTTTTTAAATTTTTTAAAAGTTTATTTATTTATTTTTGAGAGAGAGCAGGGGAGGGGCAGAGAGATAGGGAGAGAGTGAGAATGTCAAGCAGGCTCTGCACTGTCAGCACAGAGCCCGATGTGGGGCTCGAACTCACAAACCACGAGACCGTGACCTGAGCCTAAACCAAGAATCTGAGCCACGCAGGCGCCCCTATTGTTATTCTTATCTATTGTGATCATTACAAGCAGGCCACAGAGGCAAAAACATAAGAGAACAAAAAGATCAAAGTCAGAACAGAAGAATGTGTCTAATATTCTTAGTGATTGGAAGCAGGGTCTGGGATAAAGAAAAGCAGAAATTGTGTATTTTTAAAAATCCCATCATTGGCTAGCTCCTGGCGGGGGGGGGGGGGGGTGGTGCGCTGGAGCCCCTGGTGACACAGGGAGCAGGGATACTCAGCCCTGCCTGGCTTCAGGGGCCTAAACCTTACTTTGAGAATAGCTCGTATACTTCACTCTCCAAGGGCTCAGATGGCAGAGCCATCAGCTAAGGTGGCCAACCAGCCAGGCGTTTATTAGACCCGGAAATGCTCGCCGAGCACACCAGATACGGTGCCGGGGGGCCCGCAGAGAGAGGCAGGAGTGTGCACGGTGGTGTGAGAGTTGGCTGAGCTTCTGATACAGAGGAAGAGAGGGAATGACACTGACCGTGGACCGGGTGGTAGGGGGGTGGGGGGAACTGATCAGGCAAAGACCCTAAGAAGGTAATTTCCTGGAAGTGCCGGAGAGTTAGAGCAGTGGGTGGGGGCCAGCTCGCGAGGGGCTTTGAATACCAGCTTCGAGACCCGGTAGCTCACTCTTCTGCAATCTTGGAGAATTTTGAGCAAAGGTCTGGAAAACCCCCGGTTCTGCCCGCGGGAGACATGGGGCTTGCAGCCTACAGATTCACACTGTCATCCCCGTGGCTCCAAAGAGACTTTGGAAGATGTTAACTGGGCTTCTGAATGCCGTCTGCCCGGTGGCTCGGGGCCGTCTGCCACGGAGAGGGTGGATGGTCCCGTGGAGGCCCCGTACTCGGCCAGGATTCCAGTCCGGCTGCAGGAACGTCCGAGGCTCTGGGCCCAGCAGCTGGGTCACCGTGAGTAGGTCCCCCGCCTCCTTGAACTCCAGTTTCCACTGGGGCTAGTGGGAGTCATGAGGCTTGCACTCTTTCCCTTCAGGGTAGTTGTGTGATCAAATGAGATCACAGAGATAAAAGAGAATAGAAAAGAAAACTCTCTGAACACACGTAAGTGTTTGCTATTGTCACGATGTTATTATTAGCTCCTTGCCAACCTCACACAGAAAAGAGGTATCCGGGTAGGTTCTCAGCTCTAGCTGGGAGCCCCAGCAGGGGCCGGGCTGACCTACACCTTGCCAGGTCCCCTGCTGTTCCCTAAAGCTCTCCTCAGGGGCACCTTGAGGGGGGGGTCCAGAGCCTCCTCTGTCCCTCTCGTCTTCCCGCACAGCCCCCTGGGGGAAGAGGAGGGAGTGAAGAGGGGCCTTGGCCTCTCTGGAGCGGGGTTCCCTCTGGGGACTGCCAATGTCACATGGGAACATACATACGCCCAAATATACACACGTGCTCACACACGGACACATCAAGCACACACAAACCAGCACCCGTGGTCATTCACCTCCAGATCTTGATTGACACGGCTATCTCTTACACACACACAGACACACACAGGCCTTCTCCAAAGCAAATTCCATCATCATCTCCTTCTCTCTGGAGGCCAGTGGGGCCGGCGGGGATATTATTACCTGGGTGGTTGTTGTTGTTGTTATGATCTACCTTAGAAAAGTCTCAGCTCGGCGAAAAACATCAAACAGTGGCCAGCAGCTTCAGATAGCAGAGGCGACAGGCCCTTTGGGGCCCTTTCCAGTGCAGACCTGCCTCCTTGTTTGCAAAAATGACTTATTATTAATCTGTGATTGAAACTGTAATTATGCCATCACCGTGTCAACAAGCTGGAACATGGTGAGGCCTGGCAGCGCCGTCGGGAAATGTGCTCTTACCCTCCACCAGGACCATGCTGGCATCTTCCCCGTCCCGTGGACGGGGCCATGCACACACCTGCCAGACTCAGGGCCCACATCCTCCCAGGGTGCCCGGCACTGTGTGTGTGTGTGTGTGTGTGTGTGTGTGTGCGCGCCCCTTGCTCCTGAGTCTGGCGAGGTGAGGTGTGGTCCACGTGTGCTCCGGAGATGAGAGCGGCCTGAGAAAACCCAGGAGCTGTAGGGCCCCAGCCCGTGAGTCCCGGAGGGAGATTCAAACATCAGACTTCAGAGAGTTAGGGCTGCAGGGCTGGATTCCCAGGCTCTGCCTTTCTCAGTGTGGCCTGCACTTCTCAGACCCAGTACCGGGGTCCTTCTAGCCCTGTTCCTGGCTCTGGGGGCCCTGAGGCATGGTTGGGCAAGGTCCGCCTCATAGGCTGTGTTCACCTGCTAAAGGCTAACTTTTAACTGACCGCTTACTACACACCAAGTCTGGTGAGAATACTTTGTGTTCGTTTTTTCATTTACTGTTTTGAAACGATATAAATGCCAAATGAAGGAAAGATTAATATTAGTTCCATAGATGAAGAAACCATAGCTCGGTGGAGTTAGACGGTCTGCCTGGGTGCTACAGAGCTGAGGTTTAAAGCCAAAGGATCTGACTGCCAGACCCCCACTGCGGTCCCCCGATGCAGCTCACACCCCTCCAGTGAGCCTGGGGGTGCAAATGAGGAGAGCCAAGGAGGGTCCCAGAGTGCAACCACTGTGGCTGTTTGAGGCTCACATCTCCCGGGGCAGGGTGGGGTGGGCATGGCCCGGGTGGCCTGGAAACAAGATGCAGGCTAAGGCCCTGAGAGCATCGCCAGCCTGGACATTTGTCAGGCAGGAGGGAGAGCACCGAGCCGGGTGGGGGTGGGTAAGGAGGGCAGGTGGGTGGGGGCGTGCCGCCCTCCTGGGTAGATGGAGAGCATCCATGGTGATGGACAGCCAGCCCAGCTAGCCTGGGAAGAGACGGGCTGAGGTGTCCCAAGTCCACGCCTACCCAGGGAACCAGGGGGTCAGCTGGCTGGCTCTCCCTGGGGAGCACAGGCCCTGGCAGGGGGAGGGAGCAGGGAGCCCGGCCTTTCTCAGGCCTTGCAGGTCAGCATGGCCCTGGCTTTCCTCCCATCCCGTCTGTGTCCCTCCTGCAAAACCACTGGGCCTCTGGCTCACGGGACCCTTGGACTTCCAAGGGGGCCTGGAAGGAGGAGGCCCAGAGGAGGCTCACACCGTCTTCCTTTACAGGAGAAGAAAACTCCTTCCAGCTTCCACCAGGCCTCCCAAGCCAAGCCCCCTCACCACCCCTCATTTACAGAGGCAGGAAGCTTAGAGACAGGACCCTGTGTCCAGAGAGGAAAATGACTCACCCAGGGTCACACAGCCAAGATCACAACAGAGACTTGACTTTTCTCCAGGTCTGGGCACCCTCAGAAACAGACTTCTGTTTTCATAGAGAAGCCTGTGGCTGTCAGCAGAGGCTCTGGGGGAAGACACCTCCCATCCATAGCTGGCTTAGCCCCACTGGTTAGGAGATCCCCCCTGAGCAGGGATCCCGGTGTCCCTGGGAGTAGAGCAGAGGCCCTCTTGAGTGAACAGCTGGCCAAGGATCAGAGTGTGAACTTGATTCTCTTCAGAACACGGCAAATCGAGGCCTGCTGCTCCTTACCAGGCGGCGGTGGTGGGGAAGTCTCCCCTGGCCTCTCCTCCAGGAGCACCGTGCCTGGGCCCTGGATTATTCCCACCGGATTGGGAAGGCAGGGGTGGGGGGTTTTCAGCTCCTCTGGTCCCAGGTCCTCCCTCTCATTCAGGCAGGGGCGACCATTTTAGAGAGGTGGGGCCCGTCTCCCCAGACTCTGTGCTTTTGGGGTGGCCAGATTGAGTCCTTGAGGCTGATGTCCCCTGCGTGGTGATGTGCTCGCTGGCTGAAACGCCCAGGCCTCAGGCAGCCGTCCAGTCCCGCTCACCTGCTCTGTGTTAATGTGCGTACAAAAGAGCAGACCGGAACGTTTACGCAGGCTCAGGAGGCAGAGCAGACAGGCGATAAGCTTAATTAATAGAATCAGGACACATAAATAGTGTCTCCCAGCCCCCACGGCAGCAGGCTGTGCCAACGGCCGGCTTGGCATCTGGAGAGTTGTCCATCAATCCCGGGACTTCTGGGTGCTCAGCCCGTGCTGAGGGAGGCGGAGGGCAAGACAGGCCTCTTGGGAGCCCAAGGCTGAGCAGGGATGAGATGCTTAAACCCTTTACGCGTCTTCCGGGGTGGTGGGATTCTAGAAGAAAATTCCCAAGAGGAGGGAGAGGGCTGTGGGGCTGAAAGCCGGGAAGGCCCCCCGGAGGAGGTGGCTGCCGGTGTCTGGGATGCTCTGACAGGAAATGACGAGGAGGGGTGGAAAGGAAGGAGGAGAAGAAAGGGGAGAGAAGGAGAGAGAGGTGTGTTGGTCCCCTGACAGCAGGGGTACACCCTGGGGCACTGGTTTCTTCCCTTAGTTGGGAACCCCCGTGTCAGCCTCACTCGAGACCCACAGGCTGCTCCCAGCCTGGTGGGGCCACCGAGGCAGGCCAGTTCCAGGAGACATGTGTTTGCCAGTGTCTGACTTTGGCTCTAGGACTCCCGACAGCCTTGCTGAGCCTTTTCTTCCCGTCTCTCACTCGGGGTCCGACTTGCACCCCGATCTAAGGGCTCTCCCACACTTTCCCATCCTTTTCCCCATTTTCTCTCAGGCATAATCCTGCCTTGGGATGCAAGGACCCTGACTCGCAGCAGCGTGGGGAAGACAGGAGCTTGGCCCTCAGGCTTTCTCTCTGGTCGCTCTGAGATGCCCCGGGCACCCTGCGAGGGGGCAGCACGGTTGCCCTGTTTTACAGGTGGGGTCCGGGTCAGCCCCATGCATTCGCACAGGCGGGGGGCACTTGGGAGGGTCCCTCCCCATCTTTCCTCTCTCCCCCGCCTCACCTGCCAGCTCTCTTCGTGACAGTGAGCTGTGGCAGGGGAAGGCGGTGGCAGGTGAGGAAGGGAACGGGAGGCGTTTTTCCAGGCTCCTCCTGAGAGGCTGGGGGTGGACGAGGAACCCCTGGCCCCGCCTCAACCTCCCTGACCGAGCCTGGCTGCTTCGCTCATAAAAGCTAAATTTACTCTTTTAACAAGTCCAGCACTGCATTAAAACACAGTGGAATGCTTGGGAAGGGGGATCCTCCAGGGCCAGTGAGTCAGGACAGCCATGCGTAGCCTGCTCAGGGGCCCGCGGCCCCTCCTGAGGAGAGAGGAGGGGGCCCCGTGTGCCCTGTCTCCCCGTGTGCCCTGCCCCTACTGGGGGTATAAGCCCTGGGTTGCATGACCTGGGGCAAATCTCCCTGAGCCTGCCGTTGGACACAAATTCTTTGTTGTTCTAGGTGACCCTAGCGACTTATGGCTTTCCTCACTGGTGCCGGGTGTCCACCCAGCCACGTGCTTGGAGGCTGAGCCCCAGAAGAGCCAACGGTGGTGACTCATGCTTCCCACCCCCACAGGCGGCCAGCCCTCACCAACCCCTTCCCTGCTCTGGATCTCGAACCTGGATTGGACTTGGGGATACTAAACTGAGACTAACCCCATTCGATGCCCCCGCATCCCTCTTTTTCTCTGTCCCCAAGGGAGTCCAGCTTTCCAGAACTCTCTATTGTCCCCAGACTCTCATCCCTTCTTGACATCCCTGATCTGACACGGCCTCTGCCTTCCATGGTCCCCGCAACACCGGATCTGTGATCGCAAGTGTGCCTCTGGAGCGAATGGCCCGTGGTCCCGGGGACGATGCTTTCCACGAAGCTCTTGCAGCCGAGGCAGTATTCCCCACCTCAGCTTCCATTTCAGGACCAGAGGGCGGGCGGGCGCCAGTTTTGCTCACATGGAGCTTCCAGCCCCCCTCCTCCCTCCTCCCTCTGAACCCCCAGCTCTTTTTGAGGCTCACGCCCTGGGGCGCACACACTCTCTCTCTGCCTCCCCCCGGCTGGTGCCTCCTGGCCTCCGGTCCTGGTCACTCCTCATCATTCCTTGGGATGCTGGCTCTGTCCTCAGCCTGTTGGGACTTTCCGTGGGGGTGCCCATGGTCCAAGTCTCATTTCCTTGACGCCTCACCCCTAGCACACTTGTCCTCTCCAGGCAGTCCAGGGGCAGCCTCCACCAGAGACATGGGCTCAGGCCTCACCGTCCCTTTGACCTCCCGGCCGATGCTCTGGGCCTCTAAGCCCCATCCACTGACCCTCAGATGGACCCTTAACAGCAATAATTTTTCAACCTCACCGTTTTGGGGCTTTGACCCCACCATTTTTGACTTCTCTCTCTCTCTCTCTCATATCTCTTTGGAGAATCCCCACCTTTCCCAAACAGCTGAACCTTGCCAGAAAAAATCCTCTGGCTGGGCCGATTGGGCACATCACAGACTTCCAACAGGGCCTCGTCACTGCCTGGAAGGTCTGCTGTGCTTTTGGGGAACTTTGCTGTCCTTCCGATTTCACGCTTCCTCAAACCTCCCACCCCTGCCCACGCTCAGTTGTCGGCTTTGCCCTCATACCTCCCCGAGGAGAGAGAAGCAGAACGTCCTTCTTGCCTCCACAGCATCCTCCGCGCCTCACTGTCATTCCGCGGTCGGAGTAGAAGCCCGCCGGCCCCTCGCCGCCCCTCCAGCCGGGCCCTTCCCGGCACTGACCGCGATATCCACCAGCTTGGCTGTTTCGTTGTCAACTTGTCTGCTCTCCCTAGAAAGTTGCCGACTGGCACAAAGTGGGCACTCAATACAAATCTATTCAGCGCGTAAACTAATATGTATGAGGGACAGCTAGGTTTATTTTATTTAATCACATTTTCAAATGGCGAAATTACTACGGGATACGCTCAGTGCAAAAAGCTCGACACGATAGAAGAGTAAAAAAGAAGAAATGGCGGAAGTCAACCACGGTTCTACCACTCCTTCGTAACCACCGTCAACGCTTCGGTGCGTACGCCTTCGAAAGGTTTCCACGCGTATATATTTTTTTCCTTCGCAAAATGGTACTTGGATAGATCATGACTTAGCACTTGGTTATGAACATTTCCCTAAATCATTAAATATTCTGCTGCGGATTTTTAGGCCTTGCCCTGTATTCCATTGTGTGGATTACTTAACCGCTTCCGTGAGGTCGACCATCGATGTTAGCTTGTATTTTTCGCTTTTCTCATTTATTTAGTGTCTTTATGCATAAGTATATGTGTATGAATTATTTTTCCTGAGACTGCATTCCTAAGTGGACTTGGGGGTCAAAGGGTATGCATATTTTCAGGCTTTTGATTTATGTTATTCAGTCACAAGAGACAATTTGCTTTGGAAACCAAATAAACACAAACACAGGCTCCTATTTTGCCAAGCATAACAACCCCTGTTCTGAAGTTCTGGAAGGCTCCACCCTCCTCTCTTCATGGCCAGCACCATCTTTTCCATCAGGGTTTACTTGAATAGCACCTCATCAGAGAGGTCTTGGTGACTCCCCCCATCTGAAATGGCATCCGTCCTCTTGGTCACCCTCTGCACCCCCTTTGACGGGTGTATTTCTCTCAACTGCACTCAACACCTCTCACCGGCTTGGTGTGTGTTTATGGGTCTCTTCCCAGATCCCCGAGAGTAGGGACTTGGTCTGTTGTGTTCATCCTGGACCCCCAGTGCCTTCACTATGCCTGGCAGAGTAAATGCTCCAGAGACGTTTGGCGTTTTTGGTGTCAAACTCGGAGTGAAGAGAATTTTCTTCAGAGAAGCTGTCTTCAGCAGTAGAAGGAATCTAGAGATAAGAAAGGAGAGCCCAAAGTGACTCCTTAGTGTCATCAGGGTCATCAAAAGGGACACAATGCAGCCAGGACCATAGGGAAGGTCCCTGTGAGATGTGATATTTGAGCTGAGACCTGAAGGACGGGCAGGAGCAGGACACGAGGACAGCAGGGACAAGCCCATCCCGGGCACATAGAATAACATGGTAAAGGGCCTTGACGTAGGAAAGAGACTGCTAGGTCATAGAGTTGAAAGAAGGCCAGTGACTTGACGAGGGTGGTCAGCAGGGTGAGGGCCACAGATGGGGCTTAGGGAGATCACCCATGTGTTGTGGATCAAGGAACCTGAGGAAGAATCCCCTATCCAAAACCCCCTCTCCTAAAGGGCCTGCCTGGGTCTGAAGACCCGCCATTCCAGAGTCTTCTCAAGTAGTTAAGTGTTGCCCCTAGCACTGCCCCTTCTGGAAACGAACATTCCATTAAGGACTTCCTAGGTGTAAATGAATATATCATGTGCTTCTCTCATGCGGGGTAGGGACCTAAAATCAAGACACTTTCATGGAGTAACGGCTTTAGTGCTAGAGAGAGATCCAGGAGAAGTCAGCTCCTGAAGACCCAAACAGAGCCATTGTTTTTTCTATCACTTATGAAGTGCCCCCTGGGTACATGCACGTACACTACCTCCTGTGATCCTAGTGACAGCACGACACCATTTTTACAGATGATGAAACAGCCTCAGAGAGGTTATGTGACGTGGGCCAGGGACTACACAATAGTAGGAGGCAGGCAGGATTCAGGCAGCAAGCTCCAAAGCCCATTCTGTCCCACAGCCTGATACATCATGGAATCTCATCACATTTATATTTAACGCGTGAGACTTCTAGCTTCTTATCTTTTATGCGATTCAATGCTGTAAAGTTTACAGATACACTCTTTTTAAAAAAAAAAATATTTATTTATTTTGAGAGAGAGAGAGAGGGGAAGGAGGAAGGGGCAGAGAGAGAGTGAGAGTGAGAAAGAGAATCCCACACAGGCTCCACGCTGTCAGCACAGAGCCGGACGGGAGGCTCAAACCTACAAACTGTGAGGCAATGACCTGAGTCGAAATCGAGATTTGGACGCTCAACCAGTTGAGCAACCCAAGGCCTCCCCTGAACTTTTTTTTTTTTTTCCTGAGAGAGAGAGAGGGAAAGAGAGATTGGACCCGAAGTGGGTCTGTGCTGTCAGCACCAATGTGGAGCTTGAACTCCCAAACCGTGAGATCACGATCTGAGCCGAAGTTGGATGCTTAACCAACTGAGCCACCCAGGCGCCCCCGATGTACTCTTTATTACACACTGTCCATGCACACACACACACAGACATTACGCTACAGAATGCTGAACACACAAACCACATATACTGTACTTTATGGAGGCAAATGTAGAGATTTTTCTAAAAAGCGCTTTTCTTCTTGTGCTCTAGGATTTTATATTCCATCAAATTTCCTCACAGTACTTCAATGTTCAATATTTTATACTGCCTTGTTTTCCAGTTCACTAATCCTCTATTAGCTGTATCCATCTACTGTTAAACCCATCCATTACATTGTTAATTATGATTATACTTTTCATTTCTAGAATTTCCACTTGATACGTTAAAAAAAAATGTCCAGTTCTCTGCTTAAACTTTTTTTAATCTCATCTACTTTTTGAATACATTAATCACAATTATTTTAAAGTGTTATTTTATTTTTTAAGTTCATTTATTAATTTTGAGAGAGAGAGAGAAGGAGACAGAGTGAACAATGGAGGGGCAGAGAGAGAGGGAGAGAGGGAGAGAATCCCAAGCAGGGTCCACACTATTAGCATGGAGCCCAGCGTGGGGCTTGAACTCATGGACCACGACATCACGGCCTGCTCTGAAACCAAAAGTCAGATGCTCAACTGACTAAGCCACCCAGGTACCCCTAAAATGTTATTTTAAATGCCAGTATCTGGATCTCCTGTGCATCTGTTGCTGTTATGTTTGTTTGTTTGTTTGTTTCTTTTTTCTCTTGATTTCAGTTATATGATCTTGTCTCCTGGTATGCCTGGTAAAATTTGCTGACTGCCAGCCGTTGTGTATGGAAAAATTCTAGAGATAATCTGAAGTTCTGGATGATCCACAGAGGATTTACTCTTGTTTCTGGAAGGGAGTGAGAATTCAGGCAACTCATCTTAATACAATCTGGAATTAAGTTTATTTGAAATTGGGTTTCAATTTTTGTCTTTGTCTTCACTCTTTCAATCTGATCTATTCTTGATGTACTTTTCAAAGTTCCAACTAAAACCTCAAAAAAAAAAAAAAAATAAGGGCCCCGTTTCTTCCCCGGAGATGCTCAAACTCCACACACCCCAACCCCTTTCCCTAACCCTATGAAATTACAAAAAATGGTCTCCACTTTCTGTTCATATTCTCAACTTCACAGCTACTGCTAAGTGGGAAAAAGGCCAAAATGTTGAGCTCATCTCTTTGGATATCTTTTCTCTTCAGGATCATGGCCTCTAAACCTCTATAATGGCTTCAAACAAGTTTCAAAAATATATTTTACTCATATTTTTCTCAGCTGTTTTTGGTGGGAAAGTTGGTCTACTTTTGGTGGGAAAGCCAGAAGTGGAAATCTGCACGGACCTAGGCATAGGGGTTGGTGCCTGGTCTGTCTCTTAATATTGCCTCCTCTTGCCATGGAGGGGCTTCCTGAAGCCATCCATAGATTGTTGGGGGATGGCTGGAGAGGTGGCCAGGGTATGAAGGGGACTCTTCTCCACCCATCTCATAAAAGTACCTATTTTGAGGCAAGGGTCAAAGTGGTCAAGTGTAAGATGCTGATTTAGGGGTTTAAGAGCTGTGGGGGAGGTGGGGAGGGAGTGGTATCAGAGAGGAGGACAGCTTGGGCTGGGAAGGCCACGGGCAGCCCTGCCCAGGATGGGGAAGGGAGATTGGAGGGTCTCCCCGTGGAGGAGGTGAGGAGAGACCCTCGGCACATGTCTGCAGCTTCCTCTTCGTGCAAGAAGATACAAATGGTCTTTAGGCTCTGGGCTCCCAGTCTCTCTCACGCGCCCTGTAAATGCCCATACTCTGTATTTCTTCCTTCCCTTCTTTAACACTTACTTGCTCTGCACCATGCTCATTTAGCCCTAAAAGACAGCAAGGAGCAGTGGTTCATTTCCTGACAGCAGGACAGCATCCTACCCAAGCGCTACAGGTGTCCTTGGGAAGGGCACATATCAGGAGGACATCAGGGCCCTTGTCCAGGGTCCTGCCCCATGCACTCGTCTCCCCCACGCCCCAGCCCAGCCCTGCTTCTGAAATGGAGTCAAGGCCTACATCCTCCTTGCCTTTCATTTCAGCAAAAGTCTCGTGCTCAGAGTGTAGAGTAGTTGGAGGAGGAAATGTTGAAGAAGAGCCAAGAAAACCAAATAATAACCTATTTCCAACTAGGACACGACTCATTAGTCCCGAGCCAGGTAGTCTTTGAGAGTCTCTGATATTCTTGGGGCTCCCTTTTCTCTGCTGTGGCAGGGTTCCGGGACAGCGGCATTCCTGGATGCCTGGGCTTGGGAGGGTCCCAACATGGCCACGTTATCCCAGCAGTGTGGCCGGGTCATGGATGAAGGCGATCTGAGATGGGCTAATAGTTAAAACATTTGCCATCCAGTGGTACCGAGTGATGAGGACCGAGCTGGAACAGAGCCCCTGAGTTAGCAGATGTGGGTGGCTGGGGTGACAGTAGGAATTGAAGGGATACAGGAAGAGGGGTGGGTGGCTATTGAACAATTGCTCTTGAAGAATTTCAGGTGTTTGAAAGCAAGTACCCACACGTTAGCCAGGCACAGAGCTGGCTGCCTGGAGCCTGCAGGGCTTTGGGGGGACCCTGAGGAGCTAATGACAAAAAGAGAAGGGGGAGCCTCGGTAGGGGTGGGGGGCATTGGTGGCAGGGCCAGGAGAGAATAACAACACCAGCACTTAATATCCACACAGCTCTCATTGTGCCTGGAGTCGTGCTAAGTGACTTACATGTATTAGCTCAGGTGATTAAAAAAATTTTTTTTTAATGTTTATTTATTTTTGAGAAAGAGAGAGAGAGAGAAAGAGCGTTTGCGAGGGGCAGAGAGAGGGAGACACAGAATCCAAAGCAGGCTCCAGGCTCCGAGCTGTCAGCACAGAGCCTGATGTGGGGCTCGAACCAGTGAACCATGAGATCATGACCCGAGCTGATGTCGGACGCTTAACCGAATGAGCCACCCAGGCGCCCCTCAGGTGATGTTTTTCAACAGCATTGGGGAGGCAGACAGAGTTGAAGTACAATGAATTAAACATATTTAAAGTGTGCAATCTGATCAATTTTGACACATGTATATACTCTTAAACCATCACTGCAATTAATATAATGAATGAATCCACTACCCCCAAGAGTTTCCTCAGACGCTTCATCTGTAATCTCTCCCTCCAGACCCCTCCTCCGGTCCCCAGGCAACCGCTGATCTGCTTTCTGTCACTATAGATTCGTTTTCATTTTCCAGAATTGTATATAGGAGTAGCTCGCCTAATATTTACAATACGCTCCACAGGATTATTGCCATCATCCCCTTTTAGAGATGAGAAAACAAAGGCACAGAGAAGCTAAATGCCGTGCCCGAAGCATACTACGGGGTCGGTGAGGGACAGAGCCAGGATTTGGACCCAGGGAGCTGGCCTCAGAGGCAGGGCCCCTGACCACCGCACCACACTGCCCCTCACGCACTCAGGCCCGCTGTCTGAGGGCCTAGCCCTGCTCTAGGAACGAGGGAAACACACTGGGGGCTCCGGCCTGTGAGGAGCAGACTGGAGGCTGGAGGGGACCTTCTACCACTTACCTTCTCTGAGCCTCAGTTTCCTCATCTGTAAGATGGGGCTGCTCACCCACTGATGAATGGATACGCAAGGTGTGGTATACCACACAATGGAATATCCAGCTGTAAAAAGAAATGAAGTCCTGATACATGCTTCCACGTGGAAGAATCTCAAAAAATTTACGCTAAGTGAATGAAGCCAGACACAAAAGACCACATACTGTTGGATTCCATTTATTGTGACATATCCAGAATAAGCAAATCCACAGAGACAGAGAGCTGATTACCGGCTGTCGGGGGCTTGGGGAGGAGGGAACGGGAAGACAGTGTTTATTAGGTACCGGGCTTCCTTTGGGGATGATGGGAAGGATCTGGAACCAGACAGGGGTGCCGGTGGTACAATTGCGAACGTGCTCAGTGCCACCGAATTGCTCGCTTTAAAATGGTTCGTTTGATGTAACGTGAAGTGGACGTGATGAGCTGTATCACACGGGTGGTGGTACGGGTCACGTTTCAGGAAAAGTAGTGAAAGTTAGGACGTGAAGGGGCCCATCGTTGGCGCCGGCACGCGGAAGTGCCCGGCACAGGTTAACCGGATGTGCGGTTGGTTCCAACACGAAGGGTGGGCGAGAGTGTTGAACTGAGACAGCGGGTGTTCCAGACAGGAGGGTAGGTGAAGGTCTCAGAGCCCTCTCTGGACCTGCTGTCCACTTTCTCAGAGGCTGGAGGGAAGCAGGGGAGGCTTGGGAGAGGGGCTGGAAAAGCCTAGGCCCGTGAATCTGGTTAAGGGGACGGTAGGGTGCAGCAGCCAGGCGGGGCCTCTGTTAGAGCAAGTTGTGGGCAAAGTGATCCACACCTGGACCCATCAGGGTCCGAGCAAGGTCTTAACAAGGGCCCCGGAACCCTTTCCTGCCACAAGAAGGGGGTGGGTGCGGGTTTGCATCCCCAGCAGACTTTTCCACCGTGTCCTTGGAGGCCCCTTTTGTCTGCAGAGGCTTTCTGTTCAGTCATGGAGAAAAGCCTTGGGGCCGACTCTCCCACAGCAGCCTGGCCGGCTGCAGCTGAGGCCAAGCCGGCGGAGGAGGCGGGTGGCCTCGAGGGCCCCTCTGGGATCCCTCTGGCTGGGCTGAGGGAACCTGACCGCTGCACTAAGAGACAGTGGTCATCTGGAACCCCAAAGCAGTTGGTTCATGGCTGGGCACATGGCTGGCTCCTCAAAGGACACCAGCGGAGACCCCGAAACACTTTCCCAGCACTCTTCAGAGCAGGGCTTGGGTGGAGCACAGGAGGAGGCGGAAGTGTTTGGGTGTCTTTGGGGTGACTTTTGGAGGTGCTTTCAGAAGGAGGGCTTGGGGCGTGGGACCACGCGGCGGCTGCGGCTCGGGCCAGGACCGTGGGGGCCATCTGCTCGTCAGGCTTCTGTGATGATCGCCCAGAGTAAACAGGAAAAACCGAAACGGTAAATACTGACAAGAGGGCGGTCGTAATTACGGTTTTACGTCCAGCTAGCCCACTGCAGCACGGGTGGGGACTGGATGGTAAATAACAAGCAAAGACTGTAAATCACACTCAGACTAATCGATATAGTGACGAGCTTGACCCAGTTCCCTGTCCCGGGAGGTGCAGGGCGGGGGGGTGGGGTGGGGGGTGGTGCTCATCCTGGGGGAGAGGGCTGGGACTCCTGAGGCTGTTCTGGGGCTGGAAAAGGGGAGACCCTCAGTGGGGAGACTGGGGCTTGGGTTCCAGCCCCCACCGTGCCAACGGCTCGCTGTGCCACCTGGGGCTGTGTGCCCCCCCTCTCTGGGCTCCTTTTCCTTCAGCTGTAAAACAGCAGGCTCCAAAATCCTGTGATTCCGAGTCTCCTCTGCCCCACCCACTTCCTTAAGACTCTTGGGCTCTCTGGACCCTCTTAGGAAGGGGTCAGTTCCCTCCAGCTTCCTAGGAGGGCTCAGGCATGAGGAGAGAGTGGGGTGAATAAGGGTCCTGCCAAAGCCCCTGCCTAGTCAGTGACAGGAAGGCAGTGGATCACGGCACAGGGAGCGATTTTACTGGAAAGATGAAAGGAAATTGCATCTTTAATAATTCACCGGGCCGGTTTGGAGGGAGGCAGGTTGGCGGGGCTGTGAAGCCGCCGGGCGATCCCAGCATCTGTTCCTGGAAATCTGCTGGCTCCAGAGCCTGCCCGAGAGACCCGGGGCCTTCCATCCCCTCCTGGCCGAGGGACAGCGGGAGCCGATGGAGTCTAGACCAGGGTGAGAGGTTAAAACACAGCCATCCCGGGAACCCGCTAAATTGATATCCCCAGCAAAAAGGGAGCCGAAATAATCGATAAGGCAGCAGCCCAGGAAAGCCGCCAAGCCGGGCGGCCCGTACTGTCGCGGCGGGCCAGGAGGGGCTGGGGCTCCAGCGAGCAGACCAGGGGACCTCTGCCTGTGTCCGCACAGGCTGGGAAGGGGCCCAGCGGGCAGGGGCCACGAGGCTGGGCAGGTTGTCCAGCTGGCGGGTGGAGGGCAGGGGACGCACTGCCTGGTGTATTCAGCTGGTCCTCACTTTGCCTTCCCTCCTGGTCTGTCTCTGGGGGGAGTGCCTTCCTCTGACTCCCACGAGAGGGACAGGACCCACCTTTGGCTTCCTGCCTGGGAGCCTGAGTTGTTAGACAAGGAAAGAAGTAGATTCAAGCCGGAGGACTGGCCCAGGACACAGGCGGAGGGCACTAAAGACAAAAGTAGACAAAGAATTGTTGAGCTAGGAGTCCAGGGATGTTGATTTTCCTCCTGGGCCCGCTTCACGCGCAAGGTCCTCTCTGGCTGCAGTCTCTCCCCCTGAACGGGATGATAGCCCTGGGCGGCCAGGCCCTCCGGGTCAACAGGTTTGTCATTATTATTACACCTTTCCCCCAAGGCCTGTGTGGAATATTAGTTGACTAATCTGAAATCCATTTCATGTTTTTAAAGTTTATTTATTTTGAGAGAGAGAGAGAGAGAGCAAGTGGGGGAGGAGCAGAGAGAGAGAGAGAGAGAGATTGAGAACTCCACTTGAGCTACACACTGTGAGCACACAGCCCGATGCGGGGCTCGTCCTCACGAACCGTGAGATCATGACCTGAGCCCAAGTCGGACACTTAACCAATGGAGCCCCCCGGGCGCCCCTGACTAATCTGAAATTTAAAAGCTCTCGTGGGAGGGTCAGCCCAGGTATAAACGAGAGATTCGGTAGGGATGCATCACAAGGGAGATTAAATAGGGGGGCTGAGGAAATCTAGGGGGCTGGAGGGCTCAGGCAGAGCAACTGTTAATCTCTCCCTTCTCCCTTCTTCCTTCCGTCTCCCGCTAATTAACAAAGACAACTCAAGAATTACGGAAAGGATACTTTAGGGGCGTCTGGGTGGCTCAGTCTGACTCTTGGTTTCTGCTTAGGTCATGATCTCACGGTTAGTGAGTCCGAGCCCCACTTCGGGCTCTGCACTGACAGTGCGGAGCCTGCTTGGGATTCTCTCTCTCCCTTCTCTCTGTCCCTACCCAGCTGGCGAGCTCTCTCATAATAAATAAACTTAAAAAAAAAATAAATTAAAAAAAAAGAATCACAGAAAGAATACTTTAAACACTTATATACTCATCCTTCTTTTACAATGGGGAAACTGAGGCCCAAAGAAGCAACGCCTCCACGGGCACCTAGCTGGTGAGTGTGGAGCCAGGACTACACCTGGGAGCTGCTGACTCCCAGGACGGTGCTCTTTCCACGAGCTCAGGGCTTCTGGTTCCCCTCAGTTCTTGGGATGGGAAGTGTGATGTGGCCTTGGGGCCGGGTGCCCGAGCCAGGGGTCACGGGATTCATCTTGACTCACTGTCTGATCTTGGCCCACCCCGGCCTCAGGCTCTGCTTTCCTCCCTGGAAAACTCGGGTAAGACTCAGCCCAATAGCCTCATGGGCCATGAGCAGGATCACGTGAGCTACGGCAGCTTTAATTCCACGCCAGCAAAACCTTACTTATCTGCTGGATCCACTATTTATCTGCTGGCCGGAAAGCAGGCAAAAATGGTTTCTGAATGGGCGAAATGGTGGTTGTTTAAAGATATCCATTTGTGCAGCAAAACGCATATACTTTGCTTATAAAAATGCCCCTCGGGCCCTCGCTCGGGGCCTATCTGCTCTTGATGAACAGTTCTGACAAGTTTGGTGGTGTAGTTTCTCAGGCCACAACAGGCATACTGATAGTAGGACGAAGAGCTTTATGATGAGAGAGGAGGCAGAAAAATTATAAAAGGCAGATGCAGCAATTAAAAAAAGCAAAGCAGCCTGGATATACCTTGATAATCCCTGAGGGTAACTCAGTATTACAGTCCAGTCTACTAATTAGTGTTGTCGAAATGACCCTGAGTCATCAACAAAGGGTGAAATACACAGAGCCCCTGTTTCGAGAACTCGGAGGCGTATGATCCCTCGTGGAAGGTTTTCCACCGAAAAAAATTGTTGAGAACGGTTTTCTGTTAAAAGACGTAAGTTACACTAAGGACACCTCCATTCGGGATACTGCTGGGCACCTGGGGTAGGGAGGGCCGCCCTGTATGAAAATCAGAACCCAGGAATCCTGATTGAGTCCCTGTTCCCCATTAAGGTGCCTGCATAATTGACTGGTTTTCCATTTCTCTCGCCTTTAATCTGTTCTGCCCGTCTAAGGAAGGAGCCTCCAACAACTCCTGTTTTCCCCTGCATTGAAACCCAGCTCTACTCACTGGTGACTCAGCCTGGTCACCGCTCCTACCAGGCTCCCACAGACCTGGCCTCTCATTCCCCGGCACGTCTGAGACCTCTCCTGCCTGCCCACCGCGACTCCCTGCCTTCCAGAGGTCCTCAGCCAGCATGGTTGTCCCTGCCTGTGCGTGGCTTTACCTATCACCCGCCTGACCCCACATGGCACTTGCTTACACACGGCGAGCCCACCCTGAGGCCGAGCCCTTGTGCTGGGTCGGTCACCCATCTGATGCGGGCCCCTCCCTGCCCAGAGATTAACGACTTCATCACTGGAGCACCCAGCTCTGTGCACTCGTCCCCTGCACCTCACGGTCCTTCCTTTACAGGCCCGGGTCCTCTGCCAGCCAGCCCCCACTGCCTGGTCCCCATCGTGTCCCCATCCCCAGCACAGACCTGGCACACAGTGGGTGCACAGAAGAGGGTTGTCCTAAGTGCTTGTCTAGAATGCAGGCACTGGGTGCAGGGTAGGGTTGTGGGGGGTGGGACCTTTTCCGTGTCTCTGTCTTGCACCCAGCAGGCACGCAGGGTCAGCTAATGGATGCTTGTTGGGGGGGGGGGGGCGGATTATGTGTGGGTGACACATCAGCTCATTTGTCAGTGTGTCCGGGGGGCGGGGGGCAAAGCCACTCCAACCCCACCCCAACCCCAATGCTGGCAGATCCCAGTGGGAGAGTGGACACAGCTTTCAGGCACATCCAGTACCTGAAAGAATAAGAGCCCCACGCAGCCAGTGAGGCAGGAGTACCTGGTGGCCAAGAGGGAAGAGAGCTGTCATCTGGGAGGGGCTCAGAGGACACGCACGCTTTATCCAAATCTCCCGCGAGGACGAGGAGGTAAATAGTGGTATCTCCCCATTTCAGTAGAGGAAACGAAGCCTCAGAGACACTAAGCGACTTGTCAGCCCCACCACACGCTTTTGGAAGAGACTGTCTGCAGTTCTCAGTGGGGGACGCTGAGGTTCGGGGTTTGGAGTCACCAGCAAGGGCTTGGAGGCAGAGGGGACCCTGTTAGAGTCCTCTGCCTAGGGGTGTGAGCTGGGGCCAGTTAGCCTCCCCCAGTGTCTGTGAAGTGCGGCTTGCACCTCCCAGGTCTGGTGGGATGCCGGCGAGGGCCCCGTTAGCTGCTACCATTGTGACCTTTCCCTCTCAGGGCCTCAGCGTCCTCCTCTGTCATATGGGGGCGGGGCGCCGAAGTCCCCTCCACATCCTGACACCTGGAGCACTTAGAGGGTGGAGGGTGGGAGGGAGCAAGGGTGAAGTGGTTTCCAGGGACTGGGGGCAAGGACAGTGCCTGGGAGGAAGGCGTCCCAGGAGCCCTGCGCCCTTCACAGCACCTCCTCCGAATGGGAAGGGTGTGGGGTGTTCCCCAATCCGTGCTCTGCGGCACGGGGGGTTCCTCCTGCTCTTTTGGGGGGGGGTAGGCTGCAGCTCCTGTGGGAACCTTCGTGTGGGGGCTCGTTCCTGCGTGAGGACCCTCAGCCATGCCCTGCCGCACCACCGGCTGGACCCCATACCGTCCTTGAATCAGGGTGTCTGCTGTCCCCTCTCAGTGTCCAGCCCCCTATGACTTCTCCCCCGAGATGGCGCATCAGAGCTGTGAGGACAGGTGCGTCCCCCCCCCTGCCACCGCCGCACGTTCTCAGGCAGCACCCGGAGCTCCTGCAGCCTCTCCTTGCTCACGGAGCACCTGCTCCCCTCACCTTCCCGGCCTGCTGACCATCCTTGGCCGGGGGCCTCATGACATTGAGTTCCCAAAGGGGAGCCCCATATCCCTGGGGCAGCTTCAGCAGGGAAAGCCGAGCAAGCCGTCTGTCCCCTCCAGACCCGATTCTGGTTTTAGCACAGCTCTTCTGGGGGGCGTCTTCTCCCCAGCAAGGGTCAGGTAGGGACCCCTGCTCACGTCAGGCATCGAGAGCCACAGAGGGTCTCCCGGACGGACCCCACGAGCCCAGCTGTGTCTCAAGGTGAGGGTCAGAAACCTGGAAGCACAGCTTCCCTGTCCCTGTGGCCCAGTCTTCGCATCACTGGGAGAGGTGAAGACACAAGTCCTGCAGAGTCCTCTCTGAGACTGCGGTTTCCACGATGTTCCCATCCTAGCAGCTGACTGGGCAAGCGGGGGGTGGGGACGGGGGGTGCGACTCATGGGAGGAAGCCCGCTGCCCAGGTGGCTGGGTCTGATTGACCGGGACCGCAGAGCATTCTGGAATGGCAGCCGAGTCTTCCCTCGGTGGTCCCGTGCAGCCCCTGCCCTGACGAGTCAGGCCTCTGCAAGGGCTGCCCCTCCTGCGGTCACGGCCAGAGGCCCTCCTGGGTGTCTGGCTGAGCCACGGGCTTCTGTGACCGGGCACCCCCAGCCGCCTGGGGCCGTTTGCCTTCCCAGATTCCTCTTTCCAGTCTGCCCACACCTTTCCCCTCCCCAGCTAAGCAGTCCCCTGAGGGAGGAGGGCCTCGCCTGAGCAGAAGGCCAGCGTGTGGCCTCCCCAACTGGGGACCATCAGCTCGTTCGTGGCATGTGGCGGGCCTCCCATCAGCCCCGTTCCCAGGTGGCAGGGCGAGAACCCTGTCACCTCCTCGGGAAGACACCCCGTTTCCAGTTCTGGGACTCGGGACCCTCATGCCTCTGCTTCCCAACCCTCGTTGCTCAGAGGCCAAGCGGCCGGGGGACTCGGAAACTGCAGCACAAAACACACAAGTCACGTACACACACCTGCCCCCTGCGTGCACCTCGCACATGCAGACACATGCCCCCACACCCCAGAAAATCTCACGCGCGGTGCGCAGGTTGTGTCCTACCCACGGGCCCAGCTGAGGGGGTGTGTGGCAGCTCACGAGTCCCGGCCAGGACCCGTGACCCTCGGGGGGTGGGCATCTTCTCCTTCACACAAAGGCCCCGGCTCTGCTCGCCATGGCTCTGGCCACAACACAGGAGAGTCCCCCACCCCCGGGCCTCTCTGGACTATTAGACCTCAGGACCCCAAGGCCAGCCCCAGCCCTCCCCACTGGACGTCCCCGTCCCACATGGGGTCCCCTTACCCCTCTCCTGCTCTGGTAGCTTGGCCCTTCCGTCCCCAAGCCCTTCTGTCACTTACTACCTGGACCTCATTGTTAACAGTTCACCCACTTGTCCCCCCACATGCCTGCTTGGACCTGCTTGGGCCAGGCCCTGGGCTGAGTGCTTGAGATAGATGCACAGGGGATGAGGTCAAGCTCATGGTCAGTGTGCACCGGCCATCTACACGCCAGTGGTCACACATAGTGAGCAGACCTGTCGTAGGAACGTCCCTAGAAGCTATGGGACCCCAGCAGGGGAGAGTCAGTAAGGGAGAACTTCCTGAAAGAAGTAACACTAAGGGAAGGTGCATGATTGTACTTCCAACCACTGTCCAAGGTCCAGAGACTGGGCTTGAGTCCCCTGCCAGCCAGCCAAGGTCATCCAAACCCCAACCCATCTGTAGATCCATCAGGAAGAGCAGTCAACATCAGTGTTGTTAGTCTCTGAGGTTTCAAGCTTGTAATAATTCGTCACCCAGAGTTGCATGGCGATAGTTAATGGACACAGACGCTGAGCACCGTTTCCTCTCCCCCTGACATGCTTCCGGAGTTACTGTCCCTCCTCAGCCCCCCGAACTTCTCCTTTTCCTCTGAGCCAAGCCCAAGGCAGGATCCACCCCTCGCCCTGGTCAGGTGGGAAAGGCCACGATTCCATGCCAGGCCGTGAACCTCTCTCCCATCCATTTGTTTACCCTCGAGGGCCGCGTCCCTCTATGTCCTGCTGGATCACCACCGGGCCCCAGATCCCTGGCCTGAGCCCCTGTTTGTCCCTGGGGACTGGTGCGTCTGTCCATCTGGGCTGAGCACGTAGCAGGGCAAGGGGACTCGGGCACAAAGGTGGCCAGGATCCTGGATCCTCAGCCTGGTCCCCATACATGCCCACCAGATGGTTCTCAGGATGAGGAAGGCAGCATTGCCAGGCATGACTTTTGTGCCTACCGGTCACATGACATGGCTTTGTCACTCTGCTTTGCTGAGCCTGTTTCTCCCACCTTTAAAATGGAGTCAAAAGGGCGCCTGGGCGGCTCAGTCAGTTAAGCAGCCGCCTCTTCATTTCCGCTCAGGCCATGAGCTCATGGTTCCTGCGATCGAGCTCCGCGTTGGGCTCCGTGCTGACCACACAGAGCCTGCCTGGGATTCTCTCTCTCTGACCCTCCCCCACCTTGCACTCTCTCTCTCAAAATAAATCAATAAACATTAAAAAACAACTTTTTAAATGTTTATTTATTTTTGAGACAGAGAGAGAGAGAGAGAGAGAGAGAGAGAGAGAGATCGTGAGCGGGGGAGGGGCAGAGAGAAAGGGAGATCCGGAATCCGAAGCAGGCTCCAGGCCGTCAGTACAGAGCCCGACGTGGGGCTCGAACTCACAAACCGTGAGATCGTGACCCTAGCTTAAGTCCGACGCTTAACCAGCTGAGCCACCCAGGCGCCCCAAATAAATAAACATTTAAAAAAATGGAGTCAAAAATGTCTGTCATTTGGTAGAGCTATTATGAGGATCAGACAAGAATGTGTATTTGAAAACATGTATGGGGACCAGGCTGAGGATCCAGGATCCTGGGCAGCTTTGTGCCCGAGTCCCCTTGCCCAGCTACGTGCCCAGCCCCGGCGGACACACCATTCAGCCATAATGGTTCTCTAAGCCTCGGTGTCCTCAGATGTAAAACAGGCAGAAAGAATTTATTTATTTCCTTCCCAGGGCTCCGGTGAGCCTGCACGAGGGTATGTGTGGGACAGTGCCGTGGACAGGAGCCACTGCTGGGTGGCGCTTGGATTCTCTGGGCCAGTCTCCTGGGTCAGGCACACGCAGCTGCTCGCGATGCGCCCCGGGCTGTGTGCCCAGCAGCCCATCTGGGGCAGAAGACGCACCATCGCATCCGCTTCCCAACAACTTGCCTGGAAGACTGCAGCGTGAGCTTCCCCGCCGGCCCCCTCCAGCCACCCTCCTCTGGCCTGCTCGCCCCGAGTTCAGCTGGGTGGCAGGGAAAGGTGAGACTCCTCCCTCAGGGACCATGTCCTCCCAGGGCCGATGCACGCATTAGGCACGGAAGCTAGGGCACCTGATACTTGCAGGGGCCCACAAAATATTTTCATTTAAGATCAGAATTCAGGGGCACCTGGGTGGTTAAGCGTCCGACTTCGCTCAGGTCACGATCTCACAGTTCACGAGTTCGAGCCCCACGCCTGGGCTCTGTGCTGATGGCTCAGAGCCTGGAGCCTGCTTCCGATGCTGTGTCTCCCTCTCTCTCTTCTCCCCCACTCACACTCTGTCTCTCTCAAAGATAAATAAACATGAAAAGAAGTTAAAAGGAAGTGGACTGTTCCTACGAAAGCTTGCTTTAGCTGCAAGGGCATAAAGTGAAGAAGCGATCGGCACTCATTTATATGGAGAATGTTTGAGCCTTCCTAGACACCGCCCCCACCCTCCCCAAACAAGCTTTTCAGAGAGCTTAGGACACATCTTGTTAAGGGATGCGTAAAATCAATCGGGATAAGACACAGATGCTCACAGACACGGTTCAAAGCTCTGGCGGTTGATGTTGAGATGCTGGGCCTGTTTCGAGAAGGAGGAGCCGGACAGCCCCACTCTCGCGGCTGGGGGTGGGGGGCACCTCCATCCTGGCTCAACGCTGAAGGCCGTTTTCACTTTTTGCTTGTTTTCACAACCCCGAAAATCGTCTTCAGATTTCTTTAGGTTAGGGAAAACCGGTACTGACGGAGGTCCTTCGTAAAGCGAAGTGGTCCGTGCGAACTTCCGGAAGCGGGTGGGATCTGTACCGCGGATGGAGGTGAGGAACGAGGCGTCATCGCCTGCTGTTCCTAGACGTTCCATGTGCATGCCTGTAACGGCTCTTCATGGTTATGTTTGTGCTACATTCCTGGACTATGGATGGCGGCCTTCAATACCTTTTCTCCCACTCAGCACATAGCACATGTGCAAGTGAGTAAGTGAGAGGGGCTCCCTAAGGCCAGAATTTGGAAACTGTGGTGTATACGGTGTCCTCTTCCAGTGCGTAGTTTGAGAAGTTGGCAGGCGATCCGGGTATCGACTCCACGCCTCGTAAGCGTCCCTCACCTCCCACCCACCTTGAGAGCCCCTGATGTGCTGTCAGTCCAAGGGGACAGTTGGCACATATTCCAATGGATGCTTTTACATAACAGTGTGAACTCTGCCGCATGGCTTGGTCTCCCCACCCCACCCAAATCCCTTGATTTGAGGCATTTCATCATGTGCCTTCTTCCCACTGACGCAGAGGGGAGCCTCCGTCGGCTGCCCGTGTAGTCCCAGCGGGCCGCTGACTGCTCTTTCTGACTGGTGTTACTGGCGGCTCCCTGGGGCCGCGCTCCGCAGCGGTCAGCTCAGAGGCTGCTGAGGACATGCTCGCCTTCTGGGCTCGGGAAAGGGGCCCCTGGCTCTCGCTCTGCCCCTGGCGCTCCCACGGACTGGCCCTTGGCTGTCGGTCAGTCACGCCAGCTCTCTGAGCCTTAGCCTTCTCATCTGTAAAATGGGGATCAAAAATACCCACCTACTTTACTGAACCACCTGAAACAGTGTATGGAAGGCCCCAAAGGCCCTGGGAGCTGTGGGGAAGACAGACCGTTAATACTGAGGCATAGCCGCTTCTTCCCTCCCAATCTCTTCTTCTCCTGCCCTTTACCTTGGCGTGTAAAAGGCCCTTCCCAGTCGCGCATGTGGGTGTGTGTGCATACGTTCTAGCTTATTCATCCTAAACGGTCTTCTTCTCCCCCCCACTCCTACAGACCCCAGTATAAATGTAACCTACCCTCAGGAGGACGCACGGCACGTATCAGCAGAGATGGTGGTGAAATGCAAGACTGAAACATTTATTATTTAGACGATGGGTTTCACAGTTTTCAATAACTTAGAAGCTTCTGGAATCAGGATTAAGTCACGCCAGAAAAATCTGCTCTCCCTTTTTGTGACTAGCGTTCGGTAAGATGTCCCCACTCTCTCTCCCACCTTCAAACACCTTTCGCTTTGATCTCCGTTTTCTGCTTCTACACGTTTGCATTTTTGTAAACACTTTGGTTTGACGAATATCTCCATTGTTTAATTAAAATGTCATCTCCCCCTACCGATCTGTGCACTTCTGGCCGTCCCTGCACAGTGTCATGTGACTCAGTAATGGTCAGTGACCCATCTCAACGAGCCGTCACCAGGCTTCTGGGCTGGGCTGGCCACCATCTTGACCAGGCCAGGGACACAGGAAGGGGGTGGATGCGCTTGTCGCTGCCCTGAGGAGGTGAAAGGCTGGCAAGTTCTAGCCAGCGAGAACCCCCGAGGGGGATCTGTTACCAGGAGGCAGTGTCCCCAGCGTCTTGCCATCAGAGGGATTGTGCAAAACAAGGGACATATCATCACAGGAAAATAAATCACTGGGCCCCTTTGAGGAAAGACTGGTTTCACCCACTGGGACTGGACAGCCACTTGCTGCTGACTTTTAGAAGCTTCTGGGCCCAAGCGTCAGTCTTTCTGAAATAAGTCAAATGCTCCAGTGATGTTTCTAAGGACGGAGTGGGTTTGGGGCGTGGGGTGGCCGGACGTGCAGCAGACCAAACCTTTAGTGCAAAAGCTATTTTCTGCAGGACCGGCCTAATCCTATGACTTTGGATAGGCCACGGTTCCCAGCCTGGGGGGGATGGGGGGCACAAGTGCCCTCCAGCCACATTCTCCGAACCACTCCTTCACAGCCTTCCCCGGGCCCCAGACCGTGCCCCGGCTCTCCAAGACGGCCAAACTGTGGGAAATGTTCTCATTAGCTCGTCGCCCGGGCAGGGGCTCATTGGCGGTGGAGGCCACAGAAGCCTTTGGGAAAGATTTCCTCTGCCGAACACACAGAGAACACAGATTCAGGGCATTTTTGGTTTTTGGTGTTTATTTTTTAAACCCACTTGTAGTTTGGGTTCAGCTGGAAAGCAGGACATACTGAGGGAGGGAAAGTGGTCGCGTGAGCAGGATTCTACTGCAGCTTTGGCGGGAAGCCCCAGGCCCCTGCTCCAGGGAGGTAGGTCCTATCGCCAGGCTCCCAGCTGGCTCAGGCGAGGTGGGCAGCCCTCTACGCCAGTGTCCCGAGCAGAGGAGAGCTGTCTTCTCTCTGATCTGCATCCTTAAAGGCCCAGGCAGAGGTCCCAACAGAGAGCCAGCAGCTGAGGGACAGGACTCCACGGGCAGGCCCTGAGAGCACTGGCTGGGTTCTGATGCCAGATAAGGGACTGGAACCTGGCGTCTGGGGGCGGCCCCGTGGGGCTGCTCCTCACGGCGGCCCGGCTGTCTGGGTCCCCGCCCCTGCAGCTGCCCAGGGCGCGATCAGGGGTACATTTCCCACACCCCCCCTCCCCGTCCCTCAGAGAAAATAAAATAAAATAAAAATTAGAATAAATACCGACTCGGCCAACATTTACATTTACATGGATGGACAGGGCGATCCCTAAACCTTAAAGGTTTACAGACTGATTAAGGAAGGACGAACAGACGAGACTGGGTGTGGGGTAAGCATTCCCCACGGAGGATGGTGGGGCCCCCACCTTATCCAGGGGAGATTAGGAGCCTTCTTGGGGTTGCGGTCCCAGCGCTTAGGCAAAGCCACAAGGCCGAGGGGAGCAGGGCTGTGGTGAGCAGGCTGGCCGCCCGGGAGGAAAACAATGGCTATCTGGTCTTGACTGGCAGGGGGGACAGACCGAGACAGGATCAACATCAGATGGCCGGACTTCGCCTCTTCGCTGCGCCAAGAAAGCCGCGGGCGAGTAGGGAAAACAACACGAGCCTTAGAAATGCAATATCCAGTTTTGCCTCCCACCAAATACATTCAGAGGTCAACTTGGATATGGCCTTCCTCACTCAGCACAAGTGGGGGGGGGGGGTCTGGCCTAGGGAGAGGCTAGGGGGTCTGTGGGGAACCCACTTCTGCCCCCAGCTCCTGTCTGAGTAGTCTCCCACGGGAAGCTGCTTCAGAGTCACAGATTTTACGTTTCACTCTTATTTCCTTAAAAAAAAAAAGTTTCTTTTTTTTTTAAACGTTTTCCTTCCATGTCTCAAAGAGTAGCAGCAACCTGCATTTAGAAAAACAGCTTAAACTGTTATTTGGATTGGCCAGGAAGCACTTTCAAGCAATGGAGATAAACTAGGCAAACCATACGTCTGGAGCCACCGTGACACGACACGTAATTAAAAATATATTTATATATGTATACATATTTATATCTTACTTCTTCATACTCTGGTCCTAACAGTCAAGGAGGGGTGGCCCTGAGGCAAGACCACCAAGGAGGCCGTTAGGAGGAAGAGGCATTGGGTCCATGGCGCCCGCGATGTCACGGGTCTCAGCTTTCCTGGGAACATCAGTCCCTGCATGCATGGTGTCTGGGGCCCCTTCGTGAACCTTGCTCTCTGCCCCGTGGAAGGAGCAGGAGACCCCGTTCCCCTGGGCCACTCTCTTCCTCTGGGGCCCTACTTCGTTCTCAGCAGATGCGCTCACAAACACACACACGCGCACACACACACACGCACACTGTGCACTCCGGGGGCGCTAGCCCATTTCAGCCCAGACACAGCTCTCCGGGGCCTTCCAGGGAGCGGCTGCGCGCCCTGCTGGGGCTGCCTGACTCCTCGAGACCACGATTTCCCCGGTGCCCTCTCTGAGCCCTCTAACTTCAGTCTAGCTCTTCTCTCAGGGCCTCCCATGGGGCCCCTGGTGTCCCGGGGCCCCAGCTTGGGCTGAAGGAGGCCACTGAGAAGGAAAGGCAGTGAGGAGAAGCTTGAAGAGGGGAGGAGGCAAAGGCCAGGGGCAGAGGCAGCACGGGCCTCTTGGAGGCTACTGACCCATTCCAGGTAAACCTGTGCCCCCCGACATGTGTCTCCAACACGCTCTTCCTTGGGCTTGGCAAAGGCTCCCATCCCGGGGCTGAAGGTCAGGTTGCAGCAGGTGGAGAAAGCCAGGGAGTACTGGGGGACCTGCCTGCTCCTCCAGACTTGGAGTCCACAAAGGGAAACCTCCAGCCCTCACCCCCTGGCCAGCCTGAGCGGACCAGGCAGCCAGGGCCCTCCAGTGACACAGGGAGTGACCAGCCTCAGTAAAGGGAGCTGCTGGGCTCTGAAGTCATTTTATGGGGGCTTATCAAAGTATGGGCTCCAGACCCCAGAGATGGGGCTGTGCGGATGCCGTGACAACCCGGAAGCCAGCCTCCTAGAGCCCGACCCGCATCTTCCTCCAACAGAGAAGGGGCTCTTCCCAGGACCTGGCCCTTTCAAGAACCCCCAGCCTTGTTCCCAGCCTGGAAAGATCTGTCTGGCGGCCTCACCTAGTCACCCGACCGTTACGCTCAAGACTCAATGAACGCACCGTTCCCCACAGCTCAGGGGCTACAGTGCCCAGAGCCCTCCCGGAGCGCAGAGACCTTGGCTGTGGGGGGGGCCTGGGCTGCTGGGTCCTGCCTGTGATGAGGCTGGGGCAGTGGCACAGCCCATTTAGCCAGACGCCGAGTCCTGGGGAGCCAGGCAGTCCCCAACGGCCACATGCCCCCCCACTAAGCTTGGGACGAGACCCGTGTGTGGCGCGGGCAACATCACCTAGCATTTTGGCTTTAATTTGCCAGCCTCCTTCGGTGCCCCATTCACCACCAGGCCCCCGGGCCAGGAAACACACTCCCGGGGGCCTGCGACAGTATCGGCCCATTGACACAGCACAGCTAGAATGAGAGAACAGGGGTACTGGAAGCCAAGGGCTGAGGACACAGGGTTCCAGCAGGACCCCCGCCGGGGCAGAAGTTTCCAATTACCCTAATTGGCTACTGGCAAGCTGTCTGTGGCTAGAATCCTTCCAGAGGGAGCCGGGTTTGATCTTCCACTAATCAGGGGGTCCTCGTGGCGCTGACTGTGTGATCACATCTCGGGCTCTTTTCATTGAGAGAGGAGACTTCAAAGCAGCTGACTTTTGAAAATAAAACAATAAAACACAAGAGTACAAGTAGAATTCGCCAACTCCAGCTCCCCTCCCTGCTCCCTGCCCCCTGGGCCCCCCTCCCTGAGGCTTGGGGGCCAAAAGGAGGACCTGGAAGCGGGGAGGGGGCAGCGTGAAGGTTAGGGGAGAAGCCTCCGTCCCCCAGCCCCCCCAGCTCGACCGTGGCGGACAAAGGCCGTCAATTACGGGCGGCTGGTGGGGACCCTGCCCGCCTTTGTCCTCCCGGACATCTGCTCTCTGTCGCCTGCTTGGCAGCAGTTGGCGACTGCGGCTGACAGCAGGAACAATGCAAGCCCGTCTCCGACCCACTTTTTCAGCCTTCTGAGGTCCTTTCTGACCCAAGCGGTACCCCGGCGTGCGGAGCTGCCAGGGCCTCAGCGGAGTCACAGAGATGAAACCCCTCGCACAAAGCCCTGCGGGGGACGCGTTTGATGGGAGGGGGCGGGGAGGAGCGGGAGTGGGGAGGGGCGATCGGGGCCACCATGAGAAAGAAACATGCTTCCCTTATTGGTGTGAACTGCCACATGCTTGGGGCTGGGGGGGCTCAGATGAGGGGCACTCCTTCCCGGTCTGGCTCCAGACTGGCCGCCGGCTCTGCCTGCTTTCCTCCCCATTTCTTTCTCCCGCCAGGGCCACCCCTGTCCTCCCGCCTGTCCATCTGGCCCTGTGTACCAGGGCCCCAGCTGCCCGCGGGCCGCCCGCCAGGCCCCCTGGCTGTCAGGCTGTCAGTTTCTGGATGGTTCTGTTGTAGTACTGCGTGATGGGGGGCGTCAGAGGGTTCCAGCTGTTGGCATGGAGCTCGATGACCTCCAGAAGCAGCGACCGGGTCAGCATGGACTCTGAGGGGCACAGCATCTTGTCGCGGGCGCTGGCCAGGAGCTCGGTCATCATCTCGGGCAGCTGCTCCTCCAGCAGCCGGCCTGTGCTCTGCAGCTGTGGGCAGAGAAGTGGGGGGTTAGGACCGGGCTTGGGCTCCGGAATGGCAAGCTGACCCACCTGGGTTAGAAGGGCTGGGGGCAGGGACAGGAAACCACTGGACTATCCCTCTGGAAGGTGCGGGCCCAGGCATCTGTGCCACAGGGAGAACAGGGAGGCGGGAGGGCAGAAATAGTCAACCGTGAGAGCCCACATTTAATGACCAATCTGCCGCAAGAAGAAGAGGGGTTAGGTTATTGCCTGCTGCCCGGGGCTAAAAAGAGCTCTCACCAGGACCATGCCTCTTCTGTCTTTCACCCAAGAGCTTTCCCTCCTCGACTACTGCCCACACCCTCAATGGTTGACCTGCTCCCTTCAAAGGTGATCAGGCTGCAGCGTGTTAATTTTCACTTGCTACGATGTCTCTCTAGAAACGAGAGACCTGCGTGTCTCTGCGCAGAACCTGAGAGCAGGGATGAGGCCTCCTGTTCCTCTCCTTCCTTCTCTCCTGCCCCCAATCCCACCTCCCCTCCCCAGCACTGACCTCTGGCCACCCTTGTGACATGAAGTGTAGGAGGGAAACATGAACTGCGGCAGAAGGCCAGCCAGAGGGCCTGCCCCTGATGATGTTGAAAAGCCCCCATAGGGAAGAAGGAGTCCCAATCTTCTGCATCAGTGCAGCCCCTGCCATCCCCAAGTCCCATGTAAGGTACCCATTTGGAGCTCCACAAATGAACAGTGATTATCATGTAGACCTCAGGCCGTTGTCCAGAATCGCAGCACTTCTGGCCTCTGAGATCCTTGGGATGCGAGTAGCCTTGGAGGCTGGACAGAAGCCACCTGAGACGCATGCTCACGCAGCCCTGACGTGCCCTGGGGGCTCACGCTGGACGCGCCTGTCCTCACTGTACTCCATTCTAAATGGATGGGCTGACTTCCCAGGGCAACGTTTGCCCCCGAGGGAGATCCCAGAGGGAGAGTTTCAATGAGTAGTGGCCACATTTTGGGCACAGGAGTGGCACCTCCTAAGGGGGTATTTTGAAGAAGGTGGTTGCCAACACGGGGCAGGGGGGCGGTTTCAAACCTCAGGCGCCTTCCGCAAACCCCATACCACCAAAGTCAAGGGAGATACTTGGGGGCGGGGGGGTCACATCACTTGGAATTTCTTAAGTCATTTGTGGGGCGTGCCTGGGCAAGAAGAAGGTGGTATTGGGCACAGAAGCACAGTGGACAAGGCCAGCACGTGGTCCTTCTCTCTAGAGAAGCAGCCACCTCTCTCTCCAGCTAGTGGTGGGTCGGTCACTCTGTCCACATTTACTCTGGTTGGGGGTTGACAATCCTGGATGCAGGAGTTCACGTCAACTCAGGAAGCCATTCCCCACCAGCCCTGTCTCCACACCTTCGCCGGGGACTTGTGCGTGTGTCCAGTGATCCTTACACAGCCACAACTGGCAGGTGTGAGGGGCACACCAGGTCTGAGGTCGGAGATGCTTACCTCCATCGAGCAGCACAGGACGGCGTCTTCCTTCACATCCTGAGATTGCAAGAGCTGTAGAAGAGAGAGGCAGAGAACGCTACTCAGGGTGTGGCGGGGAAGAGAGCCCACGAAGGTCAGAGGGCAGCAGGGACACGGCGATTTCTCTGGCAGGATTTGAACGGTTGGAGGACCACTGTGGGCATAGAGCCTGGGCCCCCAGGCCAGGTCAGAAGGTTGCGATTAGAGACCATGGCTTGGTAGCAAACACGCTGGGGTCATCAGCTGTAACACCTGGTCAGAGAAAATCCTCAGAGAAATGCAATGAGGGTAAAGACTTCCTGATGGGCGAGGGAGGCTCGGCCATGGTCTCAGGCACTCCTGGGCCCCGGCTAGAGGAAAGCTTCCAGAAACAAAGTGCTCTTCTGCAAAACCACAGCAGTGTTGACTTACCCAGAGGTTGGAATTGCTTCCTGACCAAGGCCATGGCCAGGCTGCTCAGTGCTGGGACTGGCCACGCCCTTGTCCAGGCTTCCCTTGGCCTCATCTTATTCTCTCTCTCTCTCAACTGAGATAGAATTCACATAACATCACGGGGCGCCTGGGTGGTTTCTGACTTTGGCTCGGGGCATGATCTCACGGTCCGTGGGTTCGAGCCCCATGTCGGGCTCTTTGCTGACAGCTCAGAGCCTGGAGCCTGCTTCGGATTCTGGGTCTCCCTCTCTCTCTGCCCCTCCCCCACTTACTCTCAACCCCATTGGCCACTTCTCCCTCTGTCCCCTTCCCCCTTGGTACATCTCCACCGCCATCCCTGCGACATTGATCACCGCATCTGCGGGATGACCCTGCACTTAGATGATCTGCCACGGATGACTTTTCCCTCTGCTGGAACTCTCCGTACTCACCCACTCTTCAAGGCCCACAGCACTTCCCAGCTTTCCTTGGAGACTCCTGGATCACCCCCAGCCCATGGTACCCACCCCCCCCCCCCACCCTGCTTCTCACTGACTTCTCACCTGACGTCCCCAACCACTTGGCATTTCACACAAGTGAAGCCTGGGAGAGTGCTGTGCTCATCTTGGCCACCTCTAACACCTAGCCTAGGTCCTGGCAACCGTTGAGGATTTGCTAAATGTTGGTTGATATGATTCATGCATTGTTTTTTGTTTTGAGTTTATTCATTTATTTTGAGAGAGTACACGGGAGGCGCAGAGAGAGAGGGAGAGAGGGAATCCCAAGCAAGCTCCGCACCATCAGTGCCCCACCACCAAGCAAGGTGGGGCTCGAACTCATGAACCGTGAGATCATGACCTGAGCTGACATCAGCAGCCAGACTGAGCCACCCAGACACCCCTGTTTTTTGTTTTAAAGGAAAGGTGGAGGGTGGGGAGAGCACCAGAGGAAGGCATTTTTAGGATGAGTATCCTCGTCCCCTGAACCAGAACTGGAGTCAAAGTCCTTGACGCGGGTGTGATGAGTTCAAGCACAGGTGACGCCACAGGGGGACTATTCCTATCGCTAGCTTGAAACCCAAATTCGACACATCCTCCTTGTCCCTCCCCTTCTCCTGTCATGTCCATCCACCCAGCCCAGGGGTCCCTCTTAGCAAGAGCCACAAGCATTCGCCTCAGGAGGGCTGAAGATTCAGGGCAAGCCTTGCCACGTGCCCAATGAGCGTGCAGGGCATCGAGGCCACAGCAGGCCCGGGCACAGGTCAGGGCCAGAGACACCAGGCCTCCTTCCCCTTTGTATCTGTCAGAACTGGGCTTGCGGCCGACACACCGGAATCGTTTTAGGATGAATGGACAGAGAGGTAGCCCTCAACCTGCTCGAATGAAAAGCAGGCGGAGAGCAAGGGACAGTCCAGGGGAGGAAATGGTGCAGGAGGCACAGAGGGACAGGCGTTGAGGCCGCTGGTGAACCTCTTCTACTCACTGCCACGGCTCTGACTCCAGACCTTCGTGCTCCCGTCACCCAGATTCTCGGCCACCACGGAGTTGCGGACCTCACTCTCCCCCCTTGTTCAGGACTCTGCCCCAGTGTCACCTCTCCAGCCTGTGTGAAGCCGGCCGGCCCCCGCTCACCTCCTGGCTTACTTCTCGCTGCCGCATAGCTCACCCCCGGACAAGTTGATACTTGTTCGTCTCCCCGCTAGAAGGCAAGCCCCACCAGGGCGGGGCCTCTGATTGGTCCCCGCACCGGCACAGCGCCTAGCACACAGGCTGCGACAGCCCGGAGGGCAGGCGGGCAAGGGCGGACGCGGCGAGGCCCCTCCCCCAAAGGTCACCCGGGTGCACACACTCGGAGAGGCGAGAGTGATGGGCACGTGGGTACCCCGCCCCACACACCCCTCTCGCCGGAGGGGACGCGACACAAAATTATAACCGATGTGGAAACGGAGGCTGGCGCAGGTCTCTAGACGGCAATTTGGTGATCGCGGTCAGAATAAATGGACCCGGACGGACGCACCACGACAGGGATACGCGGCTTTTGCTGCGCTATCACTACAGTAAAACTACCGTGCACCCACAGGGGGACGGGTTAAATAATTACAATACACAGGCACAGTGGGACAGTCTGCAGCACACAGCTGTCCCTCCCCTTCTTTTTTTTTTTTTTTTTTTTAACATTTATTTATTTTTGAGACAGAGAGAGACAGAGCATGAATGGGGGAGGGTCAGAGAGAGAGGGAGACACAGAATCTGAAACAGGCTCCAGGCTCTGAGCGGTCAGCACAGAGCCCGATGCGGGGCTCGAACTCATGGACCGCGAGATTGTGACCTGAGCCGAAGTCGGACGCTTAACCGACTGAGCCACCCAGGCGCCCCAGTCCTTCCCCTTCTTAAGCCAGTGTCTGCTTCTGGAGTTTTCTTGCCTCCCGGAGCTGCAGAGCCCCAAGGGGGAGGCAGGGGAGCCTTCCACACAGGGAAGGGCCTCCCTCAGTTACAGGACCCAGGAGGCTAGAGTGAAGACCAGGAAACAGGTTCTGGAAAAAGCCGGTGGAAGTGATTCACCTTGTAGCAGGTGTACCTAAGGCATGTGGTCCACACCCAACCCAGCTGCTCTGGAGGGGTGGGGGGGGATGTTGGTTCGAACCCGGGGAGGGTCCTGTGGCTGTCTGGAATGGGATCAGCATGGGGATGTGGGCCTAGCCCCACTTATCTGCAGGGGACATAGGGACTCATATATATCAGGAGAGCTCTGTAAGGTTTGCTGGGGTTTCTTTCTGAAGGTACTTTGTTCCCTCACAGGTTTTCTGTAGTGCTTATTGGGAAACGATCCTTCAAACAACATTGTTGGTAGAAATCACAAGAAAGGTGGGGGGCAATCTGGTGAGAAGGGAACTCTTTGAGACGGAGTGCGTGCTGGCAGCTGGGTGGGGAAAGTGGGGGAGGGGGGCAGAACTGGCAGCTCGTGGGAAGAACAAGGTATGCTCTGGAAGCGTCTAGAACGCGGGGTGACGCACAGTAGGCGCTCAGTAGTGCTTGTTGTGTGTGTCACGTTGAAATGACCCTGGGAGCATGTTCTGTCCTGAGATTAGCCTCTTAGGGGTTCTAGGGACAAGTGAGGTACCTTTTTTAAAAAATTAAAAAAAAAATGTGTATTTAGTTTTGAGAGAGAGAAAGAGAGAGCAAGAGCAGGGGAGGGGCAGAGAGAGAGGGAGACAGAATCCGAAGCAGGTTCCAGGCTCTGAGCTGTCAGCACAGAGCCCGACGCGGACTTGAACTCACGAACCTCAAGATCATGACCTGAGCCGAAGTCGGACGCTTAACCGACTGAGCCACCCAGGTGCCCCAGGATGAGTAAGGTAACTTGACGGGAAGTACTAGTAAGCGTAAGGGCTGACAAGTACTCGATGTTCTGAAATGTGATTGATTGTCCCTCCGTGTGGCTGTCTGAACGGCTGACAGAACCGCGTGGAAAGTTCTGGCCTGCCCTCTGCTCCCAGATGACAGTTGAGAACTCCAAAGCGGGGTCTGTGTCTTTCTTTCCTGCATCTTTGTGACTGGACTACTCCCTTCCAATCCCTCCTCCCCTCTTCGTGCCCAGACTACCCCCCACACCCTCCCCCTGCCTGGCTGTGTCCCTGGTGGCCCTGGCTCCTGGCTAGCTGGGCAGGGAACAGACTTAGGGAACGGGGGCGGGTAGCGGGGGACTCTGGAGGGTGAGGGTAGCTCCCCTGGGCCCTCAGGCAGAGCTACAGGCGGGTTCTCAACCCCAGAGCCTCTCCTTCAACCTTATCTTCCATTTGCTTGTTTGGGAAAGTCTGTGCGAAGCCAACAATCACAATGCGTGATAGGCCCTCTTGCAAGCGGCTTGCTGGGTTTGCTCAGGGAAGTGGGGGAGGACCGGGGTTGGTCATCACACTTTTCCTTCAGAGTTGCAGGGTGCAAGGATACGAAGAGAATCTGCAGGGAGGCTGCAGACCGCTTCCTATTCTCCCTGCAAATGCTGTTCTGGCCTCTCATTACCAGCTTTTGAGAGTAGAGTCTCAGAACCCTAGTGCCGAAGGGGCTTTGGACAGCGTCCCTCCCAACCTCCCCAGAAGTCACACTCGGCTGCTCTTTGCGGTATGACAAGAGGCTGGCCTCCTCAACCAGGAGCCCTTGACACAAGTCCACAGGGGCTCCCCGCCGGGACCCCTTTCACTGTCCCTCTTAGAGGCTCTCATGCCTCTGGGTGATCTGTGGTTCCCCAAGAATCTGTCCCTCCCTGTCGTTTGCAGGCAGCGGTCCAGGTGCAGGATCTTTCCACTCTTTTCTATCTTGGCCAAACTTACCTGTTCTGTGTTCCATGTCTTCAGGACTCTGCTTTTTCCCCAGTGACAGCTAGTGTTTGGATAAACAAATCTCTGCTGGAGTGTTGAGGAGGTCAATGAGCGCTCTTGTTTACGTATGCTCTATTTGGCACCTTCTGGAGACAATGCTTTTTTTTTTTTTTTTAAGTCCCAGAGGAGTCTCAAGAAGCTGTGGCCATCCGAACAGGTACCTGTCCACCCATGTTCACAACAGGCGAGAGGCAGAAGCAACTTGGGGGTCCGTGGAGGGATGGATGGATTAACTACTGCGGTCCATCCGTATGCAATGGAATGTTCTTCAGCCTTAACATGGAAGGAAACGCTGACCTGCGCTGCAACGTGGATGAACCTCGCGGACACTACGCCGAGCGAAAAACAGTCACAAAAGGACAAATCCTGTCTGATTCCACTTCTCGAGTCAGAAGAGTCAAATTCGTAGAGACAGAAAGTAGAACGGGGGGGGGGGGGGGTCGGGGCGGGCACGAGCGGGGACTGGGGAGCCGGTGTTTCGTGGGGACGGCGTTGCAGGTCGGGAAGGAAGACAAAACGTTCTAGCGATGGATGGTGGCGATGTTGCACAACAGTGTGAAGGTGCCTAATGCCGCTTAGTTGTACGCTTGAAGACGGCCAGAGTGATCGATGTTATGTTATGCAAACTTTATCACAATAACAGAATGGTTAAAATAAGTAGCGACCGGGGCGGGCACTCTTTGGGTGGGCAGGCCATTCTCAGCCCAGGCAGGACTCTCCGGGAGAAAAGCTGCACCGATGGAGGAGGCAGGCTTGCCCCACGGGGGTGGGGAGTGGGGGCGGGCGGGTGGAAGGCCCTGGAGTGGGTGGGGAGGGGCGGCGCTCTCATCAAAGTCTCTGGCGTAGAAAGGGGTGTGGGCGGGCTGGGGCAGGCAAGCCACCCGCGCCCTCGAACAGCGAAATGTGTTTCTTGGATGAGAATCCAAGGCAATTGTGCGAGCCCACACAGTGTTTGTTCGGAAGCTAATGCATTCCTGTCCTATTGTCTCCGCCGGAGACTTGTGGGCACACCCATCATATCCTCCCTTGGTGGGGGGGGAGAGGCCAAGGTGCTTGCAGTCAGCCTGTGGGAGGCCCGACAGCAACCAGGGAGAAAGGCACCCTGGTGGGAGCATCCTGGAGTCCCCTGGGGAAGGTCCACAGGGCTTGCAGGGATGTAACCCCGGTTGTTTGGGATGCCACGCTGTGGGGAGAGAAACCGTGCTGATGGGAGGGGCTGTAGGGCTGCCTTCCTTGGTGGGAGGGAAGCGAGTGCTGTAGATGGCGAATTCTTGCCTTTCCACGGAGGAGTGAGTGCCAACTTGAGGCAGGCTGGCCAGCCCGCCCTGACCACCCCAGCTCACCAACAGCCCAGGGTTTCAACCTTGTAGAACAAACCCACGATGTCTGGTGCAGCCGTAGCAAAAGCACAGCTCAGACCCCACCGGCAGGGGCCTCTCTCCCTCGGGGGTCCGGGGGTCGCGGAGGGTGTGGGGGGAGTGGCCACCACAGAGCACAGCCACGGTTTCAGAGAGCAGGCAGGCGATTGGCTGGTTTTCTGGAGAACACATTCATCGAGCCCTGATGGGCTGGCTGGGTCTACAGAAGGGCTAGGGATGTGGTGGGATAGGCTGCAAGTGTGGAAGACGTGGCAGGAAGGCGAGAGAGAAGAAAGAGCCAAGAGTGGCAGGGAGAGGTCTGCGGTGGCCATGGAAGCCACGTGCCAGGCACAAACACTGACGGTGGAGAGAGGGGGGAGGCGGGAGAGTGAGACGGAGCCAGAGGAGATGGCCGGGACACGTGGTGACCGGGCTGGGGAGCTGCACGTGGCCACCTGCCCCTAGGAGCCCCCTAGGGTAGAGACCCTCTATCCCGCGTCTCTGCACCTGCACCTATGGCCAGGTCTAGAGGACAGCACGGGGGCTGATGGTCATGATAATGACCCTGAGTCATCACAGAGATGGTCTATGATGTCTGGGTCTCCTCAGGGAGGCAGGAAAGGAGATAATCTATCCGAAAAAGGCTGTCATCAAAATTGTACAGCAGCCTTCGAGTCAGAAGACCTGCCCCTCACTAAGAGTAACCCCGGGCATGTCACTTTATCGCCCTGCACCTCAGTTTCCTCACCTGAGAAGAGGGATAATACCTGCCTCGAATTGTTTTGAGAGTCAAGTGAGATAACAATGTCTGTGAAAGAGCTTTGAAAAGTGCAAAGCTTGATCCAAATGCAAGGTGTGATTATTGTTATTAAATCTGTTTCTCTGTCAACACGGATCTTCCCTGAAGCTCTTGGCACACTCTGTGTACTGTCTCATTTACCCTCGTGACACTCTTGTGGAGACAGGGAAAGGCCATGGCATTATTATCTGTACCTAATAGACAAACTGAGGCATAGTGGGTGAAGTGGCTTGCACAAACTAGAGAGACAGCAAGTCTGAGAACTAGAGGATGCTCAAAAGTCCTGGGTCAGCATCCTCTGTCTTGGAGAATTATTTTAATTTCTCTCACCTTTGCTCATTCTCATTTTGCTGGTTGGAGGTCAGAATTCTTAATTTTATTGTCTGGTGACAATAATCAACCTGGGCCTTCACAAAATTGAATTGGTTTTACATATTCTTTGTTTGCATTGGCCATCACCTACCCACCCATCCACACATCCACTTACTCGGCCACCAATCCATTAGTGCATCTGTCCACCCAAGTATGCAATCATCCATCCACCAACAATCAATTTATCCATCCATCCTTCTATCTACCCACGTATCATGTATCCAACCAACCTTCCTTCCTTCTTTCCTTCCTTCCTTCCATCCAACCATCCATCCATCCATCCATTCTTTCATCCATCTATATACCCACTCACCTACTTACCCTTCCTTCCTCACCTACTTATCCATCATCCATCCATCCTCCCTCCCTTCCTTCCTTCCTTCCTTCCTCCCTTCCTTCCATCCTTCTATCCATCTAGTCATCTTTTCAACAACATTCATGGAACACCTACCTTGTGCTAAACATCGTGTAACTACAGGGGCAACAAGAAGAATAAGACCGGGAGCTCATAGTCTAGTAGGGGGAAATTGAGAGACTGTGCTAGGTACGTGGGATTGAAGCACGGGATGGAGTGGTGGTGATGGAGAACGTGCATGTGGTGTAAGAAGCAGCATACGGCAGATGCACAAGAGCAAAAAACCAAACGAACAAAAAACGAAAAAACAAAAACCCCAAAAACAGCAAACACCCATGAACTAGCAGAGTGCACTGGTGAATAACAAGTATCTCAAGATGCTCAAATATATAGTGTTGGCGGAGAGAGAGAACCTGATGACAAAAGAGGCAAGGGCCACATCCTATAGGGCTCTAGATGCCATGCTACTGCATTTGGGTCTTATCCTAAGGCACTGGAGAGCCACTGAGAGATTTTAAACTACAGAGTACATTTTGGAAGGATCCTTTCTTGCACAGCGTGGCGAACAGACCAGAGCTGGCAGAGTGGTGGGGTACTGCAGGCAAGGGGACAGTAAGGAAGCTGCTGTGAGAAAATACGGTGCCTTGAATTGAGGCGGGAAAAAATGGGAGGACACGTGTTTAGGAGGCAGAAGTGAGGGTGAGGAAAAGGACGATATAGAAGACGGGTCGTCCCCAGGTTTGGGGCTTGGCCAACTGGATAAATGCGGGTGTCACCAATGATCGTAGGAAGGCATGATGAGTTGGTCTGGGGGGATGTGAAGGAGTTCGGCGTTAGAAATATTGAGTCCATGGTCCTTGGGGCCGATCAGGGAAGATAACTCATGGGAGACTGGCTATCCGAGATCATCGGTGCCAGGTCAAGGCCGCAGGTGCTTGTGAGAAGAGAAGGTCCAGGTGAGAAGAGAAGAGGGTAAGGGCTCCAAACCTGGAGAGAGAGCCACATCTAAAGAGTGGTGGGGGAAGAAGAACCCCTGAAGGAGCACGAGGACAGTCAGAGAGCCAAGAGGAATAGAAGAAGGTGATGCCACAGAAGCCAGGAGAATTCTGAGAAGTACAAGGTCAGCCGTGTCAAATGCTCAAGAGAGGTCATGTAAGATGAACAAAGACCAGGGCGCCTTGGACCTGGTGATTAGGAGGGCACGGGTGATCTTTGCCATGATGACCTCAGAGCAGGGGTAGGGACAGGTGGAGGCCCGGGTCACATGGGGCTGGAGAAGGAGAGGGAGGTCGGGAGGTGGAAGATAGCGAGGGGACCCATTTTTTTCTTTTCCTTTGTGGGTTTCTGCTTTTCTCTGTCTCTCGCTCTTTTTCTCCTCTTCCTTCCTCCCTCCCTCCCTCCTCCCCCTCTGTCTTTTCTTTCTTTTTGAACTTGAGAAAAGGGGTAGAACCCCCGTGCCAGGGCGGAGGGGGGTGGTTGTTACAGCGGGAGAGGCGGAGGTGAGAGGGTAGAAGGCAGGAAAAAAAGGGAAAATCAGAGGAGAGGAGGACACCGTGTGCAGAGATGAGCCTTAAATAAGCAAAGTGGTACCATTGCACATCCGCTGACGTGGAAGGCAGGGGTGAGGGTGGCTGCAGACACAGGTACACGGATGTATAAGGGCTCACGCTGCCCAGCCTGTCAGGGTGGCTACGAAATCAGTTTGTGCCATGTTCCTCACTCACTCTCAGCGCTCTGCACCGGCCTGCATCTCAGCCATCCCCAGGAGAGGGGGATTTGCCCCAAATATCACCATTCCACTTGCCTAATAAGGAGCCCTGTATGGCAGCTATGGTCAGATGTCAAGGAAATTCATGGTTCTGTCCTGGACTTCGGTCCAAGCTTATGCCCTGTGGTCTGGCTGTCAGCCCTCCTAGCTGAGGCGGGCAGGCGGGCAGGCACCCTAACTGTGGACCAGGCGCCCTGGAGGGAATAATTAGCCTCCTTCCTGCAGAGTTTGCAAACCGCCTTGTACAAAGTGGCCACAGTAAATGTCACATATGTCACATGGGGGAATGCTTCATCCCACGGCTGGCCCCAGGGGGCCGGAAACGTAATCTGGGGCTCAGAGCAGACACTGAATCCTGCAGTCATCGGAGCCAGAGGATGGGGCCACGGCTCCAGTGGGTCCTCCTGGGAGCCAAGCCCTGGCCAGTGGCCTGCACAGGAGGGGAGTTCTGCTCACAGCGTCCCTGCAGCCATAAGTTCCCAGGACCCTAGGTCAGGGTTGGAAACCACAGGGATGTTGGCCATGACTGCTGTCAACACCTCCCAGCTTCTTCTTTAGTGCCCTTCCTTCCCCTTCTATAAGCCTTGCCTGTCCCCTCTGTGGCTCATTTTGCGTTCACTTCCCGGGCATCGTGGATCTCTCCTAAAGGATGAATGGAGAATGCCCGAGGCAGCTCTGAGGTTTTACCTTTCCAGAAGGTGTCTCCTGAGGACTGACCAATACCTTCCGGGTCCTCGATCATCCCCTGGCTTACGTTTTTTGAATGCTTGCTCTGCACGGGAAGCTCTGCACCGTGTGTATGTTTCAAGACCCACTTTATCCTTTCTCCAGTTTATCTGCGTTAGACACCCACTGTAGTATCATTTATAGCTGCAGAAACTGAGGCACGTAGAGTGGGGTGACTTCCCGCCAGTAATGGAAAACCAGGGTTTGACCCCAGGACTCATCTGCCCCCGTAGCCAAATGACATAACCATTGCTCTGCCAGCAAGTCCCACATAAACAAGGCTGGTGGGGGGGGGGGGTGGTCAGTGAAAAGTGGAGGGACCATGCACCGCCCTCTTCCTGGGATGGTTCTGGTTTTCACTTGCCATCCCGAAATAATTAGTAATAGTGTCCCCTTTGCTCACTAAAGGCCCCTGACTTGCGTGGTACCTTATACAGTCACCTAGACAAGGGAAAGGGTATTGAGGGGTTGGGGGCCCCCCAGATTATCAGCTGATCTCTAGCCTATTCCATTTCCCTTCCTTGTGCTCAGCGCCCCTCTTTATAAAGTGAGTGCATGAGTGCTGCTGCCCATCTGAGGGGTTCTGCTGGGGGGTGGGGAGAGGGGCTCTGAAGGTGACAAAGCGTCCTACTCCTCGTGACGTGGTTGTCATTGCAGGGGATCATGACTCCTCCTGCAGGGCCTCACCTGAACCTGCCAGCATTAACCGCTCCCCAAGGACGCAGACGGGAACAAGATGCAATGATGATAATGGACGCCCTGTCCATCGCTCTCTGCTGGAGCGTCGGGGCCTTGCGGAGGGCAGTTGGAGGACAGGCAGATGGAAAAGCAGTTATTCTGCAAGCTTCCCCAGGGGAACTTGGCCAAGAATGCCTGGCCTGGAGGCACTGGGTGTTGGGTGGCACCTGGGACCTTCACCCCTTCATGTTACGCTATAGACACCCCTCTGAAGGAAGGACTGCATTTTGTGTCTGACTCAGCACGAAACGGTTCCCTGAGACAGGAGGAGGGGTTTGCGCTGGCTGGGGGCCAGGCCTGGGGCTCTGGGTGGTGGGCAGATGCCCCTCATGGGCTGGTCTCTGCACCCATAGATTACTCTCCTGGTGCCCGCCAGGCTGGGACCCCCGGCAGGCACAAGGAGAAGTCAGGGCACAATGCCATCTGCTCTTAGCTGGGCCTCTCCCAGCCCCTGGCCCCTGGCCCCGCACCGCCCCCCCCCCCCAACCTCCACCCACCTAAGGCCTGGACTTGACCTTGCTGGCTTCGTGGGGGGAGGGTGTGATAAGCGTCTTGGTGGAGGGAACTAGCTGCCTGCAAAGGCATTTTCCGCTCTCTAAAGTAAACAATCAAACAGGAAATTAATCGAGAAACCCACATCAACGGAAGGTTCAGGTTGTGATTTTCACAGCCCCAGAGCCAGGAAATTCAAAGTTATAGTTCCCATAGCAACTGGCCTGTAGACTCTGCCACTAGCGCTGGGCTGGAACGAGACCCCGAGGGGTCAACGAGGCCAGCCCCCTGCCTCTAGGAAGCACCGCCCAACGTCAAGTCTGAATGTGGACTGCTCTTCGGAGGTGGGCCATGAAGCCTGGAAAGGAGTTCAGAGTTGCAAGGCCATGGTTCCACTTGAGCTCTCACAGCAACAAGCCTTGTAAACTGCGCAATGAGCTGACATCTCGGGGCTTCGTTTTTCTATATTCCCATATTCCAACGATTATTCCCATAATCTCGGAAGTGAGAGGAATACTCAGGCCTGTAAGACACTCAAGGGAGTAGCATGTGTGCTTGTTCTCTCATTTCTTGTTCTCTTCTACCCCATAATGGCCCTCCACCTTCAACCCAATCACCCCTGAACCTTGCGATTGCCCTTTGCACTGCCCACCGCACCCCCCCGCCCCCCGCCGGCCCATCACTGTTTTCCCTCCAAGTAGCATCTCAATCAATTGCCAGTTCCAAGAACTTTCAGAGCAGACACCAAGGTGGCTCCATTTAGTGGGCGCTGTTCTCCTCAACCTGCCCCCCTCCCTTTCTGGACCAAATATATAATATTCTAATATTAGGGCAATGCATACCTACTGCTTCCCTGACTGATAGCCAGGTGGATTACATGGAACCAGAGGCAAGCCCTCCCCCTTCAAGTATGTGGGGGCCAAGGAGGGGGGTTGTGTATCTTGGGTGGGGTTTTCTTTTGTGTGTGACTAGTGAGGAGTCCCCGCCTGGCAGGAAAGGAGATAAGGGCGTTGGAGCTCAACGGAGAAGGAAACAGTCTGGAATCCTTCCCCAAGAGTCACCCTGCCTTCCCACCCGAGATGACCACCAGTGGCCGGCTGGTCTTATCCGTGTGGTTCTGCAGCCCAGTCCCAGGGACCCTTGTGACCACATTAGCTGAGGCAGGAGCGGGTGCTCCCTGGGCACCAGGCCTGCGGCAGAGGGTGCCTGGCCCGCCTGCCCGCCCGCCAGCCTGGCCCTGAAGCCAGCGCTGTGAACTGAGCAAAGCAGTGGAAAGACAGAAGTGGCGCCTGCTGGAAAGCAGACAGAGAGCCTCCTTGATTTCCTAACAGGCCTAGCCGCGTGCCAGGGGCTGATCGGCCAGCCCAGAGTGCCCAGCCTCGCTTGCGAAACAGTCCTTTCCTCCTTCCCGGTGGCCGAGCCACTGTCCAGCCACTCGAGTCCCTGAGGCAAGGCCTCTCCTCATCCCTACCGCCTTCCTGCCTTCCCCCGTGTTTCAACACAGAATTCGGTGGGCAGGTCGGGGAAGACAGGACTCCTCCTGGGGGTGCAAGATCTCTCCTTTCCTAGATCAAGACATTTAATCAGGAAGAAGGGTGGTGGGGAGGTGACTGGTTTCTCTGCTGGTTTCTGCAGTCCCAGAGGGAAACTTGCGGAGGGCTCTTTCACAGACGGTGACGCTCCAGCTTCAGCGGAAAGGGGTCCCCACTGCAGAGCCCAGCAGCTGCTGTAGCTCTGCCCGCCCCCACCAACTAACTGTTCGGGCACACAGTTCTCTGAAGGGCCTCGCCAAGCCCACCTTCCCACAAGCCCGGGAAGGAGCTGCTTACAAGGTTCTCCACGGTGTGGCAGGTCAACCAGGCGTCCCTCCCGCCAATGTCAGACTTTACAGGGTATGTGAGTGGGGGAGGGCACGGGTAACCAGCCAGGGGGCCTCGAGGACCTGGAGAAAGGGCACACCTGCCCCTTACCCTGCTGCGGAGCATGGGATTCTGAAGAAACCCTCGCTCAACACACGTCTTCTCCAGCGTGATCATCTTGGCAGGCTGTATTTAAGAATATGTGCCTGCTGGAGGCCGGTTTCCAGACAGAGGGTGCCAGTCTTCCGGGGTGGGGGCGGGGGGGAGGAGTCTGAAGCTGTAGCCCAGAAGCTGGGCCGGAGGTCCGTCCCTGGGTGAGGAGGCTTAGCTGGTTCCACGGTGGGTTTGGGTGCAAGGCAGTAACCAAGCACCAACTGGGCAGGGACAGCTGGGCCTGGGACAAGCTTAAGCAGAGAATAATAGGCCTGTGCTAAAGGCATAATTAGCATTTGTACTCGGAGTGGCAGCCACCCCACAGAGGGACAGACAGGCCTGGGCTGAGAAAAGGGCCTGGGGCTGCCTGGGGACGGCAGAAAGGATTCACTAAGTACTCTCTGCCAAGTCTAAGGCTGGAGATAAGAGCATTTAATTGGCACCTGGAAGTTTGTTTGGCTTTGGAGCCTTACCCTTAGCAGAATAGAAACTGTCATACTGGGGCAACCCTATTTCTAAACTCTATTTCTAAATCTTTTTGGAGGAGTGCGCCGGCCGGCCAATAGTATTATTATTATTATTTTTAATATGAAATTTATTGTCAAATTGGTTTCCATACAACACCCAGGGCTCCTCCCAACAGGTGCCCTCCTCCATGCCCATCTCCCACCCTCCCCTCCCTCCCACCCCCCCATCAACCCTCAGTTTATTCTCAGTTTTGCCAATAGTATTATGCATGCACTCTCACCGGGTCACCTGAGGGGTTTGGGAGGGGATAAAGTGTTTAGCCTGGGGTGGGGGGTGGTGGTGGAGTGGCTCAGGCCCTGGCTGCTGGCCACTTCCACCCCTGGGGCCCTACCGCCTTCTCCTCCCTTTCACAGACCTCCAGACCAGCCAAAGCCATCTGTTCACAGGCTTCTGAACACGTCTTGTCCTTACCTGTGAGGACGACGAGGAGCAAACCCCACCCTGACTCCATTTACTGTCTCCTGAGACAAGACCTTCCTCCTCCCAGCTTTCCCTGACCTCCTCCCCTAATCTCTATAACCAGAAGCTTCTGGGTTCACAGCCTGGGGGCAACTATTTGGTTCTAGCTAGTTCTAGGTCTAGTCTAGGGTCTACCTAGACTAGTTTTGACTCACACAGGACCTTGTGTCCAGCTGGCCCTCTCAGAAGAAATGCAGACTGGATTTGAAGGAAAGCCTGTGCTGGCTGGGGTAAAGCCACTCAGAAGGGCTCCTCTGTTTCCTGGGATGCAGCCACCCAGGCACATAACCGGCCCAGAGCACGGCAGGTCCTGTACCTCCTCCAGGGAGCCTGAAGGGACAGCAACCACTTTTTCATTCATTCATTCATTCATTCATTCAACAAGGAGGCATGAATCCTTTCCTCGTGGATTTACCAGTGTGGTTGGGAGGACAGACATGGCTCAAGCAGATCAGTGATGGGAACCAAGGCTGGAAGGTGAGGCTGCCTGGGTTCGAATCCAGACTCAGCCCCCCACTAATCATGTTGCACCATTCGCTTCTCTGTGTCTCAGTTTCCTCATCTGGAAACTGGGCTAGGATTAAGTGCGGTCACTGAGGACCCATGTTTAGAATAGCAGCTGGCACACACGAAGAGCAGCTCCATCAGTGGCAGCCCCTCTTACTGAGGGGGCCGCGTGTGGCACAGAACCGAGGGTGCCGTGGGGGTGGGTGGTGGGAAGGACCGTCCTCACCTGGGTGGGGAGAGGAGCCCAGGGGAGATCTCCTCGGGAGAGAGCTTTGCGGTGACCCCGTAAGGTCAAGCTAGGGAAAGAGTGGGGTCAGGAGAGGGATGGGGAAGAACATTCCAAACAGTGAGAAAGATCACCCTCAAGAAACCTGTGAGCCTGGAGTACGGAGAGACGGGGGTGAGCCCAGTTAGAAGGCTGGTGGGCTAATTCAGGCGAAAGGGGACCTTGGCCTCACGAGCTGCGGCCAGGCAGAAACATGGTAGTCAGAGCTGAGATCCGGGTAAGAGCTGCTGCCCACAGATCCTGCCAATTAGTGGGGCAGAGGGTGGTGGTATCTTCTCTGGTAGCAGGAGATGGGTTCCATTAGGTGCTCCTGAGTTTGCGGGGGTCTGTGGGTGGCCCTGGGGGGGGGGGGTGGCGCGTGTCAGGTGGATGAACCCAGGCCTGGAGATGTAGATCTAGTCTGTACAGGTCAAGTTTGGGGGCTGCTGCTGCCGTGGGAATCTGCCTGTGACCAACATGGGCTTTGGGACTTGCACCTGGGGCCCCATTCCTGGCTCACCACGAGCTACGGTCGCCTGTCCTCTGGTAAGTCCCAAAGCACATCGACTTCTCCAGGTTCTGGTTAAGAGAACACCAAAGGAAGTTGCGGAGAAGACCTTGCAGGTGAACACAGGCCGAAAGCAAAGGCTCCTACACGAAAAGTTTGGGAAATACCTCCACCTGGCACGTAAAAATGACACGAAATTCAAATTTCAGCGTCGATCAATACGGTTTTGTTGGAACACAATCCTCTCATTGGTTTACACGTCCCCGACAGCTACTTTCTTGCTACGCTGGGCTGGCAGAGCTGAGGGCTGAGCCGGGCTCTGAATTTCGCAACAAGGTGATTTCAACAAGGACCGTACTGTTGGCTTGAAGGGGCAGAAGCAATCCAGACAGACAGCATGTAGAGAGACAATTCTTTGGAAAACTCTGGCTCTGTAGGGAAGAGAGACATGGGGTGGTTCCCGGAGGGGAATGCGGGGTCAAGGGAAGGCTCTCCTTCCTCAGGTGGGTTTGGTGGGCTGCAGAGAAGAAGGAAACCATCAAGAGAGTGGGAAACATGGGATGCGGGAGGCAGAAAAGAAACCGGTTGGAGGGAAGCCTACAGGAGAGAGGGGATGGGACGGGCAGTGCTCTGGAACCACGGGTGTGCTGAGCAGGGCCGCTGCCCTGGTGGACAGGCTATCCACAGTAGGCCAGACCAAGGCAGGGCCGCCATTGCTGTGAAGAGGCCGGAGACGGCCTGTGGGTGCCGTGAGATAACGAAAGAAAGCAAAAGTTCCGCAGGCCAATTTAGATAGCAGTTTGGGTCAAAAAGAAAGATACTTAAATCTGGCCTTCAGATCATGCTCACATCATACCCTGCTATTTGTGCTTGTATATAAATTGCTCGCTCTTCAAGCCATATGCTTATGCCACTCCAGAGTTACGTGGAAAAATCCCCAATGGGGTGATTTTATATTGTATTTCTACTTTTCTCAGCGGAACATTTTTGTGAGAGAACTTCTGGTTGAAGCATCACACGTGCAAAAAGGCACAACACATCCTAAGGACGCGGTTAGATGAACTTTCGCACGGGGCATACGCCTGTGCTACCGATGGCCCCAGCAACAGCTAGAACCTGGGTCATACCCCACAGGCTTCTTGTGCCCTTCGTTTCACCGCCCCTCCCCTAGGGTCACCGCAATCCTGCTTATTACCACAGCTTAGTGTTACCTGTTTTAACTCCCGTGCCCCCGGCATTTAAATTTGAAGCAAACATACAGTCCCTGCAGGTAGTTCCTGTGTGGCCCTTGCTTGCCCGGTGGTCACTCTGAGACCTCCACCCATTCTTGGTTTCCCTACTCTGGGTTTTTGTTCAGAGGATATCATCTGATTTTGGAACTGGTGAGACAGCTAGGCTAGGCACAGGTTTCAGGGCCGAGGAAATGGAAGTTTGGGTTGGAATCAGATGATGTCCAGTGTGCCCAAGATCATACCTAAGGAGCAGGGAGTTGATTCTTAAGTCTAGGAATCTGTCACCAGAGTTTGGTGCTGTCTAATGTGTTGTGTTTGCAGACATGGGTCCCTTAGCTTTTCTGGAGCACGGAACTCTTTGAAGGTCTGATGGAAACTTTGGCACTTCTCCCAGGAAAATGCCCATCTACACACGTTCACAGATGTCAGCATCCGATTTCAGTGGGTTCCCAGACGCTGAAGGCCACCCAAGGGCCCCCGATACAAACCTCTGACATGGCCTTACACACGCCAACCTGAATCACCACTGAAAATGTCATCGGAGTATGGGACAGTGAATGTCTCCATAATGTAAGGACAGCAACACAGCCACCGTCTCATGTGTCGTCAGGAGGATCATATAGCCTTTCTCGGTGCCTGTCAGGCTGTGGCTGGGTAGCTCTGTGGTTAAGGCATGATGCCAGGGTGGCCAATAAAGATACCATAAACGTTTTGTACTATGTGCCAGAAACTTGACAGATGTGATCGCTAATCCTTATGGCAATCCTGCAGAGGTAGAGAGGGCCGTTTCTCATTTTACTGTTGGGAAAACTGACGCTCAAGGAGGCTAAGTACCTTCCCTGGTCCTAGCTAGTACCGACAGTGTGGGATTTGAAGTCACGTTAGTCTGACGTCCGAGCCCTCGTTCTTTCACTTTCCCTTTTCACGGAGGGGACTTTTAGCCTCCCTCTTGTCCTGCTATGCCCTGTGGATCCCCAAAGCTGACAACGTGTCAGGAGGGAACTGACTGACAGCATGGGGATACGTCAGTGCATTCACACTGTCTCTACTCAGGGGAGATGACTCACTGGAGCCCGGCCACTTTGGGACACCAGGGGACACACACACATTTCCTGTGGCCCGGTGAGAGCCTTGGGCAGTGTGAGCTGGCAGGGTAGATCTCTGGAAGCAGCTAGAGATAGAAAACCAGACAGCTCTGCATCCTGGGATAGAGAAGGCTCTCCCTGGGTTCGTATGACAGAGCTATGGCACCTCTGGGCCTCAGTTTTGTTGTCGGTAAAATGCGGGTGGAGTTCAGACTAGATCAGGGCTACCCAGAGCGTGGATCTCCTAAAGTGGCAGCAGCACAGCCTGGGAAAGTGCAAATTCCCTTTGCTGCCGGTGATCCCGCAATTTTAATGAGCACCGAGAACCACAGATCTAGATCAGGGGTCTGTAAAACTACAGCCCAGCGGCCAGATCTGGTCCACAGCACCCTTTTTATGGGGACTGTGAGCTCAGAACGGTTCTTACATTTTTAAATAGCTGGGGGAAAAAAAGCAAACGAATAATAATATTCTTTGACACATAAAAATGTTATAAAATTCAAATTTCAGTGTCCATAAATAAGGTTTTGTTGGAATGCAGTCACGCTCATCCATTTGCATACTGTCCCAGCTGCTTTGGCATTAGCAAGGCAGAACTGAGTAGTTTCCACAGAAACTGCTCTCATGGCTTCGCACAGTACAAATCACAGGGATGTGGTTAAACTCGATTTAGCCTCTTGGCCTGCAAAGCTAAAATATTTACTATCTGGCCTTTTATAGAAGTTTGCTAACCTCTGATCTATGGAGAGCGTGAAGGGGACAGAAAGGGTGGGAGGTGGGGAGAAAGGGAAGAGGGAAGGGGGAAGGGGAGAGGGGAGAGGGGAGGGAAGGAGGGCTAGTCTAAGAGCTGGGATCCCTTCTGGGGGAAAAAAGTGAGCTGTCAGTCAGGTCGACCCACGGAATCCTTTACACAGTTGCTTTGAGGGTGGTCTGGAAGGCCCCTCTGAACGTTTGCTTGTATGAAGATTCCAAATTTCACTTCTAGAACAGGGGCTGTTAACCGAGAAGCCCCCCGAGGAGAGACTTCAGGGATGGTCCGCAAGCTTTAATGTATGTGGGATTTTCTGGGGACAGAGGGTTCACTGGGGGGTCAGTTATCTCTTCGACCTCTATGAAACCCAGAACTGCTGCTGCTCTCCCCCCCCCCCCCGCCCCGCCCCCCTTTAGGGGCATCCATTTTTCTCTTCCGAGCTCTTCTTTCAAAATGTGAAAGTCCCTGGAACCTTACACACATATCCCTCCTACCTAGGAAAGGGGGAGGTTACCTGATGGCACCAGGCCGGCCTCAGGAAAGTCCTGGGAGTCTGAGGAGGGGTGGAGGGAGGGGGCAGACACCCTGAGGTGGGGGAGGCATCCAGAGGCCTTGGTAATCAGGAAAGCCCCTCTCGACTTCCCACCCTCTAGAACCCATTCCTCCCCATCAGCAAGAGGCCAAAAAGGCTTGTGGCCCAGCGGGGATCCTGGTAGCCACCCTCGAGGGTGGGTACCTCCAGTCCCCAGAGCCCACAAGGCCTCCCGCCTGGGGCATTACCCGAGCAAGTCTCAACTCTGGCCCTGGGATTCCAGGTATTTTCCCAGCCAGCCCCACCTCATCTAATTGCTTTCCAGTCAGCTAATCCTTGGCCCACGCCCTCAGCTCCAGCCAGGCAAACCACCTCAGTGTGGCCAGCAGTAGCTTCTGAGACTTCCCATGGCCCGTGTCCAAGCCTGGGGCGGCCGCTCGACTCCCCTTGCCCAAACCACATCCTCCTTGCTGTTCTCCACACCTCAAACTCTTCTCTGACTAACATTTCCAAACCAAGCAGAGCGTGGTCCAGTCCAGACCAAAAGCAACGGGCTACTTCGTTCCCTACTGTCCCTCCCTCCTCCCGCCCGCCACCCCCCCCCCCCCACCCCCCCAAGGCCCCGGGACTGGCTATATCCAGTCTATTGGGGAAGAACAATTAGCAAAAAGTGGAGTTATACCTACTGTTCAATTCCCAGAGCTAATTGTTTTAAGCAGGGCTTCGGCCTTAATTATGGGATAATTAGTTAGTGAATGTGTGTTTGCATTTCCACAAGTGTGTTTGCATTTCCTAAGTCTGGCTTTTAACCCTGGGAAACCAGATTCAGCAAATACTTTTATGTTCCAATACCTCTGAGTAAGGGACAAGGTCTTAATTACAGAAATGGAAGTCTTGAGAACAGTGTAATCAAAAGGGCAATGCAATGCAAGAATGAGCTAATTGTGTCTTCCACGTACTGGGCCATTGTGAGAAGGAGCTGGTAGCTGCCTGCCCTCCCAGGACTGACCCCCGCCCCCCCACCCCGGGGATTGTGCTTGTAGCCTTGTCTCACAGTCAGCCGCCCCTGCCACCCCCCTGTCCTTGAGTCCCCTGCTCTATGCTTCCCCCCCCCCCCTTACCCTTTCTTCCCCCTCCTTTCCCTCTCCTCACCTTCATTCTGGGGTCAAAAGGGTTGCCTCTGCAGATCCTACCAGGGAGCCCCAGCCAACCACCCAACGCTAGCACCCTGGCTGGTCGATTTAGGTTTTAGCTCCCAACGTTTTCCTTTGCTTCTGAGTGCTCAGAGGGAGAGCACTGAGGGAGAACCCCTCAGAGTTCTCAGAGGGGAGAAAAAAATACTTTGAGACTTGAGGGGCATCTAGATTGTTTAGGAATCCAGAATGGTTCCCCAAAGCCTGAGGATTCTGGAAGCTAGCCCCCAGACCTGTGCTGTCCCCTACAGTAGCTACCAGCCACATGCTGTCTTGAAATGTGTGTGCCTCCTCCGAACTGAGAGGTGCTTTAAGTGTAAAACACACAGTGGATTTCAGACTTAGTACAAACAAGAAAAATGTATTAAAAAAAAATCTCATTGATACTTTTTAATAGTGATTAGATGTTGAAGCAGCCATTCTTTGGATATACTGGATAACATAAAAGATATTAATTTCACCAGTTGCTTGCTTTAAAATGCAGTTACTAGCAAACGTGCAAGGGCACAGTGGCTCCCATTATATTGTACGGGACGTGTCGCTGCCTAGTTGCGATTGTGTTGGGACTGTTTAGGGCTAAGTAAGGCTGCCATTTTCCTCGACATCTGTGACTGAGGGTGTCCTTCCCACCCCCCACATGCTGTGTTCTCATCTTCTTCCCGACCCTCACGGAAGTCTCCTGAGCCCTGCGCATCCACCCTCCTTACTCCTTTTCCTCCCCAAGGGGGAGGCGGGGGACGGAGGCCCTGCTACTCTGCCTGCACCCCCCCCCCCCCATGTCCCCCGTGCCCATAGGTGCTCACTCAATGCCCCTCCATCACCCTTTCCCCACGACTATCGATCCGTGAAGCCGAGCTACGAGCCCACCCTGACTTCTCAGGATTGTGGCTCGTGGGATTCTGACCTGGGACACACACACTAATTCAATCTCACATGAGGCCTGGCAGACTGAAGTCGAGAAACGACCACTTAATTAGAGCAGAGCAAAGCGTAGGGACAGAATGCAGGCAGCTTCACCGGCTGACAGTTTTTGCCCATTCGCTCATATTGTAAGCACAGATTGCTTCCTCTGAGTCTGATTTGGGGCGAGCGTTTCTCTTCCTCTCCCACTCTGACCTCCTCTCCAGGAACGGCTACCAGCCAGCCCCATGCTGCCGGCTCACCTTGCCTCTTCAAGGCTTCTGGATTTATTTCCCCTGAGAGATCTGTCCAGATTAACTCTAGAAGGGTTATCTGGACAGAAGGTAATCTGTCTCCTGCTTTGCTCAGTCTAGACATTCTATTTCATTAATTTATTCAACCAGTATCGACCGAGCACCTACTCTGTGCTGGGCACTGTTCTAGTCCCTGGGGATACAGCTGTGAAGAAAGAGAATAGACACATTCCTTGCCTTTAGAAAGCTTCCATTTCCATGCTAGTTGGGGAGAGAGAAAACAGATTCACACAGAAAACTCTAAGGTGGAGCCAGATCCTGGTAAAGGCTATGGAGAAGAAGAAAGCAGGCTGCAGGGGTGTGAGGGTGGTGAGTGAGGGTCTACCCAGGACTGACCAGCTGAGACCCGGAAGGGTGCCGGGAAGAAGGGCATTCTCCCAGAAGGAAAGGCAAGGGCAAAGGCCCTGAGACTTATTTTACTGTGTTCCTTCACAGTTTTGCTTATTACGAAGCGCTTCGTTTATATGATACAAATATGCTGCTGACTGATCCCATTATTTCATGTCTTTTGTTTTTCATGTCTTTATTTTGTGTGACCTCCCACAGGGAAGGGAGGAAGTCCACTCGCAATTAGCAAATCTACTAAATCCCATTTAATCTGCATCCCAACAAGGAACCAAGGACACGAGACTATACGATGCGCGAATTTGTCTGGCTCTGAAGTCCACCTCCTTCCCCAGCACCCTTCTTTGCCAGTTACAAGTAAGGGCAACCCTGGAGGTTTCTTCTTTTAGGGCCTGGCCCAGGCCACCTGTAAGCTACTGATCATTGCTGGCGGCAGTGATAATGGAGCCACCAAGGGATTCTAGAAAAGAGAAAAGGTGGTTCCTAACAGCCTCTGGCCCAGATGTACAAGTGCTGCTCACACATTATTTACATCTGAGGTGGGGACAGCAGCCAGTGGGGTATCATCAGATGGGCCTGAGAGCTGGAGCAGGTTAAGGAAGATCAGTGTGGGTTCTGGGACCAGCTCCCAGGACTGGGTGCTTCCCTTTTCCCCTTCTCTCTAGCAGACAGCAGTTCTGAGAGGGGAGGGACCACGTCATATTCATGCCCCAGCTCAAGCAGCCAGCCCAGCACTTTGTGCTCCTATTGCCTGGTACAGGGTACCTGGAATGAAGTCTGGGCAGGGCTGGGCTGTGCAAACCACGGGGAGACACGGGAGCGGGGCAGGGGGTGGGGGCAGCGGCGGGCATCCAGGAGGCCAGGATTCAAGGGGCCACTTACCTGGAAATCGCCACTGGGGGTGGGAGGGGAGGGTGGGAGGAAGGCATCTTACTTAAAAAAAACCAAAAACCAAAAACCAAAAAAACAAAGGCCAGAGGATTTAAAAATGTAGACAGAGGCACGTGGATAGGTGCAGATGCGTGTGTATCCTGCACACACAACTCCAGCCAGAAACAATTTATCCTCCCTCCACGGTCCACTCGCCAGTTTAGAAAAAGTGCGCACCCCCGCCCCTCCCCACCAAGGCCTTCAGCCCCTCCAGGTCCCCGCCTGCCTCCTGTGCGCCTCTGCAGAAAGCAGGGGCCTCTTGAAGTTCAGACATTAATTACTGAGTTAGAATATTTTTCAGAATTACAGGCATGGCCCCAGGAGATAAGAGGAAGGAGGAGGTGAGCGCGGAGGGGCGGGGCCGCGGAGGCGGGTCTGGAGGCGGGGGCGGCCGCGGGGAGCGGCCCCGCTCCCCAGCCCGCAAGGCCAAGCGCCCCCTGCAGGCGGCGCGGAGAGAGGGAGTGGGGGTTCAGCACCGCGGCCCAGGGCTGGCCCGAGGGGGCGTCCGCGGGAGGGGAGGCGTCTTACCTCCCTACCCGAGGCCTTAAACGTGGAACTCCTGCTAGAAAAACGGTCACGTTAATTAAAACTGTTTTCGGCGAAGAGGCGATAAGACCAAATCCGTCCCCTTGTGTGATTAGGAGGTTTGGTGGCGCTGACTCCCTGGGAGGGAACCGGAAGGGCTGGCAGCGATTCAACGTCGCCCTTCAAGGATGCCGAAGATCTGATGTTTATTAAAAACGGCTCCCACCTATATGTGTAAGGCTAGCCCGTTCTAAGAGAGGAGCTGTATATTTTGGAGAAAATACCCAAAGCTTGCAACACCACCACCTTCCAAAAGGGAATTGAGGAGATGTCTTCCTGAAGCCACGCTGAGATGGGTTTGGAAGTCTCTTGAGTTTTTAGACCGTTTAAAAACGGTTCTGGCGTGGAGACTGGTTTCCCTTTGGAAACCAGTGTCTGGTGGAAGCTGGTATTTTTATAACTCCAGGCTCTCTATCAGATCCTGTGTTACCATGGTTGCTAAGGGGAACACTGGCTTCAAATTTCACATTTCAGTTTGCAGAGCCTGGCTAAGGAAGTAGAACAGTTAGAGGGTGGGGGCTGGGGAGGGGTCTGGGAGTGGTGGTAGGGAGGGGGGAGACTGGGTTTTATCTCGCTGGGGGCCAGGATCCCCAGCTTCAGGGGAGGCATGCCAGCCTGTGGGTATGTGGTGGGGGCTTGGAGCAGGTCAGGGGCATCACACCAGGAGTGCCTTGGCCGCCAACTGGAGGGGGGGGGGGCGACAGCTTTGGAGGGGACAAAACTGTGGGAGTTATTTCGGCAGAGGTTACAGGAATGGTTGCTTAAGCTGGGGTATTCATAGCAGCAGCTGTTGGACCTGGAGGAGCTCTGCAGCTAAACCAGTGCCCAGGGGCTGTGTACCTGCCCCAGGAAGGCTACATTCTCAGAGGAACATTCCAGGCAGGGTCTGTGCCTAAGATTAGGGCTGGAATAAACTGTTCACGGAGGAGGGTTCTCCTGAATTTTCAAGCTTCCTTCCAGCCTGTCACTTCCTGCTTAGTCTTTTTGATCGAGGGTTACAGCAAGAAATTAAAGACGCAAGGGGTTGAGGATTGTTCTTTGCTGAGGTGCCCTCGCCAGATCTCCTGGTCTCATCTGCGTCTGGGCTCCCACCGTCCTGCGTCCCACCTCACCTCATTTTGAGCACTGCATTGTGCAGAGTTACCCTTGAGGCCCTCTGGCTAAGAAGAGCCCAGGTTTATTTGACTTTGCTATTTCAGCTTATTTCTATCCGCACGTGTGTGTAGGAGACCTTTCAGTTCAATAAGGAAGGAGCATTTTTCTCAGCATTTTTTGAATGAGCAAATATATTCTCTTTTATGCCTTCCATAGTGTTGCTCTCTGGCTTCAAAACTTTTGGAGGTTTTCAGTATCCTCTGGCGTGTCCCGGGAGCCAGCGCGGGCCCAGGACTCACCCATCAGACCCATCTTTACCGCACTGACACAGGCGGGCCACATTTATTCTGGCCCCCATGCCTCTGTTCACTTTTCTTCCTGGGGGCCTCTCTCCTTTCTCGCCAATACCTGTCCTAAAGCCCTGGCTTCCCCTCCCCTTTGCCCCCAGCAGCTGCCCACACCTCTAAGGTCCCCCCTGCCCTTCCATTTGTGCAACCCGTCAGCAGTGTTCATGGCTGCTTCATTTCTGTGGATTCGGTCACCGAGCGGGTCATCAGCCCTTTGGAGGAGGATCACTTCACAACTTATACTCCCTCCTTCCAGTACCACTAGGAAACTCTGCAGTGCAGAAGAGAAAAGTGGCATCGTCTCAAACCAAATCACTGCTTCCTGAAGGAGCGGAGAGTCCCGGGCAAAACGTACTTGGGGTTACAGAACTAGGCGAGACCCAACTTACCCGCAGGTACCAACGAGAGACTGAAATGATTTACAAGCAACCCAGAAGAGGTCACGAGGCATTCATACAACCACCTGGCAAAGAACGTGTCCGGAGAACACGCGTAGGCCGCCCTGTGTAGACACGCATTGCCCAGGATGTTACAGGAGGAAAAACTCAGGGCGGGGCGGGGACATGGCGGGAAGTGAACCTGGCCTTGAAGGTGGGCAAGATGTCAGGCAGGAGGAGGAGGGAGATGGGGCTCCGGGAGGAGAAATGCAAGGGACCCTCGGTGGAGCTGTGGTGGGGACAGCGGCTGGAGCCTCAGAGGACTCATGTGAGGCTCTCCAGGAAAGGGGGGCTGTGTTCGATTGTGGGGGGACCCGGGTGCCCAGTTAGGAGACTTGGACAGTGCATTCCGGGCGGTCTGTGATGTGATACTTCTCTGGAGCAATGCTTGGAACACGGTTTGCTTTCAACAGTGGTACACGACAGTGCAGCTCACCAAGGGGCTGTCGTGCATTACTTGCTTTTATTTGATGCCTTAAAGCTGCAGGGTGGGTGTTAGTCCCATATTCCCATGTTACAGACAGAAAGTTGAGGTTCGGAAACATTAAAGAATTAGGTGAGGGGCACCTGGGTGGCTCAGTTAGTTGAGCGCCGACTCCGGCTCAGGTCATGCTCTCACGGTTCATGAGTTCGAGCCCCATATCGGGTTCTGTGCTGACAGGATCTTGGTGTCTCCCTCTCTCTCTCCCCCTCCCCCACTCGTGCATGTGCTCTCTCTCTCTCTCTCAAAAATAAAATAAACATAAAAAAAATTAAAGAATTAGGTGAAAGCCCCACAGGCTAGGAATGGCAGGGCTGGGATTCAAACTCAGGTCTCTCTGGGTCTTCCGGCGGCGCTCTTCCCACAGTGCTCTCTGGCTGCCAATGGCTGCTCACTAACTGCACCTAATATGCAGAGATTGGTGTCTCTTAACCTTGGCTGCACGCTGGAATCACATAGAGGGATGAAATCTTTTTTTTTTTTTTCCCCTCTCAAACCTCATCCCCAGAATGTTTGATTAACTTGGCTGAAGTGGGGTTGGAGGGGCGGTCTGAAAAATTTTTAAGTTTTTAAAAGCTCCCCAAGGTGCAGCAGGGTCAAGAGTCCCGGGTCGCATGGGGAATAATTTCAGATCTCCGCTCCCCTTAGGGTCCATCGGTATCCTGGGCACAGTGGACCTTGGCCTCTTCTGGCCATAGTGGGCCCTGCCCCGACCCCAGCTGGGTAGCTGAATGAGGCCCCGTCTCCCGCTCTTGGGAAGGGAGGAACAGTCCCACTGGAAAGGTACCTCCGAAGAATGTTCTGCTCGACTCTCTTAGCCCTGTGAAATAGCAGAGGATCTCCACCCACACCCACTTCATCTCAGCCTTTTCCGAGGTCAGATTTCCCCTGGAGCCAAAACAATGTGAGCAATTGAATGCACGCTCACGCAAAAAGTTGAAAATGTGGCTCTCTCATTGTTGCATGGGGCAATTTCATTTCCTGAGAAGCTGGACTTGCTGCCCTCTGTGTTCTCCTCCCCAGCCTGTGCCTGCCGGCCCCTTCCAGGAGCCCAACCGGTTGCATCCTTGAGGGTGGGGTGTGTGCCCGTCGGAGACACCCCTCAGAGGCACCTGCCCCCTCCCTGCCCTTCCTCTGGAAAAGGCAGGGAGGGGCGGATGGGGTTTCTGGGGCCTGGAGGGAAGGAGAGCAAGGGAGCCAACCATAGGGAGGGGGTCAGAGGGAGGTGCAGAGGGATGAGAGATTCCTGGCACAGGGCAACCCCCTCCCTTTCTCCTTTCCTCCACTCCTGACCTCTGGCTATGGCTGCCAGACTCAGAAGAGCGCAGGAGGCTGGGAGTCACGGGTAGAGATGGGCTGGGGGATCGGAATGGAGACAGAAAGGCCGAGAGGGAGTGGGCGGAAGCAGGCCCCAAGTACATGGGGAAAGTTTGCTCAAAGGAAACAGAAGTAAGGGGTTAAAAGCCACCCCAGCATTCCCTGCCAGAGGAATTTTTGATGAAGCTTTTGAAGCAAGGTGCCCAGGGAGAAGCCTTCAATGGCATCTCGGAACAGTTTGACAAGATCACCATTGGGTCATAGAGGCGACAGCAGAGTGGAGCGAGCCAAGAGTGTTGTAGGGTCAGGAAAAGGGTGTGAGGAGAGGACCCTCCCTGCCCACCCCCCACCCCCCCGCCCCCAACCAATTAAATGGTTGGCACGTTGGCTCCAGCTGAGATGGGAGATGACGACACCCTTAGCTCAGGCCACAAACACTAATTATACCCTCCTGTGTGGGGCCCTGGCAGTCACAGTTTGGCTGAGGGCCTCAGCAGGATGAAGGGGTCCTTAGAACGCTCCTGGAAAACAGCTTGAGGGATGCCTTACCATTTCTTTGGGCCTTCTTTGATTTCATTCATTAACATTTTTCAGTTTTCAGTGGGTAAGTCTTTTACTTCCTTAGTTAAGTTCATTCCCAAGTATGTTACTCTTTCTCATGCTACTGTAAAGTGAACTGTTTTCCTCATTTCCTTTTCAGGTATTTTGTTATCATAGTGTCGAGAAATGCAGTTGATTTTTGTATATTGATTTTGTGTCTGGCAACTTTACTGAGTTCATTTATCAGTTTTAACTTTTTTTAAATTTTTTGGTAGAATCTTTAGGGTTTTCTTTTTTCTTTCTTTCTTTCTTTCTTTCTTCTTCTTCTTCTTCTTCTTCTTCTTCTTCTTCCTTTTTTTTTTTTTTTTTTAGAATCTTTAGGGTCTTCTATATACAAGATCATGCTATCTGCACATGGAGACAATTTTGCTTCTTCTTTTCAATTTGGATGCTTTCTATTTCTTTTTTCTTGCCTAGTTGCTGTGGCTAGGACTTCTAATATTATGTTAAGCAGGAGTGTTAAGAGTGGACACCCTTGTCTTGTTCCTGATCTTGGCGTGGAAGATGTAATATTGTTAAAATGTCCAGACCACCCAAAGCGACCTACATATTCAATGCAATCCCTATCAAAATTACAGTCGCCTTTTTTAAAGTAATAGAACAGACAATTCTACAATTCATATAGAACCACAAAAGATTCACATAGCCAAAACAGTCTTGATACAGTTTGAAAAAGAACGTGTCAGGAAGCACTACACATCCAAATTTCAGAATATATTCCAAAGCTATGGTAATTAAAACATACGTATAGACCAATGGGACAGAATTGAGAGTCCAGAAATAAATCCATGCATATGTGGTCGACTGACCTTCTGCAAAGTACCAGGAACACACAATGGGGAAAGGATAGTCTCTTCAACAAATGGTGCTGGGAAAACTGGATATCCACATGCCAAAGAATGAAATTGGACTCTTACACCACACACACACAAAAATAACTTCAAATGTATTAAAACTTCAGACCTGAAACTGTAACTTGTCAAAGAAACCCTAGGGGAAAAGCTTCATGACATTGGTCTTGGCAGTGATTTCATGGATAGGACATTAGAAGCACAAAAGCAAAAACAGACAACTGGGACTACATCAAATGAAAAAGTTTCTGCACAGAAACACACGCACGCACGCACACACACACACACATCACACACAACAGTGAAAAGCAACTTATAGAATAGGAGAAAATATTTGCAAACCACATATCTGAATGGGTTAATTTTCAAAATATATAATACATAATACCTGGATTGAAAAAAATGAGCTAAGGACTTGAATGGACATTTTTCCAAAGAAGACATACAAATGGCCAACAGGCATATGAAAAGGTGCTCAATGTCACTAATTATCAGGGAAATGCAAATCAACACTGCTTCACGTCTGTGAGGACGGCTATTACTATTAAAAAAAAAAAAAGACAAGTGTTAGAGAAATAGCTATTCTGAAAGACAGTTAAACAAGAAGCTAAAAATAGAACGACCATATTATCTGCAATCCCACTCTGAGTATTGATCTAAAAGAACTGAAATCAAGATCTGGAAGAGACATTAGCACTCCTGTGCTCACTGCGGTAGCCAAGATGTTGGAACAACCTACATGTCCATTAACAGACGAACAGATTTAAGAATGTGGTATACCCATACAATGGAATACAGTTGAGCCTTGAACGCAGGGGTTAGTGGCACTGACCCCCTGTGCAATCGAAAATCCACATATAATTTTTTGACATCCCCAAACTTAACTAATAGCCTACTGTTGACCAGAAGCCTTACCAATAACATAAACAGTCAATTAATGCATATTTTGTATGTTATAGGTATTATACACTGTATTCGTACGATAAAGTAAGCCGGAAGAGAGAAACTGTAAATTACTAAGAAAATCCTAAGAAAGAGAAAATACATGGACAGAGCTGTACTGTAAAAACTCGGGATGTAAGTGGACCCCCAGGGTCCAAACCCACGTTGTTCAAGAGTCCACTGTACTATTCCACTTTATAAAAGAAGGAAATTCGGCAGTATGGGACAGCCTGGATGAACCCGGACGACATTATGCTAAGTGAAACAAGCCAGTCACAGAAGGACAAATACTGCATATTTCTACTTGCACAGGGCATTTAACATAGTCAAACTTGTAGAAGCGAAGAATAGAATGGTGGAAGCCAGAGGCTGGGAGCAGAAGGGAGTGTGAGCTGCTAATCACCACGCACAAAATTTCTGTTATGCCAGACGGATAGATTCTAGAGATCTGCTGCGTGGCGTTGTACCTAGAGGTTAACAATAACTGTAATGTACACTTAAGAATCTGTTCAGAGGGTAGGCTACATATTAAGTGTTCTTATGACAATAACATTTCATTAACATTAAAAACATTTAAAAAAGAGGGGCACCTGGCCGGCTCAGTCGGTAGAGCATGTGACTCTTGATCTTGGGGTTTTAAGTGTGAGCCCCACGCTGGGTGTAGAGATTACTTTAAAAAAATGTTAAAAAACAAAGAAAAAAAGAGCTCACGAAGCAAACGTGAGCAGTAAACAGGAGGGCAAGGAGGTTCCTGCACCTTCCAGGCACCAATTATACCCTTCAATCACTTTGAAAACCACCTTGGCACAGCCATTTGCGCTTAGACAATGAAAAGTGCTCACTGAACATGATTCTTCTCCATCCCTCAAAGAGAGATCTGATCGGCCCATGTTATTTATGGCAAAAACAGAATCAATTCCACGATGGCCTATTTGGCTTCCGCTGTGTAGCAGGCGCTGGGCTAGGGACCGAGGAAAGAGAAAGGTGCTTCATGAGGCAGGAGCAGAATGTCAAGAGCAGAGAGAGACTCCAGCAGTCAGACCTAGATTCCGAAGCAGACTCTGCTGTGTGGCCCAGAGCAAGCTGCCTGACCTCTCTGTTCTCTAGCAACCGGGGATGATAATCTTCAGAGTTAAAAGAGAAAAGAATGCATCATGTGCTTGGGACCAATGCCTTTCACTGTGCTGTTATCATGACTAAATACTAAATTGCTAAATAAATTAAATACTAAATTACCCAATACTAAAATACTAACTAAGGCACCACGGAAAGGCTGGAGCCTCAAGGATGGAGTGCAATGCCTTGTTCTTGGGAGCTGTCCCTGTGCTCTGCTGGGGGTGGGGGTGGGGACTTCCCAGAAGAGGGGACTTGGGCTGGGCCTGGGAAAAGGTGTTATGGCCATGAAGAGAGAGACTCCAGGGATGGAGTCCAAGGTCTCAAGCTTGAGTAACTGAGAGAACAGTTAATTCAACTAGGTCAGAGTGTGCAAGGAAAGGCCCAGGGACTCCCTCCAGGGCAGGGTGCCTCTCAGAGCCCTCGGTGGCCTCCAGTCTGAAGGGGCTTTGGGGCCAAGCGCACACTCAATCTTAAAGGGGCGTGGGGGTCAGTGAGCCCCAGGTCCAGCGAAGGTGGCCTCTGTGAGCTGAGGACCCCAAGGTTGTGGTAGGGCTGTGATGATTTTCTTCCTCTTAGGTTTGTGCTAAATGAGACTTTTCACACCAAGACAGCCCATGGGTCTGTGTTTTATTCAGGAGCTAGAGGAAAGGGGAGGAGGAGAAGCCATGGAGGTGTGCAGAAGCAGGGGATACAACGGGTGGCCCATGACTGTAAGAAAAGGCAACTGGGTGAGTTCTGGGGTTGCTGCCTGGCTGTGAGGGGGCAGGAAGTAAGGGTCTGGGCCCACACCAGGACCTGGACTGTGCAGGAAGGCCTTGGGGAAGAGCTCTGGCCACATCTTCTTGGAGGGGCTTGAGGCATGACCTGGATGTGTCTAGTGGGCAGCCGGCAATGTGGGCCTGGGGTGGTTCTGGGAATTGGGAGGACCCAGGGTAGGGGTGGGCCCAGTAGATTGGGGGTCGGCCATCTGCATGGCTTCAGGGGAATACCCTAAGCTCTTCCACGGAGAGAGAGGCAGCAGCAGTGGCTTTGACTTCTAGAAACTTCTTAGAGCTGGCCCAACCTGCTTTGGGAATGTCAGTCAGGCCTAGGTGTGAGTGTGTGTGTGGGACAGATAAGGTAGGGGAGGCAGCAACAGATTCTGCAAATTCAAGTGTCTATCTCCAGGGAGCTGGCAAAGGCACAGGGCCCCCCTTCATGCCCCCATCTTTTCTTAAGGCCCTGTTTTAGGGAAGCTAAGTTCTCTATTTATTGGAAAGAGCCCTAGATTGGTCGATGAGAAGCTCCAGGCCAGCTCTGGCACTGACTGGCCCTGTGTCCCTCTGGGAAGGGCTCTCAGCCTCTGTGCCCCTTTAAGATTGGGCATGTGCCCAGTCCTAAGTCAGCCTGGAGGACACCCAGCTCTCTGAAAGCCACCGTGCCTAAGAACAAGTCCCTTGGGCATTTCCTTCCACACCCTGACCTACTTGTCCTGGTGCTCTTAGCACCCACTCCACACCGTGTCTTTCTCCCTAAACCCCTTCAGGGCCAGCAGCATGATCCCGCTCTACAGGTCAGGAGCCAAGGCTCAGGGCAGGTGAGCTCTCTCCTGAGACGGAACGGCCGAAAACCGGCAGAGGCAGGATTTGAGCCCCGGCCTGGTGCTCTTGAACCACCTCACCGTGGGCCCCGAGCAGACAGCTTGGAGTACGGGGCTCCGGTTTCCTCTTTTCCCAAAACGGTGAAAGCCACAGATGAACTATTTACTCTTCAACTTTACCGTGAGCGTGGCAGGCACTTTTGGGTTTGTGACACCGTCCTGAAAGGTTTCATGTGCCCAACAAGCGTGCATTAGGGGAAGCTCCTCGGTTTCTGCGCAGATCTCCTGGCACCTTCCGGATCTCACACCCGAAAGTTCGCGCTACCTCAGGCGGTGTTAGAAGCGGCCTGGCAGCCAGGGCCGGCGCTCGGCTGTAGCCCTGCCTCCTGCTGCTCGGGGAAGCAGGTGATGGCAACACCAGGAGGTGCCCAGATCACGCAGAGGGAACGTGTCGGGGCAATCCAGGTCACTGCCCTCGAACAGCGCTGCTCCCTGCCTTGAGCTGGGCTGCCAGGGGCACAGGGCAACTCAGGCAGGGGTGGGAGGACCCCAAGAGGCCATCCTGCTTCCAAGAGGGCCGCCTTCCAGTCACCCCCGAGGGATGGCAAACGCAAAGCTATGGCCTCTCGTGGTGCTGCGTTCAAGTTTGCGACGCTTTGAGAACGACACACGGTTGGAAGAGGCCGTTTTCTGATTCTGAGAAAGAACTCTGAAATCAGGCGCGTTCGTTAAGAAGTACGTCTGGCTACGAGACTGACGGGTTTCCAAGGTGCCCGGGGGAGGTCCGCGTGCTCTGCTCTAGCCAGCATCTGCACCGCCTGGGGCGAGCACCCTGCTCCCTAGAAGTGGATGCTTCCCAGACATTCACAAATACCCCTTCCCTTCTCTTACACTGCTCTATTATCTTCTTCCTTTCAAAAACACAAAAAATGTCCCTTGACGTCACCCCTCCCCTGTAGGTGACAGGTTCCTCTTTCCCTGTTGCCTTTCACAGAAACACTTCTCCAAAGACTTGTCCGCACGCACGTCCTCACCTCCACTGACTCCGCAGCGTGGCCTCACGTGGCGTCCGTGCTCGCCCCACTGACACCGCGGGCCCCCGACCTCCTTGTTGCTAAACCCCGGCCGCTTCTCTGGCTGGTCGGATTGACCCCCCCTCCGCCGCTCCCGAGGCTGCTCCTCCCTAGGTCCCAGGGCCGCTGCTGGGAGTGGGAGGGGGCAGCACATGTGACGGGTTGGCACCAGCTCCCGGTGGGATGATTCTCAGCCCTCCTGGAGCCTCCTCTGACCCGCGCCCTCCTGGCTGGCCTTCCCGCCTCCTGGCCACTCCTCCATCTACCCCCACTCCGTGGGTCACCCCATCTGGTCCCCCGCCTGGAGCACCAGGTGCACACTGTCACTTTACACGACGCTCAAGTCCATGTCCCCAGGGATCCCGATGGCTTCCTGATCTCCAGACACTTCTATCTGAGCAACCGCGGGACAGCTCCCTGGTGACGACGAGGTCACCCAAACAGAAGAAAACGACTCCTGGTTTTCATCCCCACTGTGTTTTTCTTCCAGGCCTTCCCATCCCAGAAAATGGCGCCACCAGGCCGATGAACCGGGAGCCCACGTCCCTTCCTCCTTTCCCCGAAATCTCACGTCAGCAGGTCCCGTCGGTTCCAACTCAAAAACATAACTGGAATACAGTCCCCCTCCACACCGTCACGGATGGGTTCCGAGCCACCACCCTGTCACCAGACGACACCAACGGCCCCGTAAGGTGCTCCCAGCTTCTGTGTTTGTCCCTTCCAATTCTGGCCCCCGGGCGTAGCCAGGGTGACCTTCTGCAGTGGTAGGGCAGGCCGCCCCTGACCTGTAGCTGGTAGGGCAAGGCCACCCCTGACCTCTTGCTTCTCAAAAGCTTCTCGGCAATTCTTGTTTATTTCTTTTTTTTAGGTGAAACTTAGAAGCAAATAATTCAACGGCAAACCAATCCAGACCAAAGATCTACTCATTCAGTTCATACTTCCTGGAGGCCTCCTCCCTGCAGGCAGCGTTCTAGATTGTGAGGTCTGAGTTAACAATCCTTCCCTTTGGACGGCTCTTGCCCTTTATACAAACCGAGTAAATTACAGCCTGGCTTTCGTAAACAGAAGCCCGGGGACTTACGTTTCTCTTTACCAAGCGATTGATCGCGCGGTAAGTGGTACCGGCCCCGTAGCTTTCCCCGGGCATCCGGGTTTTGCTTACAGACATTCCAAGGTGACGTTGTCGGCGCCGGTCGCTTACCTCCCTGAGGCAGGTGTAGATGGGGCAGACGAGCACGCGGAAGGGCTCGCCCGTGCTGCTGCGCATGGTGCCGAACACCTCGCACAGGAAGGTGATGAAGCCAAGCCAGCGCTCCACGTCTTGCTGCTGCAGCTCCTCCCGCACCGTGAAGTCCTTCTGCGGAGGCACAAGAGACCGGGTCAGCCTCGCCAAGGTCAGCCTGCTCAGCTGTAGCACCTACTGGCTAAGGGCTAGTCCGAGGCAACTGGTCAACCCCATGCTTTCAGTGGCTGGAGGGTGACTGCTGGGGACTCCAGAGCCACCCCGACCTGCGTCCACAGCGCCTCTTCCTCAGTTTCCAGATTGGGGGCCCGTCAGCCTTGCCTCGCTGACCCCAATAGCGAGGTGGGGGAGTGAGATGAAGGCGAGATGACACCTCTCCCAGAGTCATCGTCTCGCCCATTCCACCCGCTCTGGTTAACCTCCAAAGCACCTTTGGAGTCAAGTACCCTAACTGTTCATATTCGATCATCACAATGATCCCATGAGGTAGGTCCTATTATTGCCCCATTTTATAGATGGTGAAATGGAGGTTAGAGAAGTTATCCAATTTGCCCATGGCAGAGCTGGGATTTGAACCCAGATCTGCCTGCTCTGGACACCAAGCTTTTCTTCCTCTTCCTTTTTATTTTTATTTTCTTTTAAAAGTTTTCAGTGTTTATTTTTGAGAGAGAGAGAGAGAGAGAGAGAGACAGAGGGGGAGGGGCAGAGGGAGAGGGAGATAAAGTCTGAAGCAGGCTCCAGGCTCCGAGCTGTCGGCACAGAGCCCCACGAGGGGCTCGAACACACAAACGATAAGATCATGACCTGAGCTGAAGTCGGACGCTTAATTGACTGAGCTACCCACGTGTCCGTAAATGTTTGTATATTTTTGAGAGAGAGAGAGGGAGAGAGAGTGCAAGTGGGGAAGGGCAGAGAGAGAGAGGGAGAGAGAGAGACGGGGACAGAGGAGCCGAAGTGGGCCCTGCACTGAGAGCAGGGAGCCCAGAGGGGCGGCCTGGTGGTGTTTTAGGTACCTGTGAATGAATACATGACTTTGCCCACCACCCTAGGCCTATAAAGGGCCCTGGACTGCTGTCCTAGAAGTCATGAATCTTTAGGTCATTTCATTCTCATTAGCCTGTGTTTGTCCCACTATATCCTTATGTGGTCAGAGCAGAGGCAGACATTAGTGTTTCAATGTTCGAATGGGAGAGACTAAGGCTCAAAGAGGTTAAAAGACTGGATCGAGGTCACTTAGCATTGGAATCTGAGTAAGAACCTCCGCCCTACCATTGCTCTCGAAATACTGGCCTGAAGGCTCTCAGCCTTGGTTGCACGCTGGGGTCACCTGGAGGAACCTGGAAGCTACAGATGTTTGGGCTCCGCTGCAGAGAGGTTTGTGTCGCTGGCCACGGTGGGGCCAGGACCCTGGTAATCTGTGAAAGCCTCCAGGTGATTCCGTTGTGCAACCGTGGCTGAGAACCACAACGCCCGGCCTTTATAAAGTGCCGACCTGGGAGTCAAGTCGGGGCCCTCTATCAGTGCCTGAGTTATCCTTTCCCCATCTCCCAGAAAAATGCCTGTGCAGGCGGACGTAGAAGAAGAAATCCCCACGACAACACTGAGAAGGAAGATAACAGTTCACCAACAGACTCCTCACCAGACTCGGGAGGTTGACGCCAGTAACTAAAATGCTGTCGTGAAGAAGCTCTCTTTGCCCGGGGCAGCTTAGCCTCCTCCCCAGAAGACCAAAGTCAAGGGGTAGATGGGCAGGCAGCTTGGCCTTCAGCCGTTCCCCGTCGGCCCCTGGCTGGTAGGCAGTCTGTGGCTGCTTTCGCACCCCGTCCCGCGCACCAGGGCAGCTCCTACCAGCACTGCTCTTGCCCTGGTCACTAGGGATTCAGGGGCCGAAGGCACCCTGTGTCCTCAGAGGCGCGATACTATCAGGCAAAGCGCTCTCAGTCAGGAAAAGGCTTGGGGCTGTGCATACCAGAAGCCAGAGTTTAAAAAACCGATCACATCTGATCAAAGAACTACAGCTTGACTCAGTTTCCTCCTGGTAATCAGTGGCCCCAAGAGAGGATTCTGTTTGGGGCTGGCAAAACGCACTAGGAATCTGAACACCTGCTAAATACTGGAAATCACACCTGGGGTGTGCCATGAAACCACCCACAGAGAGGAAGACTCGACCGCTGCCACAGCAGACATCGAGAATTCCAAGGATGAGCCATACGGCTAACCCCAAAACCAAACTGAGCCTCTGTCATTCAAGGGTAAGGGAAGAGAAAAGCAATGTGCTCTCTATGGGAAGAGCCTGCACCGCAGAACAGGGGCTCGCTACCCTGAAGGCCTAATGGTAATGCATGGCTTTGAAAATGAAAACAAGGTGCCAAGAATAAATAAAGTTAAAAATTCAAGTACAAAACATGGTGGGCTTTTAGGTCCCGAAGGGCAATAGCATGGGTTCTGTGACAGGTGGAGGGGCATTCACAAGTGGGGATCACGACTCGCTAGAAGCCCCAAGCAGCGAGGAAGTGTTAAGATGGGAGCCAGCGTTCGGGTGGGAACCGAATGGGAATGAGGAACACAGTGGCGACATGGGGACGTGAGGTGAAGGCAACAAAGGACGGAATGGGTTCTGCAGAAAACGTCGTACGTAAGACAAACTTGGAAAACAACTAGAAAGCTGAAGATGGATGAAAAGGAAATGAAAAAGGAGAAGACTGAGTGGACGGATGTCTCACCTATGAATTACAGAGGTTTTCAAAAAGGATCCCAGAATAGATGGGATACAGAGACCAGAGCGAAACACTTTGAGTTGAAAACCAGAAGTCAAAGAATACACTCTTCGGGTGGAAAGGGCGCACGGCGTTCCGGAGCCCCACCATTGATACTTAGCAGGAGAATTTTCTTTTTTAATTTCAAGAAAAAGAAAAATTCTAAAAACAGCTTTGATCGGGGCGCGGGGGGGGGGGGGGGCGGGGGGCGGGAAACAACCCTAGGTTTCTTACAAAGGAACAAAAATGTGGTTGGCCTTACACTTCTGTATTTGATGTTAAAACTCAGAGACACCGAGGCAACATCTTCGTTTGTTTGAGGGGGAAAAGAACACACAGAGCGCCGAGCAAAAGCAGGAGAAACGCATCTTACATAAGTAAATGTTCTTCAAAGTCCTACCTACGTGCTTAATAAGGAAGGAAATTCTGACGCGTGCTACAACACAGGTGAACCTGGAGGACATTATGCTAACTGAAATATGCAAGCCACAAAATGACAAATACCGTATGATTCCTCCTCCACAGGTAACTGGAGAAGTCGAAATCACAGAAACAGAAGGCAGAATGGTGGTTGCTGGTGGCTGGGGAGAGAGGGGACGGGAGAATTGCTCGATGGGTTAGAGTTTCAGTTCCGTAAGATGAAAAAGTTGTGGAGACTGGTTGCACAACAATGTGACCATAGCTAACATGATGGAATTGCACACATATAACCGGTCGAGATGGTAAATTTTACTTATGTGGTGTTTTCTGTTGCCGCAGTGAAAAATCATTTAAACATGTAAAAGCTTTCTTAAGAGCATGCCCAGACAACAAAATTTAGACTCAGCTTGAGGAAATCAGAGTAGAGCAGGACGAGAAGTGAAAACTGAAACGAGGTAGACAGACTGATGAAGTTAAAATAAGTAATTATAACTTTGGTTGTAAGATAGAATCAAAAGCCGGAAACAGTCCTTGAAAGAGAAGCTATTTGATCTTTAAACGAAATCTGAATAAGAATCTTATAGTAGTGGTGATTTAATAATCTAAGATTAAATTACTGAAGACTGATAAATACTGGTAGAAAGGAACAGAAGACTGTAAGGCATACACATTTCATAATTTAGACCCGAAGGATTCACAAGCTATTGTGTTTTCCTTAAGTACGGTAAACATAGAAATAGAAGTTAAACTATGACTTTGAAAATATTAAAAATAAACACTAGTAACCATTGGCCACACTGAAACAGGATATATAAAATAAATGGATGGGTAAAAATAATGGTGGGAAAATAAAAATAGAATGAAAACACTAGTAAAATCAAAGTAGTTTTCAAGACAACAATAGTTAAGTAAAATAAAAAAGGTTTTATATATATATATGTATAATTACATTCATAATAGATAACAAGAAAGATTATATACTACATAGCATCGACTCAAATACATAAAACAAAATCTCTTGAAACATAAGAAAAAAAAAGAAGAACAGTATTTGGAAATGAAACCACCAGTATTCCATGGCTAATGGACAAAATTCAATCACTTAGATGGTTTCAATAATGTAATTAATAAGACTAAAGGGAAACTAGCCTCATGTAAATTGTGATTCACTACAAATTTCCAAGCACAGAGATTCTATTTGGGCCAAGAATTAAGAGCGATAAAAGAACAGCCAATTACTTGGGTGTTTAAAAATAGTCTCCTAAAGAAAGATGGAATGAAGAGATCCTCAAATATATGATAATAGATTAGGAAATAGAGAGTTATAAACACTTGCGGGATGTGGTCAAAGCTATAATGAAAGGTAAGTTTATAGTCTTAACTATTTGGGCTATTCAAAAGAGGAAGCAAATACATCATCCAAACCTATTCTGTCCAGTATGGTAGCCACTCGTGACATAGGACTTCTGAGTGCTTGAAATGTGGTCATACAAACTGAGATGTGCTGTAAGTGTAAAATAGAGGGGAGATGTTAAAGACTTAGTATCAAAGAATGTAAATGTCTCATATTTAAAAAATACCAACTACATGTTGAAATTTTGGATATACTGGGTGAAATATGTTATTAAATTCGAAATTACACATGTGGAGCAGGCTCCTGGATGGCTCAGTCGGTTAAGCTGTCTGACTCTTGATTTCGGCTCAGGTCATGACCTCATGGTTTATGGGATCAAACGCCACGTTGGGCTCTGTGCTGAAGCATGGAGCCTGCTTGGGATTCTCTCTCTCTCACTCTCTCTCTACCCCTCCTCTCCCACCTCTCTCTGTCTCTCTCAAAGTAAATAAGCTTTTATTAACAAGGCTCTAGTAACTAAGGAAATATATGAAAGGACGTAATAGAGATAAAGCCCAAAACTAATTAATTAGAAAACAGAGAAAGGAAATTATGTAAAACCAAGAAAGAAGAAACAGAAATAAAGCAGAAATACAGTCAAAATATTAAAAAAGATATACAGTAGATAAAAATGTAATAAAAGCTATTTACAACGCTGCGCTGATGATTTGGGGGAAAATGATAAAACAGGCGATGTTAAAAAAAATAAATATAACCACACTTTACTTAACATAACCACACTTTACTTAAAAAATCAATAAAAAAGTCAGAAAAGATAAAAATCATAAAACAAAATGAAAAGTTCTGAATTTGGAGGTCTCTAAACTTATGATTTTTATAGGTAAGTTGATTCAAATTTTCAAAAAATTAGATAGCTGCTCTGCTATGTTGACTGATCTAGAACATAAAAAGATAAGTTTTTCCAGTTTCCTATTACCCAAATCTCAGGATAGTATATTACAAGCAAGCAAGTCCATGGGCTTATCTCTCTGATGTGAGTTGATGTGAAAGTCCTAAATGAAATGCTAGTAAATAGATCGTTATAACCAAGTAGATTTTATGCCGGAAAGGCAAGGACGATTTAGTATTAGGAAATCTATCAACATAATATATTACATCAATAGGCCTAATTAAAAAATTGCAGCAACGTCCATGACCCTTGGAAGGAGATAAAATGATTTGATGTGGTTATGCGTATGAAAAACCCAGGAGAACCCTCTAATAAAGATTCGAATTAAGAAGACAGTTTAGCCACTAATTAATTAATAAGAGTATTTAGACCCAAAATTAATAAACAAAAATCAACAGCTTTTTAAAATAAGATTAACCAGTGAGATATTTTAGTGCACAAAAGCTCATTTTTTAAAACAACAAAAATACTTAACTAACATTATTTAGAAATGTGCAAAATTTCTACGAAGAAAATTGCAAAACCAAACTGAGAGATTCCGGACAGTCTTCAACAAATGAAGAAACACACAATATTCCTTAATGGGTAGATAGCATTATAAAGATAGTGATTCCCTGTGAAATAATTCACAAGCGTAACTTTGGTTTGTACTCCATATTCCAATGGGAACTCTTTGGAGGGAAAAGGGCTTAAAAAAATAATCCTAAAAGTAATTTGAAAGAGTACAGGAGAAAAGCTAAAATCAGAACCATCAAATTTGCAAAGAGTCATACGGGTTTTCACCTATCCTAAAGCTTTAATTCGAAAGGGTGTGGAACCGACATAAGAATGGATAGTTAGATCACATAGCTTAGAAACAGATTTGGTATCCATAAGGATTTATCACATGGTCCCCAGAGGACCACAAATCAGTGGCAAAGGGAGCATTAGTCACTCAGGCAACAGTACAGGTACAGCTGTCTAAGTACGGGAGTTGGGGGGGATAATACTTTAGAGTCTCCCTTCACACTGGGCCCTAAAATGAATACCAGATGGAATAAAGAGGTAAACCTTCAAGAAAAAAAAAAAAAAAAAAAAAAAAAGAGACAAACCACATGAATTTGAAGAAAATTAGATCGAGAATAAAATTTCTGGATGGAGAAGGGCTTTCCACATTAACACAACAAAGGAATGCATCAAAATATTACAAACACACTTAGAAGGCAATTAATAGTCTGGGAAAAAAGTCTGTAATAAATGTGACACAGGGCAACAGTCAGTCTATAAACACCTTGATCAAATTTGTAATACAAGTACTAAATCCCTCATGGACGAATGGGAAAAGGCCATTAAAGGATAATTCACATATGAAAACATAAATTGCTGATAAATAAATAGAAACAAATTAATTAAGTCTCAGTAGCAATCAAATTCATGAAAATACCATTTTTTTCTACCTTCTATATTAATAAATTAAAAACCGGTGATGGTCAGTGCTGGTGAGGATGCGGTGAGATAGACATTCATATGCGTGCTGTGTAAATTGGTTATACGTTCCTAAAAAGATCTTAAAATAAGCCTTCAAAGTGTTCTTATTGTTTGATTTAGTGATTGCACTTGGGGATAATTATCATAAGGCAGTATTAATAGTAACAGGAAAAATAAGCTTAACAAGCACAAAAATTCAACAACCTAAGTATCCAACAATAGGAGAATGATTAAGTAAGCGATAATCCTTGCACCCATTAAAAATTATGTTTATGAGAAGTTTATAACACCATGGGAAAATGGCTATATAACGTTAAGTGAAAAAACCGAAAGCATAATTGCATGTAATTGCATGTAATCGCATCCACAAATTTTTTGAAAACATTTTTATTTATTTTGAGAGAGGGAGAAAGAGAGAGAGTGTGAGTAGGGGGAGGGGCAGAGAGAGAGAGGAAGAGAGAGCCGGCTCAGTGCCGTCAGCGTGGAGCCCGATGCTGGGCTCGAACCCATGAACCGTGAAGATCATGACCTGAGCCGAAATCAAGCATCAGATGCTCGACTGACTGAGCCACTCAGGTGCCCCGTGAAATTTTCTTTGAAAGGAAAAAGATGAGAAATATCCAAGGTGTAACAGTCGTTGTTTCTCAACAGTGGATTTATGGATGACCTTTGTTTTTTACTTTTTATTACTTCCTGAATGTTTCTATTTTTCTGTGAACATTTTGTTTTATAATCAGAAAAGCAGTTCCTTAGGAAGAAATTGGCAGGTTGTGACCCTTTCCCTTGATTTTTTTGACGAGGACAGCGGAACTCCTGGAGCGTTCTACAAGCTAGCGTTGACTCTCACTGGAAGGGTGGGGAAATGCGTTGTGAACATGCCCAGCTCAGAGGCCACCGAAACCCAGCTGCGTGTCTTCTCTGGGCACACATGTTGTCGGCCGCCGGCTTTTCCTCTGAAACAAGGCGCTCTTTTCTGCCAACCGAAATCGGCCGTCCCCTGGGTCTCAGCTCTGCCTTCAACATCGGCCTCTTGCATCCAGAACCAGCAAGGGGCCTCAGATTGGTGGCAGCCATTTCAAAGTCTGGTATTTGGCTTCAGGTTCTCATCTGCCTGGCAGGCTCCCTCCCAGCAACCCCTAGTGCCTTTCCCCAAACTTTAAGGCTACCATTTAAGCCCTGTTTCCTGCCTAAAACTATTTATTGACGTACTGCTATTTCCTGCACCGGCCACATCAATAAGCCCTGAAAGCCATTCAGTGTCTCAGGTTTCTCAAGGCATTCTGGGAAATTCTTCCCCGCTCTGGATAACCACATGAACTCTGGCATGATAGAGTCCTGTGGTCAAGCCCAAAACAGCTGCGTACAGGCACAGGGGGGAGACACCCCCGCCCCCAGGCAGCCACAGCACTGGGGAGATGCCATCCTGAGCGAGGGGAGGGGTAAGGCATAAGGATCACAGTGTATTCGGACACTTCCTGAAGTCCACGGGCGGCCCCACCGCTCCCTGCAAACTCACCATCATTCCCTTCTCCTTCTTTGAAAACAAACGACCCGGGGAAATGTGCCCATGCACACTCTACACCCCCAGTGACTCCGGTTTGTTTCTGGGCAGAGAGGTGGCTGGGGCTGCCATCTCCCCAGCGGGGAGGAGAAAGTGCACTCTTATTTACTTCTGGCAGGAAGTTTCTTTTTCCTGGAGAGGCTGGGATGAGACGTGGGAGGGACAGGCATTGAGGAGCTGGTGACAGCCAGCGGCAGTGAGTGGGTCTCAGCCCTTCTCCTCGGCCACTGGCTGGAGGGCTCAAAGAGAGTATTTGATGGAATTCTTTATATTGGAAAGACGAAAAGTCATTTTCGACTAGGAGGTGCTCTATTTTTATTCGGCGCAGGCTTTCACTTCCTTCAGGCTTCTGCTTCGGTGTCAGCCACTCAGGGAGGCGCCCCTGCTGCCGACTCCCTCTCTAAAGTAGCAGTCCCCCCAGAGGCAGGGGAATTCCCAAGCCCAGAGCTGGTCCGGAGAGGAAACTAGAGCCTAGCTAGATCAATCTCCCGTGGCCTGAGACAGAGAATCCTGGATGTGCCATTTCCTGTCCTTTTCTGGGCTGGGGCCTCCGGGCTCCACCAGACCCCTCTGCAGCCTTATGAAAAGGGATTCAGGGAAATTAAGCCACCTCAGGTTGGTTTCAGTGGCTTCGTACCAGAAGAAGTGATGGCTGTAAAAACAGGCCCACCTTCTGTGACTGAACAGTGGATCCCTGGGCTCCAGGCAGGACGGAGTGGCGCTGGGGGCCAGGCATCAGGACACATGGCCGGGCCGGGTCGGTAAGGAGAATGGGCTGAGGCTGGGTGGGCATGCCTCCAGCACAGGGCCAGGGTCAGGGGAGGAGAAGGGAGGAAGGGCTATCTGGTAGGCATCTTTGTCTTGGCCAGGCTGCCTCCGGCAGCCCACACACCCTGCCTCTCACACACCCACTTGGGGCAGCATCATGGAAGGATCACCCAGGGCGTGGCGTCCCTCCGACTGGGTCAGAGAGACCTTCTTGGCTTCAAAGAGTGACGCGTGCGGTGTATCTGGCGCACAGTAGGTGTTTAACAAGTGGCGGAGAGGCCTCTTGGTCATCGCATCCTGAGTCATTCTGTCCACCAAAGCTGGCCCCGGACCTGGCTGCCCCCCATCCTTCTGGCAGGCTGTGGGTGCAGCCCCGGCCGAGAGGCATGCTCACCAGGCTGCACCCACAGCTGGCCATCACGGCCACACTGTGGCCACGGCTGCTAATCTTGACTCGGTCTTGTTAGGCGCTGAGGCCTGGCACTGGGGATTCACTCAGTAGTACCTCAGCTCTGCAACAGTGAGACTCTGACCCATAGGTCACTCAGGCTCGGGCCTGAGTCTGCTGTGGCTCCCCATCTTGTCTGGAGGGAGAAGGTGGCTGGAGGCCAGCGTGAGCACAGGGCTGCAGCCTTCCCCCCCCACGACTGGTTGCTTGCCTGGAGTTCTGATGTCTGCTGGGCCCTGCACTGCTCCTTGGCTCTGGGCATGTCCTTTCCCACTCCAGGCGGGACTTCTCACTGAGTATCCCTGACTTGCCTGGCCCGCGGACCAGACATCCACCCACATGATGCCAAAGCCCTGGTCGCTCTCACTCTCCACTGCTTCACTCTGCTGTGCGCTGTTGGGTAGTGATCTCAGCTGGGAGTGACAGAAAACCTCCCAAACCCGCACGCGGCCTCAACTGGCTAATGGGAGGGGTGGGGTCCAAGGACACAGCCGATCCACGGGGCTCACGCAATGATGCCAGAGCTGGCCCTCCCGCTCTTGCCTCTGCCTGTCTTGGTTTTGTGCATATTAACCACTTTCTCTCCTGCCAGGGTCTCCCTTTGCGACGGCAAAGGGCAGAGATGGTGGTCAGTAGGTCCCAATCTCTATCATAATGGCTTGTGAGTGGAAGGCAGACAGACCTCCCTGTGTCCTACTGTCCAAACCACAAATCTCAGGGACAGATTCTGATCGGCCCGGCTTGTCACATGACCATCCCTCAGCTCAATCACTGCGGACGTGGACATGGGGCTCCCTGATCTGCCAGACCCATGATGCCAATTTCGTAGCTGGGCAGGTGGGGCGCTACGACTGGTCCCCAGACCACAGATAGAGGAAACAGCTCCCCACTGCAAACACAGATCTGGGTCTGGGACCATCACTGTGGCTTTCACACATGCCTGAAACTCTCCTGAGCATCATGTCAAATGCCCTGCCTGCATGTTGGCGGGTACTATAGCCCTTTGAGTCCCACTCAAAAGGATGAAGAGAGAATAACGTTATTGGATGATCTTGAATCTGCTTGAATCAGTGGAAATGAAAATCGTTCTCCCAATCCCAGCCCTCCAATTATTATTAATAAAAAAAAAAATCAAAATCACTGGCGACACTCTCCATCACTGATGGTTCATGGACGGCACTGTGGCCGGGAACAGCCATCAGCCACTTCCAGTTGAATCTAGAACCTTCTGGAGACATTTTCCAAGCCTCCCAGGGTGTGAGCACCTAGAATATCTCTGGCTTGGCAAAATCAGGTCAGGTTGGCTCAGCTCTGCTGATCTGTTTGAGGGGGGGCGGGAGCAGCAGCAGCACTGGGGTGCAGTGGGGAGAAGCTGAGAAGTCGGGCTGATTCAGTGGGAATTCTGTCTCACACTTAGGCAGGCGTGAAGCCTCATTATCAGGCGAGGGGGAGCCAGCACCTGCTGTGGCTGTGGCCTTGAAAAGCCCTCAGGAGAGGCTGGAAGTTTTGCTTTCGGCCTGAGGAGGAAGAGAGGGCTGGACTGTTTGACAGACAGGAGTACTGGTGGAGGCGAGCAGAGTGCCATAGGACTCATGGAGCCTCAGGAGACACTTACAGGTACGATTTGCAAGGTACAGGTGAACCGGAGCACCGAAGTCTCCCGGGGCAGCCCTCAGTAACCAGCCAGTAGACCACGTGGGAGGTACCCTGGCTGCCAGCCTGATTTGGGGGTCAGAGGCCCACCATCCATTTACGTGGCATTTTTCTTTTCAGAGCACTTCTACAAGTGTTACTTCACACAGCATCTCGCACTTCTGAGGCTCGTTGGGCTGGAACCCAGGTCCCTGATTTGGCTTCTGGTGCTCTTCCTTCCCCAGAGGCGTCCCGTCCAAAAAGGCTCACCTGTGGACAGGACAGCTGCCTGCCTCTGCCCTGCCTTTCCCTGCGGGTGCCCCCAGATGAGAGGGCCCCGCCATCAGCTCTGCAGAATTGACATTCCTCTCTGCCTGGCTGCCACCCTGCCCAGGGAGTGGCCGTGGCCTTGGAGGCACATAGGGTCACCAGGGTCTGCCCCGGCGTAGGGAGGTCTTACCCATCATGCAGAGCTCTCTGTGGGGAGGGAGGGGGCGTGCACGCTATGGCCTCAGCTCCGGGAGCAAATAAAAGGCCACAAGTCTGCAAAATAAAAACGCCACAAGTCTAGTTTGGGCAAGTTGCTGTGCGGTTATTGGGGCAATCGCTGTCTGTGCCTGATTCCCCATCGGGCATAGAGTGGAAAGAGACTAAACGACCTGCACAGGGTCAGGAAGATGACAGAGTGATGAAATGGATGTGAAAACCCTAGGGAAAAGGTGAGAACCCTCCCTGCTAAAAAAGAGTTATGATGCCCACATGACACGATTTTAGGAACAAGGCATACAGGAGACAAGTACCCTGGCTGGGGTTTTCTGTGTGAGGAAAGTGGGAGCTGGGGCTAGAACCCAGCTGTTCCAGCTTTCGGGGATTTCTAGGGTCTGGTCCTAGAGTTTCTGCCTGGACCAGATGCTCCCACAAAAGTCGGGTCACCTCTGGCAGGCAGAAGTGCTGTCTGGGATCCCACTGCTCGGGGCCAGGCCCGCAGGCTGTGCTCTGGAAGCGGTAATGAAACTGAAGACATGAAATCCTACTTTCAGGGAGCAGCCCCATCACTTCTGAAACTGTCTGGAAGGCTGGCGATAAAAATAGATAATTACACAGGCGTTATTAAACTATTTATAGAATTTGAGAAAACCCCTTGAAATGCTCACGCAAAGATTTGGCCTTTAATGGGGATTCCAGAATGACTCAGCCTGAAGCCCAAATCCACCCTCGACTTTGAACTTTGCCACAGACGAAGTCTTCAAAAGTCACACTAACATTTATGGGGCATTATCCCTCAGGGAAGCTGGGATGGGGTGCGTACATCTTTTATCAAGCTGCATCCCGAAGTGTTTATTGGACAACAGTGAAGCAACTACGACTAGGGGTGGGGTTCCTGGAGGGGAGCTGGAATGGAGGAGGACACAAGGGGCAGAGGGCTCACGGAAGGCCACAATTTGCACTCGTGAAATGGGGATCCTGGCTCCTGCCCCGATTATAAAGACCATATGGGGATATGGATGTGGAAGGGACGGTCACGCTTGCTATTTTCTGCAAAGAGGTGGATGGAAGCTGTTTGCATCAGGCTCTGTCTGAACGCGTCCCTCTACTGCAACGTGCCGTTGCGTTTGGAACCATGTGGGCTTGATGTCTGTTCTGTGCTCAGTGCTGTGGGGGTGGGGGTGTCCCTGAAGGAAGCACTCAGGCCCTCTTGATGAGCCGTGAGCTCCAGGCCACAGACTAGATGGGCCCTTATGTTGTTCCGAGGAGGCTTGAGTCCCCGGTCAGGGTGGATGACCGGTGGTCGGGTGGGCAGACTCCGAGAGCCTCGGTGCCAGGCAGAGGCCCTCTGCTAGATCTGTTTCACGTGGTTGAGGATTTGCCCGAAGTCAAGAGTACACACAAGGGGCTCAAAAGCCAAAGTGGCCTGGATGATCGGACTCCCATCCAGCCCTTGGACCTGGGTAAGCCCCAAGACCTCCCACAGCCTCACATTCCCACATGGGAAAGGGTAACAGGGCTAGACAGAATGAGAGTGAAAACTGCCTGGCCGAGGGGGATACTCAGTGGATGTTTGTCCCCTCCTTGCCCTTGTTTCCTTGGCCTTTCCAAGTTAGGCCCCAAGAATATCCATGCCAGGTGTGATGGGATAGCCTGTCTGACCTCCCGCTCCTTGACCTGTGTGTGGTGGGAGTTAGAGCCAGGCATGGGTGATGGCATCTGTGCAGAGGAGGAACTGTGGGTGGTACTGACATCAGGTTACTGAGCCAGAGGAGGCGCAGGGGTGGGAAGCATCCCACTGGGAGCTGACGTGCTGGCTAACACAAGTCTCATGTGATACTTTATTTCCTTGGCTAGACGGGAAGCCTTTTGGTGTCTTCCTCCTTCCTCACATAACCGGCAGAGAGTAGAGCTGGGTATAAAACAGCAGTTTGGAGACTCTTGATGACTTCACTTGAGGGGAGGCCTTCAAGATATTTCTGCTGAAGGGTGTGTTAACTATGAAATACTGGAAGAGTTGGAGAAGAAAAATCCATCCTGTGTCCATGCATACCAAGGTGCCCCCACCCCACCCCGCCGAGCTTCTCTCACCAGGACTGGGGACACTCTGGCCCTTGCGAAGCTCACCCACATACTCATCCTGCAACTGTTGGCCTTGTTGTTTTCTCCTCCCAGAGGCCTCCTGCCTTCTCTAAGTAAAGCCTCTACTCTGCTTACTGCCCCATCACTATATCATTTGCTCTTCATCGTGGCACACAACACAATTGAGAATTATACACCTGCTGGTTTATGTGCCCAGTGACTGCCTCCCCCACTGGGGCCACAAGCACCGTTAGGGCGGTGGAATTGTTTTATTCCCCAATATACATCCAGCGGCCAGGTAATAGGCTTTTAGCCAGTATTTACAGATTAACTGAATAAATGAATGGGGGCCTCTGAGGCATCTCAGTCCCAGGGAGAGGACGTTGTTAAGGCAGAGGGAGGTGATCTCTTGGCTGCTCTACCGGTAGGTAACTTCTGTCTTAGATCTGAGCTTGGCAAAAGATCAGAGAGGGCATGAATACAGGATGGGTTGTATTCTAGATGGGATTGTAAAGGGAAGTTTCCTAAGGAGAAAGGTAGATGCTAGGATGGGAAGCTCATCCTGTCCTTATTCAAGTTTCTGCTCACATTTAGAAGGAAGAAAGGGATGATTCCTCATCAATATGGAGTCCAACAGGAGCCAAGAGAGAAAAAGGAGCTCTGAAATTAGAAGAGGGTGTGTTAACCTTACTAAGAGATGATCTAGCAGAAAGACCAGAAGATCTGCCTCTCTGAGGCTAGGTGACCTTGGGCAAGTTATTCACCTCACTGGGCCTCAGTTTGGTCATCCACAAAATGGGGCTGATGATACTTGTCCCATCAGACCCACGAGTGGTGGTGAAGACTAAATGAGGGACGTAATGGATACAAAATCCCCTGGAGAACTGAAAGTACTCTATAAAACTGGGTGGTTGGCCTTGAGGGGTGGGAATCACACTTGGCTCATCAGCCCCTTAACGTCCAGCTAGGTCCTGGCCTTGCATAAGGTGAATTGAGACCTTCCTGAATTGTTCCACATGTCCAACAGCTGCCAACTGGCACCGATCGCCTCCCCACCTGTGGTCCTGCTGACCTGGCTCGGTATTCTAGGCATTTTGGGCTGGATTATTCCTTTCTGTGGGGCGCTGTCCTGTGCACTGTAGTCCTCTACTCACTCGATGCCAATCGAGGCTCCAGACCTGCACCCCGAGTAGTGGAGACAAAAACTATCTCCAGAGGTTTTCAAATACATCCTGGAGGCAAAATCACCCCCCAGCTGAGAGCTACTGCCTCAAGTGAAAACTCTACACAGTCCTATACCCCACGGGGCAACTTTTTAGGACACGGCAAGACTCAGAGGCACCGGAAAAATGCTGGGGAACAACGCAGCGAGGGACTCTACCAAGGCCTATTAGGGGACACTCCCGAAACTGTCTTTAGAAACCTCCTGGGGCCGGCACCTGTCACATACCTGCCCACCAGGCCGCCACCTCGCTGGACTCAGACTGGAACTCATGCTGACTCAGCACACACCCAGTATGAGTATATACAACCTGCCCCTGTGTCCAGTCCATACCCTGTGGGCCGTTTTCCTTCTTGTGGATTACAGACACAGAATGAGGATTTTAAAGAAAGCTTGAGCCCTGATGTGTGATGACCCAAAAGCCCAGAAGGGTAAAAATAAAGCTTGGCCTCTGGAACTAACAGCTCTGTGCTTAGGTTGTGATGTCAGCCCCATGAGCAAATTATCTTTCATCAGTCTGGCTGTATTTTTAAATGTGAACAGCTTAGCACACTTAGCACTACTTATTTGGGGGTACCTTGGACAACAGATAATGAAACCGCATTCGGGAGATGATACTGACAAATACCTCCCACGCCAGTGTCCCCAGATAAAAATAACGTCAGCTCGCTCACAGGTCTGTGGAAAGAAAGGGCAGGAAGCTGGAGGTACCCATCGCGTCTGGCACTTCCCCACCCGCCCGCCGGCCCCTTGGTGGCACCGGCTCTGCTGCAGGCGGAGGAAGTGTTCCCCGGGTGACAGGTGATGTTCTGACTGAGAGGAACTGAAGACCTGGAAGGGGTGGTCTCCCCTCCCATGCCGCCAGCTCTGCCCAGCACGGAAGGCACCGCTTCCCTGGCAAACACCCAACGGGAGCCCAGAGGGCACTCTGGGAGTCTGGGCAGGGCTCCTGGCCTTGCTGAGCCCCATCTGGAGAACAGGTTCATACGAGGAGCCCTACCACCTCTCACAGATACCGCGAGATCCCAATGCTTGATTCCTGTCCCATAGGGGAGAGGCTGGCTGCAGGCCTCAGTGGAATTATCCCAGAGGCTCCCCCCTGCCCTAGAGCGCCCCCAGAGGCACACCCCAGTGCCTGACGTCGCCCCATTAGCACCACACCTTTAGGAGAAGGCACTGTTTCTCCAGAAACACCCCCTGCCCCCCGGTCAAACCACAGGTAAAATATCAACTACAAATCACGTTGGCACAATTAAGCTGATCAGAAACTTCCCCTTTATATGAAAAACAGGACTCAAGACAGGTGGGGTTTGAAGAGAGGAAAATTAAGGGTAGTTCAGATACTCCTCAAGGGGCAGCACTATGGGAAATCATCGGGGTGGCCCATCACAGGAGGCCTTGGGAGTCTACGGGGGACTTTGACAAGGGTACTGCGGACTCGGGCAGGGAAGGCTGTTGGTGCAGAGTCTGCTGACATGGCTTTTTGGCCCTGGGCTGGGCACGTCTGACTCTGGCCGTCAGTGAAAAGGCTCGAGCAGTGTTCAGGATGGCCCAAAAGACACTGCAGGTTTCCTACACAGACTTAAGCAGTGGGATGGGGGGAACCATTCCCGTTTGAGGAGTGTAAGGGAGGAGCGTGCTCACAAATATTTCAGAAGCCACCAGCACATAAAAGAGGCAAGCCTGGGGGCTCCTGGGTGGCTCAGTTGGTTGAGCCTCCCACTTCGGCGCAGGTCATGATATCGCAGTTTGTGAGTACGAGCCCCACATCGGGCTCTCGGTTGTCACTGTGGAGCCTGCTTTGGATCCTCTGTCCCCCCCCCTCTCTGCCCCTTCCCTTACTTGAGCGCATATTCTCTCTCTCTCAAGAATAAATAAACATTAAAAAAAAAAAAAAAGAGGCAAGCCTGTTCCAAATCCTTCTCCCCTAGTCAGCTTTGGGGAGGCTGCAGGTGCAGTGTGTGGTTCAGAGTGTGGGGGGCATCTACTGAAGTTAAGATGGTCTCTTCCTTTTATTTATTTTTATTTATTAGAAAAAAAATTTTTAATGTTTATTTATTTTTGACAGAGAGGGAGAGACAGAGCGTGAGCAGGGGAGGGGCAGAGAGAGAGAGGGAGACATAGAATCTGAAGCAGGCTCCCGGCTCTGAGCTGTCAGCACAGAGCCCGACGCGGGGCTCGAACTCACAAACCGGAGATCATGACCTGAGCCAAAGTCGGACGCTCAGCCAAATGAGCCACCCAGGTGCCCCCTGGTCTCTTCCTTTTAATACTGTCCATGTTGACAAGCTGCTTTCTGCTCTAACCAACTCCAGCTAGTCCCCTCTTTCTGTGCAGAGACCCTCACTGAATTAAAAAACTTAAATAAAAACTTAAATAATAAAAAAAAGCAGAACAGTGAAAATGTTTGCCATTTTAAAAATTGGTCTCTTGGGGCTGGCGGAAGGGGGGTGTTCCCCCTCTGCCCTAAGCACACAGGTCTCGTGACTGCTCGTGCCTGAAAGACAGCACCTGCCTTAGCACTGTGGGTGACTAACAGCTCAAGGCAGAGACGGCTAGGACTCGTCTTTCTGGGGAGGAAAATCCCATTATCCATAAACCTTCAACTCTTTCACAAAGAGACAGGGTTTCTGAATCATTAAGCGAGTGACCAAAAAGAAGAGGTGTATACCCCAGTGCCAAACCCCATTTTGGGGACTCAGAGGAAGGAGGTCTGGTCAGACCTTCCAGGTACGTGAGCTCCCGGGGAAAAGTAGGACCCACCTATCTGAAAGAGTCTGGAGACTACAGACCCCTCTTTCTTTACAAGCCATTTTAAGAGGTTTAAATAAATAAAACTAAGATGTGATTTTTTTTTTCTTTTGCCCCTCGACAAGCATTTTCATTAGATGGAAGAATTCACTGTAGACTTCCTTGAATTTGGGGACTCCCTTAGGACAGCCCTGACTAGGGCCATCATACCCTCAGGAAGCTGTCTGTATGGGAGCCGACGACCGTGGAGAGATGGGGAGAGGCTGGGGGAGAAGCTAAAGCCCACCGACAGGTCACCCCATCTTTCGAGGAGAAGGTAATCGTGACAGCTGAGGATCAAAATCCCTGGCCAAGATAATGCCACCTGCGGCCAAAACACGGCTTCGTCCTAATATGAAAGTAACATTAGATAAAGCCAACACAGGAAGTGAGGACAAACCTGATTGCTTGTGATTTCTGCGTTTTGTCATAGAGCCCGTGTAGAACCCCAGCCCGCTAATCTGGAGTCTGCAACACTCCATCCATCTGTATGCCATCCCTCCTTCCCTCCCTCCTTCCCTCCCAGATGTTCATGGGCTTTCTCTGCCACACACTGACGCCAAGGCAGTATGCGCAATGGGCCTGGGGGAAGGAATGTCCTAAGCAGCATTCTGAGATTTGCTGAACAATCAGGAAAACCTACAGAGTTCGACAAACTCCGGGTCTGACAGGCATCTCCAGAGGGCATCTGCTCCAATCCCACCTGCTTTCAATCATCCTACGTGGCTTGTAAAGCTGTCCTATTTTTAAAGCTATTCTGGGAGGAATGTCCCCAAACTTCCCTCTACTTCCAAGTTTTCTCTCTACTTACTACCCCACGCAGTTGGCTACTGAAAGGTCAACCCCCTCGCTCAGCTGGAGCTCCCATCTCTGGGACCATCGGCCAAAACCTACCCCCTCTTGGCGTAAGGCCCCCCCCCACCCTTGGGGGGCCTGCGGGGGAGCCTGGTTTGCTGGGAGGAGCTTAGCTAAGAGACTTAGCTCATGAGTCTCTTAGACCTGGCTCTCCTGCTCACTCCATCTTTCCATCACCGCTGTGCTAGAATGCTGCCGATTCCTCGCCTGACGTGACTTAAGAGTGTTCAAGAGCTCAAACTTGCTTTCAGCTTTGGGCCTGGCTGGGAAGAATGAGTCTACTGAAGGAGCAGCAAAAAATACAAGAGGCAGGGGTGCCTGGGTGGCTTAGTCAGTTGAGTATCCGACTTCGGCTCAGCTCATGATCTCACGGTTCAGGAGTTCGAATCCCGCATCAGGCTCGCCGCTGTTGGTGCAGAGCCCGCTTCGGATCCTCTGTCCCCCGCCCTCTCTGTTCCTTCCCAGCTTGTCTTCTCTTTCTCAAAAATAAATAAAATATTTAAAAAAAAATTAAAAATACAAGAGGTATTGCCTATCGATCTCTAGGAGGAAGGGGTGGGGAGCAGAAAGATGTCAGAGCAGGGTAAATGGGATAGAGCACCCCATGGCACTTCTGTGGGGAACCAGTCGACAGGCCCAAAGGATCCCTAGTGGTGTGGGTACCACCCCCTCCATCTGGTGATGGGGATGAAATCTTCCGTAGAGCAGAAGAGAAGTTAATAGAGGCAGAACGGCAGCCCCAACTCCATTTGTCTCCATTTCCGGTGTCCCACTGGCAGGGCTGTGTAGGCATGGTTGGCTGGGAGACCTTCCAGGACTGCTTATTTGCAAGGCTGGGCTAAGCGGCATAGTCCCTGTGGTCTGGGCATCGGCCTTCTGGGAATCAGGCTGTCCCTAAAAGCCCTTCCCCTATTTTCCTGGGGAAATGACGGGACCCAATGGCACTCAAATCTGGTTAACGCTGGGGTGGGCGGACATTTTGAACTCCATTATTCCTGCTGGGGCATTTATGCTGTGACCCGAAAGGAGAACTTGGGAGGGATTTTTAGGGAGAAGTAGATGGAAGAGGTACACCAGCAGGATAATTATTCAAAAGGAAAAGGGGAGGAGGGGTTCGCGAGCAGCCTGCTGGAGCCCGTGGCCACACACCAGGCCATCCTCCTCCAGCGTATTGTTTACTGAGAGATCGCCATGGAGGCAGGAAACATTTTGTCAGAAATACCGAGCACAAAATATACTGGGGGCTAAATACTTAATAGTATTGGCACCACCCACAGAAGCCAGAGTTACAAATGGCTGTGGGGAAAAGGTCTGAGTTATATAAAGCCACACGGAGCAAAGATAGCCCTAGGCGTCCATCCCAGCCTCTCCGTCAGTTTTCCGGAAGCTGAAATTTAAGCCTCACCAAGGAATGAAATGATAAAATGACACCATTTTCCCATGAAATGTCAAGAGGTTTAGAGGTGATGGGGCTACAGCCCGCACCTCCTGGTTTCTCTCTAGCAGAGGACTTCTCATTTACAAGCATAATGAATTGCCTCCTGTTGTGCCCTGCCCTATGCCAGCCTGGGAGGCGATCCGGACAGGGGGGAGGGGGGTGTGTGGGGCAGGGTTGCAGCCTGTCTCCTCCAGTTTGCCTTTGGTCACATGCAGGTGGCTAGGGCACCAGTCGGCTTATGACTGGTGGACAGAGGCAAACACAGGTTCTGCTCTAAAGCAGGTGGCCTTTTTAGCATCTACCCTCATTCCTTGGGAGATCTCATTCAGTCTGGTGGTTTTATGCCACCTAATGGCTCTTGGAGGCTTATTTCTGTCCAGATCACCCCTCTGGACACTGGACGTGTCCATCTTCTGTGGATTGTGGATTTCGAACGAGAGGTCTCCGGTAGCGTGCTCCTGGTTCTACCCTCCACACTGACTCCTCCCATCGTCCTTCTTTCTCAGGGAGTGGGAGCCCCTCTTCTTGTTGTCCAGGCTCCAAGCCTCGGATCACCCTTAACTCAAACATTCTTCCTCCTACCTACATCCCATCCTTCAGTGAATCCCGTTAGCTCTTCCTTCACAGTCCATCCAGACTCTGCTCTGTCTCTCTACCCTGATCAGTTCCCCATCAATGCTCATTTAGACCCTCCCTAAAGCCTTCAAGCTGGTTTAACTGAGTCGACCCCGCCTTTTTCTGACTACTCTCAACCCAGCAGCCCAGACGATCCTGCTAAGACCTAAGTCAGATCTTGCCTTCCCTGCTCAAAACCTTCTGAGGCATTCCATCCTGTTCAGAGTAGATATGCCGTCTTCATGACAGCCTACAGATCCCCATACAAGGTAGGTCCTGCCATGGCTCTGACCTGCTTACCTCCCATAATTCCCACCCCCTGGCCTCCTTGCTGTTCCTCCATGGGGAAGGCCTCCTCCTACCTCAGGGCCTTTGCACTGCTGTTTCACTTTGCCTAGTGCTGCATGGTTCACTCCTTCACGTCTGTCCAAAGGTCACCTCAATGAGCCCTTTCCCAATTGCTCTATTTAAAACTGCACCCCCGATATAGCGTTCCATTTCCTCCACGGTCTTATCATAATTACTGATTGATCTAGGGGCTCCTGGGTGGCTCAGTCGGTTAAGCGTCTGACTTCGGCTCAGGTCATGATCTCGCAGTTTTTGAGTTCGAGCCCCGCGTCGGGCTCTGTGCTGACAGCTCAGAGCCTGGAGCCTGCTTCGGATTCTGTGTCTCCTTCTCTCTCTGCCCCCTCCCCTGCTCATGCTCTGTCTCTGTCTCAAAAATAAATAAAGCATTAAAGATATTAAAAAATTATTGATTGATCTATTGGATCTATTGTCTTGATGTTCACTGTCCCCTTCTCACTAGAATGTAAGCTCCATGAGAGCAAGCTGTTTAGTCTGTTTTGTTCCCTGCTGAATCCCACGGAGCCCAGAGCCCAGAGCCCAGCCTAGCACCTGACACACAACAGACCCTTAATAAACATTTCTTGAATGCTGAGTGGACAAAATTGTCTAAATTTTTGCTAGAGAGAGAGGAAAGGACCAGTGAAATGAAGCGAAGAAAACCAGCTAGCAAAAGCCAAGTGCCCAGAGAAGGGTGACTGGAAAAGGTGCTAGGGAGAGAAGATTCCAGGAAATCTGGGAAAATGGATGTGACACAAGCAGGATCAGCGGGACCCAGAGAAACCTCTTAAGAGAGAAGCTCTAAAGAAGACAAAGTTAGAACAGAAGATACAATTGAGGCAGCAACAGGCTGCAGGGAGGCCCGGAGGGATGCTGTTTATCCTTAGGTGAGCTGGACGCTTTACATGAAGATGGGGAGACCCCCAGGGCCAGGCTGAGCAGGGGGGTGCAATTTCTCCCCATCATGGTGAGTGGGGGTGGGCAGGGGACCTGACTTGGTGACACATCTCCTCTCCTCTCCTCTCTGGGTCTCTAAGGGCCCTGCCGGCTTGTCCAGAACTTGCCTTTCATCTTCAGAAGGGAGAAAATGAGAAAAGAACAAAATGGAAAGTGAAAACGGCCAACACGGTTTGAAAGAGCAGCGGTCTAAGGAGACCTAGACCCCGCTCGGCCTCTATCTTACTGGAGGGCCCTGGGCAAATCCCAGCCCTCTCCTGCCTCAGTTTCCTCACTAGTGTAGAGTGTGGCTCTCACAGACGGACGAGCCAAAAAAAGCAGACGTGTGGGGTTACCCGTGGACAGGCGTCCATGCCTCGGCCTGGCTTGAGCCACTGGGTACGGTTCGTATAGAACTCGTCTTCCTCCCCCAGGTCGGCTCACGACCTCAAAGACCGACTCGTGACATTCCTAGGAGGTCGTTTCCAGGAGCCAAGTCTCTCCTGGGCGGACGGCGTGTGCGGGCAGAACAGAGATGGGGGGGAAGCTGTTAGAGGTGAAGCCAGGGCCCTCCAGAAGGAGAAGGTACATTTGGGAACACCAGGAAGTGGGCCAGCTCGCAGAAGCCACAAGGAGGACGTGTTCCCCCACACAGACGTGGCCTGTGATGTGCCTCTCCGATTTCCAGGGTGGCGACTGGAGGTGGCCCTGGCTCCAGCCAGGCGGGGTCTGAAGTGGGAACTTCAGAGCCGGAGTTGGCTGCATTCCTCTGAAATCCCCGGCCTCTGAGAATGAGAGCTGCCGGTCACGTCCTCCCCTCACACGTCTCTCCTCCGTGAGAGACCGGGCCCCAGCCCCTGGCGGCCCAGGCGGCCCCTCCAGTCCCGGCGCTTTCTCAGTCTTTCAGGAAACGGCTCCAGGCCTGGTGGGGTACGTGTATCCGGGGGCCGGGGAGGGGCGGCGGAGCTGGGCCCGGGCCAGAGGGCTCTGTGGGGCGTCCCGCTGGATTTGGCAGCCTGCCCCTGGGTGACTCAAGCCTGCTGGTCGCCCCCTGCCCACAGTGCCTGTCTCGAACTCAGGGCTCCAGGAACAGCCTTCTCCCAAGGCCCCAGGAGCACCTTTGCAGTTCCTTGCCCTCGGACCTTTGTTGACATTCCCAGCCTGATTGACACTTCCTTCACACTGGACCCTCGGCCCAGTGACCCCGGGCAAGTCACTTCCCCAGGCCGGGTCCGGGAAAAGGAGGGGCCCGACTCACAGGCCTCGGGTCCTCAGCTGTGGCACTTCATCCTTTGGGAAAAGGACCAGGCTACCCCTCGAGTCTGGTCTCTTCTGCAGGACCATGAGAGCCTCGGGCAGGAACTGCCCTCATTCCATCTCTGTCATTTCCCCTGACAGCCTTGGGCGCTGAGGGCGGTTCATACATGTGAACTACATCCGGTTCTGCTGTTTCATTGTACCCGTTGAAGACTGCCGCCAACCCATTGAAGACTTTCTCACCCTCTGAATCTTCTGGGCATTACCAGCGTCCCAGTCATACGGCCCTCACTAGATATGGCCACGTGTATATTCGTCTCGTTTTCCTCACTAGATGAGGAGCTCCAAAACTAGAAAGCAAGGAGTCTATTCTCGGTGTTCTGTTGGTGGAATGGACCTTATTAGTAAACTGCCTCGTTTAATCTTACAATAGCCCCATGGCAGGGGCACTGGGATTTTCCGCATTTTAAAGAGAACCCGGGCCACAGAGAGGTTACAAGTATCCTGCCCGAGGTCATGAACTTGTACATGGCAAAGCTGACTTCGGAAGCCCGGGGGTCAGGCTCTCACAGACACTCTTTTTTTTTTTTTTTTAAATTTTTAATGCTTATTTATTTTTGAGAGAGAGAGAGCGAAAGCGAGCGAGCATGAATGGGGGAGGGGCAGGGAGAGAGGGAGACCTAGAATCCGAAGCAGGCTCTCTGAGGTGTCAGCACAGAGCCCGACGCGGGGCGTGAACTCATGAACCGTGAGATCATGACCTGAGCCGAAGCTGGCGCTCAATCCACAGGTGTCCCTCACATCGATACTCTTAATCACTGCCCTGCATGCCTATGGGTCTCTCACCGATGTCTCCTCTACCCAGTGGAGCCTTAGGCAAAAACCAGCCTTGATTTACCCTTCCAACTTTGTTTTTCTTTTTCAAGACCGCTTTGGACATTCTAGGTCCTTTGTGATTCCAGATACATTTCTTCTTTTTCTTTTTTCTTTTTTTTTGTGTGTGTTCCAATAAAACTTCATTTGTAAAAACACAGGAGGGCCAGATTTGGTTGCAGTTTGCTGAGCCCTGATCTAACTCTACTACATTTCTTTTTTTTTTAACGTTTATTTATGAGACAGAGAGAGACAGAGCATGAACAGGGGAGGGGCAGAGAGAGAGGGAGACACAGAATTGGAAGCAGGCTCCAGGCTCTGAGCCATCAGCCCAGAGCCCGACGCGGGGCTCGAACTCACGGACCGTGAGATCGTGACCTGAGCCGAAGTCGGACGCTCAACCGACTGAGCCACCCAGGCGCCCCTCTACTACGTTTCAAAAGCAGCTTGCCAGTTTCTACCAAAAAGCCTGCTAGAATTTTGACTGGGATGGTGTTGAATCTAGAGATCAATTTGGGAAGAACTGACATTTTAATACTGGGCCTTGCGATCCACGAGCACGGGACGTTCCTGACTGATATTTGATTGTATCTCCCCAGCGCCTCCCACAGGAATTGACCCATGGTATTGGTGCACGCGAGATGAATCGATTGAAATCACAAATTCCTTTCACTCTTATCCCCAGCAAAGTCCAGTTGAATCACTGCCAGCATTATGAGCACATACGGAGGGTCAGGATGTACTAAAGTCCTTCACGTGTGTAACCCCACTTAATCTCCCCAGCCACCCTATGCCATATGACTATCACCCCCCACTTCACCGGCGAGGAAACTGAGGCTTAGGAAGGATTCAGAAACACATCCAAGATCACATGGCTACTAAATAACAGACTTGGAATTTGAACCCCAGGCCCGTAGGACTCCCTACTCCATGGAAAGGAAGTAGGAAAGTAAAAAAGTCAGCTAATATAGCCTCAAACCCAAAGAAAATGATCTGGGGTTTCTCCGTGGTTCAATGCTCCCTGCCAAGGAGAGGGGTGCAAAAGCCATGGAGGGAAGGTGAGGAACGACCGTGCCAAAGACGAGGGTCTGTATGGACTCCATGCCTCCCGGCACCCGCCCATCCCTGCCACCTTCCCCAGGCTCCGCATAGACCACGTGTTTTGAGTCTGTGCAGCACCCACCCCACCCCCCCGCCCCAGGCTGGAGGGTCTGCAGCAGGAGGGGGCAGGGAGGTCTTTTGCGGTCACTGGCCAGGGTCCTGCACGGCTCGTCCTGACGTCACCATGCCTGTGCAGATCTCTCAGCCTTCCCGGCAAGTGGCCCGCCCCTCCAGGGAGATGGGGAGTCCACACCCACCCCGTGCAGCGGTACAAGCACTTCCTTACAGTTCTCCTATAGTGACCTGTCCAAGGGTCACCCGGGGTTTCCCGGTTCTGGAATTTATAGTGATGACGACGAGGTCTGTGCTCTGTCCCTACTGTAGTCACATCTCTGCCTCTCCCAGACTTAGGAACCTTGTCTACAAGGGCCGCCACTGCACTTTCTGGCTGTTGTCCCTGCTCCCCTGACCCCCTCCAGGTCCATGAATTCTTCCCAGCAGTGCGGTCACGGGACTCACTGTTAGCCCTGAGAGGCCCACTGATGCTTCAAGGCATTCATTTACAGGCGAGGCCAGGGAGAAGAGCCAGCTCACCGACTCCCTCTCAGAGTAGGGGACAGAGGGAGACCTAGAACTCGGTATCCTGAGTCCTGCCAGAAGTCTGTGTGCCCGTCCTCAGGGGGCACAGCCACACATTACATATGAAGCGCTCAGACAGAGACTCTGCCCTCAAAGCTGGGGTTCCAGAGCAGGGTCATGAACCTTACTAACCCTCCTCCTAGAAAGGGACAAATCCAAAAAACTCAGGTTTCTCCTTCTCCAACCTGAAGGTCAAAGGGTCAGCCATCCATTCATGTCCTGTGGGAGCTCTCGCTGAGAGACCTTGAGAAAGGGGGAGCTCCCAGTCAAGGTCATCAGAACTGCTCTCCCAGAGCATTTGCTGGGCAGCAGTGTCTGGCTCTACCCTCGCCCCACGCTGAGATCCTCCTTCTCCTCCTCCTTCTCCTCCTTCCCCTCCTCCTTCCCCCTTCCTCCACCACAGAGGTGAGAAAGACAGATACCCAAATGCACAGGGCTGTGGGGCCCCCCTTTCGGCTTTGCCAGTCCCCTCTAGGGCCCAGGGAAGCTGTGTGCGGGGTGGAGGCACAGGGGGATGAGTTGGGGTGGGGGCTGAGAAAAATACCATTTATAGCCAGGAGCCCTTAATCTAAACTGCAAACCACCCTTTGGAAGAAAAGCAGACAGCCAGCAGCCAGACGCACGCTTGTCTGGGAGCTGGAATGTGTAACGTGGCAACACAATCACACACACACACACACACACACACACACACACACACACACACGCATGCCTCTTGCCCCTTCTTCCTTCCTCAGAGGGGGAAATCCCCAGCAAGACGGAAGACCCAGGAGACCAAGAGCTGGGGCCTGTCATGGTCCATTGCTGCAGCACCTGGCTTGGGAGCAGCCGTGCTGCACTTGAGGTCTAGAGTTGGGCCACACGGCCAGGTGTCAGAGCAGCCCGCAGAGAAAGAATTGCTTGTCAAAGCCCCTGCCAGTCCACGGTTTTAGTCTTCGGACAGATAGGGGTCACCTCCCTCCCTACCCCCCTCTGCTTTCTCTCTCTTTTGATACTTAAGATGCGAACTAACGTGGCCGCAGTCCGGCCTGGCTGCCCTGACTTCATCCCTCACAAACAGCAAGATGGGGCTGGTGGGGGGAGGAGGGGAGGGGATCTTAGTCACCGGTCCCTGCCGGCGCCCCACACAGCTGCTCCCAGAGAGCCAGGGAAAGGCACTGCTGTTGTCCTGACCCCAGCCCCGCCCCTCCCTCAATGGTCTGGAGGCTCCAACAAAGTCCCATCCCCAGGGCCCCTCCCAAGCCGCCAGCTGAACCATATGGACAGGCTGTGGTCCCCAGCAGGCCACAGACTGAGTGACAGGGTAAGGGAAGGGAGATTTACTACAGCGCAGGGAGGGAAGGGACTCAGAGGTCATCCAGTCCATCGGCTGCCTCCAAGCAGAAGGTTTCACGGAGTCAGCCGCTGGTGCCGGGGGTTGGGGGGGGGTGGTGCCAATGATCTTGGAAGAGAGAAGAGGAAGGCCCCTGGGCTCCACCGGGGTGAGACCCAGGAGGGAGTACAGCTGGGCTGGGTCCTTCCTGTCCCTTCTGAGTTCCAGCCTTAGGCTCTGTGCCCCACGCATTCTGATCTAGCTCCGAGCAGGAACGGCCAGAGGGGAAACGCTGACTTAGGACGGCACCGCTCACTGATCCAGACTCCAGTCCCACCCGGTCCCTGCTCGGCACTGGGCACCTGTGCAGTGACGGCCGCGCTCTCCAGCGCACCTGGGATTTACTGAGGGTTCACTGCGTGGCAGGCACCGCCTTAAATCTTTACAGGCAGCACCTCATTCAGTCCTCCTAACAGCACCAGCATCACCCCCATCACGCGGGGCCGAAAACGGAGACAGAACGATTAGGTCCCTTGTCTAAAGCTGCGCGGCCGTGAGCGTGGAGCTGGGCTCTGAACCTGGGCAGGAATGTAGCTCCGACTCCAGCCCGGCTCTTAGGCTGCTCCCTCCCGGGCCCGGGAGGCCTTAACCTATCTGCTGAATGATGCTTAGTTACAAGAGGCATCCTCCTGGCCCCCCCACCCCGGATCCTTGCTTCTGGCCAAACCAGACACTGGGATAGGCTTCTCTTCTCTTTTCTTTCTTTCCCTTTTTACTCCCTCCCTCCCTCCTTCTCTTCCTTTAATGAAAACAGCTCATAGAAAGGCAGAATGGGGGCACAGAAGACTCATGTTTCTCACTCTCACAGTCTCCAAACCTAAACTCCGCGATGGTGGCTTTAAGTGACTACAAAATTAGAAAAATGGCAGAAAGCGAAACCCGACCCGGGGTGTACTTTCATGAAGTGGTCTCCGTGACCTTGCTGCATCACCAAGCCCCACACTGCTGTCTGCACTCCTGGAGCCTCCTGGCATCTCCAGGCTGGGGGCAGGATTTCCTCCCGCACAAACTCGTCCACCTGCGGACGGCTCACGTTTATCTGAAACGGACCCCGCGTGGAAAACCTGGTGCTTCCTCCCACATGCAGCAAATGGCCAAAGGCTGGTCTCCCTGCAGGGTGTTTACGAGGAAGGATGGGAAGATATTGGACGTGACCACTTCTGAGGAGTGAGGATGATAGCGTGGCTTTCCCTGAGCACGCATGGAGCGGCTGTTCACACGTACACGCATAAGCACATGTATACATGCTCACTCCGACCCAAGCGTCCTGCACTCACGGCGCTGACCCGCGTTCAGGGAAGGGGTCCTTGCAGGCACCCAAGCTGGAAACTTGCCAAGTCACTCTTTCTTGCTTCCTGTATTCAACAGGTCACTCAGAGTCAACCCTGAGATCGCTTTCAGATCACCGCCCCGACCCTCAGGTCCCGGAGCCATTGCTCGAGTGAAGGCCCCAAATCACACCTCTCCTCCCGCACAGGGACACCTTTTTCCTCCCCAATTCTTCATCCTGCCTTTCCTCGGTCCTGCTGCAGAAGGAGACTGGGAGTGCAGGGTGTGCTGACCGGGTAACTGGAGTCAGGAGTCAGCGCGCTGTGTTCGACCGGGGGCAGCCTACGCAGCATCTCTGGGTTTCCCCAGGCCTGCAGGGACGGCGGCAGCCAACAGCGGCAGAGTGTGGTGGGAAGCTGGGACACCGCAGTCCCAGTCACGTGGGAGGAAGCATCTCGAGCCGAGAGAACAGAGCAGGTGGGTGGGCTGCAAACCCACACGCAGCCCCAGGTTCGGGAGTTCCCTGCCCCAGCTCCCCAGGTGATACCCCACTCACTCATCAACTCCTCCCACCCAGCAGGCCTTGGGGCTCCCCTGTGCCTGGACAGCTGGATGCCCGGCTGATCTGTGCAGGTCTGGACATCAGCTAGGGGGCTGGGAGTGGGCTCCAGGGTTTCTTGGATCAGAAAGATTTGAGGGCTGCCAATGGTTTATTTTGCTGGGGATGTTTTTTTAAAAGTGTTCATCCATCCATCATTTCATAAAAGAAAGGACAATTTAATGCCAAGAGAGTAGGAAGGATGCAGGCTCAGGACAACGGCCAGTCCTTCCCGGGGAGGGTAGCTGGCGGAGTCGGCATACATAAACCGTACCGGTGCAGCTCCCCGTGTAGACCAGCTTTGGTTCCAGGCCTGGCACCCGGGAACCGCTTAGCGAAGGCCCCCTCAGCCCGTCCCCAAGTGCGAGGGCCTGTGTGGCACCTGCAGGTGCCAGGCCGGCCTCCGGTCCCTCTTCATTCCGCGGAGAGGAGAGGAGAGATAGCACACTGCGTCACTCACGGACGGGTCAGGGCCTAGGACAGGTAAAGGTTAACTGGGGGAAAAGGAGAAAACCCTACTGTAATCTGGGGTGTGCTGGGAAGGCAGGCCAGAGCAGGGGGAAAGGGCCTGCCAGGCAAAGCTCCCCACTTCCCAATCCTGCCCTGGGCTGGCTCTGGTTCCCCGAGGCTGGTGGCGCGTTGGCCAGCAGGGAGGGGCGGGGGGGGGGGCAGCAGCTGCCCTGGGCCGCAGGCGCCAGGCATTCCTCCTGTAAGCTCCACACACAGCCCCGGCCCCGTTTATAAGGCACAGGGAGCCAAGGAGTCTGTGTGGCCCCGCCAACTCAGCCCAGAGGCTCACAGGAGGGAACCCAAGCCGGAGGTGAGGTCGAGCCACTCCATGCCAGCCCCAGGAGCTGCGGGCCTGCAGCCTCCCAGAGCCCCTGGCACCTGACCTGTGGCCCTCGGGGTGCCCAGAGGCCCCGGGATCTGGGCCAAGGGAGGGGAAGCTGGAGGCTGAGAGGGCCTTAGGGGTGGGTGGCATTCATGCCCCCAGGGCGCTGCACACTTTAAATAGCCCAGCTTCTCTTGGCCTAAGAGTCCCGTCACCTCTGCAGGCTCTTTCCTGCACTTTCTACACCAGAGGCGGCTGATTTCCAGGTCAGGATGGGGAGGGGCCGGGGGGGACAGAGTGACCTGGGTAACTTGGACAGTGGAGGTGAAGAAAGGAAAGCAAAGTCACCCTCGTCCCTGTGCAACAGCTTGGACTTTATCCTCCAGGCCAGGCAACGGCCCTGAGCCCCCAGTGGGTGAGGGGTTTCTCACAGTTTTCCTTGTCTCCCTGGAGACATGCACGGAACCCAGGCCACCTCTTATTTAGGTCAACAAACTTGTGACCAACACTCCCACCTGCAGAGAGCTGCCGATAGCTGCCTCCTCCCTTCCTGCCCGGGGTCCAGGTTCCCGCATGGAGCCTATGACCTACCAACTGCCCCCTGGAACCTTCCATAGCCCACCTCCTCCCTACTGCTCACTGCCACGTTCTTTGAGCCAGGTCTTTGTTCAGAGGCCCTTGTGGACGCGAAGCAATTTTAATCATTACAACTCTTTACGTTTACACAGCACTTCACAGTTTACAAAGTTTTCACATCCTTATTTCAGAAGATCCTTCCAACCACCCTGTGTGATATGCAGGGCAGATATAAATAATCGTCATTTTACAGCCAATGAGCCTGAGAGCCAGAAATATTGGGGGATGTATCCAAGTTCATATGTCAAGTTAGTAATACAGTCGAGATGAAACCAGGCCTTTTAACCATTTCCACTGCACTAAGAATGTTCTTTCTCGCCAGCCCTGCCCCCTCCCTACTCTTTGGTGGGGGGTGGCGGGGAGGAGGAACGTAGAGAGAGGAACACAAGACAAGGGGGAGGGGAGGGAGGGCCACATGTCTTCTCTCCCAGGCCCTGAACCCTGCTGCTGGCTCCATAGGTCACTTTCACAACCCAGGACAAAAATCTCACTAGATACGGCCTCAGACCGGCTGGCTCCAGCCACCCTGGCCGGCAGACGCAGACACACACAGACACACAGAGAAAGGGCTGTTATCTCTCTCTCCAGACCATTTCCTACACTTCTCAAACAGCAGATTTCTTCCAGCCTAGCCGCCTCTCCCAGTCACCACCCACAGCCACTGGCCCCTGGGACCCGGCCAAGTCCCCTAGACGGTGACGCCGAGTCCCTGCTATCAGACAGTCGCCTCTGCCCTCCCAGCCACCGCCCCCAGAGTTCCCTGGAAATGTCCCTTGTGCAAGCCCGGCCCCCACACTGCGACGCAAGGCTTTGTCTGCACACACAGCTGACTTGTGTTTGCAGGGACAGACAGGGGCTGGCGCTGGGGCCAGAGCCAGGAGGCACTGGGAGGGTAGAGCAGACGGGGAAAACACAAAGTCCAGAGAACAAACTTTTGCAAGCAAGACCTCTGGGGTCATTTGGGAGCCTGACAATAAGAAGGGGGCTTGAAAAGCCAGAAGCCCCACGAAGGCAGGGATGGGGGTCTTCTCAAACACGTCTTGTCCGGTCTGCATGCTGGGAAGCCGTACTAGCCAGGAAGGGGTGAGGCGAGAGAAGGGAGCCCAGGGCCCGGGGAAGGGACCGATGGGGCTTCTGAGCCTATCTGCACTCGCCCCGCCCCACCACCCTGCCCCTTAGGTACACAGAGGGTGCTCAATAGATGCTTGTTAAGCTGCACTGGCGTCGGGCCATCTTGCCCCCGTGGGGCTCTCATTCCAAGCAGCTCTCAAGAACGCTGCCTCTCTGTCCGGGCCAGAGGGAGAGGAAGCACGGGGGAGCCAGCTGCAATGTGCCAACGCACCACATTTTCGAGCTTCCCTTTTATAAGGCAGAGGAGCCAAAGTGTCTGTGTGGCTGCAGCACATTTGCAGGGAGAGGATGCACACGAAGCCGGGGCGGCAGAGGTGTGCGTGGGAATGCACCGTATTAAGTGTCCCTCGCCTTCCCGCAGCCCCCCTTCCGACCTTTTCCGTTTTGAACCCTGGGCTACTTAACCTGGTTCTGAAATGAAGCCGCAGCTGCTGAAGTGCATCGGGGTCATAATAAATCAAGCGGTACGGGGGGAGTTTAAAAACAAGGGAAGGCATGGCAGCGGCAGCGAAGGTGGCTTTTCACAACGTGGCTCTTTCTCTGGGGTGACACTCTGGGCTGTGTGCCGGGGAAACCTTAGAAGGGCTCCTTCGGGATTGAGCAACCCAGACTGCCTAGGCTCACGCCCCTGGGTCCTCACTTCTCAATAATTTAGAGCATTAGAAATGAGACAGCATGCAGGCTCGCTGTCTCTCGTTCCTTTCCCCTTTGCAGGCCTGATGCCCTGTTCTCTGTGGCTTGGTGGGCAGCCAGAGAGAGGAAGGGACTGGTTAAAGGTGCCGCCACCCCCGCCTCCAGCCTAGACAGCTGATAGAGGCACAAGGCCCCATCGGAGACCCACTTCCTCCAGGCTTCCGTTGCTGGGGCCTGACACAGGAGACTCATCAGCCTGCCACCTGACCTCGGGGTCTGCAAACAGAAGGGGTGCTCACAGGTGCCCAACCACCCAGGGCACCAGTGGTGCCCGCTCATCGGGACCCACTCGTCCCCAGAGCTGCGGCCTCTAGACCCCAGGGCCGTCAAATAGGAACAAATCCAAGGGCACTGAGTTTTCTTCTCTTTGCCTTTGTTTCATGAATCACCAAGGTGATGGGCTAGAAACCCATGAGTGGGACGGCCACAGGGGAGAAGCTGAGGCTGGCTAGGAGAACAAGGAGCCACCTTGTTGCTTGTCTTGCAGCTTGGTGGGAAGAGGCACCCCTGCCCCGTGCCCCCGCTGAGACACACAGGGAGCAGTGGACCCCTGAGCTCTCGTCTGGAAACTGTCTCGATGCTTTCGGCCATACGATGACAGTGGGGAGATCTCTCAGCTATTGTTTAGTCTGTGGGGAGGAGGCTCTGGTCAACCCTGTCACCTCAAAGGCATCTTCTAATCTCGTTCCTCACCACCTGTCCTCCACCTTATACCTGGCCCGGCCCTGTCCCCAAACACAAATACACTTCAGCCAACAGAGGCACTCGGGCGGCACACATTTTGAGGAGGCGAGGGGTACAGGGCACAATGGGGACTAGGGTCTGGTTCTGCTTCTGTCACTCACAGGCTACGCGACTTCAGGTCTGTTTCCTAAGCTTTCTGGAACTTTCTTCACCCATGGGTAGTATGAACACCCACCTCACAAAACTCTAATGGGTACTTAGGGGGCGGTGTCTGCTCCCAGCCAGTGCACGCTGAATGCCTGCAGAGACACTGCCCGGATGAAAGGGAGGAGGAAAAAGGGCCCCCAGCCAGACAGCTGACAGGAACACCCAGACGCCGGGGGAGTGAGCGCTATTCTGGCTTGCCGCAGAGGTCTGGAAGGGACCCTCAAACTGAGGTTGCTGGACTCAGGGATGGGGCCCCTCGAAGGGCTGGAAATTGCACAGGGGAAGGTGGCTTTGTGGCAGAGATGCCATCATATGGCTTCAATCTTCCCAATGGGAAAGCCCCCAGGATGCCAAGATGCTGGGCTGGCCTGGGAGGGGCCTGCAGGCAGGTGAGGCCAGCCTGGCGCGCTGGCGCCCCCTGCAGGCTGCCCTTCCCGCCAGGAGGGCACTGGACTCTGCAGACCAGGCCGGGAGGGTAGGGAGGAGCAGACCGGACCGCATACCTCCCCCCACCCCCGGCGGGGAGAGGGTGACATGGGGTCCGCTCTTCACTCTAGTTAACCCACTGACCAATCAGTCGGCAGCGGGCAATTAACAGGCACTCCGTATGGCCAGCATCTGCTTTAGAATAACAGACACAGAGACACAGACTTGGAGATCGCCCTTCTGACCCCCTTATTTTACAGGTGAGGAAGCCACCAGAAGGGTGAGAGGACTGGCCTGAGGTCACCCAGCTAGAGAAATGCAGGGCAGGGGCTAGAGCTGAGCACGCTGCAGCCGGTGGGGGGCAGGGGGGTGTCTCCTATACCACACCTGTAAGTCCCCTACAGAGCAGTGCCCCAGCTTTTCTTCCCGCCCCTAGGTGTCTCCCAAATATTTTCTAGGCTCTCCTCGGTCCTGGACCCCCACTCAACCTTCACAAGCCCAAGGCGCCCGAGGGGCTGAGGGAGCCAGACAGAAGGAACCATGAGCCCTGCTGCACAGCGGGGAAGCCAACCCCCAGACCACATGAGGACACCGAGGTCCACAGCGGGTGGAGCTAGGCCAGATGCTGGCTTCAGACTTCTGTCTCCTGCCCTAACCCTTGAGGCAGGCCAGAAAATATGTGCTGGGGGAGGAGGAGTAGGGGCTCCTGCAGAGGAGGGGGAGATAAGAATGGGTAGGCTTTGTGACACTGCCTGGCCCCGCGGCCTCGCGCACAGCCTGCTCCCTCCCTGTGGGCTAAGTGGCTGCTGCAGGAGGAGGGGACAATAAGATAGCATGGCGCTGCACGTCTGCGTGTAGATAAGTGCGAGGGCACCCACCTACAGGCTGCCCTCGGGGGCAGCCGATCCACAGAGAGGGGCTGAGTGAGCCACAGGAGGTAGGCACCTGGGACCCTGCCCCTGACTGCCAGGCCCCAGACTATCCGCCTCAGTGACACCCAGGCGTCTGGAGCCCACCCCCCCCCCCCTCCAGCAGGCTGGCGTGGGCCCCAGAGGCAGTGGTCCTCCCTGCCTCTTGCCCAAGATGGACTGAGGCCCAAGGTTGGCAGGGACTCGTTGCTCTTAAAGGAGAAGTTTTAGTTCTGGGTTAAAACCGTCTTGGCCTGCGATGGCAAAAAGCAAGTGCCAGCAAATGAAAGGGCCAGTGTGGTTACTGTGGCCTGGGGTCACGGCCTGGCTGGGCAGCCTCACACCGGGGCTTACTGACACTGGGGGAGCCCCCAGCACTATCCAGACACCCTTGCCAGGCTCACAGGGCAACACGCGCCTCATCCCACACAACTATGTCCCGCCCCCCCCCCCCCCCCCCCCCCCCGGCTCCTCTCATCTACAAGCCTTTGCTCTGGCTCCTTCCACGTTTCCCTCGGGCTCTCCAAATCCTGCCTCTTTTTTCATGCCACCTCCTCCAGGAAGTCTTCCCTAGGTGCTAGCACGTAAAGGCCTTGCCCCCTCCTCTGACTTTATCTAAACTTCTCTCCAGTTGAGCTGGCCTTGCCCCTCCAGCAGATTTCTAAATACCTGGTAGAGGCCAGTGGCCCCTGCTTTGCTGGGGTTTAATAGTGCTGAGCATGGGGCACCCAGCAGGGACACAATGCCAGCCCCGGGGTCCCCGTGAGGGCTTTCCTTGCTGCTGGATCCCTGGGTTATCCACAGTGCCATCGCTGAATCCCAAGTCCTAGCGTGAGTCGGTGGCCCCTAGGCTTGTAGAAGGTCTGTGTGGGGCCTCTCCTAGGAAACTCGATGAATAATAACAGAAAGAAAAAAGAATGCAAAAAGAGAAACATGATTTTATGAAATTCAGAAGTTCCTCTTGGAGGAAGAGCCTTAAGAGGCTTAAGTGGCTTAAGAGCCACAGACAAAATGATCCGTGTTCCAATAGATTTTAACCATGATTATGTCTGTGGGGTAAGCAGGTGCAGGACACAGGTTTTATTACCCATTTAATGAAGACTAAGTGGAGGGTGGCTGGCGTGTGAGATGGGCCCAAAGTCGCCAGCTGAGCGGTACCAGAACCAGGGTGAGATGTTAGACCGGGTGGGGGTTGGACTCTGGGCTTCATCAATGGTTTCTTATGCCACAAGGCAGGAAGTCATCCAGAGGGAGTCTCTGTGGCCTGCAGGCTGAGTTCCAGGTGACTCTGCTTCTATGCTGCATTAGAGACACTATTCCTTTCGTCAGACGTTTTCAACACCCAGAGTAATGGAATAACTACCGTCTCTGGGGGTCGGTGGCAAGTGTGAGTCCAACATGTGGAGCTCTGATTTATATGCAGCTGCTCAAGAATAGGCTTATTCTGATTACAGGTATATCCAGAAGCTTTCGATGGAGTCCAGCCAGCCCCAAATCCCACCTATGCTACCCCCACTTGGGTATCACCCCTGTTCAGAGGCCCATCTGGGCACTACACGGTGGCGTGGGGGCTCTTGGGTCCTCTCTGCTTCATCGGTCCGGATGCAAATGATCCAGGCATATGTACATACATGGTGTCGCAACCTCTCTGGAACCTGGTTAGTTGTAGTTGGGACTGTCAACAGTAGGTTGATCTGGGAGGCAAGGGGCTTCCCCAGGGCTGGGTGGCCACCCCAGGAGGGGACTGCTCTTGACCGAGCATGTCTGTCGCCACGTATCAGAGATGACTGCCCTCTGTGTTCTAGTATCTGGAAGGACACCAAAGGTGTAAGTTGCTCCCCTAAAGGGGCAGCCCACCCCCTTCCTGGCACTGTTGGCTGTAACTGGGGTTGAGGTGGGGCCAGGAAGGGGCTGGGACTGTTTCTCCCTGGAGACCCAACTCCAGGCATGAGGCCGTAGGGATGGAGACTCAGGGCACAGGGAGCCCTGATTCTGAACTTTGGCTTCACTTCCCGGGTGAAGGGTGCACTTCCTGGGTTGATGGTTCTGAGGCTGCCCCCAGAGTTCCTATGCTGGAAGGTGACCTTGAGGGGCCACACAATCCAGCCTCTGTTTCATGATTGAGTGTCACCGTGTCTTCTGGACAGAGATGCACCAAATGGGGAAGAGTCTAGAAGAAACTAGCAACGGGGCCTCTCATTGTTTTGCATTGTTCTCACGATGCCCCTTGGCCCAGAAGCAATGGAGGCACAGAAAACCTCCCACCCGCTTCCTTGCATTGCACTCTGTATCCCGGGATGCCCGGTGATTGCTCAGCGGCCATCTGGAGGGGCGCTGGGAAGACTTCTGTCCACTTACAGGGACCTCTTATCTGTCTAGGGAGATGCAAGCCAGCTGCCCTGAAAGCAGCGAGTTCAAACCAAGTGTGACCCCCTTGCTGGCCGTTTACATCACTGTCCTGTCGTCCTTTTTCTGTGCCCCCAACTCTTAACTGGATAAGTCACCCTCACCCACACCAGGCATCCAGAACACAGCCTGTGCACGCAGGGACAGGGGAAGGAGTGGGGAGGGGAGATGTGCGGGAGCAGCATGGGAAGGGCACGGGACAGACTGGACAGAGTCCTGTTCATTCTCTCGGCAGGTGGCTATGTGCTCCGTGCCCCCACTGGAACAGAGGTCACGTGCCTTTGGCTAGGAAGCCTGTTCATATGGGGGCCTCAGTTTAAAGATTCTCTACTGACTCCTTGCTGTTGAAGCTCTTGGCACTTGAGAAGGATGGAGAGCAGAGGAAGAATGGTACATCTCTCATGCTGGCCCGCTGGCCCCGCGGCAGGCAACCCCAGCTTCCAGCCTCTGGATTGTGGGGGGGGTTGGTGGCTGGAGTGCGAGGGTTCCATGCACCAAGGGCTGGGGAGCGGGTTCCGGGGTGGGGGGGGAGGGTGGGGGAACCAGGCGTTGCCCCCCGCAGCTTAGATCTCTGAGGGGCGGGCTCCAATCTGCATGTGCTCTCTTTACAAAGAGATGACTGTGGCCACCACCTAAAACCCCTGGTTCTCTAATGTAAGAGATTTCCAAGCGTAACATCCTACAACCCATCACATGCGTCTTCCCAAAGCACGGCTTCTGTTAACCTTCCTGGGCCTCCGGTCTCGCATCTACAGGATGAATGGGTTGGGTGGGTACTCTATAGGTCCTGCCTTCAGGTCCATGCTGTTCTGTGATTAAAAAATAGTTTTTTTACATGTTTATTTATTTATTTATTTTTGAGAGAGAGAGAGAGAGAGAGAGACAGTGGGGGAGAGAGAGAGAGAGAGACAGTGGGGGAGGGGGGGGAATGAGCGGGGGAGGGGCAGAGAGAGAGGGAGGGAGACTCCGAAGCAGGCTCCACACTATCAACACAGAGCCCGATGTGGGACTCGAACCCATGAACCATGAGAACAAGACCTGAGCCCAAATCAAGAGTTGGTCGCTTAACTGACTGAGCTACCCAGGTGCCCCTGTTCTGTGATTTTTAGATAACCTGGGCATGCTACAGCTCAAGAACCAACAAGGGCTCCCTGGTCCTACTTCATAAAGTCCAAACCCTTTTTGTTCCACCTTATGGACTTCTTCCAGCTCTCCACTTACACGTTGACTGCAGGCCAGTCTCCCCACTGTCCCTCACCTGCACCATTTCTTTGGGTCTTCACTCATTATATTTCCCCCATCAAAAACGACCTCCCAGAAAACAGTTTGGCAGTTCCTAAAAAGTTAAAAATAGAATTTCCACGTGATTCAGCAATTCTACTTCTAGGTATATTTTCCAAAAGATTGAAAGAAGGGGCCAAACAGACACTTGTACATACACATTCATGATGGTGCTACTCACAAAAGCCAGAAGAGGAAACAACCCCAGTGCCCATCGATAAACAGATAAACGGATAAACAGAACGTGGTGTAACCACACCCATGGAATATTATTCGCCCGGGATAAGGAAGGAAGTTCTGACACATGCTCCTGCGTAGATGAACCTCGAAACCGTTTTGCTAAGTGTAATAAGCCAGACACAGAAGGACGGCTATTTTATGATCCCACTTCTGTGGGATCAACGAAAGCCATGTTGATAGAAGGTGAGGGGGCTGGGGGGCCGGGGGGTTACTGCCTGGTGGCCACAGGGCTTCTGTTTGGGATGATGAGAAGTTCTGGGGGTGGATGGTGGGAGTGGCTGTGCAACCTTCTGGCTGTGCTTGGTGCCACTCAGTTGTGCACTTAAAACATGGCCCAAATGGTGCATTTTATGTTGCACATACTTTATCACAAGAAAACAAGGCCAAATGAAAAAAAAAAAAAACAAAACAACCAACCAATCCAAACCAAACAAGCCAACCATAAAACCCTCCTTCCCTCTCTGCTTCTCAGCCCCTCCTGCGGAGCCCAGCTCCCTTGGCAAGCCTTCCTCGCCCTGCTAGGCCATGCGGCTGGGGTGGGCCTTTGAGCGCTGCAAGCCATAGGGAACAGCAGTCCTGGGGACTCCTTGAGGAGGAGCTTAGACAATCCCTCAAGACTATTTACTTCTCTTTGAAAGAATGACCTTCGGCCGCCATCCCCTCCCTGCCTTGGGGAGGGCCCCTCTTCCTTGGTGGTGGCTGGGGAGCCTCCCTGAGCCAGGGACAGGGTGGTGAGCAGTTACATAACCTGCAGGGAGATTTTTTCCATCGGCCCAGGCAGTGCCAGCTTTCCAGAGGCGGCCACGGCAGGTAGAGGCGCCCTGTCTGGGCCGGCCGTGCCTGGGCAGGGCAGCGATGCCGTGATCTGGAGCGGCTTAGCATAGCTCAGATTCCCAGCGGCGGCTGGGGGCCGGGCGCTCGCTGAGCTGCGGGGAGGATCTGCTGTCTCCTGCTGGCCTGGCTCTGGGAAGGGGGAAGGAGGAGGTGCTGGGGGTGAGCCGCCAGCCAGCCAGGGGTGACCCTCTGGGGCCCAGGACACCCGAGCTGGCCTTCTCCGATAACCCACTTATCGGCAGGGCCTGCCTCGGCATGGCAGCCTCAGACGGGGAAGCGCCCAGCCAAGTTCTATGAGGGGATTTAGCAGGGAAAATGAAGCCGGGGGTGGGGGTGAGGCTGTGCAGGGAGGAGGACATGGCCTGGCAAGAAACACAGGTGATGGTGAAATAATCCCTGACTCGGGTAAAGTTCCCCTGGCCCAGAGATGGGCGGGAGCAGGACACTGAACTGTTCCCTTGTGTTGCCACCAATGTTCCTTTGTCCCCGCTAGGCTGAACTCCTGAACCAACCATCTGATGCTTGCTGAGTACCTGCTATGGGACGGCACGGTAGTGTGTGTGGGGGGGGGGACACAAGGATGACAAGGACACAGTCTTTGCTCCCAAGGCACCAGGGGACACAGCCTCCAACAAGAAAACCGTAATGGGCAAGCCGCTGTTCTGGGCTCCTTCTGGGACTTACTGAGGGTCAATGATCACTTTCTTCTCTCTGCTTATTTTCCAATTAAAAACTCAAACTGCTTTTTTTTTTTTTTTTCCTGTCCAAATTACAGGTGGCTTCTGTCCCACTCAGTATTCCAAAGTTCTAGAGGGGGCCTTAGATTCAGCACTTTTGGAAGCCACCTCCTGCTTCCCCTCTACCCCACACCATGTTGAACAGTCAGAGGCAGCTGGAGCCTCAAAAAAGACACTCAGGCTTTGGACGCTACCCTCACCTGCACCAAGTGGGAGAAGAGGACCAGAGGGGTGGGCAGGTTAGGAGAGATGACCCATATACGGGCTCTGCCATTGTGGAAGGTAGCCAGCAAAGGCTTCATTACGTGTTTGTTGAGAGGAAGAGATGAGGGCTGCCAGAAAGAAGGTACGATCTGCTCATTCCAGAGCAAGCGTGGGCAACAAGTAGGTCTCTCTGCTTCTGGTAGGGTGGACTGGACCTTTGGTATCAGCCAAGCACCGGCTCTCCCTGGTGGGGTAGCTGTGCCTGCTGCAGCCTCCTTTGAAGAAGGTCAAGGTCCTGGGGTCTCCCGTGACACGCGAGGCAGGCTTGCCTGGTGCCCACCATTTGGGGGGAATGCATGTGCCGACTCCGCATGGCCCTCACAGGGCAAGGACTTCGGCATGGGCAGAATGACTCAGGGTGCTGACACCAGCCAGCAGGTGGGGCGACATTTTTTTTTTTTTTTAAGAGAAAAAGACCTTTTGTGGGTCTTTGCAAACACCATCCACAATCTGCCCACAGGGAAAGCTGCCTGAGTTTGCCTGTGAGCCCTTTGCTTGATCCCCTCTTGATTTCTAGCAACCAGTGGAGGGGAACTCGGGGTGGGTACAGCCCAGGGCTTTGCTCAAGCTCTGGAATGCACAGAACAATGTGCTTCTATCCCTGGGTATGCCTGGCTTGGGCCAACAGTAAAATTAGTTTACATGCCTGGAGTGCACGTCGGCTCAGCGGTGGGCATGCAGAAGTAAGGGAGGTCTAAGCAGAGAGAGAGGGTTCAAGGGGGAGAACCGGGTCTCACCTCAGGAATAGCAGCTGTGTGGTTCATTTGGATAAAGCAAATGGCGATGTAAAGGTGTTTCCTCAGACACCCCCAGCCCTCCAGTGGCCCAGAAAGCTCAGACTCAGAGACTGCTGGAAAGGCAGTGGGATTATTCCAGAAGGGTGGATTTTGGAATCCCCACGGATAGCTTCATGAGACAGATTCCTGACTTTCCCAACTTTCTGGCCCTTACACCTTATCTGGGCAGTGGCATGGGAGCCAGGGTGCCGGGCTGATGGCTCTCATTCAGCCCTATGACTTTGGGTAAAGCTCGTAGCTTTCCTGAGACACTTTTCTCATCTGTGAACATGGGAAAAGATTCCGGCCCCGGAACCCGGCTCGGAAAGAGTCTTGGCATTCACTCACAAGGTGCTCAGGAGTGGAGAAGCTCATCATACGCCAGGGAGCACTGGGGCCTAATACTGAGGGCTCCGTCTTTCCCCTACGAGCATTTCCCGAGCACCTACTACGTCCAAGTCATGATGCCAGGAGCTGGGGACCAATGCTAACTCAGCCAGGACTTCTGCTCTTGAGCAGCTTTCATTTAGAACTGGTTACAACCCCAAGAATCAGTGTTAGCTCCTCTCCTCCCTCCCCCCCTGTAAAAGATGGGAGTTAGGAACTTGAGGCTCCAAGTGGAGAGGAACAAGTTTCATTTTCCCAAAACCTTGAGATCACCAGGAGAGAAGGAGGTTCTCTCTGATGAGTGGAGTTAGAGGGATGGCCCAGTGCCAGTGCTGGCCCCAAGCCAGCAAATGTGGGACCAAGACAGGGGGCAGAGTTTGAGAGAAACGGGGCAGGAATAGGGTGTATGTGTCACTCACCCTGAAGACGCATATTATGTTCTGACTTACTGATAGAGCAGCCAGACCAGAGAGTCTTCAGTGTATCTTCTGGGCCTAAACCCACAGTTGAAACCACTCCCAGAGACCCCGCAGAAGCCCTGTGCAGCCCCCAGGCACCACTCAGTGGAGTTTCCGTGTTTCAAAAGCTCCAAACACAGTGCTTACTGGTGACCTCGCCTGAAACACAAGGGTTTATCTGCTCTCTAGCTTGAGGCCAGCTTTTTAAAAGACAATCTTATAGAAGGTGCTGGTGGAGAGCAATTTATTTTGAAATCTGGTCAGATGCCAGATTCGGAGTTGGCATTTTTTCACAACAGCCCCGCTGTGTTTACGACTTGAGTTGGGATGAGTTGTTTTTTTTTTTTTTTTTTTCAAAAAAGGTATCGCATCCTTCTGTTAGATGTGTTGTTGGCAACGGTTGCTAGGGAGAGCTGGGGTCAATTACAGACACACTGATGCCTGCTCTAATAATACTTCGCTCTGCATAGCTCAGATGCAGACACCTCTTGGCTAAACAGGGCACACACATTTCAACAGAGGAGGGCTTGAACTTGTACTACCCAGGCATATCTTGGAGAAGGAGCACTCCCTGAGCCCAAGTGGAAGGCTTGGGGTGGTGACAGGGCAGTGCCGGGTGGAGGGGCCTCAGGCCTCCAATTCCTCTCATTCCAAAGGTCCCATAAAAGAGGCATGCTCATTCTTCCCTGGGTGAAGCTGGAGCCTCCCCCGCCACCCCTCCGCCCTATTATCATTCCACTATTCCCTGGTGACGATCAAGGCGAGTTTTGGTGACTTCCATAACCCAGGGGTCCTGGGCAACCCATATTCTCCCGGAAGTCAGAAAGCATCCGCGCACACACTCTAGTGGGTGTGGAACCCCGCAAAGACGAAGTCGGGGGCTGGGTGGGAGAGGGGGAGTGAGGCGGGCTGGGCAATGAAACAAATCGACTTCCCAGCTTTTACTGGGTGGCCCGGCCTCTGGCCCACTCCCGACAACGTGGGCTGAGAGTGAGGTCCTTCTCCTGGAACATACGATCACTGCCCTGACAAACGTCGGAGGCCAAGAAAAAGAAAAAGGACGTAGGGAGACAATCTGAGGACAGAGAGAAGTAGGGTCAGTGGCGAGGAGAGGCAGCTCTGGGCTCCCACCGGGATGACTTGGTTAGTGTGGAGGTGCTCCAGGAGGAACCCCAGAATGGGGGAGAGGAGTATAAGAAAGGGCCCCCGGGATCATCCAGAACAGCTTCCTCACTGCCCGGAGGTGAACCCGAGGCCAGGCAAGGTGAAGGGACTGTCTCAGCTGCCCCGTCTCCTGCTTTGGTGTTCTCCCACCAGCTCGAGCTCCGCGTCTTTCCACATTACTCAGCAAAGAGTCCAGTACCTGGTACAAATTTCTCGACTGGCTCACGGGATGACAGGCAGGGCCAGCTGGTTCGTAAGTGACAACAGTGGCACAGTCAGGGCATCTCTGAAGTGTCTTCCTGACAGCGGTGCTCGGCCAGCTACACAGCAGAATCACGGGGGAGTTGTCTTTCAAAAGGAAGGCCAGCCTGTCCCTGGAGAATGGAATTCGCCCGGTCTGGGGTAGGACGCCTGCAACAGTGTATCTTACAAGGTCCTCTCCATACGATTGTCACGGGCAGCTAGGCCGAGAACCACTGGCCTAACGAAAACCTGATGGCTGAGACTCACCATTGCCAGGCCAGATTCCCACACTGCACGATCACACCGATAAAAGACTGTGCCTCAGTTGGCCTATTTGTGACACTGAGCCATCACCGACAAACCATCAGGCGTCCCATACAATGCCTTGCTACTCAGAGTGCGAGGTCTCTGGGCCACCAGCACCCAGGAACTTGCTGGATCTGCAAACTCTCGGGCTGCACTCAGAGCTACCAAACCAGAATCTGCATTTAAATGAAATCCCGTGTGATTCAAAAGCACGTTCAAGTTTGAGAAGCGCTGCTCTGATGAGAGGCACTGATCTGATGCATTTAAGAAATGTCTGTTATTATAAGTAGAATTTTGTTTACAAGAACACTAGGAAAAGGACCACGTTTAAGGCAAAAAGACTCGGTTTTGATGTAAAAATTGGGGACCATTTCTGGGCTGTGGGACTGGTGACAGGGGGTCTACTGAAACCTTAGGGTCCCTGGCATCATCATGGCTCATGAGGGCAGTGTTCTGGGTTCCTGGAGCTGACGATGCTGAGTCTGGCTGGGAAGGGTGAAAGGTCCTTTGACCTCCGCCTGGCCCCAGTTACGCTCCATGGGGTCTGCACCCCAGCTTGGGGGGCAGCTCTCTCACCTCTGCCACAGCACCCACTACGTCAGAGCCTGCCCCTCCCCCTATGCCGCCAGCTCCTGCTGCTGAAACCTGGGGCAGCAAAAAGGAGCACACCCAAAGCCAATGCCGAGAGCTGAGTTCACAGGGCGCTTCACACCCTTGGCACATTGCGGCCAGCATCACTAAGCCGGGCCTCTGACGTGGAGGAAGCCGCCTAACTGACCACAGCGGGGACGGGGGGGCATCTCAGAGGCCACGGAAGGGGGCTGGCTGGAGACCCGGTGAGCTGTAAGAGGATGGGAGTGGAGAGTGAACCACAGAGGGAGAGAGGGAAGGGGAGAGCTCTGGGGGGCCGGGCTGGGGCTGTCTGCCAGGGGATACAAATCAGGTTTGCCAGAAAATGAAGGCAAGTAAAGAAAGACACCCCTGTGGGCCTTAAGAAGGAAAGTGGGGTTTGATGACCCATGCCTACTTCCCTCTTTTCTTGTACCTTGTGAGTCTGGGGTGATGAATGGCCATGAATCAATCATGCTGCCTGGAAAGCTGACTTCAATCTGTCCCCTCCTCAGCGGCTGGGAGAAGCAGCAGGGCCCGAGGAGGCCCAATCAGACCCATGGGGAGGTGGCTTCCTCTGGGCCTCGCAGTCAGGGAGTTGATCCGTCAGGAGCTCGGGGCAGCCGCACACGCGCACATCCAGTCTGCCCTCCATGGGAGCCTGAAGGGCCTTGAAAGTGAGCGTCTGGCTCAAGCCCTTCGAGGGGTTCTCTCCTTAGCTTACGCAAAAGCTGGGGCTGCGGGTGGGGAAGACGGGGTGAGTGGGGGCCAACGGGGGACATTTAGGTTTCTAAATACCTAATCCACAAGTGCTCTACCCAGGCAAGTGGCAGATGTGGGGCTGAGAGCCCTCCTCTGTTCCAGGGACAAGATGGCATCAGTAGGGCCGTCTCCCAAAGCACATGACGTACCTGTCCTTGAGGCACACTAGGGGGTGGGCAGGTTTCTGAGGACCAGGGGCACCCGGGACTGTTTCCTGCAGTGGAAGGGCCCAGGGAAAGTGAGGGAGGAGGAGGCTTGCGAGGGGCCCCTCGTGCCCCTCCTCGAGGCCCCCGCCTCATCGCCGGCAGCACAAAACCGTAAGGTCCCCTGATGGGCATCAAGCAGCCAAGCCACGCACGTCCCAGCGGGAGCCGCAGAGGTCCAGTTCCAGCTGATGACCCCTGAATCAGGTCGGAAAGCCCTGTTTCCCGGCTTTCAGGTTAGTGTTCTTGCCCTGAGCTCGTGTTTGCCAAACCAGGCCTCTCGGCATACTAATTCCAGAAGAAGTTATTAGCTGGGGGATGCAAAGGAGACTCTGTTGAGTTCAGTGCGGCCAAACAGGTTCCCTTCCTGCTGTGCTGAGCCAGCCCACTTTGTGGCTGACGGAGAGGCGGGCGCGCCACGGAGCCCCTTCTGTGGTTGAGCATTTCCCAGGATTGATGCCCTGCCGGTCACCGTGGGCAAGGCTGCTCTAACCACAGGTCATTGGAAGAAATGCCTGACCCGGGCAGGATCCTGGGCGGCCCCTGCGGCCAGCTGCCCTTCCCAGCTGGGTGCGTCTCGTCCTCACGCCCTGTATGTCTGTCCGCCACTGGTTCTGGCTGGGTTACTTGGAGCTGGCAGCCGTTGTCTAGAAGTCTTGTCCTATCCTGGCCCTTCTCGGAAAAAGATCTAAATCCAAGGCGAATGGCCGATCCCGGCCCTGACTCCCCCATGCTTGGCAGGACGTGGCAGGCAGGCCGCTCCCGGCCGTCACCCTCCACACTCTCCCAGGACATTCCGGCCCGTGAGGAACATGCCCGATGTGCAAATCCCTCAGGTAATGCGGGAATTCGTCACCAGGGGAGTGTGGGCGATCCAGGAATGGGAACCTGATCGGGGCCCGGAGCTGGAAAGAAGCAGGCCAGGCTGGCCAGCGAGGGCTCGGGTTGCAGTGAGCAGGCTCTCCCCAGGAAGAGGGGAGGAGGGCGGGGATGGAGCCATGTGGGCAGCATGTGGGGGGGCGGGGGCTCCCTCCTCCCTGTTTTTTAGGAAGAGACCTTAGACTTCGAACCAGGTGGTTAAGACCAAGGCAACCACATGCCTTGGTTTACGCCTGGTGTCTGGGCGTAATTACAAACGGAGCCCTCGCGACTCTCAGGACGGTTGCAGTTTGGATGACTTGTCACACGGTCGCCCTTGTTCAGACAGACCCGCAGGTGGTCTCTGCCCGCTCTGCACCCCTGCTTTCCGAACCGCCAGGCTCTAGTCTCACCTCACCTGGGCTGGAAACTCAATTCACATCTCAACTAGCCTAAGGTACAAAGTCACACTACAGAAGACTTTTCTCCAGCCAAGAGGCCCCAGCCATGGTGGCCATGCCGGGCCACCAGCTACCTCTCCTCTGATGCCACCAGTTTACCGGCTACCACCCGTGACAGAAGGGCAGGGATCGGCCTCTGGCTCGTGGGACGGAACGGCGCTGGCCTTAGTCTGCGCACCCACACCCATACCGACACTACACGCTCGCGGTCACGAAACCAGCACTGGATGCGGGGAACCCATGGAGGAAGAAGTGAAAAGGGGGGGAGGAGGGATTTTGAGCGGGAAGGCACCGAGGAACAAGAGAGTCTTAGGTCGCCACACTTCCCCTTTGCCCTAAGAGTGGTTTCAGGAAGCCCAGTGTATCGGCAAGAAGATCACACCTTTCCTGCTCAAAGCCTTTGCACCTTCTGCTCAGCTCCAGCCACACCACCTCCAGGGCCTGGGGGTGGTGGTCCGGGGCGGGAGGAGGAAAGGTGAAGTCTACACCCGGTTCACGTCTGCTCGGACGCAGAGAGGTCAAAGCACAGAGACTGGTGAAGAGCAAGCATCAACTCTCTTATCGTGGAAATAGAAAGAGGGAAAGGCTGGTTAAACACGAAACACCTATAAAATTATATTGGCCCATTGTAACCATGGATCACTCACACAAACACACGCAAATCTGGCCACTCATCCCGTGCCCCTCAAGTGCCTTTTTATTTTCTATAATTAATCGGGCAAGGGTGGAACTTGGGAAAAGTTCAACTGTGGTCAGAATCTGCAGCCTTCTCTCTAGTAATAACCCACTGGCGGGCGCGGCGGGGCGGGGGAGGGGAGGCTCAGCTGTCGGTGTCCGGTTACCTGAAGCATGTTGAGGAGCAGGCTCCGGAACTTGGTCCCCTCCACCATGAAGAGTGCCATCTTGTCGCAGAGCTTTGCGGCCGTAAAGGCGAAGCTGCGGTCGGACACGGCCTTCTGGTAGATGGTCCGGACGATCTCTCCCAGCATCTCCTCGGAGTTGGTCGAGTTCTGGGCCTCCTCCATGAAGGTGGTGAGCTTGGCATCCACGTCACTGCTGTTGTTCCGCATGCTGTTGAGGATCTCAATCAACTTGTCCATCTTGTTCTGCTGAGGGTTGGTGGTCTCCACGGCCACTTCGTCCTGGGGGCGTGGGAGACAAACTGAGTCGTGCCTGAGTGGAGCCGAGGATACCACTGGGGGTGGCCAGTGGAGGGAGGCCTGCTGCCCCCAGCAAGGACCCAGCCCTACCTTCATGAACCTGAGGTCTGGTCCCTCTGGGAATGCTGACCTCCACCTAGGACCCCCAACCACCAAGGCCCTCTGCTGACCTTTTTCTTGGCTCTTAGGGGCTGATCTTTCTTGCAAGTTCTAGCTCTTGCCCAGGATTCCCACATATATCGGTTCTGTTTGTGTACGTGCCCATCGAAGGTCTCAAGCTAGGAATGACCCGATGGGGCTTGTAAAAGATGAAATAAGGTAACAAAACAAAAAACTGGGTCAAAGAGAAAACGAGGGCAGGAAGGAGGAAAGTATTCAAAATGCCTGCTATATTGGTAAAAGGTGCCCACGGAATGGCCACCTTGCTTTCCAGGCTCCCAGATCTGGATAAACACGGCCCTGGTTTTATGTCCTGTGGAGACTGTGCTGGCCTTCTGTAACAAACGCTATACCCCGGGGAGCCCTCCAGTGTGCCACTAAATGGATGGGCACTTCTAAGAAGGAAATTTCAGACAGCAGCTAACTCTACACCTTTAAGAAGGTTCACTGCATGTAGACCAAGCCTGGACAGATCTGATAGTCTCAAAAGTATTTACTCAAATATAATGGATGGGTGGTCAAGAATGTGACTGCCCTACCTACTGGGATAGGAGATCAGGGAAGAAGGGCAGCGTCAGGGACAGAAAGTGGGGTCCCACGCTTGCCCTCCTATTCCCAACAAGGAGAGCTCTAGGCCGGGAGGCACAGACCAGAGTTCTCGAACCTGCTTTCTGCCTCTAGCTGTACGGCTGTGGGCAGTGGTTTCACTCTCTGGGCCTCGGTCTACTTCCTGGGAAGATGCGGCGGCTGGATGATGTCGAGCTTCCCCTGAGCCCTACTTATGGCCTTAGCCAATGTCCTGCTGCTCTGGGAATCCGGGAGGCCTCACCTAAGGGGAGTGCTCGAAACCCGTGTATGGGTGCTATGGACCTATCTTACCCGTTCTAATCCCTTCCTTATCCACCCACTGCCCCACCATCTGGGCCCCCGGGCAGTATATAAAATAAGAACCACCCAGGAGGTCTTTACGCATGCCATGGCACTTAATCTCCATAGCCTGTCTGCAAGGCGTGCGGTATCGCTCTCATTTTACAGATGAGTCAACTGGGGCTCAGAGAGGTTAGGGAACTTGTCCAAGGTCACCCAGCCAGTCAAATGCAGAGTGAGGAGCAGTAGGTGGTTTGCTGGACCCTAAAGCACCAGCTACATTTAGTAGGACTGGAGGGAATTTAGTGAGTAATCCCCTCTCTGTGGCCAGGCTTTGAGGAATGTGTCTCAGCGGGTCTTTAGGAGGACCCTATGCACTGTCACCACGCTGGTCACTACATGCCACCGGCCTGGTCTCCAGGCTCCCACCTTTGAGAAGGAAGGAAATGAGGGAGGCTCTCCCTCTGGACCTCACAGCTGCTTCCCCCACCGGGGGCAGCAGGGCGGGAGCTCAGGGCTGTGAAGGACGCAGGTGCAGCTTCAGGCATTGGCTGGGGAAGGGGTCTGACCTGCCTTGTCCTGCCCGAGTGTGGACCTGGGCTTGGCCTTTCAGGCAAAAGGGGGAGGAAAGAAAGCAGCGGTGAGAGGCCAGAGAGAAGCCCAGAGCTTCGAGCTCCACAGAAGCCCCACAATGAGGACTCTGTGGGGAGGGCTGGGGGCCAGCCGGCCTTTCTCAGGAGCAGTTCCTCTCCAAGGTGACCTTTCCTGCATCCCTGGCAGGGAAGGGGGGCCAGGGTGAGCACAGTGGACATGATGCTGCCGTTGACATAGCCTTATCCCTTTGCTAGAGGCTCAGGGACACGTCCCCTTGAATCAGCGAACCAGGCTCTGGGGGCCACGGTCAGGATACAGTGAAGAAAGAGAGGCTGGTGGGGGTGGGGGCAACAGTTATGAAGGCCCTTCCTCTCAGGGCTGGTGTCGGAGCAGAGTCGGCACCCGTATGAGGCTGGGGTTGAGGGCCTCCTTCAGTTTTGTCCCTTAGACGCCTCCTGGGCCGCTGGCGGATCAAGGAGGAGAATGGCAAAATCGAGACCCGCTCGCACTCTGCCCAACTCACCTTTGCTCTCGACCCTGGCGGGGACCACAGCTGGCTGGCGCTTACCTTGGGGGGAAGCATCCGTCCTTATCGTACAAGCTCCCAGTCTTTCCCAAATGCCCTTTAGCACTGTCAGGGCAGTGTTGGATCCCAGAAAATGCTGGAGGGAAGAACCAAGCCTTCCCTGCACGCTTCCCATCCCCCTCAGGTACATGCTTCTTCCTCCCCTTCCCTCCCAGGCTGCGGGCTGGTGCCCAATGCCCACCTCGGCCTCTTGGGGGACCAGAAGGTGAGGAGCCAGAATGTGCCGGAGGGGGTTCACGTACGGGCCAGTCCTCCGGTGGCCAGCAGTCCCCGAGGCAGTGGTGGCCGCCTCAAACCCGAGCCCGCCTACCAAAGTGCCTACCTCACGATGTCTTCCCTGGTACAAGAGAACAACGAAAATTCATTTACCGGTACCTTTTCTTTCAGCCTTCGCCGCAGCCTGTCTTTGGAAGACTGGAGCAGGGTAATTTTGGGCCGCTCCCCGATGCGCTCGGGAATAATACTGTCTTTACGCTTTGTCTCGGCCTCTGGACCCCCCGGCTGCAGTGGGGGCAGCCTCTCGGAAGCCACTGAGGCTGGGGCATCAGGGCTGCGGGGGGGCTCGAGGCCGCCGTGCCCGGTGTCCCCCAGGGCATCCTCAAGTTTGGGGCTCTCCACGGTCACGGTCTCTTTGGCATTGCGGTGGGCGCCTGCCTCCCCCTTGTCGCCTGGCGGGTGCTTCATGTTGCTGTGGTGCCAGCGCCGGTTCTGGCTGTAGCCGTGATGAGTGGGCCTCCCTGAGGGGTGAGGCACCGAGCCCCCCTGGTAGGATTTCTGGTGGTCCCTGTTGTGTTTGGCACTGACCGGCTGGTGGTCACCATGCTGTTGGGGCTTGTTCCCTCCCGGAGGCCTCTGCTGCCGTCTGCAAACCGAAGAGGAAAGACAGAGAGGGTCACTGGGAGGATTGTTCAGGGTCCCTGTGTCCAAACGCTGGGCGAGCAGTTCATGGAGCTGTTCATGTATTCGTTCTGTCTACCCCCTTACTGGACACCTCCTCTGTGCCCGACTCCGCGGCAGGGCCTGTGGACACAGCACAGCACGAGACAGACGGGGGGGCCTGCGATTACAGAGGAGTCAAGTCAGTCCCTGAGTTCGAGTCGTATTTTCTGCCCTTATTAGAATACACATCAGCACACGCGTGGGGAGCCAAAGTCACACGATGCGTCAGAGCAGATCGTGAATCCTCCTGACTCTGACCCCAGCCACCCAGCTTGTGCTCTTGATGCACCTGTTACCATTTTGGGACTCCTCCCAATGCGGTCTACGCACGTTCCGGAGAAGATACATACATAGACCTGTATCTGGTGACAGCTATCCTGTGAATCAATTTTTACCATCATGGCTCTTGTGAAGTTGTATCGTTTGTTCAACAATTTTGTGTGCGTGTGTGTGTGTGGGGGGGGGGGTACATTGACATTTTCACCCCCAAGCCCACAAACAAAATATGCAATAAGAAACTGTTATGCACTCAATGGTGTGTCCCCACCCCTTCAATTCACATGTTGAATACTCAATCCCTAGTACCCAAGAATGTGACTGTATTTAAAGATAGGGGCCTTGAAAGAGGGGGTTAAGTTAATCCGTTAGGCCGTTAGGGTGGGCCTCAATCCAATGGGACTGGTGTCCTTATAATAAGAGGCAATCTAGATACGTAGAGAGACACCAGGGACGTAGACACAGAAGAAAGACCGTGTGAAGATACAGCAAGACAGACATCTGCAAGAGGAGAGGCCCCAGAAGAAACAAACCAAGAAGACACCTCAGTCTTGGACTTCCAGATTCTAGGGCTCTCAGAAAAAAAGATTCTGTTGTTGAGCTGCCCTGTCTGTGGTATTTTGTCACGGGGGCCCGAGCTGACTAACCCAAAAGCGACATTTGACTCACCGATTTACCGGACACACTATTTTCTAAGCCAGAGAACATGACAATGGAACAAATCTGGGGTGTGCACAGGAGGTGAACCCCAAACATTTTGATCCATCTCTGGAAGCACTCTTGCGCTCACCCCACAGTGTTTTCCACGCCCTGACTTTATGGGATGTGCAGCTGGAGAACTGCGACCTGTCCCTTTGGTGGGGACAGCGGACCTTCACAGCACTGAATTTCATGAACCCAAAAAAGGCACTGATTTACTTTGAAACTATTATTGCTTATATAAACTCAGTTTCAATGTTCACTTGATAATTTCGTACCCATGAAAATCTGGAGGCATCTTGGACTGAGGTTAAACATATCATTTTTCCATTAAAATTAACGAAAACAATTTTTTTTTCCATTGAAAAGCTTTCCCTCCTGGCAGGGTTTTCAAGGGGAATTAAAGTTATTAAGTGGGAGACAGGTGTATAGTGTTTTGTTTCCACACAAATGGTAAAGACAACACATTGCATGTTAGAAGTAGAAATTAGGGTGTTTCTGGGGGGGGGGGACGTTTGACGATCTGTTACAAGAGCCTCTAGTACATGTAAATTGCTGCACCTTGTTAATTCCACTTGGTGGCAATTTATCGAAAGGAAATAATCAAAAGCCTTGCACAGGGATGTAGGCACAATTTGTGCATCGTGGCAGTGTTTAACAGTGAGAAACAATGTGGAATGTTAAGAACCTGGTGTTAAGACTTCACTCTGGTTGATGGAAGAAAGCATGTGTTGTCCTATGTGTAGCATGGTGCTACTTTTTAAGACAAATATTTGTATGCACAGAAAAATCTGGAAGGAAAGGCGGCTGGGTGGCTCGGGCAGTTAAGTGTCCAACTCTTGACTTCGGCTCAGGTCGTGATCTCACAGTTCTGTGTGGGATCAATCCCCGCATTGGGCTCTGAGTTGGCACCACGGAGCCTGCTTGGGATTCTCTCCTTCTCTCTCTGTCCCACCCCCGCGCTCTCTTTCTCCCTCTTGCACACTCTCCCTCTCTCAAAATAAATAAATTTTTAAAAACTAAAAAAAAAACCCAGAAAAATCAGGAAGGAAACACATCAAAATGCTAACAGTGGTTAACTCTGGGGGATGGGATGAGGATTTTTCTTTTTTACTTGTGTTTTCTAAAAGAACATGAATTTATTTTTCTAAACTTTTTACTGTGAGATAATTACAGATTCGCGTGCACTCGTAAGAAACAATACAGAGAGATCTTTTGCATCTTCTACCCAGTTTCCTCCCATGGTAACATCTTGCAGAACTCTGGTACAAGATCACAATCAGGATTTTGACATTGATATAGTCAAGATACAGAACATTCCCATCACTGCAAGGATGCCTTCCTGTTGCCCTTTTATAGCCACACCTACTTCCCTTCCACCACCTCCTCTTGAGCCCCTAGCAGTAAGTAATCTAGTCTTCATTTCTACAATTTGTCATCTCAAAAATGTTATATAAATGGAATAATTTACAATCTGTTACAAGAGCCTCTAGTACATGTAAATTGCTGCACCTTGTTAATTTCACTTGGTGGTAATGTTACATACGTTACAGTATGTAACCCGGTGGGATTGGCTTTTTTCACTCAGCATCATTCCCTGGAGATTCATCCAGGGCGTTGCACGTATCCATAGTTTGTTCCTTCTTACTGCTGAGTAGTGTTCCACAGTGTGGATGTATTAGCGAGTTTAACCATGTACTCGCTAGAAGGCATCTGGGTGGGTTCTAGTTATTGGCTACAGTGCACAAAGCTTCTATGGACATTTGTGCACAGATTTTTGTTAAGTTTTCATTTCTCTGGGGTAAGTGCCTGGGGGTGCCATTACTAGGTCATATGGTAGCTACTTGGTTTAAAAAGAGAACTACTGAGGGGTGCCTGGGTGGCTCAGTCGGTTAAGTGTCCGACTTTGGCTCAGGTCATGATTTTGAGGTCTGTGAGTTCGAGCTCCGCGTCGGGCTCTGTGCTGACAGCTCGGAGCCTGGAGCCTGCTTCAGATTCTGTGTCTCCCTCTCTCTCTGCCCCTCCCCCACTCAAGCTGTGTCTCTCTCTCTCTCTCTCTCTCAAAAATAAATAAACATTACAAAAAAAAAAAAAAGAGAGAGAGAGAGAGAACTATTGAACTATTTTCCAGAGAGATTGTATCACTTTACACTCCCACCAGCAACACACAAACTGTTCTCAGTCATTACGTCTGTGGATAATTTTCCAGGCCCATTTTTTCTCTGCTCTACATTACAGAGTCTGAGAACATGTATGTTAGATTTGCTGTTATGGACCCCCAGGTCCCAGAAGCTCAGTTCACTTTTTTTTTGGTCTATTTTCTCTGTGTGGCTCAGATTAGATCTTTTTTTTTTTTTTTAATTTTTAAATGTTTATTTATTTTTGAGAGAGAGAGAGAGAGAGAGAGAGAGAGAGTGCAAGCAGGAGAGGGGCAGAGAGAGAGAGAGACACAGAATCTGAAGCAGGCTCCAGGCTCTGAGCTGTCAGCCCAGAGCCTGATGCGGGGCTCAAACCCACGAACTGTGAGATCATGACCTGAGCTGAAGTCGGATGCTTAACCGATTGAGCCACCCAGGCGCCCCATGGATCATTTTTATTCTATCTTCCAGTACACTGGTTCTTTCCCTTGTCCCTCCATTCTGCTGTTGAACCCACGCATTGAGTTTTTAATTTAACTATTACGTTTCGTTTGGTTCTTTGTTATAGCTTCTATTTCTTTGCCAAGACGTGATTTTTCATTTGTTTCAAGCATGTTCTTTTGAAGCATTTTCATGCTGGCTGCTTTAAAATCTTTTGTCAGAGAATTCTAACACTTCTGTCATCTTGGTATTGGTGTCTCATTGTCTTTCTTTACTCAGTTGAGATCTATCTGAGATTTCCGGTTGAAACCTGGACATCTTCAGTATTGTGTTACGAGCCTCTGGGCTCATGGAGAACTGTTTTAGCTGGCTTCCTCTGACCTTGCTTCCAATAGTGGAAAGGGTTGCCGTGCCCTGTTACTACCGAGTGGGGAGTACAGGTCGGGTTCCCTACTGGGCCTTCTGTGACACCCCAAGGGAGGCCTGCTTTACTGCGGTGCGGGGTTGGGAGTTCGGGCCCCTCACACCGATGCCTCCCTGGCGGGGAGGGGAAGGGTGCGTATTGCTACTCTCCACGTGGCCTCCACTGACACCATGGTGGAGGGGGGGCGTGGAGCCTTGTACCTGGTGGATGGGGGTGGGACTCAAGGCCCCCATGTGGCCCCCACTGACACAGAGGAAGGGGTGCTCAGTGCCCCACAGGGACGAGTCCTAACTCCTCACTTGGCCTCTCTGACCCCACCCTGGTGGAGGATTTGGGCGCCTCCTCAGCCTGGTGACTGTGCTCGTGTGGGTCAGGCCCACTGACCTCTGCTTGTGTGGGTCAGGCTGGAGCCCACATTTTTCCTGGGAGGTTTGCCTAGAGTAGAGCATTACTGTCCAGGAATTTCCTGCCTTGTAAGGTTGCCCCTTTCCTGGTCCTTTGGCGAGAGAGGGCAGGCTTTTGTTGGGGATTTCCGGTCTGCCTGGGCCTACTGGCATTTCTGGGTTGCCAACTTCTTTACCTCCAAGTCTGGGATCTGTGAGGCCAGGAAGAAAACTCTGGTAAGTTACCACCGTGCCGTGGCCCGAGTGCCATGGTGCCCAGTCAGTCTGCCTGCTTTCCACCTTCTGGAGTCCTCTTATGTCCATTTTTATATAGGATGTTCAGGGGTTCTAGTTGTGTGTATTTATTTTAATAATTTAAGAGTCATGGTAGAAACATCTGTAGAAGCCTGGTACAGTGAACTGAGGCCGGCTGACCGGGTGTGCCCTGGGCCCTTCTCATGAGGCCTGCCTGGTATTTTTCATCACTGGGTCTGAAGTACATACTGGGTACAAAAAGCCGTGCTGCCCCGATACGTGGGTGCAAAAGGCTTCTCCTCTAACACCCCTCACCTCTACCAGCACACCTAAGCCTCTAGTTTTACTCCCCAATGGCCTCATTCTTTTTTTTTCGTTTGTTTTAATTTTTCATTTCTTTTCTTTAATTTCAATTAAAAAACTTTTTTAAATGTTTTTTCGTTTTTGAGAGACGGAGAGCAAGCAGGGGAGGGGCAGAGAGAAGGGAGATACAGAATCCTAAGTGGGCTCCAGGCTCCGAGCTGTCAGCACAGAGCCCGATGCGGAGCTTGAACCCAAGAACGGTGAGATCACGACCTGAGCCGAAGTCGGACGCTCAACCAAGTGAGCCACCCAGGCACACCTAATTTTAATTTTTCTAAAGTTTATTTATTTATTTTGAGAGAGGGAGAAAGCGTGAGTGGAGGAGGGGCTGAGAGAGGGGGGAGACAGAGAATCCCAAGCAGGCTTTGCACTGTCAGCACAGAGCCCAGTGCAGGGCTCCATCCGACGGGACTGCAAGATCATGACCTGAGCCGAAGTCTGCCACTTAACTGGCTGGGCCACCCAGGTGCCCCCTCTCCAGAATGGACTCATTCTAAAAAACAGTAATCATCAATGGACCAGTGCCTTAAGTCCTGGAAGACTGTCAGTTTGCATTCACAGCAGAGCAGGGGTAGAGAGCACAGGTGCCCAGGAAAGCGTGGGGCCCCATCCGCAAAGTGAGTCACTGAGTCAGTTCTTCCCAGGGATCACCCATTGGCCTTCAGACTGCCCAGACCTAAATCCAGATGCCTGAGACACAAGTCAGCTCAGAAGCCCGCGGCCCTCACCTGAGAATCACGGACTGACCTACACTGGGAGAGCCACTGGGAGAAATTCCAAGGCCCTCCCAACTCCTCAGGGACCCACACGCCTGTGACATTTTGTGAATCCCCCCTACTTTTATTTTTCAATTACTTTCAAAGAATTCACCCTTTCTCCTTCTACCCTCTTTGTTCTCTGAGTATGAGTAATTTTTAAGCCCAGAGAAGAACCTTGGAAATTCCCTGGCAGATAATGCTTGATTCTCACGACTTTTCCCATCCTTATTTAGAAAAATTGTGGTGCCTGCAGCTATGGCCCAAGGAATGCCCCCAAAGGATGGTTGACCAAGTCCTTCCCAGCATCTGTCTTGAAACTGTCTGGCTTCCTACTTGCCATTATCAGGGATCTCCCTCTCTCTGCCCAACATCCTCCTTACCCCCCCCTCCCACCCCCCGGCCCCAAACAAAACAAAACACATCAAATCAAATCAAAACAAAACAAATCAAATCAAATCCTCCACCTGGAGGAGAAAGGAGCTAATTTTTACATGGCTGGTGGTCAAGGGCTCAGAAAGAAATTAGCCAGGTCTTGCTGAGACTCTCCTGTTCTTGCCGGAAATTTTGGGGGGCCTGGAATTCCAAGTCATTTTAGTTTGCCACTCCTTGGAGCCAGCTCTGCCAGCAGAGCAGTGACCAAGAATATCCAGGTTGTCGGGCATTTAGTGGGTGTTCTCAGACTCGCTCTGCCTGGGTAGCAGCTCCTTTGCACACAGAGTGCTGTCTGTGGACAGGAGGGGAGGCCTGGGAGTCCACCTGTAAGGGGCCCCTCCTACTGGGCAGGCAAGACCAATGGAGTCAAAAGAAAGAAGGCTGCTGATATGGGGTTGGATGGCAAAGGAGATTGGCTGGGGGCCCCTGGGGGGTGTGGAGGGCAAGAAAGAGGCCAGATGCCATTGGAGGCAATGGGCATGAAGGCTTTTTGTTTCTTTTTTTCCTCCTTCCTGTTCAAGGCTCCCATTAGTTCTCGGGGCCACCGACTGCTGGGACCAGTGTCTGTGTGCAGGCTGGTCGAGAGGCTCTCTTCCCATTTTACAGATCAGCCAACTGAGGCTCAGGGAGGCGAAATTCCCCACACCCTCAGGAGTGTGCCCAGCCTGACAGCTAGCCCAGCACCCATTGCCCACCTCCTGTCCGTCCCCTTTGCCCTAAGATCCAGCAAAGGAGAGAAGGGCCGAGTTATCGCTGATATCTGCTGTGGCGATGGCCACGTGAGGCCCACGTCCTTGGCCTGGGAAAGGGCTGAGAGAGCCCTCACCACTGGAAAAGACTAGGGGCTGGGCCTTGGCCCTCAACAATGGAGACCCAAGCTTCCCTGCTCTGGCCATTCACAAATATTTGTCAGCGGTTGCTGGCTGGGCTGGCCCAAACCAGCTCCTCTCTCTTCTGTGTTTGTTGGCCCTGGGTTTCGTCGATACCTTCCTGTAGGGGCCAGCTCACTGCTCACCCCAAAACCTGTGGGTTTAGGTTTGGCCTGGCTGGGAATGAGCTCCTTTGGCTCCTAGGGGCCAGGCAGGGAAGTATTTGGTCCCGGATACACGGACGTGTGGATCCAGGTTTTGGAAACACAGGAGACATGCATTTTTTTTTTTTTGTTCTGCAAGCGAAAAAAGGGGCAAAAATCCACCTCCCTCTCTGCTTGTTATGTTCTAATGTCTCTGGGCAAGTTTTCTCCGGTGGTTGTGGTAGTGGGGAGAGGAATGGCTTAGGAGAGAAGATTAATATTCCATTTGTGTTACTGGTAACACCTGCTGCTGGGAAATAATGCCTTTTTTTTTTTTTTTTTGGAGAATGGAAATTATCAGGATGCTTCTTCCACCACTCATTTAGTTTATTCTTCCTTCTTGGGGTTCTGAAATCAGACGTCTTGTTTCACTCTTAAGACTGTACTCTTTTATTAAAAAAAAAAAAAACAAAAACACAAAAATAAAAAAAGTTCTCCACACCACAGCTGCATTTTCGGAGGTGGGTGTAGGGAGAAAGACTTCAGATTTTGTTTTAAAGAATGATTCTAGCAGCAGTCCAAATGCAGACAAACGTCTCTCTGTTCATTTTTTATTTCATAATTGTTCCCAACTAGATATTCCGAGGGCCACTGACTTATTATGGTTCTCTCCATGTCGGACACTTTACCACATAATTTGTAGGTCTGCTTAAAAATTTCTGAAAGCAAAATTCCTAGGGCAAGTGGTTTTAAAACTATGCATGGGCTCATATTTCTTGCCTTCAGGAAAAGTGATGACTGCTTATTACTTGCTTAGGCGCCCCCATTCCTGCCCACCTACACACGCCCTGTCCGGGGTCCCACCTTCCGCGCCCCAGCCACAGGGGCAACACGAGAGCGGAGGTGAAGCCGACAGGCGCAGGCACAGGGGTTCTCTGCAGCTCTGGGGCCGCTTGGCTTAGCGCAGGCATGTGGGGCCTGGAAATCAAGGTCATGGCCACACACACACACACACACACACACGCCCACCCCCGTTTGCAAAAGACTGGGATGCCTCCTAAGGAAAACTGTAGGGGAACTTATTTCCCTCTTCAGGGAGCCAACGGAGGGAAACGCCACTGGCTTAGCAAAGGGACCAGCATCACGGTGGCCTCTATTAACTGAGCACCTACCGCGCCCAAGGGGCTGGATGAGATGATGTAAATCTGCCGGGTCTGTTCTGCAGGACCCTCCTCGGCAGGCATATCTGGGAGACTGCAGCCAGCTCAGAGCCTGGCTGGGTCACTCGCGGCTGTGTGGCTCTGTGTCCGTTCCCAGCCGTGTCAGCCGCCACCCTCAGGGGCGGCTGTGAGGATTACAGAGTGACAGCGCGATGCTTTCACAGATGAGAAAGCCAAGGTTCAGAGAGGTTGCCTTTTGCCCTCGGGCTGTCCAGCTAGTTAGTGACAAAGCCTGTACCGGAACTCTGATCTGTGTCTCTACTCTAAGGTCCTGCCTGAAACGCTACATGGCCGGCCGGATGTTACGGTTACTCATCTGAGGTCTTCTTGCTGTCTGGATAGCCGGGGAACTGCCCCACCTGATGTCCCTGTAATTGCCAGGCCGCCATTCCCATCATGGCAATGAGAGCAGCGCATTACCGGCTGGCTCGCTGAGCACCAGGCCTGCTCCCCACATTGGGCTCCCCGGACAGTCCCTGGAGGGGAGTGCCCGCACGCTTCAGGAACACCCCCCGTGGCCTTGGATGGCCAGGAGAGTTTTTGGCTCTCCTGCTCCAACAGCCTGTGGGGCTCTCCCTGTGCTCAGGGCCGGGTAGAAAACAATCCAAGACTGAGGTCTCTGCTGGCTGAGGCCGAGGTTCGTGTAAGAAGTTCGGTATTTCACTGCACGGATCGAAAAGCTTTGGAATCCAAAGGTTTACCTGGCCAAGGGAATGCTCTGGAGTGGAAAGGAGAGGGGCTAATCTGAATGGTACCTCTGTGCCCTGAAGGCAGAGGAAAGACTTTTCCAGTTAACAGGGCGCACGTACAAACGACTGATGAGAGGCAAGGCTGATTCATGTATTGCTTCATTAATTAAACATGTCCTGAGATTCCGCTCTGCCTGGAGGTTAATCGGAGGTGTCAGTGGGCTTGCCCAAGGCCACAGAGCTCCTGGAACATTCTGAGGGGAGCAGGGGCTGTGGATTGACCAAAGCTGTTCAACTGTCCCTCAGGAGTATCTCAACGCCTTTCCTAATCCCATCTGGGCTCCAAACAGCCTTCTTCAGCTCCCCAGAGGCCCCCTCTTCAGACTCCTAATGTGATTACAGCCTGATACCCTCATCCACGCCACTGAATGGCCTTGTGCATTCTTCTTGTATGGCCTTAAGAGCAACCACTTCCTCAGGATGGGGCAGACCCTCTCCAAATCTCCCTTGGGAAATGGGGGCGGCGGGGGTGGGGGGGATGCTGGGCATTGATTCATGCATGCCTCCAGTGAGCCCCACAATGTGCCAGGCCCTGGGGACACAGCGATGACCCTGGCACAGGGCTATGCCCTCATGCAACTTAGGATCCATTTGGAGAGACAGACACTAATCCATTAATTACAGAAATAAGGTAACTGGCTACAACCAGGGATATGAGTCATGAAGGAAAGGAAGCACAGAGTAGCACAGGGGTCCCTGACACTCTGGTCCTAGAGGCAGGACAGACCTAATAATTGGTGGGACAAAGTGCAGAATGAAAATGTGGGCCTCTTGTTCAAAAACTACTAAGAGTTTCAAGCTGACCCCGGCAGAACATTCATTAAACCCAGTGCAGCCCTTCTGAGCCCTGCCCAGAGCAGCCCTGAAGGACGGGACAGGAACTGAGATAATTGAGAACATAGAGTAAAAGTAATAAACACAAGGTAACATGTATGAAGCATGACTTTCACTTAACCCTAAGAGGGAGGGACTATTGCCAGCCTCATTTTACAGAGAGGTCACGAGCCACAGAGAAGGTAAGTACTTGTCTGAGGCCACACAGCTTGCAAGAGGCAGAGCCTGAGTTTGAATTTAGGTAGTTTGACCTCAGAATGTGTACCCTCAACCACTACGCTCTCCTGCCTCATGGACTTGAGGCCCGTTGCGGGGTCCTAAGGGCCCGGGGCAGCCTGCACCACTGCTGAGCCACTGAAATCCAAATCCAAATCCAAATCCAAATCCAAATCCAGAGGATCCCAGGCCTTGGCCAAAGCCAGTGGGGGCAGGGACTGCGGGCTGGCAGCGTGTGGCGGAAGCAGGGCTAGATATGCAGAAGCAAAGGCCAAAGGCTGAGCCAGAGGCCACGAGGAACAGGGAAGCTGAGGCCCGTGAGAGGGGAAAGCCTGGGAGGGCTCTGGACTGAGCCCCGAGTCGAGGTTTGGAAATCCGGCTTCCAGCCTTGGCTCCGCCGTGTCTGGGGAAAACCACAGAAGCCACGTGTGGCCCTCGGGTTTCCATCTGTGCTGGGAACAATCCTTTCCCCACAGTCTGCTAGTTCCCGTGGCTGGGAGGTTGCGTTTTCGGGGTGGCCCTCTGGCTTCGCTGCTGAACCCTGGGGGAGGGAAGCAGGAGCTGCGGACTCTGGCCACCTTCCTCCATCTTGGGGCAGCACAGAAGGCCGTGGAGGAGTGGTCTTCTTTGGGGTATAAGCGGCAGACCCCGGGTCTCGCTCAGCTGCCCAGGCATTTCTCAGGTGCCCCTCCCAACAACCCTGGTAATCCAGTGCTTGTGGCCAACCTCTCGGTCACTTTTGGCACATGGGCAGACTCCTCAGATCTCAGTATTCCCATCTGTAGAATGGGAATACCAGCACCCCACTCGAGGTGTTCCCTTAGGTGAGTTCCCCACCTTGCCTGCATTCCTGCCTGGGGTCACAAGGCTGGTCAGAAATTAGAATACAATCAAGGCCAAGAGAGCATTTGGGGAACAAAGGCACATTATAAATACAAGGTATTATTTTTGCTCCAGGGTGAATCAGGCATTCCAAGAATCCTTGGCCTCACACGTTCTTAGGCAGTGTGATGTCATGGGAAGAGCATGCGGCTGTCCCGGCAGAGTGTTTCCAGAAGGTGGCCCTCGCTCTTCTCTCCTGCCCAGCCGAGCCCCTGCTGTCTCTCAGGTCTGCCCGTGGACCCTCAGTGCAGCCTGCTGGCGAGTCCGGGCATCCCCTGTGCCACGTGTCCATTCTGGGTGCTCACTCAGAGGCGGGCAGACATCAGCCACGGAAGCCGGTTAAGTGTCAGCTGGGATGTTCCCTTTTCCAGCCCTAACTCCCTGTGGCTACACTGACCCGATCATGTGAATCAACGCGGGGAAGCCAAGCCTGGCTGATGCCACCTCTCTGGAGGCTTGAGACTCTCGCTCGCTTTTCCTAAAGAGCCGAGGAGGCCCAGCGACGGGTATGAATTTGCACTGTATACCTTCCACCACAGCCCTTGGCTGCCCGGAATAAGAAGGTGCTCGACACAGACTTTTCCAAGAGGCAACATATTGTCGGAGCTCCAAGTGTGGACGTAGGAGCCAGCCCCCCAGAGCTCAGATCCTGGCTCTGTACTTCCGGCCGTGCAACGCTGGGCAAGTTCTTTAACCTCCCTGGGCCTTAGCTTCTTCCTTCTTAAGATGGGGACAAACAGATTATCCATCTCTGAGGTTCCTGGGAGTTTGAAGGAGCTGTGGTGTTATATTAGCGTCTGCTTGTGACAACAATATGTTGTGGGTTTTCCAATTAGCATGAATCCATCAGATGCTCAGGAGTGAGGAACATCAGCACACCCACAGTACAAGTGGGAGAGCTGAGGTTTGGAGGAAATAGGCTGTTTCAAGTGCTAAGAATCAAGGAGGAACCCCCAGCACATCCAGCTCCTGGCTTGTGCTCCAAATCTGGCCCCCAAGGGCTACAATCCGGACGTGGTTTCTCAGGATGGATTTCTTCACTATGAAATACACTGTCATCCTAAGAGAAGCACTGCCCAAGGGGTCCCCACAGGCATGGGGGCCACCTCCAGTGACTTCTTTCACTCCCAGGCTGATGCCGGGCCGCCACAGCTGGTCCCACATGGCCTCGCTTACCCCACACGCTGACTTCAGAGCACATTTGGGAACTAGCCCTATTTCATGGCCATCTCACCATCTCCACGAGGGCCGTGGAACAGCCCTCAAACTGCAGCGGGTAGGACACGGGAAGGAGGAGGAAGAGAAAGTCTCCTAAGAGTTTTTAAATCCCTGGTGTGACCAACTGCCGAGCCCTTCTGAACCATGGGGAAGGAAGCCCAGAGACACAGCCTGAGTGCCCATAATGAAGAAACTTCCTCACAGGGAGAGCTGCCTCACAATAATGGGGGGGGGGGGGGGTGCCTGGGAATGTAGTGAGCTCCCTGTCACAAGAGGCGTCCAATTGCTGACCAACAGCTATGGAGACCTCCTCTCCTGAACCTGCCATTTCTGCAATTAGCACCTCCTCCAGGAAGCCCTCCTGGGTCTCAGCAGTCATCCCAGCAGTCCTCACTTGGAGAGGCAGCATGATGCTGTGACAACCTGGGAACAGGACACACCGGGTATACCCCGATTTGGCCCACATCTAGCCAGGTGGTCTCAGACACGTTGCCTAACTTCTCTGTCCCTCAGTTGTCTTATCAATCAAGTGGACCCCGTGACTGGAAAACAGGAGAGAGGCGGAGCTGAAGGTAATGATCTCAGGGCTGGATGATAAACCTTGCCCGCTCTCCCTCTGCCTCAGCCAGTCCTGGGAGGGTACGGCAGGCCTTCTTGGCTAGCCCTGCAGGCGCGGGGGAAGGTGACGGAAGACGGTTCGATTATGGGAAGCAGAGCCGCCCAGGGCAGTGCCCGAGCAGGTTTGGCTTTACGGTTACAGAGCATCCCTGAGCTTCTGGGCTCCCCAGGAAACACTACCGGCTGCCTGCCCACCTCACTCCATCAGCCGCGCATAACGGCCAGCCTCCCGGGACATCCTCCTCCCTCACAATTCATTACTGACAGGTCTGCTCCGTCCCTGAAGGGCTGTTTTTCCATCCTGGAAGGAGAGGGAATGTGAAATGGAGTTAGCTGGAGTAGGGCCTCCCTCTGGCCCCATTTTTCAGCCAGGGTTGGAGGAACTGACAAGTCCATGGCCAGACGTTAGAGCAGAGGGAGTGCCACTCAACAGCTTCACGCACATCACTGACCTCAACCCCTGCCCAGCCGTGTGGGGACCCACCTGCCCAGCAGATGGGTTCTTGGGCTAGAATGTTTCAGAGCACAAGGTACTCAAAGCAGGGTGCTGCCCGGCAGCATTCGGTGCACATATACGGGGACCTTCAGACAGCTGACAAGGACTTACTCTCCCTACCTCCCAAATGCAGGGATCTTGAGGCTTAGAGTAGTGAGTTTAAAATCAGAGACTGTCCCCAACAGCAGAAAGACAACGAGTAAAATGAGAAGGAATGATGGAATTAGGAAATCATTTGGCAAACGTCATAATAATAATTGTTTCAGGCAAGAATCATCACTGGAGGCCAGTGGGTGAAAGTTTGAGGAAAAACAGAATATTGGCATAGTCTCAAAGTATCTCCCCACAAGCTACTTCTTAATTACAAAGGGAAAACTCTGTGCCTTTACAGTGGAGAAACTTGGCAGATACTGCCTTTAACCAAGTAATCAAAGTGAACACTGAGAGTCATGGGACAACAGGACGGCCCCAATCTCCTGATTCGATGCCCTGAGAGGACACAACATCACTCATGTGCATGGAACCTGAGGAAATACCAGAGAAATCCCAAATGAGAAACCTTCTACAAAAATAACCGGCCGTTCTTTTAAAAAAAAAGTAAATGTCATGAAATACAAAGACTTGGGAACTGTCCCCAGATTAAAAGAAACTAAAGAGACGTGACAACTGAATATGAGCCAGGATCTAGGAGCACTGCTGAGAAAGAAGCAAGGGCTGTGGATAATAGCATCCAGTCTATGTTAGTTTCCTGATTTTTATCATTGTACTGTGGCCATGGAGAGGAATGTCTTCACAAAAAAACACACTGTGAAGCGTTCAGCAATAAAAAGGCATCATTTTGGCAATTTTCTCTCAAGCAGGTCAGAAAAAAAAGTAGACGAGGGAGAGGAAAATAAAGCAAATGTGGTAAAACGTTAATGTCTGAGTGAAGAATATGTGAAAATTCTTTGTGCGATGCTTGCAACTTTTCAGAATGTGAAATTTCGTCAAAATAAAAGTTTTAAAAACGGGTAGGATTTGGTTAGAAGGGGAGAAGTGGAGAGGACATTCCAGAACAAACATCAGACTCAGCAAATACAAAGTGGCAATTTTTCTTAAGTCAGTTGCATATGTAAAAACTCCGGAAGGGAACAAAAAAAATTGACCACAGAGAAGCCTACCCAGCACAGGTAGAAACGCCTCACCAGAGGGATGGCCCCACTGGAGGTGAACACAGAGCTCGCTGTGCATTGGTGTCCTTGAGAACCATAGGAAGTCCTTAATGGAAGTCAAGCGTCCGAGCACAGTCTCGAAGGGCAGCCAAACTCCGACATCCTAGGGGGACATGGGCCTGGGTGGACCCCATGAACCATCATAAACAAGTCTATTTGCCCTTTTGGATAAACTTGCAGGGTCGAGCTTCCCAAAACAAGACTCTGATCCCCGAGGCAGGCCTGGATGTCACCCACCAGGAGACCCAGCCCCTCAATGAGGGAAAAAGGGTGTATTTTTATTCTTCTGATTTTTACACCGTGGAAACTGAGGCAGTTTAGCGGGCTGGCCACAGCCTTGCTCAGCATTTTAGCTTTGAGAGCTCCTCTCATGGTGATCGAGTATCTTGCAAACACCCTTAGGAGCTTAAAGCGTATATTGTCATTTCTCATGGTATATGATAAAAAAGTTATTCTACGTACAATATGGTTTGGGGCGCCTGGGTGGCTCAGTCGGTTAGGTATCTGACTTCAGCTCACGTCACGATCTCACAGTTTGTGGGTTCGAGCCCCATGTCGGGCTTTGCGCTGACAGCTCAGAGCCCGGAGCCTGCTTCAGATTCTGTGTCTCCCTCTCTCTCTGCCCCTCCCCAGCTCATGCTCTGTCTCTCTCTCTCAAAAATAAATAAACATTAAACAAAATTAAAACATGGTTTTTATATTGATATGTTATTGAGTAAATTATAAGGTTCAGGTTTAATTTGATTTTTAATAACATCCATGAATAACGGCAAAATCTGACCTTCTCCCACTTAGCAAATGACGCCCTTCTTCAATTTTTGTAAATGAGTTATGGAAGCAAACGCACGGTTTTCTACAAAGAAGTCTCAAAATGACGTATTACCATTACATTGTGCTTTGGCAGCAAATATAAATTAACATGTAGGCTAGCGTTTGACTATATAAGGCAGAAAAAGAAACAAAAGGCAAACACTGATCTCATGGCCCCCACTGTTTGGAATTCTTGAATTTTATGTTTGTTTGTTTTAAAATACAAACCAACCAGTTTGCTTTTGTAATTGTCTTGCTTTTCTCTAAATGGCGAGACCCGAGAAGTTTCAGGAAATTTTCACTGGCAGTCACTTCTGCCCAGGTAGAAGGGCGAGAGCATGGACGGTCTCGACTCCCCAAGAACAGAGTCGGATGCTGGCCGAGCTGGGTCTCTGCAGCTCCAGGAGCCGCCGCGCAGGGACTCCGACCACATAACGGGACTCCGGATCTGGGCAGAGCACCCGAGGCAAATGTACAGAATTGTTACCACTTGTTTGTTCCTCAGGAGCCAGCCTTTTAATATCGGTGTTCTTTAATGCTTCCTGCCTTTAACCAACTGTCCATTATGGGTAAAAATTAAATATTTGGCTAAGAATAAAAATAATTTCAAGCTGCGTAATGGTCAAAACCACCAAAGTGGCTCACGGGGCTGCTGAATGATGGGTTGGTGGGGGCTGCGTCTTGGGCACGCTTCTCCCACCTCCATTAAGCCGGGCACTCACTCCATACCCATGGGCAGCCTCTCACGCCGCGCAGTTTTGCCGTTCGGGTGAAAAGAGACCCCTGGCATGGAGGTAGCAGCCGGACTCTGGACGCCAGGCCTGTGTTCAGACCGGGGCCTGTCCCCTCCCAGCTCTGCTCTCCCCGGGGAAGGCTCTTATTGGCTTTTGCCTTAGTTTCCCATTTGTAAAATGGGGGAATGATGATAAGGGGTACTGCCTAAGGTCTGATGGTTAAATAAGCTTCCCTTGGCCCCGTGCCTGCCCCAGGGCTGGATAGGGAGCCCCCACCGCTGCTGCTGTAGCTGCATTCAGGAAACAGCAGCAGCGACAAGTTGGGACTCCGGGTACTGGGTGTGAAGCTGGGAGGTCTGAGCCCAGAAGACGCCCCCTCTGCATCCACAGGGTTCCGTGGCAAGCTTGGCCTCTTCCACATGACCTCAGGTTTGCAGTTCCTGTGTGGAGTATTCAGAAGGGTCTGGATTCTTTGGCTGGCCCCTGGGGAAGTCTTAAACCCACGGGAGGTCCGAGCCCTGTGCTGTAAGGTGCCTGTCTCCCTCATCCTTGACACCCATCCACTGCCCCACTGAAACTTCCTCCCCACTGGTCTCACATGCGCCCCAGCGGGGGATCTATCCCGGTCACCTGGCTTGTGGCAAATGCCGTCCGTCCCTAGGACCTCTCCCCAGGTTGATGGTAAGGATCTCCATGTTTAGAGCCCTTGTACAGAGCTCATTCCTGGAGGGCGGGATCACTACAGGAAATGTCAAGATCCACTGGAAATGGATGATGAGGTTCTCACTGGGGGGCTGTGGGAAATGGTTTCTGAGATTGAGGACTAGGAGGCTGTTTCAGAGGCCTGGGCGTCAGACCTCAGGGGCTTTGGTCCCAGCAGCATTCACTGGCTCTCTGTTCTCTTCAAGGGTGAGTTTGGCCTGAGGGCAGGTGAGGAGGAGGGGAGGGGGACAGAGGGACAGAACCTCTCAGTACAGCTCAGTGAGGCCATTCTTTTCAGGTGCAAAACCAAGGAGGGCCTCTAATTCGTGGCCTTGGTCAGGAGGGGACGTGATGTGGTTGAGGGGCAGGTGGAGGCCCTGTGGCCAAAAAAGCTGTGGGGTGGGCCTGGGTGGGAGTCACATTCTCATTCCTGGTGGCACCTTAGATGCACTGATAACCCACTTCCTGGAAACATATAACAAAGGAAAGGGAGGGGGCAAAGCAGCCACTGGGTTCCGTTGGGCTTCACCAGGTTGCACTCCAGCTCTGGGGCTGTCAGCTGTGTGCCCCTGGGCTAACAAAAATACCTCTCTGGGCCCCTTTCCTTTTCTAATAGTAATAACAACAGCAACAACAACCATGACAAGGAATGATACTCGAGTGGTACTTTCTAGGCCTAAGGCACTGTTCTCAGAACACAAACCAACGTATTCAATCATCCCCACAACCCCATGGGGGTAGAGGGCAACGTTATTATCCTCATTTTACAGCTGACAAAACAGACCTAGAGAAGTTAAGTCACTTGCCTAGGTCACACAGCTAGAGGGTGGGAAGCGGGGCAGAGCCCAGGCTATCTTTCCAGATCTGCCAGAGGGGCTAGAGGAGGCTCGAGAGAATGATTTCTACAGACTCGTTAAGCTCGAACATTGTGATATTTCCACAACCTGTTAGTAATTTTTTAATGGGCTGTTCTTGGCGGCCTCCGGATCCCAATGAGCTGACCACCGAGGGAGAGAGGTGTAGGGAGTGCGGCCCACTCCTTCCGAAGCCAGAGCTTCTATGTTCTCCGGGGACACAGAGGAACAGTCAAGGCAGGCCAAGGGCAATGACCTGGGTAGCCACAACTCCCTGACCGGTGGCTATAAAGCCCTTCTCGCTCCCCATCATCCTGCCACAAGTACCACGGGGAAACAGAGGAACAACTAGTTTGACCCTGCAGGCTGGAGCCTCAGCAGACCTCTTTGCAGAAAGGGTCTCAGGAGCCGCTTTGCAGCGAGGGTGGGGTTTCTATGAGGGTGATGATCAGGAAGGTCTGGGCACGCTCAGACCCGGGCTGGTGGTCTGGCTGCTTGTGACACAGGGCACACGGGCGGTGGGGGTGGCGTGATGGGAAGGGATTCTGGAAAGTTAGGTCAGGGCCAGCTTTTGAGGCTCTCATGCTGACGGTAGGGGAAGAGCAGGAGGCTTGGCTCTGGCTGGAGCAAGGCTTGTCTAAGCCTAGAAGCTGGATAGTCAGAATGGGATCAGGGACGGGGCCGCAGCGACCAAGCCGGGGAGCGGCTGGATCACTGGAAGTTGAGGGAGGTCATGAGAGGCTGAGCTAAGAGACAAAGGGGAGCTGTCCTAGGGAGGACCCTCCAGCAGCCTGCCTGAATTCAGGCCCCGGCCCTGCCTCTGTCTTGCTGTGTGGCCTGGGTAAATTACATCACCTCTCTGTCTCCGTTTCCTCACTTGTAAAATGTGCATATGAGGGTACCCACCTCAAAGGGCGGATGTACTACGTGCATTGATAACCGTAGAGCGTTCAAAACAGAACACGCTCTCTAAGAATTTACTGAGTACAATGGGCAAGCCTGTCGGACTTGTGGCACATGAGCAGGAAGCAATCTGGGCCACATGAGATGGCTGGGCAGACATCTGAGATGTGGGACAGGACAGGAGGTGGCGGGTGAGGGAACAGGCGGGAGCTTATATTCCAATTATCATCACGGCTCTCTCCCACAGTTCCTTACAGAAGGATTAACAAAAGGCATCTGTGAACTTTGGAACCATAACTCTTTATAGAGCAGCAACCCCCATGGGCCTCTTAGCTTTCAGGGGCCAATCCAATGCCTGCTCTTTGCCAGGCCGCCATTTTGGAACGCCACCCATTCCGTATGGGTGCAACACCCACAGCAGGGATGCACCCCATCTCCCATGAGTGGTGGTGATTCTTTTGTGACTCTTCAAAGATGAAGAGACCGAGGAGGGACAGAAAAGTTATTCCACAGGACAAAGAGCGAAGAGGGGTGAGCCAGGGTCACCGCAGGGTGCCCATGCCTACAGGCCCCAGGCCCATCACGCCAAAGTCTGCCCCTTCTGAAGGTGTCACAGGCCAAAGTGAGTGAGCGTGCTCACTTGGCATCCAGCTCAGGGTTAGACCTGTCCCTCCAGACAGCTTAGCTTCCTTTAATAACCCCTTTTGGCCTGTACTAACTCTCCCCACAAGGCCCTCTGGTCTATTTCAAAGCCTCCTAAGCCAGGAGGAATCATGTCCATCTGACTGGTTTGGGGAAAGGTGAGTAGTAATTAATACTATCCTGGTGATGACATTCAAGGAATTTCAATGTCACATGCCCAGACATGGGAGGAGCCTTAGAGACCGGGTGACGCAGGTTTGCCTAAAAATGAGGGTTTTCAAGAGTGTTTGGATATGTGCTAAAACTGGGACTGTCCAGGGAAAGCCGGACAGCTGCTCCCCGCCCCTAGTTAGAGACCAGTGACTCAGTTCCCTTTGGCCAGTGGATCAAAGGAAGCCCCAAAGATTAGGAGGCCTGATCGAGCTCCTGCACTGACTTAGGGAAAGGGATGGTCTACCCAGGCCCTGACCCGCAGCCCAGCGGTCTTCCTACCACACTGGCATGACCTGAGTAAAGAGGACACAGGGTGGGTAACATCTGGGAGTGCCCAGCCCTCACCTGACACCGGAGGTCGAGTCAGGAAGGTACGTCCAGCACCCCACACACTCAAGACCCAACAATGACCCGGCGCCATGCAGAGGAAGCACCTAAATGACACGTCAAGGATCCTGGTTTGTGATGATTTGACTTGAACTGAACTTCACGTCCCAAGAGGGCTCCGCACATGGGCCACCATGACCCATCCCCTAGGGTCTTGCCTGAGGCTTAACGTCCGTCACCACTGTCCGTCCGCCAGCTGCTGCTCAGTGATCCAGGCGTGAGCCTTCCTAACAAAGGGCCCAGAGTGGATGCTGGAAAGTGCATTTCTTTCCCCTTCAAATCTGGGCGCTGGTGCTAGTCTCTCTTGGTTTGTCCAACAGACTTATTTCTGGGTCACGGCAGGGAGACCTACAGGAGGGGAGGTACTCCAGAACTGGCAGGACTTTAACGGAGCTGCTAAAAGGCCCCGAGGGGACAGAGTAAGCAACCTAGGGCAGGCTGGCTACCTCCTTGTCTTCCTTACTCAGTATTTACTGAGGATCTACTATACGCCAGGCGCTGGGGATACGGTTGGGAGCAATTTGACAAAAAGCCCTGCTCTTGTGGAGCTCATCTTCTGGTGGAGAGAAAGAGATAACAAACGGAAGAAATGCATCATGCAGAGCAGTAGAAGGTGTAAAGTTCTACGGAGAATATGAAGCCAGGGAGGAGGACTGGGAGTGCTGGGGTGTGATGGAAGCTTATATGCAAGAGGTTGCACCTTTAGATAGAGTGGGTAAGCCGGGGCTCACCAAAATGGTGCCACTGGGCAAAGAGGTGAGGTCATGCAAATATCTGGGAGAGGAGCAATCCAGGCAGTGGGGACAGCAAATGCAAAGGCCCTGAGGTAGGACCTTGCTGCCATGCTCAAAGCCCCCCCGAGGGTCACGGGTAGCTGGAGTGTGCAGTGTGAGGGGGGTGGTAGAGGATGAGGTCAGAGGTCATCTGGGTCCTTGTAGACCACTGAAGGATTCCGGTCCTTACTCTATGTGAAATGGGGATCTACTAGAGGATTCTTAACAAAGAAATGACACCTAAAAATGCAGAATTTGGGAGACCAATGAGATTATAAGAATAATCCAGGTGAGAGCCAATGACGCCCTGGGCCAGAGGGGCAGGAGCAGAGATGGTAGGAGGTGGGCGAATTCTAGATTGGTTCTGAAGGTAGGACAGGCAGGAATTGCAAATGCATGACACGTAGGTAGGAGGAGGAGAGAAGTCCGGGATGTCTGCAAGGTATGTGGCCTCCGACGCTGCAAGGATGGAGCTGTGTCACCCGAGACAGGGAGACTGGGGGGAGGGCAGAAGCTCACTCGTGGATACGCTGAGTTTGAGAAGTTTATTAGACACCCGCTCCAAGATGCCGAGGAGGCTGGAGGGTCCGGGAGCCTGCAGCTCACGGACACGGCTGCCCAAGGCGCTGGCCGGATATGCTGGCTCAGGCAGCATGTATACTCTCTTGGGCTCAGCAGCAAGGTTTATTTTTATTTCAGTTTAATTTTTATTTATAATGCTGGAAACTATTTACTCAGTTCCAAAGTCCAGTCTGCAAAATAAGGAACCAGCTTCTACTTCTCTCCTCCTTTTGCCTCTGAAAACACTCCTTTTGTTGGTTTTACGGTTTATCCATCCATTCACTCTCTTTGATATCAGTGAATATGAACATACACTTGTATATTCAGGCCTTTTCAGGGAGAAATGTAAGCATACTACGTTTACTTTTTTCACTTTTTCCCCCTACTTTTTCCCTATTATTTAAGGTCATTCATCTCTCTCTACCTTTTGTTTTCAGGATGGCGTTTTCCCCCCACATTTTTATTGCCTTTCAGCAATGTCTGTACCATAGTGGTTCAATTCTAGCAATACCACCGCTCTGGGGCAGGGGCAAACAGTCCCTAGGATCCCACGTGTAGTCGTTCACAAGAGACTCTGGGGTCTCTTCCTGTTTTGAGCTTCTAGAACTCTCCGATTCTTACAATAGGCACAGCGGGACGTTGTAATATGCTAGGAGAAGTATGAGGGCAGGAGCTGGGGACCCAGGTGATAGTCCAGCTCTGCCAACGTCAAGTGTTTGACCTTGGGGAGCCCTGCTCTTGCTGCAAAATGAGGAACAACATATTCTCCAGGGGTCTTGGAGTGGACAGTCCGGTTCTCTCAGAGGATAGGCAGAGGCTGACCTGAGCCTGCTCCTGGCAAAGCCATCTCCTGGGAAGGCGCAGACAAGAGTTTCGTCACGTTACTGCCTCGGCCCCATCACTGGCTTTTCTGCACGTGGGTGACTTGGAGCCACGTGCTGGATCACGGAGACAGAGCTGCAAGCAGGAGGGAGGAGTGCGCTTACAAAGCAGGGGGTCAGCAGGGAGAGCCAGCTGGGCAGTATGGCTCCAGGGAGTTCACAGATGCCAGAATCGGAGTGGAATAATAGCAGGTGACCGGGCAACCGGTCAGGATGGCAGAGGGCTGAATGCTCCCCCAGGAATACAGAGGCCGAGCCCCCACGGCCGGCAGGCCTACCAGGAAGCTCGTCCGCTCTTCCTACCTGAGGCTGGGCCGGTGCCACCTTCCCCAGGAGGGAAGCCTCACTGGCCATGGTGGTGCAGATCTAGAAAGCTTCTGCAGCACGAGCATCGCTTTTATTCTTTCTTCCATGGAGAGAATTTCGGATCTGGAGCCACCCACCCTTTATGTTTTTCCTTCTCTCCCCACACTCCCAAACACAACTCACACAGGCAAAGGCAAGAGGCCAGGAAAGAAATACGCCAAAAAGAAAAAGTCACTGGAAGAAATAGAAAGAGCAAAAACTATGAGCCGTCCCAAAGTGGCAGCCCGGGTGGGGCTTCCCACGAAGCTGTGCCCAACGGGCTCCAGCTTAACCTCCTGTCCCACCTCTCGTCCACAGCTCTGGCTTCCGCTCACTGCAGCTACAGGCAGGGAGGGCCCCAAACCCCGGGGACGCCGTGGGATCGGCCGGGTGGCCCCGGAGCATGCCGAGAGCAGGCGGACAGCTGCCTGCAGAGCCTGGAGAGGCACAGGCATCCATCCATGCCCTTCACCTTTCAAATCCCAGATGTCAGCTCCATAATCACCCAGCTCATTAACCACAGCCCGCGGGGCTGTGCGGAAAGGAACATGGGAGAGGAATCCGCTTTCTGCACTGACCAGGTCCTGACTCAGTGTATCTTGGAAGGAAGACGAGGAGGTCTGAACGCCCCCACCCAGGGGCAGCTTGGTAATTGCAGGTTTTCATAACACTCCGGGAAGGAACAGTTGCCGCTCTGGAGAAGCTGGGGAAAGGCTTCGTGGCAACCATTCCCAGGAATGAGTCCATCCTAACCACCGGACCACCCTGGCGTGCCCTTTCCAACTCCTCCGCTTCCGCTGACATACAGGAGAACAAGCAGCCCAGCCTTCCCCCCCGGGACCGTCCGTTCTCCCCTCCACAAGCACGCATGAGGTGTATCCTGTTCCGGCCCCAGACACATGGGCTGGAGCTCCTAGAGAGGACAGCGCATGGAACGGGAGCACCTACCCCCTCTAAGTGGACCTGAGTGCCCCTGGGTAGACGTTTTCAGCACAACCTATCTTGATGGGGAAACTTAATCGCCAGCCGGCACTCTGCAGACCTCAGCCTCAAAGGAGGGGAACTGGGCTCGGGGATACAAGACAAAGATCCGAGGCCACCTTGGGTACCAGGAGATAGAGAATCTGTTGTGAGGTGCCCTCTCCTCACCTGTCAACACCTCTCTTCCTCTAGCACCCAATCTCACCTCCTTCTTCTCTCCACCATGAACTTCGTCCTCAGAACCACCCTCCATATGCCTCCTGCCTTCCAACCATGTGCCTTGGCGCCTGCTGTCCCCCTCCAGGGACGTCCTCTCCTAGACTCGCTGCCTGGACATCTATATGCAACATACCACAGACGCCACTGGAACTTGGTGTGCTGGGTCTTCTCCGCGGAGGGCCCACCTCCCTGCCTTGCCCTCAACTTCAATGGTGTCCTCTGCAGTCAGGTCAGACTTCCCCCCTGTCCCTGAATGCCACCCCAGGCAGGGGCCATCAGGACTTTTGCCTCTGCTCACTTGCCAGGAACGCGCTCCCTTCTGCCCGGCCCCGCTGAAGGGACCGATCACATTCCGCTTCCTCCAGGAAGCCTTCTTGGCTCCTGCAGTAAACCCCAGAACTCTTTCCTTTTTCTGAAGCCTGAGGGCTTATGTCCCATATCGCACTATTACACACACACACACACATGGGCATATCCACACACGCATGCACACAAACACCACGCACACATTTATACGCATGTACCTGCACATATAGGCACACCATATATGCACCCGTGCATAGACATATAGATGCGCACACACAACACATTACAAAGTGAATTGTTCAGCATATCTTTTTTTTTTTTTTTAAAGTAATCTCTACACCCGACGTGGGGCTCGAACTCACGACCCTAAGATCAAGAGTCGCATGCTCTACTGACTCAGCCAGCCAGGCGCCCCTGTCCAGCCTATCTCAATCTTCCGTCTCCAACTAGATTATAAACTCGCATGCTTGGTGCAGACGTAGGCCGGCAAGAGGCACCTAGCAGACCCTCTCTTCCGGATCCAAAGTCCCCTTTTCTGGGTCCTGCTCATCTCCCTGTAAGGGTAATGGTGCCATGCACTGCTCCCACCATCTGGGGATCACGAGGCGGGTGAGGCCAACAATGGAAAGTACTTTTGCCTCTGGAAGAAAACTTTCTTCTCTCCCTTAAAATGCTGCCCTGATGATAAACAGGAGGTAAATGAATCCTGGGTATGGAATCATTTTAATGTAGCTAATCTGACATCATCTCTTTGACCACAGCAATGCTCAAGGCGGGGGTGGGGGCAGCCCTGACCTATTTTCGTGGGCAGTCTTTGCCAGGAGAAGGAGCAGCCTTGAAGGTCCCCCCAACTCCTGGCCCTGGGGAGAGGGGATGGGGCCTTAAGCCTCCCTTCCAGCCTGGCCTGTCCCCTGTTGGATATGAGCCCCTCCCTTCCAGGCTGGCCTGTCCCCTGTTAGATACGAGCCAGGGCTCGTGGGGCAGCATCTGTGGAATTTGAAGAACCCAACATCCCTAATGGTCTTGCTGAGAGCTAACCCTGCCTTGGGGAGATGGCCACTCTATCCCCAGATATCCCGTTTAGTGGATGGCCATCCACCTCCATCAGAATTAAGACCACTGCTAACGCACAGGGGAGTGTCAAGGTGGGGAGTAGCCCTTTACTGACGAGAAGCTTACCTCTGAGACCCAGCCCTGAGAGACGTGGAGAAGGGATGGGTTAGCTGTGATTTCTGAGGGGAAGGGGCTGGAGGGGTACTCAGGGCGATCTGAGGTGGGCTGGGGGCCTGCTGGCTTAGCAGGGTCCCTGCAGGCGTGGCCTGAAGGAGACTTCTTTCACATTCCTGCTCTTGCAAAATGAAAAACCTTGGGCAGACTCAGAGAATCTTCTTCCTCCTCAACACTCCTATTGCTCTGTGGTGGGATGGACCAGCTCATCCCCCGGCACACGTTCTAAATACCCGCCTTAGAAGTCCTTCACCAAAGCTGGTGCGCTCCCTCTCCGGCAGCCAGAGATTCTTGCCAGGCCACCCGCATCCCTGTCACCCCTCCCGACTGCAGGTGCTCCCTGGGGCTTGGGCAAGATTCCTGATCCTGAGCTCAGCAGGCTCCCCCGGGAGAAGAGTGGCTGGCCGAGAGCCCAGCTGGTCCTGCCTCAACCACTCAGGCTGGGTGAGGGGATCTGCTTCTCCCAGGAGGGCAGCTACACCTTGTAGGGAACTCAGGAAATGTGGATTTTTAACCCAAAGAAGGCATATGCTAATGAAGGAAGTCCAGGCGGCAAATCCCCAGCACCTCTCAGAATAGCATTTTTTCACACTAGGATTATTAATGTGTAGATCGAACATCAAGGGAGAGCCCATCATGCCTCTGCTGAGGGCACAGAGGGGACTAATGCCCCCACATGGCTGGTTACATTCGTGAGTGCCTCCTCTTGCCTACAGTCTGGATGGAGACCCTGGCAGGGTGCTGGGCAGCCCTGTCCCTTGGTGGCATGGCTGGGGTGGTGTGGAGGGCACGTAAGGGACAGCGTTGACTGGCTGGGCCATGTTCGTCTCCAGAAGAGGCACTGCTGTGATCCAAAGGAACTCCAGAGAGTAAATGAGAAGACCAGTCCAGAAAGGGCTGGTCAAGGATGGGTCACCAAGATCAAGAGACCCCTCTTAGCCTGAAGACGCTTTGGGCTGCTGTGTTAGCTCTAGGCCGTGGGCTTAGGAGAAGGGGCCCCGCTGGAGGGGGTGGCTGTGCAGCAGGCTTCTCCAGGGGGATGCTGGAGGCTGTGGCTGCCCCTTGGCAGGTGTGGGTCTGGCCAGCCCCGTCGCTGAGGCAAGACCTGTCCTGGCTGTGTTGTCCCACACTGTCAGCCCTTCCTCCCCTTGCACCTCTGCCTCTTTGGCTCCTGCCTTAACAACTTCAGGGAGCAGGGACTTGCGACTTCTAGTTTTCCTAGAGCCTTCCAAGTTGTACCCATTAGGTGTCACTGGCTACTCTCAGGTACCCTGCGTCCTGAGGTCTCCCACCACAGCATTTGGCTAGGTTTTCTGCGGCCTCCACGTCAAAATGCATCCGTGGGGACCTTTGCCTGCTCTGGGGCAAGGAGCCAACAGGGTTTGTGAGGCTAATCAGACCAAGCTCAAGTATCCAGCCAGCAGACTAGCCCTGAGAGGTTCATCTCTCGCATCTAGCGCTGTGTTCAAGGACTAGTGCATGCTGGGAAATGGGGAAAGACAGCCTGGTACCCCCTGGACCTCTCTTCTGGCTTTCTTGCTATCTCTGTCCTGGGGAGGGACCCTGGGCAGGCACTAATCCCCAGCAGGGAGGAAAGACAGGGGATGTGAACTCTGGCCAGGCAGGCCTGGGTTTGCCCCAGGAAACATGGGAGAACAGAGTTGAGTATGGTGACTTCACTTGCTCAGCTGTACAGCAGAAACAAATTTTCTTCTCTTTGGGTTTGTTGGAGGATTTGTGATAATCTAGATCAGGGATTTGCAAACACTGGCCTCTGGGCCAAATCCCCCACCATCTGTTTCTGTGAATACAGTTTGTTTTACTATCTGGTCCTTTATGGGATAAGTTTGCTGACCCCTGATCCAGACGGGATGCCCAGCACGGGGTGGGGTTGGGGGGCACTCCCTAAGGAGCGGCTTCCGTAACTACTTTACAGGAGCGGGGACAGGGGTGCCTGGGTGACCTCAGTTGGCTAAGTGTCTGACTTCGGCTCAGGTCATGATCTCACGGTTGGTGAGTTCAAGCCCTGCGTTGGGTGAATTGGGCTCCACTCTGACAGAGAAGAGCCTGCTTGGGATTCTTGCTCTCTCCTCTCGCTCTCTGCCCCTCCCCCACTCAGACTTTCTTTCAAAACAAACAAATATAAAAATAAACTTGAAAACAATTGCGGGGACAAAGGGACACGGGTGGGTGGGACAGTTGGGATTCTGGCCCCAACCTGATCAAAACTAAGGAGGTCTTCTATTGGTTTATGTGTTTATTTTCTACACAAGATCGGGTCCGAAGACACTTCGTCCATCTGGATACTCCCCCGGCTACCAAAACGAAACCAAGCCCTTGTCTGGTGCCCTGAGCTGATCCTGGGGAAGACCTGGTTGGAGACGTGGTTTGTGCATGAAGTTCTCCAGGAACGAGAGGGTTAACGGAGTTCCACTCAAGCATAGAGGGCAGGGAGTGTTGACATAGGAGCCAATGGCAGGTAGGGGGACGGCCAGCCCTCCCTTCTCCATAACTTTCAGTATGTGCCCTGGGTCACCCCAGGTTGGGGCTCCCTGGGTCACCCCACAGTGATGTCCCAGGAGGGTTTCTGCAGAGCAGGACTATCTAGCAGAACTTTCTGCAAGGATGGAGACATTCTCCATCTACACTGTCCCACGTGGTAACCATCATCTGTGTGTAACTAGTGAGCACCTGACAAGTGGCCAGTGTGACCAAAGGACAAACTTTAATTTGCTTCATTCTAACGAACTTAAACTGTAGATACTGTACTGGACAGCACAGCTCTGGTCAAAAAGGGCGTATTATCCCTTCATTCCATGACTCTATCTGGAGCCAGAGCGTCCCAAGGTACTTCTGATGACGCCTTCCGAATGGAGGGGAAAAGCGCCTGCATGGACTGGAAGGGGCAGACGACCGAGGGTCCCCTTCAGCCTGTCGCCACTGTTCCCTCACAGCCTGTCATCACGCCCGCCTAAACGTTCCCGGTTCTGAGGGATATCTCCCCTCCCCCAACTATTCTGAACCCCTCCAATATCTGGCCGACCCTCCCAGGCAGAACACCCCGCACCCAGACAGGCAGACAACTCCGAATCACCTTTTCCTCTGGAGTGGGGAGAAAAGAAGCACGCGTCTCCCTGTGCGGGGTCAATGTGACAGAACCCTGTAGAAGGGAGTCTGGATATTCCTACTGGGTTCCACAAAGTCTGGAGGAAACCACGTGGCCTCTCTGAGTCCCTATATCACTGTCACGAGGGGGATGCTTATGTGTGTGTGTGTGTGTGTGTGTGTGTGTGTGTGTGTGTGTTATCTGTCTCTCAGGCCTGCTGGGGGGATGTCAGGAGGAACACTGTGTAAGACACCTCTACCTGGGTTGTTAATATTTGTATTCTTTTCTCTGCTACCCAAGGAAGCCTTCCCTGTCAGTGTCTAACAGATTCAAGCATTTCAGTATGCTTTCACTGAAAGCCCAACCTTTTATGATCATTGAGATGATAGAGTTTAAGGGAAAACCAGTATATGGGTGAGTATGAGTGTGTGTGTGTGTGTGTGTGTGTGTGTGTATCTTGGAAAGTTCTCTTTTTCTGGAACTACCTGCTGGACTCCCTGGAGGACAGGTATGTTCCAAAGCTCAGACAACAGCATCCTTTGGCTTCATACTCTCTCTAGGTAGGAAATACTCACTCATATTCCACCACACAGAGGAACCATGGACAGGGAGGACGGAAGAAAAGAGGAGATAAGGAAGGCATTGTTGAAAGATTTGAAGTTGAACCAGAAAAGAGAAAACACAAAACACCTCAACCTATTCAAAGCCATTGGTGGATTTTACTAGGTCAAAACACCTCAACCTATTCAAAGCCGTTGGTGGATTTTACTAGGTCATTTAAAGTGGGGGCTGGGGGGAGGCAATGACACAGAAAGGAACTAGAAACAGATAAAAATGCACCCCCACCCCATGGTCCTCATCCCCTGGTATTCACGCTCTCATACAGTCTTTCCCACACTGTACCAGGGTTAGTCTGTGTGGCCAACAGAATATGCCAGAAGGGATGGTAGGTCACTCTTGAGATTAGGTTGTAAAAGACATGACAGCTTCTTTCTCTCTCTCTCTCTCTCGCTCGCTCGCTCGCTCGCTCTCAGATCACTCATTCTGTCATGAGCACCCTACAGAGAGGCCCACATTGCGAGGAAATGAAGCTTCCGGCCAACAGCCAGTGAGGAACTAAGGCCTGCCAACAACCACGTCAGTGAACTTGGACGTGGACCTTCCAATCCCGTCTGAATCAGGTTTTCAGACGATCACCATCCCCGCCAACAGCTTGACTGCAATCTCAAGAGACACTCTGAGCCAGAACCACCCAATTAAGCTGCTCCTGGATTCCTGACCCTTGGAGACCGCGTGAGACAAGAGATGCTTGTTGTTTAAGCTCTGCTTGTTGGAGTAGTTTGTTACACAGCGAGGGATAACCAATACAAACGTCCAGGCCACACTGCATTTCCAGCAAACTACCACTGGAAATGGTAACCGGCGGAGTCCCGAAAGCAGTCACACACACACAACCATGCACACCGACGTGCGTGCACTACAAACACAACACAGATGGCTGAAATCTTCATGTTTGCACAGCCCTTGACATTTTACCTGCTTTGGAGGCATTGTCTCATTTGGACTGCAAAACAGCCTTAGAAGGTAGATGTCCCATGTCGCACATGAGAATCATGCCCCAGAGAGGTGAAACAATGCCTCTGAGGCTCCACATCTCGCAACGAGACCCAAACCAAGCCTGGTGAACTGTGCACACTCACTCAGGGGGCCACCCACCCATTTTGGCTGCAGTGGCTCATGTTATGTGATTTTCGTTAAATAGAGGTAGAGACAAAGGGGACGTTTGCCTAAAGGGGGATGGTTTCAGGCTTTTAGCATCTCAAAATCCTCTCTTCAGAAAATACAACCCTTCTACCCTCCCTCCCTCCCTCCCTCCCTCCCCACCCTTTACTGGTCTCTCAGTATGCTGGAAACTCTTAGCACGAGATCATTCTCTTAACTCAGAGAAAATGCAAGGCAACCGGGCCTGTTACACGTGAAGGCCAAATCGACCCCTGATACCCCGGTTCACAAGATGGGGTGCAAAAGCAGTAAATCCGGGCTACAGGAGCTGTTTGGGAATAGTGGGAGGTGGGGTGGACGAAGGGGTAGAGACGGTTTCCCCCGACTGTGTTAGAAGAAAAGCCACAGTAAAAATATAGTAAAGCTTCAGTGGGGAAAGGTGCCCGAGACTCCCCTGAGGGCACAGGGTCGGGAACTGGATAGCGGGGCCTTTGGAGGGAGCTGGCTTTCGTGGGCCCTGCCTGGAGACATCCTGATGATCACCTCTCTACCCTACTCCTGACCGAGCATCTCCAGCCTTCCAGAACATCAGGGCGAAGTCAGAATCCTTTCCTCTGCCTGCTCCACCCTGATCCCCGCTCTGCCTCCCTGACCCATGGCTGCAGCTCACGGTTCAAAGGCACCAGGTTTCCCGCTCAAGGTGACAAGCCTGTGCCATCTGCTGCCTGAAGCACTGAGCCAGTCTGGAACATGTTTACTATGGCCACTGGGCCACCAGACGGACGAAACACACACACAGCCCCGTATCATATTTTTTTCTTCCTCAAAACACTCCTCATCTTTGTTTTGGGTCTGCATACATGTTCTGCAAAGTTCAGTGCCAGGCCCGGCGAACAGAAAGCCTAAAATAGGCTGAAAAGACAGAGTCTGAAGACACCTTGAGGGCTGCTGGATTCCCGAGGGAGGGTGTAACTGTGGATAACACAGCCCTGGGGTGGCCGCTGTTGTTCCGGGCTCATCTGTTCACCTGGAGGGGTGGCTCAGGATGCGGGGGCTCACAACTGAGCCAGCGTCCTGCACGTTCCGGGGCCTCCCGCCCGCCCCCGAATCTCTCAGCTGCCTCACCTGTTCCAGGTGAGCCAGGGGACTTGACTGAGGCGAGCAGGGCTTTCTGGGTGTGTGCCAGGCCTTCCTCCGTGGGGAAGGCCGGGGAAGAGGTTTGGAGAGGCCTAAAAAGAGCTTGCAGGGTGGAGCGTTGGGAAGGGAGCCGGCAAGGGCGGAAGTCAGGCGGGAGGGGTCCTACGCAGACCAGACGAGGAGCACAGTGGGGGCCGTGTGACAGGAGGGAGGCGGGGCGGGCAGAGGGCACGTAGGGGGGCATGTCTCAGGGAGTGGAGGGGCAGAGAGCGGGTATGGCTGGCACGGGTAGCGGGTTCTAAAGGTCTATTGGGAAGGTTATGTGCTGTCCGGTTACTTCGCCGCTCTGAAAAGGGAAATAAAAACTAGTTCCTCCTGGGGGTTGTTGGGAAGATTCAATAATTCTGCCCCACACTGCTGAGGTGTTAATGTGCTGGGGGCTCCCCGTGAGCTGCTGGTAAGTTTGTGTCGGTTTACAGCTGGACCCACAGAGTGTGCCATGGCTGTGGGCCCGTCTGCTCCTGGGGCTTGGCTGTCCGTTTCTCTGTCTGTCTGTCTGTCCAGGCCTACTTGGAAAGAACCGGCCGTTCTGTCCATTCTGCATTTGGAAGGGCGCTGAGATCCCTGTGGATGCCACTTGAGAGAGGACCCTGGGCACGCGGGGGACAGGGGACACCTCGGTCTTCATTTCCCTCATGGGGACTAAGCACAGGCATCACCCCCGAGGACCCAAGGGCCTATCTTGAGTTATTTTAATTCTGTTTGCTGACGGCTTGCCTAATTGAGACCCTGAATCACTTCTGGACACCAGGGTCCCCCCAGGATACTCCAAACCATAATAGAGGCCACCTTGGCTTCCCCCCAACACACGCATTGGAATAAATGGCTAAACTTGAATTACCGGGAAGACTCAGAAATAACCCCTGGAGCCCAGGGTAAATGCTGATCAGGCAGGAAGGCTCCTTGGTATTTTTAAAACCTGTGCCCCTGTCCCTGCTGGGAAGCCCTGGGGAGTGGGAGGCACCCTCGTGCTCTGGGCTCGTCCCCCTGGGACAGGGGTGGGGGGATGGGAGGAGGTGCTCCCGGCCAGACCGCCCTCCTCTGAGAGCTGCCCACCATTCTAGAACTCACGCCACCCCTCCTCCAGTTTCTCACTGGGTGGGGCCCCCACAACCTGGGAAAGCTCCAGGCTACTGCAGGGCCTTCCTAAATATGCCCATGCGTGAATCATCTGAGCCGGGGAAGGGATCTACAGGCATGACAGAGTGGGTGCTGGGGTGCAGGAGGCAGAAGGTGAAGGACTCTGTTGGGTAGGTCTCGTTTGAAACCTGCCCATTTGCTCATTCCTTTGGAATATGCACTAGCTCCCCATTCAGTCCATTTGAAAACAGCAGCCCCATGCTGTCCACCCCACCCCGCACAAGAGTTAATGGGGGGGGGGGGTGGCATATAGAAGGCAGTGAAAGGCCCAAAGAGGGAGCTTGAACGTGCCAAGGAGGGGACAGACAGGAGTCTTCTGCACAGAACCGGTTGGGGGCTCTGAAGCCAGACTGCTTGGGTTTGCAGTCTGGCTCAGCTAAACCTCCCAGCTCTGCGACTTTGGGCAAGTTACTTCACTTCTCTGTGCAAGTCTGCAAGTTACTTTCCGCATCTGTAAAATGGAAATAAAAACAGTATCTCCTTTCTAAGGTTGTGGCAAGACTCTATGAGCTGATATTCTGTAAAGGGCTCAGTGTATCCCGAACATGGTGAGCATTCTGGAAGTGCTTATTAAACCGCTGAGTGACTTCCAGACGACGGAGGGTGGGCTGGGCTTGTCCGTGGGTCCGGCACAAAGGCCCTAGACCCAATGGGAGGCACAGCCTGCCTTCCGAGTATGGCGGTCCCAGGCTGTATCTCATCTCTGGGAGTATAGGGACTCAGCCAGGCATGCAGGGTACCCGGGGTACCAACCCACACCAGATTTGGTCCTGAAAGATGCACACAGGCAGAGCAGATAGGGCCTGCCTTTCTGGAACCTTCTGGAGAGGGCACATGGGTTGGGTTGAAGATATAAGGGGCACTGGTTATGGCCTCTGGAACTTCTTGCATACCTGCCATCGATGTCATCTGATGGCACTCCTGCAGGCATCAATGTCCTTGCGACAACAAGAAGAACGAGAAGGCTTGGTGCGGGTCCGTATCTCCTTAAGATGCCCTGCCTGGTGAGGGATGAGCTAGTCTTGAAGCCAAGGGAGGCTGTGCAGGTGGACCGCCCACCATGCCCCCCGCCCCCAGGCAAGGCCCTGTGGACTCCGTGCCAGGGGCCCGGTTACTTGGGGTCCTTGGAGTTCCTGGGGGGAGGACCAGGGGTCAACATCTGTGAGCCAACTCCCAAATGCCCAACACTGCAGAAACAGAGCCTGAGACTACTGAGGAGGGGTAACTGAACCAGCTCGGGAGGCTGTCTCCTGGGGTACCCGCTCTACCCTCTGTCCCAGGCACAGACCCGGTGACGATGGTATTTCTCTCTCTCAGCTAGTTTCCTACTCAGCAACCCTCCTGCCCTCCAGGCCGGTGGGCACGGGCCCCTGCTTCCACTCCAGTTAGATCCCTCACCTCCAGGTCACTCTCCTTGGCTGTCTAGGGTCTATGGGGTCTGCACAAATCCTATTTGCTGGAAAAAGGGGAAGACAGCAAACAAGGGCAATGCTCAGCTTCCCAGAGTGGGCACAGACTAGGAGATGCCCACTGCCGGGGGCCCGGCACCCGGGAGCTCTGCCAAAATGCACAAAAGGGCCCTCCCACGATGCGGGTGCCTGGCCCAGGGGACATGCTGGTCCTTCACTGGGAGAGGGGCCCAGGGTCTTGTTTTCTTTCCCACGAAGTACGATGCATAGAGCAGATCCTGAGCGGGCGGCATGTGCCGGGAAAGAGGGGCGAGCAAGGGCATCCTGGGAAGGAGCATCGCTCTTAGGTGAGTCGCGGGCCAGCCTTCCCAGGGCCCCCTCACGGCCTGTTCTTCCCAGGAACGCTGAGCGAGGTGGCTGCTGTGTCCAAAGGATGACCTGGCCATTGTGGTTTGTACAAAGGCCGGGGTCTTCTCTAGGCCTATCAGGGCTCTCACGTCAGTTGGACACAGACATGGACATCTGGCTTCAAGAAATGAGCTGTTCTTTCCAAGAGCGCCTGCTTGGGGGTGGGCGTGGGGGAGGAGGAGACAGAGCCTAAAAATAATTCCTATCTGACTCATTTTGCTTAGAATCTGACAGGGCTGCCTGCCAGGTGGGGGTTTGCCTGTCCCATTTTCTTATCTATCTTTAGCAGAGACTTAATGAGGGCAATTTCCTTGCTGGGATATAAAGACAAACCTCGGGCGATGGCAGTGTGATCTGTCTCGCCGTCCCCTGGGCTCCTGATGACAGGATGATGCTGATGGTCACCGCAGGGCTGAGCAGTCTGGGGGGCTTCAGGGATGGTGTCATCCCCGGATGGGGCGAATGAAACAGAGATCCCCTCAGTGAAGCCCAAGCCAGGTGACGACCAGGGGAGGAAGGGTCTCCTGATCCTCCCTTCTCTTGCCCCCAGCTCTCCCACCACCAGACAAACAAGATAAATTACTCAGGTCTGAAATCCTATCACTCACAACCTATTCCTTTACCTTGGGCACCTCTCTACCCTGCTTTAAAGAGTGAGCATCGGTGATTCTCATTATCCGCTGTAGTTAAGTTCTACAAAGTCCCGCAAACACTGAATTAGGGAATACCGGACGGTTATTCCCAAGGGAAACACAGGGTTAGGTTCCTACAAGCCTCTGGCCACAACATTTTCTCCAATCAGTCAATACATACGCCTTATATTATCCGTTTCTGCCTAAAGACACCTTACTTAATATGCATTGTTGGTTCATTAATGGTGAACTCACGGCAACAGCACTCTATCAATCATGAAAATGTATCGTAGGTATCCTGACTATATATAACTTGTGCCTGAATGACACTTATCTAACACTCGGATTTTTCTGCATGAGGCACATCACAGCCTTCTTGCCCTTAGGAACCCTAGATAGCATGTCAGTATCTAGGCATTTTAAACAGCAAAAGCACACAAATGTGAAAATCGTGGCACGAAAGAGATCGTGAGAAGCATCTCCTCGTCTGACACCAGCTGGGAACGTGCATGTTCGGCCACTCAAATTTCTCCCCACCCCGGGCATGCCCATGAATGACCTTGCAAGGACCACTGAACATTGATTTTGAGGTTACAAATAAATTTTAGCAAGTAGGCAAATTGGCAAATGTGGAATCCACAAGTAACGAGGACTGATGGTACTTCCAAACAGGCTAACTTAACAACTCACAAGCTGATGGACAGATCCAGGGATCTGAACTAGTTAATTCCTGATCTGTTCCCGGTCGGAAGGAAAGGGGGTTAAAGAGGCCCAGAGAACTCCCAGGGTCCTTGCCTGTGAGCCTAGAAATGAGAAGGAGGAGGGATCAGTGATTCCAGAATGGAATGAGAGGTTGCCCATGTCCAGTGATGACCATCAAAGCATGGGGTAGTCATCAGAATGTGTCGCAGAGGGGGCCTAAGAGGGATTAGTGAGGGTTCTAAAATTATAATTCCGTATTCTGAGTGAGAGGGAGGAGGGAAGCATGGGGTTGCTGACAGGGTTAATGATGTAAAATTAAGGGTGCAGCTGAAAGAAAGATTTGCTTTCTGTCGGAGGATAAGCGCTGGGCCAGGAGAGGCAGACCCTGCTGGAGTGTCCATACGATGTCCAGGGCCGATAGGCGGCGGGTGGGGGGGGGGGGGGAGTGACAGGTGCTCTGAATTCTCATCTTCTCGCCCAAGGGATGGAGTGGTATTGCTCAGGAAAAGAGAATGCTTTACTGAGGTCCTAAGGGGTCCCGGCACACGTCTGAGGAATCTTGGAGGACAGACAAAGTGCTGTAGCTGTGTGCTTACAGTTCCAATTCTCAAAAAGCAGAAAATGCATAGATATCATGTCTCTCCAAGAGATTCCCAAACAGATGTTTTGGAAGAAATGATGTAGCCAATAGCTAGCACAGATTCGCATGAACCAGAGCAAATTTACTTCCTTTTTTGAAAGGGTTACTCGCCTGATACATTTGGGGAACCCTGAACACATCAAGATTCAAGATTCAAGATTCAAGATTCAAGATTCAAGATTCAAGATTCAAGATTCAAGATTCAAGGAGTATTTCCAGAGGCTTGCCACATCACTTTTTCCTGGGATGGGTGTTGAGGAGGGCACCTGTTGGGATGAGCACTGGGTGTTGTATGGAAACCAGTTTGACAATAAATTTCATATTAGAGAAAAAAAAAGAATCTCATAGATTCTAAGTTCTTCTAAACAATTTTTTAATTGATATGCCAATTCTATAACAAAAATCTATCCTTTTAAATTACATAAGTCAGGGTTTTTAGTCTATTTAGAAAGTTATATATCCATCGCCAGTAATTTCAGAGGTCCTGGGCATTTTTATCAGTGACCTAGATGATGTCACAGAGAGCTTGCAAAATCAAATCTGACGGCTGACACTAACTCTGTCCCTAGGGAAAGAGCCTGGCACCCAGGGAGGGTTGGGGCACATGTTGGCAGAGAAAGGGAAGAAGGAATAAGAGTCTTAACTGGTCCTACAATTAGAGGACGCCAGGCCACAGCCATGGGCAGTCAGGCTCCAATCACCCAGCGGTGTCCAGGATGCGGCCCCGACTGCACCACCTGGGGACCCAGGGAGGGGGTGGCATGTGCGGAAGTGTGGGGACGGCTCGCTCTCCTGCCCCTCGCCCAGCAGGGCCATCAGACACTGGCTGGATGACCACGGCATTCTTTTCTTTTTCCTTCCAAATCTGCTTTGCGCATGGAGTCAATTAACCATTCTCAGACCTCACTTAATGAAACAGATTAAGTTGGAGAACGGCTCTCTTGTCCCCCTGGGCTGCAAGGGCAGCGTGCGACGGAAAGATAGTGCCTGCATTCGCTGTCCTGCCCTGTTAGGAGGTCCGGTTCTGGAGCGTGCTGTGTCTACACAGACTTGTAGCACCCTGGGCCAGGGCCCATCAGGAACCAGGAGCTCCGGCCTTTCCCTTCGATTTAGTTCCGTTGGGGGTGGTGACTGCCATAAGCACCACCCTCTTGCCTCCGTCTCTAGGGAGCTTTGTGGGGCGGCTTCTGGCTCCTGCACCTGTTCCGCTGCGCCTTTCCCGTTCCTTCCCTCCCGATATCCTCCGGTCTCCCTTCCAAATCCCCCTTGTGTCTCACAGGCTCCTTCAATGCCCACCTCCTCCAGGAAGCACTCCTCGGTCACCTCCTGCTGGCTCCTTTCTTTGGACGCTCGGATTCTACATGCAGTCTGGTGGCTTCAACAGCCAAAGAGGGTTGCGCAAGCCCCTGGAGAGCAGGGGCCAAGCCTGCCACTTCTCTGGTGTTCTCTGGAGCACGGGATGTGGCACAGAGCGCCCCTCCATCAATCCCAGTAGGAGAGGCAGGTACTGCTTCACTGGGGCATTCAGGGTGATGTGCCACCCAGGCCCCCCTTCAGGAACGGGGCACTCAACCCCCTCGGCTGCTGGATGTGCCGGAGCAGACACCGCCCCCCCGCCCGGAGCTGTCAGCCCCTATAGACACTGCCCTGGGTGATAAGAGCTGCCAGCCTACAGTTGTGGCAATTCTATCCAACGACCAGCAGACAGGGGTATACAGACCTGCTCCTTCACTCCGTCTCGGGACAGATCTGAATCACCTCAACTTCAGCGCCCCCCCATAGGGCCAGAACTCCCCACCCAGACTCAGCTTCTCCCCCCGCCCAATCTTGCTCCCTTCCCTTCCTGTCTACCACCATTGATCCCCACCATTGATCCAAAGGACCCTCCTCCGTTTCCTGGGCAGACCCTGACAGTTGTTCATTGCCCAGTCTGTTCATCTCTGTAAACGCAGCAGGGTGGAGGAGGTGCGGAGAAAATCCTGCACCCCCGGCCGGTGAGACCTCACTCAAGGTCAGCAGCGTGGGCAAGACTCAGCCCTCCGGGAGCCTGCTCCTCTGCCTGCACCCGTGGCCAGGGGTGGGTCGCCTGGGGGGCGGGGAGGGGAAGCTGGCAGGCCCTCCTCCAGGCAGCAGGTGGCCAACGTGGGTGGGGACAGGGCACCTGAGGCATGTTGCTCTTTGAGGAACGCTTGAAGTGCTCATTTAGTCCGTTCATAGCATGAAATGCATAATTTTTTCTGAAATCAGCAAACATCTTTGAGTAGCGTCCCCAAAGAAGCAAGTGGTTACTAGTTGTTTTAAGTTTGGGGAACATTTTTAAGGGAAAAAAAAAAAAAACAACCCATGAGCCGTTCTGGAGCTTTCTGCAAAATGAGGACAAGACGTTCGCAACTCAATTGTAATCACAGAGCGCCTCGCAGCAGCCCATGGAGTGTGGGAGCAGAGTCCACAGACAGCTGCGCTGAAGGGACCCTCCCTCCGTGTCTGGCGGGGGAAGCGGATCCAGGAGAAGGAAACTGATCCTGGAGAGCATGCAGGGCAAAGCTCCCCGGGCTCACGAGGGAGATCACGGGTGACAGCCCACCCTCGCTGCCGCCAGCTCCCCACCTTTCCTTACAGTGGTTCCCGCGTACCTCGGACCCAAGAGGGGGCCGGCGCCAAGACTGTTTCCAGGGGCCTTGCAAGGATTAGATCGTTCAAGCCTCCCGCTTAGCAGACCCATTTTACAGAAGACGAAGTAGGGGCATGAACCAACTGCCCAGGTCACAGAGGGAGGGAACGGAGGAGGCGGAATGCCCATCCGGTGTCGAATTCCGGGGCGCGCGCCTCAGACTCCCACAACTGGAAGTGACCAGCAGCAGGGGCACAGGCCACCTCGCGTCCCGCGGGAGCTGGGGTAGAACGCAGACGTCCCGCTCTAATCTGCAGGGCGCCACACAATCCACCTGGCGCTCCCTGCCGTCCTGACCCGCAGATGGGCCCTCTGAGGGTCAAGACGTTGACTCCTGGAGTCCGTGTGTGGTCTAGCCGAACACCCTCTTCCATTCCGGCTAGCTCCCCCTGGTTTCGGTCCCTGTGAACGTGAGGCAGCTGCTCCGGGCCCTCCGTGTAAATCTCTCATGACTTTATTGGCATGCATGCTCTTCCCCTGCTTCGTCCCGTCAGCCTCTCCTCCCAGGACATACTTTCCATCCCTTTAATCATCTTTATTGCCTCGCTTTGGACCCTGTCCCGCGTCCACATCCTTTGCGAGGTGTGCTGACCTAACCCAGACGTTTGTTAACACGAGTGGGGCTCAGCGGAAGGTCGGCTTCCCAGCGTGTGTGTGCCACTCTCCTCTTCCTACGTTCCCGGGTCACGCTGCTCTCTGGAGGCCTGCCACTGTCGAGGGCGGGGGGCGGGGGGGTGGGGGGGGGTTGCTGCAGAGTGAGGTGACCGGGCCCACGAGCGGAGGTGGGGCCAGCATGGGTGCTGAGTGTCAGCCCGCCACTGCCTGGGCCCGAAGGAGCAGAGCCGGGCAGGGGGTGACCCTTCATTCAGAAGCCTGGGGATTCCACACACCTCCGCACACATACTCGGGACCGGGCGGCAGGGGAAGAGGGCCACCAAGTCTCTGTTCTCCCTGATCCCTTCCCGGCCCCAAAGAACCCCAGTCCCTTTTTAGGGGGTGCTCCCTACTTCTTCCCTCCGCCAGGAAGCCAGAAACCAGGAATTAGCCTCTGTGAAGCAGCTATGGCAAAAAGGCAGCACCCACAGTGAAATAAGCCTGCCCTGGTCTGGTCAAGCCTGGACTAGGGCTTGGTCCCACTCTCCTGGCTCAGTTTCCCCTTTTCCTGCAGCCACGTGACGTGCCTGGTGGTTCTGATGTCGAAGCCAAGAAGGCCTTCCTCCTAGTCAGTTGTATGCTTACTGTCCTCTGGGAAGGCCTCATACCCACCAAATGCACCAGCTGATGATGAGCTCTGGGTGCCTGGTGCCCCATTCGCCCGGAGCTGTGGCCACCACCCAGCACTCCTCGGTCAGGGCCCACGTGTGGAGGGAAGGACTGGGGACCCTGGTCAGCCACAGTCTTAGTTTCAAGGGATAACAGGAAAACAGGCCTCTAGTTTCTTAGCAAGAGATAAGGGCTGGACTATTCCTTGGCTCTCAGACGACATTCGGTGTTCATCAAAGGTAAAACCACAGGCCATCACTTTTATCCACGAAAAAACTCCCCATAGAGGAACACACCTCATTTTAGTTCCTTAGGCAGAAGCCTTTTTGCTCTTTCCTTCTCTCCTTCCTCCTTCCCATCCTTCTTCTCTTTTACTCCCTCTCTTCCTTTATTTTTTACATTTCCAGCCAGAAGGAATATATGCATATTCAAACAAAAACATTTACTCTAATGCGGCTTTATTACAAATGTCCACAGACCCCAAACATTGCTCGGTACCTGGAGTTTTCCATTTGAAATATACCATGAAGACCTTTCCATGTGAGAGAGGCTGCAAGGAAACTAAGGCATATGCCTTCCTGGGACGCCTAGCCTCAGCTGCTTATGTATCCAGGGCTGCCTCGTGGCACTTTTTCTTTTCTAAGTTTATTTAGAGAGAGAGTAAGAGAGAAAGCAACTGGCAAAGGGGCAGAAGGGGGTGGGGGGGGAGCAGAGAGAGAGAGAGAGAGAGAGAGAGAAAGAGAATCCCAAGCAGGCTCCAGACTGTCAGCACAAAGCCTGATGTGGGGCTCGAACCCACAAACCGTGAGATCATGACCTGAGCCAAAATCAAAGAGTCAGACGCTCAACCGACTGAGCCACCCAGGCGCCCCTCGTGGCAGGTTTTCTGGCCCCTAGCTGTCACCCAGCACTCTGAACGGCAGGGAGACCCTGGTTTTTGCCTTAGTGTGAGTGAGCGCGTCCGGGTGCTAGAGAGCAGGTGCATGTGCAGTTTCTGATCTGCATATCGTTCGTCACAGCAGAGCCCAGCACCACGCGGGACAGAAACCCTTGGAATTGTGAGCTCCTGGAGGCCATGTCTCAGAACATATGTCAGCTGGGACCCAGTCCCTTGAGGACTGCTATCGTTATGGTAAGGTCAGGGGAAAGAGCATTTCTCCTCCCGAGGGGGCATAACCTGCACTGCCCTGGACTCCTGAAGGGACCCACCCCCTGGGCCGGCCCAGAGAAGTGTACCCCCTGCTTCCCGACTGGTACCCAACCCACCTGCTTCACCTCACAGGTATCAGCTGGCCACTGGGGAAAGCGAAACCCAGGCCAGGACCGACGGAGCTACAGACGGCTGGCCAAGGACAGAAAACCCAGAGTTCTCGACGGAGTCTCTCCTACCTTCGGTCATTTCTCCTCCTCCGGAACAACTTCTTCGTGTGGGCGATCTCTACTTCATGGGGCATCGGGTGGTAGCCCTGCGTCATGTGGGAGGAAGGGGGATCGTTAGTAACTTGGGAAAGACGGCAAAGACCTTCTCGCACGTAACTGTTGATAACGACATCTGTGACGAAGGAAATCGGGAGTGCACGACTAGACTCCGACCACCAAATCCACACTGAAAAATGGAAAATGGTAGAATGAATCCATTTCCCACCAGGCAATGATGCTGTAATTACAGAACCGAAGATTAGGAAGGAGACAAAGGAGACCTTAGAATCTGTCATACCCAGTCATTCAAATTCCAGACGAGGACACTGAGATCCAGAGGGGTGAGTGAACCAGTTCAAGGTCTTGTAGAGCATTAGCAACAAAGCGGGGACCAGATCCCGGATTCACGGCTGCATGATGGAGTTATTTTTTGAACACTCGTGACTTCTCTCAGCTTCCCGACACAGTGGGAATGTCAGTAACTTCTCCGGGCCATTGAGAGGACGAGGAGACACAGCCCCTTGCAAACAAAGAGGACCTCACAAAGAGGGAGTGGGCTAGGACCCGGGTTGTCTCACGCCAGCCCAGGGCAGCCCAGGCAATTCTGACCCAGGACCCTCATTCCTCACACTCCCGGGGGGTACTCAGGATGAAATAGTTAAATGCTGTTTTAGACTCTGAACTGGGAAAAATCCTAAGGATGGACTCTCGTATAGTGTCGTCAGGACAACAGCTATGCATCTACGTCAAGGTTGGAGAAAGACCTTCGACTTATAACATGGGGCTGATCTTGCACATGCCGAGCCCCAGGCAGAATTATCTGCTGAAGCTGGGCTGAAGGCCAGCCCTAGGCACACACAGGATGAGAGGGAGTGACAGGTCTCGGTGTGTTTAAGAGTGGTCAGCCAGGGGCGCCTGGGTGGCTCAGTCGGTTGGGCGTCCGACTTCGACTCAGGTCATGATCTCACAGTTCGTGGGTTCGAGCCTCACGCCGGGCTCTGTGCTGACAGCTCGGAGCCTGGAGCCTGCTTCGGATTCTGTGTCTCCCTCTCTCTCTGTCCCTCCCCTGCTCATGCTCTGTCTCTGTCTCAAAAATAAATAAAAACTTAAAAAAAAATGTTTTAAAAAGAGTGGTCAGCCAGAGTCCATATAACCCAACCCCGCCCCCCCCCGCCCCCACTTTATAGACAGGGAGACTGAGGCCCAGAGCCTCTATGGTAGCAGCCCTCTGGTTTCAGGCTCCACAGTGGATGGCCTCACTGGGAGGCCTTCTCAGGGCTTAGTCCCCAACCAGTGCGGGGTGGATGTTGGCAGTTCTGGCCAGTCTCAAGGAGCTTCCCGGGGCCCGGCAGTGGGAGGACAAGAGGGAACAGGCTCGGGAGGACACAGGGACTCCGGCATCACAGATGCTTGGCCTAGCCTCCTATGGAGTCCCAGGAGGGAAGGACACATTTCAACATTTATTGTAATAACAGTCCCTCCCTCCTACCCTGTCTCTTGCCTCCGACAATCCGGCCAAAGAGCATGAATGAATTCCGGGCTCCAGGCGGCCACAATGGGCCTGTGCAGCCTTAGGATGTGCTTTGTTTAATGGTTTTTCTCAAAGGATATTATTTGCTTTTCTTTAATACAAAACACAAACAAGGAAAAACACCAAGTCTTCCCCTCTCATTTCCCCTCTCCCATCCTGACCCAGCTCCGGGCTGGCCCCTTCCCTCCCTCTTGGCCTCGGGTCACCGAAGGAACACACTGGGTGTGCCCCACGTAGACAATGGAAGGAAGCCGAGGCTCCCTCTCAAGCTGGCAGCCTGGATCGGGATCTCAGCTCTGAGGCCGGGCAGACGGAGCTGTCCGCGACCCTGGGCCTTCCATGAGCCCAGAAGGTGCGGCCTCCCCTGTCTGGGCTTCAGAGTCCTGGGCTCTGGCCTGCATCCCGCCCTCCTCCTCCACACACAGTGGGGAGCTGCCTTCGGGACTCACCCTCCGCTGGAGTCCTAGCTCTCTACCAAACTCAGAGTGGCCCAGAGGACCTGCAGGGCCCCTCGAGGCTTCTAATGAAGCCCCTGCTGTGACCTCCGTGTCCATCCACCTGTCTCCTCCGAAGTATGTGAATGCGTAGAAAATATAAGAGTAAAAACATGGGGTCTGGAGCTGCACCGTGAACGTTTCAGCTCCTGGCGTTTCCTTTGGATGATTCTGCATAAAGCAGGACATACTGTATTTATACAAGCTTCACTGGAGGACTCTCTTCAATCAGCCACTTTGTTTCTCAGGCTGGTGGTTGGCACCGAGTGACCCGCACAACTCAAGATGCTGCCCACACTCCCTCCAAGACAAGGGTGACTGGGGTCAATCGGGGAAAATAGGTGGCCGGCGGAAGAAGAGAGAATCTGTGCTCAGACCCACATCTGCCATCAGGCCAGTGTTGATCCGGGTTAGCCCAACTTCTTTAGTCACCGGCAAGAGGTAAGGCTGGTACGCGAATGTTCATCAGAGTCACTTACTCATCAGAGTCACGGCTGGAAACAACCCAAATGTCCACTAACTGAGGACTGGATAAGTAAAATGTGGTATGTCCATACAATGGAATATTATACGGCCACAAAAAGGAAGGAAGTTCTGATACATGTGACAACGTGGATGAACCTTAAAAATATCATGCTGGGAGCACCCGGGTGGCTCAGTTGGTTGAGGGCCCAACTCTTGATTTTGACTCCGGTCCTGATTCCAGGGTTGTGAGGTCAAGCTGTGCCTCCGGCTCCATGCTGGGCGTAGAGCCTGCTTAACATTCATACACATTCTCTCTGCCCCTCCCCGGCTCTCTCTCACTCTCAGAAAACAAAAAAACAACTCCCACCCCCCCTCCAAAGAAACAACAACAACCCATCATGCTCAGGGAAAGAACCTAGTCACCGAAACCCAGTATTGTATAATTCCATTGTTACGAAATGTCCAGAATAGGCAAACGTGCAGACAGGGAGTAGATGAGTGGTGGCCGGGGGCTGGGGAGAGGAAGGATAAGGAGTCACTGTAAATGAGTACCAGGTTTCTCTTTGGGTGATGGAAATATTCTGGAATTACACAGGAGTGATGGTTGCACGTGTGACCTTGAGGATATACTAAAAAAAAAAAAAAACACCCCAAGAAACCCAACTCACCATACACTTCAAAAGGGTGAATTTTATGGTACGTAAATCATGCCTCAATTTTAAAAAGTGGGAAGAAAATCCGGGGGCAGTATGTTCTGGGGAGAGGGGACAGCAAGTGTTAATTAAAAAAAAAAAAAAAAAAAAGAGCGGCGCCTGGGTGGTTCAGTCGGTTAAGCGTCCGACTTCGGCTCAGGTCATGATCTTGCCGTTTGTGGGTTCGAGCCCCGCGTCGGGCTCTGTGCTAACAGCTCAGAGCCTGGAGCCGGTTTCGGATGCTCTGTCTCCTCCTCTCTCTGCCCCTCCCCTGATCATGTTCTGTCTCTCTCTGTCTCTCAATAATAAATAAATGTTAACAAAAAATTTTTTTAAAAAAGCAAGCAAGAAAGATCCAGCCACAATGGGACATGCTCCTTTCGCTCCATTACTCTCCAGGAAGCAGCTGCCCTGAAACATTTTATATAAGAGAGGGCTGCAAAGGGCAGCATGTCCTAGGCAAGAGGCACCCAATGACAAGTGTGAATAATAAAGAATCTGGAAAGGAGCATGGGGGATTGGTATCTCCAGGCCTGGCCAGGGGATATGATATTTCGGCTTTGGACCAGAGTTCCCTCCCTGCTTTTCAGAATATATCACTAAAGTGGAGAATGGAAATTTATCAGGCTTCTTAGAATTATCCTTTGACAGCAAACAGTGGTCTCTGCTCTAATTCCTTATTTAACAAATCCTTCCATTCTATGCCTTGAAAGAGCCCCAGGGGCGCCTCTGTGGCTCAGTCGGTTAAGCGTCTGGCTCTTGATTTCGGCTCAGGTCATGATCTCATGGGTTGTGGGATCGAGTCATACATTGGACTCTGAGCTGACAGTGCAGAGCTTGCTTGGGATTCTCTCTCTCCCTCTCTCTCTCTGCCCCTCCCCTACTCACACTCTTTCTCTCTCAAAATAAGTAAATAAACACTAAAAAAAGAAAAAGAAAGAGCCTCATGTGAATGTCAGTCCAGGTAGGAGACACTCCCTCCCCAGTCCTCCCACAAGTGAGAGCACGGCCTTCTGGTTTACCAGCTGCTTGGTGTTTCTCATCAGTCTCGAGTCACGTGAGACCCCATAGCGTTACCCTGGACCACCTCAGTCCCTGCCTGCTCTCCTTCTACTTCTCTGCATGAGAATTCTTCCCCTAGCTCTGAGACCTGGCTGCAGATCCCCTCTCTCTACCCTCTGACCACTTTTGCTAAGTAAATGGGCCTGGGAGACAAGCAGGTTATAGAAACCAAGCCTCTCCAGGGACGGAGGGAAGATAATGCTCCTTCCACAGGCGGCACGGGCAGAATACACAGGAAGCACACACACGCACACACGCCTGACTCGGAGATCAGCAATGGCGTATATGTGGCCCCCTGCAGGGCCGTGCCTGATTGCTCTGGATGCAGAAACATGTTCTATAAAATCCACCCATTCCAGGGTAGGCTGAGGTGGGTACTTACAACCCAGGGCGGTATTTCCAAGGGATTAAAGGCAGGCCCAGCAGAGCAGCTGGCCCCAGGCTGGGAGTGCACGGGCCTTGCCCTGAGAGGCCAGTAGAGACAAACAAATCTTGGGTCTGGGGTGCAGTAAGGGAGGGCCAAACAAACACACCAGGCGAGGAGCGTGTGCGCCCTCGGCCCTGAGACCCACTGACCCTGTGCTCGCAGTGCCACACTTCCACTAGGCTACAGGCGCCCCTCCCTCCCCCCATCCTAAAATCCACCGGCTCTCCCGTCCACCTTTCCTGTAAAAATTGCCATTTTAGGCACCGCACATATAGTGAAAAAGAAATCGGCCAAATGCTGGTCTGTATAGAGCACACGTTCTAGTGAGAGCGGAGAGAAGACGACCATCAGGTGAGCAAACGCTCTGATAACTGACAAAAACACTACAGAGCAGAACAAGGCACGGCAAGGGCAGGAGCACGGCGGGGGCGGGGGTGGGGTGGCCAGGGAAGACTTCTGTTACTCGACATCCGTCCGTCAAACCCACCCACCCGTATGTCCATCCTTGGTTCTTTCTCACGCAACCAGTGCCGAAGGCCCACCGTGTGCCAGGTGCATCAGATGGAGGTTACTAGAACGAACAGACTCAGTTCTGGCCCTGGAGGTCAGGGGATCATTGGACAGATGCCTCTGGCAGCCTGCTTACAAGGAAGAAGAAGGAAGGAGGACCCTGCTTACAAGAAGGGTCAGGGAGGCCTTCGCGGTACCTACGCTGAGCCCTAAGGGGTTTGCTAGGGGTACATGAGAAGACTAGAAGCTATGTTATGACCTTCGTCAGCTGGCCAATGATGTTAGCATCACAGCAGTGTGTGGAGATGTGCTTGGCACTGTGGTCAGACAGAGAAGCACCAGGGTAGTCTGAGGGCCAGGGCTGGTGCTCCTGATGTCTGGCTTGGGGCCATCTGGATGGTTCTTCACCCCCTTTAAGCAGGTAGATTTATGTGCCTCAAAATGATCAGCTGGAGTCCTAACCCTGGAGGGAGCTGTGAACGTGACCTTATTTGGAGATACGGTCTTTGCAGATATGGTCAAGTGAAGACGATGTCATACTGGATGAGTGGGCCCTAAATTCAACGACTGGTGTCCTTAGAAGAAGAAGGAAATTTGGCCACAGAGACACAAGAGACACAGAAAGAGAAGGCCATGTAAAGATGGAGGCAGTGTTGGACCAACACGGCTTGAGCCAAAGAACTCCAATGACTCTGGCAGCCACCAGAAGCTGGTGACAAGAAAGGATTTTTCCCCAGAGCCTTCAGAAGGAGCATTGGTCCCACCGACGCTTCCATCCCAGATTTCTAGCCTCCAGAACTGTGGGACAATAAATGTCTGTTCTGTACATCACCCAGTTAGCCGTACTTATGGTGGCCCTCGAACACTCCAGGCCCTCTCATCCAGATCCCACAGCACTGTCCCAGCCACAGGTCCATAGTGTGAGGCTGGCCTGATGGCCTCTCCCATCTGCTCCCTGAGTGTCCACAGCTTGGTCCTCTCAGTGCGGTCCCCCAGCACCCTGTCCTCTCCATCTGATTCTCCCCGGCAGAGGTCACATCACCCCCCCCACCTGTACTACTCCAGAGCCCTCGGGGCCATAACCCACAGGGGTACGCTGCTGGAGTACCAGGCCCTGTGCCAGAGACTTCCAGTCTGGAGGGGGTCATCTAGCCTCCCACCAAACCAACAGCTTGAGATGCTGCCCAGGCCCCAGCCTCACAATGAAGAGAGACCCGAATCCCTAGGACAAGCGGGGTGCATCCACCTCCCAGCCCAGCCCCACCTTCCGGCACCCCTGCAGGGACCAGGGAGACGGGAGGGGCAGGGAAGCTAGAAACCACGTACGCACTTCACAGAACCCCATGCCCCCTTTCCCCTCAGGGAAATTTTTTCTGATATTCCTGTGACCTTTGGCCCATGGCCACTAACCCCAGACCTGAGCCCGACAGAAATCATCCAAGCCAAACTGTCTCCCACGTCTGTTATCTTTCTTTCACACATCAGCTCTTTGCAGAGAGAGAGACAGAGAGAGAGAGAGAGCATTATACCAGGACGAGAGTCTTCCTCCTGCTGTGTGAAGGGTCCCCCAGACTGCACAAGACCTGGCAGGAACTGCATAGCCTTCACTGGGAGGCAGTGGAACCGTGAAACACCCGAGTTGGAACAAGGACCCTGGTCCAGGTGAGGCGTCAGTGGGAGGCTTCCAGCGGGGAGGTGCCCTCCCCAGTCTCCTGCGGAGGTAGGCCCTGTACTCCAGCCCTACTCTCTCCAGTGCCACACCTGTCTGCCCCATCACACCTGGATGTCCACCCTCCACCCTGGCCTCTTGGAAACCACGAACCGTCTCCTCTTCTTCACAGACTTGCATACTGATCGGCCCCTCCAGGCTCCTGTCACTCGCAAGAATGCTATAAAATACATGGAAACTGATGGCTTCCTTTTTTCCAGAAGATTCCAGGTGGAGGGCCCCAGCCATAGTCTGACAGAAGAAAAGCTGGACGTTGGTTCTGCCGTGCCCACCGGGCAAGCCCAGGGAGCCGGAGTCCCAGGGAGGCAGGACAGACCCTCCGGCCAAGCCAGCTCAGGACTTCCCAGGCTCCCCCCATCTCCAGCCCAACTCGGGGAGGTATCCCGAGGGCAAACAGTACAAAGCAGCCACAGCACTTGGCAACGTAATGGGCCATAAAAATACCAAGTACATCTCCCTTGACAATGAGCTTGTCTCAATAGCGGAGCCTTCCTCCTGCGGGGGGTCATGTTTTTTCATAGCTTCTAAGAAGTTATCCTACCAAGGTCTTGCTGTGGGCACGTGGGCAGGATGTGTGGGTCACGTCCAATGAAATAAACAGGTAATGTTTCTAAAATTCCTGGAATCTCTAGGCTGCACGGCTATTCAGAAGAAGCTGACCGGTTTTAGAAAGAAAGGTGAGGGGCAGACAGGCTCACTCACGTTAAATGTGTGGTTTTCTTTTTCTTTCAATTTATTATTATTTTTTTAATCAGCAGAGACTTGTAAAAAATGCAATACCTTAGCTGGAGTCCCAGTGTAAGGAAACAGATAAAAGTAGGCAGGGATGAGATCCAGAGGCTGAGCCATCGGGACTCACCCTTGCCTGGAGTTCCTACTCACGCTCTGGAATGTGCACCTCAACTCCACCTGTTCTGAAAAGGTTTGCTCTAGATACCATGCGATGCTGGCTCCACAGGAACTGGATGTTTTTCTAGAGGAAGAGCTTAACTGAGGCTCTCCGGGCAGGTTTTGTGAAGTCTCTGACCGCCCCCCCCCCCCAATTGCACATGAACACTTTTCCTGTGGTGGTCTTTGGGGTGAGAGCCCATGGCATTCATCATAATCTGGGGGTCTGTGCCTGAGCGGTACTGCAGTGACAGAAGCTAGATCGCTGCCCTGTGCACACCTTCCTTGGATGCACTAAGCCAATAAAACCCACCCCTCCCCTTTCCTTCAAGTTGGGTTTCTCACCATAAAAGCCAACGGAGTCCTGACTAATAAACCACACACACCTTTCAGGCAACCTGGGTACTGGATCTGTTGCTAAACCTGGGCAGTTATTTCTTCCAGCCCTCTCCTCCTTCTTGTGGAAAATGAGGATGAAAATACTTGACTTTCCTGCCTCCTTCGCCATGACTATTTGAGCCTTCCTTTGATTGCATGAGCCGGTAGATCTCCCCTTGGTATCTTTAATGGGGGCGCCTGGGTGGCTCAGTCAGTTATGTGTCTGACTTTGGCTCAGGTCATGATCTTGTGGTTCATGGGTTTGAGCCTTGCGTCGGGCTCTGTGCTGACAGCTCGGAGCCTGGAGCCTGCTTCGGATTCTGTGTCTCCCTCTCTCCCTGCCCCTCCTCCGCTTGTGCTCGGTCTCTGTCAAAAATGAATAAGCACCAAACAAAATTTAGAAAAAAAAAAAAAATAAGAAGGTATTTTGAGGTGGGTTTCTATCACTTATAACCAAAAAAAGTCCTAGCACGAGGTAGCTATAGATGATGTTGTACTTGGTCTTATTATATCGGTGATATAATTATATATATATATATAATTATATCGGTAGCACGAGTCCAGCACGAGGTAGCTATAGATGATGTTGTACTTGGTCTTATTATATCGGTGAAGTCGTGGAAAGGAAACATGACCATCCCCGCCCCTTCCCACTGGTAACCCAAGGGGCAACTACAAATACAAATGACGTTGATTTGATAATTTCTGAATGACGAGGAAAAAAGATGGGTGAGAACATTGATGCAAAGGACAGAAAGCAGGAACCAACAGAACACTGGTTGAGAACTCTCTACATTATATGGTGTAAAATGTAAAGGGAGCAGTTCCTGAGGGGCTGGGTTTTCAAGGACCATTGTCAGTCGTCCGGGCGCAGTCCCCGATGCACAGTCTCGCGGTGGCCACAAGAGAACGGAGCTGGAGCGGACACAGGCTCTCCCCTCCCCTGATGAGGGACCTTCACGGAAGGTCCTGGGAGCCCCGCTGAACTGAAAAAGGCAACACCTCAGGCTGCTGCAGACCGAAGACTGGAAGATGTGCAAGAAATGGAACGGGACAAGTGGCCGGGGGAAATGGCACGATGTATGCTCTGCGGCCTCCAGAAAAACTGCCTGAACGAGCTTAAACGCATACAGCCTGAGTTCTGGTCCCTAACTCAGCGGTGTGTTCCTGACAGAGATGAGACCCAAATCCTCAAAAGACTCCATAAAGCAAGCTCCAGGGAAGACAAAGCGATACTTGTGCTCTGGCCTCTGCGGGGAAGTGGCCGTCTCTGAGAGGTGGGGACGTTTGTCACGTTTGCGAATAGAGTCTTGGACTTGGGGAGGTTCAAAAGCCATCCTGGGAATAGAAGCAACAATGGATTCTGGAAGAAAATTGAGACTCTGCAAATACTCAGAGATGGCCGCTGTGTTCTGTGGCCACACCATGTGCCACGGATGTAAAGAAACTCTGTCTGTGTCCCAAAGAAGTCCACGGGCTGCAAGGAAGAACAGATACACCGAGGATACACGCTAGCGGCAAGGACCGCCTGGAGGAAGGAACGCCTGAGGCTACCCTCTGAGTTACCAGAAGACTTGGAAGCTCCCAGAAGCTGCCTAAGAAAGATGGCGGCCTCAACGCAAGTTACTAGGAAGTATGCTTTAATGGCTCTGCTCTTGCTTCTGCCGAATGTACTCTGGTGCGGTTCATCATACGAAGGGGCAGGAATCAGGGTTCAGCCAGCGTAAGGGCACCTGTGCCCGCACCCCCCCCCCCAACCTCCCACCTGCCAAACCAGCTCTACCTGTGATACTGGGATCCCGGGGTGAGTTCCACTGTGCAGGGGAGGCCGCGTGTGAATGAAAGATTCATCTCTCCTGCCCCCTGCACTGGTGGGCCAGGGCTGGCTGGTCAGATATTGGGGGTGGGGGGTGGGGGCGGTACAGGTAAGAAGGCTGTGACAAAGGAGCACCCCAGAGCAACAGAGTCCACATCCCAGGGCTGGCCGAGCCAGCCTCGGGGGTCTTTCAGCAACGTGACTGGGGGCTGGGACGAGGAGTTCGTTGGTCTAGAGTAATGCCATGACTGCTGCCCTACTGTGGAAGCCTGGGTAGATACCTACCTTACTTATGCTTCTGCTTTCCTCATCTATGAAATGGCCACAATAAAGAGTTACACCCAGTTCAGAGAGTTGTTGTGAGAATTAAATAAAATTATCTGATATTCAGGTGCCTTGCTCAGGCCTGGCGTGGGGCAGGTGATTTCCCCAAGTTGCCCACCCTCCCTCCCATCCTCTGCAACCTTCTTCACCTTCTTTCCTCTGGCACAGTCTGTGAGATGCCCCCATCTGCACCCCAAGCCCCTGCGCCAGGAAAGCCCTCCACCCCTGAGACCTCTTTAGCCTTTCTGTCCATGTCCCTCATGAGACTGCCGGGAAGCAGCAGCCCAAGCCCCCAGGAATGCCATTCTAGAATGTGGCCGCCTGTGTCCCCCAGCCAACCGCTCCCTGAGCTCCCTGGCTGTGTACAGAACATTCTCAAAGCACAGAAGTGCAGCTTGCTGTAGGCTCAGCCTCCTCTGTGTAGACGGTCAACTGCCACCCCAACCCGAGAGAAGTGGTTAGTGAAAGGCTGGCCAGGCCACTGGGCTGCAGGAGGCTCACAGGACATCTAAGAGGCGAGGCCAGACAAGACGCACAGGGAGAGAGTGGGGAGGGAGGGAGCGGCCTCTGCGCTCAGTCTTGACTGAGAACCTGCAGGGGTAGCGTCAGCATTAGCTTTGGGGGCAAGAGGCCAACGTGTGATCCCTCCCTCAGGAATCCATCGCGCTTTCCTTCATTCACAGGACACTTGGTTGGTTGAGGCGCCATGAGTTGATGAAGGTGCTGAGATACAACAGCGAACTGAACCACAGCTCAGGGTTTCCATCCCACAAGGGGAACGGGAGAGCCAACAGAATGCAACTAAAAAGAAAAAGAAGATTTAACCAGAGACAAGTGCGCTGGGGTGGGGGTGGGGGTGGGGGTGGGGGTGGGGGGGCGGGAGGGGAATCCAACAAAAACGAAGAGGGTAATGTTTTCAACCGGAGGATCAGAAAAGGCCTCTCTCAGAAAGTGACACGGGAGCCCAACCAGCATGACCGGGTCGACAGGCTGAGAGAGAGTCAAGGCCGAGACCAGTGTCCTCCACGGGAGAAAAAAAGCAAAGAGTTGACTCTCCTTCTGTTTAGTTGCCCACACACAAAGCTAAAGAGTTTTTTTAACTGAGATAAAGTAGGAGGCTTAGGTTAGTAGTTCCCAGCATTGTGAATTCCATAAACCAGTAAAGCTTAAATTGAACAGTGGGGAGTTGTTACTTTTCACTCTGCCTAAGGACGTCCCAGCTACTATCACCTTCATTTCATAAGGGACATGACTTTGAAGTACAAGATGGTCCTTCACGTGGGATTAGCTTCAGCTCTAGGAGAGGCACCGCACTCTCCTACAGGATGCTCTGTACACAGAGTCTCAGGCAGGTGCTGTCTACACCCATGCATACTTACAAAGAAATAAAATTAAAATACTCTATGGGGCTTATGTCCTCTTTACAGTAGGCCACAAGATACACACACACGTCTACAATACCATACAGGGCACGTGCCCCCAACCAAGTGTTCTGAACTTCCCGGGAATTTAAGGGGTTTTCAAGAATAATTTTGAATATGGTGGGTCCTTTTCACCTGAACCTAATCCCCAGGCACACTGTGAGCTCAACTGTTTTTCTCATTTTGCCAAAGACCAGTGGGAAAACCTCTGGCTTACCTGTGTTGGCTTATGTCACGGACTGTAGCAGCGACCGTGACCTCCCCGGTGTGAAAGGCAAGCGTTCGTGCAATGCAAACTCTTTCCCTTTTTGCTTATGCATTGAATCAAGCCACAATCACGTTTTGTTTGGCTTTATTTCTGAAGGGAATGCGGGGGACTTTTTGTCATTGGCGCACTGACCCTCCCCTTCCCGGGCCACCGTGCTACCCTCCTTGAGTCACTGACACAAATAATGCAGTTAGTTTGGTGAGCACCCACTGACCTAGAAGCACAGAGCCCTGAGCTGCCAGCAGTTCTCACGCTGCAGCTGCCTCCCCAGAACATACTCGGAGCTTCACCTGCAGGCACGCTGTCCCCTGGGACAGGAGATTTCAGAAGGGTGACCCCTGTCTGCTGGATCGCCCAGCCGCCGAAACAGACCGGGCCAGGAGAGCTGGTTCACTCGCTGTTCCCTTTATCCATGAGGCTTTCAGGGATGAGTTTCCTCCCTTTCCCTCTCTCCCTCTTCCTTTTTCTAAAGAAGGCAACATCTCCCACAATGCTGACCTTCAGGAGCAAAGAGTCGGCCTCCAGTGCCATGCAGCTCCAGGCCCTAGGCACCCCCAGCATAAGGAAGAAGATCGGTGTGCACAAGCTGGGTCCAAGGGATCAGATTTGGGGCTGTGGGGCTGCGTGGCCGACTCGAGGGCCAGGATTTAGTCGCATGACCGGTATTCTTGACACAGCCACGGCCTTTCCAAACAGTTCCGTGGACAAAGGAAATCTTCAGGCTCTCACTGCCCCATCTCCTGTGTCAGATCAGGAGCCCACCAGGAGGAAAAGCTTTAATCGCTGCCCTCCCCTCCCCATCCGTACCCCCCACCCCTCCCCACTGCTGGTCCTGAGAACTGGTTTTAAGCTTCTATTTATGGTAATGCATCGAAAGGAGCACTGGGCTGGGGGCCAGGAGACCCGGGTTCCTGCCCTGGGGTTGGAAGCGGACTGGAGAATAGTTGATGGCTGATCTTTAAGGGGCGTTCGCTCCTCCCTGCTTCATACGCTGCCACCCCACCCTCGCACACGTTTCTGGAACCAGGCTTTTCCCTCTGCCTGCCACACCACATCTTCCCCACTTTTGCTCACCCCTAAAACATTGCCCCGAATTTGCCATTGGCGTAAACGTCCAGGCCCAGAAAAACCAAACCTAGTTCCCATGAGAATGAATCCATTTGGTCACACACAGCACAATGGACAAGCTGCTTCGCTTCTTAGCATCCCGTCCTGGTATCTAAATGGACTAGACAGTTGCTTACAAGCTTGTCTCCCCAACCATGCTACAAACTTTCAGGAGCTCAGAGGCCATGTCTCCTTCGGTTTCGTGTGCCCCACAGTGCCTTCGATACTGTAGTCCTCCATGATTCCTTGTGGGATGAAAAGTTAAGATGACCGATGGCCCTGGGTGGACCAGAGTTGGGCCATCCTCGTTCCACCCACTGTGGAGCAGTAGCATGCACAGGTGACCCAGGGCCTACAGACTGTGGCCCTCAACTGGGTCATCTCTCCTGCATTGTAAGAAGCCAGGATGCTCCATGGCTCCCCCAGCCCTCGACCTGTAATTGCGATTCTCCTTCAGAATTGGAGAAGATACAAAGACTCAGATCCCGCAGCCCTCGGTTAGACTGTAAGCTCTCTGAGGACCAAGGTGGCCGTTCCCTGGCCTGCACAGTGACAATGGCACTATGGATGCTTGGTGTCCACCACTCAACTCCACAGGCCCCAGAGTTTGTTACAAGCGCCCACCCCCCCTGCTATCAAGCCCATCCTGTGTGCAAGACCAGAGGCCAGTCTGGCCAGGCAGTAGGTCTTTTCTCTTCCTTCCCCCGAGCCATGGTCTCTGATGCTCTAAAACGGAGAACTTAAACATGCCTCCTGTTGTGAGGGTTAAATGAGATGTTAGAAAGCAAATGAAATGACACACAGAAGCCCCTCTGGCCAGTCCTCAGACACATATTTCCTGAACACGAAGTGCCCATGCCCAGACCAGCCTGCAATGAGAAGGGTCCAAAAGTACCCTGGGTCTACAGAGCTGAGGCCAGGCAGGCTGAGAGGGGGCCATTACCTACCAGGGGACGAACACGGGTCTGCAGAAGTCATACAAGTAACAGGAGCCAGGGAAATGAGACCAGGAACAGAGGGGCAGAGGGAAGAATGGGCTGCGGGGGTCCAAGGAGGGGGGCATGGTCTCCTCAGGGGCTCAAAACAAGGCTTCTCCTGCACAAGGCAGTTTTAAGGTGGGCTGGCCCAAACTGTGACCGGGAGTCAGGCACTCATAAGAAGGTCCCACTCAATGGCCCCTCCTGGGCTGTGGTCATGGATTCCAGAATGGCCTTCAGCCCCAGCTCTCTGCCCTGGGTTTGTGCTCTCTGCTTGGCGGGAAGCACTGGGGGGGAAGTTGAATTCTGAGCCACATCTCAGACCACAGTGTAGGCAAAGGCTACGAGGTTCCTCCGAGTCCTGCCTTCCATGTCAGAGTTTCACTTCCAAAATAGCATCTTGCATGTTGCACGTGCTCAATGAGATTCTTCCACTTGACCGGTGACACTGAGAGCTGGGGAGGAGGAGAAGGGGAGAACATACTCGGGAGACGGCTTGCACGCGTGGAAAAACCTGCCTGTATACGCCTCGTCTGTTTGCAGCGGCTTCTTCTGGCTACCTCTTAGGCTACCTCGGGCGGCAAGAAGATAGCAAAGAAAATGGCAAGGTGAGGCAAGGGCATCCCTGAGCGGAGTCCCATGTGGATGAGGTAGCCCAACAATGGGGGGAAGCTAGCCTGCAAAGGCTTTCCTTCCCCTCCAGTCCTGCCCCATAAATATACTCCCTTCCACTGCGTGAGCAATTCCATTGGCCCGGAAGGAACAAGTTACCATAGAAGGAACTAAGTTATGTCTGCAAGCGTTGTGAGCTACGATAAGGATAATACTGAGGCAGATATGGAGCAAAGAGTTTTACATCTATTAGCTCATTTAGACCTCACCACGACCCTGAGAGCGGGGGACTCTTATTATACACTCTGCACAGGAGAGGAAAAGGAGGATCAACTCAATTAAATAGAAGACCTAACGCAAGCACGGTAGAGTGGGATGTTAACTCAGAGACTCAGGATGCAACCATACACGGTGCCCGGGAGAGCAGCAGATCTGAGAGCCCGCATCAACCACAGCAAGACCCGATGCAGAATTCAGCGGGGCTGCACCGCTCGGGCAGTGTGGACCCCCAGTTTCCAATCCCAATGCACCGTGCACAGCCACTGCCATGTAGCAGGCACTCAACGGCATCCAATGGCGGAATGAGAAAATGAACGAATGATGAGCACAGTTTACAACAAGCCGTGTAAAGCGTCGGCCCCCTGACGGCTTTCCCTGGAGTCATGCTGTAGACAGCCAGCAGTGTCAAAAGCATAAATTCACGGGGCTGCTATGATTGAGCCGTGCTGGAGGTACCTTGCTCCTTCCCTTTCCCTCCTTCCAAGTTAAATCACTAAGAGCCACGCTGCCAAGCTAAATATTCATAAGAGCGGCACCGTGCGAAAATAATGGACCTTGACAAGTGTGTTGTCAGAATTTTAAATGTACAAGGTACATGGTTTTATGAAGGTTTCCAATTAGGAAGAAAGATAGGAAATCAATAGATAGAGATGAATTCCTTCCAAGCTGCTTGCATGCAAAAAAATTCCTGCATGGAACTGCATTTTAACTGCACTAGGAAATTTTGAGCCCTATTGCAAAGATCTTTGGTAAAAGACATAATTGCCTCCAACTTCATAATTTTTTTAAGAGAATGCTTTAAGGACATGGGTTGTACCTCTCTCTGACTACAGGAAATGTACCATTTCAGAAATTCAATTACTTGTTCCATTCCCAGAAAGCAGGGCTGACCTTTTGTTGTGTGGATGTGGCCATTAAGGATTCCCTGACACATAAAAGAGTCTTTCTGCGTTGTCTTAAATTGGGCAGCCATTGGTTTGGGCTGGCTCACTGGGTGCTAGCAGCTATGATGACCTAGTTGGTATCTATTTCTCTCCATGTCTCTGTAGCAGACAGCGATCTGACCTACTTTCAGGGGCACAGTGGTGGCTCAAGAAGGAATGGAGGGGAACACGAGAGCCTGGACACAGGACTTTGAAGCGCGGGCTTCAGGCGCTTCCCGGCCAGCCTCCTGCTCTGGTCACAGAGCTCCCAGACGCGTCGCCTCTCTCCATCTGTAGAGTCTCTGCTTCCAGCAGCCCCTCCCCAGAATCCATCCTCCATGGGCAGCCTGTCCAAACCCTTACCGTCTATCAGGATTCGACGTGGGGGCTCCCAACCTCCCCAGCGCGCAGCCCATAGGGGGGACGGTGACATCTGAACAGCACGTGGGGGTAACCCAGTGAAGCTGCTTGGGGACAGAGGGTGGCAGCTTGCAGCCCTGGCCACCCATGGCCCACCACCCCAAGGCTGAGTGAGAGCCATACCTCAGCACAACGAGGACTTATTCTCAGACATCTATCAGGACACTCTGCTTTGTTCCTTTTTTTTTTTTAAGTTTATTTATTTATTTTGAGGGACAGCACGAGAGAGAGAGAGGCGGAAAAAGAAGAAAAAGAATCCCAAGCAAGCTCTGTGCTGTCAGCACGGAGACCGGCACAGGGCTCGATCTCATGAACTGTGAGATTATGACCTGAGCTGAAACCAAAAGTCAGAGGCTGAACCGACTAAGCCACCCAGATGCCCCTGCTCTGTTTTAAAAGCAACTAAAAAATTACAAAGAAGTGGTTTTTAAAATTCTGAGCATTTGTAAGCATAAGAGACTCCTAAAAACTGAGAACAAACTGAGGGTTGATGGGGGTGGGAGGGAGGGGAGGGTGGGTGATGGGTATCGAGGAGGGCACCTTTTGGGATGAGCACTGGGGGTTGTATGGAAACCAATTTGACAATAAATTTCATATATTGAAAAAAAAGACACACACACAAAAAAAATAAAATTCTGAGCATTTGTATTGATACAGAAACTGCAGCTAGGGAGTATATGCAGGGTCAACCTTCCAGAGAAGGAGTTGGCGAACTTTTCTATAAGAAGCCAGAGAGTAAATATTTTAGCCTCTGCAGGCCATACGGTCTCAACTCTGTCGCTGTATAGAAAAAGTAGCCACAGAAGCATAGCTGTGCTACAATAAAACTTTATTTATAAACACAGGTAGTGGGCCGGATCCCTGCTCTAATGAACCCTAGGGAGGCATTTTGCAACAGTTTCTCTTCCCCATCTGGGCCTTTTCCCCCACTCAGTGGTGACTTCATGAGCTTGACAGGCGCCCAGCTTCCTCACGTTCTCCCCTTACTGCTATTAGACGAGATCGGGCGCGTTCAGGGTGGTATGGCCGTAGACTCCCCTTACTGCTATTAGAACCTGTCTTCAGGGAAGGCCCTGATAAACTCAATCCCCTGAGAGGCGAATAAATGGATTACATTTACATTTCAATCAATAAAAACCTGAGGTCCAGGGCTCCCAGCCCCAGGCAGCTCATTGACAGCCCCAAAGGAGCTTTAAGACATCCTGATGGCCGGGTGCCACTCTAGAGGCTCTGATGCAAGCAGTGTGGGGTGCAGCCCAGGCATTGGGGATTCTAAAAGCTCTTTAGGTGATTCTAAAGGGTGGTCAAGTTGAGAACTACAGCCTTAGATCAAAAGAAAAAAAAATAGTGGTAGTGTTTTGGGAATAAGTGAGCCAGGGAGGTACTGTTTGGTTTTTTTCCCCTCAGGGGTAGGGATGAGGAGGAAACACGTCCGGAGCCCTTGAAATCCTGCCATACAGGTCACCCTCGGCCAAGGCTGGCACTGTATAGATTTCACCTGGCAAAATCCAAGCCCTTCTCATTTGTTTCCCTCTTGACATCTAGTATGGTTCCCTACTGGCAATATGTGCTCTATTAACACTGACTAATCGTCAAAAAAGTGGCTAACAGCCTAATAATCAATCATCAGTCAATCAATCTTCAAACAAAACAAAACAAAACAAAACAAAAAAAGTGACCAAGTCCTGTCTTAAAAGGGATTGTTGTCTATGCAGGGAGCTAAGGAAAGCACAGATGAAATCTATAATAGGCTTAGCTATATTCACACTATATAATATGGCAGTTGATCCCATACCGGACTGCACACCTCAATCACTTGGGAAGATTAAAAAAAAAAAAAAAAAATCTCAATGCCCTTGTTGTATCCTGTGCCAAGAAAATCAGAATATCTAAGGGTGGAAGATTTGCATGGATCTCTTTTAAAATTCTCAGGTGGTTCCAGCATGCAACATGGGAACCATGGTTACAAGATCCTGCTACGTGAAGTGTGGTCCATGGACCAGCATCATCAGCATCACCAGGGAGCTGGTTAGGAATGCAGGAATTCAGGCCCTACCCCTGCTCTACTGAGTCAGAATCTGCCTGTGCCCTGGATCTGCATGTCATTAAAGTACGTCAAGTGCTGCCATAAGGTACCATGTTCTGAGAAAGATAAGATTCTAGAATGTCTCAGCAGGGTAATCAGGGAACACCTCTTAAGGGAAGGGAGAGAGGAGAGATTCTAAGGGCCGGGAGAATTAGAGGCAGAGAGGCAGGGGGCAGGATTCCATGTACTGAGGCAAGAAGGAAACTGGTCAATTATGAATGGTGAACCAGAAAGAAGAGGTCAAAATGGTTGTTTTACAAAAGTAGAAAATCACATTTAGTCACACAATTAACAAGCTCACATTTTTTTTTAAAGGATAAAATGACAGGAAAATCAGGTTGGTCTCAGTCAGTTGGGGGCAACAATTAGGAAGTGGTGGGCGATCAGAATGGATGGGGTCATGGAGGAAGATTCCAGGGACTACAGATGCCCAGCAGAGGGCTCCTGATTTTGTCTCATGGGCCAGTGGAGAGCTGCATGCTGCCTCTCGAGTCAAGGAGGGAGAGGACAGAAGAGATTGGGCGAAGGTGCTCTGACAATTTTTTTGAAGAGGACAGACCAGTATGAGAAGCAGCAGGGAAGCAGAATGACCAGACAGGAGGCTCTGACCAGGTCTGGGGAAATGAGCACCTGTTAGAAGGTGGAGGAATAGAGCACCAAGAAAGACTTTTCAAAGGAGGGAATTCTATTCTATTCTATTCTATTCTATTCTATTCTATTCTATTCTATTCCATTCCATTCCATTCCATTCCATTCCATCCCATCCCATCCCATCCCATCCCATCCCATCCCAACCCATCCCATCCCATCCTATCCCATCCCATCCCATTCCATTCTGGTTCCATTTGGTGGGCATGGACAAGAGCATTCTGAGATCTCAAATCTGCAACAGCACGCTATAGAACTGACTGGGAGGAAATCTAGAATCTCAAGTATTGTTGTAATAAACTCTTTTGGTCATGACCCCCAAAAGTTATCTATGGGAAAATACAAAGGTCTCTGGCAAACATGAGTCCTGAAGGGAAGTGGAGAGGAAAAGCTAATACTGTATACAAACCCTGGGATTGTCCTCAGCTCCAGTAGGCCATGAAGACCCAGAGCAGTCCTGGAGCACAATCCCTTTGTTTCCAGGCCTCTGGAAGTCAAGTTGATTCCCAGTTGAGTTGGAAATGCCGGGAGATTTTTCCCATGTTGCGGTAGACTGGAACAATAACTGTAGAGTGGACGTTACCACAATTGTTTCCACTGAAGTTATTTCGGGGGAGTTTAGGAAGATTGTCTATTCCAAGACATTTCCTTCACCCGACTCCCTTTATAAAAACACTAAGGGAAGAAGCCGGTGTCGCCACCAACATGCCTGCCCTGCTCACAAGCACGTGCACAGTGCTCGTGTGAATGACTCCCAATGGGCCCCGGTGAACTGCCATGCGGCACCTAGGCATTGATGTCTTCGTAGAAGCTCCTAGATTTGACCAGTGCCTCACAGGACTTCCTCAGTGATCATCTCAGTAGAATCTCATGACAGCCTTCCGAGAGGGTGGCAGGTAGGGGGTGGATTTTATCATCCACACTCTAGATAAGAGGAAATGGGGAAGTAGAATTCGGTCAAGGTCACCCAGCTTGGAGGGGATGGGGCAGGGCAGAATCCTGTGTTGACTCCTAGGGGCTGTCCTTTGGGTCCCGTGCAGGTTGTGCTGTGCACCAGAGCTACTGTGAGTGGGTTCACTACCTGTTCGTGGCCTTCTTACCATTGCCAGTCCCAAGACAGAGGCTTGGCCCTTCTGTATTACAGGGCCCCACAGCGAGTTGGTGTGGCTGTTACATGGGGTGCATGATGGGGAAAATGGGAGATCCAAGGCTGAAAGGAGAGCAGGGCTGGAGTGGGGAGGCCTTGCATGGCAAGACGATGGTCCTACATGTGATGGGGAGCAAGGAAAGGCCTAAGCACGTTAGCAAAATGGCTAGATTTGTGTACTTTGTGGATCATGCGGGACGTGGTGTAGAGGACACATTCAAGGGAATTTAAGGCAAGCAAAGGGCAGACCAGTTAGGAAGTTACCCAATGGTCAAGAGATGCTAAGGGCTAATGTAAGAATCAGGGAGATGGTCGAGGGACAGAAGAAGAGTTTATAAACATTTAAGAATAGAATAGACTGGTTTTGGTGAAGGATGGGGGGTGGGGATGGGGGATAGAACATCATGGGTGAGAAATGGCAAATAAGACAGTCTCCACTCTGAAGGAATCGTATATCCTTATAGCACAGATAGAAAATAAAGGAGTATTAAAATGGCAAGGCAGAATCTAATTAACATCAAGAGGACAGAGGGTCATTACGCTAATATTTTATAAGTTTGGATCAAGTCCTGGCTAATCCCTTGCATTTCTATGGTGCAAACACCTTCCAGGATGGGGAATGGGATAAATCCCTAAGACCCAAGGACAGAGGATCTTGGCCCTGGCTGCACATTACATTCACCTGGGGAACTTTAAAGGTCACCGACACCCAGGACCCATCATCCAGAGATTCTGATCTGTCAGTGGTGGGGTCAAGGCAATTCTATCATGCAGCAAGGAATGAGAGGGGGGACGTGCTACCTCATTTCAGAGACTTTGAAATAAGATCTTCTCAGTTTTGCAGAGGGAAGCTTCCCCTTCCTACCATGCTAATGGCAGGACCAAATGAAGAAATTGTTGTTTCGGGTCACTAACGTCTGACTCTGAATCACCCAAGGTCTTTGGGTTATCTTTCTTCTTGCGGGATGGAGAAGTCCCCCTGCCCAGTTTCCCCAATCACCCAGCAAGGTGGTTTCCCCAGTGCTCATCTGCAGGCGTGGTCTGTCTGCCTGTCTATCCTACACCAATCAGGTTTTCCTCCCCTAGCGCATGGACATCCTGTGCTGGCTGCCCAACCTGAGTGACCAGCCTGGTCCATGTGGCCAGCCGCTGGTGCTGCTGCCCTTTGGGGTGTCCTGAAAGGACCTTGCTGAGGGGGTATGATGCATTTCCTTGACCACACCACACGCCAGCCTGCTGGAACAATGTCCCTTTTCTTGCCGCCAGGAAAGGCCACAGAAAGGAACATCTTCTCTTTTCTTGCCAAGCAAATGTTTCTGCTTTGACCTGGAGGGTACTCTTTGAAGCAAAATAATGATCTGGAGGCCACTGAGCTGCCCTAGAGGTCATAGGTCAAGAACTAGAAGGAATTGTTCCCAACATTTTTAGCATATTGAGAGAATACTCTGTGTGTGTGTGTGTGTGTGTGTGCGTGCGTGCGTGTGTGTGTGTGTGTACACGTGCATGCAGGCACATCACAACAATTGGAAAAGGGGTAACTGGCCCCTCACGTGAGCAGCCCCTGACCAGCATGGTGCCGTGTAAGGTATATGGGCCAGGACTATGAAGATTCTGCTCTCAGAATCCTGCTTCTCACGGCCAACTTGGCTGAGCGTCTTTGCAATAAATCCTTAAAATGAGAATCCTGCACTATTGACAAGCATTATCAAATCTCTTTTACGTTGCTCTAAGAAGAATCTACTTCCCGAGTGGTTGGCCACTGACCAGAGCAGGTAAATGAGGCCATCCTCCAGGGTCTCATTCAGGGCTCTGAAGAATTTGGAGAATCTGGTACAAGGACCTCTGACTCACAACAGCTTCTAGAATTTAGCTCATCACCTATGTACTGGGGAGGAGCAGAGCCCTGTGCTCAGGGCAGGGATGGTTGTCTGGGTCTCAGTTCTCCCACTTGTAAAATGAAAGGAGCTGCCTTAGATGACATTAAGGTTCCTTTTAGGTCTAACAATCTATAACATTCTAAAACATTCTATGGCCTTCTGACTCCTTCCTCCTGAAGAAATAGAATGGGTCACTCGGCCTTCTGGGCTGTTAGACATTAATCTCCAAGGGAGATTCTGATTCTCTCTAGCTGGAAATACTCTAAACTCAAAGTCTGACCTTCTATAAAATGAACTAGTGACCTAGGTATTCAACTCAAGCCTCTGTTTGTGACATCTGCTTCAAATCAGGAACAGCCTGCTGCCTACATGCTTTGCACAACTCCAGGAGATGGTCCTTGCCTCAGTCGCCACAGATTTGAATCGTTTTGACGATTTCAGGCAGAGGCTGTCGAGTGTGAGGAAGGAGCTTTTCTTTCGAATTTGCACAAATGGCCACAATGGCCAGGGACAGGGCGGTCCATGTACTAAAACACTTACCACTTCTTTAGGGGCCAAAACAGGACTCCCGTGCTGGCCTGACAGCTCAGCATTTAGAACAGGGACAAATGAGAGAATCCCTTTCCTCCATGGTGTTTACAAAGGCCCCGTTCTCTGCATCTTTCTGGACGGCCGTCCATCTCTCCGTGCCCCGGATCCAGCAGGGCCGAGGAGCGGGCCTCTGGGAGCGCTGGCCTGGAACAGGGCTGCTGTTAGCCGCTGAGATGGCCTGCTGTTCTGATTCTGCGTGCACAGACACGGGGCCAGCTGCAGTTGGGATTTCCTTTTCTTTCCTCTTTTTTCTAATTTCCTTTCTACAGAACATTTTATGTGTAGTTTAGTGATGAAGCCTTTCAAACATACCTATTGACTCTGCTCCCTAGTGAAATTCCAGACTAAATTATTAAACAGATATCCTGTGAGCCTTCTACCAGGACCAATCGTTAGGACTCATCATAAATGAGACCGCAGGATGTGTGGGGAAGAGCAGTGACCTATGGACCTGGGACCCCAAATGTGACGCTGTATTAGCTGTGTGCTCCTGGGTGTAGCCCTTCCCCATGGGGGGGATCTTCGTTTCCCTGGGGAAACATGGTATGTTCAGAATGCTTTCCTCGTGGTTTACACTGTTGACTAGTTGGCCTCCAAGATGAATGCCCAGGGAGAGATTTCAACTCTTGCCCCACTGACCAACGCTGGTTGCTCCTTGCCGGCCAAGAGGCCCCGCAGGCGGCCAAGTGGCCCGTGTTCTCTCAGCGGGTCCCGGTATTCAGTTTTTGGTGTCCTCTACTCCTAGGCGTGCCCACATCTGACCCTCTCCCCACCACCAGCCCCACCCCAAATACACCCCAGCTTTATCCTGCACACGGGGGCCTGAGGCCACAACCTGTCCGTAGGACAAATCCCTGCCAGTGATCGGCTGGAAATGAAACACTTCCAGGCACTAGGATGTACCCAGAGTCCCTGCCCTTCAGGGCTTTGTGTTCCTGAGATGAGAACAGCTCATAGAATAGCCCTCCATCCACCAGGGTCGGCTCCTTGGGGTGCCGCCCTTTATCACTAGGGTACAATGCTAGTTATGCCAGCAAAACTACCCTGCCTGCCCTTAAGGGCATGCTTGCTTATTTCCACATTTCCAGAAATGAGCAGGAACTCCCAAGTAAGCAGATTAAAGCTACCAGAAGTTCTACAGAAATGGTTTTCAGGAACTGCAGAATGTGTGGATTGTTGAAATGCAAATTGGCAAAAGGCAGGGACGGCTTGTGCTTTACGTGAAGCTTTCCGGAGCCAGTCTACCACTGGGAGCGGGTGGGGGTCATGTTTCTTAGTAATGCCAATGGGGAGAGGCTCGGGCAGCTGTAGAAGGAGAGAGCCCAGCAATGACCTGATGACCTGCAGGTTTTCAGGGACACCGTAAGAGGCTGCTTTGAGCCCCATCTTTGCACAGTTGGCTCACATGTTTGCTCTGGCATTTAGCAACTATCTACAGTTCTGTGACTTCCTGCGTTCCCACTATGCATCCAACCAACCCTGGCCCAGGTGTGGTGCCGGACAAGAGCCTTGCTCCCAAGGACCCTGGAGACTTGCAGGGGGAAAGTCTTTCCCACTAGGCAGTGGCAAAGCTAGACTGGGTGTGGCTGGAATCCTAACTGTTTGGGCAATAGCGACTTATCCTGGGGTTCTCCATGGAGCACATGTACCCTGATGGCTCCTGGCTCTCATGTGGGAGTAAGCCTCTCTTTAGGGTCTGAATCCCAGCAGATTTTCTCAGGCCTCTCAGACATCTGGGGTGTGTGTGTGTGTGTGTGTGTGTGTGTCCCCTCCTGGAGTTCTTTGAAGAACATGAAAGAAAAGAATCTATTTATTGGCATTCAGGTCCAACCTGCTTCCCCCTTTGTATTTCTGATTCCAATGACAATGTTTCCAGGACCTCTGCCCCATGCCAGTTCCCCTGCCTGGACTCGGAGGACAGGTCACCTCATCCCTGTACTCCCGGATGCAAACACCTGCTCCCACTGCCGCTCCTGACAAGTACATGAAACTCAGTGTCCCCTTCGATGTTCTCTCTCTTTCCCTAATTACTTAAATCCAACCAACTGGACTTCTGACTCACATAGTAGACTGACCACGTGTACTTATTTTCAACTTCTCCTCCCTCATTAGTAAAAACAAGGTTGTAAACCTACAAAAGCGCAGAGAACGAGAAAAGGGATTTCAACCAAGTTAGGGAAGACAGAAAGTGAGTGGAGTGGCAGGTAACCCAACAGAAGGGAACACGGATAAGAAATGTGCTGACAGAGTCTACAACACCTCCAGGGAGCTCAGAGCTTGGAGGGACCAGGGACCACAAGAGGCGGGGTTCAGATGCTGGGAGGAGACTCTGGATATGGACTTCCCAAGGGTCTTTCCCTACCCCACACAGCCATGCAATATCCTTCCATCTCCAACTCCAGGGAAGAGATTTTATTTTCTAGAGAAGCTCTGACCTGGGGACATAGGCACTCAGAAAATGGGAGAGAGAAATGGATCAAATGACAGGGGATTCAGTCACAATGAGCATACGCAGAACCTAGATCTGGGTTCCAAAAAACCATCCACTAAGAGGTAACCATGTTCCATGGGTAAGGGATCCCAGGGCTGGGCAGAAAGTACCCAATAAATCTGGAAGAACTTCTGGTGCCAGCAAGGGAGGAACTGCAAAGAATAATCCTTGAGGGTGTTTCAGAAATACACAGATGTGATCTGAAGGGACTCCCACTTGTCAAATCTGAAACAAGTGGACATCAAATAATCATGGATTATAACCATTGGAAACATTAAAATCTCTAAGTCGAGACATGGAAACAAACAAAGTAAATAAATAAGAGAAAGGAAAGGTCTTCCTTACAGTAGAAGGTCAACTAAAACATGTAGATGGAATTAGAAAAGTCACCATTTGCCAACAAGCATGATGATATTTCAGGCAAGCATCATCAAGGAAAGCTAAAGTTGTGGGTAAAAGTATTATCAGAAACAGTGTATTTATACGGTTTCAAACCTCTCCCTCTAAGACAGTTACTATTACAAAGGGAAACATAGTAACTTTATAGGAGCAAGGCCTGGAAGTTCCTATCTGGACAGGTCGTCAATGTCACTGTCACCAAGTCAACCTCTTGTGCCTCCTGATATCATGCACTGAGGACACCACACTGCTTCTGCGGCACTCCTTTCGAAAGTGCATAAATTTAATCATGAGGGGCCCTCAGCCAAACCCAAATTGATGGACATGCTACAAAATAACTGGTCTGTCCTTTTCAAAAGATGTCAAGGTCATGAAAGACAGAAAAAGGAGCTTAAAGAAACACGACAAGTAAAAGCAACGAAAGTCACTACTGTTCTAAATCAGAACACACAACAAAACAAGCTTCCCTTTAGCTGTAAAGGAGATTAGCGGGATAACTGATGAAATGTGAACCAGGTCTGTAGGTTATATAATAGCATTCTACTGGTGTTAACCTCCTGACTTTGATCATGAGATGGTGATTATGTAAGGGAATGTCCCTGTTTTTAGGAAAACACGTGGAGGTATTTAGGGGTAAATGGCACCAGGTCCACAACTTGTTCTCCAAACCATCAAGGAAAAAAAAAAAATGAAAATTATGCAGAAAGTGGGATAAAGCAAGTGGGTAAGGGTACGGGGGTATAGGGTTGGGTCCAGAAGGGTGGTCCAGAAGCCTTCACTCCTACTTCACAGGAAGTGGGATGATGAGGTGCAGGGGCAGGACATGATCACCTGTCCCTGGGTCCGCTTTCTGTCCTCCTCAACCCTCTGCTCCAAAAGTTAGGACACTGAACCTCAGAGGGAAAGGCCAGGACTGTTTTCCGGGGCACGGTCTCAATATTTAGCCTTCCCATAGTCTGTTTAACTAGACCTGCAACTACATTACTGTTATTATTTATAGTCTATTTAATAGCGACGTTTGATTACTCCCTTTGTAGGCAGAAGTTAGTGTTTGTTGTTTTATCCCCAGGTCAGCTTCCTCTTGCCACCAAGAATGCGTCAGGGTCACTGCCTGTGGCAGACAGAGTCTCTGAGCTCAGGGACAAATTCCTTTCAACATCAGCCACCACCCAACACACTGGGGTAGCAAATCTGCAATGAGACCCGAAGAGAAGAGACAGAACGATCAGCCCAGGGCTTTCTATCCATCTCTGAACACAAGCTGCCCCCACATCTCCACGCCAGGTGATGGATGGCTTTTGACCACCGGCCAAGTGTGCAGTGTTCCTAAGCAGGTCCCCTGAGGTTTCTACCTTCGATAGGTAGGAAGGTAATGAGCCCCCCTAACATGAAGGGGTTCACTCAGGGCTGTTGGGGCCAACAGGTCATCCATCTGGGGTATGGCCAGGGATAGGGCCAGGCGCTGGAATCTAGGGGACTGTCATTCTTGAATCACTCAACCCTTTGCAAATCCATATCCTTGGTTGTCAAAGGGGGCAAGATTTTTTTTTTTGTCCCTCATTGGAGCAAAATAGTGATAAAGAACAAATAAGCTGCCATAAATTTTGGCAGCAAACAGAAAGTATTGGGTGATGTCAATTACTCACGAAACTGTCAAGAAATTATGAAGAAGGACACCGAATCTTTACTATAAACATTAAACTCGCTAGGAGGTTAGATCTCAACTGTTTCCAACACTAGAAGAAAGGCTAACCAGGTGATGCCAGGGAGGTGGTGTTACCCTAACAATATAAATTACAATATAAATGTATAAAATCAATACGTCACACACCTTAAACTTCCAGTTTCTGTAAAACTTGTTTCACAAATTGTTGCACGTCAAATAGATCTCAATTAAAAAGAGAGAGAGAGGGAAGAAGAAATAGTTATGAGCCAACTGCCTGCAAGAAGGCATTGGTTCTCAAGCTGGAAGAGGCGTCCGAGTCACCTGGAGGGATGGTAAAATACAGATCGCCGGGCCCCACCCCCAGACGTTCCAGTTCAGTGGAAGAAAAGGGAGGCCCGAGAATTTGCATCCCTGGCAAGTTCGCAGACGATACTAATGCTGCTGGTCTGAGGACCACATTTTGAGAACCACTGTCCTAAGGGTTGCAAAGGCAAATAAGATGTTTTCAGGCTTCAGGATCAGGAGGGTGTGTGGTAGGAAAACGTGGGAGACACACAGGCACACCAATGACAAGGAGGGTCTATATTAAGTGCTGGAGAAGACCAGGTGAATCAACGAGGAGATGTTTATCAGGGAGGGGTGCACAGAGGAGGTGGCCTTCATTCAGATAGCCACAGGGATGTGGCAGGCAGGCAGATGAAGCAGGGAGGACTTTCAGGCAGGGGACCAGTGCTGCTGGATCGAGCACCTGTTAATTAGTCATAAGGCTAAATTAAAGCACAAGCTGGAGAGAAGCCTGGAAGGCAGGCAGGCACCAGGGGCAAAGGAAAGTCTGGGGTTTGCCCATAGGCCTGGGGAATCAATGAGGAATTTTTAAGCAGGGCAGTAAGTTCGGCAAAACCTTTATCTTTCTGGCTCTGCCTTTCCTTGCCTGTATAATGGGGTGATGGACAGAAGGTCTAAGTAGGCCTTTCCAGCCCTGACATGCTAGGATTCAAGGGGGATGGGGGCGGGGGGACTGGAGCCCTCCAGCCAGTGGCCTCGCCCTGCTAAGAGCCCCTTGCCAAGCACAGGGACTTGACAGCCACTTTTACACATGCTTGGTCCGTCTGGCCATCCGCAGCCTCCAGAACTCTGGCCTGGCCTGGAAAGTGGAGGCAGATGACTGGGGGTGTCACACACGTTGCTAATCTCTCCTGGGCAAGTCCTCCCTCCCCCAGTCCATGCAGAGCCGAGTAGCCTGGGATTGTGCAGCAGCTCACAATGGAAGGAAGAGGGTGTAGGAGGGAGGTCCCCGGGCTGACCCTGGTATTGTTCTTGGGCCAGAAGAAAGCTTCCTCCTGCCTGGCCATTGCAATGCTAGAAATGACGACGTCCAGCCAGTGAGAGTCAGCGCGTCCTGGGGGGGCTGCCTGCCATCGGGTGGCCTGGGAGCTGGGGCCCATTCACAAACGCCTGCTGGAGAGCACGTAGTCCTGTCCGCCCCCACCCCCTCTGCCTGTGGCCTCTGACTACTCCCAGTGAGAAGCTGGGGTAAACGAAAATAACTGGGCTTCTCCGCCCCCAAGCTCACTGCCGCCAGGAAGGGGAACGCGACCAGAAATGGCACACTGGCTAATAAAGGAATAATGGATGCTTCACACCCTTAGCAACACCTTCCTCTTCCTCTCGCCTCAGCTGCTCCTTGCACGGGCCAAGGACAGAGGAGGAAAGGTGCTGGACCAGAATGCAGCCTGGTTTAACCAGGACTGGCCCAAGTCACCAGGGCATCACCAAGATGGCCAGGGATGTTAAGCTAGCCCTGGAATGGACGGTTGAGCTGCAGGTGGGGTGATGCTGCTTATCTTGTGTTTTGGAGCCTCTCCTGGCAGGGCTGTTGCATCATTGGTGGGTGGGTGGGTGTGTGCAGGAGGGTGGCCCTGTCTCTGGGCATCAGTTGCCAGGGCCCTGTAGGCCAGCTTAGGGCCTGCTCACAGCTCTGGGCACGTGGAACCTCTACTGGCCTCCACGTCCCAACCCCACGCCATTCCCTAGCAGGGCTGGGCGGGGCGGCTCTTTTTCTTTGTGAGATGGCCTGGGCCCAGCCGTGGCCTTGGCAGAGGCAGTGTTCAGTCTGGCATCACTTGGTCCCGCCACCCCCACCCCAAGCGCTCCCTCCCACCTGACGGATCAAGCCCTCTGGCACTCAGCAAAGGATTCTGGACATGGTCTGGCCCAAAGCAGGACATGGACGAGATGACCTCTCTAGAGGGGCAAGTTCTGCTATTAAGGGACACTGGCCTGTCCTAACAAAGTAACAAAATTTCCTTTCCTGGTCACTGAGGAAAGATGTATGCAACCTAGGAATTTCCTGTGGATCCCAGGAAGGGAACAGAAGGACTGGTCAGGCCCTAGCCCTTGGCTTCCTAAATCCTCCTTCTAGCATGCGTTTTGCTGCTCAAGAACATTCAACTGAGTCTCTACTTGGTCAAGTCCCAAGGTCGCAAGGACCTGCACCAATAGGTCTCTCTACTTACAGAAATGTCCCTTCAAGACGCCTGGACACCCCCATTCTCCACGGCCTCTACTGCTTCTGAACCATTTCTCACTTACATCTGCAACCCTGAATGCCATACCTTTTCTTTAGTCTCTATAGGGCCTCCCTGGCCACCCACCAAGGCCCAGTTTGAGGTCTGTCTCCTCCAGGAAGCACAAACACGGGGAGAGGCAAGAAACAACCAGAGAACCTCACAACTGTCCATGAAGTCTCCAAGGACTAGGCTGGTCTGCTTCGTCAAGGACGGTTTCATGAAGGAGGGGAAGCGTGAATGGGGCCACGAAAGAGGGAGCAAATCTGGGTCCGGGGTGGTAACAACAGAGCAGGTGTGAGGAGTGGGGTGGACACAGCTGGTGAGGCCTAAGTCCTACACAGACGGACGGTTGTTCTCTGAGAGCTTGGTCTTAGAAGGAGCTGGGGAAACTCAACTGAATCTCCACCCGTGGGCCCCTCGAATCACAGAAGGGACCCGTAGGCTGGTTCCCAACCACGTTTCTCGCCTATCCAGCTCACCAGCTCTGCCCTTGCTTCCAGCTCCCACCGTGCCACTTAGTGAGGCCACGTCATACGTGTAGAGCAGTTTTTCAGTTAATAAAGACTGTCATTATATAACCTGGTTTGTATTTTGACCCTCAGTATAGCTTTGCAATACAAGTCAGACAGATGTATGATCCCATTTTATAGCTGAAGAAACGGAAGCCGGGAGAGAATGGCTTTGGGTGAACTTCACCACGTCCCGTACATGGAACCGAAAGGCTCCTAGATGACAGAAACGAACGAACTTCAAGATTTGAGCCAGCTATTTTAACTCTCAGGCCTTTTTAAAAAAAAAAAAAAATTTTTTTTTTAATGTTTATTCATTTTTGAAAGACAGAGACAGAGCACAAGCAGGGGTGGGGTGCGGTGGAGAGAGAGGGGGACACAGAATCTGAAAGGGGCTCCAGGCTCTGAGCTGTCAGCACAGAGCCCGACGCAGGGCTCGAACTCACTAACCACGAGGCCATGACCTGAGCCGAAGTCGGACGCTCAACCGACTGAGCCACCCAGGCGCCCCAACTCTCAGGCTTTTTTGCTGTGTATGTTCTGGATCAGTGTTTGGCAAACTTTTTCAGTAAAGGGCCAGACAGTAAATATGTTAGGCTCTGCAGACTGTAGGGTCTCATGGCAACTATTCAACTCTACCTTGTAGTGCAAATACAGCCACGGTGAGCGTTCAGGTGGTCGGCGTGCCAATAAAACTTTATTTGCAGAAACCGGCTGGAGGGCTGCACTTGCTCTGTGGGTCGCTTTGCCATCCCTGTCGAAGGTCCTAGACAATAAAAGCTGTTGTGTAAGGAAGGCAGTTGTGGCCTGGACGCCCTGGAGCCAGAAAGCTGCCTCTAGTTCCAGCCCCTCTGAGGCTGCGTGGGAACCCACTCCAGACTTGGCCGAGGCCTGCGCCCTAGGAACTTCCCTCGCTGTCACCAACAAAAGTCTGCACCCCCCAAAGTAGCGACTTCTTATAAAAACTCAAAAACAACAAAAATAAAAATAGGCTTGCCTCGCAGAGAGCACGTTGCCCTTTCCCAATGGGCCTTGCTACCTGGCGGCCTCAGACAGGAAACCATGGAATGAACTCCTGGTCTCCTCCTTTATTGTACGAGCACCTATTTTTGTCCGGAGGGAGGAAGCCCTGGAGGGAGTTGGGGGGAGGTGGCCAGAGAGACAGAGGGAGGGGGTCTCCTAGGTAAGTACTCCCCCTCGAGAGCTGTTGCAGGATCTTGGGTCAGCAGGGATTGTGGGGGAGGGCACTGGAAACTGATTAAAAAAAAAAAAGTAGGGGCGCCTGGGTGGCTGTCGGTTGAGCGTCCAACCTCGGCTCAGGTCATGATCTCGCGGTCTGTGAGTTCGAGCCCCGTGTGGGCTCTGTGCTGACAGCTCAGAGCCTGGAGCCTGCCTCGGATTCTGTCTCTCTCTCTCTCTCTCTCTCCCCCTCCCCTGCTCATGCTGTGTGTCTCTCTCTCTCTCTCTCTCTGTCAAAAATAAATAAACATTAAAAAAATTTTTTTAAAAAGCAAAAATCATATCTCTTCCTCTTTCAAAGGTGTCAGTGGGGCTTCTCTCTCTCTCTCTTTCCATTTTTAGTGCCTTCGGCAGTAGAGGAAAAAAAAAAAAGAAATCCATTTTCTTGTTCTTGCTTATTAAGGAAATGACATTCCCCCTTAACTTGCTGTACGTGACTAAGGTCGCCTAGAATATAGAAAATGGTTTTCCAGCACCTCTTCCTCCCTGTCGACACTCCTTACGAAGGGGTGCCGGAAGAGTCGCGCTGCCTGAATTCCAATTTCCGCTCCCCTGTTATAAGCCTTGTGGCTTGGGGCAACGTATTTGACCTCGATTCTCTGATTTGTGAAATGGTGAGGATGGTGGGCCCTACGCTTTCCAGGGCAGTTACATGAGTTCAGGGAGGATACACACAGACACTCACTCAGGCAGTGCTCGACTGGTGTGAGCCCCTGGGAAGGAGGCAAGGTTCTGGACAGGGGTGGTAGTGATGACTCCCTCTGGGACACGAGCAAGTCAGGGCTCTTTCAGTCACTTACCAAATATTTAACGAGCATCTGTGTGTGCCCATGCGGAGCTGACATCCCAGAGGGACCATGCCGACCACAGAATAAAGAAAGCAAACGCACCAGCGCCAAATGCCTGATGAGTGCAATGGGGAAGGGTCAAGTGTGTGGGGGAGGGGAGGGCGAGGTGTCCCAAAGGCCTACGGAGAGGGTGACATCTGACCAGAGACCACCTTGTCTGCACTCCCCAAGGGTGGTGTCAGGATAAGCAAGATAAGAAAGAGGCAGCACTGTCACAGCGTGGAAAGCACTCGGCAAAGTTCAGTAGTTGTCGTTGGACTCCCCTAGGGGACAGTAGGAGAATTCACGTCCCGGTCCACTGGAAAGGTAGCTGGCCCCTGCACTCAAACTCAGTCCATCTCATGGCTAAGACAATGCCTGTCCCCGGAAAGGTGCTCAGTCAATACTGGTGGACCCAGTGAATGAAGTCAGACCGTACCTCCGGTGGGGCCAGGAGGGGACATGAAGTAGCCCTTGGTGAGGATGACGGGTCTGGGAGTTCCAAGCGGGGTTGGCTTTCATATGACTGTTCCTCAGCATCTTGGGTTATTTTAATAATCCTTAGGCCTGTGAGTTAGCATATCCTAGAAGTTTCCAGAAGACTTAGCAACGGAGCTGGCATAGCTCTAGGGAACAATAAAGTCACTCCTTCCCATCTGGAGGGCTGGGAACTGGACTACTACGGCAACTTCGATCCAGTGGGGCGGCCCTTTCCCACCAGCCCTGTTTCCAAACGACAACAGCGCCACCTGCTGGAGGAACAAGGCTGCTCTTGCATGTGCCACCATTTTTATTCCTCCCGGCGCCCAGTGGAGTGGGGGAACCCAGGTCGTCATTCAGGAGAGCTGTGATTTTCATTCGGAAAGTTCATTTGCCCCTCAGAGGGAGGGAGGTGGGAGAGATTCTCATCTTGCCCTTATTTGGGGTCAAGCAGGGGGATGGGGTGCTTACCTCCAAGCCTCACTGTCCCCTAATTTGGCTGGTCGGTCCCCTCTCTGGGTCCTATGTGAAGAGATCGCCTTGGACACGCTCATGAGGGCTGAAGTCCCTCTTCACCTTTCCTGGCTCTGCTGGGCCCCTCAGTAGGGGAGAAACTCGGGCACATCTGCGAGGCCCGAAATCCCACTTGATGTAGAAATAAATGTTCATTGTTCAGCTGTGTGCCATGCTGACCTCATAATGGTGGGATTCTACATTATCTACTACTAAACTGGGTCAGTCATCAGAGGATCAAAGCAGGGGACCTGACCAGGTCACGGTGAGCTCATAATTAACTGCAGACAGACACAGAATTTAGTTTCAAAATTTCCTAACAGGAAGGCAAGCAGGGAAGTAAGTTGGGTTTATGTAGTTCCTATTGTCGGACAGAAGGCAGTGGACATCACATCTGTCTGACAGAATTCGAGAAAAATGATCACAATATGTCCTTATGGCAAGAAAGGCTTGGGCAAGACGCAGGATAATTCAAGAACAAGGTCTTTCAACTGGGGTTTTGTAGAAGATGGAAGCCTCCAGGGCCGCGCGGGGAGCAGGGAGGCAGCATGTCTGCAGGGTCCTGAGGCCGTGGGGTCGCCTGTGCTCCGTCACCTGAGGAGCCGCTGAGGAGAAACTGCTCAGCACGTTACCACAGCTCAAGGTGACAGAGCCTTGGGGCGCTGTCTGGGCAGTGGTCTCGGGCCTATTCGGAGTCCATTCCCTTGCTTTTCACATTGAACTTAGTCAAGTTTAACTTGGCTCGGATTACAGAGCTCCTTTCCCTTCAGTGCAGACTGCCAGTGTCTGTTCTTCCAAGGGCAGGAGCCAAGGCTTTGTGAGGCCCCAAGGCCCACGCCACTGGGCGCCTCCCCTGCAGGCCCAGGTCAAGATTTCTGGTGTGGAGGGAATGCTGCCTGCACCCCTCACTCCACAGAAAGGCACCCTCCCTGTCTGGGCGGCTGATAGAGGCTGAGGGGCGTGCCTGCCTGGGAGCAGCCTGTGTTCCCAGGGGCCTGCGGGGGAGGGGGAGGACCCCCGAGAAATGTCAGACCTTTTCAGAGTGGGGCACGTTTGGGTCAAACAGGTACTTCCCTACACCTCTGTGTGACCACTTCCTTTACCCCCTCATCCTCTCCCTTGTTCTGGGGAGGAAGGGCCTGAGCATTGGCCTGGGTCACGTTTCTGACAAGGGTGCATGTTGAGCACCAATAAGGGGGCAAGGACACCTTCGGCTGCTTGGGACAAGGGACTTGCGAGCGCAAACCCCACTGAGGAGCCTCCAGAGTGGTGCGCTGGTGTCCCCTAGTGGGAGCAGATGTCAGTGCAGCCGGTGTCCCTGCATGGCCTCCTGACACTCCTGAGTTGGGGCCACGCTGCGGTGACCCCATCACTGCCAACATGGCGGGCCGGCTGACCCCGTTCCACTCACACAGTTCCCAACGGAGAGCCCCAAAATGCACGCGGGACCCCCAGGACTCCATTCTAGGTCCAACTGTGTGAGCTTCTGCCCTGCCCTATGGCTTTACCACCTAGAACGATGACGAATGACCCCCCAAGCCCATGTCACTGCACTCAGAGCCCCCAGCTGCCCTCCCCCAGTCAGAAGTGGGGGGGAACAACGCCAGCCTCAGCTCCCTGGGGGCTGCCAGGTGTTTGTGGATGCGATGATCTGGCTGCTATCACCCTCCCCCTCAGCCACCGCTCCAGGGAGGCAGACCTTAGGGACAGTCCGTATCACCAGCATCGGCCCTTATGAACCAACAAAGTGACTTTAATGGGTGAAGAACTATACCCGGAAGAGGTGGACACCTGTCTGCCTTGCTCCCAGGTCCTTGGGTGCCTCCAGGGGCTCGGCCCCAGAAGTCTCAGCAATAGGGGTCCCCCAGGGTCCCGCTGTGGAAATACGACCAGGTGGGGTCACCAGGGTTAGAATCCTCAGCTTTGACTGGAGGGGAGTTTGGCCAGGTACCCAGGTGTCAGAATCTGAGCTGGCTGAGGCTCTCCTACCTAAGACCACTCACGGTGACAAGTACCCCGTGTGCAACTCCCAGTGAGAGAGAAGCCGGAGCTCCCTGGAAATCTACAACAGTCATGAAGTTGGGGGGACCACTGGGGTGCTCTGCTCCGTGCTCAGCCATCATTCAGGTCCCAGGGAACAACTCCTGGAGCGGCACTGAGGAGGGAGGTGAAGTCTGCAGGGAGAGAGCCCAGACTTCCCCCGACAAGGAACGAGGACTCTGACCTGGGCAAGGCACAGGTGGGCCGGGGCAAATCACAAAGGCTCCTATATACAAGGAGTTTGATCAGGGATGGAACCCCGGGCCTCTATCGTGTGGGGAGATGCTGAGGAGACAGCGGGCTGCAAGTCTAATGCTTCTCCTTTTGTGGGGTGGAGGAAATGGAGGCCAGGTAGGCAGTGATCGCAGGCCAGTCTCTCCCTTTATTCTGTTTTCCTCCTGGTGAGGCAGGGAGGCAAGAAAGTAAGTCCCCTCTCATCCACCAGGGATACATTCCAAGATCCCGATGACGACTTATAAAGCCTTGAAACCTCAGAGAGTACTGAACCACACACACACACACACACACACACACACACACACACACACACACACATTTTTTCCTGGGCATACCCGCTATGATAAAGTTTAATTTGCAAACGAGGCACAGTAAAAGAGTAGCAACAACAACAAGATAGAATGATTATAACAATATCTGTAATAGGGGCGCCTGGGTGGCTCAGTCGGTTGAGCGTCCGACTTTGGCTCAGGTCACGATCTTGCAGTTTGTGAGTTCGAGCTTCGCGTCGGGCTCTGTGCTGACAGCTCAGAGCCTGGAGCCTGCTTCAGATTCTGTGTGTGTGTGTGTGTCTCTCTCTGCCCCTCCCCACTCACACTCCGTCCCCCTCTCCTTCAAAAATAAACATTAAAAAAAAAACAAAAACGGGCGCCTGGGTGGCTCAGTCGGTAGAGCCGACTTCAGCTCAGGTCATCTCACAGTCTGTGAGATCGAGCCCCGCCTTGGGCTCTGTGCTGATGGCTCAGAACCTGGAGCCTGCTTCAGATTCTGTTTCCCTCTCTGTCTGCCCCTCCCCTGCCCATGCTCTGTCTCCCTGTGTCTCAAAAATACATAAAAATATTTTCTAAAAATTAAAAAAAAAACCCATATCTGTAATAAAGTTATGTGAATGTGGGGTCTCTCTCAACATATCTCACTGTCCTGTACTCACCCTCCCTCTGAGGACAGGTGGTGATAAGGCCCCTGCATGGTGACATGAAGCGACACAAATGACGCAGGTGCTGTGACGGAGTGGTAGGCCACCACTGATCTCCTGACCACACAGCAGAAGGAGCATCATTTGCTCCTGGCCGAAGCTGACCCCAGGTAACGGACCGAGGAAAGTGGAACTTCAGATAAGGTTAACTACTAAAGTTAATTACTGAACTGCGGTTGAGGTTAACTGCATGAGGGTACCTAATGTAGGTTTCCTTCTACTCCTCAAACTGACTTTTGTCAAAAACAGTGTATGTAGCCCACTCATCTCTGCTCAGGCCCAAGCCTCTGTGGGAGGTCTGGGGGTCCTCAGGCTATGGGTGGGCTTTCTCTCCCCTTCAGTGGTCTCCCACTGGGTGCACAGTGTCTCTTGGTGTATTTGGAAATATTTTTGGTGATCACCATGGTTGGTCACCCCTCCCCAGTGACGAGCATTCAGTGTCTGGGGCTAGGAACACTGAGTATCCTACATTGCGTTGGACAGTTTCATCCAGTTAAGATTTGTCCCACCCCAAATGCCAATAGCTGGGTTAGCTGACCCTCAGGACCCAAAGATGGACAACTCAACCAGCCGGCTCTGTTTGTGAGGGGCTTTGAAGAACACTAGGAAAACTCAGAGAAGTCATCCCAACATGCACTCCGAGGTCCCCATATTCTACCACCAGAGCTCTGTTTGGGGATCAGGAAGCCTGTCAGCCTTGTCCTAACGGTACCCGTATGAAATACAAACACCCAAGAAGAGGTCGTCATGAGCATTGTCAGCCATAACTAGGATTTCAACTCTTATTGATAATTCTGATAAGAGTGCAGAGTGTGTTGTGATGCTCTAAAAAAATACAGATTCCTGGGTATGATTCAGTAGACGTGGTCACCAGCCGCAATGATCCCTGCCCCCTGATAGTCACACCTTTGTGTGGTCCCTTCTGCACCGCTGTGTGCAACCGACATATAGCATGTGGCAGAGGGATAGCATGTCACTTCCGAGATTACATTATAAAAGATAAGGACTTCTGTGTTGGATGTTCTCCCTTCTCACCTGTTCTCGTTCTCTCTCTCTCTCTCTCTCTCTCTCTCTCTCTCTCCCTCTCCCTCTCAGATCACTTGCTTTGGAGGAAGCCAGCTGTCAGGGTGTGAGGACACTCAAGCAGTTTATGAAGAGGTCCACGTGGCAAGGAACTGAAGCCTTTTGCCAACAACCAAGGTGGAAGTGAAGGAGCCGTGTGAGGGGGCCAGGATGGAAGGAGGCCCTCCAGCCGCAGCCAAGCCTTCAGATGGCTGCAACCCTGGCCATCAGCCTGACTACAAGTCCAGGAGAGACCCTGAGCCAGAACCCCAGCCAGGCTCCTCCCAGGTCCCCGGCCATCTGAAAGTATGTTGTGGTAATCAGTGTGTGTGTGTGTGTGTGTGTGTGTGTGTGTGTGTGTGTGTGTTTTAATTCTTTAGTGTTTATTTTTTGAAAGAGAGAGAGACAGAGTGCGAGCGGGTGAGGGGCAGAGAGAGCGGAAGGCAAGGAATCCGAAGCAGGCTCCAGGCTCTGAGCACAGAGTCCGACGCGGGGTTCGAACCCATGAACCACGAGAGCATGACCTGAACGGAAGTTGGACGCTTAACCGACGGAGCCAGCCGGGTGCCCCTCCGTGTGTGTTTTTTAAGCTGCTAGATGTTGAGCTATTTACTAGGCAGCAGTAGATAATTCATGCAGTGGGTCTAGGTAGGGCCAGGAGGCTGTGGATGTAAAAGCTTCCTAGGTGACTCTGATGTGCGGTCAAGGTTCAACAGCCGTGGGTGTAGAGACTTACGCTGCTGACGGTTTTCTGGGCACAAAGCTGACTCAAAGTGGCACGTGTGCACGCGAGAATCAGAGAGCTACTGCTGTGTGGCTCCACACTGAAAACAGAGACAGGCAAGGGGTGAAGGCTTCCACCACCAGCAGCCCCTAAGAGCTGAAGTGTCACACGTAGCCCTCGAGAACTAGGAGTGCCTGCTGATGTATTGCTCCTGGAAGAGAGAAAGCCTAGAACGTGAAACCTGAGGGGAACCCTGGCCTGAGGATTTTCACAATTTGTCAAGGAGCAGAACCGTTTCCTCAAGAGAAACCATTCCCAGCAGACTGGGTTAGAGATGCCGGCAGAGCAGTTCTGGGCGAGTCTAAGTAGTGGCCCCTGAGCCTGCTTCTCCAGGCTCCCCACCACCACTCCCCATGCTTAGCAGCGCTTCCGGGGCAGAGGTCCACAGCTTGATCCTCCTGACTTCTAGTGCAATCTTTCTGCACCACCACTACCCAGGATGCCACTTAGGAAAGGTACACAGGGTGGGGATGCGGTACGGGGATCCGCCCCCTCTCCCTGCTCCTAACCAGGCTATGGGAGTCCACCGTCAGAGGGAGGGAGCACCTACTGTGCACCTGGTATTTTTCCCAAAGCTTCACATGAACTCAGGTACTCAATCTTCTGCAACAACCCCATGAGGTGGATCCTGTCATTATCATCATTTGACACGGGGAAACCGAGGCAGAGTGAGGGTAAGTAACTAGCTTGATTCCTTGGTTAGTCCATGGCAGGGCCAGGATTCTCTAAGGTCCATGTCTGGGGTCGAGACACTAACCCTTAACCCCTGAGCTCTGCTGCCCCCCCGCCAGCCACGGGCCCAGCCCTCCCTGCCCTCTGAGCAGGAATGAAAGGCCCTCTGCTTTGCTCTGCTCCCCAGGGAGCGAGGGGACAGGCGTCAAATAGGAAAAAAATGGTCAGACCTGTTACCTTTCCAGCCAGGATGCCACAGGTTGCTGGCTCAAAGGCCATCGAGGGCTCAGCACCTCACCTAGGGCAGGGGGAATCGGGATCCTCCCCTGGATCTGTGTCTCTCAAATATAGTCTCCCTCTCAATAATGAATGCTGTGAACATTTAGGAATGGAGCAGTACATAGTAATTATTGAGTACTTTACCCTTTTAACTTTTGCACCAAAGCTAGCTTTACATTAGCAGTGGTAATTTTTTTTTTTAACTTTTTAACGTTTATTGATTTTTGAGAGAGAAACAGAGCATGATCGGGGGAGGGGCAGAGAGAGGGAGACACAGAATCCGAAGCAGACCCCAGGCTCCGGGCTGTCAGCACAGAGTCCGACGTGGGGCTCGAACACACAAACCGCGAGATCGTGACCTGAGCTGAAGTCAGGTGCTTAACCCACTGAGTCACCCAGGCGCCCCTATAGCTATTTGACCTACACACCGTGGCTGAGGATATTGATTCTTTTGTCTCTCAAACGTACAGGACAGTTGTGAGGACAGTACAAAGAATTTCCCTCCGCTCCTCATTCAGATTCCCAGACTTACTACTCACCACGTTTGCCCTTCATCACAGCTATGCATCTACATACTCGTTATTTTTTTTCTTTTTCAAAACATTCGAGGACAGGCTGCAGACATGAAGCTCCATATCCCTCAAGTACTCTAGTGTGTATTTCCCCAACACAAGGGCACTTGCCTATATAACCATCATACAGCCCTTCAAGTCAGGACACTGATGCCCAGGTAATACTACCGCCCCACCCACAGACCCCATTCACATTCCCTAACCATCCAACAAGGTCTTCTGGTCCAGGATCTCAGCGAAGAACACATATTGCATGTAGTCCGTCTGTTTAGTCCCCTCCAACCTGGAAGATTCCACAGTCTTTTCCTGTCTTTCCTATCCAAGTTTTAGGGAATGCTCCCTACATTTGTTTCCTTATGACCAGACTCAGGCTGTGCTTTCTCGGCAGGAAAACCCCAGAAAGGGTGTCGGGTTTTCTCCATGCGGCACATCAGACAGCACATGGTGTCTACCTAACCTGTCGCTAATGATGTTAACATCATAGGGTCAGATTAGGCTCTTCCAGGTTTCTCCACCATTAAGCCACCACATTTCCCTTTGTAATGAGGTGAGCCCTATGTATGTCCCAGCCTGGTGCCTGAAAGAGGGTTTCCAGTCTTAACACATAGAGAGCCTAGTGGTCTCAATGAGTTAAGGGGATAGAGTTTAAAATTCAGGGAGTCTGAGACAACGAGAATTTGCAAGGCAGGACACCAGAGAAGAGAAATCCAGAAATCCGCAGACCCTTGAGTCTTTGGCTGAGCACTGATTTGTGCATGTGTACGAGGAAACTTCCAGAGCCAGTAGAAAACCTTCTGAAAGGAATAGATGGAACCATCCCCTGAGATCATACAAGGCTAGAAATAGTTCCCAGCAGATGAGGTAGAAACACCTCCTAATACACAAGGTTCTCAGTAGCAATCTCAGAAGGGTATTGACTCAGTAGTGGATCAAAATGTGTCCCAGACTAAAGGCTCCCCACCTAACAAAGGCTTTAAAAGCAAGCTGTGAAAAGATCAAACTGTTCTGAAGTAACTTAACTGTGTTCCAGAACAATGCCCAAAATATTTAAATGGATACTAACAAAAATCAGACACCCAACAATGTAAAATTCCTAATCCCTGGTATCTGATATAAAATCACCAGGCATGCAAAGAAAAATATGACCTATATCTAGAGAAAAAATCAATTAATAGAAGTAGACACTGAAATGACATGAGTGACCGAATTAGTAGAGAAAGACCTTAAAAAAGTCATTATAAATCGATTCTATATACTCAAGGAGAGAGTGGAAAGCAGGAACATGAAGAAGAGAGAAATGGAAGAGAGAGAGGACAAAAAGATCCAAACTGAACTTCTAGACATGAACAAGACAACATCCGAAATGAAAAATACACTGATGTGATTAACAGTAGGGTTGGACTTTGCAAGAAAAGAGTAGTGAACCTGAAGACACAGCAATAGAAAGTATCCAAAATGAAACACACAGAGAAGAAAGACTTAAAAAAAAAAAATAGGCAGAGTTTGGTGAGCCATGGGAGCAGATGAAACGACACGAGGTTCAGTAGAGAAAAGGACAGGGTGACGTGGTGAGTGTGGTGGCAGGTCCCTGACCAGGAAGGCTCTGTCACCTAGGAGGGCGACTCTCACTCTGCTGTGGCAGGCCCCACCCCCATACTCGGATGCAGCTAGATTCCCACTGTTTCTGCCCAAAGACCAGCACCAGAAGCATTTCAAGACCCAGATTTGCTGTCTCTTTGCTGAGTGAATCCTACTGTCCCGGAGCCAGGCTCGATCCAGGGAAAGGAGCCCAGTTGATGACAAAATCAGCAAGCACAGCAGACACCTGGAGGCTGGCAGGACATCTCCACTTTTCAAAAGCCTAAAAATAGCCCCAACCACATTGGCAATCCCAGCAGCCCTGCCCGTCCTAGGAACACACCGCGGGAGGCCACACCGGCAGAGATTTCAGGTCAAGGGACAAAAAACTTGGACAAGTGCGCCGAGTTGCCACAGCATGGCCCCATTTCACCTCTGGGGGATGTCGGGCCCGCCACCAGTGCAGAGAGTGTGCCACCACACACACATCACGATGGGACGCCCCGGGCCTCGTCAGGCACCCACCCCTGCCTCCCTCCCACTGCAGTACATCCAGTTACACCCTGCTGGAGGAAGGGGCTAAGGGGGTGCCCAGGCTGTGCCCAGGCTGAAGATTGGGACCTGTCTGGAAGGTTGGAGACTCTAATCCTGCACCTACCTGCCAGGCCGGGAGGACCTTCTCAATGTCATTCAGGTTGATCCCGTCCCCGTCTTCTAGCTTCCCTTTTCCACACCTGGGCCAGAAAAGACAGAAAGGCATTGAAGAGTCGGCACGTTCACGCATCCTACCCCAGCCCGCCGAGCAGGAAGGGCAGGGATGGCCAGGAGACACCCGGCCCTGCCACCTCCAGGCCTGTAGGATCAGCCTGTCCCACCCAGAGCAAACAGCTCTGGAGAAACATGCTTTCCTTCCCCAGGCCTGGCAACACGGGCCCTGCCTGCAGAACGAAGGACTTCGTGCAGGCGGGCATTCTGGGAGCAGTCCAGAGGCAGGGGGCACTAAGGTGACATCCGACCCCCCAGGGAGGTGACAGAGGTACCGGATTTCCCCTCGACCCTTCCAGGCAAAGACGCTAATAAGCTCCTTGTTGATGAATACCCCAAAACCCGTCACAGCTCCTGCAAAACCTCATCATCTCGCCCCATTACACCAAAGGGGCGATGAGTGAACAGAAAGACCAAGCAACTTTCTTGAGGTCACACAGGCCCGCAACAGGGATTTCTCCCTCCTTGGCCTGACTCTGGGCCAGTCCAGCAAGCCCACTCAGATACCGATGCTTTGTCTTTACGCCCTCTGTGGGCAGACATACCATCAGGCCAGAGACGCTGACCCCAACTCGCCATCGAGCACCCATGTCTTCTGCATACTTAAGGTGCAGACTCTGGAATCAGACTGCCAGGCTGGAACCCGTTACGTCCCTTACTAACTGGGTGACCCTACGCAAGTCACTTAATGTCTCCGGACCTCGGTTTTCCCACTTGTCAAATGGAGATCGTTAGTAGTGTATAACATCATGGGGTGGTAGGAGGATGAGATTAATGTAGCTGATACACACACACACACACACACACACACACACACACACACACACACAGGCACACCCATGTATATATCCATATTTACATACCATGTTTAATGGTAAATATGGGTAATAATGGCATGCAAGTGTAGTAAAGTAAGTAATAGCGTAAATATATTAGTTCCACGAGGACTACTTCTGCCAGTACTAGTCCTGTTTACAACTATCTTACTAGCATTACTGTTACTCTTTTGTTAGTATTTTACCGCTACTATTGTTAATTGCTGCCCCAGGGAAGGATTAAGAGCCTAGACTCTGGAGCTGACCCAGGCTCACGCAAGTTGCTCATTTCTTTGTGCCTCCTAGTTTCCCCACCTGTCTAGGTGAAGACAATAGCACTCCTACCTCCCTAGGTTGTGGTGAGTTTTCAATAACACGAGGCCAGCACTTGGAACAGTGCCCAGGATGGATCAGTGATCACTGCTCTTATTGGTGTGACTACGGACCCAGACATGGTGAGGGCTGCCCAGCGTGACGGCCGCAGCATTTTCCAGCTGCAGCATTAAGGCAACTCTCAAAATTTAGAGGATTTATTTGTTCAATATTTGCCGAGCATCTCTTGTGTTTTGGGCCCTGTCAACCTCCCTGGGAGTCATGGAAAATAAATCTGCTGTGGTTCCTGTCCTCCAGAACGCAACAGCTCTTCGGAAACACGTCCTAAGCTCAACTGACAAGGCGGTGACCACCAGTAGGGGGCAGCATGAGATAAGTGTTATGAAAGACTTAGGGACAGAGGAGGTGGGGTGGCCACATAACCCACCAAGGCTGGAGTGGAAGAGGGCAGGAGGATGCAGTCTATACCCCCCTTTTGACAAGAGCTTCCGCGTGGGCTCTGGCTTGGGCTTTACCCCAGTGTAAACAAGGCATAGACTGAACCCAGAGGAGTGCTGCCCAGAACATCCAGAAGCATCCAGAATGATCTGGGGCAGGAGGAAGGTGGGTCATGAGCTGGCTAAGCAGAGAATCCTGGAGAATGTCCTGGGCAGAGGGTAGCGGGGCAATGGCCTGGAGCTAAGCCCATGTATGTTGCCAGCTGGGATGTCAGCATTCCTGCCACTGGGGTGGGGTGGGGGTGGGGGTGTAAAGGGGATGGGTAAAGGGGGAATATGGAGCTAGAAGGCCAGGAGGTGGAGCTGGGGAGGAAGGGGTAGAAGGAAGGTGGGAAGGACACGTGGGGAAAGAGAGTTCTTACCCCCTCTGCCCCTACCCTCCACCCCCACCCCAGCCTCTTGATGTGCTGGGCTGCAGACAAAGAGGCAGACCAACCTCTGGAAACATCCAACCACCTTTTAACTACAGGTTGGCCCGTGAAGGTACCAATGGCCTGCGTCTGTATTTCATACGCACCTTGGCAACAGGAGAGGAGAAAGCTGGGGACTGTGGGCCGAATGGAACAGCTGACGCCCTCTCCCCCAGGTCCTGTGTGCTATCCCCCCACTTCTGGACTCCCAGCTGCCCTGAGCTCCAAGCATGCGTTAGACGCCAGCCTAGCACAGCACAGGCGCAGCGTTTTATCCTCACCTCAGCAGCTCCTGGGGGCAGCAGGGGGCTGTGTGCAGGGAGCGCTGCTGTCCCCCAAGACCTGTCCTCTGGGATTCAGAGCTCCCTGGGAGGACTGCAGGTACGGAGGGCAAAAGGTTGCTACAGACCAGCTGAGTCACTGCTTCCTACAGGGTTTCCAAGGCAACAGCTTTCTCTGATTTCTGTCCCTCCATGGAAACATGGGCTGCGGGAAGCCTTGGCAACCGAGAGGTACCCTGCTTCCGAGGGATGCTGCAGTGGCTGGGCACGTGGAGTGCATCCCCAGCATGGCTGGACTCTGAGGGTGACACAGTTCCTGCCTTAACCACAAGGAGGCCACCGGGTGCTGAACCCAGGATCCCCTAGGAACCTGGGGAGGCCAGGGTTCACCTATGCTCTCATTCCAACAGGGTCCCTCCATGCTGAAGGCCATCTCCCCTCACCACCCAAGGAAAAGTGACCTCGGGAATTCTGGCAGATCCCACACAGACAGGACGATGGAAAAAGGAGCCGTGGTGAGAGGCTGGGGTCCCCTGGGAGAGTATGAAGCACGTGGTGGGTCTCTCCCCAGAAAAATATACACAAACGCATGATTTTGCATGAAAGTTTAAGGGGGTTAAACTGATTCACGGATACTCTGGTGTGATGACCGGGGCCTTAGATGGCATCAGAAGGCCTTAAATCATGGCTCTTCCTGGGCATGTCTGAAATGCATTTCTCCCAACTGTACAATAGAGACAAGAGCCTCTCCCTCCCTAGGCTTTTTGTTCATGACTCTGCGCTGGTGGGAGCAGGGTGCTCAGAGAGGGGGTGCCCACTAGGGTGGGGTGGGGAGCAGGTGAGACGCAGTTATGTTTAATACAACCAACAATATCAGTCACGTTTAGATGTGAAGTGACGGGAGGTGAGAGTGGACAGGGAGGGACTGGAAGGAAAAGTAAAAGCCGTCAGTCTAAGAAAGAAGAGGAGAACAGCAAGTGTTGACAAAAATGTGGAAAAGCCCCGTATACTGCTGGTGGGAATATAAGACATTCAGCCTCTGTGCTAAATAGTTTGGCGAAATAGTTCCACAAGAACTTAAGACATGGAATTACCATGTGTGATACTGTGACTCATACAAGCTATATTTGGTCTTTGTCCCCAGTCCTAGTATAGAACTCCTCAAATCCTTGGAATTTCCTAAGTGAGGACAGAAGACAAAGTTGCATTTTGTTATGTTAATGAGGCGACTGTTGAAAAACCACCTAGGGAATCTACGGGAGGGAGCCGGTTCAATCGCGTGATTGGAGGGTTAGAACTTTCAGTCGCAACTCTGGACTCCAGGGAGAGGAGAGGGGCTAGAGATTCAATCATTGGTCAATAATGATTTGCTCAATCATGCCCGTGTAATGAAGCCACCAAAAGCAAAAGCAAAAGCAAAAACAAAAACAAAAACAAAAACCAAAGGAGGGGCTTTGGAGAGCTTCCGGGTTGGTGAGCACAGGAGATTCTGGAAGAGCGCACTCTGGAGAGGGCATGGAAGTTGGCACCTTTCCCCATCCCTTGTCTGATGCGTCTCCACCATCTGGCTATTCCTGAGTTCTATCCTTCGATATAAACTCGTAATCCAGTGGGTACCATGTCTTCCCGACTTCTGTGGCCTCCCTAGCAAATTAATAGAGCCCAGGGAGGGGGGTCGCTGGAACCCCCAACCTACAGTCGGACATCTGAAGCACAGGTGACAGACTGGACTTTGGACTGGCGTCTGCAATGGGGAGAGGGGTCGATTTGCAGGACTGAGCTCTCAACCTGGGGGGGTCTGATGCTGTTTCTAGGTCAATGGTGTCAGCACGGAGTTGAATTGCACACACTCGATTGGTATCAGAAAACTGCTTGGTGGCGTTGGAAAAAAACCCACACACATCAGAACTGGTGTCAGAATTGGACCATGTGACTCAGCAATTCCATTTCCCAGGCACCTACCCGGAAGAGTTGAAAATAGGGACTCAACAAATACTTGCACACGAATGTTCATAGCAGAGTAATTGACAATAGCCAAAGCGTGGAAAGAACTCAAATGCCCATCAGCAGATGAATGGATGGACAAAGAGTGACAGACCCACATGATGAAATACATGCCACAGTGTGGACGAACCTCAAAATTTTATGCTGAGTGAAAGACGCTAGGCCCAAAAGGCCACATATGATCCCACTCCTCTAAATAACCGGAAGAGAGAAATTCACAGAAACAGAAAGCAGATCGGTGGTTGCCAGGAATAAGAGGGAAATGGGGAGTCACCGCTTAGGGGACATCGATTTTATTCTGGGGGGGTTGAAAATGTTTTGGACCTACGCAGAGGGGATAGTTACACACTATTATGAAAATATGAAATGACACACAATTGAACACTTTAAAATGGTTAATGTGGGGGGCGCCTGGTTGGTTCAGTGGGTTGAGCATCCGGCTCTTGGTTTTGGCTCAGGTCAGGGTCTTGTGGTTTGTGACACTGAGCCCCGCCCGTGCTGGGCTCCATAGCACGGAGCCTGCAGGATTCTCTCTCTCCCTCTCTCTCAGCCCCTGCCCTGCTCGAACTCACATACGTACGCGCTCTCTCTCGAAAATAAACTTGAGAAGATGAGACAGCCCGGTATAAAATCAAACACTACACCAGGGGTTCTCAAAGTGGGGCCCCTGGACCAGCAGCACCAACGTCCCCCGGGAACCTGTTGTGGGTGGAGAGCCTCTCTGGACACCAGCCACCTGTGTGTTCCCAGTGCAGCAGAGATGCCTGCCCGCCCAGGGAAGGGCCCCTCTCTGCCCCGGGACAGCTGTAACCCTACCCACCCCTGTATAAAAGCCCCTGGTCACCCCTTACCCTTCCCGGTCGATGTGTGGCAGGGTCGGCTTGGGCGTGTGTCTCAGCTTCCGGTGGAACTGCGTGAAGTCCAGCTTTTCGGGCTGCAGGTCCCAGGTGGCACCACTAGAGGGCGAGAAAAGGTGAGAAATGTGAGGCAAGGGGGAGACCAGCCCAGTTACCCATGGCACCAGACAGCTGGGCACAAGCCTGGCAGGGAGCGTCTTCACAAAGAGGTGGGCAGGCTGGGGAGGACACCCACCAGCCGAGGGTAGGGTCGACAGAGACCCCTCCCTCAGAATGGAGCTGGCGGTGTCAGCTCTGTGTTCAGATAGTGGGGCAGGAGGCTCCCCTTTCCTCAACCCTGCTGTATAGCAAATGCATGTCAGTCTGATGCCTGCTCTACGGAGGCCCCCCTAAAACACTTCAGAGCTTCCTTCCGGAAGGCTGGAAACAAAGGAGGCCAAACATCTGTCACTAGAGCTTCCGATGGCAGCTCAAAATGGTGGCCAGGCAGCTGTGAGGTACATAAGGCAAGTCAGTGGGGTGGGAGGTTGAGCCCCACAAAGTCCCAGACCCAGGAGACAAAGGTGCTTCCATTCTGGGAAAGCCTGAGTCTGAGCCACGGATGTGCCTGGAGCGCGCCCAGCGTTGGCCGGCTCCAAGGCCAGGGGCGGAGGGGAGCTAAAGGGCCCCTGCCCATCCATAGCCCCAAGCCGTCACTCCCCAGGGGAGTGAACATATGGTAGGCACCCATTAGCAAACCTTTCGGGGCACCACCTCCTCCTACTGAGGAACCCTGGCCAACACCTGTTCTTCCGACCTGGCCCTTCAGGAAGCTTCTAGAATCTGAGCTACTGACCACCTTTCCTTCCTCCAGACCTCTCTGCAGCCACCCCCCGGCCCCCAAACCCTACGACCTCAGGTGAGGGGAAGTATCTGCAGCCACAGCCGTCTGTCCCCGGCTCTCACATGGGTGGCCTTGTGTCCACCGTGTGCCATTCTCCTTTGCTCTTCCAACCACTAGTCAGTCCATCCCTTTGCCTTCTCTCCCTCTCCCCTGTGGTTAGACTGTTAGTGTCTGTCTTCTCTTTCCCCTCGACCCTCTCTCTGCCTCCTCTTCCTCCTCTTGGATGGTCTCCTCTCATTTTCGTTCCTTTGATCTTTCTCTCTCTCTCTCTGACCTCCTTCCTCAGCTGCCTCATCCGGGCTACCTCACCCCCTCTTTGTCTCTCTCCACTTCTTGATCAAAGAACGTTCAACATTTACTCAACTTCCAAAGACCCCATGGGGCTTCTTCTATAAGGACAAGCACCTGGGGTCCCAGCCCGAGGCATATGCCACAGACAAGAGGAAGAAAGGCTTACCTGAAGGAATCAAAGGTGTTGGCAGCCCAGATATCCGTGCCCAGCATGTCCAGAGAGTTGTCTTTGCTGCCATTCTGGAAGAGACGGGATGAAAAAAGGGGACATTGTTTGCTTGGTCAGGACACTGAGAACACGTGGCCAAAGTCCTAATCCCAGAGAAGGCTGCAGAGGCCTTCCTTCTCTTCCCTCGGTTGGTCATTCTGGGCAGCTTGTAGGCCGGAGAGAGCCACTGGAGTGAGCATCCTGGCCAGTGCACCCAGTAAGTCACGAGGACCACTGCCCCCCAGCCCCCCACCCAGGTACAGGCCCTCACCGTTGTGTATGTCAGACATAGAGCTATACCATCAGGTACAGAAATAGCCTGGGTTTCTGCTGTCCCCAGCCCATGGCTCCCGAGTCCACTGCCAGCTGGATGGCAGTGGCTTCTTCCCAGGCAGAGGCTCTGGAAAGCCAGACACACTGGCAGGTCCGTGTTGGAAGGCTGACTTCCCTGGAGTTAAGCCCCACTTCTCGAGATCAGGCGGCCCTGAGAAGCCCCCACTGACCAAGGCTATACCAGTGATTAAATTCTCTAATTCTCTAATTGTCTAAATTCTCTAAACCCCGTTCCAGTCTTTGCCCTCCAATGTCCCCTACACGATCCATCCCATAGACATACAGAAAGCGCTTTATTTCGTCCAGTTTCTATCGTTTGGCTTCTCCGCCCCTTGGCTGACAATCTCCCCAAGTTCTCTGACAACCTGCCTTACTCCTAATGCCCTCCATCCCTCGTTACCCCTAGTCTGCTTTCATCATCACACTCTTTAAAATCAAGACTTTCACCTCCAGGACCGCTGGACATGTGCATGCCTTATGACCCAGGACATCACTCACAGGTATAAACACAACCAAAACGTGCACAGAGGTTCACCAACAGTACGAAGCACACAGAAGTACAGAGCAGCACTACTCACAATAGATCCACACTGGAAGCCACCTAAATGCTTCCCAGCAGTTGACTAGACATGCAAATTATGGCATATTCACATACTGGAATATCGCACAGCAGGGAGAATAAACAAATTAAAACCTACAACAGCATTAATAAGCCCCCAAAATGTAAAGAAGAACAAAAGAACCCAGATACAAAAAAAGTACCAACTCCATGATTCAATTGATATAAAGTTCAACGACAGGCCAACAAACTAATCTGTGGAGACAGAATTCAGGAAGGGGGGGGGGTCCCAGGAGGGTCCTGGGCGGGGGGTGCTGGTAATGTTCTGTTTCTTGATCTGGGTGCTTGTGTGTTCAGCTTGTGAAAACCCACTGAACTGTATGCACGTAATATGTATACTCTTTGTCCATGTGTGTTAGGACCTCCTGGTTAGATTCCTGATAGTATCCCCAGTCTTTGTTTTTAGGACTGATCTGTCCCCAAACCTACCACTTCTCAGGTCCACTAGCTCCTACACTGGATGATCTTCGTTTGAGACCTTTCCACGGGCCTAGGCCTAGGCAGACACTGAAGACACAGAAGTGGAGGAGTCACAGGCCCTGCCTGCAAAGAGGGGTAGGTGTGCAATGACGCACATGTAATAAATAATTACAAGACAGTGCGATATGTGCATTGATTCAAGGAGCCGTAACGGGACCAGAGGCAACAGACCCGTTGCCTGTAACGGGACCACAGGCAACTTTGCTGGTGACTCCTCCTGAGCAGGGGACGCAAGGACTCATGGAAGTGAGGCAAGCAGAGAGAAAAGCAGGGAAGGGGTCATTCTGGCAAAGGGGACAGCATGAGGGAAAGGCAGGACCCAACAGGGCGTTATGGGGAACTTCAGGGCCTCTGGCTTTGCACAGGGGGCACAGCAGCCCAGAGAGTGTCTAGGATCACCCACACAGTCCTGGCCAGGGCCTACTAGGGGCCCCACAAGTGCTCCTCGGTGCTTGTTGGGGTTGAATTGTGGCCCCCCTCCAATTCGCATGTTGAAGTCCTAATGCCCAGTACCTCAGAATGTGACTTTATTTGGGAATACGGTGGTTGCCGATGGAGTTAGTTAAGATGAGGTCATATGGGTGGGCCCTCATCCAATATGACTGGTCCCATTATAAAAAGAGGACATTTAGACACAGAGACAGACATGCACAGTGGGAGGATGCCATGGAAAATTGGAGTCACGCTGCCACAAGCCAGGGAACCACTGCGGGCTGGGAGACAGGCCTGGAACAGATCCTTCCTTGGTGACTTCACAGAGATCATGGCTCTCCCCACACCCTCATTTCAGACTTCTGGACTCCAGCACTATAGGACTGATAATAACTTTCACTAGGTTGAGCCAGTTTGGGGGTCAGAAGTGTGGAATCAAGCAGCCCTCGCAAAATAATATGGCAATCGACCATCCACCCCTCTAAAAACTCCCTTTCTGAGGGTGGTCAGTCATGTCCCTTCCTCCTGCAGTCAGCAGATGTCCCCCACACCAACCCCAGGAACTTCTCACGTCCTCACAGCCACACTAACCACCTGAGGGGGTAGGGTCTCCTGCATCCTGCAAACAGAGCAGCCCATGCCGGCTCAGGCCAGTCTCTGACCTCCCAGCATCCACATCCCCAGGAGCCAGCCCGTGAAAAGTCCCATCTTCTATCCTCCCTGGTGGCGATTCCCCTGCAGACCACAGCCAACATCACCCCAGAGACTGCTGGACAAAGCCCCAGTGGACTAGAAAGGAACCCGAACCAGGCTCAATGACTCCACCTCTGCCTCTCCCAGCAGAGACACCAGCACCTTGACAAAGAAGCCCCATGATTTTGGGGTTTGGTTTTGTCTTTGATTTTCCTCGTCTTCCAGTTGGTCAGAGTTGGTAAGCACGCTCTCCTCCCTGCCTGCATTGTACTCAGCATGCCTGACTCACCAGCCTCTTACGTGGAAACCAACCTAGTTTCCAGGGAGAGAGCAGTTTGCGGGTGCATTCCAGCTTTTAATCAATCTGAAGGCAAGGAGCACCCAGCGGAGGGGCCCAAGCGCTTGGACCTTCATAGACACCAGGCAGGAGACAAAGAGGGGGTGTGGGGAAAAGAGACAGCAGTAAATGGGGGGGCTGAAGGGACACAGGGGAGGATGCATGACCTCAGACCTCATCAATAAAAGGAGGACTGGCCCTGCCTGTGGCACCACCAGCCAGAAGCCCCAGGTGACAAAACTTTCTGCTCCCACCATGCCCTGAGAGGCCCCACAATCCTCTCTTGTGAGTCAACCGGGCCATACGTAACCTCTCCATATGATGCCACACGGTGGCTCTGTGCACCTCGGTGCTTCCTACCCACACCTGTCCCGTCCTGCATTCCCACAATCCCTTTCATTATTGACAGTGACCTATCAACCCCACCTTGCTCCTCTCCTGCTCACGTGACCACCTGGGAGGCTCACGTGACCGCCCAAACTGCAGTGACCTTGCTCTGCCCTAAACTAACCATCCATGCAGGTGGAGTGAGGCAGCTCTCGTTCCATCTGTGTATAGTGACCTTTCTCCCGCACTAGATCAGGGATAGCCACCTCTCTGGGTCCCCCAGGGCTCTACGCCCAGTGCCTAAGAAACGTCTACGGGACTGACTTTCGCTTCAATCAACTTTCACTATCTTCCTCTTGCCACTTGTGACCTCAGTGAAGTCTGGGCTTGAGATTCTTTGTATTTAAATAAAGAGCGCTCAGAGAGTGACAAGATTGGTTCCTTCTGACCAGCAAGGCACGGACGGACCCTGCCACCACGCCCTCTCCCTCCAGTGGCAGACATCACTAATCATATATGGCGTGATTTACAGTCCTCAAATCAGGTGACCCCCTAATGTTCCAGGACCACCCCTCCCTCCCTCCCCGAGTTGCCTCATCACCCTCCCAATCCCAACTCCTGGTGTCTGGCTGGCTTCCAATTCAGCAGCCCTGGAGGAGGTGAGGGCACCGGGCAAGGTTGAAGACCACCCCCCCAACCCTGGGGCCGCTGAGCTGGGGGAGCCCAGGCCAAGATGCCTGTCTGTGCTGAATCAGAACAGGAAGGTAACTCCATGAACAGGTGAGAGGGCAAGTCTGGAGAAGTTCACAATGAGAGTCTCGGTCACAGGGGACGACCTACTTATCTCTGCTCTATGTGACACAGTAGCTGCAGCATATTACACGACTCTGGATGTTTCCTCAGAGCTCGTTGCAACAGAATGTGATGGGCATATAATCACGGCATGCAACCGTTTCTCAACAGGGGCTGGGGAAATTGCCTGGCACTTGGAGGCAAAATCAATCTCCATCAAATCTCGGCCCACAGAGGGAAGACCCCGCCTGCTGAGGCTTCCTTTGCTTCCCTGTCAATGCCGAGGTGGTGGCCCAGGCAGTGCCCGGAGGGGTCAGCTGAAGGCAATGGCAAAGCTGGACCACCAGGAACGAAGAGCTTCACGCTCCCGTCCCCTGCGCCCCAGCCCTGGGCTGGCAGCCTTCAAGCTGACCATGAGGTCACCTTGCCACGGGGCTTCAGATCCTGCCAAAGCCTTTAGAGTGTCTGGATATTCCCGTTTCTTGAGTTCTGGACACCAGTCCTCAAACCTTGCAACTCCCAGCACACGCGTGTGCATACGGGTCACCTGTTCCACAAACCCGCCTATTATTACAGAGAAGTCACAGAGGGGCAGGGGTTTGCAGACAGACCCACAGACAGGCAGACTGCAGTCTGACTTCTGGAACCTCCCACCTGGAGCCAGACCCACCTCACCGTCCAAACCACCAACCCCCCTTACTCACACTGAGCTGCATGAGAGGCAAGGACAAGCAGAGGACAGAGCAGAGGGTGACCAGTGCTTGGCTTGTCCCCAGGTACTCCCTGCTCTCCCAATCCCCAGGCTGCAGCCAACTACTGCAGGGACCTTGGCTTCCCTGGCACACTAGTAAAGCACAGTGTTTGTGTGAAGGGCTCTGGGGTCATGCCAAGCTACCCAAGATGGGGGCTTATATTCCTCTTTGAACCACTGTACCCTTCCTAGACTCACAGAAAACAAATGTCCTCCCCAACCCCAGTCGTTGTTTCTGATAGGCTCCAGCTCAAGACCCCTCCTCTCCGCGGCCGAGCATTTCCTCGGCTGACGCTAGTGCCCCAGGAACCCACGGCACGTCCAGCGCTTCCCGACTCTTCGACTGCTGTGCTTCCCAGTGGTGTTCTAGAAACACTAATCCACTGGCTCTTAAATGTCAATGTGCATCAGAATCACGCGGGGAGAGGAGCATTGCCAGGTTAAATTTAGTGCAGCTGGGGTGGTCCATGGAACACACTTCTAGAAACTGGATGTTCAAAGGGTTTTGTGGGGAAGAAAAGTTCAAAAAGGCTCCCTTGTCAAATGTTTGGGACGCATTGAGTTAAAAGATTGCTGTTGTTGTTGTTTTTAATGTTTACTTATTTTGAGGGGGGGGCAGAGAGAGGGGGAGAGAGAGAATCCCAAGCAGGCTCTGTGCTGTCAGCGCAGAGCCTGACATGGGGTTCAAGCCCACAACCGTGAGATCATGACCCGAGCCGAAATCAAGAGTGAGATGCTTAATGGACTGAGCCACCCAGGTGCCCCAAAAGACTGTGAAATGAATTACTTTACTGCCAAACTTCTTGGTGCCTTTATTGGTCTTAGATGGGTGTTGACTCTTCAAGTATTTCCCAAACTCCTTTGGCCAGAAAGCCACCCCATCCTTCCTCTTTATTCCACAGAGGATTAGGGTTCCACAGAACCTACTTTGGGAAATGGTCTTCTAAGACTCTTCCTCAATTATGCTGCATCCCCTCAATGAGGAACCCTGGCTTCACTTTTTGTTGTATCCCTCTACTCACTCACTTCTCACCGTAGCCCTGGGACCCAGCATCTTTCATTAAATATTTTTCAGCAAGGATTCAGGTATCTAGGCACTGAGAGCCCACCACAGAACTGCACTGGCTTCTTCAAGAGCATCCTCTGCTGTGCAATTCCTGTGTCTAGAGCTCTTCTCTGAGCCCCCTCCCCTCCCCAGCCCTGAGGTCACCCGGGCCCTGCCCCCCAGGTTGCTGCAAGGCCAAGGTTCTGAGAAGCCTAATCAGAAGCAACCACCCTTTTCAGTGGACCGTTTTTAGCACTTAAACGCTGCCGAATCCTTCACAACAGGCCCTTTTCCTGGCAATTAGGGGGCCTCATGCCAGTGTGAACCGTGCTGTTCTCAGAACAGATCACAAAGGGATAATGAGCGCTTTAAACCATGTGGAAGAAGAAATGGAAACAGCCCGCCTACGGGCGGGGGGACTGGAGCCGCCTGAGAGCCTGGCCGGTGCACAGCTACCCCCAGCTCAGGGGAGTCCGGACTCCGGCAACGACAACAGCCAACTTTCGCTGACGTAGCACTCACTGAACGGCGGGCACCCTCTGAGCACTTCACTTTGGTCACAACCCTAGGAAGCCCCACTTCACTGATGAGAAAACGGAGGTTCGGAGAACTTGCCTGTGTTCAGAGAGCTTGTGCCCAGGATGGGAACGTATACAACAGTGTGGCCCAGAGTTGATGCTCTTACCTGTTGCACCGTGTGGTTACATTATTCAGATAAACTGTGGCCTCACTGCAGACTGCTATAATGCAGTCAGGTATTCATCCCGTCCAGACATTTGGGTTCTCTGAGTCCACCTCTGCCTACGTTTGGGAAGACAGTACTGGTGGAGGGAGCAAATCGCCTGCAGTGAAGGTAAGAGGGAGTCTGGGGGTGTGAGATGGAATGTATAAAGAAGCGGGGCGGGGGGGTGGGGAGGGGGCTCTGGACCTGAGTGAATGAAACAAGGTAGGAGTGGATCACTGTACAGTAGAGAAACATGCTAAGTCAGGAGCAGTGAGAAAATAAACCCTCCTCTGTGCTGCTGGGTTCTCTTTACTAGTACACAACTGTGGAGTGATTTACATGCCTGTGTGTGGGTATGTATGTGTCGACAACTCCGGGCTACAAGGGTTTAGAAACTAAGCGGAACTTGACTGTCTAGGACAGTGCACAGGAGGAGGACCACTTCCATTATCGGGAGGGTCACAGGTGAAGTTCCAACTAGAGGAAGCTGGGGCATGTCAGTCTGGACTTCCCCCAGCTTGTCTGCTGTTAGTCAGCTGTGCCAGGGGACACGGAGGCAGGGGTGGCCAGCCTTCGGTCCTGGCTTCCCACACCTGAAAGCCCAGTATGGGAGCAGCTGCACAGGGCCTAGTGCTGGACACCAGGCAGGAAAGGGCAGTACAGCCCCTGCTCCTCAGAGGGCTCACGGTCCCAGGACATCTCCCCTCCTGGTGCAGAATGTTCTTCCACAGATTCTGTCCATCATGAGGGCCAAGAGCAAGGCTGACCCTAACATGGATTGTCTCACTTCATGGACACAAGTTCCTGCCATAGCTGATGGGGAGGGCCATCCCTTTAGACATAGACAAAATTTCTCTCCTTCCTCTCCAAGGACCCCACCGCAACTCCCCTGCCTCACCCTGATCTATCACCCACAGACGTGGACTAGTCCTGAGGTGATCATCCCTGCCCTCACAGGTCTTACCATTCAACCAAGAGTCACAGAAACAAAAAGAACACTGGAAGATGGCACGTAGTCAAGCACCATGTGACAAGATGTATGCCACCCCTGTTGCTGGCTTTGGACGAGACAGCAGAGGGGCTCTGAGACTCCGGGAAAACTTCCTGAGAGTACCAACATGGTTTGGACTAAGAGTGGGTAAAACAGGACTCCAGGCCTGCAAGCTGCTTACTGGAGGGCTCAGGAGAGTCACTCAGCATCTTGCACTGATGCTGCTTTCTCTGTCCCATAAGCATTTGGACTGGACCAGTGATTCCCCAGTCGGGGTAGGGAGAGCAGGCAGAACATACGAGACACTGAGACCAAAGGCCCCAAAAGTATCTCCTGGGCCCAAACAGGGGCTTCCAACAGGTTGGGTCTGAAACTCCTCTTAGGCTCAAATTAAACCAAAATTTGAGATACAGTCCTGTCCTAGTAACTGTGCATGTGTGTGAGTGTGTGTGCATGTATGTGCATGTGTGTTCAGCACCAAGGACAGCACCTCACATGCTGGTGGGAAAGACCATGATGGACCACCCCCCCAATATTTTAATGCCCTTACAACAGAAGGGTCTTTGAGGCAGGAGAAAGGCAGAGCAGAAGCCAGAAGAGAGGGCTTCCTGGGTATCACCAGAGCAGAGTTCAGGAGCCAGAAAAGGCATTCCTTTCATTATGAAACTTTCCTGTCTGCCCATTCTATCCCTTCCCTCTCTAACCTCAACTGTTTTTGTTTTTAATTTTTTAATGTTTATTTATTTTTGAGAGAGACAGAGACAGAGCGTGAGCAGGGGAGGGGCAGAGAGAGAGAGAGAGGGAGACAAGAATCTGAAGCAGGCTCTAGGCTCTGAGCTGTCAGCACAGAGCCCAACTCGGGGCTTGAACCCACAAACTGTGAGGTCATGACCTGAGCTGAAGCCGGACACTTAACCAACTGAGCCTCCCAGGCACTCTGTACCCTGACTGTCTTTGAATTAAGAACCAAAGGGAGAGGTAGGAAATAACGACTGAAGCCTGTGACCAAGTATAGTTCTTCTAATCTTACCCTTTCTGAAAACTCTCTTGGCTAAGTTTGTGCTTGCAGATTTAAATGGCCATGTTATTTGAACCTGGACTGGTCAACACCACAGGCTACTTCTGGCTGCCTTCCTATTCGGCATCTGCTGAAATAATGCAGGCCCATTTAAGCGTCCCCAGTCGTCCACCCTGCATGTCCTTATGCAGAGAAAGGATCCCATCCTCCAAGACTCCTCACTAGGAGGCCTCTTGAAGCTCCCCAGTCCCCAGAGATTCTCCCTTCCTGCCAGGCTCAGACTCAGACCCACGAAGTCCAGAGAAGAAAGGAACTGAGAGATCATCAGGTCCAGGGGTGACCTGGGGGTTCTGCAGAGGTGCTCCCAGAGCACTGAGGCAGATGGAGTAGGAGACAGCAAGTGGGTTCCTCCTTCCCTTGCCTCCCCAAGCAGTTTTGCCCCTTTTGTTTTCCATACGGGATTTCCCTGAAAGCTTCGGATAAGACAAAAGGTTCTTTTCTTTAAAAAAATTAACTTTTATTTTAGATAATTGCAGATTCACATATAGCTGTAAGAAATAACACAGAGATGCCCTGCACCCTTTACTGTTTCCCCCATGTGGAAACTTGTAAAAGTATAGTTCAATATTGGCGCCTGGGTGGCTCAGTCGGTTGAGTGTCCGACTTCAGCTTGGGTCATGATCTCGCACTCCATGAGTTCAAGCCCCACTTCAGGCTCTGCGCTGACAGCTCAGAGCCTGGAGCCTGCTTCGGATTCTGTGTCTCCCTCTATCTCTGCCCCTCCCCTGCTCATGCTCTGTCTCTCTCTGTCTCAAAGATAAATAAAAACATTTTTAAAAAATTTAAAAAAAAGTATAGTTCAATATTAAGACCAGGATATTGACATTGATATGGTCAAGATGCAGACCATTTCCATCAGCACAAGGTTCCCACCTGCTGCCCTTCTGCACCACACCCATTTTCTCCTGCCCCTCCCTTCTCTACTCCCTGTAATTGCTAACCTGCTCCCCATTTCTATCATCTTGTCATTTCAAGAATGTTATGTACATGGAATCATAGAATATGTAACTTTGGAGGATTGGCTTTTTCCACTCGGCATAATTCCTGGGAGATTCACCCAGGTTGCTGCATGTGTCAGTAGCGGATTCCTTTTTACTGCTGAGTGCCACAGCTTGTTTTAACTGTTTACCTGTTGAAGGACATCTGGGTGGTTTCCAGTTTGGGGCTATTATGAATAAAGCTGCTATAAACATTTGAATACAGGTTTTTGTGTGAACATAAGTTTTCCTTTCTCTGGGATAAACACCCGGAGTAAAATGACTGGATCAGATGGTACTTGCAGGTTTAGTTTTTTAAGAAACTGCCAAATTGTTTTCCAGAATGGCTGTACCACTTTGCACTCTTACTGGCTATGTGTGCATGATCCGATGTCTCTGTATCTTCACCAGCATTCGGTGTTGTCACTATATTTATTTTAATTAGCTATTTTGATAGGTGTGAAATCTCTCATTGGGGCTTTAATTTGCATTTCCCTTACAAAAAGATGTGGAACATCTCTTTGTGTGCTTCTTTGCCGTCTGTACATCCTCTCTCTTCAGGGAAAAATGTCTCTGTGTCTTTTGTCTATTTTCTAAGTGTATTGTTTTAAGTGTTGAGTGTGGGGAGTTCTTTATATATTCTGAGTACTAGTCCTTTGTCAGATACATGTTTTGCAAAATTTCCTGTCATCTGTCTCTTCGTCCTCTAAACAGGGTTTTTCCTGTTTAATTTTGATAAAGCCCAATTTCTCATCTCAGTGGTGACATCTACTGATTGTCTTTTCCCATTTAGTTTGAAATATTTCTGGTTCTTAGGATGACAAATGATTTTTTTTGTTGCAATGGGGACACTTTCATGTTGTGTTATGAAACTCTGAATCATATTTAAATCTTCTGTTTTTGACTGACTTTTTGTGACGCTACATTCGCAGGGAAAAGGGAGGGTAGAGCCTCACAACTGCCATTGCAGGTAGAAGCCCAGGGTAGCTAGCACTTGTTGTTACGGCTCCACGGAGATGGGAATTTCAGGACTCCACAGCTCCCAGGGACCTTGCATGAAAGTGGCCTCATTACCACTGGGCAACAGTGGAAGTCCCAACTCTCTATTGAACTTACTCTGACACAACCCAGTAGGGAGGGGAGGGGTGCCTCAATACTGCTGAGTTGGGGTGAAGTCCAGTTCCCAGATGGCCTCCAATAATACCTTGGGGGTTGCAAGGACCCTTTGTATAAGCTGGCAGGGATAAAAGTTCCAGCTGCCTGCCTGGCCTTCTCTGACAACATCCCAGTTGGGGGGGCAGGGGGAGGGCTCATTACAACCCAGTGAGGGTGGCAGTCTAGACTCCCACTGGGTCTTTGCTGGTGTGGGCAAGAGTGGGGCTGCACTTTGTTCTATGCTATCTGGCTGGAGTAGAGAAGTAATTGTCTAAAACTTTTCTTTTTTTAAGTTTATTTATTTATTTTTGAGTAAGAGACAATGTGAGTGGGGGGAGGGGCAGAGAGAATCCCAAGCAGGCTCTACACTGTCAGCACAAAGCCCAACGGGGGCCTCAAACTCACAAAACTGTGAGATCATTACCAGAGCTGAAACCAAGTGTTGGACACTCAACCAACTGAGCCACCCAGGCACCCCTAAAACTTTTCTATCTTAATAGAAAATATCTTTGCCTGGACCTTTGCTTAGAGACGACAGACTTTCATTAGTACCTTAAAAAAAGATCTGTGTCCACTGCCATTTCCTGGTTACCTCCTTCTTCAGCCCCAAGTCTGGGATGTTAGAGGCAAAAAGGAAACTCAGGAAAGTTACCACGATGTCCTTGCTCAGGTCCCCCAAACCCTAGCTGGTCTGCCTTCTTATCTCTACCTTTCAGAATTTTCTTACGTTTGCTTCATACAGAATGTCCGGGATCTTAGTTGTACTCAGCAGGAGGAATATAGAAAAGAATATATACTCCATCTTCCCCAAAGCAGAAATCTATGTCTGTATTTTTAACAATATATTTAGATGGTCTTAGGTCTAGATCATCTCGTTTTTCAGAGGGAATCAGGCTATTGCAAGATGATGTGTCTCACCCATGACCCAATGGTAAGTCAGAGGTACGGAAGCGAGGACTCACGTCTCCTGGCTCCCGGGCCAGTGCCGTTACCATGACAGCATGGCTCCTCCTCCCTCCTGCCTGTGTATCTGTGTATGTGGCCTCCTCTGCCAGCTGCCAGCTCCCCTGTAGATACCAGCCCACTCCTCCCTGTATTCACACACTGCTCTGGACTGTTGCTTTCGCACTAGAGAAAGTCTTGTTTCTTTAAGCAGACTCCAGGTTCTCTGAGGACAGACACTAGGCCACATGGCTCATAATGTTTACAGCAGGGGCTCCAAGGATGGCTGCTGACTGTTTTCCCTACAAGTCAACCATCAACACTGTTTTAAGTGTTATATCCTAGTTCCTCCAGATAAGCTGGAGTCAGAAGGCTCCTCGAGGACAGGGACAGGTGATATCTTCTAGAAAATAGAGGCTCATGCTGGGAGCACCAGAGTTTTCAGAATCAGATCACACCAGCAGGATCGTGTACAGTTCGGGGAGGCTCATTAGGAAGAATCATAGTTATAGTGCTCCTAGGAGAGTAACCCAGGACAGGACGGGACCTAAGAACCATCGTGTCATGTCCCAGACATCTCAGCACTGCGGGGTAAGTGCCTGCTTTCTCTCTAACCTCTATGTACATAGAGACTGAGCCCATCACTTCATCACCCTGCTTCCCGCCTCCCAGCCTCCCAGCAAGCTGCCAGGCACACAGGCAGCCCTCAGAGATGATGTGCAGACTGGATCAACGCATGAAAGACCTGATAAATAAACAGAGGGATGAAGCAACTAAACCATGACAAAGGAAACAGCTGCAGGAACTAATGTATTTAGCTTAAAAAGCAGACTGGCCCTGCTGGACTGCTGCGGGAGAAACGAAACAGCCATGGGCAAAAGGAGTAAAACTAAAACCATCAGCTGGGGTTATGAGAGGTGGTTTGGGGCTGAACCAAAGAAAGACACTGTAGGGGCACCTGGCTGGCTCAGCTGGTTAAGCATCTGGCTTTGATTTTGGCTCAGGTCATGATCTCACACTTTGTGAGATTGAGTTCTGAGTTGGGCTCTGTGCTGACTGTGAGAAGCCTGCTTGGGATTCTCTCTCTCTCTGTCTCTCTCTCTGCCCCTCCCTCATTACCATATGCATGCTCTCTCTCTCTTTCTGTCTCAAAAAATAAACATTAAAAAAAAAAAAAGAGGAAGACTGTACTCAATGGAGCTGCCTCAGGACGTTCTGAGATGCCTTTTGAAGCAGTGAGCTCCCCATTTCAGGAAATGTCCAGCAACTCAACAGCCACAGGAGGGCGTTCCTGCACTGCAGGGTGGGAGGGTGGATCAGATGACCTCTGAGCTCCTTGTCATCCTGAGAGCACGTGATGTCTTTAGGGTTCCCAGGAGACCTGCTTAGCTCTGGATTTGATGTGGTTGGAAGAGGTCAGCCCCAGCTCCTGGTGAGCTTCTACTAGAGGTGGGGCGTGTGATAATCACTCGAGCCAGTCACCAAACAGCTCTGGTTCCCCCCATTCCGGTTCATAGTGGGATGATACTTTTTACGGTGCTTATGGTTGGGTAGGGCCACGTGACCAGTTCTGGGCAACAAGCAAGGAGGGGAAGTGATGTGTATTATATGTAGGTCGGAGTGTTGACTCGGCAGTGCAAGACCCTCCGGTGGTCCTTTTCCCTCGGTCGTGGTGACTGGTGAAAATGGCAAATGGTCCATCAAGCTGGGTCCTGAATGGGTTGTTTAAAGTTACTGAGACTCAAAGTTGTTTGTTACTGCAGCATTACTTAGGCTATCCTGACTGATGTGAAGGGACAGACTTTACCTGTATGGAATGGAGAGAAAATGGAAGATATAGAAGGTACACAAGCAGGGGAAGGGGTGGACAGCAGTTCCAGCATCTCAGATGAGCACACAGACACCTCCACATCCACCGTCCTCCTTCCTACCACTCCTGTAATACCCAACACAAACCGCCCACTCAAGGTGTACTCTCTCCTGCTGCCCTAACATCCCAACGTTACACCTAACTTCAAGCCTTGTGAACACCATTTCTTCTCTCTTCCCCCTCTTTTCTCTGGTCAAACATCCTAACCATTCCTGAAGGCACAGATCAGGTCTCATGTCCTGCAAAGCATCTCTCTACTTACAGAGACCAGAAGGACCACCCTTGGGAATGACTGCAGAATCTGTGGTCAGGACGTGTCTTTGAGGGACTTCACTGGGTGCCTTCAGCCCTTTCCATGTGAACTGGCCTCTACTGTACAGACAGGCAGTGAGCCCAAAGGCTCCAGCTTATATGTGTCTGCCAAGATCCCAGCAGATACTCAAGAAATACTAACTAAATAGAGAGCAGTGCCATGAACACATTTCTTAAATATCCACAGAAGCTGAGTAAAAATCTAGGCACTTCTACTAAGATATCATTTGTGCTCATGAGTTTAATTGGCACTGGACCAAATACTATAATTACTGGAGGGCAGCAAGATAACTGGCAGAAAACTCCTCCCCTTTCCTGTGGGTCAGAGGTAAGCTGTGTATTTGAGGCTCACCTCTGCCTACCACTGGCCATCTCTTGGATCAGAGTCAGTGTTGGCCCCTAGAAGAAACCTGGCCACAGGTTGGCACAGGTATTAGGGAGAGTAAGGGGACAGTGGAGAAATCAGGAAAACCCACACTTGCTGCTGCTTTTAGCAGCTATTTGCATCCAATTGCTCATTTCTGGAGACCCAGGAACAATGAAAGAGATTTCCAGAGAGGTTCAGAGAAGTCTATCATTTTGCAGAAGAGGCACTGAAATGTGTGCTACACCTGGGTCCACATCTGGTTCTCCTGGCCCTTGGGACAAAGGCTCTTTGCACTCCTTCCTGAGGCTTCAACGTGCTACCAGGCATCATGATACCAGAGGGACAGTGCCTTTCTCTCGTCATTCCAGGAAATGTGGGATCCAGGCCAACAGCCAGGACTCAAAGACGCCACTTCTAACACACCCACACCTTTCCCGGGGCTTGGCATGAACCCGCCTGATAAGGAGGGGTGCCATGAGGATCCCAGTGAAGATTTCATCACCTTGTTCTACAGCCAACACCACGGGCCAATAAATTCCTCAGTGAGGAAGTCCTTCTCAAGGACTAATCGGAGGCTCTGCTGCTGTTGTACACATTCATTTTCTTTCCTTGGCACTTCTGTGCAGGTAGACAAGAGCTGCTAGCTCCTGACCTCATACAAACTCTCATATGCCTTTGGCTTTCTTCCCTGAATGCTAAATCCCATGCTGGTACCTTGAGACATTTTCTAAATGCACCAGGTTGCACACTCTCACATCAGCTACTTTCCTGCAAATCATCTCCACCATGATTCCCCTACTACAGTGAAAAGCTGGAAACTATTGCAACTTCCTAACTCAGTGACTAGGTGTTGGATGAGGTCTCTTGGAAAGAGGCTGCCAGGATGCCGAATAATCCCCAATACAGCCAAATCCCAATTGCAGGCAGTTGAACAAGCCTCTTCAGGCCTATCTGTAGCCCATTCTCCTCTGAGCCCCTCCCTCCCATTTAATGGGACCTAACCCACCCTAGGCTACCCCCACGTTGTGCCTCTGAAAGGGGTCAGAGAAGGCAATGGTTTTTCCCATCTCCTCCTTGCATTCGTTGAAATAACAAAATATAATCTCAGTGCATGCTAATCCCCAAATGATGCCTACACCTGGGCTACACATTCAGGACACGGTTTGTGACCCGCCATCCAGAGCTTCCTGGGCAGAACACAGAATCTCAGCATCCTCCTGCCGACCCCACTTTCCTGGGCCCGTGTGGCCAAGGTGGAACACCCACTCAGCCAGCCACCCCCATCTCCAAGTACCTTTAGTTTCCTCCTGAAATTCTCCCCCATGGGTGAATGTGGGGTAGCAGAACCACCCCCACTATCCCAACGACTTTAGAAACAGCAAAATTGGTGTGGCCAGAGCAATTGGCCCCACCAGGGACTGACTGCATGGACTGGGCCTGTGCCAACTCAGTGTAGTCTCAGGAGTCTTAATTGAGCTACTACTAGGTGTAAAGCCCTGGGCCAGGGGTGGTCAAGGATGTAGAGGCAGCCCTAGGACGCATCTCAAGGTTGACCAGCTGCCTGAGGGGATAGGCAGATGTAGGTGGAACAGCTTGATTATAACATGAATTTGAGGGAGGGTGTCTGTGTGGATGAGAGGGGGCAGTGAGAACAGTGGGGAGGCTCATGGGGCTGGTAGGGGTTCTTAAGAGCTGGGGGCAGTGCTTCTGCACCTGGTGGACCGGGATTAAGGGAGCTTTGAAGGATGTACCCATGCACCCATCAGAGCTGCACCCAGCAAATGCACCCTTCAATGGCAGCTCCCTGGTTCCCCCTCCATCAGGGAGTTACTTTAGGACAGTGTAGCTAAGGGCTTTCCTTGTAACACAGTCACCTGGGATGCCGTCCAGCTTTGATCCCTCCACCTGAGGGCATCAGAAGATGGCTACTTCATGAGGGGAAGTCCAAGGCTCCTGGGGTCCTAGGCAGGACTCCCACTGGCAGGAGCACGGACATGAACCAGCATGGGCCACTGAGGACAAAGGCAATGCTCTAGAGCAGGCAGAGCAATGAGAAGGAAGGAGACTGCCCTGACACCGTTGAGCTGCCATGCCAATCCCAAATACCCACCCGGGCTGGTGGCGAGAGAGAGAGAAATTTCCACCTTGTTTACACCACGCTACTGTTTGTACCCTAAATTAATTGAATCACTCATGTCAGTCAGGTCTTTCACCACTGAACCAAGAAGACATTATTTCAATCAGACTCGTGCCTCTCCATCTACTAGGCATACAGCGCCGGAGTGCAAAATGCGGCCTTCCATCCAGGGGGTCTGGCTCAGTCCCACCTTCCCTGCTCACCCCACCTAGGTTCCTTAACTGTGACACCCGAGGTCGGGCCACCCTTTGGACCCCTATGTCTCCTGCCCTGAGCATGTCTTGTCCTTTATACTATGTATCTTGTCCTTATAACTGTATGGTAAGGCCCTTGAAGGCAGAGGCCATGCTTCAGGTGAACCCAGGGCTTAGCACCAAGCCTCTACAAACACCCCCTGGCTGATGAATCTGTAGGAAACCCCTCCACAAACACCCTTGAAGTCTTCCTTGGATCTAAGCAGCTTCACAAAGCGTGGGGTGCAGCCTCCCCAGGACTCAGGCAAAGTAGCCTTCTCTTTCACCACAGCTGATCCCGACAACCCACAAGACACACACCTGAATCCTCAGGTGGCTGAGGCCGTGGTTGTCTCAGTGCCCTGGCTGTTCTTCTGCTTCTCCCCTCCACCCTTCCTCCCTCTGAGATGATCAGATGGAGGGACACTACATGGGGGCGGTGGCAGGGCCGATGGCCCCATGACTTGCAGGAGAGCCCTCCCCAAAAGGCCTCGTCCTCTGGGCACATCAGGGAAGTGAGACAGGTTTGTATTAACCAGACCCCATCTCCACCTTCCTGGGGCTCTTCCTCCACAATGAACCTATGTCTCAGTTCCACCGGCCAAGAAAAAGTCTAACATGAACATTTTACAATTTCTTCTTTAAATTCTGTTGCATTTCATTTTGTCTAACCCTGCCTACCCCAAGCTGACTGCTAAGCTGCTCCCCAAAGGTGGGAATGGGGGTCAGCTGGTGCTTGTGGTGCCAGGGTGCCCAGTCCCACAGGCCCCCAGCCTTGCTCCATCAGCCTGTCGTCTGGCCAACTCCCCACCCACCATCCCCCAGGGGCATGAACCTGGCCATGAAAGGACGGCACAGGATGAGGGAGGCAAGCAGGAGCACGAGCCATTCTCAGCCCCTTTGAATCCTGTTGGGAGTGACGGGAATAAGACCAGAGGGAATCAGTGGCAAAAGGGGGCCCACAAAAGGTGATACGGTGGGGGGGGGGGGGGCGGGGAGAGAAGATTCTGGAAGATTCCAGAACGAGGCACCTACTGACAAAATAACAGAGAGCTAGCTTTTTGGACTCTCATTTATCAGCTGCTTGTGTCCCCCATCCAAGAACTTCAACTGTTCCCTGGAACCCTTTATCTGGTCCTTGAGTCCCCAGATCCAAGCCCACTTCTGCCGCTGAAGAGTTAAGGGAATCTTCACGTAGGAAACCCCAGGGTAACTGGCAAATGGTGCTCCTGATGTGCCAGGCCTTAAGGGCACTTAGGCCTTAGGGATTCAGCAAGGATAACACGGGGTCCCTGACCCAGCGCTGGCAGTCTAGTGACAAGGATAAAAGTCCTCCATAGAAGGACACCTACTACAGTAAGGCAAGGTAAATGGCCAAATGGGGGAAGGGTACAGTGAGAGATCTGGGTTCAAGTCCCAGCTTGGTCAGGTCATTATACCTCCGTGGACCTCAGTTACAAAATGGCATGGAGAAGCGAAGGACCCTCAGAGGCCATTGAGTTTCCCGATTGTTATATGAGGAAGCTGAGGATGAAAAGAATTTCTACCAAGTTTGTGGCAGAGCAAACAGGAGAACCTGGGTCTCGTGCCTCCTCCCCTACCCACAACCCCACCCCAGGGTTCTTGTTAATGGCTTCCTAGCCGAGAAACAATGAAACACACACAAACAACTTACAGTGTGAGAAGGAAGCTATCCCCACACACCATGGTGTAAAAAGCCCTGCCACCTAAGAAAGATCGGGAACGGAGGGCACTGACCATCTTCCCTTAGGACAGAATAGAGAGGAGGTGATTTAACCAGTGCCATGGGACAGACGTCGGACACAAACAAGTGGGTCCAGGGCAACGTGTGAATGAAGCTGCTTTGAAATTTAGAGCAAGTGAATGCAGGAGCCCAGAAAGGCTCCCCATTTATCTGTCTGGACAGACAGAGTGTGAGGCTGGGCTGACGGTTGGGGATGGAGGGCTTTTTGGCCTCTAATCCCACGGTTTCCCATAGGTAGGAATGAGGTATCGGTAAAAACGGCTGGACACCTAGAGGGTACACAGGGCCTGGGGGTCACCAGCACTGCCACTTCGTCCTTCCAGGCCGCATAGCCCACACCTGTGTGGTTACCCCCCAGGGGATCTCACAGGCAAGCAGCAGGGAGGGAAACAGCGGGTTCCAGCCAGGTCCAGCAAGCTGGAGGGCTGGGGCGGGGGGAATGGACCAGGTGCTGACACCTTATCCCCACATTCTGCCCCTCCGGGTCCTCTGCACACCTGGAGCAGAAGCGATCTCAAGTGACCAGCACCATAACCCTAGGGGTTCCCCTGTTTGTGGGATCCATTCCCAGCACTGATGTGTGAGCCTCCAAGTTCATTCACGCTGTTACTTATACCATTCCACGTATCACTTATCCACTCTCCTCCCAACGGGCATGCGCTTGTTTGCAGATGCTGACGCAAACATCATCTAGTGATGAAAAAACTCTTACGAGAAAAAAAAAAAAAATCTTAGGAACCTATGTATTCTGAGGAGGGGGGTGCTTCGCTGTGGGCTGGCGGTTCAGGGAGAACTTTCCGGAGAGCAGACTGTACCCTCCTCTCTCCTGTTTCCTGCTCTCTCCACATCACCACTTCCCAGGAGAGCCATCACAGGCCAGCCCAGGAACCCAGACAGACAAGACACATTACAATCCCCCAAAGGAGCACAGAGCGGGTTCCCTACCTGCTGTGCGGGGGCTCGCCCTCGGGAGAAGGAACAGCTGCTGTCCAGCTGTTCACTGCAGTCCGTTGTCCACTGCAGGGGAGAAAGGGGTGGTCAGTGATGGCTGGACACACAGGCTCGTCCTCACCCTATCCGGGCCCTCCAGGTATGGCCCTGCTCTTCAGCAGTAGGGTCAGGATAAAATCCTGCTTGACCATTTTCAGCGGCAAATCCTTCCCTACCCGCAGGTGCACGCTGGCATCTCCAAATTCCACCTTGCGGTGACCCTCTCTGGCGTATGCTTGGGGCAGGCAAAGTTACTCCCCTTCAGCTAAACTCCCCAGAGTGATCAAGACCCAGCCGAGTTCCAGGGTCAACCACGCATGACACGGGGTAACTGTGTTTTGAACAAGCAGCACCTCATCTGACCGCCCGACCTGGCTTTAGCCATGCCAGCCGTCCACAGTGTCAACGTTAGAGCTGGAGGTGAGGCATATACGTGTGGATCTTCCCAGATACCCAGCTCCAGCCCAGTCCCAGCACTCACCCCTCAAGAGCTCAGAGACCTGGGGTGCCCCAAAGTGTGGTCTGACAACCACTTGCGTGAAATTCCCCAAAACGTGCTGCATGGGGGTCCCTGGGCCCCACCCTCCACCCTCTGAATCAGTTGGGTGAGACTGACCTTCTGCATTTTAACGCCCCTCAAGTCTGAGAGTTCCTGAAACTCATGGGTCTCCCAGGCTTCATTGCGTCATCTATAAAACGGGGCCAGCAAGGCTGGGTGACTGCAGGGTTGAAAGGAAGGACTTCTATAAACTTATAAAAACACTGTCTAGATACGAAGCAGTAGTAACAGTACAGCTTTTCTTCTGTAAGGTGCCATCTAGCTGTATGGTGGTGTTTTTTTTTTTTTTTTTTTAACGTTTATTTATTTTTGAGACAGAGAGAGACAAAGCATGAACGGGGGAGGGTCAGAGAGAGGGAGACACAGAATCTGAAACAGGCTCCAGGCTCTGAGCTGTCAGCTCAGAGCTCGACGCGGGGCTCGAACTCACGGACCGCGAGATCATGACCTGAGCCGAAGTTGGCCGCTTAACCGACTGAGCCACCCAGGCGCCCCTGTATGGTGGTGTTTTTATTATTGTGCTACACAATAAAACTAGCCTCTTAGGTTAATGTTGAACATTGACCTTGACCGACACCCTGTGTGCTACCTAAAAAGCAGAGGAGCCCGGTATTTCTGTTTGGCACACTTGGTCAAAACTGTGAGTGTGAATGGCTCAAGGCCAGTGCAGTCACGGTTTCGTAAAACCTTAGCCGGCCGTGCCCTCCTGACTGTGGGTCAAGGGCATGGTTACAGCGCTGATGACACAGGCCGGTCCAAGTATACTCTAGGGCTGCGCTATCCAAATGAAATAATACGAGAACTACAAACAGGAGTCTCAGATGTAATTTAAGTGATCTAGCAGCCATATTTTATTTTTTTTAATGTTTATTTATGTTGAGAGAGAGAGAGAGACTGTGTGAGTGAATGCACAAGTGGGGGAGGGGCAGAGAGGGAGAGAGGGAGAGACAGAGAGACAGTGAGAGAGACAGAGAGAGAGAGAGAATCCCAAGCAGTCTCCACGCTGTCAGCATGGAGCCCGATGTAGGCAGGGCTGGATCCCACCGCCATGAGGTCGTGACCTGAGCCGAAATCAAGAGTGGAGTACTTAACTGACTGAGCCACCCAGGTACCCCTCACCTTTTCCTTTTTGAAATATGGCTGCTAGGGACTCAGTTGGTTAAGCCTCTGACTCTTGATTGGCTCAGGTCACGATCTCGAAGTCGTGCCCCATGTTGGGTTCAGTGCTGGGTATGGAACCTGCTTAAGATTCTCTGTCTCTCTCCCTCCCCCTCTGCCCTCTGTCCCTCCCTTTCGCACACTTGTGCTCACGCTCTTTCACTCTCTCTCCCAAAAAAAAAAAAAAAATGAAAAAGAAAGGTTAAATTAAATAATATGTTTCATTTACCTCAATACATCCAAAATATGATCACTTCAACAGGTAATTCACATAAAACATTACTAATGAGATTTTTTTTAATATTCTTCTTTCCATACCAAGTTTTTGAAACCTACTTAGAGCACACGTCAGATTGGACCAGGCCACATTTCAGGTGCTTCAGACACATGTGACTCATGGCTATCCCTGGATGGCACAGCTCAAGGGAAACGGCAGGGCAGCATTCCTGAGCAAGGGGGCCCTCACGTCCACGTCTGGCTCATCTCTGCTCTGCACCCCAGAGGGGCTGACCCCTGCAGACTGCAATTCCCAGGCTCCTGGGTCAGCTGGCTTCCATCTGGGCTTGGCCCCTGGGAGACAGGAAACAGGGAGAAACCAAGGCGCCTCCCCCCTCTTTCTATGCCTCGGACGGCACTACCAGCAGGGACTCGGGTCTCCTTCATGGCTCCAGACCTCACCAGGTAGGCCTTCTGTGCATGACCCTGACCCCTGGGCTGGCAACACCATCTCCTCCTTTTGTGACTCAGGGCTGGAGGTGGCGTTGGCTTCTTGCCATTGCTGATCTCGGGTTGTTTAGCTTCTCAGCTCTTTTGTCATCTGGGTAACCAACTGCCTGGATTAAATCCTGTCTCTCTGGATACTTGCAGTCGCAAAGCATCTCCTCCCAAGATATTCATTAATTATGCTGATTATTAGTGTAAGTATATTATATTTATTAATTAATTATAGGAAGGGAAATGAGGACTCCATCTGATACCACCTTAACCAAGAGATGAAGGGATAACATTGGCCATCACAAAGCACATCACCATCATGGACGCCCCAGCGTGATGTGCTGAAAAGGGCACATCACTTGTGAGCTGTTCTTGCCAAAAACGCACAACCTCAATCTCACCGGGAGGAAACATCAGGAAACCCAAACAGATGAGCTTTCTATGCAATAAGTAACCAGTACTCCTCAAGTCAAGGTCATAGAAGACGAGACCCAGGAAGTGTCATGGATTGGAGGAGAATAAGGAGACCTGACAGCTGGATGCAAATTCGGATCTTGGAACAGAAAAAGGACATTCGCGGGAAAACTGGTGAAATATGTATAAAATCTCATTATACCAATGTTAAGTCCTTAGTTCTCATTATGGGACTATGGTTATAAAAGGTGTTCATATTAGGGTAAGCTGGACAGGTGCATGGGAATACCCAATACTATTTAAAAATTTTTTTTTAATGTTTATTTATTTTTAAGAGAGAGAGAGAGAGCAAGAACAAGAGAGGGGCGGAGAGAGAGAGAGACACACACACAGAATCTGAAGCAGGCTCCAGGCTCTGAGCTGTCAGCGCAGAGCCCGACGCGAGGCTCGAACCCACGAACCGCGAGATCATGACCTGAGCTGACGTCGGATGCTTAACCGACTGAGCCACCCAGGCTCCCTGACCCTATACTATTTTTACAGCTCTATCCTAAGTTTAACTAAAATAATTTCAGAATAAGAAGTAATACATATGTGTACATATACACACGTATTTTTGAATAATGCATATACACAAATGCATGTATATATTTGCATAAAATGTTCAAACTACTGTGAAAGTAATCCCTCTCCTTTATATACTTGCAGCGGTTCCTCCTTTCCTGGTCGGGGCCTGGCCAACAGGGTAGGGGATGGCCAAGACATGCAGCGAGACTACTGGCGGGGGAGATCACGCACCCCTCATTCCATCCTGGGACAACCTCGCAGAGAAAGTCTCCCACCCCCCTTTCCAGGTGTCCCAAACGCTTCACCCCCAGCTGCACAGCACTGATGTGACATCCCAGAACAGTGATTCGTGGGTGGGCGCACCTCCTCCTGGGCTCGGCAAGGCAGGGAAGGGAGCCTCCATGCAGGGAGAAGCAAGCAGAGAGAAGGCTGGGGCTTCACCCACTTCCAGATGCAACCTCACCCCTGGCTGGGCTTTCCCAGAGCAGTTCCAAGCTCCTGTGAGATGGCCCTGCTTTGTCAAAGTCATCCTTAACTTAGTATCTGCCAACCAGAAGCATTTCCTGGGTGCTTTCAGTGTGGGACCGGCAACACGCACCTTCCTTCACAGGTGAGGGGAGATGTCCAAGGGAAGACTGTGCCCTTGGCAGGGGGCTGGGGTGGGTGCAGGGAAGGCAAATGGGCAAGTGGGGATTCCCAGAGAAGCGTGAGCCCGGGTGTGGACGCAGGTGGGGGAACACCGGCCAGCGCAGAGGCAGATCTCAGCAAGCATGACTCTCTGGCCAAGGCAGTCAGAGACCTTTTCTGGGTAGACAGGGTCAGAAGAGGGGGGAGCGACCCTAGTAGGGGAGGGCATCATCAGAGCTGTGTTAGGGAAGGCTAACTAGCCCGGGGGGCGGTGGGGTGGGGGAAGTGCAGGGGGAAAGCAGGTGAGGAGGCTAGAGTCCAGCGTTCGGGTTTCCACTGGTAGTCGAGGCTGAGACGGAAATGAAGGGAGTCTGAGAGCATGGTACAGACAGGCAGCAAGCAGAGTGTGTGAACTCTGTGTGAACGAGAGCAAGATGGTCAAGTCTGCAGAAACCCACCCCAGAGACCCAGCCGGGGCTGGATACAGGCAGGCCCCTGGGCGAAGCTATTGGAGAGGGGACTGTGGTCCAGCTGTGTGCAGCTTTCCTGACCCCTGGGGGAAGAATTAAGTGTGAATCCCTACACTTATCCCACAAAGCTGTACCCACTGAGCTTGTGAGGCTCCCACCTCCCACCCCTGAGGAAGCAGCAGCCCCAGGGACCTCTTCTCTGCTGCTGCTCTCCGGTGCCCAGTTGGGATGAGGGTTCCTTCCCTGGTCCGAAAGCCCCTTGGGAACTCTCCCTCCTCGACTCCAAAGCTCCTCCCCACCTCTGCTGGGACTGCTCTTAGTCTGCAGCCCCCACCCCCTGTCTCCCCTTCCCCTTTTTGGAGCCATTGTCTACAAAAGTCTCCAGATATAGACCTTCCCTGAACTTGTCCTTATCTGTAGAAGATGATTCCAGAATGGAGACAAGGGCCCCCACCTCAAAGCACTCTCATCTGTCCCACCACATGCCTGATTCCAACACTAGAGAGTTTCTCCTTCAAGGTAAACTGGTTTACAGCTAGGAGCAAGTCCTCTGCGGGAAGAGATGGTGTACTTCTGAAAAGGTCATTGAATGTGAAGAGGCAGGAAAAGTGGGAAATTTTTATAAATGGAAACGATGAACATCGAATTCATGAGTGGTGGCGTAGGGCTTCCACTGTGGCTGCTATAATTCATTTTTTTTAACGTTTATTTATTTTTGAAAGAGAGAGACAGAGACAGAGACAGAGACAGAGCACAAGCAGGGGAGGGGAAGAGAGAGAGGGAGACACAGAATCCGAAGCAGGCTCCAGGCTCTGAGCTGTCAGCACAGAGCCCCACGCGGGGTTCGAACCCACGAACCGTGAGGTCATGACCTGAGCCGAAGTCGGACGCTTAACCAACTGAGCCACCCAGGCGCCCCCTGCTATAATTCATTTCTTACTTTACAAAGCAGAAACACAAATGGCACAGCGTTAAGATGTAATAAACAGGGGAGTACAGATGTTTATTCTATACTCAGAAGAGATGCTTATTCTATTATTCTTTGCTCTTCTCAGCGCATTTCAATTATCTCACAATTCAAAAACAATTAAAATCAATTCTCTGTCATTTGCGCCCCAAAGGGGACAGTATTTTAGGAGCAGACTTGGTGGAAGATGGGGGAACCACTGAGCACAGTGGGGGAGGCTGAGGGTGCTAAACATGAACCACCCCACTTCTCAATGGTACAAAGTCCCCCCAGGGGTTGTACTTCCCGACATCCAAGGAGATTACCAGGCTAGAGCCAAACCGGCAAGTTGACTCGGTACAGGATGAGACAAAGAGATAATCGATAAAACCGCATCCATGAACAAACAGATGTACGAATGGGAATTTAGGCTGTAGATTATATAATGATAAGGATAGCGTTTCAAGGCAGCGGAAAGGAGAAACGATCCGTAAACACCGGGATCGAGACAACTGGAGGAAATTGAGGAAAAATTACGCTGGGTCTGCCCCACGCTATCCATCAACAGCACCTTCCAAGTTGATCAGCCTCCAAGAGACAGGTTTTAAACTACATCAAAATCTAAAACTTCTGTGTGACAAAAGAAATCAAGACCAAGATGAAAGCCAAGTGAGAGACAATTTGCAGCACATACAACGAGAATAATTCGCCAGAATATATAAAGATTTCATTTACATCTAGGCACTGTTCTAAGCCGACTACGTAGAGTAACATTTATTTTTCATGGAGATCTAGGCACGTTCATTATGCCCACATTGCAAATATGGAATCTGAGGCGTAGCATAACTTGCCCAGAGTGACACAGCCAAAAAGTGGCAGAATGAGTACAGGCATAAGCAGCTTTTAATTCAAAGAGCCAATAAAAATGTTGGATACTAAATGTAATGTGTGATCTTGGATTCGACACTGAACCAGCATTTTTTTAATTGTAGTAAAATACACAGAACATAAAATTTACCATTTTAACCATGTTTAAGAGTAGAATTCAGCGGCATTAAGCACATTCACATCATTGTGCAACTGTCACCACCATCCACCTCCAGAGTTTTATCATCCTCCCGAACTAAGACTCCGTCCCCATCAAACACTAACTCCCCAGGCCCCTGTCCTCCTAGCTAACTGCCACTTTCCCATTCCGCTTCCATTCTCTGTGGACTTTACTAGTCTAATGCCTCACAGAAGTGGAATCGTACAGTATTTGTCCTGTTGGATATGGTTTATTTCACTAAGCATGAAGTCCTCAAGATTCATCCAGGTTGCGAATGTCATAGGATTTCCTTTATTTCCTTAAGCTTCAATCCTAGTTCATTGTATGGATAGACCACATTTTGTTGATCTATTCATCTACTGATGGACGCTTGGCTATCCACCTTTAGGCTATTGTGAATAATGCTGCTAGGAATACGGGCGTGCAAATAATCTGCTCAAGTCCGTGCTTTCAATTCCTTCGACTATATATCCAGGAGTGGAATTGCTGCATCACATGGTAATTCTATGCTTAATTTTTAAGGAACCTAGAATTTTTTTTTTTTTTTTTTTTTTGGCCACAAAGGGTATAATTGGGAAAACTGGTGAAATAGAAGATTAAATACAGATTAAATAATAATACTGTTTCAACGTTTATTTCCTGTATTATGATTATGTAAGAGAATGTCCTCGTTCTTAGAAAACACACACTGAAGTGTTTAGGAATCAAGGGGAATCTGCAACTTACTCTCAAATAAATCAGAAAAATCTCTTTATAGAATCTCTCCCTCCCTCCCTCTCTGTCTCTTTCTCTCACCCTGAGAGAAGAGAGATAGAAAGCAAATGCTGGAAAATATTAACGATTGGCTATTCCGGGTGAAAGATATACAGGGACTCTTTGTAGTATCACTGTCATTTTTATTTACATCTGAACTTATTTCAAAGTAAAAACTCATTGAAAAAGTCATCTTATCCCGGGCTTTTTAACCAACGGGGTGGCAGGACCACCCAGAGAGCAATTTGAAAGTCACGTGGGAGCCACTACTTTCTTGCAATGCCCAGAAAGGGGACGAGACTTCCTCACGGAGCTCAGGCATGGGACAGCCAGCAGCAGAATCCCACTGGCCTAAAGACTGAGCTTCTCAAAGCCAGGAGCAAGTTCAACCGCTTCCTTTACGCTGGGCACACGGGCACACGGGCTCACTGACTAGGAGGGGAAAAAGAAGAAGGCGAGGTGGGGGCACACGCTGGCTGAGAGCCCATTCTCCATCCACGTGATGCTCCAGAAAAGCCTTGTGTGTAAGGGGAAGGAGGTGCTGTCCGAGACCTGAGATTCGAGAGAGGAAGAAAGCCTTTTTTGGTCCTATCTTAAAAAAAAAGAAAAAAAAATCCCCAACTTTTGTGTTATAGAGGCAGCATAATGTAGTGATTAGGAGCTTGAGTTCTTGAGGCAGTGAATCTTGAGTTCCTATTCCCGCTCTATCAGTTACTCTATGACCTTGGATGAGCCACTTTATTCCTAAGACGCAACTCCCCCACCTGTAATAACTAACAGAAACTAGCAACGGTAGGGGGTTAAGTGTATGGCAACCGGAGTAAGACCACCCGGTTCAAACCTCAGACTGACCACACACTTCCTGTGTGACCTTGGGCAGCTTATGCAACTTCTCTGTGCCTCAGTTTCTCCCTCGCCCCCTAAGCAGGCAACAATAACAATACCTTCACGGAATTGTTGTGAAGAGTAAATGAGTTAACTTGGACAGGCTTCAGTGTCCTTTGTTAGTTACTGCTGGTCTATTTAGACTCCTAGAGCTCAATGCTGGACCCTCTTCTCTAAGCCCCCTCACTCTCGGCTCAAAATGCCATCCATATGCTACTACTGACAGACGTTTAAGTCTCCGGGTCATTCCTTTCCTCTGAACGCCGCCTTTCCACATCTCCCTGCTTCATCAGCACGGAGACATTAATGCTACGTTAAACCTTTCACGTCCCAAAACTGAACTCTCGAGCTTTGTGCCCCAAAGCTACTCCTCCAGGGTTTCCCGTATCTCAGGTCTGCAAAGTCTATCCCTCCATCTGCTCAGGCTAAAATCTTCAGGGCTGCGCAGTAGAAAATCCTATTATTCGGGCACCATGATAGGAATCATTGTCAGGTAGGTGTCCGACTCTTGACTTTGGCTCAGGTCATGATCTCACGGTCCATGAGTTCAAGCCCCCCATCGGGTTCTTCACTGACAGCACGGAGCCTGCTTGGGATTCTCTCTCTCTCTGCCTCTCCCCCTGCTGGTGCTTTCTCTTTCTCTCTCTCAAAATAAATAAATCAACTTAAAAAAAAAAAAAAGAAAATCACGTTATCTGTACCTTTAAAGTATAACAAGTATCTGACCACTTCTTAGCACCTGCACGGTGATCCCACTGCCCCAAGTCACTATCACCTTTTGCCTGGACCAACCACATGGCTTCCTGGTCCCCTCGCCTCCTCTTCTGACCCCTCCCCTTGCCATAGCTTATTCTCCACACAGCATCCCGAGTGATCCTATTTAACTAGTCACATCATGCCCAACCTCTGCTCAAAACCCTCTAGCGTCTGCCCAGTGTCACTAGAGAAAAGGCCAGAGTCCTCCGTGGGGAGGAAAAGGCCCTCCAGATCTGGCTCTTCTAGGACCCTCCCCCTTGCTCACTTTGCTCCAGCCAGATCGGTCCACAGGCTGTTCCTCCAAGCAGAGCACCCACCCCCACCAGCGCTGTGCCATCACATTCCCTCTGCCTGCAACACTGCTTCCCAGGCGGGCTCATTCTCTCACCTTCTTCAAATCTTTGCCCAAAAGTCTAAGTGAGCCACCGGGGAAGCCCAGCACCACCCCGTCTCCTGCCCCACTCAGGTGTCTGCCTTCTGTCTTTCCTCACTTGAAAAGAAGGGCTAGGGGTTGGGGTCAAGGATTATGGTCCATTCTGTTCTTGAGTTTCTCCCCAGAACCTAGACCAGGGCTTGAACGAACAAATGTTAGCTCTAATTATACTTCACTATTTAGCCGACAGTGACTGGCAGAAAAAGAGCAGGTTGAAATGATGATACTTTAGGCCGAACCGCCAAATGACGTTTAGGAGATCATGCTAACTAAACAAGTAAGCTAAAAATTATATGTATGCTAGAAGTTCAATTTCATAAAAGGTATATAAAGGAAAAAATAATACATAAAAATGACATTAGATTTTGTCGTAAAGTTATGGTGGGCTTCTTCGTCTATTTTCTGATTATCTCTATTTTTCCAGTTGTTGCTTTAAAAGTAAAATATAGGGGCGCCTGGGTGGCTCAGTCGGTTGAGCGTCCGACTTCGGCTCAGGTCATGATCTCATAGCTTGTGAGTTCGAGCCCCGCGTCAGACTCTGTGCTGACAGCTCAGAGCCTGGAGCCTGCTTCGGATTCTGTGCCTCCCTCTCTCTCTGCCCCAACCCACTCGCATTCTGTCTCTGTCTCTCTCAAAAATAAATAAACATCAAAAAAAAAAAAAAAGTAAAATGTAATTGTAGGGGTGGCTCAGTTGGGTAAGCGTCTGACTTCAGCTCAGGTCATGACCTCACAGTTTGGTTTGAGGGTTTGGGCCCTGCATCGGGCTCTCTGCTGTCAGCGCAGAGCCCACTTCGGATTCTCTGTTCCCCCGCCCCCGCCCCTCTCCCACTCAAGCTCGCTCTTTCTCTCTCTCTCTCAAAAATAAATCAACATGAACAAATATTAAAAGTAAAGTAAAATTTGTAACTTCCTAAGAAATGACTGGTAATCAGACTGAAGAGCAACCTCACTAGAAATTAAGAAAATGCAAATTAAGATGCCAAGAGATGATTTGTCCCAATACGCTGGTGGTGGTGTGAAAACAGAACATCGTAGAAAACAATTTGGCAACAGCTATTAAACTTGATTCTTCTTCTCAGCATCTACCCACATAAACACTTTCATATGCGCATGTTCGATAATACTCACGGACATCTCTAACGTCTCCAGGGGAAAATTGAGAAGTTAACCTGAATTCCCATCAATAGGTGATTGTTAAAGTATGGGACATCCATACTGTGGACTACTGTATAGTCGTTAAACAGAACAGAGCAGATGTAGAAGGGCTCGTAGAACCCCTAAGGCATACGGCGAGGTGAAAGATGTAGGTTACTGACCAACATATTCACTGGTTATGATTTATGACTTTGAAATAATGTATTTCTATAAGTCTGCGTGTGTGTGTGTGTGTGTGTGTGTGTGTTGGCAAAAGCATTAAAAAAAGGTGATGAAGTTAACTCATTCATCAGGCACTGAAATGAGGTGGTAGCTAAGGGAGACTTTGTTGCTAATATTAGAATTCTTGTGTACCATGAGAACGTCCGCGTATAGTACTTGTGTAATTAGAAATAAATCGCGTCGCTAATTAAATGAGTCCCCCATGCACAAACATCCCACGATGTCCCTCAAACTCACTTCTTCAGTTAAGCTTTGCATGGGTGGTCCACCATTGAGTGCTTCCTCCTATGAGTAAAGAGGGCACGGGAGAGGATTCAAAGGGCAGGAGGGAATGAAGGAATGGGATAAAAGGGGGATGACGGAACAGCGCACGGGGAAGGCAGAATGAAGGAAAAACACGAAGAGAAAGAGAAGGAAAACCACCGTGAGTGAGAGATGCCACACCAGTCTGAGTATCTGCATCCCACTCTTTACACCTGCACGGTTGCCTCGCTCTTGGTAAGGACACTTCGCATTTCACACAAAACCCAGGACCTCCAAGTGCCTGACGACATCAAAAAGGACCGTTAAGAAGTTATTTCCACCCTCACTCGTTCTTCAATTGACCTGTTAACAGAATTTATTGGAAATACGCTTTCATTCAATGTATCTGCTCTTTACAACGTCTCTACATTCTATCCATCCAACGGTGGAGCTCAAGGCAGGTGGCCATGGAAGGGTGGGGAAGGGAGACAGACATGTCCCACCCATGGTCATGGCTGTCAGCCTCATCAGGGCTTCAGAGTCAAGTGGGGGCTTATAAGAAGGCCAATGTCCAAGCCCCTCCTCATTCAACTGAACTTTAGGTGGGGCTTGTACATCAATATTTGTCCAAGCTCCTGGTGTGATGAAAACTGCTTTGAAGCTTTATGATGGTCCACTAGACCGTCCACTAACTTCAGGAAGTGCCAAACATTTCCCACTTAGTAACATCCCAATCTCTTCCACAAAAGGGTAATGGTAGGGTCACCTGGGTGGCTCAGTCGGTTAAGTGTCCGACTTCGGCTCAGGTCACGATCTCGCGGTTCGTGAGTTTGAGCCCCGCGTCAGGCTCTGTGCCGACAGCTCGGAGCCTGGAGCCTGCTTCAGATTCTGTGCCTCCCTCTCTGTTTGGCCCTTCCCCTCTCTCTCTGTCTCTCTCTCTCTCTCTCTCAATCTCTCTCAAAAATAAACATTAAAAAAAAATTTAAAAAAACCGGCTAATGGTCAATGAGATTTAGACTCCTAATAGTAATTCCATAGGGGAAGCAGATCTTAATCACCCAACAGCCTGTTAGTGACAGCCTGCACCAGCAGGAAACCAGAAGTGGGTAGGGAAGCTACCACCAAACAGTGTGGTTTGGTCACTTCCCACCTCTGTACCCCAATCTTCTCTCCTGCAGAATAGGATTATAATCCTCCCTTCTCCCAAGGACAGAGTGAGGACAACTTCCAGGATGTGCCTTTGTGGACTTGGAATCCACTGGAGGGCAGACACTCCTGAAATGTGTATATGGTAGTTGGGGGGGAGGGCATGTGATTTTAAATATGGTATCCCAAAAGTGCTGGGAAACTTAGAACAAACATTCTCTTGGCTATGCATGTAAAGAAAAGGAAGCTTACTGGCCCTATCTATGTCTCTCTCTCTTTCTCTCTTTCCATTCATTCATCCTTCCTTCTTTCCATCCATCCATCCATCCATCCATGCATCCATCCTTCTCCCTAGTTGTTGCTAAAGAAGGTGTGGGGAAAGGGGTGCCTGGGTGGCTCAGTCGGTTAAGCATCTGACTTCGGCTCAGGTCATGATCTCATGGCTTATGAGTCTGAGCCCTGCATCGGGCTCTGTGCTAACAGCTCAGAGCCTGGAGCCTGCTTTGGATTCTGTGTCTCCCTCTCTCTCTGTCCTTCCCCTGCTCATGTTCTGTCTCTCTCAAAAATAAATAAACATTAAAAAATTTTTTAAAAAGAAGGGGTGGGGAGAACACAACTGTACAAGCATCATGAGGTATTTTCTTCTGTCAACCGTCATCTCTCAGATCTTAAAAAAATGATCTCACCAACTGAAAAGCAACATGATTCTCTATTCTCTCAAGTTTTCTCAAGGTTTCCAAGATTCTTAACAATTTTCCTCTTCCAGAAACATCAAAATACCACTTCAGACAGGCCGATGGAGACATTCTGAGGGTTTTTTTTTTGGGGGGGGGGGGTTGGCTTCCATTTAAAATAGTCATCAGGTTAAATAAAAACAAGCAAAAGTGCTCTAGCAGAAAGACTTCCCACAAAGTTGTGTCAACAGAGACTTTATTTTTTTTTAAAGAAGCGTGTTATATAAACACATCTAACCCCAGCCTTACTTAGAGTTGTCCACAGCTGCCTCTTCCTCTGGAGTCTGCACCCCAGCTGTCTTTGTGGGTGTACAGGAGCAGGTTTGGTGGGAGTGGGATTAAAATGTCCCTCCTTGGCCAGCGCCTCACAAGCAGATCCCAGGACCCTGCCAGGTTTTGCATTCTTGCAGGGAACATCAGAGAACACAAAGCTTAAGGAATGCATCAGATGTTACAAGTGGCCGTGTTTTCCACGCTGCTTCACAACAAACATCTGTTTCAAAGCCCCTGCAGATGTGGACCTCCAGGCATGGTCAGTCCCGACCTATCCCCTATGCCCTGAGTGAGGGCACGTCTCTATTTGCTCTATATCTTGAGAGCTCAGCCATCACCACAGGGAGGTCAGAGACAGCAGGAGGGCCCCTCCTCCCAGAATTCTCTCCCCAGTGGCTGCTCTGGGAACAGGAATTCTACCATTTTGTAAAGTATTCCTCTGGGGTGAAGCTTCACGGCATCCTCGGACCCTCCACCTGTAAAAGCCTATTTCACGTTGGAGGAGCCTTCGAAGGATGTCGTGCCACAGGTGCCCAAGGTCACCCTGGGTGTGCACAGTGTGGGAGGCAGGCCAGCCCCGCGCCCCGTCCACAGGGCCTGCTGCTGGGGAAGTCCACTCTGGGATGCTTCCGGGAGTATGCACGAGTCGGTTCACCTCATTCTGCCCCTTCCCGCACTGCACGACCCAAAGACGTTCATTTCCCTTGGAAATTTTCCAGTCTAGTCAGACCGCCCTGCCCCTTCCATTCCAGGTTATGATATTGTTGACTGTACATCAAACGTGATTGAAAACTGACGCATCATCAGACAAGACACTTCCTCCTCGCAGTCACCTATGGACCCCCAGGTCACTCACCCCCACCTCAGTCCCTGTTCTTCTTGAAGACTTTGCTCCTGGATCACTGCCGCCTTCTCCGGCACCTGCCTTTCTTGGTGACGCTGATGTCAGTCACCGTGGTTCCCGTGCCCTGCCATCGGTTCCACCGCCCCTCCCTTCCTGATGTCTCCTCTGCCCAAGTACCCCGATGCTCGTGCCCAGACTTTCGGTGCCAACTCCTGCACTTCCTGCCCTGGACTCCAAACACCCACTCCCCGACGCTTCCATTTTCTGCTCACTCCTTCCGGTGCCACGATTCTGGTAATTCTTTGACTTCCCAGGCCCCCCAGGCCCCCGTCCACTGACCCTCCACCCCTTCCGTATCTATAACCACGTTGGGCCCTCACTCCTGCCCTTAACTGGCTCAGTGTCAGGGAATGTCACTGTCCTGACTCCCTCACTCCCTCGCCCTTCTCTCCCTGCACTGTCAGCGCCCAGAGAAACAGTCCTGGCTAAACTCAGTGTTGTAACTCTGCACCTGCACCCGCACCCTCGTGGCTGAAAGTAGCCGGAGAAGCTCACAGCTGTGTTGCACCACCAGCTGTCATTCTGGAAGCATGGCTACAAGCCTGGAAATCTCCCTCTGCGATTGTGGGTGAGCCGCTGGGGACCGGAGCCAAGGCCAAGCCCTGTCATCTACTCAAGGCCACTGTGCAGCCTCCCCTCTACCCCAGACCACTCCCATCAATGCACAACAGGCTGTGTACGCTCCTGTTTTGACCTCACTTCCCCCAAGAACACATCTCCCCCCTTTACAGCAAACGCCTGTAATACACAGAGGATCTGTATCACCCTCCCCATCTCCAACCCATCTCCTTGACATTTGCCCCACCACTTGACGGTCACCCCTCTAGTCAGGGTCCCCAGTAGCCCCCACTGCTTGGGGAGGTCATCCTCAGGCTTCCTGTTCCCTGGCCTGGCAGCCGCAGTCCACAAGGTCAGCCCGCCCCACCCCCATCTCCTCGAACACACCTTCCCCAGCTTCCTGCACTCCACCCCGCCTGGTCTTCCTTCCTGGTCTTCCTTCCCCCCTCGGCCAACCCCCCTCCTGCTCTCTGGCTGGCTCCTCCTCCCATCCCTGCTTTCTGGATGTTGGCAGACTCCAGGGTCCATGTGACCCCATGGTCTCCCTGACTCATCCCCTCTGGCTCTCCCCCTTTCTCTGTACCTCAGCCTCCTCGCTGCCTCTGGAATACTCTTCCAGCGGGGCCTTTGCCCGAGATAGCTGCACAGCTCACCCCTCCACCTACTTCGGTGACATCTTTCCTGATACCCTCTTTGAAACAGCAAACTCCTCCCGACCTTCATCACTCCCCATTTCCTTTTCTGAATTTATTTTCCTCCGCAGCGATTGTCACCCACCCGCAGGATGTAAGTCCCAGGAGGGCAGAGCTTTATGCCTCTTTTGCTCCCTCCCAGACGCCCAGCCCTAGAACAGAGTCAGACACAGGGTGGGTGCTCAATATACACTGTGGAGCGAATAATGGACACGTTAGAAGCTTCTACTAATTGTGATTCAAAACTTCGAGGACACTAAGGAAAGCATCACATATGTTCCCACCTTTTCTCTTTCAACATTCCTGAGGAAGCAGAATAATCTCCATTCACCAGATAGGAAACATCAAGGCTCGGAGAAGTTGAGGGGTGTGCCAAAAGTCACACGGGCAGCTAGAAGCAAATCTGGAACCAATTCTTTTTTTTAAAAAATTTTTTTTTTTTTTCAACGTTTATTTATTTTTGGGACAGAGAGAGACAGAGCATGAACGGGGGAGGGGCAGAGAGAGAGGGAGACACAGAATCTGAAACAGGCTCCAGGCTCTGAGCCATCAGCCCAGAGCCTGATGCGGGGCTCGAACTCACGGACCGTGAGATCGTGACCTGGCTGAAGTCGGACGCTTAACCGACTGCGCCACCCAGGCGCCCCTGGAACCAATTCTTAAACAAATATCTACCGGGAATTGATGGCGCTGAGGAAAGATGCGTGCGATATGGCCACTACCCTGCATGGCTCACACTTTATTCTCGAGAACTCAAGATTTCCAAATCCTGGCCCAGAGTCGGCTGAGTCTGGGCTGCCAGACTAGCCCAGGAGCAGATGGCACCAACCTGAAGTTCTAGTCAAAACGCCTCATGCGCCTAACTAGAGCTGGCACGCACAGCCCCCTGAGGCCTGAGACAGACGGCATGAGACTCAGTTCTGTGGCCGCCAACAACTGCCTGTATTTGAGATCGGAGAGAACGTTCACAAGTTACACCCTTATACGGTGTGCATTCCCGGTAAGCTACAACCTCCAGATCTCTTCTAGAACACGAGCTTGTGGAGGACAGGGAACAGTGCCTAGCCCATGACAGGAACTCTATAACCACGCGTCCAGTGAATTGTGAGTCTGGCCAGGCCCCAGCTGCCCAGCCCGGTGGGATGGAGTAGAGTCGGAGCAGGGGGGCTTCCTGCCTGGATCCCGTGCTCTGCTGCCTGGGGCCATCCATGCCAGGGCCAGGCGGCCACACGCTGCCCGGATTTGGGATTTGGAACCACGTTCGAGTCTGCCAAGGCCCCCGCACCTGCGCAGCGCTCACCTGGGAGATGTGGGACTGGGTCTGCTCGCTCTCGCCGTCCCCCTCCGTCTTGTCGGCCAGCAGCCCCTGCACCTGGTACTCGAGCACGTAGCTGTCGATGAAACGCTCCAGCTCCTCGATTTCCTGTGAGCGGCTGCTCCCAGCCTCGGACGAGGCTGACGCGGCAGAGGAATTCTCCATCCCTCCAGCTCAGGGGCTGCGTCCGGGCTGCAGGAGACAGAACAGCGGGCTCTGTGAGACGTAGCTGGAGGCAGGGATGACGCCCCACTCGAGAACTACTCCCCGCTCCCGGAACATTCTCTCACCCATTACGGCACCTTGGCCTCCCAACATCGCTGAGAAGTCAATGGTGTGCCAGCTGGCCTTCCGTATGAAGAATATGCTGCAACTCCCCTTGTACACAAAGGGAAACTGAGGCCCGGAGAAGGCCGGTGACTTGCCTCACTGGCCGACACAGTAACTTGTGTGATAACTCGTGTGGTAGCTGGACCTCACCACCTGGGAAAAGGCAGAGGAGGGACCCAGCCTACCACCCAAGCCCCACTTCCCAACTGGAATTAGCAGAATCTATCACATACCAGAATGAAACAGACCAGAGGCTTTGACGTCCTTGACCCAAGCATTAGGATGTAAGGGGTCCCCAGACACAAACCCTCTAGGTGGCCTGGGTCCTCCAAGAAAATGTCTCCTTCTAGGGGCACCAGGTGACTCCGTCAGCTGGGCGCCTGATTCTTGATTTTGGCTGGGGGCACGATCTCACGGTTCGTGAGTTCGAGCCCCGCGTCGGGCTGTGCGCGACAGCTCGGCGACTGCTTAGGGTTCTCTCCCTCCCTCTCTGCCCCTCCCCCACCCTCTCTAAATAAATAAATAAATGAAAATGTCTCCTTCTAAAGAGATGTTCCCTCTGTGGACACCACACTCTCCTCTAAATTAGCTCAGGCCTCTAGGCCTTAAGTTGTAGACACAATCTCGCAGCCTTGTTAGGATGTGGCTATCAGGGCATGCCGTGCTCAGTCTATAAGGACGTGACTGGCTATTGATGGTGGAACACGAAAGGCCTGGTGGAGGTCTGGGAGGGCACGGCCTAGGCACGGACGCTGTCTGGCCACCCTCCACAGGTGCGTGACTCTCTCGTTAGCCCTTGGGCCCTCTCTCTGTGGTGGCCTGGCATGATGTGGTGGGCATTCCAGGATACCTGCTGAAGTCCGCCAACATAACTGCCATCCTTCCTGACCAGACTGGATGGAGCCAGCCACTGCAGCGGCCCAGGCCCGCAGGGACACCCCCACTGCCCACTCCTGTCCCCCGAAGCTCCCACCGGACCCCACCCGGAAGTGGGGAGAACCAGGACCTTTCTCACCTCTGTGTCCCTTCCCACCAAAGACCCTCCCCTTCCTTCCGACAGGCTCTAGGCCAGACGGGAAGGGGCTTTAAGGCTTATCTGGTGGCCCTTTCATCATCTGCAAATTGGTGCTCTCCATGGGGGAATCTGTTCAGCTGGAGGAAGTACAACCCATACGTGGTTTCATCACCAGAACTAGCAGAATGGTCTCAAACTACCACCAGTAGATCCACAAAGGAGACCCGAATAACGCACAGGACTCTGGGACCACAGGGGGTTGCATGCAGCTAGAAAGTGACTATTGATAATAAAGGCAAGGCCCTGGTATGTTTAAAGGAACACTTGAATTTCAAAACCTTGGATGACTGAGAACTTTTTTGGAACGTAGTTATTCGCCAGTTACCAAGGGTTTGTTGAGTTTTCAACTGTAATGGATCCAAGACGGGGAAAGGAATGGTCTGCTGACTTCCAGAAATGCTGCTGAGACCATGAATGTGGACTCCCCCAGGCCCCCGCCGGCCTTTTCAGAGGCTGGTGTTGGCGATGGGGAGGAAGAACTGGCCGAGGAGACACAGACATTCCTCAATGATTTCCAGGCTTGGGTTTTGGCTTTTGGCTGCTGCCTGGGGCCCAGCCTCCCAGGGACCCCAGGCCAGCTACAGAGGGACTACGCAGGGCTTGCTCTGGGCTCCTGAGCTCGGCAGCCTGCGGGGGCTCATGGATGTGTCCACCCGGCCCGGAGGGAAGAGTCCAAAGTTTCAGGCCAGGGTGCCCTCATCAGAGTGAGGCCAGGGTGGCAGTGGGTCTGCAGAGAGTCTGCTCTGATTGGGAGAAGCGTGCCTAGTGGTGCAGGGCCACAGTCAGAGGTGACGGTGGGGATGTCCCATGCCCCTTCCTCCACCTGCCATCCGAGGCCTACAGTGGGTTTACATCCCTCCTACCACCAACGCCCACCTTACCTCTCCTGCTCCTGTGGTTGCCCATGATCCCCTCTTAGCCCACTCCTTCTCCGGGCCATACGCCGTGTGTGGTAGGCAGAACCCTAAGAGGGTTCTGGGTGTATACCTTCTCCCAGTTACTCAATCAAACACTAATCTAGGGACTCCTGGGAAGGAGTTTTGCAAATATAATTACATTCCCAGTCAGCAGACCTTAAGACAGGGAGATTATTCAGGAGGGCCTCCTCCAATCACAGGAGCCCCTTCAATCTGGGGTGGGGGGTAGAGACAGAGATTCAAAGCAGGAGAAAGACCCCACGCGTTGTTGCCGGCTTGAAGGAGGAGCACGTACAAGGAGCACAGGCAGCCTCCAGGGATTGAGAGCACTCCCCGGCCAATGACCGGCAAGGAGAAGGGGCACCTGGGTCCTACAACCGCAAGCAAGTAAATGGTGCCAACATCCGGTGAGCTTGGGAGCAGACTTTGTCTCCCAGCCTCCAAACGAGAAATGACCTTGGCGGACACTTTAACTTCAGTATTGTGATTTACTGAGCTGAACTTCTGACTTCTAGAACGGTGAGGTAATAAGCAGGTCTTGTTTTTAAGCCACTAAGTCTGGGGGTGCCTGGGTGGCTCGGTGGGTTGAGCGCCCGGCTCTTGGTTTTGGCTCAGGACATGATCTCACGGTTTCGTGAGTTCGAGCCCCACGCTGGGCTCTGCGATGGCAGTGCGGAGCCTTCTTGAGATTCTCTCTCTCTCTCTCTCTCTCTCTCGCTCTCTCTCTCTCAAAATAATAAACTTTAAGCCACTACGTTTGTAGCAATTTGGCACAAGGCCATAGAAAACTACATGCGATGTTCTTTCCGCCTCTCTGCTTCTGCGCACACTGTGCCCCTCACCCAGAGGCATCTTCCCCTTCCCCCCTACTTACAAAATCTAGAAGTGTTTACATTCACAGAATACTAGAACAGCACCCCAGAGGCCACCTGGAGACTAGCCCAATTCCCTGCTTTCAGAGCGGGCTAGTGGGCATTATACTGTGACTTCTACTGATTAGAATGGCTAATGTGTCCTGTGCCCGCATCATGTGACAGACACTCCTTCCAGCACTTGATATGCCTTCACCCACTTGCCCCTCACAATAACCCCATGAAATCGGTATAATTACACTACTTAGAAGAGAAAACGGAGGTTCAGAGAGGTTAGGTTACTTGCTCAAGTGCGCACAGCACAGCTCCAGGTTGGCCTACACCTCCCCGCCTCTTCATCCCACCTCCTAGCAGCCTGTTTGGGCTCTCAGGACACCTCTCACTTCTCATTCTCCGCTACCCTTCCAGAGCCCAGGGGATTCTTCAAGGGCCATGTGAGCTTCTTACTCCCCACTGGGCCGTAGGCTCTAGAGGGCCCCGGCTCTGTGCCTAGCTCAGTGCCCGGCCCTGGGCAGATTGCCGGCCTCAGGGGACTGCAATGATAAGGCTGATGTCCAGAGAGGGCTGAAAAGGAGCTGCCTGCAGGAAAAGCTGGTGTCTAAAGCCATGCCCATTATTCCTTGAAGGCTTAAGATCTTATCAAGGGCCTCCTGGCACACTTTCCAGGTACAGGCGGAGGACTGGGCTTTGCAGGAACTAGACAGGAAGAGTTTCCAGGGGGATCAGGTGCCCGGCCCCGCCCGCAGCAGAAGCACTGGCCTGCCCTGCTGGACTCTCCCCTAGGCTCTCACAGGCCCCTCACAGGACCACAGCACAGTCCCGTGGGGGAGCCTGGGGTCAGTGATCACCGAGGAAAGGGACAGGCATTGACACCCATTCCCAGCCTGCATTAGTCTGGTGCCCAGAGGGAAAGAGAGGACTCTGTACACAGGTCACTTGTCTTGGATGCCTTGTATGGTCTCATCTCCGCTCGGTTCCTCCCCCCCAACACCAGTCAGAGTCATACAGTGAGCCTGACTGCACCTCCCCTCAGCTCCCGAGCACCTTCTGCCCAGGGCTTCTCAGACACATGCCAGTAGATGCCTGCAGGAACCCACCGGGGGCCTGGAATCCTGCACCCTGGACGTGGGAGGAGTTACCAGCTCCAGGGGCAGCCCTCCACAAACACTCCCTCCTTGGTCTCTCTCTCAGATAACAACTGAAATGTGTTCTTCGTAATCTTCAGCAGGTCCCAGTGGACTGAGCCCAGCTGCCTACGGTGGTGACCAGATCCATAGTACCCCTCTGCCCGGCCCTCCCTGCTCCTATGTCACTCTCCCCAGGGATGCCTGTTCTTGGGGTACGTCCAGGAACTCTGCTTTCCCTGAGGGAACCAGGCTAACGTATCACCTGGGCTCATTTGTACATTCCAGAATGAGTCCCAGCCAGGGAGCCAAGAGGCCCCTCTTGCAGCAGAAAGGCCCAGCACTTTACCTGTTTACCAGAGAAGAGGGCAGAGGGAGAGGGAGGGGGTGCTGTCCACATCATCTGTCTGCTCAGCTATCAGGCTGGAAGTTCAGGCAGGCACTCGCACCCCCAGTTTTTTTTTTATGTTTTATTTATTTTTGAGAGAGAGAAAGACCAAGTATGAGCAGAGGAAGGGCGGAGAAAGAGGGAGACACAGAATCCGAAGCAGGCTCCAAGCTCCGAGCTGTCAGCACAGAGCCCGACGCGGGGCTCGAGCCTATGAACCACGAGATCATGACCTGAGCCGAAGTCGGACGCTCAGCTGCCTGAGCCACCCAGGTGCCCCACTCACAGCCCCAGTTTTTAAAATTGCAGTAAAATATACATAACATAAAACATACCATTGTAACCACTTTTAAATGTACAGCTCAGTTGGCATTAGGTATATCCACAGTGTTGTGTAAGTATCCTCACCATATTTCCAGAATTTTTCATCATCCCAAACAGAAACTCTGTGCCTTTTAAACACTAATTCCCATTCTCTGCCTCTCAGCCCCTAGCAACCACTGCTCTGCCTCCTGTCTCTATGAATTTGTCTGCTCAGGGTACCTCATGTAAGTGGAATCATTCAACATTTGTTCTTTTTCTTTTCTTTTTTTTTAACTATTTATTTATTGGAGAGAGAGAGAGAGGGAGTGAGCAGGGGAGGGGCAGAGAGAGAGAGGGAGACAGGATCCGAAGTGGGCTCTGTACTGACAGCAGAGAGCCCGAGCGGGGCTCAAACTCACCAACCGCGAGATCATGCGCTGAGCCAAAGTCGGACGCTTAACCGACTGAGCCACCCAGTCGCCCCCTGCTTTTTTAATTTTTTAAATTTTCTTTTGGTGTATTTCATTTAGGATAATGTTTTCAAGATCTATTCATGTTGTAGCACGTGTCAGAACTTCACATCTTTTTATGGCTGAATAACACATTGTGTTACAATGATATGTTGCCCGTAGAGACCACATTTTGTTTATCCATCACCCACCCATGGACATTTTGTTTCCACCTTTGGCTAGTGTGAGTAGGGCTGCTATGCACCGGGGTGTAAAATATCTGAGTCCCTGTTTTCAATTCTTTGGGGCACACCCCTATAAGGTCTGCCCCACTTTTAAGGTAAAAAGAATGAGGAGACACAGAGTGAACTCTCAGGCTAGTGGGAAGCCAGGGAAATACAGGGATGCTTTCTCAAGGGCTTGTCCTGCTCTCGTCCTGCCTGCGTTTGGCGGGGGGGGGGGGGGGTCTCCTCCTGGCTCAGTTTCTCATTCACAGCAAAATCAGGATGGGAAATTGCCCACACAGCCGGGCTAAGCTGAGCGCGCCAGCAAGAGGAGCTTATGTTTTAATGATCCCGGGGAAAGTGACGGGGGGGGGAAGGGACCAGAGGAAGAAGAAAGGAGAGGGTGGAAGAGGAGAGATACCTCCAGCGACAGTGGTCCAGAATGCACAGCCTGCCGAGGCCAATGCAGCCAGCCAGCCACGTCGCCCCGCCCTGCCCCCACTGCCAGGTGATGGATGCCGAAGAACAAAAAGGCAGGCAGCAGGAGTGAGAAAAGCGCTGAGGCTGCGTTTTGCTCTAAAGGGCAGGCAGCCCAGAGCCTGCAGGCAGGAGGGGTGGGCCCGGTGGGCACAGCTTGAGCAGGGGTGCAGCTGGCCGAGCCTGCACAAGGACAGGAGGGGTGAGGGGCTCCTTCGCCTGCACTTCCCAGATGGGACTTCTGCCCACCCACAGCTGTTTGGTGAATGGGGAGACCCATGTTCTCCCGGGGTTGATAAGGGACCTCATCCCAGGCTGGGGGCCCAGGCAGACCCACCCCCGAGGCAGCCTTCTAGGCATGCAGGTGAGCCTGGCTATTTTTAAGGCCAGAAACAAGGACACTCATGTTCTTTGATGAAAAGGCACCCACCCCTCTCCCAACCTGTGTCCCTCCACCCAGACCCAGGGGAAAATATCTTCCCCTAGCTGTCCTCTGCCCAGAGCAGTGCGGCTTCCTTTGGAGATGAGCACTCAACGAGGTGCTTCTGCAGACAGGGTTCTCAGCTCTCGGCTGGAGATCTCTCTCTCCCAGCCCTCTGGCCGTGCCTGCCTGTGAGCCTGTGAGAGCCCGCGGTGCTACAGTCAGCGGCTAGAGATCTGGAGGCAAACCGCGGCCTGACATCACCGGGCGCCCCGTGAGCCCAGAGACAAGAAGCTGGAACCGTCCCAGCCGGCTCAGCGTGCCTTTGTGCTTGCCCAGTGACAAATGGCATTAGTAGCTGTAAATTTAGCCAATCCCTTTAAGAACAGCCAGGCATTAGAAGCATTACCTCCTCCTCCAAAGCCCGGGACGACTGGGTGACCTGCGAACCAGAGGAGACGATTCTCTCCTCTGCCACCAGCCCTTCTCTAGGGCATCCATCATTCCACACCCCAAAAGGAGGCGGCACCGCACCCCTTACCCTTCATCAGACCCTTTTCCTCAGGCCCTCGGCACTCAATTCACCCTGGGTCCCTTTCTGGGAGCTCACAGCCTGGGAAGGGCTCGATTTCTGCTTTCCTGATTTGTTTGTGTTTTCCTGGTGCGGCTCTGGGGGGCTTCTGGCTGCTGCGAGGGGCCTAGCCTCTTGGACCCGAGGCCAGCTGCAGGGTAGCCGTGCGGTGCTGTGGGGGGCCTGCTCCAGGCTCCTGAGCTCATGGGTCCGTCCACCCGTCCCAGGTCCGCAGACAGAGGTAGGCGCGTGTGAGCTGTGGGCGGGCAGGGGGGCCCAGCACGGCACTGCCACTCACCTCACGTGGAATGAGGCCACCACTGCCTCCACCCCGCTTTTGCCATGGCCATGGTGCCCCACAGCCTCCCTCCCTCAAGGCCCCCCTCCCGCAGTAGTAGCTTCCTGGTGACACAAGGCCCACCCCCTCTTCCCTTCTTAGTTCCCCTCAGTGCTGGTAACTGAGACCTTCACCCAGAGCCTGCAAGGACAGCTCTCTCCTCTGCGGGCTGTCGGGCAGCCCCCAGGGCCAAGCCAGGCCACAGCCGCCAGCGGAGACTGGGGGAGGAGAGAGGCCACTGCTTAGGGACACAGGACGCCCACGGCTCTCCCAAGGAAGCCGTGGGAACCCCCTTCCTAACTCCTGCTGCCAGCCCACGCTCCACCTCCTGCCTCCTGCGTAAACAAGCCTCCGGAGAGAAGGCTTTTCCCGGGCCACCTGCTGCTCTTTCACTCTGCCACTCCAGGCAGTGCTGGCTCTGGGGACTCTGGGCCACATTGGTGTTTGCCAAAAAAAAAAAAAAAAAAAAAAAAAAAAAAAAGCAGGGGGATTCTGGGACACCTCTGCATACAGGAGCCTCAGGTCCCCAACCACCGGAAGTAGGAAAGTTCACACACACTCAGAGCTGGAGGCGACCTCAGAAATCAGCAACACTGACTGTCAGCATGGGGGATACCTGGTACCCTCTGCATGTCCAGCAGTGGAGTCCCCAGTATAACCTTCGTCGTTGAAACATCAGACAGGGTGTTAGCTAGCATACTGTTTTCCAAACTGCGGGTCTCAGCCGTTTGCTGGGCTGTAAAATACACCCATGATTTCAGCATTTAAACATACGTAACTCAATTGAAAGTATCAGTGAGTGACATTGGTCGTAAGCGTTAAGTGTCGTTCTATGGAAGTTGTGCCTCACCTATCCACGGAAAACGTATTTCTTCCGCAAGGCGTGGCCAAGAGCTTAAAGTAAAGCGGCAAGGGACAGTGGGCTTTCCGGACTTCAATGTGCTCGTGAATCACAGGTGGAGCCTGGGATTCTGCATTTCTTTTTTTATTTCTTTTTTATTTTTTTAATGTTTATTTATTTTTGAGTGAGAGAGAGAGAGAGAGAGAGAGAGAGCAAGCAGGGGAGAGGCAGAGAGGGAGGGAGACACAGAATCTGAAGCAGGCTCCAGGCTCTGAGCTGTCAGCACAGAGCCCGACGCGGGGCTCGAACCCACGAACCGTGAGATCATGACCTGAGCCGAAGTCGGACACTTAACTGACTGAGCCACCCGGGCGCCCCAGGGATTCTGCATTTCTAACTGGCACTGAAGCCCAACCTGCTGGTGGCACTGACCCCCCCACTCGCTCCTGGCACTGAGAGCCCCACCTGTTCCAGGCACTGCCCCCCACCTGCTTCAGCACTTACCCCCACATGTTCCCTCAGTGCTAAGCACAGGCTACCTCTTGACACCCCCTCCCCTCCCCTCTGCTGTTACCCAACTCTTGTCCTGCTCTTGGATTTTGTATGGGCTTTAATCTTGTCTTGACAAGACTGTATGATCCTCGAGGCCCGCTCCAGCCTATACCTGTCACACCCCAAGCCCAGGACGGCAGACTGGCCTGCGGGTCCTCCAGCCCTCCGTGCTGGTGCATCCAGTTCACTCCTTCCCTGAGAGCAGGCCTCCTCGGCTCTCCTCCAGCCCCTCCCGGCCTTTAGAACATTAAAGCCAAGGGTGCTGGGGGTGGCCCTGTCCAATCCCCCCTTCTGCCGGCCAGCAAGGCTACCTGGTCCTAGAACAGGACTCCAATCTCTTCCCACCACATTCAAGTGCCTCCTAGAGCCATTTCACTCCAAATAACAGGAACTAGAGGGCAGTGAGGAAGCCACCTGATTCCTGCCACATCCCTGGTGGTAGGAAGTCAGGCGACTTCCTCACTGCCCCCGAGTCCTCAGGCAGGGTAATATAATGGTTATAACTTCAGTGCTGGTGAAACTACTTCCTAGCTCTGGGACCTTGGGCAGCCTGCTTCCTCGTCCTCAGTCTAGAGGACGAAAGCACCATCGCAAAAAGCATTGTGAGGATTACGTGGGAACTCAAGAGAAAGTGTTTGACACAGCCACGCATACAGCAGGCACTCAATTACTGCTTGTGATTACCATTTGACATCACTATGCCCCACCCCCCCCCACCCCCCCGCCCAGCTATGCCCCACTCTGTCTTCTGCAAACTCTCCCCCTCTGCCTCTCCAAACTGAAACCTCTCTTGGGACCTGGCTCCAGATATACCTCCTCTATGAAGCCCTCCTTGGTCACTCCGACTATCATTGGTCCTGCTGCTTCTGAACTCCAGTTCTCCATAGACCCCACCACTCCCTAATGTCTCCCCTACTCTGAACTGCCTGTGTCTTGCTTGGGCCCCAGTGTGGCCCTCCCCACACTGGATACTCCAGGTTCCTGGGTTTCCCTCAGCTCTGCCAACCTGCATGGACTGCCTGAGACCCATTCTTCCTCTTCCTTGGGCCCTGGGGGTAGACAGGGTGGGCCTCAGCACCGACCTTCAAAAACTTCAGGGTTGATGGACAAAGAGTGAAAACGAAGTCAGAGCATGCCAGGAAGGGAGAGCAACAGTGTCCCGCTCTGAACCCAGTAATGCACCCATGAGAGCACCCAGGATTAAGGCCAGGAAGTTCTTCCAAGTCTGGTGGCCCCGGCACCCCATGCCCTGCTTCTCAAGTGACAGGCTCTCCAGTATCTCTCTCGGGGTAGCCAGGGTCCCTAGTCAGCTCGCTCCCTCCTGGCAACCGCTTCCTGAACCAGAGGCCAGCTGGAGCAGGGGCGACACCGTGCTGTTTCTGAGAGCCTGGTGGAACGGGAGGCCTGGAACAGGGTCCACAGAGCCTGGCTTGCGGACGTGCCCCAGAGCTGGGAAGGCCGAGCTGGCTCACTGTGAGAACAGCATCCCTTCCCCTCTGCTGTCCTCATCTCCAGGGACAGCTCGAGCCCGCCTCCCAGATGCCGCGCTGACCAGCCAGCTCACAGTGACCCTGTCCCTTAGAACGCCTGCAGCGGCCACCCACTGGGTCTTCAGCCCCTGCCCTGCCCCTGTCCCTGCCCCCTTAGATGACTAACTCCTTCTGCGAGGAAGCACAGCCACAAGGCAGAGACTGCAAATGTCCATTTGGGCCACGTCTGGACCACGGGTATTTTATTTGGCCTGTTCGGTATTTTTAAGATACCTGAGCCACCACTTATAAATCAAAAGATTTCACGTAAAATTCCACATTTCTGATTTTCTTGAACAATTAGGAAACCTAGCAACGCTAACCCACCTTTCTAGGTTGCAACCATCGGCTAGAGCCAAGCAGGGCTGACCCCTTTGGGCAGAGCATGCAATCTCCAGTCCTCCACAGATGCCCCCTCTCCCTAAGGTCTCCCCACTGCCCACAACCACACTCTCATGTGGCTCCACTCACCCCCACATGTCGCCTGCCTGGCCCTTATAGGCATCTGAGCTCGAGACCCCCCAGCAAGGAAGTAACCGCAGGCGGTCTGTGACTACAAAAATGAGGAGTGTCCCTAAGAACTTGCAGGTCAGGCTCAAGGATTGTACCCTGGGAGTTACAACGTGAAATCAACACACGGCAGTCCGAACCAAAAATATGCAAAGTCATCACAGAAAGGGAGGGAAAAATATGTCTCCAGACCAGTAGGACTCAACCATAACCTGGCCGAAGATCACCACAGAGCCACTGCAGGGAGGCTGTGTCACTCTGAAGGTCCTGGGGGGGTGCACTGGAAGCAAAGAAAATAGCCAATCACAGAAGGCAGTGCACCCCCAAACTCTGTCCAGGGAATAGGGACCCCCCCTCCTGGGTGTCTTGAAGGAAGGCCAAAGTAAATGCAGGGTTATCCCACTGCTCCCCTTAATGCCCCCCCACCCCTCACAGTCCAGCTTGGCCCTGATGTGACTTCCTCCTTCCTCAGCTCAACTATGAGCTCTCAGAGGCCGAGAACATGTCTGCTCTTTCCCTTGCCCCCTGGAGTCAGACCTGAGCGCACTGTCAACATTCAGTTGACCACGGAGTGTTTGATGATGCATTCCCACAAATGAGAGAACGGTTAGCAGGTAACTGATGCTCTGTCCCCTTGGTATAAGCAGACAGGCAGCCGCCAGCTGCTGAGGGGCAAAGAGATGAGTGGCACACAAACAGTGGAACCAGCAGAAAGAGCTGGTCTGGGCACAGGCCCCTCTTTGGCTGAGTAGCCTGCGTGTATCACACACGATGCCTGAGGCCTGCTGGACAGCAACCACGGCAATCTTGAACTTGATCCAACGCCCCGGGCTCCTATGGGTCTCTCCGAATTCTCCATGAACCACAGGGAGATGAAAAAACAAAACAAAACAAAACAAAACAAAACAAAACAAAACAAAAAACCCTGCACAGCAAGAGCCCAGGAGTGTAAAACCCATAGAAACAGAAGGCCAGACCCTCGTTCCAGGTCGTCTCCACGTCCAGAGACCGCACAGCCATGGCTATTTCTGCCTTTGCTTGGAGAACCCCGGGGAGGGCTATCCTGCTCAGGACTTTGCCTGAAGCCGGAAAGAAAACCATCAACACTGTATTCCCCACAGACCGCTGTTTTCCAAAGTGTTTTCCTCTGATACCATACTTGTTTCTTAAATAAAATTCTAAATGGCTCCCCCAATAGATAAAAGACAGTAATAACTGACACTTACTGAGCATTTTACTATGTGCCAAGCCCTGTGCTAAGGCTGAAGGTAATCCTACAACGCAGGCACCGTTTTTGTCCCCGTTGTACAAACTGAGAAACTGAGGCAGAGAGGAATGGCCCAAGGTCACCTGGCTAGGCAGAGGCTGAGTCAAGATTTGACCCCAGAGTGGCTCTGAGATATGGCTGCTCTGATTAAATAGCAGGGAGATGCCCAGGGCTCCACTCACTCAACATTCCTATTCCTTGCCCAACATGTCCCCCAAAGTGCCACACTTGTGGTCGTTCCTGAAGTGGGCCCTGGAACCAGCTCCAGATCATGGCTTTATGCCTTTGCAGGGGACCAGGGGGAGCTGCCATCAGATGTGAACTACCCAGGTGGTCAGAAGCTATCTGGAGAGGCCTAGAAGGGGTTCTGGCTTCATGCCCCTAGGGTCTGAGCAGCCTACTCCCATCTCTCAATAACCCCATTGCCTCTCAATAACCCCGGGCGTGAGTAAGGCAGGGCCTGTGTTCCCACCTCTTTTACAGATGGGGACCTCGGAGCAACGTGTCTCTGGCCTAGTGACAGTCCTGACTCCAGCCCTCAGTGTTCCCCTAGGACCAGCACCATTGCAGAGTCCCTCTCCTTGTAACACAAGCCAATGAATCCCTGAAGACACCCACCATGTCCTGCCGTGATGAGATGAAGGTCCAAGGGATGAAGTGGAAAACGGACGGGATAGGAAATCTAAAGGTCCTATGTGCTGCCAAGACTTCTGGAGATAGGTCGTGGGAAAGCTACACGCTGCAGACCACAAACATTTGCTGGCTATTTTTACCTGGGAGAACACAGTGCCCCGATGACAGGGGTCTGTCTGCGGCAACGGGTGGCTGAGCCAGGGAGGAGAGCACTTGGCCAAGGCCATGTTGAGGACTCAGGTATTGGTAGTTCTCCTGAGGTTGATTTCCCCAAAGGTTTCTCCCTGGGACCTTGTGGGGGTCAAGTACCCGGGGAAATAGGCAGCCAGAAAAATCTGAGCTTCAGATCACTTTGGCTGGGAATCCACTAGGGTACGAGTTCTTGAGGACACGGATCACTTTGTCTTTCCCATCATTCTATTTCCAAGGCCTGGCACAAAGTGGGATTCCATAGAAGATGGGGAGAAGGACCCTGGGCTGCCCTCAGGAGGCCTGTGGAATTGCCCACCCTGGACACCTGTGCCTTGGAGCTCTGTCCCCTGGGCTAGGCTGGGGTAGCTGCCATAGAATCTCCCAGATGTAGCCAGATGCCTTGCAGAGAGCCCGCCTGGTGGCAGAGCCTGGGTGGCTGTTCTTAGTAGCCCGTCACAGTGCTCGGGCTCTACTTCCCATCATCCTTGCAGTTAATTTCACCCACTAGAGCACCGGTGAGCAGCAGATAACCTCTTTACATGCAGACAGCAGGAGCAGTCTGTAGCCAGTTACAACCGCAGGGAGCAGCCCAAGTAGTTAACTGGCAGATAATTAACTGAGAAATTCCCCACAGCCCACTGCACACTCCTCTGAGACAGAAGGAGAATAGTCAGAAAGGGGCCTCCCACTGTCTCAACAGTCACTGGGTTTCACCCCAGAATCCTAGGAGCTTAGAAGCAGAAAAGACCTTACAAATCATGGAGCCAAGTGCTGGCGAGGATGTGGAAAAATCAGAATCTTCATGCACTGATGGTGGGAATTGAAAACGGTGCTGCTGCTTTGGAAAAGGGTCTGGCAGTTCCTCAAATGATTCAACGTTTTAGGTATAGGCACAAAGGAAATGAAAATAGATGTCCACATAAAAACTTGTGTGTGAATGTTTTGGGAAGCATTGTGAATAACAGCCAGAATATGGAAACTACATACACATTCACCAAATGATGACACATCAACAAAACGTGATTTCCAACTCTCCGTCTCTGTCTCTCCATGCAGCGGACTGTTACTTGGCTGTAAAAAGGAATGAAATGCTGATATGTCCGAAAACATGAATGAACCTCAAAAACATTGTGCTACGTGAAAATCACAAAAGAGCATATGGCATATGATTCCATTAATGGGAAATGTCCAGAATATGGGACAGAATAAAGAGACAAAAATTTCACTGGTGGTTGCTTAGGGCTGCGGGGGACAGTGGGATAGGTGAGAAATAGGTTGGTTTGTTTGTTTGTTTCTGAGGCGCTGTAGGGATTCTAAAATTTTGGTTGCCCAGATCTGTGATTATATTGAAAACCACTTAATTATACAGTGCAAAGTAGGTGAACTGTATGGTGTATGAATTATATCTCAACAAAGCTCTTTCAAAATGTAGTGTATCTATACAAGCTGGCCCCAGGATAATTGCCTTGGGTTGGATCTCTGGCTGATTAGCTTGGAGATCTCTCCAGAGAAAACTCTGAGAATCAACTCAGACTATAAATGAATCAACAAAACCCTGAAAAACAGAGTCTAAGTTCCTACTGAATCCGGGAGATATGTCTATAGCTTCCGCAGAAAGGATTCTACTGCCTCCCCAAAGATGGAAATCCATCTCTGGGTGTGGCTCCATCCATCCATGTATCATCCATTCATCCACCCATCCATCCTTACATCCATCCATCCATCTACCCATCTACCCATTTACCCATTTATCATCCATCCATCCACCCATCCATCCATCCACCCATCCATCCATCCATCTGTCCATCCACCCATCTGTCCATCCATCCATCTGTCCATCCATACATGCATCCATCCATCCATCCATCCATCCATCCATCCATCTGTCCATCCATACATGCATGCATCCATCCATTCATTTATTTCAAAAGCACCTAGTCAAGCTTGGTGTTAGGGGCTAGCGATACAACAGGAAAGGTAGGAAAGTAATCAGGCAATTGACATTATTTCTGTGGGGCCCAGAGGAGCAGTACCAACACTCAAAGCAAATACTGAAAATGTTATTAGCTTGCTCTAGTTGACAAAAAAAAAAAAAAAAAAAAAAAAAAAAAGCAAATATAACTACTACTTACTAAACCAAGGAGAAACCTTAGAAAGCAAAGTCATCAATTGTGAGACCCACCATTACTTCATGAGCCACAAAGAAAAGGGCTGCCAATTAAACTATGACATAATGTCTTAATGACGGTCATACGAGCCCCATGTGGCTTTGAGATCATTTCCTCTCTACTGAGGCATTTGGAGATTTCTCCTACTTTTGGTGGCATTGCTTCGCCTGTATAAGAATGCCAATTCTTGTTGTCTTATAAGAAAGAGATTGCAATTCTTTCCCCAACAATGAACATTTGCTTTTCTAAAGCAAATCAATGCCCTACTGCTGTTTCTGTGCCCTTCTGCACACACAGTAACCTCTGGTGTCATTAAGTAATCATGGTAAGATCTTTCTGAAGACAATTTTGAATGACAATTACACTTAACATGTGGAGAGCCAACAGTGTACCTAATTCAACTGAGGTCATGACAGTCTGAACAGCATGACCACGTTCACACCCGCTCGGGCAATGACAGCTGTCATCCCTGCCATGTGGCTGATGGCCAGCGGTAGAAAGATGCACTGTGATTTCAGATATTAACACATGAAAGAAAACCAAAAAAAACCCAAAAAACAAAAAAAACAAACCCATGCTTCCTAGAAGCAATAAAATGGGCAAACCAATCCCTTATATTACAGGTGAGGAAACACAAGCATGGAGCTGTGACAGGACACATCCCAAATCAGAAAACAAGGACTGAAATGCTTGTTAGCTGAGATTTGTACCCCTGTGTTATTTTCTACTCCCTCAGGCTACCTCCAGGATACTGCCATCTTGAAGCTTCTCTTACATTTTCTTGCTAAAAACAAAAACAAAAACAAAACAAAAAAACCAAAAACAGTCTCTTAGAGCATACGTGACAGTAAGATTAATATATCGGTATCTACAGTCTTCGTCCTACAAGCCCTGTGAAGACAGGTAATGAGAAACCCTGTTCCAGTGGCATCTAAGGGACCAGTGGGCAGACTTCAAGCTGTATGACAAAGCTGTAATCATCAGGACAGTGTGGCACTGGCACAAGAGCAGACACTCAGATCAATGGAACAGAATAGAGAACCCAGAAATGGACCCACAAACATATAGCTAACTAATCTTTGACAAGGCAGAAAAGAATATCCAATGGAATAAAGACAGTCTCTTCAGCAAGGGGTGCTGGGAAAAATGGACAGAGACATGCAGAAAAATGAACCTGGGCCACTTTCTTACACCATACACAAAAATAAACTCAAAATGGATGAAAGACCTAAATATAAGATAGGAAGCCATCAAAATCCTCGAGGAGAAAACAGGTAAAAACCTCTTTGATCTTGGCCGCAGCAACTTCTTACTCAACATGTCTCCAGAGGCAAGGGAAATAAAAGCAAAAATGAACTATTGGGACCTCATCAAAAAATAAAAAGCTTCTGCACAGCAAAGGAAACAGTCAGCAAAACTAACAGGCAACCGACAGAATGGGAGAAGATATTTGCAAACGACATATCAGATAAAGGGTTAGTATCCAAAATCTATAAAGAACTTACCAAACTCAACACCCAAAAAACAAATAATCCAGTGAAGAAATGGGCAAAAGACATGAATAGACACTTCTCCAAAGAAGACATCCAGACGGCCAACCGACACATGAAAAAATGCTCAACGTCACCCATCATCCGGATAATACAAATCAAAACCACAATGAGATACCACCTCACACCTGTCAGAATGGCTAACATGAACAATTCAGGCAACAGATATTGGCGAGGATGCAGAGAAAGAGGAACCCTTTTGCACTGCTGGTGGGAATGCAAACTGGTGCAGCCACTCTGGAAAACAGTCTGGAGGTTCCTCAAAAAATTAACAGAACTACCCTATGACCCAGCAACTGCACTACTAGGTATTTATCCAAGGGATACAGATGTGCTGTTTCCAAGGGACACATGCACCCCCATGTTTATAGCAGCACTATCAACAATAGCCAAAGTATGGAAAGAGCCCCAAATGTCTATTGATGGATGAATAGATAAAGATGTGGTATATATATACAATGGAGTACTACTCGGCCATCAAAAAGAATGAAATCTTGCCATTTGCAACTACACGGATGGAACTAGAGGGTATTATGCTAAGCGAAGTTAGTCGGAGAAAGACAAATATCATATGACTTCACTTATATGAGGACTTCAAGACAAAAACAGATGAACATAAGGGAAGGAAAGAAAAAATAATAAAAAAAAAAACAGGGAGGGGGACAAAAACAGAAGAGACTCTTAAATATGGAGAATAAACAGAGGGTTACTAGAGGGGTTGTGGGAGTGGGGATGGGCTAAATGGGGAAGGGGCATTAAGGAATCTACCGAAATCATTGTTGCACTATATGCTAACTAACTTGCATGTAAATTTAAAAAATAAACTAAAAATGAAAAAATATATATAAATTGGTAAAAAAAAAATTTTTTTTTTCTTTCCCCGTAGCTGAATAAAGAGTGGGTATATAGCCTTCAAGGTGAGGGCAGATCCAGTTAAAATGAACAGAGATACACTTCCCCGAATGCAAGGTCAAAGCCTAAAGGCCAAAACAGAAACAGGCCTGCCCAACAAACATGAACACAGAGGCCTGTGGCCACACCCTGTCTGTGTGGCTGACCAGGCGAGGACACATCTCCGATTTCGGCGAGGAGCACGTCTTGCCAGGGAGACACCAGTGTAACATGTAACTAATATGACACAAGCCACCCTGGGATGGATGGGACAAGTAACCACTGAGCACTGGTCAGGGATATCAGGGGTGGGGGGCGGGGGGAGAAGGAAAGGACTGGTTAGGTCCAGCCCTATCCAAGGGAGGAAAACAAAACCACCCAACATTATGGTTTGATTTGTAGTGACAAGCCAGGAATGGAGCTGGGGACATCGAGCTACCGCAGCACAAAAGAAATATCCCTTCGTTCTGGCTCTACTACCCTTGGCTCAGAGCGCAACAGGTGCAGTCATTCCCTCAGTGAGTGCCAGGCACCGCGCTAGACCCAGGGATACCAGGCGACTGAGCTGTGACTCTGCTCTGAGGACACCCCCAACACCCCGCCGCCCAGGGTGGCGGAGAGAAGATGGTGCCTTGCAGGCATTCCTGTCCAGAGCCACAAAGACACGGGTTCAAGGGCACGTGTGGGAGTCAGCACAGAGGGATGGGAGTGGATAAAACGCAGCTTTCAGAGTCCTGCGGGCTCTGCGGCATGGCCTCCTCTAAGTTAGCGAATTCTCTGAGCCTCTGTCTCCCCAGCCCCAAAGCAGATGAAAGTCCCCTCTCACAGGGCAGTCGAGAGGATGACCTAAAACTATGCAAAATGAGCACCGTCCCAGGCAAACAGTAGGCAATCTATGATGCATGTATTTGATACGCTTAGTTTAGAATCCAGAATGTATTAGAGGCTCGGTAAATAATGGCAAATAATAACAACGTGCCGTGGGGAAGAGGGTCAGAGAGCACATTCCTCGAGTGACCTTGCAGGAGGACCGGGAGGTCAGCCAGGTCCAGCCAGGTCGGGGAGGGGAGGGGCCTGCATCACGGAGGTCCCACCGTGCCCATGTGCTGTCCCTTGAGGCCCTGACACTGCCTCCTCTCCCGACGACCATAAGCCCAGGCAGCTGGGGCACACGAGGCTTGCTAGATAAAATAGTCCCCAAATCCTCATCCTAGCCAGCTCGGCAGGAGGGGTTGAAGGGTGTGGGGTGAACTTGGCTCCTGTGTACAGGGACAGGGATGGACACAGCTCTTCTTCCTGGGCCCTCAGGCCACAGGACACCTCTGCCTGCCCAAATTGACTCAACAAGGTGACCCTCCCAGGTGCACAGGGACATCCAGCGTTTGCTGGGCCCCAGCCTCCCACAGCTGGTGGCCCTTCCTGCCTTCCCCTGCCTGGCTGTGGGAATCAGTTCAGGACCTCCAACCCCGGACAGCAGCAGCCAGGGACACCATGGGCCCGGAATGAACACAAGAATCTCTTTCCTTCAACCTCATTATCGGAGCTAAGCTAAGGAGAAGAGTGTGGGGGTTGCATGTGATTATCCATCCGAAAGGGGCAGACTGTGGATCCGTCAGCGAGGAGCACCATCCAGCAGCTGGTGAACCCGAATCTGCACGGTGGAGGAATGTAGCAGCCCTTCCCTCGGCCCTGGGATCGCACACTCACCCACAGTATCCGTGTTACTTCCAGACCAGTCCTAGCTCCCTGCTCCCCACTGCCTGCGAACTTCCCTGGTAGCAGCTAAGAGCGACAGCCCATCTGTGTGCGCCTGTGGGGTCAGACACCTTCTAAGCACGCTTCACGTTTTATGCCTTTAGTGCTCAGAACGCCATGGATGCTGTTTCTGCCTCCACTGAACAGTGAGGAAACTGAGGCACAGAGGGTTATCAGACACATTAGTTGCCAACTTAGTGAGCTGCCCTCTTCTCGCATCACATAAAAGTGAGACTGGTTACTTTGCAGGTGTCTTAGGCCAGAAAGTGCTGGAATGTGGGGCTGGCTCGGGAACCCCCCACCCCACCCCCCGACAGGCTGAGAGAGGAGGGGCTAAGACACCCTTGGAAAGGGCCCTTGGAAAGCTCATCACGCATCACATCTGGGGGTCTTGTCTATCTACCCAAGACACGGGCGCTACCCTGACCCTGGAAGGAGGAGGGTCTCCTGAAACTTCACTGGATCTTAGGAAGGGAGCCAGACGCTTCACTGACCTGGGTGAGGCAGACGCCCAGCTGGGCAGGTGGGCAGGGAGGGCAATGGTGGGGGCCAAGATACCTCACACTCGGCAACAGAAAGCGGACTCGATCTCCTTGATGGACTGACTGTTCAGCCCTCAGGAATTATTTATGAAGAACTATAATAACCTGGCAACATTCGTGTTATGGAAAAAAGCTTTTATGTACACGAGTATCTCGATTATATGAAAAATGCATAGAAAAGCGATTAAAACCAAAAAATCTCTTAAAACATCCCTCAGAGGTGGAATTAAAGCTATCTTCTATTTTTCCTCTCTCTCTCTCTCTCTCTCTCTCTCTCTCTCTTTTTTTCAAAAACTGAGCTCGAGCATTTTTATAAGAAAAGGAAAACTTTAGGAGCACCTGGGTGGCTCAGTTGGTTAAGCGTCCGACTTCGGCTCAGGTCATGACCTCGTGGTTCGTGGGTTCGAACCCCGCGTGGGGATCTGTGCTGACAGCTCGGAGCCTGGAGCCTGCTTCGGATTCTGTGTCTCCCTCCCTCTCTGCCCCTCCCCCCACTTGTGCTCTGCCTCTGTCTCTCAAAAATAAACCTAAAAAAAAAAAAAAAAAAAAAAGGCTCAGAGGTGGGCAGCATCCTGTCCACTGGTCATCTGCGTGTCACTGCTTGATCTGGAATCTGCTAACCTCGTGTAGGGCCACAGGTGAGAAAGGGGGTTGTCCCCCATTCCTGGGAAGAAGGCTGGGAGTTGGAGGGAAGACCGTCCCCACAAAACACTTTCAACTCACGTCCCATGCTTCAGTATATTCAGCAAATGCCATTGTTGTCGCTATTGGCCCTATCAGCCCCGTGCTTGTGCTGGGCATTGCTACAGAATTCTCTCTCCCTTTCCCATGATGGTAAGCACGGGAACCCCCAGTGCCGCCTCACCACATACCTCCCAGCAGTGGATTCTCCTGTGGGCAAAATACCAAAGGGAAGTACGTTCCCAAGTTCTGATCTTAAAGTGTCACTGCACAGAGATGGCAGGTGCCATGAGCTTACTGCCAGTCGTCCCCGCCCGCAGCACGCCCTGCTGCCCTGTGGGCTCTCTTGTCTAATCTTGCGCACGGCGCCGGAGGACAGGCAGGCTGCGGGCACATCTGAGTGCCCTCGGCTGGTGCCACCCTAGCCCCAGAGTTGAGATGTGCTGCCACACCTTCCCTCCTTGCTAATGACACCACACTTCTAACTTCCTTCACACGGAAGTCTCGAAAACCTTAAATGTGAAGGAGCAGAAGTTCACAGGCTAAGCTGTGTGGTTTTGATTGTGTCTCGTGACATATAAGGCAACCAAGAAATGAGGGATGCTTGTGATGTTCCTTAGGTTGCCAAGCAGGAGAAATCTGGAACCCTGGTAAGACCCCCGAGAATGTCCAGTATGTAAAGAATTTGGCTGCATGATCCGGGAACCAGAGGATAGACTGGAAAAGCTGAAGAAGCAATGAAGTAGAGAAGGGGGGCCAGAGCCCCACATCTTGGATCCTGCTGGTGGTATATAGGTCTGTCCCTTGCACTGGCTGCTGGGTCCCCTTGCTTAAAACAGCCCAAATCCTCAGGCTAGCAAGGCCTTCCTTTAGATCAGGGGGATGGATCTGCATGCCAGCACACAGGCTGCTTCCTTGACCCATTCTTGTCCAGACAACTCCTATCCACCCTTCAAAACCCAACCTGCATGTCCCCTCCCACCAGGACTGGTTTTCTTGCAAGTTATCTGTTGAACGGTCACCTATCCACTCACACATCTGTTTCATCTTGGATGTTGGGGGCCTTTCAAATTGTTTTCTTCCTCCTTTCCTGCTGTTTCATGGAGGGTAGATGACTAGCAAATGGACGTTCAATGAATGGTAGGCTGGAATATGGACATGATGCCTGGAGCTCCAGCAGCTTTCCTATACTATGAGGCAACTTTGAGGCTAGTAGATACTTGTTAAGCATGGCAAAGCATAAAGATAGAAAGAGCCTGGATCCCTGATGACCACAGAACTCCGTCATCAGCCCTAGGCAGCCTGCCTCCATATTTCTTTTACATGGGAGAAAAATAAATCTCTGGGTTCTTTAATCCATTTTATTTGAGTTTCTGGTTATATGCTGCTGCAGTAAGCATTTTTCTAAGATGGTCCTCAACGACCCCTACCTCCCACTATCCATGCCCCTGTGGAATCCCCTCCCTTGAGTGTAGGCCGGACCTAGTGATTTGCTTCTAACTTAGAGACCACAGCAAGTGACAGGATGTCACTTCTGTGATCTGGTTACAAAAGACCGTGATTTCCATCTTGCTGACTTTCCATTGTCTTCTCAGCTTGCACACTCTGATGAAGCAAGCTGCCATGCTGGAGAGGGCCACGTGGCAAGGCCAAGTGGCCTCTGGCCAACAGCCAGCAAAGTGCTAAGGCTCAGCCCAATAACCAGAAGGAACCGAATTCCATCAACAACCACACAAGTGAGTTCAGAAGGGACCCTCCCATGGCCAACACCAGCCCCAGGTGATTCCTTTTCTGCAGCCTCAAAAGAAACCCCAGAAGTAGAGGGCCCAGCTAGGCTGAACCCAGGCTCCTGACCAGCACGAAGCAGGAGAGAAGTCTGAGTTGTCTGGGGATATTTTGTTACGCAGCAATAGGTAACGAATACAGCCAACAATCGTCACCCTAACTGAATCTCTGAGCAAGATTCTCCCTTCCTTTGACTTCAGTCCCCATCAGCAAAAATGAGAGTTTGGACCGGTGGATCTCAAAGGCACCTTCCAGCTTTAAATCCTAGAATCCTATGACCTACTAAAGGTCATGCCACAGGAGACCCAGGCCTCCGGACCTCCATCCCTGGAGTGGCCAGGCTCAGGGGTCTGTTCGCTCATGGCTGCTTAGTGCCCCTTCCTTTGCTCACTGTGCCTTGATGCTTGCAGCCAGGGACAGAGACAGGACACCAGGGTCTCTTTCTGTGCTTGGCACTCAGCGCCCCACACCTCTCGCAGCAGGCTTCTTGTCCTCTTGCAGACTGGAAGCCACAGGGCCCGGTAAATCCTGCCAGCAACTCTTGCTGTCCAGCGGGACTAGTCCTCAACCAGGGCCCCCTCATGAGAAATCGAGACAGTTGTACCAACACACAGTCAGGCTGGCTGACCACCGGGCAAACAGCTTAGCTAAGCCAGGGGGCTTTCTACATTGCTTTCACCATCTCTTATGGGTGGACTTGTGTCTCCCCAAATTTTATACGTTCAAGTCCTAACCCCCAGTATCGCAGAATGTGACCTGATTTGGAAATAAAGTCGTTGCAGGTGGAATTAGTGAAGATGAGGTTGCACAGGAGGAGGGCGTGCCCTCAATCCAATACAACTGGTCTCCTCATATAAAGGAGAAATTGGAGTTTACGCGCGCGCGCACACACACACACACGCACACACACGCACACGCACGCGCGCGCAGAGAAAACCAAGTTAAGATGAGGGCAGAGATCGGGGTGACGCTTCTCCAAGCCAAGAAATGTCAAAGATTGCCGGAAAACCACCCCAAACTAGGGGGCAACATGGAAAGGATCTTCCCTCACGGCCCCCAGAAGGAACGAGCCCTGCTGAGGCCTTGATTTTGGACTTCCAGCTTATGGAAGTGTGAGAGAATAAATTTCTGTTGTTTAAGCCACTCAGTTTGCAATACTTTGTTACAGCAGTCTTAGCAAACTAAGACACCATCTGCTCACAATGCACCTGCACACACACACACACACACACACGCACACACACACACGCACACTATATGCAACACACACATGTATATACACTCACCCCGGTAATATATTTTGTGTATTACAAAAACATACACTGGGGTGCCTGGGTGGCTCAGTCAGTTAAGTGTCTGACTTCGGCTCAGGTCATGATCTCACGGTTCGTGGGTTTGAGCCCCACGTCGGGCTCTGTGCTGACAGCTCAGAGCCTGGAGCCCGCTTCAGAGGCTGTGTCTCCCTCTCTCTCTCTGCCCCTCCTGCGCTTGTGCTCTGTCTCTCTCTCTCTCAAAAATAAAGAAACATTAAAAAAAAATACCCTAAAATAGAAATTAAAAGATAACAAAAGAAATACACCTAAGAGTTGTAACATTCTTTTCGGATGGGCGCTCACGCACCCCACTTTGGACACCACCAGCTCCGGGTGGCAGGGTGGGCACTAACCACCGATTTCTCCTCTCTGGAGCCCACAGCACTTGCAGTCTGGAACCCCTCACTCTGCTCTCCCTCTTCAGCTCCCTGATGCTTCCCTGCTGAACCTGATGCCCCCTGGCAAGGGCTGTGCTCTGGCGGGGGATGGGGGGATGGAGTGGTCCCGCATCCCTGCCAGCCTGGCCCTGCCCAGACATGCAAGCTCGCGCAGGGCCTGCTGTGGCCTGACAGGGCACACCGGGTGAGGAGGAGACCCTCAGGAGCACAGCCCTCATTCCTTGGATCATTCTCATGCTCTCCATTCATCAAAAGTAAACCCCATGGGGAGCAAGGATGGAGCCCACTTCAGGGGGGGGCAGCAGGACACCTGCCTTCTGTGGATACGAAGATTTCTGGCCCCTTGCTCTCAGCTAGCAAGGTCATGGGAGTGCACATGGTGTTTCCAGGTGAGGGGGGGGGCAGCCTGGGAGGGAGGGAGGGTTGATGGGCCGCCAGAGAATGTGCGTGCGCTCGTTCCAGAAATCTCCGCCTGGCCCTGCTCAGCTTCCACGTGCAGCTGCCGTGAATGCCAGCCCCAGGAACACCCTCTGCCAGCCCCTCCCCAGCAGCTAGGCCAGCTGACAGACCCCAAAGACCCCAGGCATGGTGGCGAGGAGCACAGGCCTCCCATCCCTAACAGCTGGGGCACCCACAGCCAGCAGGACCAGCTACCTAATCTGTGGGGCCCGGTGCAGAATGAAAACGTGGGGCCTTGAGTTCAAAATAAGAATTTCAAACAGTGACAGCTGAGCACTGACCAAGCATTAACCCCTCTGAGCGTGGGGCCCTGAGCAGGCGCAAGACCGCACGCCTGCGAAGCCGGCCTGCCCACGGAAGAGGGCGGGCCACACTGTCCGTGACACCACAGACCTGCCCAGTGAACCCTCTCCTTCTCCACGGCACATTTCAGAAACTGGGGAGGCAGGCTGGGCGGGAGTAGAGGAAAGGTTCATGTTAGGAGACCCCTGTGGCAGGGGGGAGGTAAATATTCACCTCTTTGCTCTGTCATCTGGGGGTTAGCGGAGCCCCCATATAGTTTATTACCCAGATAAAAACGATCTGAATGAGCTCCCAGTGCTAAGGGGCCTGACCTTGGCCCCATAGGAGGCAAAGCTATGTTCTCACCTTGGTTCGTCCTCTGTGCTAGTCACCCGAGTGGTTAGGCCTCATTTTCTACACCTACAGATGAGGGCGATACCTTTTTTATCCCCTTCGTTAAAAAAAAAAAAAAAAAAAAAAATACTTTTTTAATGTTTATTTTTGAGAGAGAGCAAGAGACAAAGCACAAGTGGGGGAGGGGCAGAGAGAGAGGGAGACAGGGGATCTGAAGCAGGCTCCAGGCTCTGAGCCGACAGCAGAGAGCCCGACGCGGGGCTTGAAGTCACAAACTGCGAGATCATGACCCGAGCCGAAGTCGGCCGCTCAACCGACTGAGCCACCCGGGCGCCTCACACCCTTCGTTTCTTTAACCTCCCACGGTTGTCAGAACATAAATACCAGGTCTAAAATATAAAAGAATGCTAAACACAGATTATTAATACCAGTAATGATAACAAGAAGAAAGGTAATTTTGCTTTGATCCAGCTGGGTGGACAAACGCCACATGCTACAAACGTGTCCTTTTCGGCAGAATCTCCGGAGCCCGGGGCGGGGTGGGGGGGCGCCAGGGCTGGAGTCCCTGCCCTCCCCAGGAGCAGCCCATTGCAGGGGTTTCCTGTGTATTTCTGCCACTTGCATATTGACCTGAGGGCCTCCCTCCTGTGGCCTCTTCTTGAACCCTGACTGGTGCCACGCTGCCACCACACACACACAGTGCCACAGCCTTTCTGGCCACTGAGGATTTCCAGGGTGGGAGGGCCGGGAGAAAACTTTATAGGGCTCATTAGAAAAAAATGCGCTGGCTCATCTGCTGGAGGCACGATATGAGCTCTGGGAGCAGGGGAGTCGGCCGGCCTGGCTGGGCCCCACCTGGCTGGGCTTCCCAGCTCCCGCTGCCCCCCAGGCTCCCGCAGCAGCCAGCCCCTGCAGAATGAGGACAGGCCTCTGAAATTTTTACAGCGACTCCCTTTGTTCCTCTCTCCCTGGGGCCCCAGGAGCCAACCTCGGCCTGCGAACGGCAGGCTTGGCTTCTGCTTGGCTGATCAGAGCGATTAGTATGAGCCACTCCTGCTAATTGCTGTCCTCAGCAGCGCCAGGCCCTCCCTGCACTCCTCCCAGAGCCCTCTGCTGGCACACAGCCTCCGCCTGTTGCAGGGACAAAAGGTGCACGCCTTGGGCATCGCAGCGCCCAGGGCTCGGGGCAGGCCTGCGCCAGTATTGATCCATCCACCGAGCGGTTGAGACACACGGGCGTCTCTGCTGAGTCTCAGCCACGGCCTCCTCTCCTTGCCCCATTCAGGGGAACGCCAGGGAGCGTGACTTCAGAACCATCCCTGGAGGGAAGTAAGGTGTCTCTCGCAGGTGGAGAGCTCCCTGGTGGCTTCCCCACTGGTATCTGTGTGCAGCGGGACGGGGCAGAGAACCAGCCGTCGGAATCCCAAGGGCCGATGGGTCCCTTTCCTGCTCTATCATTTCCCGCATCGATCCAGTACTGGCCCAGCCTCCCTCCCAGGGTTGCTGTGAGCATTACTCGGGGCAACAAACTTCATAAGAACAATGTGAGTGATTACCGGGAGCTAAGCCTTTACACCCACCGTCTCCAACCCTCCCTCTAGTCTGTGAGATGGATCCCAACTTAGAGATGAGGAAACAGAGGATCAGAAAGGCCTAGACATGATGACCACACAGCAGGTAAGGGCACATCAGGGGGGCACAGAGGGCCGTGGGGCCAGGGGAGCCCTGTCGTGGTGCCCAGCTCTTCCTGATGCTGAAGTTATGCCCTCCCACAGGTCCTACCCTGAGATTCAGGCCAGGCTGCTCTGGGCCTGCAGATGGCCACTTCCTAAAATGGCCGCCCCCACCGTCAGCCTGCTGGGACTCACGAGGTGGGCTGGTAGGAGGACTCTACGTTGGAAAATGAGGGTCATTAGCAAGGCCATGAGACCAGTTCCTGAGCAGGTCTGGACAGTAGAGCATGGGACGGGTCGTCAGACTGTGGACAAGAAAGACAGGGCAGGCACCAGAGGGGAGCTGGGATGCTCTGAGAGCATGAGGAGAGAGCTGGTCCTGGAGCGTCTGCCTTTCTGAGGTGTGCCTATTTCCATCAACGTGCACCTTACGACATGCGCCAGAATGCTGCATCTGTCTGACTCCAAGTGATGACTGTCTAAGCCCCTCTGGGAGAAGACTGATATTCACACTACAGTGTGAATGACTAACACAAACAGGTTGCATTGAGGGTGGGGGGTGGAGTGGGAACCAGAGAGCGGCACAGAAAGGGAGGCAAGAAGATATACAAAATGGGGGTGCCTGGGTGGCTCAGTCGGTTGAGCGTCCGACTTTGGCTCAGGTCATGATCTCACAGCTCGTGAGTTCGAGCCCCGTGTCGGGCTCTGTGCTGATAGCTCAGAGCCTGGAGCCTGATTCCAGTTCTGTGTCTCCCTCTCTCTCTGCCCCTAACCCACTCACATTCTGTCTCTGTCTCTCTCAAAAATAAATAAACATTAAAAAAAAATTAAAAAAAAAAAAAGATACACAAAATGGACACCTGTCTTCTCCCAACCTGGGTGCTGCCGGGGTTGTTGGTCATTCTCTTCCTCGTCTCTGGTTAAGCTGCTGCTTGAAAGGACCCCCCACTCCAATCCTGACGGCCACACAGCCTCCTGGGCGGCACAGTTCCAGAGAAGGGCAAAGGCCTTGGAATCCAGAAACCCAAATCTAACGCTTCTGCTATTAACTAACTAACCACGTGACCTCGGGAAAGTCACCTCTCTGGGCCAGCCCGGTCTCTGTATCTGCAGAAAAGAGGTACTGAACTATCTCACCTCGGATGCCCTTTCCAGTTCTTCTGTTTGTTTGCTTGCCTCCCTGTCCCTTTCCCCAGGCCTCCTGGTCAATGTACAGGCAGGAAAAGGGGCAGGCCTGGCACCAATAGGCTGCCACCTTCGTCCCCAGCTGCACCGCACAGCAGGCCGCGGCTGCCCTGGCTCAGATCGTGTGCTCCGCCCCTTCTGGCATTCACCGTGGCCTCAGAGCAGCAGCTGGAACTGGATTCCAGACTAAATATGGAGCCCCAGCCCCAGGCTTCTCCCCACCTGCAAGCCTAGGGTCCCAACCTCTGCAGTTATGGAAAATCATGCTGCGCCCCCTCTGGCCCACCCAAAACGCTGACTCAGAAACTCTGCACACGGGCAAAGGCCAGACAAAGGTCAGGAGGGCCAGAGCAACAATGAACTTCCCGAGCAATCAAAAACCAGCAACAGAAGGCACTTGCCTATAAAGGAAAACAGGAGCAAGCCCGTTAGCTTCATGCAACAGGGAAGAATGCACAGCAGTTAAGTCCTAGAGCAGGTACAAGTTGATTTTCCAGACCGGAACAGTGACACAAGGTTAAAATCTAAGAATGCTGACCTCATGAGGCGTTTCTCCCCTCCTCTCCGCTGAAACGGGCCCGTGTGACTTTCATCTGCCACCCTTCACAAACACACACAAAGAGGCCCACCTCTCGCGAACTGTTTAGGAGAAGCACAGGTCCAACAAGCAGAGCCCTAAGGGTTTCCAACCTAAAACACCAGGCGGAATCCTCCCCACGATGACGCGGGGTGAACCCCCGCTCACACTCCCTTCTGCAGCACCACAGAAGGGGTTGCGGTGCGTCGTGGGTTGGATTCTATCTTGCAGAAAGGCACGCTGAAGCCTTCACCACCACCCCACCCTGTGTAAGTGGCCCTATCTGGAAGAAGGGTCTTTGAGGATGTAATCAAGGAAAGTTGAGGTCTTTCTGGTGTTGGATAGGCGCCGAAGGCAGTAACTGGTGTCTTTGTAAAAAGAGGGAAATTCAGACACAGGGACACACACAGGGAGAAGGCCACGACGGAGGCAGAGATCGGAGCCGTGGATCTACAACGCAAGGAATGCAAGGAGCGGCGGCCACCAGGAGCTAGGGAAAGGCAAGGTGAGACTTCAGAGGAAGCACGGCCTCGCCAACACCTTCATTTCAGGCTTCCGGCCAACAGAACTGTGTAAGAATAAACCCGTGTTGTTCTAAGCCACTCAGGCTGTGCTGATGTGTTACAGCGACCCCCAAAAAGCTGGTATGCACACTCACAAGAGGACCCACCACAAGCCCCTTCCCTGGGCCTTGGTTTCATTTTCTGTAAAATGTAAAAAGTGGGGCTGGCAGGCCCCTCGGGCTCTGACATCCAACTCTGGGTTCTTGGATCTACTAAGCCCCTGGAAGAGAATGGGTGCAGGGTGGGGAGAGAGGATTAACTCAGGGAAGGGTGGAGATGAGCACAGGGCTGACCTCGCCCTGCCCACATTGTGCTGAGGGGTGATGGAAACAGGGGGGGAAAGCCACCTTAATAAAGGATAGGTCAAGTTCATCTTTGCAAGCTTGCATCCCCCCCCGCCCCCTCCCGATGCAGGATGGGGGTGCAGTAAAGAGACCGAGCAGAGATTCTCGGGGGAGATTCATTTGCAGGACAGGGGTTTTCCTTGTTTTAAATATTCACCAAGATAATAAAGGCAGACTGGGAGGGGACAGAAGGAGCAAGGGAGAGAATAGCAAGAGGCCAGGACAGAGGAGTCACGGCCTCCACCAGGGCAGCAGGGAACAACACGGTGAGGGGTGTGTGGGCACCAGGGGATGAGCCAGTGAGTGTGTCTGCAGGGGTACACAGGGAGGGCAAGGAGGATGAAGGGGAGGCAGTTTGCGAGTCCGGGGCTGCGGGCCTGGGGGGCTAGCTAGATGATAGGAAGGCAAACCCCAGCAGGGTCATGGACAGGGACCATGTGCTGGACTTAGGGGGTGCCTGAGGTCAAGTGTCCAGGAGGCAGGTGAGTGGGATCAGAGGACAGGCCTGGGGTAGAGAGCGGATATGACTGAAAATGGCACTCAGGTGACAACCAGGGCCACCCAAGGGGGTGAGAGGACACAGGAGGAGAGCAAGTGGGGGAAGGTGCTGGGACTAGGACCCCAGGAAGTCCCCCTTTGACAGGCCACTGAGAACAGGGAAGATGTGTGGAGCAAGGAAGGCATGGGGGGTGGGGAGAAAAGTGGTGTGGGGGCCAAAGGCAGTGAGAGTTGAGGTGGGAGGGGCTCTCAGGGGGGGCTCCGGCCACCAGGAGAGCCAGCACAGCAACGGAGCAAAGGCAGAATGGCCACGGAGTTGGCACACAGGAGTGTCCCGGTAAGGCCAGGCTTGCGCCACTGCTCCCCAAAAGGCAATGAGGTCCTTAAAGCCTTGTCCCCTTCCGAGCTTGGCCAACTCCATAGATGGTTACCAAGGAGGGAAAGAAGGAAGAGATGGAATGTCCCAAGATACTGTTTTCACCCGTTTCCCATTATCGAATGCACCTGCCTTCTTGCCAGTGACTTCATAGACCCCGGCGATGCCCCTAGGGTAAAACCTAGAAGAGGGAGTCAGTTATGTTGAAGTATTCCTTTATTTGGACACACTGAGAACATAACTAAGTCAGACTGAAATCTGGTGAAATGCAAAAACATACGTACCAGATCTTGAAATGTTTTTGCTTTTATATAACTCAGATGCTAAAGAAAAAATAAAGCTAAGTTGTCTTAAATATATCACAATCTTTTTGTGGGGGATAAAAACACAGCTAGAACTTGGGACTCGTGGATATTTAGAGCTGAGAATGACCTGGAAGTTTACCTAGTTGCACCTCTCCTTTTACTGGTGAGAACACTGTGGCCCCAGGAAGCCAGCTGGTGTGCCAGAGTCACCTCATTAATTAGTAACAAAGGCAGGACTGGTCCCACTGCCTAACTCCTCTCCAGGCTCCAGGACCGCCAGTCAAACCAAATCAAGGCTACCCTAGTTCAGACTCCACTCAAAACCGTGATGCCCATGTCAACAGGTTGGGAGTTTCAATTATAGTAAAAATTGTACACCCAATGCCTTGGAGTTTGGGTATCATTTTCAAAACTGGCTTGGGGCGCCTGGGTGGCTCAGTCAGTTAAGCGTCCGACTTCGGCTCAGGTCATGATCTCGCGGTCCATCAGTTCCAGCCCCATGTCGGGCTCTGTGCTGACAGCTCAGAGCCTGGAGCCTGCTTTGGATTCTGTGTCTCCCTCTCTCTCTGGCCCTACCCCTCTCACTCTCTGTCTCTGTCTCTGTCTCTCTCTCTCAAAGATAAATAAATGTAAAAAAAAAAATTAAAAAAAAATTAAAAAATAAACATTAAAAAATTAAAAAAAAAAACTGGCTTCACTCAGTTTTTATAACACTCAGAATGGCTGCCTATGGTGATATACGCTGTGCGGATTATGTGGGCTGCGTAGCTGTGCTCTGAACAGGGGACCCAGAATCGGCCAAGACCCACCAACGTATTGCTCACCAGGCCCTGCACTTAGGAACAGAGCTGTACCTGCCTGGAAGGTGCATCTTTCCTGGCTCTCCCAAAGACTACTTTGGAGATCGGCCAGTGACTGGTGGCTGGGTACCACCTTGGAGTTACTTTAAGTTGTTCCAAGTCTGAGTCTATCTAGATAGAGATAAATATTTTTTTTTTTTAACTGGAAATCAAAATGGGGTGCCTAGGTGGCTCAATCAGTTAAGCGTCTGACTCTTGGTTTTGGCTCAGGTCATGATCTCACGGTTTGTGGGTTAGAGCCCCACGGAGCCTGCTTAGGATTTTCTCTTCCTCTCTCTCTGCCTCTCCCCAGCTCGCTCTCTCTCCCTCTCTCTCTCTCTCTCTCAAAAAAGAAATATATGAACATAATGTAAATTTAAAAATATACATATGTAACTGGAAATCAAGGCCTTCACCTATAAATTCAGACCTCTTCCAAAAATAAAATAGATCACTAGAAAAATCAGCAAAGAGCATGCCAAGTAAATTTCCACAGGAAGAAATATACATAGCCTATCAATTCCTGAAAAATCTTCAGGCTCACTAGTAATCAAAGAAACGCAAAGCTAAATGAAAGCCAATTTTACATGCATCGAATTGGGAAGGGGGGAAAGGAATGCTAACACCCAGGGTTGGGGAAACGGGTGTTCTCACATGCAGCTCGCGGGGGTGAAAATACTCGCTGCACGTGTTTTTTAAAAATCCCGAGACGTACGCATAACCTGGGAATCAAGAAAATAACCAAAGGCGTCTTCAGCAATTCGCTACAAGTACGTCCACAGGAAAAATAAACACAGAGGTCACAACCCGCAAGACAGCCAACTTCAAACCTCAGCTCTTGGGAGTCCGCATTAGCAGCGCCACAACGCTCACAGAGCATTCGCCCAAAGAGGAGAACATTTGCAGGTGCCTGTTCTTCGTTCTAACTCAGGTGCCAAGAGTCATGAAGCTGAGGCAGGAAAAGAAAGGGTGAGACAAGAGCACGTGACACAGAAAGGGTGTGTCCCTGAGCCCTATAGTAGTCCTCGGGCCCGCCGGGTCACGAGCTCAAAGGCTCTGAGCGGATCCTGTCCCTGGAGCGGAGGAATGACCGTCAGTGCCCCTTAGCAAAGTCCCAGCAGCCTCACGAGACTGGCGGGGACTGTATCTCTTGCGAGCTCCAGCCCTCCAAGGGGCAGAACGACAATCCCACAGGCCCCTGTTCACAGCTTTGTGTCTTACAAGTATGGGCTCTTCAAAGCGAGCCTTTGAGGATGGGCCATCCGCCAAGTCTGCACTGGAGCCAGTGCTGGCGTCCTTCCAGCAGGTTGCCCCAGGGGTGAAGGTGATGGTGGCGTCAAGGCTGTGTTCCCAGGCCCCACGCCAACCTCACAGAAGACCATGGGGTCCTCTGATAGGCTCCAGCAACACCCATACCCTGGCCCCCCACCCTTCCAAGGGAAACTGCAGAGAACGGAAGACACACAGGAAACAAATGGAAGAGATTGTCCCTGTCCCCCAGGCAGGTGCCCTCTCTCCTCACTGGCCTTTCTAATGTGCTTTTAGAGCCACTGAAGACCTTCCCAGGTGATGGAAATGATCTTTCGTTTGGTCTGAGCAATGGTTACAGGAATCCAAACATCTGTCAAAATCCCTCAGGCCACGCACTAAAGATTCATGCGTTTCTCTTGTATGTAAGTTATACTTCAGTAAGTACTGTTTTAAGAGGAAAAAAGCATTGATGGCTACAGGAAGCATGATCCGTAAACCAAATGGTACAGAGCCAGGTTCCTGGCCTTGGGGGCTGTGAGCAACAGAGGGGCAGGAAAGACCCTGGGGGGGCAGCGTGGAGGGATGAACCAGATCTGTGGTTTCCAGCTGGGAATCTATGAAAAACACATATTCTTGGGCTCTCTCCTACTTTCTGAATCACACACAGAATGAGTTTGGGGAATAGAAATCTGCATTTTGATAAGCTCCTTGGGTGATAGTAATGTTCCCTGGGGTCCAGGACCAACATCTAGAAACTGTGGCCAATGTGCTTATAAAGGTTCTGACCTTCAGGGGTCACAGTCCCTGGTTCTTTGCAGAAAGCAGTATACGGCCAAGAGAAGGGTGGAAATAAAATGGGGTGATCAGAGTTGGGCGACACAGGAAGGCTTCCCATCTTACACTCTCTCCAGTCAAAAGCCTAAACCCTGACCTTAAATCTCAAAAGGGTGACCCTACTCCGTTGTGCGGTTTGTGTACTGCTCAAAGACATCCGTCGAAGACACTGAATAAGGGCGGAGAACCAGCTCATATCCCATTTGTCAAACCATGTGCCCTAATGCAAGGCTGCAGCCACCTGCAGAGGAGAAGCGGAAAGACCTGCTTTCCTCCAAATTCATCCACCAAGATAAGGGGTGCCTTTTCCTAACCCTAACAAAGGTGCTGCATAGGTTAACAGAGCTTAGTCTGCAGACCGAGCAGGGTCAGGAAACGCTCATGTTCTTTCAACAAAGCACGTGTTTTCAGTCCTGGCTCCCTGAGAACAAGAGAAGTAATTTGATATTCAAGGCACCACCTGTCCTGCCTCTTTCCATCAGTCCCCAACACCATCCTAGTGCTCCTTGTCCCTTGTCCTTCCCCAGATATTACCTGCTTTCTGCCCTTCCATGGTCTGGTTAAGCTGCTCCCACCGCCTATCAAACTTCTCACCGGTCACCTACCCAGTCATTGGCGCCTTTCGCAACGGGATCGGCGCTCCCACCCCGCTCAGGTGCCCAAGCACAGAGAACAGAGCAGGGAGGAGGCAGGCATGTTCCAGGTCCCGCAAAGCCGTATGATCTTGTTGGAAGATGATTATAACGCTAATTACAATAAGGCATGAGCAAGGAGAAGGAGCATGTGCAGCAGGGGGCATGCTGTCTGTTAATTATAAAACTCATACAGTACCACCTAAAAATAATCCAGCTTCCTCCCCTGCCAATCTATAAATCCAAGAGTAATGAAACCTGAGTTCAAAGCTCTCTTGGGTTGGTATCGCTCTCATTCCTATGATGCACTATGATGCACATCACACATTCCTATGACACACTTCACACTCTTAAGAAAATTAGGGCAACACGGCATTCATTAAAATTTTCTGCAGCACCTAATTCCACAGACTACCAATTGGACAGAACTCCCTTTTTCCAGATCCATTTCTCTGTCCCTCTTTGCTCTTTGGGAGGCCTAAGAACCCGCCAGGACCAATGCTTAGGGCACTGCCGTCAGGCCACCACCGCCCCACCCCCCTACCCCCCAGGTAGGACTGGAGATCTTCCCCCCCCCCCCCCACCGCAGGGCCAGGTGGGGTAAGGGATCAGTCACACAGCAGGTGCAACCGGGGCTGTGCTCGGGCTCCCTCCAGTCCCACTGCCCAGGGGCTCCCTGGAGGTCAGCGTGAAGGTCGGCCACCATCACAGACAAGGCATGGTGAGAGGAGTGAGGAGTGACCCTAGGCGTACTGGAGGTGCTGACCCACAGTCGCCCAGTCCTCAAATGGCCCAATCAATGCCATTCAACAGATACGGACTGGCAGCTTGCTCTTCTGAGAGCGGGTGGGGCAGTGTGACCAGGCATGGGGTCTGGAGTCATGAGACCGGGGTTGGAGTCCCGACTCTGCCCCTTACCGGAAGTATCGCTTCAGGTAAACTGCTTAATTCTCTGCCTCAGTTTCCCATCTGTAAAGTGGGGCAATCCCATGGGGTTGTTGTAAGGACTGCGTGAACTAGAATCTGTAAAATGCCTAACGCTTAGTGATGGCTCAAATGATCATATTATTACCGCCACCAGTACCGGTCCTCTGCCTCCACTATCACAGTCCCTGTGATAGCTGGGACTACCCTGCGAGCTGGGAAGCCATGAAGGTACACAGATCGTCCCTGTGGGGAAAAGCACACTGGCCCCAGCAGGCAGCCCTACGTGACCCTGAGTGCCACAGAAGCCCATTCAAGACACAGAGGGAACCCTGAGGCCAGAGGGCACAATGGGAGGAGGCAGGGAGAGGCGGGGAGGCCTTATCTGCCGGAGGCCCACAGAGGCCCCCACGGAGTCGTGGACACCATCGCTCCATGCCTCCTCCGTCCCCGAAAGGCAGGCCTTAGGCCTGAGGGTCTTGCACAGAAAGGGTTCTCAAGCCCCCTCCTTTTTGTTCTGACCTATGCCTTCACTTCGTCCCCACTGCCATCACCTCCCTGTCCCAGTCGCCTGGGCCGAGAGGCCGGTTCCTGATGGGCGTCCCTGTCCCTGGCTGCCTCACCAAGCCTCTACCCTTGGGCCCCACGGTTTGTCCCCAAACATCCCCATGAAGCTGTCAGCTCGTCTATGTACAGTTTGGGTAGAGGGTACACCTGACACTCAGGGGACCCCACCCTACAGGCCCCAGCCCCACCTGCTTTCTGGGACATATACGTCTTTCTGGTGCCTCTCTCCTCGGTACACAGGCTGTCCTCCTGGGGGCGGGGGGGGGGGGGGAGATACCCTCTCCACCCAACTCCAGCCCCCCCGCCAACCTGGAGGGCCACTGCGCCCACCTCAGACACAAGGTCCTCCCTGCTTTGTCCCACAACATCCCCAGCACTTATTTCTAAACTGAGCTCTCTGCCACTTGACCATAGCTTTTCCTGGGGTGGCATTGGCGGGGGGAGGGGGAGGGATGCTTAACATCTTCCTGCCCACCGCCTTCCCTCCTGCCACGGGACAACACCCTCCTATTGGGTGCCAGGAATGTATTCAGAGCTCAGTGAACACTTGCAGGAAGGACACACACTCTAGACTTCAAGTACCACTCGAGCCCCAGAAAGAAAGAAATGAGGTAAAGGGGGTTACGGGCTCCCTGACCCCAGAGAGCCAACCAGCCGCTAGCTGCGCTCCATTTTTGCCAAGAGAGAAAGCGTCCCCTTCCCTCCCCAACGAGTCGCTCTTCTTTCCCCTTGTCTAAGCTCCTCAGAGGAAGTGCTGATAGTCAGGAAAATGCCAGAAAAGCTGCAGGAACCCATTGAGGAGAGGGGAACATTTACATGCAACCCAGACACAGGCAGTGGAAAAGAAAAGAACGAGAAGGAAAAGTCTTGGAACAGGGAGATGGGGGCGGGGGGGGGGGGGGGTGGTGGGCAGGACAGACTAAAGCCCCCAAACCTAAGGTACTAGCAAGAATTATTCCTGAAAATACAAGGACTAAAGAGTAATTCTGGACACAGGACTGACTGCTGTGTTATGTAATTCATACCGGGATTTGGTAGATGTCAGGATATTCCCCCAAGAATGTCAAAAATCAGTGGTCAGGGGGCACCTGGGTGGCTCTGTCGGTTGAACGTCCGACTTCGGCTCAGGTCATGATCTCGCGGTCTATGAGTTCGAGCCCCGCGTCGGGCTCTGTGCTGATGGCTCGCAGCCTGGAGCCTGCTTCGGATTCTGTGTCTCCCTCTCTCTCTGCCCCTCCCCCGCTCATGCTCTGTCTCTCTCTATCTGTCAAAAATAAATAAACAACAACAAAAAAAATCAGTGGTCAGCTGTGGTATTTGTGAAAACGGAGTCTTCCCTCACTGCGCAGTGGAAAGTGGACAGAAATGGATGTCGCAGAGCTGGGGCTGGCGCGATGTTGAAGAGGGACGTGTAATGAATGGCATGGCAAAGTCAGGGCAAGTCACGGGTAAAGGGGACAGAAGTCGGCTGTAAGGCAGGCCTGCAGAAGCGTCTCATTTCTGGAGCAACAGAAGGGGGTCTGGGATAATCGAGGCTCCTGGCGAGGGGGTTAGCTGCTTTCTAATCCCCACCCCCCCACCGGTGACTCTACACACTGCCAAGGGCTCCCAGGGAGCCTGTTCTCCACTGAGGTTCAGGCCACACCCTGATTCTTGGGGAATCAGGAAAAAGCAGAAATAGAGGCCGGCCTCTGGGACAGAAGAATGGGAACCCTAAGAAAGAATGCTCCACGACAGGAGAAGCAGTCTGGCACACAGGACGGACACGACCTGTGGTTCCAGGAAGAGGGCTGGTCCCAGCAAACTGTGGCCAGGGAAAAAAAAGCCCCCAGCAGAGAGTATTCCCAGAAGGTGGGACGAGGTTTTCCAGCTAGCAGTGACATGCTTCACCAAGGAGTCAGGGGGTCCCAAGTTGTTCGGTTTGGGCCCAATCTTAGCACATAGACAACATAATTGATATAAAGGGAGGTGGAACTGGAGGTCCCCAGGGTGTTACTGCTGAAGGCTGGTCAGCATAGGTCACGCGAGAGTGAGAACTTTTCAGCAGCCTCCACCTCTATCCAGTGACACTAAATTCTAATGAGCAGAAATCACAATTCAGACAGGAATATACCTGGAGTGGAGGAAGCAGCCCTGAGACCACCCTGTCCCTCTGCTCTAACTCTTGCTTACCAGGTCAGAGATGTGTGTTTGGCCTCCTGAGCAAACCTCCTCACACACCAAAAGGACCCCTATGCCGATGACCCTCACCAAGCATTCTGCCAGGGAAAAAAAGCAGGGTAACTTCAGACTGGCTTTCTGGTAAACTGGCTACCCCTTGGGATGACCAGATAAATCTGAGCTTATAATAAATACAAACCTGTAGCACAACTCTGACCTAGCTGGCAGACAGGGGGCAAGCAACCATCCCTTTTTTACTAGATAGATACAGAGACAATGGACAGATGGATGAGTGGACGGATAGACAGATGGACAGGTGGACGGATAGACAGACGGATAGATCGATGGATGGATGGATGGACAAACAGACGGATAGGTGAATGAACGGATGGGCAAATGGACAGGTGGATAGGTGAACAGACAGATGGATGAATGGACAGATGGATGGATGGGTGGTTGGTGGATGGATGGATGGATGGATGGATGGATGGACAGAGGGACAGATGAATAGATGGATGAATGGACAGATAGATTGGTGGATGGATGGGTGGGTGGATGGATGGATGGATGGATGGATGGATGGATGGACAGATAGACAGATGGGCAGTTGGATGGACAGATGGATGGGTGGATGGATGGGTGGGTGGGTGGGTGGATGGATGGACAGACTAATACTTTCATGAGCCATTTGTCAGCCAGAGGCTTTAGAGAAACTTCCATTTAATTATCCAATCAGAAGAATGAGGGGCCTCAAGAAAGCTTACATCTGGCTTCAGAGCTGGAAATACAGGTATGAAAAGATAATAATTAGTGTGGGTCCCTGCGGTCACACGCAGCTCCTCCTCCATGCCCTCCCCCTGAAAGAGTCAAATACTCCCACTAGGCAGACAAATGAGCACATGAAGAGAGCTGAGAAAGCAGAGCTCCATCTGGGAAAGAATCCTGGGAATTAGGGACAAGGCCCTGGGCTGCATAGAGGCCTCCCTCAAGCAGCAGAAATGTCCATTACTTCAGGAAAGGATGACAGGGGTGTGTGTGTGTGTGTGTGTGTGTGTGTGTGTGTGTGTACGTATGCACACGAGTAAGAGAGAGAGAGCGAGAATGCAAGAGAAAGCTGGGCGAGAAAGAGCCAATAGTTACTTCTGAGTAGGAAAAAGTCATGATAAAAAAAAAAAAAAAACAAACATTTCATGGGGAAAGAATAGTTTTCTCAACCAGCAGCACTGAGAACACTGAATATCCATATGTAAAGGAATAAGCTCGACTTACACTTCACATCCGACACCAAAATTCACCCAAAAAGATCACAGCCCTAAATGTAAGAGCATTACAAAACTCTTAGAAAACATAGGAATAAATCCTCATGACCTTGGATGAAGCCATAGTTTCTCAGCTATGACACAAAACCACAAGCAATGAAATAACAAATAAATAAGGATCCATTGGACTCCATCAAAATTAAAAACATTGGGCCTCAAAGAACATGATGAAGAAAGTGACATGACAACCCTTGGGGGAAAATACTGCAAATCACAGATCCGATAAGGGCATAGTATCTAGAGTATATAAAGGACTGCTACGAATCAACAATAAAGGGACAAAGGACCAAATTAGAAAACAGGCAAAACTTTGAAGAGACATCTCTCCAAAGAAGATACACAAGTGGCCTACAGCCCTTGGATGAACAGGTAACCCCGAGCGTTTAATACTACAAAGCACTTGAAAAGATGCTCAACATCCTTAGTCATTGAGGAAATGCAGACCGAAACCACAGTGAGACAGCACTTCACAGCCACTGGGATGGCAAGGCTCAAAAAGACACACAACACCCAAGTGTGGGTGAGGATGTGAAGAAACTAGACCCCTCGTCCATGGCTCGCAGGACTGTAAAGTGGTCCTGCCACTTTGGAAAACAGTCTGACAATTCCTCACAAGGTTATTACCACATAAACCCAATAATTCTACTCCAAGGTACCTATCCAAGAAAATTAAAAACAGGTCCACACAAAAACGTGTACATGAACGCTCACGGTAGTATTATATAGTATTCATCATAATAACTGAAATGTGGTAACAACCCTCAAATGATCTCTCATTGGCTAATGGATACATTAAAATGGGGTATAACCACATATTGGAATATCATTTGGCCATAAAAAGGAATAAAGCACTGATCCATGCTACAACATGAAGCTTGAAGGCACTATATTAGGTGAAAGAAGCCAGACACAAAAGACCGCATTTTCTAGAAATCCATTTACATGAAGGGTGCAGGATAGGCAAATCCACAGAGAAAGAGAGTAGATGAGTTGTTGCCTAGGGCTCAGGGAGTTGGGGAGAATAAGGAAGGAGGTCATGGAAATGCGCTGGATGGGACTCTTCTAGAAAACAAAAAATGATGCATCTAGAAAATGTTCTGGATAGAAGACATTGTTGCACAACATGGTGAACATATTAAAGCCACCTACTTTTTTATTTTATTTTATTTTTTTTTAATTTTTTAATGTTTATTTATTTTTGAGAGAGAGAGAGAGAGACAGAGACAGAGCTCCAGGGACAGAGCAGCAGAGAGAGAAGGAGACACAGAATCAAAGCAGCTCCAGGTTCTGAGCTGTCAGCACAGAGCCCGACGCGAGGCTCGAACTCACGAACCGTGAGATCATGACCCGAGCCGAAGTCGGACACTTATCCGACTGAGCCACCCAGGCGCCCCACCTACTTTTTTAATTTTAGTTTCTTATTATGTTTTTAATTTTAATTCCAGCATACTTAACATACAGCGTCATGTTAGTTTCAGGCGTACAATGTCGTAATTCAACAATTCTATACGTTACTCAGTGCTCATCATGACAAGTACACTCTTTAATCCCCATCACCTATTTCACCCGTCCCCCCCCCACCTCCCCAACCATCAGTTTGTTCTATATGGTTGAGAGTCTGTTTCTTACTTTGTCTTTTTCCTTTATTCTCTTGTTTCTTAAATTCCACGTATGAGTGAAATCACAAAAATCCACCTACCTTAAAAGGGTGAATTGTTATGGTATATGAATTGTATCTCAATAAAGCTTTTATTTTAAAGAAATAGCAGAGAAGGAACCAGAGATGAGGGCCGTGCAGGGCCACGGCATATGTTTGGGTGACCTGACTGAAGACAAATGAAGAAAGACCAAAAGGAAGTGTGAGAGAAACCAGGCAGAAGGGCACATCTCAGGAACCAATCCCTCACATTCTGTATGGATTAACATCTCTGAGGGCAAAAGAGTAATAGATCCCCAAAACAAGACCATTTCCTTCTGGATTTGGCTTTTGACACCACCTGCCTCAAAAACCCGAACTCCGTCACCACCCTCTGGTCCTGAGGCAGGAACACATGTCAGATTCCGTTTTACCCGAACACCCTGTCTAGGATGGATGAGGCAGGATTCTTCTGGAGCCACAGTTGTTTGTGGTTTTCTCCTCATGTCTCAAACCTCAAGTTCACTCCGAGAGTCAGTCCGAGTCCCCAGGCCAGTTTGCTATGCTCGGTATCGGACCATGACACAGGGACCCTGGGCAGACCCCTCTCTGCCCAGGTCACTAAAGGGGAAGAGAGGCTGTGACTCATGCCTGACGCTATGCCTGAGTCAGACCTCCCACCTGACGCCTTCCAGATGACGTTCTGATCAGATTCACTCGTCAATGGCTTTTCCTAAGCAGGTACAATGATTTCTCTTTAGTAATTCCTCTCATAACACTCTCTTAGAGGCTCTGGATGCACATTTGCTATCGTGGCTGACAACATGAAGGGCTCTAATATCACACATCCCACATAAGCGGCTCTCAGAGTTTTAAGAATAATTAGCAATTTCAACCTTTTAGAATACTATTCCCTCGATGAAGAAAGCCAAAAAACAAAACCAGACAAAAGACAAGCCCTGAAATCACCAAACACCAAGCTTATGAAGCAGAGAAAGGATTATAGTCTAAATTAGTAAAAGGTACAGTTGAGGGGCACCTGGGTGGCTCAGTCAGTTGAGCGTCTAACTTCAGCTCAGGTCATGATCTCGTGGTTCGTGAGTTTGAGCCCCACCTCAGGTTCTGTGCTACAGCACAGAGCCTGCTTTGGATCCTCTGTCTCACTCTCTCTCTGCCCCTCCCCTGCGCGCTCTCCCTCTCTCTCTCCAAAATAAACATTTGGGGCGCCCGAGCGGCTCAGTTTGTTAAGCGTCTGACTTTGGCTCAGTCATGATCTTACGACTGGTGAGTTCAAGCCCCACGTCGGGCTCTGCGCTGACAGCTCGAAACCTTGGAGCCTGCTTTGGATTCTGTGTCTCTTTCTCTCTCTGCCCCTCCCCTGTTTGTGCTCTGTCTCTTTCTCTCTCTCTCTCTCTCTCAAAAATAAATAAACATTTAAAGAAATTTTTTTAAGATTCAAACAAATATTTTTTAAAAGTATATATATATAAAATAAATAAATAAGAGGTACAGTTGAGCAAACCGAATCCTACCTATGTCATTTTCCTCTGTTTTGTTTTGTGTCATACACAAATCCTGTACTTGGGTCTCCATGGGACCGTGTTTTATTTGGTTTTACTTTACAAACTTAGTGTTGGCGATTCAACAGCGAGGCCTCAGCTGGCACAGTGACTCTGGAAACCAGGAGTCTCCGTTCAGAGGCGGCTTTTCGCCTACTTATTCCGGCGTGTGTGTTGGCTGAAGTAGAGACCTACAGAGAAAAGGGACCGGGAAAGCGCAAACAGCAGTGAGCGAAGCCCCGGATGAGGATACCAGCGAGAGGTGGGGCAATTGGGCAAAGGTCCTCAGATGAACAAAGCCTCATCTCAGAGAAAGGCTATAAGTTACCAATGAGCCTGGCCTCCCACAATTATTGCAAAACATTTATGTGTTTTTGCTTTTCCAATAAAACCAGCCAGGCCTCAGCGTCCCTGGGTGGCTCAGCCGGTTAAGCGTCTGACTCTTGATTTCAGCTCATGATCTCACGGTTCGTGGGACGGAGCCCTGCGTCCAGCTCTGCACCAATGGCACGGAGCCTGCTTGGGGTTCTCTCTCCCCCCCTTCTCTCTGCCTGCCCCTCTCCTGTTTGCTCTGTCTTTCTCAAAAAAAAAATAATAATAATAATAATAAATAAATAAATAAAGGAAGTCACTCTGTCTCAAAATAAATAAATAAACATTAAAAAAAAAATGGCCAGGCTGGAGGAGCAGAGACAGCACTTTGCTCTACTAAGTGCCTCTCTCCTGGGCTGGCGGCTGACCTGGCAAAGCCCCAACGGCCACATGTCTGCCCTTCCGAAGGTCAGCGCTGCCCCGGGCAGCTAGGGTGCAAGTGACCGCACAACCACAGCTCCCCAAAGGCAGGCGCACCTGCTCCCGAGCCAGGGCCAGCGGGCACACCTGGGTGTCTTGCATAATGCAGGCACTGCTGCCCAAGGTCAGCGAGAGACCATCCACAAGCCCCAATTGTTCTCGGGCAAGCTCTCTCTGAGGCCAATTGTTCTACGAGGCACGTTTCTCCAGCTCGGGGCCCGCCTGGCAGGCCCTGGGTCCTCCACAAATGTTTGCTGTTGGCTTCTCGGGATGAAATTGGGAAAGCACTCTCATTTACGAAGGCCTTGGTCCAGACAAGCGCCCTTACTTGGGCAGTCTCCCTTAGAAGGAGAGGACGGCAGGAGTAGTTGCTGCAGTTTATTTATTCCAGATAACCAGGGCTTGGAGCCGGGGCCAGAACCCGGGGCAGATGCATGCACAAAGCAGCTTTCATAAAAATGCACGCCAAGCAGGCAGGAGTTGTGATGTGCCTGGGCTGGGCAGTGGAGAGCATCCCAGGAGAACAGCGCTAGACCGAGAGGCGGGGTCTCCACTGGCCATCCCTCCCACCTCGTGGGGCGAGGGGGACTGCTTAGGGGGGCGCATAGATACATAAATGCACCTCTGACTCATTCTCGAGTTCGGAGGTTCTCACACCAGGCCTCAGCTCTCCTCACCGTGCATTGCTAAAATCCCACGGCATCGTCTTAAACCCCCTTAAGGAAAAAAAAAAAAAAAAAGTGAAAATTAATCTAATTAAAGTCGACAGTGTTCACAGTAAGGAAAATTCTGGTATTTTGCCAAGAGTCTCTCTCCCCAGCCAGCGCCAGCTCTGTGGGTAAAGGGCACGAGGTTGGGAGCCTGACAGGCCCGAGCTGGAGTTCTGGCTCTGACACTCAGCTGTGTCACCATGGGGACATCTGTCAAAGAGGCAAGAGTGACACTTACCTTTTTTTTTTTTAATTTGTTTAATGTTTGTTTATTTTTGAGAGAGAGAGAGAGACAGAGACAGAGCATGAGCGGGGTGACGGGCAGAGAGAGAGAGGGGGGACACAGAATCGGAAGCAGGTTCCAGGCTCTGATGTGTCAGCACAGAGCCCGATGCGGGGCTCGAACTCCCGAACCGCAAGATCATGACCTGAGCCGAAGTCAGATGCTTTGACTTGTGACCGACTGAGCCACCCAGGCGCTCCAAGAGTGACATTTACCTTTCAAAACTGCTACGAGCATACGAGAGTTAAAAGCTATAAAGCCCCCCACCCAATGCGAAAGTCAGCCCCTCACGCCCCATTGGCTCGAGCCCGACCCACCGACCCCGACGGGTGCCTGTGCTCCCAGATCCTGCCCCCAGGAATCCTGGCAGTGGACGCAGGACTTTCTGTATCTCAAGGTGGCAGCTCCAGGGAGGGAGGATCCCCAAAACCCGGCCGAACCCAACACCTTTCCTGGCTATTACTGTGTCATCTCATTTGGACCTGTCAGCAGCCCTGTGAGGCAGGCAGGAGACTGGCTGGTATTTCTATCATCCCCATCTTAGATGCAGAGAGGGGAGTGAGCCTTGGGCGAGGTCTCATGGGAAGTTACCCCCCAGAGCTGGGCCTCAGACAGTCCAGCACTCTGTCTGATGATACTGAGCATGCAGACATCCCACTACATTCTCTAGGCGGATGGAACATCATCCACGCTTCCCAGTGTGCAACTGGATGTTCAGAAATGCAGCAAACGTGACATTATATCTGTTCCAGACTTGAGCCTGAAGGAGGTCTGGCAGCTTTTGTTTTTGTGTTCCGAGAGGAGCCAGCCATCTTGAAAGAGGCCAGCTGCGCTCAGACCACCATGTTAGAAGGAAGTCAAACTAACTGCACAGAGATGCCACACAAAGATACCATCTAGAAATACCACACAGAGATGTCACAAAAAGAACAGAGGGCCCCAGGAGGACCCTTTCTTTACTGGTTCTGCTTCTCTGGAGAATCTGCCTAGCCCAGGCTCCTTGAGGCCAGGAGCCAAGTATGATTTGCCTTTGACCCCTCAGTCTGCAGCATCCAGCTCAGACTATCAGGAGACCACTCACACATCCAGAAATAGCGGATGGGCAAATACACTATAATGCCACCAAATGAGAGAATATCACACACTTGGGAAAAACGCAAAGAGGGCCACTATGTGCTGGTGTAGGCGAGATCTACAGAATATTCTGATAGGTGAAAGACCAAGATACAGGATCGCATTTTCAGTATGTCCCCTTTGAGGTAAGAGAGGGCAAAATAAGAATTTATTCCTTGTAGTACATGAAGAAATAGGAAAGAAGGAACAAATTATTAAAGGCACCACCTACTGTGATTATGTTTTTTAAGAAGCGTTCTTATCTTTTATTTTTCTGCTTTATTTATAAGCGAAATAATATGGCGTCTGGGATTCATGTCAAAAAGTCCACACGTAGACAAGCAAACAGCAGAAAAGAATCAAGCCTGGCCACGAGAGGATAACTGGGAAAGCTGGGTGATGGGTCTCCAGGGGCTCATTAGAATAGTCTGTCTACTTTTACAACTGTTTGAAATCTTCAGTAGTAAGTTTTTTAAAAAATTGTTATTTCTAGGAGAGAGTAGGACAAGAAGGAAGGGGGGGTGTGGTGGATGGGGACGGAGTGCGAATGATACTTCCGTACTTCAGAGCGTATCTTTTTTTAATTATTGAGGTAAAATTCACATAGTACCTTCACAATGTTGTGTAACCGCCTCTACTTGTTCCAAAGCATTTTTATCACATCAAAGCCCCTTACCCACTGAGTCACTGATTTCCTCTTCCCCCCCCTCTCCTCTTGCCCTTGCTAACCGCCTACCTTCATTCTGTCTCTAGGGATTTACCTATTCTAGATAGTTCATACAAATGGAATCATACAACGCGTAACTTGTCTGGCTTCTTTCGCTTAGCATGATGTTTCTCAAGTTCATCCACACTGTATCATGTATCAGGACTTCATACCTTTTATGGCAAATAATATTCTCTTGTATGGATATACCACATCTTATTTACCCATTCATAGGTCGACAAACATTTGGATTGCTTCTGGAGCGTATCTTTCTGTTTTGACTTTATTCGTGAACTCTGTAAATGTATTGCCTCTTCAAGAGAAATATCAAAAATTACATTGCTATTAGACAATGTAGACCACAGAGAAGGCAGATGGGGACACAGGGGCGGATTCATTAAAAAGTTGGAAAGTGTGGCAGAAAATAGAAGGCATTCAAAAATAAAAGGAAAAGGGACAACAAATTGTAGTTACTTGTGCTGGAGTTATGCGGTTAGAACACAATTTATAATTTTTTCAAGCATGAAAGCACTTGAGAACCCGTTTGGGATATAGACTGGGAGTCTCGGCTGGGTTGGGAGACGGGGCTGGACTATGAGGGTCTCCACCCCAGGCTGGGGCCAAGCCAGGGTGTGGTGACATCTATCACTGTCACACGCTGACCAAGTTCCTTGTCTCTCCAACTAAGAGGACGGCTGGGGCTCCTACTTCCCCCTCCAGAGGCAGTAGGGGGCAATTTCCAAGGAGGTATCTTGTGGGCAGGACAGCCAGCGGCCTTCTGTTCCCTGTTTTGTGCACTGGGCCTCTAAGAATTATTTTGTAGAGTTGCATCTGTTGCTTTAAAACAAAAGGTCTGTAGAGACTCTTATGGGAGAAATGATTCTGGGCTTGGGAGTCAAAAGACCAGTTTTTAGTTGCAGCTCTGAACTTGGATGAGTTACGTGCCCATTTTCCAGAAGGAAATAATAATTCTTGCTCCTTCTGTACCTTGGAATATTAGATGGTTCAGAGATAATTAAGGCTTTGAGTTCCTCGGCAGAAAGATGCCTGGAAACACAAGGGGATATTATGATTCCTGTGGCCTGTAGCAGAGACTATGAGAGAAGCCAGTATAAACAACTGAGCTCAGAATAGTAATCTAATCTTCCAGACTTTATCTAAGGGAAGAAGAGAGTCTGAGAAGCTACCCAAGCTACCTATCTCCACCACGAACTCACAAGAATATAGTTCTGTACAGTCTATAGTCTCATTTCACCCCTGTCCCAAATCTGCATGGGTAGGATTATTCCCTTTTTGAAGAGGGAGAAACTGAGGCTCAAAGAAGATAAGAAAGATAAGAAGTGGGACTAGACCCCTGGCCCATGCAGTCCTGCTTATATTCTGAGATGCATCCAAACACAACATGCTTGGTCACCTGGGCTTGCTGGTGGCTATGCAGAATTGGAGATCCCCCTGTGTCACTGCCTCAATTCATCTCTCCTTCAACAGCATCTCTTATGGGCCGCGCGGTGCTGAGCGCTGCGGAGAAAGAGGTGGTATATGGAACCAGACTCTCAGGGTGCTGCTGGTCCCCCTCGACTCACTCTTACAAGAGGCCACGGCAGAGGCTGCTGGTGGCCTACTCCGTATCCATTCGCCCGGTCTTCCTTCCAGACAGAACCTTGGGTAATGGCTCAGCTGCAAAACCACATTTCCCAGGCTCTCTTGCAGGTACGGGTGGACCAATGAAAACTGATCCCAGTTCCTCCTCCTTCCTGCCCACGTGGCTGGTCCTCCAGCCGCCCCGTTGGACCATGAGGTGACCTTGAGTAAAGTGGCCGCCTGCAAAGGAGAGTGGAAGCAGACAAGATCCCACGGAATCAGCATACCAGCTCAGGTCAGCCTCTCTCCAGCCTACTTTTTATGCAAGAGACGAGCAATCTCCATCTTAAACAGCCCTGGTTATTTCTGGTCTCTGGCATGAACCCATATACATGGGTCGGTTCCCCTGAGTTGGCTTATATACCCTAAACAACGAAGGCTGCCAGGCTCTGCGTTGGCCTGAAGGGGTAGAGGCAGCCACCGCTCAGAAAATAACCAGGCATCCTGGTGAAAAGGACAAGGAGGCCATCTAAACGTCACAGCAGAATCAAAGAATGAATCTTCCAGACCGCCCAGAACTGGGGTCCCCAGCCCAGGGGATCTGCAAAGAACCTGGGACACGTCCAGCTGACTCACCTCCACCTGTGTGGCCTGCACTCTGGCCCGTGCTCATCTCTCCAGCCCTGTTCCTCACCTCCCGCCCCCACCCCCCACCCCCGAGGTCTGTGTCCCAAGAAGTACCTGACTCACACCCAGCCACATGCACGTTCTCACCACCAGCCCTTTGCACATCACGTGCCGTCTGCCTTAAGCACTCCTCTCCCCACCTCTTGGCCAGACTGACCCCTCCCCCTGCACCCTTTGATTGAACTCTCAAGATACTCAGTCCTTGGGGTGCCTGGGTGGCTCAGTCAGTTGACTTTGACTCAGGTCATGATCTCATGGTCCGTGGGTTTGAGCCCTGCGTCGGGCTCTGAGCTGACAGCTCAGAGGCTGGAGCCTGCGTTGCATTCTGTGTCCCTATCTTTTTCTGCCCTTCCCCCACTCACGTTCTCTCCCCCCCCCCCCAAAAATAAACAAACATTAAAAAAAAAAACCTTAATAAAAAAAGATACTCAGTCATTCCATAAACAGCCTTCCCTGACTTCCCCAAGCTGGACCAGGACCCCTCCAGAAACCCACAGGCCCCAGGCTCCTGCTTTCTCAGTGTGCCAATGTCCGTCTCCTCCCCCGGTCCATCTACCCCTTCAGGGCAGGGACAAAGTACTGGACCTTCTACAACCCCATGTGAAGGCTCTCTGGCCAGAGGACTGCCTGCTCAGGACGTAGCACAATGCCCGGTAGGTGGTAGGTTCTCAATATTGATGAAGTCTGTCCTTGACAGACTCAGAATCTAACACCCAGCCGGCAAATGGCTTTGTTAAACCCCAGTCTCCTCTGCCTCAGATTGCAAAAGTGTTCTCCTTTTCCAGAAATTGCTGGCTTTTACGCTCTGAGAATCATGATGTGCTTCCCTGCAAATGGATCGGTCACCCACCTTCTTTCCTGGGCACACACACTCTCCCCTCTGAGCCCCACAGTGGCCCCCCCGCCGGGGTAAGGGGCCTCGTTCTGATCTCTGCTTCCTCCCCTCTCCACTCCGTGCGGGGCAATGTGCTCCGCTTACAGGAAGGACTGGGAGTTAGTCAGTCACCTTGGCCGCGTTTACAGCTTCTGGTGAGGGGAGTCCAATGTTTACAGGTTGAAATTGCTAACATGAGGTTTGGACAACACTCCAGATTCCCTGGTTTGTCTCCCTGCCTTCTAAAGTGATAGGGGGTCAGTATCCCTGCCCCCAAGCGACAGGTCTAGAAGGACTAGGTTGAGTTGCGGCTGGCACTGATCTGAGGCGGGCTCCTAGGACAGCAGGAGGCAGGACGCAGCCCCAGGCAGGGGCCAGGTGGTCGGGGGTGCCCCCCCACCAAGCCCAGTCAGATCCCTGCACACACTCAGCTAGAGCAGACAGGCCCAGAGGCCCATGAGTGCCTCGGCCGCTTTCGTAGTCAGCTCTTGTGAGCTCAACTGGTCTTTGGAGAAGAAGGTTCAGCAAAATCTTAATTATAGGCCGTCCCTCCTGCTTTTAATGGCGAGGCTCTGAAAACGTAGTACCTTAATCACATGGCGTTAAATCAAATCACTTTTTTTTTTTTAAGTAGGCTTCGCGTCCAGCGTGGAACCCCATGTGGGGCTTGAATTCATGACCCTGAGATCAAGACCTGAGCTGAGATCAAGAGTCAGATGCTTAACCGACAGAGCCACCCAGGCGCCCCTCAAATCACGTTTGAGGTACACTAGTGAGGTTCAGTATGTAAAGGAAACCTGTTATGAAATCTTTTATAAAGCAAGTTCATTGAGCCTTTTTGAAATTCAGGGAGTTTTTTGTTTATGCAGTTTACTTGTGTGAATCTAATTCAAGTTTGCCGGGCACCTAAACACCTCACTCATCGGTGTCTGTTCTCCTTGTCATCTCTCAAGGGTGCCCCCCTCCCACATTGAGTCTATGGCAGTCGCCAGGAGCCGGGCCCTCCCTCCCTGGGCCCCCAGGAGTGTGCCTTTCCCCTCAAAAGGGCACACTCTAGAAATTCCAAACGCAAGTGTTGTAGGCCAAATTGTGTCCCCCTCCTCCCCCATTCGTATGTCGAAGCCCTAACTCCTGCCACCTCAGAACAGGATTGCATTTGGAGAGGGTGCCTCTCAAGAGGGAGTTAAGGTACAAATGAGGTCACTAGGGTGGGCCTTAATCCATTGGGACTGGTCTCCTTCTAAGAAGGGGAGATCAGAACATAGACACATACAGAGGGAAGGCCCTGTGAGCACACAGCAGAAAGTGCCCATCCATAAGCCAAAGAGAGAGGCCTCAGGAGAAATCGCCCTCGCTGACCCCGTCATCTGGGACTTCCAGGCTCCAGAAATCGTGAGCACGTGAATAGGCTGTGTAAGCCCCCCGGCCTGTGGCTCTCTGTGGCCGCAGAGCCCTTGCAGACTGACACAGGAGAGCCTGCCCGCGCCCTGTCTCATCCGTCCCACTCTGCCGCTGCTGAGCTGGGTGACCCCGGCTGGCGACCGCAGCCAGCCGGGGCTCAGGGTCCTCTACGTCTCCCTCCCTCAGGGGGTTGAGTGAGGATCACATGGCAAAGGTCGGCAGCGTGCTGGCGAGTTCGCTTCGCCCTCACCTTGGCCCGCTGCTGCGTGGCCGATGTCACTTACCCGCAGCAAGGGAGATTTCTCTGTCGCTTCTCACGGTCTCCCAGGTACAGAAAGCCGAAGTGAGAAGGGGATCCTGACACCATAGCCTGGATTTCTGTCTTGAATTAACACTTCACTTTTTTTTTTTTGGTTTAAGCATTGTTACATATATTCTTAAAGCTGAGACTCACAATGAATCTGTGAAGTAGCCAGGAGTAAAAAAATCTTATTTTCATCTTACAGATGAGGTAAACTGAGGCACAGAAGGAGTGACGGATTTATCTGTGTCCCCGCGACTTGTTCGATAGGACCCTGGCTCCCGGGACTCACATTCCTCTGCTCCCTCCCATCATTCACTGACACCCTAAGTACTCAAACCATCCCCATTATCTGGTCACTCGCTGCTGCAAAACCTTCTGTGGACCAGCCAAGCCCCTGCTGGCCGGCACTATCCCCTTCCCTCAAACCTCCAGTCCCACCATCACCAACTCCGCTGTCACAGACCAGTCAGACTGCCCAAAGAACGCAAGCCATGCTCACATGTCACCACCCCCGAGAACATCTTGCCCATTTCTTTCTGAACAGGCGCCGCCTCTTCCGGGAAGCCTTCCCTGACTGCTCTCATTGAGTTCTTTCCAGAGCTCTCGCGCCCAGCCACATGAGGTGACTCCGAACAGACCTACCTGTGTTTCGTCTGCAAATTGCTTAACCGTATTAGTCCCTAGAGCAGGGAACACATCTTCCCACCAGCCCGATGTACCAGGGCAAAAAGAAAAGACTCAATATCCCGATCCAACAGAACACCAGTGGTGGAGAAGTTACCTCCGCAACATCAACATGTTCAGAAATAGCTATTTACGAGTTCAACTTTGTAAACATTCTCACCCCCAACACCGCCATATCGCAGGAGTACTGGATGTCCACCCTGTCCGACTGGCCTCCAAATGGCACTGTTCCTGTTTCCCTGGACACCCTGACTGCCCCACCATCCTTGCCTCTGTATCACAAAGCTAATGATTCTTTTTTTTTTTTAATGTTTATTTATTTTTGAGAGAGAGAGAATGAGAGACAGAGTGCGAGCAGGGGAGGGGCACAGAGAGGGAGTCACAGAATCTGAAGAAGGCTCCAGGCTCTGAGTTGTCAGCACGGAGCCCGAAACGGGGATGCGGGGCTCGAACCCACGAACCGCGAGATCATGACCTGAACTGAAGTTGGACACTTAACTAAGCCACTCAGGTGCCCCCAAAGCTAATGGTTCTCAAACCAATGCCTACATGAACTCCAGGTGTTACTATTGAAAGATTCCATGGGTCTTTCTTTAAAGATGACCCCCTGTTATAAGACTAGACAATGAAGGCAAGAATTTTTGTCTCTTTTGTTCACTGGCTGTATTTCTTGCTTCTAGAAAAAAACAAAACAAAACTCTGATACATAGATGCTGCTCAATATTACTTATTGAGTACGTCTGTTGAATAAATGAGACTATTAACTCTGTTTCCTAGACTTTTAAAAAAAATTTAATGATTGAATCCAAATCCAAATCCGCAGTCTCTCAGCCAGGCCCTGACCTAGGTGGGTTCCTGGCGGTGAGGCACTGCTCGCCAGAGAGGAGTGCCAGGAAGCCCTGTCCTTTGGGATCCAGTGTTCTTCATCCCTTCCCAAAAGTCCCTGTCTTTTCATCCAGCCACAGCGATCCGATCCTCGAGGGGATTTCTGCAGCTTTCCCAAAGCTGTCATTTCCTTCTGGATGACACAAAGGGAAACACCTCTCAAAGGGGCGTGTGAGAGGAAGAGGCTGGCCCCGAGGCGGCAGCTGACATCCCAACTATCACCATCAAAATGGAGCAGTGGAATGGGGTGACGGCCCACAGTTTGGGAAGGCCATCCCTAATGTCCCTGCTGCGTCACGGCTGAACCAGCCTCTCCCCTCCTGACCCTCGAGAGGGCAATCCCCACACACAAACCCTTCCAGGCCCGGATAATAACTCTTTCTCTTCTAAGTGCCTCCCCTGAGGGGGGTGCCCAGTCACAAGACCTAGGCTGGGGTTTTACCTCCTCTCCTCCTACCAACTTTGGGGAGGCCTACTATGTGCCGCTCAGTGAGAGGGGTACAAAGATGGACTGGCGTTCCCGGAGCTCACAGTCGGGAGAGGAAATTCTGCAAAAGCACACAGCCGCGGTGGCTGGGGCTCAGCATTGTGGGGAGGGTTACATCAGCCCCTACCGGACCACTGCAGGGTCCAGAATGGGGACAGGCTTCCTCGAGGGTTCCAGGCAGGAGGCTCTGGGATAAGCCAGAAATGCAGGAAATGCTGGTGGTTCTCAAATCACAGCCTTGGGCCAGGTTGGAAGGGAGAGCTCCCACCCCAGGTAATAATCCGAGCCCCCCCTGGTTTCAGATCATACCCTTCAAAGCCTCCAGAGGCTTCCTACATTACTATTGAGTCCAAGTTCCTCCAAGTCCACCCAAGATCTGGCCCCTAGGACCTCGCTGCCAGTTGGCCACCTTCTCCCCCTTGCTCATTGCCCTCCAGCCCCAGTGGCCTTGAGCTCCTCAAGCAGACAATGCTCCCGGGCTCTCCCAGATACCCCCCACTTCCTCCGGGATCTGCCCTTACCACCCTCCGGTCACCACTCCTCTCCCAGACGCCTGGCCCTTGGCCTTGCATTATTCCCCTCCATAGCATGGCCTCATCTGTGGTCAGAGAGCTCCAGGAGGGGGTCAGTCCTGCCCACAGCTTCACCCCCCGCAGCTAGAATGGGGCTTGGGATAGTGCAGTGCATACTGGCTCAATAAATGAGTGAACTCCCCTTCCTTTACACACCACACACTTGCCTGTTGGTGGGTTGAACCTGTGTGTGTGTGTGTGTGTGTGTGTGTGTGTGTGTGCGCGCGCGCTCTTAGTGACACAGAGAGGGTAGCACACCGGGCAAGGCTGGGGGCCAGAATGCCCGGTGGCCACAGCCTCAGTCTGTAAAATGGGCTGGCAGCCCTGCTGAGGTTAAAAGGTGCACAGAGCACACCAAGATCCCTGGCTCAAGGGTACCGTGTTCCCACAAAGAATTGTTAGTTCAGCTCTATAAGCTGCCTCATGACAGCCCTTCGGCTGCTGGCTGACCTGCCCTGGCAGAGGAAAGGGAGTGACCTCAGGAGGCTGGACCAAGAGACACAGGTGCAGGACAGCCACACACGCGGACCCAATCTTCCCACCTTGCACGACGGTTCTCCGGGCAAGGGTTTTATCTGCATTTCTGGGTGGTGTGCCCGAGCCATGCGATCTGCCTGTCCCCCAAAGCACACAATGGGGATCCTACTACTCCTCCTAAGAGCTGATAAGCATTGTCAGCAGGCACTGTCCTAAGCACACGAAATAGGCAGTACGATGACCCCATTTTACAGAAGTAAAGCTCAAGACCCATCTGTCCCTGGTGTCTGTGGCTGGCTCCGTGATGAGGTAGAAAGAGCACAAGATTGAAAGTGAGAGGATGTGGCCTCTGTTTCTGCTGTCAGCTGCAAAGTCCTACGTGAGACTTAATCTCTTTGAGCATCTACGTAGAGTGACAATAATAATACCTACCCACTCCACACAGGAGGCAGGAGAGCACTTGGCAAATTCATAAAATACAACACAGATGAGTGGCAGCTGGTGTTATTTAAGGGTGTGACAATCCTGGTGATTTCTCAGCTGTTTCCTGTAGGGGAAGGGACGGAAAAGCCCTCGACAGCGGGGAAGGGCAAACTAAAAAGAGACACTCCGTGGTGACACAGCAGAGCTGCGGAGCTCGAGCTTGGGATCTATGGAAAACAGTGGGGACATCGGCCATAAACAGGACTTGAAACAAATGAAAAACCTAAGCTGATGAAGTATGCTAGAGGAGAGCCAGGCTTTGGGGACCCTCGTCAAGGCCTTGGAGGGGGCCGTCTGTAGCACATGGAGCTGCCCCAGGACTGTGGCACTGACCTGTGGTCATCCCCACATGGGCGGTATCACCCCGCAGGCCTGCGAGGTCCCGGCTTGCCTTCCATGCAGCAGGCAAAGCATTTGCCTCCCACAAAATCCCGTTTCGCTCTGGGACATTCTGGGCCTGTGGGACTCCCAAGGACCAATCTGGTCATGCCTGAGACAGCAGGAGCACAGGGAGGGAGCATTTCTCAAGAGGTGGCTCATGAGAACAAGGAAAAATCCCAGTTTGGATAAACCGAGGGAGAGCAAAGAGTGGCCTGAAAGGCGCCCCCCCACCCCAAAAATCTGAAGATTTTTTGAACGCCTTTCCCCCAAATCAAGAATCTCCAGCAGAGAAGGGACTGGGATTCCTGGTTGTTAGGAAGCTTCTTTCATCATTTTGGGGGGGTCAAGGGGAGCAGTGTGCTGCTGGTTCAGGGAGAAGTTAGTGTCAGGGACCCCGGGGCAGGAGGGGAGCACCTGGAAACAGCCCACCCCATACACCCTCGGGGGTCCCAAGCCCCAGTGAGGCAGGCAGGGACACAAATCTAGGAGAGAAGGCAGTGGCAGCAGGAACCTCAGAATAGGACAGACCCTTCTGTACAGGGCAGAGGAGCTACGGGCCAAGGACGTGGGCGGGGGACCACTAAGAATCAGGAATCCTCTTACGTCACCAAACTGAATAGATACCATTGTTGAGACCAGGAAAACACTAAAGAATAAACTCCCTCAAGACTCCAGTCACCTTCAAACCACCACCAAGATCAAGGTCAGCTTTCCACTGGCAGTAAAAGTGAGTCACCCTCACCTCCCCTGCTCTGAGGAGTCACAGTTCATCCCTGAAGACTCCCCACTTGTGGGAAAGGGGGGCTCAACCCAGACAGCTACTCTGCATACATGGAAGGCCCCCAAGGGCCCCCCTGCCCCACCCCACCCCCAGCCCCAGGCTCCCCTCTCCCCAAGAAACGCTGCCTAACACCCCCAGCAGGAGGAGTTACCAGTTGCTGGCGGGAGGGAGCTGGGAAGGTGACATTCTGCGTGGGAAGTGCGCCCTTGCTGAATTTTATGGCTCCATTCAGAGGTAAATCACTCTGGCCCTGGGAACTGGCTCCAAATAGATTTACTGGTTTTAATACTTGTTTGGGGGCATTGCAATTAATTGAAAGATGCCTTCTTCCAGTTACTGTTCTGAGATGGGGACCTGGGTCTCAGAGCACTCATTTTTATTGGGCATAATTACGATCGTCTAGAAATGGTGTTTGCCTGGAGTCCTCGTTCCCAGGGAATAACATTCTCTCCAAGTCCTGGCCGGCCTGAGTTCCCAACAACCCGGGCCAATTCATCCTACTGAAAACGAAAGAAGCTAAAGTCCCCTCTACGAGCATAGGACCCTACTAATCTGCTAACCTGTCAGCCTCCTAAGGTCATCAGATATGGTCCGAGGGCCCTGTAGGCTGCAGAGAGAGGAGCCAAGGAATAAGGGGAAGATGCTGATCACCCCCACATCAGTTCTACCAGCTGCCCCTGCTCTACCCAGTTTCCACAGGAGACCATCAGTGAGCAGCAACATGGAACAGTGGGTAAGCACATCGACTCTGGAGCCAGACTGCTGACTTTGAGTCTTGCTGTTGCCACTTCCTAGCTGTGTGACCTTATGCAAGTTACTTAACCTCTCTGCGAACTCTGTCTCAATTTTCTCTTCTGAACAATGGGGCTGATAATAATACTCATCTCAGGGGCGCCTGGGTGGCTCAGTCGGTTAAGCGTCCGACTCTGGCTCAGGTCATGATCTCAGGGCTTGTGGGTTCGAGCCCCGTGTCGGGCTCTGTGCTCACAGCTCAGAGCCTGGAACCTGCTTCGGATTTCTGTGTCTCCCTCTCTCTCTGCCCCTCCCCCGCTCGTGCTCTGTCCCTCTGTCTCTCTCAAAAATAAACAAACATTAAAAAAAATTTTTTTTACATAATACTCATTTCTTGGATTTTTATCAGGATTAAACTAGTCAATAACGTTAAAGCACTTGGTACAGTGCTTGGCATGTGGTAACTATTAAACGAATTGCCTAAAATAAAAACTTCAAAGCTATTTGAAGAAAGAACTTTGTGCCTAGAACGAAGTTTGAAAACCATTATTCTGGACCAGGGGTCCACAAACTTTCTGTAACGTGCCAGAGAGTAACTATTTTAGGCCATAGGGTCTCCGCTGCCACTAGCCAGAAGCAGTCACAGACACTTAAAGCAATAGGTGTGACCGTGTTCCCGTAAAACATCACTTGGAAAAGCAGGCGTTGGGCCAGCTTGGGTCTGTGGGCCACAGCCTTGCTAACCCCAGGACTAGAACAAGTTCCCTGCTTTACGGATGAGGAAGACAGAATGGGGAGCCGGACCTCACGTCTGCCTTCCCAGGCCAGGGCCCATTCTAAACTCAAGAGCCCAGAAAGGTAGAGAGAAGTAGCCAATGTCGCCTGCAGGGCACGGCCTGTTGTGTTCCGCCAGCTGAAGAGGGCACTGTGAGAAAAGGTGACACTGAGGTCGTTGCTTTCCAGCTACGACACACACGCTGGGCTCCTGAGGGTGGGCACAGGGGTGGGGTGTCTCCTGATTCATCTCCATAGCGCCCCTTGTCATGGCAGGCTCTGAGAAGGCCGGTAAGCATGGATGCCATGCGGGGGAAGGCCCCCAGCCAGGAGAGCCAAGGGCCTGCGCGCCCTCATCTCAGTGAATTCTGGGAGTGGTTATTAAGTGAAGAAGCCCCCCCATACCCGTGACAAGGGGAAGCCACTTGTTGAAGGGCTACACTATAAAAGGGACTTGGGGCGCCTGGGTGGCTCAGTCGGTTGAGCATCCGACTTCGGCTCAGGTCATGATCTCAGGGTCCGTGAGTTCGAGCCCCACGTCAGGCTCTGTGCTGACGGCTCAGAGCCTGGAGCCTGTTTCGGATTCTGTGTCTCCCTCTCTCTCTGCCCCTCCCCTGTTCATGCTCTCTCTCTCTCTGTCTCAAAAATAAATAAATGTTAAAAAAAAAAATTTTTTTAAATAAAAGGGACTTTACACAAAACACTCACTATAACTGAGTTCAAACGAAACAAACAGGGTTTTATAAACATTTCCTTCTTCATCCCGCCACAAAAGACTGTGAAATCTTCAGTGAAGATGCGTGAAGGGAGAAGGTCTGTGAGAAGGAAAGATGCTCCCTTTCTGTGAGACCAGTGCTGGTGGTTCAACATGGCCCCCAGAACGTCTGACACTGCTCGCTTCAAGAAGCGGGATCTTTGTCCCTTACCCCCAAACGCAGACTCGGTGACTGCTTGACCGATGGCGACAACTTCACAACTAAGCCAGCGTCCAGTCCGGCCTGTAAGAAACTGGCAGCTGCTCCTTCCTGTTTCTTTGGGACATTCACTTTGGAACCCAGCCACCGCGCTCTGAGGAAGCCCGAGCAGCCCCACGGACGGAGAACAGCCGGCCTAACTCGCCAGCCACAGGAAGGAGCCATCTTGGAAGTGGCTCTGCACCAGGGTCCAGGTTGAGCCGTCCCAGCTGACACCGGGTGGAGGCAGAGGCCAGCTGCACCTGTCGGGCACTGACCAAATTGCAGACTCTTGAGCAGAAGGGAGGGCTGTTACCGTTTACATCACTCAATTGTAGGGTGCTTTGTTACACGGCAATAGAAACTAGAACAGGCAGTAAACATCCACCATTTGCTCAGGTCACAAAGCTACTTGCTTCCACAGGTAACACAGGCAACTATTCTGTTGTTTGTTAGGAATTTGGGGGATGGGATGGGAAGGGCCCCTGATTTAACACCGTTATATTAATAAAGGAGTATGATATTGTGATTGATGGTAAGAAATATAGATTCGGTCACCTACGTTCCTAGCACAGAGTTCCTAAATCTCTTGGAATTTACGAGAGAAAAAGGCGTCTTGTTATTCACAAGCCCCTTTCTGCCCAAAGAGGGTTTATGTTAATGAGGGAACTCTTGGAAAGCACCTAAGGATGGGGCAGGTTGCCAGGGAAATAACCACATGATTAGAAAGTGGGAACTTTCAGTCCTACCCCCTGACCTCCGGGAAGGGAACAAGGGCCGGAGGTTGATCAGTGGCCAATAGCCAATGATTTGATCAATGGCGCCTATGTGATGAAGCGTCCCTAAAAACCTACAGGATGGGGTTCAGAGCGCTTCCAGTTGGTGGGCACATGAAGATTTGGGGAGAGTAGCATGCTCCTAGGGGGCAAGGGAGCTCTTTGCTCTTTCTACATGCCTTGTCCTACGCATCTCTTCCATTTGGCTGTTCCTGAGTTACATCCTTTTAGTTCTGTGAGCCGCTGTAACAGATTAGTCAAACCTAAGGAGTGGGGTCACTGGAACCTCCAATCTGTAGCCAGTCAGAGGCGTCTGAATTTGGTGTGTGCGTTGGGGGAAGCTGTCTTAAATGACTAAACCCTTAACCTGTGGGATCTCTGGGGCAGGGAAGGGGGTGTGTATATCTTGCAGGACTGAGCCCTTCTCCTGTGGGATCTGACCTTATCTCTGAGGCAAGGGGGTGTCTTGTAGGACTGAGCCCTTCTCCTGTGGGATCTGATCTTATCTCCACGTAGACAGTGTCAGTATTGACCTGAACTGCAGAATACCCAGCTGGTGTCAGAGAATCGTTTGGTGGTGGGGAAACCCCATACACACATCGTATTGGGAACATAGGAGCTAAGATATTTGGAAGGAAACTAAAAAGAGAAAATACGTCTCAGGAGGTAGGGCCAATATATTTTATCACAAAAATCTTTTTGATTTGTATAAGCACATCAACAAATTTGAGAATGAGACCCTAGAGTCCCAATTCAGATCTAAGGTGACAATCAAGCGAAATCCTGATTTCAAATATTCAAATGCATATCCTGATTTTTGGCTCAGAAAATATGGACACCGTTGCTCACAAGGCAGAAGAGACTATTCTGGCCTAAAAATGTTGAGTCCCGTGTTACAAGCGGTGATCTCCACTTCAAGATAGATAGATAGATAGATAGATAGATAGATAGATAGATAGATAGATATGAAATAAAACAAAACTATGACAGGTTTATTGGAACGAGTTAGATCTAAAATGTCCCCCTTAGTTACCTCTAGACAAGAGTATTTATTATTGGTTGGGAAATGGATGTCAAATAGAACACTCTTTATTATAGCACATTAGGTGCTAAGATCTTTCCAACAATTAAATGTATTAACTGCCATTGTGCTAAAGTTATTCAGGTGCCAATTAAGAAGTTTCTGGTTATCTGGGCGCCTGGGTGGCTCATTGGTTCAGCATCAGACTCTTGGTTTTGGCTCAGGTCATGATCTTGTAGGTTGTGGGATCAAGCCCTGCATCGGGCTCTGTGCTGTCGAGAAACCTGCTTGGGATTCTCTCTCTCTCTCTCTCTCTCTCTCTCTCTCTCGTTCTGCCCCTCTCCCACTAGCACACACGTCCATGCTCTCTCTCTCAAAATAAATAAACTTTAAAAAAAGAGCAGTCTCTGGTTATCCAAATGCTGGATAACAGAAGTCATGGTTTAAAAGTCTAAATTTGTTGAAGCACCTGGGTGGCTCAGTCGGTTAAGTGCCTGACTTCGGCTCAGGTCATGATCTCACGGTTCATGGGTTCGAGCCCTGTGTCGGGCTCCGTGCTGACAGCTCAGAGCCTGGAGCCTGTTTCAGATTCTGTGTCTGCCTCTCTCTCTGCCCCTCCCCCATTTGTGCTCTGTCTCACTCTGTCTCAAAAATAAATAAACATTAAAAAAAATTTTTTTTAAGTCTAAATTTGCAAAAAAAGTCTAAATTTGGTTTTGAAAGAAACTGGAGACTATATAAAAGAGCTCTTTGCTTTAAAAAAATATGTACTAAGATTGTCTTTAGTTAATGACCATCTTTTGTGAATACAAATCACAATCATATATCTAAATGTTTCATATGAATAAATATTTAGGAACCCACATTTGTTACATGAGAAGAGGTAGCCTTAGGCTGAAATGGGACATGTATTATTCAAAACTGTCCTAATGCCAGGTGACATAAACCCAACCCAAACTTGCTTATGCAGTCTTTCCCACAATTCACCACCTTCGAGTTGTCTGCCGGTTGTAATATTATTATTGACCCTGTCCTGACTTTTTATTAAACTTAGCGTCCTGTTAAGCAATAATGAAATCACAAGTTCCATGTACTAGCTTTTTTTTTCCTTTGGTGCACATTTAAATGTTTAAAATTTTGTACAAGTTTTAATTTTTTTTGTAAGTCATAGATATTCAACTGAAAATCAGCCTATACTCCATCAGTAGTTTGAATGCCTTACTTTAAGGTATTGAAGTCGGCGGGGGGCGGGGGGGCGGGGGTGGTTACTGAATGGAGAACCAGCCCTTAATTTGTTTTCTCACTGGACAGTGTGCTATGTGACCTTGGCCAAATCACTTTGGTCTCTCTTGCCTCAATGTCCCCATTGGAAAAAGCACATTAGCCCTGCCAATTCCCCAGCCAGTTCCCAAGAACACCAAGAATAATAACTGGGTGGCTCAGTCTATTGAGCATCTGACTCTTGGTTTCAGCTCAGGTCAACCTCTTGCGGTTCATGGGTCAGAGCCTCGCATCAGGCTCTGAGCCAATGGGGTGGAGCCTGCTTGGGATTCTCTCTCTCTCCCTTTCTCTCTCTCTCTTTCTCAAAAAAATAAATCAATGAATAACAAATAAAGAGAATAATAACCCTTGATGCAGCCCACAACAGCACAGACCAGGTGATAATGGACAGTCGCGTCCACAGCAATCAGACCTGCTCTGTGTCCATTCACCCACTGGGACCTGAGGGCCTCTTCTCGGCCCTGAATGCTAGAGTCAGAGCTTGGGATTCTGGAACTATGGAGGTCATAAGCAGGCCGTGGGGGAACTAGAAACTTGACACTTAGTACTTTTCTGGTTCTGAAATCCATTACAGATACGTTAAGTAAACTTGCCTCTAATGAGGTCACTAAAATCACTAAAGCCCTATGAGGACAGACCAGGAGCTGGGCTATCGGAGGTTAAAACCAGGTCCCTGAGAGTGCCCACAGGCAGCCCAGCCAACCTCCTTCCTGTTCTTATGCCCCATCTTCAGCCTGCAGAACCCCGGACGATGCCATCCCGCTGTCCTGGCCTTTATCCTCACCTGCCATCTACCTGGGTCAAACGGGATGTGGAAACAAGAGCAGGCTAAGGATGCAGCAGTCTTTGGCTCAACCTGGGCTCCCCAGCTTCTGCCGCCGTGGCTGGTTTCTCTCTGGCATGAATAAGGCCGCAGTAGGCCACGTTTGTTTCACCCAGAGGAAGGAAACACATTAAATCACTCCCCAGCAACACTTACCCCAAACGGTTCAAGGGATCTAACTCAAAGCCCACCTCCTTAAAAGATCGAGAATGGGCCCTGGCACGGGGAGGAGATAATTTCCACCTTATTGAAAAAATTAATTCTGGGGGAGCCTGGGTGGCTCAGTCAGTTGAGCGTCTGACTTTGGCTCAAGTCATGATCTTGCAGTCTGTGACTTCGAACCCCATGTCGGGCTCTGTGCTGACGGCTCAGAGCCTGGAGCCTGCTTCGGATTCTGTGTCTCCCTCTCTCTCTGCTCCTCCCCTGCTCGTGCTCTCTCAATATAAACATTAAAAAAAATTTTTTTTGAAAGAAAAAGTTAATTTTGTAGGGAAGGAGCAAACTGCCATGCTAGAGGTCCAAATGGCCAAGTCGGGCCGACCCAGGGCTGCCACCTTAGGTGTGGGCAGAGGCCAAGGATGACATCAGAGGGATTTTTCCTTTCCTGTGCCAGGCCATGCTGAGCATATAATCCCTACCTCTGGCACTGGGCCTGGCACTGAGAACCTCAGAGTGAGACGATCAGGGGTGTTAGATACTTTCTCATCCAATCCCTGAGGTTACTGGGAGAAAACATCCAGATGTGATGTGCCCAAGGTCACCCAGGTCACTAGTGGCAGACCCGAGACCAGTGACCTTGTCAGATCACTGCCAGGAAACCTCAGCCGAGCCTGTCAATCTCCGCGTGTGATACTTCAGAGGCACCATGAGAGCAAAATTGACTAAACCACCTATTAGCTGTGTGACTGAGGTAAATTACTTAACCTCTCTGTGCCCTCATTTTCTCAATGATAAAAGAGAGGGTGTGAAGGCTAATTAAGATAACCCAAGTAAAGTGCTCCCTAAGCAATTATCACTGGAGCACCTCACAAATGTCAGGTTTTTAAAGTTATTGTTAAATTGCCCGAAGGGTTTCGGGAGAAATACTGCCTGTCCCATCCCTGGGTTGACAGACAGTCTCCCCTGCTGCCCAAACACAGCCGCTCACAGAGAAAAGTTCGGGTTTTGGAGCCACACGCCTGGAGTTGTAGCCTGGACGAGAAACATTTATTTTCTCACAGTTTGGGAGGCTAGAAGTCTGAGATTCAGATCAGCACGCTGGTTTCTTCTGAGTCCTCTCTCCTTGGCTTGCAGATGGCCGCCTCCTCCCTGGGTCCTCACCTCCCAGGTGTCCCGTCTCCCCTGTGTCCTTATCGCCTCTTCTTTCAAGGGTACCAGTCGTGTTGGTTTAGGGCTCGCCCACAGGACCTCCTTTTACCTTAATTATCCCTTTAAGGGTCTTTTCTCCAAATACAGTCACATTCAAGGTACTGGCGGGGGGGGGGGGTGACAACTCAACCCCTAACAGCAGGGTGGATTACCTTTCTTCCTCTTCAGGAAGGATTATGCAGAGAGCCATAAATGCTCATCCGGGCACCATGCCGTGCCACGATGCACTGGTCTTAAATCTGGAGAGATGGCCAAAATGAGCAAGCTGCCTCTCCTCACTCTGCAAATATGTACTTTGCTTGAAAAAAATGTTTTTTCATGGAGCACGGACCCTGTGGCAGGCCGTATGAGCTATCCGCAGATGACTCAGACTAGGACAGTATTGAGGTGCTTATGATCTCAGAGAACAGATCAGATGAGGCCCCAAGGGATGATGGGAGTGATGGCAAGGGCTAAGTGCCCTAAAGATTCACAGACCAAGCGCTGGGGTGGAGGGGAGGACAAAACTGACCAGATGAGTGGAGTGTGAAAGAGCTCTGCAGGGATGGATTTGCCCCAGGGGACAGGGCAGGCAGCCACAGGCCAGGCTGTTCATCTGTATGAAGGGGACAGCGGTCCGGGGAGAGGAAGACAGCGTCCTCCACTAGGGTCGGAGTTCCGAACCAGCACAGGCAAGAGAACTGACTCTGCAGGACCAAAGGTATCCACGCCACACCAAGGAGCAATTTCCTCTTTCGGCCTCACAGCTACTCTCAAAGGTGACCGCTGTCTACCATGGACCGGCCGGAGCCTCAGCCCCTCAGGCATCTCTAGCCCTGCTGTCTGGGCCACCAGCAACATAGGTTCCCCGCCTCTGGACAATTCTGTCCGCCAGGGTTCTCTGCCTGGCCCTAGTGGTGGGAAAGGAGAGGGGCTATTCGGGGGGAGGGGGCACAGAACGCAGCTACTGAGGCCACGCAGAAGGCAGCGCGGGACATCCGGGGTCCTAAGCCCCAACAGTCCCCATGGGTTAAGAGATAATAATTACTAGGAAAGGCAAAACGATAGTGAAAGGAAGCAGATCAGTTGCCAGAGCCAGGGGGTGCATTTTTTTATGACTCCAATCATATTGAGGTATAAACTATTATTTCTCAATAAGGGCTGACAACCCCCCAAATAAGGAAATAAAATCATATTTTTAATTTGTTAGGGCAAACATTAATCAGTGCTCACCCGACCATCACTCTCCTCCCCTTGCAAGCAGCCTCACCTCTTCCTGTAGACGAGGCAGAAGGCACCAAGACTTGCTCTCAGCCTCCGCGGAGCTGAGGCAGGAGCGTTAACACATTTCCCTTCAATGGGACTTGCTAGAAATTCTAGCACGGGGGTTCTGAGGAAGGTTGCCATGCTTGATAAATTCAAACACAAGGAGAAACTCACTTTCCTGCCCGCCCTCAGATACAGTTACATGAGAACGTGACGTATGGAGCAGGGGCAGCCATGCTGTGACCATGAGGGGACAACCCTGAGGACAAAGGCCAAAATGCTGACAGTGGTGGCCTGTAAGGTTAGAAGGAGTCCTTGAAATGATTACTGACCCACTGAATTAACCAACTCTAGAACCCCTACCTTCAGACTTCCGGCTGTCAGTCTATACACACTTGATTTTTTAAATGGTGCTTTTTTTTTTTTTTTTTTTTTTTTTACACATTTACTTATTTTTGAGAGAGAGCAGGAGGAGGGGCAGAGGGAGAGAGAGAGAATCCCAAGTAGGCTCTGTGCTGACAGCGTGGCTCAACCTCACGAACCGTGAGATCATGACCTGAGCCGAAATCAAGAGTCGGACAACTGAGCCACCCGGGCGCCCCTAAACACCTTGTTTTTGAAGCCCTGTCAGTCCGGTGTTCTTTTGCCTGTAGGCAAAAACATCCTACAAGCCAGGTGGTTTTCATCTGTCCAAACTTGCACCTCCAACCCCAAAACCGAGATCGCGGTGAAATGGATCACAGAACCTTGCAGCTGTTAACGGAGGCCCAGCAGCATGTCGAGTCCCCAGTCCCCACGGAAGGTGCTTTCCTCTCTAGCCCCTAAGCAAACTGGGGCAACAGCTGCCTTTTCTCTGCAGGCGCTGCCCTCCATCATCCTATACATCCAACATCCTACAGTATAAATGACCCATCAGAGCCAGGTGTGACCCACGCATACATCCCTGGTCCGTGTGGCCATAAGCCCCCACTGGCACAGGGATGGCCTCGTTTGTGTCTACATCCCAACAGGATTATTATTAGCACGCCTTTCACTCTCAAAAGTGTCTGCATGTGGACCAAAGATTATCGTCGTCCTGTGCGGGCTGCTTCAGCCCACTTTTCTTTCTCCTTACCCAGTACTCCCCACATTACGTGAATACGAGGCCATTCCGTCTTCTCCACCAGGACGAAGACGGAAGCGGAGACCCTGCCACGTTCCCCGAAATCATCCGTCCCACGGCAGGTGCCTGATGCACATCTGCTAAACCAAACCGAATGTTAACGGAGGTAAGAGTCTTAAGCTGAGAGGTTCGAGGCAAACCGGGAGAATGTGAGCATAAGGAACAACTTCTGGAGGAGGAAGAGGAGAAACTGGGTGCTTTCCCAGAGTCCCTCACCCTCACCACTGGGCCCTGTCCACGTAGGGTGCTGTGTGAAACCGGCAGTGCTTACGTGGACACCCGGCCGGCCGGCACAACCTCGCTGCTCAGGCAACTCGTGCTCCTCATAACTCAACACGGAACCCAGAGACCCCAACCATCCCGCACAGGCAAAGGGGCAGAAGGCCTTGTTCTACCAGAGACGCCCAGGGCCGGGCAGACAGCCCCCAAGGCAGATACGCTCCGGCTCCAAGAAACACTCCGATTGTGAATACCCTCCTATTTGGTGACACTCCAAGATGTGGCTTCTCCAGCCGACGCTTTCTTCGTGTCACGGTTCAAACTCCTAAGCATCTCAGCTAAGGACCCACGAATATGGCAAAGGCCTGTGGCTTCTCAGCTAGTGGTGAGATCATGACATTGCCTACCCTGGAGGCAGGCCCTAAAAGGGAATGGCATTGGGAATGTCAGCCCCACCCACTCCGGATGGAACCACACACATTCTTTCGGAATAACTTTGGGGCTCAACTGTCACAACGACCCTTAGGCATGTCCACGTCTCTGCCTCTCTGTCTCCCCTTCACAGAAGTTACTTGTACTTAGCGAGGCGCACAGAGAACGCCTAGCACTGTGTGCCCAGCGCATAATAGGCACTTGATAAACATCAGCTCCCTGCATCCGATTCCGGAGTCACTTAGACGCTGAAATGGATCCTGGGTGCTGGAGGAAGGAACTCGCAGTGTGTGCTTTCTCCCATAAGCACTGAGCCAAAGCTTCTCAGAACTTCTACATCACAGACTGTGCCTATGCAGCCAGCTCAGCTAATATCACACCCATCTGCAAAAACTCCCTCTCAGCTCAGTAAGTTAGAAGGCGAATTGGCTGGATGCTTTCTCACAGAATCAGAGCTTGACAAATTAAGGCCCTTCCAGTGGAAGCCAACGGGATGGTGAGAGGCCTGGAAAACATCTCTCATAACAGCCAAAGGGGTGATGGGGGGGGGGGGGCGTGGAATGGGCAGGGTGCTCCTTGACACTTATATAAGGCCTTTCTAGCAGCAAAAGCCTTCGAATGAGGGAAGGGGCTGCCTCACAGAGCAGCATGCTCCTGGTCGAAGAAAGCACTGGAAAAAGTGCCGAGATAGTCAGGGTTCCCAGATTCCCACACCAGCTAGGAGATGGACTGGGTAACTCGAAGGCGTCTCCAAGTTTACAGGAACACCAGGAACCTGGGCGTGGGGGAGGCGATGTGGTGCATGGTCTGGGGGACCAGTGGCAGTTAGAATCTGCGGAGGGCACGCTTAGGGGACCGAAGCCTTTGTGAGGACTTGTCCTGACTAAATGGCAGGGGAGAACATTCTGGTCTTCCTGGACGGGCTTGTCTACAGGCTTCTGCTAAGAGATAAGGCCGTGGGGCAGGAAGAGCCCTTCACAGCCCTGCACCCGCCTCCCAAAGTATGTAGTCATCTCAGAAAGGTTCCCATTGGGGCCTCTCTTCTCCTCCTTCTCACTCACTCATTCAGGCCACCTGCGTCCTTCAGCATCTCTCCAAAGTGGAGGAGACTCAAGTCAGTGAAGGGTGAGGAGTCCCAGAACCTTCCTGGTGCCCCTGGGAGTTTAGAGCCATGGGATGGGGGCCCCTGGCCCCTGGAGGCTTTATATGCTAACCCCTCCTCTTGGGGACTCTAGACCACATTTGTCGTGGACATCCAAAGCCCTGACAGGCCTGAGGTATTGTCGATTTTTCCCCACGCCAAATCCAGGCCAAGACCGCCAAGCTCCCCCTCCCCCACTTCCATGCCAACTGGCTGACATCTAGTCCATCCTTTTCTCCAAGCCTGCAAACCTCTGCAGGGGCAGAGGGCCTCTGCTGGGGAGGGCCTTCTGTCCCAACTCCCGTCTCGTCTCCTCTTGTCAGAGCTCAACCCCCTTGGTTCTGAGACCAGTAACTGCCCCTCACACCCCCACAACCACCCTCACCCCCCAGGACCGGCCTAGCCTAAGTGCAAGCTGACTGTCCCCACTCACTTTGGAGTTCCCTGGGGATTTCCCTTACATTCTATGAGCTCAGCTCTTCTTTGAAAGGGTGCTAGTTATATTTCATACAGCGTTTCTAGGTGCTTGGTAACTGGAAGATTTTCAAGATGTTCACTCCACTATGGTGCTAAACACGTTCTCACTCAGTGCTGGGATACCCTCTTTGGACTTGCTCGTGGGAACCGTCCCTGGCTGACCTCCCACCCCAGACACCGAAGGCTGGCCGCATCCCTGCAGATGCACCCATGTCGGTGGGACACCTACCAAGTGCCAGGCACGATCTCAGGCCCTAAAGATTCAAAGCTGCAAGCACTGAGCTCTGCCTAAAACGCATCGGCCCTCTAAAAATGCGCTGCGGCAGGAAGAGAAGTCTCTGCGACTGACGTTCTCCTATTGAAATCGTACTCTACTATTTGCGCAGGTCTCGAAAGCTTCTTCGTGGCTTCATGCATCCACATCTGGGAGCAGCTAGGCTGCCCGGCCCTCCCTGCCCTTGGCTCACGGCCCGAGCGCCTGGGACAGGGCTCCGCTCACCACGGCTGTGAAATATGAAAACGCTTCTCCCCCAACTCCAAAGGCTCCCAGCTGAAGCCTGCTCTCAGCTGCCGCGGGATTCTGCCAGCTGGGCCTCCGCATGACACAGCATCCCCGCCCGCCCCGGGCTGCAGCGGCTGGGCCCGGCGTGACAAAGGATTCTCTGACAATGGGAGGAAGAGGTCTTTCATTGTCTACCGGGGTCACACTCCGCAGCGGAGCTTCCTCACTCCCCGAACTGTAGCTCCCCGCCCCCACCCCTCCCTTGGGCTGCTCCCCTGCGCCCGGTGCGGTCAAGCCCGGCTCCACCGGCCTCACCTACCAGCCATTCAAATTCAACACGTCCGACAGCGAGCTCACGGGGTCCTCCCCCTCACCCCAACCTCAGCAGACGTGCTGAGCTCCGGGCCACAAGTTCGCACCCGGGGAGAGGCTGTGAGGCCTCTGTCAGTGAGGCCAGAGAGCCGGGAGGGAGTCGCGGGGACTTCTCCTTTATTCCTCAAAGCTAAGCAACCACTGCAGACTTTAGTCCCCAAATGTTTGTAATGTATAACCTTCCCTCCATCCCCCTACACGAGGCCCTGGCTCCAGGCCTTATCCCCTGCGACTTGATACTGGATGGAACCTGTCATTGCCTCACTGGCCCAGTGGCCTCCTGGCTCCAGATCGCATTCCCTTCTGAACCACAGCAGCATGCCTCCGTTGGGCTTCGGGCCCCGTCCACCACGCTCCTCCTGTAGTCTAGAAGCCAAGGTCCTGGGCCGGGCTCACGAAACTCCTGTCTGCCTCTCCACCTTTGAACTTGACCTTGCTGCTGCAATCCCTTCCTTTGCCCAGACAGCCTCAGACCTCTTCTCCTAAGCACACGCTGTTCCTTACCCCTTCTAGCTCCTCTCCAGGCTAATTTCTTTTCATCCATTCGCTTTCCGTGCCTGTGTTGTCTCCCTTCGGAAGCCCTCCCTGATCTGAGGCTTGAACAGGCACCCCTTGACCGTGCTACTCAGAACTTTCTCGACCACTGTGCTCACCACACATATTTCTCCTTTACCATTTTTGAGCCATCGCCCCAACTGAAAACCTATTCTAGGTCCGCCACGACCTCAGACCTACTCCCAAATTCACCTCTTCCACAAAATCATCTCAGCTGGCCCCAGTCCACATGTTAGTGCCATGAAGACCGCCTCCCATACTTTATCCATCCCATCCCTGAGTAAGTTAGTCAGCACTTGGGGCTGACTCCATGCTGGATATGAGCCGACAGTGGACATAAAAAGCTCTAGAAACCTGGCAGCACTCCACTCACAAAACTGTAATGATGATGTGACACGATGTGACATCCTAGCCCTAGGCGCTGAGTTTGAAGTCTGAAGACCTGGGTTCAGATCCCTGTTCTACAACTTACAACTCCCCCGTGACTTGGCGCGTCACTAACCATGGAGGCTCAGAGGCCTCGTATGCAAAATGGGAATAACACTAACAGCTCCGCGGGGCTAAGATAACCAACCAGCAGATGCTATCCTTGGTGGGAAATACTTTGCAAACTATAAACCCAAATCAAGTGCAGCGGCCACTGCCCAGCAACCCCCTATCCACCCCCACCACCCCCACCAGGAGTTCCTGTCCGTACTTGAGTCGGGTGGGAGGGCAAATGAAATCTGTGAGTCCCCTTCCTAGAAAAATGCTCATGTATGCCAGCTTTGCAAACACCTTCGGGACCTAAGGACCCGGCCAAGGGAAGGGACTAAACTGAAGTGCACTGGAAAGCCCCCAGGCCTGCCACTTCTCACAAATATATGCCCTCATCCAGATTCCTGGATGCCGAAGATGAAAGATAGGGCAGGGAAGGGCAGTCTCAAAGGAAAGGAAGTTCAAGACTAAGAGAGGGCTTCCAGAGCCTTTCCCAGAACCAGAGGAAATAGAGAAGATGTAGCATTCTCTCTGGCAAGTAAGAACCCCGCTTTGTTCAGAAGGCACAGAAAAAGAAGATTGAACGAGGTATCAAAATCTGGAATTTCTTGTCCAACTCTGCCAAGGGCTCCTGGTGACTTTGGGCACGTCATTTCACCTTGCTAGGTTTCGGGGCCTTCACACAGAGATCAGCTTATTAGGAGGGCCCGTCCCAGCTCTGGGTGCCTAGGATCCGAAGACCTAACTGTTTCCCCCCTGTTCTGAATCACAGCTTTGGCCTGGGTTTAATTCAGAAATAAGAGGCAGAGGTCGACAGCCAGCACGGTGATAATTCAGGGAGAAGGCCCCCATCACAGTGCTGTTCTAAATTGTGTGCAGGATGAGGCAGGAGGGCAGGAGAGTAAAGCCTGAATGTGAACAACTGAGCTCAGGTGACCATGAGTCGGCGGTGAGGCTGAGAGGTAGAGGATCCCCCCCCCGAAAAGAGCATCGAAAGAAGCCGCCACGTTTATCGGGTAAGCTATGCAGAAATGCCACCACATTTGGAAAATGCCCAAAAGCTGCGATTTGCCCGTCTGTTTGAGCCTCCTGTTCTCTCTCTGGGCTCAGGATTCTCTCTCCATCCTACCTACCACCTCCTGCTTCCTCCTTCATCATCTGAACTGCAAACAACAGAACCTTAAAACAAGGGCAGTGAACCCCAAAACCGAGATGAAACTGGAGGACAGTGTCAGGGACCCCAGAAGTGAGGTGGGGAACGAACAGATACGAAGCAGACTCACGTTAAAACATCTACACAGACCTGTAAGACAGAAACTACTAAACCCAGGAAGGCCCTGAGTGAGACCTTGACCAAAGCCACAGCGCATCACTGAAGATAGCCTACCCCAGCCCATCACAGCCCGGCAGAGCTGGGGCAGGACCAGGGAGAAGAACTTGTCAGCTCCTCACTGCCCAGCAGAGTAATCTGTTGGTTGACTTTAGGGTCATTTCCCACTAGCTGCCTAACGTCCACATCAGGACATACCTCCAGGCCCACCTGGGAGGTTACAAAAAGCCCAAAGTCCAGGGTAACAAGGACAGAAAGCCCTTCTTCCTCTGTTGCTCCCTCCTGCTTTTGCTCTAGAATTGGAACTGGCATCAGGAGTCACTTCCAACCAACATATGTGAAGTTGACTAAGTCCCAGGGTGAGTGCTCTAAAGTATTTATGATTTGTTCTCTCCCGTAGGCTGTGAATCACTCGTTTTATTGCATTACAACTTAGCTGTTTCTACTATACTATTTTTGTGTGCCCCAAACAGAGTACAGTATCTAGCCCAAGGTAGGTGCTCAATAAACATATGCTGGACTTAAAATCCTACATTTATCTCCACAGATAGAATAGGTTTCTGGCAGGCAGGGACTGTATGTTCAACTTCCTTTGCATGCATTTGAAGATACAGAAACATGGAGGTGCTCAGTCTATATTTGTGAATGAATGGTTGATTAGTTGGCCAAACCTGGTAACTCTCCAGGCTGGGTCTGAGAACCTTCCTGTACACGAACTCTTCAAAGTACCTACAGGCATGAGGGAGCTTTTTGCTCTTTTCAGGGCTTCCCTATCCCTGGGGATGCAGGGGGCAGGGAATAGTATCACCTGGGATGAACCCTGGGCTTCTCAGGGATCTACACGTTAAACCAATGGTTTTGAAATCAGTACCTAAAGAATAAACGTTGGACTCAATAAGGACACTGGATCCATGAACAACACACCCAAACACACCCATACGAATACAGACATGCGTTGCATAAACATGTATGCCATATGTATTTATTATATGCAGGTGTGATTCTGGTATAATGGATGTATCAAAGCTGATAACCTTTCGCCATTAGCAAATTATCAGATGCGTAATAACCAGCAATGCAGACTTCTGTCTTTAATAACTATTCTCATGAGGTCTGGTGGCAAATAAAAAGTGTTTTGACAAAGAATAAATACCACTATAATTTACCCCCTTTCTGAGGCTCAGGACTTCCTGGGGAGCCAAGACCTACTCTCAAAAAAACCTCAAACACAGATACCCAAAAAATGACCATTATTTAAATTAAAAGCCATAGGCTGCGAAGAGAAATTACAGGATCACGGGGGGGGGGGGGGGGGGGGGGGGGGGGGGGAGTAGCCCTTCCCCACTGAGGGGCCCTGGGGGACTCATGGCACTTTTTGAGCCTCAGTGTGCTCACCTGTAAAATGGGGTTACTACCCGCCTACATCACAGGACCCTGCTAAGAAATTGTGATGATTCAAGGGTAGGGGGAAACGCTCTGTAAAGTCAAACAAACACGCTATTTACAGCAATCTGTTAATCACCGATGACACCTTACCCCAGAATGCGTTACAAAATTACTGCCTACCAGCGTACATTATCTAGGACAGTCACTTGACACAGCAGAGGAGACGATCTGTGTGTAAATCGAATCCTGTTTCAAATACTCAAAGGGAGTTTCCTCAGACAACCCGAGTGCGTCCTGTGGGGGGACTGCACCGCTAACGTTTGTTCGGTGCATTCTGTTCCTGTACAATTGGGTTTTCTTGAAAGCCTGGCAATTTCCTCGCGCTGGCTGAGCATGCTCGAAGCCGGGATTCCTGAGGTTTTCGGCTCAGACCCCGGGCCGGGCAGGAGGAACCGGGCCCGGACAGCCCGCGGCCCCTCCCCGTGCTCTGGGCGGCTCCTTCCTCTCTCCTCCAGCTTCGGCGGCGGCGCTCGTGCTGTGTCACTTTCGCCCTCCCGAGACTCCAGCCGCCGCGGGGCCCGCAGCTCCACCGGCTTCTTCCCAGTGCGCGCCCGCCCCTAGCCCAGGAGATAATCCCCCCGGCCTCAGGGACCCAGAAAGCGACAGCGGCGGAGGCGGGCGGGCAAGCAGGGCAGCCGGGTAGCAGCGCAGGCAGCAGCGCCCGGCTGGGCCGGGGCCGGGGCCGGGGCCGGGCGGGCAGGTCAGCCTCCGGCCCCCACGGTCTCCAGGACGAAAAACTGGAAGGGGGTGCGCAGGGCGCGCTCGTTCTGTCCGGGGCCCGCGAGGCAGAGGCCGGCGCGCGCGCACGCGCACCCACAGAGCGCCCCGGAGCAAGGGTCAACCCGAGCGTGTTGGGAGGGTCGGGGGCGGCGACACGCGCGCGCCCGCGGCCCCTCCCAGCCCTGCACCCCACCGGCCGAGCAGGCTGCCAGCCCGGCGGGTCAGGGGGCGTCGGGGACGCGGAGGGACGCAAGGCTTGTCTCCCGCGCCACCGCGCGCCCGGAACTCCCTCGCCAACCCCGCACACACGCAACTGCAGGGGCTCCCGGGTGGTACAGCCGCAGGACCCCCTGTCCAAGTAACCCGGCGCGCGCGTGCGCGGACACACACGACCAGGAGCCCAACTGGGACCACGAGGGGGCTGGCGGGACGATTCACCGGGTAGTCGGGCCCACGCGTGTCCCCACTACACCGCGGTCTGTCCCCCCCCCACGCCCCGCCCCCCCATACGTGCCAGAGCTGTGTGTACACACACAAACAGCTGGGCGGGGGAGGCGACGCCTCGCTCCTCCGGTAGGGACACACAGGCCGCCGCCAGCCATCCCTCCCCTTTACACGCCGCACCCCCTCACGGCTCACACCTGCCCCCCAGCCTCAACCCCGAAAACTCTACGAAACCCAAGAGCCAACGCCGACCCCCAATTGTCTTTTAACGTCAGTGGAAAGACATAACCCAAGTCACACCCGCCGTCCCCGGGCCGCCTCCTCCAGATGCACCTAGGCTGGGGCCCGCGGCCCTTGGAGGGGGGGTGGGGGGGAGGGCAGACCTCGGTCGCCGCAGACCGAACCGCCGCCCCCTGCCCTCCCTGCCCCCACGACCCGCGACGCGTCCAGGACAGTCACCTGCTCCTCGTCCTGAAGAGCCCGAGCCGGAGCCCACGCCGCGGCCGTTCGGGTCACTCGCCACCGCGAGCTGGCTTTTCAGACCTGTCAACTTAACCCCCGCTCCGCCTGAAGGATCTATTCCCCAGGCCCAATCACACCGTGGCGACAGGAATAATAACAAAAAGCCAACAGAATCACCACCGTAGGGAATGTCCAAAGCTGCAACCGCAATGGCTCCACCGATTCGGGTTCCTCATCTGCTCCCATCCCCCGCGCCCCCCGCGGCCCGCGGGCTCACCGGGGACGGAGGGAGGGTGCCGCCTGTCTAGACGACAGACATCCCCGCGCTCGCGGTGACGGGCGCGCACACACCCTCGCACGGCCGCTGCCACAGACACAATCAGTCACCGCGGGAGGGAGGGGCTGCGTGGAGACACTCTCTCGGGGTCCCTCCGGCAGCCGCCAGCGCAGCAGCCTCCGGCCAGGAGTCGCCACGCAGGGCCGCGCTCCCTACCTCGCCGGAGCGCGGTCAGAACAGCTGCAAGTTTGGCTGGTACTAAAGCAACTGCTTGATGCAGCAAATGCGGGCTTCAAAACAAAAGGGAGAGCAATCACGCCCGCTTTCTTCCTCCCCCCGGCTCGGAACCCGGCACATGACAGCGGCTACACCGCGCGGCTCGAGCGCCAGCCGGGCTCCAGCCATGCGCCCCCGAGAGCCCCCTCCTCCCGGGAGCCCCAGGGCTACGACTCCCCACTCAGGCCGGGAGCCCTGAGGGGAAGGGGCGAACCTGGGGAGGGGGCGAGACCGTGGAGTGCGGTCCGCGACAGAGAAGGGGTCTGAGGATGGGCGCAGACGCCCGGCGGCCGGGGGCGCAGGGAGGGGGAAGGGGGTTAATTGTTTGGGGCGGTTTTCTCGGATTTATCTATCAGCACGCGCACGTCACGCAGCCCTCCTGGCGGGTCCCCGAATCGATCCGCAGGCTGTACTGACTAAAAGAGGGGGGCGGGCGGGGGGATGCTCACCTCGGGGTTCCTCCGGCCGCCGCTCCGAGCCCGTGTCGGGGGTGGGGGAAGGGGACAGGGAAGGGGAAGGGAGGGAGGAGGCTCGAGAGAGCCTACTCCTGCCGCGAGTTCCGCGCGTCCCGGCAGCGGAGGGGATCCGGCGCCCCAGCGCACAAACCCAACCGAGAGGGGAGGGAGGGAGGGAAGGGAAAGAGGGAGGGAGGGGCGGGTGGGGGGGAGGGAGTAGAGGAAGGAAAAAAAAAAAAAAAAAAAAACGATCCCTGCTCTGACACAGGGAAAGAGAATGTAGGAGAGTGACGTCCCGGCCCCTCCCTCCCCTCCGGCCACGTGCAAAGACTTGAAAGGAAAGAGGGCGGCGGGAGGCCTGCTGGGTAATGTAGTTCGCCTTTCTTTCCCGGGATGGCGGGCCCTGGAGAGCGGGGCGCCGCCGGGACCCCGGGGATGCCGCCGAGACAGCCGAGACAGTCCAGCCTGGCTTCGCCGAAACCCGCCGGCCAACGCTCTCACCCCGCGACGGCGGCGCGGCCCTGAGTGGGGACCTCTGTGTTGGGGGAACGGGGGGCTTAGGCGCGGTCCAAGCTTACAGGGAGACGTTTGGTTTCGGGGGCAGGAACGCTTTAAAGAAGAGGACTTCCGCACTAGAAGTGCAAAGTCTGTCCTAATGGCAGATAAAAGGAAGCTTTGTGTATACACTGGGCGGTCCAAGCGGCGTTATTAATGCTGCGTTCAGTGCTAACGTCTGTTATTGAGATGCATATGTTATAATTAACATTTGAACATCTCTGTGGCAGGGGCGGGATGTTGTAATTAGATATGCACTTTGCAACCGATTAATTTTCCATTGGCCATGCTAAGGGTTGCGATGGGGAACCTGGTGGCTGGGGGAATTCAGTGCAGTGGGTAATTCAGTAATCACTTAACCAAATCACCAGTGCTTTCTAAGAACCTACTATGTGCCAGGCACCGAGATTGGGACAGAGAGGCCTTCATGAGAAATACACGATGCTGTACACTCCTCCAGGCAAGGAGCTTATAGACTCATCTGAGGAACTGTGACACAGTATAATGCAGTGGAAATCCATTTATTAATTCATATAACATTTGCTGAGCACTTTCCACAGATGGGACATGTCTGGGAATGCCAAGGCAAGTAAGACCCTTAGTCCCTGCCCTCAAGGAGCTCAAAGTCTAGTGTAAGGACCACAGTCAATGAAAGTATAGGGAATAAGACGACACTTAACATAGGGATAAGCATAAAGTGCTAGGGAACCCTCAGCAGGAGCCCACAACCAGGATCAAGGGTGGATGGGGGGTAGGAGAAGGCTTCCTGGAGGTTTTAAACAAAGGCAGAGGCAGGGGTAGGCATCTGAGAAAAGCTACAAGGGTACAAAGGTCCCAGATGAGAGAGAAAAAAGCAAATTCTGAAAGTCCCAGCAGTTTGGCAAGGCAGAGAGGGCAGATTGATGGGAGGAGGTGGGGGCCGGAATGGCGGGTAAGTCTAGAGGGCAGAAGGAGCCTGGGATGGCTTCTCACTGGAGGTGAGGCTTGAAGCAGGCCTTGAAAGGATGAGTGAGATTTTGTTTTGAGTAGAGAGCATGTCTTCCAAGCTTCAGGCACAGCATGAGTCAAGCTATGGAAGGAAAGCAAAGCACATCCACAGTGATGCCCTGCAGAGCGGCTCATCTGATCCTTGTACCAAAGGGTATGGGGGCGTGTCCTCCTCTCCCTTCTAGGAGAAGACAGCAGGTGCACAGCCGCAGTTTGGTTAGAAGCAGAGGGGGGTATAGAAGCCAGCATCTGGGCACCAGTCCAGTACCCCCCTACCAAAGGAACATGTTTAGGCACACCTGACTCTTCCCCCTGGTTTGTCCCTCTTGGCATCTACGCCTCATTGGTGCAAGCAGTGTGTTATTTTTATGCTTCAGCATCCGACTGATTTCCTAGGTTTACAAAACATGAAATAGTACAGGAGTCTACCCACTCAGCACTTTCCCATTTGCCTACCTTTTGTTGTCAATGCTGCTTTGCTGCTTGCGTGATATGCATGCCACCTGCAAAGAAACAAGAATGGAATGGTCTGGGTCTTGGCCTTGCCTTTGCTTTAAATCACACCCCCAGAGGTGAGAACAGGATCCAACCCCGGAGGTGAGGAGAGGCCGAGCAATGGTGCAGAACGCAAAACATCCGAGGAGAGTACACACCTCCGTTTGCCTGGGTGTGCCTGGCCCCAGAGGGCCAGTCGAGGACAACACAGACTCAAGAGTCAACTTGGCCCCTGGGTTTGAATTGCAGGCATGGCACTTCCTGGATCTGTGACCTTGGACAGCCTCCCTAGCCTCCAAATGGTGACCTTGGACAGTTGATTCAGCAACCATTCTTGGCCTTCTGAGAACCAATGGTGATCATGTGTTTAAGCTGAGGTTGCCAGTTAGCGAGTGCTCTGTGACAGCTGATTCCTTTCCTCATCCCAGGTGCTTTCTGCACTGGGAGAAGGATCCCTGAATTTTTCTTTCTGTGGAGTGAGGCCAGCAGACCTGGTGCTGCAGGAAAGATTCCTGGGGGGGGGGGGGGGGGGGGGGGGACGGGACTCATCTTCATGTGTGAATAAGTTAGGTTTGTCTTCAAGGAACCTTACCCCCTGAGTTCTAGTCCTCACCCCCCAAGTGGCCCAGCTCTCTTAACCCTCACCCCCCCCCCCCTGCTGCCCAAGGACCCCCTGTAATGTGTCACCCCACCCAAGGTGCCTTCTGTGGGCAGTGTGCTGGGCTCCCGCACCGCTTCTCCCCTGCGTATCCACGCTTGCCCCCTGTTCCCCGGGTCACCTGAGCCTGGGTCTCTCTTTACCTCCAGTCTGATTAACATTCCTTCATGTAGGATAAGATAGCCTTTTATTTGCTCCTGTAGCACCTACGGGTTTGTCTTCTTATGGAGAGCTCTCTGAAAGGGCCTCTGATGATGGAGATTCCGGGCCCGAATGGGGGTCTCTGCGAGGAAGATACTGTGGGACCCTCAGGCCCACGTTTCCCAGAATGGGAGGCCTAGGGCTTACGTGGTCCTCACCCGGCGTCCTTCCTTCTCTGCTCTGTAGCTGATCTTATGCCCAGCCTGCAGGCTTCGGTCAGAGCTGCTGCTGGGGGCAGAGTTCACGAATGGGCGCTGGAATGGGTTTTATTGCAGCAGATCTGAGTTGCCAAGAAGTTGCCTTTGTTTGACTTGTCACCACATAGCCTACACCTTACGAGTCAGAATGATTCTGTTTTAAGCAGTTGCTTTTCCTAATTCACATTTGCTTAAGGTGCTAGCAAAAAGCAATGGCCTCCTTTCTTCTCATTCCTACTCCTTGCCTCCCCGCCTTTCCTCTATCGGTCAATACGTTGACTGGAAGACCCAGTGGGTGCCCACCAGAGTGCAGGGTGGGGGTGAGAGGTTACCTGCCTTCAGAAGCTGAGGAGCCCAGCCTGGCACCCACGTGATATCGGGGAAAATGACAACGTGCTACGCTGCACGAGGGTGATTTTAAGGGAGCAAGGCTTCCGGGGGCTGGCATGGTCAGAGGAGGCGTCCGGGAGGAAAGCGGGCCTGGCAGGGAGGAGGTCAGCAGTGGCCCAAATCCCTGTTGCGGAGCATCGGCCTGGGAGATGCTGCAGAAGATATGTCTTTAGGTGGAAACTAGACTAGGTTCATCACGTGTCAGGGTGACGGCCACTGGCCCCGCAGAAGGAAGGAAGTTACCCGCCTAGTGCCTGTGCTCTGTTACTGGTGTTGGCCTGCAGAGATAATGGCTTGATGGAGCCGGGTTATGTTTCACCCACGCCTCTCACCTCAGTTTCCACGACACAACCCCAAGGACCAACGTCTGAAAGGCAGATGGAAAGTGATCCCCTAGGGCTGGAGTTAGCAGTGGGAGAGTATCAGTAGGGAACGACTGAGCTCATAAAAAGCAGAATGCTAAATAAGAACTAAATCGAGGGGTACTTATGGGGAGCATGCCATGTGTAAGGCATGGCAAGGAGCACAGTGTGACCCTATCCGGCTGGGTGACGTTCCTCTCCCCTGAGCCTACTTGCCACCCCTGTAACATGGGAAGGCTGGACTCCACCATCTCCCAGGTTATTTCCACACCTGAAGTGATACCTTCAAGAAGTTTGCAGTCCAGCTTGTAAAAGCAGCTGTAAAGTAAAAAAGGATGAATTTCCAGCTGTTTAATTCCAGCAGGACAGGAGGCGTTTGTCGCATCCATTACACAAAGCCCTGAACCCCGTGAGGGAGCGTAAGACAAGCAGATCTTGTTTTACAAGATTCAGGGACAGTACAGAAAGCCCAAGAGTAGTCTGGCATTCCTCAAGCCCCTCAGGATTCAAGGTCAGACCTCACAGGCATGAGTTCCTTATCCACATGGTGGCCTCGTGCATGATGACGACCTGGGCAGAGATACACCCCTACATCTCTGCAAGAAATAGGTTTCATTGTCAGGCTACCCTCTGGAAAAACCATGCCGTACTTACCCTGGGAGGGTCAGCCAGGCTTCTTGGATCAAAGGGACACATTGGATCCAAGGGACCGCAGGCCTGGATTTAAGTGGCCCGGGCTCCAGGGGATGAACTGAGACAATCAGATTCCCTCTTGCAAGAGTCTGCAGGAAGAGGCTGAGAGACCTTTGTTCATTGGGTTCCCCCTTCTTTTCCCACGTATAGCCTTGGTGGGTCAGGTGCAAAATGAGTAAGCAGGGGTTGGTGGAGCGGGGAAGAGAGAGACAGATGTCTAGCAATACCAGAATCAGTTCCTGGTTTTCTGATTCACAGTCTATTATACCTCTGTCAGATTCCTGATGCCTCTGTATCCTTCTAGTAATTCCCTTTCATTTGTGCTAGGTTGAGTGGGTTTCTGATCTTCTTAATCCAAAGGCCCACATCTAGAACAGTCCGAGAGCACGAATCTGAGTTTTGGCCAATGTGATCCCTGTCACTCACTGGGAATGCCCCCTCCTGAAGATGCCCTTCCTTTTTCTAGCCTAGATGTCTCCCTCTTCAACTACTTTATAATTCCGGTCTCCTAAATCTTATTCTGAAATGTCTGAAGACTAGTTCGGCCCTGAACCTTCCATGGTCCCTGACTCCCCCTTTTCAAAGCGATAGCCAATGTATTCACGGAGTAATTACTATTGGCCAGGCAACAAGAAGCATTTTACCTCATTTCTTCGGCAAGGTGACTTTTACAGTAGAAGGAACGGAGGACGAGTGACATAATTTGCGGGGGGTGCAAGGGGGGGCATACAGCCAGCAGGTGGGTGGTCCAGGCAGGGCTGTGGACCTCAGAGCCAAGGAGACTAGTCACAGCCCCTCATCCAGAACACCTGGATCCACCTCCTCTAAGTCTCCAGCGAACACCTCTTCTCCAGTTGTAGGAAACGTCATCCTTCCTCACCGCTGCATTTATAATGAGTGGTATTTTTTTCTTTTAAACTGAGACTTCGGACATGTGTGTGCATTTGTTCGCGTACATCTGGTGCCCCAAATGATTCTATGCCATAGAAGAATGGTCTTTGTTCATACACCTCGTCAGTCGAAAGATATTTTTTCGTCTGAAATATATGTTTGTCAGTTATCTAGCTAACTGGCTATTATATTTACTAAAATAGACTCTTGAAATTTAAATAAGTAATTTAACATAAAATTAAAGTATTTATTTGTTTGTTTGTTTGTTTATTTATTGAGAGAGAGAGAGAGAGAGAGAGAGAGAGAGAAAATCCCAAGCAGGTTCTGTGCCGTCAGCATGGAACCTGATACAGGGCTCGATTCCACGAACCTCAAGATCATGACCCGAGCCGAAACCAAGAGTTGGATGCTTAACTGACTGAGCCACCCAGGCGCCCCTTAAGGTTTTAATTTTAATTCCAGTATAGTTAACATGCGGTGTTATATTAGTTTCAGGTGTTCAATATAGTGATTCAACAATTGTACACATTACTCAGTGTAACGTATGAGTGGGCTCTTAATCCCCCCTACCCACTTCCCCATAAAGATGAAATCAATATTTTTAAGTAATAAAATTTTTTATGAGTTAAGGGTTCAAAAGTCTTTTTGCTCTTAGGGAAGATTATATATTTTTTGCCTATATTTACTACAAAAGTCAATATCAATCAATTTCACAATACTTTCTTCTGGCACCCCAGTGGCTCATTTCGGGACACATATCGTATCTTGGATTTTAAATGTTTGTCACGTTTCCCAATTTGTTAGTAATAAGATGATTGCAGCAAACAATGAAGATACAGCCAGTTAAATCTGAATTCCTTCCTTGACTTATTTATTACCCCAATAGTTTTTATATTTCGTATTTTAAACAGTTGATTTGCTATGTATAATTATAATAGTTGAGACAGCACTGCTTATGCATGTTCACATCCAGCTTTAGCCACTTGATAACATTTAAAACACACATTTTCTGTGTTATTAAAAAGTCTTTATAGGCACTGCTTGAAAAATAACTTAAATGGCCTTTTTTTTTTTTTTTTTTTAACCCAAGTGTTTATTTAGTGCCTATAAAGTGTTTGCTCTAAGTTAGGGATCGTGGATGGCAAGGACAGACAATAATGTGCATTAAACTAGGCGTACGGGATCCCACAGTTTAGTTCAGAAGGAAAGACACACTTTAGACAGAAATGGTAGTATAATTTTAAAACTTGAGACACGCCAGGTATACGATACAGATGGAATGATCGTTCATGGAAAGGGATGTCTTCACGGCCGGAGTGTCAGGGGAGGTTTCCCAGCTGTGGGACCTGAGTCTGCCTTTGAGGCCTGAGTGTGATTTGCATGAGAAGCGTGTGGGAAGGGCAGACAGCATGGGTTCATACATGGAAATGAGCAAGAGGAGGGCAGAAGTGAGCAAAGGGAAGGAGGAGGGAGAAGGTCCAGGAGGTTAGTAACGTGGAGTTGCTTTGAGCCTGGACCCGGGAGGCAGACAGACCAGAGTGGGAATGTTGCTGCCACCTTTTATAGTCAGGTGACAGCCTTGGACAACTGCAGGGCTCTGAACTTCTGTGTCCTCTACAAAATGGGGAAATAGGGGCGCCTGGGTGGCTCAATCAGTTAAGCATCCGACTTCAGCTCAAGTCATGATCTCACCGTTTGTGAGTTCCAGCCCTGCGTCAGGCTCTGTGCTGACCGCTCGGAACCTGGAGCCTGCTTTGGATTCTGTATGTCGCTCTCTCTCTGCCCCTCCTCCACTGTGCGCATGCTCTCCCTCTCCCTCTCTCTCCCTCTCTCTCTCTCTCTCTCTCTCTCAAAAACAAGTAAACAGTTTTAAAAAACTTACAAAATGGGGAAATAATAGTGCCTACCTTGGTACCTTGTTAGGAGGATTAAGTGAGATCATGTATACAAAGCACTTTGCACATCGTAAGGGCTCAATGAAATATAGGTTTTATTTTTTGCTTATTATTGGTGTTTTTGTTGTTATACTGGGATAGGCTGTGTGGGATGTGGGATGAAAATGGGATCAATTTGGACTTTATTCTATGACCCTCAGGAGTGCAGTTAGATTTTGGGTTTTTTGATGTTTATTTATTTTTGAGAAAGAGAAAGAGACAGAGTGCAAGTGGGTGAGGGGCAGAGAGAGAGGGAGACACAGAATCCGAAGCAGGCTCCAGGCTCTGAGCTGTCAGCACAGAGCCAGTTGGGGTGGGGGGTGGGGGTCGGAACTCAGGAACCGGTGAGATCATGACTTGAGCCAAAGCCGGACGCTTAATCGACTGAGCTACCCAGGCATCCCATGTCAGATTTTGTTTTTAAGTGGAGGGTGCCCCAGACCCTGGGTTTCGTTCTGGCTTGAGCCACGAACCCAGTAATCCTCACTTCACTGTCGGTAGAGCCAGGGAATAAGGAGTAGTCTTCTGGATGCCCTAGAAGCAGACTTTCTGTTCCTCTCTCACCCATGTGGAGACACCAGTGCCCACGCCCCACCTCTTTTTCTGTTTTGAAAGAAATGGATGATCAAATTTGTTTATACTCCACTCTTTCCAGAAAGGATTTGAGACGGCTTTTTAAATTCTAAAATATACCTAATACACGAAAATAGGAGTTTACACAAAAGACACTTTATGAGATGATTATCCCTCTTACAAAAGGAGTAACCATAGTTTCTTTAAATAGAGCTCATCTGGTGCATCCGACATCAGATCTCATTGACAAATTGTGCTTTGCCAGCAACTTTTCTGGAATGCGTCTATGGTTATTAGTGTGGTTCGCAGTGTTATTGGCTATGACCACCTTCCCAGGCGTTGGCTGATTTTGATCAAGTTCGATACTTGAATAAAGAGCGTAAGACACCCTTCAATTTATTTTGTTCCATCTTAAGCCCAAATAGGGACTCTGCCGAAGTTTTAAAAGAACTTCTGTAAAATCTAAAATGGACAGAGCTAAGCAATGGAATTGAATCTGGTCTAGAGATCACTGGACTGCCAGTTCATCAGGGAAGCCTGCTTGGAGGAGGTAGCGGAGGAAGCTTTCAGAAAAACAGGGAAAGGTGCCATTTGGCTGACGTTGAATTGGAGGCCATCCCAGGGGAAGGGAGCTACATGGGGAGATGTTGGGGATGCCCTTCTCCCTGCAGGGCTGGCCAGTCTGGAACCTCAGATGGGCCACAGAAGAAAGAGGAGCAGACTGGGGACAGTTGGCCTGTCCCCCATCCTGGAAAACAATTTTGGTCTGACACAGAGATAAGAGGTGAAATGTTCCTTTTCTGCAATACTTTATTTCAGGCCTTATCAAACATACCCTTTCAGCGGGCATGTTGCCATGGCAACCTTGTAGTCACTGGAGGGCATCTGTAATTGGTAGAAAATGGCATTAATTTAGTGAGGTTTTTTTTTTTTTTTTTTTTTCCTGGGAGGAGTTTTAGTTTTAGGCTACTTAAAGTACTCAGATGTAATATTTTTGCCTGAGCAGACTAATAATCACCTTGTAATTTAATTACTCAGCCAGCACTAGTGAACCCTTCTTTTGCTCTTGATTGAGTTGTAATTTTTGAATCCCAGCCTCTTGGGCAGGGCCTAGCTCTGGAAGCTATAGTTACCCAGATACAGGTCTTAACCTATGCTGTGCTTCATGAAGCCACTGGGCTGTGGAATTAGCTTCAAGGATACTTGCAAAATGCAAGCAGTTCAGCTATGGCAGGCGTTCATTTCCCCGAAAGAACATTCCAGGTTGTCCTCGTGGTCTGCTTCTCCATTCCCTACTTTCTCCTTCCACCCGATATATCCCCATTTCCTAGCTATAGAAACCCCCCAAGTATGGAATTACAGGGGTTTTCTCCTCCACTTCTTAAATTAAAAAAAAAAAATTGTTTTAATGTTTATTTATTTTTGAGAGAGAGAGACAGAGAATGAGCAGGGGAGGGGCAGAGAGAGGGAGACAGAAAATCTGAAGCAGGGTCCAGGCTCTGAGCTGTTAGCACAGAATCTGATGCAGGATTCGAGCCCACGAACAGCACGATCATGACCTGGGTTGAAGTCGGACGCTCAACCAGCTGAGCCACCCAGGCACCCCCATTTTTTTTAGCTTTTAAAAATGATAGTAAAATACATACAACATAAAATGTACCATCTTAACTGTTTTTATATGTAAAATTCAGTGACGCTAAGTACATTCACGTTGTTGTGTGGCCACTATCCATCCTCAGAACTCTTCATTTTGCCAAATGGAAACTCTATACCCATGAAATAAGAACTCCTCATCCCTTCCCCGCCCCCCGCTCCCAACCTCTGGTAATCACCATTCCGCTATCTCCATGAATTTAACTACTCCATAGGACTCACATAAGTGGAAACCTACAGTGTTCGTCCTTCTATGACTGGCTTATTTCACTTGACGTGACGTTCATTCATTCAAGGTTCATTCATGTTGCAACCTATGCAGAATTTTCTTCCTTTTTAAAGGTGAATAACATTCCATTGTGTGTATATACTACATTTTGCTTATCCATTCATACAGTGATGGACAGTTGGATTGCTTCCACCTTTTGGCTCTTGTGAACAGCTCTGTGATGAGCACGGATGTACAAATAATCTCTTTGAGTCCTTGCTTTCAATTTTTTGGGGCATACACCCAGAAGTGGGATTGCTGGATCATATGGTGATTCTATTTTTAGTTTTTTGAGGGCCGACCATACCATTTTTTATGGTCGCTGCACCATTTGACTTTCCCACCAACAATGCGTAAGGATTCCAATTTCTCCACATTCTTGCCAACGTTTATTAAAAAACATTTGCCGTTTGGGGTACCTGTGTGGCTCAGTCAGTTAAGCATCTGATTCTGGCTCAGGTCATGATCTCATGGTTTGTGAGTTCAATCCCTGGGATGGGCTTGCATCAGATCTTCTGCCCCCCACTCTCTCTGCCCACCCCTGACTCTCGCATGCTCTATCTCTCTCAAAACTGAATAAACGTTAAAAAAATTTTTTTTAACGTGCTGTTTTTTTTTTCTCTTTGATAGTGGCCATCCTAATGGGTGTGAGGTGATCACAGTTATCTTTGAAGGAGAGGGCCTATCTAATCCCACCATTTAACAACACTTCTTTTTTTTTTTTAAATGTTTATTTATTTCTGAGAGAGAGAGTGAGACAAAGCATGAGTGGGGGAGGGCCAGAGAGAGGGAGACACAGAATCAGAAGCAGGCTCCAGGCTCCAAGCTGTCAGCACAGAGCCCGACGTGGGGCTCGAACTCATGGACCGCGAGATCATGACCTGAGCCGAAGTCAGAGGCCCAACCAACTGAGCCACCCAGGCCCCCCTAACAACACTTCTACCAACAGCAATTATAATAGCTGACAGTGACTGAACACACTGTATGTGGTCAGTACTCATATTTGGTATTAGGGCTCTCCAGAGAAAGAGAACCAATTGTGTGTGTGTGCGTGTGTGTGTGTGTGTGTGTGTGTGTATACACACACATATATACACATACATATAGACACACATATAAATACATACACAGAATATACATATGTAAAGATACACACATATATGTACATATATGTACTATATATATATATATGATATACACATACACATACAGTGGGAAAGAGACAAAGAGATTTATTATAGGAATTGGCTCACACAATTATAGAGACTGAGAAGTCCCAGGATCTGTCCTCTACAAGCTGGAGACCCAGGAAACCCAGTGGTATAATTCAGTCCAAGTCTGAAGGCCTGGGAGGCAGGAACACTGATGTTCAAGGGCAGGGACAGATGGACGTCCAAGCTCAAGCAGAGACAGAATTCTCCATTCCTCTGCCTTTTTATTCTCTTCAAGCCCTTAGAAGATTGGATCATGCCCTCCCACATTGGTGAGGATCACTTTCTACTCAGTCTACTAAATCAAATGCTACTATTTTCTGGGGACATCCTTACAGGCACACCTGGAAGTAATGTTTCACCAGCTCTCTGAGCGTCCCTTAGCCGAGTGGAGTCGACACATGAAATTAACCATCACAGCAGTCTATGTTACTTATTTCATTTGATTCTTACCCTAGTTCTATCATTCCCATATTACAGATGAAGAAACTGAGACCCAGGGAGGTTCTATAATTGATGATTTGCCCAAGGCAAATGACTTGCCCAAATAAGCAAGTCATTATTATATACCACTGAAGGTGGACATTGAAGGAGGTTATAAGATTCCTCAACACCAAACAAGATCTGCTTCTGGAGGGACAAGACAACCTCTAGTAATGCAGTTCTTTTCATATATTTCTAAAATTTAGTGCCTTTCCTGGTGACGCCAACAAACAACAATGAAGACAATAATGAAAATAAATGTGGAAGAGAAAAAAGGAATTGAATACAACCAAATGTTCAGCTATAATCTCCATATGTAAAAAAAAAAACCCTCAATATTTGAACATCTCATATTCATAGAGAGCTAAATTAGAGGGGGATTATTCATATGGTGGAATTATTTGCTTTATAGAAAGATTCGCTGAATTATCCTCTTCTGTGACAAGTTTTCCCCATTCACTTAAAACAGGAATTAATTTATAACAATGTGATGTATATATAGCTCCCCCAGAACACAACTATTGCACAGCACGAAGCCAAATCAAGTTGCTAAAATGATTTTGATTACCGGGTAATCATAGTGGGGAGTATTTGCTCACTTCAGCATTTGAGGATTCCAACTACAAAAAGATTTGTAGACTCAACTATTAAACCACTATCCTTAATCTTGGTGACATTGTGAAGGACCAGAGAAATGCCAAAAGACATGTGGGATGGCTTATTAAGCAAATGGTTTGTAAGCACCCACCAGAAGAAGGAATCACTTGAAAACTCCTTAACAAGACAGAAATAACAAGCCAGGACACACTGGAATCTTTTTCTTGTATTGCTAATGCTAGGAGAGAGCTAGAAGAGGAGAGAACCACGGATTTGTTATGCACTTGGCAGTCTCTCCTGACCTTCTCATGAAAAAGAAGGAGAAATGTCAGTGGAAAATAACACATGGCTAGATAAGCAGTTACTACTGGCTTTTTTGGCTGAGATGACACCTTGTGTGTTGGTAGAAGCTTTCTGTCCAGGTAATCAGCACTCAGCAGGCACCTTCCCGGTGTACCAGTGAGGAATTGCATTCAGCTGCGAATAACAGCGACCCGAATTACAGCAGTCTCAGAAATGATAGGGATGTTTCCCTCACATTAAAAGAAAAAGTTGGTACAGCCACTTTGGAAGACAGTTTGGCAGCTTCTTACAGAACTAAACATACCCTTCCCATGTGATCGAGCAATCATGTTCCTTGGTATTTACCCAAAAGAACTGAAAACTTATGTCCACACAAAAACCCGCACATGGATGTTTATAGCAGCTTTATTCATAATTGGGAAAACTTGGAAGCCACCAAGATGTCCTTCAGGAGGTGAACGGATAAATAAACTGTGGTACATCCAGGCAATGGATGATCATTCAGCGCCAAAAAGAAATGAGCTATCGAGAAAGATATGAAGAAACCTTAAATATATATTGTTCAGTGAAGGAAGCCGATCGGATAAGGCCAGATGATTCCAGCTATATGACATTCTGGAAAAGGCAAAACTACAGGAAAACAATAAAAAGATCAATGGTTTTGGAGCATCTACTCATCCCTAAAAAGGGGTGGGGGGAGCTTTTAGGGCAGCGAAACTTCTCCATATGATGCTATAATAGCAAATGCAAGTCATTATATATATGTCAAAACCTATAGAATGTCCCCCTTCAAGAGTGAACCCTAAACGGTGAGTTTGAGTTAATAACAATAGAGCGATATCAGTTCATCAATTATAACAAATGCAAGATGTTACTAACGGGGGAAACTGTGGGGGAGGGCAGATATGGGAACTCTGTACTTCCTGCTTGATTCTTCTGTAAACCCAAAACGGCTCAAAAAGTAAAGTCTATTCATTTTTAAGAAGCAAGATTGAGAAACAAGAAACGTCCAGAATCAGGCAGTCTCATGCTGGGGTAGTAGCTCCATGTCGATCAGAGCCCCAGCTCTGCCCCTCTTTACGCTCCACCTCCCAGAGTGCATGGCTTCTCCAAGTGCATCTCAAAGTTGGCTCGTGGTCACGAAGTGGTCACTTGGGCTCTAGCCACCTGAATGTCACCTAACAGCAGGGGCATGGGAGGAAGGGCAAAGGGACAGACACCTCTGCTTCTCTGCCAAGTCAGTCCCTTAACACTATTTCCCGAAGAAGTACAGATTGCATATTAGATGATATTAGGGAATTATTGTTAATTTTGTGAGGTCCGATGCTGGTGTTGTGGTTATGTTGAGAAAGAAAGCATTTCTTGGAGAGATATACTGAAGTATTTATAGGTGGAAATAATATAACCTCTGGCCTTTGCTTTAAAATAGTCTGGAAATAGGGTGCCTGGGTGGCTCAGTCCGTTAAGGGTCTGCCTTCAGTTCAGGTCACGATCTCATGGTTTGGTTTGTGGGTGCAAGCCCCACATGGGGATCTCTGCTGTCTTTGCAGAGAATAATCATAATTTAAAAAATAATAATCTAGAGTAAGAAAAAAAGACATGAGGATTGGAAGGATAAATGAAACAAGAATAGCAAAACGTTGATAGCTATAAACTACGCGCAGGGTGCAGGGCGGTTCTGATACTATTTTCTCTGCTTTTGTGTACGTTTATATTTGTTGTTGTAAAAAGTAAGAAAAGTATATATTTCTGCATACACTTCATTGGCCACCGCTATTTGCACAAGAGTCGGGGAAATGGATTTTTACCTGGGCGTTGGTCCCACTCCACACACGAGTCCTGCTGTCGAGGAAGAAGGGAAGCATGGGCACTTGGTAGGCGACCAGCATGTTCTGCCACATCCACTCATAGCAAGTTATTGAATGCTGCTGTGCTGGCATAGCCTTCAAATCAGATGGCACCCTGGTCACCAAGCCACACTTCCCCCCTGTTATTGCCAGGATAGCCTGTGGGTTAGACTCGCCAGTAGTCTTAATCATGTCCTCGTTCTTACCACCTGGAATGTTCTTCCCTCAGCCATTATTTTTTTTCTTTCCCTCCACCCCATAGCGTTTCTGCCTTGCATCCCCTAGGACTCAACTCACAAGCCTCGTCCTGAAGAAGCCATTAACAGCTTGCCTCCAAGCTGGATTAAAAGTGGATTAAATGCCCCCAAAAGTGGATTAAATGCCCTTCTGGGTTCCCACACATCTCTTGTGCTTACCACTACCGTAGGACCCAGCCCCTGAATTGTGACCTAAAATCTTATTTGTCCCCTAGGGCGCCTGTGGGTCAGTCGGTTAAGCGTCCAATTCTTGATCTGGGCTCAGGTCAGGATCTCACGGTTCATGAGATCAAGCCCCACGTCGGGCCCTGTGCTGACAGTGCAGAGCCTGCTTGGGATTCTCTCTCTCCCTCTCTCTCTGCCTCTCTCTCTCGTTCTCAAAACAAATAAACATTCCTAAAAAATCTTTTTTGTGCCCTTCCGCCATTAAACTATAAGGTACCCATAGGACACGTGCTATGTCTTCTTTGCCTTAGGGTCTCCAACAGCCATCGAAATGTCTGGTACACGGTACAGAAAACTCGCGAACTGGGTCACAGCGGCCATCCTGGTAATGGCAACAATACAGCCAATCGTAGCAAGGAACTTTTCTCGAACATTGAGTATGTGAGAAACTTACTACACGCCTGATGGTTCACAGGACCTTTACGAGGTGGGCCTGCTAGTCGCATTTTATAAAGGAGGAAAGAAAGGCTTGGAGAGTTGATATTAGCTTGTGAGGTTTCCACGAGGTGGAGGCTGGGATGGAGCTCAGGGCTCTCTGCCTCCGGAGGCGAGCCCAGAGCCTCCCTCTTGTCCCGTGGCGGTGCCATTCATTCCTGCAAGGTCTGCCTTGGTGCAGGCCCCCCCCCAACCCGGGGACTGACATTGCCACGTGCCTGGTCGTGGGCCAGAGGCAGGTGAGCCCGTGGGTTCCTCTTCATCCTTTACAAGTCTGCTTGGGTTCCTTGCACTGGGCTCCCTAAAATGCCCCGTGCAGATTCGTATGTGGCAGGGACAACACTGCCTTCTGATGATCTTCTGTGGGTCCTCCTTCCCCCAGGTTGCAAGTCTTAAGGCCATAGACTTGCTTTATCCTCCTTCGTATGCCCAGCACCTCGCATCATGCTGCCCAAAAGATATGTAGGTGCTCAATAAATAATAGTATTTCACTTTTCTCTAGCATTTACCAGGAGCCAGGCGGCATGCTAAGAGCACTGCCTGCATTATGTCATTGAATCTTCCCCCAAATTCAAGGACCAAGGCACTAATATATTTTTTTTTATTTAAAAAAAATTTTTTTTAACGTTTATTTATTTTTGAGACAGAGAGAGACAGAGCATGAACGGGGGAGGGTCACAGAGAGAGGGAGACACAGGATCTGAAGCAGGGTCCAGGCTCTGAACTGTCAGCACAGAGCCCGATGCGGGGCTCGAACCCACGGACCGTGAGATCATGACCTGAGCCGAAGTCGGACGCCCAACCGACCGAGCCACCCAGGCACCCCCCAAGGCACTAATATTAATTCCATTTTACAGATGAAGAAATTGAGGCTTGAGAAGGTGAAATTGTTTGCCCGACCTAAGCCAGAGAGTAAGCTGTAGAATTTGGACTCAACCTCCGGGCCTTAGGACTCCATGGTCTGAAACACTACAGGGTACTCCCTGCTCCAAATACTTGCGGGACTGAAGAATAAATGCTTTGCATGAGCTGTACGTGCATTTTCAAAAATTCAACATTTTCTCGTGGTGGCAAAAAAGGGAGTGAAATGAAGGCCAGAGGTCCAAACTTGGAAACAAGGAACTGTCTCCTTTTTCAATCCAGAAATATCCATCGCACTGGATTGATTGTGATCTCAGCACTGCGTTTGTAGCTGTGGGGAAGCAAAGCTAGTAGAGTAGAGGGTGTGTTTCCGGCTCTCAGGGACTTGCTGGTGTGTCAGCAGAAAGACAGAGACGCAGCAGAGAGAATAGCCTAAGACAGGCAGAGCCTGGGGAGCAGAACAGGCAGTTGGGGATGTTGAGAGAAAGCCCTAGAGGGCCCGGGGCAGGCGGCAATCAGAAAGTCCATGGAACACAGAGCGGTTTTGGACGAGAGCAGGCCCTCCTCGCTTGGACTTTTCTATGGGTCTTGTCCAAAGCCCCCACGGAGATGGCTCCGGAAGGCATCTCCCATGTGATACTGAATTTCCGCACCAACGCCCTCCATCTTTGTTTCTATAGCTAGGAATGGAAGTTGGGGTTCTCTGGCTGGGCCAGGGCAGGAAGAGAGGCTGTTCTCCAAGTCCCAAAGAGGTACTTCTGTTGCCCGGTGTCCCCATGACCTTCTGTGGTGTTTGGAGAAAGGAGGCTATGTGAGTGTCCCCATAATGGAGCCTTGAGGGCTGCTGGCTTTTGAAAACCCTCACCTCTCCATTCTCTCCCTGGGGACGCCAGGGGATAATTGGGTATTATGTGCAGCCTCTAAGACACAGGGCCCTTTCAGCATGATTGTCCCCTGGGAGTGGCCGTATTTGTGTCGAGGGCAATTTTCCCCGGGCAGGTGAAAGGAGCAGGTCAGGCCCAGCGCTGCCTTTTCAGAGCTGGGAATTGTGCCTGGGTTTGGGGACTGTAGTAACATTCACAGGGATGCAAAGCTGGTAACAGTGGAGGCTGTGACAATGACCACAAAGTGTAATCTTAGCACTAAACTACTTTCTTCTTCCTTTGGTGGAGGCTATGCAAAAAGCTACTGTGGCTGTCCGTCAGCACTGCCTTCTCCTTTGTGAAGGGGGGCAAACTTGACCGTGACTTCTTCCTGCTGGCTACCTGGCTCTTCTCCTCCTTCCTCCAGATAGCCAACTCCCTTGGCCTTTCACCCATCCTTGGAGAGAGCATTGTCACCAGCATTTATAGCCGTGGAGAGAGGAAAGAGTTCTGAAAAGGAATCAAGGGGCTGAGATTCTAGGGCTGGCTTCGCTACCATCTGGCATTGTGACCTTGGACAAGTCACATGCCCTTTCTCTGGTTCTGCCTTCCCATGAATAAGGCCATGGGGTGAGGGCAGGAAGGGTCTAGAACTGTGGTTCTCGACCTTGGTTATACACCGGAGCCATCTAGGATTGCTTTTTTAAAATATCAATGTCCAAGGAGCCACCGCATATCAGAGTATTTGAGGGCACAGCCAAGGCATCTGTATATTTTGAAAGCTCCCAGGGACTTCTAAAGTAAGGCCAGTCTGGAGAACCTCAGACTTCTAAGATTGTGATTATAAATGATTCGTATAGATCCTTAGATTAGCCTAATCAGTAACATTGGCATTTTACGTCTTATTTCTAATGGTGGAATTAAAATATCGATTTCTTTTGTAAGCAATAAGAAAGGTAGTATCATTTTTCGACAGAGCTTTCTAGAGTGGCCCTTTCAGAGTGGCTCTGACTACCTCCTCCTCAAAACTGCCAGTCAGTCTTGAGGGGGGCGGGGTGAGGAGAAAGGCATTCAGTGTGTTCCCCAAGAACCGGGGTTCTCCAGGCAGAGAAGGACAAAGCCTAGCCGTGGGCAGAGGGTGCCTTCAGGCAGACGTCTTTAGTCACCTGGTATTTTTTTAAAATTTTTTTTTTAATGTTTTATTTATTTTTAAGACAGAGAGAGACAGAGCATGAGTGGGGATGGGGCAGAGAGAGAGGGAGACACAGAATGTGAAGCAGGCTCCAGGCTCTGAGCTGTCAGCACAGAGCCCGACGTGGGGCTCGAACTCACGGACCGTGAGATCATGACCTGGGCCAAAGTTGGACGCCCAACTGACCGAGCCACCCCGGGTGCCCTTCAGTCACCTGGTATTAATTAACAGGTGATTCTCATTCCATTTGACAAGAAAGAGAGCAGGTAGGTTTTGATAGTGAACGTGGGGCGCTGCTGGGACATAGGTTCAGGCTGTGATTTATCGCCCAGGGTGAGCTGGCCACGGCATGGGCTGGTATGGCAACCCTGAGTGGCTGGAAAGAAGGTCCTTATACCTCACACCTGCAAAATCCACAAGGTCCTGGAAGGGGTATTCTGATGGCACCAAAGAGACCTTCTGTTTATTTGTGTCTGTAAGGTCTGGCTAAGGCTGTAGGCTCCTATAAAGTAACCTCCGATTTTTTTTCTTGTTGTTTCCTAATTAAATAGACACCCGGGAACTTGCACACCAGCCTGCCCGATGGGCTATGAGGGGCACGCAGACATGTAACCCTGAGGGTCTGAATCACGCTGTCAGACTCACATCTTATCCGGTATTTGATCGTCTTCTGTGGATTTCTCTCTTTCCCCAGAGGGATTCGTCAGCTCCGTGAGACCATGAATCTTGTCTATTGCTTTGCATGTCCTAATCAGTGTCGAGTCCAGGAGCGGGCACACAGTGATGTTTGCTACATGCTTATTTGGTTGACTTCACTATGGTTCCCAAACGGGAGTCCATATTCTTTTTTTTTTAATTTTTAATGTTTTTTTAAATTTATTTTTGAGAGAGAGAGAGAGAGCGTGTGTGTGTGTGAGTGGACGAGGGAGACAGAATCCGAAGCAGACTCGAGGCTCTGAGCTGTCAGCACAGAGCCTGACGTGGGACTCACACTCGTGAACTGCGAGATCAGCTGAAGTCAGATGCTCAACTGACTGAGCCACCCGGATGCCCCAGAAGTCCATACTCTCTCTGAACAGGGTAGTCTGAAGCTCCAAATATGAACATTTGTTCTTTCTGCAAATATTTATTGAGCCCCTAATATATATTGGGCACTTGCTATGGGCTGAGTGTTTGTGACCCCTGGTCTGTGGTGTTTAGTTACGGCAGCCCGAGCTGACTGAGAAGCCACTGAGAAGCCACTTCCCAAGCCCCTTAGGGAAGGGGATGGACTCCTGGCTGCGTCCTTCAACAGAGCAATCAGCTAACCCAGCGTGCTCGTAGTCCGGGACTGTGTCGTGTGTTTCCTTGTACTCCTCACGGAGCCTCGTGTTGCTTTGCGTATACGAGGCAGGCCCTCCGCAAACATTTCTCGATGACTGGTGGAATAAATTGAAGTGTTTACTGAGAGGCTTATTATTAAATCCTCAGTCTTGCGCTGCAGGCCGTGAGGCAGATAGGAAAATGAGTAGACAAGGCCCTTATCCTTAGGGAGTATGACCCCCTCGTGGCGGTTTTCAGTCCCTCCGGTGCACAGGAGCAGGTCGCCTAAGCCTCGCTGCCTCTTCCTGGAGCCATTGCCGTCGCGACCGCTTCCAAAGGGCTCTGACCAGCTTCCTGTGGCACCAAGCCATCAGTGTGCCACCTCAGTCCCCTCCAACACCCGGTACCACCCCTGGGTCCAGGCACGTGGTACCTGTGCCTCTGGTCCAGGCCTCAGGGTGTGCCTACCGGGCTCTCTCCGTCCAGGAAGCTTTCGTAATGCTCCCCAAACTGGGTTACAGCCCGCATGGGCCTGGGGCCTGCTGTCTCCCATGGTGTATACACACACACACACACACACACACACACACATACACACATAGACACACACGTCCACACATCCACACACTCACATACGTAAATACACCATACACACGTGCACACTCACATCTGCACACGCAACACTCACACTCACTCACATACACATACTCACAGATGGTAACGTACATGTGCACCATGCAAGGGGGTCAGCTAGCTATCCCAAGGCTCCAGGACTTAAGCCTGTGGGGTTACGTCAGGGCCCATCTCCGCTTTGGTTCCAACAAGGCAGTCCTCTGGGATGGCCCTTCCGACTTCCAGACCCCTGCCCTCATTGCCAATGAGCCCTTCTGATCGATGTAGTGACATCACGCCCTCCCAGGTGACTCTGAGGCCTTGCTGAGTGAAAGACAGGCGCTCCTTGTGGGAACTGTCCCACTCTCCTCAGTTTTCCTCCACAGTCTTCCCAATTTTCTCCGTTCGATGGCAAGCAACGGAAGGTAGGGAACAGGGGACACAACAAAGAGGTTACCCTCTGGGATGCAGAGATCAGGGCCCTACGAGTTCAGGGAGGACACGGTTGGAAGACGTGCTGTCCTATTTACTTATAAAAGTTAGAAGGACAGGGGTGCCCGGGTGGCTCAGTCGGTTGGGCGTCCGGCTTCGTCTCAGGTCATGATCTCGCATTTTCAGGAGTTCGAGCCCCGCATCAGGCTCTGTGCTGACAGCCCGGAGCCTGGAGCCCGCTTTGGATTCTGTGTCTCCTCTCTCTGCTCCGCCTCCACTCACGCTCTGTCTCATTGTCTCTCAGAAATAAATAAACGTAAATGAAAAAAAAAATTTTTTTTTAAGTTAGAAGGACAAATTGAACATGCGTGTCCAGGAAATGGGTTTACATGGACATTTCCGTGCATACTCTGAGTGAGCCGTGAATTTATGGTCACCTCAACGAAGCCTTTTAACAACCCTGCAGAGAGTCCCTGGGAGCCGGTATTCACAGGTGGCCCCACGCTGATGCACCATCATGAATAATGATGGAACCAGCATTAAATACATGGAATTAAGGAACTGCACAGGCAAGAAGGTCTATATTGTCTCGATGCAAACAGGTTCCACGGAGTCAGTGGCATCACAAGTAATAACAGGGTTGCTACCTTTTTCTCACAATTATGATTAGTCAGGAACGAACAGGAAGAGAGAGTTCACGGTCCTGAACAGGAAGAGGCGGTGCCTGGACACCACAAAACACTTCACACTTATTGACAGGACAATAAACAAACGTGTAAGTACCTATTTTCTGCCCGTCACTCCAAATTGTCATCCGCAAATCACTGTATTTCCTGGAGGCCTGTGAAATTTGTAATAGACTTTTAAATCAGATTGTTTTTGTAGTTGGAGCCCTGCAACAGCTATCTGTCCAAGGCATTGCATACCCTTTGGACAGCCCTGTTCATTCATCTCACTTCTTGTTCTAGGACTGCTCGGATGTAGCCACTTGGGGCTCATGGGAACCCACTCAGTGCCTGTGCCTGTGGTGTATACACAATGGGGAAGCCAGGCAAGTTAGCCCCCTCCCCATGGAACAGAAATGACCGGTGGTGGCTGGGAGCCAGTAAATAAATGCTTTCCCCCTACTTTACCCAGAGGTGTGGTCCCAGACATGTCTCGTATGGCTTCCCAAATGAACTCGTGGGTAATCACCCGCAAAAGTCAGCAAGTCCATAATGCCACTTTATGTTGACTCTCTCTTGGCTCAGCTTTTCTCCCCCGTCCCTCGCTTTTACTTCCTGGGGCCCTGTTCTGAGATACCTGAATATAGCCCTTGTCTCAAGCTCTGCTTTTTGGGAATCCGGAGGCAGGAAGATGAACTTTATGCACCTAAACAAATAGTACAGAAGAAAAAGAAGAATATAACAAGTGTTTAACTGTTGTTTCTTTTAAAATTATTTTTAATGTTTATTTTATTTTTGAGACAGACAGAGTGTGAGCAGGGGACGGGCAGAGAGACAGGGACACCCAGAATCAGAAGCAGGCTCCAGGCTCTGAGCCGTCAGCACAGAGCCCGACAGGAAGCCCGAACCCGCGAACCGTGAGAGCATGACCTGAGCCGAAGTCGGACACTTAACCGACTGAGCCACCCAGGTGCCCCTAACTGTTTGTTTTAAACTGTATAACAATGATTTGCAACTTGGAGGCAGTAAACCAAACTCATCCAGGGCGCCGTGGTGAAGCACACTCACCCTTCCCCCAGAATGATACAGGCCTCATAGTTGGAATTACCAGGAGAGGGAGCTGCTGTTTCTACGCAGACGCAGACGCATGGGACAAAACTTTCTGGGGCGGGTCTCCAGTGGAATGGGGGCATTTTCTTTTTTTTTTTTTTTTTTTTCTTTTTTTTTTCAACGTTTTTTATTTATTGTTGGGACAGAGAGAGACAGAGCATGAACGGGGGAGGGGCAGAGAGAGAGGGAGACACAGAATCGGAAACAGGCTCCAGGCTCCGAGCCATCAGCCCAGAGCCTGACGCGGGGCTCGAACTCACGGGCCGCGAGATCGTGACCTGGCTGAAGTCGGACGCTTAACCGACTGTGCCACCCAGGCGCCCCAATGGGGGCATTTTCTCACGCGGGGGAGATGTTTGTATGGAAATGTGCCAGGAAAAAGTTTAGGGGAGACGGCTATGTGATACAGGGTTTTAGAAAAAGTAGAGATTTGTCATAATTATAACCGAACATTGGGACATAAAAAAAAAAGTTTTTGTACAGGAGATAGGGTTTATATCGGCTCACTACGGCTGCCATAGCAAAGTATCACAGACTAAGTGGCTTGAACACCAGAAATTTATTTCCTTGCAGTTCTGGAAGCTGAAAGTCCAAGGTCAAGGTGCCAGCAGGGTTGGTTTCTTCTGAGGCCTCTCCCTTGGCTTATCATCTTCTTCCTATGTCTTCCCTCTGAGTGTGTCCGTATCCCTGTCTCTTCTTATAAGGACATCAGTCAGGTTGGGTAAGGCCCACCCTAATGGCCTCATTTTAGCTTAATTACCTCTTTAAGGGCCCTTTCTCCAAATACAGTCACATTCCAAGGTACTGGGCGGGGATGGTTAGGACTTCAGCATATGAATGGGAAGGGGGTGTTGGTGGGGGGGACACACTTCAGCCCATAACAGGGTTTGAGGAGTCTTGAAAGGTGAGCTGCACTGTGCTGTTTTCAGATACCCTTGAGGAGATACAGACTTCTTTTCCTGGGGCGTCTGGGTGGCTCAGTCAGTTGAGCATCCGGCTTCAGCTCAGGTCACCATCTCACGGTTCGTGTGTTCGAGCCCCGAATCAAGTTCTGCGCTCACAGCTCAGAGCCTGGAGCCTGCTTCGGATTCTGTGTCTCCCCCCCCCCCCAACCCACACTCTCTCTGCCCCTCCCTTGCTTATGCACACTCTTTTTCTCTGTCTCTCAAAAATACATACATAAACATTAAAAAAAAAACCCACACAACTTTTTTCTTTCATCTTTGGTGAGAGAAGTGCAGAGAATTACCCGGGTTGAACTTAGGAGAGTGAGTCACTTGTGAGACAAGCCAAGTACCCTCTATCTCCCTTAAGATCTTTGTGTTGTGGCCCATCTGGACCCCTTCTCAGGCATTCACACACAGTTGCTCAAGTGTGGATAAACCGTACTTCTCTGCGTACGAATCCAGAGGGGAAGCTACCCGTTGAGTGGCATGGCCCCCTGAGCCCAGTCCAGTGAGGGCCCTTTGGGGGGGATGACTCCAGGGCAAGTTCTTCCCAACCTCACTCTATAAGGCTGAATTGAGTTGTGGCCCTAGAACATGTAAAAGGAAGAAAGAATGATGGGGTGGGGGGTGGGGAGCCTTGGGACCAGGTCAGGAGAAGTATCTGGAATAGAAGATCCAGCCTGCCATTTACCACTGTGCCCTGGGTGGTGAGCTGGGCTGCCTCTTGATAATCACCTGGGAGCCCTGGAGCTGGAGGCTAGGGCTTGGGCTCTGTCCTCCAGGGATCTGCTGGGGCATGCTGGAGGGACGCTGGAGGCATGCTGGGGCATGCTGGAGGGCATGCTAGGGCTGAAGGGAAGAGGGAAGCCAGCACCCTGGCTACAATGGCATCATTGCCACAGGTCCACATTGCCCCACCTTAATAGGAATGATTGCACCCTCACGGCCACCTATGCCCTCACTCCCTCCTGTCCCCTCCTCCCGCCCCTTGTTCCAGTCAACTTCCTGGTTGTAGCCCAAAGCCTGACGTGTGACAGGACAAACTTTCTGAGGTAGTTTTGGGAAGAATGGGGACATGTTCATCCATGGGGGAGATGTTCTGCTTCTGCTCTAAAGAGGCACTGCCTTCCCATCAGGCCCGGCTCTGACAACCTTTCGTCCGCTGCTTACACTTCTGCCAAGCTTTGGCCATGTCCTGCCGGGCCCGATGAACAAATCTGGGCCCACGTTACCATTTCTGACCAATAGAGAATGAGCTTGATTGCCAGCGAGGAGGGTGATGCCTTCTTGTCAATGGTGGGAGTGGCAGAGGCAGAGAAGCCTCCAGCTGGGCAGTTTGGACGGGCACGCGGCATCACGCTGGGCCAGCTGCAGGTGTCCCAGATGGCCAGCCTGGAATCTGTCTCCGTCGCCAGGTTTTGTTTATGTCCCACAGTCGATACCAGCCCCATCGACTGCGTGTTGAGTGCCCGGGCACTCCTGAAAATGCACCAGAGGGCTTCTGGTTGGCGGTGACATTTTAAGAAATATGTCACGTAAAAAGGAGATCGAATGAGACAACTTCATTGTGGGAAGCATCGCAGGCCAAAGGGAATTAAACTATATCCTGCCTATGGACAGCATTTGAGTATGTCAGATAGGAACCTAATATTCTAAAAGGTAAGAATGTTTTTATAACCACAGGCTACTTGAAATGAAGACTAACACAGAAAATCTGGATTTCGTGCAACTCTAGGAACTCCTAGAGAGTTGGTTAAGACGTCACGTGATTCCATGTATATGCAGTTCAAGAACAGGTAAAACAGGTAAGTGGGGCGGGAAAAGTCAGAAATGGTCACCTGTGGGAGGAGTTAACTGGGAGGGGTGGGAAGGAACTGCCTGCAGTCATGGAAATGGACTGCATCTTGACTGGGGTGGTGGTTACACACGCGGAAAATTCTTTGAGATACACATACACTTAAGGTTAGTGCACTTGTGTATGTGTGATAAACCTCAATACAAAAGTGAAAAATTTTTTCCAGTGCCTTCTGTATGCCAGGTACTGCTCTAGGCACTCAGGATATGCGTTTCTGTGACACAGGCGGACAACCAGGCAGTTATAACATGGTGTACTAAGGGCGGCTGGCAGGAACTTCCCGATGCCTATCTGTATCCATTTTCTCCTTCGGGGAGTAACAGAATCCTGACACTTAGCTGGGAACACTGCTACCCAGGGCAGAGGTTATACCTCCCAGCCTTCTTTACCCATGTGTGGGCCCCAGATTAGCTTCTGACCAAAGAGATACACGTGGACACGCTGTGTGGGGTGCCCGGGGAAGACTGCACAAAGGGTGCGAGAAATTTTTGGTACCTTGGCCCCTCCTGGTGTCTGCAAGGTGGACCAGAAGGCTGCATTTCCAGCTGCCATTTTGGATCAGGTGGTGACCTTGAGGGTGAAAATCATGCAGGGAGGATGTTGGAGCAGAAAGAGGAGGGAACTGGGCGCCTGGACGGCTCAGATGGTTAAGCTTCCAACTCTTGATTTTGGCTCAGGTCATGACTTCATGATTTTGGCTCAGGTTTGTGAGATCGAGTCCTGCTGGGGGCTCCACGCTGTGCGGAGCCTGCTTGGGATTCTCCCTCTGTCCCTCCCCTGCTCACGTGCACATGCGCGCGCGCTCTCTCTCTAAATAAATAAATAGACGTTAGGAGGGAAAAAAAGAAAGCAAGCAAGAGGAGGGAATGAATGGATCACTTTGTGGAGCCACCATGCCACCACCAGACTGCCTGCCTTCAGGCAGTTTTGTCTGTGATTGAGGGTTTAAGTTACTATGTCTCAAGTCTGTTACTCACAACCCCCGGCCCCCCCAATCACTGGTTAAGATCCACCCCAATCACTGGTTAAGATAAAGGTAAACACAGGGTGTCTTGGGAGATGCGTAAGGCTCTGGCTGAGCATGGAGGACAGGCTGTCATTGGAGACAATTTCTTAGACAAGGTGTCACTTGAGCAGAGTCTTGAAGGACAAGAAAGCTTAGCTAAGAGGTATAATCAGTCTTTTAGAATGCTTCCGTGGGAGCCCCATCCAGGTAGGAAAATCTACTCAGGGTTGTTCAAATCAGGTCAAAGAGACACTCTCCTGCCTTCAAGGGGCTGGTAATCTGCTCTGCCTCTTGGATAAGTAGCAACTGACAATGCCTCACTTCTAGTGGCTATTTGAATATTTTTTGATAAAACAAATAGGTGAATCTGTATTTTTTATTTGAATTGAAATACACTCCATATTAAAACAAAAGCTCTATTTTATGCTTAAAGGTCATTTGTGTTGTTGTTGTTTTTAAACTCAAAACTGAATGGTAAGACATGAAGACCTCTGTTTTAGAAATTTTAGGGACGCCTGGGTGGCTCAGTCGGTTAAGTGTCCGACTTTGGATCAGGTCATGATCTCACGGTTTGTGAGTTTGAGCCCCGTGTAGGGCTCTGTGCTGACAGCTCAGAGCCTGGACCCTGCTTTGGATTCTGTGTCTCCTTCTCTCTCTGCCCCTCCCTCACTTGTGGTCTCTCAAAAAATAAATAAATGTAAAAAAAAAAAAATAAAGAAAACCTAAATAAATGCACTGAGATGCTCATTATTGTTAAGATATCCATTTCCTTCAAATTGAGACCTTTCTTCATCTTTTAATGTGACCAGCTCATGCTGTAATTTCCCTCTAAGTGCTTTCTGTGCATTCCACAAATGGATGGGTTTTGTTTTCATTTCCATTCCATTCCAATTCTTTCCTAATTCTCACGTGACTTCTTTGACTCCTTGGTTGCTTGAACGTGGTGTGCACAATATATAGATATTTGGGAATGGTCCAGACACCTTTCTGTTGTCTATTTCTGGTACAATCCCATATGGTCTGAGATCATACTTTTTATGATTTCACATCTTTTAAATTAGTTGAGGTGTGTTTTATGGAGTATCTTAGTCAATATTCCATGTGCACTTGTGAAGAATGTGCATTCTGATGTCATCATTTGGAATGTTCTAGTAACTCAGTGGGGTCAAGATGGTCGATAGTGTTGCACAGGTCTGCTAAATCTTTACCGGTTTTCTTTTTATTTGTTCTGTTGATTAGCATCACCGTGTGCTAAGGGATGGGGTGGGGTGCCAGAAAGATTTTTCTGTGTCTCTTCTCTACTGTCAGCTTTACCTCATGCCTGCTGCACAGAGGGAACCTCTTCCTTCTCATTCTCTTGCCTCTCCCCCAGTCCAGACCAGTGTCACTTGTTCTTTGGTTCTTGCCTGCCTGGTGGTGGGTGTGGAGGGTGTGGAATGAGGTTCTCTGTCATCCGGACTCAGCCCCAGCCTTAGGCAGGCACTGCTTTCTCTGTCTTGGAATTGGGGCTTCCCTAGTAAGCCTGACCTTCCTCCACTAATAGGAGACTTGATGGTTAGGCCCAGGACTGCATCCTCTGGGAGGAGAGACTTTGCTCTTTTCCTTTCCTCCCGTTTCAACGTGTCTTCCCCTGTGCTCTAGAGAACATAGGGCTGCTGTCCTTCCCCAGTGGCTTCATGTCTCTTATTTCGAGAAAGATATGGGTGTGGTCTCACACCTTTCTTCCAGCCATGTCGGCTCCCCTCTTCCAGCCCTGAACCATGGAGGAAGGTTTTCTCTGGTCTCCCACCTTGCCCCAAATCATCCATGAAGGCCTAGTGGAGCTTTATGGGGAGGAGCTTCTGAGTCGTGGCAGCTCCCTTACGTCTGCAACTCCCAGGGGATCTGTGGGCTCGTGCCGGTCACACTTGGTAAGTCTCCAAGCATCTTCGCTGGATGCTTCTTCTTGGCTTCTACAGTGGCCTTGTCTTCCTCCTTTGTTCTGTTACAGGTGGGCCAGTGCTCATGTCCTGTCTCTCCTCGGGGGGAGTCTGTCTTTCCCTAGATTTCATGTTCATCATGTGGTCCTGTGGCCTCAGTTTTTTTCGATGAGTTCCAGAAAAGTCATGATTTTATAGATTTGGTTTTTTTTTTCTTGTTGTTAAGGCAGGAGTGACACTTTTTTTTTTTTTTTTTTTTAGCTTTCTATATTCTAGGTGGAAGCCAAAAGTCAAAATATATTTTTAGATGATTCACTTTTATCCTGAATCACTTTGGGTTCTTTTCAAATACCATATTTATCCTCTATGGATGAAAACTCATTACCATCAAAATGATTCTCAAGAATCCGTGCCTCAAGATCTGTGGGACATTCCCAGAGCACAATCCCAAACACGTGTTCATGGATGAGCACTGTGTCATAACTGCACGGTTTCTCAAGATGAGTACTCCCAGCAGGGACACTGACTTCAGTGTTCCAGTTTTTTTTTAAAGTTTTTATTTATTCACTTAAGTCATCTCTATGCCCAACGTGGGGCTCGAACTCATGACCTGGAGATCAAGAGTCGCCCTCTCTTCGAGTGAGCCATCCAGGTGCCCCGAATATTCCGGTCTGAATGGGTCCTTATGGTCTCATTACTGCATGGATACAGGAAACCTGAGACATATTGTCTCCTCGATCTCAGTAAGATGAACTTCTCCGAACCTCAGTTTCCTCATCTGTAAAAAGCAGGCTAATAATAGTTTCCAGATCAGAGGACTGTGGTGAGCATGTAAAGAACTGAGCACAGTCCAACAAGAAGTGCTGAGTGGGGTGCCTGGGTTGCCCAATGGGTTAAGTGCCCGACTCTGGCTCAGGTCATGATCTCATGGTTTACGGGTTCGAGCCCTGAATTGGACTCTGCACTGACAATGCGAAGCCTGCTTGGGATTCTCTCTCTTGCCCTCCATCTCTGCCTCTCCCTGACTTTCAAAATAAATAAACTTTTTAAAAAAAGTGTGATGCAAATATTACATTTATTGTTATGTGATGCTAAAAATACATATTTATTACTTAAGAGAGAATGACCATACATTATATTGCCCTTTGTGAAATCACTTTTTTTAAATGTTTATTCATTTTTGAGAGAGAGAGAGACTGAGAGAGAGAGAGAGAGCAGGGGAGGGGCAGAGAGAGAGGGAGACACAGCATCCAAAGCAGGCTCCAGGCTCTGAGCTGTTAGTACAGAGCCTGATGCGGGGCTCGAACTCACAAACTACGAGATGATGACCTGAGCCGAAATCGGACGCTTGACTGACTGAGCCACTCAGGTGTCCCGCCCTTTGTGAAATCATTAATGACACCCCATTTCCTAAGCATCCTGGTTTGGACAATAAATTATATATCACCCTCCCAAGATCCCACAGCTAGTAAGTTCAAGTAGTCGGGATTTGAGCACAGGTCTCTCTGAGTCAGAATTTTGGGAACCACAAGGTTAAAAGCAAGAAAACTCACTAGGGCAGAAGCCAGGAATTCTTTTTTTTCTCCAGTCTTCTGCACAGGCTCCATTCCAGAATGTTCCCCAGACCAGGAATAAAGCATCCAGTATACTCTGTATGCAGAAGGCCTCCCTCTCTCCTTATCGACTTCCTGTCCTAGCCTGTGTTGTTTTGTTTTGTTTTGTTTTTTATTCCTTGCACTTTCTAATCTGCATAGTCCTTATTTCAATCCCTTTACAATACTCTCACTTAGGATTTCACAACTGGCATTTAAAGGCAATTTTGTCTCAGTCCAGAGAAGCTCCCTTGAACTTTAGAACATTAAAAAGAAAACAGTTAGGATCTGGTGGTTAGTGCATTTTAGCCTAGAAACTTCAGATCAGTGTAGGGGCTCCAGGGAGCTAGGCAAGGATTCCTCTGCGGGAGTAAGAAAAGGCAGGTGGAGTCATTCCAGGGCTTTCCTTAAGGTGCCGGGGTAGAGACATTCCCTTTCAGGCATAGGGGTTAAATGGGGGGAGAGTGGAAGCTTGGAGCCTCTGGTGACATCTTTTCCACTTCACGGGGGTTTGGGAGACAGATGCCATCATGGAGGAAATGAGAGCCAGAGATGGAAAGAGACTCCTGATGAGTTACGGCCTGCCCCTTTGTAGCTGAAAGAGTCCAGATTACTACAAGGAATTCTCTGGGGAACTTAGTGACAGTCAAGTAGTTACCTAGGTTTGTCTGATGGGCATTGTCGAAATATATCCGATAGTGACACTACCTTGCTGTTTATCGAACGCCTGTCGAGATAGACTGCTCTGGTCATAACCTCCCTGTGTCCTCCCCTCTGAATGTGCCTTTTGCCGCAGCTCCTGGCAACGGGTGGAGCCGATTTCTCCACTTCTGGAATCTCGGCTGGCTTCTGACTTACTTTTGTACACGAGTATGGGGCACAAGGGACAGTGTGCCAGTTTCAAGTCGAGGTCACTGCCGTGGGAAAAAGCCCAGGCTGGCCTATTGGACGATGAGAGACCACGTAGAAGAGGGCTGTGGCACCCCGACCGCGGCCAGTCGACTCGCGTGGGTATGAGCCACCAAGCCTCTGACCACGGATGCACGAGGGAGTCTGACGAGGGCCGGAAGAACCAGCCAACCGAGCCTCGCCTAAATTACTGGCCTGCAGAATTGTGGGCTAAATCTATGGCGGTTGTCCGAAGCCACTAACTTTTGGGGTCACCTGTTTCCTAGCAGTTCGCTAACTGGTACTCTTATTATGACCGAGGTACTCTAGAAGCATTAATCAAGCACACTAGCTTTGGAGACAGACAAATCTGATTTTGAGTCATGGCTCTATAGCCTCTCAGCTGTGTGACCTTGGGCAAGTTGTTGTTTTTTTTTTTTGTTTGTTTTGTTTTGTTTTTTTTTAACTGTCTCTGTTCGGATTTCTTATCTGTAAAATGGGTATAATCGTGGTTACGGAATTTTGTTAAAATAAACGGGATGAGGCTTGTGATGTATGTAGCACAGTGCCTGTGGCACACGATAATTTCTGGTACTCATGATCTATCTTATGAGCTAGCTGGTGTGATACTCATTTTACAGATGAGGAGACAGAAGCTCAGAAGGCTGATTTGATGATAATAATAGTGACTAAATATGGAGGGTCCACTAGGGCCTGAAATGTTCATAAGCTACTTCTTCCAGAATTGGAACCACAGGATCTGTAGGTGCAGCATAACCCAGGTGAGCCCAGGTGAGCAGAGGGTCTCATGGGGGTCAGGGTGGGGGCAAGAGCCCGGCCTCTCACCTCCTGGAGAGGGCATGATGATTGGGCCTTCAGAGCTTCCACACCAGTGTTCCCTCGGGGAGGAGGAGCTAAGCCTGAGAGCTGGAGAGCAGGAGAAGGTCTAGAAGATTCCAGGGAGGTGCCACTTCATCCTCACATCAGCTTTTAGTGAGTACTGACAGGGAAGGGGCCCTGACAGGTGCAATTCCCCACTTTCACATTCTGCTTCCCACAACTGGGTCATTTGCTGCTGAGCCCCATGGGGCACCTTGTCTAGACTCTCTCCCTGCCATGGTCCAGACAAAGCCAGAACAATGAATCACAGAATAAATAGGTCTTGGACTCGATGTTCTTCCAAAAGTCAGAGTGATTCCATCCCAATTCTTACCGCCAAAATTATTCTTACACTCATGTACTTATATGGTCCTTCTGCCTGCTGTCTTCAGTTTCCCCTTCCCTCCTCCTCCTCTCTCTGCATGTTCCATCTCAACACGTGCACACACACACGTGCACACACACACACGTGCACACACACACATGCACACAGGCACTGTCTTCCATCACCGTAATATTTAGACTTAGGGTTTTCATAGTGTATTTTATTTTTTCTTTATTATTTATCACTGCCTGAAATTTTCTATGTATTTATTTGTTTAATATCTATCTTCTTGCACTATTATATAAGCTCCAAGAGGGATGTTTTATTCCTGATATAGCCCCAGTGCCTGGAACAATGCCTAACACAGGGTGGGTGCTAAAAAAAATATTTGTTGCATGAGTGAATGAATGAATGAAGTAGGTGTGTGTATCAGGGTGGGAGTCCCAGTTTCAGGGGGGAGTGGATGATGGGTGGAAAGTCAACGATATCTTGTGCTTTCAAAGCACCTTTGACTTTTCAAATCATCCTGTGGACGGTAACCTTATGGGATGCTCACAACCACTCAAGAGGTACCCAGGACTGCAGTGTTGTTCCCACATGACAGATGAAGAAGATTCTAGAATCTGTTAGTGGAAAGCTGACTCATTTCCATGTTCTCCTAAACTGGAGATGAAAAAGCAGAGCATATAGGTGGAAAGTGAAGGCGAAAACAAAAGCAGTTGACAAACGTACTGCCATTTTGATTTTGTTGGTCATTTTTGTCCTGATCCTTCTCCTGCAGGCAAACACCAACCCCCAAACTAACTTGCTCACAAACCAAAGGCAAGCTCTGTTGTCGCACATGGTTTTTTGCACAAGACTTAAGAAGAGATCGTCTTCTGTCTGCGCTGTCATACAAGTCAAGGTGATGCGTTTTGCCTTCCAATAAACTCTCGGAATAATGACAACACCAGATTTCTATTTAATTTTTCATGTTTGGGCAACTTTGGATGAGGTTTGTTGACTTGAGCTATTTTTAGAAACACTACGAAGAATGTCCTTTCCTTTCGCCATCTTTGTTGTTGAACCAGCCTTCCTCCCTCCTCTACTTTCTTTGTTAAGGGTTAGTTTCAATCTCCACCTAAATATTTTTGGGAGCCCCAGCAGGGAGTGGTGTTCTGACAATGTGGGGCCAGAGCATTCAGCTGACTCTGGCTTCTGCAAACTGGATATGTGCCTGAGAACTTTCTAAAGAAAACACACAGATCGACGTGCCCTGTTTCTTCCGGTTGACCACGTGCTGGTACTTGTGGGTACTTTAGGAACTGGGATATGGGAACTTTCCTTGTTGCCCTTAGTGACTTCCCACATCCATCTCTTTGATCCAAGGCCTAGTCGCCTACCTGGAGAGCTGTGAGGTTTATCACAACGCTGTATTATTTCAATTCAATCCAATTCCTGTTTATTGGGCAAAATGTAAATGAAAACTCTAATTTGGCCAAGGAGTAAGTTAATTAGAACAATTAAATAACAAAACAATGTGGTCTATAGCCCTCTCACCCTCACTAATAATTATCAATGTTTAAAATACTGCCTGACTTAGGGGCTTCATAAATTTTTGTTGAATGAATGAAGTAATGTGCTAAATGCCGGAAAGGGCAGTACCCCAGTTCAGGCCTTCTTAATGTGTCCCATTAGAAAAAAATATATATTTTCCTAATGGCATTCCAGTCTCTCACCCTCTCCTACCTCATCCATTCTTCACCTTACTGCTGTTGTAATCTTTGTGAACAGAAAGTTTGCTTGTGTCATGTCCAAGTCTGAAACAAGCCTTAGAACAAGTGTAAAATACTTTAGACTTCTCCATGGCTCTTTAGTGCCATCAGGATAAAGTTTATTATGTCATTCAATTATTCACTGAACCGAAGGCCTCCCCAGGCTGTTTTATCAACTGTACTTGAATATCTCTAGTGACAAGGATCTTGCTATGAACTTGTCACACATTTAGGCAATTTTGTGGATGAAAGAAAGAGCCAAGACTGGACACTAGAACTCCTGTGTGTTAGGGTTCTACAGAGAAATGGAACAAATAAGTAGGTAGATAGATAAGTAGATGGATGGATGGATAGATAGATGATAGGTAGAGATAGATGATAGATGATAGATAGATAGATAGATAGATAGATAGATAGATAGATAGAGTAGATGGATAGATAGATAGACAGATGATAGATAGATACATAGATACATAGATAGGAGATTTATTAAAGGCACTAGTCATGCAGTAGGGAGGCCAAGAAGTCCTACGGTCTGCTTCCGTAAGCCAGAGAACCAGGAAAATCAGTGGTATAATTCAGTCTAAGTCCAAAGGCCAAAAACCAGGAGCACCAATGTCTGAGGGCAGGAGGAGACGGATGTCTCAGCTCAAACAGAGAAAAAGAAGTGACCCTTCTGCTGCCTTTTTTGTTCTATTCTGACCCTCAATGTATTGGATGATACTTATATGGAGGAGGGCCATCTGTTTTACTCAGTTCACCAATTCAAATGTAAATCTCTTCCGGAAACACCCTCACAGTCATACCCAGAAATAATGTTTCAGCAGCGATCTGGGCATCCCTTGGCCCAGTCAAGTGAATGCAAAATTTAACCACCACATCCTGGATCTCTTTCTAGTACTCTACCCATTCTTTCAGGCTGCTGCTCAGTTCTTTTCAGGAACACTGAGTTGCTAAGGAGAGAGCATAGAGGTTGGAAAAGCTCAGGAGGAGTAGAGGGAAGTTTGGAACTCAGGTTCCGCGTGAAAACCCCCCTGTAATCTCTGATTCAGCTGGTGCACGGTTTTCTTCAAGAAGGAGAAAGACAAGGGAAGGGAGAAGAAAGAAATTCTAGTGGTAACCCCATATAAATAATTCCTTTACTCATGATGCCTTAGCATGACATGGTCTTAGCACTCTTTTAGGAGACTGTTTTGGGTGGTACTTCTGAACTAGGCTGAGAGAGAAACCTCAAAGTCTGAAGTTCGCAGAATGGAATATTGCAACTTTTTCTCCTATGTTGATGGGGGTGGGGATCATCAAATGGACATTCAGTGGGGGTCCAATGGGCCCACACTCTGTGCTAGTTTAAATAAACATTTTCTCAGTGCATTTGCCTTACTTTTAACAGTAACCTTGTGATGTGGGGACAATGATTGCTTTTTCATAGACGGAAAAACTGAGACTCTAATCTAAGTACTTTCTTCACTTAAGCTTTCACAGTAAGTGATTGGGGAATGAATAAGTCTTCCCCCAACCTCAGTGAAAGTTAAAGAGTTTTTCCTATTGAGAGCCTCCTCTGTATGGATTCCTGTAGAAAACAGACCTGTGTTCCCATGACATTTGTTTTGGTATTCCTGGAGTCAATGTGGGGGTCTAGAGAACTGCTGGAGAATAAAAAAAAATGAAGAGTCAACCTCTTAGAGAGGGGCTGGCTTTCAGAGGTGTCCATTATAATGGTGTAAAAACATGTGGTAGGCTGAAAGGAAATGCTTATTAACTGAAAAGTACTGGGGAACTATGGAAAGAAGGAGCAGAGCAGGAGGAGGAGGAGGAGGGAGGCTGCCATAGCCCCAAGGAGGAAGCCTCTTTTATTTTCCAGAGTGGGAGGATAGGGAAGGTCTTCAGGCACACCCTTCCATCATGGCCAGGGCTGGCTGGGGATACAGTCTTGGAGAAAATTGTTTCCTGGTGGCTGAGGAGAGCCAGGCCTTTGTTAGACTGGGAAGAAGGAGAAATCTGTTCTTGCCATGCCCACTTTTATTTATTCATTGGCTTGTTCATTTAACAGGTGTTACAGAACATCTATTGTGTGATATGTACTTGTCTGCCCTCTTTAGCTCATGGTGTCTTGATGCTTTCTTTTATCATCCCAAAGCTGGTAGCACCCATTCTTTTCTGGCTCTCTGGACTCATACATTAGAAGTTGTCTGGTTATCTCTTGGTATAACAAGCTATCCTGAAACTTAGTGACTTAAAATAAATATTTATTGTTATCACTCCTAATTTTGTGATTTGACAGTGCTCAGCTGGGTCATTCTCATGTACAGTTTCTTATGAATTTGTAGTCAAATGGCAGCTGGGCTTGGAGTCATTTGAAGGCTTGAATGAGCTACCACCAAGATGGCTCACTTACATGGTTGGCGGTAGATGTTGTGGGCTGGGAGCTCACATGAGGCTGTTGACTATAGAGTCTACATGTGTGACCTTTGTTTGTGACTTAGGATTCTTATAGTCTAGTGGTGGCAGGCTCTCCAGGGGAAGCATCCCAAGAGCAAGAGTTAAAAGAATCCTAGGAAGAAGCTTCAATCTTCTTATGACTTAGCTCAGAAGTCCCAGAATATCAGTTCTGCTGTATTGTTGTCAAGGATCCCTAAAGAGAGCCCATTTTCAAGAGGAGGGGAACTAGACTCTGCCTCTTCATGTGAGGCACAGTATGATTGTACAGTGAGGGCAGAATTGTTTCAGGCCATCATTGAAGACTAACGGGCACAGTTTGCCTTTAGGCCCCAACAACTCATGTCCTTGCCCTATGCATACTACTCCCTCCGATGACTCCCCAAAATTTGACCCCATTTAGCATTAGCTCCAGTTCTTATCTAAATCAAGTCTAGGTGTAAATGAAGTTCCTCAACTGTTATCAGAGCCTAACTGACCTGGAGAAAGGGAGATACCAAACTCCAGCCTGCCCTGGCCACCCTGTCTCACCTAAAGGGGGAGAAGAAATACTGAGAGATGCTTGTGAAGTTCATTGTCCATAGGCACAGACTCACTAAAAGACTGAAACCTAATTATAGGACTGTAGAATGCTTCCTCACCCCCCTCCTCACCACAATGTCACTATAGTCCTATTTACAAAAGTTTCTTTTACTTGGTACATGATACACATCTGGCTATTAAGAAAAAATTACAAGGCATACTAAAAGGCAAAAAACACAAGAGCAAATATCAGAAGAGGTATCTGAAGAGACAGAGCAAATATCAGAACAACACATAGCAGAGATGTTGGAATTATCACACCAGGAATGCAAAATAGCTATGATGAATATACTGAGGTCTCTAATGGATGAAGTAGATAAGCATGCAAGACCAGAAGAACAATGTAGGCAGAGAGATGGAAATCCTTTGAAAGAACTAGAAGAAACACTAGAGATCAAAACCACTGTAATAGATGAGGCACCTGGCTGGCTCAGTCAGAAGAGCATTCGACTCTTGATCTCAGTGTTGTGAGTTTGAGCCCCATGCTGGGTGTAGAGATTACTTAAATAAATAAATACACTTTAAAAGAAATTTTTTTAAACGTTTATTAATTTTTGAGACAGAGAGAGACAGAGCATGAACGGGGGAGGGCCAGAGACAGAGGGAGACACAGAATCTGAAACAGGCTCCAGGCTCTGAGCCGTCAGCACAGAGCCCGACGCGGGGCTCGAACCCATATACCGCGAGATCGTGACCTGAGCCGAAGTCGGACGCTTAACCGACTGAGCCACCCAGGTGCCCCAATAAATACACTTTTTAAAAAAGTCCACACTATAATATAAATCAGTAATGTTTGATGGGAGGCCCCACATTTGGCATAGAGTTCACATACACAAAAGAATGCTCGATGGGCTTTTTAATAGACTGGACATGACTGAGGAAAGAATCTTTGAGCATGAGGCTATGTCTGTAGAATCTCCCCAAACTGAAACATAAAGAGAACAAAGACAAAAACAATAAAAACAAACAAAAACCCCCACACACCAACATCCAAGGACTGTGGGGCAGCTATAAAAGATGTAGCCTAAGTATAATGGAAATACCAGAAGGAGAAGAAAGAGAGAAGGGAACAGAAATATTTGAAACAATAACAATTGGGAATTTCCCCAGTTAATGTCAGATACCAAACCAGGAAGCCAGGAGACACCAAGCAGAGTGAATGCCATGAGATCACATCTAGGTATATCATTGTCAAACTACAGAAAGTCAAAGATAAAGAATAAATCCTGAGGGGCGCCTGGGTGGCTCAGTCGGTTGAGCGTCCGACTTTGGCTCAGGTCATGATCTCATGGTCTGTGAGTTCGAGCCCCACGTTGGGCTCTGTGCTGACATCTCAGAGCCTGGAGCCTGCTTCCAAGTCTGTCTCCATCTCTCTCTGCCCCCTTCCTGCTCATGCTCTGTCTCTCTCTCTGTCAAAAGTAAATAAACATTAAAAAAAAATTTTTTTTAAGAATAAATCCTGAAAGAAGTCAAAGGAAAAAAAACCACCTTAATGACAATTACATCTGACTTCTCAGAAACAAGGCAAGCGAGAAATATTGAAATTTGAAATATTGAAACAAGAAACAAGGCAAGCGAGAAATATTGAAATATTGAAAGTGGTAAAAGAGAAAACCCTGACCTAGAATTATGTACCCTGCAAAATTGTCCCTCAAAAGTGAAGGAGAAACAGACTTCCACGTAAAAACAAAAGTTGAGGGTATTTGTTGTCAGTAGACCCTTCTTGCAAGAAATGATAAAAGAAGTTCTTTAGAGAGAAGGGAAGTGATATAGGTTAGAAACTTGCATCTGCAAAAGAAAGGAAGAGCAAAGAAGGAATAGTGAAGGTAAAATAAAAACTTTAATTTTTCTTATTCTTAAAAAAATTTTTTTTTAAGTTTATTTATTTTTGAGACAGAGAGAGACAGAGCATGAACGGGGGAGGGTCAGAGAGAGAGGGAGACACAGAATCGGAAGCAGGCTCCAGGCTCTGAGCCATCAGCCCAGAGCCCGACACGGGGCTTGAACTCACGGACCGCGAGATCATGACCTGAGCTGAAGTCGGACGCTTAACCGACTGAGCCACCCAGGCGCCCCTAATTTTTCTTATTCTTAATTGATCTAGCACAGAACGGTTTCCTCAAAATAATAACAGTAGTAATATATGTGATTATGTATGCTTTATATGTATTCTATATATAAATATATGCTTTTGTAAGCTTATTTGTAAGTGAAATGAATGACAGCAATGATACAAGGGATGGGGGGGAGGAATTAGAATTATTTTGTTACAATAAGGTCCTCATGCTACATGTGAAGTGATATAATGTTATTTGAAAGTAGATTTGGATTAGTCATAAATGTATATTTCAAGCTCTAGGGCAACCACTAAAAAAAGTAAACACAAAAGTATAATTTATCTGCCAAGAAATGAAAGAAAATGGAATCATATAAATGCTCAATTCACATGTGAAAGAATGAATTTAGACACAGACCTTATACCTGTCACAAAAATCAACTCAAAATGATTCAGAGACTGGAATATAAAATGCAAAACTATACAATCTCTTGGTGCCTGGGTGGCTCAGTTGGTTAGGTGTCTGACTCTTAATCTTAGCTTGGGCTTTGGTCTCAGGATTTTGACTTTGGGCCCCACGTTGGGACTCTACACTGGGCATGAAGCCTACTTAAAAAAAAAACAAAAAAACTATAAAATCTCTTGAGGAGAACAGAACACAGGAGAAAACCTGGATGACCTTGAGTTTGGCAATGATTTTTTTAGATACAACACCAAAGCACAATCCATTACAAAAAGAAGTGATACACTGGACTTCGTTAATACAAAAAACTTCTGCTCTGCAAAAGACAGTGTCAAGAGAATGAGAATATAAGCCACAGACCTGGAGAAAATATTTGCAAAAGGCACATCTGATAAAGGACTGGGATCCAAAATGTACAAAGAACTCTTAAAACTCTGCAATAAAAACAACAACCCGATTTCAAGATGGGCCAAAGATCTGCACAGATACCTCACCAAAAAAGATACACAGATGGTAAATAAGCACATGAGAAGATGTTCCACATCATATGCCATCAGGGAATTGCAAATTAAAACGATGAGATACCACTACATACCGATTAGAATGGCCAAAGTCCAGAACGCTGATGACACCAAATGCTGGCAAGGATGTGCAGCAATGGAAACTCTCCTTTATTGCTGGTGAACATGAAAAATGGCACAGTCACTTTTGGAAGACAGTTTGGCGGTTTCTTACAAAACTAAACACACCCCTACCGTGTGATCCAGTGATCTTGCTTCTTGCTATTTACCCAAAGGAGTTGAAAACTCATGTCCACCAAAACCTGTACCATAGCAGCTTTATTCATGATTGCCAAAACTTGGAAGCAGCCAAGATATCCTTCAGTAGGTGAATGGATAAGTAAGCTCTGGTACATCCACACAATGGGATGTTATTCAGTGCTAAAGAGAAGTGAGCTGTCAAGCCATGGAAAGACATGCAAAAATCTTAAATGCACACTCCTAAGTGAAAGAAGCCAATCTGAAAGGCTACAGACTGTATGGTGCCTACTCTATGACTTTCTGGAAAAGGCAAAATTATAGATACTAAAACACTAAAAATCTCAGTGGTTGCCCAGAGTTGGAGGTAGGGGATGGACTGATGGAGGACAGAGGAATTTTAGGGCAGTGAAACTATTCTGTGTCGTACTGTAATAGTAGATACATGTGACAGTACTTTTGTTAAAACTCAGAGAATATGGGGCACCTGGGTGGCTCAGTTGGTTAAGCATCTGACTTCGGCTCAGGTCATGAGCTCACAGTTCGTGGGTTTGAGCCCTGTGTAGGCTCTGTGCTGACAGCTGAGAGCCTGCAGCCTGCTTTGGATTCTGTGTCTCCCTCTCTCTCTGCCCCTTCCCTGCTCGTGCTGTCTCTCTCTCTCTCAAAAATAAATAAACATTAAACAAGAAATTGGGGTAGGAGCCAAGATGGCAGAACAGCATGGAAGTTTTTCTTGTGTCTCACATCCATGAGACGCAGCCAGACCAACACTAAACCATCCTGCACACCTAGAAAACTGATCTGAGGATTAACACAACAATCTGCACAACCTGAACCACAGAACTCAGCAGGTACATGGCGCAGAGAGGTGAACTGAAGGAGAGAGAAACAGGGAGGTCAGGGAGCTGTTTTTGCATCCAGAGAGAGGATGTAGATGGGGGTGGACTGTGGGGGGGGTGGAGAATACAGGAAAAGCATCCCCCCAAAAAAGCAGCTGGAGAGAAAGTAGAAAAGTGGAAACAGCCTCAGGGACTGAACTAAAGAGGGAGAAAGGAGAAAGGAGAAAGGAGAGGGTTTAAATTCCACTAAGACTGTAAACAAGGGCAGTGCAGAGTCTGAAACTCCACAACTGATACCTGGCAGTGCTCTGGTGGGAAGGGCGAATCCCCAGGAGCAGAGTAGAATCTGGGGGGCTTCAGGCCACATGAGAGAGGCAGTTCCCCTGCTGGGAGGACATCTGGTAGAGGCTGTGTGGCCCTCCCAAAGGCAAAGGTGCCAGCAGACCCCAGAGAACAACTACATTCGCTGGTGTTGGAACAAGGTTGCTAAGGGTGAGCCTGGTGCCAGATGTGTGTTGTGATTTTCCACAATCCCTGAAATGCTGCTACACAATCGCATGAACTTCTTCTAGGGTGGGCTGGCACCCAGCCACAGTCTCTGGGCATCGGCAGCAGCCCGGACCCGCAAACTTTTCTGGGCGAGACCCTCCAGCAGAGGGGCAGAATGGGTCAAAGCCGTGGTCCCTCAGAAGTGAGGGGTCGGGAAACACAGCCACATGTGAGATAAAACTCAGGAAGGAGGTGCTGCCTGGGCTTGGTCATGGACAGTGTAAAAGCAGGGAGTGGATGGAAGCCGAAGGCAAAGGACAGGAGCACGATTGCTGATCGGGGAGAACAGAGTTCCGATACTGGAGACTGGATAGCTGGGTGATGCCATTTTCACTGCTCCCACGCATGCACATACACACCTACAAGCACCCCAACAATACACCCCAGTAAGCAAAAGCAGCACCATCTAGTGGAGAACAGAGTCATTACACTAAGCCCTGTCCAAGTGAGCCAACCCTGCTCTTCAGGAATACAAGTCTCTCCGCCTGCTTAGTCTACGGACTACAAAGTGCTTCATAGTTTGACTTCTAGGGGAAAACGAAATAATTTCAATCATATTTCAGTCTGTTTGCTGGTCGATCTATTTTATTCAATTTTCTTTTTTTTCTCTTTCTCTTTTTCATTTCTTTTTCTTGAATACAAAAGAGAAGAAAATTATTTTTATTTTAAATTTTTATTAAAAATATTTTTCTTTAATTTTTTTCTACTATATTTTTTACTTTTGTGTAAATTTTTTCAAATTCTATTTTACTTCCATAATTTAATTTTATTCTATTTCAGTGTATTCATTTTTTCAAATTTTCCAATGATTGCCTTTTTTTTCTGCCCTTTTTTTCTCTAATCTATCAAGCCCCTTTCAATACCCAGACCAAAACACACCTAGGATCTAGCATCATTTATTTTATTTTTCTTGTTTGTAGTTTTTAATTTTTTAATTTTAATTTTTTAAAATTTTAATTGTTTTTAATTTTTTTTACCTCATTAATTCCTTTTCTCCCTTCAAAATGATGAAACAAAGGAATTCACCCCAAAAGAAAAAGCAGGAAGAAGCGAGAGCCAGGAACTTAACTAACACAGATACGAGCAAGATGTCTGAACCAGAATTTAGAATTACGATAATAAGAATACCAGCTGGAGTCAAAAATAGATTAGAATCACTTTCTGTGGAGATAAAAGAAGTAAAAGCTAGTCAGAATGAAATGAAAAAATGCTATAACTGAGCTGCAATCTCGAATGGATGTCATTCGGTGGAAGGATGGATGAGGCAGAGCAGATAATCAGTGATATAGATGACAAACTTCTGGAGAATAATGAAGCAGGAAAAAAGGGAGATGAAGGCAAAAGAGCATGATTTAAAAATTAGAGAAATCAGTGACTCATTAAAAAGGAACAACATCAGAATCACACGGGTCTCAGAAGATGAGGACAGAGAAAAAGGGGTAGAAGGGTTATATGAGCAAATCATAGCAGAAAACTTTCCTAACCTGGGGGAAGACACAGACATTAAAATCCAGGAAGCACAGAGGACTCCCATTAGATTCAACAAAAACCAACTATAAACAAGGCATATCATAATCAAATTCACAAAATACTCAGGCCAGGAAAGAATCATGGAAGCCACAAGGGGAAAAAAGTCCTTAATATATAGGGAAGACAGATCAGGTTTGCCGCAGACCTATCCACAGAAACGTGGCAGGCCAGAAAGGAGTGGCAGGATATATTCAATGTGCTAAATGAGAAAGATATGCAGCATGAATTCTTTATCCAGCAAGGCTGTCATTCAAAATAGAAGGAGAGATAAAAAGTTTCCCAAACAAAAATTAAAGGAGTTTGTGACCACTAAGCCAGGCCTGCAAGAAATTTTAAGGGGGACTCTCTGAGGGGAGAAAAGACTAAATAAAGAGATAAATAGATGATAGATAGATAGATAAATAGATAGATAAATATAAATACCAAAAGCAAAAAAACTAGAAAGGACCAGAGAACACCACCAGAAACTCCAACTCTGCAAACAACATAATGGCAACAAATTTATATTTTTCGGTACTCACTCAACATCAGTGGACTGAATGCTCCAATCAAAAGACACAGGGTAACAGAATGGAGAAGAAAACAAGACCCATCTATATGCTGTTTACAAGAGACCCACTTTAGACCTAAAGACACCTTCAGATTGAAAGTAAAGGGATGGAGAACCATCTATCATGCTAATGGTCAACAAAAGAAAGCCAAAGTAGCCATACTTATACCAGACAGTCTAGACTTTAAAATAAAGACTGTAACAAGAGATGAAAAAGGGCATTATATCATAATTAAGGGGTCTATCCACCATGAAGACCTGACAATTGTAAACATTTATGCTCCAAACTTGGAGGAACCCAAATATATAAATCAATTAATCACAAACATAAAGAACCTCATTGATAATAATACCATAATAGTAGGAAACTTAAACACCCCACTTACAACAATGGGCAGATCATCTAACCAGAAAACCAACAAGGAAACAATGGCTTTGAATGACACACTGGACCAGATGGCCTTAACAGATATACTCAGAACATTTCATCCTAAAGCAGCAGAATATATATTCTTCTCCAGTGCACATGGAACGTTCTCCAGAATAGACCACATGATGGGATACAAGTCAGCCCTCAACAAGTACAAAACGATCGAGATCATACCGTGCATATTTTCAGACCACAATGCTATGAAACTTGAAATCAACTACAAGAAAAAATTTGGAAGATAACAAATACTTGGAGGCTAAAGAACATCCTACTAAAGAATGAACGGGTTAACCATGAAGTTAAAGAAGAAATTAAAAAGTACATGGAAGCCAATGAGAATGTTAACACCACAGCCCACAACCTCTGGGAGGCAGCAAAGGCAGTCATAAGAGGAAAGTATATAGCAATTCAGGCCTTCCTAAAGAAGGAAGAAAGGTCTCAGATATACAACCTAACCTTACACCTTAAAGAGCTGGAAAAAGAACAGCAAATAAAACCCCAAACCAGCAGAAGACAGGAAATAATAAAGATTAGAGCAGAAATCAATGCTATTGAAACCAAAAAAAACCCCAGTAGAACCTATCAATGAAACCAGAGCTGTTTCTTTGAAAGAATTAACAAAATTGATAAACCACTAGACAGTTTGATCAAAAAGAAAAAGGAAAGGACCCAAATAAATAAAATCAAGAATGAAAGAGGAGCGATCACAACCGACACAGCAGAAATAAAAACAATAATAAGAGAATATTATGAGCAATTATATGCCAATAAAATGGGCAATGTGGAAGAAATGGACAAATTCCTAGAAACATATACACTACCAACACTGAAACAGGAAAAAATAGAAAATTTGAACAGACCCATAACCAGTAAATAAATTGAATTAGTAATAAAAAATCAACCAAAAAACAAGAGTCCAGGGCCAGATGGCTTTCCAGGGGAATTCTACCAAACATTTGAGGAAGAGTTAACACCTATTCTCTTTGAAGCTGTTCCAAAAAATAGAAATGGAAGGAAAACGTCCAAATTCTTTCTATGAAGCCAGCATTACCTTGATTCCGAAACCAGAAAAGACCCCACTAAAAAGGAGAATTATAGACCAATTTCCCTGATGAACATGGATGCAAAAATCCTCGAGAAGATATTAGCCAACTGGATCCAACAATACATTAAAAAAATTATTCACCACAACCAAGTGGGATTAATACCTTGTATGCAGGGCTGGTTCAACATCCACAAAACAATCAATGTGATTCATCACAACAATAAAAGAAAGGACAAGAACCACATGATCCTCTCAATAGTTGCAGAGAAAGCATTTGACAAAATACAACATCCTTTTTTGATAAACATTCAAAAAAGTAGGGATGGAAGGATTATACCTCGAGATCATAAAAGCCATATATGAAAGACCCAGTGCTAATGTCATCCTCAATGGAGAAAAACTGAGAGCTTTCCCCCTAAGGTCAGGAACAAGACAGGGATGTCCGCTCTTGCCACTGTTATTCAACACAATGTTGGAAGTCTTAGCCTCAGCAATCAGACAACACCAAGAAATAAAAGGCATCCAAATTGGCCAGGAGGAGGTGAAACTCTCCATCTTCACAGATGACATGATACTCTATATGGAAAACCCAAAGATTCCACGAAAAAACTGCTAGAACTGATTCATGAATTCAGCAAAGTGGCAGGATATAAAATCAATGCATGGAAATTGGTTGCATTCCTATACACCAATAATGAAGCAACAGAAAGAGAAATCAAGGAATCGATCCCATTTACAATTGCACCAAAACCCACAAAATACCTAGGAATAAATCTAACCCAAAGAGGTGAAAAATCTATACACTGAGAACTATAGAAAGCTTATAAAAGAAATTGAAGAAGACACAAAAAAATGGAAAAATATTCCATGCTCCTGGCCTGGAAGAACAAATGTTGTTAAAATGTCAACACTCCCCAAAGCAATCTACATATTCAATGAAATCCTTATCAAAATAAGACCAGCATTCTTCACAGTGCTAGAATAAACAATCCTAAAATTTGTATGGAACAAGAAAAGACCCCGAATAGCCAAAGCAATCTTGAAAAAGAAAACCAAAGCCGGAGGCATCACAATCCTGGACTTCAAGCCGTATGACAAAGCTGTAATCATCAAGACCCTATGGTACTGGCACAAGAGCAGACACTCAGATCAGTGGAACAGAATAGAGAACCCAGAAATGGACCCACAAACGTGTAGCCAACTAATCTTTGACAAAGCAGGAAAGAATATTCAGTGGAATAAAGCCAGTCTCTTCAGCAAGTGGTGCTGGGAAAACTGGACAGCAACATGCAGAAAAATGAACCTGGACCACTTTCTTACACCATACACAAAAATAAACTCACAATGGATGAAAGACCTCAATGTAAGACAGGAAGCCATCAAAATTGAGGAGAAAGCAGGCAAAAACCTCTTTGATCTTGGCCGCAGCAACTTCTCACTCAACACGTCTCCAGAGGCAAAAATGGGAAACAAAAGCAAAAATAAACTATTGGGACCTCATCAAAATAAAGAGCTTCTGCACAGTGAAGGAAACAATCAGCAAAACTAAAAGGCAACCAACATAATAGAAGAAGATATTTGCAAATGACATATCAGATAAAGGGTTAGTATCCAAAACCTTTAGAGAACTTATCAAACTCAACACCCAAAAACAAATAATCCAGTGAAGAAATGGGCAAAAGACATGAATAGACAGTTATCCACAGAAGATATCCAGATGGCAATCAACACATGGAAAAATGCTCAACATCAGTCATCATCAGGGGAATACAAATCAAAACCACAATGAGATATCACCTCACACCTGTCAGAATGGCTGACATTAACAACTCAGGCAACGACAGATGTTGGCGAGGATGTGGAGAGAGGATCTCTTTTGCACTGCTGGTAGGAATGCAAACTGGTGCAGCCACTCTGGAAAATGGTATGGAGATTCCTCAAAAAATTAAAAATAGAACTACCCTACGACCCAGCAATTGCACTACTAGGTATTTATCCAAGGGATACAGGTATGCTGTTTCGAAGGGACACATGCACCCCGATGTTTATAGCAGCACTATCAACAATAGCCAAGTATGGAAAGAGCCCAAATGTCCATTGATGGATGAATGGATAAAGAAGTGGTATATATATACAATGGAGTATTACTCGGCCATCAAAAAGAATGAAATCTTGCCATTTGCAACTACGTGGATGGAACTAGAGGGTATCATGCTAAGCGAAATTAGTCAGAGAAAGACAAATATCATATGACTTCACTCATAGGAGGACTTTAAGACACAGAACAGATGAACACGAAGGAAGGGAAGCAAAGATAATATAAAAACAGGGCGGGGGGACAAAAACATAAGAGACTGTTAAATATGGAGAACAAACAGAGGGTTGCTGGAGGGGTAGTGGGAGGGGGGATGGGCTAAATGGGGAAGGGGCACTGAGGAATCTACCCCTGAGATCATTGTTACACTATATGCTAACTAACTTAGATGTAAATTTAAAAAAAATGTCTGGGGCGCCTGGGTGGCGCAGTCGGTTAAGCGTCCGACTTCAGCCAGGTCACGATCTCGCGGTCTGTGAGTTCGAGCCCCGCGTCAGGCTCTGGGCTGATGGCTCCGAGCCTGGAGCCTGTTTCTGATTCTGTGTCTCCCTCTCTCTCTGCCCCTCCCCCGTTCATGCTCTGTCTCTCTCTGTCCCAAAAATAAATAAAAAAAAAACGTTGAAAAAAAAAAAATTAAAAGAAAAAAAATGTCACCGAACACCAAAATAAATAAATAAATAAATAAATAAATAAATAAAATTTAAAAATAAAAAAAATAACCCTCATAGAATGTGCCTAGAGTGAACCCTCATATAAACTGTGGACTTTGATGCTGGTGATGTGTCAGTGTGGGTTCATCATTATAACAAAGGTCCCACTCTGGTGAGGGTGTTGATGGCGGGGAAGGCTGTGCATGTTGGGGGTGGGGGTACACGGGAACTCTCTCAACCTTCCACTCAATTTTCCTGTGAACCTAACACTGCTCTAAAAAATAAAGTCTTCACAAAGAGAGATTAAGAGAGAGAAAGAAAGAAAATTGTTTTGAAGTGTCTTTTCAGTTCACTTTTTTCTTCCTCTGCGGAGACCTTGTCAAAAGCTGGCACTTGCAACCCACAACCAGGAAAACTCCTTCGTCGAACCCAGTAGTTCACTTAGTACATTTTCTGTGTAGTGTCACTAAAGTTCCCAGTGTTGTCACCTTCCTGCCACCGCATGTGAGGCCGAAGAGCCTCTTCTGCACTTGTTGGGATGAGCAGTGGGTGTTGTATGGAAGCCAATTTGACAATAAATTATATTTTAAAAAAAGAAGAAGAAGAGCCTCTTCTCTGTGCTCTGCCTGCCTGTCCATCAAGCCTTCACCAACGGTTTTCTCCAAGCCTTTCTGGCTTCTTCCTCTTCCCTTGTCCCAAAGCCAATGCCAATTTAAATAAAATTTATTGATTGATTTATATTTATATCAATTTATACATATAGTTTATATATATTTCTATGTTTAATTAAATGTATTTATTGATTATTCCCTGATTTATTTATTGAGAGAGAGAGAGAGAGAGAGAGAGAGAGAGAGAGAATGAGTGGCAGAGAGAGAGGGAGAATCCTGAGGAGGCTCTGCACTGTCAGCACAGAGCCTGATGTAGAGCTCGATCCCACAAACCGTGAGATCATGGCCTGAGCCGAAACCAAGAGTCAGACGCTTAACCAGCTGTGCCACCCCCGCACCCCAGCCAATGCCAATTTTAGATTAAGTTTTAGATTTAAAAAAGAACACAGCAGCACCCCACTTCCACGCACCAATGTCTACTTATTTAACTGTTGCACCATAAGAAACCACTTCCAAAACGTGGTAACTGAAGCCACTTATTCTGTCTCCCGACTTCCCTGGCCGACTGGCTCAGCTGGATGCTTCTCACTTGGGATTTCTCCTGTGGTTACATTCCAATGGTGCCTGGGGCCGAAGGCTTAACAGGGCTGGATGTTCAAGATGACCGACTCACATGGCTGCCAGTTGGCTTTGAGCTCGGCTGGGGCTGGTGAGTAGAGTACCCGCATGGCTTCTTCTGGCTTGGGCTTCTCGGGCATGACAGCTGCTTTCTGAGAGGGAGGGTTCCAAAAGTGAGTGTCCCAAGAGACCCAGGCTTGTTAGAACCTAGCCTTGGCCGTCCCAGAATATCATTCTCACCTCACTCTGTTGGCCAACCTGGTTCCTAACATCACCCAGATTTAAGCTCAGGAAAGGTAGACTCCAACTTTTGATCTGAGATATAACATGTGTGTATCAGAGGGGTGGAATTATTTGGGACCATCTTTGGAGATTCACTAGTACAGATTTTTTTTTTCTTCTTTTATCCCTACTCCCCCAGTAAAGCTCTGAAAGAGCAGACATAGGCCAGCTGACTAGTGACTATGACCCCGACATGGCCGCAGAAAGAAGTTCCTGCTCAAACCTCACACACGGCTCTTCCCCTTAAGTAACTTACCAATTGATGCATTCTTCTGAAGTCTGAGGTGGGAGTGTGAGAGGCGTGGAAAGTGTGAGTAGAAGAGGGAGGGCTTCTCTCAGGTGGGGGCCAGAGGCAGGAGCCCTCAACCCTGTCCAGGCTTAGAATGACCTGGGAGCATTTTACGCCTCCCCAAACCAATTAATCAGAGTCTCTGGGGATGGTGTTTGGTGCTAGGTATTTATATAGCACAGCAAGGCTGACAGCCAATGGTTCATAGGTGACCAGTGAGAAACGTTCTGTATACACTGAGGCCAAACATGTCAGAGATCCTCAGACACAGTGGTTCTTCAACTTCAGGTGCATCAGAATCTCCTGGAAGACGTTCAAACACAGATTGCTGAACCCCACCCCCAGAGTTTCTGATTCAGTAGGTCTGTGACCACCAGGCCCAACATTTGCATTTTTAACAAGTTCCAGGTGATGCTGATAATTGCTGATCTGGGACCACACTTTGGCAGCCAATCGGCTGAGTCCACGACCCTTCCCCAGCCAATCGGCTAAGGCCATGATCCCTATAAAACCTTTTGTGCTTTTGAAACTCGCTCTCTCCGGTATCTCACTGCTGCGACGGTGCAGGTAGGAGATTGAGCTCGAGCTAGCTCGAATAAAGGCTCTTTGCTTTTGCATTGGACTCGGCTCCCTGGTGGTCTTTGGGGACCACGAATTCTGGGCGTAACAGCTCCAGTTTTCCCTAAGTCCCGGTTCTGTGCAAATTACACTAAGGTGTTAATGACCGATGACTAGATTAATGTGCCCTGCTGGTGCATCAGCCAGGATGGACTAGATTATTCTATTAGTACAAACCACACCAAAATTTTGGGGGCTAACCCCTTAAAGGTATTTCTCACTCATCCATGTGTCCATGGAGGTTGACATCTTTACCCTGGGGACCCAGGTAGCTAGACCTGACCCGTCTGGAGCATTGGTCGTCACTGCGGCAGGGGGAAGGAGAGATGTCTAGGACTGTGCACCGGGCTGGCCAGACTTCCCTCTGGAATAGACATACACCACGCCCACTCACATTTCATTGTCCACAGGGAGTCACGTGGAGTCACAACTCCATGGGAACAGGGTGTATGTATCATCCTATCACAGGCCTGGGTAGAAATATATAGAAAATGGCACTAAGACTCCCATGGGCAGTATTTTAACAGAGGCCAATGCCTTCGACCAAATAAATTCATCTCCAAAGGGGGAATTTCAGGCAGCCGTTAATAGTTGGGGAAGGGGAGCAGTTTTGAGGCTCTCTGTAGGCCGCCTCAGATCCTACCTTCCAGCAACCTCTGCTGCCCCCACCAAGAACCCACTCCCTCAAAGGCAATGCTCCCTCATTCTCCTGAGTTGGGGCGGGCAAATGTTCCTGTTTGCATGCAAGATGACAGACTTTGTCACCCCTCTGTTTTCTTTGAAGCAATTCATGCAATGGCTCAGAGCAGCTCAGCCCTGCCTAAGTGAAGGGTGGCCGTCTAGCCCCTGGTGGTGCCCACAGGCCTGTGTCAGGGACCCATGTGGGGCTAAGGACACGGGACCCTCCCTGCGAGCTAGTATGCTCTTCCTCTCAGGGAGGGGGCCAAGTCTTCTGTTTTGTCCTGATTCAGATAGACCTGGATTTGAAATCAGCTTCTGCCACGGTTTAGCTGTGTAACGCTGGCTTCTTAATTTTTCTGAGCCTGGTTTCCCCACCTACAAAAGAGGGATGGCAATGCCTACCTTACAGGGTTGTCATGAGGATGGAATGATCCAATGACCACACCACTTACTAGCTGTGTTACCTTGGGTAAGTTACTTAACCTCTCTGTACTACTTTTTTAAAAAAAAATTTTAATGTTTATTTTTAAGAGAGAGAGAGAGAGAGAGAGAGAGAGCTAGCGGGGGAGGGGCAGAGAGCGAGGAAGACACAGAATCGGAAGCAGGCTTCAGGCTCAGCTGTCCACAGAGCCTGATGTGGAGCTCGAACTCATGAACTGTGAGATCATGACCTAAGCAGACGTCAGATGCCCAACCAACTGAGCCACCCAGGCACCCCATGTACTATTTAAACAAATTTTGTTTTCATGTGTACTTATTTTTGAGAGAGAGAGTGTGTGAGAGCAGAGGAGGGGCAGAGAGAGAGGGGGACACCAGGGACCTGAGTCAGGACAAAACAGAATCCACAGCAGGCTCCAGGGTCCAAGCTGTCAGCACAGAGCCCGACGCGGGGCTCGAACTCACGAACCGTGAGAGCATGACCTGAGTCGAAGTCAGACGGTTGACCGACTGAGCCACCCAGGCGCCCTGGCCTCTCTGTACTTCTGTACTTATCTCCTGGGTTGCGGTGAGGCTGAGTGAGTGAATGTTTGTACAGCTCACACAGCAGAGCTCTGGAGATACCGAGTATTTACCCACGTGCTGGCTAGTATTAATACTGGGGCATGTGAACCGGCAGGCATGGGAAGGCGTCCAGGGCACGTGAATCCTCTCTTCTCCTTGCTGTCCTGCCTACAGCTTTGGCTAAAGGAGCCTGGTTTCTCTGAGAACCTTGGAACTGCAGGCAGCCCGCTTGTCTAGTTGTGAATAGTTTGCAGCCGTCTTGTTTCACGGTCAGGCATCAGAAAAATAAAGTGACGGAGACACCTGGTGGGACCTGGTGGCATATGCTCAAGCAGGTCAGAGAGCCCGTGGCTGACCGTGGGTGGTGACCAGATGGGCGGTACAGCTGTGGCCCCTGCCCCACGCCCAGGACCACAGGGCGCAGGGCCTACACCGTGGGGAGCCCTGCTCATCTGCCCTGCGCTGGCCTGGCCACCGAGGCTCAGCCCCTGGGAACAACAGTCCCGGCAGTCTGCCATGGCGTTTGCTCCCACTGTTGGCCCTGGCCTCAGGTGGCAGTGAGGGACGCCAGGAGGAAAGACCTTTGGGGAGCTGGCACAGGACAGACGGGCTTAGCACTTTTTTTCACTGTATCATCTTGAGCAGGTCATGTAGCATCCCTGAGCTCCAGGTTCCTTCCTGGTTTGCAACATGGAGTTAGCAACACTCACAGGGTCACTCTAAGTATGGTTTCCAGTGATGGCTGTAGAAAGTTGAGCACCGTCTTGGCCACAGAAAGCACCAAGAAACGATAGTGTTGTGATTGCTGTCATTTTACGGTTAGACGAGTGTACAGGAGGAAATTCAGGAAGAACTCTAAGCAACAGTGGGGCAGGAGGAAGCCACTATAGCTTTGAGCAGCCCAGAGAAGCTCTTCGGAGAGCCACAGTGGTCAGGGAGGCTTCACGGAGGAGACAGAATCCCTTAGGAGCCTTGAGTGGTAGGAACAAGACCGTACTCCAACCGGCTGAAGCAGTTCTGAGGCTTTATTGGCTCAAATAACTCAGAAAGATCCAGCCGCTTGATGATTTCACCAAGGACCAGTCTCTTTTTGTAAAAAATGATGGTGATATAAAACATACTAAAAGATTGAGAAAACAACATTCATCTTCGGAAATAAAAGAACAAATATAGTTGAAGCTTCCTGGCCCTTTCCAACTGCATTTCCCTTCACACCCTACCCCGCAAAGGGAATGACTATCCTAAATTTGGTGTTTATCCTTCCCATGCATGCATTTACATGATTACTATATACGTATGTATTCCTAAACAACATATGGTAGAATCGCATAGTTTAAAACTTTGTATAAATATATCATAGAGTGTGTATCCTTCTGAAACTTGTGTATTTTTCTCCTACATAACGTTAGCTTTTTGAGATGTTCTTGCCGGTATGTGTAGACCTAGCTTACTTTCACTGCTGCATAATATTTCATCGTATGACTATACTCCAGTGTGTCTGTCCATTCTCCTCTTTCCAATTTCTTGTTGTTATAGACAAAATATGCATATTTGAGATCTAGACATAAACAAATGTCTTCTTTGTTTGAGTTTGGTGTCTTTTTACACACAGGCATTAAACAAACTTTTTTCAGGGGCACCTGGGTGGCTCAGTCAGTTCAGTGTCCGACTTTGGCTCAGGTCCTGATCTCACGGTTCGTGAGTTCAAGCCCCATGTGGGGCTCTCTGTTGTCAGCACAGAGCCTGCTTCGGATCCTCTGTCTCCTCCTCTCTCTGCCTCTCTCCCCTGCTTGCTCTTTCTCTCTCTCAAAACAAATCAACTTGAAAAACATTTTTTTAGGTGGTAGGATGGACACATATTTTTGTTGATGATTTATGCTTTCAAATGTTTGACCTTCTCTACCCCAAATTCATAAAGGTCTTTTATATTTTATTCAAACAGTTAAAAGATGTAGGTGTTTAATTCAACCAGAATACATTTCATGAATGGTGTGAGGTTGGAATTCACTTTTTTTTTAAATAAGGAATAAACCCAGCACCCGATATAGGCTGGGCCATACTTCTTACTAGTGTACAGCGCCATCTAGGTTGAAAAACAGGTTCTGTGTGTGTCAGGATCTTTTCTGGGCCTTCTATTCTTTCCCATTGATTTTTTGTTTTCTGTTATTGCATCAATATCGCAAGGGTTTTAATTACTTTATACTGTATTATGATAGTTTCTAGATCGTCTCTCATTCATCTTCAAAACCGTCCCTCTTAGTATTGCCTCTTTGCCTTTTTAATGAATTCCTTAGGAAATTCAGTTTGTCGAGTTCCGTGAAACACTGTATTGAAATTTGAAGGGAATGACATTGAATTTATAGAACAGACATTCTGAGATATTCTTTCAAGTTTATTTATTTTTGAGAGAGAGAGAGAGAGCATGCGAGCAAGGGAGGGGCAGAGAGAGGGTGAGAGAGAATCCCAAGGAGGCTTCGAGGTGTCAACACCAAGCCAAACACGGGGCTTGATCTCGAGAACTGTGAGATCATGACCCAAGAGTCAGACGTTTAGCCAACTGAGCCACCCGGGTGCCTCTCTGTGATTTCATTATTGTATAATAAATCGTCACTTTGAAATAGCAAAGCTTTCTTGGCATCTACACAGAAACACAAAAAGGATGTAGACTTTGTTGTTTTGTTTTGCCATATGTTTAAATTTCTCTAAGTTTTTAAATGTTATGTGACACAGTTTTTATCTTATAATTTAATTATATATTTTCTTCTAAAATGAAAGACAACGTGCTTACAATACACGTTCGTATATTTGAGAATGGGCTATTGGCTTAAAAAGAGAGATTCGAAGACTTCCCTTTTTTAGCCACAACTGTACTGCCTACCCCGAAACAAGCTTAAAAAGATGAGACTGTGACATCAGAGAACCCTGACTCACAGAAGAGGAATGTACCCCCCCCAAAACTAGGGGAGGTTGTAAATAAAAAATGAAAATAGGAAAACTATCTTTCCTTCACTTTTATACATATTTATGATGTACTGTGTGTCGCGCGACCGAATATTTTTGGACGCTATTCTGGCATCGGGTAACTTACGGCACAATCTTCTGTTAAACCCTTCAGAGTTTAACAAAAAGGAAATGGACTATTTCAAATGTAGACATGATGAAGTTTGGAAAGGCCAGCACTTGTTTGTTACAGCTTTTCAGATGAGAATTGAAAGACACCACTGAGGCATCTTCCAGGCTGAGTTATCCTGTGATATTGGACAGAGAAACATACCCAGCAGATTAAAGGCTAATAAAGCTCTACACAGCTGGCTCCCGAATGCCTGCTGTATGGCAAGTCAGTGAAAGAAATCATGGCAGTGTTATTTGCCAACAGTACGGCAACTCATCAAATCAAGGGTTTAGCTATAAACAGGAAGTCTGCGTTAATACCTCATTCGTAGTTTCAAGCGGGAACTAGCTCGAGGAAAGGTTCTTCGGTAAGTCCAGGCCGTAGGACAACTGCTTATCCGCTGGGGCCTTACGATCCAACAGATAAATGACACTCAGAGAGTGTCTATGGCAAATGGGGATACTCTCTGGCATCTCTGGAAAATACCAATAGGAGAACCACGGCACAGACCTCTTGGATTTTTGAGCAAGACCGTGTATTTCTGCAGATTCTTGCTTTGAGAAAGGGCTTCTAGTTTGCTGTTTGGCCTTGGTAGAGGCCGAAAGCTTAACCATGAGACATAAGGTGGCCATAAAGCCTGGGCTTACTATTATGAACCGGGGGTTATCTGACTCACTAAGCCGTAAGATTAGGTTTGGGAGGCAACAATCTATTATCATATAGAAGTGGAATACAAGATCTCAGGCTTACATGGGGGCAGAAGATACAAGTAATTGTGTGAGCACATAGTTCAGCTTTTTTTTTTAAAGTTTTTAAAAAATATTTTATTTATTTTTGGGACAGAGAGAGACAAAGTATGAGCAAAGGAGGGGCAGAGAGAGAGGGAGACACAAAATCTGAAGCAGGCTCCAGGCTGTCAGCACAGAGCCTGACACGGGGCTCGAACTCCTGAACCGTGAGATCATGATCTGAGCCGAAGTCGGACGCTTAACCGACTGAGCCACCAGGCACCCCTAGCTCAGTCTTTTTCAATTCTCCTGCATTGTTTCTGCTCCCTCAGTAGATGACGATGGCCTCATGGGGAGTTCCTTATAGTCAATGGAAGGAGAAGAAGAAACTTGAGCACCTCTTACAAATGGGTCTACAGGCATTATGGCCCCACTTATGGATGGCTCTGAAGGGCAGCAGTGAAGAAATCCTCCCAGTGCTCAAGACTTTGAGCAGTTCATTTGATTGTACATTTGGAGCGAGATATGGCCAGAGATGTGGCTCTATGGTTGCAAATGATTTGGTTGGATGGTCAGGGGCTTGGAAAGAACGGGATTGGAAGACAGGTGACAAGAAAATCTGGGAAGGTTATTGGATAGGCCTCTCAGAATGGACGTGGATTGTGAACTTGTTTGTCTCCCAGGCGATTGCTCGTCAAAAACCACCCGTTGCACAGGAGGCTTTCAATAAGCAGGTGGACCACACAGAGATCAGTCATCCTCTATCCCCAGCCACTGAGTGCTTGCACAATGGACTTATGAATAAAATGATCAGGAGGAATGGAGGCTAGGCGCGGGCCCAACTATATGGATTTCTCCTTACTGAGGCTGACCAATTACGGTTGCTACCAAATGCTTTGCCATCGGCAGGAACCAACACCGACCTCCAATATGATACCGTTCCCAGAGGAGACCAGATAGCCACCTAGTGGCAAACTGACTGTATTGGACCTCTTCTTATGGAATGGGGCAGCGATCCGTCTTCACTGGAATAGATACGTGTTCTGAAACCGGATTTGCCTTTCCTGTTTATAGTGCTTCTGTCTGCCTCACTATCTGTGGGCTCGCAGAAAGCCTGATCTGTTGTCAGGGTGTTCTGGCTAAGGAATGTATTTCTCAAAAAAGAAAGTATAGCAATAGATAGATAGATTTATTATAAGGAATTGGCTCATGGGATTATGGGGGCTGAGAAGTCTCAAGATGTGAAATCAGCAAATTGCAGACCCAGGAGGGCAAATGACATAGTTCTAGTCTAAGTCCAAAGACCTGGCAAGCAGGATCGCCGATGGTGTGAGCTCTGGTCCAAAAGTGGCCGAAGCGAGCATTGGTGGTTCAGTGGTAAAATTCTCACCTGCCAAAAGTGGCTGAAGACCCAAGAAGAGCCGATTTTTTTTAAGTTTATTTTTTTTGAGAGAGAGAGAGAGAGAGAGAGAGAGCGAGCATGAGCACACAGACAGCAGAGGGAGAAGGAGAGGGAATCCCAAGCAGGCTCCACAAGACCCAAGAACACCCAACCTTTTGTTTTGTTTTGTTTAAGTTTATTTTGAGAGAGGGAGAGAGAGAGAGAATCCCAAGCAGGCTCCACACTGCCAGCATGGAGGACAATGAACTGTGAGATCATGACCTGAGCTGAAGTCAGATGCTTAACTGACTGAGCCACCCAGGCGCCCTGCCAATGTTTTAGTTTGAATCTGAAGGCAGGGTAAGAATTCTGCCCCAACCCAAACAGACAGGCCCACAGAGTTCCCTCTAACTCAGGCTTTCGGTTCTATTCTTCAGTGGATTGGACGAGGCCCACCTACAGCCGGAAGGGCAATTTGCTTTACTTAATCTGGTGATTCCAATGCTAATCTCATCCAGGAACACCCTCACAGATACTCCAGAACAATGTTTGACGGGACGTCTGGACACGTGGTGGCTCAGTCAAGGTGCCATGTAACATTAACCGTCACGCTCTTTACGTTCTTCCATCCAGGTACTCCCTCAGCACCCCCTCATCAAGGTCTGCTGTCATGCAGGGGCCCCAGTTCTGTTGGTACATATCAGCCAGCTCTCGCCAAGTTTTGGGTGTGCACGTTTACTTAGTTCTGGGGGCGATGTGGGCAAGGGGCAGCAGCTTGGGCATGACACACATCATCTCATGAGGCCCCTGTTTCAGGTTCTATCTCCGGATAGAGTCTGGGCAGGGGAAGGCTGCTGTCCTCCAGCAAGAAGAGAGGGCCCCTTATGCCACCCCGGAAGGTGCAGGGGAATCGAGGCTCAAGGCTGTCAGGGGCATTTGCCCAAACATCACCATCCTGAGATTGGCATTTTACGCCTTTCTTATCGGGGCCACGATTTTAGCAAATAAGACCATTGTCAGACTCCGCTGGGGCTCAGTCACCATGACCACTAAATCCTGGGCCTTTGAGCGGTCCACCCTTTGGCTGCAGGGTCTATGGGTCTCTTTAAACACCGCCATGGAAGCTTCTTGCTTTCGCAGCGTGCTCGGAGTTAAAACTAGGCCACACGGAACTTGGCATTGTGTTTCTTCAAGGCTTACAAAGCAGTCACAGAAGCTAGTTGCCCCTACAATCCTTGGAGTTACCAGTGCCCCATACTCTTCTCATATCTGCCGCGCAGTTTGCTGTTTGTTTCAGCCACCGTCGGCCACTGAGGGCTCAACTCCACCCTCCTCTCCCAAGGCGTTCTCTCTCTCTCTAACTGGTGAACCATTTCTCTGGCCAAGAGAAACACATCCCCACATTGTTTCCTTGTATACGGAAAATAGAACACTTCAGACATATTCGTTTTTCTCTTTATCGACAGAATTCCTTTCAATTCGGTGCCAGGAACCGTTTCTTATCTTAGGATTCACGTTTTGGTAACACACGTGCACTTTATGATAGCCGAAAGAGGACATGCGTGAACTCTGGACAGTCCTTCATTTTGATGGTGACCGCACCAACCTACAGCAAATCCCTCTGGCTCTTTCCACCTTCCTTCCTTCCCAGCCCGTTCTAGCCCCTATTTCTGCAAGCTTCTGCAAGGGCTTCATCGTTATCTCCTTGAGTTAGAAATTTGCTGTCTCCGTTATCCTTTGCAAGAACTTTGAACTCTGTCAACTACTGGACTGTCTTGTCCTTTGATTTTAAAAACAACGGCCTCACCGGCTCTAGGGGGTTGTCCTGAGAATTTGTTAGGTTCTGTCTTACAGGGTCCCGTCCAACATTAGCTTGCCTGAAATAGACTGGGTGGGGGTGGCTTATTTGGGGGGTTGACCTCAGGAGGCGGGAAGGAGTGATGTGGGACTGAGACAGGGAGGGAAAAAGGACAAAGTGAAGATGTGCCATCGAGATGTGGGCAACGGCGGGGGCCGGAGGGGGGGGCGCCTGGGTGGCTCAGTTGGTTAAGTGTCCAACTCAGGTCAGGCATCGGGCTCACGGCTGTCAGCGCAGAACCCGCTTTGGATCCTCTGTCTTCCTCTCTCTCTGCCCTTTCCCTGCTTGTGTGCGCATGCTCTCTCTCTCTCTCCCTCTCTCTCTCAAAAATAAAAAAAAAGTAAAACAATAGGGGCGCCCGGGTGGCTCAGTCAGTTAAATGTCCCACTTCAGCTCAGGTCTTGATCTCACGATTTGCGAGTTCGAGCCCCCAAACAAGCTCTGTGCTGACAGCTCCGAGTCTGGAGACTGCTTCTGATTCTGGGTCTCTCTCTCTCTCTCTTTCTGCCCTTCCCCCACTCACCCTTGGTCTGTCTCTCTCTCTGAAAAATAAACATACATTAAAAAAAATTTTAAAAATAATAAAATAAAAAAGTTGTGGGCAATGGGGACTTGATCCACCAGGATCTCTGCAAACAGACAAAGGTTGCAGAGGCTGCAAAGGTCCAGGAGGCTGGCATCTTCCTTTGCTCGAGGGCTGCCCCTGGGGGCATCAGCTTCCCTGTGCTTCCAGGCTGCTCTTACCAGTGAGCTGAGCCATACTGGAAAAAGCCCCCAGGCAGAAAGCGGGAAGAGGCAAGGAGCCCAGGGGAGGAGGCCGGGCGGGCTGGGCTGGGGCTGGGCTCGTAGCTGAGACTGAAACGAGAGGTGGCCAAGGGCATGGGGAGCCGGCCCTAAGGGCGCCTGCCTGGCTCCAGTCTTGCTCGTTCATCTTCCTGAAGGTATCTTCGTGTGGAGCTGGGCTGGATTTGCCTTCTCCCTCACGGTTAAAGCAGTTGGCTTTTCCAGGCCTGGACGAAGAGGTTCAGTTGGGAGTGAGCAGGGGGTTTGGGAGGAGATGGCCTAGGGCATTTTCCCAGCTCAAGGCTCAGGGTCACCTCCTGTCTATCACAAATGACTCAAAATAAGGCCTGTCTCCATGGCTACTTTGTCTCATTGGGCTACAAGTCTGGTTCCAGGAGATTTCCTGTTCCAGGCGCTCCCCCGCCCCCCTTCCCAACCGTAGTGCTCTGCAGGCCCAGCTTTCCCAGCATGCTCTCTGTTCGTGGCCTTTTGGCATTTTCTGAGACTGGCTCCCCCCCCCCCCCCCCAAGCTTTCTCTTTCACTTACTCAGGGTGTTCCTGGCCTGCTCAGTTTGGTTTCTGTTTCCAGTAATTTCCCCTCAACGTGAGGCTCTTTCCTGCTGGAATGAATTGTTTGCCGGCCTTTTCTGAGATTCCCAAGGTCTTAAACGGCCCCACCCCTCCTTTGCTCGGCCCATGTCCCCAGTTATTTTTGTTGTCCCCGTCAACTGCCAGCCTGTGGGACCTTCCTTGCCCATGCAGGACGCTCGCAAATCTGCCGGCCCGGGTTCTGCTCAGAATCCTTCTTCCTCTTGTGGGCGTGAGCATTTTGAGGTGGGGGAGGGTTTTCATTCTTGCGGCCACGTCTTGTTGTGGCTGGGTTGATGGCATTTGTCCATTTCCCAGAGTTTGGTAGATTTCCTGTCGCCTAGTTTGGTTGAAGAGGTTACATGCGGACTTGTTATTTGGTTCTGTTTTCGGTGGGGGCTATCCTCTCCGGTCCACTCGGTGGTCAGGAGGCTTTACAGGGAGATTACAGACTAAACTACCACTGTGGCCACCCTTCAGTCGTATTCTTAATTGATTTTCTTTCTAATTTTCTAAAATATCAATTTAAAGTTATGCATTTTCCGAGGAGCCTGGGTGGCTCATTAGATTAAGTGTCTGACTCTTGATTTTGGCTCATGATCTCACAGCTCGTGAGTTTGAGCTCTGCATCGAGCTCTGTGTGGACTTGTTCATTCTTTCCTTCTTTCTTTCTTTCCTTCTCTCTCCCCCTCTCTCAACATAGGTAAATAAACTTAAAAAAATAAAGTTTTGCCTTTTCCTCTCAATTCCATTTCCGCGGAAGCCCACAGATTGGATACGTAAGGTTCTCATGTCATGTTTTAAAAAATATTTATTTTTGAGCACAAGCCGGGGAGGGGCAGAGGGACACAGAGGATCTGAAGTGGGCTCCGTGCTGACAGCAGAGAGCCTGATGTGGGGGCTCGAACTCACGAACTGTGAGATCATGACCTGAGCCGAAGTCCCATGCTCAACCGGCTGAGCCAGCCAGGTGCCCCTTGGGTCATTTGTTTTTAAGGAGTGGGTCATTTCAGTTTTGGTTTCCTTTTTTAACCCACGATTTTCTCTGCTAGCGAGCTATGGAGATGGCAGTTTCCTGGTACATCACTGGGAACCAGTCAGGGGGTGTCTGCAAAGGTTGCAATGCGTTCTTGCAGGTTCATGGGCAACCAGGGAGCAAGAAAAGGGCTATTCGAGGAGGATTATTTAATAACACCCGCGGGCTGAGCAGGAGGGGTTGCCAGGGAGACAGGAAAGGAGGAGGCTGTTGTAGTGACCCAGGGAAAGGCGACTCCAGCCACAGGAACCTTTGCCCTGGATTTGGCTCCCACTGCCCATCTAGGACAGCCCTGCTTCCTCTGACGTGTGTCCTGTTCAGTTTCCTACTGTGGCCACAGCTACTCTTCCTTGATTCCCAATAGCTGAACGAGTGGCACAGAAATTCCCCTGCCATCTTGTGACTTGGCTCTATCACTCAGCTAGCAACCATCCACACTGGTAAGTCTTGTAATTCCAGACCATTCTACCTGGATTCTGGTTCATATGCTTGCACAGTTATAGATGCCCAGAATTGTCCTGAGAGATCTAATATTCGAGAGGGTTTCAAGCAGTTTTAACAAACTCTCTTGTTCAAATAAAATCTTTGGAAAGTCTTTCAATGTAAAATAGGTAAAAGGAGAATAATGGATTCTCTCAGGACTTCACATTTTTTTTAGTACATTTTTTTAAGTAGGCTTCACCCCCAGCACAGACCCCAACGCTGCTTGAACTCACGACCCTGAGATCAAGACCTGAGACCAACATTTTCTTAATTTATGGAAATGTCATGACTTGTGGAACCGATGAAGTACCGTCCTGAAGCCCCAAGTTCCCTGGAACAGTTTGGAAACCATGGATCTCTCTAAACTCCTCACTTTGCAGATGAGGAAAGAAAACCCAAGAAAAAACTAAAAAGGGACACACACGGAGACACATACAGAGTGGAAGATCTGAGGGGGAGCTCTGGCGTCTTGGCACCTAGAACAGGACCCTTTCTATCACAAGGACCTGCCCTCTGGACCTTAACAGGAATGCGCTCACCAGTTGTTTAAGGAAGCACTCAAGTGCTTTCAAGATGCTCTTTGAAAAGTCGGTTACAGTGCTCAAGTAATTTTGGAAACACCAGCTTCTGATTCCCTACAGCTGATTCTCTCATAGCACGTTAGTGTACTTAAGGCTCTGAGAAGTCCCGCAGTAGAGAAAACTACTTATCTTTGCTTAATCCAGATTTTCCCAATTCTTACAAAATCGACTTTTCCTGGATCTGCTTGTATTCTGCTTTGAAGCCCAGGAAAGGCTTCCCTCAAGGAATGAATCTTTCCGGAGATGAGGACTGGGGTGGAGGGGACTCAGGCATTATCCCGGTAGGTGCAAGATTTCAGGTGTCATCACCTGTACCGCTTCCTTCCCCAAGGACGGAGTTGGCCCAGCCCCTCTGGTCGGTGCAGGGATGGGGCATGAAGGGGTCGGAAGAGGGGAAAGCATTCGGAGTGGATGGTGCAGTCTTCGGATTGCCCCGTGCAATTCTGTACTATTTGTACCTTCTGGAGGCCGAGGTCGCCGGGTAGCATGTGGCCAGCGGTCTGGAACCAGGAGAGACCTCCTAGCTTATTCTTTCATCATTTTGCCTCCTTTCTTTCCTTTGAGTCCACTTCCAAATCCTGTGGTTTTCCCCGTTGATGTGTTTGCTCCTCTCCATTCCTGCCGATCCCTCTCCTCACCTCTGGCATCTGCTTCCGGGCAAAGTCCCCCCCCACCCACCGATGCAGACGCTGCCATTGGGCCGCACACAAGCCGGCCTGCTATTGTCCTCAAAGAGTGTGCGTGCACGCGTGCGAGTGTGACCGCCCAGACCTTTCACAGGGGCCGTTCCGGGGCTGCATCCAGTTCCGTGCCTTTCGTCTCTCCCCCACCTTTCCCCTAACGTCTAGGAGTAGACAGACCCGATTACTTTCACAACCACCAGAGGGCGCAGCGATGACGGCGGTTGAAAGGAGAACCGACAAAACGACTCCTCTTGGCGGCTGGCTTCAGTCTTGGAAACGGACAAAGCTTGAATCCACGTAGGGCAGAGTGGAAATCTGGTAGCTTTGGTCACCGGGCGCGACCTCTTCATCACCTTTATTCCAAGTGCAGTCAGATTCGGTCGCAACAGAACTCAGGGCCACGCGGTGCCGGTTACGCCTCGGCCTCATGCCAGCCCTTCAAACGTGTGCAGGCGAAGAATGTTCGGGAAAGGCTTCCAGAAATGTGAATTCTAATGGGGGTTCCTTTATAATGGGAAGATGGCTATTTGTTCACAGCAGAAAGCAGGGCTGGGGAAAACGGGATGCGCACCAGGACTGTTTAGGGCTAGGCTCCCGAAGGTGGGGCTGTGCCCCGGGCGCTGACGTTAGTTGGGGCTGTCATCTTCGGAATGTGGCCTCAGAGGTCTCCACAGGCCAGACAGACATTGGAGGGTCACGCCAAGAAATGTATTCGTGTGTGCCAGACCCGGAGGCAGCACACGCCGCTTTCCATTTGTCTGAACGAGATCAGTTGGTCCTAATCTAACTGGCCGGGGGGGCTGGGGAATGTGGTTTAGTCCTGTGCCCAAGAAGAAGAGAAAACGGACGTTGTGAGCACTGTCTTTCTGTCACATCTCCCTCTCGAGAGAGATTGCGATAAGGATGAAATGAAATAATATCCGTCAGGGTGTTTTACCCAGACAGGGAGATGCCTTGCACCTGGAAGAAAGGGGCTGCAAGAGCGAGATTGCAGATGAGGTTGTATCTGAACGGGGACGGGGATGGTCCATTTAAGAGTCTGCCCTAGGGCGTGGACTGAGGAACAGGGGAAAGGAGACTGGAGGGGCTGTACTGGTCTTCCCGAACTCATGTGAGTCTTTCACTCTCTGACTCACACATTTATTTCCCGCATTCATTCATTCAGTCACTCATTTACTCTTCACAGATTGTTGTACCTGCCCTGCCCCATGGGGCCCGCTGGTCTATACAATAAACGATGCCACTTCAAGGATTCAGCATTGGCCTTTGTGTTGGCAGACTGGGCAATCAGCAATCACAAGTAAGTCAGCCTTGGGAAAGGGAGCCCCTGTTTTTGGATCCTTGTCACTTTGACCCCTCTGTTCACAGACACATTGAACAAATACTGAGATATCTGAGGACAGAGGTTGGGTGACACGCTGGAGATGGGCCATCCTTTGTAGCTGCTGATTAACACCCCCCCCCCCGTGGGTACACGCCCTCAGGCACTAACGTGAGACCCAAACGGTCACGTGTGCACTTGGGTACGCGTGTCCACTGGTCCATCCCCAGATTTCCTTGTCTCTGATTTTCCACTCTGTTCCTTCCAGGCCCCTGGCAGCTAGCCAAGCCATCTGATACCGCAAAGAAGGTAGTACACATCTATGCCTCGGGCCACCATTCTGCCCACATAAAGTGGGCGACCAAGTGCACTGGTTCCAGCTTGCTCCACTAGAAGAACTACCTTTTACTGTCACCTTTAAGGGGCTTCTCTTAATTTGGGCAACAATACAGGGGCAATCCTATTCTGTGAACCAACACTGAGTTCAGTAAGGAAGAGGGTACCTACAAGGTATCTATAAGTAGGGATTGAGGGAGAGTCAACAGTGTGGCAGAGGTAAGTGAAATGAGAGTCCAGGTGGCTGTTTATATCATTCACTTCACCGTTCGGATTGTGCTAAAGCCTACACTCAAATATACCACTTCCAATGCATGATCGATTGCTGGCGTGTATGTCCAAACTTATGTCTTTGTAGATTAGATAACAACCCAGTTTCGCAAGGGGAAATCAGACTGAATAGTAACGGGGTATCTCGTGGTTGGCTACCGAGTCTCGGTTAGGGTCCAGTATTATACCAGGAGCTGCTTCTCAGACAGTATAGATCTCTACCGTAATGCATGGCCCCGTTCCAGAATCTGTAGGCTCTGTGCTATGTCTCTTCTACTGAGGACCGCACATCTTTATCCAGCGCAGATACCCCAAGGCACCTTTAGATCTGTTGGTCCCATGGCCCAGGCAACAGAGAGCTTGGAACCACAACTTGGACTTGCTCCCCGTTCAAAACTGGTGGTTTTCTGAGTCATCAGAGAAATGGAACAGAAGTTTAGACTACGTTGCCTTCAAAATCCAGAGACACTCCCGGGCATTCTGCCTCTGTCCTAGTGCTATAAGATGCAAAGTGCAGCAGCTTGTTCTTTACCTTCGGGGGATATCCCCACACATCCCAGACAAGTGGACCGCTATAAAACTCACCAATGTGGCGTGCTTCTGAATCTTTGTGGAGTTTATCTCCTACTTTCTCCCATGCAGGTGTCTCAGTGCATTTGGGATACTTGCCAATTCCTGCTCACCGGTTCCAATTACCATAGCGTCACCGATACAGTGGATCAGCATGATGTTCTGCTATATCATGACAGAAAGCAAGAGAGTTAACATAGCCCCGAGGCAAGACAGTGAGTATGTACTGCTGTTCCTGCTAATTAAAGATAAACTTCCTTTGATTCTCCCTGCTGATAGATTGCCAGGCGCTGTGTTGATCTGCCCCAGTAAAGATCCATATTCAGCCCGCAGCTGAAAATGGAGTTAATCGTACAATAGTCCACCGCCAAGGGTGAATTAGATGAGAATTAAATGGGGACCACCTTCCTCCTCTTTCAAATCTTTGATGACGGTGTTAATCTCTGAGATTTCTCCAGAAATGTCATATTGCTTCTGATTCACCTTGGGGGCTGCTGTGGAGTTAGGGAAATTTCAGGGCTTCTATCTGGCCCTTTCTACCATAGTGACCCTTATTCCACACATCAGGCTAATACTGTGAGGGGGTCTCAGTGCTAACCATATGCTAAGTGGATCTGTCCTAACTACATACTTGGGAACTGGGCAAATAACCACAGGGTGGGTTTGCAGATGCACTGGGTCCTCTGTGAGGCTGACTTCGGTCAGGATTCAGGGTCCCGGAATTCCCTTCACCATGGGGTCTGTGTCTGTGAATTGGTCAAGAGGTAAAGGCCACAATTTTTCTCCCAGTGGTTAATTTCAGCCTGCTACTTAGGAAATCTAGATTTTTTTCTGTGTGTATAAATACAACATTCTAATGGTTGCCCATCTGTCTCACCCCCAGGACACAATAATCTATTAATTTACTGCCATGGATCCCTCTGGATCAAGAAACCCTGACTATCACTTCAACTTCCTGCCTATCAAGCAATTATGTTCGTTGGGCCTCTGAAAGCCCCCACTGAACTTCTCCAAAATGTTCATCTCTTCGTCGTCAGTGTGATTTTTACCGACTTAGTAAAGACTATGTCGTTTGAGTGATGGGTTCTTGGACCTTACACGGTAGACCCACGTTTAATGTTCCCACTTCCCTAAGTCTTCTGATCTCTTCTTTAACATGATGCCAAGGTGATTCTGGCATCTCATTCTGGTCACTGTGTCCCCTTGTGGAGTCCAGGCTTCAAATAGCCAGCCTGGCAAGTTATGCAGGTGTTTCTTGACACAAAGTAAAGTGTGAATCATAAATGAATTATCCCGTGTCAGTGAGTTCCCCTCTGTCCAGCTGTGTATGCTGCTGCTACCCTCGGCTAGCATCCCCAACATTTGCTTCCATTTATGCTCCAAAGTTCTCGCCGGCTTTGTAATTTCTTACCTATCTAGACCATTCCTTCCTGAAACAGGGTTTCTGCTTCTCCATCTGCTCTCGCTGAGACCTGACTTTGGTTGTCAGCCTGGAGACAAGGACGGTTAGTGGAGGACAAGCTTGTCTTCAGGAGGACAAGCATCATCTTGTGGAGAAGCTGCTTCAGGCGAGAGCACTGCACATCCTCCAGGCAAGTAGAGGCTAGTCTTCTCTGGCGAGGGGGAAGGTGCTGCCTCTTTGGGAAGGACGGCATAAGGGAACTCAGAGTTTCGAGATGCTCAGGTTCCTTCACCCAAATGTCTCTGTCCCAGATCTCAGAGTCCTCCGCTTCCCTATCAGGGCTCTGACTTGACGTAGAATATTCACCGAGGTTCTGCATTTCAACTTCATGGCAGCTCTGGACCCCCTACAATAAGAGCCTTGCCCTGGTTTTTAGCAGAGTCTCTCCCGAGGCTGCAGGAAATAAAGATTTCCTTCAATACTACCATAGAGGGTATCTGGATTTTAAATCATGCCTTAAATTGACTTCCCTGAGCTGTTATTTATCCAAGTATCTTTAATGATGCCATAAGTACCCATCCTAACCCACAATCCTTGTAATTATTGTTGTTCCTATGATGATTGAGTGCTGTGACCCCTTGTGCTCCCAATGCCTTGACCTCCTTCCATCTGCGCTCTCTCCCTACTAACTGCAATGAAAGTTGAAGAGTTCATGAGTCTCCCAAATGCCAACGGATTATTCCCATTCCGTGTACCTCTAGTGGTGGAGTACCATTTACCTTTAGACAGGCGCCCCATCCACCCCCTAATTCCATCTTGAAAATTGCTTCCGAGAACTACTCTCGGACAATTGCTTCACCTGCATCTTGTAGAAAGCAGGGCTTTCACCGAGGGCTAAAATGCTGATGTGACATTTGCAAAGTGGAAGACCCGTGAGATGAGGGTGAAGAAAGTGGAAAGTGAGCCAAGGAGCGTATGAAACTCTGCAATATGTGACCGTACTGGCTATTGCTTCACAACAAGCCACAAAAAAGACGTGCAACTCAGTTGGCATGCACATTAATGCTGCACGTTGGATTTTCTCCAAAAGGATTTCAGAGAGGAACTAGTCCTCAGGGTAGTCCACAGAAGGGAGACATGAGGAAAAATTTGTCAGGCGGCTCCCTTCCACCTTCCATTTCCTAATGGATGCTCAGCCCCCTGCGTTATTATTTGCCTCCATGGCAGCTGCTCAGGGAGCCAGATGCCATGGTCTGGGTGTAGCACGTTACCCAAGTCTAGAAATGCCTCCGTACCTCAGTATGGTACACGGTCCATGCTGGCCATGCAGCCTGGGGACTCTCTTGGGTTCTTGCCACCTTGGGGAGGTTGTTAAAAGCAGTGGCAGCAACATGGTTCAGGAGACAAGCAGAACCTGGGGGAAGGAAGCCAGGAGCAGTAATCCAAAGAGGCACAAGGTCTGTGTCACATGCACTATGCCTCGGGAAAACAGGGACAAATTAGGTTCACGTCACTCAATAATTCTTACCTTGGAGGCTATTTAGCCAGATGCAATTTTGTGACTTTCAAGGGCTCAACGCACTAGAAGACTTCAGCATGTGAACATGGTCCACGAAGGCATCCAGGTGTGCCTAATTTTGTGCAACAGCCCTGCTCCCGAGAAGTAAGGAAAAGCTCCACGTTTCCAGGAGCCTGGCGGATAACTCTTTTGTAAGGCGTGAGTTCCTTTGTCGATGGGAACGATCGTGTTCTAATCAGCAGGGGGAAGAGTTCAGTTCCAGCCTAATAGGGTTTCTTAAAGGTTCACGTTGCCCACTGTTGTGTCTTGAACTCAAAAATCTAATTTGTTGTTTACCTTGGCCAGACTGAATTTTGGCTCCCTGAAGATAAAGCCAGTGGCTTCCAGATGTTGGGTGTTCTCAGGTGAAATTGAAGGGCATGCATGTTTCTCAGGAGACGGTTCCTGGCTGGCTCTTGTGGACTGGGTTTTATGGAGCTAGGACAGTGAAAAACGCCAGTGAAGAAAAACCAGAGGGAAGCTTTCACCAATGTTTGATGACCTCGGGACATGCCAGTGACAAGATAATGATGAATTAAGCTGATTTTGCTCAACAGTGCCAACCTTTTAGGGTTTAATGGAAAAGATAATCATTGTAGTGACAGGCTCACATTTCCACAGTAGAAAAATAATACTTTTCGCCGTGCAAATATTGAGGTGCTTTCTCTCTCTTCCATAGCTTCATTTCTTCACAGAGGGAGTTACACCGTGAGATCTGATTGACAACCATGGGTGAACCGTGTGATGTTAGCCTTAAATATTCTCAGAGCCGTGTTACTTTAATAAGAGTGATATACAACTCTCTTAGCACCTGCTGGAAAACTGAGGTCTATTGCAGAGTTGAAGCCAACTGCACCTATAATTGAAGGTACGCAAAGAGCCCTGTTTTCTGCCTTAGCTGTGCCTTCTCAATGGGCTTTCTGTCTTCCCTGTGTTGACTCTTTGCCTGGATCTATGGCTGCCTGACTCTTACCTGCTAGATCTGGGGATCTGTCCCCATGGTTCTCGAACTCAGCTGTGAATCAAAAAAATCCCAGAAACTTAAAAAAATACAGATACCTAGGTTTATCTCCTCACTGAATCAGAATCTCTAGGGATGGAGTCTAAGGGTCATCCCTGTAACTTTGAAAGTTCCCTATGTAATTCTAACGCTGCAGTGCCATCATTAGGCAATGGTTAGTAATGGCCTATTTTTACCATGCTGGTCCTTTTCAGTTACTTTCTGGATTCAACTTTTGAGGCCACTTCTACATGCCTCCTTGGTAAATGTGGGGTCCTCATGGGTTTAATAGAGACAGGAACATTTATCCGTATGTTCAGCTATGTATGTACGTATACATACAAAACTACCTATGTATCTTTAAAAAATTTTTATTTTATTAATTTTTTTTATTTTTAGAGAGTGAGAGTGAAAGCACGCAACTGTAAGCAGGGGAGAGGGGCAAAGGTAGAGAGAGAGAATCTTAGGCGCACTCCATGCTCAGCACAAGGCCCGATGTGGGGCTTGATCCCACAACCCCGGGATCATCACCTGAGCCGAAATCAAGAGTCGGACGCTCCCCTGAGCCACCCAGGCGCCCCTGTATTTATGTATCTATCCACCCTTCCATCTACCGAAATAATATTTATTTTTGGTGCCTCCTAAGGGATGACTGTTAGTAGAAACCCAGAGGGTTACATGAGCCTTAACTTGTGGGACTTTGTATCAGCTACTAAGTCTCTGTTCGTTTGTGAGTTCCTTGGAGGTAGAGACCACATTGCTCCACATGGTTGTGTCTTAAGTAGTGGCAGAATTGTGGAAAATGCTTGACACTTTTATTATTGAGATGGAATGAAAACAGAGTTACAAACTCATGTTCTCTATCTCTTCCAGCATACAAACAACACAGAAGTACTGGGTATCTTCCAAAGGCTCCTTGCTCATGGGCATGGGTATTCGATAAACTTTAATCTGCTAACTTGAAGTCTGAAAGTCAGGGTAGGGTCACGATGGCTACTTGGGAGGCATTAGAATGGAAGATGTTGACAGGAGGAAATTGGGAGTAGAAACCTTAAGTGAGGGAGATATATTTAATTCTAGAAATATATCGGATATATTTAATTCTAGAAGGACAGCCTTTCCTCTTTTATGGAAGTTATGTTCTGCCTTAAAGCTGCAGAAGTTTGGAATGATGAATACCCGAGCAGCCCTGCTGTGCTGCATGGTATTGGTCTGGCTTTGTGATTGAGGATGGAGGGTAGCGAACAGGGTGCAGTCTGATTTGGAGGATGTGGGAGAGGGCCCTACAGAAACACGAGATGCTCTACATCTGTGTACTTCATCCGTTAGAGCCCTTAGCATATTAATCATAGTTGTTTTAAATTTCTGGTCTGATAATTCCAATATCCTTGCCATAGTTAGGTCTGGTCAATGTAAGCAGAAAAATGGAAATTCTAAGAAAGAATAAACGATAAATGCTAGAGGTGAAAAATCCTGTAACAGAAATGAAGAATGCCTTTAATGGGCTGATTAGTAGACCAGCCACGGCGGAGGAAAGAACCTATGAGCTTGAGGCTATGTCAATAGCAACTTCCAAAACAGCAAAGCAAGAAGAACAAACACTGAAGAAAGAAAACAGGATATCCAAGAGCTGTATGACAACCATAAAAGGTGTAACATACAATATAATAGGATTTACCAGAAAGAGAAGAAAGAGAAAGGACGAAAGGAATACTTAAAGCGATAATGACAGAGGATTTCTCCAAGTCCATGTTGGGACCCCAAATTACCCAGGAAGCTCAGAGAACCCCAGCAGTAAACAATGCCAAAACCAAAACAAACCAAACGTACACCCATGTCTGAATATAATATTCAGACCGTTGAAAATCAAAAACAGAGAAACAATCCTGAAAGAAAGAAGTCAGTGTGGGCGTGGGGGGGAAACACCCTACCTATAGGGAGCAAAGATAAAATTAATTCAACTTCTCCTCAGAGACCATGCAAGTAAGCAGAGAGTGGAATCACATATTGAATGTGTTGGGAGACAAAAAGCTACCTATCTAGAATTCTGTACCCTGCACAATTAGCCTTCAAAAGTGAAGAGGAAATAAAGACTTTGGACAAAATCAAAAAAGGAGGGAACCTGTTGCTAGTGGACCTGCCTTGCGAGAAGTGTTAAAAGAAGTTCTGCAGAAAGAAGAGAAATCATAGGTCAGAAACTCAGATCTACATTAAGAAAGGAAAAGCACGGGAGAAGGGACAAGTGCAGGTGAAGTAAGCATTTTTATTTTTCTTATTCTTAATTGCTCTACGAGGCTCAGCTAACAGCTATTCAAAATAATAATAGCAATGCGTTTGAATATATATTATATATTATATATTAATATATATATTATTATAAGGTACTTGCACTGCCTGTGAAGCAGTTTAGTGTTATTTAAAAATGGACTTTTGGGGCGCCTGGGTGGCGCAGTCGGTTAAGCGTCCGACTTCAGCCAGGTCACGATCTCGCGGTCTGTGAGTTCGAGCCCCGCGTCGGGCTCTGGGCTGATGGCTCGGAGCCTGGAGCCTGTTTCCAATTCTGTGTGTCTCCCTCTCTCTCTGCCCCTCCCCCGTTCATGCTCTGTCTCTCTCTGTCCCAAAAATAAATAAAAAACGTTGAAAAAAAAAAAAATAAATAAATAAATAAAAATGGACTTTGGTTGTAAATGTATACTGCATACTTTATTTTTAAAAAAAATTTTTTTTTAACATTTATTTATTTTTGAGACAGAGAGAGACAGAGCATGAACGGGGGAGGGGCAGAGAGAGAGGAAGACACAGAATCGGAAGCAGGCTCCAGGCTCTGAGCCATCAGCCCAGAGCCCGACACGGGGCTCGAACTCACGGACCGCGAGATCGTGACCTGAGCTGAAGTCGGACGCTTAACTGACTGAGCCACCCAGGCGCCCCTATACTGCATACTTTAGGGCAACCACTTAAACAAGTTAAAAAGCGAAGTACAGCCTGTATATTAATGAAGGAGAGATAATGGAATCATATAAACTATTCAATTAAAACCACAAAGGCAGAAAAAAGGAGGAAGAAAAAATAGGAACAAAAGACAACCAAAAGAAAACAGTAAAAAGAAAATACAATAGGCATTAATCTAACTATATAGTGTTTATTTATTTTTGAGAGAGACAGAGACAGAATGCGAGTGGGTTAGGGGCAGAGAGAGAGGGAGACACGGAATCCAAGGCAGGCTCCAGGCTCCGAGCTGTCAGCACAGAGCCTGACATGGGGCTTGAACTCACGAGCTGTGAGATCATGACCTGAGCCGAAGTTGGACGCTCAACCGACTCAGCCACCCAAGTGCCCCTAATCTAACTATATAAATAATCACTTTGAACATCAGTGGTTTTAATGCACCAGTTAAAAGACAGAGATCATCAGAGTGGGTTAAAAAACAAGACTCAACTATAGGTCATCTACATGAAACCCACTTCAAATATAAATATGCATACAAGTAAAAGGATGGAGAAAGATACACCATACTAACATTGGCATTTCATAATGATAAACAACTCAGTTCCCCAAGAAGGTATAACACCCTATGATGTGTATGAGCCTAACAATAGTGTCAAAATACAGGAGGCAAAACTGATAGAGCTGCAAGGAGAAATCCAGGAAGCTCAGAAAACACTAGCAGGATAAATGCCAAAAAAAAGATGAATCCGCTATTGTTACTGGAGACTTCAACACCTCTCTATCAGAGATGGACATATCCAGTAGGCAGAAAATCAGTAAGGACATAGTTGAAATCAATAGCACCACCAATCAGCCAGGTGTAATTGACATACATTGACTATTTCATCCAACAGCAGCAGAATACACATACTCTCAAGCTCACATAAACAGTCCCCAAGATAGATCCCATTCGGGGCCAGAAAACAGAACTCAACACATTTAAAATAGTAGAAATCCTATGACTGGGAGCACCTGGTTGGTTCAGTTGGTGGAGCACGTGAACCAACTGAACCAACTGAATGTGATATCGGGGTCGTGGGTTCAAGCCCCATGTTGTGTGTAGAGCTGACTTTAAATAAATAAATAAAGTTAAAAAAAAAAAAAAAAGAACTCATATATCTGCTCTCAGACCACGATGGGATTAAACTAGAAATCAGTAACAGAAAGATAGCTGGAAAGTTCCAAAATAATGGAGATTAAACAACAGATGGGTCAAAGAAGAAATCTCAAGAGAAATTTAAAAAATATTTTGAACTAAGAAATGCAAAGACAACTTACACATTTTGTGGGATAGAGTGAAAGCAATGTTTATTGGGAAATTTGTAGTAATGAATAATATACTATAGTATTTAGAGTATTGAAGAAAGATCTAAAATGAATAATCTAAGCTTCTAACTTAGGAAACTAGAAAAAGAAGAGCAAATTAAATCCAAAGTAGAAAAGAAGAAATAGAAGAGAGAGGAAATGAGAAGAAAAGAAGTAATAAGAATTAGAACAGACATCAATGAAATTGAAAATGGGGTATCAATAGAGAAAATCAATGAAGACAAGACTAGCCTGTTTCTCTGAAAAGATCAATAAAACCAATAAACTGCTAGCTAGACTAAGATAAAAATAGAAGACACAGACACAAAAACTAAAACCAAAAATAAAAGAGGGGACATCACTACAGATCTCATGGGTATTAAAAAGATATTAAAGAATACTATGAATAATTCCATGCTCACAGATTTGATAACCTAGATGAAATGGACTAATTCCTTGAAAGACACAATCTTCTAAAACATGCAAGAAGAAAAAGACAATATATTAGAATAAAAAATTAATTGATAAAAAATTGAGTCATTAATAAGTAAGCTTCCAAAAAAGAATGCACAAGGCCCAGATGGGTTCACTGGTGAATTCTTCACGAACCCAAGGAAGGAGTTATACCAACATTCTATAATCTCTTCCAGAAGAAAGAAGCAAAGGAACACTCCCTAACTCACTCTATGAGGTCAACATTATCTCAATACCAAAAGCAGACAAAGATGTTACAAGAAACAAACTAACAAACAACAACTATAGACCAATATCTCTCATGAACGTAGATGCAAAAATTCTCAAAAATATTACAGAAATCCAACAATTCATAAAAACAAATATACACCATGACCAACTGGGACTTATCCCAGGTATGTTTCACAACCCACGAAAGAAACAACTGATAAACTGGACTTCATTACGGTTGATTACTTCAGCTCTGTGTAAGATACTGTCAAAAGAATGAGAAGACAAGTCACAGACTGGGAGAAAATACTTGCAAAGGCATATCTGACAAAGGATCCAAATATATCAAGCAATTTAAAGGCAGTAATAAGAAACCCAAATTAATTAATCCAAGCCCAATTTTGTCTAAGAAATAGACAAAAGACATGGACACTTCACCAAGCAAGATATACTGATGGCAAATAAGCATATGAAAAGATGTTCCACATCATAAGTCATTGGGGAAATTCAAATTAAAACCACAACGAGATATCCCTACACACCTGTTAGAATGGCCAAAATCCAGAACACTGACAACACTACATGTTGTTCAGGATATGGAGCAAAGGAACTCTCTCATTGTTTCCTGGTGGGAATGCAAATACTATGGCCATTTAGGCAGGTATCATTGCCAAAACTTGGAAGACACCAAAATGTTCTTCAGTAGGCGGATGGATAAATAAACTGTGGTACATCCAGACAATGGAATACTACTCAGCACTAAAAAGAAATGAGCTGACAAGCCATGAAAAGACATGAAGGAACCTTAAACGCATATTACCAAGTGAAAGAGGCCAGTCTGAAACGGCCACATACTGTATGAGTCTAATCGCTGGACATTTTGAAGAAACTCAAATGATGGAAACAGTAAAAAGACCAGTTGCCAAGGGGCGGGGGGCGAGGGTGATGGAGAGCTGGAGCATGAGGGATTTTCAGAGCAGTAAAACTATTGTGTCTGACACCATAATGATGATACATGCCATTGTACATTTATCAAAACCCACATACGTTTATCAAAACCCACATACATTTATCAAAACCCATAGAATGTACAGCACCGAGAGTGAGCCCTAATGGAAACTAGGGATGTTGGCCGATAGTGACATGTCAGTGTAGGTTCAAAAGCTGTGACAAGTGTTCCCCTGTGGTGGGGGATGTTGCTTCTGGGGGAGGCAATGCACGTGTGGGGACAGCACAACGGTCTCCCACAACTGACGCTCGACTGACCAAACCACCCAGGCGCCCCATGCTCTAACAAATATTCAAGAAGAAAAGAAATGATCTGGAATTTTCACATCTTCAGTGATCCTCAGCAACTGTAAAAAAAAACAACGCAAAACAAAAAAGCCTCAAGCATCGTGCTTGGACTCCCCGGGTATTTCAGAAAGCGTAAGTGATGGGCTCCAAATCACTGGCCTTTGGGACTCCAAAGTTCTTTCCACCACCTGTGCTGCTGTGTGGGGTCTTAGATCCCCTCCGAGGACCCTGTTGGTTTTAACGGGCTCTGTGAAGGGGGAAGGCATGAGGGAGCGGTGGGGGGTAGACCCTACCCTAGTATCAGCTAGCGCTGATGCTAGCTCTGGGATTATCCTTACATAGACGTTTCAAAGAAGTTTCCAGGGGTGCCTGGGTGGCTCAGTCCGTTAAGCATCTGACTCTTGATTTCAGCTCGGGTCATCATCTCAGTTCATGAGATCGAGCCCCACATTGGACTCCGTGCTGACAGCTTAACTGACTGAGCCACCCAGGCGCCCTGTAAATATTGTTTGCTGCATGTGTGTATGCATACTGGGGGTAGGAGGTTGGTAGCTGGAGGAGAGAGATGGGCTGCAGGGTCTGGTGCCTTGGGGAGTCACCCAATCCCTCCGCCTCAGTTTCCTCATCTGTGAAAGGGTAGTAGTCATGGGACCCACTTCACAGACTTGCAGGGATTAAGTGAGTGAATAGAGAACCCTTAGGAGAGCCAGGTGAATACATGCCATATGAACTTGATGTTGCTAAGCCCCAGAAGTAAGAAGAAAAGGGTCTAGAATCTTGTAATGTTGGAGCTGTAAGTGACCTGGTCCAAGCCCTGAGTCAGTCAGTGACTGTACCAGAATTAAAACCCGTATCCCCAACCCAGGGCTTTCTCTACGGAGACTTCATTTTCTGAAACCCAAGGCCGGAGCTCATATGGGGTGAAATTCTTTCGGAAACTTCCCCGGTACAGCATTGCATCTGGCAGTTGCCCCTCTCAGAATGAGAAGCGCTCCTGTGTGAGTCCTGCCCGGGGGCTTTTTGGGTAGACCAGAAGTCTGTGCCCAGGGGCGGTTCCCGCAGGTGAGTGGAGGTGGCCCCCTCCCACTTCCTGCCTCTGCCCCCAACCCTCCCCGGGCAGGGCAACCTCAATAGACTCTTTGTTCTCAGGACTTGCCCCAGCCCCACCCAGCGTTTAACTGTCCCACAATCTGGGCTCAGAGCTTTACTTAAACCACCAAGCCCTTGCATCTAACCACAAGAAGAAAACCACATGCCTTTTGAATTGGGCTGTTTTCTCTTGTTTTGTTTTCTTCCTTTCTTCTTCCCTCCCTCTTCCCTTCCTTCTACACCCGACCCCAACACACACACACACACACACACACACACACACACACACACACACACACCCTTTTTCTCCCCAGGGGCTTTCCCATCAGAAAGTTGTTTCCTGGTGTCCAGAAACAAGGCTGCTCAAGATTTAGTCCAGCAACATGTAAACAAAGAGGTGCCCATAGCCCTTAGGACACCCAGGGGACCCGCCACCCCTTCTCTTGGACCTAGAGGCCTCACCTCTGCTACAACTGGCACTGTTTTAAGGCAGATCTGGGATGGGAGCTGCCTTGGGTTAGCACTCCTAGGGCCAAGTGGCAGTGACCCAGCCTTGCGCCCAGAGGCCTCGGTCAATGCCAGGCCTGTGGCCTACAGCGTCCGGTGAGGACTGTGTGGGATTAGTGCTGACAGCCTGGCTCCCCTTGGAGCTGCCCACGCTCAGTGGGGTTCTGGCCCTGGGGACACAGGCTGGCCTGTCTACGACTGTAGAGTCCTTTGCAGGGTGGGTAGACGGAGAGACAAGGTTGGTGGAACAGGGGAAGAATGAGAGTCATACAAGTTCAGCGGGCTCCTTGGTCCTAATTCTCACGGCAGGTGAGACGGTCCCAAAGTACCTTCTGAGGGTAAGACGGTGAAACGCCTTCAGAAAAGAAAGGTCCTAAGGCACCAGCGTGAAGTCATAGCCGGGCTCTGGTAAAGCTCATGTTACTCTGGCCCATGGTGAGATGGGCTTTACCAGGGGTCACAGACCCAGTGCTTGCTGGGGCCAGGCGGACAATGAAATAGCGTAAGAATCAGACGGAAGGCATAGAATACATGGCGCGCTGATATTTAAATTAATTTTTTTTTTTTAATTTTAAAAACAATCCTTTTGGGCCCAACAAAACGTATTTCCTGATCAGATATACCTCTCAGGCTGAGTTTCCAGCCCTCTCGTACACAATCTACAGTTCTCCTATTCTGACCTAGAAGTTGTAAAGAGATGTGTCCGAGCCCCACGAGGGCTTCTTAAAACACAGCACTGGGTTGGGCATTGGCAGAGGCAGTGGTTAAAAACACGGGTTTTGGGGGCACCTGGGTGGCTCAGTCGGTTAACCGACCGACTTCAGCTCAGGTCATGATCTCACAGTTTGTGAGTTCGAGCCCCGCGTCGGGCTCTGGGCTGACAGCTCAGAGCCTGGAGCCTGCTTCGGATTCTGGGTCCCCTCTGTCTCTGCCCCTCCCCACCTCGAGCTCTGTCTCTGTCTCTCTCTCTCTTTCAAAATAACTATTTAAAAAACCCCAGGTTTTGGTGCCCAGCTCTGACAAACATCGCCTACTTGCTTCATTTTAGCTGTGTGATCACTGGATAGGTTACTAAACCTTGCTAAGCCGGTGTCCTCATCTGTCAAATGGGTTTAACGCAAGAATCTGTCCCATAGCACGATGAGCCACCTCACGTAGTGGGCTCAGCTCCATCAATGATTGCTGGGACATACTGCCCCCCCTTCTACTGACCCCACACAAGGAGCTCAATGCCTTCTGCTGAAGAACAGGAGTTTGGTGGACTGAGGGTTAATGTTTTCTGTGGTTCTGGTCCACAGCAAGAGGGGTGAGAGTCGGACAAGGTCAGATCTACACAGGCCATTTCCCTGGGAGCCCAGAACTAATAGTCTCTTTGCAGCTGGGCTGTTAATTTTAAATTCCACCAGTTATGGCAGTTCTGCCCTGGGGTCTTGGAATTTCTCTGAGACCTCTTAGGCTCATTCCCAGCTGGGGGTACCTTGCCCATCTTAGTAGTGACTCATTTGCCCTTGATCATAGCAGAAGCGGGTCTGCCTAACACCATGGGGTCTGTGGTGGGGGGGAGGAAGCCATCCTCGGCAGTGCCCTGGAGGTATTTGAGGGAGGGGCTGAACTTCCTGACCTCCTCCTCCCTCCCTCGCAGGACTGGGCACTTCCCCTTGTTACTTGCAAACTCCTCCAGGGCAGAAACTACCTGATCTCTTCCTACAGGCTTAGTACACGGTGAAATAACTTCACCACAGACTGGGAAGCAGGGATGGGGAGACAGATTCTTCACTTATTAAAAAGGGATTTTCATTTTACAAAACATTTTTCTAAATGGTACTTTAGGGACTCCTGGGTGGCTCCGTAGGTTAAACATGGGACTCTTGATTTCGACGCAGGTCATGATCTCAGGGGTTTGTGAGGTCGAGCCCCATATAGGGCTCTGTGCTAACAGCAAGGAACCCGCTTGGGATTCTCTCTCTCTCTCTCTCTCTCTCTCTCTCTCTCTCTCTCTCTCTCCCCCCCTCCTTCTGCCCCTCCCCCGCTCCTGCTGTCTCTCTCAAAATAAATAAATAGATATTTAAAAAAATAAAAGCATACTTTAAATAGAAACTTACTTGGTTATTTAAAAGGAGATTTTGAGCTCCTCAGACCTAACCGGTGGGCAAAGTTGGTCTGCGCAGTAGTAAGGTGCGTCCCCTTCCCCGCCACCTGCGCGGCTCCGGCCACCTGTCCGATTCATAGAAAACTAATGGCGGCTGACTTTGCTCTGCGCTGTGTGCGTCATCACATTCCACTGTCACAGCCATTTCGTGGCCCGCTCTGTTCCCCCCCCCCCCCCCCCATTTTACAGATGAGAAAATGCACGAGTGAAAAGTTCAAAATTACTTGCTTGTAATTTTCAAGGAGGGGCTGGGTCAAGACCTCCCATCCAGGCCAAGGACCGAGCCTCTGCTCAGGGCCAGCTCTTAGGACACGCCAACTCCTCCACAAAGGCCTTCCCGACCCTCAGCTGGGGGGAAGGTCCCGTTTCTCGGGCTCCCAGCAATTGCCCGCTCTCCTCCCACCTCCCACCGCGTCCTGGATGGCAGCTGTCCCGGGGGGGGGGGGGGGGGTGTGCCTGGCATCACCTTGGGAGCTGAAGACTCCTCCCATTCTCAGCCTGCATTCCCAGCAGTGCGGAATCCTTGCCGGTCCCCAGGGGCCTCACCAACCTTCTGCTCCAGGCGGCGTGTCTTCTGCCACTGCAGATGGCTCTAATGCTCGCCGAGGGGGAGTCTAGCAGACCCAAGGGACCTCGGAGCACCTGCCATTTTTCCGGGGGAGCTCATGCTGTTCCGGCAACACGGGGAAGCGTCCTCTGCCTCCGCTCCCATCCTGACATAGTCTGGGAGCAAGTAGAAAGCTCCAAATGGCCTTGTGATCCCACAGCCACCTGCCTAGGCCCCTGAAAGGCCCCTCTCCAACCCCGTGGTGATCCCTAGTTGAGGCCCTTCTGCTCTCCTAGTGCTGGGCCCAGGCCTGCTTCCTGCGGCCCTGTGTGCAGACCCTGTGTGCTGAAAGAGGGCAAAGAGAGCCCAGCCCGGCCTCACCCTGGTCACCACAGGCCTGTCTGATGTCCTTACCCCTTCCTTCGTCAGTTGAGCAGAGGTAATAATAATAATAATAATAATAATAATATTAACCTGGAGCCCTTGATAATTCATCCTGGACCTCACACCCAATGTCTCCCTGGGTTACACTGGCAGACCCCCGGTTGTGAAGGGAAGCCACTATTATCGTTCCCGTTGTACGTGCAAAGGAACTGAGGTTCAGACTGGTTAAGGAAAAAGGCAAGGATGCAGCCTGGGCACCCATCAGAGAGAGGGGCCTTGCGGCTGGGGAAAGGTTGCCCCGGGCTGAGCGCCAGCAGTGTCTTGTCCCTGAGCCGGCAGGGGCGCGGCTCTGCAGCAAATCCTGGCAGGTGCTGGAGCCTTCCTGGAAGGGACGGAGTCGTAGGACCGGGATGAAGGTGGCCCCACCTGATTGCCCACCCCAGACCCGGCCCAGGAACCCCGCAATTAGGTGGGGGCGGGGGCACAGGAGGTGAGTGGCTCACTCGACTCCTCTCCAGGACAGTTGTCAGCTGCTCCCCAGGCTGCATGAACCTGGCAGCCAGTTTCCAGAAGGGGTCTCATGGCAGCAGCAGCTACATCACCCGCTGAACCAGAAGGAACTTTGCTGCAGTGCAGACTGGAGGATGGGGAGGGAGGGATCTAATCACCATCTTCTCTCTCCCTCTCTTCTCATTTTACTGGGCAAGAGGTGTGGACAGGAGGGAAGGGTGACATCATGTCTCCCTTTGCAGTCCCTGCATTGCATTTGGAATAGTCCGGCTCAAACTATCCATGGGCCGGATTCTCTGGGAGAAATGAGACTTTTCACTTCTAGGAACTAGGGTGACCCACTGCTCACCAAGATCGATGAGCCTGTGGGCTCCTCCCCCCATGCTCTGAATTATGTGCTTCCCTTCCTTTGGACCTTGTTCCCGCCCCCACCCCCGCCCCCACCAGATGCCCCTCTGTTGACTCATCCTTGCTTGGGTCATGTGTCAGCCGTGAGGAGCTGGGCTGGGCCCCTCGTGGCTCAGGAGCATGGGGACAGCTCTGGCCTCTAGATCCGGTATATGACAGGCCTTCAGAACAAATGTCATTGCTTGTACTCGACAAGGCTCGGTGCCTATCTGAGATTTAGAATCCTTTTATAGAATCTTAGCTTACAGAATCTCACCCAGCAGATGGGGGACATTTTTGCTTGGGTTTCCACTTCTGCACACATTTCCCCTAATTCAGACTTTTGGATGTCCCAGTGTTGTGGGCTGTGGGATACTTGATGGCTTGGAGATATTTTATTCCATTCGATACGTATTTATGAGGCGTCTACCATGGAAAGCATACTTTTTTTTCTCTATTACACTTCCAGGTGGATTTTCTCATTGTTAACCACATCCAATTGCTAACCAGGTCCAACCAGAGACCCCATCAGGGGAGTTGGGCCACAGTAAGAGGCTGATGGGACCTTAGCCATTAGCCACTCTTCCTGGGACTTTCTGGATTGCTTCATCCTTGAAGGCCCAGTTCAAGTCCTATCAAGTCCTGCTGTGAAGTCCACCATTCATTCATTCCTTCATTCAGCCAGCAGAGAGTGCCAACTCTGTGGTAAGTACAGGTAGGAATACAAAGATTATAGCAGGGCGTTCTAGTAGGGCAGATTCCTTCATTCAACAAATATCGACTGAGGGCCCTTCAGGGTCTAGGTACCGTATTGCACTCGGGGCATAGCGCAATGAACCAGACTGATCTGAGCCCTCCCCTTCCAAGGCCTTAAGCCTGGTGAGGGACACAGACACGAGACCACCTAACCCCACCGCACTGTGCTTAGTGGCCCAGTGGAGAGGAGTTTGGGGAACAATGGAGCACACAGGTAGGTTTCCACCTCCAGACGGAGGGGATGACTCACCTTGTACCTAAGTAATCACAAGGGGAGGTAGTGATGGGTTGATTCCCTACCCAACCCCCCCACCCCCACCCCTGCCACAGAGGTGCAGATTCGGAGTAGAGGTCCCCCAGATGTGGAGAGGGCTATCTTGAGAGCTCAGCTTTGAGTTGGGCCTTAAAGCCTCCAACCCACTCTGGTCTTTCTCCGGAAGCACTCCCAGGCTGTCTCCTAAAGTTAACTCAACTTTTAATGCTGTGATTGCACAATTACTCTCCATCTTGCTTTGTCGTGTTTCACGTGTGTCCCCTGCCCTCCCCTTAACATCATAAACCCCTGGAAGCCTCAGGGGCCCATGTCTTTTCTTGGGTCTCCCCAGAGCGGCTTGGTGCTGGGGACTGGACAGAGGGCACACGTGTGGGAGCCTGGATATGTGGGCAGCCGTTTCTCGATGCCCCTTTACGCCCTTCCCAGGACACACAGTGCCCGAGGGAAGTCAGTGCGGTGCCTGGGGGTGAGGACTTTTAAGTAGGTTCAGGGAAAGCTGAGCCTAGGCTCTGCCCAGGAAGGGTCTTTAAATAGAGCGGAGGAACGTTGTCATCACAGCCTGTGAGAGAATTCGCTTACGCTTTAGATTATTCATGTATATTGGGAACATTAACTGAATTAAGCTTTGAATAAAAAGGACTCTATTTTCAGAACAGTCGTGAGGACAATTAAAGGGCGGCATTTCCCCCCTGAGAGCTGCCATAGAACCACGTGACTTCGTTTTGGAAGCCACCACATGTTCAAGTAATGCAGTGCAGAAGTAAGAAGTAAAAGAGGGGTCCTGTCCACATAGCGAGAGCCCAGGTGGCCTCCAGCCTCCTGCGGCTTCCCAGGTGCCGGGAGGTATACTGGTGGGCAGGGCCGGGTGCAGTGAGCCTGAATGCCACCTCCTTTGTTGAGCCCTTTGGGACAGGACAAGCCATTAGGCCTAAACTCAGGCTTTAGTCCTCTGGGGAGCTGGGGGCTGAGCTAAGGGGCTTTTCTAAGCTCTCCTGCTCTGCCTACTCTCAGGGGTGGGCATTGGCCCAGTGTCCCTGTAGAGGTCTGAGAACCTCTACAAGGAATGTTCCTACTGCTCCTAAAATATTTTCCCACCTATCTGCCTCCATGCCTGACATCGCCTGTAAAAGATGTTCATTCCTTTAGGTTAAGCCATGTCTTTCCTGGAAGTTCTTTGCAATGACACAAGTTCCTCTGGCTGGGCAGCCAGCGTCCTTCATTGTTCAGTGAACACCTAGTATGTGCCCAGCATGAGCATAAGCGCTGGGGACATAGCAGGAGCCAAAGTTCCTTCCTGCTTTCCCGGGACTTACGTTTCGGAAGGGAAGACAGACCGAAAACTCATATACAGTCAGTTAGGGATGTCGGGTTGTTGAGAAACATAAAGCAGGGTGATGGGGAAGCGTGCTATTGTAGGGTGGGAAGGGAAGGCCTCTCTCACAGTTCAAATCTTCCAGCACAACTGGAGCTCACCCTGATCTCTCTCTGCCTGGGGCTTTAGAAGCACTCCAGATTGTCTCGAAAAGTTAACTCAATTGTTTCTGCTGTGATTGCGTACTTTGTCTCCATCTTGCTGTGTCCTGTTTCATGTATGTGTCTCTTGCCCGCCCCTTCTGTCCTAAGCCCTTTCACTTTATTATTTATTGTCTTGTCTCTGGACGCTGGAACAGAGACCTGGAGAAGCTGAGCCCCTGAGTAAGGGTTGGCCATCTGAGTGAAGGTTCTAGGCAGAAGAAATAGCAAGTGTTAAGCCCCACGGCAGTGGACGCTGGCATCTTGGGAACAGCCAAGAGGCCAGAAGGCTGGGTGCAGAGATGGAGAGGGGCAGGGGTAGGGGCTGAGGCTAGATTGTGGGGCCAAGCAGGCTCTGCAAAGGGCCTTTGGGTGTACTCTGTGTGGCACAGGAAGCCATGGGAAGACCCTGAGCAGAGGAGGGACATGCAATGATGCCATCGAGACGCTCATTAGCATGACCACCTTGGGTGTCCCATGAATCTAGGCTAGAGACAAGGGCGGCAGGGGCTGGGGACGCCAAGGGCAATGCAGGCCAATGAAGGAACTGAGACTTTCTCATGACGTCAGTAGGGATCCATGGAGGGTTTTAGAGTAAGGGAGTTTCACCCTTCATCTGGGAGTAGAGGGTGCTAGACACAGGGAAGTGAGATCACCTTCTCAGAACGTACTGCTGGATAAAGACGGAACTGAGGTGAAAAGCCAGCTCTTCAGATTTCAATTCCATTAAAGTGTGAGGTTTTTCCTAAATAAGGAGAGGAAACATTTATCGAGCATGTTCTAAGTGCCACACCCTGCTCAGGTGCCAAGCCATTTAAGTTTCAAAACAACCCTAAGAGGTGGACACTATTATTATTCCCATCTTACAGACAAGAAAATGAGGCACAGGGGGGTTATGTGACTTGTCTGAGGTTGCCCAGCTAATAAGCAGTAGAGCTGGGATTTGAACCCAGGTAGCCCGGATCCAGAGTTCAGGCAGTTAGTCAGTGTGTTACAGGGCCTTGCTAGAGCTTTTGGAAACGTGAGATTGTGAAGATGGGGTGGTGGGAACCAGGACCAGTTAACATGTTGTTGCTAGGGCTGAGCCAGCCCCAGACTTGTTTGGACTCAGGCCCTGCACTTTCGCATTAAGTCCCATCAATAGTTAGCGGAGGAAGCAGTTGCGAAACTTGGTATTGGCTGTTGCTAAGTCGTCCTAGATCCGATGGGGGCCACACCACTGTTCTGGAGGCCGGAAAGGGCTCTGCTCAGAGGCTTTATAAAAAGACATTTCCTTAATTACTTCAACCCTTGCTGTCCTGTGCTTTTCTCTTGGCTCCTGATGGCCCTTCCACATGTATTTCCTGAATCCAGGGCTGGCCGTACACGTAGGGAAATAGTAGGGATAGCGTGATGGGGCTCTCAGAGACTTCCCCTTCCCAGCCCACCCAGACCTCTGACCTTTCTGCTGGATGGAGGCCCCTCAAACAGCTCAACCCAACTGTACGGTGAGAACTATCTAGAGAGTTCATAGAAAGTCCTAATGGCTGGGTCCTACCCCACACCAGATGGATCCGAGTCTCTGGAGTTGGCCTCAAAGGGTAAGTTACAAAAAGCTTGATTCTAATGTGCCGCTCAGTTGAGAACCACTGGCCTAGACCAATCCCCCTTATTACGTATAGAGAAATTGTCTTGTCCACAGTCATGTGGCCATCAGTGGCAGAATGGGAAAGAAAATCCAGGTCTTTCACTCTTAGAACAACAACTTTGTCCAAAAGAAACATAGTTGGAAAAGGCAAGTCACCCTAGGAGAGGCACTCGAACATCAGTGCCCGTAGATTTTTGGATGGTGGAAGGTGAGTTATGAGGCTAGAAAAGTAGGCTCAAGGGAGGGGAACAGTCTTAAAAAAAAAAATAACCCAGGGGGCCTGGAACAAAAGCTGAGTTTTACCAACATTACAGCCTGGCCGAAGACAGACACCGCCAGAATCACAGAGAGCAGCAGCATAGCTTGGAGGAACGGGTCACAGACCCTGCCCTCTGATCAAGAAAGAAAACGTGGGGCGGGGGGGGGGGGGCGCGCCTGGGTGGCTCAGTCGGTTAAGCATCCATCTTCAGCTCAGGTCACAATCTCGCGGTCCGTAAGTTCGAGCCCCGCGTCAGGCTCTGGGCTGATGGCTCAGAGCCTGGAGCCTGCTTCCGATTCTGTGTCTCCCTCGCTCTCTGCCCCTCCCCCGTTCATGCTCTGTCTCTCTCTGTCCCAAAAATAAATAAACGTTAAAAAAATTTTTTTTAAAAAAAGAAAGAAAACATGGGGATATCTTTCGGTGAGGGTGGGAAACGTGCAAACCCCAGCCAGAACAACTATGCAGTTGAAACAAGCACGTCCACCAGAACACTCTCCTTAGCTCATTTCACACATAGAAGAAGATTGTCCTTTCCCACTGAAGAGGGATGACTACTGTCTTTTCCCATTGAGGCCCCAGCTGTGGGACACATTGAGGGAACAGGACGGGGGTGGGGGCGGGGGGGGGGGGTAGATGCAAAGGAGAAATGGCTCCCCACAAGGAAAATTTGCAGCTGCCTTTTTTATCCATTGGGCCCCAAGTGCCTTTAGAAGATCTTGGATGTCCTCTCTGCCATAAACAGTCTGGAATGCCACGTCTCTTGGGCAGTTCGATGGTATGAATTATCCAAATTAGAAGAATGAAGGGTATCAGATTAGGGATGAAAATGATTCCTTCTGCAAGCTCTGGGTGCATACCAAAATCCCTATGGGGAGGTTTGAGTTTGTGTTGGCAAAGGAGGAACCTGGCAGAAATCTCTGCCACTGATTCGCATACCTTCCCCCTTCCTGCCTGCCTATTTTCCTTGCCTAACAGGTGCCAAGGCTTTCCAGAGACAGGCCACCAGAGGGCACCCATAGACAGAGCCAGAGAGGACACTCAACCGTGGTTGGTGCACGGCACAGCAGAGGGAAAAGCACACACACAAGCTGAAATAAAGCCACACCCAGCCCCTGGCCTTTTCCATACAATGGCCGTGACCACCCTCCCTTCCTGGAGGGTACCCCTGTGGCTTGTGCACTAAAATAATACCTGTAGGACCTGGCTCAGTGACAAGCTGGGATTATGTTTGTCCTTGCTTCCAAGATTAATGTGAGAAAGTCAAGTCCTCTGCATATGTGCAAAGATCATGGCTGGAAGGGACTACAGGTACCCACCACGAAGGCTAACTGACCCAGCCCCCAAATTAATGATCCGAATCCTGGTGACAATGGCCAATGATGGTTTTAGCCCCAACTTACATGAATCAATCTCTCTCTCTCTCTCTCTCTCTCCTCTCTCTCTCTCTCCCTCTCTACATCTACCCAGTTTTCTTGCACCTATCATACTGAATGAAATTATTTGCTTATTCACATGTCTCCAGAACTCAATAGGGCTCTTTGTGAACAGAAAGCATATTCTATGAGTCTCTGTTCCCAGTTGAACCAAAACCTATGTCACATATATAGACCATGGGGTCCACTTCTCCAGTGAGGCCTGGAAGACACAAGCACCACGATGCGTGGTTGGATCTCAAACAGAGAAGACTTTTCTATTCCATGGCCTGGGATTGATTCCGAGTGGGCTGGTCCATGAGTCTAGGACAGAGGTCAGCACACTATAGTCCTTGAGGCAGATCTGGGTCATTGCTTGTTTTTGTAAATAAAGTTTTATTGGAACACAGCCATGCCAGTTCATTTAGTTATTGTCTGTGACTGCTTTTGTGCTACTCAGCTCCTGGGCCCTTTACAGGAAAAGTCTGCTGACTCCAGTCCCAGGAAAACAAAATGGCACATTAGGATCTGGTTGGCAGTGGGGCTCCTCCCTCTGTGACGCACAGTGAAGAAGGTGGTGCTACAGAAGTCTCCCAGAGCTGCTAACCACGCCCCAGGCATGCCCAACCTGCTGGGGACAGAGCTTTGCAGAGGGTCTTGTACTTGTCCTTGCAGTTCCTGGTCCCTGGCATCTGGCTACAGTGCTGGAGCCTCCTTGCACAGCCCTGAAGGGACTGGCCATCTTAGAGCAACTCTGTTGTCTCTCTAAAAGAAGAAGAAGAAGGAGAAGGAGAAGGAGAAGGAGAAGGAGAAGGAGAAGAAGAAGAAGAAGAAGAAGAAGAAGAAGAAGAAGAAGAAAAGAAAGAAAAATTGTAAGCAGTTTTTCCTGAGATATAATTCACATACCTCCCAATTCATCCATTTAAAGGGTGCAATTCAATCCATTGTCTCTTAACTTCCTTGGCCTGCAAATTTTTCCCTCCCCACTTTCTGAAGCTACACCTGTATAAATTTGTTCTCTGTAAATAATTCAGTGAATTCAATCACACTTAGGTATAAGTGAGTGATGACAGTATGATCAACCTAGAATGTCAGGGTGACCCATCCCGTGTTGTATCCTTTTGTCTCTCGTAGGGTTTTCTAGAAGTAGAGGCTGAGATGGAGTTTGAGGGGCAGAGGGAAGGAGGGAGGGAGGGAGGGAGACACTGAACGGACCCAGCAAAGCCTTGGCCAACCTAGCCCTGGAGTGAGTACCGCCCATCAGGGTATCCTGCAGTGGTGCGGAGGTCCGAGCTTTTATGCCACTGCCTCTCCCCATCACCACACGCGAGCCCCAGGGGAGTAGGCTCCCTGAGGCTAAGGCGACCGGAAGAGCAGAGCCTGGAGACCGTCTGAGGACCACACTTCACACAGCTGGGCAGCGACGCCTTCCTCAAAGGATCTAGGAGCCACATTTCCACGCGCATCTCACCCTGTCACAGGATCCCATTGCCCAGTGACCAGCAGGCTCCTGCCTCTATTCTCCCAGGACCAGGGAGATGGTCCTCATTTCCTACTGAGGCAGCCCACCTCCATTTCACAGGTTTCTGTGTTTCCCTCTCCTGAGCCCTAAGCCAAAACAGGTGAGCACTTCTCTGGGTTCTGCTCTCTGGGGCTACACAAAGAAAAATAAATCATCCTCGTGACAACTGGGAGCATCCCCATCCCACTCCTTACTCTGGTCCCTGCACCCAATCTACATGAGATGCCCTTCCATGACCTCTGTCTACACCGTGCCCGGCTAGACCAAGTCCTGCTGAGTCATGGTTCTAGCTCCGAGTGCAGCTTTCCAGGAGACCTGCCCAGGTCTGGGACCCGCAGGAAGGTGTCCTTGTTTGGGAGGACACAGTCGAATGATACTGATTAGGTTGATCAAAGTCCTCCCCTGTTCTCACCAGTTACAGCTCAGCTGAACAGCCTGAGCCAGTCTTGCTGTGACTGGCTTCCCAGACCCAAATATAGAATCTTATTCTTGTCTCAGTTTGGCCCAACTTTCAGGCTCTTCCCAAGGGAATGGGCATTTTAACAGAAAAGGCCGAATATCTGATGAGGGAGTTCTGGTCGGATCAAAAGATGAATTTTTAGCCCCGGAAGCTCCAGTGTCCGTGAAAACGCCCGTAGATAGGTGTTTCAGCTCAGACAACTTTAGCATGAAATACTTTCCTGGAAGGTCACTTTCTCCTAAGACTGGGAGGTGAAAATTTCTATTGTAAAGAACTTTGTGATGGTATAGAAAAGAATGCAACATTTACATGAATTTCTTTTTTTAAGTTTATTTATTTTGAGAGAGAGAGAGCGAGCGAGCGAGCAGGGGAGGGGCAGAGAGGGAGAGAGAGAATCCCACCCAGGTTCCTGGCTGTGAGTGCAGAGCCTGATGTGGGGTTCGAACCTACAACCCATGAGATCACGAACTGAGCCAACATCAAGAGTCGGATGCTTAGCCGACAGAGCCACACAGGTGCCCCCAAATGGACATGGATTTCTTAGAGAAGTAAGAGACTTCAAAGTCATCTCATACCTCCTTTGGGCAGCCCTAAGCCCACCCCAGGCCTCCCTGGAGCAGGACATGTAGTTAGAAGGGACTTGATGGGGCTAGTTGTGTTGTTCACTCCAGGTAAAGATGGCCACGCGGGGCCAATGACACGGACGAGAAAATCAACCAGACAATAACCACACCAACACGCCGCCTGCCACTCTAGACCCTTGATGTTTGGGGCGAGAGTGTCCCTCAGAGATCAGTTGGTAGATTCCTTTGTTGTACAAACACGGAGAGGAAATCACTTGCTCCAGGTCATAGATGGCACCAAAGTCAAGGTGCCCTGACTCTGGGTCTCACTTGTAGCATGGAGGTGCAAAGGAGCTTCTCCTGTTCTGTTCCCGGTGATCATGGGGTAATGCGCCTAGGTACAGATGGAAGCTTCCCGAAGGGGAGAGGGTGGGAAATCCCTGTGCATGATGCGGAGATAGGTAGAAGCTCCCGGAAAGGCCTGGCAGCATCCATAGGGATGCGAACTGGTCACAGGGAGCCTAACTCATGGTTATAACCTTGCAGTTGATTGGCAGGAACTACCATGGGCCATCTATTCAACCTCTCCACTTAGAAAATGGTCCATTCTCATTTTCCCAGATTGGGTTATGGGCTCTTCTTTTGGCTGGATATTCAGGTTTATCAGTCAGTGTTAGCAGCGTGTTAGTTAGGTGTCTAACACTCTCTTATGGTGTCCAAAAGAATTGTGAGCTATCCCTGCCTATAGGGGGCTTGTAGCCTAGGTGAGACATGATGTACATGTGATCTAGCTAATGAACACAGCATCTAACTATGAAGCAGAAAAAAGAGAAATCTCCCTATGGGTTCCGTCAGCCTGGGTCAGTGGCCCAGGGACTCACCCCAGACCCATTCTCTATGGGTAAAGCTAACAGCACAGCCACCTTCCATGACTTGAAGAGGAAGCCACACTTCTTTACCAAGTCATTTCAGATGGTTGATTTTTTTTCCCCACTGATCAGTTCTTACAGAAAACAAGACCATTTACCCCTAAGTCCCAAATGACTGTTTTCTTTGATCCTGCCCCTGGGGCTGTGCTCATGACCCCGTCATTTGGCAAAAAATGAGGAAATCCAGTGGGATTGGGGTTTCCAAAGTCTAGGGCATAATCCCTGCCTTTGAGAGGCAGCTAGTAATCTAGCTGAGAGAAGGCTACCATGAACTTGAGAACAGTAAAGAACAAGGCTGTGGCTCAGACTGGGGTTGGGAGAGCAAGTCTTAAATGGGAGGGATGATGGGGACTGAGGAATTAGGGAAACCTAAAATGGGGTCATTTGTGCCAGGTCTTGGAGGCTCAGTATAAGAGTACCAGGCTTGGAGTTTGGGGTGCATGTTAAAATGGGGTCACTCAAATTAATTTTGCAAAGGGACCAGTTCCTCTACCTTCCAAATTCCCCACCCATGGTGGCCTCAATGCCTAACAGTTGCACAACTCCCTCAAGTCCGGAAACAGTCTACCCTACCAACCATCATGCCTTTTCTCAGACTAGCCCTGCATTGCTGCCTTCCCCGGCTCTCTCCCTACATTTGTGAGTCTCTGCAGCTTTTCTGGGCCTCCGTTTTTTTCCACATATAGAATAGAGGGGAGGTTTAGTCCCTCGCTCCTTTCTAAGAAGGTTGGGAAGATACATGGCCTAAGAAACCAGACCCAGTCTGACACAAGCCCGGTGAAATATCCTGCAGGAAAACTTCATTCGAACTCCTCTTAGCCTGTCAAGCATTGCCATCAGGACTGCTGGAAAACGAATTTCAGACAAGCTTTTTTTTTTTTTTATTCATTCCACAAAAATGAACATTTGGAGTCCAAAGACCGGGGGAAGGACAGCACCAGGCAAGCATACAGGTGGGCCTCCGGGCCCCCTTTCCTGAATGGGGGCACGTTCGGTGGCGTGGCTGGGGGATGACGTGGCACTGGGAGATGTGGCACTAGGAGCTGGCCCGGCTGCTAGGGCAGACCACAACCGAACCAGTAAATGCTTTTTCCAGACACTGCAAACCAGCCTTTCCAGGCTGCAGAGTGCAAGACAGGCTGGAGGAGGGTCAGGGACCATCTGAAGGCTGATGTCCCCTTTTCAAAGGAGACGCCAGAGCACTTCCGGGACGAGAGCCTGGGAGGAGCCAGGCTTGGGAGAAGTTGGCATGAGATCTGCTTTTTGCCCCCGGGGCCTGGATCTGAGCGGGGTCCTGGAGTCTTGGCAGGAGGCGGTGTTTCGATTGGCACTCTCTGGTGCAGAAGAGGAAGCCGACCAGGGCCGGACATCCTGTACCAGTTTGGGAGGGCTGGGAGTGCCTTTCAGAGGGGTCCCGAACCCCGAGCACACCATCCCGTCCTGCTTTTATTCGGCACAAAAGTGCTAGCTTTCGGGTTAGCACCAGATGTGACTTTTAAAACGCACAAAAGGAACACAAGATTTCGACACACAGAATCCTGTGCAGCATTGGGTTCTGATGGAGTCGTCATTGGCCATTCTTTGAAAGTTTTAATTCCTTTAAGCCACCTTCCTGATAGAGGAATCAGCCCCTAGGTTTGGGCACTGCCTCCCAGAGTTGGCTTTGGAGGACTGATGGGGCTGATTGTCACTTGTTTCCCTGAGCCTAGAGGTGGCCGAACAGGGTACAGTTTTGGCAAGGTCCCTGGACTGAGAGTTGGGGGTTCTGCAATGAAGTCCTTTCCAGGCCACTAAATAGCATATGGCTCCAGGCGATCAAATCCTTCCCTGGCTGCCTGATTCTAAGTTTCCTTTCAAGTTCAAAATTCTAAACAGAGGTGTTCCAAGTGCAAACGAAGATGATATTTTTAATATGAGCAAAGGGTTGTCAACAATCTCCAGTAAAGGGAAAGATTTTCTCAAGTCTGTAGACATTTGACTTCCCTTAAAATTGTTACCTGTGTAATAGATATATAAAGACAGTTCTATTTGGAGCTGAGTAGATAGAAATCCACTCAAACTAGCTCAAGAATAAAGGAGGTTTATGGGATCCCATATAATCTAAGGTCAGGGCAGGTCTTACAGAGGCCGGGGCTGGACACTAGAGAGTTACCCGGGATGCAGCCTACCTCCCTTCATTTTATCCTCTCTTGCTACCATAAGCTTCTTCTGCTTACCCAGAGGCCCTGCTCCCTCATAAATGTCATGGGGCTTTGTCTCATCACGGTGCTGACTTCATCCTCCGTTTTCCCTCGAAACCTCCCCGCCATGGACAGACATAGCCGTGGGTCAGGCGTCCATCTTTGGTCTCGTCGGCATCCGTGGGGCCTGGAAAGCTCCTCTGGAAAGAACTGGTGTGGGGCTGGCAGAAAACCCATCTAGGAGAGGAATGTCTTGGCCTCTAGACATCATCTCTCCATTTGGCTCCCGGGAATGCACATCCTGTGGTTCCTCTCTTTCTCTGGTGGTTGTTTTGACAGCTCCTTTGATGGATTTCTCTTACTGCAGGTCTTACAGGTTTTGGTGCTCCCCAAGGTTCTGTCCTTGAACATCTTCCTCTTGCCAGGTTCTCAAAAAAAGACCTGCTATGGGCCAGACCTTAGAGATACTGCAGAAAACAAGATGCAGCCTCTGCCTTCCCGGGATTTACAGTTGGGTGAAGAAACAGGAAGTAGCTGCAGTCGATGATGACGAGAGCATGACGGGAACAGACGAGAGGGTAACAGCAGCACATAGCAGGGGTCTGAACGCCATCCACCAAGGCCTTTTTCAGCCTGTTCCAGGTTGGTGTCCTCGGCTGGATTCTCCCCATTTCCCCCAGTCTGTCGACCTCACAGCACCCAGAGTGAGGATTTGTTTGCTTTTCTGTTCTTACCTAGCTCTCCTTCGGCTTATAGAAAACTTAAATGTTAGCGTGTTGCTATTTTCCTAGCCTTTTCCCTTAAAAAAAGATCAACATTACCCTTAATGTCAGTTTTTCAATTTAGATAACCAGTCACCCCAACTGCATTTATTTATACAGTGTGTGACAAGCATTGGAGATGTGACAAACACGTTAGGGTTCCATTTGCATACTGATATATTTCTGGGCCCTCTATTTGTTTCTCTTGGTTTACTTCTTCTGTGCCAATACCGTACCTAATTAATATTGTTTTCTGTAAAATCTTAATAACTGGCAAAGCAAGTCCCCTGCTGGGGTGTTATTCAGCTGCCTTGGCTATTCTTAGATCTTCCTCTGTGTGTGTGTGTGTGTGTGTGTGTGTGTGTGTGTGCACGCGTGCACGCACATGAATGTTTCCTCGATTTTGGAACAAGTTAGGCTAAATAAGCACAAACAATTCAGAAGATTGAGCATATATGACAGAGCTGTGACATTTCAAAATATCAACCAGATTATAAATACTGACCTGTACAGGGTGTTCTTGTGCCTCATTAGCTAGGAAATACCTTTTAGTTAGATGGCACTTTACAATTTTCCAACCTGATAGAATGGTAAGGGCCGATATTGTTTCTACCATTTTATCTTTCAAATTTTATTCTAATCAAAGTTATGCACAGGCACAAATTGTTTTACGAGCTTTGCTATGAAAAACAGCCCCTCTCCTTCCCCTCCACATCCCCTGCTCCCCGCCCCCCACCCAGGGGCGATCGTTTTCAGCTCTGATTATTTGGGTTTTCATTTCCATGTCTCTAAATAATGTCTAATCTTGTATTGCTGTCTCGTAACTTTTTTCTATTTAATCATTATGTTTTAACCGTTCATCTACTGAGGATCTCTGTTCTCCCTCCCTTTCCCAGCCCCTCGGGGTGGTTGTGGCATAATTTTAGCTGGATCAGTATTTGGGGTTAACATTAACCAGACTATGTGAAAACCGTGTAGTAAGTCGCGATGACTTTTCGATTCCACACAACTTCTTGTTTCTCCTGGAGGTAAAAACGATCTTGCTTTTTTGTTTGCATGGCTTTCTATTTAGAAGTATTAATGTGATTGCAAAGTCTTCAATGATTGTCCAATCTTCCTTCATAAACATCAGATATTTAATCAATTTTGTCTTTTGAGAAGTCTTTCCTGGAGATTTTTGATGTGCTCCATTGCAGTCTGGAAGCCTCTGTGTCTGCTAAACAACCGTCATGCTGGGCCCTTCCTTGACCAGGGAATCTGTCTTTCATGGTGCATCTCCTGTGTCCCATTTCTTCTTTAATTACTGGTTTATTTCCTGGTTTTGGGGTGGGAGCAGCATGTGTTTTCTAGCAGCTTCTTGGAGAGGGGTAGATGGGAGGTAAATATTGTGAGATTCTCCACATCTGAAAATATCTGTATTTTCTTTTCCCAATTGATTGCTACTTTGGATGGTTACCCAATTCTAGATTTGTAATTCTTACCTTCAGAATTTTGAAGGCATTCACTGTTATCTTCAAACTTCCAATAGTGCTGTGGAAAACTCCAAAGCCATTTTGATCTTTGTAAACTTGTAGGCTTTTTTTTTTTATTAATAAAGAATGTTCTAAAATTTCACAATGATATTTCATCCATTGTGTTGGATACTTGGTAGGTCCTTGAACTCTGTAAACTTAAGTCCTTCAATTCTGGGAGATTCTCTCCTTTCTTCCAACATCTTCTCTCCTGTCTACTCCAATACCTTCCTCCCCCTCCTTCCTTCCTTCCTTCCATTCCTCCTTCTATCCTTCCTTCCTTCCTCTTCTCTTTGATGATTTCTCTCCTCCATTCTCTCTCTTGTTTTTCACTGGAGCTCCTTTTTTGTATATATTGCAACTCCTGGACTCATTCTCTAATTTTCTTCCCTTTTCTGTTCTCCATCCCTTTCTTTTTGCCCTCTTTCTTCCACTTTGCCTTCTATTCTTCTATGGAATTTTTCATGTCTACTCTGATGTTCTTAAGCTCTCAAGATCACTTGTTTTGTTTTCTGGATGTTCCTTTTTCCAAGACCCTCTCCTTGTTCTGTGGTTTCAATGTCTTCTGTCTCTGAGGATATTAATTGTAGCACTGTAAGTCCTTTTCTCCCCAAATCAGCTCTGGTTCTTCTAAGTTCCTTTTCTCCATTTGTTCTTCTGGGCCTTTCTCTTTCCTGTTTGTTGGCTTTCCCCACATATTTGGATATTTTTATGTACTTACAGAGACAAAAAGGCCTCTTGGAAGCTCTGAGTATGTGAGTGCAGATTGTCTTGAGACTATCAGACTAGATCATCTCTTGGAGATTTTCAATATCAGTATCTTTAGGTTTTTCTTTTTGGACTCACCACATTGTTTCTGGTCTTGAAGGTGAATGCCTGGCCTCTATGGTTTCCAGAGAGGTGCAGGAGGGCTGTGGTCTCAGCCTCAGGTGCATAATTGCTAATGCTCTGGCTTTCAGTAGGAGACTCCCCTCCTCAACTCTGCCCAATCAGGAACCTCCTGTTTGATCCTTCCTAGAGAATAGACTTGTGGTCTTACTGCCAGGATGGGCAGGCTGTGTTTGGCTATGTACAGCTGGGAGGGAGGCTGGGAATGTGTGCCTGTATAGACTTTCAACTATTTATTTTAGCCCCGTCTTCACCTTGATTTCCAACAATAACTGGTTCAACCTTTTCTCGGGGCCTTTGGATAGTTCTAAAATTTAACCACGTTGCTTCTTGGTTTTCCCCATGGTTGGTCTAGTACTCTGTTTTCTTGGATCTACTGTGCTGCTAAGTTATTTATTACTCTTTCATCTGCTTTTTTTTTTTTTTTGAGAGAGAGAGAGAGACAGAGAGAGTGGCGAAGGGCAGAGAGAGAGAGAGAGAGAGAGAGAGAGAGAGAGAGAATCCCAAGCAGGCTCTGTGCTATGAGCATAGAGCCCAACACAGGGCTCAAACTCACGAATGGTGAGATCATAACCTGAGCCCAAATCAAGAGTTAGACGCTCAACCTGCTGAGCAGCCCAGGCACCCTCTCATCTGCATTTTGAGCTTCCAAAATTTTGTTGCTAGAATTCTGTCCCATTCTCTCATTCTTTCTTTTTTTACTTTACTGTCACTTGGGATTGACAGTAAAAGTGGAAGCATTAGATCAATCCACTGTCTTTACCTTTAATCCTCTTTGTCTCCTCTGACTTCTCTGTAATACATTTTCCATCTTACATTGTATACTAACCTTAGGTGACTTCTTCATAATCTATCTTATTCCTTCACTCTTTCCTATGCATTTTAGGATCAGGTCATTAAGCCACACCCAGTGGCAACAATAAAATGAACAACAGGGATGCCTGGGTGGCTCAGTAGGTTAAGTGACCAACTTCAGCTCAGGTCATGATCTTGCAGTTCATGAGTTCAAGCCCTGCATTGGGCTCTGTGATGATAGCTCAGAGCCTGGATCCCGCTTTGAATTCTGTGTCTCTTTCTCTGCCCCTCCCCCGCTCGTGCTCGCTCGCTTTCTCTCTCTCTCTCTCTCTCAAAGAATAAATAAACATGAAAAAAATTACACCGAAAAACAACCTTGGAATTTTTATGGCAATTTGAAAAATGTATACAATACCTTGGGGGGAATTGGTACATTTTATAATTTTATATCTTCACATCTATTTGAATAGATACGAACAGATACCTTCAAGACAAGAAATAGTTCTATATTTATTCACTCCATCTCTAATAATAAATAGGGATTTGCTTGTAAGGGTGGTCATAGGGCCTGTTTTTATTCAAAGATGCACAAGCTTTGCGATGTGATTTTGCCAGTCCCACATCCCTTGTGTCTAGGCTGGACTTAATGTTTGCTTCAATCAGGCAACGGCAATGAAAATGCTGTCATACATCTTCAATGCCTGTGCCTCCCTCAAGAGGCCTTGTAGCTCCACCTTTTACCCTCTTGGAACTCTTCTCCTGCCAGGTGGCTGCTGCACGGCGACCCAGCCAACACCAGATCCAACCACCATGTGCCTGAGGGAGGCTATCTTACAGTATGCAGCCCATGGGGACACCAGCTGACTGTAGCTGCAGGAGTGACCCCAGGTAAAAACAACAAAAGGACGAGCCCAGCTAAGCCCAGACCAGGTTGCACACCTGTAGAATCACGAGCAAAGAAAATGGTGGTTACTTTAGGCTCACAATTTTAGGGTGGTTTGTGCCACAGTGACGGATAACTGCTGAGAGTTGTACATTTCTTTCTGAAGATCTTACCCATTTTTCTTCTGTCAAATGTAGTCTTATGTTCCTCCTAAATTTTATTACTGATGAATGAGTTCTCTTTCTCTACTATATTTTCTACTTGGCTACAACTGATTTATAGAAATGTGTTAGTTTTTATATGTTGTTCTTTCAAAACAATTAAATTTTTGTTTTTTTTTTTAGAGAGAAAGAGCAGGCAGGAGAGAGGGAGTAGAGGGAGGGGGAGAGAGAGAGGGGGGAGAGAGAGAGAGAGAGAGAAAATCTTAAGCACGCTCCACACTCAGCATGGTGCCCGATGGGGGCTCAATCCCACCTCTCTGTGATCATGACCTGGGCCGAATCAAGAGTCAGTCAGTCGTTCAACCAACTGAGCCACCCAGGTGCCCCTTTTTATATGTTGTTCTTGTATGTAACAAGTTTCCCGAACTTTCTTATTTTAATAATTTGATAGAGTCTACTTGTCCTGCTAATGAAGTTTTCTACAATTCCTAGTTTGCCAAGACTTCAATTTCTTTATCACGAATGGCCATTGATGTATATTTAATATCAATTTTCTCCTGTAATTAGTTTATAGAATGCATAAAAAGACTTTCTGATGTTAAACCATCCTTACATTTCTGGATTAAATCCTACCTTGTTATGATATAGTTTTCTTTATATACCGATAATTTCAGCTATTAATTAATTTAGGATGGTTGTACCAAGTTCATCCGCGAGCCCGATCTTTCATTACTTGTACTGTCCTTGTTTGCTTTTGTAATGAAGGTGAATTAGTTGGTTTTCTTTTTCTGTGCTCTGAAAGAGTTTATATACAACAAGAATTATTTGTTCTTCCGAGTTTCGATATAATTTGTGGAAAACTATCTAGGTCTGTCATTGTGTCCTCCTCCTTCTTCCCCTCCTCTTTTTATTTGGAAATCATTTTAGACTAATGGAAAAATTGCAAAATAAGACAGAGTTCTGATATATTCTTCACCCAAGCTGAGCCAGACTTTTTTTTTTTTTCTTGGAACATTGCAGTCTGTCCAATGACATCGCCTGAGGGAGTGAGGATCCAGCTAAGTTCTTTAAGGAGCTCATTCCCTCCATCCTTGGGGTCTTTAGATCCTCACCGCTCTCAACCCTTATGGAGACTTGGGCTCTGTGGCTGCCTGTGCACAAGGTGCAGGCCACTGGTAAGGAGCCCAGCACATGACTGAGCACCTTCCACGGTGCTGGGTTCTGAGTGGGCTGCAAAAAGGATCCAACATAGTCCCCAGGTGCACACACCGGCCCTCTCACGGGGAGGCCAGTCTGGGCTCCAAGCATGGAGTTCAACTATGTTAGCCGGAGGGAACTCATTCGTGTTAATGACGTGAGGGATGACAATTAGATCAGCAGCTCTGGGACAGGTGGCTTGTGGAGCAGAAGGGTGGTGGTGGGAGATGGGGTCACGAGGCAGGGACATAGAGGAAAGCTCAGGTCATGGCTTCCCTCAGGGGCAGGCAGGCAGGGAAGAGTGGGGCATACCACAGGACAGAACGCAGGGGTGAGAAGTGGGGTGTGCGTGTGCTGGGGGTGGGGGGCAGTGGAGGATGACAGGGAGGGAGTGACAACAGGGAAAACAAGCTTTCCCGCTGCACGGTGGTGCCCAGGGCCAGCCTGGGGCCTGTGAGCCATCTGGCAGGACCGACAATTTCACTCACATGAAATTGTCCCTTTTCCCTTCCCTTCTTTCTGTCCCTTACTCCTGCCCATGGGTGTGTGTATGATGGCATGGTGCAATTTACAAAATTAGTACATTCCGGCTGACCCCACCCCGCACTGCCTTCCTGGTGGCCCTGTGATTTCATGGGTGACGTGTTTGGCAGTGTCCACGCAGCCCATGTGCTGCTGAAAGATGTCCAAACCCCTAGGGCTGGAAACCCACAAGGGTTATGGATCCCCTCCCCTCTCCTTCCCCAGCCTCGAGTCATCTCATTGAACATGAAGTGTGTGCAAAGGAGCACTGGGGAAGCAGGGCTGGATAAAAGAATGACCAAGATCTGGTCACTGTCCTTAAAGTTTTCCTGACCTTTCTTCCGCTCCAGGAGTCATGTGTGCTCGTGGGTGTCAGGTGCTTTCCAGGTTGCAGAGCACTTCCCTCTTGAACCTCACAACGTCCCACTGAGGGCAGCAGGGAGGGCTTTATAGATCCCATTTCACAGGCGAGGGAACCAAGCAATATACCCACCATCGTGTTGCTATAAGCACGAGGCTCAGTTAAGAGCCTTGAATCTTCTAGTTCTTTTTTTTTTTAAGTTTACTTATTTATTTTGAGAAAGAGAGAGACGGAGTGAGCAAGCAGGGGAGGGGCAGAGAGAGGGAGAGAGAGAGTCCCAAGCAGGCTCCGCACTGTCACGGTAGAGCCGGATGGGGGGCCCAAACCCACGAGCCGTGAGATCATGACCCGAGCCCAAATCAAGGATCGGTTGCTCAACGGACTGAGCCACCCAAGTGCCCCCGGATCTTCTCGTTCTAAATAGAGGACTGTGATGTCTCAGAAGGGAGAAAATGTTCAGACGCCACCCTGAGAGGTGGTCAGACTCACAATGCCACGCCAGTCTTTTCAAAAACTGTACTTCCTTCCTCTCACACTTGGGTTTTGGTATTTCTTAAGGAAAGAAATTGAAAAGGCCAAGAAACGAGAGGCATAAATAACGGGTTGCGAGCGCTAGGAAAATAGCCGTGTGCCCGCCTCTCTCCGCCTCGGACTCTGTGTCTCAAAGTTCTTCCACACCCGGCATTTCCTGGGACTCCCCAACCTGAGGGACAATAACCGGCGTTCATGGAGCCCTCACCCTGTGGCAGCACTGTTCTGCAAACCTCACCCGTGTCACCTTGTTGCGGCCTCAGCAACCCATTGGAGGAGGCACTTCATTATCCTTATTTTGCAATTGAGGGAACAGAGATGGTCCGCCATCTGCCCTCGATCACACAGCGAGGAAGTCGAGGAATCATAATTTGAAAGCCAGGTGGTCCGCCTATGGGCCCCAGCCTGCAATGCCACGGAGTGATGGTGAAGAGAGGGAGCACAGGAGAGAGGAGAGGTGACGGGTATTCCTCACGTCCCCATACCTGGCTCCAGAAAACTGGGGCTTCACCTGGTCTTTGCGTGCTGAGCTCCTTCCCTGCACACCGTCGCCGGGCGGAGAGAGGGTCGTGTGTCTGTAGCAGTCCCTTGTTCCAGCTGCACGCAGTGGTGTTCAAAGCTTTAAAGATGTCACAGTGAGACGATACGCATGGGCCGAAAGAGTCGCCCTAGATTTGGGTCACGCTGTCAACTCACTCACTGAGGCCGTGATCTCATGGTTTGTGAGACTGAGGCCTGCGTTGGGCTCCTCACCGACAGCATGGCTCCTGCTTGGGATTCTCTCTCTCCTCCTCTCTCTCTGCCCCTCCCCTGCTTGCACGTCCTCTCTCCCTCTCTCAAAATAAATAAAATAAACCGAAAAAAAAAAAAAAAGCTGATAAATGCTCTCAGATTAGAGTGGGGTCGTGGGTGGAACAAGGAGGGGTCAGATCGATCCTCACGGAGATGTGACCTCCCAATTAAACCACTCGTGGTTGAGTCCTTCTCTCAGGCTGTGATGTGGGGGGAAAGTCAATTTTAAAATGCCTAATGCCTTTTTTGTTCTTAGAAAACGAACCCACTTGGACACGTCGGGGGACCCCGAGCTGGCTTCTGGATACGCTGCGTTTGAGACGCTTGCGGGCCCTCCATGTAGAATGTCCAGGGGACCGTTGGACATCTGGGTCCCCAGCAACAGAAGGAGGTTGGGGCTAGAAAGGCAGACTTGGGGGTGTCATGACGCATCTGGTCTAGTCACCGGGGAGAGCAGCCTGCAGTGTCAGGAAGCCTCTGTGGAGGGTGGAACATGGAGAAGCACATTCGAGGTCATGCAGGTGGAGGCAGGGTGTGCAGGAAGGGAGGGACCAGAGAGGCAGGGAGGGGTGCATGGAGTCCCGGAAGTGGACTGAGGGAGCAGCTTGAGGAGGAGGGAGCCATCAGGGCACCACAGGCACCAGGGGCCTGGCAGGATGGCCTCCCGGGAGCTGCCAGTGGCAACCCTCTCTAGGGAGCTGCAGGGCAGGGCCGAATGGTGGAGAGGTGAGGGAGGGGTCAGCAGGTGCAGAGGGGCCCTTCGGGAAACTCACCCTGCGTGGAGTGCAGAGGAGAAGACTGGAAGGTGACTATACGTTCATAGACTGAATGGAAGAAGCCACCCTGGGTGTGTGTGGCAGTGTGCGTGGAATATTCAAGGGTGAGTACAGACGAAGAAGAATTTTGTAACGAAGAAGGGGTAGGAATTGTGTTGATGGAGGTGGGGAAGCAGGAGATGTGAGTACTCTGAGGCTCTTCAGAGCCCTTCCCATCCAGCCAGGACCTCACAACAACACCGTGAGGCAGATGGGATCAGGGTCTCCGTTTCCCAGATGGGAAACTGAGGCACAGGTAGATGGTAAGCTTGTCCGAGGACACACAGCGGGGACAGCCGGCATTTTTGATTCCTCATCCTGGGCAGTATGGATCCGTCACCTTTTGAGTTTCTTCCTGCACTTTCCAGATACACCTGGCACCATGCAGATGCCTTCCCGCCTCCAAGGTGCCTCGAAAACGAACGCAGTGAGCCTTCACAGTGAAGGCCGTGAGTGACGTCGAGGGGCAGGACGTGCATTTATCGAAACTGATAAGACAAGCCTGAGAACCGTGAGCTGGTCAGAGGAGGAGATGGCACGGCTTTCCTGGGAGCTAGCACACCTCACCAGGGGTCACCCGTTCATTCAACAAGCGTTTGGTGAGGGCCTCTTGCGTACTGGTCCCTGCCCCGGTGGAACTGGGAAGGGGAGCGTTGTGGGTACTGGAGGGCCTGGAGGCCCGCGAAGGGCTGTGCAGTGGGCGAGGCTGGGGGCAGCAGTGTTGGGTGCTGATTCACGCCCTTGCCGGCCAGAAAAGGTGGAATCGGTGAAGCAAGGGTCCTTTCCTGGCTACAGTACTGTTCATGCCACCCATGAGCAGGGGGGACCTGCTAAGTCATTTCTCACCTCTGAGCCTTTCAGCTCTAACGTTCGATCCCCCAAATTCTGCCACCATCAGAAAGCCCTCAAGTGCTTCTCTGCAAACAACCTTTCAACGGGTGCCATAACCTTGATGGATAACGCCACATCCTCGCCTTCATTTCCTCTGTCTTTTTTTTTCCCCGTCCAGCCTTGAACTGAAGACGTAAATCATCTTTGCTTTCTCCAGGACACACACCTCTAGGAGGAGAAGGAAGATGGGAAGGAGACCGGGGCACAAATTAGCATTTTCACCTGTTTGAAATAAATTATTGTTATGGTAGAGGATATGCAATATAGATTGTAACATTTTAACCATTTAAAAATGTGTAACTCAGTAGCATTAAGCACGCTCACAATGTTGTACAATGATCACTGCTACCTATTTCCAGAACTTATTCATCCTCTTGAAAAGAAACTGTACACCCATTAAACACTAACTCCCCATTCTTCCCTCCCCTCAGCCCCTGGCAACCACCATTCTACATTCTGTCTGAGTGAATGTACCTACTCTAGGAAACTTACAGAAGTGGAGTCATTCAGCGTTTGTCCTTTTGTGTCTTCATGATTTCACTCGGCATAATGTCTTCAAGGGTCAGTCATGTTGTGGCATGTGTTAGAACATCCTTCCTTTCTAAGACTGAATCATCTTCTATCGCATGTAGAGACCACACCTGGTTTATCCTTTCATCCACAGATGGATGTTTGGGTTGCCCACCTGTCCTTTTTATGTTTCTGGATAACCCAGTGGAATCTAAGGTTGTTGAGAGAAGAATAAGTATCAGATTCCCAAGTAGAGGGACCTCTCAGGAGCCTTCTACCTCAGGAGTGACTGAAACCAGGAAGAAGCAGAGGGACAGAGAGAGCAGACCATGGGGGCACCGTGGCAAAGGGCCACGGCTTCAAAATGCAAGAGGGAAGGGAATTGGGTGCAGATGGCTGGGTGGAATGAGCACAGAGTGAGGAAGAACACTCACCGGGGGCCCAGCTCTCAGCCGAAGGAAGGAAGGGAAAGGGAAATGTGTTCAGGAAGGAAGCAACATTCCTGCTCTTGGTTAAGAAAAGGAAGGCTATCGGGAGAAGGTGGGGGCGTGTGCATAGCACCTGCTACATAATTTTCAGGGCCCAGTGCAAAATGAAAAAGCAGAAGGAAATACAGTTTAAAGGGACTAAAATACAGAGCCTTTTCCCTTTGTTACTTAATATTGTTATTTATTTATGTATTCATTTATCGTGTTATTTAATATTTGTTCATTTGTAGTTTAATATTGTCAATAAAGAAAAAATATTTAAATTATTTGCATTCATTCCGCCATTCATCTTTCTATTGCGCCAGTTATACATCCACTCACTCATTTACTATTTTTAAATTGTGGTAAAATGGATATAACGTAAAACTTAATCATCTAAACGATTTTTTATTTATTTATTTATTTATTTATTTATTAAAAAAATTTTTTTTAACGTTTTTTGTTTATTTTTGAGACAGGGAGAGACAGAGCATGAACAGGGGAGGGTCAGAGAGAGGGAGACACAGAATCTGAAACAGGCTCCAGGCTCTGAGCTGTCAGCCCAGAGCCCGACGCGGTGCTCGAACTCACGGACCGCGAGATCATGACCCGAGCCGAAGTCGGCTGCTTAACCGACTGAGCCACCCAGGTGCCCCTAAACGATTTTTAAGAGCACGGTTCAGGGGCCGTAAGGACCTTCACACTGTTGTGCAACCGTCACCACCATCCACCATAAACTTTCTTCATCTTGCAAAGCTGAGGCTCTGTCCCTACTAAACACTGACTCCCCGCTGTGCCCTCCCTGCAACTCCTGTTCTATTTTCTGTCTCTATGAGTTTGACAAGTCTAGGTGCCTCATTCATGTGCCGACGGGCATTTGGGTTATATCATTTTGGCTGTTGTGAATAAGCCAAGGATGATATTTTATTTTATTTTATTTTATTTTATTTTATTTTATTATTTTATTTTATTTTATTTTATGTTATTTTATTATTTTATTTTATTTTATTTTATTTTATTTTATTTTATTTTATATAGGCTTCACACCCAGTGCAGCACCCGACATGGGGCTTGAACTCACAACCCTGAGATCAAGACCTGAGCTGACTGAGATCAAGGGTAGGACACTTAACTGACTGAGTCACCCAGGCACCCCAAGCAAGGAGAGTTTAAATGAAAATGTAAAAACGTAAACTCCTATGCAGAATCACCGAATTTACAGAATTCATAGCCCGTACATACATGTATATTTCATTATTACCACCAACACGGGAAATGCTGGATAGAACTAACTCAGCAATGTTTATTTCACTTTTGGCAAGAGACACCTACCTCTACCTTCAAGTTTACCGGTTGGTGAGGATGAAGGAGAGGACTTTAAGGAAAACGAACCTGAATTGCCAGGTTTCCCCCCTGCCCCTTTCTTTTTATGTCACCATTTATATCGTAAGTGGTTGACTAATACAGAGAAGTAACACAAGGAAGAAAAGGATACGATAGGGTTCCTTGGTCATTTCTGTTTCTTAGCAATGCCATTATCATCTTTCTGTATTTGGAGCAAGTTCTGGTTTAAATGGAAAAAGTGGCCCTTTGGGCCATCAGTACCTCACTCACTCAGCCATAGCTGTGGGGACACAGGATGGGAGGGCAGGACTCGCGTGGGCCCACAATGCATGGGAGTTCAGCCAGACCCAAAGGGAGGACAGGGGGGTTGTCATGGAGCCACAGAGAGGGCACAGCCAGCACTACATGTGTGGCAAAGGGTGGGGACACACACACACACACACACTGGGCGTATCTCCTCTCTCGCCTTCTGGGTGGGGGGGGGAGGGCATCTTATGAAATTGCATGGGTCCTAGAGGAGGAGCCAGTAGAGGGAAGGAGGGACAGAAAAGCACAAGGAAAACAGTCAACAGTGGATGCAGGGCAGCCTTCTTGAGCCCCACGAACATGAGCGAAAAGAAGTAAGGTGGGCCAGCAAAATGAAGAAATGGCCAACAGCTTATAGTAAGAATGCAGGCGGAAGAACGCCCACAGTTGTATAGAAGAACTAAACATCTATGGCTTTCCAGGGCCATGCAGCGCTGGAAGAGCCTCTCACACCTCCATGAACCTTGAGTCTACCGCAGCTTTGTCGCTGAGCCCGCAGGTGCTCAGGAAGACGCCCCGCCACCCTTAAGCGGGGCTGGAGTTACACGGAGCATTTTCTGTTTTACACATGTGTATGCAATATGTTTTAGGAAGTTTCCTTTCCGATGTATATAATAATACGTATATATTTGAAGTTCCGATGGCAGGAGGGTTAAGCTTTAAATGTCTAGAAATCTGCTTGTGTGGCATACCACAAAAATGGGAAGCTATTGTAGCTCTGACCTCCTGTAGAGCACATTTAAAGCTCTAGATAATTGCAGAGATAAGTACTTGGGGAGCATGCGCTGTGTCTTCTATTTTTGTGTGTGTGTCACCGGCAGTGCTTGGTTAAGACACACACTGGGTTGTTAGTAAATTCGCGTTGAAGCGCCGTGGATGGCTTGGGGAGGGACTGGAGATGAACCTAGTGGGTGGCCTTGCTAATTCTACCTCCATTTAACGTTGGTTTTGTCTAAAAGCTCACAGAAATATAAAAGAGATATCAAAACATTAAGAAACAGTACGGTTTGCTCTGTGCTTTTATTTAATGACGCTTAAATTTTTTTTTTAATGTTTATTTATATTTGCGAGACAGAGACAGAGAGAGAGGGAGAAGCGGTGGGGCAGAGACAAAGGGAGACACAGGATCCGAAGCAGGCTCCAGGCTCTGAGCTGTCAGCACAGAGCCCGACGCGGGGCTCAAACTCATGAACCGTGAGATCATGACCTGAGCTGTAGTCGGATGCTTTACTGACTGAGCCACCCAGGCACCCCGATACTTTTTTAAACGTTTATTTATTTATTTTGAGATGGAGAAGGAGCACGAGTGGGGGGAGGGACAGAGACCGAGGGAGAGAGAAAATCCCAAGCAGGCTCTGCACTGCCAGCCCAGAGCCTGATGCAGGGCTCAAACTCACGAACTGTGAGATCATGACTTGAGCTGAAATCAAGAGTTGGACACCCAAGAGACTAAGTCACCAGGTGCTCCTGCTCTGGGTTCTTCTAAAAATTACCTATACTTATACCTGTTTTCATTGAATGTGAACACGAAAAAAATATCGTTGAGTGAATGAGTGAAAAAGGCGAAGTGAAGAAAAGAGATAGCAATCTGTTGATAATTGGGGTCTCAGTTTCTTTACCTGTGAAATGAGTGTTTTAAACTGTAGGGTGCACTCCAGCTGAAAATGCTGTGACTCTGGTAATATTTATAAATTCAATTAAGATGGTCACGGCTTGATAAGAGGAAATTAAGTCCATCTATGGAAATTTACTTACTATCAGGCATTAAACTGAACAAATGGTGTTTACGAAACAGAAGAGTAGGCAACAGACACAGAGTCAGAAGAAGATATGTTCATTTCTTTTTTTTAAAAAAAATTTTTAACGTTTATTTATTATCGAGAGAGAGAGAGACACAGAGCCTGAGCAGGGGAGGGGCCGAGAGATGGAGAGACACAGAATCCGACTCAGGCTCCAGGCTCCGAGCTGTCGGCACAGAGCCCGACGTGGGGCCCGAACCCACAAACCGTGAGATCATAACCTGAGCCGAAGTCGGACGCCTAACCGACTGAGCCACCGAGGCGCCCCGATGTGTTCATTTCTTTAACTAGGAATCACTAAATGCCTTTGGCTACCCACAGGCTAGGCTCAGTGTAAGGTAAGGTAGAAGCCCCCCAAAATATTTCTTGAGCACCTACTAAGTGCCAGGCACTGTGCGAGGTACTGGAGATAGAAAGAAGTGCAGATTGCTCGAATGGTGATGGAGGGCTATTGAGGTGACGAAGGCAGCAGTGTGGCACTCTGGGTTGGCAGACACAGCTGCGTGGTGCCTGGCTATCACCCACTGCAACTGCCTTTCCGAACTGGTGACGGCAAGCTTCTTCCTGCTGTGTCCGAATATGGCCTCAGTGTCCTTCTCGATGCGGCAACCGAGCAATCACTACCCGTCAGCTGTACCAAGAGCAAAATATGGGACGTATTTGCTTCCCAGGCCACAAAGGCTGTGATAACACTGCACACGTTTGCTAACACAAAAGCTGTTGGCTTTTTTGGTGGGCTTTGGGTGAGAAGTCACGGAGTGGGCGACAAACCGACGGGACCTCAAAGATGAGTAGGTTCCGTAGGTTAGAAACCGCCAGACCCCCTTTCACTCCCGGCACTGTTGCTGGCTTATCTGCAACTTGGAGAGAAGGTAATGGCCCCTGGGAAACATGACTTCTTTTTCTGTGATAGTGGACCCTATTCGGGGTCCCTCGGGTCAACTCTGATGGGAGTAGCAGACCCCTGGGAGGGGCGCAGGCTTGAGGCAGGTAGTGTGGCTGAGCCGGCCTGTTGGAGGAAGTCCAGGTCGCTGGCCCAGCCACTGGGTTTTCTTTGGCAGAAGAACGTCCAGACTCTTCATGCAGCTGGTGCCAAGCAGGCCAGGCACAGTTAGCTCATGGCGTTCCCTGGGTCCTGGAGCTAGAGACTAAGGGTGGAGGGATGTGGAAGGCTGGAGATAGCTTTACTGGCTCAGGGTTTGCAGTACGCAGGGCACTGGGCCAATGGAGACAGGAAATCTTCTGGGCTTTCAGACATTGTGTCATATGATTGTTTATTTGGGAAGAGGAAGGCATCCAGGGAGCACTGGTGCCCATCGGCACCTCCTGAGAGAGAAATCCAGCTGGCTCACGTGCTACCCTCCTCAACCACATACTCATGGAGCACGCACGCGTGTGCACACACACACACACACACACACACAGGCACACATTCCGTCATCTCCCACCCCCAACCCCGTGCACACAGGTGAGGTGAGTTCACCACGTTCAAAAAGAAATAACAGGACTCCAGAGCTCTGTGCCTACATTTCTGCCCAGATTGTGCTGCAAGGGATCTAACTTTCCAGGGTCTCTTGAGCAAGTCATGACTTTCCGAACCTCTGTTTCCCCATCTGTAAAATACAGAAAGGAAAACTTCTTCCACCTGCCACCTGAGAAAACAGACAGAGAGAAGCCATGAGGGGTAGAATAGCCCAATCCATATGATGAATAACTTTTGTCTTCGTGATGACCATGAGGTTAGAGAGTTACAGTCACAGCAGACCCTTTCTTTGCCTCCAGAGTCAGTCCTTCTGATGCTTTGTAGGCATGGAACAGCCATCGCCTCTCTGTCCCCGCCGCTGCTGTCCTAATTTATACCCTGGTTGCATGCACCTTGGCCATTGCCATGGCCTTCTCCCCATCCCTGGGCCCTGCGCACCGCACACCGTCTCTTCTCATGCTGTCTGTCCTAACGGTTGGCTCTGGTCACATGCCTCCTCTCTCCAAGCCCCTGAGACTTCCTCTTCGCTGATAGACTGAAACTCTAATTTCAAATTCCTCCCCCATCTGAATTTACCCACCTTTCTGGTCATACTTCCTATTTTTTCCATATCTGCCTCTTCTGCTACAGCCATACTAGGTTGCTATTTCTGCAACTCACTTTGCAAATTCTTACCTTTGTAGATTTGTTTCTTTTCCTTTATTCTGGGGTGTGATTTTTTTCTGATACGTATCACATTTATCTAACTATTTGGAAAAACAACAGAGTAAGTTCCTTGCTTTGATTGAAGGAGACTGACTCAAGTTTGGTCAAGGAGGGAGTCCTTGTCAGACCCCTACGAATAGAATCCTGTCCCATCCTTGAGCTCCAGAAGGCCCCATGCTTTAGAATACCTTCATCAAAATTTCTTAAATGCCTTCACGTGCGTGAGATCCGCTGGGTACACTGTCCACAGCCCAGCCCAGAACCTTTAGGTGTCCCAGGACCTGTTTCTCCCCTTCTAGCCCTCTCTGATCTTCTGTGCCATGCACAGAGTAGACTAGAAGTCCCAAGAGTCCAGGACTCACACCTGTAGAGTCAACCCTGGGCTCCATGGGAGGCTGGCATGGTAAGTGGATAGTTCCTATTGACAAGTGTGGTATTTGTTTTGTGGATTGGTGTCAGCCTGGGACAGAGGAAAGGTATAGGCATGCCGATTTGTGGTGGCTCATATGGATGCAGGGTGAGTTTGGGGCTCTAGGCTACTGGTGGCCCACTTCTAACCCTTGGACTTGGGCCACGTCTACGGGCCTGCACATCAGCTCCTACCCTTATATGAAATCAGACCACAGGGCTGCTGCTGCTTCTGGCCTATAGCACTTGAAGGTCATGGATCTGGTGACAGGCATCCTTCATTCCGTGTGTCCCCACCCCAGCATCCAGGAAAGTCACCCTGCGTCCTCAGTAGGCTCTGTGTCACAGGTCAGAAAGTCCTCCAGGGGTGGCAGTGGCTATTTCCCCTGATGACTTTTGAGATCACTGTTCCAGAATGCCTACGGGCTTTTCTCATCAATGTCCTCTCTAACCAATATGCGATGTCATGTTTTTCTAGGTCAGTCTTATCCCATGTTGGACAAGGGATAGACATGCCTTGCATAAGTAGTTTCTCTTCTCATTCCACCCACAGGCTCCTTGCCTTCCTTCCCACTGGTGGCAGTCTGTAGGAAGCAGGACATATTCATTTCCTAGGGCTGCTGTAGCGAATTACCATAAACCTGGCTTCTTAAAACAATAGAAATTTATTCTCTTACAGTTCTGGAGGTCAGAAGCTTGAAACCAAGGTGTTAACAGGGCTGCTTTCTCTGGGAGGCTCCGAATGAAAATCTGTTCAGTGCTTCTTTCTGAGCCAGAAATCCTTGGTGCTCTTTGGCTTATAGATGTATCATTCCAATCTCTGTCTCCATCATCCCATGGTGTTACCCCCGGAGTGTCTCTGTGTCTCCAAATTTCCCTCTTCTTATAAAGACACCACTCACTGGATTTAGGGCTCACCCTGATACAAGTATGACCTTACCTTAAATTGATCACATCTGTTAAAACTTTATTTCCAAGAAAGGTCACATTCACAGGTTCCAGGTAGACTTGAATTTTAAGGGGGGAGCATTCTTCAACCAAATACACAGAAATTTGGTCAACAATGAAAGAGATCACATTCTAAGAATGCAGTGATTACAGCCTGAGGAGTTTAAGAGAAGTCATGGGTGGAAAATATGTTGTTTTAGGTTTATACTATGTAATTCCAAATGGCAAATTTAACATGATCTGGAAACGAGTGATTGCTCACATTTTCCTGCATGCTTTGGGTAAGACTAGCCTTTGAGATCCTCATCAACAAAGTACAGTGACAGCTTTTAAGAGTCACTGGGAGCCAGGGTTCACAGACCTCGGGATGGATGATGCAATGGCATCGTGAGTCAATGGCATTAGGGAACCGCAGGGGCAGGGAGAGCTGTACTGTTTCTACACAAATAGGCTCTGAAGAGAGCCATGGCATTGTAAGTAATAATGCCATGGCCACCTTTTCTCAAGGTGGGAAATAAGAAATTAATTGAGAATCGTGTATTTGGCAATAGTGATCAAGAAAAAAACCGAGGAGGTAGTTTTTGGACTTCAACAGGAAGAGAGGGTGCCTGGACATTGTGGAGAATCTTTATGGGTGCTGATGAAACAAAAAATAAGTATGCAAATACCTGCTCTCTACCCATTTTCCTACATCTTCATCATTAAGTCACTGTACTTCACATGGGCCAGGGATTTTGTGATGCATTTCAAAATCAAATTGTAGGGGCGCCTGGGTGGCTCAGTCGGTTAAGCATCCAACTTCGGCTCAGGTCATGATCTTGCAGTCCGTGAGTTCGAGCCCCACGTCGGGCTCTGTGCTGACTGCTCAGAGCCTGGAGCCTACTTCGGATTCTGTCTCCCTCTCTCTCTGTCCCTCCCCCACTCATGCTCTGTCTCGCTCTGTCTCTCAAAAACAAGTAAACGTTAAAAAAAAAATTAAAATCCAGTTGTCTTTGTAGACAGGGACTTTGCAACGAATATTTGCCTTGTGCCTTGCACATCTTGAATAAAAGCAGTCTTCTCCTTTCACGCAGCCTCTGAGTAGAGTGAGGGCTCTGCTTGTAATCACATCCTCAGGATGATTGTGACCTGGTGCCTCTGGATAACAAAGGGAAATCCCGGGGGGGCCCTAAGTGGTGTCCACCTGGAAATTCTCATGAAGAGAACAAGGCAAGATAAACTCAAGGAAGGGGGGCATGAAGAAAAAATAATTACATAATAATCCACAGTATACTATATACTATATAATGCATATATGTAACATATGATGCTAATGACATAAAAGCAACACTACAACATTTTGAAAACTTTGAGGTAATTAGCAAATTCTCTGATGCTCAGAGATTTAGACCGAATCAGCCCCGAGAGTTGCCTTCCACGATGTACGTGGGAGTATGCGCGTGTGCACGCTCCATTCAACAAAGACTCGCCGAATAGTTGAAAGAACCCATAGGCACACCTGTAAGTCAGACAGCTGGGGAGATCTTGAAAGAGGCTGAACTGACCTGGGGACTTCGCCTGCCCTGGCTTGTTTAGCTGTTCGGCCGTGCATAGAATGACAACGGCCATTACTGAACAGCCCGGTTGGTGACCACTACCCAACTGCCACTGCCCCAGAGTGTCATACAGATGTCTTGACTGACTGAGGCTTGAGAACTGTGTGGTGGGAAGTTGATGGGAAAGGGGTCCCAGGGAAAGCCGCCTCCCCTGAGGTTAGGGGCTGGCTCTCCTGTGGTGAGTCACATCAAAGGGTAGATGAACAAAGTTGGGGCCAGGTGCACCATCCAGGGACCCACTGTGGAGGGTTGCTCTCCCCTGGAACATGGGGGAAGTCATAGGTCTTGTGCAGCTTCAAGCTGGAGGAAGAATTTCTGGAGGAATGAAAAGTAGGACCTCCATATCCTCAATATTTTCTAGGGGAAGCTGGCCCCTAGAAGGAAGGGGGTGGTGGTTGTGTGCTTGGATTACACCTGTACATTAAAAAGAAATTGAGTATTAATACATTTAAATTAGCCAAGGATTAATTAAGGTTATATCTGGTGGGCAATTACAGACGGGTTTAAATTTTTTCTATATTTTCTTTGGCACTATTAAAGAAGAAATTGTTCTAACACTTGTCAAAATGGCAAGGAAGATTTTTTTTGAGACTATTGCAAAAGGGGTATTGCAGTAGGGGAGAGAGATCAGGTTCAACAAGGACAGGTGAGGATTTATAGCCAAGGAAGGTGGGGGTCAGTGGATGGAAAATTACTGACATCCCAGTGGGCAGATTCTTGCTAAACTGACCTAACAGGATTCTTGCTAAAGGCAAACCGGGGTGATCAGATAGCAAAGGTGGGGGGATTCTAACTAAACTGACTTAACAGGATTCTTTCCACCGCTGGGTTTGGCAGGCTGAAGACAGGGCCCAAGGGTGAGGCCTCATCAAAAAGAGGGCTCAGAGGAACCTGTCTAAAGGGTGATCAAGGAGATTGCCATTGTTGCCCTATATAAACCGTACACGTGTGGCCATTTAAAAGAAGAAATGAGAATTCAGAAAATTTATTTCTGATAATAAAAATACCCTCCCAAGGGATATGACAGCTGGATGCAACATATCATCCTGGATTAAATCCTGACCAGAATTAATTTATCTCTCATTTTTGCCTTGAGTGAGATACGTGGCAATGTCTAGGTGTAGCTTAGATTAGATAATAGTATCAAAGGCAATTTCCTGATTTTAATTATGTAAGAGAATGTCCATGTTGTTAGAAGACACTCATTGAAGACTTTATCAGTAAAAGAGCCTTATGTCTCCAGCTTACTTTCAAATGGTTTAGGACAAAGGGAATATGTATGTATAGAGAGGCAGCAAGATACAGCGAACATGGTAAATGTTCCCCACAGGGTACCTGGGTATATGGGAATTCTTTATACTATCTTTGTTAACTTTTCTGAAAATCTGAAATTATTTCAAACAATGAGAGAGAGAGAGAGAGAGAGAGAGAGAGAGATACATAAACCATCCCGACTTAAAGGACTGAATCAGATGCTGCCTCTTCCAGGAAGTTCCTCTCAACCGGGATTGCCTCATGCCCACCCTGCCTTGTGGTAACATGGACCATCGCTTTCATCAGCACGGGATGTAGATGCAGCTTGGCAGCATGGGACGTAGGTGAATTCCTGAACTCACAAATCCTAGTTCCGGGACTGCCTCTGCCACTTCCCAGCTGTGGGACCTTGGTCATTACCACTGCCGATACTAGATTTCTCTTCGATAAATAACCATGAAATGTATTGTGCACAGTTGTTAGGAGGAATGTACGACGGTCCGTGTCAGGAGTTCTGATTCTAGAGGAGCTCTGTAAAAGTTAATTCCCTTCTTTTCCCCTTCTCTGGAATCAGCCTTTTCCCATCCTTGGGACACAGGTAAAGTTTTGAACCCGATTCCCTGACAATCTCTGTACAATTTATTCTAATAACTAATACTGATAATTTACAAAGTACTCCAAGGTGCTCAATACGCCCCTTAAGGAGTGTTGTCCATAAAAAATTAAAAAACAAATAAATAAATAAAAAAAAAAAGGAGTGTTGTCCATTGGCAATACTTGCTCTCAGCCTTTCTCGTTGGTCATCTCAGCGTCTCGATGGGGTGGAAACTTCCCATTATTATACCCTTTTTATGGATTGGGAAGCAGAGGCACGAGGACATGAATGATATGCCTTTCTATGTTTCATGGCTAAGTAGATGAGTCTGGCAGGAGCCAGTAAATCCTACTACCTATGGTCAGGTTTACTGATGCAGTTACCTACCAACAAGGATATTGCAAATGAGTCTTACAGAGTTCTCTGGATCTCTGTCCTTATGTGTTACTACACCTTCACCATTCTAAAAGGACTTTTCATTCATTTGGCTTTTTAATTTTTTAAAAATGTTTTAATGTTTATTTATTGTTGACAAAGAGAGACAGAGCATGAACAGGGGAGGGGCAGAGAGAGAGGGAGACACAGCATCTGAAACAGGCTCCAGGCTCTGAGCTGTCAGCACAGAGCCCGTCGTGGGGCTCGAACTCACAGACAGCGAGATCATGACCTGAGCCGAAGTCAGACGCTCAACCAACTGAGCCACCCAGGCGCCCCGGTTTATTAATCTTTTAGTGAGCACCTATTAGGTGTTAAGTGTGTTAGGCACTGAGGACACCAAGCTGGGGAAGGAGCTCAAACCCTTGTGGCAAAATCTTTCCAATTTAGAGACATTTCTAATTTGGTAGAAAATTCTTTTCTCAAACAAAACACCCTTTCCATGGCGCTAGCTGCCCTCAGCCCCAGAACTGCAGTCCCATCATCTGTTAGTGCCTTGCCATTCCAGGGCTTAGATCCTCCCGGTACTCCCCAAATGCAACCCCATGCTTCTGGCTTAGAAGCTTCACAGTATCCGCTGGGTCAGCAGAACTCCAAATTGCTGAACACCCTTTAATGAAAGGAGAAGAGAGAGACAACCTAATTTGGGAGGGCAATGGCTCCTAGGGCTCGAAGCAAGGGTATGATTTTGCCACTGAAAGCTCTAGCAACTTGGAAGCCTGATATCCTGAATCTAAAAATCTCTTAAGTTTCTGGGACGGACTTCCCTGGAGTTCTTACGAACCTTTGAACAGTTTGGGTAAGGTGGTTGTTCAAACTACTGAATGAATGATAATTTACTTTGCAGGAAAAGCCAGGCGTCTCTAGCAAGTGGAAGACGACATGCAAAACCCTATGTTCCAGATTCCCCTTTCATGTTTGTACCTAGCTGTCCACTGTCACATCCTATTCCAGAGTGTTTCTCCTGTCTTCGCTATCCCAACGTGGTGCCTTACAATGTGCATTTATTACACGAATGAATGAAGCGATAAAAAATGCCAATGAGCGACACTGGGAAGAAGTGCCGAGCCAGAGGTCCACACATTTTTGTGACTGCTGTAAAGGACGCCATCGAGTATCTCCAACGTTAAAAGACATTGCCCAGACAGCAACAGCTCTACTGCTCTTTCATTAGCCAATGGCCAGAATAGGCACGGGAGGGAGGGATTCGCTTTCTCGACCGTCCTGGCCGCCCCTCTCGATCCAGGAAAGCTCAGCCCCTGCAGGAACTTGAGGACCGCCAACTTGCCCGCGTCTGATGGAGGAGCCCTTGAGAGAACCCGCTGACATCCGAGGGCGGGCAAGGGGTCCGAAGTCCGCCGAGAGGGCGGAGGGGTGAGTGGCAAATATGCAGAGAGAAAAGCCAGTCCCTGCGTGTCCCGGCCCGCTGGTGTCCAGAACGTCTGGCCGAGCGCGGCCTCGCCTGCAACCGCTCCCGCCGTCGCTCGCGGGCGGAGACCTCCTGCCTCTTCCCTGGGATGGGTCCTTAGCGCTGTCTGTCAGTGCTCCGCGCGGCGCGACCCACCTAGACTCTCCCGCCCGGGCTGTAACAGCGGGGGCGGGGCTTGGCGGGACGGGGCGGAGCTAAGCGCTCCACGGAACCGTCCCTTGGCTGCGTTGCTGGGCGATTGGATGCTCTGGAAGGCCGCCTTCTAAGGCCGTCCAGGGGAGTGACCGGTGGCCGCTGGCGGGTCCCTGGCGAGCGGGGTGAGGGGTGCGGGGACTCCGCCCGGCGAGGGGTGGGAGACCCCGCGCCCGAGCGGTCTCTGGGGCGGGGCTTCCCGCCGGGATTTGGGCGCCCTGAAATGGAGCAAGCCCGTAGTTGCTCGTGTCGGAGAGGTATCTTTCTGACTCGCTGGAATTCCGAGAGCATTTGGGAAACTTCTCGCCCCCACTCTTTACTCCCTACTTTCGAATGGGAAAGCAGTTGCTGAGTTGTTTTATTTCCTCCCCCAACCGGACTCCGTAAAAATAGCCGTGCGCCGGGGCGGGCGAGCCAAGCTCCGCCGCACCGCTGCCCCGGGCCGGGTGTGGACCTAAAAATACCCGGCGGTCGGGAGCCTGCGCTCCGGGTGCGGGCGGGTCCGGCCGGGCCGCAGAGGGCGTCTGGAGACCGGAGAAACGGCGGCCGCCTGGCCCCTCGCCTCGGCCGGGGCTGTCCCTTTAAATCCTGGAGGAGGCAAAGAGAAAAAAGGAAAGAAAGAAAAAAAGCCCCGAGCGGATGGTGGCTCTGCCTGGCCCCCCACTCCGCCCCCGCGCCGGGGTCCTGCCAGCCGCCCGCCGCCTCCGCGGGTCCGGGGCGTCCCCCGCCGCGCCGCCCACCGCCACAGTTCCTGTCAAAATAGAAATTCCGCGGAGCCGGGGAGGAGGTCGGGGCGCAGCAAGTGCAAGTGTGGCAGGCGGGGAGGGGGCGCCGCGGAGGGGGCGGGCGCGCGGAGAGGCGACCGTAGACATCCGGGCCCTTTAGCCCCGTGCGCCCCCCGAGCGGGTAGCGCGGGCCGCGCGGGCGCCGGGCGCGGGGCGCGGGGCTGACAGCCGCGGCGCGGGAGGCGGGGCGCGAGGAGGGCGGAGGCGCGGCGCGGGGAGGGAGGAGCTGCCCGCGCGCCCGCCGCCGCCGCCGCCGCCGCCGCCGCCGCCGCTCGGCTCCACACCCGCCGGCGCAGCCCCGCCACGAGACTCTGACAGCGCGCGGCCCGCGCTGCTCGGGCGCACAGGCACGGACGGACCGCGGCGGCGGCGACGGAGGACGCGAGGACCGCGGCCCGGCGCCAAGTGCGGCAGGCGCGCGGGGCTGGCGGCGCGCAGAGGTGAGTGGCTTCGCGCGCCGGGCTCGGGCACCGGCGGCGAGGGTCACGGTCTCTCCCGCACCTCGGCCGCCGAGGCGGGTCAGGGGGTCGCGGGGCTCCCGGAGGGTGGCTCCGCATCGCCGACGCCGGCAAGCCGTGTCGGGGCTGTTGCTAGGAGGCCGGCGGTCCGCGCGCCCCGGGGCGCCGGCGGGGGCAGGGGCGCCCCCAGCGCGGCGGGCAGGAGGCGGGGGGCTGCGGTGGCTATTCAGGGGCTCCGTGCGGCAGCCATGCAACGAGAGGAGGCGGGAGGAGGAGGGAGGGAGGAGGGGAGAGCCAGCGGAGAGCGAGCCAGCGAGCGGGCGCCGCGCCTCCTGGCTGGCACCGCGGCCCGGAGCGAAGTGGCGCGCGGGGCTGGAGGGGAACTTCTGCGGACGCGTGCGGCCCGGGGCTCGGCGGCGCCTCCGGGCCGGGACAGGGCGGGCCCGTCGGCAGCCACAGGTGGTTCCTGCCAAAAGTTTTACCGCACTTCTGCCGGGAAGGCGCCGGAGCATTTTGGAGAGTGACGGTTTCCTGAGACTTCGGCACCCGCACCTCACACTGTCTCATCTTGAAGACGAGAAAGGGGGCTGGAAAGTCCGGGATCCCGCATCTCGCGACGCGGCTCCCGGGCTTCGTGGCCGTCCCTGCCCGGGGGGGCGACCTTGTGGGGACCTCGGGGCTCCCGCGGCTGTCCTTTGGGAAGCCTCGCGAAATGGGCTCACGCGCGCGGTGCCTCGGTGCCTCGGGAAAGTTAGACTGAGGCCAGCCCGCTACCTGTCGCCCACACGGGGCAGCGCGGGGTCTCCTCCTAGGAACCGCGCTCGTCTTCGCTCCTGGCGTGCGTATCTCTTGCTCCTTTGAGATCGAATCGTCTCTGGCCGCTGTGCTGCTTTGTTACTCGGGCTGCTTGTCTGTTTCTTTAGGAGGAGCCAAAGAAAAGGCAAAGCAGCCGCAACTCTCCTTTCCTTTGAAACCAGCTGTGGAGGTTCCTACCCAAACGTAGGCGAGGAGGGTCCAGGGCCGAAGGGAGCCCGGAGTCGGTTGTGTGTGCTCTCTGCCTGGGGAGCTTCACTGCATCCTTGGCAAGGCTCGGGCTGGGATGTCTGGGGTCTCTGAGACACAAAGAGGATGAAGGTGGGAACAGAGCACCCCTCCGAAGAGGAAGATGTGCCCTGGTCCGCTCTGGGAGAGAGGCTCTGGGAGAGAAGTCCAGCGGTTTGGCCGGCTTCCTCATTGGCCGGTTGTCGAATCCAGGGCATCGAGGTTAGAACCACCCGGGGAGGTCCGGCCTGGGCTGAAAGGAATCTTTATCCCCGGAGTGGGTTTGATACCCACCTGGTGCAAGTCTGCACAGAACTGCGTGAGAGGTGGTTGGAAACACTGAGTCCTTCATTCCTGCCGCCGCTCCCTAGTCCCCTAACCCCACCGAGTCCCTGAGCAGAAAGCGTGCCCTTTGCTTTAAAAAAGGTCACAGAATTTTGAAGCCGAAAGATGTCCTAGAGATATGAGGAACATTCATTTTACAGATGAGCAGACTCAGGCCCAAGGGAAAGTGACCTGTCACAGCGGTTAGAAACCCCGGGAGACTAGAAATGACATCAGCCTCCCAGACCAGGGTGGAGAGAGTTCCTTGGGCAAGGAAGGCCTTGTAGGGCCTGAGATCAGAAATGCCACCCCACACCCCAAGCCGATCGTGGGCTCATTGTCTGGTACTTTCTGCATCCATGTTTGCCAGCGAATGTGGTATATATTTCCTGTCCTCTGCCCTTGGCTCAAAAAAGAAAAAAAAAAAATCAGGACTATCACTGAAGATTCCAGTCTGACTCTATTCCAACTTTTCCTGCTCCCTCATCACCCCAAATTCCTCAAACTCCTCTGGTAACATAATGCAGCTTGATTGGCCAAGATGAGTTTGCAGCTTGTCTCATTGTGAAGCACCCTCTTTCCGTAGGATGCCAGAACTCTGTTTTCCTGGTAATTAGGTTTTACAGATATTTTTGAAAGGGAGCCCAATTCTGGATCAATTACACTTGGACACAAATGTTGTGCTGTTGTGGATACCAAATGAGAAAGATGGGCTATTATCTGGGGGTGTTGGAATAAATGTTGTTATGAGTGTTTGACACAGCTATTAGACATCAATGAGTGGGTTTTTAGTAAATGTTTTTTACGCCGTATTTTATTGAGCAAACAAAGTGTCTTAATTAAAAAGAACTGGGAGTTGGCCACTTAGATTTTAGCCACTTGTTTCTTAGCAGTGTGTATGAGTGGGAAGGATTTGAATGGTAAACAGACTGATTGTTGAGAGAGCTTCCCCTCCCAAATCAAACTATTCTAGGGCAATGCTCATCCTTCGATATATATTGTCATGTACATCCAGCAGAACCATATTAAATCAAAATAGGTCTGGGTGCGGCCTTTGTCGATCTGTATCAGTCAGAAGTGACTTGTGAGAGAGAATATTTTGTAAGTTTTATTGCTTTCAAGGGCATGCAGTATCAGGAATTCAAGGCTCACACAATGCTACCGAGTAGAATTCTTCTGCTCTCGTGAGCAGATAAGAACCAGTGTCTCCCCAGCTGTGACTGGGGCTCCTGTAGATGAGACCAAGACCGGGCATCATAATGACAGTCCGGGGTTACATTTGGACAGTGTCTTTTCACTTTCATTGCATGCTAATGTCAGGGCCATCCCCAGCAGGTGCACAGTTCAGCCCAGCCGTTTGTCTGTCTTAGGGACGGGGAAGCTGAGGCAGAGAGAGGAGAGGGTGTTATTCCTACACTTCATGGAGTGCATTAACGTACTCTGGGCCTTCAGCTCAGGGTTTCCGGAGGTGCTTGGGGTGTAAGAGGCTGCCTGAACATATTGCCCACTACCCCTCTCCAAGCACTGCCATTGCAGAAGGGTGCAGAGGTGTGGTGGGGCTACAGTGACAATTCATGGGAGGCCACTCTCTCTGATGTTCCCCACCCCCGCAGTGGGTGAGCAGTTTCCTCCCTCTTATAGCAGGCTGTGGGAACTTGGGGGAGGAGGGACCAGCTGGCTGAGGCTGGGGCGGGGGTGTGGGATCTGTGCCTGTGTAGGGCTGAAGGAGTCCAGGCTATTTATAACCCCTCCTCTCCTCCTGGGAAGAAGAGACTCAAGGGTCTGGAACCATCCTCAGTGGTGACTTCTCCCCAGGGTAGCTGTGCCTCACTGGAAGAAAACCACCACCCATCTGCATGGTGGTATTGTTGTGAACTCTGACCCGCACGGAGGGGTCCTGTGGGGCCTCTTGGAACCTCAGCTGCTCTGGGAGTTTTAAGATACAAAGATTTTCTAGAGCCAGTGTGTGCACTGTTTCTCAGGCTCTGGCCCCGCCCCCCTCCCCCCTTTACACAAAACGAGGCTTACCCCAGAAACCTCACAGGGCAGAACTTAAGAATCTGCAAAAGTGGGGGACTTGGCTTTTCTGAATAACGGTAATAATGATTTTTACGCGCGGGGAGATTCTGAAAGCGACGTAGCAGATACGGTTCGCCCTGACCATGAGCTGAAGCATTTCTGTGTGGTGCTGGCCAGGGAGGTGTGGGGCTTGCGCGCAAACTCTCCCTCCTTGCCCACCCCTCCCCTGGACCCCTGTGGTCCCCCTCGCCTTGACCCTCTTCAGACCAACACCTGAGTCCTCTTTTGTCTTCGGGGAAGCGGTATCTGTCACGCCACTGGTTACAACCTCATCCCTGCCACTGGGCATATTTTCCCCCTGGGTTGGTGGAGGGAAGAATGAGGGTGGGTGGTGGAGGAAGCAAGCAAGGCACTGAGCTTGTCTCTCGGTTCAGCCCCTTGCAGTGAATTAATCCTCCCATCAGATCCATTTCAGGGGCTCGCGGCAGGTTTTGCCAGGGAGAGAAGACAAGCGGGGGGCCCTGCGTGGAGAGGTGGGTGCCGGGCAGCCCCTGGCCGCGGGTGGTGCCTCCCGAGCCTGGCCCCGGACATCACTTGCAGGGGGGTCTCGGGGGCGGGGCTTGTGTGTTGCTCGTCATCACACCCCCAGCACCCGGCGCCAGTCCTGGGCCCCGCAAATGTTTGCTGAGCGAGTGCTGGGGGGCACTGGTGGGTGGGTGGAGGGCGGTCAGGTTTGCTTCTTCATTGCCGCCAGCAGCACGCCTTGGCACGGGGAGGCCAAGGAGGCAGAGAATCGGGGTGTGCGTGAGAAGAGCCTGGTTTCCACAGGCATTTTGAGAGCCCTGGGCCAAGCTGATTGGCCATTTCACACGGCCAGAGATGCTGGGAGCAACAGACAGCGATGGAGTCTTTTTCTAGGAGCTGCCAAAGCCCAGTCCGACCTCACAGATCAAGCAGAGTGAGTTTCCTTTTGTCAGGCAGGTGGGCCACTCCTTTGCTTACTCTCTTGTGGGGACCCTGGGGTCCGGCCCCTGCCTGCCTCGGGGACTCCCTCCACTGCCTGTACTCCACCCTGCTGGATCTTCTTTGTTCTGTGAACACATCAAGCCCATGTGTTTCTCCTTGACTCTTCTTTTCATGTGGCGTGTCCTTCCCTCAGAGCTTTCCCCAGTTGCCCGCCATCCCCCGCCCCGCCCCGCCCCGCCCCTTGTCATTCAGGTCCCAGCTGAAACAGCACCCCGTCTTACATTCTTCATAGCACCCACCTCTCTCTCGGATATACTCTTGATTTTCCTCTCGTCTCTGGCTTGTCTCTCCCTTTAGAACGTAAGCGCCACGAGCGCAGGGACCTGGTCTGTTTTGCTCCCCATTGTGTCCTTGGCCCCAGAACAGCACCTGGCATGTAGCAGTGCCCGAGGAGAAAGATGGTGAGTGGGCCTGCCAGTGAGTGCCAGGGGTCTGTGAAGATGAACCATCCAGGGGCCCTGCCCTCTGATCTCTTCAGCCGACGGGCACAAACACTTGCTCCCCTAGACTCTGATGGTGGCAGGAAGGGAAGGTGGCATTCACGAGACACAGGCCGGGAGGGCCACGGCCACCTGGCGTTAGCCCTGACTCGACAAGGCCGGCTGGCTCAGGCAGAGGGGTCTTCTTTGCGATGGTATGTTAGGGGTCCGGAGCCCTGGCAGCTGAGCCGCCTCCAGGCCTGGAGCTCCTCTGGCCGGCTTGGCTGCCACCTCTCTCTCTGTTTATTTACTTCTTTGGTGAGCGAGAGTTCCAAGCATACTGCCATCCTTGGAGAGTCAGGAATGTTGTGTTTTTCCACCGGCTCCATTCATTCGCCATCTCCTCGGAACAGCTGTGGACAGCTGGCTGCCAGCGTGGATGTAGGGAGGGTTTCTCGTCAGGGCCAAGGGGTGCACTCAGCCCTGCAGGAATGGGGGATTTCGTTTGCGTTTCGCACCCTGCTGGTTCCCAAATTCCCAAACCCCACTGACATGGTGCCTGTAAAAACAGATTCATGAGGAAATTAAAAAACTATTAGTGTTCAGTTTACCGCTTCTTTTCTGATTATGAAAGCAATGAGAGTCACGATAGACACTTGGGAAAATATCGAAACGTGTAAAACTTAAACCAAAAACTGTGACAACACCCTAATTTTGGTGCGTTTCCTTCTAGTCTTTTTTCCTGTTCCCACCAAAACCCACACGCATGTGTGTGCACGCACACCCCCCCCCCCACACATATAAGTGTATCTTAAGATTAAATGTGGTTTTCTGAAACTTTTAAAACTCATGCCATCTCTTTTTTCAAAAATGTTTATTTGTTTTGAGAGAGAGAGAGAGAGAGAGAGAGAGAGAAAGTGTGTGAGCGAGCGTGCAAACTGGGAGGGGCAGAGAGAGAGGGAGACAGAGCATCCCAAGCTAGCCCTGTGTTGTTAGTGCAGAGCCCCATGCAGGGCTCAATCCCAGGAACCATGAGATCATGAACTGAACCGAAATCAAGAGACCGACTCATAACTGACAGAGCTGCACAGGTGCTCCAAATTCATGCCATCTCTTCTTATTTTTTTTTAATGTTTATTTATTTTTGAGAGAGAGAGAGCGCGACAGTGTGTGAGCAGGGGTGGGCAGAGAGAGAGGGAGACACAGAATCCAAAGCAGGCTCCAGGCTCTGAGCTGTCAGCACAGAGCCCGACGCGGGGCTGGAACTCACGAACTGCAAGATCACAGCCTGAGCCGAAGTCGGACGTTTAGCCGACTGAGCCACCCCGGTGCCCCTCATGCCACCTCTTAATAAACGGAAAGGTTTCTTCTCTTGGGAGTCTGAGCCATTCCCACCATGAATCACTGATATTTAGAAGAAATGTATTTTCCACATTTCCCCACTGGCGGAGAAGATTTCAGTGAGCTTTACCTTCTACGGTTTAAATTAGGAAAACGGTCCCCACCCCCAACACATGGCCAAAGCACTTAGGAAGTTACTGCTCACTCCTTATCTCTCTCCATCACTGTGTGAAGAGAGACATCACCATATCTCCTTACTGAGCATTCTATCACATTTACCAACGCCATCATATTCTATAGAAACATATTTTAATAGATGTGTAGCATTCCTTCAAATTACGTATCATACTTGATTTAACTATTACATGCCTGCAAAAAACCAAACCCAGTACCCATTCACTAATCATTCCTTGACCTAAAAGTAAAAATAGCAGGACAATCTTGAGAAGTATGAGCCCACGTCATTGGATTAGTGTGTTTAGGGCATGAATGTCTGGAGACAACCTTCGCTCCTTCAGGGGCCCGGGGGCTTTGTCACCATTACCGCCATGTTGCCAAGGCCTGGAAGAATGCCCACTGCACTCTAGGTGCTCAGGAAATATTTTGCTGAATGAAGGAAATGCAGAAGCCTTCCTGTGGGAGGAGAGACCATGATTGGGCCTGTCTGGCCATGTCAGGGCCTCTTTGGGGAGTGAGTTTGGCTGACAAGGGAGGGCAGGGCCCTGGGGGTGAAGGGGTGAGGAAGATAGTCACGTCCTGGGAAGCGGGAAAGGGCAACACGAGAAGCACTTCTCTGACTTACCAGTTTTGGGGGGTTTTTGGAGGAGGTGATGTTTAGGTGGAGTGTTGATATAAGGGGCTAGAGATGCTTAATTCCCTGGAGACAAGAGGGAGAGGGCACCCAGGTAGGAGAGCGGGCTGTGTGGAGCCTCAGAGTTGAGAGAACAAGTCTGTCAGCCCAGGACGAGGGGTGTAGCTCCACCAGGAGCTGGAGGCCCTTCAAAATGGTGGCTCCTCATGAGCCCAGAACCCAGTTCCGGGGAGGATGGGCCCTTGTGGGTCACAGAGCTCCACCCTGCCTCCATGGCCGTACTGCAGGTGGGGACACTGAGGCCTCAAGAAGTTAAGGGACGGTGAGGAGCATGGGTTTTGGAGCTGATCAGACCTGAATCCTGTGGCTTGGCCACTTTTTCTGATCACGTTGGGCATGTTGCATAACCTCTCAAAGCTCTAGTTTCCTCGTCCAGAAAATGTTGAACGCCAGATTCACGGGGTGGATGGGGAAATGAGATGACGTGATACAAAGACGCGGCAGGACTCCCGACAAAGACTGAGGCGTGTGTAACGTGGAAGCCACTGTTATTCATGCGATTGTGAATTCTACTCCAAACCTGAAGGGAGAGGAGGGAAGGCAGAGGATTGGGGCGCCCAAACATCTAAGACTGTTTTCTTCCTCCGATGACCATTGGGAAGCCACTGTTCATGAGGGTAGAATCAATGTCACGGGAGGGGTGCCAGAATCCCTCCCTGCATCCCTCCGTGGAAGGGGAGATACACTTGCGAAAATCACCCTGAGGCTTCAGAGGCTCGTTCTAGATGTCACTGGGGGGGGCACATTATTTACTCCTCAACTCCTGGGCATGAGTTGGTCTTTAGAACAGAGACTGGCCACACAGAGAGTGGCACATGGGGCAGGTCAGTTCTGCTGACTGGGAGCTAAATGGGTAACAGCACATGACCTGGAGCGGGGCAGCCTGGTAAAAATATAGCGTGGCTCATCTATGTCATTTTAAGTTTCCCAGTAGCCACATTAAAAAAAAAAAAAAAAAAGTAAAAGAAAGCAGAAGTAAAAAGTGAAAAGGAAATGCATTTAGTTTAACCCAATATATCCAAAGTGTCACCATTTCTACCTGTGCCCCTTGTCCCATTGCAGGTGCTCAGCGGTCCCCCGGGTCAGCGCAGTCAGCCTGGGGCCCAGGTCAGGTGGGCCGGTCTGGGGGGGCTGGTGTTACGGGGCAGGGCGGGGGAAGACAGCTGGGCCTCTGGGCAGGAACGAGTGAAAGCCAGTACCTTAGGGAAGAAGCAAAGGCTTGCGGGGCCTGACTTTTGTCCTGGCCCAGTGGCGGGTGTGTTGTGTATGCCTGAGGGAGCCTTCCCACCCGTACGGGCCTCAGTTTCTCCATCTGTAAAATGAGCTGGCATTACCTCCAAGAACCATTCTTGGCTCTCATTTCCTAAGACAAAGCCATGGAAAACAGACTTAGCCACTTCCTAACTTGGAAGAGGTTGGAGATGCGGCTTGGAGAGAAAGTTTGGGCGGCAGAGAGATTGTCCAGGCCCCACATTTTCAAGTATGTCGTAGAAAGTTCTGTCTGGACAATTTAGAGAGACACTAAGCCTCTCTAGCAATGGCCAATATCCACTCACCACCATTACGTTGCCTTTATTTAAAAGAATGTTCTGGGGACCGAGGGAGCCGAGTGCTAACAATTATTTGTAAAAAGCGATGTATTTTCATTGTCTTTAAATCCTGAAGCGTCTTCTTGTTCCTGGGTCATCCCAGATGGCTGTGAATGGCAGGCATAAAAGAGGGGAGGGGCCCGCAGAAAACATTAGAACAAAAAAGGAAATCTTCCAGCTCTGTCATCAACGGGCACTCGGCCTGTCCAGAGAGGATGTGGGAAGAGGGAGGAAAAAGGCAGCAGGTGTGTTTGGAGGGAAGGGTGTGTCCGCAAATGTATTTTAAGCTCCCGAAGTTAGACACATTGGTTTTATTGCACTCTGGCGAGGAGGGATTTGAGGTTTTTATCGCCCTGCCACAGACAGACTCTCTTTCTCTTTTTAAAGGAGTGTCTCTTCTTGTTAAATTAGATGCTCGTCAAGTGACTAGGTGTATCTACCTGAAGACCTCTGATTCCCACACGGGGAAGGGGCCTGCCTGCTTTAAGGGCTGGTCCAAACACTTCCATTCACAAATGAGGAGACGGAGGGTCAGAGAGGCCCCAGCGCCCCCCGGTTGCCCGTCAAGGCTGCGGAGGTGGCCACGGCTGCCGGGGCATCGTTTCTGCCACGCAGGGCTTCCTCCCCAGATTTCGTCTCCTCCACAGTTTACAGATGACTCAACAGGCTGCTGTGAACCATTTTTTTAAATGAGGATTTCTCTTGTATGTTTTCCTAAACTAGATTTTTTATTACTTTTCCACACATTGTTTGCCTTGAATTTTTAATTTAATTTTTGCGAATAGGTCAATACTTACACGGTTTAACATTCAAAAGGTACAAAAGGGTATTCAAAACGAAACATCTTTCTCTCTCCTCGTCTCTTGGTCCCCTTACTTTGAGGCAACTGCTGTCACTGGTCTCTTCAGCATAAAGACACGTTGTGAACATACAAGAAAGTATGTATACACGTGTGCAGGTATACGTACACGTGTGTCTGTATTTTTGAAGGTTTTTACCCAAATGGAAGCATACCACACACCCTATATTTCACTTTACATTTTCCACTGAACACAAAATCTTGGGCACATCTGACTCTCCGACTATAAAGAACTTCTTCGTTGTTTTTTGCTTGTTTGTTTCCACTACATAGATTCCACTGTGTGGGTATTCCTTGACTTAGTGAACCAGCCCCTTAGAGTTAGAGATTTTAGATGTTTCCAGTCTTTTGCTTATATAATACTCTTGGTTTGAAAAAAAAATTTTTTTTTTACATTTATTTATTTTTGATAGAGACAGAGCATAAGTGGGGGAGGGGCAGAGAGAGAGGGAGACACAGAATTCGAAGCAGGATCCAGGCTCTGAGCTGTCAGCACAGAGCCCGACGTGGGGCTCGAACCCACAAACCATGAGATCATGACCTGAGCCGAAGTTAGATGCTCAACCGACTGAGCCACCCAGGCACCCCTATAATACTCTTGGTTTTTACCCATTGATTTTTGTTATGAAAGCAATCCTTGAGTTTTCTATCGACACATTGACAGCATTTTAAATTTGCTGATTTATTGTTCGCAAAATAAAGAATAAAATTTCAAAGAATAAAGTTGCTTACCTGTTTGAGGGTTAAGAGGAGAATAGACAATTTTTTGCATTGAACTTTCTGGAAAATGAGTTAGTTGCCTTGTCGACAGTCGTGTATTAAACCCGTGTTTCTGGAGTTCCTACGATGTGCTGGGCAGGTGGTGGGGGAGGGGGAGGTACAGGGTGCCCAGGAGGGGGCTCTGGGCCGACTGGCTGTGTACGAGCAGCAAGGCTTTCTGACCACAGCTTGGGACGTCATGTCCCTGATTCCTCTCCGCTGCCTCTCTCAGCCACTGCCCACCTGTTCAGATTCCAGAACCCCTATTCTTGCGCTTCACTTAAATGGACACTGAGTTTCCTGGAGAGTATTCAGGGAGGGATGTGAAGAGATGGTGTAAGTTTCAACATGACCTGTGTCATGCTCGTTGAAGAAGTGTCCCCTCGGCAGGAAGGCCTGGGTAGGACGCAGGAGGAAATCCATTTTGTTAAGGGGGGGTCAGGCTTAACTCCCAAGCTGTTAACTCCCAAGTTAAGGGTCAGCAGATCTTAACTCACAAGCTGTTTATGCCCTCTGTCCAGTTTGTTTGTTTGTTTGTTTATTGTTTAGTTTGACCTGCTTTAGCTCAGTTCTGGTATGCTTCAGGGGATGTCATCCTGTTGACCTTTGCATTAAACAATAAGAATTTGGGAAGAAATAAACCACTTCCTATCAATGATTAGAAACATGTATTTCAGTCTAGAAGCAAACTGGGAGGATTTTTTTATTTCATTTATTTTTTTAATTTACATCCAAGTTAGTTAGCATCTAGTGCAACAAGGATTTCAGGAAGAGATTCCTTAATGCCCCTTCCCCATTTAGCCCAGCCCCCCTCCCACCACCCCTCCAGCAACCCTCTGTTTGTTCTCCATATTTAAGAGTCTCTTCTGTTTTGTCCCCCTCCCTGTTTTTATATTATTTTTGCTTCCCTTCCCTTATGTTCATCTGTTTTGTCTCTTAAAGTCCTCATATGAGTGAAGTCATATGATATTTGTCTTTCGCTAATTTCACTTAGCATAATACCCTCCAGTTCCATCCACATAGTTGCAAATGGCAAGACTTCATTCTTTTTGATTGCCAAGTAATACTCCATTGTATATATATACCACATCTTTATCCATTCATCCATCAATGGACATTTGGGCTCTTTCCATACTTTGGCTATTGTCGATAGTGCTGCTATAAACATCGGGGTGCGTGTGTCCCTTCGAAACAGCACACCTGTCTCCCTTGGATAAATGCCTAGTAGTGCAATTGCTGGGTCATAGGGTAGTCCTATTTTCAGTTTTTTGAGGAACCTCCATCCTGTTTTCCGGAGTGGCTGCACCAGCTTGCATTCCCACCAGCAGTGCAAAAGGGTTCCTCTCTCTCTGCATCCTCACTAACATCTGTCGTTGCCTGAGTTGTTCACGTTAGCCATTCTGACAGGTGTAAGGTGGTATCTCATTGTGGTTTTGGTTTGTATTTTCCAACTGGGAGGATTTTTTATTCATTGACCAATATCTGTTTCCTATGGCATTTTAGGAAATTGCTTTTTGGGGAGCTACTTAAAACACTGTTGTAAAAATGCAACTACCAGCACATAGGAATACCAGGTCACTAAAATCCCAGAGGTGTGCATTTACCCATGTCTTAGAATTCTGTAGATGGATGGTTCTATATTTCAACTTCTATGAGAACCACTTGCTCATGACTTTGTTGTTCATGAGAATTCGTCAAGGATGAGAATTCGTCTCTTGTTATCCTCTGTGTGATGTGGGCCAAACAATACACGTTGTTGGGGTGATGCGTGGACAGAAACAGAAGAAAGGATTTGGGGGCTAGGAAATTCTGTGTAATGGTTAGGTGGTGAGATGTTCTGGAGAGATTCAAGGACCCCATTCCAAGGCCTCTGTTTGTATAAACTTCCCCCAGAGGATTTATATCCATCTTTATAATCTCAAGGTTTCTCTGACCTAGTACTGATTTACAAATAAATACAAACCACTTGAACAAAAAAGCCTGCCTGTTATTTTCCTGACCATTGGTATCTGTGACTTAGGAATCTGTGCCATGATGAAGCATTATTAGATTCAAAACTCAGCGGATGAACTGATGTCCATCTCAGGTTCCTTGCTTCTACTTTGCAAAATATAGAAAGCTCCCCGAGGGAAGGAAGTGCCTCCCATTTCTGGCTGCCCTCTGATGTTAGATGTGCTTGCACCCATTCTGCAGATCATCTGCCAAATCAGACTTCAGCTGGTTTCCAAAACTCAGAAACTGTGTACACAGGCCGGGTCGTACAGAAGAGAAAGCGGAGGGCGAAACCCCCCTCGCTGTCCTGCCAGCCATTGGAAGATTGGGGAGTATGAGCTTGCCTTTGTCTACCTGGAGCCCTGGATATTTTCTTAAACTGCTTTTGAGGGGGGTGGGGGTGGAGAGGAACGTTGTAAAAGTGAATTATCTGATAAAGTAACATTTCTGCTTACATTATAGAAAACTAAATCACACTGTGTTCTGTCTTCGTCGCTTTGCCAGAAATTTCTCATGACAGATTCTGATGCACCAGACCGAGCCACCTGGCTGAGCGGCACCTATTTGCAGAAGTCATTAAAAGCCATTGTTTAACTAAAGGCTTTTCTTTTCCTTCCTTACAATTTTCAAGACCCTGCATTTGCACAGACCTGACTCAGCAACATTCTATTTTGGGAATTTGTTACCTCTTTCTCAGATTCTGGACTGCGGTTGCCTAGTTTTCTGCTCTTTGCTCAGGAATGGCCATTGCATAGATTTTGGCTGCAGGTCTGAAGTAGTGTCACCACAAAAGGACACATCTTTGTACTAGGACCCTGCCCCGGCCACCGAGTACCTGGATGACCTAGTTCCCCTTCTTGCCTGCCTCATGGACAATGTAACATTTTCACCATTGTAAATTGTTACATTGTAGCCATTTGACAGAGGGTAAAGCCTTTCAATAGGACTATGTGCTTGCCTGTATACACACACACACACACACACACACACACACACACACACCCTTGTCTCCTCTTCTCTTTCTCTCTCTCCTTCCCTCCTTAAATGGGATCAGAAGTGGTAAACACCCGGTATAGTGGCTGTCACAGAGCCCAGACCTTAATAAATATTATCAACTACGACTAATAGTATCATATCATGTTCAAAAGGAAACTATAGCCCCATGTTCCTTCGTGGCCACGCTTGAGTTTCAGAAAGCTCTCTTAGCCTAGTGACCCATTCTGTTGTTGTTTTTTTTTTTTTTCATACTCCATCCATACACACACAGCACATTAAGAGTCTGTTCATTCTTGGGATGTGTGCAAAATTCCAATTCCTGTCAAGAGAATTTATGTGTGGTTTTAGAGGGGATAATCGACCAGTTAGTATGTGCGCATGGATTTTATACACACATGCGTTGCCGTTTACAGCACACATTATAACATCTTCAGTCTCTGCCAAGAATGTGTATTTCTTAGCCCTGTGCATTTGCATATTATGGGTTCATAATTTCAAATAGCTGTAAAGATCTCTACAGAAAAATGTAGTCACTGTACTCTGATGTTCTAAATCTCAATGCAGTAGTAGAACTTGGCTAATTTTTGCCCTTGCTAATGTACCAGCTCCATAATTTTTACACACACGCACACACACACACACACACACACACACACGCGCGCACCTCTGACTTTAGCTTACTTCTAAGCAAGGATTTACTAGCTGGGAGCTGAGTTATGCTGCCTGTCCCCCAGACTTCATTACCTTCTCGGAATATATCATACACACGGCACAATATACTGTGGTCTTATTACAGATGATTACAAAGAAAAGGTTTGTCAAAATAAATGAACCCACTGCATCTGATTTTTTCCTGGCTTGGGTCCCTGGCTTCCCACGCTCACCCCCGGCCTGAGGCTTCAGTCATCTGCCATGCCTCTGGTGTAGTTCACCTCCTTGACTCGCTCATCACAAATTGCTGTCTCACTCTAACATCACCAGAAAATCCAGCCACCCACACCCCACCCTCTAATCAATCATTAGAGAACTTGCCACTGGCAGTGCTCGATTTGACCAAACAAAATAGAGCAGCAGGAAGAAAAGTAACTTAGACATTTTCAAGGTCTCACAGGTATAAGTCTCCTGAATTTTAAAAATAGTCAGATGGGAGATTTTCTTTTTGAAGTTCAGAACAACAACAACAAAAAAAGGATGCCAAGTTGAAGTCTGTTCTACCCTGTTTAAGTGTAAGGTGTATTAAATACCCAGACTGTAAAAATCTTCAAATGTGATGGATGCTGTGGAAACACTGCCAAAATCCACAGTTGCAAGGCTAACCTGGGGGTTGCTGGCCCGGAGAGACCAGGCCAGGGCTGGGAAGGGGTTCTAGTGGCTTCTTCATTGTGTGGTCTCCTTTGCTCTTTCGATGTCCCATTAGGGGGCGCCTGGGTGGCTCAGTCGGTTGAGCGCCGACTTCGGCTCAGGTCACGATCTCGCGGTCTGTGAGTTCGAGCCCCGCATGGGGCCCCTGTGCTGACAGCTCAGAGCCCGGAGTCTGTTTCGGATTCTGTGTCTCCCTCTCTCTGACCCTCCCCCATTCATGCTCTGTCTCTCTCTGTCTCAAAAATAAATAAACGTTAAAAAAAATTAAAAAAAAAAAAAAAAAAAAAAGAAAGTAAATGCTGCCAAGAGCGCCCTGAAGATTGGGAACTGTATGCCCTTTGGGGTATCTGGGAGGGTCCCTGCTTCCTGAAGGCGAAGGAATATCATTTTTCTGGCTGCCGAAGCGGCAGCCGTCCGTTGACTCAGATGCCTGCCGTTGCTGACCTCGGGATGCCTTTCAGGTTCTGCCCGGGTTCTGAACATTTGCGTTAGTCCTGCGCGCGCGTGTGTGTGTGTGTGTGTGTGTGTGTGAGATCATCTCAAAAGTGTCTGGACCAGCATCCCCTTAGTTTTGATTCAGAGCTGAATTGCAGAAAAATCAACTAAAACCTTTATATTTAAACAATTATTTTTAAGGAACGTTTTTAACTGCTTTATCAAAGTATAATTTACATGCCATAGGATTCAGTTTATTTTAGGTTCGCAATTCAGTGATTAATTTTTAACGACATATATATTAAGTTAATATGTATATGTCAAGAAAGGGGGGTGTCAGTGAGGTCCAGACTGAAGGGGGAGGAAAAGGGAAAGGATTCTTTTTGTCCCACACAGCCCACGCAGGGATGTTCTCTCACTCCGCTCTCTGTGCCGAAGGGAGTCACGTGGGCAGGAAGTGTGGTGGTCAGAGCAGGCCCATGGGGTGGTGGGGGACAGACTCTAGGAGGGCGCCCCCCACCTTGATTCCACAAGGTCCTGCCCTGGCAGGTGGGGCTCTTCAGCTTTTGGACAACAACCGTTCCTCCCTGGTCATGCACAGTTCACAAACGCCAAGGTATTGTCACATCAAAAGCGTATTCATTAGCGCATTTGGCCAAAACCATTTCCTGTTCTTGCTAACAGAACAGGATTGCTGCAGTGGATTTCTGAGGTCATCTGGGCCCATCCCCCTGTAGATACACAACCAAATATCATCCTGGAGCTCAAGTAAGTGACCCAGGGACACTCTTCTTCGGGGTGGAGCTGGGACTGGATCCTGGTCGCCTGCCTGTGTAGTCCAGTGGCAGGGCCTTGTCATCGCTGCCCTGCTGGAATGGCCTCACGTGCACCACCCAGGAGACGTGGGCAGAAAGGCAAGATGGAGGTCCTCAAAGGCCCATCTGTCTCCTTACAGGGGTCCAGTGTAGCAGGTCCCCAGCCCGGCTCCAGGGTGCCTCCTTGCTAGTTAAAACACTCTCAGTAAGGACACTGCACTCCCCCTTAAGAAAAAAACTGATTTTTAAGCAATTCTCGTCAACTAGCAACCCTAAAAGGAGTGGGGATCAAGTGAAGAACCCCAAAACTTAGCTCCTTATTCCCAAAGCAGCGATCCTTTGATTATACCTGACAACTCCAAGCAAGAAATCAGGCCAAACAGAGAAACACGGCCATAGCTGTATGCTCTTGGACTTCTGTGCAGAAACCACTATTTAAAATCCTGGTTGCATTCTGTTGGTGCGTGCGTGTGTGTGCGTGTGTGTGTGTGTGTGTGTCTGTGAAAAAGTTCTGAAAAAGCTATATTTTGGGATAAAAAAGAGTGTTTCATCTTGAAGAATTCAAAGCTTTGAAAAAAAAAAAGGTTAGTGAAGAAACCAATTGTATGTAGATGCAAGTACTTAATAGACACCCAATGTATGGGGGAAAGGGAAGATCTTATGCTTTGAAAGGGGAACAGCCTTTCCTCTGATCCAAGGGCTCATCATAGGGAATTCTCCCTGCTGGGATGCTTACTTAGAAGGCCTTTTCTTTCAGCCTTTGCCAGCTGGTGTGGAGCAGAAAGCCAACTAATGGGGCAGAAAGCCAAGCTCTCCCTTGTGCTGGGAGCCAGAGCGGGAGAAGTAGGTATAGACAGCCTACCCTGAACACGGGAGCAAAGTGGTGACAGTCAAACAGTGGCAGTTACAGCCGGGACAGTTGAACGCTTGAGCCAGTAGGAGCTAGATGGGCAAGAAGGTTCTCTCACTGGGGTCCTCAGACCAGCAACATCAGCATCTCCTGGGAACCTCTGAGAAATGCAGATGATCAGGCCCTTCCCTACTGAGATACCCGGAACCAGAAGCTCTAGGGATGGACCCAGTGAGCTGTAGTGTAATGAGCCTTCCTGGAGGTTCTGACGAACTCACAAGTTTCAGAGCCTTGGCTATAGACAGAATGGGGGTTATGTTAGGCCATGATTCATCGATAACAGATGGGGGTCAGAGTATGGATTCTGTACTGTTTTTAGGAATGTGCTAATTCATTAACTCATGTCTTGTCAATTTAATAAAAGAATTTTTTTTATCCTATAGAATATATAGTTGACTGAATCGCATATCAAAAATCCAGTGAGTTGGATATTATATGGTGGCCCTTGAACACAGGTTTGAACTGTGCAGGTGCACTTATAGGCAGGGTTTGTTTTTTTTTTTGTTTTGATAAATATAGTACAGCACTGTAAAGGTATTTTTTAAGATGATTTTCCTAATAACATTTTCTTTTCCTAGCTTATTTTAGCGTTGGTAATCAACTGTTTATATTAGTGCTAAGACTTTTGGAACAGGAGGCTGTTAGTTAAGCTTTTTGGGGAATCAAAAGTTATATGTGGGTTTTTGACCTCATGGGGGGGTTGGCACGCCTAACTACTGGTGTTGTTCAAGATTCTACTGTTTTGCATTAGAACATGTTAAGCCTAAAATATTTCCATGCGTTTGTAATAAGGTCTTTTAACAGGTGCTTCAAAAAACAAAACAAACAAAAAGTAAAAAGTATACTCAGAGCATAACAGAGGCCTGAGGATCGGACCCACTGGCTCTAGCTCCTGGCTGCGCCTCTTACCGGCAGTGGGGAATTGAGGATATTATCTAGGATTTTTGAGCCTCCTTTTTCTTGTTGAGTAAAACCAGGGTACAAATGACCTGCTTCATGGAGTTCTTGAGCATCCATGAGACTGAGAAGTGCCACCTAGCCAGAGTCCAGCTCAGAGAACTTCCCTTCCCCCGGGGCCGCCTCCGCCCTGAGGGCCCTGCCAATCTGTGGCGGCGGTCCCCTAGGTGACCATGGTTTTGCTTGTCTGGAACAGAGGTAGCGCTGGAGGGGATTTTGGTGAACCGGCCCGCTCATTCCATTTTTATAGATGAAGAAGAACTTGGGCTCTGTCACCCACGCCGTTCGTCAGTTTGTCCTCACACATGTGACCCTGCACCACATGAAGGTGAATGTGAGAGCCAGAGAAAGGCTCCTTTGTTCATCGCAGAGGCCTCAGGACAGAGAAGGGACCCAAGAGGCGGCCTGTTCTCGCATGGTTTGCCACTCAGTGCGCCTCGGTTTCCCCCTGTAGGGAGAGCACAGCTTCCAGGGAGATGTAGAGGCAGTGCCTTTTGGAGACAGGCATATGCCTGGCGTAGCTGCCCCCTGCCAGGGCTGGCCCACCTTGGAGAAGGTGGAGTGTGGGTCTTATTCTGCCAGTGGAGCAGTGGAGGCCCTAAAGAGCAGACCCTGGGGGGTGGGGAGGGGCTTGGAATTTACTCTGAACGTGAAGCTGTTGGAAGATTTTAAGTGGGTGAGTGATATGCTGTGATTACAGGTTTTAAACAACCACCAGCGGCTATAAAATATTGGCCTCTAAGTGTTACCTCTGGGGCTGTGACGGGATGGTGGTGGTGGGGCTTTTACTTTGCATTCTATTTATTATTCTTTGTTGCCGTTTGTGTGATTTTGACCGTGGCTTTTATTCTGTGTGTGTGTGTGAAAAACTAATTAAAAAATGAAGTACTTTTCTAGACCAAAGAAAAATAAATTCTGCGGAGACTATGTAGCACTTTGGAAAAAAAATGATCAAAGCGAATTGCTCCACAAAAAAAGGACACGGTGGTTTTGGTGTGATTCCATTCTGATAGAAATGGATCTATGTGTAGAGAAACCCTGGAGTAAATGAATATTACAATAAGATTAAGATTAAAATTGTCTCGTTCTAGCCTCTCTGCGCTTTCCAGTTTTTTGCTAGTATGGACACAAATTACTTTTGTAGTTAGAAAAAAAAATAATTATTGCTTTTAATTAAAACAGAAAAGAGCACTGGTATCTTCGGACAACCCAGCCAACGCTCTTTAATCTGGGCTCCCAGTCCAGGCCTTGTCGCTTCCTGTGGACGTCCCTAGTTTTATCGAACATCAGCGATGGGACCTTTAAATACATGAAGAATGTGTTTCTGTTGGGACTCTTCTGACTGTAGCTCACTAAGCATAGGGCATACCCACAGGTGGAGAAGGGACTCCAGAGAGACCTGCAAATCAATAAACAGATAATTCACTCATTTGGTCATTCATCCAAAAATTTGTATCAAGTGCCATCTGTGTGTCGGGTACGTCCTGGGCTCGGCAGATTCGATAAGGCATTAAGGAGCATGATTGCTTGCTTTTCCCCTGAGCTCTCTCCTTTTTGGTATGGATCCAGATCTTCTATTTTCAGGAGGAGAGAGCCTCACTGCACTTGAATGTGCCTCCAGCAGGCCTCTTGAGGCCGGGGTTTGGACCTAGGGTGGCCTGGATGGAAGCGAGGCTATAAGCCCCCTCGGGGGAATACGCAGAGGCATCCCGACCCTCCCTACCATTTATTGATTTTTCCTAAGCCAGGCACTGTGCTAAGTGCTCACACATATTTTTAATCTTTGCAACAACCCTTTAGATTCGAGAAAACCCAGCATCAGAAGTCAAGGGGCTGGCTCGGGATCGCACGGCTAGGATTAAGCCCCAGAATTAGGAATTGAGCCCACATCTTTTTCATCTGTCTTAGTCCTGGTGTCCCTACCTTGCCCTTCTATGACCCATTCTACAGAGGCGGTCCAGGCCCTCAAGTGCTTGCACGGTCCTCAGGCAGGCCCACAACACATACATGTGTGCGTGCACACACAGAGAAACAGTTAAAAGGCACTGGGCATCATCACTGTAGGAGTAAATGGCAAAATACGTGTTTGCAGCATGCAGCGTTAGCCTGCTACTGTCAGCCTCAAGGCTGCACATCAGTTCAGACCGCAGGGCAATTATTTAGAAAGTATGATGACTCAGACAGGGTTGGGCCGAAGTGTAACTTGGTCCAAATAAAGCCTGGAGGCAGGGGGAGGCCAAATGAGCCCCATAAACAAGACAAGAGAGTGCAAGGCTTGAACTCTAGGGGAACATAGTTTTAGGTACCTTTGTGCCCCTCCGAACAATCCTTCATCCCTGCCTGTTCGAGATCAGTTAGTCTAATCCTTCCATGAGAGATGGTGTAAGTTGCCCAAGTGCCTCATCCCTCTAGTAGCAACTTCTAGATCAGTATTTGTCCGTCTACATGAAATTAGATCTTTTCAAATCAGTTTGCTAAAGCCGGCTTCTCTCGGATTTCCCAGTGTAGAAAAGAAAGCAATACAACCACTGCTGTGTTTTGCAAACACTTAAACAAATCAGCCACAGTGTATTCTGCTCTTTATATGTGCTCAACGCACTGCTAGGTGCTGTGGGGACGTCTGGGACAAGATAGGGTACCTGACCTTAAGGAAAATATGCCCTTGGGGCACCTGGGTGGCTTAGTTGGTTAAGCGACCAACTCTTGATATCAGGTCTCATGGTTGTGAGATCAAGCCCTGGGTCAGGCTCCTTGCTGAGCGTGGAGACTTCTGGGGATTCTCTCTTCTTCTCTCGCTGCCCCTCTCCCACCCTCTCTCTCTCTCAAATAAGTAAACATTTTTCAAAAAAGAAATACAGTCCCTCATCGGGGAGAAGGCGTGAATGTCCGTTGAAACAAGATGAAAAAGAAAATACGAGACAGCATTGAAATTAGGTGGCAAACTGGTATAGATGTTCAGAAGGGGGACCGCATGGAGGGTGGGAGAATGAGGGCAGCTCTGTGGCTGAGGTGGGTTTTGAAGCATGGCTAGGATTTTGATCGGCAGGAGGAAACAGTCTTATTAAGCAAGACTGCATAGCTGATTAGACCAGGGTCCAGAGTGCAAACCATGCTTTCTTTCTCGCTTTGCCAAGCGGTGCTGCTTATGATCTCATGCTCTCAGCTGGCGTGTCACTTCTGTCTGACTAAGGTGCCCTGCTTGTTCGTGTGCAGGCCCATAACCTCTTCCTGCCACCCCTGCCTCTCTGGCCCATCTCCCTGCTTGTCTCTCTGGCTCAAAGAAAGGCAGAGGCAAAGCCAAGAAGGTCAGACCCAACTGTTTGGCAGCTTCCCGAAGTTCAGGCAAGAAATTGAGTGGACGAGGCGGCTGGCCGTACAGTGATGCTACAGTGAGACCTGAGAGCTGGGTGTGGGTTTCAGACCACCTGGTTTTCCAGCTTTCTCCATTACAGCTGCCTCTTAGAAATAAAACCCCATTTGTCTTGAGCATCGATTAAAACGGAGGCTGGCTTGGTGGGTTGGTGCAATACATTTCATACTGGTCTCCTCCTCTCTAACCTAACCAGTGGGTCTTCCTGGAATGCTGTTTGGCTCACCGTACCTTTCTACCGAAAGACCTCCAGTGAGTACAGATTTGTGACCCCCAAATTTACTCTTGACCAAGCTCTTGAGTCTCATCATCTCTGCATCTTTGCATACCCTGACCCCGGCTAGTTTGCTGTCCCTGAACATGACAGGGCATTTCATTACAGCTTGTCAGCCCGCACGTGAGTGTTGCTCCCGAAGGTTCTTTACTTAGTACTCCTCTAGTGAAAGGCAGCTCATCTTTTCAAATTCACCATACATGCCTCCCACTCCAAGAAGCCTTCCTGGATCATCCCGCCAGAACGAATTGCTCCCACAGCACTGCGGACCGAGAAAGGAGAGAGACGAGGGAGAAGGTGCATGCTGGGCATCTGGGAGGACTTAGAAGGTGTGGCAGAGAGAGGCTCCAGAGAAATGTGGGGAACCGCTTGGGGGGGTGGGGGAGAAAGAGCGTCTTGAGAAATGTTTCTGTGGGTTATCATGTGGTGTCTGATGACATTCGAAGCAAGACAGGACTGGAATCTCTTACTGGTCGCTGTAGGTTGCTGCACTCTGCATCTTTGACTAGGGTCCTCACGAAGACTGGGTGATGTGGGGCGCCTGGCTGCATTCAGGGGACCAACTGCACTGTCCCAGCACGTCTACACACAAGCCTTACTTCGTCACCCTACACCCAGGGTTCTTTTGTATCTTGCCTGCTCCTCTGTGACCTGGGTTTTCCAGAAGAGCTCTGATTGGCGGTTTGGAAAATCTGGTGACTGAGGGTACACTCTGCAGCTTATATTGCATCCCCCTCTGCGGGAGGCACGAATGCTTTTCTGTTTGCATCCACTGCACTAGCTAGGGTAAACACTTGTTGAGGGGATGGGAGGAATGGGCTTTGACTCCCAGTCCGCCTGGATGCTGGGTTGGAACAAATTCTTCCCCTGTGGACTCTCCGCACTCGCCCTCTGCCCGTCCCTCCATCTCTTCTTCCCGCCTTTCAGTGTCCAGCCCAGAAGATTCTTGCTGTTGGTGGTGGTGGGGGCAGGGTTTCTTGATCGAGCCCGCTGGCACTGATTGTCCGCAGGGTGGATGGAGGAGCCCTCTCAGTCACAGTTCAGCCACAGTCCGTCAACCAGAGAGAACCGCCTCTGCTTAGGAGGAGACGCTCCTTCCCGATTGCATCAGACAGGGGCTGGGATGGCAGGAATCGTGGGCCAGGAGTCAGAAACAGAGGGGGCTAGGTCTCTTAGATCCCTGCCTTCCGGTTCAGGCCTCATGTGAATCTGTGACTCGACCACGAGGGGTTAAAAAGAGTGCATCTGGGGGACTGGTGGGGGGCAGAGACAGTCTCCTCCTCGTGGACGCAGGGGAGCTGAAAGGCCACTTTGAGGGGGCTCTGTAGAGACACATGGGTCCGGCCACACTGGCTGCCTGCAGTGTAGCCGTGTGGGCTGGCGAGGAGCGAGGAGCAAAGCAGCGCTGTGCAGGTCTGAAACCACAAATCACGACTCTGCAAATATCGAGGGTTTCCTGTGTGTTTCTGAACCGCTAGCTGGAAGAGGTTAAAGGGACTTTTTGTATGCTTCAGTTGCTTCTATATGTGGTCCGTCTCTGCCTTTCTACCTTCCACTCCCAATGGTAAGTGTTTTCTGGGCCAGGCTGCCTTTGTGTAGGGCACAAAGCGCATGCATTTGGAATCGTAATGGGGGTGATTTTGCATGGGGCCATCCGTCCTCCCTGGCTGTACCCCAAGATGGGATCTGTAGCTGCTGGGCTGTGCAAAACCAGTTGGCCAGGACGGGCACTGAAACCCTGACCTTAGTTCCTCGTCACGGGTGTTCTGATCTCTGACCCCCATCAGCCGCGACAGATGTCGCGGGAGGCTTCTTGACTGCCACACAGCGTAGAGCCTTACCTACTCAGCAAAGGAAGTGGGTGCATTTGATATGGCAGCCGGGGTGTAAGTTACATCCAGCACCATGACTTATCCGCCAACTGTGTCTTGTGCCACACCTTCCTCGATTTCCTTCCCAGCTTCCTGACCACACCCTTTAGTTTCCAGCAGCTTCTCTTGTGGGGGTGTGGCAGCCGGGAGCAGGGGGCAGTGCTCTTATTCTTACCTGCTAAAGCCTCACCTGTAGTATTTTCAATGTCCCTGTTCCCAGAGTGGTGGGAGCTCAAGGGACAGTGTGGCTGGTACCAGTGCAGGCAATTTATCTCCAGGCTGAGCTGGCCAAACACACTTCCTTCATCAGATCGAGACAATGGAGGAGATGCGTTCTACGATTTGAGAGGCTGTGGGAGGGCTTGTCCTGGGGCAAGGTGAGGTGTGGGGGCTAAAGCCCAAGCTAACCTGAATCAAGCTTTGTTTCCTGTTTCTATCCTACCTCACTTTGCAGAAGTTCCCAAACCTGGATTCAACCATCTAAGTACCTTTGACTCCATCCCATTGGCTCTACCTCCATTGCTACTGCTCTAGTTCAGACTCTTCTGATTGAAAACCGGATAATGCAAGAAGGACTGAGGATACAAACAGTCCCTCCTCCCCACTAGCTCTGACCCCTAAGATTTTTCAGCCCCCAGGATTATCTCTCTCACACCTAAGTTTAAAGTCCAGCCCCTGCATCATAGTACGAGACTTTTTAAAGCCTGGCTCCTGGAACTCTCTTTTGGTGTTAAACTCTCTTTAACACCACAGTCCCGGGGACAGTCTGCTGTTCACTGTTCCTAGAACATGCTAAATTCTTCTATGCCTTTCTCACTCCATCCCCCTTTGTGCCACTTAAAAAAATATTAAAAAAATTTTTAACCAATCCAAACATCGAAAAGTATCCCAAGAAATGTAGCAAAAAGTATTCTCTTATCCTTAAGCTGCATCAGTCTTTAAAAGTTTGTAATTGAATTCATTTTCTACAAAACTTTGTGTGTTGGGGAGTGCATAAGGAGTTGTTAATTCTGTATTGACCGGAGCCAGTAGCCTGGTCTGGGGGTTGACAGGCTGACAGTTGATTCACTGTGTTTTGAGGCTAAGATACTGTTTGTATCCAATTTTGATTATGTTATGGAAATCAACTGTGAGGTAATGCCTATAAATGAAAGTTCACATGTAGCTTGGCTAAGTTGAGAAGGAAATATTAGGCCAAATTTGCATTCCTATGAAACAATGATTGGTTTTTACTTTGTTTCCCACTTTTAACGGCTTTCAAGATGCAGCATATAACCTTGAGAGTATAGAGGAGGAAAGGGGATGTTAACTCTTGGTCAGCCTCATGTTTTATCATTTTAGGCAAATTTTTTTATTGCCAAGCTCTGTTATTCTGAGAGCTACCAGTACAGTTTTTCCTAAACTAATCTGTGTTTGGGCAAAACTTTTTGAGTGTTATTCGGGATTATGCATAGTTAATAAGGTAAGTCACCCACGCAGTAATAACATGGATGCATTCTCAAATCATTTGTGTGACTTCTGAATTCAATTCTGTTCTGATGCTATCCTTTTGTGGCTTGGGTAATACAGAGTAGACTGAAAGAAAGTAGAGAATATTTAGGTTTCTCTTAAGTAGGAAGGAGTGTCATCGCTGAGGATATATGACACCAGGCGGTGGGTTTTGAAGGGGTGTTAATATAACAGTAGCTGCCAGTTATTTCACTTTCTTTGTTTTAAAGTAAAAAGATTTTTTACACTCTCTTACTATCAAAACAGCATGAAAAGTCACCGCAGCACAGTGAAGTTTAGCAGTGAAGAACTTCTTGGAATCGTTGTTGTTATTTCTCATTTTGGTTATTTTTACCAAGTGGTTTTACAAATGTGTCGTAAAAAATAGTAGTCCCCTGCTCCCCCTCCCCCATTTCCTCCTCTCCACAGGCAACTACCTTCAGGTCCTACTCCTGAATGATCATATTTATGTCCATATTTTTAAATAACATGCATACATGGCTACTTCTTGAGTTTTTCGGTCTGAGGTCTTCTCCACTGGCTTCCTACTGGTGCAAGGTGAGCATTTAGCCCTCTTTTCCTGCACCTACCATCCGCCTGGCACTATAATACTATATACATTCACCAGTTGTATTATTGTTCCCAATCGAATCATTGCCTGCCTGTAAATGGATAGTGTGCCCGTTAACATTGTCATGTGTTTAGCATCCCTATGGGAGGAATAATTGGCATTGAGCATGGCCATGTGATTAGCTTGGTCAATGGGATGTGAGTAGGAGTGATTATGCAACTTCCGATCGGAAGTTTCAGGAGCCATTCATTGCATGGCCTGTGTTATTCACATGTGTGAAAAATTCACACGTGTCCAAGAAAACGGACATGTCCCCAAGGGGGGCTGATCCTGTAGCCTAGATTCTACAATGAAGGAGATAGGTGGTTTGGTCATAGCTGACCTACAGCTATGCTGCAATGTTACATGAATGAGAACTTTTGTTCTTGTAGGCCATTGAGATTTCACTTTCTTTTTTCTTTTTTCCTTCCTCCCTTTCTTTCTTTCTTTCTTTCTTTCTTTCTTTCTTTCTTTCTTTCTTTCTTTTCTTCTTTCTTCATTATAACCTAGCAAAATCTAACTGGTACATCATCTCCTTCATCCTCCCAAAATATTTATATCATAATTTTTGTGAAATAAAAATGGAATGTCTACATTGTTATGAGTATATACATGCTCTTTTCAGGTGAACCATCTAGTGTCTCTGTGATGCTGTTCTTTTCTTGAATCACTCTTTGTTTTCCCTAGAGTTGATCATTGCATTACTTTTTATTTGTTTATGATTACCTGTTCTTATTACTAATTCAACTCCTAGATTCCTGCTAAAAATCTTCTCAGAATGTTCAGATTTCATTTCATTCCGAAATCTCTCTTTGTATCTCCAAAATGCTCCAATCTGGACTGATTGATCTCTATGCCTGGTGCATAGTTATCATCTTGGGGTCAACCCTGACCATCATCCTTGAGATTCCCTTTGACTTTCTCCTGTGTTGGATTTTCTGTTTCCCATACACTATGGCTTCCTGTTTCTTGGTTTATACCCCTGTGTTGGTGGATCACATCCTTCAGTAGCTTCCTAAGAAGAGGTTCATGGGACGTACGTTATTTGAAAGTTTGAATATCTGCAAGTATATTTATTCTGCCATTACACGTGATTGCCAGTTTTCTGGGTATAGATTTTTAGTTTGGAAATTGTTTTCCTTTAGAATTTTGAAGGCGTTCTCTCATTATCTTTTAGATTTCACTGTTAGTATTGAGAAATCTAAAACTATTCTGATACCTGATCCTCTACGTGATCTGTTTTTTTTTTTCTCTCTGGAAGCTTGTAAGAGTTTTTTATTTTTTTTTATTTTTATTTTTTTATTTTTATTTTTTTAAAAAATTTTTTTTTCAATGTTTTTTATTTATTTTTGGGACAGAGAGAGACAGAGCATGAACGGGGGAGGGGCAGAGAGAGAGGGAGACACAGAATCGGAAACAGGCTCCAGGTTCCGAGCCATCAGCCCAGAGCCTGACGCGGGGCTCGAACTCACGGACCGCGAGATCGTGACCTGGCTGAAGTCGGACGCTTAACCGACTGCGCCACCCAGGCGCCCCTTGTAAGAGTTTTTTAAAATAAACTTTTAACTTTAGAACAGTTTTAGATTTATGGAATTATTATGAAAATAGTACAGGGAGTTCCCAAACACCCCACACCTAATTTGTTCCTCTTTTGAGCATCTTATATTAGTTTGGTACATTTGTCACAATAAATTAACCAGTATGAGTATATTATCATTTACTAAATTCCTTTTTTATTCAAATTTCCTTAGTTTTCCCCTAATATCCTTTCCTGTTGCAGGATACTATACAGGTCACCACATTACTTTTAGTAGTCATATCTCCTTAGATTCCTCCATTGTGACAATTTCTCAGATTTTCTTTGTTTTTGCTGACCTTGACAGTTTTAGAAGCACTGGTCATGTATCTTGTAGGATGTCCCTTTATTAGGATATATCTGATGTTTTTCTCATGATTAATTAGACTGGGGTAATATGTTTGGGAACAAAGATGCACAGAGGTACAGTGACCCTGTCATTACATGATATCAAAGGTACGTACTATCAGTATGACTTACTATTGATGTTAACTTTTGGTCACCTGATTTGAGGTAGTGTTTGTCAGATTTCTCCATTTTTTTTTTTTTTTTTAAATTTTTTTTTTCAACGTTTTTTATTTATTTTTGGGACAGAGAGAGACAGACCATGAACGGGGGAGGGGCAGAGAGAGAGGGAGACACAGAATCGGAAACAGGCTCCAGGCTCCGAGCCATCAGCCCAGAGCCTGACGCGGGGCTCGAACTCACGGACCGCGAGATCGTGACCTGGCTGAAGTTGGACGCTTAACCGACTGCGCCATCCAGGCGCCCCGAGATTTCTCCATTTTTAAAGTTACTCTTTTTACCCCCTCCTTTTCCATACTTTTCTCTTTCAAAGAAAATCACTATGGACTCATTTTATACTTTGGGTATAATCCAGTGATACTTTATGTTGTTGCTTAATTGTTCCAGCTTTTGCCATTGGGAGCTCTTTCAGTTGGTTTCCGTATTCCTCTGATATACCCCCATCACTCTGTGTGTGTGTGTGTGTGTGTGTGTGTGTGTGTGTGTATGCCTCTGTGTGTGCATGTGTGTATGTATATGTCTTAGCACTTTTTAAATAATTTTTATTTATTTTTTTAATTTACATCCAATTTAGTTAGCATATAGTGCAACAAGGATTTCTGGAGTAGATTCCTTAATGCCTCTTACCCATTTAGCCCATTCCCCCTCCCACAACCCCTCCAGTAACCCTCTGTTTGTTCTCCATATTTGAGTCTCTTATCGTTTTGTCCCCCTTCCTTTTTAATATTATTTTTGCTTCCCTTCCCTTGTGTTCATCTGTTTTGTGTCTTAAAGTCCTCATATGAGTGAAATCCTATGATATTTGTCTTTCTCTGACTAATTTTGCTTAGTGTAATACTCTCCAGTTCCATCCACGTAGTTGCAAATGGCAAGATTTCATTCTTTTTGATGGCCGAGTAATACTCCATTGTATATATATACCACATCTTTATCCATTCATCCATCGATGGGCATTTGGGCTCATTCCATACTTTGGCTATTGTTGATAGTGCTGCTATAAACATGGGGATGCATGTGTCCCTTTGAAACAGCACACCTGTATCCCTTGGATAAATACCTAGTATTTATACCTTGGATAAATACCCAGTAGTGCAATTGCTGGGTCGTAGGGTAGTTCTATTTTTAATTTTTTGAGGAGCCTCCATACTGTTTTCCAGAGTGACTGCACCAATTTACATTCCCACCAGCAGATGTCTTAGCAATTTCTTATGTTCTGGCATTACAAGATGCTCCAGGCTCATTTTGTGTATTTCCTGTCGCACTCCTACAACCAGGAGACCTAGTTCCTTTTACTGGAGAATAGTATTAGAAACCAAGATCTGGGGGCACCTGGATGGCTCATTCGGTTAAGCATCTGACTTTGGCTCAAGTCATGATCTTATGATCTCATGGTTTGTGAGTTCGAGCCCTGCATTGGGCTTGCATTGGGCTCAAATCCCGCCTGCCTGGGATTCTCTCTCTTTCTCCCTCTCTCTCTGGCTCCACCCCACTTGCTCTCTCTCTCTCTTAAAATAAATAAGTAAACTGTAAAAAAAAAAAAGAAACCAAGATTTGGGTACTAGATGTGCTTGTTGTTAATGGCATGCCATTGTAGACCTTCTCAAGTGACAGAGTAAGGATATAAAATCTGTATACTAATCCAAGGTTATATACATATCTGAAATTTCTCTATATTAAGGTAACCATGAATTCATACTGGTTATCTCCAGTTACCACCTGGATCATTCTAGCCTTTGCTTATTTGTAACTTCCCACTCCAAAAGTGAAGAACTTGGCCACCACCGTCTGCCATCCATTTATTAACATTCAATTATAGTGTACATGTGTAATAATTTCAGAATTGTTAACCTATACTCTTCTGGGAGACAACTGGATCAGCTAGAGTATAGTGTTTATGTACATTTCCTTTTGCCTTTAGGCTTATGGACTCTACTTATATCCAGAGCTACTTAGGTCAGCACCTGATTCCTCATTTCCTTCAATGAATGTGTGTGTGTGTGTGTGTGTGTATGTGTGTGTATACACACATACACACACGTATCAGATATCTCTATCTCCTAAATGATTAAACAATTTTTTTATACATTAAGTTTCATTCTTTGTGCTGTAAAGTTCTATGGGTTTTGACAAATGCTTAATATCTTGTATTCACCATTATAATATCATACAGAATAGTTTTACCATCCTAAATATACCCTCCACCTGTTCCCCTTTCTTTCCCCTTGAATCCTTGGTAATCGCTGATCTGTTTACTATCTCTGTAGTTTTGCCTTTTCCAGAATTTCATATAATTGGAATTATACAGTATGTAGCTTTTTCAAATTGGCTTCTTTCACTTAACGATATGCATTTAAGGTTCATCCATATCTTCTTGTGGCTTGGTAGCTCATTTCCTATTGTTGCTGAATAATATGCCATTCTATGCATATGGTACAAATTGTTTATTCATTTAACTGTTGAAAGATATGTTGGTTGCTTCCAACTGTTGGCAGTTATAAATAAAGTTGAATAAACATTCCTGTACAGGTTTTTATGTGGGCAAAAGTTTCCCAATCAGTTGAGTATATACCTAGGAATATGATTATTTGATTGTATTGTCAGACTATGTTTAATTTTGGAAACAAATTGCCAAAATGTCTTCCAAAATGGCTATTCCATTATGCATTCTCTCCAGCAGTGAAGAAAAGTTTCTGTTGTTCCATATCCTTGGCAGTGGTTATTGTCAGTTTTTGGTGGTGGCCATTCTGATAGATGTGTAGTGTTACTTCATTGTTTAAATTTGCAACTTCCTAATGACAAATGATGTTGAACATCTTTTCATACACTTAATTTGCCATGTGTATAGCTTCCTTTGTGAGGTGTCTGTTCGTATTTTTTTTTTTTGCCCATTTCTTAACCCGCTTGTTTGTTTTCTTATCGTTGAGTTTTCAGAGTTGTGTGTATATATTGGAAATATATGTTGTCTATATTGTATATATTGGTATATAAAGGATATACCTTTCTCAGATACTTGTTTTGCAAATATTTTCTTCCAGTTGAAGCTTGTCTTTCATAGATCAAAAGTTTTTAATTTGAGTAAAGACCAACCCAGCAATTTTTTTCTTTCATGTATCTGTGCTTTGCAATGTGTTTGTTACAACTGTTGCATCTTAAACGTCATCGGCAAATCCATATTCGTGACGATTTACTACTAAGCTTCATCAAGAAGTTTTATAGTTTTACACTTCATATTTAAGTTTATGAGCCACTTAATTTTTTGTGTTAGGCATAAAGTCTGTGCCTAGGTGAAGTTGATCTATATATATCGATAGTGGTATCTGTATCTATTTATCTCTAAACAAGGCAGCATCATTTGTCTACATGACAATCCATTCTGTATTGAGTTGCATTTGTTCGTCATCAAAGATCAATTGACTACATTTGTATGGGCCTGTTTTGGGGCAATCTCTTCTGCTCTTCTGTTATAGTGATGTGTATATCGATTCTTTCTCTAGTACCATCCTGTCTTGATTACTGTAGCCTTAGAGTAGGTTTGGAAATCAAGTAGTGTGAATCCTTCAACTTTGTTCTTCTGTATTGTGTTGGTTATTCTAGATCTTTTGCTTTCCCGTTAAAAATTTTTGTTTAATGTTTATTTATTTTTGAGAGAGACAGAGACAGAATACAGGCGGGTTAGGGGCAGAGAGAGAAAGGGAGACACAGAAGCAGAAGCAGGCTCCAGGCTCTGAGCTGTCAGCACAGAGCCCGACGCGGGGCTCGAACTCACGAGCTGTGAGCCCGTGACCTGAGCCGAAGTTGGACGCTCAGCCGACTGAGCCACCTACGCGCCCCTGCTTTCCCATTTAAATTTTAGGATCCGTTTGTCAGTATCTACAAAAGAACTTCCTGGGATTTTGATTAAGATTGTATTGTATCTATAGAAAAAGTTGGGAAGAATTGACATCTTAATGTTGAGTCTTCCAGCCCAAGAACATGTTTTGTTCTCGTTTTTGTTTTTTCCCCCAGTATTCTGAGACCTTAGAATAATGTTCTTTGCCTTGCAGTGGATCTATTTTTATCAGTTGTGTTCATATTTTTACCCAAGGCCCACTTGGCAGGCCTTTTCATTCTGTAAACTCTGGGCCCTTAGTTCCAAGACATTTTCTTGATGTTGTAGATGATTTATTTTTCTTGTTTATGTCTCCCCCTTCACCTGTCCTGTTGCCGCTTTCTAAGAATCTCATGTGGGTAGTAGACCTTGGGAATAATTCTCTAGTTTTCCTAATTTTGTCTTCTTGTTTTACTTTCTGGGAGATTTTCTCAACTTCACCTTCCAGCCCTTTATTGACATTTCATTTGTTATATTTTTAATTTACAAGAATTCTTTTTTTGTCCTTTTGTTTTCGGGATTATAGCATTCCGTTTTATGATTGCCATGCCATCTTTCTGAAGAAATTAATGATTTTTTTTTCAAGCTTTTTTCATCCTGCACAGTCTCTGTTTCTTTCAAGTTGTTTGTTCTGGCCTCTGTTGTTCAGTTTTGAAGCTTTCTTCAGTTGTCTGGTTATTCTTGTTTATCTGCACATGTTTACGGATCTCAGCGCAGATGGGATTTGATGATGATGGGCTTCACTGGAGGATGATCTGGCTGGGTCTTTTTCTTGTGGAATATTAAACGTTATGAAGTCTTTCTTAAATCATGAGGTTTTCTCATGAAGTTAGGTCGCAGTGCTCAGAGAATGCTGATCTTGTTTCTTGCCGGGAGGCTGACATCCTGAGAGTTGGTGCCCAGTGGAGGAGAAATGGAGCCTCATTAACCAGAATGTTCTTTAATCCCTCTGTTTTTTCACATGGTAGGCCCATCCTCAATTCTGCCTGGTGTCTCCCAGTCCAGAAAGCTTCTTTATTTCAGAGAGTAAACTTCCATCTTCTGCTGGGCTCGGCAAGGGGCTGTTGCCAGTCAAGGAAAGAACCTGGGGCTCTAACTGCTTCCTAAACAGATTGCCAACCAACCTTCTTTAGTTCTTTTCTCATGCTTTTAAGAGGGATGGGTACCAGCAACTTCCAAGCTACGAAGAGGGTTTGCCAATATAAATCAGGTTGGTCTTAGCTTCCCCTACTGCTGGCTTAGAGTGCAGTTTTTTGGGGATTCCTGGGCCAGTTACCCCTTGTCCATCTGATTTCCAGCTTCCAGAGTTCTGTGACTTCTGTCTCTTCTCTGGTTTTTCCCATCCTTGCGTCTTTATACTTAATTGTTAAAAAACTGTTATTCAGGTAGGGTTTGGGGAGAAAGCAGAGGTAGATGCACATGTCTGACTAGTCATATTTACCTGATAAGGCCCAGCATCTATTCTGATTGGACCAGGCTTGGGCCTTAGCAGTTGTTAAAAGATTTTGAATATTACCCCTGTGCAGACACACTTTCTCCTCTACACCCCTCAGGACTGGCTCAGATGCCCCCCCTTCTGTGCTGTTTTATCTTTTCTGCCCCCTTCCTCCCTCCTTCCCTCCACAAGAAGAGTTAGCCGTCTCTTCTGAGCTCATATAGGTTTTACACTCATTCCCCTCACTGCCTTTTTTTGATGATAACCTGTGCAGCTGTCTTGCCCTCTTAGACTAGAAGCTTCTGGGAGCCCTCTTGTTTGTCTTTAGATCTCCACAAACCTCTTGTTTGTCTTTAGATCTCCACCACTTGACCCTATGTTCAGACTTCAGTAGACTTACGAAGTGATTGTGGCACGAACAAAAGCAGAATCAGGTGTTTTTTGGGGTGATGCTCTGGTGGGGCGGGCTTGCCCTTAGTATCCCTCCCCCACTCCCTGGTGACCTGCATGCTGGGCCAGAAGTCCTGGAGAGCTTGATCTCAGCCCTGCTTTCAGCCCCTCAGTTCTTCCTGGGCACCCCTTTTCTCAGCATTGACCTTTTCCCTGAAGACTGTCCGCATGCCTGAGTTTGCGATTAGAAATGCTGAGAACACAGTAGGGATGAGCTGTATTGCTACATACTGATCTCTGCCCTCTTCATGTTCCTATGCACCGAAGGCAGGGCCATGCTGGGTGGGGGACTGGTGCAGAGCACGAAGGAAGGTGTCATTATTCTGTAATTGACGAGCGGGGCAGCTCTCTTCCCTGAGGCAGGCCCAGAGCGGTAGCAGAATGACAGCAGCGTTACAGAGCCCAGCCACCTGGCTGGACAGGTCTTACAGTGACACAAAGGCAGGCGTTGAAGCTGAGAGGGACTCTACACCCAGATGCGCAGATGCGCAGTGACAGCCTCTGGGGCTGCAGGGCCTTGGCTCTGCCACACTCCCCAGGCGGGAGGCTGCTCTCCTGGGCTCTGACAGAACTGGGGGGGGGACCCAGAAAGTCACAGCTGACTGACAGCCCTGCTCCCAGCAATGGGGCCTGGCCTTGGGCTGATTTCAGGCAACCAGAGGCCTTTCCTCAGCCTCAGACTACATGTCCCCAAATGGTAATTAGCCAAGTGCAGCTGAGTCACTCAGGATGCTCGAGTTTTGCAAGTGATCTTCCTTTTAGGTCATACCTGCAGAGTGTGGCTGGAGAGGCCTGGAAAGTTCTTTCCCTTCAAATCATCCTCCTGGTCGTAGACACTAGGGTTCCCTCGATACCCCACTTAGAGGTGATTGATTTTTGGGGGTCAAGACATTATTCTATTTAAAATGCAAGTAGCCTTAAGAAGAACACATTAACTAAGTATCAGTCACTAACACCTGACTGTGGATTAGCTTAACATACTCATTAAACCACTAGAACTGGAAAGGATTCTTAGATTACCTGGACTTCAGTGCTCCTGAGAGTAAGGCCCCAGGGCCGGCGGAGTCCGCAGCATCAGGGAACTCGGTAGAAATGCAGATTCTCCAGTCCTCCTCCAGAACTACAGGATGGGAAACTCTGGGGTTCAGGCCCGGTCATCTGTGTTTTACAAGCCCTCCAGGTGATTCTGGTGCACACCATAGTTCGAGAAACACTGCTCTTCAAGATTAGGAAGCTTCAAGAAAGCCCAAGAAGGTAACGGACTTGCCTGAGGTCACAAAGGTAGTTTGCTGGCCACACTGGCATTTTCAAATGATGGCTGGTTGCCAGGATCTGGGAAGCAATTTACATTTATGGGGGTGGGGGGGGGGCTTCTCCATGCAAGTCCCGGAGCAGGAGCATTATCTCATCGAAACCTCACAGCGATTCTGCAGATCGTCCCATCTGTAAAGGTGGAGGTTGAGGCTTAGAGTTGTCGAAGAATGTGCCCAGATAGAGACAGGATTTCAATCCGGACTTTTCTCTTCTGCGTTTGCCTGCATTTGTTGTGCGCGGGCACGTGCTCATGCATGGACCCTGGAGAGTTTATGTTCAGACGCTGCTGGGTAGGGGTAGGGACACACATAAGTGGTCACAGTAGCACTCCTGTCTTGCGGGTCCTGTCTCATCTACTGCCTTTCCAATCTTGGTTCTGGTTGGGTTCTGACTTCAGTCCAGAGAGACAGCAGGCGAGACTCCTCCCCTTCTCCACCCCCCCACCCCCACCCCCCAGGCTTTCTTCCCACTGTACTTCCAGCCTGGCCTGGGAATTGGATTTCCTGGTTGATGTCATGTTTCTAAGTGTCCTTGCTGCTCCAGGAAGGGCCAGAGCCGTGCTAAAGGCGGCCAGCACATCAGTCAGGAGAGACTCGGGTGGGTGAGGGGTTTCCCACACATCTGGGGTGGGAAGCAGCGCTCCTTTGGAGTCAGAGCCCAAGGGCAGAAAAGAGTCCAAGTGGGGCGGGTGGGGGAGCACATGCAGAGCCAAACAGAAGAGGAAATTAAAGAGAGGCTCGAGTCTCCCTCCAGCTTCCTTTGCTGCATTTTTGGCAGGGATCGGCAAAGCTGGCCTGTAACTTTCCAGTCTGTCTGCTCATTGTCTTGCCCAGAAATACCAGATAAAAGGAACCATGGAATGAGGAGTGAGGAGCCTGGGTCCCGCCCTCAGGATATTCCACCAACATTAATTCTCTTTCAGGGCAGCATTCTCCCTGCTATCTGCCAGGGTCCAGCCATTGGAACAGCTCTGGCCTCTGCAGTGTGATGCGTGGGTTGTGAGGGGGCAGCAGGGAAGGCGCTTCTCCAAAGGAGCCCTCGCCACTGGCCGGATGTCTAGCCCACTGCGTGTCTTGTGCCTGAAATCCTCCCATGAGCACCGTTCCACTGGGTCCTTAGTCATCTCATCGTCATGTTTAAAGACGGATGCCTGAGGAAGGGCAATACCTTACTGGTGAATGCCTTATCGGATTGGGTTCAGTGGAAATGGGCCAGGAACTCTTGAATCGAGGCTTCTGGGAAAGAGAGGGACCACGAGAGGGGCAGGCACGGTGGCAGAGATGGCTTTGCCGTGCTCAGGACTATGTAGCATGGATGACCGAGAAGGGATTACCTTGCTCAGAGTCACTGGGCCAAGGAGGGACAGAGCCAGCCAGACCTGGCCTGTGGCTCTCTGGAATAGAGCTCTTTCTAGAACCCATTGCCGCTCTGGGTCATTTCAATTCTCCTCTTTTCATGAAGAGTTCCTGCCACTTGTTTGAATTTCTCCTTCAAGAAGAGGTGACTTCCTTCAGAAAGAGTTTAATGTGGGCTCTATTTGAGCAGCCATTAAACACCTTCTGAAGGTCTTCTGGGAGTCGGGTGCTGAGATGGGTTTCAGGGGAAGATGAATGTGAGGAACACCTTTTCCTCACTCCTGTGGAGTTCACGGAACAGTGGGCAACACAAAAGAGTAACACAAAACAGCTAAGGTACAGCTGCACGCAAGGGCTCTCTGGGAGCTACAGATGGGGTGCCTGTGGTCAGGAAGCAGTTGCTCCCAGCTCATCTTGGGGTAGGTCGGAGCTGGGGATGCTTCAACTGGAAATTGAAGACTGAGTGTGAGTTTGCAAAGCAGATAGAGGAGTTGGGAGTGAGGAGACATAAGGGCATTCTAGGTAGAGGGGACATCTCCGGTGGGAGGGGCACAGCCCTTCCAGAACCTGCAAATATGGCTGAACCATGGTTCCTGATAGGATGTGTTGAGGGGAGGGCCAAGAGACAGGCCAGAGACGGGGGCTGGGCCAGGCCATAAAAGCACTGAACACGGCGACCCTGAAGGGTTTCGACTTTATATCCTGAGGGGAGCCACTGAAAAGTTTTACTAGTCAATCACTGCTAACCGTCCCCAAACCAACCCCTGACATCTTTTTTTTTTTTTTTATGCTTATTTATTTCTGAGAGAAAGAGACAGAGTGTGAGCAGGGGAGGGGCAGAGAGAGAGGGAGACACAGAATCTGAAGCAGGCTCCGGGCTCCGAGCGGTCAGCACGGAGCCCGACGTGGGCCCTGAACTCACGAACCATGAGATGGTGACCCGAGCAGAAGTCAGATACTTCAGTGACGGAGCCACCCAGGCGCCCCAACCCCTAACAGCTTAATGGCTTAACCCCAGTAAAGTTTTAACTCTACTCCTGTAGGAGGGAAGAGAGAGATGGAGAAAGCGCACCAGCCCTCCGTGCCCTCATCCTGGAAGTGACACCTGCAGTTCCACTCACAGCCTGTCGGCCCTGGCCCAACCGCAGAGGAGGCCGGGAACCTTCAGGAGGTGCACATGCACTTGGGAGCACCGAGGGCTGCTGCCACAGATGTTAGGAAGATGACGTGGACTGATCTGTGATTTGGGGTGGTCACTCTGATGGCAGAGTAGAGAACAGTTAAAAGGCGAGAGGGAGGTGCTTCCAGTGATCCAGTGAGAGGGCCCTCCCAGCTCCCAGACTGTCTCCAGATGCAGCCAGGTGAGCCTTCGGGCTCTGAAAGAAGAAGGGGGGAGATAGCAGTGGGGGGAGAGAGCAGTGGGGGGCCGCCGATGGAGCAATAGGCGGTCCCACGGGGGGCTGCGGGGCCCCGCGTGGGCTGAGCGGGTAGACGTTATTGGTGTTTAGCCCCTAAGCCCTCACGAGGGGTGAACTCTGACAAGGCGGGGCTCACGTCTCCTGTCCGTGCTGTTGGCCCTTCAGAAGTCCTCCGAACATCTGTGGAGTGAGCGAGCAGTTGGTAAACGAGCCGTGGGTGCGAAGGAAGGGGCCTGGAGGTGGAAGGGGGGCAGGATTGGGGACATCCCTGGGAAACATTTAACGGCCTGTCTTCCGAGGTAATAAAATCTCTCTAGTGTTCCTAACCTTCGCTGCCACCTATTTGTATCTCTTAGGAGTAATGAAAGCTGCCACATCAGAAGTACGGTCAGGTATTTTCAGAGGAAGCTTTTGCTCATTAACGTCGGCATATCTGTGCTCATTTTAATCCAGCGCCTGGCTGTGTTCCCACTGCCATCTTCCACTGGTGACAGTGTGGTCCTCCTGCCTAGCCATTGCCCTCCTGTTTGCCCTGTCTGATGTCAGGCCCTGAGGCCAACCCAAGGGGCATATGTCCCAAAGGGGCAGGGAGGAGACCCAGGTTCTAGCTTAAACTTGGCTCCTGTCCGGATGGTCTTGGGAAGTCATCCTGTATCCCTGGGCCTCAGTTGCCTCTTCTGTTGGTTGGGTGTGGGTTTTCAAATGATCTTCAAGCCCTGACATTTCCAGCCAGCTCCACAGGACGAAATGGCTTATCCTAAGGGTACAGCAATTTTCAGAGCCATGCTTTTTCACCTAAGGGCAAGAATACCAGGAGGCTTATCTGGAGTTTCCAGAAGATAGACTGGGGCTCAGCAGTGCTCACCTGGGGCTGCAGAAACTGAGGGTTGTATGCATCAGGTACGGTCCTCCTTCTCTCACCATTTTGGGAAGTGACCCCTTTGAGAAATGGAGGAAAGCCACAGACTGTATCTCCAGTTAAACATGTGACATGCACGGGACCAGGTACCAGAAATGTACCCCCTCTTACATTTAATTTCATGAGCTCATGGCCTCTCCAAAATGCAGCTTGGATCACCTCATGCCACCTGCTTGCTTTGCTTTCTGAGTGGGTTCTGGACGTTTTAATTCTTTTTAAACAAATTCTGTGTTTTCTTCTGAGCCAAGCTATGGAAGAGTCTCAGGAGGCCAGAGGAAAGTTCTCAGAGGTTTTTTTCTCTGACCTCACAAGAGACTGGATGAGTCCTCTCCGAAGAGAGGCAGAAAATCACATCGGAGTGAAAAATCAGTGCAAATTTATATGGCAACAACTGAAGGCTGTTGATAGATGAGGGGGTCTGTGTGTGTGTGTGTGTGTGTGTGTGTGTGTGTGTGTGTGTGTGTGTGTGAGAGAGAGAGAGAGAGAGAGAGAGAGAGATGGGAGGTGTATATGTATTGGCATTTCTTTTGGGATTCTCTACTTTTTTTAAATTAAGCTTTTTATTTTGAGATAATTGGAAACTCCCATGCAGTTGTAAAAAATAACACAGAGGAATCTCATGTATCCTTAACCTAGTTTTCCCCGATGGCAATAACTTGCAAGACACGGATATAGTGAAGACGTAGAACATTTCCATCACCACACAGAGCACTCCTGTTTCCCTTTTACAGTCACACCGGCTTCCCTCCCCTGTCCTCCTCCCCTGCTTAACCTCTGAAGATGACTCATCTGGTCTTCACTTCTAGAATTCTATCATTTCAAGAATGTTATACAAATGGAATAATGCAGTACGTATGTAACCTTTTGGGATGGGATTTTTGCACCCAGCACAATTCATCCATGTTGATACACATAGCGATCCTTCTTCCTTTTTATTGCTCAGTAGTATTTCATGGTGTGGGCGTGTCACAGTCTGCTCAACCAGTCACCTGCTGAAAGACACCTGCATTCCTCTTTGACTTGTGAATTATTTAGAAGTAGGTTCATCTGTTTCTAGGTGTGTCGAGGTTTGCCTGTTATCTTGCTGTTATTGATTTCTGGTTTGATTTCACTGAGGTCAGAGGACACATTCTAAATTTTTCTAAATTTTTCTAAATTCATTGATATTTGTTTTTATCGCCCAGCATCTAGTCTGTCTTGGTGTATTTTCTACGGGCACTTGAGAAGAACGTGCATATTTCTCTTGTTGCCTGGAGTATTCTAAAATGTTGATTAGATTTTGTTGGTTGATAGTTGTTGTTATTCTATATGCTTGCTGATTATCTAGTTGTTTTCTAAATTTTTGAGAGTGGAGTGTTGAAGTCTGCAAACATAATCGTAGCTTTATCAACAGTTAACCCTTTAACAACATGGATCTCAACTGTGTACATCCACCTATGTGCTTTTTTTTTTTTTTGATAAGCACTGTAAGTATATTTTCTCTTCCTTATGATTTTCTTAATAACATTTTCTTTTCTCTAGCTTACTTTTGAAAATGTTTATTTTGAGAGACAGAGAGAGAGTGGGAGAGAGAGAGAATGAGTGGGGGAGGGCAGAGAGTGAGGGAGACACAGAATCTGAAGCAGGCTCCAGGCTCTGAGCTGTCAGCACAGAACCAGATACGGGGCTCAAACCCATGAACTGTGAGATAATGACCTGAGCCAAAGTCGGATGCTTAAGCGATTGAGCCACCCAGGCGCCCCTCTCTAACTTACTTTAAGAATACAGTGTATAATGCATGCCTGGGTGGCTGAGTAGGTTAAGCATCTGACTCTTGATTTCCACTCAGGTCATGATCTCAAGGTCTGTGAGATCGAGCCCTGAGTCAGGCTCTGTGCTGAGAGCACGGAACCTGATTGGGATTCTCTCCCCCACCTCTCTGCCCCTCCCCTACACACACACACTCTTTCTCAAAATAAATAAACATTAAAAATAAAAGGATACAGTGTATGATACATATACCATACAAAATATGTGTTAATGAACTGTTGATGTTATTGGTAAGGCTATTAGTTGTTTAGTTTTTGGGGAGTCGAAAGTTATACATGGATTTAGACTGTGTGAGGGTTGGTGCCCCTAACCCCTACATTCTTTGAGGGTCAACTGTATTTTTCTTTTCAGTTCTATTAGGTTTTGATTCACATATTTTGTGTCTTTATTGTTTGGTTCATGAACATTTAGGATTGTGATGTCTTTTTGGGGGATTGACCCTTTATCATTATATAATATCCTTCTTTGTCTCTCATAATTTTTTTGCTTCAAAGTCTATCTCCCCTCGTATTGATATAACCACTCCTGCTTTCTTTTGATTGACACTTGCATGATATATATATTTTTTATCCTTTTACTAACCTGCTTATATAATTACAGTTGAAGTGAATTTCTTTTAAGCAGCATAGTGAGTCATGTTTTTCAATTAGTGTCTTTAGATTATTTATTTACATTTAATGTAATTATTGATATGTCAGGTCTTCAGTATACAATTTCATTTTTTTTTCAAGTTTGTTTTGAGAGACAGAGAGAGAGTGCATGTGGATATGTGCATGGGGTGGGGGGGGGGGCAGGGCGAGAGGGAGAGAGAATCCCAAGCAGGCTCTGTGCTGACAGCATGTGGGGCCCGAACCCATGAACCATGTGTGAGATCATGACCTTGGCCAAAATCAAGAGTTGGACACTTAACCAACTGAACCACCCAGGCGCCCCTACAATTTCATTCTTATGTTTTCTCTTTTTTCTAGCTTTCGTTTTCGTTTTCCTTTCCCTGCATTCTTGTGAGTGACTTAAATAGTTTTTAGAACTCTACCTTGACTTATCTATACCATTTTTCAGTTTTTATTTTTTGTGTAGTGTTTTTAGTGGTTGTTCTACATAATACATGGTGTGTGCGTAACTTATCCCTGTCTGCTGGTGTCATCATTTTACACATTCCAATGAGATGTTGAAACCTTACTTCCCTTGAAATCTCCTTACTTTCCTCCCGCTTGTAATGTAATTACATTTCCTCTACATACATTTAGAACCACATCAGGGTGAGAAGTTTTGCTTGAACTGTCAAACTGAATTCAGAAATTCAAGAGGGAAGTAAGGGTTGTTTTATTAACCTATACTTTTGCTTAGCATGTTTCTTTCTTTCATTGTGTATTTTCAGGTTGCCATTCTTTTGGAGGTAGGCCTGTTAGCAACGCATTCTCTTCATTTTCTTTCATCTTGGAATGACTTGATTTCCTCCTCCTTCCTGAAGTGTATTTTCAATGGTTAGAGGATTCTGGGTTGATGGTTCTTTCCACACTTGAAATATAGTGTACTACTTATTTTTGGCTTCCATTTTTTCTGATGAGAAATCTGACGTCCTTCTTATTCTTTTCCCCCTCTAGGTAGGTGTTTCTTTCTGACTGCTTCCAAGATTTCTTCTGTGTCTTGAATTCCAGACGTTTGATTATAATATGTATTGATGTGGATTTCTTTGAAGTTCACTTAGCTTCTTGAGTCTGTAGGCTTATGTCTTTTCCCAAACTGGGGAGGTTTTCAACTCTTGAGCACTGTTTCAGCCTGCCTTCTTTCCCCTTTCCTTCTGGGACTCCAGTGACAGGAATGTTCGATCTTTCGTTATAGTACCACAAGTCCCGGAGGCTTTGTTTGTTTGTTTTTCGGTCAATTTTCTATTTTTTTCAGACTGGGTTTTAAAAACATATGTATTATTAATTTTTAAACATTTTTCTTATTTACTTATTGTGATTATATTTTATTTATTGAATATTAACTAGGTTTTTGTTGTTCCATCTTACAGATTACTGATTCTTTCCTCTGTCCTCTCGATTGTGCCGTTGAATCAACCCGTTGGATTTTGTATTTCAGTTATTGTACTTTTCAGTTCTAACATTTCCACTGGTTCTTTTTTATATCTTATACTTCTTTGCTAGACTTTGTTTTTTCTCACTGGCTTCAAACATATTTGTGGTTGTTTTTTGAAGCATTTTTATGGTGGTTGCTTTAATATCTTTGTCAGATAATTCTAACATCTCTGTCTTCTTGGAGTTGGTCTCTATTGATTGTATTTTTTCTTCAGTTTGAGATCTTCCTGATTCTTTTTTTTTTTTTTTTAATTTTTTTTTTCAACGTTTTTTATTTATTTTTGGGACAGAGAGAGACAGAGCATGAACGGGGGAGGGGCAGAGAGAGAGGGAGACACAGAATCGGAAACAGGCTCCAGGCTCCGAGCCATCAGCCCAGAGCCTGACGCGGGGCTCGAACTCACGGACCGCGAGATCGTGACCTGGCTGAAGTCGGACGCTTAACCGACTGCGCCACCCAGGCGCCCCGAGATCTTCCTGATTCTTGTTATGATGAGTGATTTGTGATAAAGCACTGGACATTTGGAGTAATATTTTTTGAGACCTCTGGATCTTCCTTCAGTCTTCCACTTTAGATGGCTTCCCCCCCCACCCCACCCCGGGAAGGTTGGGGCACTGCCTCATTCTTGCCAGGTGAGGGTTGAAGTCCGGGTATCCCACTTGGCCTCCACAAATCCCAGCTGGGGGCATAGAATGCCAGTTACTGTTCCCCACGTGACCTTGTCACGTGGCCTCATCACTGCTGAGCAATAGTGAAAATCCTGAGTCTCCATCAGGCCTCTTCTGGCACCACTTCAGCAGGGATGGGTAAGGGTGCCTCTTCATTGCTGGTGGGAGTAAAAGTCAAGGCTCTGCACTTGGCCTTTGCTTGCATAGATGGGAGTGGGTCCCCAGTTCTTCTGCAATGTTTGGCTGGATTAGAGCAGTTACTGTCTAGAAATGTCTTTCTAGGCTGCCCCTTTCCTGGCATTTTGACTAGAAAGAACAGGCTTTTGTTGGGGCTTTTATTGTCTGTGCCCATTGATAATTCCAGGTTGCCAGCTTCTTTAGCTCCAAATCCGGGATCTGTGAGACTAAGAGAAAACCCAGGAACCTCACCATCCTCTCGAGACTCAGGTCCCCAAATCTCTAGCTGGTCACTTCTCTTGACCTTGTAGGTTCATCTTGTATTTGCTTCACGTACAATGCCCTGGGTTTCCAGGTGCACTTACAGAGTGGCGTGGGGAAAAATACATTTATTCCGTTTTCCCAGATGCGGAAGTTCTCTGTAGTTCTGTTTCTTTGTTACCTTTTAGAATTGTTGAGAATGTAGTACAGGTACTTGGGGAAGTTTCAAACAGTACAAAAGGGATACAGTGAAAAGTTTCCTTTCACTCCCATACCTTGGCAGCCAAGCTCTTTCATCAGAGGCAGCCAGTGCTAACCATGCCCTGTGTCCTTCTCAAGAGAATCTGTGTGTGTGTGTGTGTGTGTGTGTGTGTGTATTCTCTACCCATACATGGTATTGTCACCAATTTAAACTTCCACCAAGCATGGATGGGTGTGGTTATACACACTCTGGCTCAGTGGCTCTGTGTATATTTAAACAAATTTGCTAACCTGATATATGAGAAACCATACCTCGTAGTTTTAATTTGCATCTCCTGCAAATTAATGAGCGAGGATGAGCATCATTTCAGATGGGTGAAATGCGTTTGTATTTCCTGCTTTGTGGACTGACAATTTAATTTCCTCTTTATTGTACATTTCTCTGTTGGGCACATGCACATTATTTACATAGCAAGGAAATTAGCCCCATGTCTGCCATATATGTTGCAAATATTTCCCCCCCCCCCTATTTTTTCATTTATCTTCTGAATGTACTTTATTTTCTGGTGTTAGGTACTTAAAAATTTTGAACCCAGATGTAGCCTTTAAAAAAAACCCAAAACGTGACATTTGGATTTGGGTCATGCTTTGAAAGTCCTTCTTATTTCAAGATTAATGCAAACATTCTCCTGCATTTTTCTTCTAGCTCTTTCCACAGTTTCTTCTTTATTAATTTCTTGTTCAGATCCTTGCTACACATGGTTCACATTTTTTCCCGAGGATTCCTGAGTTGTCGCAACACAATTAGTTGAAAAGTCTATTTTGTCCCCAGTGGGTTGAAATGCCACCTTGATTTATTGTGGGTCTTCTCCGTGTAGGTGTTTATCTGCCTTGTCAGCAAATTGCAGATGGCGGCGGATGGCGTGAGGAGGCTGTGCTGAGGTAATCTTGGAGCCATCTGCAAGGGAAGGAACACTTTTAGAAAGGGATCAGGAGCAAGCATGTCTGCTCCACCTCACCTTGGACTGCTCTGTGGCTCGATCTCATGAAAGCGGGCTGAGTCTGTTTCAGGGATATTGTGCAACTGTCTTGCCCCCTGATGGTAGGAGGTCCCTCTGCTCCTCTCATGAGCCCGCAGGTCATACTCCTTTCTGAAATCTCTCCTACATCCAACCTTCATTCCTGCTCCCCACTTTTGCCCCTGACACCTGTTCACTTCGGGACTTCACTGTTATAGACTATCTTTGGAGCATCCTTCTATTTGTTTGTTTTAGTTATCTCTGCTGCCAAACAAATCACCCCAACCCTAGTTACTTAAAACGACACATATGGGTTAGTCCACAGATTGTTATATCTGGGGACCAGGAATCCCAGCACAGAGTAGCTAGGTCCTGGCCTTAATAGTCTCCCATGGGGCTGCAGTCAAGGTGTCATTTGCCTTGATTGGGTTGGGTTCTCATCTGGAGGCTCAACCGGGGAAGGATCCATTTCCCTTCTCAGGTGATTATTGGCAACATTCAGCTCCTTGTGACTGGAGGATTCATGGCACCTCACTTCTTCAAGACAAAAGGGAGAAAGAGAGCCTCAGGGGCTTGTCTAGAAGCAAGATGGGTGGAGTTTTCTATAAAGCAATGTGATCACAGGAGTGACCCATATACCTCTGCCATATTGTATTGGTTAGAAGTCAATTACAGTTCCCATCCACACTCAAGGAAGGGTCTTACTTTTATGTATGACCTCTAGAGGCAGGGCTTGCAGGCACCTGTAGAGTCTGTCTGTCCCAGTGGCTGTCCTTCCTTAGGTTCTCTCCTGTCCAGTCCACATTTCGTAAAGGAGTCAGACTAATTTTCCCAAAGTACAGCTCTGAGCTTACCAGCCTTCTCTTCAAAAGCTTTTGTTAAAATTTGGAATTTCTTATATTAGCATTCTGGACTCCCTCTAAGAGCTGTCTGGCAGTTATCTGTCAAGATGGCCAGAGTTCAAAGCTTTTGACCGAGACTTTATCCCAGAACTATACTCCCCCACGTGTGATACAATGAATGCCCAAGTGTAATCACTGCAGAACTATTTGGAAGAACAAAAGACTGGAGACAACCTAAATGGAAGGCCTGGCTAAGTATGTGACAGAACAGCCTAGCAATGGAATACTACACAGCCACAAAGTGGAATGAAGCAGCTCTTTATAAACCCATGTAGTGTGAGCCTCACCAGTGGTTCTCCAGGTGTGGTTCCTAGACCAGCAACAGCAGCAACACCTGGGAACTTGTTAGAAACGTACTTTCGCAGGCCTCACCCCCGACTTACTGAATCACACTGTGGAGTGGGGCCCAGCAATCTGGGTGGTTAGCAAGCCAGCCAGGTAATTCTGAGGCACACTCCATTTTGAGAACTACTGGTTTCCAATATTTGTAATTAAGCAGGAAAGGGTTAAAAGGCATATATGATATGCTACTGTTTGTGTGCAAGAGAGGTATATATTTACTTGACTAGGCATAAAATATCTCTGTAAGGATACAGGAGAAGTGCATAACATTGGGTGCCTTTGAGATGGGGAATAGGATAGCTGGGCACAAGGATGGAAAGGTGACTTTTCACTGAATATCCTTTTGTACCTTTTACACGCAAATCATTTAATGTATTACTTCTTTAAAATATGAAAATGCAAAAGCTCCCATCAATCAGACCTCAGCCTTCCTCGTTAGCTTTCTATCTCACCTCTTATGTGGCTTCTTCACACAGGTCAAACTTGTCTCTTCACTGTCTCTTATGCTTGGGTCACACTTCGTGGCCACAGGCCTTTGCTTCATTCTGTGCTCACATCCGGAATCTCCTTTACCCTTCTCTGCATAATCAAAGCCAACTCAAAGGTCAGACCCAGATGCTGCCTCCTTGGGATATTTGCCTGACCCCTCCTGCAGTCAGCATTAATCAGCCCTTGGCTCCCCAGCCTGTGCCTCTGTATTGCTCACCACACGTCTGTCTTCTTTAATAGACTGTCAGCTCTCTGTAGGCAGAGACTTGGCCTTGCCCATCACTGTGTGCCCAGCACCTGCACAGCTTGATAGTTGATATCTTCAGCAAACAACTGAGTGATCAAGTGAATGATGGACGTAGAGATGGAGACACGGGGACTTAGGGGTGTGCATGGGCACGAACAGATGTAAGGAGGGGAGGTCTGCTTAGACACTCCGGGGAGGGGAAGAACGGATCTGGGAAGGAAGGTTGGGGAGAGGCTGCAGTGGTGGCTGGGTTCCCACCAGGCTTGGTTTGGGGCTGGGCTGAGCCATAATCAGTGCCCCGTGGGGTAAGGTTAGGGGGAGCACCCTTCACCTGGGGAGCACATGGGATTTATTGAAAATATTGGTCGTCGGGTACGGCGGGGGGGAAGAGTTCTTTTCAAAAGGCAGATGTGCTGTTGCGGGAGAGGGGTGGTGGGTCTTAAAGAGACCTCATGCCGGCTGACAGAAGGGTGGACTGCCCTACCAAGGGAGGGTTTTCTGATTAAGACTAAGTCGGGGTGAAGCTATTTTTTAATATTAAAGAGAATATGCGCCCCCATGGCCATGCCGTCCCAGCCTCCCTCCATCTCGAGAAAGCATCTGACATTTCCTGCACATTTTAACTTTCTAACCAAATAATGAAATAATCATATTGGCTCCTCAGTCACAGGATTCATTTTCTCTCATTCCTGGGCTTCAAAATTCATCTCATATTTTAATCTGTTTTGAGCTCTTTTCAATTGCCTTGGAGATAGAGCCAAAGGTTCCCTGAACTCCTGTTGCCTGGAGTTGTTTGGTTTCGGTTCCTGTGGGTATTTGCTTTAATAACGTGGTCCATCCTGCAGCAGCGGCAGGAATTCTAGGGGGGTGGGGGGCGGTGGTGGGGGGGCGGCGGCTGGGCCTCGCCCTCCTTGGTTCCTTGACAGTAAATTAACATCCAAATTTGGGCTCTGGGGATCCTCACTTTCTGTCTTCTTCTTGAATATACCCTCGTTTCTCAATTGTATTGATGCCTAAAATCCCAATTTACCGCAGAAATTCCCTCTCAGGTACTCTAGGCCCCGTGGGTCCTGCCTTCCTCCGGGCATCGAGGAAACACAAACTCCCAGTAGTGATAACAACCAGCGGGTTTCAGAGCCTAAGTATCTTTCAGACACATGCTGAGCACTTTACATGGATTCACTCATTCCGTCTCACACTCCCCATGAGGTCGTATCAGTGTTAGTGTCCCCATTATTCTGATGAGTAGATTGAGTCACAGAGATTAAATAACGTGTCCAAGGTCTGGGATACATGTAAGGTGAGTTTCAAACAGTTTAACTCTTGATCTTCCTGTTTTGTGTATGTAGGTCATAACTTCCCAACCTGCCGGCGGGCCCTCAGGGTGGGCGTGGCACATTTCTAGGTGCTGCACAAGGTGCCACGCTAGGGTCATCGTAAGCGCTTGCGGGTTGTCGGAGGTCCTTGTCTCATGAGACCAGAGACAGGCGCTGGCATAGAGCAGGGGCAGGGAGGCTTCTGTACCTTCCTTAGAGCCAGAAAGACTGATTTGGGTGTGGTGGGTGGAGTTGCCCGAAATTTACCCATGGTCCTCGTTTTATTTTTGAATTTTTTTTAAATCTTTATTTTTGAGAGAGACGGAGAGAGAGCACGAACAGGGGAGGAACAGAGAGAGAGGGAGACACAGAATCCGAAGCAGGCTGGTAGGCTCTGAGCTGTCAGCACAGAGCCGGACTCCGGGCTTGAACTCACAGACCACGAGATCATGACCTGAGCCGAAGTCAGACGCTTAACCGACTGAGCCACCCAGCCGTACCTCCCCACCCACCCACCCACCCGCCCCGCCCACCATGGTCCTTGTTTTAGATGGAAAGTGGCAAGGTGACTCGGTAATGCCGGTGACAAAGCTTCCCTGTGGGGCTTGAATCCTGTGTTGTAAGACTGCAGGAGAGAGCCATCAAGAAGCACCGTGTGACTGGAAGGGGAAGAGAGCTCACTGGAAAGGGTCCCCTTTGCAAATGAGGGAGACCCATATGTGGGAAGAAGGCCTTGGCAATAGGTAGGGACCGGAGTCCGCCCTCTGTCCTGGGGCGCCCTTCTGGCAGTGGGGTTCTGATGCTTCGCTCTCCAGCTGGGCTGTCTTTGTTCTGTAAAGATGCCGGCCTTGGGGCAGGCATCGCCCATCTTTGAGCCTCCATTACCTAATCTGTAAAAGGGGGAGAAATACCCAAATTTGCCTTCCCTTTCCCTGTGGCAGAGCTTTGGGAAGGTGAAATGGGAGTGAGCCCTGCAGGGGCAAATGCTTCATGACTGGCAGTCCTGGAAATAAGTGATGGGAGGAATTTCTCCCTGGTTTTCTCCTCCCAAAGTCCTGGCTGATGGGCTTGTGTGTTTGACCACACTCACTGACTCTGTGCCGCTCCCCTCCCCCCCCATGCCTTCCTCCCCTGACTTCTCCCTTGCACCTTCCTGGGGTGTCTTTTCCTCCACATCAGAGTTCTGAACCCTCCCTGGGCAGCCCCCCCTCGATGCCTCCAGGGCCCGGCTGTCACCCAAGAGTTTCTGACCCCCCCCCCCCCCCCCCCGGTTCTGGGTACAGCCTGGGCTTGGTAGGTCTTTAAAGGCTTCCCAGGGGGTTCCAGTGTGCCCTGGGTTGAGGCCCACTCTCTTTGGCAAAACAAAGGGCATGCATGCATGGGGAGGAGACCCACCAGACCCACAAGGGCAGCACATATACCTAGAAAAATATTTAAAAGCATGTTTATGAGATGCTCTGGGTACGTTTTAGGCTTGACAACCGGATGTATTTTGCGAGGTCACAGAAAACTGAAGGGACTACATTAAGATTTTCATGTTGAGCAAAATACTGTATGTGTGACTTTGCATGAATCTCCACTGGGATCTGAGCGCTGAGAGCGTGGGGAAGCTGGGAGACAGAGAACTAGAATCTGGAAGACTGGTTGCCAAGGCTGCTGCATCAACCTACTCGCTCTGTGAGTTTGGGGAGGCCACCTACCCTCTCTGAACTCAGCTTCCTCATCCGCCACATGGGAATATTAGTGCCTGTCTCACAGAATCATTGTCAGGAACAAGTGAGATCATTCATGAAAACATTTTAAGAAACCAAGACTTCTATACATGTGAAAATACTGCATAAAAACAGCCGAATGCTCTGCATTCTGTCAACTCTGACTCTCTGGACACTATCCCTGAGGGGTTTGGCCTGACACGAGGAGACCAGATGTCCCGAATTCCTGGTCTCGTGCCCGCCATGTGCATTCCAGACCTCGTCCGCTCTTGGCGCCCCTGACCAGCTCCCTTCCCCCCCCAGCTCCCATCTTCAAATTTCATCGCCCGCCACTGGCTTCTTCCCCACAGGATAGAAACATATTTCTCTCCCCCACAGTAAAAATAAAACACGCCTGTGACCTCCGCCTCCAGCTTCCACCCTTCTACTCCTGCCTCCCAACCAGGTTTCTGGAACATGCAGCTCTTGTGGAGACCTCCCTCTTCCTCACCTGCTTTCACCTCTGCCCTCGTAGAGGCCACCAGTGACCCGTGACCAGCTGCTGTATCTGTGTCTACCCGAGGTCTCTGCAGTATGTGTCTGTGGACCACACCCTTCATGCCACTCTCCTTCCTCAGGCTCCTTCTCTCTCTCCCTTGCCCTCTCACCCTGACCTGTGGCTGCCCACCTGGTCCCGGGGCTTCTGCTTCTGCAGTGTTTGTCGAAGCCGTGGCTTCACTCAGCGCCCACAACCACAGCCTGGCTTCAGTCCTTCCTCTCTCAGCTGGGCTAGTGGTCCAGCCTCTTAAGGTATCCTGACCTCCCTCCCCTCACTCCCCTCTGCCCCGCAGGGTCACGTCCAACAGGAAGCCCCTTTCTGACCTGGCCCCTGACTGTATCTTCGGGCTCATCTCTCCCAACGCTCCCTTTTACATTTGCATTCATTCCACAGATGTGTCATGGTGAGTTGTGACTGTGATTTTCCACATTCTGTAAGGTACCCCCCCCCCCCAAACCCTCCCTGCCCACCACTAACCCACCCACATGCTAGAGGAGGGTTCATTTAATAAATCCCAGCTCAAGAGCAAATCCATCAAGGAGCCTCCCCTGGTTTCTTCGCTCCATTCCCAACTGGGCTTAGTCTTGCCTTGCCTTGCTCTGGGCCACCAAGGCTCAGAGACGCTGCTTGTAGAGCTCACCTCACGCTGTGTGATGCATGCAAGCTTTTGCCTCGAAGGACCTAGGAGTTCACTGAGAGAAGAGTTCATGGCTGGCGCTGCCTCTTTTCAAGCTCTCACCGTCAAATTGGTGGAGCTAGGTGCAGAGTTGACATTCAACAAATGTTTGTAGAATTGAATTGATTGATTTGCAAGGGGCAGCTCAAAGCCTCTTGACAGGCCACGGTGACTTCTGGATGCTCAAGGAAAGGTCCGTTTAGCTTCATATTGTTCCTGTGTTCCCATGCTTGGAAAAGTAGTTAACCTCACATAGTATCTATTGCTAATTCACAGTTAGCTAGAGCTTGAGATTTCCAGACTCCGCCGTGTTCTGATTTCAGCAGACAGCAGGATCTTCCTCCATGAAGGCTCCATTCATGAACAGCGCACATCCTAGGATGTTATGGTTGGCCTCTGGAAGGAGCCAGAACACTCCAGCTCTGAGCCAGGGAGAAGCTCCAGTGTCCTGTGTGCTTTTCTGGGTTCTTTTTCCTGGGTGTAAATCCCTCTCCTGATAAGCACCCCAGAAGGGCAGTGATCTCTGGTCTCTGGCCTGTCTCTGCACCTGCCCCTCCTACCCCGCCCCACCTCAGCACATATGATGTCTTGTTCTTGTTTAGCACCACCTATGGTTTCCTTTCCAGTTCTCTCCCACCTTGATCTCTTTGGGCAAAAAGTAAAGGATGGTTAAAGTCACAAAGCATCCTTGTAGAACCGATTTGGTCAGCTTTTGATGGACTTTCAAGGGGCCAACCTCACAGGACAGGCCTTCTCTGGCCTCCTTTTATGCCCTTCATCTGTTGGAAGGTCCAATGGTTGTTAAATTCATTCTTGAAATTTCCCTTTGTGCATCCTGCCTTCTCACTCCCACAGGGGCATCTGGTGACCGTCATATTGCCATCAGTCTAAAACCTTTACTTTGAACTTGCCACGATATCTAAAAATGTATAATGTTATACGTTAGAATGTTGTTACACATTGTAAGACTGTAATGTTCTATATGGTAATAACGTCCCCGGTCGTTTTCTTTGAAAATCATGTTTTGATCGTCTTTATAGTTCCCTTTTTCTACCCATGATCTGAAAGCTTTCCTTCATCCTGGGGTGAAATGACAAATAAGGGGAGGAAGTTGGGCCCCCACAGGGGAGGGAAAGGGATGAAGGTTTGCTGGAGGAATGTCGGCCACCATCCCTGGGTGGCTTTGGGTGTGCATTTGCAGGGACAGTGTCTTCTGGCCCTTGGGAGGATTGTCCTCCCTGTGCTCTTTGCTGTGGGGTGGGGCCGTTAGGTGCTGAGGGGTGGGCCGGGTTTCACTTCCAGGTTGCAGCATGAGCCCTCCCGTGCTGGCAGCACGGTGGCACCATTCGAGGTGGTGGCCCCTGCATCAGCTTGAGCCCTGAGTGACTGCCACAAGCACCGCACATGGCTGGTCATGGCTACTGTGACACAACCTAGCCCCTCCTGGCCGGCACAGAAATGGATTCCATGTAAAATATGCAAATGAAAAGGTTGGCGTGTCAGCGGACACGTACCGTGGATGTGAAATACACTTGTGTGTCTTCGGGCCCGAGATTTCGGAGCTGTTTGTTTTACCAGCCTACCTGATGAACAGCGGGGAGGTGGGGAGGGCCTGATCGGGGGTCGGGTGGAGCAAAGTCTGAGTATCGATGAGAATTTCCTGGGGCCCCCCAAAAGCTCCTCGTGTTGGCAGTCGCCTTCTGTGCCACTGGGAAAGGCCAGGCCCGTTTACTGCACTGCCTGGGGCACCTGGTGAGGATTCCCCGGACCCTGTGACCCACAGACTGAACAGGCTTGTTTTCCTCGGAGCTTTTCTTTGTCTCTGTTTCACTGTCACCTCTTCTATGTGTCAGCATCAGGGCTCTTGAGAGGCAGAGGTGAGAAAGCGTGAGCTCCGTGTCCCGTTTCCCAGCTGTGTTTCTCCGGGGTGGGGGTGGGGGTTGGCTCTGAGCGGAATCAACAAGAAGGCGAAGTTTGTCCTTGTGACACTACCCCGGTCCCCACCCAGCCTCTGCCCCCCGTTGCTCTGGCCCCTTCTCCACCTGTTTTGCAGGTGGCTGTTTGCCTCACATCAGAATGTATCCATTCTCCCTCCCCTGTGGGACAGACCTTTGAGTGTGTTTTAAGGTGACAATCTGGTGATTTGGTAGATTAATCTCTGTGCATGTGCTAATGGAAGACTAGGGGGACTGTTCCTTCCTCAGACGGTTATTGAGGCTGCTATGTGCCCAGCACTGAGCCCTAAGCACTAAGCGGGGTGGGTTGTGACTAACGGCCTGGCTCTGCCTCCAGGCCCTTGCGGTTCAGTGGGGGAGGGGCGGGGCTGAGCCGGCAGTGTTTAGAAATGTGGTGCAGGGTGATGTATGTTAGGACTCTGGGTGGGATCCAGGCTGTGAGTGCTGTGGAGGCCGAGACAGGGAGACTGGTGCTCTGTGGTCGGGAATAGTCGGGGAACACCAAGTCACAGCCCTGGGCCTCAGTTTCCCCATCTGACAAATAAGGAATGTGGACTCACTGACTGCTTTGCAGCTTGCCGATGATAAGAGTTAACAGAGGGGCGCCTGGGTGGCTTAGTGGGTTAGGCATCCGACTTCGGCTCAGGTCACGATCTCGCGGCTCGTGAGTTCAAGCCCCACGTTGGGCTTGCCGCTGTCAGCCCAGAGCCCACTTCAGCTCCTTTGCCCCTCTTTCTCTGCCCCTCCCCTGCTGGTACTCTCTCAAAAATAAATTTTAAAAATTAAGGAAAAAAAAAAAAAGAGTTACCAGAGGAGACTAGTTCAACACCAGGATTCCCAGGCCCCTCCTACAGATCCAGATCCTGTGAGTCCGGAGTCGGGGCTGGGAACTGCCCCCACTCCCAGTTCTGCCTCAGGAGACGGGACACTGTGGGCTTAGCCTGGGCTTGGAACGGTGTGGGAACTTGGAGCGGGGGGGGAGGGGGTCTTTGAGATGGCCAAGCACTTGGTAGGGACACTGGGAGACAGGGACCGTGTTATACTCCAGCTGCTTGCTGAGCAAGAGCATGGCGAGGATAGTGGGACCAGAGAGCCCTTGGGAGGAGAGCTGGAGGCCGCCTGGCTGCTGGAGGACACATTTTGTGTTCAGCCTTAGCACGGTGTAGATAAGGCTTCGGGCTGCTGGGAAGGCCTTCTGAGCACATTCACTTCGTGATTCTTCAGAGCAACCACAAGAGCCGGGTCTCCACGGGAGACCAGTGCCATGGGCGGCCTCCACTGGACCTGCTCCCTTCCTCTCTGGAAAAGCCTGCTGATCAATTCAGCAGGCCCAGCTGCTGAGGATCCTGTACCTCGGTGGTTCTCACACTTCCTGTGTGTCAGAATTGCCTGCAGCTTCTAAAAAGGGTGCCGGGGCCCACCTCCAGAGTGTCTGATTCCAGAGTTTGGGAGGGCGGCAGTGGGCAGGGCATTTGCATTCCTAAGAGGTTGCCAGGGGCTGCGCTGCCCTGGTCCCCGGGCCACGCTTGGAAAGCCAGTGCCAGATTCTCAGCCCGCTAGCCCGGGTGTGGGGGTGGTTTCTACAGACTCAGGACCCAGTCGGAAGGAGCGAAGGCTTTGTAGGAGCAGGCCCCGTGGAAGGCCTGAGATGCTTCAGTGAGGAGCTCAGACTTCCTTCCACGATGAACTGGGAACAAATCAACAGCAGCTTGGCTCCCCAAAGCAGACATCTGGAAATGGACTGTTTTACATTTTGAAAAACAGATTTGCAGTAGTAGCTCATGGCCCGTCCGTGTGGCACGATCTCAAGGCTGCACCTCAGGGATGTCTCTGTTGTTACCTCTCCCCCACCAGCCTATTTCTCCCCCACAGTTCTCGAAATTTCACCGTTAAAGATTATATCCTTGTGTTCAAAAATACCACCCCTCTCCAAAAGGCTCATGTTAGGAACCAGAAATGCCCAAGACGGAGAGAAACTCACCTGCGTGTCCCCTGCTTGGTCCCCTTAGAGCAGATTTACACGTCAGTCTTCTCTCCAGGCACCAGTGGGCAGGAGACCCAGGACAGATAGACTTGGATATATCTGGAGGCAGGGGGGCCGTGTGAAGGCTAGGTGTCCTCTGTTGCATCAGAGAGAAAGCAGGAGGCACAGTGGACATAGGGCAAGCCCTCTGAGACTGGTCAACAAGAACGTTCTGGCTGGTGTGAGGCCAGAGGGGCCTGGATGCCCATGACATAGGGGGGCATCAGCGTGCATGGGGGCTCACCATAGCTCGGCCCATCTCCATTCATTTCTGTGGAACACAGACGGGAGCGTACTGCTCTGTTTCTGACCAACCCCCCCATACCAGCCTTCTCCTTTTCCGGCTTAACTGGCTAACAGGTTGGAATTGGTGCTAGATTTGCAGTCAGGAGGCAGGAAATAGCTGTGCCTCTCAAGCCGTGTTCCCAAGTCCATTAGATACGTGTGCTCTGCAAACCGTGTGGGAAGAGGAACGCCATCGTAATTGTATTTGGGGGTGATGAGTGACAGCTCGCTCTCGGGTGAGTCCTTCAGCCCGGTGATTAATCACCTTCTTGTTTGCCCATTGCAAAGTCAAGTTTTCCCGTATCCGGTGGTCTCTGAAAGGGAGAACAGGGTCTACAGGGCACACAACGTTCCAACAGAAAACTGTGGTGAGCCAAGTCGTTAATTGTGTTCGTGTTGAGATGGGTTATGTCAGCCTAAAACACCTGTTTGTGTAAATGGGCCTTGTAGAGAGACGGCGTTTTGCCCGCAGGTGTGAATCACACAGGTGTATTTCTAGGCAACCCTGCCCCAGACACTGCTGTCGTAGGATGACGGTATCTGAGAAGCGGGAGTCTGATTTCTGCTATCAACTGAATGTGTTTTGTTCCACAGAATTCACGGGGGGGGGGGGGGAGGAAAAGTTGGGAGGCCCAGGAGGTGGCTTGGAGTGCCGGTAAAGCCTTTTGGGGGTGGGGGTGGAATAAGAGGCCCAGCACGGGGCCTCTGTCTCCACCTCTCCCACCCGTGCTGTGAAGGAAAAGGCAAGGGTGGTCCTTGGGCCTGACCCCTTCCAGGCCGTTCGATGGCTGTGGGCAGGGCATGTAACATGCTGTTCCTCTGTGCTGACACTGAGCTGCAGTTATCAGGGGTCACTGAGAAGATATGCAAAGAGCTAGGAGCCAGTGGATCCCTCTCTGTATAGGCCAGCCCCGCCCAGCAATCCCTATTGTCACAAAGGGCCGCTGCCCTTCTAGAAGAACCTGAGTGCATTTTCCTTGAAATGCCTAGATTAGGGTCACTGCATGGTTTTAACATCAAAGATATGAGGAATTAGAGGAAATTGGGAGATGGGAGCTCTCCTACAGCCCCAGAGTGGGTCAGAGGCCGAGCCCAGGATGCAGCCCAGATAAAGACTCTGCCCACCTACCCCCCACCCCCCTAACACTGCTGGTTACAAAGAGCCTGGGGAAGCTCCTTTGTCAATCAACAAATCTGGGGAAAGGGAAGGATTGAAAAGGAGTAAGGTTTTCTGCACAGCTAAAAGCTGTGGTTTCAGGCAATGCTGGTGCATCTTGATGTGGTAAACAGAACATTCTATTTGGAGTTAGAAGACCTGGAGACGGCTGTCAGCTCAGCCCCTTTGTTACCTGGGTGATTTGGGACTTGAGCTGTCCGCACCTCAGTTTTCGCATCTGTAAATCGGGTGTGACTGCCCTTACTTGTCCCAGGGATGCTTTGAGGATCAGGAGATACCGCACGGGAAGCTCTACGCAGACTGTAAGACGCAGCAAAAGCAAAGGATTATCATTGTAATCGTTTCTATTTACATATTGCTTGTAGAATCCCAGAGAACTTCCTCATCTTGTCTCTTACTGTGCAGCAGGGCCCTAGATCTAGCCTTCCCATTCGCGTGCCCCTCCCCTAGCTGGCTGAGGAGCCAAAGAGGACCACTCAGCGACAGTGAAACTCCTCTTGGGGGTGGGGATTTCCTCAAGGTGATGCTTCCACTGAAAAGAGTGCCTCAAACAGTGGGCCTTTGGGGCCGGGCTGGCATTTAAGTCCAGGAAGCCCTGTCGGAACCCGTCACCTAACACGGGGATCGGATGCCCCAGAGCCTACATCAATGGCTGGCACTCACTAGGGCTGTGAACGTTTGTGTAGGTTGGTGGGTGGCATCGTTAGGGGAGGTAGCTATGCTGACTTCTCCTGGGGCTCAGTTTCATTCACTCATCAAGCAAGTGTTGAGAACTTAGTGGGGATCAAACACTGTGGGGGTTCTGCCTCAGAATGCTCACAGTCCGTAGATGCCGAGACAGTTGGACAGACAAGGTTCCACTTCAGGGTCAGAAGCACTCTAGGAACATGCTTTGGGGCGCCTGCTGAATCCTGGCCGGTGGCCTCCCGGAAGAGAGGGACCCTTGAGCTGAACCTAGAAGGCCAAGTAGAGGTTGGATAGAGGTGAGGAGGCAGGCTGGGCAGAGGGCATAACACCTCTACTTCTTGCCCCTCTGGCCAGGCAGGGCCCCTGAGGCTCACTGTAGAGACTTAGATCTCTGCTCTCTCCCCTCCAGTCTCCCCTGTGCTCTGCCAGAGAGCAGTCTCCCAGCGTGTAGGATTCTGGGTCCTGGGCCAGAGCCTGAGCTTGCTCTGTCGGGTGGAGGGGTGGGGGGGGGGGGCGGTGACAAGGCCAGGCTGGTGGGAGGAATGGGTACTTCGGGGACCCCCCTGATTCAGCAACTGCTGCTGTGAAATCTTAATCACTCTGATCAAAGGTTTCATGTTTTCCGGAATAAGTGATTTCACTTATCTTTTAGATCGCATTTGACTTCAGCACATAAAAGGCTCATTCAATTTGAAGCAACATCTCCACCAGGAATGGATTAACAGCAAGAAAACGGTTCTTTCTTGCCACGGGTACAGCTGGGACTTTGGAAACCCAAATCGCTTGTAATCTCCTCTTGGAGCACATGTGGAGAGTCCCTCCTATAGACGGTGTTAATATGCTGTCCCCCCTGGGGAAACCTGTTGTCTCTCAACCTGCGGGATGTCCATGCAGGAGGAGCAGTTTGGCTCTTCAAGAGGCACAAAGCCACTGCTCTTTTGAATCCTTTGAACTTGAGCCCTCCCTTCACTGGCTGCTGGCTTCACCCTCCTCTCTGGTCCAGCCCCCGTTACTAAGAGTCCAGGTGCTTGGGAGCAGTGGTGATCCCCAAAGGCTTCCTGAGTCTCTCCCTGGAGTGAGCACTGTGGGAACACAAGCCTCGACATCCCTGCTGCAATGAGCTCACTCCTACAGAGGACAGGGGGAGGGAGCCTATGTGTAAATTGGTTCAGTTCTACGGAGGGCAAGTCAACAGTAGCTGTGAAATTTCAATGCACACGTCCTTTGACCAAGAATTCCGCTTCTATCCTGCAGGTCTAGGTACAGATAGGAAAGGGCATATGTGCAAGGCTGTTCATTGCAGGGCTGTTTGTAAGAGCCGGGGATTAGCACAAATATAAATGTTAGCGGGAGATGGGGTTCATCAGTTATAGTGCAGCCTTGTGGTGGACTAGTATGCGGTCGTAAAAAAGAAGAAGGGTGCTTTTGTATACCGACCCGGGATGATGTCACAGGTATTATGACAAGAACAAGATGCAGAACAGTACGGGGGTGTGGTACTGCTGGTGTAAACAAAAGGGTAAAAATTACAACATGTATAGTCTCATGGGCATAAAGTCTCATGGGATAGAAACACAAGGAAATATTAACAGGAGCCTCACACGGGAAAAAACGTGGTCCCTGCCCCAGAGGCCTCCTGGGAAGTTTTGCAGTATCTTCACTTCCCTTTAAAACTGGCTTCCAGGATATGTGCACTGTGTCCCCCGCCCCCAACATTGGCCTGTCGGGCATGGCATTTCTAGGACCTTTGCCACCTGGGGCCCCAGCGGGCACGACTTGCCCTCATTCTCCTGCTTGTGGCCAGCAGCCTGCCTTGAACACCTCTTGAGAATGTGGGTTCTGCTCTGAACATCCCTCCTAAAGCGCTTAGGGTGGACACCGTTCATTTGGGCAGCGCTCAAGGACTCGGTGACCCTGGCCCTCTGCTCTGGGAGGTGTGTGTCCCACCTCCCCTCATGAGACCCCTACACCCCCCTCAGGCAGGGGTCCGCTGTGGTTTACTGTCCACTCGTCATCTCAGTAGGGCCAAACGTATAGCAGGGACTCACTAAAAGCCTGTTGGATGGAAGCATATATGCGGCCCCTATAGTTTGCTCCGGGCAGTGCCGGGTAGGCATTAGGAAGGACGCGAGAAACAAACAAACATTGGAAACTTGGTTTTTGAGCCTAGTTTATAAAGAGGAAATCTATCATTGTTCTCTGCCATTTCCTTTGTCCATGGCCATTTCTATAGGAAATGAAGGCAAAAGGCTCCTCCTTTAGCCCTCCCTCCTCTGTCATGTATTGCCAGGGCGCTGCTACTCTTCCATTTGAAGGGGCCACCAAGCTGCAAATAGGTGCTTCTCAAGTCCTGCCAGCCGCCCTGCAGCCAGCACCACACCCAGAGCTGCACCGCGTCAGACTCAGCTGCCCTCCCCCTGCAGCTGTCTCCCCTCTCCTCCCTCCCTCCCCCAGCTTCCAGTGGCTTCATCTCTCAGCCTTCCCCTCCTGGCCAAGTGCGCTGTGTGTGTTTGACCGGAGGTGCAGAGTGCACAGCCAGGTGACACGTGTGCACGCTGTCACTCTTGGAAACCAGCCCTACCGGAGGGACTAATCCTGCGGCCCCGTCTCAGCCTCTGCACGAGACTTCGGAGCAGTGTTTTTATGCCGGGAGACAGCAGGGCCTCCTAGAACAAAGCAGCCTGGAGCCACTGGCCTTGCCCAGGGGAGGAACGGGGGTCTAGGGAAGTGTGGCAGCCAAGGGGCTCATAGCTAAGGTGTAAATGCAGACTCCCCATTTATGAGCTGTGTGACCTTGGATGCTTTCTCTTTCTGGGCCTCATTTTGCTGGTCTATAAAAATGGGAGTTGGTCTCAGACCTGGGATCACACTGGGACGTACAGAGTTGGGACCGAATTCTAACCAGAGCTCGCCTTCTGGTCTGGCTCATGTCGGCTCCGCGTATACACTTCTGCTGGTGAGACCAGCTGGCGAAGCAGAAGTAGGGGCCAGTTCAGGGGCGAGGTGCCCTGATAATTGACTTGACCTCTCCTTGGGAAATGCCTGGCTCCTGGCGGTTGTCATTATTTTGCAAAGTTTGTGCTATTTTACCATCTTGGCTCATCTTTTTGCCGCCATGCTGCTTCCCGGGCCAGATCCAGTGGGAATGTGGTTTTGCAGAGGCCCCCTCCTGACAGGCATCAGGGTGAAATCGCGGGTCAGGTCCGGACTGGTCAATCTGCCCTCACTGATGCCCCGGTTATCCATCACCCCACTTGTTCCCTAAGCTGCCTCCCCCGTGGGTCTCCCAGGCTGCCTCTGCCCCCATTCCCTGCCCTTTTTCTTGCTGACCTCAGTATTTTGCAAGCCGTCTCCCACCTTGGTCTCAAAGTGGCTTTGATGTTTCATCCCCAGAAGCTTCCCCCTCCCGGAGTGGGCAGCCTGGCTTTCCATCAAGACTACCTTTCAGAACTATCCGTCACCAGGCTTGAAACTCCGAAATTCTCTTTTCCGACCATGACCTCCAGGCTCTCTGCTGGCGTCCCCTCGAGATTAGTGCTGTGGTGGGCTCCACTGTGCGCAGAACAGGACGTTCACATGTTCCGGAGGCATGTGCAGGGTGGATGATGAATACAGAGTTGACTGGTCAGTTGGGAGAAGAGGCTTCTGGAGGCCGGTGTGCAAAGGGGACACAAGAGCTTGCCGGCCGTAATAACTGGCTCCCACCTGGGATGGAGGGGCAAAGGCAGAGGGGGCGTTGAGGCTTCACCCTACCTCACCCGGGAGAGGACGAGTGGGCACATGGATTGCTCTCCTAGCTGTCGCTGGTCTGGGGATGAGCTTGCATCGGACCTGATGCCTCCAGGTGGCTTCCTGGGGGAGGCAGGGAAAAGAAAGCCTAATTGGGGGACTTGTAGCATCCTTTTGGGAAGAAGCAAGGCAAAGGCACACTGAAGCTTGAGGATCGGTTTGGAGGAGGTGACATTATGGACATATAGAGTTGGGGTTAAATTCTAAACCTGAGCTCGCCTTCTAGTTTGGCCTGTGTAGGTAATAATGTTGGCAACCCTGACGGTCTAGTCTAAACCGGCATCTGGGAAAATCATCGAGTGAAGCAGAAACAAGTACCAGTTCAGGTGTGGGGCCAAGAAACAGACACTTCACGTATCCAGAGATCAGCCCGCCGTCACCCCTCCTATCCAGAACAAAGATCTCAAAGTGAGGGAAAAGTGTCTCTGGTCACTGAAAGTGGCTGAAGCCCTGGCTTCTTGTTCCTAAAAACCCCTCCACCTGACCCTTTACTCAGAGCCCCATGGTTGCCCAGCCCGAGAGGATTCTAAGCTGCACCTTAGAAGCAGAGAAGCTTCTTTAGGCAGCCATACCCAAACAGATAGCATGAGCTGTGGGAGCCTCCCTGTGGGAAGGGGCAGATAGACAAAGAGAGAAAAACCCACAGTGGGGACAGATCCCCCAGCACAGCAGAGAGCCTCCTGGAGATAACAGCTAACCATGAAGACAAGCTTACCTTACGTTACCTTACATACCTTACCTTGCAGCTCAGCCACCGCAAGTGCTTTCTGGAACAACGCTGGGGAGGGATGTACCCAACAAGTGTTAGATTTTATATCCTTTGCCACAAACGGAAGAGAAGTATATAAACGTTTAGAAAAATAATTTGTGCTGTAGCATTAAAACGAAACGCACTTTGTTGCTTGAAGGGGCAATGTTTTTCGTTGTCTAGAAAACCTTCGTATGTGAAATACCTCATCTGTGTTGCCAGATAAATGGTGATTTCTGTTTGCATCGTGGAGCGTTAGGAGCAAAAAAGACCACGAGATTCCACAGACACACTGAAAAATGTGTATAGATGACGTAATTGAGGCTCAGAGATGGGAAGTGATTTGCCCAAGTTTCCAAGGCCAGTTGTTGTCAGAACTGGGCCTCCAACTTGGTCCGCTAGGGAGCCAAATGAATTCAGGGGCTGGGGAGCGGGCCTGGATTCAGACCCTGTGCCTCAGCCAGGAGCAGCCAGACCAGGGCTGGGACCTCCTCCCACCTCCCGGAGGTAAGAGCCAAGGTCTAGATGGGAGACTTGGGGAGGGGGGGACGGCTCGAACATCTGCCCAAGGACGAGTTGAAGAGACCCTACCCAGAATGGGATGTGCGCCCGGGTGGATGGAGGGGTGTTCCTGCCAGGATGCATGGGGCAGCCTGGGGGCGAGGAGCTGGAAGTGGTGTGGATGTGCCCAGTACATACGTGAGTCGCAAGCATCCCTGGCCGGAGCGTTTGACTCCTGTTCTAGAACAGCCCACCTCCGGGTGGTCAGGAATTGGTTTGAGAGGCAGCTGATGGCCCTGACCTGGGAAACACAGAAGAAAATGCCCAGCCCACCTTGTCGCCTTGCAGGAGTCAGCAGCTAGAGTCTGGGTTTTGCTTTCTCCTTCCTTCAAGAGAGGCAGAGAGGGCTCCGAGCCTGGCCTGTCCAGTGCAGCCTCTTACTGAACAGCTATCTACAGACTTCCTATTTTTACTCTTAATAACCATAAGCCCGGGGTTACCAGGGTCCTCTTGTTGCTATAGTGAGAGGTGACAGCGCCAGCCTTCCAAAGCGCTGGACCCTTGGCTTAGAGGAATAACAGAATCTGGGTTGCTTTATTTTTGGGTTTGAGAAGGTTTAACGCACCATTTTCCAGCCCTTGCAAGCAAATGGCTGTTTGTGCTCAAAATACACCAAACCTCAAGAACACAGAGTAACTGACGGTTTGGGGACGTGGGCAAATAAGAATAGGTAGAAGGTACTTTTTTGAATTACAAAAATGGTAATAAAACTTCATTAAGAACACCTAGAAAACGACAAAGAAATACATGTGGTTGCATTACCGTGTCACGGCCCTCGTGATCCTGAGTTGTAGCCTTACCAGCAGTTTTCTTAAATGTGCCTTTGGCAGAGTTAAAGACGTGGAGTGTATGTAGTTGGCAGTCTGCTCTTTCAATTAACATGGAGTAAGCATCTTTCTGTGTTCCTTCGTTATCTCAATCAGCATTATTTTGAACGTTTATTTATTTTTAAGACATGGAGAGACAGAGTGTGAGTGGAGAAAGGGCAGAAAGAGAGAGGGAGCCACAGAATCCGAAGCAGGCTCCAGGCTCCGAGCTGTCAGCACAGGGCCCGGCGAGGGGCTCGAACCCACCAGTCGTGAGATCATGACCTGAACTGATGTCGGACGCTTAACCGACGGAGCCACCCAGGCGCCCCTCCATCAGCATTATTTTTTTTAATTTTTATGTTTATTTATCTTTGGGGTGGGGGTTGGTGAGGGGCAGAGAGAGAAGGAGACACAGAGTCCAAAGCAGGCTTCAGGCTCCGAGCTGTCAGCACGGAGCCTGACATGGGGCTGGAACCCATAAGCCGGGAGATCATCACCCGAGTCGAAGTCGGACGCTTAATTGACTGAGCCACGCAGGCACCCCTCAATCAGCATTATTTTTGTTTGGATAAGGTCATGTAATTTTGTAAAACGTTCTCCTACTTTTCCCCTTCAGTGGGTCTCTGGAATCCACACTTGGTCTCCATCGTGCCATCTCTGTCAAAATTTTATTCCTTTTTTTGAGTTGGATAATTTGTCTGCCTTGTCTCTGTCCCCTACACACACACACACACACACACACACACACACACACACACACACACGGATTTCCTCCACTTGACGGCCCTGCTAATCAAAGAGTGATCCCAGACCAGTGGCATGGGCATCCCATGGGAGCTTGTTAGAAATGCAGAATCTTAGACCACCCCCTCACCCCCCCACCCCGCCGGGACCTCCTGAATCAGAGTCTGCATCTGTATTTTGACAAGATCCCCAGGTGATTCATAAGCACATTAAAGCTTGAGAAGCACTGATCTGAAACCCATTTCTCCATGCCTCCAGGAAAGAATCCATGCTCCTGGCCAGGTGCACAACCTGCTGTGTGGAGACCACATGGGGAGGAGCTAGGGGGTGAATAAGGAAGGGCCAGATCAGCAGGATAACTACAGGTGGTGGGCCACCGTGGGCCAGGAACCCTAGAGAGGTTGGAGCGGCGAGACGGCGGGTGGGGGGTGGGGGCTGTGAAGGAAGTTCTAAATGGCAAACCCATGGAAGATGCAACGCGGAAAACTGAGGGCCCCACTGGCTAGTAGAGGCAGGACTGCGGGCTGGGGCCACAGCAGTAGCTCACTCCAGTTTTACAGATGCAGAAGCCGAGGCACGGAGAAATTGAGTTGCTTGCCCAAGGCCACAAGCTATTAGGTGGTGGAAGTGGGGGTACAAACCTGATCCGGGGCCCAACCCTTAACTGCCCTGTGATGCAGGGCGGGGTGGACGATAGGAGAAAGAAGAGGCTAAAGGGATGTTAAGCTTCTACAGTGAGCTGGGTACTTTTTCACTTTATTATATTTAACATGCACACCCTCTTTGGAAGTGCACACCCTCTTACCCCATGTGACAGATGAGGAGGTCACTTTGCATCAGCGATAAGCAATTACCTGAGTTCACATAGTTGCTGACAGCTGAATTCAGGATTTGAACCCAGGACATTTTGGAGACCGAAGTGATGCTCTTTCTACCCTGCACTTCATCATCAAGGTGTGGAGTCAGTCTCTTCTCTCAGAGTAGTTTCTCTCCTTGCTGCCCACTTCCCGCTTTTAAAACCCCATTTCTGCCCAGGGACACACTCCCCTTGCCCATTCTTGGTGGGGAGAAATCCACGGCAAGTCCTAGATGTTTTCCTTCAATACCTAAGGTTGGGAGATGCCAGGACTCGGAGGTACCTGGTTTAGCATTTGATCCAGCTGGAAACTAAAGCCCAGAGAGCTCAAGTGACTTGCCTAAGGTCACACAGCCAGCTTGTTAGAGATCTGAGACCCTGACTCTGGATTCAGTGCTCCTTTCATGACTCAGAGTTGTATTTGTGCCTGTCGTCCTGGGTGCTGAGGGTCAGTGCACAGCCAAGCCGGTCAGCACCAGGCTGCTGGATTGCTAGAACAGTGCAAGTTCAGCTTTAAACTTAGCCTAGAGGGTGGAATGGATAAACTTTCATTAAAAGAAAAAACTAATAAAAATAATATCTGCTTATCGTTAAAAATGCAAGCAGTATGTCTAGAAGCACCTGAGAGCACCCCTTCCTGTCCCTCCCCAGCCTACTCCCCAGGGGTAACCACTTAGCGCTGTCTCCAACGGCTCCTTAATTTTCCTGCCAGCGGTTGGGTTTTGTAGGATCCACGCCACAGCAAGGCTATTTTTAACAAGCATCCCAGGCTTCAGGGGGTTGAGGAGAGGGGAAGAAAAAATATTCCATTTGTATATTTTTAATCCGTGCGCATTTGAGCAGGCAGTGGCTTTCCTGTGCCCACTGCCAAGGGTTGCGGGCAATTGATTAGACTTTCTGGATGCAGGGCAATCCTTTCTCTTCCCTTAACGAGGCTGGAAGGCCAGGGAGGGGTTCAGGCGATATTTCTAGGGCTGATGGCTGTCTCAGCTGGCTGCCTCCTGATCCTGCCTGCCTGCCCCCAGCCCTCTCCCTCCCAGCAGCCTCGAAAATCCTGGCTGGGTCTCCCAGGGCAGAAGAGGCCTGGGAACCTGACTCTCTGTGCCAGGCTCATATTTAGAAATGTCTCCAGCCAGAGGTTGGCGTGTGTCCCGCTTGGACTCTGGGCAGGGGGTGCGGTCACATGTGCTGCCTTCGAGTGGGCAGATTCTGAGTGGGCAACAGCCCGCTTTGAATATAAACACACTCCTTTTATGCCGAGGAGCTGGCATCTGAGCCTGTGCGCTTGGGCCCTGGACGGGGGCAAGGACTGGTAGCCGGATGGGCAATGGGGGAAGGGAAGAAAGATGTCATGGGCTTGACCTGGGCAAAATGGTGGTGGAGGAGGGGTCCCAGCTCTCTACCCCACGCACCGTACCCGCAATCCCACCCTCTGTTTTCTGTGCTCCTTCTCCAGGTGGCTGGAGCACTGCCCCTGCCCCTTAGGGGGCCCACAGCCCCATGGGAGCCAGCCAGTGTCCTGACCTGGGCTCCCCTTTTTGCCTCTAGAGTTCCCCGCTCTGTTCAGGGGCAATCCTGGGGGGCAGCGTGAGCGGGGTGAGAGTCAGGCTGGATACGGGGCCGCCACCTGCCGCAGGGTCTTGCTCCAGCTCTCTGAGAGCAGCCCGCCCGTCAGCCTCTCCAGATGGAACGTGGAAAATGTGGCCCTGACAGCCTCATGCCTGAAGGCTCGCTCAGCACTGACCACAAAGGTTCTGGGATTTCTAGCCCACCCTGCTTTCTCTTCCATGTCAGCGCGTGAGAATGGGTGAATTAGATCAAGCGATCTTGGCCTTAAATGGTAGCCTCCCCGGGGGAACAGACATCATGCCCCAGCCCTGTAAAAACTCCCTTTGCTTTTAAAACAGGTCCTCTAAGGAGGGGCAACCTGGTTCATTCATCTCGCCTCACATATTTAACGAGCACCCTCGGAAGTGCAGACCCCGTACAGGTACCGGCCCCACAGTGCTGGTGGGGGCTTCAGGCTCTCCTTCCATCACACCTCTCCGCCCTTTGCAGGCCTGCCCTGGAGACCAAAGTGGCTTGCTCCACATCAGCCCTTCTGAGAGGAGGCTGCCTTCCTGCAGCCTAATCTTCAGAGAGAATCCACATGCAGAAGCAGGACTTTCCTCCTGCGGCCTGAAGCCAAGCCCCTGCCAAGTGCTCAAGCTCCTGGCTGGGGGCCCCCCACCTCTCCCTGTGCCATCCTCCCTCCCTCTCCCCACATCTCAGGGAAGAGGGCTCCAAGCAGTGGTCAAGAAGGCTGAGTAGATGTTTTCTTTGTTCCTCCCGGGAGCAACATGGTAAATATGCAATAACGGGGTGAACAAACAAGCAGATGAATAAGCACGTGAGCGAACGAACGAAGGAACACGCAGAGAAGCGGGCTCAGCTCCACAGGAACTTGGAATTCGGAGGAAAAGACCCAGGCGTGTAGAATGGTAGCGCTGTGGGACTGAAGGGGACCCTAGGGATTGGGCTCCCCGCCTTTGGATGGGAAAGGAAGTGCAGGCTCAGAGGCAGGAGGGGCTGCCGCGAGGCCTCAGAGACCGCGGAGGTCAGAGGATGGTGAAATTGCCCAGGGCGAGTGAGATCCGGAACCGCGTGCAAGGCTGCCCTACTTTCCGTCTGCCACTGCCCTAAGTGTCCCTCGTCCTTGGGAAAAATTGCCTTTTCATATGGTTGGGAGTGGACGGCACAATTTTTCTTCGAGGGTTAATTGTTTTGCTGACAGCACAGATAATTAGGAATGAGAATCCCGGAGTGAGGGCGACAGCACCATCTGCTGTGAATGTGGTTCAGCCCCACCTTGCAGGAGGGCCCGAGAGGCCTCCTCTCCTCGCCCTCCCTACCCCCAGCAAGAATTGATGAGCTTTAGCTGTTTGCCTCTGGAGCTACAGCTGCCAGGTGACCATGCAGCCAGCAGGATAGGCCGGTGACTGGCTTCTAACGGGTTCAGCGTGTTCTCCTTCCCCCATGGCGTTCCCTGCATGACGTAGGGCTCCCTTAAGAGCTCCAAGGTTGACTGAGGACCCACTGGGCTGCCTGGGACTCAGGGCTAATGCCAAGGGAATGATTTTCTGTTCTTCCCATAGCCTGATGTTTGGAGGTCTGGTCTGCTGTTGACTGGAGGTGGGCGTGTGGGTCTGCACTGAGCTACGTGGCTGTCGTTGGCGTTGGGGTAATCTTCCTGCCTACCTCTGTGGATTTGCCACCTATCCTGGGTTTCTAGGCCCCGTGGCCTGTGCTGCTTGCTCTGGAAGGAGTTGGCCCCGTCTTCTATTGCCAGGTAGGAATTTCCAAGGCGTGACGTTCTCCCTGTGCATAGAAGCAGAGAGCAGCTTTGGAATCAGGCAAGGAATTCCATTGTCTAGGGGCAGATCTTTCTTCATCTGGGTGGAGCATTATGGTTTTTCTTCCCATTTGTGTTATTTAGGAATATGTCACATATACAAAAGAACATACGAATGCCTATATGCTTTTTGAAGGTAATAATAGTAATTGCCTAGTTTGTTCAAAGGTGCTTTTAACCCCCAGTGATGCCTTGCCCAGAAATGTCTCGCAGGTGGGAGCTATAGACAGCCAGGTCCCCCAGGAAGCTCAAGGTTGCCTGAGCCCCTACCCCACCCCCAGAAAGCTGTGGCTATTTATCACAGCCAATTTCCTCTTTGCCTGAGCTGCTCCCGTTAGCAAGGAGCCTGCACATTCCTGTCTTCCTGTTTATCACTGTTCCCTCTGTGCTTGCTCCTCCTAAACCCTCCTATCAGGGAAGAAACCAAAGGCATGACTGTTCTCTTCTCCCCATGCTACAGTAGCAGGCCAAGCATGCCTCTGTTCTCCTCCCCTTCCTACTCCTCTTGACCCACCATCCCCCTGAGGTGACAGGAAATTAACCTAGGACCAGGGAGCTTGCTGGAAAGAATGATAGTTGGGAGTCAGGAGTTGCTGTCTTGGCTCGTTTACTAACTTACTGTGTGACCTTTAGCAAGATTCTCAATGTCTCTGTGCTCTGTTTCCCCATCATCAAAATACCCCTTTATGTTGCTATTGTGAAACAAATAGGTCCAATGGATGTAAAAGCAGCTCGAAGGGTATTAGTCATTATACGTGTTGTAAGACATTGTCATCATCGTGCTTACAGAATTCATGGGACCTCATGTCCCTGCCTTCCTTTGCCACACTCATCCCTGTCCATGGTGCTACCCCTCACTGGTAGTGCTGGGTGCCCTGGTGGACGCTCTCCACCTGCCACAGCCTCTTCTTAGAAATGGGTTCACTGAGGCTCAGAGGAGCCCACGGTCAGGGTGGAACTCAGGGTCACAGCCATCCTGGGTAGCAGGAACGCTCTGCACCATTAGAAGCAGAGGCCATGACTGGTCAGAGGTACAGGGCTGTGGCTGGCATGGACCCAGTCTCCAGAGGTGAGCAGGCCTCCATGCTGAGTGGGGTAACTTCCAGCTGGGGCTTTCCCACCCCTTAGAGTGTGAGCTGTGGTCTTGGCTATGAGATGGGAACTCAGTGGAGCCAACCTGGGTCCCTCACTCAGTGAGGTTTGCATCCCCACCCTTGTCTCTTGCTCTGAGCCCAAGGGCTAGGGAAGGAGGTTCATAATAAGCCACAGGTGGGTGGCCTTCCTGGATCCCCAAACCACAGCACACTGGAAGCCTCACCCCAGGGGTGGTGGAATGTCCCTGGTAGACATGGCTGTATTCTTTGTGTATCTCAACATTGGAAGGAGAGCACCAAGTTCTCTCCTCTTTCCTGGGGCAATGAGGTGTTATGAGCTGAACTCTGAATAGTAGGTAGGATGAAGGGTGGGTCTTTCAGGCAGATAAAACAAAATATACAGAGGTAAGAAAATAGGAATGAAGGGTGTGTGTGTGTGTGTGTGTGTGTGTGTGTGTGTGTGTATGCACACTGAGGCCTGGGAGCAGGGCTGGTGGGCGGAACATGGGCAGTGAAGACCTGGCTGGGGTAAAATCTATATAATCACCAGGATCTGCAGGACCTAGGAATAAAGAGCAATAAGAGGATGGTTGGAAAGTTCTAGAACAGTTAAAACTTGGACATGTGTTTCTGGTCATGGGAGGCGACAGACGCCTCTGTTCTTATTGCAGATCCCCTCTGAAACAGCTGGGAGCTCAGAACGTGTTGCCACCTGTGAAGAGTGGGCCAGCCAGGAAAGCAAGAAGGGATGGAGTGGAGCCCTGCCAGGGCCTGAGGAGTGACCATAATCCACAACCACCGGACCTGGAGCCTCCAAGTCAGGAAGGCTACACAACCAGGGAGACTCAAGAAGAATCAATGCTTCGGCCCCCAGCGACATGTACACGGTGTAATGACAGGTAATGAACCTGGAGCTCATCTATCCTTTCTGAATGATGTGGCAGGTAGGAGAATACATCAGCCTGCAGTAGACATAAAATGTCAACCCTCAGAAAGATAACTATGCAAACAAAGTGCTGTAAGGCCTGATAAGATGATAGATGGGTGCTTTATAGTTATTAGTTTCTGCCCCGTGCACTTGCTAGAGCCGGGCACTGGAAGATTTAGCATCAGGTAGGTTCACTTCCTAGGCCTTATGGGAAGGCCTGATGCCTTTATAGATGGAGCACTGCTTGTTTGAAGAGCTCAAAGTAACAAATCAAGAAGTCATTATTCCCCACTGGCCCCTTGGGAAGCCAGGAGTTGATGCCAGTGGGGAAACAGAGGCAGTGAGGGGTGCAAGAGCACTTTCTTGTATTCAGGAAGCAGAGATACATGAGGGATAGATCTGGAGACCTCACTGGTTGGGGAGACTTCCTGATGGATTGAGATTTCTTCAATGATAGGGTGAGGCGATGGGTTGGTATTTTTTGTAGAAGAAAGGACAAGGGGATTTTTATGGCTCCCTCCATCCCTCCAAGGGTGCTAGATCAAGTAGCAGATGTCAAGGGTCCCTGGGGAAGGTCATGAGCAGGCGTCTGAGGAGCACAGGAGGGGGCTGGCAGATACCCTGGGAATCTCAACCAAGCAGTTGAGCCTGGGAAGTCAACCAAGCAGGAAGTATCAAACAGGTCTCCGGAGCCTAGAAGGTGGGGTTCTGAGGCTAGAAGGACAGGGAGCCAGTGGGATTGGAGACCCCAAAGCTGGTCTTTGCTCTATATGTCATACAGGGTAACACTCTGGCAACTTTCACCTTGGGGAAAACGGCAGTCTAGGGCAGAAGCAAAAATAGCTTAGGGCCTTGGGAAACTGATCAGAGCAGGGGGGGAGAAGGACCAATGGCCTGGGGCAGGAGGCCCAAGGAGGTGTGGCAAATTCCATTCCAGTGTGGGCCAGTGTCAGAATCCATAGGGTCAGGCCAAGGGGTGGGGAGGGGCAGAGTATTAGGACTTCTGGGTGGCCTTGTTCTAAATCAGGCGGAAAGAATAAGATGAGGAAGGAATTCAGAAAGCTGAGCCCAGCTCTAGGAAATGGGTCAGCCACAGGCACCAGGCAGGCCCAGGACTTAGCTCCTGTGTATATAAGGAAATAAAAGGGGGGTAAGCTCCAGGGAGCCCAGCAAGTATAGCCCAGCACAGCGGCCTGGGGCTGTGTCTCTGGATACTGGCGCTGCACTATTCACGTACCCTACCTCTCGGCGGGGAAGGAGGTCTGTGTATCTCAGACTTACCTGTGGACCTGGGCAGGGCTGACCCTGGAGGGCAGGTGATAGGGGCAGAAAAGGTTCAGCTTGCATGGTAGTATGTGAAGACTTTCATCATGTGTGTGGCCTCAGGAAAGGAGTGACAATATGCTTCCTGATCAAGTCAAGAAAGGGCAAAGGATCAGGTCTATGAGAAGGTTCTCAACCTATTTTAGCAATATTGCCGAGTACCTGTTGTGTCCTGGGTTAGGTGCCAGCAATGCAAAACTGTATGAGGCATCTCTGCCCCCAAGGGAGGGGGGTATGGGACATAGGAAAAAGAATGGCAGTGGGGACAGAGCCAAGACTCCAGGAGCCTCGGGCTCCCATCTTCAAGACGGGGACCATGCTTTCTCACTCACAGGCTGGTTGGGAGCATTAAATAAAATAAAACATGCAAAAACACTTAGCACAGCAGCTGGCACCATAATAAGTGATCAATACATTGAGTTTACTTCCATTACACTGCTCTTGGAGGAGCTCACAGTCTGGCAAGGGTGGGAGCAGAGAAGCCCGGGAGAAACGCATCCTGATTCCCAGGGCTTCAGATTGCTCCAACGGGGTCTGAGGCATGGGCTCCGAAAACCTGGTTGTCAGAATTTGTCTGGCTGTGGAAGATATAGTTCCAGGTGGATCCAAACACTCAGAAATGGTGACCGTGTTCAAGTGCTTTGGCAGTTGCTGGGCCCACGGGTTCTGTATGGGTACCGAGTAGGATAGAGGGCAGGAAGGGCGGTGTCAGGGATTTACAGACGTGTTGAGAAGAGAAGAGCCTGGAGACATCTTGCCTCCTCGGCTTCCAGGGCGGTTCCTGGGAGTGGGGCAGGGTGAGCTGGGTATAGAAACCAAGACTTGGGTCCTGCCGCAGGGCTGCCTAGGACAGCCTGAGCCACAGATGTAAGCCGCACACACGATTTTAAATTTTCTAGTAGCCACAGCAAGAAGGTAAACACAAGCAAGTGAAATTAATTATAATAATGCATCTCATTTGACTCAAAAGGCCCAAGTATTATCATTTCAACATGTAATCAATATGTAAATTACTAATGAGATACTTTACATTCTTCTTTTCATACAAAGTCTTTGAAGTCCAGAGTGTACTTGAGACTTACAAATACCCCTCAGTTTGGACTAGCTGCATTTCAGGGGCTCGGCAGCCACATATGGCTTGTGGCTACTGTACTGGACAGCTCAGGTCTAGAATCTGGAATTTCTTGCTGAGGGGCACCCAGGGGCCAGGTGTATCTTGAGCTAAATGACAAGACTTACTATTATGTCCTCTTCTTATGGCACATCTGTAACGTATCCCTGGGGAAATTAGCTTGAATAATCAGAGATGTCTTGAATCACTTTTTCTAGATGGTGATTTATGTTTTCTGGAACCAGCCCTGGTTATGGGTCCCCCCACCTGGTCTTAGGACCCCAGCATCCGCTGGTTCAAGGCTGACCTCAGGCAGTTCCTAAAACTCTCTGAGCTTCAGAGCCTTTGTTGAAACTGGCACTGATCATGTCTATCTTGCTGGGTAACTAGGAGGACTGGATACAATAATGAGTGATTACTCTGTGGCATTTGATGTCAAGAAGGGATCCATGTTATTTTCCTAAATCAAATGACAACCAATTTGCGTTCCCCTGTTGGCTAAGTCTGGCAAGTTTCCTAGCAGGCATTTCTGTAGTTCTGTCTGTTGTATGAGAACGATGAGGATTTGGAGATCAGGAAGAATGGGGAGGGAGGTGAGGCCTGGACCCCTGCCCACAGCGGCAGTGTCTATCTGTGGTCTCACCTTATCCGGATCTGTGTGGTCCTCTGGAGGAGGCAGGCTCTGCCGACAGCTTGTGCCCCAGTGTCAGCTCTGCCATAGGGAATGTTGGGGCCCCTAGGCCTTCATCTCTAGGGTTTGGACACCACCAAGGTGCTGTGTTCCAGTGGAGGGGGGGTTTCTGGCCTCTTCAGGACCCCTTCCCTGAGCCATCCCAGGCATCTTGGGACCCACCCCAGGGATCCTACCTCAAAAGCTGTATTTCCTTCAACGTCTCTGTCTCCATTCTTCCAGCTGTGGCCTTTGAGACAAAGACCCACCTCTACCTTATCACCCCCTGTTTTCCCCAGCCATAAAAATACGGATAACTCCCTCTGAGGGCAAGGGAACCCATTGCTACAGAGTATGGCTGCTCTTTCCAGGGGTGGGGAGTATTTTATGAACGACATCTGCTCTAGCCACTGGCCCCCAACCACCGCAGAAACAGTGAGGTTTGGTGAGAGTCCTGCCACAGGGAAGGAGGTTTAAAGAGCGCGTCTGCAGGAAGACCCCAGGTCCCCCTGGCCTCGTGTGGAAGGAGCAGGACGAGGAGGTGGAGGTCAGTGTCGGTGTCAGCTGCGCTGGGATCGTGCAAAGTCTACAGAACGAATGAGGGTCTCCAGGCCCGGGGACTGAAGCAGGGTCTTCAAGGCTGGGTCAACACTTGATTGTGGGTGGCGGGGTCAGCGGTGCTTTGAGGCTCACCGTGGCGGCCTGTGGGGCCCTGTGTTGCTGCCTCTCTAGACAGGGGGTCCTGTCCCCTGGAGCAGCTGGCTCCTGCTTCCTGCTGCTTCTGCTGGGGCCCGTGTTCTCAAAGCTGTCACGAATCAAAAAGGATCCTCCAAACCATTGTCACTGTGACTTAGCATCTATTTTAAGAGGTGACCCGTGGCACATTTGGAGGACAGCGGGGAGGAGGTTTCACAAAATCAAGCACATTTAGACAGAGAGGCAGCCATGGCCGTAAATTCATTGGGTGACTCTGTTTATTGGGCCTCACCTTCCCCAGGCCTTAATGTTCCCATCTGTTAAATGGGCATGAGGAAGCCTACTATGGTGAGGCCAGGTACACATGCATTTGAAAAGTAAGAGGCACTCTGAATCATAACCACCAAGCATCTGAAAGTATTATGGCAGCACCCTTTTCCTCACTAACTCTATTCCTTAAAATTAGTCTCTCTCTTGCTTCCTGGGGACACACAGGGAATAGTTTCTGATATATCTTCCATGCAGTTTTGCAGCAGGGAGAGGAGGCAGGCAGCCACATTGCCCTTGACTGACAACCTTCATATGGGTATTTAACAATTTTAATTTTTCATGATTCCTCTGATAAAAATAGTGCCGACTAAAAACAAATACATTTGTATTTTCCATCTCCTTAATTAGTTTCTAATTTGGGGGTTCTTATTAGCCTAAAATCATCCCACTGAAATGGTCCTTGGATGGTAAAAAATGTGCAAACCACAATCAATTCTAGAGAGATCTTGGTATTTAATTATGCTGATTGGAGCACTAGAGACCCCTGGTAACATGAACCTCTCAGAATAAGCTTGATTTGTGTAATTTGGTTTTTAAAAATTTTGGATGCATATTTATCATATTCAACTATGTGTTCTTGTTCTCCTTGAGATTCGACTCATCTTGTAGGAGATGGGTGGAGGAATCCACGGGCTATTGAGACCCTGGGATTCCAGCTGAGTCCACGGAGTTGCTGGTGGGGCCCGGCCTGAAGGGAGCACGGGGTCCCCAGCTTGGCTGGCCATTTAAAGATGTCTTTTCTTAAAAAAAAAAAAGGAAAGGTTAAGGGTCACACAGAGACAGCCTAAGAAACGGTACGCTGATAGAATTTGGGAGGCTGAGGGGTGCCTGGGTGGCTCAGTTGGTTAAGCGTCAGACTTCAACTCAGGTCATGATCTCGTGGTTTGCGAGTTTGAGCCCCGCGTCGGACTCTGTGCTCACAGCTCAGAGCCTGGAGCTACTTCTGCGTCTCCCTCTCTCTCTCTCTGCCCCTCCCCCGCTCGCTCGCACTCTCTCTCTCTCTCTCTCTCTCAAAATAAGTAAACATTAAAAAAATTAGAAAAAAAAAAGAATTTTGGAGGTTGACGGTAGGAGAGACTCTCCCATGAAATCCTAGAAAGTGGGCAAGTCTCAATGTATTAGAGATGTATCTAGAACCAAATTTTAGAATGTGATATAGCTTGGGAGGCACTGGGAAGACCCAGTTGCTCAAAAAGTTGTCCAAACCCATGGGTTAATATTGGCTTTGCTAAAAGTCGGACAACCAGATGTAATGTCATAGGAAGGACACGCACCGCCCGTGATATTTGCTTGCTGTAAAGCTGAACCTAAATCTGCTCAAGCCTGTAAATCTAACTACCGTTTTATACAGGAACTAGAGGAACACGCGAAGACACCATGGAAGGTGGCTTTGCCATCACCAAAGCCAGGCCAAGACCTCAGGACAAATGCCCCCGTTTTGCCAATAGGATGAGGAGGGGGAGTTAAGGGGAGGTACAGGGGAAATTATGGCAGATTACTAGAGTCTCAAGAGTCTTAAGAGAGACACCAACCAAATGCACTCTGTGGGTCTGGTTTGAGTCCTGATTTGGGGCCTACCTGCCACAGATGGACCAATCTGAGAGAATCAGTGACGTTAAGTCCAGGATGGATGTTGGATATCCAGGAGTTATTATTAATTTTTTTTAAGGCGTGTGATATTGTGGCAGCATTACATACTGAAGTATTTACAGATGACGTAATAGGATATCTGGGATTTTCTCTAATATGATCCAGATAAAAAAAAGATGGAGCAAAAATAGCAGATTGTTGCATATCGTTGAAGCTGGTTTGGTGATTGGTGATGGGCAAGTAGGGATTTATTATGCTCTTCCATTTGTGCATATTTGGAAAGTTTAATAATGAAAAGTATAATAATAATAATAATGAGGAGAAGAAGAAGGAGAGGAGGAAGAGGATGAGGAAGAAGAAATGTCTTGACTAGTTGACTGAGCCCTGAAATTTCACCATTAGAGCTTCATTTGTTCAGCTTAAGCCTTCCTTCGTCCATAACATACAGCTTCTCCTGGGAGTGTGAGTCCCCCTTTAGGAAAGTAGCAGTGGGTCCGTAGAACGTTTTCTAGTGCAGGATACCACAGGGGTCTCATGCAAAAGAGTTCCAGGTAAGGTCAGTTTGGAGAAGGCTGTACTGAACTCAGTCCAAGCAGATTTCTTCAGAGCCTTGGTTATGCTAATAGACACTGTGCATCTTGGGTGAGGGTGGGCTATAGCAATGCAGTGTGCCCTCAATTATGTGCTTCAAAGGAGAGAGAAACCTCCAGCCCCTTCAGGGAAAATCAGACGAAGATCAGAAACCTGGGTTCCAGAGCTGTTTCTATTTACTAACTAGTCATCAGTTAATCACCTAAACTTGGTCTTCTTTTCTGTAACCTAAGCTTAGTATCACCTATCAGATATTTACAAGAATAGGAAAGAGCTTCATACGCAGTGTAAAGCCCAAGACCAAAGGTTAAATTGTGTGATTTTCATTTGGTGCCACTTTCTGAAACTCGGTCCATGAATGTTTGCTTGGAGGCTCGTGGCTCTGTATACAGGGTGTGGTACACATCACCTCAAGAAGGGACTGCTGTGGGTGTCACGTGCTCAAAAGATACAAAGGTAGTAAAAACAAGCTCTCTGCCCTTGGGGAGGTCACCATAAAACTGGGGAGGCAGTGAGAATAAATAGTGATGGGGACTAGCCAAGCCATCTAGCCCTCAGGGCAAATGAAAGGTTACAATTAAGAGGAAGATGGGAGCACTCTTGGCTGGTTCGTGGCACTCGACCTGGGCCTCGAAGCTGCTGGAGATTTGCACGGGCCACCCCCTTGTTGGTTATGGATCACTCAGCTGGAATACTTCCCTGCCTCCAGCCTCCACACGCCCACATTCTGCAGCTGAGCACATAAACCTTGTTTGGATTATGGCGCTATCTCACGTGGGGGCCTAAGTCCTCCCCATCTGGAACAGGGGTCAGTGCTCCCCCTGCCTGGCCCTCCCAGCCACTCCCATCCTCTCCTCCACTCTGTCTCCACCTCTTGTTTCTGTCTTCCCACCGGAGCCCAGAAGAGCTGGGATTACTCATCCCATCCACACTCATCACTCCTGCCCTCTCTTTTAAGTTAAAAAAAAAAAGTATAAACCACAGAAACAAAGCAATAAATTATGAGTCAGAAACACCCAAGCCTTCATGTGGAAATGTTTATCACCTTCAGATCATTCCTTCGGGCAGTGAGAGAAGACAACCTGAGTGGGAATCGTGCGAAAGGTGGGCAGCGGTGGTTTAAGCAGAAGTGAAGGGATTTGAGGCACCCTTGGGAGCTGGCCTGGTTTCTGAGATGCAGGGAGCTGGCTGGGGGGCTTTGACTCCCCCCGTGGGGTGTGCATGCAGCTATTTGGGATGTGAATAGCAGTCAAGGGCACTTGTTAACAGAGAGCCCACGCTGCCCTTTAATCTGCACAGCAGAAATGAAAGAAAAGGAACCCAGAGAAGAACAGGGCTGGGGTGGGCACTTCAAATCAACAAGGAAGCCAGCTCTGTGCCACGCAAGGATTCAGAGACGTGTAGGACACATGCTGTGTCCTTAAGAGTCTGCGTGGGCAGAGCTCAGCCCATTCCTGGCACGTTTTAAGGCTCAGAAACCTGTTAGTACTGATATTCGGGGGAAGGACTTAGCCAGTGCCTGGCACATAGTTGCCCCTCTCCCCATGCCATGGCTTTCATAGCAACCACAGACCTCAGTTTGGGATCAGAGAGCCCTGCTCTTGAGTCCTGACCTCAGCACTTGGGCAGGTGACTTAGTCTTTCTGAGGCTCAGTGTCCTCTGGTATGAGATGGGGTAGCCATGCCTTCTTCCCAGGATGGCTGGGAGGAGGAAATGAAATGATCCAGAAAGAATGATCCAGAATGGGCCCTCAACAACTTTTAGTTTTCATCTCTACCTCTTCGGCCACTGACAAGTAACAAGACATCTGACAAGTGACCCTGAGCCTCGGTCTCCTTATCTACTAAATGGAAATAATTAGATTACCCGCCCTGCGAACCTCACTTAACAATGAAGAGTGAGTTTAGTGGGCAATGTATGTAAAAACATTCAAGGAGTAGAAGGAGTTCAACATTTAAAAAATGTATTCGTGTGTGTATTCGTGTCACGTATTCACCTCTACAAACGCACACATGCAAACCATACTCCGAAGAACTCCCAGAGTGGCAAAATGTGTCCACAGTGTGGGGCAGGTGGTCTGGGAGGGAGGCAGGTAGCACCTGACTCGAAACTGGTTTGCCTCGTGCGTTTTGGCTGGTTCACTTTCCCAGAGGCTGTTCGACCCACTTTTCTGGCCCGCCGCCCCACTCTGCTGGGATGTAGGAGAAGCACGTGGGGCCAGACCCAGCAGATCTGGCATCCAGCTCTGCCCCTGAAACTGCCCTATGTGACCCTGAGCAAGTTGGGTAACTGCTTCCTCAGACACAAAAATGAAGGCTAAAAACTGCCGGCCACAGGACATCAAGAGGATTCAACAGGACGATGAGTTAAAGCCTTTCTACGTTGTCAAGTGGTGACCGAATGGAAGAGGCCATCATCCTCATAACAGTCAGCCAGGCCTTCTGAGCCCAGTGGAACAAAAGATTTAATAACACTTGTTAATTGACTAATGTGCAGCCTGCTATTTCCCCCGCTTCTGGGGAGACAGTGGTGACTATTTTTCTATTAGAGACACTCCTTAAAGAAGCCTTCCCTGACCCTGATCCTCTGTTGTCTTTCTGAGTCAGAGGGTGTATCTTCCCCAGCCTTGACCGTTGGGGCTGAGATCAGCCATCCATTTACCCACTTATTCTAATTCACTTTATAACTCAGCACTCACTGTGGGCTTTGATTTACAGTTAATGGTTCATCTTTAAATGAACACTTGTCTGGAATCTTGCATCAGTCAAAGGTGGTGGTGTGGACCTGGCAGCCAGGTAATGAGGCCTGGAGTGCTAAGTCTATTTTTTTTGGCCAATATTTCCCCTGTTTCCCACTCTCAGCCATGTAACGAACCCTCCACAAATATGCACTCGTTTGATTTTAAGGCCACATTGTGTCGTGGAAAGAGCACAGGAATTGGTCGGGAGGTAGGAGCTCTGAGCCCAGCTTTGCTGTTAACTCACTTGCTGCATGATGCTAAGTAAGAAAATAGTGACCTCTCTGGGCCTCCGTTTGCCATCTTCCAGGAAGTGCAGGGTTGGGAGGGGAGGTCTTGCCCCGAGCCTCTGACTTAGCAAACCAGCCCAATGAAGTGTGTAATGAATGAGAGAGATCTATGTTCAGATTACAAAAATAATAACTGCTTCATCTAAGAAAAAAATTAGAAGTGTTTCACTGAGAAAGTGAAGGAAATTATAATAGTCCCCTCCCCACTCAGAGACAACCACTGTCAACAGTTCAGGGCATCATTACATGTGTATTGTCACCGTGGGTCTGGAAAATAGATCCAGATTGCCCCCAAATGGGATCAAGCTATATATTATGTTCTCCAGCTTGTGTTTTTACTTAATATATCTTGAAAAAAAAACTACTCATACACATCACTCTTGTTTTTTATAATATGACTTTCTATAGTATGGATATAATTTATTAATAGACTAGAATTAATTTTGCTAATGGACATCTGGGTGGTGGCAGTGAATTGTAATTGATTTGATGGTCAGCCACCCCTCCTATTCCGGGAGCGGGTCAGAGAGGAGCCTGGGAAGGGAGAGCTCGTTTCTAGGACTGGAGCCACCGTCTTCAGCCAAAGGCACTGCTGCCCAGAACTGGGGACATTGACGGTCAAGCTGGGAACACAGTGAGGAGGGCCTGGGGTGCGGTGGGCTGGAGCTATGGGCAGGCAGGAGCCTAATTGTGTGCACATAGTTCTTAGTGCGGTTCGGTTGCTCCTGGGACCACGGAATGTCAGCAGCCGGGACAAATGTGAGTCAGGCCTGAGTCGGGGAGCAGACGTGGGCACAGCCCTCCAGATGTGGGCAGCCTTGAGTGGCGTAGGCCTGGTGTGGGGCCCAGCTTTCACCGCTGTCTCCAGTGCCAAGGCAGGGAGGCCGGGCCACGGCGGCCTCCAGCCCCAGCAGGCTGCTTATCTGTCCTCCGGTCCTAGCCTCTTCGAGGCTGGAGGCCGGCGATACCTGCCATCCCCCTCCCAACTTCTGGGTCCATGGGACTGTGGGAGCACAGGCAAGGCAGGAGTAGCATCCATTTCTGGGAGAAGGCAGAAGGGACATTGTTGGCTCTTGCACCTGGAATTATTTCCCATTTCCTCTTTCCTCTTGTGTTTAACTGAATTAGAATTCTTGAATAGGTAAAGCATTTACACAGTTCAAAAATCAGAAACACACACAAAGACACATATACCCAGAGTTCTCCCTCTAGCCCTTTTGGCCCCATAGATAACCATTTATATAACTTTCTGGTTTATGCTTCTATTGTTACTTTATGCTAAAATGGAGAAATTTGAATATATATTTTTAGTTTTCCACCTTACCATACAAAATATAGCCTATTAGATATTCTATACCTTGCTTTTTAAATTTCCTTACACGTGTATCCTTGAAATGTCTCCATATTAGTACAGAGAGCACTTTCTCATTTATTTATGTATTTGATTATTTATTTATTTATTTATTTATTTATTTATTTTTAATAGCTGTGTAGTATTCACTGGATGTATGGATAGAAATTTTTATTTTTATTTATTTATTAAAATTTTTTTTTTTGATATTTACTTCTTTTTGAGAGACAGACAAAGAGCATGAGCAGGGAAGGGGCAGACAGAGAGGGAGACAGAATCCAAAGCAGGCTCCAGGCTCTGAGTTGTCAGCACAGAGCCCGATGCTGGGCTCGAACTCACGAACCATGAGATCGTGACCTGAGCCGAAGTCAGACACTTAACTGACTGAGCCACCTCAGGTGCTCCTGGATAGGAATTTTTAAAACAAGCCCCCTATTGAGGGACACTTGGATCATTTCCAGTTTTTTTTTTTTTTTTTTGCTATTAAAAATAATTCTGCAATCTGATGTCAGTCTGCACTATTTTGTTATATGTGTGTATACGTTCCATTATAAACCACCCCAAATCCTCTTCTAGAAGTAGGCAGAGTATGCATTTATATGTAAGCAGATAAGGGAACCAGACTTTGCTCCCAGATTTCTACGCTTTGTTATTCAGGTGACTCAGTCTCCAGCTCCCTAGCATCCCATAGTCACCAAAACATCTGCCAAGGACAGTGTCCTTTGACTGCCAACCTGGGACATTGGAAATAGTCTTTACTTTCATTGGCTCTGGTGGTTTCAGTAAAGACTCCATCCTGAGCCCTAGACCTATGAAATCTCCAGAAAGGTTGGCAGGGAGTCCTGAACCCAGGGGTAGAAGCATCATGGTCTAGACCGGTGAGAGGGTATGGGTTCTAGTCCCAGATCTGCCACTGATGAACTGGGGGATGCTACGAGAGCGTCTGCCCTCATCGCACAGGTGAGCTGAGTGGCCTGAGGTCCTTTCCCATCCCGACATGCTGTGGTCGTAGGAGCAACCGAAAATGGTGTTAAGGACAGTTTTAAAATCCTCGGGCCCTGGCTCGCAATTACGTGTCACTTTCTCAACTAGGGGCCTTGTGCTGGTGTTTCCTCGCCTTCCTCGTGGCCGGAGTGCTTTCTTTCACGTGAAATCGAAGCTTCGATGAAGCTGGCTTGTACGTGGTAATAAAATGGTGCCCGTGTGCAGATTCCCATTACTCATAAGTACATTCATTTGGCTACAGATTTGTGAAGCCCTTTCATTGCCAGTGCATGAAAAAGGGATATTTCACACATGTTTCACGTTAGCACCGTGATTTGGCTTCTGAGTGAATAAGAATCAAGGCAACAGCCAACCGCCACCCGAGAGCCCATTTATATTGTATTACACTGCAGCGGCCCCACCTTTGACTATGATCTTGTCAGATCTGATAAGATAATAGTAGTAATAACTTATAGCTTCATCATGTGGGCTCTTTCCCCAGGGCTTCGCTGCCTGCCTGGGTGCCTTCTTTGGGGTACGTCCGTTCCTGCCCAGGGTGTATCCTGAGTCGGCAGGTGCCTCCCAGTGAGCCTCACCCTAGGAAAGCGGTCTCGGCACCATTTACCCATTAATCAGTTGGTAGATCAATCGGTCGTTCAGTCCAATGTTGTCGCGCACAGAAACCCTCACACGCAATGTGTTCACACCCTGTGCACCCTCCTCCTGTTAGCACCACCATCGGCTCTGTCCACCGGGCCTCCAGCTTCAGCCCCACCTGCTCCCCTCTGTCCCTGGAGTCTGACATGCCTCTCCATTCCTGTCGCCACGCAGCCCAGAGCACCTTCCCTGGACCAGCCCCGCGGCCCACTGGCCTCTCTGCGTTTCCTCGTGCCACCCTCACCCCGATCTTTCCGGGGCACACCGTAGTTGCTCTGGTAAGCATGTTCACCTGATTAAGTCACCCCCTTATTTCCACCCTCTGCCGGCCTCTTTTTGCTTCTGTGATAAAGGTAGAAATTCTTGCCAGGACTCGGAGGGCCTGCCCCCCTTACCAGCCTTTTTCTGCACCCTCTTCCCTTTGGTTTCTAGAGCAAGCAGGGTTCCTTTCCTCCTGGGGCAGAATGCCCACGGCTCTTTCTGGGAGCTGGCTTCCCTCAGCCTCATGGGCTTCACCCCTGCACACCCATCGGAGAGGAACTAGGGTGTCCCTCCCCTGACCCGCTGGGCTGGGTCGGGTCCCCTGTTAGCCCCGATCACAGTTGAAATAAAAGTCTAACGAGCTGTTTCGTATCTCTGTCCTCACCAGAGGGTAAATTCCGCCTCCCGCTGACAGCTGGATCCTGGCACAGCGCATAGAACACAGTAGGAGCATACAGAATGAGGGCAAGTGTGTGTGCACTGTCTCCTGGAGGGCAGGGCAAGGGGCGCAAAGAATACAGGACCCCCAGTGAACATTCTTTTTGTAGCGGCAACATCAGAAGGGCACGGTCGTGGAACTACAAAGGACTCCTGAGGTAGTCTCAGGCCCAAGCCCCTCGTTTAGGGAGGGAGCATAGAGCTGTGGGTAAGTCTGAGGCCTCTGGCGTCGACCGCCTGCCTTCTTGCTGTGTGTCCTTGAGCAAGTTGCCTCACGTCTCTGAGTCTCAATATCCTCATCTGTAGCATGGGGACGATACCTTTTCCAGAAAAACATTGAGGGTTAAATGAGAAGAATGTCACGTTAAGTGAGAAAACCCATGCCAGGTGCTTAGCACACGGCCAGCCCTGAGCACACGTTGGTCGTTATTATTGTATTACAGGGCATGGCGTGGAAGCCCAGAGAGGTTTGGCATCCTGAGAAAGATCACACAGTAACTAACACAGCCGGGTTTTCCGTACCGGTCACTGGGGTGAGCAGTCTGTCGGAAGTCACCGGCATAGCCCTTGTCCTACAGAAGTTCTGGTCATATTGCTATCACATAGTGGTTCTTAACTGGGGAGACTTTGCCTGTTCCCTCCCCCCACCTCTCCTGGGGGCATATGGTGGCGTCTGTCAACGTTTTTTACGGCCAGAGATGTGGGGAGGGGTGCTACTGACAGCGGGGAGATGCCTGGGACACTGCCTCACACCCTACAATGAACAGGAACCCCATCCCCAGCAAAGAAGTCCAAAATGTCAATAGCACCAACACTGAGAAATCCTGCTAAAGCGTTTATAAGAGGGCCCTGGGCAAACCAAGTCCATCAGAAACTGACCTGACGAAGGGCACCCTCTCTAGAAAGGCCAGCAGGTGCCTAGGAAGTCTGTATCCAGGGAAAATGGCCTCTCTTGCAGGAGGCGGAGCCAGGATTGAAGCCTGAGCTAGAACTCAGAGGCAGACGAGACTCAAATAGCTGTGTGGAGCAGAGAGAAAATGTAGTAGGAGCAGCCTGACCGGATGTGTATGGGGCTTGGGGCATTTGAGTAGTTTCTCTGAGTGGTATCTTTGCCAGCACCTACCTTCCCCTACCCATTTTCCAAAGGGCCTGTGGCCATTTGAGATTTCGGGGCGCTTCTGCAGGGGTGTGGCTCCGGGCCAGGGCAGACCAGAGAGCAGCCCGTGCAGTGCTCCCCATCTGCCGGAGGCTCTGTGAGCAGCTGCCCTTGGGAGGTGTGAGGACTCAGGGTAAGTGTAAATCACACTCCATCCAGCTTCCCCACCCCCAGCCCGGCACCATTTTCACCTAGGAAAAGTCTAATAAAAATGCATTCCAAGTTCTAGTCCTAAAGGGGGAAGGATGGGGAGGAGCCGGGGAGGGGAGCCAGCCCAGCACAGCCTTGATTAAGTGTATCTGAGCCGCAGGGCTTTTCTGGCCTTAGATGCAGCCCCAGGGCTCCTGGAAGTGGGTGGTTCTGAGTCCCCGCTCAGGACCATGGGGCGGCCCTGGGTCCCAGCCCACTGTGTGGGTTAGATGGGCGATCTCAGCTCACCTCGGGGTTGAGCGGGCCTTCAGAGGTTACCTCACTTCAGGGGAGGAGGCACCAGCCAGGGGGGGAGGGAGGCTAGCGGTCACGAAACACCTGTAAGGAACGGGGGCAGGGAAGCCAGAGCAGGCCGCTTGAGCAGTGGCTGTCAGCCCTGACTGCCTAGTAGAATCCCTTGGAAGCTTTGAGAAAATGCCAGTGCCCAAGCTTTACCCCAGACCTATTACAGCAGTCTCTGGGGGTGGAACTCAGGCACCAGCAAATGTTTCAATTTTTCTAGGTGATTTCAACGGGCAGCCAAGGCAGAGAACCACTGATTTAAAGCTTCGCTGGGCTCTGTTAGTCCAGCCACCCTGAAGCCTGTAATGAGGGCACTGGGGGAACCCTGGCTGGGGTACAGGGGAAAGCCTAGTCATGAGGAGGAAATCATGCAGCTGACAGACCCCAGCCAGGGGCGGAACATCACCTCGGTGGCCATACAGGTGACCAGGATTTCCGTTCAGGTGGACCGCAAGAGGATTTGGGGGAAGAACACGAGGACCTCCTTCCCAGGGGGAGAGGTTGCCCAGAGCTGGGGTCTGAGGAGCAGGGACAAGCTGCTGGCACACTCCCTGCTCCTGAGAGAGTGCTCTTCAGGACTCCACATAAACTGCTGTAGAGTTTACAGTAGATGACGTTTTGTGGTTCTTGGGACGTGTGTCTGGTCTTTGCTGCCAGCCTGGGAGCCTCGGAGGAGAGCGGTAGCCGGGTCATAATTCCACCCAGGATTTGACCACTTCTCACCTTCTCCGCTGTTTTCTCAGATTCTAGTAGCTTCATCTCCCACCTGGGTTTCCACAATAGCCTCCTGGTTATCCCAGCCTCCAGGCCCACCCCCCCTCCCCCAGCCCCCCTAGGCCGTTCTCAAGGCAGCAGCCAAGAGAGATTCTTTAAAAGGTATCAGATGGTTTCCTCCTTTGCTCAGAACCTTCCAGTGGCTCTCCATGTTGCTCAGAGTAGAAGCCAAAGTCTTCAGAGTAGCCTGAAAGGCCCCCACTATCTCTCCTGACCCATCTGCCCACCTTCCCTGGGATCACTCCGCTTTGGCCTAGCTGGCCAGTTCTCAGGGACTCCTGGCTCAGGACCTTTGCCCAGACTGTTCTCTTTGCCTAGAAGCTCAGTCCCCTAGAAGCTCAGAAATGTACAAGCCTCTTCCCTCCCCTTCCTCAGGACTTTGCTTGAATGTCACTTTCTCCATGACACCTTCCCGGACCACCTGCTTCCTGTCTCCCGGATCTTTGTTTCTCTCCATGACACTTATATACTGACCCTGTGTATTGTGTTTACTGTCTCTCTCCCTGCACTAGAATGTGAGCTCCGAGAAGGTGGGGATTTTTTTTTCTATTACATTCGCTGGTGTAAACCCAGAGCCTAGGACAGTATCCAGTCTGCAGTGGGGTCCCAATATGTTTGTCCCTGTTTTCCCTCTTTCATACTGTTGATGCTTACAACTGACTTAATCATAGTCTTTGTCTCATGACATTCTACTGGCCCATTCATGGTCTGCTCTTATTAGTTATGTAGTTATTTCAGTTATTTTTATTAATGTAATAAGTGCCCAAGAGCTCATCATCCAAAACAAAGCACGGATTTGACCACACCTACGTCCAAACTCATGATCCTGCCTCCCACCACCCCCGGTCTCCCCACTGAGGTAATCCTTTTCCTTAATTCTGACTTTATCATTCTCCTATTTTCCCTTTTATCTAGTTTCACTGCATTTATATGTATTCCTAAAAAGTGTATCTTACTGTATTTATTTTTAGCTTTATACAAAGCCTGTTAGTTATACTGTGTATAATCTTTGAAGTCCTTTTCACTTAATATTGTTAGAAGACCCACCTACTTGGTTGCATGTGCTGTGGCTCATTCCTTTTGATGACAAAAAAAAAAAAAAAGAAAAAAAAAGATTGGTGGACTGAATATTTCACTTTATGTCCCTTCAGAGTGCCAAGTTCGTAACAATAGCTAACGTCTATTAAGTACTTCCTCTGTGCAAGGCCCTCGGCTGTTTGATTAGCCTCACTTACCAGGTGGGAAAACTGAGACACGAGAGGTAAGCACTGGCCTAAGGCCACACCAGAATGGCTCAAGGGCCAGAGGCAGGATGTGAACTCGTACAGTGTGGCTCCAGAGGCCTTGCTGGCCCCTGCACAATCCCACGTCTCCAAACAAATGGTGAGCATGCTTGCTTGCACACACCCACCACCACGGCCAGGACTTTAGGAACCCCACTGAATGCCTCTCGGTTACAGAGTTTCAACACACACACACACACACACACACACACACACACAAACAAACACACTGGTGTTCTGGAATTGCTCACAAGTACTTGTTAATTGATAGAAAAATTATATTAGGAAAAATATACCTTAGCTTCTGATGCTTGCCAAGAGCTGCCTGACTTTCCCTGTCTATTTCTGTCTATCTCCTCTCTGAAAAGAAAAAGGCATCTAGGCTTTGTGCTTACGGCGGCTGGTGGCTCAACAGGCTGTGCCCTTGGGCTTGGCTCCTGGGAAGGGAGCAGGCTGGGACAGTGCCCTTGGCCTGTGGGAGGAAGAGGCCTGTTCAGGGCAGAACCCTCTACCCCAGAGCCCCAGGTGACTGCAGGGGCCTCACTCAGCAAACTAGGCATGCGTGACCAGTGTGGGCAAGAACTGACCCTTCCAGGGACCCCTAGCCCTCAGCTACCCCTCATGATATTAGGAACACCCTCTCAAGGGCAAGACTCTTTCGTATTAGAAACTAACGGAAATGATGGGGAACTGGAGGGCTGGGCACAGGACTGAGCAAACAATAGATCCTGTCTCAAGAACAATTGCCCCTGCCCCAGGGGTCACATATGGCAGGGCCAAGGTCAGGCAAATAAATGAACACTTGGTGGCTTTGGTCCTGAGCTCAGTGTTGGGCTTGTGTGAGTTGGGTTTGACCACAGGGAGGACACAGCCATGGATTTTACCCTTCTGGGGTGAGGAGTGGCCTGTCCACTATGCCAGCATTTGCCCAGGCCTGGAGCAGAGACGGTCTGGAAGGGCTGCCTGGGACTTGCCTCACTGAGCTGCAGGGGGAAGGCAGAGGAATCTTACAGATGGGCTTACAGGCAGGTGTATGAAGCAGGAAGTTCCAGACATGTCAGGTCAGAGGAGGGAAGTTACATAGGTGAACACTACGACATATTCTGCCTTTTGCTATCGATAGGGGGCGGCAGAGAGCAGAAGACAAATAGTGGGGCCTCCACTGCCAGTAAGTTCACCCCAGCCTCAGTTTCCCCTGAGCACCTGTGGGCCTAGAAGCCTTCAAGCTGAGTGCAGGTCTGTGGCACTGTGGAAGGGCATGGGGCCCATCAGTAGTGTGTATGCACTTAAGTGAGGTGGGCTGGGGTGGGGAGGCACGGAATCCTCCAGAAGGGGAAAGGACTGCTTGAGCTCAGGATGAGCTGTCTCCACCCAGGCTGCACATTGGAATGGCCCCAGGAACTTCTAAAATACCGATGCCCCGGCCTACCCAGACCTACAGAATCAGAAGGTCCGGGAAGGGACCCAGAGATCCGTCTGTTTTAAAGCCTCTCCAGATGATTCTTCTCTCCAGCAGGGGCTGAGATCCACTGAGTCAGACACTCTGCAGTTTGAGTACTGCCCCCTCTGTTCCCCCTCCCCCCTCCTTAGCTGCAGGACTGAGTACTGACTTAACACCATGTATACAATGGCGATGGTGATGGATGTGACGACATGGGGGGGCGGGCTGCTGTGACAATTAAGGGAAACATTGTGTGTAAAGCTTGCCCATGGCAGCCACCTACAAGGAACCTATACAGTCAGTTCACGGTGTCTTTCACGAACAGGTTCTGGACCTGGCATCCTCAGGAGCAGTGGCTTCATTTGGGCTCCTTGGGGACACACAACATTTGGGGACATGTTTTGTGTCTGGAATCTGAGCCCTGGGTGAAGCCGGCCTGGAAGTCTGGGTCAAAAATGGTAGATCCTGTCTTGTGCCAGAGCCTCAGGTCAGAGATGATGATGGCACCTGCTTCCTTGAAGGCCTAACCTCGGTCATGATGTCTAGCTAGGGTGTGGTGTTAGCCAAACCTGGTGGGAAGGCAACATTTGTGGAGGGTCCCCTATGTGCTAGACGTATTCACATTTATGATTTCATACAATTCCCAGAGCAACCATGTGTGAGGGATACACATATCCCCCTTTTACAGAGGGAGAAACTGAGGTCCAGAGAGGCCTGGCAGCTTGCTCAAGGTCACACAGGAGAACCAGGTCTCTCGACTTTTCGCCATACCATAACCGCCTCCCTGGAGTTCTAACCTGTGGCTTCCTCCCCAGGCTGAGGGGTTGTGGTGATAGACGCTGGGAAGATGGGGTCTGGGCTCCTCACATACCCATGCCCTGCATTCAGTTACTTCTTATTCCCAAACCCATATATGGATGGGTCATTCTTGTCAAAGTCTCCACACCCCATCCTTTTTAAAAACTTCCTCCGTTTATTTTCCGTGATGATTTTTAGAACATTCTTTTGACAATTCCAATTCTACTACATCTGTAGGGAAAGGGAAAAATGAATAAAGGAGTGTTCTTTTGAGGCTCAGGGCAGTGGTTGGTGGTGCAGCTGGGGTCTGGATGGGAAGCCTGGGGGGCTGGAAAGTTGATGATGTGAATCTCCAGGGGCAAGAGGAGTGGGGGCAGTGAGGGCTACTGGTCCTCCCTGAGCAGGGCTGGGCTGGGGGCTTCCGGGTGCTTATGTGGTCATGAAAGTCTATCTGGATCCATAAGGTCTGTCTCCAAGGCATGTTTATAGACCTCTTTCCATTTTGTGTTACACTTTTGCAGGGGAGGGCCGTGAGGCTGATAGAGCCCCCGTCTCAGAGCTGGACTTGAGTTCACCCAGCCTGGAAAGGCAGGGGCAGGCCAGGGCAGTTGGATGGAGTGGGGCGGGGGTCCAACTCTGCAACCCCCCCCCCCCCCCCCCAGAAAGGCTGGTTCATCCACGCCCATTAGGAGCTGCCATTCTTACAGAGTGTGGGGCTGATCATAGGTCCCGGTCTGCCTCCTTACTTCCCACTTTGCCTAAAATGAGCAAACTGAGTCCCAAAGAAGCAGGTGACTTCTTAAGGGTCATAAGGCTAGAAAGTGGCCAAGTGGGAGTCTCCTGAGTACCAGACTATTGCTCTTTGTGTTCAAACAGGGCGGAGTGGGGAGATGGGAGGAAGAGAAAATGGGATGACCTTGGACATCAAGAGCCCTTGTGAGGATAACCTTCACTTTATTGTGAATCCAAGCACACGATCCCCCAAGGTTGCCTTCCTCACCAGATTACAGAAAAAGTTCAGTCATTTTCCTGTGTTTTGTTAGGGTTTTGAATTTTCAAACATCCCTGGGTCCTGTGAGCCTAATTCAGTATTGGTATGCCAATTTCCCCCCAGCAGATTTCCAATAGTTGACGACTGGTCGGTGCTTTTCTCAAGGTCAGCTTTCCAGGTACTTGGCTTTATGCAGAAGTCGCTGTGTTCCAAGTGTCTCAACTCAACTGGCTTCTGCAATCATACACATTTGTTGCAACGTTAATTGGCACTCTTGAAGGCATTGCCCAGGCAGATGATACTCTAGGCTCTGACAGCCTGAAAAGAGGACGGGAGAGTGCGGCCATGCCCACGGTCACTATGTCCTCCATAGAGGGCTCCTTTCACCCCGAGTGTCTGTGCGGACTGCAGGAGAGGAGGGGCAGCGGAGGGAAACCATACCCATTAACAGGTCGCTCAGGACTCTTGTGCTGGCTGCAAAAAATGCCTGCCTGCATGCTTGTAAAGTCCCGGGAGAATGTTAAAAATGAAAGCCAGTGTCAGGGCTAGGACTTCCAGTGGCCTGCAGCTTTGAACCCTTCTCCCAGCTGTCAGCGATCTCTGGAGGGGTGGGCTGGCCTGGAAGGGAGAGGACAACTGTTGGTTCTTTTTTCTCCGGTGTCCAAGAAAGCTCAGCTGGAGACACCTTCCTAAAGGAGCTTTCTGAAAGGGCTGGGTCTTGCTCCTGGGGACCCAGTGTTGCCCTTACCTTTCACTGCTCATCATTCCCTAAACTAGTTCCAGCAGCTCTTGGCCATTATGTGCAGTAACCCCACACACTTGTCACCTCTCTCCTCCTTCACTGGGCTCTACAGGTAGGCTTGCCAGATAAAACAGAAGATGCCCAGTTACATTTGAATTTCAGATAAGCAAACGGGGTGCCTGGATGGCTCAGTCGGTTCAGCGTCTGACTCTTGGTTTCGGCTCAAGTCAGATCTCATGGGTTCGTGGGTTCGAGCCCCACGTCGGGCTCTGTGCTGACTGTGCGGAGGCTGCTTGGGATTCTCCCTCTCTGCCCTCGTCTGCTCATGTGTGCATGTGCATGCACTCTGTCTCTCTGTCTCTCAAAATGAATAAATAAAAAAATCAATTTCACATAAGCAATGAAAAAAAAAAGTTTAGCCTATATATCCCAAATATTGCACAGGACATAGTTATGCTAAAAAATCATTTGTCATTTATCTTAAATTCAAATCTAGTCTTGTATTTTTGTTTGTTAAATCTGGCAACTTCACCCACAGAGAGATCTCCCCACTTGAGGCTGGGCCCGGGAGGGGGGTGCCGTCTGTGTTCTGTGTCTTCTGTCCTCTGCAGCACCAGGTCTCACTCCCCAAATGCCCCGGGGATTTTAATAAGATGCAAGTTATGGTTCAGTAGGTCTGGGGCAGGGCTGAGACTTTGCATCTCTAACGAGCTACCAGGGCAGTGCTGTTGGCCCTAGGACGAGACTTTGAGTAGCAAGGAAATAGAGCAGTGATTACCAGCTAACCTCAGATTCACAGGGAAGTGGGCTAGGGTGGGGCGCTGGGGGAAGGAGGTTTGAAAACACTGGTGCCCCGGGGCTCACTCCACAATTTTGGGTTAATTTGTCTGGGGCAGGGCCCAAGCAAGGGACTTTTATTTGATTAAAAAGATTGTGTTTATTGTGGCAAAAAGCAAATAACACAATTTACCGTCTTAACCATTTCTAAGTGTGTGGTTCGTAGTGTTAAGTACATTCGCATTATTGTGAAACACATCTGCAGAAGTTTTTCGTCTTGCGAATCTGAAACTCTGTACCCATTAAACATCAACTCCCCCTTCTCCCTTCCCTCCAGCCTCTGCTAACTACCATTTTACTTTCTGTTTCTGTGCATTTGACTACCTTAGATACCTCCTATGTAATTGTGCTGGTAATTGCCTTTTTGTTACTTACTTAGCATAATCTCCTCAAGGCTCATCCAGGTTGTAGCATGTGATAGGATTTCTTTCCTTCTTAAAGCTGAATAATATTTCATTTTATGTATGCGCCACATTTCGCTTATCCATTCATCTGTTCATGGACGTTTGGGCTGCTTCTGTCTCTTGGCTATTGTGAATACCGCTGCTCTGAACACGGGTGTGCAAGGATCTCTTTGAGACCTTGCTTTCAATTCTTCTGGGTATATATACTCAGAAATGAGATTGCCGGATCGTATGGTAGTTCTATTTTTAATTTTTTTGTAATTAAAAAATTTGAGGAATCGCCATACTAGTTTTCATAATGGTTGCACTAATTTTCTTTTTTTTATATGAAATTTATTGTCAAATTGGTTTCCAGACAACACCCAGTGCTCATCCCAACAGGTGCCCTCCTCCATGCCCATCACCCACTTTCCCCTCCCTCCCACCTCCCATCAACCCTCAGTTTATTTCCAGTTTTTAAGAGTCTCTTACAGTTCCAGTTTTTAAGAGTCTCTTACGGTTCGCCTCCTTCCCTCTCTGTAACTTTTTTTCCCCTTCCCCTTCCCCGTGGTCTTCTGTTAAGTTTCTCAGGATTCACATAAGAGTGAAAACATATGGTATCTGTCTTTCTCTGTATGACTTATTTCACTTAGCACAACACTCTCCAGTTCCATCCACATTGCTACAAAAGGCCAGATTTCATTCTTTCTCATTGCCAAGTAGTATTCCATTGTGTATATAAACCACAATTTCTTTATCCATTCATCAGTTGATGGACATTTAGGCTCTTTCCATAATTTGGCTATTGTTGAAAGTGCCTCTATAAACATTGGGGTACAAGTGCCCCTGTGCATCAGCACTCCCGTATCCCTTGGATAAATTGCTAGCAGTGCTATTGCTGGATCATAGGGTAGATCTATTTTTAATTTTTTGAGGAACCTCCACACTTTTCCAGAGTGGCCGCACCAGTTTGCATTCCCACCAACAGGGCAAGAGGGTTCCCGTTTCTCCACATCCTCGCCAGCACTGATTTTCAAGTTCACATGAGCTCCAGTTTTTCCACATCCTCTCCCCAGGTGATTCTAATTCCCAGGCAGACTTGAGAACGACTGCCCCAGGCTCTTTGTTGGTAGTCCCTCTTCTCAAGCTGGCCTGAGGCCTCTGGGCCTTGCTGGGTGTAGGGTGGATCCATTCCACGACTCTAGGTGGGCTTGTGGATGGTGCCCTGAAGGGGGGCATGCCAGCCACAACTGGCCTGGGAAGCAGAAAGCCTAGCTCTGAATTCACAGATTGAGTACTGTGTGACCTTTGGCAAGCCACTTAACCTCTCTGAGCCCGAGGCCCACATTTATAAAGGGTTGGAGGTAGTATTAACTGTAACAAAAAAGAGGATGAGTGAAGCGTGTATGCAAGAGCTTCTTGGATCCAAGGATAGCCGTGAGAATGTCAGATGAGACGACAGTAGGAACTGAGCAAGGAAACTACATAGAATATCAGTGTCTGTGTTCAAGAAGGCCGCTTACTAAGGCACCCCTGCCCCGCGGCATCATGGGAGAGCTTGCCTGCTCACCGCTGCCCCAGCATCTATACCAACACTGGGATCATGACTGGCTCACGGCTGGACCAGCAACTGGTTGAGATACTGTCCCCGAAGCCTAGGGGCAACTGAGCTCCCAGGGACGCGGCTCGTGACACGACCAGAGCTGATTCCTCTGGAGCACTTCTTACGGGCCAGGTGCTTGGCTAAGCTCTTGACTTATTTAATACTCCCAACATTGCTGTGAGCTAGGTGCTGGTATTTCTCTGCTCTTCAGGGGAGGCACAGAGAATGTAAGTAGCCTGCCCAAGATTTCATGGGGAGAAAGCAGCAGAGCCAGGATCTGAACCCAGACACTCTGCCTCCAGAAGCCAGGCAGGCACACATGGCCCTGTATATATAAAGAACCAAGTGGGTGTTAAACTGCGGTATAAAAGTCATCGCTTGGATACTTGCTGGAGGAGTAGGATAGAGTCGTGACACAGTGGGTGACATGGCTAATCGTGGTAGTGTGGCGCGACCAGGCGAGGCCAGGAGGGGCACTGGACAAACTTCCTGGTGTAGGGCCAGTGCTGGGTGGGGCGGGATGAACAAGTGAGGCCTGGACAGCCTCAAGGAGATCCCGTGGACTGGACACAGGGCACCTGAGGGCCAGGCAGGGAAGCCGCCAGCTGGGAGCAGGACTCAGGAGAGGACTGGCCTTCCGGGATGTGGCCGGAGCACGGGCGTGTGAGCTGGGCGCTGCCTGGGAGCTCCTTCGGTGCCCTCTGATGGAGGTCAGGTGGTGGCTCCCTCCCAAGGGGGTCAGACTTGGTGCCACAGAGGAGGAAACTTTCATGCTGTCCTTGAGAGATGGGTCGGAACTGGCCAGATGGCAGATGGCCGTCAAGGATGTTCTGGAGGAACATCAGCACAAGTACAGATTCTCGTCCTAACCTGAGAGAGTAACTCACTGGGGAAATCCGGGAATCCAAACAGGCTTCTTGGGAAGAACTATTTGGTCCCAGGTGGCCGCTTTGTCTCCTTGTCTTTATCTCATCAGTGAAGAAAAATCAGAATAAAGGCAAAACTTAATGGCACAACTGTTACATTTCTACCATCAGCTCTGTATGCCTTTGGGATCCCTCTTGCTCTCTGGCTTTCCCTGTAGGGCATAGATTTGGTGTCAGACATATTTTAGTCTGAGTTTCATCCCAGCTACTGAATAGCTCCGTGTTCTTGGATGACTTCCTTTACCTCTCTGAACCTCCGTTGTCTCATCTGTTGTGTGGGGATTGTCTTAAGCATTGTAACATGTTTAGCGCCATCCCTGGCTTTCGTCCTGTGGATCCCAGTAGCACCCTCCCAACTCCTGAGCTGGTGACAACTAAAAGTGTCTCCAGAAATTGCCAGATGTCCCCTGGGAGGCAAAACTGCCCACAATTGACAACGGCTATAGTCCTTGGGAGTCTTTCAGGCTCAAACTGACTAAATTTCATTCATTCCTTTTTGGATTCATTAGCTCGAGAGACATTTACCATGCACCTGCTACGTGCTGAGCACTGAGAGATTCGATGGTGAGCAAGACAGGTCACGTGCCCACAGCTCCCATCTTGGCGAGGCCATGGGGCGAGAAAGAGCAGGCACCCACACCACCTTGGGATACGCTACGCTGGGGAAACTCGTGGTGCTGTGGGAACACACAAAAGAGATGCTTAATCCTGGATTTTTCGTCGAAGGGGCAGGGGAGTATGGAGGGTGGTCACAGGTGCCGCAGGAATTCCCATGTTCGTACTGTTGACGGAATTAATCTAGGAACGGGTGACGAAGCCTGCACGCGACAGAATTTACTGCCCAGATCGACGGAGAAGATGTGCACTATTTCATCACACGGAGGGGCAGTTGCTTCATGCCGACATTGGGAGCCAGGCAGCCAGGAGCCTGCTGATGTGTCCTCCAACGAGACCAGTAACGCAGAGGACAGGGGGGTTGCTTGGGTCACCCCACAAAAGAGTGGCGTTGCTACCAGCCTGAGTTGCCAATCGGGATGTGCCTGTGCCTCAGGCTTGCCGTAGCCCGGAGACCTGGGCTGTGAGGAGAGCAAGGGAGGAGAAACCCACGCACTTCGAGGCAGATGTGCCAAAAATCGTGTCCTGAAGAAAAACTCGGGAAAGCAGTGTGCCTACCCAGGCCTGCGGGCTTGGGTGACAGCGCCTTTCCTGGGCGTTCTGACATAAGGCCCATCCTTAGAGGAAATAGAAAAAAAGCCTTTCTCACCCTCACTTTTGTAAGCACTGGGAGGGAAAGGAAGCCTGTGCGTTCCAACAGGAGCCTTTCTTTACGAGTCTTGGACATAGTTCCTTTTTCAACTTTAATCCACTTCTTCCATTTCTGGTTTTAAAGTCCAGACCGTCATGAGTAGTCTGGGAAACGGTAAGTGGGAGGAATGGTTTTCAGGAGTGGCAAGAAACAAAAGCTGAAAAAAAAAAACAAAAAAAAACAAAAAAAACCCAAAAAAAAACGTGGAGGGGGGTAATAGTAATAAAAGCAGCAACAACCGTGATTAAAAAAACAAAAACAAGGGTTAATGAAAAACTCAACCACGTTTTGAGCGTCTGCCGTGTGCCAGGCACTTCACGTGTGCGGCTGTTCTCAGCTTCCTGCAAGATCACTCCCACTGTCGCATCTCAGAGGTGGGACACCAAAGTCTGAACTTGCCCCGCTAGCCTGTGGCGACGAAGCCAGAATTCAGATCTCGGTCTTGGAAGAAGAAAAATAAACATCATAGGGTGAGTTTTTCATAAGGTGAAATTTGGGGCGCCTGCGTGGCCGTCGGTTAAGCATCCAACTCTTAATTTCGGCTTAGGTCACGATCTCACGGGTTCGTGAGCTCCAGCAACGCGTGGGGTTCTGCGCCCACAGCGTGGAGCCTGCTTGGGATGCTCTGTCTCCCTCTCTCTCTGCCCCTTCCCCAGGTCGAGCTTGCGCGTGCGCTTTCTGTCTTCTCTCAAAATAAATCAACAAACTTGAGGAAAAAAAAGTGAAATTTATCTCCTTCGAAAGGATTGTCCTTTATTTTGTATGTTTATGTTCTTCTAATATTTTTAGAATAATAAGATGCACTGTCTTTCACAGAAGATGTTGGCACCATGAAAATTTGCTACTCTGCCCTTTAAAAATTTTTGTTTTACAGGACCGTGAAATTCCCAGGTCTGGTAATTCCTTTGTGAATGAGATGCTCAGGTCACATAACCCCACCAGGAATAACAGCTCCTGCCATGTTCTATGAGAAGAAGCCACTGTCCCCACTTCTGTACTTCTCTGCCTGTTTTACACTTTTGCTTAGGGTTGTGGATTTGTCAGAGGGGGAGAGTGAGGAGGAGGAGAAACCAGGAAAAATGATAAGTGACAACCCTTAGGGCAGCAGTGGTTTTCTAAGAAAAGATCGTAATTCTGTTGAAAATTGCTGGAGAAGAGAGTGCAGTCCAAGTAGGCATATGCAAATTATATGCAAATCACGCACAACCCTCCTATTTCATAACCTGGATGTAGCCCTTGGGAAAATGCTAATGGAGACTAGTGGTCTCGGCAAGCCTCCCTTGGTTATCTCCAGGAGTCTGGCCCTAATTAAAGAGTATTTTCCTGGCAGTGTGGGGCTCCAATGATCTTAATTTTCACCCTCTTTCCCCCCTCCCTCACCTCTAAAGGCCTCCAAGCCTCAGAGGGCTTTTCTAATTCCATGACGGGGGGGGGGGGGGGGGGTGGTAAAAAACATGACCAGAGACCTGGCCTGGAAACTTCTAGAATCCTTAGGCGGACCTGACCTTCGGTAGGGCTCCTGGGGTCCCAGGCCAGCTGAGGAAAGGGGCTACTTAGAGTATTGGTTCTCAAACTTGAGCATCCATCAGAGGGCTTGTTCAAAACACAGATTGACAGATTGCTGGGCCCTACCCTAGAGATAGATTCACCGGGTCTGGGATGGGCTCAAGATCCGTTAAGTTCCCAAGGGATGCTGCTGCTGGTATAGAGACCACAATTTGAGGACCACTGACCTGGAGTGAACAGTAATACTCCAAGTGTGGCCCACTGGTAACTACTTGTTGCTGGCCTGTGATACAAATTAGGTACAGAAATTAAGAATAAGCATTTAGACACTTTTATTGAAGTTTGACATTGCCATAACCGCCAAGCACATGATTATTCTTCTATGAATTCAGTTTTATTTTGTTTCACAGAAGTATTGGTCCATGATGGTTCAGTAGTTAAGAAAAACATTACATTCTTTTTTTTTTTTAATTTTTTTTTAATGTTTATTTATTTTTGAGACAGAGAGAGACAGAGCATGAATGGGGGAGGGGCAGAGAGAGAGGGAGACACAGAATTGGAAGCAGGCTCCAGGCTCTGAGCCATCAGCCCAGGGCCTGACGTGGGGCTCGAACTCACGAACCGTAAGATCGTGACCTGAGCTGAAGTCGGACGCTCAACCGACTGAGCCACCCAGGCGCCCCATCATTACATTCTTTGACACAGGTGGCAGTTTGGTAACTCTGGCTGAGAGGATCAGCCTCATGGCCAGCGTCCAGGGCAACCCCCCCCCCCACCCCGCCCGCCCGCCCGCCCCCTGGCTGGCAGGACAATTGGAGTGCCTATCAGGAAACGCAGGCAGAAGGGCTCTGGGCAGGCTGGGCAGTGGACTGGCCCCAGAAGGTGTTCGGAAACATGTGAGGGTCTAGGGGGATGGGGAAAGGGCAGGGTACTGGTTGTCAGAATGGCTGGTGGGGTAGAGGAGAAAATGGCGTTTGATGACTGAAGGCTGGGCGTAGGCACCACAGAGATTTATCCCGCCCTAAATGCCAGTAGAACCCCTCTTTAGGAACAATAGCTGGGGAAGGGTAGGTCTAAGAAGCCGGCCTGACTCCAGGCCTCGCTGCCTTCTCTTGGGGTGGGAGTCCTGGGGGGGCAGGGAATGGGGAGGGAGGAGAGCTGGTCAGAACCCGCTCAACCAGAGTGCCCTTTTTGTACATAGTAACAGTGTGTGCATGTGTGCACACACGTGCATGTGGTTTGTGTGTGTGTGTGTGTGTGGCCTTCCATGATGACAGGGCTACATTGTCGGTACTTTATGGGTACCTCCTGCTTTATCCAAAACCAATATGCAAAAGCTCCAATGTAGAAAAGGGGTAGATTGGCATGGGGCGGTGAGGATAATTCCTTTTAAGAAAGACGAGTTGGAGGAATTGCTGCTACATAAAAAATGTTACCAAAATATTGTCTGTACATGGCTTCTAGCACAGCCATTGGCATAACGTCTAGCCATAGCCATTGGCATAACGTAAGGGATACCTGTTCTTACAGAGGAAGGTAACAGAATTTAAAGGTGGTACCCAATTTTAGATGGCATTATAAATTGCTCAGAAGGCTTGAATGGCAATAAATACCACGATAATAAGCGGTTCTGCTTGCAAGGGATCCGGCTTGAGTCTGGTCATCGGCCCTCGCCAATGCCTGGCCCGGACAAGTCCTTTTCAGCTTGGAAGAAAAGCTCTGTGAATCCAACCCACCATCTTTGTAGATAATGTTTCAACATTTTATAGTGACAGTGTGAGCATTAATTAGTTGTCTTGTGCCTTTGGGCATATGACGAGGCTACTGGCTCTTCAGGCTCAGGGTTGTAGAAAGCAGAGCCTGAAGGGGGCTTAGCATTCATCAACCCCTCATTCGGCAGGGTGGAAACTGAGGCCGGGGAGGCCCCAAATCTGCCCAAGTTGAGCTTGTATTGAGGCAGGCAGCGGGCCCATTGTTGGAGGCTTACCATGTAATTAATGGGATTTGGAGCAATTACAGGGACAGTAAAGCCCCTCGTTTGTTTCTTGTGCCAGGCATGAGATTCCTTAGGAGGGTGGAGTGGGTGGGTGGAGGGAAGGTGGTCAGAAGGTGGCAGATAGTTGGCAAATCATCTCTTCCCAGGCCTGCTCCGTGGAACGCTGGCTTACATTTTTATACCGGGTGCCTCAAAGGATCCGGTGCAACGTGCATATCTGTCCAACGGACCCCACCTATTTTTCCTCTGGGGCTAATTCTTGTTGGGTTTTCATGCTGGGCTGCAAGGAACCTGCTTTTCTGTTTTCATTTGCAGTGAATACCACCTCGGAAGTCAGCACGGCATAAAAGTTGGCATTATTCTAGGGAGGGGGTGCCTGCTCCTTCTGCGGCCTGGGGATGGTTGTTGAGCCAGAGCTGAACAGCCACTGATTCGGGGAGGGGAGAGGAGATTTGATGTGTGATAAGACCAGCACATCTGTCTTTTTGCAGCTCTCTGGAATTCCATGCCAGAGCCAGGTAACGGCCAGCCGCCTGCGTGCTGCACCACTCATTCATTCATTCATTCATTCACTCATTCATTCAGCAAGTATTTATTGACTATTATTTCCCAGCTGCTGTGCTAACTATAGATAGAAAAATTGCTGGTGAGGGGGGTTCGGGGTGAAGGGGAGACCACGGGAGTCTGGGAGTACCCAGGACGGGCTGAGGAGGGGGACCTCCGGCAGGGGTCGCCCCCTCTGCACGCCCATGCAACAGAGGGTGCTGATTGTCTTTTAAAAATTTCTTGCCAAAAATATTTCAGATTTCTTGATTTTGAGCTGTTGCCAGCATAAGGACAGTGCTGGAGTTTGAATTTCTATTTGGAACTAATGTTTGTTCACAGAAATTTTAAGGGATAAAAACCTTAGGGTTGTAACCATGGTGATACCCAGAGTTCAGGAGCTAGTTTTCTTCTTTCCAGAATGTGTTTCTGAGAGTTTCTTTTTCAAAAACAGGTGAGCTGAGGCTACATAGCATAATGGCTTTCTCAGTGTTTCCTGTGGATTCATCATTCACGTTCATGCCACCGGTAGGGCTGAGGGGAATCTGGGCCAGTGACTTCAGCTCTCCGAGCCTTAGTGTCTCTGTCTGTACCAAACCCTTAGGAGGTCCTGAGCACAGGCGATGGAGGGCACGGAAAGCATTTAGCTTCAGCTGGCATGCGGGATTCTTTGCGACTGTCAGCTTTGAGCGTTACCACTCAATTTCGGCTTCAACATACGGTGTTTCACAACCAACAGTGCGTTCTTATTTAACGTTTTCCCCATGTTGGTATTCTTTCCTCTAGGTTCACATAGCACCCAGGAGGGGTACCACCTTTTCATATGCCCACCATGTCTCTCACGGTGCTGGGCACATGGCAGGTGCTCCACCGGCACTCAGTTGATTCAGCAGTCTGTTCGTAAAGCCGAGCGGTCTGGGCTATATTTCCAAGGGCAGCCTTTTAATTTGCCCGTAGAGCGGCCACACTCCAGGCCTCCGAGCTGGGGACGTTCGGGGCAGGTCAGTCCTGCCTGAGTCACAGATCCCCAGCAGCTCTTTAACCGTTTCGTTGTGGAACTGTAACTCGGGCCCCTTCAGATGGTCTCGGGCAGCGATGGCCAGGTCACCCAGCAACAGCCCCTCAGATAATTACACAGGTTTCAAATTGTTCGCCACTTTACGTCCTCAAAGCAATTTCAGAATCAATTTGAGGTTTGACAGGGAGCTGGTGGAGGTCTGGCAGACCTGGGATGGCGTGCTGGGCCTTCTTACTGCTTGTTATAATTCCAACGGCAGGCCCTGCGCACCTCGGGAGAAGGCGCCCTGTCCTCTCTTGCAACCCAGGGAGGAAAATCAATCAATCCATCAATGAGAGCACACCTAATTAAAGGTAACAAAGGCTCTGGGCGCCTCATCCCTCCCCGCGGTGTCAGGACTGTAGAGCGTTGGGAGGAAAACTAGCTTTGTCTTAAACAGGATTAGAATGAAGTCCCGGTGCCACAAATCAAATCCAGCAAGACCATCGTTTTAACAACAGGTGCCTACCTGACGTCAGAGCAGAGAACCATGTTCCGGGGGCAGTCGTGAAGTGGACTTAGACAGTCATCCTGTTCTCAACAGGATAAGGATGCAAGACGGACCCTGTGTTGTGACCGGGGATACACCGTACCCCTCACACACTGGACTAGAACATTTGGAGCGAGCAGCCTGGTTTATGCACGGGGCTCGCAGGCCCCGCACACAGAGAACGTGATGATCGAGGTGTGGGCTCCGGGTCCAGACCGCCTAGGTTCATTCCCGGCAGGCTGCTCACCGGCCAGCTGGGGGATTCTAGGCTGCTTGCCCCAAGATCTTCATCTGCAAAATGGGGGGTGGTCGTAGTTCCTGCCTCTGGACCCTTGGAAGGATTATGTGCGTGAAAGGCTGGGAACAGTACCTGGCATGGTGTAACAGCTCACTACTCTGTCCCAGAATAGTTTCCCGAACAAGGTGACCGGGAAAGCCACCCTCTGTGTTGCAGGGAGCAGTTAAGTTTATTTTTGGTTTCGCTTTGCAAAAGGGATTCGGAGTTAGCCCAAGTTCGCAGAACAAAGTGGAAGTGGGGCCAAACCTGGAATAGAGGCCTGGTCACTGCCTGGGGCTGTAGCCTCCTCTTTCCCAGCTCCCAGGCACCCTGGGCTCTTGTTCCCAACCTTCTTCCTGGCTTTGCTGCGATATTTCGCCTCTATCTCTGTTCTCGTAGCCAAGAGAAACTCAAAACCTCATCCCTGGCGGGGTCCTTTGTATTTTAGCAAGGTCAACCCCTTATGTGACAGGAATGAACTTGTAGAGTGGTGGGAACCTGCTCGTACGTTGGCAAGGTATTTGGGGAGGCAGAGAATGTCCTTGGGCCCCTGCTGTTGCACCACGTGGCATTTTATCTATTCGCCCTGTACTTCCCACAGTCCCGGCCTTGTAGGTCCTTGGGATTAAAGGAAGCGTCGGAACATCTGAGATCTCGTCAAAGACGGGGCGGGGAGTCTTTGGTGACTCTGAACTCACTACCTGCTTTGGCTCTTTGGAGAGCTTAGAGGCAGACTATGAGGACTGGCGTATCTTCTTCCCCTCCTCCAGTCTAAAGAGAGAGCAGGTCAAGAGGCAAGACAGAAACAACTGTATCCCGGGGGTATTCAAGTACACAGAAGTCAAGAAATTCAAAGATTCGTTCTCCACAGTGGTTGGAAGTGGATCCCATCCCCACAGATGCACGTTAAAGCATTCCCAGTGATAGGCGGGCAAGGGAGAGGGAAGCCTGACGCTTTGGTGACCTGTCCTGAGTACCCCGAACCACCATCACGACCCTGTGTCCACTCTCCCCCTTTGGTATCGCTCCTAGCCCAGCGAATACTGGTGGCACTACAAGCTTTCAAAACCACAGAGTATATATACTTGGATTGTGGGCTCCGTGGCTGCAAAGGGGGGACAGATCCTGTTGGCCCCGGGGCCAGGGGACACAGCAGCATGCCAGATCGGAAGAATGGGACTTCACACACATGACTCACAGTCCCCTGCCAGGCCCAGAGCATTCCTGGGACTTGTCTTAACCGCCAGCAAGCCTAGAAGTCAGTTATGGAGCGTGGTTTCTGGGGGAAAGGCCTCGGTAGAGGGATGCTGTGAGATCGCACCTGAGACGTTCCAGTTCTACGTCCAGCCAGTCCAGCTAGCTCACCAGACACAGAGTGGACATTGATCTGGCTAGACTTGGCCAGCTCTCTGTTATCGAACATGCAGCAAGGAGAAAAATTATTATTTTACCCGCTGGCATTCGGACGCTCCCAGGGAAGGAGCTGCTTTCATTAAGAACTATCTTGATAGGTCATTTGGGTGAGAGATGAGTCCTTGAGGGCATGAATAGAAAAAGAAAGACTATATGTATGTGTATATATATATATATATATATATATATATATATATATATATATATATAAAAGAACCCCTCTGTATAAGAAGAACAGGAATTGTAGTGCAAAGAAGGGAGAAAAGGAAGGACCTGATTGGAGCCTGGGATTGCATGAATGGAGACAGCCAAGGGAGCAGCAAAGAACAGCAGATGTCTGCTCAGTAGTTTAAAATTCCTGATGGCCCTGCGCTCTCCCCAGTCCTGAACCTCCAGTGGCATGTGTTTCTCCTCACCCCGCCTGTGTGTGCCATGATGGGGGCATGGGAGGAAGTCCAAGGACAGGGGCAGAGGGATCGTCGGACGGAGCTAGAGAAGTGGCCTCAACTCACGTTGGAGGGGGGGTGGGGAACTCTACAAAAGCCAGACATCAGAGGTGGAGGTGACGAACAATGTATTCCCCCTGAGAACTCTCAGAAACCTTGGGGCTGGGTGTTGGCTTCCCCCCTCCAACCTTCCTGCCTGGGAGATGGCAGATGGACGCTGTCTTCTCTAGATGGGATGAGAGCTGGTTTTCTGAAGAATCCAGTCTGTATTCCCTCGAGGTCAAATATCGGGGTGCTTCCTCTGGCTGGTCTGGAAGAAAACAGCCGAGGCTTCTCACCCCACCTCCCACTGCTCAGCCAGTTTTCCCATAGTCTCCGGGATGCCGGCCTATCTAGTCTCTGCCCAGATGGCTCCAGCACAGGGCTCACACGCTGCAAGGCAGATCCCACCCTCAGATAACAGTCACTGCCAGAGAGTTCTTTGTGAGCTTGAGCCACACTTTGCACCCACTCCCTACCCACTTAGCATGACTCTCCATTCTGGCCCCGTCTGCGCAGACAGCCCTCTCAGAGCCCATGGCCAACTGTTGTGTCCTCTGTGTTCTTTTCTGACTCAGCATCTCCTGCCCCTCTACCTTCTCCATCTGCCTTTGGTGCCTGGGTGTCCCCAAAAGAACGATCATGGCATTCCTCACCTGTGGCAGGTAAATAATGGGCTTGAGTCCTCCGAGGGCATGTGCAGCGGGTGGTTCACTATGGGATGCTTTTGCTTCTCTGGAAACTTCCTAAAAGCCTGCCCTAGGCTATGCCCTGCCCACGCCCTCTCTGAAGTAAGTCCTCAACCAGGTAGGTCCCAGCTTTGCGGCAGTGCTGCCCTCTGGGCTCCTGACCCGTCCCTGCCCTGAGAGCGTCTCCTGGCTGTATCTGCCCTACCTGCTGCTTCACAGGAGCCTTCCAGGCCTTTCTGTTGAGCGGGCAGAGCAGCCGCCACCTGAATCCTGTGGTTTGAAAGGAACTAGGGGTAGCCTCCCCTTCCTGCACCCCCCAAAGCCTTTTTCCACCGTCTCCATTCTGGATGTCCCCCCACCACTTGCAGCTCCTCCCAACCCACCCGCCCCATCCAGCCCTGCGTCCTTCCAGGGAGACTTCCTGCTTAACATCCACAGGGGGGTGGGTGGGAAGAGCCCCGGATGGTCCTGGCCCTGCCACTCACCATCTGGGTGGGCTCCAGACCTCAGTAGCCTCAGCTGGAAAATGAGGTGGAATTAGATGCCCGGCTCTGACAACGTATGGTTCCTACTTGGGGCAGAAACATCTGTTTTCCTATTCCAGAGGCTGCACGTTCCCTGCCGGTAAAATTCTGTTTCACGAGGGAGACTGCGTTCACAACTCATTTGCCGGGCGGAGATGATTGATACGCCCAACGCTGGGAAGGGGCCAGCCTGGTGTTCTCAACTCCGACTGTGCATTAGGATCACCGGGGGAGCTTTTAAGACATCCTGAGGCTTAGACCCCGCCCCCAGAGAGTCTGATCAATGGGACTGGGTGGGGCTCTGGCGTCTTTATGTCGTAAAAGCTCCCCAGGTGACCCTCGTGTGCAGCGAGGTTAGCAGGGCTGCTCTGGCACCTTGCTGCCAGCTTTGCTCCTTGAAGTGGGGTTCTTAGCGTCACCTGGAGCTTGTTAGAAATGCAGACTCTCAGGCGTTGCCCCAGACTTCAGAACGTGGGTAGTAACAGGGCCCCCGGGGTTCCTGTGCAAGGCATTTGCTCTGTGAGTGGTCTTTTAGGATTCCCTTTAGTCGGTAATATCTGTTACTTTGATGTAAGTGGCCACAAATCCATTTTGGGTGTAGGCGTGGCGTAAAAAATTCATAATCAATGTCAGTTCATATTAGTGGGCAGGAAGACAGACATAACATCGACACCCTCACCATTTTCACTCCTCAAAGGAGCCCAGTTCTCTCTCTCCCCGACAGGGCCTTTGCACATGCTGTGTTCTGCCTGGTGTGTTTCTCATCCTCCTTCTAGCCTCTGCCATCTTCCCGCCTCCCTGGCTGACTCCTTCTCACCCACAGGTGGACTTGGGTGAGATGTGGATGGCATTTTGCCCCATCCACATCATTTGCCACCCTCCCCTCTCATTTCTGCCATCTTTCGCCCCACCTTTCCCCTTGGTTGGCATCTCAGCCTTCCGGTAACAGCTCCCAGGATGTCCAGGGTAGAGAGAACCACGTCTGGTAGTGGGGAGATCCGGCTTCCAAATCCAGTTCACCTCTTTACCTTCCTTGTCATTTATGTTTGTGCCAGAAGAGGCCAAGAACATACCTCTTCTGTCCTTTGTGAGGGTCAAGTCAAGTCACGAATGCTAGGATGCTTTCCAAAGTGAGAAGAACCCCCGGCATAAATCATAGCCATCCTTATGAGTATTGGTGGCAGGGAATGGGTGTGGAGGGAACTTTGAGAATATAGTGAGCATAAGGGAAACGCAAGTCTTTCCCCATGATACTAGAAGCTCATTTCTTTACCTTCACGAGTGCTGAGCGTTGAACGTTGAGAAAGGTCATGCTGCACAGACCCAGGAGAGACTTACCCTCTCATTGAGCCAAGCCCCCTTCATTTCTGTTGCCGAGCAACACCCTCCCAGGTCATCATTTCAGCCTTCCCTCCACCCTGCGTCCTGTCTCCTGTCCTGTCTCCCGGTCCGTCATCTCTGGGGTCAGGACCTCTGGGGGGGGATGCATTTCTGAGGCAGGGACAGGACCGGACCACTCACGTCTGTGTCTTTAGAGGAGAATGGGCGTGAGACTGAGTGGGGGAGCCTGGAAGGCCTCTCTGCCCCTCGGAAACCATGCAGCCAACCAGCTCCCAATTCTGAATGATTTGGCCACAGTTGCCTTGCAAAAATGCACATGCACACAGAATCACTCGTTGTGTTCTTCTGTTCTGCTGTCTTGAGGGCAGGTTTTGATGAGAGCCCAGCGCTCGAGAAAAGATCACCAGAGCTAGGAAAGCACCTGGGGACCAGAGCGCGAGCAGGGGAAAGGGGCTGGGACAGCGCCAGGGACTGAGAAGAACTTCTCACTCCCACCCTGGCCCCAGTTGCTGGGGCCTGGCCCTGCTAAGGGACACTGGCCCTCTGAGGGCTCCCCTGGGGCCAGTCTGCTGGGTACCCCGGGCCACCGGGCATCTTTGTCTCTGGATCTCAGTCGTCTCATTTGAAAATGACTGAAGGACAAGGATTGTCTCTAGAGCGTCCCCAGCTCTGAGTGGAACTGATGTGGCATTGCTCAGGGCCAGCAGCAGTGGGGGAGACTGTGGGGCAGAGTGCCCCAGCACAGCCGGGAAGGTCTCTGCGGCTCGGCTTCCCAGGCTGGAGGTGGCTGTGGAGACAGGAAGGCCTTAAGCAGTTAGGTGTAGAGCAGCGGGCTGCCTTCTGAGCCGCAGCCCCCCACGTGAGCATCCAAAGCCATCCCGCCAACAAGGAAAGGCCTGTGTCCTCAGTGGGATGAACAACAGCAGGTCTGTCCCCAGCTCCAGTTTACAGAAAGACCAACAAGGCAGTCTCAGCTCACAGCTCTTACTTTGATATTCGAGCACTTACTGCCTGTAAAGAAAAGAGCCAGAATTTGCACTTTGTAGCTGCCATAGGCATTGAACGTGTGACACGGGCCGTGCCAAGACGAAGGTGTGCGTTTTCATGCAGGACCACCTCTGAGGCGGCAAAGAGCCTGACCCAACCCAGCTAACATTTTCTCCTCCTAACGAGTGTGTAAACAGAAGGAGAATTCATGAGGTTAATGTTTCTGCCTTCCTGCAGGGACATTAGCAGGCATTGATTTTTAGCCGTGATGTATGCCACTTGCAATGACTTCTGACTGAAGGGGACAATGCTATTTGAGAGTCTGCGAGGTTCGAAATAGCCCGCAACAGCCCGGCGCTGTAGCAATGCCCACTTGCGTTCTGATAGCACCTCATTTGTTAGGGTAACCCGGAAATAACTGGGAGAGCCCGCCGTGTTCTAGATGGACTGCGGCAGCACTGAGCACGTCTCAGCCCAGAAGGGATTTCCTCAGGTAGGAGGGGGTGCACAGAGACAGGGGGACAAGCAGAGACGTTAGAGACCGTAAACAGCCGCTGCGCGGTCGAGCTTTGCTCTGAGGAGGGCGGAGATGTGGACCCGTCCCCAGGGCCCCAACAGCACTTGGAAGGTTTTATTTCTAAAAACAAAATCCAGGGGCACCTGGGCGGCTCAGTCGGTTAAGTGTCTGACTCTCGATCTCGGCTCAGGTCAGGATCTCACGATGTGTGGGATCAAAGCCCGTGTCAGGCTCTGTGCTGACAGTGCGGAGTCTGCTTGGGATTCTGTCTCTCTCTCTCTCTCTCTCTCTCTCTCTCTGTTCCCCGCTCACGCTGGAGTGTGCTTGTGTGTGCGTGCTCTCTCTCAAAATAAATAAGTACACATTAAAAAGAAAGTAAAAAATAAAAACAAAATCCAAACGCAAACACAGCACGGTTGTGACATGTGACCATGGTGGAGGCGCAGGTGAGTTTGTTATAGCACTCACTGTTTGTCGGAATATCTAGAATATTTTGTGATTAAACAAACACGTAAAGGACAAAAAGCAAGGTATGCCTTAGTGTGTGCAGTAAGCCACTGTCTGTGTAGAAGAGCCCATGTACGAATATTCTGGCAAGCGGATAACGTATCTCTAGAAGGACTCACAGGATGCAGACAGCACAGTCCCCTCGGTGAGGAGACCCAGGGCGTTCAGCACACGTTGCTAGAGAGAAGCTTCTTTCTACCGTATGTTCTTTCATGCTGTTTGGATGTTGTACTGTGTGCTTATATTATCTAACTTTTAAAAAATAACATAATTATTGGGGCACCTGGGTGGCTCAGTCAGTTAAGCGTCCAGCTCTTGATTTCAGGTCAGGTCATGATCTCATGGTTTGTGAGATCGAGCCCCGTGTTGGGCTCTGCACTCACAGTGTTGGGATTTTCTCTCTCCCTCTTTCCCTGCCCCTCCCCTGCTTGTGCGCACTCTCTCTCTTTCAAAATAAATGAACATTAAAAAAAAAAATAACATAATTATTTGCAAAAGTTAGGAAAAGGCAAATAGAGAGAGGAGAAGAAAACAAAAAGAAAAACTTTAAAGAGAAAAAAATAAGAGGGGAAGAGATTCATGAAATGCTGGAATTCGGGCTGGGCACTCAGTGGTAACGCTTCAGCAGAGACCCTTTGAGGCTCCCCCAGCAGGGCCTTTGGTTTGAGGAAACCCACTGGTCTGCACATGACTTCCTCTCTGGGCACTGTCTCTTAGGTGCCGGTGGAGAAGGATTTATGCCGTGCAGCTATCTCGCTCATTGGCCCAATGCAATGCTCCTTCCTAGGATTTTTCATTTCTCAGAAATGGACCCCTTTCCCACCCCTCTCACCTCACCACCCACTCAGCCTGTGACTCTCCTGCCGCTGACAGACTCAGTCAGGGAAGGAAGGAGGAGTCAGATGATATGGGGTTTTTTTCCTTTGGAGCACTATGGGGCCTGCCATCCAGAGCTTAAGCTCCTTGTGGATTTGAAGCTGCTTCGTGCCTCTTGAACCATTTTAGCCCCAAACTAGGCCAGGCACATAGAAGGAGCTCCAGGAAGTTCTGTTGAATTGAATTTGACCACTGGGAGTAGGTAACTCCCTCAGGCTAAAAACATTATAACCTGAATCTTCCTGGGCTTGGGTCCCAGAAGGCGAGCGACTCTGTGGGCAGCCAGGGAAGGGAGAAGCTTCCAGCTCCTGCCACCACTGGATCCCACTCCCCTCACTTACAGGGAGGAAGCATCCTGGAAGGAAGGAACACCGGACTGGAGGTCACCTGGGACCAGGAGTTTGGTCCTACCTCTGCCCCCACAAAATAGCCCTCAGCAAGTCTAAAACACTTGTAAGCCCTGGGGAATGGTGATCAGCCAGAGCAGCGGCAGTCCAAGTGTGGTTTCTGAACCTGTAGCATCAGTTTCATCTGGGGGCTTCTTAGGATGCAAATCCTCAGGCCCCACGCTGGGCTTGCTGAAGCAGAGACTCTGGGTGGGTGGGTGGGCGGGGAGCACCCCGTTTCGCCAGCCTGCAGGTGGTCCTGATGCACGATGGAGTTTGAGACCCGGGCTTCTCCGCTGTGCGGGAGGGAGGCCCGAGCACAGTCTAGAGAGCCTCCCGAGTGATGCCAACTTTTGTGCTCAGCCCTGGGCCTGCCTTCTCATATCCCATTCCACCACGGGGAACAGGATGCCAGAGCAGAACACTGTCCACTGTCTGCTTTCCTACATCAGTAGAGGGAGACCAGGCCCCAGGTCTCCCAATTCCTATTCAGTTGCTCAGCTTATGTAAACGGCAGTAAGTGGCAGGGTGGTGAAGTTACACATGTGCAGGGAAGAGATCAGAGTGGAGATTTGGAAACCAACAGCTCGCTCCACTGACATGTGGGACAATGATGACCTTCCCTGCTATGCCCCTGGGGCTGCTCCGAGGCCAGCCGTAGTAACTGCCTTGCAGATGCTGGAGGGGGTGAAGCCGTCTTCATGGGGACGGTGACGGGGAAGAGCCGGTCTTGGCCGTGTGGAAACTGGAGCCTGGGCTGGTCAGAAGAATGCTTGCCCCGATGTGAGGGCCCTGCCTGATTTAGGGACGGAGGGGGGGTGGCCAAGTGTCAGGTCGATCTCAGCAGGTGGAGCAGGTCTGCCTGGCACAGCCTCACCAATGGCCTTACTCTGGGCCGCCCCCCACACTTCAGGAGCAGCAAGGACAGCCGGAAACTTGCGCATCCTTCCCGACACGGGCACCAGAGGAGCTGGCCTGGGGCACCTGTCAAGGGGATCAACGTTTGGAGGCCCATGTTATAATGTGAGCCAAGCTACACACAGGAAAAAACCCCACCTGGGAACCAGGCCTGGGGGGTGGAGGGGTGTGTGTGCAGGATTAATTTAATTAAGTCCTGCTTTGGGGACCAGGCTAAATTTAGCAGCTGCCTAGGCTGCCTGTTTGCCTCCTTCCCTGCAACTCCCTCCCATCTGCCCATTGTGCCTCCTGCAGGTGATTAATGCAGAATTCTGGGCTGGAATGTGCAGAAAGCACCTGCTGATTGCCGAGCCCCCCTCGTTGGCCTCTGCAGCCACGGTCTCCCTGGGTCCCGGGGGACGGGGCATCCTGAAACACCAGAGCAACCTGCTCACCCTTCTCCAGGGAGGCACATATCTCGTGCCTCCTAATGACTCCTGAGCTGGCCGCAGCACCCTGCCATGGAAGCACCGCCACCGTGGGCCAGCATCTCTGTCTCATTTCATTTCATTGTTCTCGGGGGAGTTTAAAAAATGCTGCTAAATCGTAGCAATGTTCTGGACCAAATGGCTGATGCTGCTAAACCTTTTTGCCTTTGCATCATAAGGAAGACGGGAGAGGTTCTCTTGCTACAGGTTTTCTCCCAGTGCCACACTCTTCCCCTTTGATGACTCATTCTTGGGTTTTTTTTGTTTTTTTGGTTTTTTTTCCCAGTCTTCAGACCGTTTTTTGCTCCTGATTCCCTTCCTCCTTATTTGGGGGCTACTGGGAAGTTTGTTAGCATCTCCACCAGGTTGAACCGGTGTCAAAAAGAGAAGGAGAGGAGACGGGAGGTGATGTGAGTGATAAATGCCAATTGGTGATTGACAGTCTTGGGTGTTTGGTTATTTGTTCATCAAATTTTTATTGAGCGTCCACAGACACGTTGCTAACGAAAGCTGCAATACTGAGCAAGACACAGCTCCTACCCTCAGCGAGGTGGCCATCTAGGGAGGCTGGACGTCAGTCAGGTCAGTCACTGCTGGGCGATGTGTCAGCGTGGAGGGATCGACGATGAGCGGCAGAGGGGTAGCAGATTCCCGGACTTTTGTGCCGTGAGCCAGGCTCTGTGGGTGAAAGCATGAAAGAGCTTCTTTTTTCTCACTTTACTGGTTTTTGGACCACACCTCGAGCTCTTCTCTCCAGACCCTGGATCCAGTCTTGTGCGGATCCCCCAGCTCTTCTGCTCACACCCAGGTATTAATGAATGGCTTCATTTTTAGGTGTTGAGAATCCCACCCAGTTTAAAAACCCAAGCCTCCCTATCTCATCCAGTTTCCAGTTCCAGGCTTTTCCTCCCACCTGCCTCACTCCCGGGTCTCTGCCAGGGTTTGGGATCTGCAGAAGAGATGGGGTATGGCTGGCATATTTTCTCTCTGCTTGTCCCTCTCCTTCCCTCCTGCCGGCTACTGTTTCCAGCCTCTCCAAGATCAGGCGCAGGAGAGCAGGGTGTTAGAAGAATAAAGCAGACTGGGGCGCCTGGGTGGCTCAGTCGGTTGAGCGTCCGACTTCGGCTCAGGTCATGATCTCGTGGTTTTTGAGTTCAAGCCCCGCGTCGGGCTCTGTGCTGACAGCTTGGAGCCTGGAGCCTGTTTCGGATTCTGTGGCTCCTTCTCTCTCTGCCCCTCCCCCACCTGTGCTCTTTCTGTATAAAAAATAAATAAATGTAAAAAAAAAAATTTTTTTTTTTTAAGTAAAAGAAGAAGAAACAGAGTCCTATGTAGCTGGTTCTGGTGTGAAACTAGGCCCCCCTGGGAGGCAGGTGCCTCAATACATACAGCTGGTTTCTATCTTGGGTACGTCAGTGGGTCTGGGCCGCTTGGAATGAGAGAGGCAGTGGCTTATAGTGAAAAGCTGTGCAGTCAGACAGGCCTAATCCCAAACTCTATTCTGTCCTCACTAGCAGTATGACCTTGGCTAAGTAACTTAACCTCTCTGTGCCTCAGTTTCCCCCTCCACGGAACGGGCTGATAGAACTGCCTCGTAGAGGAATCGTGAACGTGCTTGGGAACGTGTATACAGTGACTGAGACTTTGCGAGCGCTTAACAGATGTAGTAATTTTCAAGAGGCCGAGTCCCCATTAGAGGTTTTCAATAGCTGGTGTCTGTGTCTATAGGGTGTGAGTTCGATCCACCTCCAGACTTGACCAATGCCCCTGACTGCCTTTTCCTTCCCAGCCCCTTCCTCACGCCCACAGTGGTACCACTCCTTAGTCAAGAGCACTGGAAACCACTCAGACTACAGAGATCACGACAGCTGTGGTTATGGAACGGTGCAATATTGTGATTAGTTATAGGTCTATGAACATAAATGATTTTAAAGCACTTTCCAAATTTGCACTGCCACCTAAACATGAAGACGATTTTCGTAACAACCAGGCCAAGACGCCATCCATCCCAGTGAGTGAGTGAGGAGGCCATGGCTTTCAGAAGTTGGGTTTCATCCAGCTTTCTCCTTTGGCTTTCTCTTTGGGGCTATTGCCAACTTACTTCCGAGTTTCCCTTGGATTTTAATCCCCTAGCTATGGGAATAGCTTTTCTGGTTGATTGAATCCAGGCCAACTGGATAGAAGAAGATCCAACTGTCTTTCCTTTTCTAAAATCCCTGGAGGTTTGGGTCCCCAGCTCCCCCTGTGTCTGTGGGACCACCTAGAAGTCAAGAGGATGGGAGACGGGGTGAGAAGTGCCCGTTTCGGTAAAAGTTTAGCTACTTCGTGTTCTAAGGCTGCTATAATGCCCTGTTTACAAGCCAGAGACTTTTTAGCCAAAGCCTCTAAATCTAGTGGAGGTGTGTTCTTACTGAAGATGCCCAGTGCACCAAACCGAGGGCTCCTTTATACTTTGTCCCGAGAGCAGAAAGCTCTGGAGTGACTACCTAGGGTTCAGGCTGGGGAAATGCTAACAGGCAGTCAATGCTTTTGACTTTCCAAATGAATAACTATTACTTGAGAAGCCTCTCATTTTAGACTCTGGAGAATGTCGTTTTCACAATTTCAAAGAAGTGAGAAACACTTGATAGGGCATCCTGGGCCAGGACTTTTGACCTTCAGTCACTGTCTGTCCGGGCATTGGAGGAGGAGGAGGGCAAGGCAGGTGGCAGGGGAAGGGTTTTGGACCCAGTGACACCCACGCATGATTTTGCCCAGGCCAGCCTGGCTGCGGCCCCCTGGAGCCGGGGAGAGGGGGTGTCTGATCAGCCAAACACGCTCTGAGGTAAAGTGATGGAGCCTTGCTTTCCTAGAGTAGGGAAGAACGTGCAGGGCCAGGAGACGCAGGCCTGGACACAGAGATGATTAATAGTCCAGTCCAGGGCACATTCTTTTTGTTTTTCCAACAATAAGGCCCCGTTGTCTGCCTAGGGAAGAAAGAACAGGCTTTCCCCGGTGTTCCCCTCCATGTTCCTAATGACCCTCAAAAACACTCTAAGGGAGCAGTTCTGATCAGCAACTCAAGATAATTAGGATCTTCCAGCGAATCAAAGGACATTCTGTACTGGCTTACCACTACCTGGCTTGAAGGTTGCAAACCCTTCCACCTACAGAAGCCATCACCCGCCTTCTCCCCACGCACAGAGACCCATTGTCCTCAGGAGCTTGGGCAGCCCAAAGGGAGCACCCCTAGTGTGTCTGGGACTGTCGCGGGAAGCAAGGTTGGACAGGGCCCTGTCCATTTCCCAAGGGCCCTGCCACTGCGGCCTTTGGACCTCGGAACACGCAGCCCCAGCTGGAACCCACAGGCATGGGAACTGCTTGACACGGTCCTGTGGACAGTTTAGGCCTCTTTCCTCCCTTTTGTAAAAATAGTATTAGCTATCGTTTATTGAGCACCCAGTACATGCCAAATTCCCTAAATGAATTGTCTCTTTGAAATCATGCGACAACCCCATAAAAAGGTACTAGCATAAGTATTATAACCCTATTTTAACACACGTGGAAACTGACCCTTAACAAGATTAGGGGACCAAAGCACATAAAACACCTATCCATATTGCTACATAGACATCAATCAAGTTCATTCATTTTAACTGCTATATGGTATTTCATTGCGTGAATGTCCACATTGTTTCTATCTTCAGTGGTAACTACTATTAAGACTTCCTCTATGCCCAGACGTGCACCTAGGTCCACATAAAGCCCAAAGATCCATATCTAGGTATGTGCCCTTGAACGTAAGCACCACGTGGGTAGGCTTCTGTGTTGTTTGTTTTACCACCGTGGTAGACTTAGCACTTAAAAGCATGCCTGGCATATGGTAGTTAAATGAATGCATATGTAAATACCTAATTATGTTTTGTGGTGTTTAAAAAATTGTATTCCATTTTCTGCAGTTGCCTGGTTTTCTTTGCTTTACTTAATACATTTCTGTGACAGTACATTTGGATCTGCCTCCTTTTCCATCGCTGCATCATATTCCACAGGTCACCAAACCAGTCTCTCGCTGATGGACTTTTGTGTTGCATCTAATTCTTTTGCTGTTACAATGCCATGGTTAACATCCCTGAACTTGTCTCCTGGTGCATGAGTGTGAGAGACTGAGAGTGAAGAATGTACCTAGAAGTGAATTTTCTGGGTCTTAGGAGACACGTGTCTCTAGTTGGCTCTCCAATGTTTTTGAAAACCTAATTACACGCCCAGTAACAGTGTGTGAATACTCTCACTCTTCCTGATCAATGCCTCTTACTATGTAATGGATAGAAGTGCTGCTATATGGCCCCGATCGGTCAGTGAAGTTCAATCAACCGTTTGCAGTTTTCGGTTGCACTAGATATGAATTCTTTCTAATACCAAATGACACATATTTATAAAGACAGATATATTTTTTTTTCAGGTGCGTATGTGTTGTTGTGTATAGTGATCTTATAACTAGCAGTCTTTCTGTTCATAATTCTAATGCATTGATATAAATTCTTCTAGATCTCTATAAAAGACTATATCATATTCAGGTAACGATCGTTTCATTTCTTCCTTTCCAGTTTGTCCACCCGTGGCTTCTTTTTCTTGCCTTAATGTCCTACCTAAGCGTATCCAATACAGAATCGAATACAGTCAGGGATGGCAGGGGGCCTGGTATGGCTCCTGAGGAAAGGGAATGCTTCCAGTATGTTACCATGAAGTATGATGGTTGTAGCATGTTAGCTAACCGTTATCAAGGTAGGGAAGCTCCATTTAATTCTTAGCTCGCTAAGAGTTTAATCAGGAATAGCCCCATTACATTTTATCTCATGCTTTCCTCCCCCTTTTGTCGGATGATTGTATGATTAGTTTCCTTTAATCCATTACTCTGGTGAATTACACCAGAGATTTTCTGTTGTTAAGTTACTTTTCCCAGTTCCTTGGAAAAATTCAACTTGGTAGTGATACATAACATATTTTTAAAATATATGTCTGTATTTGGTTTACCTATTATTTTTCAGCTTTTCTGGATCTTTATCCATGAGGAAGATTGGCCTGTAATTTTCCTTTTTTCAGACTCTCCTGGTCTGAGGTTTTCATTAGCCTTACAAAATGGGTTACAAAATAGGCTTTCTTCTCTTATGCTTAAGAAGATTACATAGACGATGAAATGGTTTACTTAAGGCATGTCTGACAGAACTTGCCCATAAAACCATTTGGGCCTCTTGTTTTCTTTGTCGGGAGATTTTAAGTTGCTTATTCAGTGTATTTGCCGATTATAAAACTCATCAAGTTTTCTATTTGTTTTAGAATCCATTTTTGTAAATTATATTTTTCTAGGCATTTGTCCATTTCAGTTAAGTTTTCAAATATATTGGCCTAAAGTTCTTCACACTATTTTCTTACCATCTTTAAAAGTCATTATAGTACCTAAGGTTAGCTCCCCTCCTTTCCTAACATTGACTGTCTTCCTTTTCTCCTCGTCCTTCCCCCTTTAATCAGTTTCTCCATAGGCTAGTCTTTAAAGAGACATCTATTTGCTTTGTTAACTTTCTGTATTGTATCTCTATTTTCCATTCTGTTAATTTCTTCTTCTTCTATTCTCCTCTCTATATTTTTTGCTTTTATTCTGTTGTCTTTTTTTCTAACTTAAGTCATTATTAATTAACCTTTTTTATATATAATATAAGAATTCAAGGCTATAAATCTCCCTCTACATATGGCTTTATCTGCACCCTACAAGTGTGATAGATTTTTTTCATTATCATTCAGTTTAAGTATTTAAAATTTCTGCTATGATTTTTGCCTTAAATCAGTATTTTTAAATTTACAAATATGATTTTCATTTGTTTGTTGTTTTAGTTGTTTTTTGTTACTGATTTCTAATTTATTGGCATTAAATTCAAGGATCATTGACTGTGTTATTCTTTGGAATTATTTGACATTGCTTTATATCTGGTCAGGTTTTAAAATTGTTCTAGGTGGGGTGCCTGGGTAGCTCAGTCAGTTGAGTGTCCAACTCTTGATTTCAGCTCGGGTCATGATCTTACAGTTGTGATATGGAGCCTGCACTGGGCTCTGCACTGAGTGTGGAGTCTGCTTAAGATTCTCTCTCTCCCTCTCTCTCTCTCTGTCTCTCTCTGTCTCCCTCTGCCCCTCCCCCACTCGCAAGTGCACTTCTGCACTCTCACTCTTTCTCAAAAAAAATATTGTGTGTGAACCCAAGATTATATGTTCTCTAATTTGGGGTGCACAGCTTTGCATTAAATCCAACTCAATTATTCACAGCTAGAAGTCAATTATTCACAGTTAGAAGTCCAAAACTCCTATATTTTTGTGTGTGGTATCTGTTTTAGTCCACCAATTACTGGGAGAAGAGTTTTATAATTTCCAACTCTAATGCTGTGTCTGGCTCATTTCTCCTTGTTCTTTTACCGAAATTTTCTTCACATATTTTGAGGATATTTTATTACGACATACACATTTAGAATTATTATTATATTTTCCTGATGAATTAAACATTTTATCATTAAGTAGTCACTGTTTATCTTTTAGAAATGCCTTCATTACATAATTGTTGGTGGTGATCTCTCTTTTACTTTCAGGGCTTTTTTTTTTTTTTTTGGAGAAAAGTCTTCATTTCATTCTCATTCCTAAAAGCTCATTTTTCTGGGTACACAATTCTAGGGTGTCAATCACCTCAACACTTTGAGGATATTTTCTACTGTCTTTTCTCCATTGTCTTACATCTGGTTACCACGGTGGATCTAGCTGACAAAGAAGTAATCTACAATCCTCCCATCCCCCTGACATACCCACGCAGACACCTGCTTGATTTTGATGTCTTATGCCAAGATGGCCGGGACGACAACAACCTCAACCCAACAAAATGGTATTTGGAGGCCAGGCTTCAAACCAAGAAAGGGATATTGTTAGGAGAGAGACTAACCCCCCTGAGCATAGTAGGAGACAAAGGCCTCACAGGTATGAGACATAATATAGGGTAAAATGAATACAAACTGATTACTCCCCAGTCCCTCAAGGTATGGGGAGCTCAGGTCTGGGTCCTCGTGTTTGGGAAACTAATGGCAGGAACCACGAAGGGCAGTTTCTTCTGTGAATTGATAACTGTGGACAGTTGCTCATCATCCCAGGGAATCCACTAAGCAATGTGCCATCTTCCAAGGGCCAGGAGTGAAGAACAAAAACAAGTAAACAAAATGCACCCATGAGAAAATGGAACCCCAAGCTGATATAATACTCCAAACAGATAAAATTCTCCCATTAAAGACAGAAAGTATTATATTGAAAAATAAAAGAATTTTTTAAAAGGGGACAAAATTAGGTTTCTACTCTTTATAAGGCACACACATACTATTTTCTGATACAAAGACATTGAAAGCCAAGTGCTGAAAGAGAATATGCTATGCAGACATTAAAAACAAAACAAAACAAAAACCCCTGGTGTTGCAATGTTATTAACAACGTAGAAAACAAAGAATAAAGTATAAGTTGAGAAAAAGGATCACTGCTTAGTGATAAAAGGGACAATCCACTAGGACATATAATAATCATGAATTTTTATGTGCCTAACAACATAGCTTCAAAATAAGGCAAGCAGAAATTGAAAGGAAGAAAGGACAAATCCACAATTCCTATAGATTTTTTTTTTAGCATGATCAAAGAGATACAAACTTGTAAGTCTATAAAAGGGTCAAACAAGACATCAGCCAGTGGACCTATACATGACACGACACCCTACAAATGGAAACTACACCTTCTTTTCAAGCACACATTTATAGAAACTGAGCATGGACAAGACCACTAAGGAAGACTCAGCAGATGCCAAAGAACCAACATCCCACAGACCGTGTTCTCTGCCACCATGCAATGCAACTGGAAGTCACTGATGAAAAAGAACTTCCCTCTGCCTTTAACCAGTAGTCACTCTATCATGGATGCTGGCACCAAGAGCAAGGCTCAGGGCAGGATAGGGTAACATTGAGGCTGAGGGCCATGATGTTTCTTCATAGAACTGGAGAGCATACGTGTACTCCTTTTGCTCATGACGTAAAGAATAACCTGATGGTGATATTTACAGCCTACATCTTCAGAGCATGCTCACTGGAGTCTCCTTTGCAGCTGAATACATCAAGGTAAGGTAACTAGGAGAGCTCTTTTTTAACAGATGAAAGAGCTGATGAATAGAGAGGACCTCACCTCCCAAGGTGCTGGAAAAAAAAGGTTATATAAAGGGTGGAGCTGAGCCTGAATTCATGTGTTTTGACTTCACATTGGTTGCTCTTCCAATTGCATCAGATGTTAATAATTGATATTGACCTTCAAGTCTGACTAGACTAAATTCTTGAGAGCAGTCCCTAAGCCATATTCATTACTATCCTCAGTGCCTGGCAATGGAAGATTTCAGGAAACACTTGTTGAGTGAATGTTGAATTAAGTTGTTAATTTCTGCGTGGACATTTGCGTTTATAGATTTATAAATAACTCTTTTCTCATGTGATACATTGTGGGAAAATTGGGGAAAAAAAAGAAAGTAGAAGAAATGAAAGTCTCCTGAATTCCTTTCATTAAATATTTTAATATAAAACATATTTTAGTGGCTGCAACAGGTATACGTGTGTTCACCATTTATTTCCAAATTTTCTCTTTTACAAATAATTTCATGACAGTTACCATTGTACACTCGCATTGTTTCCTGAAGGTAAATTTCTAGGGCTGAAATTGCTAGGTAAAAGGATATGCAGTTTTTAAAGGTTTAATAAACCTTGCCAGATTCTTTCTCTTAAAGCTATACTAATTTGCATTCTCCAGTGTAAGAAAGTGTCAACTCCTGTGCACTCTCATCAGTGTTGTTTTTTCCTTTTGTTCGAAGTACTCCATACATAGAAAAAAATGAGGCATCATACGTGCATGCTTCAGTCACTTTTCACACGAAATACCCATGAACCCAGCATCTAGATCATGACATAGAATATGATCAGCATTCCAGAAGCCACCTTCCATTCATTATCACAATCCCAAGAGTAACCGCTGTCCTTTTAACATCATAGCTGAGTCCTGACCATGTTTGAATTTTATATAAATGGGATCGTGTAGCATTATTCTTTTGCGTCTGCCTTATTTCACTCAACATTACGCTTGGGAATTCGTCCATGTTCCTGGGAGTAGTTGGAGTTTGTGCATTCTTGTTTCTGTATTGTATTTCATTGTGTGAAAGTAACATAACACCATCTTACTGTGAATAGGCATTTGGATAATTTCTAGGTTGGGACTGTTGGAACCAAAGCTGCCGCAGTTCTTCTTGTACATATCTTCTGGTGAATGATCATTTGCGTTTCTGTCAGCTCTATATGTACGACTGGAATTGCTGGGTCACAGCGCTAAGAATTTTTAATTGGAAAAATTGCCACCTGACTGGCTCAGCTGGTGGAACATGCGGTTCTTGATCTCGGGTTGTGCGTTCGATCCTCACATTGGGTGCGGACAATACTTAAAAATTAAAATATTAAGGGGCGCCTCAGTGGCGCAGTCAGTTAAGCGTCTGACTGTTGATTTTGGCTCTGGCCATGTTCTCATAGTTCGTGAGATCCAGCCCCACGCTGGGCTCTGCACTGACAGTGTGAGGCCTGTTTGGGATTCTCTCCTTCTCCCCACCTCTCAAAATAAATAAATAAACATTAAAAAATGATAAAAAAATAATGTAAACAAAATTGCCTAGTAACCTAATGCTTAAATCAATGAATAATAAGCTAATAGTGAATTTCAGACCATCCGGGGGTTGGGTGTTATTGGGACCTAGTATCTTTTCCTAGATTTCTCATGTCTCGCTTCATTGGGACTGCTGGCCCAAGTATGCATAATCCTATGAATACGTAGACTCCTACTTGCCCCGTGCCAGCTCTGCCTGCTCCCAGTGTCCTCAAAGAGGACGTGCTACCTGGCAGAAAGGGGCTTCATTTAAAACGAAAACGAAAACCCAGCGAAACTCGTGTGCTATTTGTGTGGCTACGAATTACGAGTTCTAGAACTCATGTTCACTATAAACCTAAGATGTCTGTCTACAAATTTAGCGCTAGAGGGAATGCTTCCTGATTTCTGTTGAAGAAAACTCGCAAGTTGCCATGAAGCAGGGCCGACCCCCAGCACCCCTTGCCCACGTTCAGGCGTGTCCTCACCAGCCTGTGTTGTACTTCCTCCTGTAGCGATAAAACTTGCACCTCACCCAATGTTATTAGGGCTGGTCTGGTGTGTATTAATTCATCAATTAATTTCCCGTTGCTGGAGAGCGAAACTTTCTTTTAATGAAGTCCCGTTTTGCTCACTTGTGATTCTTTCCCGGTAGTAAGTCCTTCTTATCATTAGGAAGAATAGCTCTGGCTTCAGGTTGGAAATGACAAGGCCCCAAAGGGTAAGGCTCTGTGAAAGGAAAGGTTAGTGAAAAGGACAGTATATGACAAGAGCCAGGCATGTGTGCCAGAATGGTCATCGGTAAGGACACTTTTGCAAGTAGCTCTTTAGCCAGGACAAGAGCGGATGCCCATTGACCTAAGAGTCACCCCAAACAGGAGAGTCAGGGTCCCTAGATGGCAGACCAGACTGGTGTTTGCCTTCTTGCTAAGGGTCCAAGAATGACTGCGTTTGGGGGAGGGGATGGTGGCCTGGAGCACATTAGGGGCAGGAGAATGAAGACAAGTAGCTGGACCTGAGATATATTTTACAGGCACACTCAACAGAATTTGATGAAGGCTTAGACTCCAACAGTGGCAAGCAAGGGTGGGTAAGTGGTGTTTGAGGAGGAAGAGGGATGACTCCCAGAGAACTCCCAAGTTTCTGGATGGGGCTACTGTGTGGACCAAGGTGCACTTATGAAAATAAGGAAGACTGGGAAATGTCAGGTGAAATATAAATGGCCTCGTTTTAGAAATGCAGAGTTTAGGATGCCTGGAGAATCATCCCAGTAGAGATGACTGAAAGCAGTAGCTGGTTACAACTCTTAACAAGAGACATCGGCTGGAGACCGTGCCTTCTGTGAACCTGACTTGGCTACCATAATGCTGTTTTTATGAGAAAATGGGATTCAAGTTCAAAATACCTGATTTAACAAGTACACCTGGAGCATAAGTATTTGGAAGCTGGGAGTAGCTATATACATTTATCCCAAGGGACGATTTTGGTTGTTAAGGAATAGTAGCTGGTGTAGCCAAGAAAAGCATGCGATTAAGAGTCGTAAAATACCAGTTCTTGACTGAGCTCCATCGCTAATAACCAGGTTTGACTAGAACAAACAACTGACCATGAGTCTTTGCTTATCTGCTTCACACACTTATCATGACACAGATGGGTGGAAGTGGCATGAAACGTATAACATGCCATGAAATTTACAGAAATTATGATTTTATTCAAGTTGCAGTGAGAGTTTCTTAGCAGGAGAGCGGTGACAAAGCGGATTGTTGCCCTTCTTAGAATAATACTACCTGCTTATTGTTAAAAAAAAAAAGAGAGGAAGAAAGAAAAGAAAGAGGGAAGGAAAGAAGGGAAGGAAGGAAGGAAGGAAGGAAGGAAGGAAGGAAGGAAGGAAGGAAAGAAGGAAAGAAGGAAAGCAAAACTAAGAAAGAAAAATATAGAAAAATCAGAAACAAGGAGAAAATCACCCACATTTTCACTACTCTGAGAAAAAATACTTTACATGGTTTGGCATATTTCCTGCAGGCGATATTTGCACGGAAGTTAAAAAATTAGAGATTATTTGAAATGTGTAGAAACGTACAGAGAGATTATATAACCAATATCGTGTACGATGAGCCATCATTCACCCATCTTAGTATTTTATATTTGATTGGATTCTTTACATTTTTAGAAATAAAATGTAGATACCATTTAACCCTCCCATCCTTTTCTATTCTTTGCCCTTTCTCCTAACATGTAACAGCTATTATAGAATGCTTACTAATCTGAGTGTGAAATGGAATTTCATTGTTGTTTTAAACCTCATTGGGTACAATCTAATTTTTTTACATTTATGGGTAAACTGATTGAAGAGTCTACCCTTTCCCTACTGATTCGTAATGTCAAATTTGCCATTTACCAACTTTGCATCTACCTATGAGTTGCTTTCTGGGATCGCTATTTCTTTTTGGCTTAATTGTCTATCCTTATAACAATAGCATGTAACTCTTATTACTAAGTTTTTAAATAGGTCTTGGTATGTAATAGAGAAAGTCTCTCCCATATTTTTTTTTTCAAAATCGTCACAGCGGTTTTTTGCTTTTTATATGTCCGTATGAATTTTATGATTTCTGTCCCATACCACAACAGCCTTGATAGTAATTTTAGAAAATTGAGATACAACTTACGTGCCATAAATTTCACTCTTTTAAAATGTACAGTTCAATGGTTTTTAGTATATGCACAAGGTTTTACAAACATCGCTACTATCTAGCTCTGGAATGTTTTCATTACCCCAGAAAGAAACCTCACGTGCATTAGCGATCGCTCCCCCTTCCCCCTCGCCCTTGCTCCTAAAAACCTCTAATCTACTTTTGTCTCCACGGATTTGCTTGTTCTCCACACTTCATATAAATGGAATCATGCATGGAGCTTTTTGTGTCTTGCTTATTCCACTTAGCATAAAGGTTTCAAGGTTGATCCACATTGTAGCATTGAATCCGGACTTCATTTCTTTTTTAGGGATGAATAGCATTCACTGTATGGACATGCCACATTTCGTTTATCCATTGATCTGTTGATAAACATTTGGGGGTTTTCCACCCTTTGGTTATTATGAATAACACTGCTGTGAACGTTTGCATGCAAGTTTTTGTGTTGATACATGTTCTCACATCTTCTGGGTATATACCTAGCAGTGAAATTACTGGGTTAGATGGTCACCTTTTAAACACAGGGAAAAGCTTTATGTTTAGCCCTTTGAGAAGCTACCGCACTATTTCCCAAAGTGACTGTACCTTTTTACATTCTAGTAGGTGTGAAATAGTAACCTTCGTGGCATTTCGATTGAAAGTGCATTGGTTTTCAGATTGATTTGGGGAGAATTAGCATCCCCACGTTGACTCTTCTCATCCACGAATGCAGTATGTGTCTTTTCATTTGGAAAGATCCTTTTTTATGCCCTTCCAGTCATTTTGCCGAACTATTTTATCATCTTGTCTTTAGGTACGTCGTCTTAAATAATGGGAGTTTTATCTCTTTCCAGTTATTATACTTTTGCTTTGCTTGTCTATAGCACTGCATAGGACTTTGAATTCAGTGATGAATAACGTAGGTGATAGTGGCATTCTTGTTAGGCTCCTGACTTTAATGAAAACGTGTCTACGGTTTCACAGTTACATATAATGTTTGCCATTAGTTTTTAATAAATACCTTCATCAAATTAAAGAAGTACTTTTCTATTCCTAATCTGCTGTGATTGTGAATAGTTATTGTGAATAGGTATGGAGTTTTGTCAAATGCCTTTTTCTTCAGCGTTTACTCGGTTGATCATACATTTTCTCCTCTTTAATCTCGTAAGTTGGCATTTTCTAATGATGAACATTCTTACGTCTCTAAGATAAACTGTAGTTGTTCCAGATATAATTTTTATACACTGCTACATATAATTTTTATACACTGCTACACTGATTTGAGACCATTTTAATAGGATTTTTGTATCAATTGTCATAAGTGAGACTGGTCTATAATGTTCTTTTATTTTTCTGCTCTGCAGTTTATTAAGCTTATGCTAGCCTCATAAAGTCACTTTGCCAGTTTTCCTTCTTACTCTATTCTCTGAAACAGTTTGCTTCATTTTTTTTCTTTAGTTTTTTTTTTTTAACGTTTACCTATATTTGAAAGAGACAGAGTGGAAGCAGGAGAGGGGCAGAGAGAGAGGGAAACACAGAATCCGAAACAGGCTCCAGGCTCTGAGCTGTCAGCACAGAGCCTGACGTGGGGCTCGAACCCATGAGCAGTGAGATCATGACCTGAGCTGAAGTTGGACGCCCAAATGACTGAGCCACGCAGGTGCCCCTGAAACAGTTTGCTTTGGATGGGGATCAGCTATTCCATAAAGATTTGGCATAACTTGGGGCGCCTGGGTGGCGCAGTCGGTTAAGCGTCCGACTTCAGCCAGGTCACGATCTCGCGGTCCGTGAGTTCGAGCCCCGCGTCAGGCTCTGGGCTGATGGCTCGGAGCCTGGAGCCTGTTTCCGATTCTGTGTCTCCCTCTCTCTCTGCCCCTCCCCCGTTCATGCTCTGTCTCTCTCTGTCCCAAAAATAAATGAAAAACGTTGAAAAAAAAAAAAAAAAGATTTGGCATAACTTGTCTACAAAACCTTCTTACCCTGTGCCTTTTGGGAGGGAGGCACAGATTTCTAACCATCAGTATACATTTCTGTTGTGGTTATTAGTGTGTGTAGGCTTTCTGCTGCTTATCGAAGTTGTGATCATTTACGTAGCTTTGAAGAAAATCACTTGTGTTTTTCTAACTCAGTTAATACTTTCTCTTTTGATTTAAGGAACAGCTACTGTTGTTGTTAAGACCTCTCCATGTAAATCCTATTACTAATTTTTTTGTCTTATCACGTTTCCTTTTCTTGCTAAACATTGGTCTTCCAAAGAACTAACTTTATCTTTTGATAATTACTTTTCTGTGTCATTAATATGTGCTCTTAGGTTTATTATTTCAGCTCCTTTACTTTCTTTGTGTTTAATATGTTAAACACACTTCTTGAGGTGAGCTTTTACTGATGTTTACTCCTCTGGTCCCTCTCTCTTTGGTCTAACATTGAGAGTGTGGGATCAATTGTGACTCACCTGGCCTGTCTTTTTCTATCACTTTATTTTCAATCTCTTTTTGTTACGTTTTGGGTGTCGTTATGACAGTATTCAGCAGGATATTTTTCTTTTTTCACTCAACGTAAAGATATGCCTTTCAATAGGTGATTTCAATCCAGTTTTATATTTTGTGATTGCTGGTACAGGCTTATTTCTGCCACCTGGTTTTTCATATTTTTTGTTTGTTTATACCTTTTCATTTTTATTTATTATTTTTTTTCAATCTTTGTTTTTGAGAGAGACAGACAAAACACAAGCAGGGGAGGGGCAGAGAGAGAGGGAAACACAGAACCCAAAGCAGGTTCCAGGCTCTGAGCTGTCAGCACAGAGCCTGATGTGGGGCTCGAACTTACAAACTGTGAGATCATGACCTGGGCTGAAGTCCAATGTTTAACTGACTGAGCCACCCAGGAGCCCCTGTTTGTAACTTTTTAAATTTGTGTTCTCTTTTTCTCTTTCCCGTCTCCGGTTGGACTCATCACATTTTTGCTATTTACTTTTTCTCCTTTACTGGTTCAAAAGCTGTAGATTGGGTGGGCTTTTAATTGTATTTATTTTTTTCCCCAATGTTTTATTTAAATTCTAGTTAGTTAACATGTAGTGTAATATTGATTTCAGGAGTAGAATTCAGTGATTCATCACAGACAACACCCAGTGCTCATCATAACCAGTGCCCTCCTTAATACCTATTTCCCATTTAAGTGGGCTTTTGTTTTTAAGAGGCTACCCTTTCCTTATTTAAAAAATAAAAATACAGTCTTGATTGTACTTTTTTTTCTAATAACACCTAAAGTTATTTAATTTCTTTCTATTCTTCTCAAGCAAGAAAAGTTCCTTAGTCCAGTTTCACTGTACGTAGAACACTCTCTCTCTCTCTCTCTCTCTCTCTCCTTTGCTATTATAAGCAGACTTTAACTCCATTTACTTTAACTATACACAGATCAGTAATTCAAAACAATTAACAATTAATAAATCAAACCACCTATTTTATCGATTGCTGCATTTACCCTTTCTGTGTTTTGTTTTACGTTCCAGCATTCTCTCTCTCTCTGCTCCCTTCTTGCTGAAATAGAGCTTCGTGTAGTTTCATCAGTGAGGGTCTCCAGATGCTGCATGAACTCTCAGTCTTTTGTGCATGAAAATATATGTCCTTGTGTATTTTTGTCTTTCTTTATTGATTCCTGCCAAAGTTTTGTTTAGCTGGGTATAGAATTTGAGAATAACAGATCTCGTTTCCTCAGCGCTTTGAAGACCCTACTTTATTGGCTCCTGGAGTCTGCGAATACTAGTAAGTCTGCTTTCTTTCACATTTATGTCTCCTTCATGAGGTTAACTCTGTAGTAGCTTTTAAGATTTTCTCTTTATTTTTCATGCCCTTCACTGTTTCCTCTTTGTGTCTAAGGCGTGCATTTATTTTTGTGTCTCTTGCTCACGACTTTTTATTGGCCTAAAAAATACTTTTTCAATCTGGTGGCCACAGTTTTGATTCACATGTAGGAAACTCTTCGCCATTATCTTTGTGAGCATTGCCTTCACGATCCCTTTCATTTGCCCCTGCAGAGATGTCTGTGAGACACAATGCACCCTATCCATCTACCCTCTGTATCTCTTAATTAACTTCTACAGTTTTTAAAATCTCAATCTCCCCATGGTTCATTCTGGACCAATTTCCTGGTGTTGTCTTATGATTTACTAATTTATATTATAATGATGTCCAGTATAGATTTTATAACTTATTACATTTTACTTTTCTGACTCTACTTTTAATTTTCAGGATTGAATGGCTCTTTTTCATACAGAGCCATTTTTATTTTGTGTCTATGTTATTGTTTGGTAATTCTTTTTCTTTTTACAGTGGTCATTCTGTATTTGTGGATACTAAAGCATGCTGCTTTAAAAAAAATCTTTTTTTTCCAGATTTTTCTATCATTTTTGTTTTACCTTCGGTCCATTCCCTTCCCAACTGTGGATTTTGTTGGTTGTCTTTCTTCATTTTCTCTCCTTTGTTGTGGTTTGCCATCTCTTCTGAGTACAGGGCGACTTTTCATCCTCCGCCAGTGCTCACTCTTCTCTGTATGGTGACTTTGTATTTGCCTCTACCCAGTTATTTAGGGCCTTCAGGGCAGTATCAGGTCCTGTATTGACATCTCATGGCTTCCGCTTGCTTTTATGTCGGGAGTATTGCAGATCCAGTCACCGAGCCAGTGGCTGGCCTGGCTTGGATCCTAGTGTGAGGCCGTCTGAGTCCTCCAGTTTCCCAGGATGCTTGGCTTCAAAGAGCATAGCCCCAGAGAGTGGTCAGAAGCAGCTCAGATGAGCTGCCTCCCCTGAGCCATGGCTCTGGCCCCTTGCCTGGTGTAAGGGCTTTCTGCCACAGGGGCTGGACTTCTGGTAGCTTCTTCCTGCTGCAGGACCCCATGTTCAACAGGCACACAGCATCAGGCCCTTCTCACTGGATGCTTTCTACATCCTGCTGCTGCATATGGCTGAGTTCTCTTAACTTTTGCTATAAACTGTATTTGGGGGTGTCGGCGGGGTGGCTGACACAAAGTGTGAACTTACAACATCCTCCTGAGTGAAATCATTGCCGGACATTTTCTGATGTCTCTTATATACATATGAGGTAATGCTGTAGATGCTGTTATGTATCTGGTTTTGTTTGGTTGGTTGTTTTTACTTAATACTATCTCATGGGCAGTTATTTGTAAATATGCTTCACTGTTCCTAGCTTGTATAAAATAGATTTTCTTCACAGATAGTTTTAAAGCGTCTAGGTAGGTTTCTTTGAAATACATGCACGTGTAGGATGTTGCTAAGGAGTTTGGTCCAGCTTGGCCCCTTCCCCATGAGAACCAGGGCGATTCTTCTGGCCATTGTGGACAAAGGAGCCAGGGCTGTAAGGATAGCTAAGAGCTCTCTCGAAGAATCTCCTCCCAGCTGCCTAACTAATAAGGGGAGGAGGTAGCTCTGGGCCCTTGCACTCATTGACTTTGGAGACCGTTGTGAGATCTTTGGGACAACAGATGGTCTTTCCTCACCAACTTCAGGACAGTCTGACGAGCCTCCAGTGTGGACCAGAGGCTTCCGGGACAGAGGCCCAGAAGGAAATGACCCTAGGAATAAAACATTGCCAGAACCATCTACCCATCAAAGTGACTTCTACCTTCAATCTGTGGGCTTCCTTCTGTCAGCTCCCAGGAGTCTCCCGAAAGCCTTTAGATGTGGTCCCAGCTGTCCCCATAATTTCAGCTGCCCTGTAATTTGAGATTTCAACATCTTTGTTGTGGGTTCCATACTTTGATCATGGTGCTCTTGGTCTACTCACACTGTGTTAGTACACAATATGGGGAAGCTCCTTATGTTGCACTCTGTCTACACAGGGCCTTTTTCTTCCCTACCTTCATCCATCCTCAGATTCCAATATGGTGCCTCATTATATGTGCATGTATGTTTATATGTATGTCAGTATCCACATGTACATCCATATTCCCATCTAAAGCTATACCCACACCTACATCTATAGCTGTGTCTTCACAAGGACTCCTTTCTTGACCAAGCTTCAATCAGCCTCCTCTGAGCCTCCTCTTACATAGGCTTCAACCTTGGCCTTCCCAACCCAGTTTTAGCGAACAATCCTTCAGAACATTCGTATCTGGTCACCCCTGATATCTAATCAAATTCCTCATCCCCCACCCTTGGTGTCTAAGTCCTTGGTCTGCCTTTAGCAAGAATCCCCCTACCCTCCTACCCTTGATATGTAAGTAAGTTCTGTTAGTAATTTCCACCTACTGTCCCCCCTCACTCTGCTCCTTGACTACAAATCCCCAGCTATCTTTGCTGAATTTGGAATTGTGCTCGGTTTGATAAAGAAGTATCCCCCCATACCACAGTGGCTTGAATCAAACCTGTCTTGCCATTTTTAACAAGTGTCCAGTGCAAAATTTTCTTTTGGGCTTCTAGATGTGGATCTAGATACATTGTGAATAAATTAATAAATGAACAAAGCGGGGCTGAAAAAAATTAATACATAAACAAAGTGCTTAGTTTTGAAAAGCATCCTGTTGGACTTAGCCACTCAATGCTTGAAACAAGTGTATAGCTTGTTATTTCCAAATATTCCACCTCAAACTTGTCCTCATCCACCTATGGAAAATACTTGCCAAATGCTGTACCCAGTTGCTAAAGTGGCTATGTCTTTTTTTTTTTTATGTTTTTATTTATTTTTGAGAGAGAGAGAGAGACAGGGTATGAGCAAGGGAGGGGCAGAGAGAGAGGGAGACACAGAATTGGAAGCAGGCTTCAGGCTCTGAGCTGTCAGCGCAGAGCCTGACACAGGGCTCGAACTCACCAACCGTGAGATCGTGACCTGAGCTGAAGTCGGCTCTCCACAGGCTGAGCTACCCAGGCACCCCTGAAGTGGCTATGTCTTGAATGCAGGGCCTGTGGAAAGTGCTCGCATTCACATATGTAAGATAGAGGCATTTAGGAGCTGGAAATCTGAAAGACCTTCCGACCTGAGAACCACAGAAGGATGTGCTCGGCGGAGCCCTTGGAGAGAAGCTACCAATAGTGGGAGTGTGGAGGGGAATTTGGTTTTCCTTTGTTCCCCTGGGTTTGGTTACCGTATCGATCAACATGAAGACCCACTTGCAAAAAGACTTTGCTATCGGAACAAAATGCATTTCAAATCGTGTAAATTCCCACTGAGCGTGTTGTGCCAGGCCATGCGTGGTTCCTGCTGGTCAGTTTTAGTGGAGGAGCACTGTTGAGAGGGTCCCGTTGTCAAGCGGTGAGCACGTGCCTCCTCTAACACTGGGTGAACTGTTGCCAGGGATCGGTGAGTTGTTGACAGTGAAAAGGAAGAAAAGGAAAAGTGTTCCTGTCATGTAGTGTCTATGGTGCGGAGGGGAGTAGCTGATGAGCAGTGGAGGGGGCTTGGCCAGAAGGAAATGACCTTGTACATTGATCTAATTTGACCTACTTTAGAAACTAATCATGTACCAAAGAGCCAGGTGCCAAGATGTTCACTGCAGGCTTCTTTGCAGCAATGAGAAATGGATCATCGCAAATAATTTAAATGTCTATCAGTACAAGCCCTTTAAAAGAATGAGGTGGAGCCCACTAAACAGGACAGCAGGTCTCAACCATCATTGATCTAGTGCCGTTTTTTGTAACAAATACTGCATGGCCTGAATGAAACTCATGAATACATAGAAGCTTACCTATTCATGAGATTTTAAAAAATCCATTCTATAAAGCTAACAATAACATGAGAGAGAAATGAAAGTAACTTGTAATAAACCTATGTGTATTTCACTAAGTCAGTGCTCAGGCAGGACCAGACATAATGACGATACATGAAGAGGTCAGAAGTTTGTCCCTGTGGCACACAGGTGGCTCTTGTGGCAGCTTACTTACCCAGAGCAGCATTGCTATTGTGATGAGGTTTCTTTTAAAATGGTGAATAACCCTGGGCGCCTTGGTAGCTCAGTCAGTTAAGTGTCCAGCTCTTAGTTTTGACTCAGGTCATGACCTCACGGTTCATGAGTTCAAGCCCCGTATCAGGCTCTGTGCTGGCAGTGTGGAGGTTGCTTGGAATTCTCTCTCTGTCTCTCTCTGCCCCTCCCCTGCTCTCTCTCTCTCTCTCTCTCTCTCTCTCTCTCTCTCTCCCTCTCAAAATAAATGAACTTTAAAAAAAGGTGAGGGGTGCATGGGTGGCTCAGTCAGGTCTGACTTCAGCTTAGGTCATGATCTCACGGTCCGTGAATTCGAGCCCCCCTTCGGGCTCTGTGCTGACAGCTCAGAGCCTGGAGCCTACTTGAGATTGTGTGTCTTCCTCTCTCTCTCTCTCCCTCTCTCTCTACCTCTCAAAATAAATGAACTTTAAAAAAAAGGTGAGGGATGCATGGGTGGCTCAGTCAGGTCTGACTTCGGCTTAGGTCATGATCTCACGGTCCGTGAGTTCAAGCCCCCCTTCGGGCTCTGTGCTGACAGCTCAGAGCCTAGAGCCTACTTGAGATTGTGTGTCTTCTTCTCTCTCTCTGTCCCTCCCCCACTCGCACTCTGTCTGTCTCTCTCTCTCAAAAATAAACAAACATTAAAAAAATTCTTTGTAAAGGTGGATAATTCCTGCTAAAATGATGAACAAAATGAGGAATAGTTTCTCTGCCGTGCTAGGATGCAGGGCGAGTCTTGGCCGTGTGGGATCATGGGTAACATTGCATTTCTATTTCCGAACATCTCAGGTGTGGGGGTGCCCTTATTAAGGACCTCAGACTCCTGCCACCCGCTTATTCTACAAATGAGGAGACCAGTGTGCCAAGAGGGAAAGGGGCTAGCCGGTGGTTAAAGGCAGAATGGGGACTAGAGCCCCAGATGCCTCATGTAGTATTAATTAAGCACCTTCTGGATGCCCTCTGCCCTGCTGAGAAGCTCAGCGGGAAGAGCACTCGTCCTGGGATGGGAAGACCTACACGTTAGTGAGTCCTAGGCTCACAAGACCCCTGAGCATAAGCACATAAACCTCTCCTTACTTCATCTTTATTTATTTTTGAGTAATTTTCTGGGTTTGAAACAATCTGAAATTTACAGAAAAGCCACAAATACAGCACAGCCTCCTTCTTCCCTAAACCCATTTGAGAGGAAGTTGCCAACCTGCTGCCCCATCACCCTAGAGTATATCAGTGTGTGTTTCCCACAAACAAGGACATTCTCCTGTGGAAGCAACAGCACAGCTGGAAAATCAGGAAACTAACGCTGACACGCGACTACTCTGTCATCCTCAGACCCTTACGAGTTTCGCAAAATGTCTCAATAATGTGCTTTTGGCAGGAGGTTCTGTTCAGAATCACATGCCGTACCTCCTTCCGTTCCGGGACAGCTGCTCAGTCTTTCTCTTATTCCCAGGATCCGGATACTTTTGAGGGATACAGGATTTCAGAAATGCCCCTCATGGGGCGGTTTGCCTGACGCTGGCACGATTAGATTCACAAGGGGTATCTGTGACAGGACAACTGCAGAAGTCAGGCCGTGTCTCTCCATTTTTCAGTTTTCATTTAAATGAGATCAAAGTGAAAACCATGGTCATTTGTGTGGCTGCCACAGGCCAGCACTGGGCCACGTGCTTCACCTGCTGATCTCGTTTCATCCTCACATGGGGGTACAGTCCATTCTACTCACTATTCTAGAGATGAGCAAACAGTGCCTCCGAGAGGGTAAGTGACTTGCCCACGTCACGTGATAATCACAGAAGAGGAGAGATTTGAATTCAAATCTGGGAACATACCGGCGATTGTCAGAGAGAACCCGAGCCAGACACCAGTTAAAGTAGTCAAGGCAGGGGCGCCCGGGTGGCTCAGTCGGTTGAGCGTCCGACTTCAGCCCAGGTCACGATCTCACGGTCCGTGAGTTCGAGCCCCACGTCGGGCTCTGGGCTGATGGCTCAGAGCCTGCAGCCTGCTTCCGATTCTGTGTCTCCCTCTCTCTCTGCCCCTTCCCTGCTCACGCTCTGTCTCTGTCTCTCTCTGTCTCTCAATAATAAATAAACATTTAAAAAAAAAAAAAGGAAAGGCAGATTTTATTCAGAAACTTGCAATAGGAGGAAAGAGACTTCGGTTTGGACCTGAGCTCAATGCCAAATACCACAAGGAAACGTGAGAATTTATAGCCAAGGAGCCGGGAGAGGGGTCAGTGGATGGAAAATTACTAAGAGGAGACATCAGGGTAGGGGGATTCTAGCTAAACTGACTTAGCAGGAGTCTTGCTAAAACCGGACTGTGCAGGCCCAGCACAGACAGGGCCGAAGTCAAGGCACAGTCAAGAAGAGTCAAGCCTGCCTAGAAGCTGGGAAGGAGAGTGTCGCTCTTCACTGGCCTTAGTGAATGCCTTGTGTTGTGTTGTATATTTACATTTTTAACACACATACATATCCATTTTCTCACTTGTCCAAGTCAGGTAATAATCAAAACGCCCCTTTGACGGATGGAGACTCTGAGGCTCAGAGAAGTCAAAAGGGACTTGGCTGGGCCACATACTGTGTCAGCGGCGGGACTTGAACTGGGCCCACGGACCTCATCATTCCTGGCGCGGGGGCCATAACTGAGCTGGACTTGGCATTGGAGCTGGGCAAGAATAAACTGTGCAAATTCCATCCAGACGGGATTGGGATTCTGAGCACAGCAGAGCACAGCAGAGCAGCAAAAGACAGGGATGAACTGAGAATGAAAATGTGGGCTCCCCAGCCCCCTGGCCTGGCCTGTGGGGTTGCGGATGGGCTGTATAGCTGGGTGAGAGAGGAGGTATCCACCCCCCCACACACACCCCCCACCAGTGTGCCTCTAGCCAGCCCTTCCAGGCTGTGGGAGGCAGGCTCACACCAGGATGCCTCTCGGTGTTTATGGTGTTTAGGGACACAGTTGTAAATTAGACTTCCCCTTTGTGAATGGGGATTACAGGCACCCTACAGAGAAATTCTGTAGCCTCGGGAACTGCGGGGCTTACACCAGACTAGCACATTTGCCCTGGCATTCCCTCACCCTGGCTTCGCCCTCTTCTCCTGGTCCCAGCCCCACTGCCCCCTTCTTGATCCACCTCTGCAATGTCACGGGTTGAAGGTGCTCCTAGGAAGGACGAGCTAAAAGTTGTGGTTCTCAAAATGAGGTTTCAGACCAGCAGCATCACCGTCAACATTTTGGGAGCTGGTTGGGAATCCAGATTCTCGGGCCCTACCCCAGAAACACTGAATCAGAAATTCTGGAGTAGGTTCTAGGAATCGGTTTGAATAGGCAGGTACCCGCACTAGTTTGAGCCCCAGTGCACTAAACAGAAGGGGACAGGGGTCACCCGCATCTAGCAGGAACCCAGAGATGGGCTTCCATTCTCTCACTTACCCCATCCGGAGGGGCCGCCTGGGCTCTACCATGAACCAGAGTCCAGATCGCCCCGCCCTTCACAAAGTGCACAGGGTCAAGTCAGGACCTCTGGGCCGTGCAGCGGTGGGGTGCAGGGTGGGGCTGCACCTTGGGCCAAGAGCCTTTTAGAACATTGATTCTGACCAGCGAGAATTCCTCCCCTGAGAGAAGAGTTTCATCTGGAGAAACTGCTGAGGATAAAGGGGAAATTGAGGGTTTTGTCTACTTAGGGAAAAAGTTGCTCCTGCTTTGGAAAAAAGTAAAAGGAAACACAAAGTGGAGACTGTTTTCCATGGCTGGGTCCAGCAGGGGTTAGAGCACCAAGAAGATGGCGATCTTAGTGCCAATGGGCAGCTCACCCTGAATTCAGATCTGTTTCTGGGACAGTGACGTCTCCTGTGCCACTTTCTCCGGGGTCAGTGACCCTACACACCCGCCCTCAGGTTCCTACGAGCCAGTCTTCAGCAGTCTGAAGGCAAGTCAGAAAAAGAAAGACAATTTTTATAAAGCTGAATTTATCCAATTGAAGGATTATTCTTTATTTTGAGGTCATGCCTGTTTACAGCGTGCAGAGAGTAGACAGCAAGTGGTTTCTGATGTTGTAAGCACAGCAAGCCTGGGAACCCTACGTCAGAGCCCCCCTTTTTCTTTTTACACTTGCCAGCTTAACCTGAAAACCTACAAACTCCGGCCCTTGTCTAGTCCTCCCCTTTTCCCCTTCAACCAGAGAGGTTAGGTGAGAGTCCCAGGTCACACAGCTGTGTGGCTAGAAGGCACGTTCCTCCCTCAACACTGTCCCCCTTCCACTGTTCCTCCCTCAACACCATCCCCCTTCCACTGTTCCTCCCTCAACACCGTCCCCCTTCCACTGTCCCTCCCTCAACACCATCCCCCTTCCACTGTCCCTCCCCCAGAGAGGTGGGTCTGGCTCCTCTGTGAGCTCCCCGCCAGGGCTTATCGAGTTCTCTCTCTCCCTTTCTCATCTGCACCCCTGGCCTTCCTCCTCCTTCTGCTTGTAGGCTGAACTGAGAGAACAGGTGGAAAGTGGTTTTTGAAGCCCTCTGTGAAGGTAGAGGGTCGTGGGCCGCCCTCGCGGCTCGCTCACGGGCAGAAGCCTGTGGGGAGTGTCTGCCACACGGAGAAACAGTCAGTCATGGTCCCTGCGTGAGCAGACCAGTTGGTGGGGGCTGGCCGGGTTAGGGGAGGGTGATGCCAGGGAGACTGTTGCCATGGTGACTTGGCGATAGCCCTCCCCGGCTTCCCTAATCCCAACCCCAGCAGCCAGCTTCTCGAAGCACCGCTTGCCAGCACGTGGAAAAGCTGTTCCGTCACCTCTGTGGAACCAGGATCTTGTCTGACAGCTGGCACCCAGCCACCCACTCAGAAGACCCCAGAAGGTCCTCTGTCAAGCCGAGCTTGGGGAGTAGGGCTGTGGCTTCCCAGGGCCGGAGAGGCAAGCCTGGCTGGGACTTGGGAGGATGTGCTGTGACACAGAGCCAGCTGTGTGGAGTGACAGGCGGCGAGGGCTCCTTCCTTTGTTTCTCTCTGATTTATCCCAGTTCTGTTCATACAGGTGATTTGATTCTGTGGTCATTTTATTTTATTCTTTCATTTTATCTTTGAGAGACAGAGACAGAGTGTGAGCAGGGGAGGGGCAGAGAGAGAGGGAGACACAGAATCCGACGCAGGCTCCAGGCTCCAAGCTGCGAGCACAGAGCCCGACGCGGGGCTCGAACTCACAGACCGTGAGATCATGACCTGAAACAAAGTCGGCCGCTTAACCGACTAAGCCACCCAGGCACCCCGATTCTGTGGTCATTTTAAACAGCGAGGAGCTCAGTCTGATTCGTCCCATGATTACGGCTCAGACTTTGACTGTAATTGATGTTAGCCAGGCTGGCTAATGTTCTGTCTTACAAAGACCGGCTCATTAATTGACTGTAGAGATGTCACCCACACACTGGCCTAAAGCCGTGCTGACTCAGCAACCGCAGGGCTGCAGATTTCTGTGCCTTCCTTGAGGATGAAATCCCAGCAGTGGGATTGCTCGGCTGTAGGGCACGAAGATCCATCTGTATGGGTCTTAAGACGCTTTGTGAGATATTTTCCTCAAAATGTTGTACCAGATCTGAACACCATGAGCCATTTCCAGACATTCTCATTTCTCCACAGTCCTACCAGCATGTGATTGATTGATTCCACGTTTTGTGCTCATTTATAGGTTTAAAATGGCACATTATTGCCCTTACTTCGCATCTGGGGGGGCTTGAGTGGTTTACTTTGCATGTCTTTGATGACTAATTTACATGTTGGTTTCTTTGTATTGCCTCGTGTGTATTGTCTACATCCTTTGCTCCTTTTGGCTGCGTTTTTTGGGTAGCTTTATCGTCACCCGGGAGCCCGAACCTGAACAGGGATGCTTCCTCGGTGTCTAGAGCACAGGTGGCCCACCAGTACTGCCGCACTGCTCACCTGCTCAGGGCTCTGCTCTGGACGGTGGAGCGGGTAGTGCACAAAGGTCATTTTAAGTCTGCCATGGAGCTCAGCTGCATGCATTCATTAAGTCCTTTTTTGTCCTTTTTTAAAAAAATGTGTATTTATTTTTGAGAGACACAGAGAGAAAGAGCGCACAAGGTGGGGGGGGGGGCAGGGAGAGAGGGGGACACGGAATCGGAAGCGGGCTCCAGGCTTCCAGCTGTCGGCTCGGAGACTGATGCAGGGCTCAAACCCACGGAGTGTGAGATGGTGACCTGAGCCGACGTCGGACACGCCACCGACAAAGCCATCCAGCATCCCCTCATTAAATCCATTGTCAGAGGTCCTTTATTCCTTCATCTAAAACAAAGGAAGGAGCAACTAGGTTACCTTTGTGTCTGTTCCAGTCCCCTAGTCCTGAACCCTGGTGACTCAGTGGGTGGGTGCGGAGCTGAACATGGCATGATGTTGCACGGTGTGAGTGGCACCGCTTGTAAAGGTTAAGTAGGGATGCAGAGGGCTGAGGGCCACGGGAGCTACTGCAGTCTGGGCACGGGGGACAGTCCCAAAGAATGGGTAAGACTTAGCCAGTTGGAGAGACAGCAAGGACTTTGCGAGATGGGAGAACGCATCTTCCAGGCACTGGTGTTAGGGGGATGGTGAGGGACCGATCAGGCCAGAGCACAGGGTGTCTGGGGGAGGTGGGGGCAGTTCTAGGCCAGGGAGGGAGAAAAAGCATAACAGGCCAGGTGGAGGTGACCCACGAGTGGGACACAGAAGGCTTTCCAGTGGGGGCACGGGGTGACAGTGGTGCTGCAGGAGGATTGGGAAGACACCGCCGGGGTGGACAGAGCTCCAAGGGTACGAGTGGAGGCTCTGGGCTAGTAGGTTCTGTGCCAGCAGATGCTTTGTGGGTCAGGCTTTGTGAGTGGTCCGGGATGTGCGCTGGGGGGCTTGGCCTCGGTGGAGCCTGAAACGCCCCCAGTCTGGCCCTGTATCCCCGGAAACAAAAGAGAGTGGCATACAGAGAGAAGGCCTTGCGTCTTCTAGTGCGTACTTATACCGGGTTGGTGGTCGTGTGTCCAGGAGTCCCTGTCTGTCGAGTACATCTGAGGGGAAAGAAAGGCTGAGTGATGTTTCTGTGTATGCTGGCAGTTTCCAAACATCTATTTATAAAGTGGACCTGTGGGACTCATTCTACCTAAGACGCGAATGGCGCCATTTTCGTAGTGTTTTCTCGCGATCGGCGTTGAGTTTCGATTTTACGTACCGCCTGATGTTTCTCTTGGAGGGTTTCCTGTGAGTAGGCCCCGCCTCCTCGGGGAGAGAGCAGACTCTCTGAGGGGAGGTCACTAAGCCTTCTCCGGAGGTCCCACGGGGCCTGTTCACAGGGTAGAGACGCGGCGAAGGGTGAAGGCACGCCTGTTACGTGTTGCCTCTCAGGTGCGTCTGAGCTTCAACTTCACTAACCTACCGAGGGGCTGGAAGCCTAATGTTATAGAAGGGACCATGAGCCAGGGAGCCAGGGCCCACATCCAGCTCTGCCCTCCTCGAGCTGGGCAGCCCTGAGCTGGTCATTTTGTCCTTCTGAGCTTCCACTTTTGTCAACTGTAAACTACGACCATCATGTAAAATGGTTGTAAGGATATCTTAGATCCTTTTCCGCGGTCGTGTTCTTTCAGCTGCCCGTGTGACTTTCCCGAGATGGGAATAATCCGGGCCCTGTGACCAGGCACACCCAGAACGGGTCACAGGATAGAGAAAACCACCTCTGTCCCCTCCGTACCTTCCTTCCACCATTCTGCCTTACCCCTGCTCATCAGACCTAAGATGGCAGTGATCCAAAGCATCCTCTCCCATTCGGCACGGGAAATAGACCCTTATTTATGACAATTTGGTAGATTCAGAGCAGCCACACCCCCCAGATGCCTTTTCATGATCAACACGTCCTGCTTAGCGGCGAGCGTTTGGAGAGACCCTCAAGCCCAAACCGAAGCCGCCTGACATTCAGTTTCCAAAGAGAGGTGCCAGTGAGAGGCCGGCTTCTGTTTGCAGGCCAAGCAGGACTGTCGGGTGGGAGTCTAGGAGAAGGATACGAGGCATCCTTCAAATGAATTCTTATTTTGCAAAACATTGTCCTGTGAGAAAACAGCTCTCTGCAGCCCGTGACTTAGTGCTATCTTTCCCACATAGCTCTGGCAGCTCTGGGCTGTTATTATACACCACGGCAATAATCATCACCATGATAATAACAACACTACATTTGTTCAGTCTCTTAACTTGGAAATAAATAAGACAGCCGATCTCGTGTGAGCTCCAGCTCCAGTCCCTGTACCCCATCATCACTTAATAATGATTACGGAGCCCACCCCGGGCAAACGGCACCCTGCCCAGCACTCGAGATATTAAATCCACCTAGAAGCAGGGTATAATAATGCTGACCCCGCAGGGATGTTCCAAGAATTAATTCCTGCGGCTCTCCATTCTGCTCTTCTCCGACACATTCAATCTCAGGAACCCAAGAGTTGGTGACGTTTATACCATGAATTAAGACATTCTGCTGTTGCCCCTGGAACTCTTCATTACAATCCCGAGTCGATCAATGGCAAAGAGGAATACTATTTATTAGTTAAGTGGATGCTATTGAATTCTTAATTTAAGTGGCTTTTAATTCAGTGTTTTACTTGCTGTCCTTCATTTTGCCCTTGTTCATACAAATTTTCCCGTTAAAGTCCTGCGTGAGACCACGCTGCTGCCTTTTATCATGATTTTGTTTTTTCTGGAGAACAGTTTTCAGTTTTCAGGAAGAAGAAAGCAAGATTCTCAGAGTGGGCAGAGAGGCTGGACCTCTAGCCCTAGAACAGTCTTCTGTGCTATCTGCTGGGAGGAAGTAGGCGGTCAGGGAGGGGGTGAGCAAGTCAACTGGCCTTCCAGATAAGGTGTGACAGCTAATTTGGCCATCCCCGGCTTCTTGCTTTGGTTTTACCGGCTTAAAAACTTGGCCGCAGTTCCCCCACCCAGATATGAGTCACAGAGATCGTGAGTGGGAGGCATGGAATGTCTTCCTGACCGGAAGGAGGCTCAGACTGGCTCCCGCGTGGTGGCTACCGCTGTCTAGCTTGGCTCTGTTCTGCTGAATACCCAGTAGTGACTGATAACCGCTGCTCCTCATTGCGGTGCACACACTTTTTAACAGCTTTTTTGAGGTATAATTGAACTGCAATAAACTACGCGTGTTCAAGTGTGCAGTTTCGTTGAGTTTTGGTTTACGTACAACTCTGACATCGGTACCATAATGAAAATAATGAATAAGTCCTTGGCCCCCAAAGCTTCCTCATACCCATTTGTAATCATACCCTCCCTCTCCTTCCAGTCCCCAGGGAGCAGGGGAATGCTCTGTGATAGGTTTGCTTTCTATCACTATGTATTATTTGTATTTTCTAGAATTTTATAGAAATTGAATCACAGACGGGGTGCACTCTTTTTTTTTTTTTTTTTTTTTTTTTTTTTAATCTGGTTTCCTTCACCTAACACAATCATATGAGATTAACCCATGTTGTAGCAGGGAGCATATATCAATAGCTCATTCATTTCTATTGTGGAGTAGCGTTCTATTGTACGTCGATATGTTACAGACTATCACAAGTAAAGTTGCTCTGAGCATTCGTGTATGAGTCTTCATGTAGGCATATATGTTTACATTTCTCTTGGGGAGAGAGAGAGAGAGAGAGAGAGAGAGAGAGAGAGAGAGAGAGAGAGAGAGGAATGACTGGATTACGTGGTGGCTATATCTTTAACATTTAAAGAAACTGCCAAGCTCTTTTCCAATGTGGTGGTACCACTTTCCGCTCCCTCCAGCAGTGTCTCGGGGTTCCTGCCATCCTGTCCTCCTCAACACTTGGCGTGCTTTGTGTTCCTGGTTTTAACCATTCTAATTGTTGCGGAGTGGCATCTCATCGTGGTTTTCATTTGTATTAACCTTTTTTTTCCCCGATGATGTTGATCGTCTTTCCTTGTGCTTATCTGACATTCATGTATCTTGACGCAGTGTCTGTTCAAGTTTTTTGCCTATTTTTGGGGAGGCTGCTTATTTTCTTATTATTGGGTTTTGGGGTTCTTTATGACATTTGCAAGTTCTTCATCAGGTATGTGATTTGCAGATGTTGCTCTGAGACTGTAGTTTATCTTCATTCTTTTTTCTTTTTTAATTTTAGAGCGGGGGGAGGGGCAGAGGGAGAGAGAGAAAGACAGAGATTGAGAGAGAGAGAGAGAGAGAGAGACTCAAGCAATCTGCACGCTCCGCGCAAAGCCCAACACAGGGCTTGATCCCATGACCCTGGGATAACGACCTGAATCGAAGTCAAGAGGAGGACACTCTACCTTCTGAGTCGAGCCACCCAGGCACGCCAGTGTCTTCCTTCTCTTAACAACATCTACAAAGATCAGAAGTTTCAAATGTTGGTAAAGTCCAAGTTTTCAATTTTTTCTTTTTCGGGTAGTGCTTTTGGTGTCCTATCTAAGGCATTTTTGCCTAACTCAAGTTGCAAAGGTTTTCTCCTAAATTTTTGTCTAGAAATTTTATAGTTTTAGGTTTTACACTTGGGACGGTGAAACATTTTGAGTTAATTTTTGTGAGGGCGTAAGTGTACATCAACATTTTGTTTTTGTTTTTGTTTTGCATGTGAATATCTGCTTGTTCCAGCACAATTTGTTGACAAGACTGTTCTCTCCCTACTGAATTACCTTTGCACTTCTGTCAAAAACCAGTTGGTATATGTAGGGGTCTGTTTTTAGACTGTCTTTATGGGAAGGTTTTTAACTTGAAATTTAATTATGTTAATAGATATATTGGCTATTAAGGTTTCTCTTTGTACTTTAGATTTTGCTTCAAGTTTTTTAAAGCTCTGTTATTCGGTGTATAATCATTTGGAATTTTTGTGACCTCTTCCCTTATAAACAGACCTCCTTATCCTGATGCGCTAATCTTAATTCCTCTAGTCATAGTTCAGTTTAAAATCCATTTTCGTCTGACATTAATATAACTACTCTACCTTTCCTTTGGTTAGTATCAGCAAGGTATATGTTCTTATTCTTATTTTTTATTTTTATTTTTATTTTATTTTTATTTATTTCCTTTTTTTATATTTAGAGTGGGTTTGTGTAGGCAGTACATAGCCTGTTTTGTCCAATGTCACAATCTCTGCCTTTGAATTGTAGTGTTTAGACCCCGTTGTTTAATGTGATTATTGAGCTGGGCTTAAATCTGTCATGTTTCTATTTGTTTTCTATTCATTCTTTCCCTGTTCCATTTTTTCCTGCTTTCCTTTGGATTACTTTTTATTATTCTCCTTTATCTTTTTTGTTAACTTTTTACCTATAACTCTTTGCTTTGTTATTTTAATAGTTGCTTTCAGGTTATTAATATAGATCAGCCCCATACTATATTGCTATTCTCTTTTGTATAAATACTCAATTAGCTTTTAAAACACAGCATTGCTTTTGTGTGGGCCTCTGTTTCCACCTGGTCTCATTTTTGTTGTGCTGGAAGAATGTCCCTCAACATTTCTTGTCGTGTAGGCCTGCTGATTGTGATTTTTTTCAGCTTCTGTGTGTCTGAAATGTTATTTGCTTCACCTTTGCTTTTGAAAGATACTTTCACTGTGTAGAAAATTCTAGGTTGACATTTTTTTTTTTCTTTCAGTGCTTTAAAGATACTGCTTCACTGTTTTGGTTTTTTGTTTTGTTTTGTTTTTTTTGCCTGCATTATTTTCTTTTTTTTAGCTTATTTATTTGTTTGTTTGTTTTTTAAATTTTTTTTTAACGTTTTTATTTATTTTTGAGACAGAGAGAGACAGAACATGAACAGGGGAGGGTCAGAGAGAGGGAGACACAGAATCCGAAACAGGCTCCAGGCTCTGAGCCGTCAGCACAGAGCCCGACACAGGGCTCGAACTCACATACTGCGAGATCGTGACCTGAGCCGAAGTCGGCTGCTTAACCGACTGAGCCACCCAGGCGCCCCTTGTTTGTTTGTTTTTAAGTGATCTCTCCGCCCAACATGGGGCTCAAACTCAAACCCTGAAATCAAGATTCACACGCTCTTCTGACTGAGCCAGCCAGGCGCCCCTGCCTGCTTTACTTTTCGTGAGAAACTTGCTGTAATCCTTCTGTTTGTTGCTCTGAGTATAGTTATGTCTTTCTTCTCTGGCTGCTTTTAAGATTTTCAATTTATTCTTGATCCTGAACAATTTGAATATGATGTGTCTTGGCATACTCTTCTTCATTTTCTTGGGTTTCAGGAGTGTTGAGCTTTTTGGATCTGTGAGTTTATGGTTTTGTTCTGTTTTCTTTTTTAATCAAGTTTAGTGAATTTTTCTGGTGGCTGTTTTTTCAAATACTTTTCCCTCTCACTTTTCTTTTCAGGACTCCAATTGCACATATATTAGGCTGCTTGAAGTGATTCCCCACAATGTACTGATGCCCTGTTCACTTTTTTTATTCTTTTGTCCCTCTGGTTCATTTTAGGTAGCTTTTATTGTTATGTATTCAAGTTCTCTATTTTTCCCCCTCTTTTTCTTTTCTTTCTTTCTTTCTTTTTTTTTTTAAGCAAAGTCTAATATGCTGCCTATCTTATCCAGTACATTTTTCACCTTAGACATTATAATTGTCATCTATAAAAATTTGATTTTAGTCTTTTTTGTATCTTAACTTTTGAACATGTGAAATACAGTTATAATAACTGTTTCATTGTCCTTTGCTAATTCTAAATTCTAGTTTTTCTCAGTTTTGATTAGTTTTCCCCTTCTCATTATGGGTCATAATCCTGCTTTTTTTTTTTTCAGACCTGGTAAGTTTTTATTGGCTATCAGGCATTATGAGTTTTATCCTGTTGTGTGCTGAATATTCTTGTATTCCTTTCAGTATTTTTGGACTTTGTTTGGGGACTCAGTTAAGTTACTGGGAATAGGATCAAACTATTTGACCCTGTTGGACCTTACTTTTAAGATTTGTTAGGTAGGACCGGATCCGTAGATAGTCTAGGACTAATTGTTTCCCATTTCAGTGTTAAGACCTCTGTGAGTAATCGGTGCCCTATGAATTCTGGGGTTTTCCAGGCTGGCCAGTGGGAATAGCCCTATTCCTGCTGTGTGAGCGTCAGAAACTGTTCCCTCCAGCCCTTTTGGGTGTCTCTTTCCCCAGCTTCAGGAGTTTTCCTCATCTGTGTGCATGATCAGTACTGTGGTGAGTACGTGAGGGGACCCTCTGCAGATCTCTGGGTTTTTCTTTCTGTGCAACTCTCTTCTTTCTGGTGCTCTGTCTGCAAACTTGAACTGCCTAGAGGACTCTCAGCTCTGTCTTCTGGGCTAAGGGAGAACACTAAGCTCTGTCTCTGTTCATCTTTCTGCTCTGTGGCCTGGGTACTCTCTCAAGGCTGTAACTGAGGTGGTTGTTAAGGCTTCCATAAATGTATCCTCATCTCTCAGGTATGACTGTCTTTTGTTGCTTGATGCCCTATGTCTTGAAACTACGGGCTTCCTGTATTTTGTGCAGGGCTCTGGTTGTTGCAAGCAGGAAGGTTAATCTGGTCCCCGTTTCTCCATCTTGGCTAAAAGCAGAAGCCTTCCCTGAGGGTTAATTACATTTGAAAACATCTTTCATTCATCATCTTATTCTGTCCTGATGATATTCCTGGCATGTGAGGTTTGTTTTTTTTTGTTTTTTTTGTTTTGTTTTTTTTTTTTCTAATTCTCATTTTGTGGATGAGGAAACTGAGCCTGGAGACAAGTGTTTCCGTTGTCACAGAGAGTGAGTGACAAGAGAGGGAAGTAAAATGTTTTGAGGTCTTAACGTACCTGACATTGTATTATGCTCGGTATATAAGTTCTCCCACACATGACACGTCCACAGCACCATTATTAGCCCATGGTATGACGAGGACATGGAAACTCAGGAAGGTAAAGCAACTTTCCCCAAGCCACACAGCTAAAAGCAAGTTTTGAACCTACAATTGAATCTAAACTTAGTGGTGCTTTATAATAGAGCATCTCCATTCTTCTGGATAATAAGTGCTCTCTTCATATGTTTAAAAAAATTTTTTTTAACATTTATTTATTATTGAGAGACAGAGAGAGACAGAACGTGAGCAAGGGAAGGGCATAGAGAGAGAGGGAGACACAGAATCTGAAGCAGGCTCCAGGCTCCGAGCTGTCAGCACAGAGCCCAACGCGGGGCTCGAACTCATAAACTACGAGATCATAACCTGAGCTGAATCTGTCGCCCAACCGACCCAGCCACTCAGGCGCCCCTCTCTTCATTTGTTTTTAAAGGTTTATTTGTAATTTCATTAATTTATTATCTTAACAAATATTTATTGACTCTCTTTTATGTATTGGTCACAATGTTAAGTTCTGGATAAAAATATGGGTAAAAACAGGTATGGTCTCTGCCTCCCAGGGTCCTTACTTAGGAGGAAAAATTAGAAAAGAATACAAATAAATGCTATAAACTATTTTATGTATTATAATAGGTTTGCTAATTTTTTCCAGGCATTTAATTTTAAACATGTATCAGAGTTTTAGTTTAAACAGATCCCAAGGAAAGAGGTGTAAGCAGGCCTATTCAGAGGTCGTCTCACAGAAGAATTTTGTAGGAAAACAGAACGATTAGGTTATCACTGTTAGACTGGATACAAGAAAGAAGGATTGTTTCCAGATCATTACATTCTGACTGACAGTCAGCTGAGTGGGTGGGTAACTGGCTTCCCAGAAGAGGTCTTAATCTCATTAAAGTTTATCAGAAAATTGCTTAAGCATTTTATCAACGCTAATTTCTTCCCAGAAGGAGGTAAGGAATTACATCATGCAAAAAGGTTCTATCCCATACCAGGTTTGGGACCAGGTTTCTTTATTAGGAATGTGTACAGAATGGAGTAGGGAGGGGTGAATTCCACTCGGGGGCAACAGCACGATGATTACTGCATGAGTGTTTATTATATGCGAGGTCCTATTCCCTTTGCTTGGCAGGTATGAACTCGTTTACTTCTTGCACGGTGCTATGAGGTGGGGGCTTCCATTATCCCCATTTTTACAAAGGAAGAAAGTGAGGCATAGAGCTTAAGGACCTTGCTCAAGGTCTCATGACTAGGATGTGGTGGGAAAGTCAGGAAGGTATGGTAAGGAAGGCTGGGGAATCTGTTCTCCAGGTAGATGATGGGGGACGAGAGCATTCTGGGCAGACTGGACCTCTATCCCATTCTGTGCCATCTGTCAGGGATGCAGAGGGTCCAGGTTAGCCGGTCTACTCACCTCCCGTGCATGACGATGGGGACATTTTGGGGGGCGTGTGTCCTTGGCTTAAGAGGGTGGCTCAAACAAGTGCCCGCTGTATTTTCAGACCATGTGCTCTCGTTTGGGCAGAATGGGGATCTCTCTCCATCTAGAAACTTTTGAAGGTGGAACCAAACTAGCTGGTCAAGGCAAGACCCCATGAGCCCGGCCAGCTACCAACAGGTGGCGTGAGTGGTGACAAGAGTCATTTTCGCTGCAGCCCGAGTGTTATTCTGTCTATTTATTTGACATATTTCCCACATCTTTGCCACTAAGTGCACAGCAGAAGGGGTGTTGAAAGGGGCGGTGACAGGGGCTCTAGTATTGTAATGTAACTATAAGTAAAGATAAGAAGGGTTTGCATGGACAAATACAACTTGTTAGTTCATGCAGTGTTGCTTCAGGCACAGGAAGAGTTTCATCTAATTTGTTAGAAACGGTAGGAGCTTTTGGGTGGAAATTTAAAGAGAACATTTAAAAAAATACTGTATCTTATAACTCACTATAAAATTCCACTGACCTCAATGCAACTACTCCGTTATCTTTCCATATTATCTTCTAAATGTACATATATATATGCTGGGAGTCTTGTGCATGGTACGTACCTACTCTTTTATATTCTGTATGTTTTCACTGGCCAGAGGATCATAAACATTTTTCATGTTTCTGCATAATTATCATTTTAATGGCCACATAATATTCCATTGTGCTGAGGTATTGTAATTTATTAAGCCATTCCCCTTAATGTTGGCCATTTACGTTTTCAGTTTGGGGGCTTTTATAGATAACAGTGCAGTGAGCATCTTCTTGCAAATAGCTTTTTGCTGCTGTTGAATTTCAATAGGAATAATTCCTAATAGAGGAATTACTGGCAAAGGACACAGACATGTATATGGCTCTTCCTGTACATTGCTGAATTGCTTTCCAAACATGTGAGTTAATATAGTGTCCTCACTCTGGAATGCATCTATAATTTCATCTCAACTTCAACAGCAGTTAGCAAAAAGATTTTTTGTTGTTGCTATTGATAGATGAAATGCTATCTCGATTTGCTTTGATTTACAGGCCTTTGTTTACTAGTGAATATTACCATTTCTCCTTGTGTTTGTTTATACTGTATCAAATTATCTGTGAATTATCTGCTCGCTTATCTACTACCGTCTTGGTGGGTTTTTTTTATAAATTTAAATGGGCTCTTGATAGACTGTAAGATTTAATCATTTTTGTCTTGTTGATTCAAATATTTACCCTAGTCCGTTATCCTCTTTTTAATTTTCATTTTCATTATCGAGAAGGTTGATACTGTTATTTCTGTATGGGGATTGTCAATTTCTTCATCTATGAGTACTTTTTACTTTTCCAAAGAAGAGAAAGTAATTCCTCTATAGATCTTTTGAGTATTTTGTCTTTCATTGTTTTTTAAAGTTTATGTATTTAGTTTGAGAGAGAGATAGAGCACGTGAGCAGGGGAGGGGCAGAGAGAAGGGGAGAGAGAGAGAATCCCAAGCAGGCACCCTACTGCCAGTGCAGAGCCTGATGGGGACTCAAGCCCACTAACTGTGAGATCATGACCTGAGCTGAAGTTAAGAGCTAGACCCTTAACTGACTGAGCCACCCAGGTGCCCCTTGTCTGCCTTTCATTTAATCATTTATTGAACACAGAGTTAACTAATGCCTTTCATGGATCAGATACCCCTCTCAGCTCCAAAGATACAAAATTCCTGTTGTCTTAGGGTTCACACTCTAGTGAGAAGAAAGCCAATAAGCAATTATGTAGCCAGTATGTTAAGTAGTAATAAATCTTATAAAGAAAAAAATAAAGACAAAGGAAAGATTAAGTGCTCAGGAAAGGCTGACTCACAGAGTGACATTTGGGATAGAGAGGACCAATAAAAGTTGTTATCATTTGAGCAGAGACCTGAATGTGGTGGCAGAGGGGATAGCAAATGCAAAGGCCCTGAGGTCGGAGGCATCCATAGCATACTAAGGAAATAAGGAAGCCGTGTGTGTGCAATGGAGCAGATGAGGATAAATGGGGTTGTCACCAGATGATATGAGGCCCTTGTGAGGATACCAGATTTAAACTCAGTGACACGGAAGGCCACTGGAGTTGAGAGAGCATGAGAGAAACAACTTGTTACACCTTAATAGGATCACTAGATATATATTTTTAAGCCGGGGAGGAGGGGCAGAGAGATCAGGAGAGAGAGAATCCCAAGCAGGCTCCATACTGTCAGAGTAGAGCCTGATGCAGGGCTCCATCTCATGAACTGTGAGATCATGACCTGAACCAAAGTCAGGAGTCAGATGCTTAACCAACTGAACCCCCCAGGCACCTCAGGATCACTAGATATTTTTACATTTAAATAATTTTGGCATATTTTCCTAGGTATGTAATCACATCATATACAAGTGATGTATATAATTTTTTACTAAAATTTTTATTATGTTTATTTTTTGAGACAGAGACAGAGTGTGAGCAGGGGAGGGGGCAGAGAGAGAAGGAACACGGAATCAGAAGCAGGCTTCAGGCTCTGAGCTGTCAGCAAAGAACCTGACGTGGGCCTTGAACCCACAGACCATGAGATCATGACCTGAGCCAAAGTCGGATGTTTCACTGACTGAGCCACCCAGACACCCCCAAAAATTTTTTTTAAATTAAAACAAAATTACAAAATGCTTTTCCTATTTGGCATCTTGACATAATATGTCATATTAATAGAACACTTGTTTAAAGCAATTCTTCCTTGCAGCCCTAGGATAACCCTACCTGTCATGGTATAATTTTAATGTATCGAATATATTGAGATTCTTTTAAGACTGTCCCATCTGTGCTCATAGTCAGTTCAGCCTGGTGCCCTTTGTCACTGCCTCGATCCTGACTCTGACTGTAGTTGAGGGAGCCCTGGGGGAGAGATGGCCAGACAGACTGGGAGGGTGAAGGTACCTCATGATGTTGCCCTTAGTGTATACCCTCAACAAGACATTGTCTCGTATCCCCTTTTAATTTTAATTTTATTTTTAGCTTTTATCAAAATATATGTGTCCATAGTTTATTTCACTAAATTTTTTTTTCATAATGTTTATTTTTGAGAGAGAGAGAGAAAGAGAGAGAATGGTATATATATACCACGGAGTATTACTTGGCCATCAAAAAGAATGAAATCCTGCCATTTGCAACTATGTGGATGGAACTGGAGGGTATTATGCTAAGTGAAATTAGTCCGTCAGAGAAAGACAAATCATATGACTTCACCCATATGAGGACTTTAAGAGACAAAACAGGTGAACATAAGGGAAGGGAAACAAAAATAATATAAAAACAGGGAGGGGCACAAAACAGAAGAGACTCATAAATATGGAGAACAAACTGAGGGTTACTGGAGGGGTTGTGGGAGGGGGATGGGCTAAATGGGTAAGGGGCACTAAGGAATCTACTCCTGACATCATTGTTGCACTGTATGTTAACTAATTTGGATATAAATTTTAAAAAGTAAAAACTAAAATTAACAACAACAAAAAAGAGAATGTGTGGGCAAGGTTAGGGACATAGAAAGGGAGACAGAGGCTCCAAAGCAGGTTCCACGTTGACAGCAGAGAGGCCGGTGTGGGTCTTGAACTCATGAACACGAACTGCAAGATCATTCCCTGAGCCAAAGTCAGACACTTAACAGATTGAGCCACCCTGGCGCCCTTATGTGTGTCCATAGTTTAAAGAATAAATGATTTCACTATGACTTATTGCAAAAATAGCAGTCCCCTCTCAATGCTACCTCATTTCCCATTTGACAGAGATAGGCACCTTTTTCTTTTATGCTGCTTTTCTTTTTAAATTTTAATTTCTCTAAGTAATGTACTTTTACAGATACATTTTCATTTTCCTATTTTAAACATTATGATTTATTGAGTTTCTTCTATGGAGAATGATGATTTAGCTCCCCTGACCCTAGATCTACACCAGAAACTCAGAATTTCCATATCTCTATCCTTATATCATAATTGTGGTTCGATCAATATGTACCGTTTACATTATTGTAATCATGTATGCGAGTCACACCTGAGCTATGTAGTACAGTATATGATTCCTTTCTGATACAACTTTTTGTTTCCCTGGAGTTAATAATTGCCTTTGGTTTTGTTTATGTGTTTCTTGGTTTAGTTTTCTGTGTATTTATCATTAATTTAGCCCCAAATGTTCCCATAATTGGGTAAATACCTTCCCAATCCTTGTAACTACATCAAGCAATCTGTCGATTTCATCTCCTGTTGAAATCTCTCTGAAGGCTTCTGACCCAGTCCATTCTTATTTGGTTGCTCTCTGGTGCACAGCTGTCAGCATGAGGGCATCATTCAGCACCTTTCTAAGGATTCCTTTTTTTCTGTCTTCTATTTGGAACTCCTGTTTCCTGGATCCATTATCTTCTTTCTTGGTTTGCTCTCTCATTTTAATGGAACACATCCTTTGGTAGCTTCATGAGAAAAGGCACTTGAGACACTTCCTTCCTCTCCTCCTCCATATTTTTTTTTATTTTTAGTTTTTACTTTTAAAAATAATATACCACATAGAACACTGCATACAATTTGTAATACAGTTTAACACATAGTTATAATGCAACACCCAACTAACCACCATCCATGTCAAGAATTCCTAGAAACTCTTTCCCTCCCCTGAGGGGTAAGTATTAGCCTTATTTTTATGGTAATTATTTCCTTACTTTTACTTTACCAACCACATTTTTCATATTTGTCATTTAGATTTGCCTGATTTTGAACCTAAAAAAGGTGGACTCCTTATATATGTATTCTTTCAAGTCTGTTTTTCACTCAGCATTACGTTGTATGAATCATCATTTGGTTGTCTATAGTTGTAGCTCATTTTCATTAGCACATTCCATTGTATGAATATACAAGTATATAGACTAATTTTTTTTTTATTACTTCTACTTTTTTTTAAAGTTTAGGGGTGCCTGGGTGGTTCAGTCGGTTAAGCGTCCGACTTCGGCTCAGGTCGTGATCTCGCGGTCCGTGAGTTCGAGCCCCGCATCGGGCTCTGTGCTGACAGCTTGGAGCCTGGAGCCTGCTTCTGATTCTGTGTCTCCCTGTCTCTCTGACCCTCCCCCCATTCATGCTCTCTCTCTGTCTCAAAAATAAATAAACGTTAAAAAAAATTAAAGTTTATTTGAGGGAGAGAGAGAGAGAGGGAGAGGGAGAGGGAGAGAGACTCTTAAGCAGACTCCACACTCAGCACAGAGCCCAACATGGGGCTCAATCCCATGACCCTGAGATCATGATCTGAGCAGAAATCAAGACTCAGATGCTCAATCAGTTGAGCCACCCAGGTGCTCCATTACTTCTACTCTCGATTGGCTATTTGGTTATTTCCGGTTTGGGGCAAATACAAACCGATGTAAATCTTCTTGACATGTAACCATGTGGTACACATCTCTATAGAGTATAGAGCTAGGAGTGATTGTCTATCGTAGAGTATGCCCATCCTCCTTTTTGCTAGATAACACCAAACGTTTTTTTCCAAAGTGGTTATATCAAAGTATGTTTCCACAAGCAGGCAAAGACTGCACACTAAATTATATGCCCCATTGCTCAACCCTTTCGGATGGTATTTATCAGATCTTTGAATTTTGGCCATTCTGATGTGTGTATTGCAAGGTTTCTGTTTCCATTTCCTTGAAGACTGAGGTTCGGCATCTCTTCTTACTTGTATCGGCTGTTTGGGACTCTAGGACCCTCCTCACTTGCCACTCCTGTGGTTTGGAGTCCTACGTCCCCAGGCATGCACTATTCTGTGAGTTCCCAGGCTGATCTCCCTGCTCTCAGCATCCATTCTGCTCCCCCTCATAGCTCATCCTTGATGGGCTGCCCTTGTCATTTGCTTATTTGTTCTTCGTACCATTTCCTGCTGATTTCTCCTCTGTGTTATATTGCAGAGGGATGACCCCTTCAGACTAAATTCCCCAGGTTCCCTTGGCAACTAGATTTTTGCTAAGTTTGGTCAGTGGAATACACTAAAAGGAGACTGAAGGAATTTTCAGAGGGGAGAAGCCAGCATATTCCTTGCCCACACTCAGCTTTGGGCAGCATCTCTAGCAATAGCTGTGGTTTCCCTAAGTCCTCTCAGTTCCAATTCCAGCCCACAGTCCCAGCTGCTGGGCTCCAGCAACATGACCTTCCCCTTCCCCCTCTGTCCCTCGGAGTGGTCGAAGCTTCCGGCTGTTGCTAATCTCTGAATTGCCTCATCATCTTCTGTTTGGCCTTTCGGCCCTTCTAACACTTTTCTAACGAAATCCCCCTGCTGAATTCCCTCTGTGGGGCTGCCTCACCTGGGCTTTGATTTTCTGCTGGACTTTCACTGATGTAGGCTCTCTGGGCCCAACTTCCCAATCAAGGAACTGTAAGATTCTTTGTTATCAATAGGATACAGTTGAAATCCTCTTATTTAATCCTTTCCTAATCTAACCCCACCTTAAAATTCCACAACTGACTCTCGCCATGCACAGATCTCACCTACTACCCTCATTAGACTAGCCTCCTCCCTTCCACCACCATTTTTTGCTATAGGTAGGCCGGCCTAAAAAGTTGAAGCTCTTTCTCCTCCCTCTTCCCATGGAATAAGCTTCTCTTCGTATTTCAAGGTCCAGTTCAAATGCTTTTCTTCTATGAAGTCTTCCTCCAGCTGAAACAAGAGCCCAAACTCCTCTGTTCCCTGAGGCTGGAGAGGTGTGGCACCATTGTTGGCTTCCTGAGCTATAAGTTTATCGCTTTCCTTCATGTTCGTACATCTGTGCAACAGGAATTTATCAAGCCCCATCAGGGCCAAGGTCCTGTTTGAAGTTTGTGAGGGTAGGTATCCAGATATGAGCTTAGATGACTTCTGGGAGAGTTGACATTGGTCTTTACACGAAGGTGTGTATTAATTGGATTGATTTCCTTCTAGAATCTAGATGGTAGCTTCTTCTGGGGAAGAGGACTGGGGGTGAGGGTTGGACAGAGACCTACTTTTCATTTTATATGTGTTTATCTCCCAGTTGTTTTCTGACATACTAAAGTGTGTCTAACTTTTTCCTAAAATCATCAATTAAAAATATATTTAAGCAGCTATAGAAGATTGTTTAAGACAATAGAGATATTATAAAACAATTTGCTGCCATATGATATATAGTAAGCTGCTGTAAGCTCAGAAACCAGGCTGCCTGTGGACCAGTGGAGTTGACTGAGGTCATTTTGTGGTGCTCAGCTGGCAGGTGACCTGGTCCAGAGGTAGGGCTTACATGGTTTCACTCTTCGGTCTGGCATCTGGGCTGGTGTATTAGTTTCATGGGGTTGCTGTAACAAAATAGCACAACAAGGCCTAAACCAACCAAAATTTATTCCCTTACAAGTTTGGGGGCTAGAAGTTTGAAATTGAGGTGTCGGTTGGTCCATGCTCTTTCTAATGGCCCTAGGGTAGGATCCTTCCTTGCCTCTTCTAGCTTCTGGTGGTTGCCAGCAGTCTATGGCATAACTCCCATCTCTGCCTCCATTTTTGCATGGCCTTCTTCTTTCTGTGCCCGTAGGCCTGTGTTGAGACTATCTTCTTATAAATTCACCATCAGTCATTTGGATTTCGGGCCCACCCTAATCCAGTATGACCTCAGCTTAATTTGATGACATCTGCAAAGACCCTATTTGCAAATGAGGTCACATGTACAGGTTTCAGATAGACACGAATTTGGGTGGGACACTATTCACCCCAGTGCGCAAAGTCGGCTGGAAGGTTGGGCTCAGTGCCTGCCATGGCCTCTCCAGAGTGGTATCTCAGGGTAGCTGTGCTTCCCAGGTAGTGCCTCTGGACTCTCATGGAGGGTACCTCAAGAAACCCACGGGGAAGCTGCAAGGCTTCCTATGATCTCTTTTTGGTAGTCATTGAATGCCGTTTCCTCCGCGTACCATTGGTTGAGTGGGTCACAAGGCCAGCTCATCTTCAAGGGGAGGGGATTAGACACCACCTCCTGACCGAGGGAATGTCAATGAATTTGTGGCCATCTTTAACCGGCCACACTGAATGATTTTTGTGGAGGCCACTACTGCATGTAGCATGGTGCACAATTTCACCCTTTACCTCAATGACCCCTCTTAACCATCCTGAGTCAGGCTTCAAAGCTACACGGTTGGTAAACTCTGGAGCTAGGATTCCAGCCCATGGCTGTCCCATTCTAAAGTCTGCTCCCTCCGGGACACCAGCCTGGAAAGAAAAGAGAGGCAGCTCCTTGTTGGTACTAGAGATCTAGAGCTGTTCCAGAAGCCTGGGAAGGGCATAAAGGTGAGCCTTCTGAGCATCATAGATGATCTGGGACTGAGGTAACCACAATAGTGGCAAGGATTCCCTGGGCCCAGATTCCCCACCAGGAGCACCACATGACTGCTAAGCCCTCTTTTCCCTTCCAGTGGCCCTGGGCTCTCATTGATGCGGCCAATGGCCTCACCAGCTTTGCCTGTCTGTGCAGGAGACCTGGCTGCTGTCCCTGGAGGAGGAGTCTGGATCATGGGCCTCCTGCATGTCAGGTGCCCCTGCTTTCCCTTCCTGTAGCAGCCTAGCTAACGCTGCCTCTGTGCCCTGAGTCCAGATGAGGTCACTACATGGGCAGGACCCGTAGAGGTGGGGACACCCTGGTGGGGCTCCATGCTGCTGACCTTGGGCCACCCTTTCCCTTTAGAGCATCAGCAGCTGCTCAGCCCCACCCACTGTCCGCTCACATCCCTGCACAGGAAGTGGTGATGTTCCCACCCCCCATGCCCACCCCCTCACTGTCTGGAATAGTCCCTTCAATGCCCTTCAACAGACATGCCCAGAATACCTATCATGGCAAAAGTCTGCCCTCCCCACAGTGCAGGGTGCCTGCCATGGCTTTGGGGAACTGGAAGGAGACTGGAGACATCTTTTAAAGGGGAAACTGAGGAACAGAGAGGGGAAGAAAAACAAGGTTTCGGTTAGAGAGCAGTGGTTTGAGCCCATCCTTCAGTTCCGTCCAGGGTTTCTTCTCCAAACCCCTGGTCCCTGCTCCTATGCGGCATCCAGTTGGGTTGGGGCAGACCTTCCTCAAGCAGTTCTAAACAAGTCAGCTGAGGGTCCCTGACTAGCGCAGTGTGGTGAGTGGGTGGGCAGGATGAAGTTCCCAAGCCTTCTTCAGGGGAGAGTCCTTTGAGGAGCCTGTAAGAAGGAATGTTGATTCCTGTACCTACTTTCTCTTTATTGCTAATCTGCACAAAGAAACGTTAATGATTTTAATTATGGGTTTGGGTTAATGCATCATGTAAATGATTTTATTTAGAAAATGCAGACTAATCCCCTTTGCAGGAAGTCTCTGCCTGTGGGTCCTCCCACCTGTTTGTGGGGGTAGGGGGTGGGGGAGGGAGGAAGGGACATGGGGGTGATCGTGTCCCGGGCAGCTCCCTGCTTCCCAGGAGGCACATCCTGCCAGGGCAACATGCTGGATACACTCCCCACCGCGTGGAGGCCCAAAGGTAAGGCTGGCTCACCCTGGACCCAGCTCAGCGCTCAACAGCCAAGCTGCTCCTCTGCCTGAAGGCCTGTGAAGGAGGCTGCCCGCATGCCCCCCGCCCCGCCTCCAGTTCGTCCCTCTCCTTCCCGGGGATCCTCGACAATTCCCGCCAACAAGGCTGATTATTCCTCAATTTGTTCCAACCTGAAAATAAAGACAGATAAAGTGAAAATATTCCGGGAACAATGCCAAGCCAAAGGCATTAAATTATTAAGCGATCTCTATCTGAGTAATGGATTTATGCCCTTTAACAACTTTAAAAGAAATGTAATGTTTTTCAATACCCTCTTTTAGGGAACTTCTTACAAATGAACTGTCCATTTTATTAGTATTAAAGGAAATGAGGATTGAATCAGAGCTTCCAGGCAGGTGATTATCTGCAGATTTCTCCTTAGGATTGGCAAAATTAACAACATGGACTAATCCACACATTTTTTTTTAAAGGGGCACTTTACAAGATACTGTGCTGTAAATTGGGAAATGTATAACTATCCATCAAGGTAAATCTTGGGAATAAAATAATTAGAAACCACACAACCATAGCCAGGGAAGATTGGAGCTAAAATTAGACTTTGTGGCTGTCTTTAGACGTCACCGGTGTGGTGCTGGTGAGGCAAGGGGCAGGGGTGGGGGCGGGCGGAACAGACCGCAGGAGGAACATTGGGCTGGGGCCGGCTGCCCAGGTGGACACAGGGGTGGCGAGGGCCCTTCTGGGGGCTGCGCAGACGTGAGGGGGAGCGAGCATGTCGTTTTGGCTGGAGTCTGGCAGCCGCCCCGTTTCGTCTCCTCCCTTCCCCTGACCCTGGCTGTCTTCACCTCCAGCCTGGCACGGCTCTAATGTGCTTGTATTTCCAGATGGTTTGAAGCTCTGTGGCTGCCACTGGAAAGCCAGATGGATTCCTTTTGTGGAGGCGGGGCATAAAGGAAGAGGGAAGATATGTCCTTGTTTGTCCAGAGTGTCTGTGTGTGTGTATGTGTGAGGAAGTGTGTGCGAGTGTGTCTGGGCATGGGGGGGGATGGGGGGGGATGTGTGTAAGAATGTGCGTGTGTGAGCACATATGGGTGGGGGTGTAAGCGTGTGAGTGTGTGCATATGTATGTGTGTGTGTGTGTGAGCCTGTGTGTTGAATGTCCTCTAAGTTGGAAGACCACTCCCTCTTTGGTTTTACTTCCGCTCAGAGCCTCCTGACTCCTGGCCTCCAAGGAAGGGCTGTGGGCCCACAGGGAGGCCACCACCTCGTGCCCGGGCTGCTTCTGCTCTCCCCGCTGCAGCCTCCGCCCTTGGCAGGGGTGCGGCGGTGAGGAGGGGTCCTGCCAGTGGGGAGGAGGCAACGACTTCAGAGGCCCGGCCCCGCCCCCTCCCGGCCCGCAGAAGGCCAGCAGTCCTATAACCCTCTCCCAGGGCAGGGACCCGGGGCTGCCTGTGCTCGCAGATGGCAAGCCAAACTGTCCCCTCCAGAGGCAGGCTTGGGACTGCCTCTCAGGGCCCACCCTTGACAAAGCCGCCTGTGGCCCAAAGCAGCAAGTGGTCTTGGACATCTAACCCACTCCTCCCGTGGTACAGATGAGGACACAGGGCCATCCTGAAATGCAAGGATGGGAGTGAAGTGCCTGTTGCCTAATATGATTGTTACTGCTGTTTATTACCCCAAGTCCTACCGTCCTGCTGGGCCTTCTCCCCCGCTGAGGAGCCACACCACTGAGGACACCCCCATCCATCGACCTTTGCTCAGCCTCTCCATTCACGGAGTGCCTGGAGCATCTTGCGGCTCCCCGGATACCCTCTCCAGCACCTTCTCAGCCATCCTGCTCTCCTGTGGTGTCCTTTCCTTTCCCGCTGCTACATTTAGGGCCTCATGGGGCTCGCCCTCCCTCATCCAGCAACTGTCCAAGTTGGGCTTCATGTAGGGAATGAAAGTTGTGCCCAAAAGGTCCCCTTCATCAAGATCCATCTCAGCTCCTGCTCTCCTGCTTTGAGAGGGAAGGGCAGAAGGAGACGGAAGGGGGACCCTTCTGCAAATTTTATACCTTCCAGGCAGCTTCTTTTTGCTGTTGTTAATACTTTTTTCTTTTCCCAATTTCCCCTTTTAGTTACAAGAGGGCAAAGACTAGTCCAGTGAAAATTCTTACGACAAGACAAAACCGGCTGTTTTTAACTGGGGTTTGAAAGAATTAGCAAAACTCTGAAAGGTGACCCGCTCACTCCCTATGCCCTGCACGTTTCTGGCAATAATAATAATAACAAACAACAACACTATGAACAGCCATGGACACTCTTGGGATCATTTGCAATGGAAGGGAGAAACTAGGAGCCAACAGGTGGGTGAAATCTGAAGACAATTCCTAGTGTTTGGGGTAGGACGTCACAATTAAGACCGTGATAGATCCCTTTCCTCCTTAGTGACTACAGAAGGAAGAGGATGGGTCAGGCTGGCTCCCCAACAGAGTCTCAGTTGTAAAGGTACCTGCTTGCAAGGGCGGAGCGAGAATTGATGGGAGGAAGTTTGCGAAGGTGCCCTCTGAACCGCCGACTCTGTAAATGTCAGGCAGCGGCAGCTGCAGCCTTCCTGCTGGACACAGCGGCACCTCGCCCTTCTCTGACTGTACGCGGGAGACCGTGGTCTTGCGATTCCCAAATGCCTGTCAGACCCCTCCTGGCCAGCACGGCCTTGTCAGGGCTGTCCTGGGGGTGGCTCTTCTTGTGGCCGAAGACAGAGGAAGGACCGTCACTGTGCATTAGGGGTGCAGAGTGGAATGCTAACTAGCTGGACGAGGACAGTCACTATCTTAGGGAACATACACCAGCCACCCTCTGTGGGCGAGGCCCCAGGTGGCGTCCAGCAGCCGCGAAGGTGTGCGACAGTCTGACACGCATACCTTACCCACCACCGGTGCTTCCGGTCCAGGCGGAGAGAGAAGAATCATGCACGTACAACTGCAAATCCCTGACCCTCAGTTTTCTCGATTTATAAAAGCCAGAGTTGGCCTTAGATCTGTATACAGTCTACCCCTTCCAGCCCTACCAGTGTTTACAAGCCATCGACTGAGAGGTGAGCCCCCAGCCCCTTAACAACATAAGCATCCTGATTGCTGTGTGTCTGTGTTGAAAAGTAAGACGTTGGGAGAAAGTGAGATGCAAGATGGGAGAGGGGAGGGCCGCCATCTGGGGTTGTCACTGCATCATGGCCTGGGTGAAGAAGCTCAGAGGCCACCTTGGAGATGTTTCCTGGACTGACCTCTATCTGTTACCTACTGCTGCGTAACAAACAGTCCCCAGACTTCATGGCTTAAAACAACAATAGTTTCTGTGTTCGTGAGTCTGCAGCCAGCATTCGGGACTGGGCTCTGTGTGGTTGGTTGGGCTCACTCACGTGCCTGCGCTCGGTTGCGACAGTGTGAGATGACAGAGCTTCTCTCTTCATGTGTCTCCCATGCTTAAGGAGGCTGGCTGGTGTATCTTCATGTGACAGTGACGACATTCGAACAGGGAGAGAACAGAAGCTGGAAAACTGTTAAAGCAAGTCCCAATGCCGCCCTATATTCTGTTGGGAAGGTTTCGCACATGTATGTAATGAAAGTTGCCTCCTGGGGCACTGGGCAGCTCAGTCAGTCATGTAAGCGTCAGACTCTCGATCTCAGCTCAGCTCTTGATCTCCGGGTCTCAGGGTCATGAGTTCAAGCCCCACATTGGACTGTGCACTGGGGGTGAAGCCTACTTAAAAAAAAAAGTAGTCTTCCTGTGCAAAATACGTTTCTTTTTTTTTTTTTTTTTTTTAATTTTTTTATTTATTTTTGGGACAGAGAGAGACAGAGCATGAACGGGGGAGGGACAGAGAAAGAGGGAGACACAGAATCGGAAACAGGCTCCAGGCTCTGAGCCATCAGCCCAGAGCCCGACGCGGGGCTCGAACTCACGGACCGTGAGATCGTGACCTGGCTGAAGTCGGCCGCTCAACCGACTGCGCCACCCAGGCGCCCCAATACGTTTCTTTAATATACATTATCTGCAACCCACAGGACCTCTGAACAATTGCTACGATTACGCCCAATTCGTGGGTAAAGAAAAGAGCCTAGCAAGGTTAGTTGACTTGTCCGCAGCTGCTAAGCATTGGTACCCAACTCTATCCAGCTGGCCTTGAGTTAGGAATTGACTTGCTTGCCAGAGCTCCTCATATTATCACACCACCTGAATGCTCTGGAAAACTGTTTTTACCACTGTTTGCCTCAGTGAAGTCCAGTGGTGCCCTGGGAATCTGAGACCATGGGTGGAACCGTCCAGCCCGAAGCTGAGGCCCCTCGGGTGTTTCCCGTCCTCGTTTGCTTTCTTTCCCTCCTTGCAAGGCCCTCCCTGTCCTCTATGGCCCCCGCGTCCAAGTGTTACTTCCTTTTGACACGTGGCTTTTCATCTCTCCTCGGGCCGGCGACAGCTCTTTTCTCCCATGCGTTAGTTCTCCTTGATGTTATTAATCAGATCTTTGTGTTTAAGGCTCCTTCCTTGGCTCTAGATTTGTGACTTCCGTGGACTTTTGTGGAGTTGACGGTAACGTGCTGGACCCGTGAGCACTGGATGAATAGGTCGCTGTTGTAAATGTGTGCAGGCCCTGTGCCACTTAGAGAACTGAGTCAGCAACAGAGATCGTAAGCCACAGTGGTTAAATAATTTCAAAGTTTTTGTTTGTTTGTCTTTCATGTAAAGGAATCCTGGAGGTAGACAGTTCAGAGCCAGTATGAAATATCCACAGTTATCTGGGATTTTTTTTAAGTTCATTTATTTATTTTGAGAGAGAGAGAGAGAGAGAGAGAGAGAGAGAGGCTGAGAGAGAGAATCCCAAGCAGGCTCCACACTGTTGGCACAGAGCCCTACGTGGGGCTCAGACTCACCAACCACGAGATCATGATCAGAGCCGAGATCAAGAGTTGGACACTTAACTGACTGAGCCACCCAGGTGCCCCCAGATATCTGGGACATCTGTCACACTGTTCCAGCATCCTTGTCTTATCATCCTCGTGGTCCAAAATGGCTGCTGGAGCTCCAGCTATCATGACTTTTAAAGAGCTTTCTTGTGGTCCCACCTAGAAACTGCTACATGTGTCTTATTAGCCACCTCCATCCGCACAGTTGTCTTGGAAATGTAAGTTTCTAGGCAGTGAAGTCACCCAGGTTCCTGCTGGCACAGGGCCTGTGCCGGGGGCTTGCTGGCTCAGGGCTGCCCAGCTCCAGGGGCAGGGACCCTCTGTACCTAGAGGTTCTAGCTCCACCTCGGCCTCCTCCCCCACACTTCTCAGATTTCTAGCTGCTTCTCCCGGAGTTCTTCCTTTGGGGGAAGAGCAAGGTGCAAGGTTTCCAGAGCTGGGTGGTCCCGTGGGGAGATGAGAAGCTGAAGGAAACACTTTCTCATCCCCTTCTGGAGCAAGGAGCTGCTCGTAAACTGGTAGTGGCCCCATGTCAGTCTCACGTACATATTAAAACTGGAATAGTTCCTGGTGCCCTGTGTCTGTGTGGGAGGCTCTCACCTTCCTTCTGGAAACAAGGTATGCTAGGGAGACACCCAGGACCAGCTTTGGGAGGCTTTGGGTAAAGTCTCAGCTTCCCCGACCCCGGATTTTCTCATCTGAGAAATGGGGATGATACCACAACCAGCTGCCTGATTTATTCCACAGGGTTACTAAGAAAGAATAGGCATGGAAATGTCTTTTAAGTGTGGGGGACTCTCGGGCAGAGATGGTCCAGTCCTCCTCTCCAAACGAGGCAGTTGTTCCTTCCGTTCCTTCTTCCTGCCCGGGGTCACGATCCCTTACTGGGCAAGTGTCCAGTGCACGGACAGCTAGTCCCCAGGCCATCCAGAGCAGAAGCTGGCCGAGAGCTGGGCGCAGCCCTGGGCCGTACCTGTTTCATATGCAGCTTTAACTGCACCCTGGGCTCGCAGACTGCTGGCTAGAGGCAGGAGGCAAGGAAAGAGACAGGAAATACAGTCAAGACACTAGGAGCTGTGGTAGGAGGCAGGAGACACAGATGGGTTCTGCCACCTGCTCCATGTGCTTGGCGAATCGCTTTACCTTTTCTGTGTCTCCATCTCCTCAGCGGGAAGATGGACTTAATGGTAATATTGGGGGGGTGCCTGGGGGGCTCTGTCGGTCGAGCGTCTGACTTCGGCTCAGGTCATGATCTCACAGTTCGTGAGTTCGAGCCCTGCGTCGAGCTCTGGGCTGACGGCTCAGAGCCTGGAGCCTGCTTCAGATTCTGTGTCTCCCTCTCTCTCTGCCCCTCTCCCACTCATGCTCTGTCTCTCAAAAATAGATAAACATTACAAAAAATTAAAAAAAATAGTAATATCGGCCTCACTGGGTTATTCCGAGGATTAAATGACTTAGCGCCTCTAAGGCACTTAGACAACTACCTGGCATTGAGTAGCTTTAAATTATCATTATTGCTAGCTCTTGGTTGGTTGGTTGATTTTCCTGCACAGTTGGGCAGAGACCCTCTGAACTTGGACGTAAGACTGTACTGTATGTAAAAGTCTGAAGTTTGGGATCCTGGGTGCCTGGGACGTCAGGACAGCGTGCAGGTGAAATTGTGACTTTGTTGGGTCGGCCAATCCGCAGCTCGGGTTTCAGTTACACCCCTGTCACGCAGGGTGGTTCCCTAGAACAGCGTTGCTCTCCCCAAATCCGTAGGGAGGAAGTGAAGCATCGCCACTGTCTGAGCCCTAGCCCAGCATCACCGAGCAAATCCAAGGCTCCCCCCCAAGATGCCGGCGCTAGGATCCCGGCCTCAGCAAAGTGGCTGATGTGCATTAATGCATCTCCTCTCCGCCCAGGGTCTGTGCCCGACCATGAGTGAGCCTAGCAGTGCTGGATTGAGAGGGAGCCGGGGCTGATGGCCGACTGAGGGCTCTGGTCTGGCATCTTCTCAAGCAGGTCTCCCATATGGGAACTGGGTGAGGGAGGGCCTTGGCTTCTTTCTGGTCCAGCAGCCCATATGATGTCAGGTCCACCAGGCCCCCCCCCCCCAGCAGCGGAGGATGGGCCTGGCGAGTGGGCCCAAAGGGTCTGCCCCACATCCGTAGACCACAGAAACTCACGGGACAAATGGTGGCCAGCACCCCAAGCTGCCGGGCCATCTTCTGAGGCCATGTCTGGAAACTTGGGGGCCTCCTCTTAACCCCGGTGCCTCGGCTTCAGTCCGGATCTACCCGCCTGCATCTCTCTCTCTCCATTCATCCTGTCCTCCGCTCCAACACCTGTTGGATCTAGTCACCCTGCTGCTTTAATGCCCGGACCCACCATGGCTGAGGAAGGGGGACGTGGTGCGCAAGACCCCTTACCTCGGTTTCCCCATTCTGCAAGCATGCCCACCTTTCTGCCATTTGAGGTGCCCCTTCTACAGACGAAGGCATCGCCACAGGTTAAAATAGAGACTCAGAGCAGGCCCTCAGCGGTTATAGGTTCCTTAGTGTGGATGGGTGCATAGGGCTGAGTCTGCTGCCTGGGCCTGAGTCCTCTCCACACCGCTGGCAGGCAGGGTGACCCGGGAGGGGTACTGAGTCCGTGGGCCGGGGTGTCCTCGCCTGGAATGGGAAGGTAATGGTAGAGCCCGCCCCCCAGGGAGGCGGGGAGGACTCAATGACTTATTGCGTGCAAATGCTCAGACCGGGGCTCTGCACGTCCTGGGCTGTTGTCACACGTTAGAGTTGCTGTCATCGTTATTACCTTCTCCAGCTTGTGAGGCCAGATTTTGCTGGGAGGCTGAGACAGGCGGGGCAGCGTCCAGGGAGGGCAGGAGCCGGCAGTGTGTGCAGCGCGGGAGGAGAGAAGCCGTCTCTGGATGGGGAGAGCTGTTCTGGCTGCCGCAGGCAGACGGCTCACCCTTGAGCTCTTGGCTGCTGCATCTAGAAAATACGAGAGAATCAGAATTCTTTTAAAGTTGGAGTGTAATCGGGGGACCTGGGTGGCTCCGTCGGTTGAGCGTCCGACTTCGGCTCAGGTCACGATCTCACGGCTGGTGGGTTCGAGCCCCGCGTCGGGCTCTGTGCTGACAGCTCAGAGCCTGGAGCCCTCTTCGGATTCCGTGTCTCCCTCCCTCTCTGCCCCTCCCCTCACTCATGCTGTCTCTCTCTGCCTCTTAAAGACGAATAAACGTTAAAAATTGTTTTTTCAAGAATTAGAAGCTAAAAATCGGAGTGTAATTAACAGAGCGTTGTCTTAGTTTCAGGCGTACAATACAGTGATTTGACAGTTCTACGCATTTCTCAGTGCTCATCAAGAGACAATGGGCGTCTTAACCCAGTGCCCCAGTCACGTCCCAAGCTTGAGGGTCACAGGAGATGATGGATCGAAAGGGCTTTCTGGCAGGGCTGTTAGTGTGGTGGTGGGGGGGTGGGGGGTGGGCGGCCAGCAGACAAGGTGTGGGGAGCACATAGGGGTGGGGTGAGGGTGCTGCTCTGTGTGTGCTGAGGGCCTGAAGGGGGGGATAGGGCGAGCCCTCAGGACAGTGTTTGCTATGTGACTTTTGCGGAGAGCAGCCTATGACAGAGGGAGCCTTCCCTCTTGGCACCCAGGCCACAGCCTGCGAAGCGTAAGCCAGGTGAGTTTCTGGCCAGACAGCCCCTGCCACCCGGGGCCTGAGGGGAGGGACAGAGGATGCCTGGGCCCGGGGGGAATGGCAGCTGCCGGGGCAGGAATTCACATGGGAGGCCATGAGGTGGGGAGCCTGGCGGCGGGGTCGGCGGGGGGAGTTGGGAGAAAAGCAAAGGCTTGAGCTGAACAAGTTCTCAGAGGGGCAGATTCAGGTCACAGGGGACATGAACTGTTTTAAGGTGAGAACAGGAAAAGTCGCTTTTGGCTTAAACAATAACGCAGACTCACTGCTAACAGACATCTTGGTGACACTAGTTCCTCCGGGCGTCTCATCAGGCACCTCCTCCTTGTCCTGTGTGGAGAGGGGCTGGGCCGGATGACCCCCAAACTTCTACTCAACCTCCACACATGTACCCCTCTGGCAAGCGCGGACTAAAGGTCTTGCTCAGGCCTCCCCTTCCCCTTGCAGGGTCCTCTGCCCGAAGCACCTTTCAGCCTTGGGGGAGGGGGGTGCTGGAGAAATGCCGTGCAGGTGCGTGTCCTTGCCCCCCGTGGTGTTAATAGGACGGAGACAGCACTCTGGAGGAGAGAGCCTGGTGACGGGCCAGGGCCCCTTGGGTATACTGGGCCACAGTCTTGCTTTTCTTTTTGGTTCCGGCCCTTCGGAAGCACTGATTCTCTACAGACCAGCAGGGATGCTGTGGGGACTGGCCCGTGACTGCAGGCCTGGGGTGAGGGTTGGCAGCTCTCCGTCAAGGGGCAGCTACCCTGGGAGGAAGCTGAATGTGGAAGCTGCCAGAGCCAGCCCACCGCCCTGGAATCCCAGGGTTCAGATGCTGCTTGGAAGCCAGGCCCGTGGAGGGGCGGGGCCAGGGTGGAACAGAGGTTCAGGTGCAGCCCCTGGATCCTGTCCTCTACTGGACTCCTGCCCAACTGGGGCGTCACCTGTCCTTTACGGAGCCTCTGCCTGCCTCAGTGCACCAGGTTGGCAGGGCTATGGCTCCTCTCAGGGCCACCTCGGGGTCAGCGATGCTGAGAGCACGTGCCGTCTGTCCTGGAAGGGTTCTGCCACAGACAGAGGAGGCACACAGCTAAGCCGGTGAGCCCTGGCCTTCTGAGGCCACCGCTCTGCAGCTGGACCAGACGGCACTGGCCAGGAGGCAGAAGCCCAAGATGACAGAGCCCTGCGGGGACAGGGCAGTGGGGTCAGCGCAGTGATGGACAGTCACAGCCGAGGGAGCGTGCCCCTCTCGGGGGTGTTTGGGGAAGCCTCCCAGGGTGAACTGGGACTTTGCAGGTGGAAAGGAGGGCCAGACAGAGGACGAGAGGTGTGTGAGGGATGGCGTGGCCCCCAACAGAGGACTTCGAGGGCTCGCGTGTGGTTGCAATGGGCTGTGTGCAGAGCGGAGGAGGGAGAGGAGGCCACGACGGGCCACAGTTGGGCCAGCTTTGAAATGGTCTGTGCTTCTGTGGAAGGAGCCACCACCGTGAGCTTTGAGCACCAGCTCTGTGCCCTAGGAACATTTCTAATGATGGTGCAATGGCCCTATCTCCAGATGAGCCTTCACAGGCACTGGGGTTTAGGACTTCGACATGTGAATCTGGGGTGGGGCGGGGGGGGGGGGGGACTCGGCAACCCATAGAGATGGTGAGGGTCTCACGGCAGAGGGGGTAGTGGGATAGAGAGGATGCGTGGACCCCAAAGGTGTGAGCATCTGGGCTTTGCAGACTCAGGGTGGATGGAGGTAGGACTGAGGAAGGGCCATGTTAGAATGACCAGCTTCTGACTGAGAAGTCAGCTCGGGGAGCCAGCAGGAGAGGATTTCTGCTCACTCTGCAAAACGGGCCCAAGACCTGGAGACGAGTCTGGTCCGGAGACCTGGGCTTAGGGATTGCCAGTGGGCGGGGTCTCCTTTCTTCCTCACATCCTTGGTCCCCCAGGGTGTGAGCGCCACCAGGCACCTGTGTCTCTCTCCCCTCAATTCCCACCACTGGTGGCGTGGCTCTGGATCCTCAAACCTCCACGTCTCAGGGTGATTACATAACTCCACTTACGTCAGCCGTCACTCTCTCCACAACAAGGCAGCGAGAGGAGCCCAGGGCGGCATTTTCTACCCACTCCGGCTTCACTCGTGCCAAGCAAATCCACAAAATAGCTCTTCCCCCTTCCTAGCTGACTGGCAAGACAGATTTCTTTTCAGCACAGGAAAGAAAAACCATCAAAACTGCCCACAGTGCTGTCTGTTGCCTGCTGAGATGGTGAGACCCCCACCCTGTCCCCTGCAGACCTCCTACCTCCCATGTGGATGACCATGAATTGAGGGAGGGGGCACGGAGAGGTCTTCAGGTCTGTGAACGCTGATTGAATAACGGTGATGAACAGGATTCCTTGCCGTCTAGATCTCCTAGGTGAGATCCTAGGAGATCCACCTAGATTTCCACCTAGATCTTGGAGGAGATTTATTTATTTATCACTTTTTTCCGGTACCCACTTCCAAAAACAAAAACGGCCATTCTGAGTCTTTCAAAACACAGATATACACTAAGATAGGTAAAAATAAACGTGGAGACCGTGAGATCCCACTTCTGGGTGGATTCCCCAAAGAAGCGAAAGCAGGCACTTTGAACAGGGACTTGTACAGCCACGCTCAGGGCGGCGTTATTCACAATGGGCAGAATAGGTGGCTGCAATCCAAGGGTCTATCAGTGGATGAATGGATAAACAAAAGGTGGTCTACACATACAGTGGAATAGTATTCAGCCTTGAAAAGGAAGGGAATTCTGACCCGGGCTACAACACGGATGAACTTTGAAGACCTCATGCTGAGTGAAAGAAGCCAGTCACAAAAGGACAAGTAGCCTACGGTTTCGCTTATATAGAGGAGTCTAGAGTAGTCAAATTCACAGAGACAGAAAATAGAACAGTCTTTTCCAGGGACTGGAGAGGGGGGTCCGGGCTGGGGGGGGGGAGGGGCGGGGTCAGCGTTCAATGAGTGCAGAGTTTCTGTTTGGGAAGATGCAAAAGTTCTGGAGATGGATGGCGGTGATAGCTGCACAACAATGAGAATGTAATTAATGCCACCGAACTGTGCGCTTAAAAATGGTGAACAAGGGGTGGGAGGGAGGGGAGGGTGGGGGATGGGCACGGAGGAGGGCACCTGTTGGGATGAGCCCTGGGTGTCGTATGGAAAGCAATTTGGTAACAAATTTCATATTAAAAAAATAAAATAAAATAAAATAATTATTGATAGCGACGTATAAAAAAAACGGTGAACATGGTAAACCTCATATTGCCTGTATCTTACCGCGCTAAAAAACAATAGATGTGGCGGAAAAGAAGCCACTAGTCTTTCCAAAGCAGATGCTGCAAAGCACGGGCACTCACACCCAGCCCGTGCGCGCACACGACGTCCACTGTCGCCGACGGACGGGCTGATGCGTGCCTGAAAAGAAAGCAGTACTTTTGGACCCACCTAGTCCTTCGTTTGCCACACACATCGTCACCGCTGTGCATTTGGGAGGCCATTTTTCATCCTAGCCCTACTTTTTTCAGCTCCGTGGAGCCGCCCACATTGGAAAGCCCAGCCCCGGGAGGGAATCTTATGCCCTGACGTGGCCCATTAGCCAGTTCTCCCTTGACTTTTGTGCCAGTTCCCATCCTGGTCCGAATTCTCCGTCATGTTCTTGAACTACGTGGGATTGGCTGCTTTTAGTGCAGAATGTCAGGACCTGCACCCACAAGAGAGGTGGATCTATTTGGGTAAGGCCCATGCCTTCTGTTCCCCCGTTCTTACCGTCGCCTAAGATTTAGCTGCTCTCTTTTCAGATTTGATGTAGTTAAGGCGTTTGCTTCATTTATGTCAAGAGTGACGAGGTGCTAACGAACATGGAAATATTATCAGGAGGCCGTCCAGTCGGAGCCATTTGTGTCCCAGTGCCTATGGGAGAGGCCCCCAGAGACAGCAAAGCCCAGGTCCCGCTTCGTGCAAGCCAGGAGGCTCTGGTTAAATTGTGAACACATCACCTCAGGAGTGATTAGGGCCATCATGGAGGGTTCTTCTGCAGCAAGCTGTCCGGGCTGAGTTAATTTCCTGACATTGGGTGGTTTGGAGGTAGAGAAACCAAAGCGAAGGCACCCGTGTCGTCAAAAGCAAAGGCCGTGGAGATTGGGAAAGTGAGATGACAGTGGATTTAGGATTGCGTCCAGGGCACGAACCCACCCGGGTCCGCATTCTGTTCCTCTGACACACCAGCCTCATTTATTCCTTCCAGAGATCTTTGTGCCAGCTGCTCCTGCCGGTGCAGCCCTGTTCTGTTCTCACAGGCTGCTCGTTCTCAGGATTCAGGGCTCCACTCACATAGCACCCGGGCCTTCCGGGACCACCAGTCCAGCTCAGTACCACTCTGCTTTGGTCCTTTGCGGAGCCCTTCACACAGAGCACTTCACACTTCCGCCGTGTCCTTTATTGTCAGTTTCCCCCTCCTTGCCAGTTTCGAGGCCGCTTGTCTGTCTTATTCGTGCTGTGTCCGTGCCACTTTGAAGAGTGCCTGACAATCAGAGAGTCAAAGGCAGTCTAGCTTCTCGTCACTGGGACCAGGTTATTTCATCTGAGAAGGGGACATTCCCTCTGGGTGAAGGAAGCACTGGATCTTCCTGGGACAAGAAACCAGCTGGGCGGGCAAGCCAGGAGGACTGCAGAGCAACGCTTCTGTCATTGGCTGGCGGAGAGGCTCTCCTTTCTATGTCTGGGCCAGACCACGTGCCTGGCTGGAGCTGGGTCTTGGAGACGTTATAAGATTTGGTGGTGGTCCAACCTGGGGGCGGGCAGAGAGGAGGACTTCTGATACCCCTGAACTTGTCCCCCACCTGTCCCACATCTGGAATAACTCTCCTTTCCAAATTCCACCCCTTCTTCTCCCTTGCCTTGGTAGGATGCTCTTTCTGCTCTAACCTCCTGCCTTACCCCCGTACCGGCCATTCAGCAATGAATCATGACCCATCTCGTCCCATCTCTTCTCTTGGCTTGAATTTTTTTTTTTTTTCTTAATTAATAAGCTTGATTTTTTTTTTACTTTCTGTAATTTATTTATTTTTTATAATTTTCATCCAAGTTAATTAGCACATGGTGCAACAGTGATTGCAGGAGTAGATTCCTTAAGCTCCTTCCCCATTTAGCCCATCCTCCCCTCCCACAACCCCTCCAGCAACCCTCTGTTTGTTCTCTATATTTAAGAGTCTCTTATGTTTTGTCCCCCTCCCTGTTTTTATATTATTTTTGCTTCCCTTCCCTTATGTTCATCTGTTTTGTTTCTTAAAGTCCTGATATGAGTGAAGTCATATGATATTTGTCTTTCTCTGACTAATTTCGCTTAGCATAATACCCTCTAGTTCCTTCCATGTAGTTGCAAATGACAAGATTTCATTGTTTTTGATTGCCGAGTAATACTCCATTGTATACATGTACCACATCTTCTTTATCCATTCATGCCTCGATGGACATTTGGGCTCTTTCCATACTTTGACTATTGTTGGTAGCACTGCTATAAACATGGGGGTGCATATGTCCCTTTGAAACAGCACACCTGTCTCCCTTGGATAAATGCCTAGTAGTGCAATTGCTGGGTCATAGGGTAGTTCTATTTTTAGTTTTTTCAGGAACCTCCATCCTGTTTTCCAGAGTGGCTGCCCCAGCTTGCATTCCCACCAGCAATGCAAAAGAGATCCTCTTTCTCCGCATCCTTGCCAACATCTGTTGTCTGAGTTGTTCATGTTAGCCATTCTGACAGGTGTGAGGTGGTATCTCATTGTGGTTTTGATTTGTATTTCCCTGATGATGAGTGATGTTGAGCATTTATTCACATGTTGGTTGGCCATCTGGATGTCTTCTTTGGAGAAGTATCTATTTATGTCTTTTGCCCATTTCTTCACTGGATTATTTGTTTTTTGGCTGTTGAGTTTGATAAGTTCTCTATAGATTGTAGATACTAACCCTTTATCTGACATGTCTTTTGCAAATATCTTCTCCCATTCAGTCGGTTGCCTTTTAGTTTTGCTGATTGTTTCCTTCATTGTGCAGAAGTTTTTTTGTTTTTTTTTTTTATCTTGATGAGGTCCCAGTAGTTCATTTTTGCTTTGGTTTCCCTTGCCTCCGGAGATGTGTTGAATAAGAAGTTGCTGCAGTGGAGGTCAAAGAGGTTTTTTTCCTGTTTTCTCCTCGAGGATTTTGATGGCTTCCTGTCTTACGTTTAGATCTTTCATCCATTTTGAGTTTATTTTTGTGTATGGTGTAAGAAATGGTCCAGGTTCATTTTTCTGCATGTCGCTGTCCAGTTTTCCCAGCACCACTTGCTGAAGAGACTGTCTTTATTCCATTGGATATTCTTTCCTGCTTTGTCAAAGATTGGTTGGTCTTATGTTTGTGGGTCCATTTCTGGGTTCTCTATTCTCTTCCATTGACCTGAGTGTCTGTTTTTGTGCTGTAATGAGCTTGCTTTTTAAGAGAAGTTTGGGTTCACCACAAAACTGAACAGAAAGCATAGAGTTCCCTTATGCCAGCTATCTCTACACACACACACACACACACACACACACACACACACACACACAGAGCCTGCCTCATTACCAGCATTTCCCACCCGAGTGCTACATGTGTCACAACTGGTGAACCTGCATTGACACCAAAGTCCATAGTTTACATTAGGGCTTGCTTTTGATGTCCTACATTCTATAGGTTTGAACAAATGTGTCCATTAGCACAATATCCTACAGAGTAATATTTGACTGCCCTAAAAAATCCTCTGTGCTCTGTCTGCTCAACCATCCTGCCACCTCACCCTGGCAACTACTGATTGGTTGATTGATTGATTGATTGACTGATTTAAGAGTTTATTTATTTATTTTGAGGGAGAGAGGGGCAAAGAGAGAGGGAGAGAGAGAATACCAAGCAGGCTCTGCACTGTCAGCACAGAGCCCAATGCGGGGCTCAAACTCACGAACTGTGAGAGCATGACCTGAGCCGAAATTAAGAGTCACTTAACCTGCTGAGCCACCCAGGTGCCCCCTATTGATTTTTTTGCAGTCTCCTTAGTTTTGCCTTTTCTAGGATGTCATATGGTTGGAATCATAGTTTATAGTCTTTTCAGATTGAGTTCTTTCACTTGTAATGTGCATTTATGTCGTTTCGTGACTTGGTAGCTCATTTCTTTTTTAGTACTGAATAATATTCCATTGCCTGGATGCACCAGGTTATTTATGCATTCACCTACTGAAGGACATCTTGGTTGCTTCCAAGTTTTGGCAATTTTGAATAAAGCTGCCGTGAACATTCACTTGCAGGTTTTTGTGTGGACGTAAGTTTTCACTCACTTGGATAAATGTCCAAGAACACAATTGCTGGATCACATGGGAAGAGCATTTTCAGTTTGGTAGGAAACTGCCGAACCATGTCCCAGGGTGGCCATACCATGTTGCATTCCCACCAGCGAAGAATGAGAGTTGCCATTGCCCCATATCCTTGCCAGTATTTGGGGTTGTCGGTGTTTTTGATTTTGGCCATTCTAATAAGTGTATTGTGGCATCTTGTTTCAATTTGCAACTCTCTAATGACATATGATATCAAATATCTTTTCATATGCTTACTTGCCATCTGTATATCTTCTTTGGTGAGGTGTCTGTTCAGGTCTGTTGCCAATTTTTTTTTTTTTTTTTTTTTTACTCAGGCAGTTTCTTTTCTTATTATTGAGTTTTAGAGTTCTTCTTTGTACTTTGAATACTTGTCCTTCATCCTATGTGGCTTTTGCAAATACTTTCTCCCAGTCTGTGGCTGGTCGTCTTCTCACGACATCTTATTTCACAGAGCCGGAGGCTTTTAATTTTAACGAAATACAACTTATCAGTTGTTTCTTTCATGGATCAGGGCTTTGGCGTTGTATCTAAAAAGTCATCACCATACCCAAGGTCATCACCGTACCCATAGATTTTGTCCTGTGCTTTCTTCTAGTGGTTTTATAGTTTTGCATTTCACATTTGGGTCTGTGATCCATTTTGAGTTAATTTTTGTGAAGAGTGTATGGCCTGTGTCTAGATTCATTTTCTTTTTTTTTTTTTTTTTGCATGTGGATGTACATTTGTTCCAGCACCATTAATGGAAGAGACTCTGTGTGTGTGTGTGTGTGTATTTTAAGTTTATTTATTTATTTATTTATTTTTAAATTTTTTTAACGTTTATTTATTTTTGAGACAGAGAGAGACAGAGCATGAACAGGGGAGGGGCAGAGAGAGAGAGGGAGACACAGAATCAGAAGCAGGCTCCAGGTTCTGAGCCATCAGCCCAGAGCCTGACGCGGGGCTCGAACTCATGGACCATGAGATCGTGACCTGAGCTGAAGTCGGACGCTTAACCGACTGAGCCACCCAGGCGCCCCAAGTTTATTTATTTTTGACACATACAGTGACAGGGCAAACAGGGGAAGGGCAGGGAGAGACAGAGAAAGAATCCCAAGCAGGCTCCACACTGTCAGCACGGACCCCAACACGGGGCTCAAACCCATGAAACTGTGAGATCGTGACCTGAGCTGAAACCAAGAGTCAGATGCTTAATCAACTGAGCCACCCAGGTGCCCCTGGAAGAGACTATATTTTTTCCCTGTATTACCTTTGCTTCTTTGTCAGGTATCAATTGACTATATTTATGTGTGTCCATTTCTGAGCTCTGTGTTCTCTTCCATTGATCTATTTCTCTGTTCTTTCACCAATACCACACTGTCTTGACTACCATAGCTTTGTAGTGAGTTTTGAAGTCAGGGAGCACCAGTCCTCCAACTTTGTTCTCCTTCAGTATTGAGTCAGCTCTTCTGGGTCTTTTGCTTCTTCATATAAACTTCATGGATTTTTGAAAAACTGTATATCATATATCATGCAATTCACCCATTTAAAACATAATTCAATGGTTTTCAGTATATTCATGAAGCTTGCAATCATCGCCACTAATTCCAAAACATTGCATCACCCCGAAAAGATACCCTGTGCCCATGAACGGTCGCTTCTTTTCTCCAGCCCTTGGCAACTGTTCAACCTATTTTCTGTCTCTATCTGGACATTTCACACAAATGAATCATGTAATATGTGGCCTTTTGTGACTGGCTTTTTTTACTTTACATAAGGTTTTCAAGGTTCATTCATGTTGTAGCATATATTAAACCTTCATTCCTTTTGGGGCGCCTGGGTGGCTCAGTTGGTTAAGTGTCTGACTTTGGCTCAGGTCATGATCTCGCGGTCCGTGAGTTCAGGCCCCGCGTCAGGCTCTGTGCTGACGGCTCAGAGCCTGGAGCCTGTTTCAAATTCTGTGCCTCCCTCTCTCTCTGACCCTCCCCCATTCATGCTCTGTCTCTCTCTGTGTCAAAAATCAATAAACGCTAAAAAAAAATTTAAAACTTCATTCCTTTTTATGGCTGGGTAATATTCTATTGTATAGACATACTACATCCAATTTATCCATTCATCAATTGATGGGCATTCATTTCCACATTTGACTATTTTGAAAGTGCTGCTACAAATATTTATGTATAAGTTTATGTGTGAACATGTATTTGAATTTCTTTTGGGTATATATGTCAGGGTAGAATTACTGGATCGTATGGTAGCTCTGTGTCTGACCTTTTGAGGAAATGACAGACCATTTTCCGAAACGGCTGCACCATTTTACATTCCCACCAGCAGTGCACGGGGGCTCGTTTCTCCACATCCTTGCCAACATTTGTTATTGGTTGACTTCTTGATTCTAGTCATCCTGATCGATGTGAGCGGTGTCTCACTGCGGTTTTGATTTGCATTTCTCTGGTGGGTAATGACATTGAGCATCTTTTTGTGGTTTCGTGTGCTTATTGGCCACTTGTGTCTCTTTGAAGGATTATCTATTCAGACATTTTGACCATATTTAATTTTTTTTTTAATTTTTGAGATCTAAGTTGTCTGTATATTCTAGACATAAGTTTCCTATCAGCTTTGTGATTTGCCAATGTGCGGTATAGGATTTCCCATTCTGTGGCTTGTCTTTTCACTCTCTTGATGGTGTCTATCAAAGCCCAGAACTTTCAACTTTGAAGAAGCCCATTTTTTTGTGGCCACTTGTGCTTTTGATGGCATACGACTTGGATTTTTAAAGGAAACTTCTGGTATGTTTGTGTCATGCTAACCCAACCAAATGTTACATTTGTCAAGGGCAGGATTCGTATGAAATTATCTGCTGTATCTGTTCCAACGTCTGGACTTGTTGATTTGATTTGGATCTGATTTGTACCTGGTGTCAGAGTACAAATGCTCATCTCATGAAGGTTCCCAGACACCAGCTGCTTCTTTGGACTCTTTAGACTCCATACATACACATTTTGTGCCAGAGAACCGTGCTAGCATGAAATAGCCATCGCCTCCTCAGCATCAGAGAGGGTTAAACAATATTGTATTGAATGAGACCACTTTCTTCTCTCTCTCACTCTGTAATATCCATCTCTATATAAATATATCCAGGGGAATATTTTCTATTTTGCCTTATGGGCAACAGCTGCTGTTTTTGCCAGGCTGTCATCTATTTAGTTGTTACTTTTTCGACTTTATTTTTAAACAGTTTAACATGGAGAACAGCAACACTGAGCGCAGGACAGATGGAGAGCAAATCCAAATAACAGACTTCCAGAGCCACCCTAATAGAAGTTTCTGGGGTGGGGTGGGGGATAGAGCCAGATTGCCGGGTTGCTACAAGCAAACAAATATCAATAAATCACAAACTATGTGGGTAAGGAGAAGCACAGAAGGAAGTGGCACACCGAAGCCACTCATCTGCCACCAAAGGTCTGACATGGCAGGAAGGGGGTGGGGGAGCCCAAGTTGCCAGGGGCTTGCAGATCAGGCAGAGATGAAAAGTAGTGCTGACAAAGCCCTCCTGGGGCACGTGACAGATTCCACAGTTAGTGGGTGGAGACATTAAGGAGCCCACAGGAATTAAATGCAACGTAAAGCTACATCTCTCTTATCTGGGTAAGGCTCCAGGCTTGGTGCCAACTAAGATATTTTCTCCTCTTTCTCTCCTGGGGAATAAGTAGAAGTTAGAGGGAAGTGAGTTGGCAGATTGGGGGTGGGGGGGTTAAAAAAGGAAGAAAAGAAAACTCATTTTATGAATTTCCTCTGGAGCAGCCACACTTGATGCAAACCAGCGCCAGAGACACAGGCTTCTGTGGTCCCCGGGGACACGCGCATGTACAAACCCTGCGGTGGCCGCTGTCCCTGACGACCCCCCTCCAAAAGCCACTCTTGTGTACTTATCTTTCAAAGTGGACTAAGTGCTGGTAGAGGTGTCTTTTTATCCTTGGGACTGACGTTTGATGCATTAACCTTTTTACTGGAATGCTGCTCTGTCCCTCAAGGCTCCTAGACACAGGGAAGGTCGCCCAAGGCCAGTGTCAGCCCCCACCCCAGTTATCCTCTGACTGCTACTGCCTTATTCTTCTCCTCCCTTCCCATTAGAGTCCTATCCTCCCACACCGGCTCCCTCTCCAGCCCCCCCACCCCTGCCTTCTTGGAAAAGGGCCCAAACACCCTTGTAATCAAACCACAATCTCGTTACAGAGCATCCCAGCCCTCCTGACGGCTGCCTCTTGTCTGCTTGCAGTCCGCACCCTCCCTCAAGGGGAACTACTACCCCGATTTCTGTTACCGTACAATAATTTTGCTGGTTTGAACTCACATAAATGGAATCGTGCTCTATTCACACCTTTCGTCTTTCACTTGGCATGAGATTTCTCTGTTTTGTAGGTAGTGCCAGACGTTCATTCTTTTTTGTTGTAGTATACCATAATTTATTTACCCATTCTATTGTTGGTTCACATTTGAGTCACTTCTAGTTTGAAAATATTTTGGAAAAGACTTCTCTGAACGTCCTTACTGATGCCTTTTGGTGTATATAAATTATCACTTCCACTGGGGAGATACACAAGAGTGGAATTGCTGGGTTATGTGGTATGTGTGCATCGTTTTTTCATTGGTATCACCAACTTCTTGTTTGAAGTACGTAGTTGTGTAGATTTCCATTTCTACCAATAATTTAAGAATTGATGTCTTGGTTTAGCCCTTCTGGTTGGTGTAGTGATAATGTCGCTATGGTCTGATTTTTGCATTTGCATGATTTTGTATGTTTGTTGGCCATTTCGATAGCCTCTTCCGTAAAGTGGCTCTTCACATATTTTCCCCTTTTTTTAATTAGTATGTCTGTCTTTTTCTTATTTGCAGGCTTGCTTCGTGTATTTTGGTATCAGTTCTCTCTCAAATATCTTCTCTTTTTGTTCCCTGATGATGTTTTTTGATTAACGGATGTTCTTAATTTTAATAATGTCTAATTTGTTGGGTTGGTTTTGTTTTTGTTTTTTTTTTTCCAGTTTTAGTTAGTCCTTTCCTGGCTTTGTCTAAAGAAACTCTTTGTCTACCCAAGGTCATGAAGATATGTTCTCCTATGTTTTCTTTTAGCAGCTTTATTGTTTGACCTTTCACGTTTAGGGCTATGATCCATCTCAAATTCTTGTTTAGGGTGACGAGGAGATAAAGATTTATATTTTTCATACAGATATCCAGTTGACTCGGTGCCATTTATTATAAAGACCATTCTTTCCTCACTGAATTGTGATAGAGACTTTGTCCTAAGTGACTATACATGAATGTGTCTGTTTTTGGAATCTGTTTATTGGCCTAATATCCTTGCACCCATATTGCCGTGTCTTATTACTGAAACTTTACGGTAGTGGTCCCGCTATGCAGTAGTGAAGTTTTTCCAGCTTTGCTCTTCCTTACTATCTCAGCCATTCTAGGGCCTTTGAATTTCCATAGAATTTTTAAGTCACTCAGTTTTGCATACACATACAAAAGCATGTGGCTAAATCTGCTGCACTGCACTGAATCTATAAACCATGCTGGAGAAAATAGACAACTTAACACTATTGGTTCTTTGAATCCATGAACATAGTACCTCCATGTATTTACGTCCTTGATTTCTCTCAGGATTGTTTTATACTTCTCAGTATAGAGGTGCTCTATTTGCTTGGATTTCTTTCTTAGATTTTTTTTTTTGGGTGCCCTTTACGTACTTAAAGATGATCTTCAAGTATTTAAAACTTTTTGTCTTCCATTTGTTTGTTACAGTCTAAAGAAAGTACAATTGATTTTTTATTATTGACTGTATGTCCAGCAATCTAAACTTCATCTACCATTTCATGTCTTGTCTTAACCAAATGGCAAACTAACTGGAGGAGGACATCCCCAGCCCCTCCTGTAGAATTCTGCACCTCTATAAATACTCACTGACTCTCCTGAGAATCTTCCCACTGCAGGACAAGGAAAAAAAGGCATGCCCTGGGGACCTTGGGGACCCTGATCACTGGTCCCTAGGTAGGCCTAAACCCCTTCAAGCTTGCTTCCCGCCTCACTCTCAAGCTGGTCTGAAGTTTTATTATTTACAGCCCCTTGCCAGCATTAAAATGGGTATTTGCCTCTTTGCTTACTGGCTAAGAGAATTAAGGCGGCAGACCAAATGAAAATCACCAGTGGGCCGGGGGGAGAGGAAATGTACACCACCCCTTCTCCTCTCTCTGAGGGATTTCATCTGGGTTCCTGTGAGAGGCTAGGGCTTGGACTGGGCTGTGTTGGCAGAAAGGGTGGCACTGACCCGGAGGAGTGGGGCGTGGAGGTCATTTTAGGCCTTAGAACACATAACAGAACCCATCACCAAATATTCACCAGGGTTCTAATCTGGGCAACCCTTTGCTTGATCCTCAATTCGGGATAGTGCAAGGCATACAACACAGCCTTTATTTTCCAGGTTTGTGAGGCAGTGAAGAAGTCAAATCCCAAGCCACCCAAAGTGGAGGGGTCCCTAAACTGAAGTCCAGAGACCTAAGTTCAAATTCTGGTTCTATCGCCAATGAGCTTAAAGTCTTCCGACATGTGCCTTCCCACTCTTCATGGGCCTTGCTCCCAATGAAATTAAAAGGGGGACTTTGTTATTCTTTCCAGTGCCATCTACCTTAGACACAGTCTAGAAGGGAACATTCATGACCAGTGTCCAAATGAGCAGTAGGGACAGTAAGAACAGCGTGTATTTAGCCAGAAGGATCAGTGTGAGTTGAGTGTTGGGAATGCTCACAGGGGAGTGAGAGCTTGGGCAGGGGAAGTGTAGGGTGAGTGGTGAGGAGGAGGCCAGCCTCCCAGTGTGTCTGCTCTTTTAGGGGGGATCCCTCTCCAGGGCCCCCTCTGCCCAGAGATTTCTGAGTATAAATCAGAGGTGGAAAGGATACAAAAGAGAATGGGCACCTTGGAGAGAATGGGTAAGGACCATGAGGTGAGAGCCCCCACCTCTCAGGCAGACTGCAAAGGTTCGACCTTGACGGGGTCACAGCTCCATGGAGCTGCTGTCCCTGCGGTTGGCATCTCTGCAGAATGTTTCTAGAATCAGAAGAAGAAAGTCCATTCTTCCACACCTCCGAGCATTCTTGAAATGGACTCACACTGTTACTTTCTTCTTAGCAGCTTTCAGGTTCCCCCAGGGTGGGGTGGGTGAGGCCAAGAGCTCCCAGAGGAGCCTGCGGCCTTCCGCGTCGGTGAGGCACATAGTCCCTGGCCTGTGTGGTTTCGTCGGTGCTGCCTGAGATACCACTTTGGGGTCTGGCTCTGACTCCACTGAACGGTACCTACCCTACAAGACACACTTCATATTGTTTTCAGCCACTTATGCCTCAGCAAATGGAGTATGGAGTACGGGCTTTGCTAGAAAGGTGAGGGCAGAGGGAGGCAGTCAATGAGGGCCCCGGGCAGAGAAGAGATAGAGACTCACAAGGCAGAGGAAGATGGCACCACAGTCAGAAGCCTGTGCCCTAACACTCTTGCTGGGCACAGGGCCCGACCACTGTGCGGGAGCCATGGACACGCGAGAGTGAGGGGTAGGTGCCTGGGGGTGGGTGGCAGGGCAGAAGTGGAGGACGAGGCCAGCAGCGCAAGTGGGAAGGCGGTGGTGAACTCCAGTCTGGAGATTCCTGAAGTAGGGTGGGCATCCTCTACTCGAACCGTACCCTCTGCCCGGGGCCATGGGTGCTAGGTGCCAGAGGAGACTGCTGGCTGTGTGGGTGCCCCTTTGCCTCCTGCGCCGGGCTGTAGGTGAGAGGGTGGCCAGCGAGTCAACTTCTACCTCTGCCCAGGCCATGCCAATGTCAACAGTGTGCTCAGCGGTTGGCACTGCCTGTCCGCGTCCTTCCATGGGGCTGTGGGTGGAGGCAGGGCTGGGACGCAGTGACAGAGGGCTCCCGAATACACATATCCTCCTCTGAACCGGAGCTGAGAACAAAGGCAGGCCTGGCAGAGGTGGGGTGCCCTAGCTTTCTTAGTATCAGCACCCACCCCCCAGCCCACTGCCACCCAAGACTCTGCCCGGCTGGCTCATCTTGCCTGCCTTTCCAGCCTGGCTGGGCTCTCTTTCTCTGCCCCACTCTTGCCCCCACCATCAACTGTCTCTGCTCATTCTCCTTCCCTTACCTGGAAAGTTCAATTTGTCCCTTTGTGTCTCTCTGAATCCCCCCTCCCCCACCCAGAGTTCAGGCTCTAATCTTTCTCAACAGCCCCCATTCTTGCTACACAGGCAGCCCCCCACCCCTGACACCTCTCAGATTCCAGCCTGCCCACCTGGCTTTGGGCTGCCTCTGTGTGCATCCTACTGTCGCCAAGAGACTGCAAGACCACAGAAGGCAGAGTGTGCCCCTAACCAACCCTCTTCCCCAGCTTCTGCACCCCGTGCCTGTTGCACAAATGGGTGTGGGAAGGAAGCATGTGGTCCTGCCCAGGGGTACCACCCAGGTTAAAGTCCCTGTTCCAACTGTTGGCTCTCCGTTGACCTGTTCGTGTGACTTCTAACTAGGCGGGGACCCTGGGCAACGGGGGAATGGCAGGGCCGGGGGGAGGGCCGCACCCACGAAGAGTAGAGAAGGAATTAATACGGAGAGTCTCGGTGATAGCTGGAACTGTGGTCTCCGAGAGGGCCCTGGGCCCAGGGCGAGGAAGAGCTGCCTTTTATTCGTGAGCCCAGGTGGTGGGTACACAGGTGTTTGTTACATGATTTGTATGCCTTTTTGTATGGCTAGAATGCTTCAGAATGAATTTTTAAAAGAAAGAGGTGCCTGGGGCCGAGACCAAGGAGGAGACTCTGGCAAAGCTGGAAGGAAGGGGCAGAGCACCTGCGGTAGATAGAGGTGGAGGGGCAGGGTTCCAGAAAGGGGACGGAAGAAGAAGATGCACTGAGAACCCAAAGTCGTGAGCCCCCGGGGCTCCATCAAGAACTTGCCAGAGCATGGACAGGGACGGAGTCGGGGATGATATCACCATGGGAATGGCCAACGCGTGAGATTAGATCAAGTTTCGGAGGATACAAAATGATCCCCTCTGTGGCCTGCCGCCCCCCTCCCCTGGATTTTTATTTTGTGACTGTGCTTCCAGGCCCTCAGGCATGGCTGGCAGGGGAGGGCAGGGATTTCCCTTGTTGCTGTTGTTCTGGAGAGGCTTTCAAAAATAGGTGAATGTCCTTTGCAGCATGCGTGGTGTTCCAAATCAGAATCTCCTAAGAACAGATCAGTTACGCGTCCTGGGGAAAAGGGGGCCTCGTGGAGGGGGAACGATTCACGGCACAAAAATGACACACTTAAACAACAAAGCCTTTGGTGGGCTTAAATGAGAGTCGAGGTATTAGGCTGTTGGATCCCATGTGTGGGGAAAGCTTTCACCTGCCCAGGTGCATGACCCTGTCCCGCTTCTGGCATGTCCACATCTGCGTGAGGCTCCCGGAGGCAGCAGCCTCACCCTGGCCTCTCCCCCAGGGCCAGGGACACAGTTGTTGCTTTTTAAGAGGACAGGAGGGTGCCTGTGCCGGATGTTGACCGAGCCACAGGGACCCCCACCCACTTTTTGCCTGCCTCCGAGGCCACTTGGACCACAGGGCTGTTATTTAGATTGTAACTGTATAGAGGCTGGGACCGGGATAGGGATGGGGGGAGGCGAGGGAGGCTGATGGCCCCTCCAGGCCATGCTTCTGTGGAGGCAGCGTTTCTGATAACGAACCCATTTCCTGCTAACGGGCCTCTTTCTGCTGGAAGACCCCATCCTAATGACTCTGGATTTTAATACTGTTTTTGAGGAAACTGCGATCACAGGCTAGCAACGGGCCCTCAGGTGCCCGTGGTATGAGATCTCTCCCTGCTGTCCGGCTTGTGGTTGGTGTGTTGGTGCAGGGGTGAGCCTGGTGTCGAGTGAGAGTCTGTCTCTTTTCAGGCAGGGGTTAAAGCTGCCCTCCTCGTCTCGCCCAGGTGTAACCTCACTACGAGCCCTGGCCACACCGGGCCGTTCACCGGGACTGAGGTGCAGTCACAGAATACGTCTGGGTGGGGCTTTCTGCCGTGTGAACCTGAAAGGGAGATGTGGATGATTTTGTGTTACCGGTACACGTGAAAGAGTCCTTTGTTGGCTCTTCCTGACCGATCCACTCAATAGAGACTCCTGGAAGGTCCCTGCACCTGCAATGTGGCGACGCGCTTGCTGTGGACAGGGGCAGCCAATAGTGGCACTCGAGGTACTTGACTGGAGCGGGGTGGGGAAGCACCTTGGATAGGAGTGGGAGCTGAGAGCTGTTAACAAGAGCAACAGAACTTACTGGAAGCTCTTGGCACTGCAGTCGGGGGCCGTGTGAGCGCTGGGGGGAGGGGCCTGTGGACCCCCAAGTGGGCAGTGCTAGGAACTGGCTGCCCAGGCAGGTTTGGGCAGGGTTTGTCCTCTGTGCCCTGAGCTGTGGCAGGGATCCCTCGATGCAGTGGCGCGTGAAGCAGGATTCAGTCTGGTTCACGTACCGCAAACCCCACCTAGAGCATCCGCAAGATCAAGGAGAGACTTCCTGTTAAACATGGTGACTTGGCCACAGCCTTTTATCTCTGCCCCCTTTCCTAACCATCCCCCCACCCATGGCCTTAGGGAAAATGACAAAGCCAAAGTCCACAAGGACAGGGAAGAGATGACCACAGGTGAGGGATGTCAGTAAGACCGTGGAGGTTGGGAAGTCAACAGATGGATGTTTACTCATGTAGCAGAGAGGACAGCTGGAACCCAAGTGTGGGCAGTGAGAAGAAGCCTCTAGAAGCATTTGCTCTGGGTCCCACCCCAAACCCTCAAATGGATCAGAAGCCGGAATTTTAGATACTTCTGAAGGTGAGGTGAAGAATGGGCTTGAAAACATGGGAACTGGTTGAAAGTCTGCGTAAAGCACGAGCAGACCCCACATCCCCACCCACAACTCTGTCTCTCCTCCTTGGTCAAAGACTAGCGGTTGCTTTTCAGAAGGATATGATCCCGAGAAGTTCTGGGCTCTGAGACACAGCCTACAAGTGAGAGTGAGTTTGAGCACTTTACTCAAAATGGGAGAATTTATTTAAAGACTGTACCTGAAGTTGTGGGACATCCACCTGTGAGTGCAGGCTCCCCTTGCAAGAAAACTGATTGGCCCAAGAGGGAAAAAAACCCTTACTCATACATTGGATAAATGTGTGTATGTGTATCTGCATGTGTATGTGTGTATACATGTATATATGAATATGTATGTGTGTATATGTATGTGCGTTTAGGTTTGTATGTGTGTATATCCATGTGTGGGTATGTACATGTATGCACACAGTCCCCCAAAGAAATGACCGGGACTCTATCCAATCCCCCGTAGAGAAATCGCCAACTTATTATTGTTTCACTCTTAAATACTGATGGTGGTCAAGGATCACCTGGCATTTGTTAAAACTTGTAACGTAGGAGATGAAGACAGAAAAAGAGAGAGGGGGGAAAAGAACCTAGTTAACAGAAAGAAAAAAAAAAACCCCAAGAGCTAGAACTAGTAGATTCAAATCCAGGAGAAGAAGAAAACTTCAATAAAAGAATAATGAATGTCCTCAGAGAGATAAGAGGAGATAATGCACCCATAAAATGAGAACAGGGTTATAAAAAAAAGGAATATAAAAGAATAAGGAACAATTCTGAGAAACTAAACATGTAAGAGCAGAAATTAAAAGTTCAGTAGAAGATTTGAAAAGTAGGGTCAAGGGACTTCCATGGACAGTAGGAAAAGAGGACAGCACTGTAGAAACTAGGAGAGAAAAAAGTAAGGACGTTAGAAGCTCCATCCAGGAGGGCTGCCAGGAGGGAGTTCCAGAAACAGAGAGCAAGGACACCTTAGGAGAGGGAGTTATTAGGAAGCTATACGTGAAAATCCCCTGGGTTAAGGATGTGCGCGTGCCTCCAGACTGCACGAAGGACCACCGTGGCTGGAACAGACCCACCCCAAGGCCCATGATTGTGGAGCATGAGAATGCTAGGGATAAAAATGACACAACTTTCGAGAGAGGAGAAAAGTGAGTGGTGTAGAATAGTTGGAGCACAGGACAGAATTGGGTTTTCCAGCAGCATCCCTGGAAGTTAGAAGACACTGAGACAGCACCTTCAGCCTTCTGAAGAAATGTGGTTTCAACTTGGCCTTCTGTTCGCAGGAAGCAGGCCCTCAGGAGGGAGAGGGCATAAAGTAGAGTCAGACAGGCATGGTCCCAGACAAGCACACACCTCCTACGCCCCCTTTCTCCGAGAACTACTCGAGGAAGATTGGCACCAATGAAACAAGAGAGTTAGCCACAAGCGAGAATGGTATATGTGGGAGACAAAAGAACGGACCCCCCCCCCCAAAATGTCCACTTCGGAATCCCTGGGGCCTGTGAAAATCTGAACTTACAGGCAAGAGGGTATTCGGGGTGTAGACGGAATGATCATTGCTAATCAGCTGACCTTGACGTGGGAGGTGATCCTGGATTGTCCCCGGGGAGCCCAGTGTAATCCCAAGGGGACCTTGGAAGGGAAAGAAGGAGGCAGGAGAGCAGGTCAGAGTAATGCAGGACGGAAAGTCTCCCCCAGGGTTGCTGGCTTTGAAGGTGGAGGCAGGGAGCCATGGGCCAAGGAATGTGGGCATCCTCTGGAAGCTAGAAAAGGGAAGGAAATGGGTCCTCTTTTTCCTAGAGTCGTCAGAAGGGGCGCACCTCTGCCCACACCTGGATTTAACCCAGTGAGGCCCGTTTCAGAACCTGACCTCCAGAGCTAGTAGATAGTAAGTTATGTTGTTTTAAGCCACTTAGTTGGTGGTAATTTGTTACAGTACTGTTAGAAATGAATGCAGTATGGGATCCACGAAACAAGGGATTCCCAGGTGACAGCTGTGCAGAAGTCTCAGCTCCAGACTGGGGCTGGAAGGTGGGGAACTCTGGATGGGATGACTCCCCCCCCACCCACAAAAAACAAGGGAACTGACATTCCTAATGCACTGAGCTAACTGAGGAGGGATTTTAACAGCTTTGGCAGTCCGTTTGTGTATAAATAAATGGGAGGTGCATATAAAGCCATTTTTTCCCTTAAAATGTTTATTTATTTTGAGAGAGAGAGAGAGAGAGAGAGAGAGAACATGAGCAGGGGAAGGGCAGAGAGAGAGGGCAAGAGAGTGAATCCCAAACAGGCTCGACACTGTCCACACAGAGCCTGACGCGGGGCTCGAGCTCACGAACCGTGAGATCATGAACCTGAGCTGAAATCAAGAGGCAGACCCTTAACTGACTGAGCCACCCACGTGCCCCAAGCCATTTTTGACACGAGAGAAAATAAGTAATGCAAGAAAGGAAATATCATGTGGCTCCTCCCTGAGCAATCTCACCATAATCACAATACTGGGAACGCGGGCAAATGATTTAACCAAAAGTGGTGATATCACTCTACTGTACCTGTTGAACAGAAATGTGTGTTTAGAGGAGGCGGCATCAGGGAGATAAAACCTTAGCTTCTATTACACAGTATTCGCAGGTAACAGCCCAAAGTGAGAAATCCAGAAATAGTGGCTTATAGCCTGTGCCATGAAATAAATTGTGCCCCCCGCCCCCTCAATCCGTATGTTGAAGTCCTAACCGCCCCCCCCCCAACGTGGCTGTATCTGGAGTAAAGAAGTAAGGTTAAACCAGGTCATTGGGATGGACCCCTGATCCGACAGGATTAGTGTCGTTATACGAAGAGATACCAGAGAGCTCACTCTCTTCCCTGAGTCAGGACACAGCAAGAAGGTGGCTGTTGGCCTGCAAGTTAGGGAGGAGGGCCCTCACCAGAAACCAGATCGGCTGGCACCTTGATCTTGGACTTTCCAGCCTCCAGGAGTGTGAGAAATAAATCTGTGTTGTTTAAGCACCACCACCGCCCCCACCCCCCCCCCCCCACCGCAACGGCTGCCCCCGCCGCTCAGTCTGTGGCATTTTGGTATGGTGGCCCCAGCTGATGAACACAGCATGCTGTTTAGAAATACAGCAGCAAAGAACATAAGAAATAGATAAGCAGCTGAGAGTGGTATCCCTGGGAAATGGGGCTCAGTATCGGGCGGGCTGGAGCTTGGCCTGCTACTTTTCACTGTTGGGCTTTTATTACTTCTGAGTTTTCAAGCCTTGTGTACGTACTAGTTTGGTTTTTAAAAGATAACCAATTAGGAGACGCCGAAGGGAACGTATTGGCTTAGGTAAGTGAAAAGGCCAGAAGCAAGGTGACCTTCAGAGTAGTTTCTTCAGGCCTCCGGTTCTGGTTTTCTATAGCTGGGCACCGCCGTCTGAACTCTTTTGTTCACAAAAGGGCTGCAGCAGCGTCAAGCCTTGCATACAGCCTCCGCGTCTCTAAAAATGGAGCTTCTCCCCAAGAGGTCCCCAGCAAACATCTTGCATCTTCTGTCACAGAATTTGTCCGATCGCCACAACCAAGGAGCTGAGCTAAGCTGGTTGGCTTAAGCCAGCCATGACCATCCTGGAAGCGCATTGTCTATGGGGAAAGCAAGGGGTAATCCGGGAGGAAGTGGGGGTTCCCTTACCAAGAGGAAGGGGCGGAGAATGGCGAATGGCTCGAAAGAGCCATGTCCACTGCACATGTGTTCCTCTGGGGAGTATTTCTCCTCCTTGTGAGTTGTAGGTGCCTGTGAATACTTGAGATTGGTTGGTTGGTTGGTTGGTTGGTTGGTTTGATGTCATTTAAGCTAAATCTGAACTTTTGCTCCGTGTGATCCATGAGATGGGGAAGATTGACTCTGATAGAGAAAATGACTTTGATAAAGGTTAAAAGGGGGATGGTATCCCTTGCCACGTAAGGGATTTGGGAACACGAAGAATAAAAGGCAGAGGTGAGTCCACAGCCCCATCTTCTGAGGGAAGGTGTGCATTGTTGTGACTCAGTTGGACAGGGTCAAAAAGCTCAGCCTTAGGAAGACCGTGGGATTGAGGGAGGACCCCTAGACATTCCCCGGACGCTGAACCTCTCTCCCCAGCCAACCTGCTGCAGATGCCTGAGATTACATCATCAGAAACTCATCTCAGTGTAGGAAATTCCCATGACCTCTGGGAGGGTGGTGCATTTGGCTGTTACCTGTCACTAAAGCTGTAAAGTTAGTTTGCCAAATCCTTCTTAGACAGCTGCGACCAGAGGGCGCCCTGCCTTTGGGAGGGGAAGAGGGGGGAAAAGCATCCAGAGGGGTGGGGCCAACTCAGCAAGGGGGGAAGCGGGGGAGGGGGGAGGAAACAGCATCAGGTGAGGACCAAGGTGGGAGCAGGACCGGTGTCTGGTCCTTTGTCCCTGAAGGATTAACCTTTACCCAGGTCCTGATAAGGAGAGCGCTAGATGCCGTCTACACTGCAGTCACCCGTCTTGCCAAAGTCACGGCCTCTCTCTCCATCCTCTGTGACTGATGCCCACAGCTGGGGGACACTTGGGTGAGGCAGGAAGCCGGCTGTCCCAAATGTCCACCGCATCTGCACCCACCGGCTGAGCCGAATGCTTCCCTAGAGGCAGCTGGCTTAGTGCCCAAACCTGTTTATGCCAGTGGAACTTGCTGTTGTAATTATGCAATTTAATTAAGTATTATACAAACCAATTAAATACCATAGCAAAAAGAAGAAGAAGAAGAAGAAGAAGAAGAAGAAGAAGAAGAAGAAGAAGAAGTGGAAAAAGGGTTGTTCCCAATGAAAACTAAGTTAAAGCTTTGGAAAGGCATAACAAGAATGGCTGTTTTTCCAATTTTTCCAAAATGTGAGTGAGTTGGGTGTGGGTGAATAGCCATGAAAGTTTAGGGAAATATCCATCAAATCGAGGGAGACTTTTGCACTCAGATTATTTTGCAAGTATATTTAATTTCTCATTCTGCTAAAGAAAACCCGTAATTGGAAAGTGGGGACAATGCTGCGGGAGGGTGACCTCTACAAAAAAGACAATAGGATCTGTTCCGTCCAGGAGATGCGAGATTAAGGAAAAGGCCCTGGCTTTACATCCCAAGTTTGGTGAATGAATATCCAAGCATACATTCGTTAAAATGTTTTGATTAGTCAACCAACCAGCTCAGCTCAGAGCATGTTTTCGCTGGGCTTCAGCCCCTGGAAACTAGCTCCCTCCCCTCTGAATGAGAGGTATGCAGAGCAAGCTTACATTTGGGGCCACAGATGCTGAGTTGGCTGGGTTTCCCAGAGCTGGCAGAATTGGGAGTAGCCAGGGAAGAAGTCAGGGATGGCTTCAGGCCTGGCCAGTCCCTCGGCGGCTGCCTTCCAGATGTTTCCCTGGGGGCCTCCGCAAGAAGCTTCAGTCCAGCCTGTGCTCTCTGTGTTCTCCCCTGCTCCCACAGCTATCACAGTGGGACAGAGTGATTCCATAGCCATTTTTAGACAGTCTTCTGCTCCTACTGTTGATATCCCCCCCCCCATCCTTCAAGCCTCTGGTTACTATCTGTTGCCTCCAGGAAGCTTCCCCGATTACCCCCCTAAACTTACTGAGTGCACCATCGTCTTGCACTTTGTCTTGACTGCCTTACTATCTTTCAACAATCACCACCCTGCAGGATTTCAAAAATGCCACCGCGAACAGTACTATCATGGTCACGGAGATTCAGGAGTATTTGCCTTGAAGATGACTTATAAGCTGATGTGAGACAATCAATGAACCCCTGAGGGACTACAGGACCCCTCCTAGAGCCCTGGGTCTATAGCACTGAGGGGCAAATTGCAGGAGTTTAGCTCAGCTCGGTACTTTCCAGCAAATTTAAATCAGAGACTCTCTGTAATCAGGGCCCTGGGTAGGGAGGAGAGGGGAGGGCCAGGAGGGTCCAGAGATGAATGATTCACAGTTGTGCTTGTCCCCAAGAGCCAATGAGCTGGTGGGGAGACGGCCACCTGCCTGAGGAGCTTGGACAGTCTTATATCCTAGACTCGTCTGTTGTGAAAATTGTATGCCATTTCCTTTGTCATCCACACACACACACACACACACACACACACACACACACTCACACAGTGCTGAGGGAAATGGAGCTTCTGGGCAGACTTCTTGTAGGAGGTGAGGTCTGCAAAGATCTGAGTGGGGAGCCTTGAGGATCAGTAGGGCGAGACAGGAGTGCTTATGTCTCACATGGATACATGTGGTGCTTCTGCTGGGCGCTGATAATGCCTGGTGGCCTCTCTCAGGATCATTTCTGATGCCTCCTCCTAAGAGGGGAAGCTGGATGGTGAAGGCAGACCTCTCTTTCCTAAATGATGCCAAGCAAGTTCCAGAGAAGAGCTCTGACTAGGTTTTCCCAAGCCCCAAAGGCTGGGTGACACAGCTGGGTGACTTGGGACAGCCGCCTTATGCCTGCTGTCCCTAGATCACTAGTGGTATCCCCCTTCACTCTCCAAAGGGTCCCTGTTGGGACAATAAAACGTATGGGTTCCCTACCCATGCTCCATGGTGCGGGTGTCCAGGGAGGTAAGGGGCAGGAGCTAGAGGGGACAGTTTTAGAGTCAGCCTTCTTCTAGGGGCGACCCTCCTGCTGTAAGGGCCTCTGGTCCTCTTTCCAAACGCCCAGCACACCATCCACGTGTGCATTCTTGGTTATTGTGTGTCACTTACTTACGTACTGTTTGTCTGTGTTATTCAGAGTCAATGGTGGAGTTCAAAAACTTTTAAAAGCGAAATAAATCCCTTTCCCAGGAGATATAACTTTCCCACCTGAGAGGAGGCTGGAAATGCCTTTTCTCTGAGAGAAAGAAACGCTGGCACTAAGTATTCCGTCACAATGGATACCAGGTGGAGATAGAACTTTCTGGAAAGCAGATTTAGCTAGAGGGAGGAGAGAGAGTAACAGGATTCGGGGAACCAGGTCAGGGCCAGGGGCAAGACCCACAGAAGCAAGAGAAGCTGTCCAGGGGAAGCCTGTGATCGCTGAAGACCGAACAGGCCCGCCTCCCCATGCCGCTGTCTGGAGCCCTGAACGCCGCCATTACCTGTCTGATATCACTCCCCGCTCGGGCTGACCAGGCCTGCTCCCACTGCGCCCTCTGATTCCCGCTCCCCACACTTGCCCTCTGCCAGCCTCAAAATCCCAGTCCACTTGGCCGTAGAACCAGGCAGCGGGGCTGGAGTCCCATCACCCAGCCACGCAAGTTCCACAGCACGTGTCCCCCTGAACACCATCAGCCAGTGAGATCAGGCACGGAGAACCCTCTTGAGCCGCCCCTACCTCATCTCGCCCCTGCAGGGGAGGAGGTCTGCCGCCCCGCGTCCCACAGACGAAGACTTAACATCATTGCTCTCTTTTCCTTGTGGTGGAGACAGCTTTTCCTTTTGCCAAATGTGAGCTGTTATTTGCGATGAGAAAACTGCATATTCTTTGCCTATGTTGTGACTGAGAATTAACCTCTCCTGCTTCACCAGCCAGAGAGCAGTGGGAAGGCCCCCCTCAGTGGACTCCCTCCCCCTTCCTACCCTAGCCCTCGGGCAGGGGGCTGCTGGGGTCCAGGGAGCGGATGTGGGCAGCCACTGCCCTCTCTCTCAGCTGCTCCAGGCCATTCCCTGCTGGCAGATTCTTGCTCAGATTTGCCCAGCCCCCAGGAACACTTCCCTGAGGCCAGAAAAAATAAAATATGCGTGACTGAACAGCCAGGCCTGGGCCGGGCAGCCTGACCAGGGAGATTGGGCCTTTGATCCTTAGACAGGCTCTCCTCCCCTCCCTTGCTTCCCCAGGCCAGGCCCCACTGTTGGCTTTGCTCCGGGCTTAGCCCTCCCTCCTTCTCAGGGTTATTTTAAGATTCTAGGCCAAGGTCACAGAAATTTGGACTTCGAAGGGGCCATCACCCCCAAAGCAATGACTAAAGGTGGATTCAGTTGCCTTAGAAGATGCTGTTTCCAGCAACACGCAAACACTCCTTTCTCAGAATCAGACCAGACCAAACTGCTTGGTGCCCTGCTGTGCCAGGTAAGATGGGCTGGACCTCAGTTCCTGCTCCAAAAACACTTCCGGGGGCACCCCCGCATCCGGGCCCTGGGCTGAGGGCCTTCATTCTGCTTCAGCCTCCGCGCTGCCCCTGCAGGCTGCTTTGAGGTGACTCCCCATACTTGCCCCCTCATTTCAGGACACACTGGCCTCTTGGCCCTTCCCAGGTGGAGCAGGGGCTCAGCTGCTAGCATCCTGCTAGATGGGGGCTCGGGGCTGAGCGGGCCAGCTTGTGCCAGGTGCGCTGGGGGAGGCCCCTCGGAGATACGCTGTCAAGACTGTGGACGGTGGCCCCATGACCAAACACAGCGTCTCCCCCCGTTGGAGTGTTACTTTTGCCTGGATTCCGCTCTTCACGCCCTGTTCAGCTAATACTTTGCTGGGAAGGGTCAGGGAGGCTTACAGTCAGATTCTTTCCTTTGGTGGGGAGAGCAAGAGGCATACAGATAATCACTGTTTAATCCAGTCAATGTTTATCAAGCACCTACTATATTGGTGTTAGGGGTGGAGGGGCAGGAAAAGGCTGGGAGGAGTCTGGCTTGCGGGTGAGAGGCCGAGTCTCTTTTTGATCCCCCTCTGGAAGGCGGAGAGGGTGAGGCGAGTGCAGGGTGTGTGCTCTGGAAGGGTAAATTAAGGCCGAGTCACTGCACAGTAGCCAGAGATGTCCTGATTGCTGCGGTGCTCTATCCCGCTGGCTCCCCCACTTGGCTTTCCATTTTCACCGGACACGGGACACAGTGGTACCTCACATTGGGAGGGCCGTGCTAGTCTCCCGCTCCGGCTCCCAGCCCCCCTCATGGGGCCCAGATGCCCAGTGGTGGCTCAGTGACGGCCTGTGTGCAGATTGGCCCTGAGTACTATGTTTTGGCGTGGTTGATCTTTTTTTTAAAAAAAAAAAATTAATAGACTTGACTTTTTAAAGCAGTTTGCGGTTTATGGAAAGATTGAGCTGAAAACACAGAGACTTCCCATCTACCCCTTTTCCTCTCCCTTCCCCCACCCCAGCGTCCACTATTGCTAACATCTTGCATGAGCGTGTATTTTTGTTGCAACTGATGAGCTGGTACTCATACGTCATTGTGAACTAAAATCCGTAGTTTACATTAGAGTTAGAGTTCACTCTGTGTTGTACAGTTTTATGGATGTTGCACGTATAGAGACACGTATCTGCCATCGCAGGATCGTAGTTTCACGGCCCTAAACCTCCCCCGGGATTCACCTGTTCATCTGTCTTCTCTTCCCCCGGTAACCGCCCATCGTTTTACTGTCTCTGAGTTTTGCCGTTTCCAGAATGCCATACGGCTGGCATCGTCTGGTATGTAGCCTTGTCAGATTGTCTCCCTCTTCACGGAACTGTCCTTCCAGAGAAAAGCTGATCTCACTCACCTCACCTGAGACTACGCAAATGCCAGCCCCCGTGCCACGTTTTCCCTCCGTTTTCTCATTTAATTCTTCCTTAACCCCTGTGAGGGAGGAAATAGGCGCCATGATCCTGTCCATTCTGCTGGGGAAAATCTGAGGCAGAGAGGGGTTAAGTCACTTGCCCAAAGTGACACAGCAGGGTCAGTCTGGCTCCAAACCACAGCACATCGTGGCCTCCTGAGAGCCGCAGGCCCTGCGGCAGAGACTGTGACCTTGCCGTCCCCAAGGGCACCTCTCATGGCCTCTGCCCCTCCCTGTGAGGCTCGCCACTCAAGGCGAGGAGGCAGAGTTGATCACTTTAGTGTCATTGACGGGGGGCGGAGAGGGGAATCTGCCTGTGCTGGCCTCTATCCGGCGTCAGAGAACCCTCATCCCAGCCACACATGCTTGCTGAGGGGCTGTGGTGGGGGCTAAGCTGGACACAGCCTGAGCCTGCCTTCCCACCATTTCGGGTGGGTGTATGCGGGCTCCAGGCTGGTGCCCTGGGGACCTGGGTTCTGGTTCTCGTCTTATCTCTGACATGATTTAGGATGAGTTATTTGCCCTCTCTGGGCTTGGGTACCCTGGCTGTAAATACAGGGATTTCTAGGGCTCCTCCAAGCACAACACATCATTTACAAAAAGCCAATAGAGAACTTCAGAAGAACAATAACCAATGTATGTCACATGCTGATTGTAAGGGCATTGGCAGCCCAGAAGACAAGGATTAGTGCAGACTAAAAAAAAAAAAAAAAAAATTCTTGAATTTGCATCAGCTCTCAAGGCAGCATCTCTGCAGCCCTTCTGACGAAAGGACGGGTCTTTATCAACGAGCAGAAAGGCCGTGAGAGGTCAAGGCCATGTCTGCAGTAGGCTCTGACCTGGACCCAGCCAAGGTTTGCCCCCCTGGGGTGTCCAGGGCCAACATGGCCCGACATCCACAGGCATCGGTTCACTCTGGGCATAAACTCCCACTGTCCCTAAACCATGCCGTCCTCTGGTCGGTCCCTTCTGGATGGTGTCGTGCAGGCTAAACGTATACGACACTCGCAGGCAATGCAGGAACCGTTGGGAAAGGCCTCTGGGTCCAAGGACTTAGTTTGAACACTGCTAGAACTTGCTGGATGAATGCCTCTGAGAAAGTTACTCAGCTTCTCTGTGTCCCCATCTTCCTGACTTTCAACCATCCTGCAAAGAGTTTGCATGCAGGAAACGTACCTTTTCATGTCTGCCTCCCCAACAGGTAGCCAAGACCCTGGGACACAGCAGGCGCTCACTACATGAATTAAGTCTCTCCTACCTGCCTGCCAAGCGAGGGGGAAAATATCCTTTTAATCAGGACTGCATCACACCAATATTAGTTAATATTAACTAGTACCAGTGCTAACGTTAGTATTACTATTAGGTTGTGGATCACACAGTTGTGATTCAGACCTGGTCTTATTGCTACTGAAAGTCCTGAGTGATCCGGAGGCAGGAGCATGGGCAGCCGTGGGCCTCCCACCGTCCGGTGTCTGTCAGAACTTGGGGCAGAGAGAAGAGGGGACTCGGAGAAAGGGAGGGATGTGGGACTGCATGGTCTGGTCAAGGGCCAACGGTGTCTCTCCATGACAGCAGGCTGGAACCTGACCTCTCTGCTCCTTGAATGCTCCTTCCTTCCCGCCTCCGGGAGAACCGATAGCAGCTGCCCGCAGAGGCCTGGCCCTTGACAGACAGTGCCAGCCGGTCATGGAGCCAAGGGCCGGCCGGGGAGATGGAACCTGGATGCTACAGTTTGGCCCATCTCCAGCCCTTCCTGGAGATTTGAGAAAACAAGTCATGAGTCCAGAATGTTCCTTGATGATCTAACGAGAGCGAGGCAGCCAGGTTGTGGGTTTGAGAGCTTCCAGGCCAGGGTCCGGGAAGGCCCCCGAAATCACGACGGCCCTTCTCCTGGCTGCCGGGGCACAGACTCGCACCTTTGCTACCCAGAGGTGCAATAGTGTCCGACAGCTGGTAGGATGGGTGGGGTTGGGGGTGGGGAGTAACGGTCAGCTTGGAGAGTTGCTAACTTCGCACGTTTCCTCGTATTGTAATGTAAGTTTATTTTAAGTTGGAGGGAGCTTAGTGACCACTCCTTCCTTCTGCAGATGAGAAGGTTTAGGTTCAGAGAAAGGCAGAGGCTCATCCAGAGCTCCGTGGGCCTCCTCTTGTCTCACAAGCCTGCATTCGCCCCACCCCTTTTTAACTTGTAACAATACAACCCTGTTTTTTGAGGTTTTAAAAGCACCTTCCAAGAAAAATCTCAGGACGCTGAAGAAAAAAAAAAAATGATGCACGCTATTTATTCACTTCCACTTGGAGAAGCTGTTAGCTCTAATGACCTTTCCAAATTAATAAAATCTGTAAATGCTCAATTGTTCATTGCACACACCGAGTCGCACCTCTAAATGACTGAAGGCATCTGCGTGCCTGCCTGGAATACGCAGCTCCAGGGCTCGGCAGCCCGCAGACGTGCTTTCCACCCCGGGCAGGGGGGCTGTGGTCAGATTCCCTGGGAGGGGAAGCAGGGAGGCTGTCCCTTTGAGAGCCTTGAGGGAGGAATGGTCTGTGGTGTGCTCAGCCCTGAGCCACGGTCCATGGCAGGCAAAAAAGATGAGCGACAGTCCCTGTCCGGGGGTCCTGCCGGGGATGCACCGGGAGAGGCAAGACTTCCAGACGTGAGAGTAAGGTAGTACCCAACTAAGCAAATGCTTGACTGCAGGCTGTGGCACTCAGAGAAAGCACAATGGGGAGCATCTGGAGGGCTCCATGAAGGAGGCAGAGCTTGCTGTGAGCCCCCCAGAAAGAGTCGGAGCAGGTCAGGTGGACAGCACGGGAGGGGCTTTCTAGGCAGGGAGCTGAGACTCGGCAAAGGGTAACAGTGACAGTGTCATCAGAGCCTATGTACCTGGAGGAGGAAGCAGGCAGGGGACACGATGGGTGGGACCGGTTGGGTGGAAGGAGGCCACGTTCTGCAGGGTGATGGTGTTTGGACCTCACGAGGTGGACGTAAGATAATCCTGTTACGCGATGCTCAGCCGCCTCCATCTGATACGGTGCTGCACAAACACCACGCTTAACAAGCCGTGGGGTTCCCTGGCCCAGAGCCACACTGTCCAGTTGGTCCCTGAGTCCCGGTGGCAGTCTCTCCCTGTCTGAGCTTATGGATGACCCAGGCCACTCTTGACTTCCAAGGGGAAGATGGACGGAAGTCTTGTAGACCATGTATGTTGTACTACTATTTCAGGGGAATTTCTTTTTAAAAAAAAAAAAAAATTTTTTTTTTAACGTTTATTTATTTTTGGGACAGAGAGAGACAGAGCATGAACGGGGGAGGGGCAGAGAGAGGGAGACACAGAATCGGAAACAGGCTCCAGGCTCTGAGCCATCAGCCCAGAGCCCGACGCGGGGCTCGAACTCACGGACCGCGAGATCGTGACCTGAGCTGAAGTCGGACGCTTAACCGACTGAGCCACCCAGGCGCCCCAATTTCAGGGGAATTTCTAAAATCGTGATAAAATAATATACTATCAAATTTACCTTGTTAACCATTTTTAAGTGTGCAGTTTAGGGGCATTAAGTATATTGGTGTTGCCGTGGGCCATCACCAGCATCCTTCTCCAGAGCGGTTTCATCCTCCCAAACTGAGACTCTGTCCCCACTAAACACTGACTCCCCATCGCCACCTCCCCACAGCCCTTAGTGATCTCGATTCTCCTTCTGTCTCTGTGATATCAGTATAAGTGGAATCCTACAGTATTTGTCTTTTTTTTTACGTATATTTCTTTATTCTGAGGGGGCGGAGGGGCAGAGAGAGAGAGTCCCAAGCAGGCTCCACACCACCAGTGCAGAGCCCTAGGCGGGTCCCGAACTCAAAAACCTGGAGATCATGATCTGAGCCAAAGTCGGAAGCTTAACCGACTGAGCCACCCAGGCGCCCCCAGTATTTGTCGTTTTGGCTTCAAGGTTCATTCATGTTGTAGCACCTGCCAGAACTACCCTCCTTTTTATGGCTGAATAATATTCCACTGTGCGCATAGACCGCGTTTTGCTTATCCGTTCATCTGTCCACTGACTCTTGGGTTGCTTTCATCTCTTGCCCATTGTGAATCACGCTACTACACCCGTGGGTGTGCAGATATCTGTTTAAGTCCCTCGCAGCAGGATTTTGAGCTTTAAGAAAAAAAAAAGTGCCTTGGCTTTCAAACAGTTGGGGCTGATCCGCAGGCCCTCGCTGCTATGGCTGCCTTCTCCTGTCGTGCTAAGGCTCTTGTGCCTTGAGCAGAGCTCTTTGTCACACTGTGCCAGGGACCCCGACTCAAGGCTGGACTCTGGCACGCACGGCCGTCCCCACACCACGCTAAGCCGCTTCAGTCTGCCTGTTAGCCAGCTTCAAGCCTCTTGGCCTTCACTTCTTATCCCGAAACACATCAGCCGTGCTGAGGTTGCAAGTGCTTTGTGCTCTCGCTCGGTAAGTTCTATGTCCCGCCTTCTGAAATGTATTTAGCCACGATCGTAAAAGCCAAGGGACATCACTCATGCACGGTTCTCCCTTCTTGTCCTATGTCGTCCTCTCGCCTTCTCCCTCCAAAAACCCGCGTGTGCTGCTGATGCACTAAAGGGCATCCTGTCTTGAAGCATCACTATCTCTGGGCATTAATTGCCTCTACAGATCCCAAACTCACTTAAAGCACATTAAAGCGGTGACACACTCAGGCAGAAAGGCAGGAGAATTCACAGTTCAGGTTGGCATTGTCATTAACTCAAGTCTTTGGTGTCAACTCCCTCCCGCACCGAACGTCCCGCCTGGCCTTACGGTCAACCTCCGCAATGCATTTTCTGGCCTTTGTTGGTTTGTGTCAGCTCTTGAACATTATTTAAATGTAGTTTGGGGCCCATGCATGCAATTACCATTGTGTTATTATTCAGAGCCAGATTGTTAAGATTCAGGCAGCTGTACAAGGAGATGCCCTGTGCTGTGAGGTCCAATTTAGGAGGGCCTTCCGAGCCGGCGCACGGGGTTGCTAGGCAACCCCATGCTACAGAAGAGGAGGCCTCACTCCGGAGTGGGAAGAAGCCCGGCGCCTTCAGGGAATTGGAGGCAGTGGTCAATCTGAGACTGGCATGGCGCCGTGGAGGGGGAGGGAGGCGTGTGGGGAGCCAGGGGCGCGCACCCAGCTAGCACGCGGTGCTCCTGGGAGGGGAGCGTGCTGTTGGGAGTAAGAAGGAGAGAAGGTGCAGCAGCCCGAGGTCGGCCAGGAAACTGCCAAAGGCTACCAGAGCAGATGCTAATATGCTTCTCCATCCCTTTCTTCTCTTTGCAGGAGATGAGCAGGTTTGCAGAGAAACTGCTGGCCTGAAATTTAAGACGAAGGCATCATTGCCTGTGAGTATGAATTTTGCTTTCTTAGGTCTGTGGTTTGCCAGTGTTCCTGGGAGGAGGCGGGTTTCCCTGTTTGGGGAAGGGGTCATGACCTTGATGGAGTCGGCTTTTGGTTCTTCTGGAAGGTGTGTCCGGCTGGGTGGGGCTGGACTCAGGAATGCAAGGCTGCCAGCGGAAGGTGGATGGTTGGAACCCGGGCTCTGCCCTCCCACTGGCTCAGGAAAGAGTGACTCCCTTGCGGCTGATTAGTATTTGGGGGGAGAGCAGGACTCCGGGAGGGTAAGGAAGGTGTGCATTTTTTCGCCCTGGAGCCGCAAACAGTTTGTACAATTCTGAATTTGTTGCCAGGTTGACCCTATTTAGAACTGTACGTTCTCATATAGGCCGTTGAACAGTGTGTTAAACTAAGAGCAATCATACAACCCAATGCTTTACTCAAGCTGAGAATATTATTAATCGCCAGGTGCCTGGCAAGAAATAGCTAGAGAGATAGAAAGAGAAGCAGTGGCCTAGGCTCTGTTTTGGAGGTGCCTTCAGTCCAGGGTGGGAGGAGAGGAAACCGGGCATGTGAGGGTATTAAAGACCTTTACGATCAAGCACACAGTCCAGTGTGGCACATACACCACAGCCAGAAGCGCTGGTGACAGGAATGGTTAGGGCACACTTCCTGGGGACAGAGGGACTTGAACTGGGCTGATGGAGGAGGGAAGCCGGTCGGGGTGTGGGGGCAGGAACAGGTGCCGGGATGGGAACACCCAAAGGCCTATGGGGAGGATGTCATAGACATCCTGAAGGGGTCCTAGATAGTCTGAAGGGGGGTGGGGGTGGGGAGAAAAATGCCGGTGACATTGGGTAGGACCAAGTGGTAAAGGGCCAGAAGTGGCTTCGTGAACGGTCCACGTGCAAAAAAAAATCAGGATGAAGTAAGGTATCCCTCATTTATGTAAATAAAATTGAGTTTCTGCCAGTTTGTCTGTGACCCATATGAAAGTGGCCGCATGGAGTTTTCACCGAACTTGAAGTTGTATCTGAGATCAGTACAGACCCTGGATCAATGATAGGAAATTCACACTGGGGATCCTCCCTAGATGTCAGAGAGAGAGAGAGAGAGAGAGAGAGAGGATAGAGAGAGGGGGCCCTCTCCAGACAGCTGCAGCTGACCACCACCTGAGACCCGTGTGATCCATGAGGAGGTGCCCTGAGCTCCAGGTGGACAGTCACCAGGACAGGGCTCCCAATGTCCACTTGATTTTCTCTGGAGCTGCTTCTCACATAGGGAGCTCTAGGTACGATGCCCAAGATGAGAGGAAGCTCAGATTTACTTATTTGGCAAAGGTTGATTACTTGTTCCAAGCAAGCAGGGGAAGCTAGCATGTTCTCAGTCTCACGAATAACAACCAACACGTATATAATTTTGCCAGTTTGCAGCGCGCTTGACAATTTAGCCTCAGATGAGCTTCGCAGAGGCTCTGTAGATAGTGCCATTTTGCAGATAAGGAAACTGAGGCTGGGAATAAATATTTTGCTTGAGTTCTTTAGCCAAGAAGTGATCGAGCTGACGTTTATGCTGACTTTCTGGGGCACGTAACTGCGGATCTGATTGGGGGATAGGCTGCTGAGTCGACCCCTGCCTCCTGCTCCTGCTCAGCCATCCTGGAGAAGAAGAGTATTTGTGTGGTCCCGCATGGCTCTGGTGGTGGGAACTCTCTGCTCTGGCTGGTCAGCATTTTGCTGTGCTGGCTTTCATGGGATGTGCAGTGTCGACTGGTGATCTTTGGGATGGGCAGGAAGGCAGCCTGCCTCAAAGAGGCAGGCTCCTGTGTGTTTCTACCACCAGGGACAACCCACTGGAAAGATACTAGAGGGTTCCATTTTGAGCTGCGGTTTGGCTGATTTAGGCTGGGTTGCCTAAAAGCAGAGCTTGAGACAGGGATTCAGGTGCATGCGATGTACCAAGGGAGAGCTTTTAGGGACTACTTGTCAGGGAGAGGGGGGGATGTGCCAGGGCAAGTCTTTCCTTGGCTTGACCCATGTGGATTTCCGCGGTGTCTGGCCTGGCAGCAAGGGGCAGGCCTCAAGTAACCCCTCATTCACCACTGGCCACTCCTGGGAACGGTGCTGCTGGTGTGACCTCCAAGGCTTGCCCTTGACCAAGAGCCAGGGTCGGGAGAACACCACAGGTGAAAGCAGCTGGGAAGTGGGCGTCCCAGCGAGAAAAGGGAGTCTGAGGAGGCCATTGGTTGCACCTACTCTCGTGCCTGTGAGCATCACTACCGTGAAGACAGCCAAACATGGTTTTTACCAGATTCGGCCGTAATTTCCACTGTCGTAAATTTGCATTTTAAGCGTGTCGGTATTAAAATAACAATCGTAAGTATCAAAGCCTGTGTTCAATGAAACATGGATGCGCTTTTCGAAACTGTCCGTTTACTCTTAATAGGTCATACAGTCCCATGACTGAATTCAAAAATACCAAAAGGTGTCCTGTGACAAGTCTCCTTCCCGCTTCTGTCCCCAAGCTGCCTGGATCCTCTCCTGGCGACAAAACCAACATTACCAGGGTTTTTGTGTTACTTTCCAAGGATAGTCTAGGCACCGCAACAATGGTGTGGCTTAGATTTCAAAGTTTTGGTGAGCCTGGTGCTGTCCAGTAAGAGACCACTCAAGAGCCAGCAGCTGGGGCTCTTCCTTCTGAAGGAATTGAGCTAAAATGTGCCTTTTATTTGGAGAGAGAGAGTAATCCACAAGTCAGCCCCCAGGGGAATGTTCAAAACGCATGTAAACTTTCCAAACGTTTCCAAAGTTTTTACAGTTACTATAGAAACAATTGATGTCTGAGTTACAAATTATTATTACTTCCTCCTTAAGGCAAATCACCTCTAAAGAATTTCAGATGCTGTGTTACAGCCCTCGAAATTCGCAAATATTTAGAATAATTAAAAATTGCACCAAATTCACTAGTTCAAATTATTCCTGACTCATTGCACTGATTGCTACCATCGTTTGCATATCGTTTGCTGACTTCCTGAAACGTGTGTTGTCACCATAATGGGTTTAGATGCATCGTAGCATCAGCACCTTGTGAATTTTCACTGTGGTTTCCTTTCATAAAGTGACTGCTGCGGTTTGGAGGTACTTTCTCAACATAGCGACGGAGTAGGACTGAGGCCGGTGAGCTCCCTGTCGTGGAAGGTGCGGGAAGAGTCGCCGGGCCATCTGTCTACAAAGTTGCACAGGAAATCTTCCCTACGTGATGGGCGGGTTTAGGCTACTCACGTCCTGTCATTGCTAAGCGCATGGTGTCTGGAACTTCGTTACCGTTATTGCCTTGACAGGGTTTACCTGGTTTGCAATCCAGGCCATCCTACTCACACTACCTGCTCATCTTCCAAATTTTGGTTTCACAGGTGCTGTCTAATGCCTATAAATGGCCAAACAGAACTGACTTTGTAATCTCAGAGGTCTGGCATGTGTGTGTGTGTGTGTGTGTGTGTGTGTGTGCGCGTGCGCGCGCACGCACGTGTTTCTTGCCAACGGGCTCACTCCCTTGAGTTCTCTGTCATGTTCACGCTCTCGGAGGTTGCCCAAAAATCCTCTAACTTGTGCATGACCAGTTTGAGCCCCGAGACAGATTTTGGTGGCACCCCCACGAGGCAACGGAAAAAAAAAAATCTCATTTCCGTCCGAGAAATAGAATCATTATCTTGATTGAAATAATCTCTTTCCCCAACCTGCAACCAGATAAAGCATCAAATTGGTGGAGTTTCCTTATCACTGCACAGAATTTGCAGGACACAGAATAATGGCCTGTCAGCTGCCGCTGGTGGGGTAGGTTCCACGAGGCAGAGCACCCCCGCCTCCTCCCCCCCCCCCCCCCCCCCGCTCTTGGCCTGATTTGGATCATACGGTGTCTGGTGGAGTGTAATATCATTCCATTAATGACAAATTTTTATTATATTAAGGTGAGAGGCAGTGTAGAGTCTGGGACACCATGAGGAAGAAGTGTTATCTAGTGCTATTCCTATGGTGATTGTCGTTCATCAGACAACATCTAACCTCTGTGGGCACTTGGAAACGGGACTAAAAGCTGTAGATGTTTATATACTTTTAGGACGTGAGTGTTCTGGAACCTTGTGCCCGCGAGGCCTGATTTTCCCAGGACTGCAGTCAGGGTATGGGCTTGAGAAGGAGGGCCGTTTTGGGTGCAGAGCCAGAGGTCAGTAAGCCAACGTCTTTGGGGAAGGAAACAGAAAATGCTGTGGGTAGAGAGGCGGTGGGGGGGGGAGTTCAGGGCGGCAGTCTGCTCGGTGTTCAGAGTTACGTGGGGGCGTCAGGAGAAGGAGGTGAGACGATGTTTGTACCCAGTCCGGGATAGTGGCTGTACCCTCAATCCTGCCGGTCCCCCATCCACCGTGGGGGGAGGCGCTGCTGTGTCCCCAGCGTGTGTGAGTGGTTACTCTGTGGTGGGCGTGTTCTAATCGTTTTACAGGCATCAATTCACTTAATCCTCACGACAATTGTATGCATTAGAAATTTACATTCTTTTTTTTTTTTTTTTTTTTTTTGCAAGTGAGAAGGAAAAGAGAGGTTAAGTAACTTGCCCCAGGTCACATGGCCAGTAAAGGGGGTGGAGCTGGGATTTGAAATCCAGCAGTCTAGTGGGAGCTCTTGCGAACTTAAACTAGACTGCAACGGAACTAGATAATGCCATTCAAAGGCCTGGGGCTTTCCCCACACCTTGAACCGTAATCCCATGATAGAAACATCTTTGTAATGTTCTTTTTTTTTAATTTTTTTTTTTAACATTTACTTATTTTTGAAAGACGACAGATCACAGCGGCAGAGGGGCAGAGAGAGAGGGGGACAGAGAATCCGAAGCAGGCTCCAGGCTCTGAGCTGTCAGCACAGAGCCTGATGCGGGGCTCGAACCCACAGACCATGAGATCATGACCTGAGCCAAAGTCGGATGCCTAACCGACGGAGCCACCCAGGCGCCCCATCTTTGTAATGTTCTAAAAGGCACAGAGGTGGTTCCTGCGGTGGAGGTAGGAGGTTGAATGATATCCTAGCCCAGGTTCCTGATCTTGGGCTCCTGGTGGCTCTGATTCTCTCTTCACATGGGATCCCTCACAGCTGTGCCCCTCTGTATGCAGGCTGCAGAGGACCCCCATTAACCTGCCTCCGTCTAGCCTTTCCCCCACCTTCCTACAGAACCCTCCTCAAGCGAAGGGCTGTGCTGTCCACCAAGACTTCCCCAGAGAAGGAACCTGGCCCCCCACACCTGCTTCCCAGCCCTCTCTCTCCCGGGCACAACCTAAGTGACATAAAAGCCCCTATCTTCCGAATCTTATTTTCAATAGGAGTGCTGGCCTGTCAGCAAGCATGCCTGATTACCATGGTAATCACCACCCGAATGGAGTGATTTTATAATACATTTCCATCAGAAATATGAACAGGTGCACAGGAGAAATCAACATTTACCAACAAGATAGGTCTTGGGAGATTAATCGTGAATTTAGGATTGCTCAAGGAAACAAAAGAAAGAAGAAATACCTTCACTTGCGGTCAAGGTCCTTCCAGCCTTACCTCTGACCATTTTTTGCCCTGCCTCCCTCCCACCTGGCCTGCTCACATTCCTCCTTGCCTTCCCTCTACTCTCTCCTTTCCAGTGCTTAGCCATCTGTCAAATACCACCTCCTCCAGGAAGCCCTCCTTGCTCCACTTAGCCTCCAGGAAGTTCTGCCAAGCCTACTAGGCACAGAAGCTGCTTAGCCAACCTCTATCAGCTGGGAGCACTCGTCCCACCCACAGTCCTCAAGGCTAGTGAACACCACCACCCCCCCCCGCCACACCCCAGCGAGCTAAGAACCTCACTGTCTTCCTAGGGGCCTGATTAAAAATGTCATCATGACACTTCTGGGTAACTCTAGAGCTCAGAGTACCAAAAGCCAAATTTGTTTGTTCCTGCTGAAGAAATAGAATTCGTTTGCATTGTGGTATTCCTTCCAGAAATGAAGGCAGCAGAGGGGATCCAAGAAAACATACACAGCAGTTTTGATTTCTAAGCCTTAGGGTCCCTGAGTCATCACCCCTTCACCCCCTTCCAAACCAGTTCTGGCTCTGGATATGGGAAACTGGGCTCCTGGGACCAGGAGGGGCCTCCCCCCTCCGCTCCAGGCCACCCTGGGCTCCTTGGCGGTGGGGGGCGTTCCAGCGCAGGGAGGGGGTGCTTGGAAGAGGCAGCCTGGCCGCGACACAAAGGGCTGCAAGGGTCTCAGGCACAGGCATGTCTGGGTGTCTCCGTCCCTGTGTGCGCGGGAGTCCGAGGGGCTTGACGGAGGCTTCCGCAGGAAAGGCCTTCTTCTTCACTTTCAAGTAGGACAATACATCAGAGAAGCTGCCAGACCCGCTCTGAGGACGCAAGAGGCATTAGCTAATATTTTGATTTTAGAAGGATGAATAATAAAGAGCCCCTCGAGTGTCTCTCGGAACTAATTCTGAATAACGTGTTCTGCCACGTGTTCCTCTGGTTGAATCAGATTCCTGAAGAGTCGATAACAAAAGGTTTAAACCAGGGGAAAAAAGGCATCTCTCCACCAACTTTTCTCTCTTTTAATTCTCTTCTTGTAATGCTTCTCAGTTAACAGTAACTTACGAAAAGATGAAATGAAGTCGTAACAGGCAGCGATGAGCCCCGGGAGGAGGCCTGAAGTGGCAGGCGCTCGCTTTTGTTCTGCCATGTGAATGGCTTCGAGGTGGGTCCCCTCACTAAGCTTGGTAATAGGGGGCCTCCCAGGCAGACAAATACCAAACACACGGATGGAAGAGGGCACTGCCCCCCTCCCCACCCCCACCCAGGTGTCTCCCTGCAGCGGGGCCCAGCAGGGAGCAGGGAGCGCCCTCAATGCTGGCGATTTGGAGACAGTTGAGTCCCCAGGCCAGTGCAGGGTAGCGAATCCACAGGACCCGGTGCAGGATCCCCAACACCGGGGCGCAGTCACCCCCTAGGGCTGAAGGGGAAAGGAGAGGAAGGGTGCTGAGAGCAGAGACAGCGAGAGTGCTCTGCAGGGGGCCACCCTACCTGGGCTGTGCCCTGAGGTGCCCCCGAAGACAGGGAGACAAGGCATTCAACACCTGACCTCCCTCCCTCCGTCCTCCTCCCAGGGCCCCACTGGCTTCCAACAGAAAAGACAGCAGAGGGAAAGGAGCCCATTGCTGTGGTCTGTAGCAGTCAGTGGAGAGGGTAGAGAGTGGGCCAGGAGGGGCACATGGGGACAGGGGCACAGTGAGTCCTCTCCAAATGACAGACCAGGGGTAGAGAGGGAAGCCCAGCGTCCTTGTGAGGACAGGCCTGCTCTGAAGGCCAATTTCAGGTCCTCCAAGAAAGCCCCCAGTGCAAAGAAACATGCCCCCTCCCCGGCCTATTCTCCAGGGATCACGATTCTTTTTACCAGAACAATACTGTCACAAAGAGTTCCCAAGGCCAAGGCAGGACAGGGGGCCGCCTGCCCAGAGAGGAGTTCTGCCAGGTGGCGGCCCGCCCGAGGCTAGCCCTGGACCGATTGCTTGTCCTGGGTCCACAGCCCTACTGGAGGGGACCCGTGGCTCTCGGCACTGGAGGCGGCTCTCAGCTCTGCACCCTGCCGGGACTTCTGCTGATGAGAAATGAGACCAGTGAAGCCGCAGCTCACACTGATGGGCCATAGAGCTAAGCGCTCGCCAGCGTAATCTGTTTCTGTTGTCCACCAGCCCTCGAGGTGGGTATCTCCCTGCAGAGGAGGATCAGACACAGGGAGGAAAGTCACTTGCTCAAGGCCACATTTCCCAGATGGCTCGATTTCAGATCTGCCTCCTGGCCTGGCTGCCTGCCAGGGGTCCCCTGGCCAAGGAGAGTCTGCACCTGCAGAGAAGGGAATGTCGTTCAAAAGTTGGAACATTTTTTTAAAATTGTTTTATTTGGAAGTAATTTCAAATTACCAAAAAATGCCCCAAATAAAAATAATACAAAGACGGCTTTTAGATCCTTCTATCCTAGACACATCTGTTAAAATTTTACCCCACTTCCTTTATCATGTGTGCTCTATCATACATGCACACACACGCACACACACACACACACACACACACACACACACACCCGTACTTACACATTTTGTCCGAATCATTGGAGAACATTTTTACAGCCTTTCTTTGTCTTTTATGACATTGACATTTTTGAAGGACGCAATGCCCCCTTCTTATTTTCAATAAAATGGTCCCCATTTGGGGGGTGTGCGATGTTTTGTTGTGGTGAGATCCAGATTATACAGCCTTGGCCAGAATCCTGCCGAGGCAACCGTGGGTTCTTCTCACGCAGTCACATCCGCGGGCACTGCTGGCCCTCACTGGTGATGTTAATTTTAATCTCCAGGTCAAAGTATTACCTGTTTTCCCCCTACATGATCATTGTCTTTGTTCTCCCTTGGAACTAGTAAGCAGTCGGTGGGGAGATGTTTTAGACCATGCAAATACCCTGCTTCTCATCAGTTTCCCCCAGGGGGAGCCTCCATTGATGCCTCTTGCCTGATCCAATCCTTAATATGATGGTTGCAAAATGGTGGTTTTCCAAAAAAAAAAAAAAAAAAATGGTGGTTTTCCAGCTCCAGCACAACCTCCATAGTGTGTAGTGTAGAAAGCCCTTGGCATTCTACAGTAGCACGATATATTTGGTCGGTATATATTTCTGATCATAAGCAGTAAAACGTATCTATCTGTGTGGACCGATGAGTTCCTTTTTTTTCCAGTGGTTTATTGTTTCTCACTGTGCTCAATTCTTTTGGTGCATAAATTGCCCCAGACTTCACCAGTGGGAGCCTCTACAAACTGACTCCCATGATATTTGGATATGCCACCATCCCGATTCTGGAGCGCTTTCTTACTTGCTGGGATAACAAGAGGTTCCAGGCTCCTCAGGTATCTACCCCTGAACAAGCCTTGCAACCAGTCATTTCTCTGAGGTGCCTGTTCCCTTTTAGTGGGAGTGGTATTAGAGACCAAAGTCTGGGCCCTGGGTGTGCCCACTGCCTCTGGGTATCTTTGCTCCTTAGCCCTTTCAGGGGACAGAACTAGGAAATAGGTGCATGTTTATACACATGTACATACACATATTTTCCACACATACGTATACATGTATGTACGTATGCACAGAAGCATGCATATACATTTACATATTCGTATGCTACTCATCACGAGTCCACACCAGTGCCTCCAATCCCAATCCACCTCTTCAGGGCTGCTTCTTGCCTCTCCCCATTCCATACTTATGTATCCTTCGCCCACAGTGAAAACCCCAAAGCCATCAACACATTCAGTCATCTACTTAATCCTATATCACATCCAAAGTAATGTCAGGATTGCTTCACCACTGCAATCAACAAACCTTCCCTTCCCTCTCCCTGCTTTGTTCATAAATAGTTTGGAGTAGTCCTTTCTTTCTTTCCTTGCCCTTCAGTGTGGTAAGAGTATTTATTTGAAATACAGTTAGGTTTATTTTTTTTTCCAGTGTGTTTTCAGCTTTAGGCATTTTTTCCCCTTCCTATTCTTATTTATTTAAATTAAGAAGAAATTTTCAATGTTTATTTATGTTTGAGAGAGAGAGACAGATTGTGAGCGGAGGAAGGGCAGAGAGAGAGGAAGACAGATTCCGAAGCAGGCTCCAGGCGCTGAGCTGTCAGCACAGAGCCCGAAGCAGGGCTCGAACTCACTAACTGCGAGATTATGACCTGAGCCAAAGTCGGACAGACGCTCAACCGACTGAGCCACCCAGGCACCCCTTACTGGTTTAAATTTTTAAAAATAGGTAGAATGTTAACATACTTTCAAAAGTCAGAACGACACAACCTATACTAAGAGATGTGTCACTCTCCTGTATTCCTTCAGCCCCATTCCCCGCCCCCTGCATTAACCAACTTAATTCTTTTATGCTTACAATTAATTCTATGGCTTTTTGTAAAGATAAGCACATTTTTATATACGTTTTTTAATTTTCCCTTCTTTATTTACCCAGAAGACACCGTATTGGACCGTATCATATATGCTTTTTTTATACTTTGCTTTACGTGTTCAATATTGTCTCCTGGAAGATACTCCATGCCAGTTCATTGAGGTCCTTCCACATTTTTTTTTATAGCTGGCACAGTACTCCGTGTGTGTGTGTGTGTGTGTGTGTGTGTGTGTGCGCGCGCGCGCTGCGCGCTGCGCGCGCCATAGTTTATGCACCTGCTCTCCTCTGGATGGCTGTTTAGGTGGTTTCCTGTGGTTTACAATTCCAAATAATGTGTGTGTGTTTCAATGCTCGGGAGTGTATCCTCCAGGCAAATTTCTAGGAGTGAGATTACTGGGAAGAGTAAATATGCATGTAGTTTTGTTAAGTGTTTCCAGGTACCCCTCCATGCGGTTGTACTGTTTTGATTTCTGACCTGTTTCCTCCCAGTCTTGCCAATAGAAGGTCGTGTCAATTTTGGACGTTTTGCCGGTCTCATGAGTATGAGATGGCACCTTGGTGTAGGTAGTTTGAATTTGCATTTCTTTTATCATGAGTGAAGTTGAACATTCTTTCATAGGTTTAAGGATAATTTTTATATTCCTTCTGTGAATTATCCATTCTTTTGTTCTTTTTTCTATTGTCTACTTTTCTATTGGGTTTTGGTTCTTTGTTTCTCAATTTTTAAGAGTTTACACACACACACACACACACACACACACACACACACACACGCCTAAGCCCCTGATGCGGGGCTCGAACTCATGAACTCAGGAGATTATGACTTGGGCCGAAATCAAGATGCTTAACCCACTGAGCCACCCAGGCACCCCTAAATTGTTTTTATTTTTATGTAGTCAGATGCATCAGTCTCTTCTGTAATTGCCTCTGGATTTTCAGTCATACTTAGAATGCCTTTTTTACATCGAGGTTATAGAAGAATTCACCCACGGGCAAGCACAGTTTTTAGTGGCTACATAATATTTCATTGAGAAGAAAAATCATTATTTTTATGTCGATGCTAAGAGGAGAATCGGGGCCGTAGGCACATGCAGCAGAGAGCAGATAAGTGCAGAGGGGAGCACGTTGGAGGGTTGGAGGTGTGAAAGCCCTGTGCCCAGTTGGTTTCAGGATGGGGACAGAGGAAAAGTGGTCTCTGCCCTGGAGTGAGAGAGGCTCAGGCAAGGAATCAAATCTGAACCCCCCCCCCCCAAAAGGCTAAGGGAACTTCAAAGAAGAAACAGGTCCTTTGGGAGGGAAGACACAGCGAGTGTGAGACAAGTGTAGCTTGTAGGGCAAAATTTAAGGAGGCCTCACGCTCAGGGCTGTGCCAGTGGAGCCCGGGCAGTTGGGAGTGAGGACCTCCTTAAATTTTGCTCCTTGGGCACCTCACTGGCCTCCCCCAGGTCTTGGCCCTTCTTTGGGGAGAAGCAGGACCTGAAGGGACCTCAGGAACCAGAATGAATGGGGTAGGAGCTGCCCCAAGTGAGCTAACAGGGAGTGGCGAGGTGCGGGATTTCATCCTGGAGGGGGTAGGAAACCACTTCAGGACTTTAAGAAATTGAAGAAACTCTGTCAGATTGGGGAAAATGGGGATGATAACCATCTCTTCCCAGAGCCGATGTCAAGACTGAATAAGATAATAAACATAAATATTTTCCATGGGCAGAGGGCCTGGCATGGAGTGGAAGTTCAGCGAACAATAGTTTCCTGTACTGCAGGGTGGGGGTGGGGTTCTGCTGATTCTCCTCATCAGGTCTCAAGTCCAGTGCCCTCGACACAGTGGGACTGTTCAAATCACAATGTAGGTGTAGAAATTCTAACAAAACTTGAAGCAAACTATCTGTCCGCTCACCTGGTTTTAGAGGAAGATGCCATTTTTCAAGGACTAAGACAGGGACAACTCCAAGGCGCCCATTTTACAGAAACGGAAACTGAGGCCCAGGGAAGGTGTCACAGCGTGTTAATGGCTTACAGTGAGTTACTGTTTGTGCTCCGGGGCGTCCTCCCAAGAGAGGTTTGGGCTCTCACTCCCACGCAGCGCTCTGTCCGCACTCCCAGAAAAGCATGTGCCTGTGGGCCTCTGATAGAACCTTTCCAACGGCCTCCTGAGCCAAGTGCTCCCTCCTGAACCGTGCTGACCCGGAAGGGAAAAAGCCCAAAACCAGGAGGAGGCAGCAGACAGGAGGCAGGGAGAGCAGCAAGCCCCACTGCCCTCTGGATCCAGCCCCAGGCCAGGCGCTTGGGGGACGGGCCGCCAAACCTGTCCTTTCCCTCCTCTTCCAGGATCAGCTGCGGGCCCAGTGAGGCCATTCCTGAGGCCCAGTGTGGCAGGCCAATCAAGTGTGTGGGAAAAATAATAAGTCTGTGGCCCTGTGGTTGGAACTCGTCCTTCAGAGCTCGCTTATCTGCCTTCCCCCTCCGGGGTCCTGATGATCGAGGCCAGGAGGTTGGCTGAATCTCCCAGACCACACTTAGGAGGGAGGGCACGCTGAGGCCGGCTCTCTGCTCCCTTCTCTCACCAGCAGGGCCCCCCCCTCCAGCCTCCTCTGCGCTGAGGTTCTGGTGGAGAGATCCGAAAGGTCCCCCGGAGCAGAGTCACAGAGAGCTACCAGCCCTTCCCCCTCCCCCAAGGCCTGCCCTGCCAGGCTCCAGATGACTTACGTTATGACATTTAAATGCTGGGAAGCCCCCATCTCACACCCATCCTCCCCCAGGGGGCTCCTGAAAATCCATCTGGTTTTTTTTTTTTTTAATTTATTTGTAATTTTTTTTTAACGTTTACTTACTGTGGAGAGAGAGAGAGAGAGAGTGAGAGCGTGAAGAAGGGAGGGGCAGAGAGAGACTCAGAATCCAAATCAGGCTCCAGGCTCCAAGCTGTCGGCACAGGGCCACACGCGGGGCTTGAACTCACGAACCGTGAGATGATGACCTGAGCCGAAGTCTCGGAAGCTTAACTGACGGAGCCACCCAGGTGCCCCTGAAAAATCCATCTTTAGTTTTTAATTTTTTTAAGTGTATTTATTTATTTATTTATTTTGAGAGAGAGAGAGAGAGGGCACGCAGGAAAGGCAGAGGGAGGGAGAGAGAATCGCAAGCAGGCTCCGCACTGCCAGTACAGAGCCCAACGTGGGGCTTGAACTCACGCACCGCGAGATCATGACTTGAGCTGAAACCAAGAGTCCAATGCTTAACAGACTGAGCTACCCAGGTGCCCTGAAAATCCATCTTTAAAGCTTCTTCAGCCTCTGTCCATCACTCCAAGCCCATGTGGCCTTTGTGGCCCAACTCAGAGCCGCTTCTTCCCAGATTCCTTTCTCAAACATCGGAATGAACCCTCTACCCGCCCCCTTCGCCGCGCCCCCCACCCCCACCCCCACGCCTGTGGCCCACACAGGTGGGGCTTCAGCTGCTTGGGCAGGCCTTGCCTTGTTGGTCTTCAAAGGTAGCTGTGAACGGGACTGTCTGCCCCTTTCAGTATGGACGACCTGAGAGCTGGAACTGCTTCTCACTCAGCTCTGAATGCTCCCCGAATGCTGAGCCGTAGTGTCACAGATAGGGGATGGGCAATCAGTGCCCGGCTGCCGAGATGCAAAGGGAGAAACCACAGTGGTTAGGAACAGGAGGTAAGCTTGAACTCTGGCCAGACACTTGCTGAGTGTCCCGGGGGAAGCCCCTTGACCTCTCTGGGCCTCAGTTTTCTCATCTGTTAAACGGAATGATCATATCTGCCTTGCAAGGCCATTGCACCAATAAAGTAGGCCACAGGCACAGCCCGGACCCTGATGCCCAGAAGGCACATGTCCGTTCATTTACAGACACTTAGTATGTGCCTTTGTGCCAGGCTGTAGGGCAGCCAGAGGACAGCAAGCTAAGGCCCGAGTGCAACACTGCATGCTGATGCTGAGAGCCCAGCCCGTCCGGGTCGTGCAGGCGCTGGTGCCATAGTGACGGATGCGGCGTCCCTGCCTGCCACGTGCTAGCGGTCTTTCCCATCGCGGGGGGTCTGTGGGTTTTCCAGATCCTTTCCAACTGTACAGCTACGGAAATCCACTCCCAGAGTTTAGTGATGGATGATTTCTGGAATATTCCTTGCTGAGTAGAAGGCCTGGCTTAGGTGGACAAAGTAAGGGCTGAGGGGGCGGGGGAATTCAAAAGGAGCAGCGCTGGCTTCCCCATCTCAAAGAGCTCTTGCTGTGTCACATCCACTGCTATCCAGGAGGCGTTGAGATGGCCTCAGTCCCTCCTGTGGGGGAGCTGGGTATCGGCCAGCCTAGGGAAGAAGCCACGAGACTGCTTAGTCCTGCTTTAAGAGCCAGGCCAGGGAGCTCTGTCGGCCAGGAGTCCACAGGCACAGACAAGGCTGGGGGAGAGCAAGTGAGACTCTAAGCTGTCTTCAGTGGCTGCCAAGGGACCTTCTGGGCCCAGGGACCTGCCAACCCCGGGGTGTAATGCCCACTTCCAGGTGGGTGGTTGACAAGTGCCAGTTGAGTGTGGGCTGTGTGCAGAGCCCAGGGTCCACTCCCTGCGGGGTCAGGAAGTGAAGCGTTCCTGCCTGATGGGGCAGTGAGCTGTCTTCCAGTGGAAGAGCACCATGCCCCCCGTGACCTGCTGGGGCGAGGGGCAACCACAGCAAGCCCCAGAGGCCACGCAAAAGCGTGACTTCCATCATCTGTCACGTCCGTGCGGAGAGGACGGGCATAAAGGATGGGGTGAACCCAGGGAGGGTGGGTTCACTTAGGGCAGGCACCTGTGTACCCCGGCTCGAAGTTTTCCACAGATGTGTAGGAGGCTCTCACAGGCACTTGCTTCCTTTGCTGAGGTGTTAATGGGTCTTCTACTCCTCCTGGCCATCTCTGAATGTCTGAGGACCAGGAGGCGCGCCAGCCCCATCCCCCTAATCCCGGAGCCCAGCCACACAAACCAGAACATATCTGAAAACGCGCGTCTCTGGAGCTGTCCCTGGTGTGGGGGAGCACTTCTCTTTACTCCAGATGTGTCTCCTCCTCCCCTCAACCCCCCATTTCTCCAGGTGGATGGACCTCAGGACCCCAGCTCGCATCTCAGCCTGCCTATTCTTCTCTGGAGAGGCCACCAGGCCCACCGGGAGCTGTGGTGAATGAGTCCCCATCCATCTGAGACGGGCTCAGGGGCCCCCTGATCAATAGGAAAGTGAGGTGCTAGTTAGCCGGGCGGGGAGGGATCGGTACCGCTTCAGCACCCGAAGGCGGTGCCTCTGGGCCACTCCTCACTGGTGGTGCAGTGGAGGACAGCTAAGCACTGAGGAACCCCATCGCTCAAGGGGCAGGCCGTGAGAACACCCTTGGTGGCTGACCTGAACGTTCACGGGTGTTGCTGGGGGAAGGTTGTCTTTGGGATGAGCACAGTTCAAATGGGGCTTTCAATGAATAGCTAACGGAATGACATTTCATTGCCGTCTGTGCTCATTCCCTGCACCTCACCTTCCTCTTGTCTGACCTGTGCTTGTTCTTCCACTCCACCCCCATGCACCCATCCGACCAGCAGCCCTTGGGGCACAGACAGACCCCCAAGGAGACGGGGCAGGAGCCCAGGAACAGCTGTCACACTCACCGGGGGCTGCTGAGGGTCTTTGCTCAGCCACTTCTTTTCCAGGCTTTCCGATTCCACAGCTGGGAAGCAGACCCACTAAAACTTCTCTGTTTCCAGTCTTCCAGAGTGAAGAAGGTGGGTAGAGAACAGTGCAAGAAACATTCTGGAGCCGCTCAGGGAAGCGGGAAGGTGTCCAAAGCCATTTCTAATGCTTGACGCAAAAGACACAGAACCAACCAATACCATTCTTTAGGGCCACTTCCACTAAAACATTAACTAGAAAACTGTCCCAGACAGGGATAATGATTTGCCTGAGGTCTCATTGGACAGATGACTAGATCTCACATTTTAGCTCTTTAGTCTAAGGTCCTACCTGGAAGTTCAAAAGCCACCATGATAGAACCCTGGCATTGGTCCAGCACTCTCTGGCCTCCAGAGCCCCTGCCTCCTCCAGAGACAGGGTGTCTGCCCCCTCATCTCATCATATGCACTTCACAGTTGGGTTGTTGTTGTTGTTGTTGTTGCTTGTAGGGTTTTTTGTTTTTGTTTTGTGTGGTTTTTTGTTCTGTTTTGTTTTTTGTTTGTGTTTGTTTTGAGAGAGAGAGAGAGCACTAATGGGGAAGAAGGTCACAGGGAGAGAGAAAGAGAGAAAATCTTGAGCTGGAGCCTGATGCCGGGCTTGATCCCATGACCCTGGGATCATGACCTGAGCTGAAATCAAGAGTTGACCACTCAACCGACTGAGCTACCCGGGCGTCCCTAACAGTTAGTTTTCATGTTTTAAAAAAATTATTAGTGAGATCGAGCAGTGAGCAGTGTAATTTTAACGAGCATGTATACTTCATGGTATTTTCTTTTTTTTTTTTTTTATAAATTTATAGGAACTCTTTATACTGTAGGTGTAAATGTATGTCTGTTACATATAACACAGTTACTTTCTCCCAGTCTCTTGACTTCCAACTTGGATTGTGGCATCTTTATGACATAAAAGTTTTTAACTTTTATTTAATCATATTCATCTCCCCCCCCCCCTTTTTCTCCCCCTTATGGCCTTGGGTTTTGTGTCCCGCTTAGGAATACCTGCATGTTGACCATGTATTTGTCAAAAACACAAATTTGCCACAGCTTCACGATCTGAAAGCTTTGGTACAGAGATACAGGAAAGTTGTCTTGGAAGGAAGCAAACATTTTGCAAGGGCCTCTTTGCAAGGAGCCTCTGACCTGGGAAAGCTGGTGGCCCGCCCAGCCCTCGTCCTGAATGCCTCACACAGCATCCCAGGTTTTGTGCTAGGCTCTGCCCTTTGCTCCCCGCAGGTCGAGGCTTGGCTGATAAGCTCAGCGAATCAAATATTGACTGTGCCCTCAGAGTGTGTTTTCTTGGTCACCAAGGCCAAATCAAGGCACAGGGACCTGTTTTTTTTCCTTTTTGTAACCCTGTCCTCCTCCCCTTCCCCTTCCTCACTGTCTGAAAGGAATCCGAAGATCCTACTAACACTGATTGATGGGGGGCGGGCACCTTTATCTGTTGCTGCTTTTATGGGAAACTTTTCACAGAGCCGAGTTCAGAAAATTGTCTTTTCAAACATACCATTCGGTGTAATTTTATAAGATCGGCAGTAATTGCCCTAGAATCTTCTCAAAGAAACCTTGAAATCCAGTGGCTGCTGTGTTATGAAAGAAGCAAGAAATCTGGGGTAACCAGAAAAGCACTACTAATCCTGTTGGGGCTCATCTTTACTGATTCATTGTTTCTGGCAAGAGGGGAGAAAGATTGCTTTGAAAAGCTTCTTGGAAGGACCCCGGATCTATTGGCATGCACGCGCTACACACACACACACACACACACACACAGCCTAGCAATGCAGAGGTCTGTATTTAACATTTCCAAGTAGGTAACTCAAGAATTAGGTCTGTGCTGAGTCTTGCTGCCTTTGGGGTCCCCATATCATAGTGCCAAATGCTTTCAGGATTTTTTTTGTGTGTGTGGCAGGGCTGAGTCACAGTCACCTCCAAAGAGAGAGGCAAACATGGAGGCCTCAGTAAGGGAGCAGCTGGTAGGGAGAAGGAGCTGGGCCAAGGGCTCAGAATAGCCAGTTATGCTGCCAAAGGGTGAAAAGGGCAGAGGAAATGGGTAGGCTGGGGCCCCGTGGGAGGGGCAGCCCGGACAGGGAGGGGAAGCGAGGGTGGGTAGGTGGCTGTGGCCTGGAGATCTCTTGTCCATGAGAAGTTTTCAAAGTGGAGATTCAGGAGTGGGCGGGAAGCCTCTGAGGGTAGGGGAAGGGTCAGGACTTTGCCTCTGGCCAAGGAGGGACCGGACACAGAGCTACCTCCGGATGGCCATTGTGCAGAGAGAGCAGACACAGATCATTCTGGTGGAAGGGTGGAATGGGGTTTAGCAGGCCGGGGAGAGGCAGGGCCTGCTGAGGCATCTCCTTGCTCAGCATACAGGAGGTGCCGCATAAGTGTCAGTGTCCTCGCTGGCTGAGCCCCAAAGGCTTTGCTCCAGGTGGACAACAGCTTCCAGGGCCCCTTTAGCAAAACCATCACCAAGTATTTATTGAGCACTTACTGGGTGCTGAGTGCCGGACCGGGCTCTGCAGAAAAGACAAGTGACGTGTAACAAGCAAACGTGGAGAGTAGCACCAAATCGGAGCTCTGGGCAGCCTCTCCCAATCCGATAGCCAGCTAGAATCCCAGAAGCTCAGGAACTGAAAGACACCTTTCAGAAATCAGTAGGTTGGATCGTCTCCAGGGCTTGGATTTCACTCTGTCATGCCTGCCAACCTCTGAGTGAACATTGAAGGTACCGGGAGCTCATCACCTACCGAGGCCCCCCCACCCCCGTTTCATCTTTGGGCCGCACTGCGCAGTAGGAGGGTGGTGAGCCGGGAGAGCACCAACTGAGAGTCGGGGGCTCCGGGCCCAGCTCCCCCACTTGGATCTTGGAAAGTCACTTAGTGCCTTGGCCTCCTGGTCTCCGTCTCCGGAGTCGGCAGCACAGCCCCTGCCCCATCTGCCTTGCAGGGCTGTGGTAACAGAACCTTACACTCCAGGCTGTGGTCAACCGTTCACAGAGTGCTTTACCTGCCCAACGGGCCTCGCTGGGCCGCAGTGGGGAGCACTGGAGTTAAACGAGCATGTGGATGCTTCTTTAGTCTCTGCTCTCTTTGCACCAACTTGCTCTTAATGTCATCTGCACAGAGCCCTGCAAAGAAGCCTTTGTTAGGCCATTTGTCTGCATTTTGTAGGTGAGTTAACCCAGGCTCAGAGAAGTTAAGTGACGTGTCCAAGGACACACATCCAGCCTGTGATGGTGGAACTGAGACAAAAGTCTCCGGGGAATCCAGCCCCCTAGGCTTCCCACCCCAATACTGTACCTGTCTCACGGGAGATCAAGACACAAATACCAACCGTAAGACCTGTCCACTGTACTGGCTCACTCAGCAGGTGCCGCTGCTTTAAACCCTTCCCCCACAACAACGGGGGGAATACCCCAGCTACCCTTTATCGAGTGCCTGCCACGTGCCTGGCCCATGACCTCCCGTGTCCTCAGCAGCCCATCCCAGAAGCACCCACTAAACAAAGTGGGCGATGCCTATTGTGAGTCCAAGAGAATTCCTAACGTGGCTCCCAGAAAGCGAGAGATGCCCTGGAGGTTGCTTGTTTCATCTTTTAAAAGCAATGCGAGTGTTTCATTCTTCTCCGTAGTCACCTCTAGTTTTTAACCTAAAAGGAATGCGTTTTGCACAAACAGTTGAGTAAAACTGAGCATCAGAAAGATCTGCCGCCTCGTATGTTGTGCCTTTGCGTCACTTCTGCCGCACACCCCGGTTTGTAAGCCACAGACACGCATTCCGTCTCATCTTCGTGACCATCCCACGGGGTGGGTATTTTCAGGTCCGCTTGACGGATAAAGATCTGAGGTGCAGAGTGGCTGAGCAGGGCGCCCTAGGTCAGCTAGAAGGAAAAGGGCAGCCCCGGGACTCAGGTGCAGAACCCTCTCCGTTGTGTGACAGGCAGTGCCCGCCACCCCCCGCAGCGTGGTAGATCCCATGATGTAGACTCAAAAGGACCTAGTGGAGGTGGGGGGGAAGGCTTCCTGAAAGAGCTGGGGACCTGAGTTAGGGGCCGGAGCCGGGGCACTGGCGGAGGGAATACACAGGGCTGTACGAGCAACACCTCGGGATAGGGAGGAAGTTGCCTGGCTGGAATCCCAGGGAAGGGCAGACAGCGGGAGGAGAGGAGGAGGTGGCTGAAGAGTCCATGGGCCCAGAATGGGGGTGAGGGGCTCTGAACATTGGTCGGTCCACCCTGTTTCTCCTCGGGGATGCAATGCCCAACGTGTTACTCCAAGGCCTGCCGCTGGCCACCTGTGACAACACAGCCCCCATGTGCCGGAGGCACTGGGGTCCCCTCTTTTCCTCCTCTTCCTGCGAGGACTCCTCTCTCTTTTCCCCTAATATGCTGCTTCAGCAGCCCTCTGCAGGAGGCCCCTTGCCTTCAGTAACCAGGGACACTGAACCCCCCACAGGACTGGCCTTCCCCATGATGGCATCCAAGCCCCCATGCTGGAATTCACACCTCCACAATATCCCCCTGAAGGAGGCAGGCCTTTCGGCAGGTGCCAACCTGAGAGCCTGAAAAGTCGAGGAGCTGGGCTTCCTGGCTTTGCAGACAAAGGACAAATGTGGCAGGATTCCACTGGTATGAAATCCCTAGAGCAGGCAAACTCATAGAGACAGAAAGTAGATGAGAGGCTACCAGGGCTGGAGAGAGGAAGGAATAATTGAGAAGTTATTGCTTAATGGTTACAGTTTTTTGTCTTGAGTTGGTGACAAAGATTTTGAAATAGCGGTGACGATTGCACAGTGGTGTGGCTAGAATAATGCCGCCGAACTGTGCCCCCAAATGGTGAAAATGGCAACTTTAGTGTTATATATATTTTATCACAGTTTTTAAAAACTACTCTCAGATAAGGAGGTAATCAAAGAATCTCCGTCACAAAAATACAGGGGACATGCATTATGCAGGTATGTCGGACAGGTAAGCCATAAACGCACCTTTGAATCCAGGCCCCAGCAGGTGTTAGCTTTGTGGCCTTGAGCAAGCTCCTCACCTCCCTTTACCTGAGTTTCCTCACCTGTCACATGAGGTTATTGGGAGGCTTAGACGCACTGGGCATGCATGTGGCTGGAACAGAGCAATGAAGAACAGTGATGAGTGGCCGTCATGGCTGTGATGATCGTGTTGGTCATTATCGTGAAGGAGCTTGGGCTCACAGAGTTAGGGACGGGAGTCAGGCTGGCCAGCGTCCTGGGCTCTGTTGGCAGGTTGATCTTGAGGGTAGTGAGAAGGGTGTGGAAGGGGAGGGGGGAGGGCCGGGGAGCAGCGCTTGGAAGTTCATGTGCAATAGATAGAGTGGCAGGCTTTGTCCCCTGAGGGGTCCCCCGGCACTAGGGCAAGGAAGAGAGCAGGTCCCGATGAGGTGTGGGGGGTTTGACCCCTGAAGGGCCAGGCTCCCTCACTCTGCTCCGGTGTGCTCCCTGGAGGTGCACAAGGCCACAGAAAGTGGGGGACTCTACAGGGTTACTCATGCCCCTTCTTGAACACTCACCGTCCTCTCGAGAATAGCCTAAGGTGGAGTGTTAGCCCCAAAGACATGAGTAACTGGAATAATCAGTAACTTTGTGCTCTGGGTAGAGCGGTTCAGAGCTGGGGGCCAACAGGAGACAGGATGCTATCTCTGATTTGCTGTGTGAACTTCCCCTTGCTGGTCTGCACATGTCCACCTCTGTGAAATGAAGGGCTGGTGTGTCCCTTCCACCAGGAATACTGGTGGATTTTGTGACCTTACTTGTTTGCAAGAATGTCTTCAAATGGAAAGGGTGATGCCATGGCTTGATCAGCAACAAGGTTTACAGAAGTGTTTCGGTTTAAGATTTTACTGACAAGAGATACAGCTTTGCTCCCTTTACCAGCTGGATGGCTTTGGGCAGGTCACCTGAACTTTCTGTGCCTCAGTTTCTTCTAGTGCAATATAAGGACAAGAACAATCCCAGTTCGGGGGCGGGGGGACAGGGGGCAGCTGGAGAGAACTAAGTGAATGGTGCCTAGCACACAGGAGGTGTTTAACAAATGTGTGGAGCTCTTTGCATAGGAAGAGCTCTGTGCGAGCTTCCTACAACATCCAGAGAAGGCAGAGGGCCATTCTCTGCATGTCAGGGGCTTCTTAACCTTTGCTTAGTGGTGCAAGACAATCTCCCATGAAACAATAGCCAACAAGGGAATGCATCATCCAAGTGCATGAGTGTAAGTGCTGGAGGGGTTCTGGGGGGGGGGGGGTGCGTCGAGAAAGCAGGAGGACAAGGAGAGCACTTGGCCGGGGCCGTGGGTAGGCAGAGAACGAGAGAGGGGAGGGGACCTCTCCCTAGCGTGAGTGTATGTGTGTTTGCACTCATGTGTGTGTTCGCTGAAAGAGCATGGACGATGGTTTACCCCCGAATGGGAAGTCTGGGCCTTGAGACCCCTAGGCAGTTCCACAATTTGTGTCACGGCCACAGGCACTTCTCCTGCCTGTGGCTGTGAGCGGGAACTTGCCTGCGTGGAGCACGGGAGCAAGCCCTGGTGCATAACCCGGGGTGTGATTAATTTAATTATTTCAAAAGCCCCTTTGGTATTTCACGAGGGTCATGCCCCTAGCTGTGGGCTTGAATACAACTGCAGCAGGTTTCAATAAAATCAATTAATTTAATTTGATTTGGTTTTATGTACTTGGAGCTGGTGCCTCTTGAACTCAGTGTGAAAATTATTGCAGAATAAAAATGCATATTAGTACTCAAGCCCAGTGTCCTTGGGCTCTGTTCAGGGAGCCTGCAGCGCTGATCACAAAAGCAAACCTCCCCCCACCCCACCCCCGCCCCGCCCCGGTCTGGCAGGGACTTGTGCCCACTGCTCCACCATTCACCCCTCCAGCTTCGGACAGTGTTGGTGGAGGTTGTGTGGGCTGTTTATATGGCTCCTTCGCCTCCAGAAGCGCTTTCTTACCTGGCGGTGAAGCGAATGCATTTCCATTTTGCTTTCATGAAAGGAGCTCAGAGAGGTTTGGATTCGCCTCGGTCACCAGCTTCCTGGTCTGTTGTTAGCTAAATTAAATGGAGGCAGTATGCTGCTGCGGACTGAACCTTGGCTGTGCCCCCGAAGAGACCCCTGAACTTGGGCAAGTCTCCTCACTTCTCTGTGTTTTTGTCTCTTGTCCTCAAGTGAGAGGGTTGGATGCCTGCTTCAAGGCTCCTTCCAGCGCAGGGTCATATTCCACGGGACAGCTGCTTGTCCAGGGTGGAGCCCTGCCTCCTTCCTGCTCCCCTCCAGAGGGCTCTGAGCCAGCTCACAGAATGGTCCATGGGCCGGAGCCCTGCCTGCACCTCCCAGCAGGAGCGGCTTCTCCCCCACATTCCTACAGGTCAGAGCAAGTACTGTTTTCAAGAAGGGTGGAGGGTGGCAGCCCAGGGGGCCAACCCTGTCATTTCACAGACGAGGGAACTGGGTTCCAGAGTCGCGCGGCCATAGCCGCGGGCATGGACCGTGTTCAGCCACATTCACCGTCATTATAATAAGGGTGGAGATTTCGCTCAGCCTGCGTTTTCCAACTGTCCTTTTCATTCCTCTTTTCCTGTCAGGATGGGAGATGGCCAAGCCATCTTTGGGGCCTCCCTGGTAAAGCAGATGCTGACACCAGCTGTTCAGGAGCCACTTTGTCCCTCCCAAACCCAGTGGCTGCCCCCCCCTACCCCCGTGATCCTGGTGGGAGAGGGCTGGGGGTGCATTCCAAAACATCCCCCACCCCACCCCACCCCACCGCTGCCCGACATTCCGCCCTGCCCCTCCCACTGCCCCTTCTCCTGACCTGGAATTTGGCACTGAGCTCGGATCCCCTTGACTCAGTGACATGTTTCGCACACAAGTCCTAGCTCCTCAATACTCCTCCACGGCAGAGACTGAATCTGTTCTTCGCATCCCCATCCTCTTTACTCCTCTGCACCTCTCACTTACTGGCAGGAACCTCTGATGTGCTGAGAACTGTCCCACACATCGTCCTCACATCTCATTTAATCCCCGCACTGGCTCTGCAGAGTGAGAAGTACCGTCCCCTGTCTGGCCACGGCTCAGAGAGAAGGTCACACAGCTCCTAAGTGACAGGGCTGGGACTCAAAGCCACCATCTCACTCCCAAGACTCTTGCACAACGCCAAGTGTCCTCCCTTGCACAGAATAGGTGTTTAACAGATCTTTAATGACAGATTACACTATATTTCCCTTTGCCAACAGCAAATGCCCCCGGAGAGATGATGGTGATGATTACTAATGCTGCTACTAATAGTAATAATAATAATTGTTATTATCTATGAAGCAACTATTAATGTGTCATGCACCAAAACTCGCAACGCCCGGAGAGGTGGGGACTGTGATCACCTCCACTTTACAAATGCAACAGCTGAGGCATAGAGAAGTGACTTGTCTAAGGTCACCCAGAAAATAAGTGGGCTGGGCTTCAGTCCCGGGGCCGTAGTCTCCCCATTCTAGTGAGATCTCCAGGCGAGCTGGAGTCTTCTGCCTTTGGTTCTGCGTGGCTCTAGATTTGAGGTGGAAGGTGCCCCTGTCAGGCCTGTTGGTGGGGTGGTGTTTGCCCTCAGGGGCGCCTGCAGCTGGCACTGCCCTCCACCCAGCTGATAGCTGCAGCCTGGCAGGCTGCCTGCCTGGCCCACACCGCTCTGGCAAGAAGCCTGGCCCGATGGGGGGGGGGGGGGGCTGGGGGGAGGCGGGCAGGGGGATGGGGCGGAGGGGGCGGGGGTCCGGCTCGGCGTTGCCGCCCGCGGCCCTCGGGCCCCTGCCGCACCCCCGCCGCCCCTCTCCGGGGTCGCCACAGTCCCCGCCGGGGCCGGCGCCGGCTCTCCGGCGTTAACCGCGGGCGGGGGAGGCGGGAGGGTGAGGAGGTCGGGCCGGGGCAGTGGGAGAATGCGGAGGGGAGGGCCGGAGACACAGGCTGGGGCCGCGGAGAGGGGCTCGGGGAGCACAGCGGGGAGGGGCCGAGGGCGCCGGGTGCCGGGGAGGAGAGGGTGCGAGGACGCCGCGGGGAGGGAGGGGGCGGGGCGCCGGGGGCGGGGGGGGGGCGAGCAGGGAGGGGCGGGAGGGGGGCGGCGCCCGGGCCGGACCTGGGAGGGGGCGGCGCGGGGAAGGGGGCTGCGGGCGGGCTGGGAGTCCGGAGTGCCTGTGGCCGGGGCGGAGCGGCTGTGGTTACATCACGTTCCCGAATCTGCTTTCTCAGGGATCGGGCCAGGGGGGCTGGCGGGGAGGGAGAGGTGGGCGAACCAGTCTGAACTGGCCGGGCAACTCGAGGGGGCGTGGGCCCGGCGAAATGGGGTGCTGCCCGGCACCCTCTATTCTCATGACGCCCGGGAATTTTTCTGTGAAGCCGCCCCGTTTGTTTTACAGTTCCCCCAAACCCAGCCCCACCCTCTCCCTCCCTCTCTCGTCTCCCGTCGCCCTCCCTCCCCTTCCCTCTTCTCCCCCCCCCCCTCCTCTCCGGGTTGGCTCCTCCGAGGAATCGGTTAGCCAGAGGGAGGCACCAAGCTCTTGCCCTCAGCTGGCCCCACTCCTACCCTCTCCTGGAGGACTCCTGTGCATGCCCTCCTTTTCTCTTTCCCCGCACCCCTGCCCCTCCCCAGGCTGTCTGGGGTATCTTGAAGGAGCTTAGTGAATCATCGCCAGAGGCCCTCCCTCCCATGCCAGTCCTTTACTGTCCCTTCAGGGTCCCCCCTTCTCCTGTGGCCTCAGGGGCCTAGTGCCTACAGGCTGCCAGGCTCCTGCTGGCAAAGAGGCAAGACCCAGGCAACCTTAGCAGGGTAAGAAGCTCACCCTTCTCCAGGGTGTCTGCATTTTGCAGGGAGCTTCCCGAAATGGTACACACACACACACACACACACACACACACGCACACACACACACACACACACACACACACACACACACACAGCCCAGGCCCCAGTTCCTCTCAAAGGATGGAATTACAAAGACTGGGAGCTGGATTTGGGGGAGGGGATATTTGAGGCAGGGGAGGCTTTTCAAGGGCCCTGGGATCACATCAAGAAGGCCACCACAGCCCCTCTTACACCCGCCACTGCCCTGCCCCTGTGTCTCTCCCAGTGGCCAGTTCAATTTCTAATTCATCCCCTGAGGCTGTGAGTTCTTCCATTTCCAAGTGACAAACTGGACACCCTCGGGTTTGTGACTGTGGGAAGTTTCGTGGGTTGCTGAGTTTGTGTTTGTCACAAGCTTGGAACTCTTTGACCAAGATTACCACTATCAAGACTGTTATCAAATCGATTCAATCCCTGGGATCTTTAACAGAACTGGACCACAGGCACCAGCATCCCAGTCCCAGATTTTGTAGACTGAAGCTGTTGAGACCCAGAGAGGTAAGTGACCTGCCCAAGGTCACACAGCTTGTTAGTAGCACAGCTGGAACTCTAATTCACCTCCTAGCTCCCTGGCCAGCATGCTTTAATTTTAGGGTTAGCTCTGTGGTGGGGACCTAGCTTAGCACCAGGGAGGCACAGAGATTAATGGATGAGGCCTCAGTGAGGAAGCTAGAGAAATACATCACTTGGGAGAAGTGAGAAGACCCCTGCACCCCCACGAGCTTGGGACTGTAGCGTCTCCCCACTGAGTGTGCTGGTGAAATGTCTCTCCAGGGTAGTCGGAGATCCATTAGGATTCTAGCATCAGCTTTGGTCACCTCGAGCCCGGTCATTATGCCCAAGGAAACTGTGGGTCCGGAGGTAGGTATCAGCATGAGCCAAATTGGCAAGTACAGATCAGAGCAATCAATGCTGTGACTCTTTTCCTTTCATTGCCCTCAGCCAATATCAGAAAAGGTTGCAAAAGACCGAGGCATGTCTGTTCCTGCGGGGACTCTTGTCATCCTGGGGCCCTGCCAGGCATTGTGTTAGGAGACCATGGCCCCACACATCCAGAAACTCCGGACTGGAGGCCCCTGTTGTTGACTCGGAGCTGCCCCAGCCCTTGGGGTCCTGCCTGCGGGGTGTTGGCTATTTTTGAGCACGGGGTCAGGAAGAGCAAAAGGAGGAGAAATTCAAGACAGTCGGGCTAAGATGATCAGTTTTAGCAAAGGATTTGCAGAGGAAATGGACCGAAATGAGTGGTTAAAATAAATAATATTTTTGGTTGCAGTAGAAGCTCGTGAACTTGGACCTCAGTGATTTGGAATTTCGGATAGTTGAGCTTGGCTGTGGTGAGGTTCACCTTTGCACTGCCTGTGAACACGGCCCATCATAGATAAACAGCGCACACATGACTCAGAGTGAGGAGGAAGGTGCGTGCATTATTGTGATAACGAATTTTGACTGCAAGCAGGTCAGCTCCGTTCACCTTGCTAAACATTTTATTTACAAACATTTATTGGGCACCTTCTACATGCTAGGCCCTGTGCTAAGTGCTAAATTAATAAACATTAAGTTTTTTAATCCTTCTCAAGAGGATTCCTTATGAGGTAAGAATGATCATTCTTCCCATTTTACAGACAGGGAAACTGAGGCTGGTATTAGAAAACTACCAGGATTCACACCAGGGCAGTCTGGTTCCAGGGTTCATGCTTTTAATTGCCAGATTTTATGTGTTAGGGCAAAGGGGATAGGATAGGGGAAAAAGAAAAAAGAAAAAAATAGGATAGGCCATGACCTCTACTCCCCCCAGATGCTTCGGAGCTAGTGGTAGAGGTAAACACAGGGCCTGGCATAGAGTAGGTGCTCAGCAAGTGAATTCGTTAGTTAAGCGATGGTGAGGACATGGGTTGAACTGTTTGAAGGCAGGAATCTCCCTGCGTCCCCTGCCCCATTCCAGTAATGCCTGTACATAACAGACATCGAATAACCAAGAGAACCGCAGGGACTGAGGGTAGAAGAGGTCACTAGTCTAGTCCTGGCATTTTTCAGTTGAAGGGACTGGCCCGGGAGAGGGGAAGGGATGTGCCCAGGGCGGCAGGGGTCTCTGGTCCGACGCTCCCTCTGCTCCACATTCTGATTGGCTGCTTGGAAACAGATGCGCTGAGAAAGATGCAGGTAAGAGCAGTTGACCCGGCCTCATTTTCCCCAGGCCCCTGGTTCTCACGCCCACCTCTGGGGACTTGCCTTCACCTTCGTGTTCCCCCTGAGACCGCCCCTTTCCCCCTCCCCCGCACTAAAACAGGGCCTTCAAGGCCTTGAGATGGGTGAACCAAGCAGTGAGGCAAAGACCATGCTTGGCCCTCTTCCTCTGGGCCTCTCCTTGCCATCCTCTACCTTTGGAGTCTGCCTTCTTCTGTTCCCACCACGGCAGGGCAAGAGGGACAGGGGACACTCATTCCATGCGTTTGTTGAATGAGCAAACGCCCCGCCACACCGCCCACGCCCACCAGCAACCGGTCAGAGCTGTGCGGCTCTAGCCCCAGCACACTTGCTCCAGATTCATAGATGGGAGAGTCCAAAGGGCCTTCAAGTTCATTGCCTCCCCCCCCACCCCACCCAAGGCCTTCCTTTTACTGATGAGAATAGTGAGCACCTGGAAGGAAGAAGTATTTGGTCAAGGACATGCAGGCCCATAGAGGCAGAGCTGGGCCAAGAAACAGGAGTCCTGCGTCCCAGTTCAGAGCCTGCGCTGAAGCGCATGGGCCTGTGGCTTTTGGGAAACCGTGTTCAGCCTGTAGCCTGTTAGGGCCAGCGTCATGAGAAAGCCAGCCACGGCTTGTTTGCCTGACACTTTTGCAGCCCTCCCCAAAGGCAAACCACCTGTCATTCCTGATGGGTGCCCTTGGCAGCAGCTACAACAAATCCACCAAAGCAAAGAGGAGAAGGAGAAGGAGAAGGAGGGCCAAGCCCAAGCCGGTGGGGGAGGGGGAGCGGGTGTCTGCCCCTGCTGGGAACCTGGGCACATTGAACTTGTCCGCTTGTCCGGCTCAGATACCATCTCGTTCCTGCTTGGCACACGTTTATCGAGCCCATGTGTTCCTCCTTGGCAAGACCTCGAAGGGAAAGGAAGTGGGACCGTCCCCAGGCGCTGGGGAAGGTGCCCGCTCCCCACCCTGATCTGGCTCCAGCCCCTCCCTCCACCCCCAGCGGTGCCGCTGGGCTGACACTGAGTAGGATTAGAATTTTCTTCTGTGGGACGGAGCACACACACTTGGGATCTTGCTATTATTCTGTCTTGGTTTGGGGGCTGCAGAGTCAGGCTTTGAAATGGGAGTTTGGGTTGAACACGCTCATAGGGCACCTGATAGGTGTCAGGACTGTTCTAAGCACTTTACCGATACCGGCTCGGGTGACCCACCCAACGCCTTTTACAGATGAGGAACCTGAGGCAGAGAGAGAACTTACCTAAGGTCACACAGTGAGTGATCGCAGAGCCAACATTCGGGGTCTAGCTCCAGTGTCCACACTCGCATCTGGGATCACAGGCTGCCTTTCCCCTGGGACAACCAGATCTTTGACGGTTTGACAAATAATTCCACCAGCCCAGATCTGTCTCCCCATCTGTCGACTGGCAATCCCACCCGTAACCCCATGGTCCCCCCTCAGATGGCAGCCTTGGGACATGTGAAGGTCTCTACAGACAGGAGGGCTGGTTCTTATCTGATCACATTCCCCGAAGAGGGTGATTTATCCACCTGCTGTTTATTCTTTCACAGTGCAGCAGGCGCTGGAAGCAGTAGCAGGAGGGGCCAGTGACTTCCCAGGGAGGATGCCGGACCCCCTTTGCCCACCGTGACCTTCTCATGTTCAACCCCAAACCAAACAGACCAGGCGTGTGTTGTTTATATGACATTTCTGTTATCGTGGTAGTTGTATGGTTGTTCTTGCTGTTAGCGCCCTTGTATATTGAGCGGCTCGCCTTGGTGAGTATAACAAATGCCGCATAGAGGAGGCCAGCTGAGGCCCCTGAAGCTCTGTCCCCCGAGATTCGGTGGCCCCTCTGCCCTCACTCTCCATTTAGAATCACAACATGCCCGATCTTAAGCACTAGTCAGCTTTCAGCTAAAATGCTGTCCTGTGTTCAGAAGATGCCTGATCCCACCCCCAAAGCTTAAATCTGGGGAAACCGTCTGAGTGACGACAGGGAGGTGCCATGGCTGCCAAAGGACACCCGGACAGGCCCCTGAAGGGGCTCCCTCTGCTCTTCTCAACCCTCCTCTCTCCTCTTTATTGCCCAACATCATGCCTGAGCCAGAAAACAGGCATTTTCTAGGGTACTTAAACTTTACTTTAGAATTTCACATTCCCTGCGGCTCCCAAGTACCTTGATTTCCACCCCCACACCCCCCTCCAACTGAAGCAAGGAAAGGGGGAAAGGTGTGATGGTAAAAATTGGCATAATTGGAGCTCAGAAAGATGTTACAAGCCTTCTCATCTAGTGTTTGGACTGTGCTTATGTTCTTTTTCTTTTTTCTTTTTTTTTTAATGTTTATTTTTGAAAGAGAGAGAGAGAGAGATGGAGCGTCAGCAGGGGAGGGGCAGAGAGAGAGGGAGACACAGAATCGGAAGCAGGATCCAGGCTCTGAGCTGTCAGCACAGAGCCCGACGAGGGGCTCGAACTCACGAGCTGTGAGATCATGACCTGAGCCGAAGTGGGTCGCTCAACTGACCGAGCCACCCAGGCGCCCCTTGTGTTCTTAAAATGGATATAGAGTTAATTTTGACCAACCACAGCAGCTAACATCTGGTGGCCACCTCATGTGGCCAAGGAAAATGAGTAATGTTCAATTCATTACAAGGAGGCAGCAAGAAAAGAAAATGACAGTCCCTTCTGGGCGCCATATTCTTCGAGTGCTTTCTTTTACATACGAGACTTAACTGGAGCCTCAGAACGCTTCTATAAGGCAGGACTTGCCCATTTGACAGACCGGAAAACCGATGCCTGAAGAGGGAATTAGGAAGTGGTAGAGAACAGGAAAAGTGGAGCCCCATGGGGCTGGTGTACCTCCCCTAGTCTTGATGGTTGGGCGTCTTGGTATGGAATCTATGGCCGTCCCGGACTGAGCACACCCGTCTCGGTGGTGTTCATTCTGGGTGCGGATCTTAAACCCAGATCTATCTTCTTCCTTATTTGCCCCTTGCTTTATTGTCTCTTCCTAATTTTTTTTTTTTTTTTTTTTTTTTACATACGTTTGCCTACAAATGTACTTGTAGGCACGTTTGTAAGCTGGTTCAAATCCTTTCCGGAGAAGATGGGCTAGAAATGCACACAGTCCTCCCCAGGATGTCATTGTTAATCATTTCATAAGGTCTCCTGTGGGGGAGATGGTTGCAGATTAGGCAATAGTTTCCTTAGTAACCTTAGACACACCCTATTTCCTTAGGGATAAGGCGAGGGTGCCGGTCTTTAGGGGCTCTGAGGAGCCTTGCAACTCTGACCGGCTGAGGGAGATCTGAAAGTCTGGTGTTTCTCGAATAGCCCTGGCTGCCCTAAACCAGTGGTTCTCAGCCTGGGCGGACGAGTAAAACATGGAACCTCGAAGCATCTGTCTTTCCCCACAGAGATAACCACGCCATAGTAATGTTACGGGAGCAAGAAGGAAATAATTGGCAACTTCAAAGCAGTAAAGTCCATATAATGTAACAGAGAATATTACGAGGACAGGGAAGCATCACTTAATTGGCTTCCTCCTCTATCTGGGACGGAGCCAAGAATCTGAGTGGAACATAAAACCATACTGAACCCCAAGAAGTCACAGAACAGGTTGTCATGCTCATTTCCTGGGGCCCGTGTGACTGGGGGGCCCATCGGCTCTTGTTTCATACACAATTCTAACTTACACAGTTTTTTGGTTTCCAACCTACATCACGGAACCAGCTGGAGCAGATGAGAACACAGGATGGAGGGTGGCTAACGCAAACTCGGCTTTGCATCAGCTCTTTCCGTGTTTGGTGGCTCACGGAAGCAGCATTGCCTGATGCCTGGCACTGTTGGGCGGGCGAGCGGCTCTCGAACTTTCTGTTATGCAAATGTCTTCAGATTGTTTAAGCAATTCCCATGAAGGGACTAGGGCTTGAACATCTTTGCAGTGACGATGTGGTTTGGAGGGTGTCTTGCTTAATCTGAATACCCAGATGCCAGCCAGAGGCACCTGCAGGTAAGAGGTGACGTGAGATAGCAAGAAGCAGGGAAGGGGCATGGGGGACGTGCGTCATGGAAGGGTGCTCACCATCAAATGGCTAGTGAGGAAAACGGGGTGAAAACAAGTGCCTTGAATAACAATAGAATCCTAAACACATAAGGTTATTCTCAATGTATGTGTGTGACTTTGAAGATTAAGAGACACAAAGTTTTATTTTCTGAAATGAAAGGAAATGCCAGAGCCGAGAGGACTGTAGAGTCGGGAGAGCGACCCTCTGAGAACTGACCAGGGTGGATTTCTTCCACCCCCATGGAAGAAAGGCAGTTGTGGGGTTGGCCTGGTTTCTGGAGTGCGGTCACTAGCCACAGTCTCCTGGGATCCCCATTCTCCCTGGCCAAGCTCAGCCCTCACGCTGCCCCAGAGGGCAGACCCTGTCTTCCATGCCTGGGTTTCCTTAAGGCTCACTGAGTCCTTTGCGAGAGGTTCCTCTCATTCCCTCCAGGGCCTGGGATCCAACCCAGACTGTTTCCTCCTGCCTTAACTGACCTCCTAGCTGTTCAGATAGACTCCTGACCCCTATTTGTGCCTGCTTGGTAGGATCCCAGGCGACAGGGCCACACGTCTGGCATCGTGCCTAGCCGTGACCTTGCTTGCTTACTTGGAACTCAGGCAGCATGCTGTGCCCAAAGACTTCTCAGATTCTGTGTCCGCTCGGCCTCTGGACTTGACAAGACTGGCGTAGTCCTCCCCTTCAGGTTTTCCCGGCCACAACCCTGAGCCGCAGCTGCGACCTCATCTACCCCCACCTCCCCGGCCCTGTCCTCGGGGTTGGCCATCCCTACTGCCCACTGCGTTTCTTGCTTTCCAGGCCCTGGGGTTTTCAGATCAAGATCAAAACCCCAGAGGGGCGCCTGGGTGGCTCAGTCGGTTAAGCGTCCGACTTCAGCTCAGGTCATGATCTCGCGGTCCGTGAGTTCAAGCCCCGAGTCGGGCTCTGTGCTGACAGCTCAGAGCCTGGAGCCTGTTTCAGATTCTGTGCTTCCCTCTCTCTCTGACCCTCCCCCATTCATGCTCTCTCTCTGTCTCAAAAATAAATAAATGTTAAAAAAAAGATCAAAACCCCAGAGAAGGGATGCACTGAAACAACCACTGATTTCAGTTAAGGGCCATGATCCCACCTGCACATGAACTTCACAAGAACATTTCATGAGGCACTGAACTTTGGCCTCAAAGACTATAGCCAAATTCCAAAAACACTTGGGTCATGCCTCTGAATGTACACTCGAGCGAGTGGCTCAGGGTGGATTGATTCACAGCGCCAGTGGCTACTTCCCCTTTTTGTAGGACTTTTGAAATTGCAGCTCTAGATTTGGGTAATTTATCATCTTGGTGCTGCCTGAGGCATAGGCTATGTTTTATCCATTCCTTCCTTCCTCCCTCCATCCTTCCTCCCTTCCTTCCTTCCTTCCTTCCTTCCCTCCTTCCTTCCCCCCTTCCTTCCCCCCTTCCTTCCTTCCTTCCTTCCTTCCTTCCTTCCTTCCTTCCTTCCTTTCTTCCTTCTCCTTTGACCATGGCAGTGAGCCCCCTGGGCCTTTTCTGTGCCCCAGTCGTCAGGCAGGCCCCAACAAGGAAGCCAGCTCCTGTACCTCTGTGCTCTGCATTACCCAGCAAGAGACAGAGAAGCAGAAAAAGAGTGTGAGTGCAATCCAGCCCCCTCCACTTCCTAGCTGACCTCCAGCAGGCTATTTAAACCCCCTTGGACCTCAGTACCTTTATCTGTAAAATGAACATGCTGATACTCACTTTGGAAACTTGTTGTAAGGATACGATTAAGAAAATGAACATAAAGCCTTTATATATATATATATATATATATATATATATATATATATATATATACTCACTCGTATTAGATGGTCAGTAAATGGGAGGGATTGCTATTACTACGTCTACTATTAACATTTTTTTTTTTTTTTTTTAGCAAGTATAGACAATCAGCCTGGATAATTTCAAGTATATTCACTGCGCTATCCCTTTAAAGGCATAGAGAACAGTAGGGTTCAAGTGGTCACGGTCCAGGTTTTTTGGTGGAAGATGAATATGGGGCTGATTACTGAGGACAGGACATGACTGCTCTCTAAGGCTGTATCTAGCCCCAGCTCCGGACCTGCCCACCTAGCTTCCAGTACCCACTGTTTCAGTTACAGCTGTTTGCTTGGGGGCTGGTGACATTACATCCCTGGGCCTCCGTTTCCTCCCTTGTAAAATGGGAGGTATGATACTGTCCAAACCACCAGGGCTGCTGAGCAGTAAACAAGATAATACTCCTAAAGTACTCAGCACTGTGCCGAACACCCACTAAGTGCTTGAGAAGGGCTTGCTGTGATTGTTTTCAAGCGCATCCCGTCTTACGCAAGAGATAGTTCTGGAAAAGTTGTGAAGCCAAATCCCCTTTTCCCACTAAATGGCTTCTCCACTTTGAGAAGGGTTTATCTTTGCCTAGGAGCATCTTTGGAGGGCAGTGACTGGAAAGTAAGAAACCTAGATGGTACGAATACTGATTCTTTACAGTTTCTGCAAAAAGTCCTCCCTTCCTCCCTCCCTCCCTTCCTCCCTCCCTCCTTTCATTCCTCCCTCCCTCCATCCCTCCCTCCCTTCCTTCCTTCCTTCCTCCCTCCGTCCCTCCCTCCCTCCCTTTCTCCCTCCTTTCCTCCCTTCCACCCGTCCTTCCTTCCTCCCTCCCTTCCTTCTTTCCTCCCTCCCTCTCTCCCTCCCTCCCTCCCCTCTTCCTTCCTTCCTTCCTTCCTTCCTTCCTTTCATTCATTTATCAAATGTATCCACCCATCCATCCATCCATCTATCATCAACCTATCTGAGAAGGACCACCTGTAATTATCTCCTCTCTCCTTACCCTGGGTAAAAACATATATATAATTCCTACAACAAACAGTTCTGACTTCTCCATGACTTCCACTTTTCATCTAACTTTTATTTTTTGAACTTTTAGAGAGGGTCATAAACTTTTTTGAAAATCTGTTAAGCTCTATGGGCTGTCTTCCCAGAAAAAGGAACACACTCACATACTCCTGCAATTTCCATATGATTAGCTGGGGGGTTGGGAATCCTCTGCACCCCCAGACACCTTGGTAAGGACTGCCCCCACGCCCCGGCTAAAGCCAGAGCCCAGTTTTCTCATGGGAACAACCCACATCCCAGTAGCAGATGGAGACCTAGGCATGTGCTCAAGGCCCCCCATTTGGACTCCTTTGTCTGCCACCCTGGGCCCCAACTCCTTTGCATCTTAACTTTCCTCCTGGGGCCCCCACTGCTCTGGCCGATCTGGCCTGGCCTTTGTCCTTCCCCGGGACCGTCACCTCGCCTTTGTCCCACTCCTTCCCCGTCCACTTATCTGCATCTAACCCACGGTTCAAGTATGTGATGGCCTCCTCGGAGGAATCAGAGAGTTCACTCAGGATGTGGAGCTTGAGCAGACAAGGGGGAGGCCCGGTTTTACAGGCAGAAAAACAATGAAATGCACTGAAACGTGAGCTCCTAGCTGAGGTCAGAGCTGGCAGGGAGGGGTGGGGGACAGAGAGTGACCTGCCAGACTTGATTTCTCCCTCCTGTCTGGTTGGAGACTGAGGAAGTCGGCCGTGGCAAAACATCCTGGCCCTTGAATGAGAAATCCCTGGGTTCTTGTCCCAGTTCTGGCACTGACTGAATGTGTCACTTGACATAGGTCACAGGTCACTTCAGCAATGCAGCCTCAGTTTCCTTATCTTTAACTGAGGGGCAGAAATGCTGGCAGCACTGTGATGAAACCGACACTCTTGCACGTTGCAGGTGTCAGCCCAAATGTGCAGCCTTTCTGGAAAATGCAATTTAGTGCTATTATGGTAGGAGCCATAAAAATGTTCATACCCTTTTCATCCTTTGTTCTGAGAATGGACTTTAAGGCACGAGTCCGCATAAGGGCAAGTGTGCATAAGGATGTTCACGCCAACATTATCCATAACATGGAAGAGTCCCAAGTGCCTGAGAGTAGGGACGGCTACCTGCACAGCGGTGTCTCTAGTCCTTGGCATGCTCTGCCGCTGTTGAAACCGGCTGATGCGGAGAACGTGTAAGGAACAGTCCAGCAGTTGGAAAACCTCCTCCTTGGCCCCGCCTCCCAGCACACACCTGCAGGACTTATGTCAATGACAACGTCTCTCAGATTCTGATTCAGTGGGCCGGGGGTGGGGGCGGGGGGTGCCAGGAATCTGCATTGTAACCATCTGCCCAGAGACTCGAGCAGAGGATCAGAGGTCCGAGTTCGGAAAGGCATCACCATGCCTGGGTTTGATCTCCATAGTGGCCATTCAGTTCTGGCCTGTCCTCCCGTCCATCCTGCAGCCGTAACCTTGACCTGTGGAAGGTGCCAGCTTCAATGAGAAGGTCCCTGACACCCTCACAGGATGGGGAGGGTCCCTGTGCTGACCCTCCAGCCTGCCTAGTTTGTCTGGCCCTGGGGAAGGGCTGCAGACTGTCCTGGCCGTACCCAGCAGTCCCTGGCGATGGCATGCTGACCAGCTCTAGGGGTGAGGCCGACCTCTGCCTGAGCACGCTCTAACGCCAGTTAGAGCATCTGGAGGGTGTCAGAGCCTGTCCACTGCTTCATCCAACAGAGAAACTGCTGGTGCACACCCCTCCCCCATCAACAATCAGCCGCCCAGCCCAGCAGCCCATCCTTCCACTCGCCGGCCCCCTCGGTATCCACCCTCCCGAATCCCCCAACACACCCCTGCACACACACACCTGCATGCACACACGTGGTCCTGCCCACATCTTCCTCATACCCGACACTGCCTTTTCTCTTCCTGGTCAGACCGCTGTGAAGGGACACATGGGCCCCCAGGGTGTATTTGTGATGCCCAAAGGGTACCAACAGCGCGGTTGGGTGATGGGGCCCTCACACATCTGCGGGGACCCAGGAGGGACAGGCCAGCTTTCGCCAGGGTCACTAAAGAGAACTTGGGTCAAGGCCAGAGTTTGCGGCCAGTGTCGCCTGGCCCTCAGCTCCCCAGGCTGTCTAGACCCGCAGGCTCCTGTCTCAGGAGTGTCATTTCACACCGCGGAGTTAGCTCTTTGCCTAGCCTGAGCTTCTTAGTTTAGTTGATTTTTGTTTTTTAGTTTTCTGGGTATAAACACCTCCTTTAAAAAATGGTATCCCTAGGGGCACAGAGTTTTGCTTTGCAGATAGGTCTGTTCAGTGGCCGTGCTAGGGAAGAGGGAGAGTGCTGGGAGCACTGAGTACTGAGCACTGAGTACTGAGCACTGAGTGCATAGCAGCCCCACCACTTCTCCTGGGTTGGTCTTGGGTAAGTCACCCCTGCCTTCACTCTGTGTCCTCACTCTGCATGGGGTGCAGTCCCGGCTCTCCCCGCTTCTCAGGGTGGGGGGCAGTGACGGCGGCCTCACCCACCTGACTTCCTGGCAGATGGTTGTCTAGGCATTGTCTTTCCTACTAGAAGGTCAGCTCCATGAGGATGGGGAGATCTTGACGTGTTCACCACTTTATAGCCAAAGCCTGGAGTAGTGGGGGTGGGGCACAAACAGGCAATTACTACAGACCTGGGAGAGGAAGGGAGGAGGGAGGGAGGGAGGGTGGGAGGGAGGAGGGAGAAGGGAGGAGGAACCTGCCTCCCCTGTCAGGTAATGCTGCCCCCTTTCCCTCCGCTGCCCCCTTGGCCAGGTCCTGGCTGAGCCCTCCTCCTCCCCAAGGCTCCCAGCTCTGAGGTGACAGGCCCAGTCACCCAGAGCCCTGGAGGCTCTTGGCACTTTCTCCTCCCCCCACCATGGGTGCCTAACTGCGTCACCCAATACAATCCACAATCCGAGAGGAGGGCGAGGCCCTGGCAGCCCTGGGGCCCTGGGGCTGTGAGCGGCAGCTGGCTGGGACCCGGCCACTCGCTCTGTCTATTGTACAGCCGGCCAGACTCTGAGCCCTGCCCAGAGTCCCAGCCAGGTGGGGTACTTTCCCCTAGCTTCCCCAGAGGGAGCACTTCCGGGACCCCGTGCTCAGCCAGCACCTCCCCTCCAAGGGCCCGGGGTCAGGGCAAGCTCTGGCTGGTCTTTCAGCACACCTGAGAAGCAGGAGGCAGCTCCAAGTATCCGAGCCTCCCTTCTGGGCCCCACTCTCACCTTCCAGCTCCCAAAGGACAGGGCAGCCAAAGGCCAGACGGCCACAGCTCTGCTTCCCCGGATCTCCTCTGCGTGCTCCAAGAGGGGGAGAGTTTGGTCAAGGAGGCTGGCCCACTGCCAGTAGGTTCTGGATGACTGGGTCTGCCCCCCTCCCAAAACACGGTGGCAGAAATATGTGTCGCATTGGCAACCGGCAGATTTGGATAACCTTTGTGACCACAGAAAGGGCTGTCAGCGCAGAGCCTAGATCCAATGTGCGAGGCTCCTTCTCTGTTCCTGATGCTAAACAGCTACGGATTGTTATTTAAATCGGCATGTAACTGCGAGCAGGGAGCTCGGAATAGTGAGGACTTGGCGTGTCATTGGAACTGGGAAGCCACAGGGCCACCTAGACGGAGGAGGCTGGCACCCCTGAAGTGCAACCTCTTCCTCTTGCCCCAGCCGGCTAGGTTGAGTTTTCTCTCAGTTTGCCTCAACATTTAAGTAAACATTTGTGGAGCACCTGAGAAGTGCAAAGTGGGACGTTGGATGGAGTCAGTGTTCACTCTGGTGAGTGAGCCAGAAGGGGAGAGAGGGAGAGAGGCAGGGGGAGCGAAGGAGGGGGAGAGAGAGAGAGGGGGAGTGAGGGCAAGGGACACTAAGACCCAGACTAACTGCCCTAACCTGCTCTAATGCTACAAGTATCCACCCTGTCTAGTGTGGTATGATTATGAGGGACCCTCTCTCCTCTGTTTCACGAATTTTCTCTAATATGGGAGAACTTCATATTTTTTTTCAAATATATTTCATATATATTAATATTCTCTTAAAGTCACATATTCGTATATAATATATGAATTACAAATTATATTTATATAATATAAAGAATATTAATGTCACTAGAGTTCTTCTTCCTTGATTTCAAAGGTCTCCTTTCTGCCACTCACTCACTTTTTTGGTCTGCGTCTCAGTTTCCTCGGTCTGCCCTCCCGGGTTGTTGCGAAGAAGGCCAAGTAGGAAGGCCCAGTAGAAAGCCACCGGGAGTTAAAGCATTGCACCCACACAAGGTGACATCCTCGGAGGTCAGGCCTCAGACCTGGGACGCTGGGGGAAACATGACTGCTGCGACGGAAAGCCCTAGATAAAATCTGCCCTGACTTAGTGCTGGTTCTCTCCGAGGTAACTGCTTTCTCTGGACGAGCCCCAGTTTCCATGCTTGCGCGGCAGGGTGTGCTGTGGGGATGGTGGCCAGTCACGGCCCTGAGCAGGCTAAGTCCTCACAAACTGACTTGTCTAAAGTGTCAGCAGGACGGACAACAGAAGCAGAGCCTTCTCAAAGCCATCCAAGGTACAGCATGGCCAAGTTTCTCTTCTTGTCTATTTAACGGTGCTTTCAGTTTCTTGGAGAGTGAAGGCCCACCCAACTGCAGAGCACCAGCCCTCGAAAGGCTCTGGGTCACCATCTCATCCATGGCCCCCATTGGCAGAGGAGGAAGCAGAGGATCTGGGAGGCCATGTGACATCCTCGAGGGCACAGATCCGGAACTAGATCCGTTCTGCCTGTCTCCCAGATCTGAGGCTCTCTCAACAAATCTTTGCCTCGCGCGTGTTTGCCAGGGGCCTATCGTGTCTCAGGTACACGCAGTGAAAAAGACACACGAGGTCCCTGCCCACAAGCAGCTTCTATTCTAGTGGGAGGGACAGTCAAAAAATAATTCCATGTAAGCAAGCAGTTAAATAAAAATATGCACGTTGCATGAGTGCTTTGATCAAAGGTCTGAAATAGATGATGGTGAGGGACGTTTCTACTTTATCTGTGGTGGTCAAGGAAGGCTTGCCTGAGGAGGTGATGTTTCTTTTTTTCCTTTGTGTTTTTAATGTTTATTTATTTAGTTTTGAGAGAGACAGAGAGAAAGAGAGACCTGACCGCGAGGAGGGGAGGGGCAGAGAGAGTGGGGGACAGAGAATCCCAAGCAGGCTCCATGCTGTCCTCGCAGAGCCTGATGCAGGGCTCAAACCCACAAACCGTGAGATCATGACCTGAGCCGAAATCAAGAGTCAGACACTCAACTGATTGAGCCCCCCGGGCGCCCTGGAGGTAATGTTTCTGTTAAGACCTGGCATAGGGGGAGAGTATGTCAGGCCAAGGAATCCACACATGCAAAGTCCCACAACAGGAAGGACAAAGAACTCAACCAGAGGATGGGGGCAGAAGGCACGGGTGAGCTTGGAGTGAGAAGCAGGAATTTTGCTGAGCCTCAGGGGCTGTGGCGAGCAGTTTGGACTGCACTTGAAGTGTCCTGTGATGTGACCAGATGCACGTTTTAAGAAGATTACACAGGCAGCCTTGTGGCCCTGGGCTGAAGGAGCAGGACAGGAAAGGGAGCAGGAGGGCCACTTAGGCGGTCTCTGCAGAGGTCAAGGCCAGAAGGGATGGTGGCCCAGCAGAGGGCAGTGGTGGAGGAGGTGGCAGGAAGAGAGTGGATTTAAGATCTATTTTGGAGATAAACTTGTGGATGGATGGATTGGCAGGGGTGGGGTGCAGGCTGGGAGGGACGGGGAGGCAGCAAGGGTGGCTCTGAGTTTCCCGTCTGAGTAACACTCAAAACCATTGCTGTGCAAATTCTCTAGGGAAGACTTGCTCTGGTGCTTTTTACTAGTCCACCCTCCATCTCAGCCTCCTCCTGGCTAATAATAGCCTCCTGGTTTGGTGAGAGTCATCAGCAGCTGGAGAAACTGAGGCACACATCAGCAAAGCAAACCACTCCTAAGAGAATCGGCTGTAGGAGCTAGACAACGAGCCAGAGCTGAGCCCCAGAAGCAGCCTTTGGGTGCCAGAATTCTTTTTTTTTTTTTTTAAGTTTATTTTGAGAGAGAGAGAGAGAGAGAGTGAGTGCATGAGCAGGGGAGGGGCAGAGAGAGAGAGGGAGAGAGAAAATCCCAAGCAAGCTCTGCACTGTCAGCTGGGAGTCCATCTGACTCAGGGCTCGAACTCACAAACCCCTGAGATCATGACCTGAGCCAAAATCAAGAGTCAGACACTTAACCCACTGAGCCACCCCAGCACCCCTGGGCATCAGAGCTCCAGGACTCCGGTATCACACCCAATGTTACAATTTATCAAGTCCTGTGACCTTGACCAAGTGGCAAAACCTCTCTGAGCCTATTTCCTCATCAGTAGCATGGGGTGGGGGGGAGGTGGGGTATGAGAGGATCTGTCTCTTGGTGCGGTTGCAGGGTTGTAGTCGGGGGTAGACCCTCAATAGATATGTGTTATCTCTAGTTCTAGGTAGTACGGCTCATCTCTGTACCCACCTCTCTGTACATGTGTGCAAACATAGCCTGTGTGTGTGCACGCTCGTTCAGAAGCCGTCTGTGTGCTTACGTCACCGCTGATGACCAGGCATCACTGAAGTTTCAAGTTAAGACAGTAGCGGGTTCGCTCACTGGGCTTCTGTTTAGCCCTCTGAGCCATGCTGGGTGGTTGAAGAAGGAGCGTTCACCCTCCCTGGAACAAGAGAGAGTTGTGGGTTTGGAGGCAGATGTGAAAAGCAAGGCGTCTGTAAGCCAGCCTGTTTCCAAGAGTTCTGACCGACCTGACCCAGGAAGAGGGGTGGGGGTGGGAAAGACTGGAGAGAGGAGTGGGGGGGCGGGGAGCGAGAGGGAGGGGTCCACAGAGGGCCCAGGAAGAAGCCACATCCCAAAAGGAAATGCACAATAACAGATCTAGAGTCCGGCCAGCCCAGAGCCCCTTCTGTGGGTGGCTTTGGTCGCCTCCTCGGTCCCTTCCCCCACCCCACCCCACCCCTCTGAGAGAGACGCCTTTATGTTTCTGTTCCCAAGAGGCACCTGGCACGGAGACTGAGAACAAGGAGGCAAGGCTGGAGGGGCCAAGGGGTAGGGCTCTCCACTTTTTGCCCAGAGCCCTTCCGAAGGGTGTGTCCCAACTGGGCACACACAGACAGTGATTAAGGAGGAGGGCTGGGGGGAGGGATGACATTCACTGTCCACTGCGGGGGCCCAGCCGGTGGGCTGGAGAGTGGCCAGCCCTCCCCCCTAGGCTCTTGGCCGCAGTATCCTCGGCCCTGGCACCACCCACTGGCCTACTCAGACACTCCTTCGGGTTGGGGCTGGAGCCCTGCTAGGAGGGGCCGCCTGGGGGCAGGCTGGGCTAGGCACCACAGCTCTCCCCCACCCCTCCTGGCAGCCTCCCTCCACCACCCCTCTGCCTACATCCAGCTCCAGCTGGGTTTGAAAGACGTGCTCCAGTCCTCCCTCCCTCCCTCCCCTGAAAGCAGTCCCTGCCCTGCGCTCTCTTTCAGCCAGAAGCTGCACCTATAAACTGGGTCCATCACACAGACCCCGACCTGCTGCTGTACCCACCTCGACAGCCTTCTCACCCAGGCCAGCTGCCCCCTCCCCAAGCCTTCATTCCCGCACCTGACATGCCTTCCTGCTCACGGTAGCACACACTTCCAGAGCCGTCTAGCCTACCTCCTGGAGCCCTCTCCAGATGATCCCTGTCTTCCTGACTGTTCTCAGCTCCTTGTCTGCTGTGCAAAATTAGCACCCTGTCTTGATGGACCCCGCACAATGCGCTACGGGCCTTGCCCCACACTGGCCAACCCTCGGTGCTTTATCTCCCCACCAGACGTGAGGCCCACCCCATGGCACCCACCCCACCCCACCTCTGCCCAGGGCATTGAGGCAAACCCCTGTGGGTGCACGACAAACACTTCTGGACTGATACTGATTCCATCCAGGTCATGTGGTGGCACTTTTACCTACCGGGTCTGGGAGTGGAGTATGGAGTTACACATGATTGGATATTTAATTAGTGACTCTGTGGACAAAGGGATTTGCCTTTTCGTTCTTTGGCTTGGGTGTTCCGGGAGTACGTGGTTTTTGATAAAAAGCTATGGAGTCATCCAGTCTTGGAAACTGTCCACCTGCCCTGGTTAAGTGCTTCCCCTTCTGAACTTCAGTGACTGATTCCCTGATTTAGCACCCCCTCCCCACCCTACTCCACACCTCCCTGGCTCTGAGACCCTCTGTTGCCTCGCACACCATCCATGGCCCTCCCACCACAGCAAGCAGGGACTGACAGACTCATCCTTGCCCTTGCCCATGGGTATTTACAGTTTTAGAACCACAGGGAGAGACCCTTCCTGCCTTCCCGAAGCAGTTTTGCCTGCCTGGTACAGGCTTTGTGCAGGGCGTGGCTCACAAAGGAATGAATCACTAACACTGGAATTTCAGGCAGGGGGCACCTGTCGGAGGAGATATTTTAGTCGGAACCATCTTCCTAGTGTTCTTGACCTTCATGGACTGACGGACCTTTGGGATTTACCTTTGACTCTGGGGTACTTTAAGGCTAGTGGCCTGGCCTTGGAAGAGGGGCAGAGGCCACAGAGGGCCAGGACCCCCATTGGTCTCCTTTGGTTTGTGGGGCTTCTCCATGGCACACGGAGATGCTGATCACCAGGGAAGAAGAGCTCCCCTTGGCTCCTCCCATGTTTCTGAGAACTGCCAGCCTAGGTACCAAGGGGTTAACGAAGATTTCCCCCAGGTGAAGGACAGTTGCAGGGGAAAGAGGGATGACAGAGCCAGGAGCCTCCCCACTGGCAGTTTTCAAAAAGGGTGTAGCATGTGGCTTTAAGGAGCAGCTTGGGAGAGGGTGCTGTAGCCACACCTCCCTGTGATTGGTGGTTGGCCCACCCCACATGCGGACTGTTGGATCTCCGGTTGGCATTTCTGAGTCAGGCTTCGAATGGAGACAAAGCAATGGAAAGCCTGTCAGATATGTTTGCTGTGGGTGAGCCCTGTCCGCGGGTGCCCCCGCGCGCAGGCCCCTTGACTCCACCTGGGCCAAACCCAGGTGGACACCCTGGTGGAGGGAGCTGCAGTTCTGTGCTTCCTTCCTGCACTTCCCTCTGTTTTATATGCCCCTTGAATGCTTGCAGTACAGTGTTTGATTTGGTCAAGTTACGTTCAAGACCCTTTGAGCAGAAGACGTAATTCTGGTAATTTTATTGGGCTCAGGTTTCAGGCAAATGGAAGTAAAATTGCCTTTAAAAACAAGAGACACACAGAACTGAGTAAAACAATAATAATAAAAGGCTGCCCTGGTTTGAGAAAAGTGGGAAGGCATTTTGTGAAACATTCAGAGGGAAGAAGAAATAACAGGAGACCAGGAGAGAGGCGGGGGGGGGGGGGGGGGGGGGGAGGAATCCTCTACCACCCCTACTTTCATATCTGCTTTACCTTTAGGAAAGAGCTTCGTTTGCGTGCTCTAAAGTGAAGCATAAAGCGCCACTAGTGAAGTTGGTCCTTGTCCCGCGCTTAGCAGTACAGGTGGACGGCAGGGGCTGCCTGCCAAATACTTTGGTTGGAGGGAGGGGTGGGAGTGCTCTCTTCAAAACCACTCCTGGAATGGCTTAACTCGCCCAGCGCGAATCAATGACAACCTCCCGCCGGCCGCGGCAGGCTCCCCTGAGCAGCGCTGCCGCGTGGATCCCCAGCCCGGGACCCTGGCGGCGCTCAGGACACGGCCCGGGCACGAGCGCGGCGCCCCCGGGGCGGCCAGGTGGGTGTGCGGCGACCCGGCCCGGGCGGCGGGGAACGGGGCCCGGCAGGGGGCGGCGGGGCGGCGGAGGGAGGTAAGCGGGGAGCCCTTCGGGGTGCCGCGGGGACCCCCTGGCCCCGGGCGTGGGCTCCGACAGGCCGGATGGGAGTGGCGGCAACGGCAGCAATTTCAAACCCGCTTCGGGCCGGCCGAGCGCGCCGGGGACACGGGGGCCGGGGCTCCTGGGCTACCGGCGGGGCGCGCGGCCGCGTCCCTCCCGGCCGGACGCAGAAGAGAGTCTGGAACTCTGTAGAGCAACTCTCCTGGCTTGCTCCGTGCCCGCGGCCCTAGCGGGCAGCCTTCGGTAGCGGGGAGAGGGGACAGCGAGGCGCGAGGGCCGCTCCGGAAGGGAGTGGCGGACAGACGCGGATCGTTTAAATTCCCTCCCTCCAAAAAACCTCGGGCTTCCCCAGGGTCAGATGCAAAACTTGGGTTTGGGGGACGAGGGGCAAAAGCAGAGGCAACTCGGGGCAGAAGTCGAGGGCCGGACGGGGGGGCAGAAATTAAAGGGGAGGACTGGCAGGAGTCGCCGTTGCAAGCTGGAGAGGGTCGCGTCGCGATCCTTGGGCGGGAGCCGCTGGCAGAGCTGGGTGGGCGGGGGATCCTTCCCTGCGCTCCGACCTGGGCACGGTGGGCGGGACAACTCCCTCCGGGCCCGTTGAGTCCAGCCGGGGTCTCGAAGCTCCCGGAGCCTCAGGTGGGCCTGGAGACCGGAAGGGAGCGGCCCCGAGCGCCCCCACCCCTGCCGGCGCCCGCGCGCGCGGCGCCCGCCGGAGCGCCCGGTTCCCTGCAGCGGGCGCGCCGGGACCGGGGAAGCACTCCTCAAAGAGCCCAGCGCGGAGCATCCCGAGTGGGGGCGGTTTTCTCTTGCCTGTGGTGAGCGCTCCGGGGGGGGGGGGGGGGCGCGGGGCGCCCGGTGCGGTTGCCCCAGTTTCTGGCTTGTGTTTTCCTGGCTGCGGGCAGGTGGGGCAGGGGACGACTGCGCTCTTTCTTTTAACCCTTGTTATTAATGAATTCCGAGGACTCATTGGCAGGCTGTGGGCATAACCCTTCCAATCCCTCTAAATGCAGAATTTTGAAAATGGGAAGGAAGTGGTTGAGACAATGGGGCAGTTTTCTCCAGATTCGATTGAAGATTTTGTGGGAGGGGAGGGGATGGCCCTGCTGGATTCAAGTTTAAGCTCCACTCCACCCAGTGATGTCCTGGGGGGATGACAAGGGTCAGGAACCTCCTCTGGATAGATCTCCAGGAAAGGACAGTAAGTAACCTGGCTGCCCTGGTTGACCCTCTTGCCCTTAAGGCCCAACCTGGACTGAAAGGGAGAGGAAAGCCACCCTCCCCAAAACGGCTGGGGTCTCTGTCTCTTAGGGCTAGTGCTTGGGGGTGGGGGGGAGAGTACCACTAGGGGAAGTATCTTTAGCACCCCCAGTTTACAGTGAGGAGGGACTGAGTCCCAGGGGACCAGCAGAGTCCAGTGCTCCTTGCCCAGAACCATAGGACCCCAGTGCCGCTTGGGCCCTGAGGCCACCAGCCTAGGTTCCAGAACTTCATGACATTGAGAGATTTGGATCACACCAAGCCCCCCCCCCCCCCCCCCCGAGACCTTGGGGAGACACAGACAAGACTCAGGCCTGAGCCACCACTGAGGGGTGGCCAGCACAGAGAGATGAGGGTTGCAAAGAATAGCGAACCTGGGTAGCAAGTAGACTGTCCTCAACAGACCTCTAGAAGAGCCACTCTGGGATCTGAGCACAGGCATTTTGGCAGCCAGTGATGTCAAGAAAGGCTGCAGATCAGAAGTGGTATTGGGGCAGGACCTGGTAAGGAGGAAGACCAGAAGAGCAAAGGCCTGGAGGTCACAGAGCTTTAGGCCTATCTTGTCATGTCCGTGCTGGGAGATAAACCAGAGAGGGTGCAGGCAGGAAGGAAAGGGACGGGGCATTGAGAGACCAGGTGCCAGACTGTGCTTGGCACACATTATCTACTATGATCCACGAAAGCTGTCGGCTATGAATCACCAGCCCCACTTTGCAGATGAGGAAACTGAGGCTTAAAGGGGTTAAGTGAGCTGTCCAGCTTGTAAGTGACAGAGCCGGGAATCAAAGCTGCCTGTTACACAGCACATCCTTTAGAATCTTATACTCTAGTTGGGGAGACGGGAATCACCTTGACATAAGTTTTATTTTATTTTTTTATATTTGAGACAGAAACAGAGAGACAGAGAGCGAGAAGGGGAGGGGCAGAGGGACAGAGACAGAATCCAAAGCAGGCTCCAGGCTCCGAGCTGTCAGCACAGAGCCCGACATGGGGTTCAAAGTCACGAACCATGAGAGCATGCCCTGAGCCTAAGTCGGACGCTTAACCGACTGAGCCACCCAGGTGCCCCAGGAATCCCCCTGATATAATTACAGCACAACACGAAATAGTATGTGTTACACACAATATTAACTGTTTTGAACCTCGGTTTCTTTCCACTCCGTCAGTCAATCATTTATTCAACAATGACTGTCTTGTCTAATGTGTGATTCCAGGCACCCTGCTAAGTGCTGGGCATACATTAGTAGCTGAAGTCCCCACCTGGTCCCTGGGCTCTATTCAGTGGGAATATAGCAACAGTACATCCTTCAGTGGGTATTGAGTGGATGAAATGCGACAGTGTGTGGCAAGGTGTTCCAGAAGCACTGCCCTGAAGGAGAAGCGGCAGGAAGCCTGGGTGAAGAGGACGGGTGGGAAGTTGGAATGATGAGCTGTCCCCAGGCTGCAGTCACAGGGACTCATCCCTGGCTCAAGAGGATGCTGTGGGGTGCACACAGTATCCAGGAAGCTATTGGAACCCCCCGTGGCTCAGGTTATCAGCTTACGGTTGTGGGTTCCAGTTCTGAGATGAGCTTTTAGATTTGGCACATCCCAGCTGGAGATGACAAGAACCCTGTGCAGCCTCCAGGAGGGCTGGCCCCTCCCTGGAGCAGGGCCAGCCAGGCTGGGAATGCCCCAGAACATCGCCCTCCTGATGCATCAGCTGTTGCTCTGTGGCCGGGGTGGCGCTTTCCACACCCACAGGTCTGGAGCTCCAGCTCTCTGACCTTCATCCGACCACCGGGGAGGCTTGTCCAAGTTCGCGGGACTTGGTAGCAAAGCCAGCACTGGACCCCGCGTCTCTCGGCCATCCGTAATCCTCACGGCGGCTTGCACTAGCCTTCCAGGGCATTTCAGGGCTCAGCTGTAAAGACCACCTGCTCGTGTCTCCACTTCAGTGCCATTTCCTGCTGTTCCTGTCCATCTCCATTGAGCCGACCTGACATATCCGTCCTCATAAAATGGTGTCAGATGAATCTTTGAGACAGAGCAGCCATAAATATTCCTAGGACATTTGGCCTCTTAACTCTCCTTCCATCTTCAACGATGTAACAGGCGTAAGATAACTACCTCTAAAATTAACTATCACTTTTGTGAGGAAGGTGAACTGATAAATCTTGCCTGGAAGCTAAGCCCACCTGAGTGATGTTCTGGGGCCTTCCTTCTCTAGAACTGACTTCCGGGAGGGACAGTTTCGATGGCGTTTTCCTTCTTCCTCCCCAGCACCCCGCCCCCACCACACCCCCCACCACCACACCCCCCCCCCCACCCCCGCACCTGCTTTTTCTTAATCTCTTGTGTTTGGGGTCACGAAACCATATTGCATTCCCTTTTGATGTCACGGTGCCTGAATATAGGCATTTTCTCCCGATGTTGAGATTATCAGCCTGGAAAGCGCGGCGAGCGCCCAACTGGCTGTCCTGTTTGCAGCAATTACACAGGTGTATAATTGCATGGGGATGTTTGTTTGCTTAGCTCTTTCTCAGCCGTGCAGCCCTACAGGTTGGGCCAGGGACAGAGCTGTTCAGTTTATTTTCCTTTGGCTGGGAACTTCAGAGATGAATAGAGGGAGGGGAATCTGGGGTTGAGAGATGGTTGCCAAGGGCAATTTGGAGTCTCCTTCATATTAGTCAGAGATTGTGTTTTTCCTTTCTGAAGCTGCCTGCCTCACAGCGACTTCCACGAAGGATTTTTCCCCCCATCTGTGTGTGTGTGTGTGTGTGTGTGTGTGTGTGTGCACGTTCATTTTTGTTTTGATTTTTCACTTGCTGGACTTCTCATGACTTAGCACAAAAAAAAAATAGCTTGGGGAATGGGGGTGATGAAATGGGGCCTTTAAACAATGCGTTCTCCATGTCATTGCTTAATAAATTTGAATACTGATAGACCCTGAGGTATCATGATGGAGTGAGATGAGTAATTCCTTTGAAGGGAGAGTTTATCTTCAGTGGATGACTTTGAAAATTGCCACATAATTTAACTTTCCCTCTGCACATCTTGAGCCTGTGTTTGGAAAAAGAGGAATGTGGGCCGTCTTTCCGTCGAACTCCCTTTTGTTGCTTTGGCAGACCCCCCCCCCCCTCCATCGGGGCCTTGCCTGGGAGAGCAAGTCAACTCGGCCCCCTACCCGCTCGTAGTCACCCCTGTGCCCCCTCCGCCATGCCATGCAGGAGGCCGGCTAGGGAGAAGGAAGCTTCCCCTGCGGGTTAAGAGCTCTCCCCCAGTGGTGGCCTGGCTCCTGTCCACGTGGAGCACAGAATAGAGAAGCTGGCAGGACCGAAGCCTGCCCGTCCTAGGGCAGCACCCTGGGGCGGGATGTTCCTCATCGGTGGAGAAGTGAGTTCATTCTCTGAACAAACTGAGTGAAACAACACTGAGACTCCAAACTGGAAAAGTTGCCTAATAATAGAGTACACAGTCTATGTCGGCGTTTTCAAATTAGATACAAACCAGAAGCAAATGTACACGTGACCCACCCACATGATGTCATAGAGCCGAACTTGGCACACTCATACGCCCAGGGCTCTTGCTTTCTTGGCTATGGATTCTGGCTGACGATTCTGTTACTGTTCAGTGGTTTCTGGAGTTAACAGGTCGGCTCGTTGGTCTTTGTGAAGTTACAGGTAAAGACCACGGGAGAGGTGACCGTGATGCCAGTTTGTGTTGATGCCGGCCTTCCTTAAGCCTTAGGGAAGTCAGGCCTTAGGGAAGTCTAGCGGAGGATGCATCCGTTAAGCAGAGCTTAAATGGTGGGAAACTTTCTAAGTTCTTAACAATAACACCTTTATTAAGTTATAATTAATGTACCACACAATTCACTCGTTTAAAGGTATAGAATTCACTGGCTTTTAGTATATTCACGTATGTACAACCATCACCACAATCAATTCTGGAACATTTTCATCGTGCACAAAAGAACTCTGTACCCATTAGCGGTCACTCCTCATTTGACCTCAACTCCCCAGTTCTAGGTCACCAACAATCTACTTCTTGTCTCTAAACAGATTTGCCTACTCTGGGCATTTCCTATCAACGGGATCGTATAGTATGTGACCCTTCATGACTGGCTTCTTTCTCTTTGCGTAATGTTTTCAAGGTCCATCCATTTGTAGTACGTATCCGTGCTTTATTCCTTTGTGTTTGTGAATGATATTCCTTATGGGGGGATATACCACATTTTATTTCTGTATTCATCAGGGGTGGGTGCTCGTTTCCACGTTCAGTTCTTGTAAAGAATGCCGACGCGAACATCTGCGCACGAGGTTTTGTGTGGACCTAGGTTAGCATTTCTCTCGGGTGTTTACCTGGCCGTGGAAGTGCTGGGTCATACGGTATCTCCACGTTTTACCTTCTGGGAAACTGCCAGACCGATTTTCCCAGCGGCTGCCCCACTTTACATTCCCACCAGCAGTACGTGACGATCCCAGACTCTTCTCCACATCTTTGCCAACGCTTGTTGGTAGTACCTGCCTTTTTTTATTGTAGCCGTCGTACCTTCTAAGGGTTTATGTGCTCAAAGAAGCACCACCCAGGAAGTATTCTGGATTCAGCTCAGTCACATTCGTTTGCCATTCTTACAGTGAGAGCCATTTCGACTTCCGGATTGTCCTGCATGGTTGGGGTTTCCTCTGCGTGTCTGGATTCACTTCCGGTTTTCCCTGTATGTTTCGGTAGAACAGTTCAGGGTCCCACAGTATGACACGGGGCTTGGTGCTCTCATTCTCTTTCCCAAAGAGAATGCTCGAATGCTCCAGAGAGCTGGCGGTGGGGTCGGCTACCTCAGCCCCACTCTCTCCAGCTACAGCTGCTGATGGGAAAGCCAGGCCTTGGGAAGGGAAGAAATTGACCTAATGGAAGTGAATGTGGACAAGCTATTCAATGTTTGGGGCTTTGAATGGAGACATAACCAAGATCCTGACATTTTTACTCCATTGGATGACCCCTTTGGGACCACAAAGAAAGTTGGAGAGCTCTGACATCTTAACCAGGCGATGCAAGGCTGCCTTCTTGCTTGCTTGCTGGGGCCCTGAACCACCAGCAAGGCCCACAGATTCATCCACAGTTGCTTGGTGTGGCTTAGCGCTCCATTTCACACTGGGGCTTCAGCTCTGTGATGAAATAATTTTATCCCATTTTCATACCTGTGGGACTGGCTGGGGTAACACTCTGAACAAAGATACATTTGAGCTGAGAGAGATGGAGAAACTCACCTAGTTTGAATGACTGCCAAAGATTACAAAAAATTACCTGTTCCCCAGAACATAACTGCCGTGCTGGTCAGTGGCCATCCTGGGGCACCGTGTTCAATACAAGCAAGCCTCAGTACCAGAAATTCATTCCTGTAACTTCTGGGAAGTCACTGTCATGGACTTTGGTCGGTATGACCCCAGGAGCAGCTTGGGTCAGGCTCTGCTACGAATTTGCCCCTCACCTTCAAACCAGTGCGTAATGCAGCAGCCCCGAAACCTGATTAGAGGTGATCGCCTATGAAACCTTTGAACAGATTACAGGTGCCCCGGGCCCCACCCAGGAAGTACTGAAGAGGAAACCAGTTGTAGGAAAGATGTTTATGATGGAGGCTGAGAACACAGTTTGGCCTTTCTGGGCCTGGGTTTCCGTTTTCAAAATGAGAAACGGGACTAGATTGGTGTTCTTCAAAGGGATTCACTGCGCTGATCCAAAAACAGTTGTGCGTGTGTCTCGTCTTGCACAAAATTTTATTTGTACCAGGCGGCTTCTGCGGCTGAAGAAAAATTCAGAGGGCCCTCGAGTAGATGGTTCCTGACGTTCATCTATGACAATTCTGAGCATCACCTTCTCAGAGGACCATTGTCTCAACTTCTCAGAGGGGGGTATAGGAGGAGGAGTTGATAGCTGCTTGCTAATGGAGTCGTGCTCCATAGGGGCCCAGGCTACCCTGGCTGGCGGAGTGCACAGCTGTGACATGGCAGAATTCTACCCAGCATCCCTTTCTTCTCCCAACCCCCGTGATGGCATCCTACCCGCTTGCCTTGAAGCACCCGGGATTTTCCTCCCCTATTTCTACTTCTATGTCTAATGGCCCAGCGTGTCCTTCACTCACTTATCCATTCACTTAACCAACATTTCCCAAATACCCCCTATAGGTACCAGATGGACTGCCACTCCATCTTGGCCCTCAGTAGGCCAGCACATCTTAACCAAACAGGCAGCCTGAGGCTGATCGCCGGAGGGGCAATTTCAGGGCTCCTTGATTTGGATGCGGCAGCGTTTTGGAGAGGCCCAAATTCCTGGCACGTAGGTAGGGTGACCCCACCTCCAGCCCTGTGTATGAGCTCTGCCTCCCAGCCCTCCCCGCGCTGAGGCTCTGCCCTCATCTGGCTGCTGGGAAAATGCTTCTGTCATCCCCGGGGGCTCAGCCAAAGACGTGCCCTCCTCCTCAACTCCCACCTGCACGGAGCCTGGCAGGCGGAGGAGGGGAGGGGAGGGCTGCTTTCCTCCGAGATCTGAGCTCCGTGCTCCAGCCCTTGGCTCCCACCCCGTAACCCTGACTGGACAATTCACAGGACAGCTGTGCTCCAAGACTGAAATAATCACTGTTTATGAAAGCTGTTGCAGGGAGGGGGAGCAGGCAGAGGAGGGAAGGAAGGGTCGCATTTCTGCCTTCTAACAAGAGAGGCCAGGTGAGGCCCAGAGCCCTCTCCCTCCCTTGCGGGTGAATGCACACACCGATGACGACGCTAGGACATGAGAGCCCTGCTTTAGGGTGTTTTGAGAGATTTTTGTTTTGTTTTGTTTTCTAATGAAGAACCTTGAAGGCTCATTTGAATAGGGATTAATGTCTCTGTGGTCTGGACCCGCAGAGAAGGAGAAATTCTAGAAGGGTAGAAGTTGCAATAAAAGGAAGCAGGCTTGGTCTGCCACCTCCCACTGATCAGCGAGGCCTCCTTGGTTGGGGACACGTGTTTGAGGCAGATTTCTGGGCATTGCTGTATTTTCCTTTGGACTGTGTGTGTGCATGCCTGTGTGTGTGTGTGTGTGTGTGTGTGTGTGTGTGCGCGCGCGCACGCGCGTGTGTGTGTCCCCTCGGTGAACTCCACACTAAGAATATTGACTGCCTAAGCTGTGAGCTTTTGACCAGGTGACAAGGACCAGTTATGAAGCCTCCCTGAGTGTCTTCAACCCCTAGCTTGTCATCACTCCATTTTGGCAATTTTTGTGGAGGGCAGTGAAACAGGCATTTACTGTAAACTTTTTTTTCCCTGGTACTTCCGTGCTCTTCTTTCAAAGTTCAAATTCCTCTACCTCCTGGGGTCTGCCCAACTGGAATTATTCTGTGTGCCCAAGTCACCCCACAGCCCCCATCTCTTAGCACCCCTGCAAAAACTCTCACTCAGTCCTCTCTTTCTGATGATCTGACCCAGTTATTAGGAGATAGCCAGTTTTTTGTGCTAATTCACATCAAGGTGTAGAAAACACTGGCTGCCAAGTTACCCCCTCTGCGGGGCTTCCGTCTTTGAAAGAGGGGGCTCACCAACCCACATTTCTAATGGTGGCATGGTAATAAGGCAGAATAAATAACTCTGGGCAGAGCACGGGGCGGTTCATGTGGGAATGGGGACATCCATGCTAGAACTACTTCAACCAAGCGACTTTGGTCCCTGCTTGTGATGCCTGGGCACAGAGGTGGCCTGGGGAGGGGGGCGGGGCATGAGTTGAGAGGAGGGTGAGTGACCAGAAGTAGGGTACTCTAGGGTGCACTGCAGGGAGAGCTGGGCAGGTGACAATGGTTTCCCTGTCTGTAGGCCAGGAGGTTGCTTCAAGGTAACGCTGGGGGTGACCCACCTGGCCCAGGAAAGCTGGGAAACAAATGAGTGAATGCAAAGATGGAGCTAAGGGGTGCTTGGGCCTTGGGGCAATGGGCCCCGTAGCTGGCCCCATGCATATCCAGCTCTGGGGTTCTCAACTCGGAGGCTCCTCCTCCCCACCCTCTTCTGTCGGGGTTCTCTGCTGAGGGGTGCATCCCTACACCATCTCTGCCCTCCCTCCACCCCACTCCCGTGGTGCACCCTCTGAGTGAACCTGGCCTCCAGCTCTTAGAAGTTTTTCCAATAACATGGCGGTGAACTCTTTGCAGACCCAGGCAGAGGAGAGAGCCTGGGCGTCAGCCAACCCAGAGCCTGAGTCCATGCTGGGTTGAAAGGCCCAGGCCAAGTGAGCCTCATGTGGAGGGAGCCAGGAGAGGATGGGTGGGGCCCTGGGAGGAGAAATTCCCTGCAATCGGAGGGGCCATGATAGGTGATACCTAACCAGCAAGGGCAGAAGTGGCCAGACCCTGAGTGGCCCTAGAAAGGACAGGGAGGCAGCTCTCTGGCCCTCACCTTTCAAAGGTGATCATCCATATACCCAGTTAAGACCAGAACTTGAAAATGAAGCAAGATGCTATAGAATCAAGTGTCACACTCAGCTGAGTGGTCCGGAAAGGCAGTGCCATTCAGGGTCAGAGCGGCGGGTGAGGGGCAGGGCGCTCAGGAGAGGTTTCACCAAGGTGCTCTGAACTGGGACTGAGGGTGAAACAGCATGGCACAGCCTTGTAGCACATAGGCTCTGGAGCCAGGGCCGGGTTTAAGCCCCAGCTCTGTCATTTACAGGCTCTGTGGCCTTGGGCTTGTAACTTAACCTCCCTGTGCTGCACTTTCCCCATGTGTAAGATGGGAAGGAAACCTCACCGGGTTGCCGTGAGGACTGAACAAGGGAACTCCTCCGTGCCCAGCCTCTACGTGTTGGCCGTCACCATTTGGGCAGGATGAATGGCGATGCATCACAATGGCCCATTCCAGGCAGGTGGGCGCAGGTGACACGAGCATTTGGCCAGGATCTCCCCTGGAGGCGGGAACTGTCTGAGATTTTGGAAATAAGCTGAGCAGCACCCTGTGGGAGATGTGAGTCCAGAGTTGGTTTCGGGTGCCTGGATTAAAGCCACTGGTGGTCATGTTGGGCAGGGCTGGGCTCTGAGCCCTGCTCTGATGGGGACGGAGGGGACAGCACACCAGGATGTCTTCAAGTTCCACGGTGTCACGGGGTAGATTACAGATACGGTTCTTCTAGTGTATTTAATAAGAAACCCCTTAGGCTTGTGACAAAATCCTGGCCTGCTCTCAGATTCCGTCGATTGACCAACGGCGGTGAAGGATTATCATGTATTTTCAAATTACTACCAGCTATCAAATCAGAGCAGGTAATGAAGGTGCGGGGTCGGGGGGGGGGCGGTGATCAGCATGAGAGATAATAAAGGAAATAGAAAATATTAGTACGTAAACTGCTAAAATGATGCCCACTGAAGACATGAAATGTTCTAAAAATGGTGTTATCACCAAAGAACGGCCCTGGCCGAGTTCACAAAGCTTCCCACAGCATGCGTTGCAATGCTCGGTGCTATTGCAGTGGCCTTGTGCCCGCCGCCCTGGCTGTCCTGTTCTTGGCAGGGCCCTTCCGGGATCACTTGCCTGAAGCGCACGAGAGAGAGGGTTCTCCCTGGTCACACGTTCTTAGAATGCACCACTGGCTATCAGAGTGCAGCCACGCCACACCGCACCAGAGAGACATCTGCTGGACGGTGTCTCCCAGGGCCGTCTGGGCAGGGTCAATGCCCTGGATGTCCTAGTCCACTGGGGCCACCCGACGAGGAGAGGCAGACAACGTCGGAGTGTCCCAAGGACCGCTTGCTCCAAAAATCCTTCCCCACAGATGGCAGAGCCAGAATATGGGTCTACCTACCCCGAAGACCACACTCTTGCCGTGTTGCTTGACTGCCTCTTGTAGCCATTGAGTTGTTACGGCCAGCACCCCTCCACCCTGCCTCCCGGCCTGCTGGGACCTGAGCACCAGGATAGAGAAACCCTGAAACAAGGTGCTTTGACGGGTGGTTTCCCAGGCACAGAGAGCTCCCTGCACTCTCTGTGACCAGGGGGTTCCCCAGCAAGGTGGCCGGCAGCCAGTGGCTCAGCGGGGCAACAGCGGATGTCTGGGAGGCAGCCAAGAGGAGACACACTTTTGGGGCTGTGGAACCTCATTCCTTGGGACGTTATTGAGTCCAGAGTCTCGTTCAGGAGTACGAACCCTTCTGTGGCTTCAACAGCAAGAGGCACTTGCTGGGGGACAATCCCTTAGCCTGCGTTCTAGTCTTAGCTCATCCACCTGTGGCCGGGTCACTGTGGACTTCTTGGAAGTTCTGAGCTTTGGATTACTTCATCGGTACATGGCAAAAATTACAGCTGCCTTCTGAGCTGACGGAAGAATTCAAAAGATAAATCATGTACCACATCTCGGGACCTTGGCATTTCTCCTGTCGCTGCAGAAAAGCGAGTGATCAGATCAGCCGCCGTTGCCCCTGCCTTGACCTGGCCTTCAATTCCCTCCTGACCATCCCTATACTGGCAGAGGGGCTTGGAGAGAGGGTGACAGCGAAGGGTGACAGCAAAGGGTGACAGCGAAGGGCTTTCTCCCTAACTATCTCTAAAACCCTTCCTTTCCATTTCCCAAACAGGCGTCTCTGCTTTTGCATTTTCTCACTCACCTCTGCTCCTTGAGGAACCGGAGCCCCTCCAGGGTCAGCTTAGACAAATGGACAGACACCAACTAGTATCCCATGACTATTCCCAGTGCCCCAGCCAGTGAGGGCAAGCACCCCTGCCTCACTCCCAAGGCCCTGGGACCAGCCAGCCACCACCCCCCAAATCCTCTGCATCACTATGCCCCAAAGGGCCTGTGGTCCTTGCACAGTTAGGACTCTTACCGCCGGTTCTGTTGGCAGGCCAGCAGGGATGGGCGCACACACTCCTGTCCCCTGCACCCAGCCAGCTATCTGTAACAATGATAAATGTAATCGATAATAGCATAGGCAATAATTTAGTAGTGAAAACATCTGAAAAAGGCAATTAGCGACAAAACACCACGATTCTCCAAGGTAGTTGGTTGCATTTTGTCTGGCCCTGGGGACGATGCGGATTCTGTACGAGCATGTGCTGTTGGCTCCTGGTGAAGGTATATTCTAGGCATCTCCTAACCCATTCACATGGGGGCACCCATTGCCACCTTCTCCCATCTCCGGCTCGCTTAAGGTTCTCAGACAGGCAGACAGACTGCAGGCTTCATTTGGCTTTTTCATCAACCCTGCAAAGTTCAACATTACTAGGTGAGGGTCACCATGACCCAAAGGAACGGATGCCAATTAAAGGGTCCCGGTTTACCTGGAGAGTGGGGGAGATAGTACCCAGCTTGTGATCCCCAGGTCGTGGGGTTAACGTGACAACTGAAATGTTTCCTCGCAGACAGCTTTGCCTTAATTGGCATTTTTCCTGGCTGGCTGAGCCCTACAGGAAAGAAACCATCTCACTGTCCCCAGGCTACCTCACCTCCTGTCCATCAGGGAACCCCAGAGCTGAGCATCATACATAAAATACGAGAGAACCATCTCTTCTTGTTAATAAACAGGACTGCAACGTGTATGTATTTGTACTTTACAAATTCATTACTAAAAAAACTTACTTGACAATTGCTAAGGAAAACTGTATTTTCAGAGTATATCTTAAACAACATTTATTTCTACATCCGCTGTTCCTCTAAGCGCTTACAGTCTGAATGACAAAATTAACCCTGAGTGCTACTGTATGCGTTATATTCACTGTTGCAGTCCCTGTTTCTCCAAGGCTGGGGGCTCTGGGCAGATGGCTAGAAGGCAGAGTTCAGTATGAGGATGTCAGAGTTCCCAGGGAATCCACTCCTGCAGGAGGTGGAGGGAGGGAACTTGAGGGGCAGAGGAGACACTGATAATGAGCCCCAACAGCTTCAGCCCAAACCATAGGAACTTTGGAGCTGAAATGACCCCCTCTGGTTTGTCCCAGGTTGGGTCAAAACGCCCTGTCTTAATAGAGCCCTTGATGCCTTAGGCAGGCATTGAATGTGGGTGTCCCTGGACAGGTATGTCTTTGGGTCAGGTGGCTCTGCAGCCCAGGAAATCCTCCAAGGGCTGTTCTGAGCTGAGGGCTGACCGCTGACTGCTTCCCAGCAGCGAATGTGGAACGGGACCTGGGTGGGTCACCTCTGTGCCCTCTGCACTCTGTACATGGCTTGTCTTTCTCGTTAGTTCGTAAACTTACTGTAGACAGGAAGTGTATCCCATAAGGCCCTCTCCTCCGCCCACAGCCCTTGGCTTTGCATGGAGCCAAGCACATGATAGGTGGCCATAAGGCAGTCAGTGATCCATGCTTAGGGACCGTTATAGGCAGCAGGCTGGAGGTCTCTGTGCCTGGGGACCCATCACCCAGGCCACAGCTGCCAGGAGGGAGATGCTACAGTTTAGGGTGTCAGCCAATTTGGACAGAGCCCCAGGGACAGGCTCCTCCCAGCCTCACCCCTCCCTTCTACAGGGGGTCAGGGTCTGGTGGGGGTGGGGGTTGAGGATTACATTGTGTGAGTTACATAAGCTGCTGCCATTGTGTCTGTTCACGCACTCCTTCATTCGTTCATTCATTTGTTCATTCGTTCATTCATTCATTCATTCATTCATTCACGGAGCACCCCCCAGTGAATCTGGCACAGGGTCACAGAGGCACAGGGTGTGGGCAGTTTTCCTTTGTGGGGCAGACTGTCTATACAGCTGGACGGGGACTCCCCACTCCCCATTCTGGAACACTCCCTCCCATTCCAGGGAATTCTTGCTCATGTTCATTTGGCCTCTGGTTCTCTCCTCTCCCTTGGAATGCCCCCGCCCTGGTTCCACCCCGTGCACTTTGCTGCCCATTCCAGATGCTTCACCGGAGCGTGTTGTAACAGATTAAGTCAGCCTGATGCCTGCGCTCCCAGCCTTCACCAGCTTCGCTCTTCTGAGCCCTCTCAGCGAAACCAGCTAGAACTGCACGGCAAGTGGGGGTAAATGGCACCACTTGCTTAGAGGCCCCTTTCACGGGGAACTTGCCCATGGGCAGGACGGCACGTGTGCTCTCTACCCTCACCCCCTACACAGCCTGCTCCAGCAGTCCGTGCGCCTCTAAAGTAAAGATAAAATAACGACTTCATCTTCATAAGAGAGAGAAAGAGGAGTAACAATCGAGGTAGTCCAAAATCAGAGAATGGTGATACCCATTTTCTGCCATCCACTCGGTTGAATATCGTATACCATGAACAGGACAAACGCAGACCTTGCCCAGCAACGCAGAAGTGGATGTATGAAGCACCATTAAAAGAAGTAACAGAACAAAGCTTGTGCTGCCCACGCCGTTGTGCCTCCACCAGGCTGTGCTGGCATCCGTATCGTCCATGCAGATCCCCCTTCCTGAGCCAGACCCGATGGCGTCCAGCTCAGCTCAGCCAGCTGCGAGCACCTCCCCCAGCACAGGCAGGAAACCTCCCCAGACTGTAAGTCAGCAGGGACCGTGGGGTCTCACGGGGCCCCAGGCACAGGTCGCTTCACACTTTAATTCTCCAGCTTCACCGCTGCTACACCATGAGAAGCCGGCCTCCCCGGGCCCCCCTGGAGCCCTCAGGACAGCAAAGCCACCGTGTGCCCGGCACAGCCCTCTCCCTCTCTCCGCACCCTCTTTGGCACCAGGGTCCCACAGTCCTCTGCCTGTCCTCTAAGCTCTAATTTCAAGGACTCCTCCAGCATGCCTGCCTGGCCAGGTGCGGACTCACGGCATTGTTCTTGCTGTCTCTCCTGCCATCCCCCGCCCTGCTGGACTGCCTCTTTTCATCCAATCCAAAGCTTCCTTGAGGATGACTGCCCATCAGTTCCGCACAGAGCTAAGTCCAGAATCGCTTTTGCATAAATGGGAACGCATGGGGTGCCGGCTCCAAGGGAACTAAGAAAGGGAAACAGGTGCGGTGTGAGTAAGTGTAAGCATGGGGCAGGGATTCTAGCGCGTGCATTTCAACAATTGCCCTTGGATATTGTGATACAATCAACAAAATAGTTTTAAGTGAGCGTGAAGCCAACATTGGAAAGGAATGAAAGGAAGGCTGGAGCAACCGTGGAAGGCTGTAGAAGGTTGACGATGCACAGCAAGAATAGCTTGGCATGTGCCAGGAAGGGGAAGGCTCTGGTGGGGGCAGAGCACAGGCCGACCGTGAAGATACAAACACATGGGAGCCTGAGAGTCGCTTATGTAAGATTTTTGTCCCTGCACGGGTGGTCCACCTTCTCTTTCTTCTCCACCCGTTCTTCCTGGATCATGGCCAGGCTCCATGGCCTGGAGCTCTGTCCCTGAGAGATGGCTCTCTTTCAGCTGGGGTGGAAGACAGAGAACAGCACTCCCAGGCCCGGCTCTGTGGGAAGCATAGGAGCAGGCATGATGGAAAGCGGCTGCCTCCCCGGGAGGAGCCCTGGGACCGCCCTGGGAGGGCCGTGCCAGCCTGAAGGTCAAGACAGAGACCCCCGAGGTGCCCACTTACTCTCCTGGAGCCTCCCAGGGCCCAGCTGCCACCTGCAGCCGTGTGCCTTCCCTTCCGAGCTGACGCTCCAGGAGGACTCAAGCGTGCAAACTTACCACGTGCCTTCCCAGCCTCACCTGCAGGCACATCAGGGGGGTCCCGGAGCCCAGATTGTGTGTGCACGGTGCCAAAGAAGCCACCCAGTTCAGTCCCCGAGTAAATCGTTGATGGGTTGACGGGAGGATGAGGTTCGGTATGGTCCTGCCCTTTGAGGTGTGCAGACCCACCTGCTGGGCGACAGGTTCAGTCTCCTTTGCTCCCCCCACTACTCCCCTCCCCCAGAGCCCGGTCACACAGCCTGTCCTGCTAGCCCGCGTTCGAACACACATCCTGGACCTGACCCCTCCTCCGGACCTCCGCTGCCACCTCCAGCTGCCTAGTGCCCTCCACTGGCTCCGGAGCTCCTGCTTCCTGGGCTCTGATCTGGAGCCTCCCAGATGTCCTCTCCCCCAGAATCATCTTGTTAAAACATAAATAGGATCTGTCGTTCTCCAGCCTCAAACCCTCGGTGGACCCCACTGTGATTAGATTCTAAACTTACTCTGGCCTAAGCCTTTGCTAATCAGAGGTCGGTCCTTGGACCAGCGGCTTGGACCCTACCTGGGAGCTCGATGGAAATGCAGGATCTCAGGCTCCACCCCAGACCTACTGAGTAGAAATCTCAGGGCACGGTGCAGGTTACTTTTGAGGAACACCAGCCTGGCAGACCCAGCGAGATCCGCTCTGTCCCTTTGACCTCACTGAGGGCCAACACAGATTGGCTCCCTGCAGATTCGGACGGCTCCTTCTGAGCCCCCAAATAAAGGAGACCCCCCCACTCCCGTTACTTACAATTCTATTCTTCTGTTTTACTTTCTTCAGAGTGCTCTTCCCCATCGATGAGATTATTTATGTTTTTGTGATATTGTATGCCTTCCTACTAGCACGTAAGCTTCCTGAGGGTAAGGCCCGGCCAATTCTGCCCTCCCCTGGGTCCTCCCAGCCTGTAACAGTCCCTGGAGCACCCAAACAAACCATCACGTATTTCCCGAGCACCTGTGCCAGGCCCGTGCAGGGTTCCCCGAGCCCCCTGGGAGTTTGGGGTCCGCCTGGGAGGACCTGCCCGTCACATGTGAAAGTTCATTCAAAGTATGGGAGCTGACTACGAATGAGAAATGCGCCCAGACCCCCCAAAGTTCATCTGCTTGTAAAATGAGAAGGCAAGGGAGGTGCCTGGTAGTTTTAGGAAGGAATGTGTGGAACATAGGTCTTCCAAGAATGTGGGGCTGGCAGCGGGAAGGACGACGCTTGCCTATTGGTTGGGCTTGCGGTGATGTTCTGGCTCCTTCTTGCTGGGTGGAAACAATCAATCTTCAAAGATTAAGAAAAGTGGGCACCAGTGTTCATCACCTCAATCTGGATGGAAACAAGGCAACGGAGAAAAAAGATACCCTCTAGTATAAAGGCTTGGTTCTTATAGTGTGTGGTCTGGACCAGCGGCATAGCCTAGGATCTTGTTAGAAATGCAGAATCTCGGGCCAGGAAGTCCGGGGGAGGGACCCAGCGATCTGTGTTTTAAGAAGCCTCCAAGGGAGGCATCTGATGGGCGCTGGATTTTGAGAGACTGGTGGGATAAAAATAAATCTCCTTTAAGAACAGATACGTGAGGGGCACCTGGGTGGCTCAGTCGGTTAAGCGTCTGACTTCGGCTTAGGTCATGATCTCGTGGTTCGTGGGTTCGAGCCCCACGTCGAGCTCTGTGCTGACAGCTCGGAGCCTGGAACCTGCTTCGGATTCTGTGTCTCCAGCCCTCTCTGCCCTTTCCCCGCTCGTGCTCTGTCTCTCTCTGTCTCTCTTTCAAAAATAAACATTAAAACAAATTTTTTAAAGAAAAAATATGTGAAAAAATACATTTGTTATAGAAAATTTGGAAAGCCAGAAACATACAAAGATGAAGGGATCAGTAATTCTACCACTCAGAAATAGCTCTGGTTAATACTATTAATATTTTGGTATAACTTCTTACAGACTTTTGTAAAGCACTTGTGTAATTTTTTTTTTTATTTTGTCCGTATTGGGATTATGCTGGATATTGTGCTGCTTTTTTTCATTTAACATTTTAGCTGTGAGCATTTTCTAATCATTCATAGGAAACTCACTGTAATGGCTTCACATTATTCATACACATTAATATGCAGCAATAGCTAAACATTTGGTTTCCAGTTTTCCCTAATATAAATAGCACGAGAATGAACATCTTGGCTCCAAAATCTGAATATTTTCTTCTTTTTTAAAATATTTAGTCTTTAGAATTTTTTAAAAGTTTTTTTTTTTTTTTTTATTTAAGTCATCTCTATACCCGGCACGGGGCTCAAACTCACAACCCCGAGATCAAGAGTCACATGCTCCTCTGACGGAGTCAGCCGTATTTTCTTAGGCTAAAATGCTACAAGAAGAATACTCAGGCAAACACTGAATACTTTAGGTCCCCCTATGAACATTTGCCTATTTAAAATGTTTTAAAGCAGGTGTATGTAACACATATGGCCAAACAAAGTTAAGGTATCAACCCTATGAAGAGCTTCTGAAACCTTAAGAGAAAGTCACAGGTCTTAGTGGCATAAAAGTGGGGGAAAGGAGCTGACAGTTGACGGATGTGGGATTGCATGTGGCTAATGACTGGTTCACATATGAAGCAATTGTTGCCCCACCTCGTTACTGGTGAAAATCCCCAAGTTAAAGCTCCCTGATGCTACATTTTTTTTTTTTTTTATTTTAACTCGTCCATTTCACAACGCTGTGTCAACGTAATAAAAGCAAAGGTGAAGTGAAACAGATATTCCCCACCCAGGTCTTCTGGAAGGAATATAAATCAGTACCGCTGCTCTGGAGACCAGTTTGGTATGTTTTGACTAAAGCTTAGCTCCTCGCGGATGGCTCATTAGACGTCACAAAGGCTCCGTCCACAGAGCGTGTGATGCCCAGGCGCTGTTTTAAGTGTTTCACTTGTGTTGACTTGCTGAACCTTCACAACCATCCAGGGAGGGGCTAGTGATTATTTCCATTCTATAGATGAGAAAATGAGGCCGAATCGGTCATGTAACTTGTATACGGTCACGGTAGGAGATTGACTGAGCTAAGATTTGAACCCGTGGAGTCTCCCTGTAACACCCATGAGCTTACGCTCCGTGGAAGGCCGTCTTCGCGTTAGGTCGGAAGCTGAGGGACAGAAAGGCTAAGTGACCCTCCCAGAGCCACCCAAGAACTTACCTACTTGGCATTCATTCATCTCTCTCGGTTACCTTTCATCTGCTGACGCTGGCCGTGGGTTCTGGTCTGCCCTGCCTGCTAGACACCCTTCATGCCTTTGAGGCACCTGCATTGCAGATAATGGTAAGGAAAGATTCATGGTTTATGAAGCAAGCCGACAACTTGCTTTGCTCATGGAGGGACTGGTATGCCGTGGGATAGCCTGTTTCTGCTTGAAAATAGACCCGTCGTTTCCATGGCTGCTGGGTCCTCGGAGTGACGGAGGCAGCTGGCTAGACTCCCAGCTCTAACCCATCCCCAGGAAAACTGCATCACTGGAAAGGAAAAAATGAAATCCTTTCTCAGGTAACAGCTTTTTTCTCAGGTGCACAGAGGTGTGCTAAGTACCATGGGAGACGCGAAAGAATCAGAGAGCAGAGCCTTTGCCCTTGAGGAATGTAGCACCCTTTTTCTCCAATGGGACTGGAGAACTAGATGGACTGGGTGATGCAGGTCCTGTGCCTTCTCTCTTCCGACACCAGCTTCTGGTGGGGTTGACCAGGAAGGCTTACTGGAGGAGGTGTCCCCTGAACGGGTCCTGGAAGGATTTCAACAGCAATATACAGTGGTGGCAGGCTCAGGTGTCCTCAGAAAGTGAGCATTCCGGATTGGCTGGATTAGGAGGTAGAGGTAGGGGAGAGGTAGGATCCGGCCGGAAATGTAGGTGGGGTCCCCATAGAGGAGGGCTTTGAGGGACAGTCTGAGGAGTGTGGCCCTTGTGCTTATCTTTGTGTCCCCCAGTCCCCAGCACAGTCCACCAGACTGCCTAGGACTTGCCAAGGGCTCATCGGATGTTATAGCAAGTGAGCCAGTGATAAACTGAGTGAGTGACGTGGACCCTGAAGGCGGAGCCAGGAGGGTCATGATTAGAGCAAGGTCTTGTTAAGACAGGTGTTGCTTAGCTCTGCTGATATGAACAGAAGTCCCAGGCAGGGAGGTGAAGGACAGGTAAGGTGATGCCCAGTAGAAGGGGATTTTGAGGCACCAAGACTGGGAGGAGAACCTGCGAGCACTGGCAGAGGCCACGCCCCCCCGGGAAATCACTGACAGGTGTGTGCTCATCCTTTCGCACCTGCCAGGATCTCTGGGAGAGCGGCCACACCCCTCTGGGACCCTGCCATCCCAGCTCTCGTCTCCAGACTCTGATGGGCACTAGATTGGGCCCCGGCTCCTGTCTGGGTCTCGGAGCGTTTGCTGGGCCACCTCTGCAAGGCAGCCTGTAAACACGAGGTGCCTGGGACTTGTCCACCCTGGACAGGAATGCGCAGGAGATGTGGGCTGGGGGAGAAAGGGCCTCGGGCCTCGGCCAAGGGCAGCTTGATTGTGTTACAAGAATAGGTTCCACGTGACAGGCAGGACGGGTGCCCTGCCTGATGTGGACCTCCGCCGAGGGAGGCGTAGGGTAAAAGCAGAAGCCAGCTGCCTCTTTGTCCTTTATGCGCTGGCTCTGTCAGCTTCTCGCTGTGGAACAGCAACGCAGGAGCCATACTTGTTCAGCATCTCCCCGCGTGGGGCAACGAGAGGATGATGGGCACGTAGTGGGCCGGCTCTAAGTCTGCACTGGGACTAAAGATGATATGCACAGAGGGTCAAGGTCTGGGCAGGCAGTGGCCAGGGCAGCCTGTGGAGGTGAGGGGTCAGAGCAAGGACCCTCTGAGGCTCTGGGAAGTGGCAGGATCCGGAGAGCCACCGGCATGGAGGGAGCAGGCCATGGCAGCCACAGAAAGATGAGCACCTGGCCGGCCCCAGTGTGACCGGCAGAGAGATAGGCGGGGACAGTCGTGAAAGACAGCAAACCCAGCAGAGACTGGGGGTGGGAGCTGACTTTGGACCCGACGGGCCCTGTGTTCATCTGTCCTGAGGACTGAAGAGGAGGTAGCCTCAGATTGAGCTGGAAGCATCTAGGTAGGAAGGAGCAGAGGTCCGGGAGTTTCTCTGTGCTCTGCATGAAGGAGTGGGATTGCTGGGTGAGAGGGTACGTGTGCGTCCCTTCGTAAAATAATGCCGAATCGTGTCCCAAGGTGGTCGTACCCATTTTCGCTCCCCCAGCTGTCCGTCAGCTCCTAGTTGGATATTATCTTGAGCTCCTTCCTGCCCAATACTCCGGCCTCCTGTATATTTACATCCATCCCGGTATTGTGACCGCTGTCAAGAACCGAACTATGGCGTCTGGGTTACCGAGTGATCCCAGGAGCTCAAAAGTGGAACAGACCTTTCACGGGGCAACATAACCCTCATTTTACGGATGAGTCAACAAAGACCCCGAGTGAAGGGGGACTTGCCCAAGGTCTCGGGCGCCGCCCGGCCCGCAGTGCCTCCTCCGCAGCCACCCCGTGTGCCGCTTCCTGGTGCGGCTCCACTGATGGTTGGCCAGGAGCACGCCTCGCACGGGAAGGAGGCCGAGCTGGTTACTGATATAGCCGGGGCCGTGTTTATACCACCGGCAGCCAAAATGCAACTCGAGACCGAATCTGTGTCGGGGCTGGGTTTGCGGATGAGTTCATCATTTGCACGTTCTCCGTGTCTGAGATTCTGGAAGAAATTTAGACCTGCAGGTTTGCATGGCTTTCCGCTTGACTTGGAGCCGCCTGACCCCCTCCTCGGTCAGGAGGCAGTCCCCGATGAGGTGAGAGGTCTGGACCCCACGGAGCACCTCCTGACTCTTGCCTCCTGCCAGCCCTGGGGGCCAGAGTGAGTTCCGAACCAGTTTAGCTCCAAATGGCCCTATTGAACTTATCTTCTTGTCTCTTCTGTGTCATTCCTGTGATTAATTCTTCCTGCGCCTGCGGATTTTTGCTTTTCCGTGAACACCCACAACCCAAGAAAGGAGGCAGGTCAGAGTAGTATCCCCATCTGAGCAGATGAGGAAAACCGAGGTCTGGAAGCAAGACTGCGGGGAGTTGGCGTCGCGGGTGGTCTACCGGCCAGCAGGCTCAGGGACTTCTCCCTCGTGTCATTCTCCTGTCTGCAACAGAATGCCCGTTCATAGGACTGACTGCAGGAAGGGCACCTTCAAGGATTGCTCAGGAAATATCACCCTGTCAGCTTACTGGCTTCGTGCGGGCGGATTCTCCTCTGATGGGCCCTCAAAGTCAGGTGTGATCTGCATGGATGACTGTTACCCTTTGTCTAAAGCGCTGAACCCAGTGAGCAATTAAGAGGCCACGCGGTCTTTAAGTTCAAAGCTTTTTATGTTAAAATAGTAATTTTACATAGAAAGGTTTAAACAACCGAAATACTCATCTTCCCGCTATTTAGAAAGGGTACCCTTCATCCCCTGTTACAATCCTCTTAGAATCTTCCTCTCGTTTTTCTCTGAATGTACGCAAACACACACACATAATGGGTTTCTACACATACACTTTGCAAAGCTTTTTTTCTCAACCGTCGGCAATGATCTTCTTTTCCTGGAGAAAGGACACATAGTACTAAACTTCTTTTTTAAATTATAGAAGTAACACACATCCATTGTTGAAAGACGGGATTAGGAGAATACAGACAATAAGAGAAAGGGAATGAAACCACTATAATCCTCTTGCTGAGCGTGATTATTATAAATATATATTACGCCAGGGGCGCCTGGGTGGCTCAGTGGGTTAAGCTTCCAACTCTTTATTTCGGCTCAGATCATGATCTCATGGTTCGTAGGATCGAGCCCTGCCTCGGGCTCCACGCTGACAGTGCAGAACCTGCTTGGGATTCTCTCTCTCTCTCTCTCTCTCTCTCTCTCTCTCTCTCTCTCTCGCTCTCTCTCTCTCGCTCTCGCTCTCGCTCTCTGCCCCTCCCCCACACGCACACGTGCATGCTCTGTCTCCCTCTCAAAATAAACTCTTTAAAAAAAATCTTAAAAATATACATCTATATTACTCCAGACATTTTTCTGTGAACATGTCTTAGTATGCAAATTGGGATCATTCTATACAGCAATGTTTGTACATGTCACAACAGAACATATCCCCATGCTAGTAAATTATTTATCTGCATTACTTTCATGGCTACAAGTCATTTCATTGTATAAATGTACCATCTCATACGTTAACCTTTTTTTTTTTTTGGACATTTAAAATTTTTTCCCATGGCATAGCAATACTGAGATTAATACCGGGTAATAAAACCATTGCACGTACTTAATTATTAGGATAAGCAGTGAGAAGTGGAATTGCCAGCTCAAAGAAAATGTACATAATAATTTTAGGTCCTAAATTGCTAACTTGCCTATCAAAACATTGTGCATTTGTGGGTTTTTTTTTTTTTTCTTTTTTCTTCCTCGATGGGCTATGCCTGAGTTTCTTCTGTTTTATATGCACAGATGTTTTGATTTTTGTTTTGACAAGGTTGGTCTCTAAAAATGAATGAACATGGGAAGTCCGTCTACAAGAAGGCCCCAGAGTGAGGGTCACCGTTGTGGCTGAGCTGACTCCGCAGCCACCTTATCCTCTGTCACACCCGAGGTTAAGGAGAACTTGCCTCCTGTACCCCGGTCCTCCCAATGTCTCTCCCCACCACCCCCTCCCCTAACAGCTGTGACAGTCTCAGAACAGTCCTGAGTCGTAGCTCACCTTGGGCTACCAAATATTTAGAAGAAGGAGAAAATGCCATCTCAGGACTCCAGTAAAGTTTCATATTGACTCTCGGATCTCGAAGTTTCATTGTTGGTGTCACAAATATTACAGGAATTCATTCCGCCCCTTGGAGAAAAGGCGAGCACGAAAACTAAGCCCCCGTTGACCTTTCCCCCCCAATCCCAATATTCCATTTTCTGTTCTTGTTTTTTGATGCGTTGAAATCTGGGCTTGTTTTTTATTCCAACTCAAATTCACAGACGTTGGTGGAGCCCTTGTCCCCGGGGGCTGTGAGAGGGACACAGGTGTGAGTCAGGCACGGTCTTGGCCTCGGGGCGGGGGCGGGGGTCAGTTTAGGGTAGAAAGGGGCACAGAGGAGGGAGGAATCCTCCAGCCGCCAGAAAGCGTCCGGGCACTGGAGGCTGGTTTGGCCCCCAGACAGACCCCACCGTCCTTGACACAGCTCTAACTGGCAGAGTTACCCCGTGATACCGGAATGGAACCTCCACGTAGCATTCTCACCGGTTCTGTTTCTGTCCTGCAACAGGACAGAAGTATTAGGAGAAAACCTAATCTCTCTTGTGCCTGACACCCCTGTCACATGGCTAACAACAGCTGCTCTGGGCTCCCCTGCCCTGTCCGGCACCCTCTCCGCATCCTGGACCCCCTCCTTGGCCCTACCCGCCCAAGCACACCCTCCCCAGGACAGCACCCACGGGCAGGGGGAGACCCCAGCTCAGCGGTCAGGCCGGTGGCTCTCGGGTCCGGGCAGAAAGCATGACCGCCTTAGTCTAGATGTAGCCGTCCGCCCCTCCCACCGCCCTGAAGAAGAAAGACATTCAGGACCGCGTATTCTAGGAAGGCCAGGCGATGAAGGGAATGAAATCTCCGGGGTTCTGACGGGAAAAGGAGTGATTAAGAATCGTAATTAATAATTTGACGCAGACAACGAGGCTGGCAGCAAGGAGCCGCCTAGCACAATTGTTCCGTGGGTTTTGCCTTATTATCAGCCTCATGACTTAAGCCTTCCTCTAGATGCACTAATTAGGTAATTAGCTCCCTAAAGAGCATGCCTCTTAAAAAGGCTCTGCAGGCTGGAGAAGAGGTGCCAGCAATGGAGAGGCTTTTAGAGGTCTGTTCTTCCAACCAGGTGAGGGGACAGAGCGGCCAGCAGATGCAGGGCAGCGAATGTACGTGTGGTCACGGAAGCCAGAGGGCATCTACCCTCTGATCGGCGTGGTGTGGGGCCCGGACGGGCCCCGAGGACTGCGTGCGAAAGACACACAGAAAATGATCTCTTTTGTCCTTGTGAGACAAGACTGCTGAGCCCAGTGATGATGATGATGGCTGTGATAAATTCCATAAAGCAGTATGTAGAACAGAAATGGTCACCACGCTGCATTTAAGGACCCGTGGTCTCTCCCACTAACGACCTTCCCGTGGGCCTGTGGTTAAGTCACTTTATCTCTCTGGGCCTCAGTCTCCTAGTCTGGGAAAGACAGCCGTCTGTCCAGCCTGCGGTGCCACTTGAGCCGAGTGGTCCATCCCCATTGAGCACACACGCGTCTCCCGACCATCCTGCTGCTCGCGAAGCCCGTGGACCATGGGGGACGGGCGGAAACCAGGTTCCCCGAGCCTGGGCCAAGGCAAGGAAGTATTTGTGGGGTGAAGAGCTGCTCGTGTTTGGGTCTCTTCCTGCGCAAGAAGGCTCTTTTTCTTTTTTGAAAATGTAGTATTTTTCCTCCTTTCAATAAAGTAACACCTGCTCCGTGTAGCATGCCTAGAAAATGTAACCTACATCCACAGTCCCTGTCCTGCTCCCCTCTCTCCCGCTTTGCCGTCCTCTTCATCCAGGCCCTGCCTCGGACAACCTCGCTCAGCACTTGGCCCCGCTCTCCTTGCCAGGCGGGCACCATTTGTGTGGGTGTCTGTTGCAATGCGGTAATGCGCATACCGTTTACAATTTTGTATCCTGCTTTTTCACTCAAATTCATAAGCCTTGCAAGTTACCAAGTGGTCATAAGCATCTTTTTTTTTAGAGAGAGAGAGAGAGAGAGAGAGAGCATGAGTGAGCAAGCATGAGCAGGGAAGGGACAGAGGGAGAGAGAGGATCTAAAGCTCCTTGCGGAGCCCGACGAAGGGCTTCATCTCAGGATCGTGCCGATCAAGAGTCAGACGCTCAACCAACTGAGCCACTCAGGTGCCCCCATATGCATAATTTTTTTTAATGTTTTTATTTATATTTGAGAGCGAGAGAGAGAGAGAGAAAGTGCAGACAGGGGAGGGGCAGAGAGAGGGGGAGACACAGATTCTGAAGCAGGCTCCAGGCTCTGAACTGTCCGCACAGACCCTGACGCAGGGCTTAAACTCATGAGCTGTGAGATCACGACCTGAGCCCAAGTCGGACGCTTAACCGACCGAGCCACCCAGGTGCCCCCCATAAGCATCATTTGTAATGGCAGAAGTCACTTCTGCATCTCTCCAATTCTGGAAAGTGAAGGGGCCCTACAGGAAGGGGCAGGGAAACCAACAAGGGAAACCAAAACAGTGTGTCTTTCCCTGTTTCCGCTCCAAGCTCTTCTCCTCCAGGAAGTGTCCCTACTCCAGAACCTCCTGAGCTATGTCCCCCGCCAGGACTTTTTCTCCCAAAACTCAGTGCCTTCCACCCAAGCGCTCCCTCTCCCCACTTTATTACGGTTGCAGGGACAGTTCACCACTCTGGTAATCCAGTGACCCCATGGCCAGGAGCAAGTTCCGCCTCACTGAGAACAGAACAGGCAGAGCAGGGCACAAGGCACTTACCCAGGCTCCTGTAACTTGCCAGTGCTTTCGAGTGGTCAGTCCTGGAACGGAGTAAGGGGAGAACCTGTGGTCTGGCCCATCATCCTGGGCTCGCCGAGGGTCCTCCCCTCTCGGAGGCTCAGTTGCCTCAGCTACAAAATGGGGTCATTAGAGTAGATGGACCTTGAGGTCTGCATGGCTCTGTCTTTCCCCAAATCTCCCTGCTCCCGGGGTTCCCGGGCTGGGAAAAGCCTACCACCTTAGGTGTCCTGCTCTCTTTGGCCTAACATTCCTGCTTGGCCAGGCTAGCCTCCTTGCACTAACATCTCTTAAATCTCTGCACCGCAAGGTTCCTCTTGACGGCTTCTCATTTTCGTAAATTTCATGAAAAAACTCCAGGCCCTGGAGTCTGGCAATCCCTCCACATCATCCTGCTGCTACTTACTGTTCCTGGATGCTTCACCCCTGAGGGCACCCCACTGTTTCCCCTCAGGTTAAAAGAAGTTCCTCTGGGCTCTGGAGTCAGACACCTGTGACCGTGAAAAAGTAACGTCACTCTTCCAGCCTCAGACACACTGAAAGGAATGACTTTCTAATGGTGGAGTTTCACTCTGACGGATATTTGGGGGGAGAGGTTTTATCTTAATGAGGGAGGAGGAAGAGGTGACATTTTCCTGGGCAGAAAATCAAACCCCAGGAACCCCTGAATTCCTTTTGAGAGCAAAAGAGGAGGGGGGCTAAGGAAATCATCTCTACCAGCTGGTTCCACAGCTGCTCTCTGGTAGCTGTGGTCCCAGGTAACTTGCCTTTTGCTACACTGGGCAGCTGTGGAGTTTTCTGAGGTTCCACGTCCACACCTGAGCTCCGACTCCAGTGATGACCCTAGATTCTGTCCTTCCTCGGAAACGATCCCCTAGGGCATAAGGGGACCCTGTCCAGGCAAGATCCCATGTCAGTGCCACATGTAACCTACAGTCCGGGAGCACCCACATGTCCTGAAGCACCGAAAGCCATGCCAAGCTCCCGGGTTCTCCCAGGCCCAGCCTCTGGGCCCGCCTCTGGCCTCCTCCCCAGCCTCTCGTATCTCCAGAAACATCTCCAGGCTCCCTTTTCCCTGTTGACTGCCTGAATGGTGCTGGCAACCTCCAGGAATCTTCTCAGAAAGCCCACTGTGTGACCTGCCCCTGGCCTTGCTGAATCAGCACCTTTCCTCACTGATTCTCAGCCCTCCACCTCCCTCTTCCTCCTCTTCTTTCCCTCTTCTGGGCCCTTCTACTGCCTTTCCTCTTCTCCCCTCTTCCTCAGCCTCCCCCCCCCCCACCTTTCTCAGCCTTCCCTCTTCTCCTCTTCAGCCTTCCCCCACTTCTCCCCCCTCCTCCTCAGCCTCCCCCTGCTTCCTCCTCAGTTTCCCCCTTCCTCCTCCCTCCTCAGTCTCCCCCCACCACTTCCTCAGCCTTCCCCCTCCCTCCTCCCCTCCTCCTTAGCACCCCTCTACCCTCCTCCATCATTCCCTACCCTCTTCCTATCCCTCCTTCCTTCCTCATCCTTCCTGTCTCCCAACATCCCCCCCTTCTCTCTCCTGACCCCTTCTTTCCTCCAGAGCTCCCTCCCACATCTCCACCCCTCCGCCCTTCTCCCTCCCTCTCTCCTCCTATCCCCTTGGTAAACTTTGCCTCCTGGTATTTAAATCTCCGCTCATTTCCTGGTTCAGCTGAGGCTCTGATTCCAATTATATCACCTTCATCTTCACAAACAGACAATTCAGGGCAGTCCGAGAAGCCTGCTGAGCCAGCTTATATAACCGTTTCCTCCCCTCCTCCCTTCGCCCCTCCCTGGGCCCCTGCAATCCCTGCTGTTTGGAGGTGGGAAGCCACGGAGGTCCTATCCCCTGGCCCCCAACCCTACTCCAGGTCCCCTTTCCCTAATTCTTAGTGCCAGTCCGGTCTGGTCCAAGCTGGTGAGCCAAGTAGCCCTGTCCACAGTTTGCCCGGGGGGCTACCGGCACGTAAAGTGTTCCCTTTGATAGCTCTGCCTATGAAAACATCACCACAGTCAGGAGAGTGGACGAATCCATCACCCCTACATGCCTCCTTCCCAACTACCCCTCTAAACCCTCCCTCCTGCCTCTCCTAGGACTCCCCGCCCCCAACCTGGGGGCTAGTTCTAAGTATATTTCTCCTTTAAGGGATTTTAGTTTCTTGCACACACCATCTTCTCAGCCCCCTTCCCTAACCCTCCCCAGTTGGAACAGGGTTTACCCTCCATGTTTCTTATTACAGTTGCCGCCTCTCTGCGAGCTGGCCGCCCAGGGCTGCGTCTCCAGCCTGTGCCCAGGTCTGGAACCCTCTGCCTCTTGCTTTTGTTGCCACTTTTGGAAACACGAGGTCCCCTAGGAGGAGGCTCACATCAAGTCTGTACCACCTGGGGGTGAAGGAGTTTGTCAGGTGCTTTCCAAGGGGAGGCCTGGGAAGAGGAGACGGTTCCTGCTACAGGTTGGAATGGGAGGCAAGGCGGGGAGGAAGGAGCCAGAGCCATAATCACTCTGCCCCTCAGGGTGCGGGCCGGCAGTGGTGCCTTTCCGGAAACATTTCTCCATTTTCCACAGCCTGGTTCAGGTCCCAGGATGCTATGAGGATTTTTATTAGGAGTAGGATTAGGTGGTTCTTAAATATCACCATAGAATATTCCAATTGATTTCCTGATTCAGTGTACATTTTTAATTAGCATTCAGAGCAGTACGTAAGACACTCGACATCAGGCCCTGGGATGCTGGGGCCGGCTGCTACCAGCTTGGGAATGCTCTAGCTGATTGTTAAATTTTATGAATTCGGTGAATCAATTGTTCAATAAAACCATCCTTGAAATCTGTCATGGTGGGAGTATATACTCCATGGAAATCGATGCAGTCTACACAGGGGCGCCTTCCCCCCCGCCCCTTGTCCTGGAGAGCTGGTTGTTAAACTTAACCAGGCTGCCATTGATCAGGGCTGGAAGGGACCTGGGAGATCACCGGGGACAGTACCCCACCGCCACGGCCTGGGGCAGCACCTCCTCCAGGGGCATCTGGAGAGCCTGTGCAGGGACTCCTTTGGGGCTCCCCAGTGGGGGGCCACCGCTGGTGTTAAGTGGGTAGGGCCATGGGTGCGAGGGGTTCTGTGAAGCCCAGCATAGCCCCCAGATTGTTGCACCTGAGATGCAGCAGTGCCTCCGTGAGGAGCACGAAGATTCTTTGCTGAGCTCCTGGCTTGGTAAAGGAGGTCCGAGAGTCCAATTCCGTTCCACCAAAGGGTATCAGACACCTTGGGTGGAGCAATGAAGGTGAACAGCACTCGACTCCGCCTTCCCGCGGGCCCGCGATGACTTTGCCGCGTACAGGTCTGCAGTGGGCACGGGAAGCAAGGCTGCCCATTTCCTGAATGGACATGTCAGCAGAATTGGGGGTGAGCAGGGAGGGCATGTCTTCTGAGGAAAGGACAGAAATGAAGAGGATGAGGCCATACAGCCTCTGCAAACACTCTGGCCACAGTTTAGTGTTGCCCTGTTGGAACGCATCTCGTGCAGAGCCACGGAGGCACTGATCAGTGTGTTGCCAGCCTTGGCAAAGCACTATGGGAATGCAGCTTTAGCAGAGGTCAAGGCCGAATTATCCCAAGAGAGCTGGGCGTGGGCTCTTTTTATAGAAGCCCCACACCCAGCAGCCCAGTGCTGCAGGGCTGGCCTGCCCAGGGCCTGGGAGGCACTGCAGGTGTGCCCTCACGTTGCCCAACACACCCACACCCTGCTGGGTCCACTCCCTGTTCTTTGTACCCCTCCTGTCCCACCTGGAGACTGGACCACCCAGGGAAACCTGAAGCCGGCTGCCTGTTGCAAGACTGACTTAGGAGGGCATTTAGGTCACCGTGGTGCTTGCCCCTCTTGCATCGTGACACCAAATAAATGAGGAGGAGAAATGATCTGATACAACCAACAATTACTAGGTAGCTTCTCTGATTAAGTCCTCCCTTATCCGTGGGGAACACATTCCAGGTCTCCCAGTGAATGCCTGGAACCACACGTAGTACCAAACCCTGTATTTACTGTGGGTTTTTCTTCCTGTACATACCGATGACAAAGTCTAATTTGCAAATTAGGCACAGTAAGAGATTAACCACGATAACCAATAATAAAATAGAACAATTATAATAATATGCTGTAATCGAAGTGATGTGATTTGTGGTCTTTCTCTCCGAATATCTGGTTGTATGCTCTTCACCCATTTTTCTTCTTGTGATGATGTGAGGTGATAAAGCACCGCGTGATGACACGAAGTGAGGTGGAGAACGCAGGCACTGTGACGTAGTTTTAGGCTATGCGGACCTTCTGCCCCTACGTCAGAAGGACGATCATCTGATTTCAGGTTGCAGTTGACCTTGGGTAATGAAACCACAGGAAGCCAGACTGCAGATAACAGGGACTACTGGGTATGCTTTTTATATGCCAGGCACTGACTGGAATATATATATATATATATATATATATATATATATATATATACACACACACACACGCACCTGCACCCACACACACACACACACACACACACATATACACATACATATATGTATGTCATTACTGAACTATGATTTTTTTCTTTTTCTTTAAGTTTATTTTTGAGAGAGCGAGCATGAGCAGGAGAGGGACAGAGAGAGAGAGAGGGAAAGAGAGAATCCCTAACAGGTCTGTGCTGTCAATGCGAGGCCCAACGCGGGGCTCGATCTCATGAACCATGAGATCCTGACCTGAGCCAAAATCAAAGAGTCGGCCACTCAACCGACTGAGCCACCCAGGTGCCCCTGAACTATAATTCACACCATGCAGCTCACCCGTTAAAAACGTACAGTTCAAAGTTTTTAGTAGAGTCAAAGAGTTTTGCAACATCACCATAATCGCTTTTGGAACATATCCATCACCTTGAAAATAAACTTGAGACCTATTATCAGTTACTCCCCATTTCCCCCTACAGCCCCTGACAACCACTAATCGATCTTTCCTCTCTATAGATTTGCCAGTTCTGGATAGCTCACAAAAACGGAAAGCCCTTTGTGACTGGGCTTCTTTCACTTGGCATGACGTCTTCAGGGGTCATCATATTGTAGGAGGTATCAGTGACTCATTCCTTTTTATTGGCAACTCATATTCCATTGCATGGATCTACCACATTTGACTATTCAGTCATGAGGTGACAGGCATCTGGGTTGTTTCCACTTTGGAAATGACGCTGCTGGGAACATTCACCTACAGGTGGTTTTCGTGGACGGATGTTTTCATGTCTCTTATGTATATAGTGAGGAGCAACAGAATTGGTCATATGGTAACTCTACGCATATATATATATATATATATATATATATATATATATATATATTTTTTTTTTTTTTTTTTTTTTTTTTTTTTTTTTACCGATTTGTCCAATTTGCCAAGGCAGCTGTCATTACCCCTGCTTCACAGATAAAGGCAGCAAAGCTTTGAGAGGTAAAGAAATTGCCCCAGACCACAGAGCCAAAGAGTTGCTCAGGCAACCCCAAGTTGTGTGACTCTTCTGTGCTACGATCCGTGCTGCTCTAGGTCAGAAGCTCCTGCACCCCAGCAGGCCAATATTAACCTGTCCCTCAGCTCAGATGTGTGATCCTTTTATCTTTGCCAGCAGCTCTGGTTGCCAACGATGCCTTTGTTGTTTTCTTTGAATCTTTGCCTTCCTGGTGGGACCAGACCTGACTTCTCGTTTCTCTTTCTGGGAATATGCTTTTCTGAGTTTTGGAAGTCTTTGGCTGGTCCGTGACCCACTAGGACCCCAGCATTTTCTTCTATGGTGTGTGTGTGTGTGTGTGTGTGTGTGTGTGTGTGTGTGTGTGTGTATCTTTCCTGTCTTATATTTGCCTTTCCTGCCTCTCTTCTTTTTAAGCGTAATCAGTTGAATTGGATTCGGATAAAATTTAAAAGCAAACAATGATGCTATGAATTGTGACTGCCTTTATATGTTTTGCGCACACCTAGTGAGGGCTGACTGGGTGAGATGTAAATGCAGCGTGGTCACGGGAGTCAAGATTTTTCCCCTCCTGCCTTCATCGTCCACCAGAGAGATATTGCTCGCATTTGGTGCAAACCTCTATCTGCTTTGGTCGCGCTATCTTGTTTTCCTGGTTTTGATAACCATTCTCAGTTGTGTCTAGGTGAAAGTAGTTCCAGATTGCTCTTTCTGGAACTGTGTACTTTCAAGCCTTGCGTTCTTTCTCCGAGAAGACCTGGTTAGCTCAATTCTTCCAGCCAGTATTTATTGAGTACCTTCTAGGCTGCAGTGTGTGGGGCGGGCCCTTTACCATTAATGAATATCATTTTGATAAGGAGGTGACAATAACCATGAGAGCAACTTCCTGTTGTTACCTTTTGCCCTCCTACCGTGTGAGCGTGGATTTGAGGGTGTTCTTCTGAAGTTGTCAGTGTCAGAAGCTTTTTAAGAAGTTGGGTTTTTTTTAATGCTGTCTTTTTAAGGATCCCCTCTGGATTTTTTTTTTTCTTCAAAATAATGGCTACATGTTGGCAGTTTTTCTGGGAGGAGGATGTCTTCGTGTTAGACATATGCCCCCAGACAGGCAGTTGGTGGTTACCTGCGGCTCCCGAGCCCAGGGATGTCAGCCACACTGAGGGAGGGAACCTGCTGCTCCCAGATGGCTCGGTTTGGTGGGGAATTTGTCACTACGTTTGCCAGTCCTCTAGGGCTCAGCTGAATTTAGAAGGGGCATGGGGCTGATGGTGGAATATCAAAGACAGGCTGAGCCCACACCTATCATGTGCCCCATTTGAGTGGTAGCACTCACAAGCTCTGTGTGTTTGTGTGGAACAGATTACCCAAACTCTCTGTGTCTCAGTGTGCTCATCTGTGAAATGGGCATAATAGTATCTACTCAATGGGGTCGTGGTGACTGTTGAGTGAATTAATGCACATAAACTGCTTAGAACAGTGCCTGCCACGGAGTAAGTGTTCAGTAACAGTTACTTGGAAAATCTATTTAAACCTGTTCTGTCCAAAACAGTAGCCTCTACCCCATTATGTAGTTGTTGAGCCCTTGAACTGTGGCTTCTCCAAATTGAGATGCGCTGTAAGACCTAGTGTAAAAAAAAAAAAATGTAAAATAGCTCATTAGCCATTTGAAAAATATCGATTACATGTTGAAGTGATAATATTGTGGATGTGTTGGTTTAAATAAAATATGCTGTTAAAAGGAAAATTACCTGCTTATTTTAACTTTCTAAATATGGCTACTGGAAATTTTGAAATTACCCGTGTGGCTTGGATTTGTAGCTCACATCGTATTTCCATTGGACGGTAACTGGTCCAGATCAGTAAAACGTAGCCAACAGTGACTGTCGGAATCTGGAGGCTTCAGTGCAAGAACGTCCAGTGTAGACCGGAGTGCTACACGGGGGGGCACTGAGCACACCTTTTGTGGGGGTCCAGAGGAAGGAGGAACAGGGAGCTGGTGGAGAAGGGGGCCTCGCAGAGCCCGGCACTGGGCTGGGCCTGCAGGCTGCCCACATCCCCCGGGCCGCGAGGAGGTGTCCAAGAGGGGAGGCCCTTCCAGGCCAAGGACACTGTGCACAGAGCCGTAGCAACGGCTCAGAAAGCGGACACGAAGCATAATGAGGCCAGAGCATCCCGCTACCTGCCTTCCCCCTGTCCTGGGCGAGGGTGCGGTTCCAGTCCCCGTGGCCAGACCGGCAGGCCCTCCTCCCACTTGGGTTCCCAGATTTGCTCATCTGCATCCCCCTTCCAGAGCTCAGTCTTGATTTGCGACCTTGTTTTCCAAAGGCAAGTCTGCCTCTCCCTCCCCCAGTCCCCGGGGGGTTGCTTCAGCCTCCATTACCAAACCCTGTGACAAGAAATGCGGCCCCCTTATTAAAATAATGTAATGTCTAACTAAAATAGAAACCCCAGATAACAGTTTTTGATGTTTTAATGACTGGGCTCATTAGACAGACTTCCCACTTAAAGTGTCTGTCTAGCAATTAAGGCTAAAAAAATCATAAATGATGACCACACCTTCTGTGGCTTAATGGTTACTCTGAAGGCTGGTCTTATTATCTCGGTGATACAGTCTGTGATAAAAAAGAATTTAAGATACTCTCCCAAGATTTATTTCCCCATTAGCAAGCTGGAGGAGGAAGGTTAAGAGTACTCTTAAGGTCAGAACTGGAAAGGGAGCGGGTGAATAATAAGATGCCTAGAATTTCCCTCCCGCAGAACCAGCCTCCTCCTGCCCCGTGGGGAGGTCCTGCACGCCGAGGGGTTTAACTTTTGCCTGTCACGGGGAAGTCTGTGAATTGTTACTCCAAGTGACCCCAAGCAGTTTATTTAGTTAATTGTCAAGCGTGCAAGCTGAACTGTAGAATCACCTACTTGCACGTAAATTATTTCCAATCCTAATCTGCTGACGAAGGAGGAAAAGTTAAAAAGGGAGCGCTTGATGAGAAAAACCTGGGAGAACGTGTCCACCTCCCCCAAACCAAATGTCCAGGGTGAGGGGGCGGGTGATGGGAGAGGAGCGAAGGGAAACCAACTGGAGAGTTTGCTGCTGCCAAAGACGTGGGGGTGTGGGCGCCCCCTTCCCGGGAGCGGCTCTGGGCTCAGGCTTCCCCGGAGGAGCCTGGAAAGGCTTACAGCCCTGCAGGTTAAAGGAGGCACAAATAATTTAAAAGTGAATTGCGTTCAGGAGTAAGTGTCAGAGGGAGCACCCTTCGCCTTTTATTTGGCTTGTCGTAAGTGATGAATGATATTTGGACAACCAGGGCCATTAATGGAGCCATTGTACCTGTCCCGGTGGGTGGGGAAAAGCTCCAGCTACTTGAGATTGGCTGGTGATAACCAGGCTCCTTATCAGAACCAACTGGGGCTGTCTGACCTTCCCCCTGCACCCCAACTAGCAAGGGAGGTTGGTTGTTGGGGGCTACATCCTACCGGTTCATTAAGGGATCACACTCAATCATCAGACTTGCCCAGTCCCTCCCCTGCAACCTCTCCCAACCCCCTGGTAAAACAGGTAGAGCTGGGTGTTTTCAAAACAGGCAGGCCTGGGTGTATATGGGGGGGAGGCGGGGAAGTGCTGGGTGGTCGGAAAATGTCATCTAAAGCCAGAGTGACAGTGGAAGTCCACTTCAATGCTATCTACAGCATGGGACCTCTTCGGGCTCCTGTTGCCCTGTGTGGAGAGATTGGGGACAGCGCCCAGGGTCAATGGTGAAGCATGGGAGGTGTGTTCTTTCAACGACTTTTAGCCCTTGACTATTATTATTAAGCGTCTGTCCTTGGAGGGCGTGTGCTGGGCTAAATTTTGTAAAAGATGAGACAATATATTTCACATTCATTTTTCTTTGCAGAACACTGGGTGCCCCTTCCTGAAACCACTTATTGGACTGGGTGTTATCATTTACAACTAGAGCCTATTTGCTAATTGATACAGCATTTTATAGGCACTCAGTCATTCCTGGGAGCGGTCCCATGCAAAAGGATAGCGTTGCTAATCCCATGTTATTGATGAGGTAACCAACCCAGAGCGTAATCAGACTTTTTTGGATGCAAATGAGAGAAAACTGGCTTAAACGAAACAGCATGTATTGGCTACATAATGCAGTGATTCGTGGGTAGGGTCAGATTCAGATATCCCTGCATCCAGGCTCCGTAAGCTCAGGATGCAGGTTTCTTGTCTCCTGTCTTTGCTTCATTCTCAGGTCTGCAAAGAGGCAAGAGGGTAGCGGCAGGGACAGCCTCACACCCTCTCCAGCTCAAGCCCAGCAGGAAAAAAAGAGAACACCTCTTGCTGTTTGTTAGAGACAGAGCCTTAGGGTTCGTTTTGGTAGGGCTGATTGGCTGTCTTGAGTCACATGTCTGTCCCTGAACCAATCCCTGCAGCCAGAGCATGGAACTCTGATTGGCTTATGCCCAGTCACACACTTCATCTTGAAACCAGTTATGGAGTCCTCTCACACCGCATGGTCCAAAGTGGGAGCCAAAACACGCACAATTGGAAATCAGAAGCTGTGGCTAGGGGCCCCTGGGTGGCTCAGTTGGTTGAGCGTCTGACTCTTTATTTTGGCTTAGGTCATGATCTCATGGTTCATGGGTTCCAGCCCCACATCTGGCTCTATGCTGACAGTGTGGAGCCTGCTTGAGATTCTCTCTCTCTCTCTCTCTCTCTCTCTCTCTCTCTCTCTTTCTCTCTGCCCCTCCCCTGCTCTCTCTCTCTCAAAATAAATAAACTAAAAAAAATTAAAAAAAAAAAAAAAAAAGAAGCTGTGGCTAAAACAGGTAGAATGAATTCTGGGAAGCCAAAGCACAAGATTCAGGACAGAGAGTGCAGTGGTGATAAAGCCAGACCTGGAAACCAACACGTACCAAGTCATGTGGTCCTTCCTCCAAATCCCACAGGGAACTGGGAAACAGTGGGAGAACAAGCATCCCTACTGTAGCTCAGGCCAACTTTTGGCTTTGCTTAGTGCTCCTTTTCCAAGCAGATCTTTCTAGAGCATCCTAACAACATCCTAAGCAACAAAAAACTAACAAAAAAGGTATTCCCAGAACCAGAGACAGCCTGGTAATCTGTGATTAGGAAGACACAAAGGTGAATATTGGGTCCTTCCACCATACTGTTACTTGATCCACAAACGCTGCCCATGTCCTCTCTCGCCCAAAGTGTATCCTGTCCACCTCTGCCTGGATAAATCCCACGCAATGGTCAAGTCCATGCTCAGAATGAATCGTTCCCTCCCATGTTCTTCTCTTGTACTCTTTTTGGTCCTCAGCCCATCACAGACTGAGTTAGCCAACAGTTTGTGGGGTTTGTTTGTGCCAGTAGATTTTTATCTTTATCTACTAACTTGGCTCAGTTGGTAGTGGTTTGCAGACAAAGGATTCCGAGGCTTGCTGGAAGACTGCTGTGATTGAGTAGTGATGCCTGCTGAGACAAGTACGGTGGTCGTAGTCACATGGTGTTAGTTAAGACACTGGGTTGCGAGTAAAACGGGGCGCCTGGGTGGCTACGTTGGTTGAGTGACTGACTTTGGCTCAGGTCGTGATTTCATGGTTTGTGAGTTTGATCCCCGCGTTGGGCTCCGTGCTGACAGCTCAGAGCCTGCAGCCTGCTTGAGATCCTGTGTCTCCTTTTCTCTCTGCCCCTCCCCTGCTCGCATTCTATCTACCTCTCAAAAATAAATAACTTAAAAAAAAATTTTAAAGACACTTTGGGTTGCAAGTGAAGAAAACCAACTCAAGGTAGCTTAAGGTGAAAATACCATTTGTTACAAGGGTACAGGGATAGGTTATAGGTCTTAAACTCTGGGAAAACACTACAGTCACCGGACTTCATGGAACCAGGAAAGCCATTGGCAACCAATTATTTTCTCAATATTTGTCTTTCTGGGCCATATGCTGTCTCATCTTGGCTCCTATCTATACAATTGATTAATCTTTTCATCTCTACAGATTATCTGTCTTTGGTTTTCCTTGCGCATGAGAGAAGAGGGTTATAGGAGATCCTCATTTATTTATTTATTTTTTTATATATGAAATTTATTGTCAAATTGGTTTCCATACAACACCCAGTGCTCATCCCAAAAAGTGCCCTCCTCAATACCCATCACCCACCCTCCCCTCCCTCCCACCCCCCATCAACCCTCAGTTTGTTCTCAGTTTTTAAGAGTCTCTTATGCTTTGGCTCTCTCCCACTCTAACCTCTTTTTTTTTTTTTTTTTTTCCTTCCCCTCCTCCATGCGTTTCTGTTAAGTTTCTCAGGATCCACATAAGAGTGAAAACATATGGTATCTGTCTTTCTCTGTATGGCTTATTTCACTTAGCATCACACTCTCCAGTTCCATCCACGTTGCTACAAAGGGCCATATTTCGTTCTTTCTCATTGCCATGTAGTACTCCATCGTGTATATAAACCACAATTTCTTTATCCATTCATCAGTTGATGGACATTTAGGCTCTTTCCACAATTTGGCTATTGTTGAGAGTGCTGCTATAAACATTGGGATACAAGTGCCCCTATGCATCAGTACTCCTGTATCCCTTGGGTAAATTCCTAGCAGTGCTATTGCTGGGTCATAGGGTAGGTCTATTTTTAATTTTCTGAGGAACCTCCACACTGCTTTCCAGAGTGGCTGCACCAATTTGCATTCTAGGAGATCCTCATTTAAATGGCTGTCAGGTCTAACCACATGTGGAGAAAGTCTGGGCTAGCCTAGCCTAAGTCAGTTATCTACCTTTGATCTAGTCAACAATGGTCAAAGAACAGGTATGGTCTTTGATCTAGTCAACAATGGTCAAAGAACAGGGTTCCTTAGTATGAGGAACCTTAGGAGGTGAGAGAGGAGCCAGATTTCAGGAAAAGAGGGTCATTGAGGGCTGGCCAGACACTCCCAAAGGTGACTCCTTTCTATTTATTCTGTGTATTTGCTGACCACACATTGAGAGTCGTGATGGACGCCACAGTGGTAATGGTTGTAGCAATAATGGCAATGACAGTAGCCGGGGCAAAGATACAGACATCAGTAAAACTCAGCCTTCCCTTGAGGGACTGGCAAATCTAGTAAGGAAAAGTGACTTTGACCCCACGCTGACTCTGATACCTGCCAAAAAGCAGATCCCGGGGGCAGGATCACTGTATTGACTTGGCTCACCACACCCCCTTGCCCTCTCTCCACCCATTTCTCTCAAACTCCCCACAAGATGAGACAACATTTATTCATAGGTTTCAAGGTCATGTCAAGATTCAGACTTCTGACCTCAGAGGGAAGCATCCCGTCAACTGTCCCTTCCCTACTGACCCCCGTCCCTGGCCGAGCAGTGCCCTCAGCCCCCAAACAACCTGTTATCATCCAGCCAGACCCTGTCCTCCCCTTTCACTCTCTCCCGTCAAATATTGTCACATCCTGACGATTATTTTAAAAGAAAAGAAAAAAATAGGGATAAAGTCATGCCAGAGCCCAGGAAGCAATTTGCAACCACGCTGATGTCATTAGGAGTCCCATTTCCTTTCTCTGTAAGGATCCTGCACTGCAAGTACATTTGCAGAGAACTTAGCGTTTCAGAACTTTCATAAGAAGTGACAGCTCAGCTTGTGACCTGTGTGTAAGGGATCAGGCCTGTGATTCAGTTTCCTCTCTTCCGCTCTGGCTTGCTCTCACACACTCTCTGAAGGAACCCAAATGCCGCCTACTTTTTTAGTTTTCTAATCAGATTCTCGCACGTGGCACATTCTCCTTTTCCTCTGTCCTGCTAATGGAAGGCAACCGTGTTTACCTGCCTGAATTAAAAGGCACTTCCAGAAGAGGGGTGGGAGAGCTTTCAAGGGACCAAGGATCCGAGCCCCCAATAAAACCAGAGCGCTGGGTGTCAAGGGACAGTAACTGAAGTTTCCAGGAGAAAGGGCAGCTATGAGGAGAGGCTGGGTGATTGCCTTGGCTGTAGTCCACCCGCCTGATTGAAATACGGCTTTCTGTGCATCTCCGGGTTCTGCATAGGAGTTACCTGCTGTTTGTCAGCTTGTAGGCCATAGGCTTTTCTCCATCTGGATACTCAAGGGGAAGCAAGGGTAGGAGACAGCCATGTGCGGGCTGCAGGAGGACAGCTCAGCAAAGCCCATTGGTTCATTCATTCACCTAATAATCAGATACAGAGATCCCGACTGGCGGACCCTGCCCCAGAGCTCTCCTCGAAGCTTACACCCAGGTCTTTCGCTTTGACCACCAGATGTCTGGCTTGAAGAAGTGTGCAGGTCTATAAATGGCTTTGCTTTTGCAGACCTCTGATCCATCTCTGTGTAAAATGGCAACACCGCTGTCTGCTACAGAGCCCCTTATGTTTCTCCAGACTCCCGAATGCCCGAGTTCTGATGCACAGCATTTTGACCGTGTTGAGATAATCTGTTCACATTGCTTAGCCAGCTCAAGTTAAGTTATGGTTTTGGAGTACCAGGAAGGGGTTGGGGGAGATTTTTATACCAAATTTACCTGCCCCAGAGCGAGAAGAATAACCTAGGAAGGCCTGGCCAGGTTGAAAAGTGCTGTGAAGTGTGGTCGAAAATACAATCAGTGCCTTTCAGGCAGGGTGGCTAATGTATGGGCATGGTTGGACGCTGCTTTTCATCACCTTGACTGCTGTTTCCCCAGAGCTGTGTCCAGGTGGAACCATTCCACTCCATGCTCCCTTTTTCGTTTCAAAGTGTTCAGTTTTAATGAAACAGATATGAGGTCAGGGAACAGAAGTCACTTAAGAAGTTACCGCATATGCAAACCACTGTGTAACTCACTGCAATTGGAAATGCAGCAAAACCCTGATTAATTGCACCCCAAGTAACCAGAACCCTCAATTAATTAGGATTTATTTCGTAGAATTCCGCTTTTAGGGGGGAAAGCGTATGGTAACGGGGGGAAAAAAATCTCATCTGAGGAATTTTTTATTAGACGTCCTCCAAAGTCTGCCTGGACTCCATCTACCTTCTCCCTAACATCCCTTTTCTCCTTCGTCTCCATTTAGAGGCCCGTATGACAAAAACTAATGTCAGAGGGATGACCCTAAAATGTAGAAGGTCAGTTCAGCCCCCTCTTTCACAGACGGGGACCCTGGACCCAGGAGGCGGAGTGACCTGGCCCTAAGACACCCGGCTGATGGTTGCCAGCGGCCAAGTCTCTTCAATGCTAGTCAAGTGCCACAGTTAGGACGTGCCACCCCCCTCCCCCCCAACGTTAGCTGCCTAATCCTGGTGGTCCCCAGAAGGTCTGCACGTGCAGCAAAAACATGAGGGGAAAACGAGAGGGGCCCAGGCAGGTGATAGCATCATTATCCAGGCAGCCCAGGACTTCAGGACAGCAGTTGGACAACAGCCACGACGGAGTGCCGCGGCCGATTAAATTAGCCCTACTTTGGATTTTGCTTAGCATCAACAGGAAGCCTGTGAAACCTAAAGAGCTTTGAGGAAAGAACTTTCAAAAGCCAGGTGCAACGTGGTGTTGCCTCACGGTGAATTCTCCTGGTTTCCCCGGGCAGTTTGTTGCTTCCTCTTCTGTGAACTCCTAGGCTTACATCCGAAGGAATCCCTGCCACTGTTTTTCCTGCTGTCCGGCCAGCCTCAGGACAGGTAGTCACTTGTTATAGAGCCATTGTAAGGCACCAGGAGGACAGCCCTGGCCCCAAGTCTTCCCTTTTCCACGATCAGCCTTAGATTCCATGCCGATTTCTTCAAGGGGGACTTTTTGGATTTCGGGAGATCTGGGCCAATCCTGGGCCCGTTTGTCCTCAGATGCGTTTCTTCCCTGCTCTGCATGCCGGGAGCCTGAGCACTGCTCCCATGCCAGCCAACAGGGTTCTGGCTGGGTTTGGCCCATGGGAGACCCCAGCTTGGGCCAGGAGGGCAGTGAATCTGGTGGCATCTCCACCATGCCTGTGTCCTGTTTGTGGCTCCAGCTCCTCCCAGGTGACCCACCATGGCTCTGGCCTTGGAGTCTGCTGCACTCTGCTGACACCATCTGCTCTCTGGGTATTCTAGCAGCTTCCCACCATTGTTTGTCATGAGTTCCCTCACATTGAATGCTCTCTGTTGAATTACCTGGTCCAGACTGGTCCCTGACCAATAGGAGCCCCCTGTATTAAAATGCAAACCCCTGGGGCACCTGGGTGGCTCAGTTGAGCGGTTGAGCATCTAACTTCGGCTCAGGTCACGATCTCAAAGTTCGGTTCATGAGTTCAAGCCTCGCCTTGGGCTCGCTGCTGTCAGCGAGGAGCCCACTTAGAATCCTCTGCCCCCCACCCTCTCTCTGGCCCCCAACCGTGCTCACACTCTTTCTCTCAAAAATAAATAAAACATTTTCAAAAATTGCAAACCCTGTATACCTCCAACCTCAATGTTCAGTGGAGACCAGCTGTGTTTCATGGGCTTCTCCCCTTGAGCAAACATTTGGCCCCATCAACTTTTATCTAGTTGATCAGAACCTGGAGTCAATCGGTCAGCTGCCCCCACTCCACCACCCCCCACCCCCAAAAAATAAAAAACAAAAAACAGTTAAGGCAGGCGTCGGAAACTAAAGGCACATGAATACCTTGAATGTCTTATTTTAACTTAGACCATTTGAAGGTGCATTTCCTCACCAATCTTTTGAGGCCAAGTCAAGTCCTTTTATTTGATTATGAGTCTACTAGTTCGGGTTCCCCACTGTTCCTGCATAAACATCCCCATAAATAAGGCATCTTCTGAGGTTTCTCGAATGGATGTATCAAAGCGAAGAACGTAAAGACACACGCAAAGCCTACGTGCGCGCGAAATCCTTCTAGGTTCCTGGTTTGCTTTCCAATATTTTCTTATCGCATCCACACCTCATCCAACAGCATTTTTGCAATGACTCACCTTTGAGACTACCAATTTTGTTTGTGTGAAAACTTCAACGTGCTTTCCTTTTGGACTTCCATTTCATCTGTTTACATTACATTAAATTGTCAAATAATAACTAGCTCGACTGGCATAAACAGGCTTGGGCACAGCTGCTCCCTGCAAGGTGTGCACTCAGCTGAGGGTTCCGGAGGTGCCCGGGCTCACCCAGGGGGGTGCCCAGTGAGCCTCCGGTGTTCAGAGTGTGGAGGATGCTCAGGTTTGCAGCGGGCATGGGGAGCACTGATTGACACGACAAGTCTAGGGCGCCTGGGTGGCTTCAGTCTTCGACACCTGATTTCAGCTCAGGTCATGATCTCACCATCTGCAAGATCGAGCGCCGCGTCGGGCTCTGCTCTGACAACGCGGAGCCTGCTTGGGATTCTCTCTCTCCTGCTCTCTCTGCCCCCCCTCCCCGCTCTCTCTCTGTCCCTCAAAATAAATAAATAAACTTAATGAAAAACAAAACAAAACGGTGAGTCTAGTAAGTGGAGGCGGCCTCTGTCCTTTCAGCCAGGGCTCAGTGTCTGGAAGTGTGGACCCGCTCTGGAGAAACAGGCACTCAGGCTGATTCGATGGATGGTCCCCTAATTATTACAATAGCGGCGCCTTAATGATTCCCAGGATGCCTTCTGTTGCCAAGAATTGTGTGATTGGCATCCACACTCCGCTTGCTTGCCAGAGTCTCTTCCTCCTGAGTACTTATCTCTTCACAGCTTAACCCAGGGTTGGACTTGGGGGTGAAGGGAGGCACTGGCTTGAGTGGGAACGCTCAGAGCGCTGGACTGTGCCACGTGGCTAAACGGAGGCCCCCTGAGTGGCCCCTGAGGTATCAGTGGGCACCGATCAATGGACACCTTTCTCGGGAACCCACAGTGGGCGAGGGGGTGGAGTCTCCCGGCACCGGGGAGGCCACGCAGCCTGAGACGGCACAGCACCAAAACGATCGTTAGGGTTCTGTTTGCAAGATTGGAGCTCTGGCCTGGCCGCAGCCTTTCGCCACCCTGAGAGGCAGAGCCAGCCACTTCCTTCGTGGGCTGAGGCTGTTCCCATACGTGCAGAGTGCAGGAGTTGGACCAGGTAGTCCTAAGATTTCCTTCAGCGTTCACTTCCAATGTGTCTGTGAGCTCTCATAAAATGATTCCTGCCTTCAGAGTGCATACGGGCTAGAGATGTCCGGCACAATAGCCATGAGCCGCGTGTAGCTACTGAGCACTTGAAATGTGGTTACCCCAAATGTATATATTCCCCGCGACTATATAAAATACTGGATTTCAGGGCTTCTGGGTGGCTTGGTCAGTTAAGCATCCGACTCTTGATTTCAACTCAGGTCTTGATCTTGGGGCCGTGGGTTCAGCCCATGCGGGGCTCCGTGCTGAGCGTGCAGCCTACTTAAAAAAAAAATACTAGATTTGGATGGCAGCCCCCTTCCTCCCTCCCCCCCCCCCGCCTCAAAAAAAGAAAAAAAAAAGGGGACTTACATCATGATCGATACATCTTGAACCAATCATATCTTGGACATAGTCGGTTAAAATATATGGCTAAAATTTGTTTGTTTACTTCTTTTTATGCAGCTGCCAGACTATTTGAAATTGCATGTGTGGCTTATACTATATTTCTGTGGGCTAGCACAGCTGCAGGGAGAAGCTGCATAAAGAGATAAGGGTACCCAGGGCACATCTGCGGCAAGAGCTCAGAGAGGAAAGAGCATGATGGGCTGGAGTCCCCCGACAAGACATGGCAGGAAGGGGGGTGGGTCCGCTTCAGATAGCAGAGCAGGAAATACTCATCCTGCAGCCGAGGTGCCTGGTTGGCCAACCTTTCTGGAAGTGAAGGCTTTGGGAGGGGATTGGGGGCGTGAAGGCTCAAAAGACCGGCCAGGACCATGCTGAGCATTCCTAGGGCTGACCTATCTCCACTCCCCCGACGCCGCCACCCCCCCCCACCCCCCCCCCACCCCCCCCCCACCCCCCCCCCCCCCCCCCCCCCCCCCCGCTTGCTCATCAACCATCCTCTACTCCTTTTTCTTTCTCAGTGCCCCCCACTGAGCATGCTCAGCTCAACCAGGCCCTTTAAATGAGCGGGAACAAAGAGAGGGTCTTTCTTGCTGCCTGACTCATCTGTAAGGCCAGCTCAGCATTGTGCCTAGAGGCTGTGATGGCTCAGGAAAGGGCAGAATGGTGTCCAGAACTCTCTAGGTGTCATGGCAAGCGGCTTTGAACTCCTCGGGCAAGAACTCCCCTTGCTAGAGATTCACACCCCAGGATCAGGAACGGGTAACCAAACCCCAAGAGCCAGCCGCCCCTGGCCGCCAGCCAGCCAGCTGGAGGAGCTCCCCGGAGCACACATTTCCTCTCCGCAGGCCGAGCACCCCTGCTTCGAAGTTGGCACACAGAGACGGGCCATGTGACTGCCTCGTGCGAGCCCCCGCCTCGCCTTCCCCTTTTATGACCTGACAAAATCCGGGGGCTTATAGGAAAAAGCACATGCTGTCTCTGGATGTGGGTGTTTTCCCGTCACTTTCCACGCCTGCGTCCCACCCCATGTGAACCTTCCTGAGTGCCGGCTGTCAGCCAAGGGCGGGAAGGGCTCAGGGCTGTCCACCTCACTGCTCTGCTTGCTGGCCATACTCCTGCCGCCAGCACCCAGCTCTGAATCGGGGGACTACCCTTGACGAGGCTTACCTTCCAGAGTTAGGGATGGAGAATCTCAGCCCTGCCTGCTCTGGATGCACGCGGGGACCTTTTATACTATACCCAGGTCTGGCTGCAACCTCAGCGTCTGATTAATTAGGCTGAAGTACCCAGGTAAAAGGTTTTGGTTATTTATTTATTTATTTATTTATTTATTTATTTATTTATTTTAAGCTTTGAAGGGTGGAAAACAACTATTTAGGGTTAGGGCAAAACTTTGTCTCCTTGCTGCTCAAAGTGTGGCCCTTGAACTGGGAGCATCAGCACCCGATGGAAGCTCATTAGATATGCAAACTCTTGGGGCATCTGGGTGGCTCAGTCAGTTAAGCATCCGACTCTGGTTCAGGTCATGATCTCACAGTTCATGAGTTCAAGCCCCGCATCAGGCTTCCAGAGGCTGGTTTGGGTTCTCTCTCTCTCCCTCTCTCTCCCTCTGCCCCTCCCCCGCTTGCACACTCTCTCTCAAAGATAAGTAAATACACGTTAAAAAAAAAAAAGAATCTGTCTAAAAATAAAACATTAAGGGGCGCCTGGGTGGCTCAGTCGGTTAAGCGTCCGACCTCAGTTCAGGTCATAATCGCGCGGTCCGTGAGTTGGAGCCCCGCGTTGGGGTCTGTGCTGACAGCTCAGAGCCTGGAGCCTGTTTCAGATTCTGTGTCTCCCTCTCTCTCTCTGACCCTCCCCCATTCATGCTCTGTCTCTCTGTGTCTCAAAAATAAACAAACGTTAAAAAAATTTTGATAAAAAATTAAGAACTACGTTTAAAAAGAAATAAAAAAGAAATGCAAACTCTTAGGCGCCTCCCTAGGCCTCTTGAATCAGAATCTGTAATTTTAATGATTCTGGGGTGGTCGGCGTGCACAGTGCAGAGTGAGGGTACTGCTTTCATGTACATCAGAACCACTTAGCAGAGTTAGAGGAACGACAAATGCAGGGTCCCCGCTTTCTGAACCTGACCCTTAAGTCTGGGCCAGGCATCACTCTTAAGCCGTGAGGAAGATTGTCCTACTTAATTGAAATAATGGGTTTAGGTTATTTCATCTTTTCAGAGCCCCTTTCCTCCCTCTGTGACGGGTAGCCCACGTCCAGGGACATTGCACACATGCTACCACCAAACGAATTGCTTTTCAACGCATCACTCTTGCATCCAAAAACCATCTGTGACTCCCCATTGCCTTATCCCTTAAGGAATCAAGGCCAAATTCCTTAGACCGGCATTGCAGAAGCTCCATAATTTCACGACCACCACCCGCCCCCCCCACCCCAGCCTACTCTCAGGCTCGCATCCACAGTTTCTTTCTATCAATCCAGCACATGACCAAAACAGAACCACTTGATAGGCCAAACACACTTCCTGCGTTCATTTTGTTGTTTTTGTGCCTTTGTTTATACAGGTCTGATTTTTGTCTTGTGTTTGATAGACCATCTGCCCAGCCCCTTCTAGGGCTACAGCTTCTCTGTCCCTAAATGTTGTCCATCCTTCAAGGTCTAGGCTCTCTGACAGCCCGACCTCAAGGCGGTGGGTCCCTCCTGTAAGCTCCTGTGGGGCTAACTTACGACTGTATCATTCATTTGGTGGAGCCCAAGGTAATGGGAGCCTAGGGGGAATTTGGGGGGTCAGTGTTCCTCTCCTGTTAGACTGTGAGACTAAGGTGAAGGCCCAGACCAAATCTTTATGCTTTCATTGTAACACTTCTCTCTTCCTAAGTCCATTTAGCACTGTAGCCCGTGCATGGCCTGGTTTCATTTAACCTAAGGTGTGGATGTTCAGAGTAACATCCCAAACTGGCTGAGGAGGACAGCACGGCTGCTCTTCGTCACATGTATGCATGTATGCGTGTATGTATGTACATACGTGGGGGGGGGTAGGTAAATCTGCTTTTAGTCTTTTCAGAAAGTAAATGGTAGCTTTAAAGAGTAGAAAAGAAAGAATGAAGTAGAATAAGGTGAAAAGGCAACAGCAGTTCACCGAGAAATAAGAAAAATTGGGGAAAATACCTTCCCTGGGATCGGATCCGTCACTGGTCTCGAGTCTGGTATTAGCAGGCATCAGACAGCAGCCGCTGGGCAGCTCCCAGGAGCAGGGCAGGGTGGGGGTGTGGCAGGCGTGAGCCCAGCTCTCAGCTCTGACCACTTCGAATCAAATCTGAGAAGTGGGAGAGCAACTAGGAATAAGAATAAGGACGTAGCCTATTTTTAAAGCAAACACATCCTGAAAAGGGATCTGTAAGACCCCCCCCCACACTCAGCCGGCAAGAATCGTATTTTAAGGTTACACCGTATTCAACTCTTTGACTTGGAGACTTCACCTTCTCATAGGAACCCCAGCGTCCCCCTTGTCACCCGAATACACTGGCACTTCCTCATATCTTGCCTTTGTTCATAGAACTCAGATGTCGTCCTTTTGGGACGCCCTCTCAGTGCCTCCTCCAGACCTGGGAGGATAGTGGATCCTGGATAGCAAATAGCCAGGGCTGAGGAACCAGCACTGGAAGACGCAGGGGTGGCCCTCCAAGAATCTGCTGGGCAAGTCCCTTGGTATTCCTGACCCTTAGTGTTCTCATCTGGGAAATGGGGTAATTGAAGCTACTGCTCAGAATAGTTGGAAACAGTTACTGAGAAAATATATGGTAACCCTTTAGCACAGTACCTAACAGAGTAAGCATTTAATAAATGGAACCTATTATTATTATTGTTGTTATTGTTATTGTTATTATTTACACAATGGGGACAATAATACCCACTCCAACACAGAACTTGATTAAATGGGAAGTATTGGAGTGCTTGCCAAGTTTAAAACCTGTTGCACATCATATATTCATTCACATCATATATTCATCATATATTCACTCATTTATTCATTCATTCATCATATATTCATTAACAAACAGTTCTAGGCCAGCTTGGGCTGCTGTAGGAAGACCAGGGATGCACAGACGAGCCCTTGGAACCCAATAAGACAGATACAATGGCATGTGCAACTCCAAGACAGCAAGCAGGGCAGGACGTGTTCTGCCTGAGCAGTGGGGCGCTCAGCAGGACCATGCACGGGTGTTGGGGGAACAGGAAGTGATCCAGACTGACAGATCCCTGGGTGTGGCCCCGTGGGACCGCAAATAGGAACAGCAGGTCTGAAGCCTGGCTTACTGGGATTCAATCCCAGCTCCGCCAGCTAGCTAGGTGACCTTGAGTATGTTTCTTAACTTCTCTGTGACTCAGTGCCCTATCTATGCAATGAAGGTAATAATAGTACCTACCTCACGAGGTTGTTTAGCAGTTCGGAGCACAGCCTCAGAGCTCAGCGAGTGCTCGCTGGGGCTATTAGGTGGGAACAGCAGTGAGAAAAAGAAACGCCCAGGAAGCAGGTAGGGGCAGAGTGAATGCCAGCTTAAGGGATTCTCCTTCATGCCATGGGTGAAGTACTAAGTACCAAGTACCCATAGTCGGTCCAAAGTACCAACAACCTATTGAAGGTGTTGGAGCTAGAGGATGGCATGATCCAAGTTGTCTGCTGAGAAGGTGAATTGGCCAGCAATGTTCAGAGTCCCTAGTGCAGGGAGAGAAGAGAGGCAGCCTAACTGCCCAGCCTGCCCCTCTTGGGACAACCACAAGTTGCCTGGGACAAGCGCTAACCCATCAGTGGCCTGGCCTCTGATCACCTCTGGCTGAGACGGCCCACACATGGTCAGCACAACAGCCGGGGATCCTGGAGAAGGAGCCAGAGCCCCTCAGAGGCCTCCCACCTGGGCCAGAGTCACCGAACCTGCCCTGGACACTGGCCAGGGCAGGGAGGGGTCTCCGAAGATCCCAGACCTCCGTAAGAGGTCCTAGCATCTGTCCATGACCAGCATTCCTTACACTGAGCCCGAAGCCCAGCTCAGCATAGCCAACACTCGGTTTCCCCTGAAGAGATTTACCAGTAGATACTAATCCTGGCTAATGTAGACTGAGCACCTCCTCCCGGCCAGGCCGGGTACTCACATTATCAACTCCTTTTTAACAGGAATTGCCTTTAGGAGGTAGCAACAGAGGTGTCTATTTCTTTTTATTAACGTGATTTTTTTTTTTTTTTTTGCTTTCCAAATTTTATTCACGGACGTGTATACATTTTAAAATCAAACACGTATGTGCCGATAAAAATAAAATTCTATGTTTAACAAGGTAGCATAATTCAGTGAAGGGAGCATGAGGTTTAGACTCTGGCCTGCAGTCACATCCTAACTCTTGCACTAAGTAGCTGGAAAAAGAATGACGTGATACCATCCCTCTCCTGTTGGGACAACAGGAAAGGGGCTGCCCTGCCCCGCCCGCCAGCCCCGTGCTCACACTCTGGACTGCTCTCTTCCCTCTCTCTTGGAGGACCTACCGCCTGAGAGATTCAGGTCTGGCCACATTCTCTTAGAGACTGCCAACTGTCGCTTCCCCCTGATGACACAGTTTCATGCTCTGGGAGCCTGTGGCAAACCCTATTCCCCCATCCATTGGCCCCTTCACCTTCTTGAGATTCTTGAGAAGTATGTGGTCTATTGCTTCCAGACCGAAGCTGCCCTCAGCTGCTACTACAAGGCCCACCCTCTGTGCTTGCTGTCCTCCTATCAGAAACTTCAGAGGGGCCCCTGGGTGGCTCAGTCCGTTGAGTCCCGGACTCTTGATTTTGGCTCAGGTCGTGATCCCAGGGTCATGGGATGGAACCCCGCATCGGGCTCTGTGCCGAGTGTGGAGCCTGCTTGGGATTCTGTCTCTCTCCCTCTGCCCTTCTCCCCCACTCACATTCTCTCTCCCCCCTTCTCTCTCTCTCTCCCTCTCTCTTAATTAAAGAAAGAAAGAAGGAAACTTTAGAGTCTTTCCCAGCCTTTGCTGCCTCTCCTGCCTTGTTATAATAAACTGGCACATGCATACCAATGCCTCGATATATGACATCTCATTACCTTGTCCGTGATCTTATCTGGGAGCAAGCAGCATACATGGGCCCACTGTCGAAGCAGGAGACAATTACATCTCTTTGCAGTGATTCTGGAAGTTACTAGGGAATGATAAGTCCATCAGGCTTACCAACTCTTTCAATCCTCATAACAACCCTAGAAGGTGGGTATTGTTCTTCTCCGCATTTGACAGATGAGAACGCTGGGGCATAGAGAGCTTGTTAGGTCACTTACTCCGAGTCACGGCTAATACATAGCAGAGCAGAAATGCCAACTGTGGTCGGCTCACCTTTGTTTAGGGAGCATGAATTCCCGTCTGCTATGCGCCTGTGCCAGACTTCTCTGGTGAGAAAAATTCTGTGGGGGAGGGGGGGAAGTGACAAGTCCCTTGGGCGTGCATCACACCATGCTTGGGTGCAGAAATGGGTCTCTTCTTTCCCTCTCCCTCCTCCTCCTTTGTCCGGCACATTCCTATCCCTTCCTCAAAGCCTGCCCTCAGGAAGGAGCCTATGGGCCTTGGAAGCAAGGACTATGTTTTCCCATCCCCCCGGAAGGCCCAGCAGAGGCCCAGACACAAACGAGGCCCTTGAGTTCAGCTGAGTTTATTTGAATGAACTTATTCATTCTAAGAGATAAGTGACTGATAAGATTTTAATGACGCCACTCCCAGGGATGGGCATTTTAATATGGGCTAAAGTCCAAGTTTGGCTTGCCCCAAAGGAATGAAGGTTTGATTGTGGAATTATGGGCATCAGACAACCAAGGTGGCTTGGGGGTACAGTAGGAAAGGGATCAGGGTGAGAGAGGCTCTTCCCGGCTCCTGAAACCACACCCCATGCAAGCAGCCGTCCTTTCTGCCTGTGTCCTGCCAGGTGCTGCAAACTAGGACCTCTGAGGAATCCAAGAAGCATGGGGGAGTGCTCGGCCCTGGCCCAGAGGGTCCCAAGAAGCCCATTTTGGCCATGCTGGGTCTAAATCTGTATAAGCACAAGCCAAGGCCTGGAGCTGGGGCCTGAGTTCACTCATCCCTGGCTCACAGCCCACTGGGGTCTCCAGGTGTATGTTGAATGCCGCAGTGAAGTTCAGATTTGTGGCCCCCACCGGCTTCAGCCCCGAGGGACACAGGAGCGGTGAGGGAACACTGGCCAGGACCGGAAGAATCACCTGACACCACTTCCAAGAGTTAACCCAGGGCCGGGATGGAATAGGTCCTAAGATAACAATTGAAATAAAAGAAATGAAACACAGGCATTTACCCAGTCGAGGCAACAGGTAGAGGGAGGGTCACCAAAACAGCCAGCAGTCGGGAGAGAACGACGTGTGTTTGCCCCCCACTGAGCTCCGCTCCTGGCCGCCAGTTCCCTTCCCTGCCTTCTGAGAGCTGAGCCTCTGCTGGGCTCCGTCCTTCCCTGTCCCCCCCGCCACCACCACCCTCCTTAGCTGCCGCTTGCCTCCCAACACCACACTTCATAGTGGGACATCCCCCCAGGGGTAATGGATGCAGAGGAGGCCTCACACCCTCAGAAGCTTCTAGAATGCTTGGGTGTAGAGGCTTTCCACAGGCACTTGGCAGCAAGGAGGTTAAGGCTGTCCCCGCAACAACCCCCAGACAGATATCTCGGCTGTGTTTAAAGGTCTGCTTCTGCCAACACAATTCGGCATCCGCTGTGTGGGATCAGGGCACATCCAGCTGCTCGTCCTGGGCCACTGAAGCGACAAGGTAGGAGGAAGAAGAAGTTCCTGGAAGGGGTTGCTAAAACAAGGCACTTTATAGCCTCATGATCAGAAGGAGTAACTGGACTGCCTTCCACAGGCACCATTTACAATCAGGAGAACTTCTCAATGTCATCTTTTTTCTGGGCTCTGAAACATGTTTTGCTGCTGGATTGGGCGGCAAAGCCCTGTTCCAACAAAGTCCATTATGGAGAAGCATTCCGTTGTAATAGAGAGATTTCCGTGTCCTGGCAAATGGCCTCCAGAAAGGAAGATCTGGGGGTCAGAGGCACCGTTTTGTAGAGCGGCCTCCTCTTGTCCCTCCCTGGTGCCAGGGTGCCCTTGGGCGGAGAGAAACGTGGTAAATTCTCTGCTTAGCCTGTTGAGGAGGTGGGGGTGGCGGGAGCACGAGAGGAGGGGAAAGGGAGTTGGAAGGGAAGGAGGAATATTGAGAAGGAAAGAGAGACCGAGGTGCTTACAGATTTTCAGTCTGGCGTCAGTTACAAACCCTCAGGTTATTAGTTCTGGAGAGGTGCTTGGAAATCAATCATTTAGAACCATGTTTTTCAAACTGTAGGTGGCAACCTCATGTGGGTCATTTGATTCATCTAGCGGATGGCAATCCACCAGCTGAAAAAGATACAGAGAGATAGAAAAACAGAACAGAATAGAAAATATCAGCCTTCCTCATGTGCAGTTAATGTAAATATTCAACCAAGCTTTTCGTTCAGTTTTACACACACACAGGTTTATTTCCTGGTCACGAAGAAAAAAATGCTATGGTGACTTATAGTTTTCACAAGTGAGAGAAACACTGGCCTTGTCCACCAACAGCTACATTTTCTCTTTAAGGAAACTGAGGTTTAAGAGGGGAAAGCACTTGTCCAAGATCACCTAGTTCATGAAATTTGAATCCAGGACACGTGGCCTGATTTCTCGGCCAGGCCCCACCCTCCAACAATTTCATGCGTCAGATCCTTTCTGTGGGGAGCGTTCTGTGGGGAGTGCACCAGGCTGGGTCACTTAAGCCTCTGAGCCTTTGTTTTCTTGTCCATAATTTGAGCCCACACCCACCTAGCAGGGTTGTGGGGAGGGTAGTGGGATTACATAAAAACCATGTCCGGCCTGTGGAAGGGACTCAGAGCACGCGATTTGTCTGTACTTCCTCTTTCTTTCCAAGTATCTGGTCACGTGGTGCACCTCCCCCCGACCAGTACCTCGCCACAGCCAAACGCCCCAGAGGACAGCCAAGGAGCTGAGACTGCTTGCATGGCCCTTCCCTTCTCAGCCGGATTCTAGCCCTTCTCTGAGCTTGCTGCTTCTCTGCTGAGAACCTGAGGGACAGCTCCGTTCCGTCTTGGGTCCCTGCAGATAAGTGACGTGATTGGTAGTCACGGAGGTGGGTTGGGAAAATTACAGCATGACCAACAACGTGCTCGTGTCCGGAGACTGGTGTGGAAGACTTTTACCTGTTGCCTCACCTGCGGAGGAAAATGATGGACCAGACCCCACATCTGGCCCCAGATACCTTAACGCTCTGTTGCCCTGTATGAAATTTGGTGTGTTGGAATCTTCTCCAAGCAGGTGGTGCAAGGGAATGGTGCATAATTATGTGGAAAACAAATGCCTTGTGGGGCTGTTTCATTTCATTTTATTTTTAAATTTTATTTATTTATTTTGAGAGAGAACGCGCACACGCACACACACACGAAAGTCGGGGAGAGGCAGAAAGAGAGAGAGAGAAAGAGAGAGAGAATCCCAAGCAGGATCTGGGCTGTCAGCACAGAGCCCGACGTGGGGCTCAATCTCATGAACTGTGAGATCTTGACCTGAGCCAAAATCAAGAGTCAGACAGAGTCATGACTTAACTGACTGAGCCACCCAGGCGCCCTGGACGCTGTTTTCATGTCAACTCATTTGGAATACTCCAGGGCCCCAAACCCTGGTGAAGCCTGAGGGTGAGGACCAACTTTCTTCTCCTGGCATCCCTGGGTATATAGACCAGTGCTGTCTTACAGAAACATCTTGCACCTTAAAGTTTTCCTAGTGGTCATACTGAAAAAAGAAAAAGAAATAGGTGAGGTTAATCTTAGTGTTGTATATTAGTGAACCCAGTCTCCTCAATAATATCATTATTATTTCGATATATAATTCATATTAAGTTATGAATGCTGTATTCCACTCTTTTGGTGCCAGATCTTCAAAATCTGGCATATATTTTATACCCACGGTCCATCTTCATTGGACTAGCCAAGTTTTATGTGCCAGTAGCCATGTGTGGCTTGCTTCTCCCATGTGGGATGGCTCAGGTATCGAGTCTTTGGAACAGAGTAGGAGTTCAAAACATTTTGCTGAACTGAACCTGACGTCGGACACCTGTTGAACTGCGGGCAGTATGCCGAGACTGGGGAGCAGGGACTGAGTGAAGAACCTGGGAGGAGGACCCTGCTGGGGGTGTCGGAAAGAAGTCCTTAGAATGAGCAGAATCACAGCCTTCAGATCAGCCACAGAACCGCCTCCCTTTCACAGCTACATCAGATGTGTTTGCCCGCCATGACGTGGGGCGTTCCAGAGGTGTTGAGCGTCAGAAAACCAGAGTCGCAAGTACAGACTCCGCGCCCCTGTGCTGTGAGCTTGCAGGGCCCGTCTCTCGGGGCCGGGAGCCTTGCCAAGTCTCACCGGAAGTGAGGCCGTTGAGTTGCCCTGGGACTGAGCGCTGGCCCCTGAGCTCTCGTGTTCATTGCAGGTAGGTTTCTACTCTGCTTCTTGTATATTTGCATTAAGAAGATCCGTAATTTTAGCTGTTGTTGTGCACGCGCCTCAAGGACCTTACCCCAAGTAAGAGGAGAAGCTCTGTGGTATCTCTGTAGGGGGTCAGTCCCCAGGGCAAGCTGGAATCCCGCTGTCCCCTGCTGCTGCTCCACGTGCTTGAGGACAGAAGGACCGCCTGCTTGGTGGAAGGACCGCAGCCTGGAGCACCATTTGCCAGCTGTCCCATGATCAGTGTCCCTGATTCTGGAAGGCACCGGAATACGAGAGGAGGTCCAGGGCCTCGGGGGATCTGTCGTAGAAGGACAAAGCATCAGCATCAGGAGTGGCGAAATGCTAATTGTGGATCTGTAGAGACAGGAAGGAGAGAGCCACTGTAGGCCAGGGGGCTGGGGACTGGCTGGGACTGGGGTGGGAGTAGGAGGGTGCAGGGAGCATGTGGCTTCTTACCTGCACTTCAGGTGTTCCCACATGGCCAGCCTGTCCAGGGCCTCTAGGCATTTGTCCTCTCTACTCCCCAAGAGGCCACGTCCTCTAAGGTGCCTCTGATCCTCTCTTCAGCCCCGCCCAACAGGCTTAGCCATTCCTTTCTGCTGCCCCATTATTCTGGATGAGCATCCTTGTCCTCAGATGTAACCCTCCAGAGTGCATTTATCCGAGCGCGGGGCTGCCTGGCTGTCCCCGCCGTGGGCTCCCCAGGGAGGGCTGTAGGTCTGCCGGTGTCTGACTCCCAAGAAGGCTGCAGTAATACTGGTGAGAGGTTACACAGAGCACGAGTGGACGAAAGGAGACACGAATCCGAGTGGGAAAGGAGGCGGGAGTGAGCCCGCAGGCTCATCCGGACTCTCTGAAGTGACAGAGGCAGGAGAGGAACGGTGGACAGGGCGACAGCCAGTCTGAGAAAAGCGTGGGCTCTGTGGCTGCTCCGGCCTTGTGGGCTCGGAGGCTAGCTGTGTGCATCATGACGGGGACCGGCCCAGCCCACGGCAGCCTGTGAGTCGGGACAGCTCACCACACTTTACACGGTGCCGCGTCAGCCACAGCCTGCTGTCCCACATCCAGTGTGAGGTACACACCTGCCGGGGTGTGGAGGTCACTGCCAAGGGCCCTTCAGAGCTTAAAGGAATGGTACAGAGACAGTTCCTTCCCTTACGGATGCAGGATCAGGGGCCCCCAGACGTCAAATGACCAGGCCAGGGCCAGTCAGGGACAGCACGGGGAATAGAGCAGGGGGTGGTGAGCTCCGAGCCCCTCCCTGCTCCTTAGCAGCGCTGTCCTTAGGGTAGCTTTGTTGTGCAGCTGACCTAAGTTTCAACAGTCCCGCTGATGGAGGAGGTGAAAGGGCAAGGAAGGAGCTTGACCGTGCCCTGTAACCCTTGGCCACATGCTCACTGGCCAACAGACTAGGGTCTCTTGCCAGTGGTGTTGCCTTTGCCTGGTCCCCTCTGAGGTTCTACTACCACAGACCCTTTGCCCAGACCTCCTATCGCCTCCCAGGCAGGAAGTCCTGGGGACCACATCATGCCCTGCAAAATGGAATCGTTTGGTACCATGAGAGCCCAATAGAGCCCAATGGAACAGCAGCTGGCCTATCGAGTGGGCTTGAGCCCACTGGCTCTGCCCAGTGAGGGCATTCTTCCATGAGTATGACTCCTACAAGGCTCTGGCTGAGGGGTGAGCTGGCCCCCTACTCCTTGAGCCACGGTGACTCACTGAGGCACAGCCAACTTCACCCCCTACTGCGGGAGGTGACGAGGAGAAGCCGAGGTAGCCAGGAGGGGACAGGTTAGGGAATGGAGTGACAGGCACCCGCTGATCCCACTCTGGTTGCGTTTGTCTCTTCCAAGGGAGGTGGTTGCTGGGCTCATTTTATTCCGACCTCAAGATCCTTTGAACCTTTGAAATGGGATAAGGGGCACTTCCCTTTTCCTAGTGGGTAATACTTTTAGAAACCAGGGGTAAATGTTTTCTTTCATTCACCCACCCCATAAACATCACGTGCAGGTGGCACCTTGGAATCCATACTGTGAGCAACAGACAAGGGGAGAGCCTCCGATACCTTGGCTTCTGGCCACACCTCCTATCCTGACACGGAGGTGGCCCACAGCAGGGCAAATAACGGCCTCAGTTTCCCTGTGTGTAAAATTGGAAGAACTGACCTTAGAGTTCATTCTAGCTCAAAGAGCTATGATTTCCCTTCAGTAATCCCACTCCAAAAAACAGGGAAAGCAGGGATTCAGGCAAATGCTTGTACACAAGTGTTCATTGCACTCCTCACAGTGGCCCAAAGGGAGAAACTCCCCAACTATCCATCGACAGATAAACGAATCGACAAGTTGTGGTATATCGATGGAATAGTGTTCAGCCATAAGAAGGGAGTGAAGTGCGGAAACATGCCCCCAAGTGGATGAACGATGGGAACATTACATTAGGTGAGAGAAACCAGACGCAACAGGTCACATATTGTGTCTCAATTGTACGAAATATTCGGAAAGCTGATGGGTGGTTTCCAGGAGCTGAGGAAGAGGGAGCGGAGAGCAAGTGGTAAATGGGTATGGGGCTTTCTTTTCGGATGTTTGAGAAACTGGGTACAGGTGGCGATGGTACAATATTGGGAATTGTTCGGCTTAAAATGATTTCGTTATGTGAATTTCACCTCAATTTGAAAACTCCTCTGTAATCCCCTTTAAAAAATGTTTTATGTGTTTATTTTACTTTTGAGAAAGAGCGAGAGCACAAGTGGGGGAGGCGCAGAGAGAGGGGGGCACTGAGCAGGCTCCATGCTGACATCAGAGAGCCTGATGCAGGGCTCAGACTCTAGAACCGAGCCGAAGTTGGGCACTTAACTGAGCCACCCAGGCGCCCCCAACCTTCTATAATTCCTAACAACCATAATATAAGTATAGCCTGTGTCTCCCACGCCATACTTGCTGGGTATAAATTAGGGCCACAATGGAAGCAACAAACACTATTTTCCAGGTTGTTTCTGCCACTCTAGTGTAAGAACACTGGGTTTCCAGCAGCTCAGCTTCCACATGGTCTGGGACTGCACTCACCACCACCCTTGGTGTGCCCCAGGGTGTCCCATGACTGTTCCCTTGTGCACCTGTGAACTTGCTTCCCCGTGCTGGGGCCTGCCACTCCCTGTGGAGTGTGGGCCGGGGTCAAGGGTGCCCTGCCACACTGTGTGCTCCACAGAGGTGGGACAACCCCCCTCCCCATCTGTGTGTTGACGCCTGTACCATAGGCCCCAAGGGGACTTGTGTTCCCATCTCAGAGATGTTAGAGACACCGCCCCCTTTCGATTTTCCTGTGCCTCCCCCTTTAGGACTCCTTCCCTGGTGCGGAACCTGGTACATGATAGGTACTCAATACTTGCGTCTCAAATGAGTGAATGAACAGGTGAACGAAGGGATATTGGAACCATGGGAGAAGAGCCAGAGGGCTATCTTAGACACAAAAGCCAGCTGTACCCAAATCTCCTGTCACCTCCAACCCTGAGGGAACCATCTGAGACCCTTTCAGGGCTTCAACTCCATCTGCCTTAGAAGACTCATGTTTGGTGGGCAGCTTGCTCCTTCAAACAACAGATGCTTGGCCACCTGTTCCCAGACTCTCCTGAATGCACCCTGACACATTCTAATCCTGGGTAGACACAGCTTATGCTCAGGCTGGAATCCAGCCATGTGAGCTGGGGAAGGTTAAGGGATGGAAAGAGCCTTGTGAGGAGTGCCCCCCCCCCCGACCATCTTATGCTGGCAACCAGGGAGGCAGCAGTGCGGCAGACAGGACTTGAGTCCTGGGCATGGAAAGCACCTGGCGTGGTGCCTGGGCACTTACCAAGTGCTCATTAAGTGTTGTTTCTGCTACAGTTAGCTGTCACACCTTCAGAAGTTCACCTCCTGCCACTTTCACACATGCATCTGATGCTAAAGCAGCTAAACTCCCTGGTGTCCTTTATGCACGCCCTGACTGTAAATTCTCTGTGTATTCCTCCTTCCCTTCCTCCCTTCCTCCCTCCGTCCACCCATCCGTCCATCCATCCATCCACCCATCCATCCAACAAGCTATCTTAAGCAGCGACTCCATGCCAGGCCCTGTACTAGGCTCAGTCTACCTGGGTGGGGCGTGATATGCTCCACACCCCCTTCCTCATTCCCTGGTTTTGTGCATTAATTGCACAAAAAGAGGCAGGAGGTTTGGGGTGTATGAGGAGGGTGCCATACCAGAATCACCGGTGCTGTGTTTTCAAGTGTCGCCCACTTTGTTCTCCTAATTGTCACCCCCATTCGCACAAGGAAATTGGGAGCAGATTTCCTGTATTGGAATGTTCATAGACACAAGACCAAGAGGCCTCTGGGACATTCCAAAATACCTTTGGAACTTTTTTGACCTTTGACTTTTGATTTGTTCACACTATGCTCAGCTGTGGGAGAATTAGCCTCCATGGTTCTATGGGGGGGGTGGGGGCAGGCCTGATTGTTATCTGGTTAATTCAGCCACACTTAAGAGTTCAGGTCCAAAACATTTACTTTCAGGTGGGCATGAAATCAGACCATCTGCTTTGCTCAGTTGACTGAGTAATTACCAGTTTCTCCTTTTATTCCTTTGGGAACACAGACTTCAGCAACTGGGTCCTTGGTGACCAGGGCACAAATCTCAGGGAATCCCAGGAAGACAAGGACTCCCTTCCACTCACAGTTGCCCTCTGAACATCCAGATATCCAGAAGACCCTCCTTATTTAGAGGAGATGGGTGCTGGAAACCCAGAGGTTGGAGAATTCTTCCAATATTTGTTCTAGAACAAAATTATTCAAGATGGCTACCAGTGTGCATTCATAGACTCTCTTTTTCTTTCTAATTCTCTTTCAACTAGTCAAGTTAAATCGAGGAGGAGGCATCAACTAGCAAATAAGTACTAACCTTTACACCCGAGGTATCTTAATTTTTTTTAATGTGTAATTTTTAATCTTAATTTTTTTATTTTGGTGGGGGTGCAGAGAGAGAGAGGGAGACACAGAATCTGAAGCAGGCTCCAGGCTCTGAGCCATCAGCACAGAGCCTGACGCAGGTTTTGAATTCACAAACCGTGAGATCATAACCTGAGCCGAAGTCAGATGCTTAACCAACTGAGCCACCGGGTGCCCCTAACACCCAAGGTATCTATAATGGCCCCTAACCAAGAGACCAGCTAAATTCCCCTCTAGCAAAGGCAGTCAGGACAGCATAGAAATTTATGAATATTGTTAAGCAGGAAAAAAAGGCATATTACGAGGCAGTTTATAATATATAATCCCATTTTTAAAATACCTATATGCACAAAAATATAGATATTGCAAAGTGTGCATGGGGCTGTCCCTGAATAGCCAGGATAGATGGTGGTTTTTGTTTTCTTCCTTTTCCTTTTCTGTATTTTCTGGGTTTTTTTTAGGAATGAGCCTGTATTGCCCTTACAATAAGAAGACCATAGAGGAGAAAATGTTTTCTTTTTAGTTCACTCATTTTCCCCCCGCGAAGTGGATCAGTAATTTCTTTCCACTGTACCTTCATTGCCTTTGTTAGAAGCGAGCTTGGGCATTCTCTTGGTTAGAGGCTGTCAGCACACACACGTAGGATGCTAAGGAGAGGTATTAAAGCCAGGTTAGCACTTAGTTGAAGCTTCCTCCTTGTTTTCATTAGATTACTGGAAAAGGTGAGCATGGTCAGGCCTCTGGGGCGGGGGTGGGCGTGCAGGGACCATGTGTGCCTGGGCTACTGTGGGTTCTCAGTAAAGCAGTGCATCATGGGACCCCTGGCTCTGGCCTGCGAGTCCGGAGGGTAGAGTGTGGAAACCCTGTAGTAGTCGCTGTCCTAAGGCCTCGGGTCAGTGGGGGTGCAGGTCTATCAGTAACTTGAACTAAGCTCCTGCCAAGCCTGGGCCCCCTTCCTGTGCTTCCTGCCCCTGGGGTTCTTGTGTCTGCTCTGCTTGGGAGATCAGTACTTTCTGGGCATCAACCTTGACCTCGGTCTCAGAGCAAAGTGCTTGGAAAGCAGGGAGTCTTTGGAGTTAGTATCCTGGATGTGGAAAGACTGCTGGGGAGCCTTCCCCCAAGGGAAGCCCCAGCCCCACCTGACCTCCTCTGGGCCACCCCCAGGGCACTTTCTGTTTTCCTTCCCCAGGCCCTTACTACATCGACCTTCATGGTTATTAATGAAGAGCCCGTTGCACTACTCGATTGTCAGTTGGTCACAGAACTGTTGTGAAAAGGAAATCAAGTCAGAGGATGGGGGTCTAGCCCTTCGCAAAGTACTTGTGACATAGAAGCAACTCATTAAGTGCGGTCCTGTCCCCCACCCACCTCCTTGCTTTTCATCCCACCGCACCTAGCCCAGGTCTGTCACACAGAGGGGCTCTTGTTGAAGGTGCCCAAATGTGTCCTGGGGAGGAAGATCGGGGAAGGAGGGGCGAGGGAGCAAACATTCCCTCCATATGGAGCCTGGGTGCCAGGCCCTGCCTTAGGTGCCCATAGACAATGTGTTCTATTGGGAACGTTCAGGGAACGGCTGGGGTCTCTGGGGAGGCTGGAGCGTCTTCGACCCGCGTTTCTGATCTCTGCCGGTGCTGGGGGATTAGCCAACAGAAAGGTGGGTCCTCTCTAGCACTTCTGTTTAACCTGAACAGTCTCCCATCCAGATGCAGGAAAGAGAAAACCACCTCTGAGAAAAGATGGGAGGGATTTATGTGCCCCTCCCCGAGAAGAACCCGAAGCAGGCCCGGGGTTCTTGCTATCCCAAAAGCTGCAGGTTACGCCCACAGATCCCATCCTGGAAGTGGGGGAGATGGAGGTGGAATAAACAACCCAGAACAGCGTGACCATCATTGATCTCAGCCAAGTCTGTGGTGGAGCAAGAAGGGCCACTACTGGGCTTCCTGGAGCCTCAGGCCCCAAACAGGTCCCTGGAGGTTTGGACAGGTGCCTCCTCTCTGGACTCGCTGTTGACACTTCAGTCTTGCTTCTGTCTCGCTTCCGGCTCAAGGCCCTGAGCTAGAAGCCCTTCCGTGTCGCCGCCCCTTCCCCTGCCACCACCAAGCAAGTGCAGCTAAAACCCGACAGCCCCTCTTGGTCCCCTTGTCTCCTGTAGAACGAGGTGGGCATTTGGGCTGGGAGACGGTGACAGGTGGAAACCAAGTCTGCCGAGTAGTCTGCTTAGCAGTGTAATCGGAGGAAGCGCGCATCCTGATGAAAACTCATTTATTTGTTACCGATGATCCCTGTCGCGTTGTGGGGTAGGGAAAGCAGCGCTTGAGAAAATACACAGAGGCCTGTTTACCAGGAAAACGGTAAAGCCCCTCGTTTCTCCTTTCCCTCATACCTTTTGCCACCTCTGTCTTCTCTGTGCACTTTAAAAGATGACCTATTTTGTGGCACCTGGGTGGCCCATTCAGTCAAGTGTCCGCCTTTGGCTCAGGTCATGATCTCACCGTTAGCGAGATCGAGCCCTACATCGGGCTCTGTGCTGACAGCTCAAAGCCTGGAGCCTGCTTCGGATTCTGGGTCTCCCTCTCTCTCTTCCCCTTCCCTGCTCGCGCTCTGTCTCTCTCAAGAATAAATAAACGTTAAAAAAAATTTTTTTTTTTTTAAAGATGACCGATTTTGATCCTGGCGAATGTGAGTTTAATTAACTAGAGGAGTCCAAGGGTCAAGGACAGCTTGAGAATTAAAAACAAAAGGTGCCAGAATGTTAATAACCAGGTGACCTGTCCCCAAAACATGAGTGAATGGGAAAGGCTTTGGATGCCCAGAGACCTAGGTTTCCATTCCTCTGATGAGCCAAGTGTTCCTGATCACGTCATTTCCCTCCCCGTTCCCCAGGCTGCAGAGCTCTGAGAACTTCCCGCGAAAAATGCTTCCATTCTGTTTTCTGTGCATCTTTGAGGGCAGGCCTTGATTCCTCTCTATCACTGGAAGATTTGTGAGGGCCGGGAAAACCAAAACACTCTGTCTCAGGCTGAGTTCTATGTTTAATTGACTCAAGGATATCATGAAAACCCTCCTCTTCATACAAGGAGCCACTACGCCGGCCTCAGAGGGGTGCTGGAATGTTCTAGAAGCCTTGATGCCCAGTGGTACTCATCCATTCAGGTGGCGGACACTTGCTGAACCCTGCTTTGTGCCAGGCCCGCTGCCAGAGGGCCACCAAGACAGGGGATGTCCCTGCTCCTGACAGCTCTCGTTCCAGGGGACAGTGTTACCAGGTCCCCCACTGTGGGCTGAGCCAGTAGCCTGAGAGGCTTCACCCTGGAGCTTGCGTCTCGGGACCACAAGAAATGCATTGCAGAGCAGAGAGAAAAGGGAACACTGAGGAGAGGGGGTAGAGCCTGATCCAGGAACGGGGTCCTGAGCAGAGCAGGAGCCCTGGCAGGGCCTGGGCCGCCCACGCCAACCGCAGGATGGCCTGGCTCTTAGAGAAAGCGGGTGGGGAAGCAGGGGCGGAGAGCGGCCAGCCGGCCGCAGCCAGACTCAACCCTGCCAATGGGACATTGCAAGGTCTCGTCGCGTGGGGCGGGGAGGAGAGGCCTTCTCCCCATTGGGATGGAGGGCCTGTTTGAATTCTTTGGCTCAGAAGAAGCAGCCTGCTGGGAACCTGTCTATACCTGCCTGCCACACTGCGCCAGTCCCAGCCCCGAGGATTCTTCTGTTCTATTGTTTCCTCCACCCCACACCCCAGCCCAAGAATAAAGATAACCGCCCCCTGCCCACTGCCGCCCGCCTTCCACACCCGGGTGACTCAGGCTGGTGTCAGCCGTGCTGCTCGGCCTGGCTCCGCTCAGCTGCCTACATCTGCTGCCGATTTGCCGGCCGAACCAGTAGCCCTTTCTGTCTCTGCGGCCTAAATTAGGGTGGGGTTTTTCTTGGATTAAAAAAAAAAAAAGAAATGGTACCTTTCCCCCCTGTGGTGTGCAGATTATTATAGCGTCTGCTTGCTGAAGAGGCACAAGAAAGAAAGTGACCTCGGACAAGTCCATTTTAATTGTGGCGTTCAGCTGCCCGAGGTCTCCTGTCCACTCTGGCCAGTTCTGAGCCAAACCAGTTTTCCATGGCCAGACCGGGCCCGGTTTCCACAGCATTTCCTGTCAGGAAGTTCCCCCGCCCAGTATGTGCTGTTAAATGGGATCCTTTTCGTTCCTTTTCCTCTTATAAACTTCCCTTTCAGGTGATCCTGAAGGCAGAGTCGGGATGTGGCCGCGCAGGGGGAAGGGAGCTCTAGGCCCCGTTCCCAAAAAGGAGGCTGTTCTGGAAGGGAGGCTGGCCGGGCACTGGCCGGGGTCAGCCGCCCCGGGGTCCCGGCCCCAGGACCAAGCACGGGATGACTTCCTGCTCTGCCGAGGGTGCCGCCTGCCTCACCCCTCAAGCGAGGCCCCTGGGAACCCCCTCTTCTCCCTTCCCCGCAGAGGTGGCTCTTCTCCCTCTCGGTGAAGGAGGATTTGAGAAGTAGTGGGAAGAATACCCGGCCCTAAAAATACCTTCTTCCTTCTCCCATCCTGAAAATATACCCACCGCAAGCTTCCCACAGAGGGTGAAATTCTACCTTTCCCACTTCAGCCTTCGTTTCCTTGTCTCCAGCACTCTGGGGGGAGGGGAGGCCACCAGTAGGGCTCCGGGGTCCCCCCCCCCCCCCCCCGCCGCAACCCAGGAAACTGGCAGCCATCCTTCAGGAGCGGGCCCGGGAAAGGTGAGCGGGATTTGGGCGCCAGAGGCAAAGCCGGCCAGCTGAAACCACTGCCCAGGGGCCGGTAGGGAAGGAGGGTGACAGGTGAGAGGTCAGGGAGGGTTAACACCTGGCCCATCTCCTTCAGTCTTTGAATCTGTTTCATAATGTGGGTAGTTTTTTCCCCCTTTTGGGTGTGACAGACGAGGGACTTGAAATTCAGAGAAGCAAAATGTCACCCGACCTCACACAACTGGAACTAGAAATTACGGCTGTCTTCCTCAGAGAGGCATCCATGCTTCCTTCCTTCCTTCCTTCCTTCCTTCCTTCCTTCCTTCCTTCCCTCCTTCCTTCCTTCCTTCCTTCCTTCCTTCCTTCCTTCCTTCCCTTCCTCCCTCCCTCCCTCCCTCCTTCCTTCCTTCCTTCCTTCCTTCCTTCCTTCCTTCCCTTCCTCCCTCCCTCCCTCCTTCCTTCCTTCCTTCCTTCCCTTCCTCCCTCCCTCCCTTCCTCCCTCCTTCCTTCCTTGCCTCCTTCCTTCCCTCCCTCCCTCCTTCCTTCCCTCCCTCCCTCCTTCCTTCCTTCCCTCCTTCCTTCCCTCCCCCCTTTCCTTCCTTCCTTCCTTCCTTCCTTCCTTCCTTCCTTCCTTCCTTGTCAAATATGCATAACATAAAATTCACATTTAAGTATATAATTCAGGGGCATTAAGTACATCCACAGTGTTATGCAGCCATCATCACCATCCATCTCCAGAACTTTTCATCTTCTCAAACTGAACCTCTGTCCCCACTAAACACTGACGCCCCAATCACCCCTCCCCACAACCCCTGGTAACCACCGTTCTGTTTTCTGTCACTATGAATCTGACTATCCTAAGGACCTCGTACGAGTGGAAGCATACAGTCCATGTCTTTTCATGACTGGCTTTTTTCACTCAGCATGACGTCTCTAAAGGTCGGTCATTCATAATGTAGCAGGTGTCAGAACTTCATTCCTTTTTATGGCTGAATAATATTCCGTCCTGTGGAGGTACCGTATTTCTTTATCCAGTCATCTGTCTATGGACTTTTGAACTGTTGGCTGTGAACATGGGTGTAGAAATATCTGTTCAAGTTCATGCTTTCAGTCCTTTCGGGTATATACTCCAGAAGCGGAATTGCTGGGTCATGGGGCACTTCTCTGTTTACTTTTTAAAGAACCCCTGGATTGTTATCCATGGGGACTACGTCATTTCAACTCCAACCAGCAGTGCACAAGGGTTCCAATTTCTCCACGTCCTTGCCAGCCCTCATCATTTTCTCGGTTGTTTTGTCTGTTTTTTGATAGTAGCTACCCTTGTGGGTGTGAGATAGTACCTCATTGTGGTTTTGATTTGCATTTCTGTAATAATTAGTGATACGGAGCATCTTTTCTTGTGATTATTGGTCACTCAGGTATCTTTGGAGAAATGTCTATTTAAGTCCTTTGTCCATTCTTGAGTTGGGCTGTGTGTGGTTTGATTGTGGCTGTGTCATCCACGCGTCTTTACTCAAAATTACAAATTGGGGCGCCTGGGTGGCTCAGGCGGTTAAGCGTCTGACTCTTGATTTCGGCTCAGGTCATGGTCTCAGGGTCATGAGATCGAGCCCCATGTCAGACTCTATGCTGAATGTGTATCCTGCTTAAGATTCTGTCTCTCCCAGAGCGCCTGGGTGGCTCAGTTGATTAAGCATCCGACTTCGGGTCAGGTCATGAAATCACAGGTTGTGAGTTCGAGCCCGGCATCAGGTTCTGTGCTGACAGCTTGGAGCCTGGAGCCTGCTTCGGATTCTGTGTCTCCTTCTTCTCTGCCCCTCCTCCACTCATGCTCTGTCTCTGTCTCTTAAAAATAAATAAACATTAAAAAAAATAGATTCTCTCTCTCCTTCTCCCTCTGCCCTACACCTATACTCACTCTCTAAAAAAAATAATAATAATATTAATAATAATAATAATCAGGAGTTATTCAGAGCATCTAAAGTCATTTATGTTCATAACCAGGACCCCTGGGCAAGTTGCAGTGTTCTCTGGTAAACAGCTCGTGCAGTGCTGTTGTATGTCTTGCTGCATTTGAAATACCTGAAAATCCATAGCTCTTGTGAAATTTTCATTCATTTACCGTGCATGTGTTAAGTACCTACTAAGTACCCACCAAGCATTGTGCTGTAGGCATGACGGAATGTATCCTGGTCCCTGCCCTCAAGGACCTTAGACCCGGCTGGGGAAGGCAGTGGTAACACAAAGTGACACGCGCACATTTTCTGAACGAGAAGTCTGGTATGTCATCATCTATGGGAAATTTGGTGTAGGAAGCTGGGCTTAGACTGGCTGGGAGAGGGAGGAACCCAGGCTCCGAATGAAACTAAAGAAGGAATCAGCACGTCAGGAAAGAGGAGGGTTGCAGGACTGGGGGGTGGGGGGAGTGGCTCCGGATCTCTAGGTGCTTCGCATCCAGAGGCTACCATGATGGCACATTGACATCCTCTTTACCCAACATGCACAGATGCCTTGTCCCCCTTGATGGCTGCTCTGGGCTTCTCGTCTGGTAATGGGGTATACAGATGCGAAGTCTGACTCAGCAGCAATCTCTGACCTCTGGGTGCTGTTTCAGGGCGGGGGATTGCCCTTCTCCAGTAGAACACCGCGTGGGAGAAGGTGTGGCCCCTGCACTGAGATGGGACAGGTTCTTTCCAGCTTTGCCGGGGCTCTTGGCTGGCATCCACTGGGTTAGGGCACAGCCTTCCTCCTTCTCTTCCTCTTGATGCCTCTGGACCTCAACCAGCAAAGTGGCACCAATGCTTTACTCCAAAGGACACCATCTATTGAGAGTGTCTTCATGGCTTTCACAGTTGGAGGCCAAGTATCAGTCTGCAGCCGGGGGCTTGGCATGGAAGGTCCTGGTGGGGATGATTCTACAGCCAGGCAGGCTGGCTTCCAGGATGCCATGGTGTAGAAGCATTCCGTCTCTCATTCACTAAACCGTAAACTCATTACGGACTTTTGTTCACTGCTATATGCCTAGCACTGCCTGGCACATCACACATATTTAACGTGTATTTTTTTTAACGTTTATTTATTATTGAGAGACAGAGCATGAGCATGGGAGGGGCAGAGAGAGGAGACACAGAATCCAAAGCAGGCTCCAGGCTCGGAGCTGTTAGCACAGAGCCCGACGTAGAGCTCGAACTCACAAACTGCGAGATCATGACCTTAGCCGAAGTCAGATGCTTAACGGACTGACCCACCCAGACGCCCCCATAACATGTATTTTTGAGTGGAGGAAGGAATGGAGCCCCATCTGCCTCCCTGATATTCGCTTAGTGCCCCCTGGAAGTCACACAGACCCATCACACAGGTCCTGACCCTACCACACGGGAGGGCTGACGCCTTGGGTAGGTGACTTCAGCTCCGTGAGCCTCTGTTGCCTCGCCTAGGAAATGAAGTAGGAGCCTCAGGTGCCTCCAGAAGCCTCATGGAGGGAATGTGCAAGGACCTAGCAGAGGGCTCCCCTCCAGACACCAGACCTAATTCACCTGAAGTGACTTCCCAACCACTAACTGCCCAAGCCTCTATCAGATCTTCTTTCTTTATTTTATTTCAATTTGTTTAACATTTTATTTATTTTTGAGAGACAGAGAGAGGCAGAGTGCAAGCAGGGGAGTGGCAGAGAGAGAGGGAGACACAGACTCCGAAGCGGGCTCCAGGCTCTGAGCTGTCAGCACAGAGCCCGACGCGGGGCTCGAACCCACGAACCGCGAGATCATGACCTGAGCCAAAGTCAGACGCTTAACTGAATGGGCCACCCAGGCACCCCTATCAGATCTTCTTTCTAATCTACCTCCTTGATCCACATCCTGCTCTCCATTCTTGCCTTTTTCAGGGACAATAACTACCCTTTGTCTGCTCTACCTACAGGGCAGTGGGAAGGCCTTATGGTCTAGTGGTTAAGAGCATAGCCCCAGAACTGGAAGGAACAGGGTACAAGACAGTGCACGTAGGACTCAAAGCCTTGTTCCTGATAACAGAGGCTCCTCGAAACGGCGGGTGGGGTGGTGGGAGAGGTTGGAGTGGCCAGCTGGCTTTCTTGAGCCTCTGTTGATCACAAAGCACGGATTTCTTCTGCCTGTGCCGTGCATTCTCACGACTGCATGCAGCATGCCAGCCCTGGGTAGACCCTGGAGGGTGGCCCGTCCTCTCACTGCCCCCAGTCGGAAGATGACACGCAAGAAAGGCAGGCGAGACGGCTGGAGAGCACCATGTGACAGCTCTCAGGTCTGCCCCTAAGTCCAGTCAGATTCAGTGATGGGAAAGAGAAGAATGGCAAAGATCTTTCTAAGGGAGGGGTGTAAGCTGGACCCTGGAGAATGGCCAGCTGCTGAGATGACAAGGAAGGGCAGGGCCTTCTCAGATTGTAGCAGGGGAGGCTAGCAAAAGGACAGAGGCGTGCCACCCACAGAAACACCTGGACAGGGATGAGCCCTGCGGTGATGGGACAATGCGTTCATTCAGTCGATGATGCAACAGAGACATATGAGCACCTCTTTGTGCCGTGCCGTGCCCTGCATGGGGGCTGGGGATACAAAGATGGGTGGAACGCTGGGTGCCCTCCATGAGGGTAGGTGACCTACCTGGCAGGTGCCACGTGCCCATGGTGGAGGAAGGGAGGATGCAGAATTTGTCCCCTTTCCAAATGATGGTGCCCCACTGCTTCCCCGGGTGCGGTATCCTTGGCCTGCACCTGAAAGGGAATCGTGGGTTCCAGCCCCAAAACCCGGACTGCAGAATATGGTAGATTGTCAAAGCTAAGAGGGCCCCGAGAGGCGATCCATACCCAGGGCTCTCAAACTTTAGAGGGAAGCTGACCCATGTGCCTGGGATATTGTTAAATCTAAAGATGCCAGGAGCCCACCCTCAAAGTTCTGAATCATAGCTCCTGGGTGGAGCCCAGGGAATATACATTTTTAATAAGTTCCGGAGTGACTCAACCGTGGTTCTCAGCCTTGGCTGCACATGGGGAGGCCCTGAGGAGTTTAAAACACTAATGCCCAAGCCCCATCCCTGGAGAGTCTGATTCAACTGGTCTGGAGATAGGGTGTGGACACTGGTGTAAGTTTTAACAGCTTCTGCAGTGATCCTGTCGTGCAGCCAGGGTTAAAACCCACAGGACTCGAGTTTGAGGACCACTAACTCATCCAGTTACCTTACATTAGTCAGACTTCTCCAGGATGTGTGTGTGTGTGTGTGTGTGTGTGTGTGTGTGAGAGAGAGAGAGAGAGAGAGAGAGAGAGAGAGAGAGAGAGAGGAAGAGAGGGAGAGGGAGAGAGAGATTTATTTTAAGGAATTGGTTCATGTGATTGTGGGGGTTGGCAAGTCCCAAGTCTGCGGGGCAGGCTGGCAGGCTAGAGACCCAGGGACAAGGTGATGTTGCAGCTCAAGTCTGTGACCATGTGAACCAGCCTTGCGTCTCTCTCCAGCCTGCAGGCTCACTCTTCAAGATCCTGGGAACAGAAGAGTGGAGGGTTGACTGTCCCTCTAAGTGGAGGGGAGAACTGGGAAACCCCCCCAATGGTTGTCAACTCCTTGCACGTGTATCCAGGCCCCGCTGCTGTCTTTAATTTCACGGCTGCTGCATTTGTGCTTGGGCGTGCACACTTAATGCCATCAGCCACAGAGATGGTGTCTGAATATTTGTGATTTGTTCAGTATTAAATATGTTGCATGACATAGAGTTTGCCCAGTAGTGATGGTTGATCTTGTAAGTGGCAGGCCACCTCCATCCTTGCCCCCCAAGGGTCTGACAGCACCCATATCAGTGGGGTGTGTGGACCCTCTGAAACCCACGTGTGATGCTGGCCAGAGATTGTGATCCAGACAGAGCCTGGATGAAGCAGGCTGTGGGCAGACAGAGGACTCAAGGGGGAGGACGAAACCCAGAGCTCAGAGAGCCACAGTGGACACCAGGCTAGGCCCCACCAATCCCCTGTAACGATTGTGGGGCCTCCGCAGGTGAGTAGCTTTGAAGCCAAAGGTTTGGCCAGCCAGGAGATGATTCCTGGCTGGCAGGTGAAGAACAAACAGAAGAGACACGGCATGGGCATGCCGGGGCAGGGAGCCTCCAGAGGCACGGCTGCCTCCCACAGGAAGCTCCCATAAGCTGCCTGCTGGGGCTGGATCCAGGCACTGGTTGCTGAGGGAAGGAGGGGGCTGATGGCAGAGCTGGCCAGCCCTGACCCTGAGCCAACACCAGGGGTGGAGGGTGGGTTGGAAGATGGGCTGCCCTCCTCATCTGATGACAGAAAACAGATGTCCGTGGGTAAGACCACTCCTCCAAGGGCTCTGGACAGGAAGCTGTGTGGGGTGGCCCCAGGCAGGGCGTCCAGAGACCCAGGCTGGGCCACAACTGCCTATGTGACCTCAGGGAGGCTGGTTCGAGCCAGAGCCAAGGCAGAAGGTCAGATCTCCAGACTCTTATCCCTGAGGCTCTATTCCAGGGCTTCCTAACCCGTGTAGCTTTGTGCCCACACACTAACCCCCTCGGTCCTGCCGGCTGAGCAAGCCAGCAGTTCCATAAGAGCCCCCGTACCCCTGGGCATCATGAAAACAGTATTCCTGGATGTATTCTGTGACTGGAAAAGTCTGGGAAAGCCCAGCTTCATACTAGTGTCCCTGCAGGGGTCCTTGTCGCACCAGTCCCGCAGGGTATTGAAAGCTGTTAGGCAAAGCAGAAAGAGTAAACAAGTTTGGGAAATGCAAAGTTAAACAGGTTTCTTTACTCTGGGCTCTCTCAGAAGGCTGTGTGTGTATATGTGTGTGAGATGTCCGTGTGTTTCTCCTACGGGGCTCTGGTATTCAGGCATCCCAAGCATACTTGTGTCGTTCAAGTTCACAGTTGCAAGTAAGAGGCAGGAGCCAATGCTGCTAGCTGTCCCTCACTTAAGACTCAAAGTCCTGGCAGGGCAGCCGCGTCCGATGAGCTGAACCTGGGTTATGGGCTCATGAGCTCACTGCTGGGGGATGGGAGAGGAGGGAGCCCCCTCTTCCCCAGCACGGGCTTCCCAGCAAGGCTTTCACAATGGAAGAGACATGCCAGACCAAAGACACATGTCAGGTCTTGGCAGTTGAAATCTTTGACCACGGAGTCCTTCTCTCGGACTGGTACTTAACAACACCCACGGTATCAGGAGAAGCCCACTGCAGGCTTTGCCACTCAAAACTAGGCTGTCCCCTGCTAGTTTCCTCTAGCACAGAACTGTTAGGTCCCACCTTAGAGTGCCCCTTCCCCCCTTTCCTTCCCTTCTCCTGGAGAAGCGCCCTCGTCCTCAGTCCCCCTCCTCTCCCTGCTCCTATCACCCTTCTCTCCCCTAGCACACCTCACACAGCTAGCGGCATGGACAATAGGCCTGGGGTCCATGGGGCAGGCTCCCTGGGTCTTCCAAGGAGATAAGCACTCGATCTGATGAGCTCACATCTACTACCCTTGGGCTAATCCAGAAATCCTCAAAAACCTGGGTGTGGGATAAAAACGGTTTTGGTGGTTCCCACCCACAGAATTCCTTGTCAAAATGCCCCCCTGGTGGGAATTCCAGGGGTGGGAATGGCAAGCTGGGTGGCATCGTATGGGGCTCATGGAAGAGATATACACCGGGATGGGTAGGGCTTAGCGAGGTCCTTCCAGTTACCCCATCCAGCAGCTGCCCACGTGTGAGGCCAACCCTGCTTATTTCCCAATGGATTAGAGCCACCTTCCCATCCTTCATGGCCAAATTGCTCAAATTTCCAAGATAATTATCCAGCCTTATGTTGACATTGATTTGGAGAGACCTGATTAAGAGGTCTGGATTACCAGAGATAAATATCACTATTGTCACAGTCCTTAGTAATGAGCACTTAAGAACCTGCCACACACGCAATACCATGAAGGTTCTGGGTTGGGTACCAAAAAAAGAGCTTGGCATGGCTTCTACTATGGAGGCTCTTACCCTCCAGTTACGAGGTCTCAGCTTTCTCAAGATTTGCAGAATGGAGACATCAAGCCAGGCGGTCCCCACAGCCCCACGTAGCTCTAAATACACCCCTGCCCAATGGGCATTCATGGAAACCTGGACAACAGCTGGCCACTGCAATCGGTGATTCCCTTGGTTATATGACCCATTTTGCCACCTGTCCTTCTTTCTGTCCCTTCTCCATGCCTCCCCTTGCTCCCTTTTCTCCCTATCTCAATTTCATTATCTCCCCCTCCCTCCCCTCTTCCCACCCCCATCACATCTGCCTCCCTGACATCTGCCCCTTCCTTCCCTGTGTCCCTCTGGGAGCCCAAGACAGAAGGCTGTCCTCTCACAGGTAAAGCAGAAAGGTGCCAGGGTTGAGCAACCCATGATGATGGCAGGAATTTTTCCTGTACCATTGATTAGGGCTGGGTCGTGCCTCAAGAGCGTGGGCTAAGGCCAAAGCCCAGCACTGTTTTCTAGTGCTGCTGGGTCGTGTGATCATCAGAGGTGGCAGCGGGGGTCAGTGGAGGTGATATATACAAGAAGGTGGAGATTGTCTAGGGTGACCAGCTGTCCCACTTTGAGGGTTACTGAGGGGATTCCCAGAATGTGGGTCTTTGAATGTTTAAACCAGGCAAGTCCTGGTTGGTCTCTCCCTTCTGGGCTTTGGGCAGTGAGAAGGAGGGAGGGTACCTCTGGGGTGAGAAGCATGTGTTCTAATCTTTTCTGGAGTGCTGGATGGCAGAGTTACAGACTTGTTCCCACCCACCATTGCCTGGGCCTCTATCCCACAGTGGAGAGCTAAGTAGCCGGGAAGCAAAAGGTGGGCCCCACGTGGTCACTACAGTCCCTGTGCCAGAGCGATAGGATGGCCATGACTAGGAGTTCACACTGAATTTGCTGCCATAACTAAGTGGCGAGTCTCTTTTCCCCTCTGGGCCTCAGCATCCTCAACTAGAAAAATCTTGTCCAGCCCTGACACCCTAGGAACCCTCTTCAGATGTTTGCACACAGTATTTCCAGCTTGCCCCACCATTATCCCAGTTTGAGGCCTTTGGATGCTCTCCGATGGATCTCCTAGAATAGAATAGTCCACTCCTGACTGGATGCCTGGGACGTGTGACTTCACCCCTGCTCGCTCAGTCTCCTCAGAGGAAAACGGGGGTAGAAACAACCAGCTCACAGGGTTGTCATAAGGATTAAGCGAGATAATATCCATAAAAGAGCCCACTCAATACCTGGCTCATAGTAGATGCTCAAGAAATGGTGCATGAAATTAAAAATGCTCTAGATCTGTTGACAGGCTCAGGGTTCAGTGGTTCTGTGGGTTGACATGATAGGATGTTTAGCACAGAAATGATATTGTGAACCATCCAACATGATGCATGCCTGCAGCCAACCCAGGTCCTTCTGGGAGAGGGAGAGAGGGAACTTCTCTTGTCTCCTCTCCCGAGGATCAGATCTCTCCAGGAGCACCAACCAGATGCTCCCCTCACCTCTCTGACTACTCAAGAACAAAATGGAGTGTCTCAGTGGTGGTGTTTGTTGTGTTGGGGTTGTAGCATTTGTAAAGCTGGAGGTTTTCAGAGGAAATCCTTTTTATCCCTAGGCAGTATTGTTGAATCCGAAGAAATAAGAGTCTCACTTTTTTGTTTTTTCCTTGGGAGATGTAACTCATGTAAATATTCTGGTAGAGCATTTTGCTCTCCTTGGCTACACAAAACCATGGACGCACAGTTCGTGGCCGGGCCCGACGTTACTAGAAGGGTGAAACATACAGAAGCATACGGTGCTGCTCACCGAGGGCTTTACCATTCTTTATTATTCTTTACTATTTATGTTCCCAGGCGTTTCCTCCTTAGGAGAGGCAAGGTCATACCACTTCAAAGTAAACCGGCCCCCACGTGCTCAATGAGTCACTCAACAAACATAGGCCAAATGCCTGCTGGTATGAAGTTCCGTGTCCATCCTGTGCTGGGTCCAGAGAAGCAAACCTTACTGTCAAGGCCCTCATATTCCGATCCTGTGGACCCATCCTTTTAAAAATGAGGATCCGGGGTGCCCAGGTGGCTTGGTCAGTTAAGCGTCCGACTTCAGCTCAGGTCATGATCTCACGGTCCGTGAGTTCGAGCCCCGCGTCGGGCTCTGTGCTGACCGCTCAGAGCCCGGAGCCTGTTTCGGATTCTGCGTCTCCCTCTCTCTCTGCCCCTCCCCTGTTCATGCTCTGTCTCTCTCTGTCTCAAAAATAAATAAACGTTAAAAAAAATTTTTTTTTAATAAAAATGAGGATCCTTTCAAAGCTCAAAACATTTCTTGGACCTCCACCTGGCTGTACCTGCCTCTTATAATTCAGTAATGTTTTTCTGTGCATTTGTGTTGAATTCCTTACAATCCCATCTGCATGCATTGGAAAACTAACCGTACGTGTGTGCGTGCAAAATCATTTGCTCAGCATACAACGGAGTTGGGGTTTTATGGGGTCTGAAGACCACCCCCCACCCTTGACTCCAGCAGCCTGGGGGGCTTACTCAGGACCCAGGACGATTGGAGGGAGGGACACGGGGTCTCAGGCTGGAGAGGGTAAGAACATGCCTGACAAAGGAGGGGGCCAAGAGCTCCAGGGCAGGAACGCACCAGTTGGCTGGCCCTCTCAGTTGCAGACCATGGTGAATGTTGGGGCGAAGGGGAAAAGGAAGGAATGACACTTTCCTGGGGGAATATGTAAGTAATCCAACTTTTGCCCAAGCCTACTGTTGTCTGTTTTAGGAAGCCCTCCTCCCTAACCCTTCTCTCTGACGAGCTTTGCATCTGGGTACCCATTGTTCCTTTCACAATTTCAATAACTGAAGCTTTATAAATCGCCTGTAGCGTCTTCCAAGATGCCCTGCCTCCCTCACTACCTGGAAAATTCCTCGGCTGGACAGGCTGGAGCAGGGTCATACATACTCTACCCCTGTCCAGTCCCGCCCCAGCCCCAGCAATCCATGGCTGCTCGGTCACCACCTTTCAAGCTCCTGGGGTTGTACTGGGACGCATTTAGCTCCCTCCTGGCAGCCCCTCTCACTCAATGGGTTTTGGAGATCCCTGACACTCCTATGCTCATCCTGCAGCACCCACTGTGGTCTGTCTACCCCTGTCCTGAGCCCCCACCCCCAGCACCTCACATCAATCACGGTAACACCCATTTTCCAGTTATACCTCCATGTGCCAAGGGCTTAAGAGACAGGCAAGGAACAGAACATGGAAGGCAGGCACCTAATTCAGGAAGGCTTCCTGGAGGAGGTGACGCCTGGGCAAAGTTTCAAAGGATGAGCGAGAGTCAACCTAATAGAGGTTAAGGAGGGTGAGGAGGTTGACAGGGTGGAGACATGGTGGAAGGAGGCAAAGGGTGACCTCCTCAGTCCCTGCTCCGTCTGCTCCCTACGTTTCCTTTCCTCCAGGGAACTGTAGCGTATTTGTTCGTCCCTCCCCTCCTCTGCTTCCCCCGCTGGCACTGGCTCCCCAGAAAAGCTAAAAATTCATCTCATCTGACCCAAATCAGAGGGTGGATGAGCTGGGGCTTTATTACACACTGGTTAAAATGGGTCTCGTGGGAGAGGATGGGCTCCGTTATAATTGTATCTTTGGTCACCTCCACCCACCCGGCCCCCAAAATGGGGGGGGCCGCGTCTGTTTAGACACCATTTTACAAAAGAGCTCTCTTCCTTCCTTCAACTTTTTTTTTGATCAGCCTTGGAAAATCAGCCCGTTGGCCTGGGAAAGATGGGTGGCGGGAGGGAATTCGGGGGTGCAGGTCGTGTCCTCCCACAGGCTGCCTTTAGGGAAAAAGAGCCTGGGTGGTTTTGGAGATGTGTCTCTGGGGACAGGGCAGGCAGCTCCAACTCTTTGAGGGACTGGGGGGGGGGGGCGCTGCTTTGAAAGTGGTAGTTCCCTTTACAGTATTTTTCTTTATGATCCTTAAACTCCAAAACTGTTCTTTGGGCTTAAGCACACCATCTATTTAGAACTGAGTGTCAGAAATGCTGAATGGAGGCTGTTACTCTGGCTTTGAAAGAAATATTTTTGGAAAGGGTGTGGAACAAGCAATAAATCACCAGTAGCATTCAGGGTCGTAAGTATGAGACAATAGCCCTTTCCAGGCCCTCTTCTCCCCCCACCTCCCCCTCCCACCCTCTGGGACACCCCTAGAAGTGGATTGCAGGAGGCTCCTCCACGAATGCTGCGGTGTGTGGGTGAGTTGTGGGTCTCGGGTGGCAGGTTTGCAGGTGTTCTGTGAGTTGCTTGCATACTTAGGTGGGTACCAGTCAAGCAGGAAGCATTCCACACCTGTGGGCTGTGGCCTTCCATCTACTCACTTCCCTTCTCTTCACAAAGAGTAAGCCAGAAAATCGCTGCGGCTCTGTCTGTCTCCAGTCCCCCAACTAGGCATGACGGGAGATCTAGGGGAATTTTTACCCACACACGTTTACTATTTTGTTGGGCAGCTGAGAATACATACACGGAAAGCTAGGCAAGGGAGTAAATGCATGAGGGCCAAGGGGTAAGGTCCTGACCCCCAAAGGTGTTGAAAGATATGTGCATGAGTTAGCTGTTGCTGCATAACAAAAATGCTGCATAACCCATTTTTAGAAGCTTAAAACAACAGCATTTATTATCCTTATGATTTTTATAGTCAGGAATTCAGAAGCTGTTTAGCTGGCGAGTTCTGGGCCAGGGTTTCCCAAGAGGTGGAAGTCGAGATGTTGACTTATTGGAGCTGTAGTCATCTTAGGGTTTGATTGGGACTGAAAGACCTGCTTTCAAGATGCCTCGCTCACATAGCCGGCAAGTTGGTGCTGGTTGTTGGTAGGACGCCTACCTGTCCGAGGGCCACGAAAGTATCTCCCAACGTGGCAGCTGGTTTCCCCCACAGCAAGAGATCCAAGAGAAAGGAAGGCAAAACTGGCAGTGTCTCTTCTAACCTAGCTTTGGAAGCCGCACACCATCACATCCAGACCAACCCTGATGACAATGTGGGTGGGGGAGGGGAATTCACTTCCTGAATACCAAGAATCAAGGATCACTGGGGATCGGAGGCTGGCTGCCACACAGGGGAAAGTCACCTTGGGTTAGACATGAAAGAGTGAGATTCAAACAGGGTCTTGAAGAGACTGAGATGACAGGAGAGGTGAGACTAGAGTAGAGATGTGAGCAGGCTACAGGAACAGGTGCAGAAGCTGCAATGAGCATGGTGTGTCTGGAGGACAATGCAGAGAATCTAGGTTAGACGACTGTGGGCAACAAGGTCAAGATTGGACTATAAAGGATCATGATGGGCAGACTGGGATGGTGAGATCCCCCAAAAGGAGTCATTGAAAGTTCTGTATGGAACAGGGACCATGGGAGGCTCAGACTCTTACTATCTGGGTATCTTGAGTGGGTCACTTCAACCCTTTAGAGCTCAGTGGCCACATCTGTAAAATGGACATCATGAATGAGTTTATATGTGTAAGATAGGTGGTTGACAAGAAAGCAGTAGGTTTTGATTATTGAGAGATCACCATTTGCAGCCAGCCCTTCCTAGGAGTCCTGACACTCAGGTGGTGCGAAACACATCAGGGCTCTTCCTCTTCCCTGTGTTGGAATAGCAAACAGCCTCCTGAGGCTGAAACCAGGCGCCCTTCCACTACTGAAGAGTCTCACCCACGGCCTGCCTTTGTAGCCACAGGAATTATGGCACATGGGTGCTGGACAGAGCATGGACCACCCCTAATACCCTACAGTCGTATCCTGCAAGACTTGAAGGCAGCCAAAGCCTGTCCTCAGCCAATTCTCATCTGATCCACACAACCACCTACGAGATAGACACCCCAGGGTGGTTAACTCCATTTTACAGACAGGAAACTGAGATAGGATAGTTGAAAAGCCCTACAACGAATCAAAAGTGATCAGACATTACAAAAAAAAACCCCACAGATTTGGGAGTTTGTGAAAGAAGGGAGAGACTCCAGATCACTCAATATTGTTAATAGGAATGGCTTTAAAAGTCAAATATCATCTATATCAAACAGTGTGTGTAGGGAAATATATCTGTCTTCCACCCCACTGGCAGATCTCCAACCCCATCTTGGAAAGAACCAGTAGCCAGTTTTTAGAGGGTGTCTTTCCAAAGATAGCCAGGCATCTGCGAACAGATATGTGGATGTGGTCATCCTTTGCCTTCCAAACATGGCAACAAACCACGTGCTCCGTAGTATGCTTTGCAATTAAATCTGAGAGACGGTTCTCTATATTGCCGTACACAGACATGCCTCATTCGTTTCAAGGGCTGCGTAAAACTCCACCATGTGTCTAGCCAGCCCCCCATTGCTGAACATATTGTTCGCTTCTAGTCTTTGCTTTTAGAATCAGTGCTGCAGGGATGATCTTTGTACATAAGTTGGACACATGTGATAATAGAACTATAAGATGGGGGCACCTGGGTGGCTCAGTTGAGCATCTGACTCTTGATTTCAGCTCAGGTCATGTCCTCACGGTCATGAGATGGAGCCCTGTGTTGGGCTCCGTGCTGGGCATGGAACCTGCTTAGGATTCTCTCTCTCCTTCTCCCTTTTCCCCTCTCTCTCTCATACTTTCTCTCTCTCCACTCCCCCCAAAATATATATATATATTTATTTTTATTTTTATATATATGATGAATATCTATAAGGGAAATTTCTCGGTCATCAGAATTTTTTATTTTTGCCCATCTGACACGAAAATTAAAATCTCTTTATATTTCATCTTTATGTATTTAATGCTGAATGATATTGAGCACTTTTCACATATTTAAAAACTGTATTTCCTTTCCTGTGATCTTCCTATTCATGTTTTTTTTTTTTTTTTGCCAAATTCTCTAGCAAGCTATAGAGAGCTTTTGCCGATTTAATATACTCTCTCTTTATAAAGGAAATTAGCCCTTCATCATGTTTTGCAAATATTTTTCCCAGTTTGTGCTTTGATTTTGTTATGGGATTCTTTTTTCTCTTGTAAGTTTTTATTTATTTATTTTGAGAGAGAGAGAGAAAGAGAGAACACGAGCAGGGGAGGGGCAGAGGGGCAGAGGGAGAGACAGAGAGAGAAAGAGAATCCCAAGCAGGCTCCGTGCTGCCAGCTCAGAGTCCGATGGGGGGGCTCAAACCCACAAACCATCAGATCATGGCCTGAGCTGAGCTCAAGAGTCAGACGCTTAACTGAGCCATCAGGCACCCGTATTTTGTTACGGGATTCTTGATGTGCCCAAAATTTTAAGTCATTATTTCATCAAATTTACCAATCTGTTGTGGCTTCTGGAGTTTCTGTGTTACTTAGACGGGCATTTCCTTTTGAGATTATAAACTCATCCTCCAATATTTCCTTTTTATTTATTTTTTTAACTTTTAAGTTGTTGCCGTACCTGTCATTTATCTTGGCATTAGGAGTGAGGAAGAGATCCAAGTTTTGTTTTGTTTTGTTTTGTTTCCCATATGATTTGGCCAAGTTGTCCCAATCCCTTTTATTGAAAATTTCATCTTAAAATAGACATTGAGCTGCCCCCTTTATTGTGTGCTTAATTTATATAGATATGAATTTATATGAGTCTATTTATGGACTATCTATGACTTGCTATTGATCTGTCTCACTGTTCAGGATCCAGTACCAAATATTTTATTTTTATGGCTTTATCATGTGTTTTCCTATCTGGTAAGGTTAGTCTCTCTCCTCCCGCTACTCATCCTTTTCAAAACGCTTTCAGCTATTCTTAAATGCTTATTTTTCTGCATGAACGTTAGAGTCAGCTTATCTCATTTCAATCGAAATTCTTGTTGATATTTTTATTGGGATCGTATTGCATTTATTGAACAATTTAGGGGGCAGTGGCATGACTCCAACATTGTGGCTCCCTAGCCAAGGGCAGCGTATATCTTTCCACTTAAGTACTTCTAAAAAGCGCTTCAGTCATGGTTTTAAACTTTCTTTGTATGGATCTTGCACATTTCTTATGAGCTTATTCCTAGGTGTTACATCTACTTTTGTTGCCAAGTAAATGGGCTCCTCTAACATATTTTTGAACTTGTCCATTGTTTATATAGGAAAGTATCCAATCGTATCCTCTGCAAATAATGGGGGTTTTTGCCAGCTCTCTTCTAACTTTTTAACCTTATAATTCTTATTCAATATGTTTGATCTTGAGACTTCAAAGGGGGACCAGACTTCCTTAGGTGCAAGGAAATCACTGAGCCCTTTCCAGCTCATCAGTAGGTCAGCCAGGCTTCTTTGGGCTGGGGGCTGCTTGGGAGGGGTGTGTGTGGGGGGGTGCGGTGAGGATTCTTGTGCCTTGAGAATATTTTCAGTGCAATTTGTGATATTCTGGAGATCAAAACTCTCAGTGCAGATGGAGAACGAGTGTTGGTGGGTGACGCAGGGCAGGGTGAGTGTTGGGCTTGGGGCAGTTACTCTGGAAGGCTCTGGCAGGGGAGGCACCTCCCCAGAGGCTGTGAAAGACCCCAGTCCTTAGTGCCGGGCTCCTGTGGCTGAGGACGAACATGGCGGAGGGGAGAAAGCCTCGTGTTCCTTCAGATTTGCATTGGGGAAACCAAACCTACGGGGAAGGCTGGACTCCCGGGGCTGTGCTCACAGCCTCACACCATTATTTAGTCTCTCTGTCACAACAGCCTGGCACTGGGCTCCTGCCCAGACAGCTGTGTGGCCTGGACAGCCACCTATCACTTATTGGCCTCACATTCCTGATCGTAGGACCCAGACCACACTGGGTTCCTTCTTGGTTTCTGTTTCTGTCTGATATTTTGCTGTGGGTTAGTCTCACTGCTCGGTAAGGCCAGAAGCCCCTCAAAAGTAGGTGTGAGGTCTTGCTTAAAACCCCACGCTGTGTGAAGCCCAGGTCAAGCACACGGTGAGTAATCGGTGACCTTTGTGGCTTGATTAACTGATGTTCCACTAGGAAACCACTCATGACAAATGATTTCCACTCACCTCCTAATTGTCCTTGCTTTGGAAAGGGCTCCTGGAACCGAACAGCCATCAGCTTCTGCAGCGGGCAAGGAAGCACATTCTAGTAGAGGAGAGACTAGGCTGGAGAATAAATAGGAAAAGGAAAGGCTTGGACTTTCCCAGTGCAATAAAAGTTCCGTATAATAACATTATATGTAACTGTGCAATTAAGCCTGAAAATTGCAAGCTTCCAGTTTGTTTTTCCCAGCCAAACACCAGGCGGTTCTGGTGGTGGATGCCGTCTGCGTAGAAGAAAGGAGCGAGATCCGAGGCAAATCTGAGGTTTCACTTCCTTTGGAAAACAGAGGCAGGGCTGGGATCCTTGAGGCCATCCAGCTGGGCGGCCGATCTGGGCCCCGTCTGCACATTGAAGCGGACGACGGCAGGGAGGCAGAAGGCATAACTAGGACGTCTTCCACCTGGGCCGAGGCCTGGCAGTGTGATTCTGCCCTCCTGCCTCCCACAGCCCCCACCTCCGCTGGAGCCTCTCCCCACCCAGGCTCACCCGAGGTCTGGTGCACAGAGAAGGGCAGGCACGTGCCTGTGAGTGACGGGAGCTGCCTCAGGGGTCAGAACATACGTTCTCCTAGCTGACTTCCGGCTGCCCTGTCCGCTCTGGGACTGCCTGTCGCTGACACAGGCACCACCTCAAATGCGGTGGCGGGCAGGTTCCTCTCCCTTCCAGAACCTTCTCTGACTTCCTCCCCATGGCCTCTTACACAGTCCAAACGTTTGTGAGGCCTCGCCTCCCTGCCCCGCCACCCGCCTCCGTCCCCCCAAGACCCCCAAAGAGTGAGCAGCCGCCACGGAACCCACCGCCCCGCTGCCCGTCGCTCCTGCCTTGATAAGCTCCAGCTTCGGTGCCCTCGCTTGCCACACACTGTTCTCTCTGCCAGAATGTTCTGCTTTCCCTGCCCCACACCCCGGCTGCCCGGGGCCTCGGAGCTCAGCGCCCCCACTTTGTTGCTGGAGTACCCTCCCTGACCCCAGCCCCCAGGGGACCTGTCCACACCTCTGGGCTAGCACTCGGCACTGTCCGGTGTTCAGTATTAGCGTTAAGTCTGTACTGTGAGTTCTTACTGCCAGGAAATCCAGCCTTCCCTCTCTGCCCTCGGCAGAACGGGCAAACTCCACCAGCTGTGAGGCAGCCTTGCAGGCCTGCTCAAGACACGTGGGGCTCAGCCGCCTGGGTTCACATCCCAGCTCTACCTCAGTCTCCCCGTTTGAAAAATTGGGTAACGATGATGGCACCGGCTCCCTCATGGGATTTTTGAGAGGATTAAGTGAGAGAATCGTATAAAACATTTAGGACAGCGACTGGCGCCGAATGGGCACTCTGTACATCTCAGTTACGGATTTGATTCCCTTGATGTCAGTTGGAGGGAGCTCCGAATTAACCCCTTGTCTCCCATAGACTGCTTCTCTGTCAATCTGCCTCCCTGTCTGTGCCCCGGCGTCCTCCCACAGGGCCCGAGGGGTTGTTGGTAATGAATTAGTGAACATTCTGGAGACGCAGCTTCCATTCTCTGCCCCGGCCACTGCACAGCTCCGGAACCATCGTTGGCCACCTGCCTGACAGTCAGGAAGATAAATACAGTCAGTCTCCTCGCCCTCCCTTAGGGGCAGGGTGAGGGAACACAGCAGGCACTTTTTACCAACCTGTAGAGTCTCCCCTCACTCTGGGCAGAGGGGGAAGGTGGACAGAATCCAGAAACAGTTGGGCGCAGCAGCCCCAAGATGGCAGAAGTTGAGCTGTCCCTAACCTTGGGATCCAAAGGTCAACCCCGGAGCCGAAATATTTAAGTGGGTGAGCTGGAAGACAGCATAGAACCATCAAGTCTGAGGGCAGCAGCCTCCTGGGCTTCCGTTAAAGAAGAAGCTGACGCTCAGAGAGGGAACTTGGCTGGTCCAAGGTCACCTGTAACTCAGCGGCAGAGCAGAGACCAATGGTAAGCGCAGGCTTGAACTGGACTCCCTCCCCAAAAGGGGCCAGCCCCGCCCTGCAGACGTCACACCTGCGCACGGCTCAGCCCTAACTCCTCATGCTCTTTCGAAAAACTGACTTTGGCCTTTCTCTACCCCAGCTATGTCCCTCTCGCCTGCCTCCAGCTTTCCTTCTTTCCCGCTCTAAGTCCCCTGACTCAGCGGCAACGGCGCAGCACGCGGGGCCCTTGGCACGTGGGTCAGGATGATGTACAGGCAGAGCACACTCAGAGGCCGGCCACCTCGGCGGCCACCTTGGTGCCTTCTAGAAGAGACACTGAAACATCCCCAGGAAGGGTCGAAATCAGGGCTCAACCCAAGAAACCACGCACAGCCCCTTAAATAACTAGCAACATCTAAATCATTCCCACCCCACCCCCCACCCCCTCAGGAGACAGCCTCCTTGGACAGAAATGCTAAAGACAAGAGTGCTCCCAGCGTGCTCGTGTGTCCCCACTCCCCCCCCCCATGTGTTTGTCCCCTGCTGATGCCGGTTTCAGGGAGCCAAGCAGACCAACCAGCATACCTGAAAAGGCAGCCAGAGGCAGCTGAGACTCTGAAACTCCGTGACACGGGGCCTGGAGCTGTTTAGGGGGGGACAAGTGATTTATTTTATTATCTAGATTTTCAGTAGTTTAATAAGGTTTAATAAGCCTCCCAAGGAGTTTTCTGGCTCAGGATATCGCCTGTAATAAACACAAGCCGTAAATCCCTTATTTTGAACATAAAGAGGTGTGCAATTTTTCTTAGAAGAAAACGAGTGTTCCCTGGCCCCCCTTCACCTCACCCTCTAGTAAATAAAGGATGAATAAATAATTAAAGAACAGCAGCTTGAAGGGGCACCACTTTGTTTGTCCAACCCAGACTCCCCCGGGCCAGCCAGCCAGTGCTCCGGCCGTCAGCAGGGGACCCTCCTGCTCTCCCGACCCTCAGCCCCTCCAGCCTGCCTCTCTCATTGTGTTCCTGAGGCCACACGGCCCCTTAGAGAACCCGCTCTTTCGATCTTGTCAGCAAGGTTACTGCAGAGCAGTAGAAGTGGCCTTGGGGGGGCGGGGGGGGGGGGCGCGGAAATATGTGAGTTCTTCAACAGTCTTGTAACCACATTGCTTTATGACCTGGACCTCGGTTTACTTCTGTCTCTGTATCCGCTAAATGGGTACAGCACCAAGGAGGTGAATGTACTTTGCAAAGTAAAAGGCCCCTCGGGCGGGGGTCTGTGGGCTGTGGCCCCTGCAGACCCAGCTGCTCACAGGCTGCTGCTGTAAAGACGAGGGGGTTCCTCCAGGGAGTAACTGAACAGCTCTGACACTCATATACCCCTGTCCCCCCTCCATCACCGAAGTCCAGTGCAGAGCCGCCCCTCGTTCCTCCTTGCCCATCTCTCAAGCCACCCTCCTGGGTACCCCTCAAGTCTGTCCCTAGAGTATGCTTCACGTCTATAAGAATTTAAGGGATGAGAAGCCCACCCTGGCTTTTGTCCCTACTCCAGCTCCTAGGAGGGGTCCTAGACTTCGTTCTGATCAAACCAACGCAGGGGGCAGGGGGAGACGGCGGTGGTGAGAGGGGGTCGTTGGCAAGGGATACAGCCTGATACAGTGGATGGAGTCCGGGCTACGAGGCAGGAGGTCTGGGGTCTCTGTCACTCACCTCGCTCTGTGACTTCGGGCAAGTGTGTTCACCAGCATGAGCTGGGGTTTCTCATTAGCAAAATGGGCCGAGTAATTCCTTCTGTACCAAGGATCCTAGGGAAACGTATGCAGAAAAGCAGATGTGGACAAGCCTCTCAGAATATAGAACTCAACAGGCCTGAAGCTTTGTTAACTCGGGGGCTTCAGCAGAGAACTGTGAAACAGGGTAGGTGGGGCCGGCTTCTCCTCCTGGGGTGCTCCGGCAGGCTGGAAGTTGAAGTAACCCTTCCCAGCCTCCCGGCCCACATGTCTGGCCCCAGCTTCTGGGGCAGCCGAGCCGAGGCCCCGGGGCATCCCGGGGCCATGGGCTATGGCTGCCCCCGCTCAGGGGACCTGCCAAGGGCTGGGTGGGGCGCGCCCAGCACAGGTCTGCGGGGCTGGCCAGCTGCTTGGGCCAGGCCTCCCTGTGCCTCTTCTGCCCTGGCCCACCGGCCCCTTGCAGAATTCAATGCCTACACAGACCACAGGGAGTAAGAACCTGCTCACAGGATGCAGGAGTCCACTGCCCAGCCTCATTCCCAGGTCTGGAAGAAAAAGCCACATCCCTCCTCTGCCCCTGTACAGCCCCCTCGCCCTCACCGCAGCCACCAATTCTGCCAGGTGGCTTTGAAGCTCCATGCCCAGGCAGGGGAGGAGCTGGGACTGGAGACCAGTGGGGCCACTCCCGGGGCAGCAGCAGTCTGCCACTGCTGGGGCCAGCCTGCCCTGGGGGGTTGGCAGATGGAAGCATCATCCTGAGCCCCAGATTTGCTGAACCGAGCTTTGTGACTTAGGGCAGGTCACATAGCCTCTCTGATCCCCATCAAATGGGGATCATAATAAGGATGGAATGAATGAGTATACGAATGACAGGGCTCTGATCAAATGTTAGATGTCCCCAAGGCAGAGGGTTCGAGCCACCCCACTGCCGTTTGTGACTTCAGGTCTGTCCCCACTATGTATTTGAACTGATCTCATTCATTCAGCATCTACTATGTTCCCATTTGATGGCATCCTGGGAATGATACAGACATATAAGGATCAGACCCTGCCTGGAGCAGGTGAGATCTAGGCAGTTACTTCCCTCCAAACCGAGGGCGGCAGGAGTGTGTAACCTGCCTTCCACGCACCTCACGTTCCTAGTAAAACTAGCCCGAGAACGTGGGTCCCCGACTAGCTGGGCAACTCTGCACCTCGCAGGGGGCACTGTAGCCTATCAGGGGAGTAGAGGCTGGGGCATCAGAACACCCTGATGCTAGTTCTGACCCTGGCACTAATTTGCTGTGCGACCTTGGGCAAGGCTCCTGTTTGTGCCTCATTTTTCTCATCTGTAACATGGGCATATTTATGTCAGCCTTGCCTGCCTGATGGCTTAGAAGTACGAGACAGGAGGCATGGAAGGACCTTGGAAGGTGACGATGCCCTCTGCGTGCCAGGAGTGGCCCTGGGAGCACGTAAGTGTACTTCCCAGAATATCTTTAGGAGAAGTGCTTAATAGTGTGGACTTCTAGGAAACTATGCAGAAGGCAAAGTAGTTCCCAGTACGGTCCTACTTCCCTTTGCCAAGACATCAGTGCGAGGTCCTTGTCCTTCCTGGACTTCATAATTGCTGACACGTAATTGTTGAGCCCCTACTATGTACCAGGAGGCCCTTTATGTGCCTCACCTCATTTGACCCATAGGATGAGTCTGTGAGGTAGACAGGACTATCATCCCCATTGTACAGATGAGGAAACTGAGCTCGAGAAGGGTCCTACCAGGTCCCAGAGGCCATCAGTGGGGAAGCAGGGACATGGACCCAGGCAGTCTGAGAACAGGGTCTCACCCCCCACCACTCCGAGTAGGCCTCCTATTATCAGGTGGCCATCAGTCAAGTTCAGGCGCATGCCTGGCTGAGAATAGCTTCTTGTATGATCCCACTTGGAATCCAGGTTAAACACTTTCAGAGGGGATTCTGGACATCCAAAGCCTTCCGGATCCAAATAACATTGCCATTGCCCCTCTGCCCAGTGAAATCCTTTCTATCCTGTGCAGCACAGACAGGCCCCTCCTCCTGAAAGCCTAGCCTGATTGCCTGGTGTGTGGAGCCTTCCTGTGCATACCTTTCATTTGTACTTGGTACCGAGACTCCTGATATGCATGCAGCCTTCCCCCCACCCGCCCCCATGTACACATCCCTCACCCCGGGCTCCGAGAAATCTCTAAAGTGAGAGACAACCGTTGGGGAGAAGGGTTCAAATCCCAAGCTGGACTTTGTGGGAGGCAGTGTGTAAAGGGGAATGGATAGGAGTGTTGGCACCGGAGGCAGCTGGGCTCCAATCCCACATCACACTTGCTGGCTTGTGGCATTGGCAGGCCACTGACCCCCTCCATACCTGTTTCTTCCTCTCTTAATTGGAGGTGATGATATGAAATATGTACCTCTCAGAACTGTGTCAGTTGAGGAAAGATTAGAAGTGCAATGGGTGACATGTTACAAGCAGTCCATAAATGGTCGTTGGGATTGATCATTAGCGCGAATGCTAGCTGGCGTGCTTGACTGATTGGGTTATTAGAAGAGGACACAGAATAACACAAAAATTCAAGTGCCTTCCGATCACCCTACCCCCACCACTTCTTGGTTTCTCTTGGAGGAGCACCTCCTCCCCTCTTCAGAGGGCATGACCGCCTCTCCTGGTGGGGGTGGTGGGGGGGAGCAGGTGCGTACCTGGGGTGGGTAGTGTTCTCATTCTGCAGTTGAACAAACAGAGGCCCAGAGGTGAGAAATGCTGCTTTGGTCAGACAGGGCTACTCAGACATACCTGAGCTCTAGAGCCTTTCCCTGAGGGCAGAGGCCCAGGGCAGGTCCTCTGGGATAATGACCGCACTGGAGAAGGTTCCGCCCACCCTGTATTCTTCCTCTTTCACCTCCTCCCTCCATCTCCAAGCCCGTCTTGCCCCCTCTCCCACCCCTTTCTTTCTGGCCTGTGTGTATGTGTGTGTGTGATTGTCTTTCCTGAGTGTGTTATTCTTGGAGACAGGACTGCCCTGTCTCCGGCGATGGGAGGAAGAGGCTGGAGGGCCTGGCCGGGAAGGTGGGGGTGTGGCGTGGCCTTCCCTTGGGGACGGTGCTGTCTGCAGGCCCTCCAGGGCATGGGAATCTTAGGGTCACCAGGGAAGCTCCCAGGGTGCATGGAGGGGGCACTTTTTCCCAAAGAGACAATGAAACAGCAAGTGGCAGACCTGCCTCCTGCCTGGAAAAACAGCTCCCAAGACAGGATTACATCCGCCCCTCCAGGAATGCGATGGGACGAAGGCTCAGAACCCAGGCGCGGCGAGAAGTCGCTGCTGGGCAGGCCGGCCTTCGTGCCCAGGGTCACCCAGGCCTGTTACCGCCTCCTCATTTCTCCATTCTGCACCTGTAGCTTCTCAAAGTCATGACAGCACTTATCAGGTTTTCCATGACTCGTCGAGGATGAGATGAAGAGGCAGAAGCCCAGAGAGGCAGAGGGGCCCCCCAAAGTCACACAGCGATGGGTTCCTGATTTCTAGTCCCAGCAGACATGCTCCAAGAGCACACGAGATGGGACATTTAGCATAGGGACGGCCACTCTGCTCTCCTCGGTGGGCTCCAATGAGACACTGACCACCGACCCACAGTTCCATGGGTCGCATCTCCTCTGTTTTAAAAGGTTGGGGAAAGCTTAAAGAATTGTAAGAATTTTCTCTGGAAAACGTTGAAAACATTTTTCGTCTTTAGAGGAATAAGCCCTTAGCAAGCAAGAAAACTTGGCTCTCCGTAAAGAACCGACTTCCTGGGGTTTTACTGATTTGGACATTTTACTTAGCAGTCGAAGTTTCATTTACAAACCATCGTCTGAGATGAGAAGGTGTTTCTAAGCGCGAGGACCCTGCTGCCCATATGGTGCTTGGTGGGAATTTGGAAAAGGTGCCATTTCCTCAATATGTCTACTTGCATCTATCGACATCATCTCGTAATACGCTGGTTTTGTTAGACTGGAGCATCTTAACTGCCATCTGCCGGACAATTGTCATGCTAACAATCACACGTCTACAATGCGCGTGACGTCAGCGGGGGGGGGGGGGAGGGGGCCCTGTGTGGTGACCTGTTGCCGCGTAACAAGTCACCCTAGAATTTAGAAATTTCAAACGAGAGTAAACATTTGCTGTCTCACAGTCAGGATCTCGGGAGCACCTCTGCTAAGGGACACTGGTTCCGTATCTTTCAGGGAGTTGTATCTCCCTGGATGATAGGATGTCAGTGTGGCTGCCGTCATCCAAAGGCTTGACTGGGGCTGAGTGGCCCGCTCTCACGGTGGCTCATTCACCCAGCTGGTGAGCTGGGGCTAGCTGCTGGCAGGAAGCCACAGTCTTGCCATGTGTTCCTCCCCATAGGGCTGCTTGTGCGTCCCCATCACACGGCAGCTGGCTTCTCCCCCACCCCCCACCCAGGATGTCTTTCACGACCACACCATCAGGTCCACAAATCTCATCGGTTACACAGGTCAGCCGTATTCACGTGGAAGGGGGCCACACGAGGGCACGGATCTTGCTACCAGGAGGCAAGAATCATGGGGTGGGGGGACATCTTCGAGTCTGCCCTTAGAGGGGGTGCCACTGTGTCGTGAACCACCCGCACCGTGGTAATTTCAGCGCCCGGAGCCCCCGCCCTAGACCTTCACCAGCTGTGTGCCAGGACTGTGCCGAGCATTGTAATGACAGCCCGCCCTCCAGCGGCTCACAATCTAGCAGAAATGGCAAGGCGCATAACATAAGTTATAGCACGAGCAGCGTGAAATAAACGGTAGGAGGCATCAGGGGTTCGGGAGATCTAAAGGTGGGAGAGGCCCGGCATCTGAACTGAGGGACGGGGGAAGTCTTGAAGTGTGGGTGGTATGCGGCCCCCTAGAGGTGAAGGATGTCGGAGACGCAAGATGTTGGGTGTTCTCCAGCCGGGAGCTCAGCGTGAGCAAAGCCATGGGGGCTGCGAAGCAGGATTCGTGTTGGGGGATTAGAGGGAAGGGGGTACCGGGGAATGACGGGGGGCACATTTGAGAACAGCGCTGTGGGCGGTCAGCATATCCAGGTAGGCGGTGCTCAGAAGACGGGATGGGAAGGCCTGATGGGGCCTCAGCTCCATCACCTCCCCTCGCCCTCTCCCCGTCCCCTGGCGGAGCTTTGCCAGAACCACCAGGGGAGGCTGCCCGGGGAGCAAGTAGGCGAGCCACTGAACCCACTCTGAGAAAAGCCACAACCTGGGGCTTGCTTGGGAAGTCTTCCTGACGCTGCAGTTCCTGAGGCTGGCCAGGCTTTCACCTGCCCGCTGCCCCTGCCTGCTCGCCCCCCGTGGGGAGGCAGGGCCGCCCTCTCCTGCTGACCCAAATCCTTCCCACCCTCCTCCCCAAAGGCACCCCTGAGCATCTCTGAACGCCCTGAGTCTGGGCCACTCAGGCCACAGCAAGGACTGCTGGCCATGCTTGGTTGCCTTTGTGAAGCAGAGGCAGGAGGTAGATTGGTTGTGGTCGAGAGCATGGCCCGAGGAGCCAGACTTCAGACTCAGATCTTTATGCCGTTCCTTCGTCTCTGTGATTTATCCTTTTGTGCCTTCTTTACCTCCTCTGTGAGATAGAAATAGTGATAATAATAGGAGCTATACCCCAGTGATCGTGAAGATGAGCAGGCCTGAGGGCAGATGATGACTCTGATCCCTCATTTGGGAACCCCATTGTTTAGGGCGGGCACTTGGCCTGCAGAGAGAAGGTGTTGGCCAAGGTTGGCCCGGCCCTAAGTCCTCCCAGTCTGCCCTATGAGGCCTGAGTGTCTGAAGCGGAAGGCTGGGGCCAGGGGGATGGGGAGCAGTGTCCTCAGGTCCCCTTACTCACTGCACGGGAGGTCATGTTGCACCTGGCTGCAACAAAGCATCCTTCCTGGGACCGTAATAGAAATGGCAGCCCCGAAGAAGCACCTAGCCTCAACGCTTGCCCTGGCTTCTCAAGCTTTCCCTCTGGCTCCCACCATTACAACAGGAAGGCCTGGGGGCGCCTGGGTGGCTCAGTCGGTTGGGCATCCGACTTCGGCTCAGGTCATGATCTCGCAGTCCGTGAGTTTGAGCCCCGCGTCGGGCCCTGTGCTGACGGCTCAGAGCCTGGAGCCTGTTTCGGATTCTTTGTCTCCCTCTCTCTGACCCTCCCCCGTTCATGCTCTGTCTCTCTCTGTCTCAAAAATCAATAAACGTTAAAAAAAAAAATTAAAAAAAAAAAACCAAACAACAGGAAGGCCTGGGGTGTAAGGGAAGGAGGGAGCCTCAGAACACTCTCTGCAGCACAGATAGCTGAGGCCTGCGGCATGGGGATGCCCTCCCTGGTCAGAGAGGAAGACGGGAGTCCTACACAGGACCGCCGAGGGATCTGAGCCCCCCAAAGGGATGCAGCAGTGAAATGGTTTTTCAGTGGACAAGAACCACGTTAAATGGGGCCACTCAGAGCAGAACTTGGCCCCCCAGACCTAGAGTACCTTGATGGGACTGCCTACTTTGCACTCACTATTCCCTACAGCATCCTATGACTGGATCCTTCTTGCCATCCAGGCCTCAGCTCAAATGACACGGCCCAAGGAGACCTTCTCTGACCACTCTGACTAAAGTAGCCTCCCTCTTCCCACCACCTCACCCACTACTATAGACAGATGATAAGAGTCATTCACTAGGGTGGAAGGAGATCTATTTATTGGTTTAAGTTATTTCCTACCATTTGACTTTTTTAATTAAACTTTCTCTTTTTGACATAACTTGTCGACTCATGCATAGTTTTTTTAAAATAGAAATCTAGCTTATTTTAAAGTTTATTTATTTGTGAGAGAGAGAGATAAGCACGAGCAGGGGAGGGGCAGAGAGAGGGAGACACAGAATCCGAAGCAGGCTCCAGGCTCCGAGCTGTCAGCACAGAGCCCGATGCGGGGCTCGAACTCACAAGCCGCGAGATCATGACCTGAGCCCAAGTCGGGTGCTTAACCAACTGAGCCACCCAGGCGCCCCAATTCACATGTAGTTTTAAGAAATAATCCAGATATCCCATGTACACTTTACCCAGTTTGCCCCGATGGTAGCATCTTTCAAAATCCCAGTAAAACATCAACCGAGATATTGACCTCCATACACTCAAGATACAGAATGGTCCCGATCGCCAGGAGGGTCCCTCCTGTTGCCCTTTTATAGCCACGCCCACCTCCCTCCTGCCCCACCCCCTCCCTAGCTACTAGCAACCACTCCTATGTTCTCCATTTCTGTAATTATACCACCTCAAGAACACGACGTAAATGACATCATACAGTATGTAACCTGTTGGTGCTGCTTTTTTCACCCTGGCTCATCCAGGCTTTTTTTAGGTATCAGTAGCTCATTCCTTTTGTTTGCTGACTAGTATGCCGTGGTGTAGGTGCACTACCACTTGGTGAGCCGGTCACTCATTGAAGGACCTCTGGACCCTTCACAGTCATTGTCCGCTATGCATAAAGCTGCTGGGAACATTGGCGTTCGGGTCTTTGTGTGCACCTGCCTTCTTATTTCTTGGTGACAAATGCTCAACAGTGCCTGATCAAGAGCGCTGCGTCATATGGTCGTTACACATCTCGTTTTATAAGAAACCACGAGGCTGTTTCCAGGGAGGCTCTACCGTTCTATATGTCCACCAGCAATGGATGAGTGATCCAGTTTTCCCCACATGCTCCCCAGCATGCGGTGTTGTCTCTCTTTTTATCTTAGCCATTCTGATGGGTGTGCGGGGAGCCCCCGTTTCTCTTTGGTGAATCTTGATATTCCTTTATCACAGTTATGTCTCTGTAAGCTCTGTTAGAGCAGGGACCTTCTTGGTCTGCTTGCCGTGCATCCCCAGAGGTCAGGGCAGTGCCTGGCACAGGGAGAGACCCAGTGACTATTTAGGGGATGAATGCGTGGCCTGTGGGGGTCCCTGGCCCTTTTGAAGATGAGGAGGCAGGGCAGCAGCAAGGCCTTCACTCTGGGAAACCTCCTGAGCACCTGCACTCCCCGCCAGGTCCCTGGGGCCTCCAGTCCCCACCCAGGGCACGTATCGTGTGAGTGGCCCTTCTCACTCCTCCACTCCCATGGCACCTGCCTTCCCAAAGTGGAAACGTCCAGAAGATAAATGTGTGGGAATCCCCAAAGCTCTTCCCACTGGGGCATGAGGCTTTCAGGTTTTGTTTTCATTTTTATTTGCTTTTCACCATCATTGCACCAGGGTTAGGACCAGGCTTTTGCTAGGATTTACGCATGGGCCACAATCAAGCTTTGCCCTAAGCAGAGGGGGTCCTCGATGCCATGGCACAAAAACTGAAGTGGCTTTTTGTCCAGGTTGAATGTGTGGACTTGGGCGATGAGTCTGGCTCCCTGAAGGGAGGTGATGTCCTCTGGTGTCCTCTGTCCTGCACTTTTCCCTCCCGGTGGCTGTCACTGACCACACTTCATCCTAAGGGGTTTCAGAAGAGGCTTCTCCCTGCAGGCGATGCGTTTCCCTGAGGGTAACAGAATACAGACATGATAAGTTAACTAACAGTGTACTCGAATTTAATACTGAATTTAAACGTTTACTGACATGTGAAACAGCTCACCGATGTACATATATAGCAGGTCAATATTCAAAAGGAAAAAAAAAAAGATCAAGATTTGCAAGTGAATAGAAATGCCATCAACTAGAACAAAGCCGGAAGTAAGGTCAGAAGGCAAGACATATGCCTTTAAGCCCCCATTCCTGTGCCAAAAATGGGCCACAAAATTTGGTTGTTAAGATTCCTAGAAGCTGTTATCGGTTTGCTCGGGCCGCAGTTAGCAAGAGCCACAGACTCAGGGGCTTAAACAGCAAAAACCGATTTTCTCACAGTTCTGGAAGTTGGAAGTTCAGGGTCACGGTGTCAGGCCGGTTTGGTTTCTTCTGAGGCCTCTCCCCTTGGCTTATCTTCTCCCTGTGTCTTCACGGGCTCTGCCCTCTGAGTGTTGCGTCCTCCTCCCGTCTTATATGGATACCAGTCATGCTAGATTAGGGCTGACTCACGTGACCTCATTTGATCTTCAGTCACCTCTTTAAAAGTCTTCCCTCCGAAGGGAGTCACATTCTGAGATCCTGAGGCTTAAGGTTCCAGCATACGAGTTGGGGCAGGCAGAGGGGGGACCACAGCACCGCTCAGAACAGTAGCCAATAGTAGCAACATATTAATCCATTACCCGAGTCAGAGGCTTTGTGGAAAACGAAACAAAACAACAGAGCATTTACCCAGCAGGAGCCCTGAGTGGCGACAGAACACTCCCTTGCTTGGCCCTCGACTGAGGGCCACTCCTGTAGTGCCCAGAGCAGGAAGCGAATTCAGTGGAACCGTGCCCAGGAGAAGCTTCCACAGCCTTGGCTAAATGGTGTATACTACCTGCCCATTGAGAAGCCTCAGGCCAAGGGCCTTGGGGGTGCCGGGAGAGGGCCCCGGGGGTACAGTGAAAAGCCCGCCTTGCGCGCTGGGCTCTGAATCGCAGGTGGGGTTTGGCCAGGCCGAGAGGGAGGAGGGTCGGCTTTCTGGTGGAGCGGGAAGCCTTAAGCCAAGGCAGGGGTGCCGTGGCCAGCGCGCCCACCAGCCCGGCGGCCCCCCTCACCGGCCCCAGAGCTGGGTGTCCCCTCCCGGGACTGTGCCTCTAACCCCGGCCTCCTCTCTGTGCGTCCCTGCAGGGCTCTGGCTGAGAACATGGCCAATGGCATCGACGAACTCATCGGCATTCCCTTCCCCAACCACAGCAGCGAGGTCCTGTGCAGCCTGAACGAGCAGCGGCAGGACGGCCTGCTCTGCGACGTGCTCCTCGTGGTGCAGGAGCACGAGTACCGCACCCACCGCGCCGTCCTGGCGGCCTGCAGCAAATACTTCAAGAAGCTGTTCACGGCCGGCGCCCTGGCCAGTCAGCCGTACGTCTACGAGATCGACTTTGTCCAGCCCGAGGCCCTGGCTGCCATCCTGGACTTCGCCTACACCTCCACGCTCACCATCACCGCCTCCAACGTCAAGCACATCCTCAACGCCGCCAGGATGCTGGAGATCCAGTGCATCGTGAACGTGTGCCTGGAGATCATGGAGCCCGGCGGGGACGGCGGGGAGGAGGACGACAAGGAGGACGACGACGACGACGAGGATGACGACGATGAGGAGGACGAGGAGGAAGAGGAGGAGGAAGAGGAAGAAGACGAAGATGATGACACCGAAGACTTCGCCGACCAAGAAAACTTGCCCGACCCCCAGGACATCAACTGCCACCAAAGCCCCTCCAAGACGGACCATCTCACGGAGAAGGCCTATTCCGACGCACCCAGGGACTTCCCCGATTCCTTCCAGGCCGGCAGCCCCGGCCATCTGGGCGTCATCCGGGACTTCTCCATCGAATCCTTGCTGAGGGAGAACCTGTACCCCAAAGCCAACATCACTGATAGGAGACCCTCCTTATCTCCGTTCGCCCCTGACTTCTTCCCGCACCTCTGGCCGGGGGACTTCGGTGCCTTTGCCCAGCTGCCTGAGCAGCCCATGGACAGTGGGCCGCTAGACCTGGTCATCAAGAACCGGAAGATCAAGGAGGAGGAGAAGGAGGAGCTGCCCCCGCCCCCACCGCCCCCCTTCCCCAACGACTTCTTCAAGGACATGTTCCCCGACCTTCCCGGGGGGCCGCTGGGCCCCATCAAGGCGGAGAACGACTACGGTGCCTATCTCAACTTCCTGAGTGCCACCCACCTGGGGGGCCTCTTCCCACCCTGGCCGCTGGTGGAGGAGCGCAAGCTGAAGCCCAAGGCCTCTCAGCAGTGCCCCATCTGCCACAAAGTCATCATGGGGGCCGGGAAGCTGCCGCGGCACATGAGGACCCACACCGGGGAGAAGCCATACATGTGCAACATCTGTGAGGTCCGCTTTACCAGGTGCGCATCACGGCCCTCCGGCGGGGGGCCGGCGGGGAGGAGGAGGAAGGGCGGGCGGGGGGGTGGCCCGTGACGACAGCAGAGAGGGACACGGAGGGCTGGGATGGAGGGGAGGCCCAGCCGGACCCCGGATGCATGGCAAGTTTATTCACTAGAAGGCATGCCAGGCCTTCCCTGGTGTGGCGATTTCCAAACTCTTCCTAAGGGGCTAAAATACTGTCTGAGATACACTCTTAGGCGGAAGCACAGGATATAATACAGATGAGGGCAGAGGGGTTCAAGTTCGGTCGGAAGCGAGGGGCCTCAGCTCCTAGCTTGCTTGACCTCCCTTCCCCTTCCCCACTGTGGATCCACGGAAGCCGCTCTGAGGCTCCCCTGCGGAGTGTCGCCTCTTTATCTTATTCGGGACGGGCAGGTCCTGGGGAGATGGGGAGGTGCTCTGGCCTTGTGTTTACAGATGAGCCATCCACCGCTCTGGTAAGCACATACAGAGGAAGATGCCAGAGCTGGGACTTGCAGGACAGCAAAATCTGTGACCAGGAGACTGTAGAGACCCCTGGAGCCCTTCCGATCTTCTTTTGGGATCCGAGCTAAAGGATAAGCCTCTTGTTTATGTTCTCCGCCTTGATTCTCCATGTTGGGTTAACTTCCTGCGGTTGTATAATTTGAAATTTGAAATCAATACGTGACAAGCCTTTCGCCTTTCACAGACTCCGTGCCGTTCAGCAAGCGTGTGTTCCGTACCCCCTCTGCGCGGCAACTTTCAGGTTCAAAGCTGATTAGTGGGATGATGTGGGTCAGATTGGTTCCCTGCTCGGTTTGGATGGTCCTCCTCTGGGGAAAATGGGGTCTGTCGGGGCTGTTTGTGGTCACTGGCGTGAGGCTGACCCTCCCAGCCATTTTGACGGTGGAGAAAGTTCTGGTGAGTGGCGTTGCCTCAGGGCTTGCTCGTTTCTTGCTCGTGTCGGATGTGGACAGAGCTCTGTGACTGTGGCTGACCGGACCAGGTCCTTTCCTTTGAAGATGTGCATTTCTATTCAAATCATATGCACTGGTTTGTTGGAGTCGATGATGTCCTTCTCTTCCAGGTCCTAGGCTTATTTGGAATGAAAATCCCCTGGTTATATAAGAGAAACCCAAGCACCCATTTTCTTACCTGCACTTCTTTTTCTTTTTTTTTTACTTTTTTTTTTTTTTTTTTTTTAGCGTTTATTTATTTTTGAGACAGAGAGAGACAGAGCATGAACAGGGGAGGGTCAGAGAGAGAGGGAGACACAGAATCCGAAACAGGCTCCAGGCTCTGAGCTGTCAGCACAGAGCCCGACGCGGGGCTCGAACTCACGGACCGTGAGATCATGACCTGAGCCGAAGTCGGATGCTCAACCGACCAAGCCACCCAGGCGCCCCGCTGCACTTTTTTTTCACACGGCCCCCGTCCCTGGCAAAGAACCCAGCCCGAGACCCACGCTTACGCCAGTGGAGCTGCCATTACCCCACATCCTCTTGGAAATTTCTCTTTGGGAACTGCTGGGGGTGCCTTCTCCTGAGCTTCCTCAGTGGGCCCAAGCTTTGGCCTTTGAGCACAGAGTGAAATTGTTTTGCGTCAAGTTGAACAGCATATCAGGGACGGTATTTTTCGGGCGTAAAAAGAAGATGAGTCTTACAAAGTCATGAGACCCGCTATCTTGGGTGGCTTGAAAACTCTGTTTGAAGTCTCCAGAGAAGGGTGTCAGAAATGTGTTCAGGTGACCGTGGCATTGCTGAAACGGCTCTGCAGCAGGCTCCTCTGGTGACTGTTTCGAAGGACGATGCTGACGGTTTCAAAGGTGGCCTTGGGGTCCCCGCACAGCTGCTTCTGGGAGGGAAACTCCACACCGAATCTCTCCCAGATGCTTTGAGCTGACAGTGGAGGGAGAGTCCCCAGGTGCGGAGGGGCAGGGCCCCCCCCATATCCCGCGTGCATCCCCTTCCGCCCTGCAATGCTGACCTCAGGGTGTTCTGCTGTTATCGCCGCATAGCAGCTGGACCCAAAGTTCCTGGGGATCACCTCCCCTGGGATATCCCTCACTAATGCCCCTGCCGCTCTGATGCCCCACCCCCACCACCTTCTCCTGAATTCACCCCTGTGCGGGGCCAGAACACCTGAAGGAGGTGTGTGACAAGAGCACAAGGACACAGGGATAACACTGGGGAGATAAACTAGGGCACAATCTACACTGGAGTGCCGTTCACCCATCTCCAGCCTGTGACTCCCAGTCCAGGACCCCAGGAATGACTTCAAAGACGAGCACACTCTTCACAAAGCCAGGCCCCAAGTCCGCCAGAGTGCCCCCCTCCTGCCGTCCAGGGTCCGTGTCCCTAATTTCCCATACCTGTTCCCTTCACAGATGGCTGCCTCCAGGGCACCTCTCCCTTCAGGGGAGCCCCAGGTCTGTGGGTTCAGGGTGATGCACGTCTCAGCATGCCACATAGTGAGCCTGCCCAGGACCCCAAGTCCCTTCCCTCCAGGCCCTTCCCACACACAGCCTTCTGTCCAGGCCACGCCGGTCTGTGGGCCCTGCCTTCCCTAGGGAGAGGGTTAAACTTGCTCAGTCACTGCAGACAGACTTCTCGCCCTCCTGACACGAGAACATTCTCTGAGTTGGCCTCCTGGTTTGGGCAGGATATTGGGTTGTATAGGAGGGCTGCATTCCAGAACCCTCCCTCCCAGCACATTCCTGATGATCACTTAGGGGGCCTCTGTGCCTGCAGCCTCACCAGCCCTCCAGGCCAGACCGGCCGCCCGCGGGGCGGCCTTGTGTCTGCCCTGCCCTCCCTCCGGTTTGCTCCTGCTCTGCTCCGCCACAGCCATCTGGCCCCTGAAGCAGCTGCGTTCCTGCCTCCGTCAGCACCTCCCCTCACCCGGTTCCCACTGGACCCGGACCCTGCTGACAAAGATCAGACTTGCTCTTGGGCACTCCCTTCCCGGGGGCAGAGGAGCCCCAGGGTGGGGGGAGGCTGGACATTTTCTTGGCCTCCTCCCACAAGGGACCCTGGGGACTTTATTTCGTACCCTGGGCTGTGGCCGTCCGCCTGGAACGCTCCCCAACCGCCCTCCGGGTCACATTCTTCAGAAGAACTGGCTCGGTGCTTCCCTCCCACCCCTCCCGGAGCTGCCCTGCAAGGGTTCTTCTCTGTCTCCCACCAGCCTGTCCATGTAGGGCTTCCCGTACCTCTCCCTGCAGCCAAGTCCCCTTGCAGCCTTTCCACGGGGACCTTCTTTGTGGTTGACTTCCTGCAGCCACCACCCAGAACACCTTCCCTCCCTCTCTCCCTCCCCAGATGGAGGCACTTCAGCGGCCACTGAAAGCAGCGGCCGCCTTGACTCAGAATTCCCAGACTCCCTTGCAAGGCCAAGCCGCTCCTTGGGACCTGGCCCCCCAGAGGCTGAGGGAGCCAGGACTGGCCGCCCTCAACTCCTCCTCCTGGACACTATCTTCCCCTTCTTCCCTTGAACACAATTGGGCTTCTACTCTCTAGTCAGGCCTCCTTTCCCTTCTCCTTGATGTGACCCCCGCTTCTGTCACCCTGAGGGATGTTGGAGCGGCCTACCCTCTTCTTACAAAGTGGCCCTTTGGCTCAGGCTCTGAGTTATGGCCTCAGATGCCAACTCCCAGAATCGCCACGCCCATGGGAACATCATTCCTAATGGCTTCAGCCACCGTGGTGGAAGGACCCAGGATTCCTTCCCACAGAGCCCATTCTGCCCCCAAAGCCTGCCTGTAGCTCTCATTCTGTCGTTCTCCAAGAAGAGAGATGAAGGCCTTCCCCGCCATGATGTTGTCTGTCCCTTGGCATCAGACCCTCCCCTCTGAGATGGTGCTCAATTTCCACCGGCCTTGGGGACTGTTGTCCTACACCGGTTGTTTCAGATAGGACACACCCCCGGAAACCGGGCAAGGCCTCAAAGGCTCCAACCAGACTATGTTTTCTTTGGCCCCACGCTGTCCCCTCCTAGCTCTGGTCACCCCGCAAGCACTTGGGAGTCCTTCTGCCTATGCCTCACACCCTGAGCATCACTCTCTGGCCAGCTGTGACGTCCCCAGTTTCCACGGGGTCTCCTGCCACCGTCCCGTAAAGGCCGCAAGGTCTTGCCTCCAACAGCTGCTGCCGGCGTGAGCCCCGTGCTGGTCGCTCCGCACGCCGGCAGCAGTCTGCTCCCCAGACCAGGCCAGGAGCCTGGCTGCTGCCTTCTTCCCGTATTTTCCTTTTAGCCCTCCCACTCCTGGCAGCCCTGGGGACCTTATTAAGATAATGCAATGTCATTAGCAGTGGCAGCAGGAAGAGGGTTTGTCTCAGACCATCAGGTTACCAAGAAGTCTGGGCGGATGGTGCTGGGAAAGCATTATCGTGACCGGGAGCCCTCGTGGAGGCCGAGGCCCCCGGGCGAGACCCCGCAGCCCTCGCTTTCACTCAGGGGAATGAGCTCATGGGGATGGGCGCATCTTTCCCACGATAAGCTCTCCGGGCTGGAAGGGGGAATGCAGATCAAGGCTCGGGCACACGTGGCCGGGGCTGCTCCCAGTGCAGAGTAAAGGAAGGGGGTGGCAGACAAGGGAATCAGGGTGACCAAGAGCACGTTGGAACTGGAGTAGGGGGTCCTGAGAGCCGATCCGGCAGCTGCAGGCCAGCGGTCAGTCGACAAACATGCCATGAGCCCCCCGCTGCGTGTTCAGTGCCATGCGCCATCCGCACAGGATACAGAAGCGTCTGGCAGATCCTCACGCAAGCAGATCCGGTACCTTCAGTGCCGCAGACTGAGCGTGAGCGGGGGCTGAGAGAGCAGTGCCAGCCGGGCTCACGCTAAGCGCTGCTCCAGGAGGGACCGGAGGGCTCAGGGTCTCCGCGGACTGGGGCACCTTGGAAAGGGCACCAGAGTGGTCATCAGGAACCCCAGGCTCAGGGCCCTGGTTCTGCCTCTCGTTGCCTGTGTGACTTTGGCCTCCTCCCCTCTCTGAGCCTCAGCTTCCCCACGTGTAACGTGAGGGGCTTGGAGCAGGCGCTTCCTAAAGTTGCCCCCAGGCCCCTGATTCCGTTCACATATGGCCCGAGATCGGGGAAGCCGTGGATGCGTTACTGCAGCCTCTCTGCCCCAGTTTCCTCATGACAGTGATGGCGACACGTCCTCCATAGGCTTCCGCGAGATAAGGCGTAACTGCCGGGTGCCCAGCAAGCACCTGGTCCATGCTACTGGTTAGTACGGAGAGCCTTGGTTCCTCATCTGCAGTAGCCGGGACCAGTGCTCCTCGCCCATCCATGTGCTCCCCCTGCATCATCTTCCAACGAGACAGGGCTGCAGGAGCCAGGGACAGGGAGGTGGCTCTGCAGAGGGACAGCTCAGGAAAACGGCACACGTGATGGCCCCTGCCCTGGAAATAACACGCACAGAAAATAAAAGCAGCAAAGCACCTCTGAGCACTGTTTTTTCATCTGCTGAGAGTACCCGTACGGTCGAAAGGGGCCACAGTACGGAGAGAGAGGCTTGGCTCCCGGAGCTCACGCCCTGCAGGGGGGGGCAGGGAAGGGGAGACAAATCTGATACCTATGGGGTCATTTGGGAACAGGAGACGGTGATGCTGACACGTTGTCTTCTGTTGCTCCCTCCTTGCCCCTCAGTGACCTAGCTTGAGGTACAGTACTCAGGTCGCAGGTGCTCTGGAAGGCGAGGGCGAAGGACAGGGCCTGGGCGGACAGGGAAAGGCTTGTAGAGGATTGCCCTTGAATTTGACCTTGAAAGGTGGGCGGGAGCGGGAGGAGGGGGAGTTGGGAGTGGGAGACATTTCAGGCAGGGCGGTTTGCAAAAGTAAACTGAGAAAGAGGTGCAGGGAGGAGGGGGGCCGGAGCCAAGGGCTCACGGCTGGAAAGGAAGGAGTGCACTCGCTGACATCCGGGGTCGGACCTCTGGTGGGAGCCCAGAGATGGAGCGCTGGTGCGGGAACACGAGATCTGCGCAGAAAGGGAAGGACACAGGGTGTACCAAACATCCACGTCTCACAATATGGCAGGCTCCGCATTGGAGGGAGGGAAGCCTGGAAGCCCAGCTCGTGCCTGCGGGTGGCCGGGGTACAGAGTGACCAGAGCACAGCCTGCTAGTGGAGCAGCATATCCATGCGCTGTGCGGGTGCAGTACTGTGGGGGCTGGGGGCTAGCAAGTAGGGGGGTGATCTCTTTTTTCCCAGCTTCGTTGAGATATAACTGACGTCTAACATGTAAGCTTATACAATGTCGTGAGACCACAATAACGTGGTGGTGAACACGTTAACACATCCATCACCTCAGATAGGGATAAAACCACCATAATGCGTGAAGCCAACTAGCGAGAAAGAGATTCAGTGTAAGCCCATTACCCAGAACACCCAGAACATCCGAACACTTACAGAACACCAGAGGTCACAATGGTGCAGCCCAGTGTCCCCCCCGCCCCATTGTAGAGGTCAGGAAACTAGGGCCCAGGGCAGCTAAGGACCTGGTCCAGTTCTTGGAGTGCGGCTGGCTCCGGGCCTCTCAATGCGCATGTGCATTATATCCACGCGCAAAGGTCATTACAGGAATAAGGAGGAGACGTGACCTTAGAAAGCCATTCCCTCTCTGTCCTCGCTTTCCTCATCTTGAGAGTTAAGGGATTGAATGAAATCAGTATTTTCAAGGTCCTCGCAAATATACTGCTAAAATGCAGGTTACTGGGCGCACTGACTCTGACTGTGAATCACAACATGTTAATGGGATCCTGGTAGACTGGATGATCTCTAACTTTCTTTCCCAGGACTAACATATCATAAGCTTTGCAGCTCTACCCTCCACTGCTCCCACGAAAGTCTCCATTAGGGACAGCCAGCTCCTGCCCGGGGCTGAGCCCCTCCCAAGGCATGCCCCGGTCTTCTGGCCCCAGAGTCCGAAAGCTGGCTGCAAATGCCCTGTTTTGATTGTTCTAGTCTGCACTTTCTGAGGCAGCCCTGACTCCCTCACAGGCTGGAAGTCCCCAGTTTGAAAATCTACCCTTTCTCAACCTCAGAAGAGCTTGCAAACAAACCATACCTCAGACTGCTCCCCACGCTCCTTGGCCCCTCGTGCCTAGACACCTTTGGGAAAGCTGCTTGACTTCTCTGAGCCTCAACTCTTCCTCTAAGTGAGGAAATTATTCTGGGTATGTTGAATCTAACTCATACAGACTCAGCTTCTCTCATCAGTCCTGGACAATAGGAACTGATGTCTGGCCCCAGGTTCAATTCTGCACAGAGAGGTTAAGTAACTTTCCTGAGGTCACCCAGAAGGTTAGTGGTGGGTCCGCAGCTGCAGCAGGGGCTCCCAGACCCCTAATGGGGGCCCCACTCCTACACTACAACTTGCCTCTAAATAACAACCTCCCAGGGTCATTGAAATGGTGTAGTCGTCTGCCCATAGCAGGTGCTCAGTAAAAGAAAGTCACCTTCTCAGCACTTCCTACACATGCCAGCTAACTGCTGCTAAGATGTGACTTAATCTGGATGCTCTAATGAAAAGCTTGGGAGACGTTGTGGATATTTACAGTGGGCCCTTAATATCTAAAGATTTACCATTTGCACCGTCCATTATTTGAGGGTGACCCTCAGCATCAATACTAATTATGTGCAACAGTGATTTTGAAAAATATCCACCTTATAAGGTTATGGTGGGATTAAGTGAGTTGATATACTTAAAGCCCCACTGATGACTCCAACGGAGTCCTCCACCGGGCCCTGGTGAGGACACAAGTCCCGTAGCCAGTGAGCGCGCCCAGCTGACCACCTGGCATCGGCATTTCCCTGAGCGCCTAGATGAATGTGTGAGTCCCAAGACACGTCCCTCATGACTAGATCGCGTTGCTGTTGGGGCACAAAGGGCACTGTGCACCCCACTTCTGCAGCGGTGAGGAAAGAGGCGTGAGTTCTAGCCTCGGCTCTGCCATTACTCTCTGGGTGGCCCTGGCGAGGTCCCCTCCCTGGGCCCCAGTTTGCCCACCAGCAAAGGTGGCTCTCAAAGTGATGCGTGGACCCATGGACCCGCAGCACCAGCAGTGGCATCTGGCAGCTTGTTAGGAACGCGTGTTCCCTGCCCTCTCCCCCCGGGGACCTCCCAAATCACCATCTCCGGGAGTGGGGCCCAGCATGCTGCTTCATCAAGCCCTGAGAGCCGTGCTTAGGCAGGCTCAAGTTTGAGACCCACTGGCCCCTATGCTCGCTTAAGCCCCTTCCTGTTCAAACCCCCCAGTCACCTGGATGAAATGTGGGTTATAGACACCATAAGGGCAGTATGCTGTGGCTGGGGAAGGGAGCGTGGGATGTCACAGCAGGGTGCCATGCAGCCTGGGCGCAGCTGGTGGCTCGTGGGAGGGGCAGGGACGGAGAATGTGGAGGAGAGGAGGGTCTGGTGTGCAGGGACACCTGCCGGCTTCGGAAGCTGCATTCACTTCCTCCTCCCTCCCCCGTATCCATCTCCCAGGTGCCCTGTGCCTTCCTGGTAACACAGGTAGAAGGGGTGGACCCGTCCTGGTCCTCCCCTGCTCTCTGCCAGTGTACCTAAGAATGTCCTTTTCTCTCCTGCCCCGCCCCTGGGGAAGCAGTCCAAAAATGAGAGCCAGTGAGACCTCTAGCGGCCAGGGGACACCAGGAGACCAGGACCTGCTCCTGCTGTCCTGCGGTTGGTTATATTGAGCATGGTTTAAATCTGGCCATTTCAGGGCGAATGCCTGGGCTCTGCATCTGTTCTGACCTCAAACCCGAGGCAAAAATTACAGACAGATGCCCCACCCCGGGGCCACACCTGCGGGGAGGAGGTAGGAGACAGGACGCAGAGCTCGTTGGCCTGCCAGGCCTGGTGGGGGAAGGCTGCGGAAAGACCCCGAGAGGGGTTCTTGCAGCCCACCTGACTCCACTTCGGCCAGGCTGGAAGGCTCCTCTAGCTGCCTTGTGCAGTGCTCGGTCTTTAGGAAGACAGCCCCGTGATGTCAGTGTTCCTTGCGAGATCACCAGGAGGTGTGTTGAATCTAGTCTGACACAAACCCGGATTCTCTCCGTCAGCCCCGGACAATAGGAACTGTGTCTAATGCTAAATTCAGCTCTGTGCAGAGACGTCGAGTAACTTGCCTAAGGTCTTTCAGCATGTTCGCGGTGGGTCTGCAGCTGGAGCAGGGGCTCCCAAACCCCAACGGAGCCCCACCTTTACACCATACCTTCCCTCTGAATAATAGCACGTAAATCCTAAAAAGCTTTGCCCTAGATTAGGCTACATTCTTGTCGCACCTGGCTCTTTTGTAAACCCTGGAATTCTCTGCAGACAAAGAGGAAAGCCCACAGCTTGGGATGCGAAACCACAGTGCAGGAGACTTGAACGAGGTGTGCCCGGCTTCTGTAGCCTCCCAGATTAGTGCCGAGGACAGACAGATCTCCAGAGCCCAGGGGCCAGGATGGGGCAAAGGCACAGGAGGAACAGGAGGGAAGACCTGCCTGGAGACAGTGGGCACGAAATTAAGGCGCAAGGCGGTGTCAGAGGTCGCCACACCGCGCAAGGGCTAAGGACAGGCTGCTGACTTGTGGGGAGAAGTGTGCCCGACAGGCCCATTTTCCAGCGTGCGAGCCGGGCCTCCGACAAAGGGTGCGGCTTCCTTACTCGGAGCCGACGAGTAAGCGGGGTCCTGGAGGGAAGGAGGCCTTTCGGGACACCGCTCCTTTTCCAGCCCTCTGATCCAGGTGAGTAGCCACACCCGTTTGCAGTGAGGCCGCGTTTGCAAGTAAACCCTAGCACGGGGCCCGTTTCTGGCGTTGGACGCCACGGCCGTGGCCAGCTGGAGCGGGTTATGGAGGAAGGGGGAAGGGGCTGGGGGGCGCGGCTCCCGGGGTTCCCCGCGGGGACTGACCGCCGCCTCTGCGTTTGCAGGCAGGACAAGCTGAAGATCCACATGCGGAAGCACACGGGGGAGCGGCCCTACCTGTGCATCCACTGCAACGCCAAGTTCGTGCACAACTACGACCTCAAGAACCACATGCGCATCCACACGGGCGTGCGGCCCTACCAGTGCGAGTTCTGCTACAAGAGCTTCACGCGCTCCGACCACCTACACCGCCACATCAAGCGCCAGAGCTGCCGCATGGCCCGGCCCCGGCGCGGCCGCAAGCCCGCCGCCTGGAGGGCCGCGAGCCTGCTCTTCGGGCCCGGAGGCCCCGCGCCCGAGAAGGCGGCCTTCGTGATGCCGCCCGCGCTGGGCGAGGTGGGCGGCCACCTGGGCGGGGCGGCCGTGTGCCTCCCCGGCCCCAGCCCCGCCAAGCACTTCCTGGCGGCGCCCAAGGGCGCGCTGAGCCTGCAGGAGCTGGAGAGGCAGTTCGAGGAGACGCAGATGAAGCTGTTCGGGCGCGCGCAGCTGGAGGCCGAGAGGAACGCGGGGGGCCTCTTGGCCTTCGCGCTGGCCGAGAACGTGGCAGCCGCGCGGCCCTACTTCCCGCTGCCCGACCCGTGGGCCGCGGGCCTGGCCGGCCTCCCCGGGCTCGCCGGCCTCAACCATGTGGCCTCCATGTCTGAAGCCAACAACTAGGCTGGTCTTCTTTGTCGATCCCAGTCCAGCGGCCCTTGCCCCCTCTCCCACCAGGCGTCCCCTGCCCTACCCAGTGGGTCTGGACTGTTTCTTTCAAATCACAACGGAAAAGAACGAAAACGTATTAGCAGCAGCAGTGGTATTTTCTAGGCCTCCCAAGGCCTCCTGCATCCCTTTTGGTGGTGTCTGAGGCGGGCATCTCCTCCCACAGGGCCTGGAGCCCAGGGCCTGGCCTCTACCTGGCTGTCTCTCCGGCTGTCACACACAAACTCACAGGGACCCGTGCCCCGAGGCGGCCACACCCTGGGTGCCCAGGAGCACTCTGGAGCTGTGTGTGGGGCTCGATGGAGGAAGGTAGCTTGGCCAGAGGCAGACCAGGTGGAACAGGGACGAGGCCTACCGAGGGGCCTGGGGCGCCCATCCTAGCTGAGCCACCATTGTACGGCAGAGTCCCTGCTGACCCTGCTCTGGTGGGTCACTTTTCTCGTCTCCAGCCATCCCGGGATCCTTGTGGGAAATGCCCTATTGGCAGGGAAGGCTCCTGGAGTCCGGGCCCATTATTCCTCACTGTCCTGTGACCTTGGACGGGTCGGTCGTCTCTACCCTGCTCCGAAGGGGAGCTGGCAATTTAGTTTCCCCTCTTGCACCCACCCCCACACATATACACACCTGTCCCGCCCCCACCCCCCCACCCCCACACACAAAAGAACTGAGAAGGTGGGAGCTTTGCACGCCTAAAGTCTCTGGTGAAACCGTCTATCTTGCCGGATTTAGTTTTCTCACATCCACCTCTCTATTAGCACAGGTGAGGAATGTGGCCACCCTAGACAGGAGTGACAAAGAAGGGCTGAGATGTGCCATGTCCACAGGCAGCTGTGGGGAACTCCAAATACTCCCCGCCTCTCCAGGCAGACAGGCCACCGTGTAAGCCAGGGCCCCTGGGGATGACTAGTTAGCATTGACTCCCTCTCCAGGGCTGTACAAAGTCTCTTGGGACTCCTGGGGCCAACACGGAAGGGCCGAGAGTCACCTCTTAACACCTGGCGGCTGCCCCACCTCTGCCCTGATTCCTAGAAACAGACAAAACACCCGGTTACCCAGGGTTTATGTTTGTTGTGGGTTTCTCAGGGCTCCGGTATTGCTGGGGATTGCCCCCTTTGCTGTGTTTGAACACCCTCAAGCCCTCCCTCGTGGCTCGGGAAGGAAGCTGGGTGGTTTGGCTTCCCTCGGTGGTGGGAGGCGGGGCCCGGCTCCAGTAGGGGGCTCTGTGAGTCACAGCTGCCCACACGCACGCACGCACGAATGCACGCTCTCCCTGGTTCATAAGCTTGCAGTAAGAAGGAAGACAGCTTTGCTGGCCCTGTGCCTTCCTCTTCTCTCCCCTTTCCTGCCCTCCATCCCTTCTCTTGCTGAGTTTGCCTTTGTTTCTCGGTAGTCCCGACGGTAGGAGGGTTCACCTGCATGGATTACCCAGGGCCGGTGTCCCCAGTCCAGGAGCTGCGGGCACAAGAGACTTCGGCTCTTCCTATCGCCTTGGCTTCTTCCTGAGCAAACACACACACACAAAAGAACAAAAAGGCCAGAGAAGACCACAGACTCTGTCACTCTCCAGCTCCCCAGCAGAGGACCCTGACTCCACACCCCACCAGACGCCATTCCGACCAGAGGAAACTGGTCCTGACACCCTTCTGTCTTCAGACACCATCCTTCTGGGCAGCCACCTCTTAGAGTCCTGTCTCTGTTTCTGACACTTGCTTCTGGGACCCATCAGCCAACATCCCCGTGTTCCCCCCCATCAGCCAAGGGGTTGGGGCTGACCCAAACTTTAAAAGAAAACAAGGAAAAATGAACAAATTGGAATCCAGTGGTGTTGGGGCTTTGTTTTTATTTTGTAAAGGTAATGACTTCTTATAAACTCCGTTTTTCAGACAACTGGTTAGTTCTTTTTGTTTTCTCTTGGCTGCAATTTGGAGTTGTATATTGTAAAATATCCAAAGATCTTGAGTACTGTATGATCGAGGAGAACTTGACGCAAATGTTTTGTGGGGGTAGGGGTGGTTGTGTTTTGTTTTGTTTCTTTTTCTTTCCTTTTTTCTTTCTTTCCTTTCTTTCTTTTCTTTTCTTTCTTTCTTTTTTTTTTTTTTTTTTTTTTTGGTGTTTCAATTTCCCTGTCCCTCTGTGGGGAAGCTTTGGAATTTTTTCCTATTTATAACTCTTTTTTATGTGATTGCTTTCTGTAAAATGACACAACAGAGTTTGCCTTAGTGATTCAAAGGACAATCTTCCACAACTTTGGTCGCACGCCGCAGCCCGCCGAGAAAAACTCTCAGCTAATTTTCTGGCCTATTTATTAAACAGTATTAACTGACTTGATTAAATTACCGAGAGTTGCACTTCTGTGAGAGGTGACCTGCCGCTAGTCGATGGGTAGGTGCTCGCTGTAAAAAAGGACGGGACGCTCGGGTGTCAGGAGCTTGCAGTAAATGTCAAAGACACCTTGGCAGAAAGCACAAACCCGTATGTAGTCGCCTGAAGGCCGGTGTTCCGAGTGACAGAAAGCTGTGCCGGTCCGTTTCCTGGTTCAGGTTGACGTCCTCCTTCCAATTCTCGTTTCAGTTGTCAGTGGGCAGCTGCGTGGTAGGGAGGCCAGAACGTAATTCCTCCGTGTCTCCTGCCCTGCAGACCTGTGAGGCACTATTTGATCGTAAGCTTGCCTGTTGGGGATCCCCTTTCTTGCCATGGTAAACATGCTTAGGCACCGAATGCAGCACGTCTCCGGACAGGGCAAATCTGGGTTTCCAGACTCCTCCGAGCTGTGTGTCCTCGGGCTAACCACTTCCCTACTCTGGTCTTCCCTTTCCTCACCTCTAACGACAAAGGGGAGTAAGCACCCAGAGCTTCTCCAAGTGTTCCACCCGAACACCCTCCAGCAGCCCGGGGCAGTCCGTTGGGGAACGGGGCCCGAACGCCACAAAACTGCCCGAAGCCACCTTCCCACAGTGTAAAAGTCTGCAGCTGCAGGTTGTGGCTTCGAAAATCACGCGTCCACCTTCTATCGCGTAGTATAGATGCATTTGCCTTAATAGAAAAACATCATCTTGTACTACTTGCCAGTTACACTACTTGTCTTTTCTCCAGGATCTTCTAGTAAAGTCAGAATGTTCCTTAGCGACCCTGCAGCTTTGAGAGGCCTAAGTTCACGGCTGAGGGCTTGGGGGCCAGCCCAGCTCAGTGCAAGAAATACGAGGCCACTGAATGCTGTAGGCAAACATGGAGAAAGGATAGGGAACTGACTCCCAATAGGCCTTGGCCCTTGGGGGCTCCTAGACTCATGTGAGTAAACTCTCCTCTAGTCCCGGCCGGGTGGGCATTCCATAGAGCCCTGCCAGGTATGGCCTGCTCCCTCGGGCTCCAAGGAGGTTAGGGAGTTGGGGTTCTGTCAGCAAAGGAACTCCCAACACAGGGCGGGAGGGAAGGGTGGGAGAATGAGGCCACTGAGGACAGGCCGAAGAAACGTGTGCCTCTTAACCCACAGGGGAAGGCTTAAGGGAATACGTTCGAACAGACCTTGGAACTTCTAAAGCCCTGTCAGGTAGAGGGAGGGTTGGACCAAAAGTCTGGCCAACTCAAACGGATAGGAGGGAGATTCCAGGAGGTAGCTGGGTGTCCAAACAAAGGAAGATAACTTCTAGCATCTGGAGTTGCCCTAAAGAGGCATGAGGTCCCTTGTGAGGCAGTGAGCTCTTAGTCATTGGAAGGCTTCAACACAGCCTTTCAAGAATGCCAGAGAGGAGAGTCTCCTCCAGAAGAAGGAGGGCTGCTCCCTGGGTCCTTTCCGTCTGATTTGGGAAAAGGCGAATATGTATCCTCACGTGAGCCTGGAAGGACTGTGCCAGAGAGAGTGGGTGACACGTGGAAAAGATGAGCTGGGAAAAGTTCACCAAACTCAGCTCGGTGGCCCAGGGCTGTCCGCCCTCCCCCACCCGCAGCCCTCCTCCGGCCACCTCCAGCAACGCGGGGCCAGAGAAACGGGACCCTGTACAAAAGGCCCTGACTTATTTTGAGGCCTTTCTGTGACCAAACAGTAATGAACCAACGGGAATGAAGACCGTCTCTCATCCTGGGCCTTTATCTGTCCCCAAGGCCCGAACTTACGGCGGAGAACAAAGGTCTCCACTTGGCGGGCTGCAGCGGTCGGTCCGTGTCACATCCCCGCAGCCCTCTCCCCAGACCCCGTTCCTCCTCGTGTCCTGCGACCTGGCCAGCTCGTCCTCCCTGAGGGTTTTCCAAGCTTACCGCAGTGGACAGGCGGGCATTTCCAGAAACAGCCCAACCGTGTGTTGCCCTTGTGTGTGTGTACTTGCCCTTCTGAGCGCCAAATGCCGTTAGGGCTTCATAAGGGAAAGAGAAAGAGCAGGGCCTCCTGGCCACAGGCTCCCTCATCCAACAAGTCTGTCACTCTCCAGGAGTGAAGGGTCAGGAGGTCCTGCAGGATGGAAAATGCCACCTGCAGGCAGAGGGTCAGAGGCCCCTCCAGGGACCCGAGACAAATTCCGGAATCAAAAATGTTTGTATCCGGTGGTCTACTTCCCAATCCCCCCAACCCCTCCCCACCCCCCGCCGTGTCACCCTGTCCCCTTCTCCGGGTGCCTCTTCCTATCCCAGCTGTCTTTCAGGACGGAGGGAAGCACTCTGTCTTCTCTTCCCTGCCCTCTGTTGACACCCTGATGGGAGCCTCCGAGGGTGAACGTGACTCACAGGCTCCCTCTCCCGGCCTTTACACACCCCTGCTCCTCGTTCAAGGTGGAAAGAAAGGCCCTGGAGCAAAGCGGTTTCAGGCCTCAAGCAGCCAACAGGGATGGCTGACTCCGACCGACAGCCTTGAAATCACCCCTGGACCTCCCCCGCCGCCCCCCACCTCTCCCCTACCCTGCTGAGGGGTGCAGGAGTGGAGGGGGTTGCAGGAAGCAAGCAGATAGCCCCTCTCCCTCCTTTCAGCTTTGAAGCACTGAGGACTGAGTCAAACACGCATTTCCAGCAATTGATGGGGAGAGGATTCCCTGGGGAGGCTTTGCTCATTCTTTCCTCCTTACCACATCCTGGGCAGGGGCTGTTGTGACCTTGAGGGACAGAGCCCACACGGCCTAAACCAAAAACTCTGGGCCCAGAAACGGACTGACAAATAAGGACAAAACATCTCAAATCTGGACCATCCTGGAAAACCTGGAAACTGATCACTTGAGCTGCAGCCAGGCACGCACGCACGCACACCCACACATGCACGCGCACACATGCACGCGCACGCACACACGCTCACGCACACAGAGTCGTCAGACAAATGATACGCAGGCTGATGTCATCCCTCCTTGTGACGATAGGAGACACGGCAGTGCATGGACAAGACCCAGCAAGGCCATTTTCCCCACAGGCCTCCCTGCTGGAATATTTATAACGCGTACTCTCATTCTCATCCTTGGGATTCCTCTATTCAACCATGAACTTTGACCCTGGCCATAAATGCAAAAGAATAAACAAAGGGGTTTCTGGAATAAGGAAGGAAGATAGAGTGAATCAGACCCTTTCCCGTGTTCCTCTAAAAATGAATACACTACGCACACAACCTCTGAGTGACATTAACTGCTTTATGTTTCCTCAGAGGACTCTTACATCCATCGGTTGACTGGATTTCAGCCCAATGCGGCACATATCCTTATCCCTATTTGTAGCAGCTGAGATTCTTAGCCAAACAGCAGAACCCATCCAGGTAGCTTAAGTAGAAAAGGCATTCATTAAAAATGAGAAGTCTCTTACAGAATCTCCACAAGGGCCGAAGAGTCAGGCTTGCAGTCACCAAGATCAGTTGCGCAGGTTGCATACTGCACAACACCAGGACTCTTGAAGAGGCCCTACTCACACCTAGACAGACCTGTATGTTTGTTGTAACAGACATTCGGTTTGTATATCACAGCCATTTTCCAGCAGATGGCAGTAAAGTGTTCAGAAGTGGTGCCCTTGTCAATATTGCACATAGTCCAAGGCCTGGAAGCCAGGAACAACCCCAGGGCGCGCTGTGCCACATTGTTCCAGCGGAGATCTGATTGCTGTCGCTGCTAGGCGGAGACCCCACCGCTCACCCTACTGACACCGGGCCCGTGACCCCGGAGCGCCACCCCGTGGCCCACTCCCCACCACCCTGCTGCCCGAAGAAAACAGATCCCACACAGCTGGACCTCCTCACCTTGCTCCCCGCCGCGTGGCACCTTGCGCTGGTGCATCTGACTACGACAGCTCACGGCCCATGCCTCGCGGCCTAACCGCAGGCCGCCTGGGAAAGTAAGCCTCCGGCTTCCGCCTTGAGAGGGAAGGATTCATGATGCATATTCTCCAAATAGGAAAAGAGTTCCAATAATGTGGCCTCAAAACACGCCACATACCAAGCGGTTTTCTGCAGATGGGGGGCGGGCCCGAAGCCCGAAGCGGCCAGAGGGTGAGGACAAGGGGGCAGGGCCGGCGAGCTGTGGCAGAGACGGGGCTGGAACCCGGATGTGCTGCCTCCTGGCCACTGCACCACGCTGTCCCCTCAGAAGCTGAGGCCCAGAAAGAGCCAAGGAACAGAATTCAGACAATTTAGACGAATTTAGACAGATTTAGACGATTCAAACAAAGCTCGTACCGGCCGTTTTCCGCCCCCCCCCCCCCCCAACACGCCAAGGGCTCTGCAGCCCTGGAAAACCCTCGTTCAGAGCTCCCCCACCCCTTGTCCCGGAGACATACAAGCTTGCCACCCCGGAGTGTAACCGTCGCCAGGCTGGGTCCCCCTTGTCCCCCTCTTCCTCCCTGCAGGGACCCAGAACTTTAACCCACATTGCTCTCCCAGTGCCGAGATTCAGGCCCAGGCTCAGGCTCCCTCCTCAAAACGGGCTTTTCTAGTTTAATCCGCACAGCAGAGCCCGCGTGTGGGCTTCACTGACAATGGCTTTATTATCTTGCCATTTCGATATCATTCCTTACAGGAACGGCATTCTGAGACACAGAGATGCATTTTCATTTCCTAAAGGCTGGGGGTTCCCACGGAGGTCGGCCTTTGCGGGGTGGGGTGGGGGAGGGAGGGCAGGAGGGGGAGGAGGGTGTGGCATAGCAAGAAAGAAGGGAGCAAAATGATACGGGGCTCGCCACCTTCCTTCCTCCTCCAGATGGAGCTGCTAGTGGCTGGAGAGGATTCCAGAGTCTCCCTCCCCATCTGCCTTCAGCCCAGCCTCTGCCCCGGGGACTGACCCAGAGCCTCTGTCGGCCCTGGAGCCCCCGTGTTCCCGGGCAGCCTTGCTCGGCGCCATAGAAAGAAGGAGGTGACATCTCAGAGAGCTGTCCTGGGGCTGGAGGAGGCCTGTGGAACACCAGCCCCGCCTGCCACTTAGTAGGTGCTCAATCCACATTGGTTTCCTTTTTTCTTTCCTCTCTGCCCCTTCAACGCCACGCAAAATAATTATGCTTATTTCTGTTTTTCACCTTTTTTCTTTTGTGTTGCTTTTATTCCTCCAATGGAAGAGGAAGGAGGGAAGGGGAGAGTGTCCGAGGGAGGGAGGAAAGGACCAGCGCACACGGCTTATCCCGGTGCTTGTCTGAGTTGTTGTTTTGGATAATCCAATGATGGGGGTTAATCGGCTGCTGGTTCCTGTGGGAAAGCTGGGAGAAGGAAACGACGAGGACATCCTCTTTTTAAATTAGACTATGGAGCTGGTGATGTCTCAGGGTTTGCCTGGCATGGAAAGCTGTTTGAAGACACCCAGGGAGACCCATTCAACAGCAGAACTTTGATTACCTGTGGCTATGGCCTCCTCTCCAGATGCTGCCCAATGATAGCCCAGCCTCCCTCGGTCCCCCCGGGCACCACAAGGACCGCTCTGGGGCTGACAGCGGCTGCCACACACCTGGAGGGGAGGGAGGCGAACAGAGGCATGTGCCTGTCCCACATGCCAGGAAAGGAGTCGTGATTTCAGAATCGGAGCCTAGGGGCGCCTGGGTGGCTCAGTCGGTTGAGCGCCGACTTCGGCTCTGGTCACGATCTCGTGGTCTGTGAGTTCGAGCCCCGCATCGGGCCCCTGTGCTGACAGCTCAGAGCCCGGAGCCTGTTTCAATTCTGTGTCTCCCTCTCTCTGACCCTCCCCCATTCATGCTCTGTCTCTCTCTGTCTCAAAAATAAATAAACGTTAAAAAAAAAAAAAAAAAGAATCAGAGCCTAAAAATTTGGCTCGGAAAAATGAGAAGGGTTCTCAGCACAGCCCTTCGGCCTGGAAACTAGGCCCCCGCCCCTGGCTCCATGTTTTAAAGGGCTCCCCACGGGTCCCAGAATCTAAGGAGCCTGTGCCCTTTCTGGATGGCACATGCTCAGAGTACCTGAGACCCCCCCCAACCCCCACAACTCCCAGCAGACCCCTCCCCAGGCCTTTCGGAGGGCAGGTTGCTGCAGGAGTCCCTCCCACTAAGCTGAGGGACAACCAGGGGCGGCTGTTTATTGGGGAGGATGGACACAACTCACACCTGCTGACTGGGGCGCGAGCGAGCGAGACCTCTCAGCGTTTGGGACAGGAAAGCAGCTGGGGGGTGGGAGTGGAAGCCAGGACGTGGCTGTGGGCTGACAGACCAGCTCTGCCCCACCAGAACCCCAAGGAACCTAAGGATCTAGTGAACCCAGCTTTCTAGGTTTTTCTGAAGGTATGCTCGGCAAGATTGGAGACCACAACTGAATTTATTTAACAATTTGTTAGCTTGATTTATATGTTTTGACATAAGACATGGGGACCTCTACTTGTCTCCTTGCCCAGGCCTGCAGGTGTTGGGGGAAAAACCAAGGGAAGCCGTGGTGCTCCCAGAAGTTCTAGAAAGGAAGGACGTGGGTGTAGAGGTCTGGCGGGGCTGGGGTGGGTCTGTCGCTGAATTGCATGGTGACTTCCCGTGAAATTATCTGCATTTTACTGAGGGAGCAGGACCGAGTAACCTGCCGGAAAGAGGGGGCTCCATTTTCCCCCACCACTGCCCTTCACCCCCCTCTGCTGGATCTCCCTTCCCTGACTCCATGTTTTGAGAAGGCCCTGGACATTTTCTGGTCGTGCTCAGATATAAGAAAAGTGTCATTCTCAGTTATTTGAACCGGTTTGGCCAGCCCAAACCAACAGCAAAATGTCCATCCCTCTCCCGTCTCTGCACCCCTCCTATGCTGCCCTCTACTCCTGCCACACCTCAGGCTCCTTCCTATAGGGGGACGGGAACAGCGGCCCTCTGTAACAAAATGTCACATGCTGGATGGCTTAGACGCAACAGGAACGTGTCCCTCGTGGTCCTGGAGGCTGGAGGCGGGAGCACAGTAGCGTTCAGCTGAAAGCCCTCTTCTGGGCTGCAGACGACCATCTCCCCGCTGTGGGCTCGCAGAATGGAGAGCAGAGAGAGGAAGCCAGCTCTCTTGTGACTCCTCTAACAGCACCGACTCTATCACGGGACCCCATCCTCATGACCCCGTCTCATCCTAATCGCCTCCCAAAGGCCGCACCTCCCAAGAGCATCACGTGGGGGCAGGGGCTCAACATCTGAATTTGAGAAAGACACAAGCACTCAGTCCCTAACAGGCGCCTGCCCCTCTGTGTACCACGTTCCCACACACCCACTAGCTACTGGTCCTGGCTCCTCTGGGAGCCGGCAAAGAGGGGGCATGTGGGAGAAGGGCAGGACGGCACCGCAGGTGGACGGTGCCCTGGGAGTGGCCGATGTCTGAACGCTGACTCGTGCTCTCCCCATTGGGACCCCCACCCCTCCCCCGTTCCCTGATGGAGAAGAGCCTCCCCCCCCCCCCCCACTCGGCTGATTTCCTACACCACCTACAGTATCCCTGCAAACCAGTCAGAGTCCTGAGGAAAATGACAGAGGGGGCGATGGCTTACGCTGCACGAAACGTTCCCCTGCCTGCAGGGGTCTCTTCCTCCGTGTCCGGGCGTCCCGGCGTTGGTTCCTCCATGAATGGGGGGCAGACGACAGAAGGGGTTCCTGGCACCTTACTTGCAAGTTTCTGCAGGCTCCACTGGGTGACCAGCTGGACACTGAGACGTTCCCACCCTCGAAATTTCTCTCCTCAGGCCAAGGCTGTAGGCCCTGGTGAAATGTCCGTGTAGCCTCCAACTTGATTTTATTGGGCCATCCAAGACAAGTGCCTCTCTGATCTTTATGGCCAGACATACAGAACAGCGGGTCAACAGAAGCACTAGGTCAGGGACCGGTGTAGGCTTTCTGTTCTCCTTCGAATGCAGCAGGCGAGGGGTTTGTCCGCGAGCCAGGGGAGACCGACGAGGAAGCAGAAAACAGACTTGTTAAAAGGATACTGTAGCTCGGGCGACCAAAGGGAAGTTGGAGGGCCAGCCTCAGAAAACAGGGAGAAACCAAAAGCCGCAGGACATCGGCATCACCGTCAGCATCCCGAGAAGCCACCAGGCCGTGACCGTCCCCTCATCTGGGCGTCACTGTCTCCGGGTGTGAAGTCCCAGGCAGGACCATCCAAAGATCCAAGGCTACAGCCCAGTCTCCCCCTCTAGCTGCCGAGAGACGGGAAAGGGTACTCCTGGCCCTCCGAGCCTCTGCATCCTACTGCTTACTTATTGGGGGTGTCTCCCAAATGGGAGAGTGACTGAATGCAGGAGCACCGAAAGGTGACAGAGCTCAGGTGCAGTCAGCGGGCTTGGCCTGGGGACCACAGTCCTCCGTCATTTCTCTCGTCTGTTCATACAAGGAAGACACATCATTACGGCCCTGATGCTAACAGCGGGGTCCAAACGTTACTTGGGATTTTTGTGTTTGAAGACACTTAGCCGTGATGTCGCGACTTCTGAGAGCTTCCGTTTGTCATTTGGAATTCCTTTTTACCGCTGCTCAGGGCAGCCTGATGGGCTGGCCAGAATTTAGGAGGCTGGTCTCAAAGACTTTTTTCTCTGCCACCGATTCTCTGGGCGACCTTGAGAAAGTTACCTCAACTCTCTCAATCTGTATCTTATCATCTGGAAAGTGAGGGGGCGGGTGACATGGGCCCCGGGATTTCTTTCTGCTGTCACGTCTCAAGATCCCATGCTTCTGCGTCAAGGACCGCTAGAACTAGGCCTGATTTCCCAACCAAAGGCCACCCTCAACTCTTCCCAGGATTGAAGCTGCCCGACACACAGGATGGGGGCCTAAACCGAGGCTGCGTGATGTAAGCATTGTTGACAGTGACACCCCAGATCCGAAATAGCCCCCTGGGGGTGCCATTCGATCCCAAACACGCCAAGCAACACGCAGAATTGCTTCCCCTCCTGTGTCTCCGATGGGGGTGAGCCTGCTGGACGTTCTGTTCTCATACGCGCACACGCGTGAGCCCGCACGCACACACACGCCTGCGTTGTCACCCCTGTGTTTAGGGTTGCGTGTGTGACTAGCTCTGCAAAACGCGTTCGTTTTCGGGAGTTGTGTCTTAACTGCAGACCCAGAATGCGTCCTTGGGCTTCCTGTTCACACTCTGTCTTTATTTCTCTTTCTCACTTTATTCTCTGTGTGGGAGAGGTTACCTGTCTGCGGCCAGCCCGGTTAGCATCGATATACAGAATAAGCTCTGGCCGGGAATGTCCAGACACCGGACAATCGGGTCTCTCTGGGGCGACCGTGTCCTCTCTCTACCCTTCCCTGCTGTCTGTGGAGGGGTGGGAAAGAGGGGAAAGGCGGGCAGGAGTAGAAGGTGATGAAAAGCACCTTTGAGGTGAACACTCGAGGGGACAGAAGTGGATAGAGGCAGCTACTTTCCACTTTTGTCTGAAGATAAATTCAGTCTCCACGACCGGAGTCAAGGTTGCACCCTGGGGGTACCCGGGCCCTACCCATGTTACCTGGTTACGTGTCTTCCCCAGCAGAACCTAGCTCCTTGAGAAGCATTTTAATTCTTCCCGGGTGGACACAGGGCCTGGCCCCAAAGGAGGGCTTACTATCCACGGCATCAGTAAAGAATGCCATCTTGAACTGAGCACTTTTCCATTTGCGAGTTGCTGTTATGTGCGATTCTGATTGACTGATAAATCCACAGTGCTCTCCACTCATCAGGCGAGGGGGTTAAGGCGCAGAGAAGTTGAGGACACGGTCCTGGCTGGCTGGGGAGCGGGTTAGGAGAATTCCCCGCCTGCTCAAGATTGTCCAGGACCCTGCCTCGAGGACACTGGCTTCTCTTTCCCCGGAAGCCCCTTTTCAAGCCACCAGGTAGATCAGAACTCAGCTTCTCATCTGGCCCCGGGTCAGTCTGTCACAAAAGCTTCTCAGAAATGATTCTAGAACCTTTGCCTTGGCCTCTCCACCTTATCCAATGTCTCCTCTCTAAGCCAGTTTTTCTCCCTCAGATGACAGCTCCTTCTGCTGCCTTAAGAGACCGCACCACCGACAGACCCAGGCCCGGACCATCAAATGCCAACACCAGGCCAACAGGGAGACCGCCCTCTGCCCTGCTCAGTAGGCTGTCCACGCTGTCTCCCTCAAGTCCTGCCCAGCTCCCCTCCCGACCCGGCGCAGGATGCTCTAACGCGAGTGGCAGGGACCATGCAGCTGGGGAAGCAGGCCACACACCTGCAGTGCGATTTCACCGCAGGCAGCTCCGGGGATTTGTCAGTTCCCCCCCCAACTCCCCTTGGAACTTCTGTCCCCACTCCCCTGACCGTCTCCAACCTTCTAGAAGGGATAGTGATGGTGGCCATAGCAGCAAGCTCCCTTCTCTGTCCCCCTCCCTGCTCCCATCATCTGCCCCTTTCCCACCCTCCCTCCAACATACATGCATCCCAGAGGCTTTCGTGGTAAAATTTCTGGTCAAACCACCCTGGCTTCCTCCTGGCCCAGGAGCTAGCCCTTGGCAAGGACCTTGTCCCCAGCACCCCCAGAACCCAGGACGCTACAGCTAGCTGGGAGAGCCTTAGCATTAGTGACTATCTGTTGCCCGGAGTCCTGTGTTTCAGAAGGCCCCACTGGGGCCCGTCTCCCGCTGTGTCTGTCCCCATGGGTCAGAAGTCCATTGGGTGCAGTCAGTGAATAAAATATAGGACACCCAATTAATTTTGAATTGCAGATAAACAATTAAAAAAATTTTTTTTAATGTTTATTTATTTTCGATAGAGAAACAGAGCGCGAGCAGGTAGGGACAGAGAGAGAGAGGGAGACACAGAATCCGAAGCAGGCTCCAGGCTCTGAGCTGGCAGCACAGAGCCCGACGTGGGGCCCAAACCCATGAACCGTGAGATCATGATCTGAACCAAAGTCGGACGCTTAACTGACTGAGCCACCCAGGTACCCCCAAACAGCAATAATCCAATAATCTTTTAGTTTAAGTATGCATTTGAGATATAGTAATATATATATATATATATATACACACATATATGTATATGTATGTGTGTGTGTGTGTGTGTATATATATATATATATATATATTTGTATTGTTGTTTATCTGAAATTCAGATTTAACTAGGTATCCTGTATTTCCATTTGCTAAATCTGGTAACCTCATCACGTGGGGATGCACCCACTTGGAGCATATTCTGGGCACCTGGGACCTTGCATAAAGGGCCCAGAACCCACTTCCAGGGCTCTGCAGTTTTCTTTTCCTGTGGGTATCTGGTCCCCCCAGGGTGTGCCCTCCTAGGCCTGGAGGCATCAGTTCTAGGCTGGGTGTCCACACACGCTCTGGAAGTCCCTCGTGGGGAGGTAGGAGCCCAGGGTGGGGAAGAGAAGGGGCAGGTCACAGGCGAGGGGCCTCCATTTGTGTTTTATGGCAGCCAACTAATGTTAGCGGTGGGCCTGCCCAAAGCAGGTGCCTCCTGCCCAAAGCAGAACTGTGCGGTCTGCACCTGTTACACCTGTTACACCTCTGCCTGCAGTAACAGCCGCATAGGACAGTGGGGTCCCCTGAGTTGCTGGCCAGCATGAAGCAGTGCTGTGATGATGGGCTCCCTGGGGCTCTGCTCTTAAGCCACTACTGGCTTTATTGTTCAAGAGTGTATCCCAGACCACAGACGCGGAGAGCCTGGGTGACGCATTGGAATTTAATGACCCTCCTGCCCGGAAGCTAAGTAGGCCCTGGTTGACAGCCGTGAGCCTCAGTTTCTTCAAAGATAAAACCGGAAGAGTTCCTATCTCTTGGATGGATGTGAAAATTAAGTGTGATTAGACAAAACCGTGGAGGGTTAGTGGTTCCCAGGGACTCGGGGCGGGGAGATGAATAGGGAGCCTGGAGGATGTTTAGGGCCAATGAAACTACGATCCACGGTGGCGGATGCCTGTCTTGATATACTTGTCAAAGCCCACGGACTGTACAAGGGCACCAGTGACATCTAATATAAACTATGGACTTTGCGTGATAATGAGTCAGCATAGGTTCATCCATTGTAACAGATAAGCCACTCCCTTTCAGGGTGACCATGGTAGGGGGAGGCTGTGCTGGGGAAGGAGGCACTGGCCTAGGGGGGAACTCTGTATTTCTGCTCAGTTTTGCTGTGAACTCAAAACGGCTCTAAAAAATTAGTATGATAATGAATGCACCACGGCCTAACATATGTCACCTCGCCATTCAACAGACATGTTTTGAGCGCCTACTGCAATCTTACTACTTATGGGTAGCTAAATCCGAACAAGGTAGGTATTCCTTCTCGAGTTAGAGCGACACTCGGGAGAAATCTCCCCAGAGGAAGAAAGCACCCCCGCGGGTCACAGAGACCTCAGGGCGGCCGCGCCAGGGGGTCACGGTGCAGACGCGACGGGCCCGGCGATGCAGGGGGGACGGGGGCTCCCCGAGTCTGACTCGGACCTGGAGCGGGGACAGAAGTGGGGAGCGGGAGCCAGCGGGCCGGGATCCCAGACGGGGCACCCCGGGAGGCTCACATGGGAAACGATTGTGGAAGCACCCCCGCCGCCCGCCTCCTCCGAGCAGCCCTGACGCGCTCAGACCTGCGCCCGGGTGGTGGACCCCGGGCCGGGCGCGAGGCGGAGAAGCTGGGAGAAAGGGAAAGGGACCGTTTGCCGCCGCCAGTTCCGCCGCGCCCCCGTGTGGCCGCCGCGCGCAGCTACGCAGCTCGGGGAACAAAGCGCTTGGCGGGGGCGGGGCCGGCGGGGGCGGGGCCGGCGGGGGCCGCGCGTGCTGGGGGCGGGGCCCAGGGGCGGAGGCGGCGGCGGGTCCCAGGCGCTGCGGGACCCCGTGAAGTCGGGACCCCGGGAGCACCCACAGCCCACCTGAAAGGAACTGTGATTCCAGACTAGGCTGCTGGAGATTACTCGGGGGGGTGGGGCGGGGTGCAAGCAGGGAGAGGAGGAGGGGCTGTGACACCCCACCCACCGGGAAAGATCGCTCCAGAAGCTCCAGTGTGAGCGCTGAGCGGCTGGAAGAAATCCGCTTTACGGAGGTCTTGAAGCAGAGAGAGGGAAGAGCGCCCCGCCTTGGAACAGAAGCTTCCGTTCACTTAGGGAGCTCCAGAGAGCCATTCTTGGGCAGAGCCGAGAGCCAAGGCCCCGGATGCCCCACCCTCCGTCCGAGGCCTCGGATGTGCACCGAAGTTAGCAGAGATGCGGGGAAGCACACGGGAGAGGGTCCCCCACCCACGTGCAAACAACCCGGAGACCCCTCCACACCATCACCATGTCCAGAGCAAGGGGGCCCCTCCTGTCCAGGACCTGAAACCACCCTCAACTACTGTCACATTTCTCTGTGTCCCTTGGTCCTTGCCATGCCCTGCCCCCAGAGGCTACCCTTGCCCAGCACCATCTCGGGAGGAGGAAATGCCACCTTCCCCCCAAAAACAAAACCCAGAGCTGCCCAAGTTGGCAAGGGGAGAAGACTCTGGTGAGGATGGGGCATCGGTGCCGCCACACTTGCTTCCAGGCTTCCACCCAAAATTGGCATAAGACCCGTCCCTTAACCTTCCTGCTTGGCTGAGCGCATCCTGGCGCATCCACTAAGGCGTGACTGGGGGCATACTGGCAGGGGTGGGGGGGAGGGGGGGACGGTCAAGGATGATGGAAGAGAAACAGATGGGAATTTTTCTGAATCTAGACCCTCTGCCTTCAGAGACAGAGTTCCTTGGTCAGCTCCCTGAGCCACTTGTCTTTCCTCCATGACACATCCTGGGCCAGCTGGCAAGGGACGGGGGGGGGGGGGGGGGGGGGGGGGGGGGGGGCACAGCAGGTCCCCTTCTGCCTCCCAAGGCCAATCTCAAGGGTAGGGGAGAGATCCAGAGAACCTCCCGGGAGCACTCACTTTTTCCTCAGAAACTGATATCCCTGCAGGGTGGCCTTGTAGACCCCACAGGACAGCCACTTCAGCCTAGGACACACACACACACACACACACACACACACACGGAGCCCGGCCCCAGCTGTCAGTTGGAAAGGATATGAACTCTTTCCTTTTCACACAGCCTTTGGCCACGGACATCCCATTTCCCCAGCCCTGCCCCCTCTGCCTGGGCCATTGAGCACAGGGCATCCAATGGCCAGCACCTCCATCGAGGATGCTAATGGAGCTCCCACCATGTACAAGACCCTGTGTGAGCACTTTGCACTGTCCTGTCCAGCCTGGTGGCCTCCCTCCCCTGCGGGGGGCGTAAGAGTCTGCTGTCACTCAAACCTGCCCCTCACCCCTACTCCCCAGCTTCTAGCCTCAAATACCGCCCTCCTTCCTCCGGCGGTTGTTTCCTCACGATTACCACCCAAGTCGCAGTGTTGGCCTGCTGAGGCTGTAACTTGAAAGCCCTGGGTGAAACACGTGCAGGGTGTCGTTACCGGTTGGCTAAATCCCACAGCTTGCAGTCGCTTGCATCGTCTCTGTGGACCCTTAGACATGGGGCCTTTGGATAAGAAGTAACTTCCCTGATGATCTGCTTTCTTGGGGAAACTCATCTTGATTTCGGTATTCGGTAACGGGGCAAACTGATTCCGGAAAGGACCAGACTGTAAAGATTTTGGGCTTCGCAGGCCATACAGTGTCGGCTGTAGCTACTCAACTCGGCCCTTGTAGTAAAAGCAGCACAGACGATAGGTAAATAAATAGACATGGCTGTGTTCTAATAAAACTTTATCCACAAAAACAAGCAGGGAGCTGGATTTGGCCCCCAGGCTGTAGATGGCTTATTGCTCATCTCCGCCTAGAAGATGTATCTTGGCATCACGGCTTAATCGAGCAGATGAAACGGGTCCGGAAGACCTCAGCGTGGCCTCAGAGCATCTGGGTGACGAGGCCAGGTCCAACCCTAACAGCTGGGTGATCCCCAATCTCAGTTTCTTCACTTAAAAATGGGGCTAATCGGGGATGGATGTGACGAGGTACATCAGTCCAGATATCCCACTCTCAGAGGCCCCTGCTGAGGGGGCTGAAATTAGCCATGGGCGTTAAACCCTGGTGAGCACTTTCAGAAACTCGAAAACGCATACACATACACATTGCACACATACATGGCCCACTGTGAGCCTGAGCACCATCTGAGGACTAAATAGGGTGGGGGGAGGCAGAGGATCCTGGCGTGACCGGTCCAGGGGCCTGAGCTTGACCTGGTAGGTTCATGCAGAAGCTGAAAATTTGCGGATATTACCACCTGCTTCTTGGCATTCCTGGAAATAATGGCGAGCAAGCCGAGGGTTTTACGCGGCTCTTTAATTGCTCTGGGACTTCAGCTTCCGCTCTTTCAGCTCCAGCTGGGCCCATTCCAGCTGTGGGGCAGGAAGTCTTTCCGGAGCTGTAGCAGGAGTGAGCGTAGCAAGATCACCTGCTGGTGTGGATGACCTCGGGCACGCGAAAGTTTTCGGTACCACTTCGGTAATCACTTCCCGAGAAGCCTGTAAGGGAAGGACGGAAATGGGCAGTCACTTGTCCCCTTCCTCCTCTTTCCCAGGACCTGGTCAGGCACTTCGAAGGCGCTCTATCCACACCGGCTCTTCCAAGAAGCATGGGGCCTTGCTCGCTGTCCCGGGGGCTGGGCCCCTAGAGCCTCAGGATTTGGGCTACATGGGCATCTGGGCACCACTCCAGGGGCCTCTGTGTCATTTCCTGGCTACCTTCAAGCACACAGAGGTTGTTAGGCGGGGCAGGCCTTTAAAGGCCCAGCCTTGCTGGGAACCCACATAGCATCGGAGGAAAGGTGACAACCTCTCACTGCCCCTCTGTTCTGGGCCAACACACTCATTTTACAGATGAAGAAACTGAGGCCCAGAGAAGGGAGTAGCAAGCCGTTCTGGTGAGCAACACCCGTTCCGGATTGTGAGTCTCTCCCCATCGATCACGGCAGCTTCTTACATCAACATTAATTAATTTGCTGCCTTTCCCCTCCCTACTCTTCCATATACCTCTGTATCAAGGGAACAGCTGCTTGGACCCTCTGAGGGGGGTGCCTGCAGGGGCTGTTTGCGGAGCCTTGGGGAACCAGAGCTGCCCCGCAAGAAGTTGGGGCTCTGTCCTCCCCTCCCAGGAGGCCAGGGCGGGTCCAACAGTGAAGCAAAGGGAAAGGTTAGGTCAAGAAGGGCAGCCCTCCAGGCGGGGCCTGCTTGCTCTGCCTCTCCAAGGGGAGGTGGCAGCCACCAAGGGAGCCGGCGGGGTCCAGCCCCCAGGGCCTGGGTGCAATGACCTCATCGGGCATTTCCAGCTTTTATGATCTGCCAGCAAGGCCCTCGAGTGACGCAGGCTGACCTCCCCTCGCTGCCTCTTCCCCCCCGGCTCAATGATCTCAGCCCCGTTGGAATGCCACTGCCTTTCGCACGCCCCTGCCCAGGCCACAGGCCACAAGGCACAGGCTGGGGCACTGAGCAAGGGTCAGAGGGAGTGGAATGGCCAAGAAGAGGAGAGGAAGTCAGCAGGTGAGTGGAGGATGTCACCCCAGAGGCCGGGAGACAGAGAGCCCTCAGCCCTGAGGAGATGAGAGAGAGGACTCGAGTGCTCCGTGGTCCCCCAGCCTGGGAATCTCCAAACTGACCCCACAGGGCACCCCCCCCCCCAGCTGCTGCTCCCTCCCTGTTCACCTTTCTCAGCCCGGGTGTCTCACACAACCACTGTCTCCCTCCACACGAGCCCACAGATGTGACTTATGCCTCCAGCTGACAAACCAGTAGCCTTGAGTTCAAATCCTGAATCGGGCACTTGATAACAGAATGACCATGGACAAGTTGCTTGCCCTCTCTGAGCCTCCATTTCTGTGGCAAGTGGGACTAACACTACGAGTGTCTTCTTCGGGCCATCGTGAGGCAATCCGTGAGGTAACGCGGAGTGCCTGGCACCCAGGACGCGGAGTAATACAGAAAAGAGTAGTTACTACTGTCATGGAGCAAAGAGAGCGGGCCAGAAGATTCTCGGAGGCCCCCAGCCCTACCTTTGCCCCCCAAGTCAATAGGCGGAGATTCCTGGCAAAGACAGCAACCTGGAAATCAGGTAAGTGCTGGAACTCCACGAGAAAGGACTCCAAGCGTAAGAAAGGGCAGCAGCGTGAGACCTGAGTGATCGTTGGTCTATCCCATTGGACTTTGGACACTTCAAGAAACTATTATCCCCGTTTTAACAAATGTCACCATTAAGGCTGAGTGTAAACAGCCACTCGCAGTGGCAGAGCCAGTAAAGGACAGACTCAGGGGTTAAACACAGGACTTCACTGCCCAGAGCCCCGCAGCTCACTGACCTCTACTCTTCTAGGGGGTTCGGAGGCCCGATCGTGCAGATTTGTGTTAATTCAGCACAAAGTAAGTGAACACCTGCTCCCCACACGACCCCTATCCAGGCATTGTCTACACACCAGAGAGAAGGAGATGGCCAGGAAGGGCAACTGACACGGAACTCTTGACGTAAATGTCTAAAAGAGAAAACGGATTTTCTCTGCCAGCTCCCAACGCGGTTCTGAACGCGGACTCCACAGAGAGAACCCAAGATGAACGGGCACGAAACAAAAATGCGTCTGCATTTTCACCAACCTCTCAGTGAAACTTAGCATTCCTTTCCATTAGGAATGTGGCAACAAACCACTATAATAAGGGCAGGATCAGGGACTCTGTGGCCGGCAGAAATCGCCTACGTTTCCATATCATACTGTAATAGTACAGATACCCCAAGCTCTCAGTTCACATTTATTACTCTTTCAGAATTACAATTTGCGGTCAATCCTGCTGCTAGGCTTCACCATTGAATGTTAATAAAGAAGCGCATTGCTCCTCTGTCACAAACGTCTACGTGTGTTCCGTTATTCTGACGTCCGTCTTTCAGTACAATTGCTTCCTTCTGTAATCTCGTGTGTTTTATTTTATGCATTTAAAAAACAAGATGCTGGTAACGTCCCCAGGCTTCACCAGACTGCCGAGGAAGTTCGTGGCACAGAAAGGCCGGGGACCCCTGCCCCAGAGTTGTCCTCACGGGGGGGGGGTCAAGGCTGAGTCACTGCCCATTTGTGAGCCGGCACCTGGGCACACAGGAACAGGAAGGGGAAGGCAAACAGCACCCTTCCTGGGGGGCCACGCAGAAGATCGCATCACTCCACGTGCTCTGTGAGCCAGAGCATCCTGACGTGGCCACTCAGGGCTAGCTGCAAGGAAAGCACAAGAATAAGGTCCCTAGTGTGGGGACCATGCAAACTCTATTGAATGGAGAGAAAAAAGGAAGGAAGAAAAGGAGGAAGGAAGGAAAGAAGGAAGGAAGGAAGGAAGAAGGAAGGGAGAAAGGGGAAGGTAGGAAAGGGAAGGAGGGAGGGAAAGAGGAAGGGAAGGAAGAAGGAAGGAAGGAAGAATTTTCAGTTATATAATTCAGAGTTTTCTCATCTATAAAACTAGGAGGTAGAAAAAAAACAGTACCTTTTTTGTTGTTGTTGACCAGTTGATGTATTTTTTCAAAGGAACTCACATAATGCAGACAACAGCAGCGTATCTTGGTTAAGTAAGGCAAGGGACCCAGGGCCCTGTTGGCCTGTCCTCCTGCTTCCTGCCCCTTTCCCTAAGGGGGGTCCGTAAGGCACTTCCCGGGAAGCCCCGGGCCCAGGGCAGTTTGCCACTTCCGGTCTGGGTGGCGTCTGAGGCCCCTGCCAGCCCCGCCTTCCCCCCCACCCCGATGATGCTGTGGGCCTGAGCACGGGTCATCTTCGACATCCAGCGACAGCTGCGGGCTCTCGCCGAGTAGAGGCTCAAACGTGTGGGTGAGATGAGAAGGGCGGGGAAGGTCTGGGGGAGGACAAAGAATTGAGAGTAGCCAACAATGAGACAGAGAGCGGCAATCCGGCAGGTGCACACCTCTGGGGTGGGAATGCGGAGGCCTCTTCCCGCGGCGCGAGGGGGCAGGCGTGGGCGGCAGCAGAAGGTGTGGCTGAGGGCGAGGGGACCAGGCCGGCAGCAATCTGGAGGGACCAGCACCTCCCACACCCAGGGCCTTGCTCCCAGCAGCCACGACCCCCTGGGCTCAAGGCCTTCTGAACGGAGACAGCAGCGGAAACAGAACTTTGTTCTGGAAAACCTGGAATGCTCATCATGTGGGGGGTGGGGTGGGGGGGGACAGTCAAACCAAGGATATCACTTAGGTTTTCTTCCACTCTTACTGACCAAGGTCCTCCTCTGTAGCAGCCACGAGGAGAGACTTTCATTCCAGGGAGAAGAAACATTCAAGACACAAAAAAACAGTAAATATATACATGTATAAGCAAACAACTATAGCGACTTTGCTATTGATAAGGAAATGTTTTAATCATAAAACAATAATACTAATTAGCCTTAAGTGGCTGACAAAAAAAAAATCCCACTGGTGGGACTGAGGAGTACCAGTGAATGCAAGAAGAATGTAATATGTGTTGGGATTAATAGACACTCTTTTTCTTATTGAAGCATAATTGACATACAATATTGTTAGTTCCAGGTGTGCAACAGTGATTTGATATTTATAAACATTAGAAAATGCTCACCACGGTGAGTCTAGTTACCATCTGTCACCATATGAAGTTTTTATAATACTATGGACTGGGTTCCCTATGCTGGAAATTACATCCCTGTGTCTTATTTATTTTATAACCGGAAGATTGTACCTCTTATTCCCCTTCTTAATAAACACTCTTTGAAAAGGCAGAATTTTAGAGTCATTCACACTGGTCTCCAGTCTTAAATCTGCCACTGCCAGCTGCGTAACCTTGTATTAAGTCACTTGGACTCAATTTTCTCATCTATGAAGTGCACCCCCCTGGTAAAATCCCTGTGACTATCCAATGAGATAATGCCTATACCCATTTAACACAGAATCGAATATACTGGGGCACCTGGGCGGCTCAGTCAGTTAAGGGTCTGACTCTTGGTTTTGGCTCAGGTCATGATCTCACCGTTTTGTGAGTTCAAGCCCTGTGTTGGGCTCTTCGCTCATGGCATGGAGCCTGCTTTGGATTCTCTCTCTCCCTCTCTCTCTCTCTCTCTCTCTCCCCCTCCCCCCCCCCCAATCGTGCTGTCTCTGTCTCTATAAATAAACTTTAACAAAAAAATAAAAAAAGAATCTGATATACTAAGTACCTGGCAGATGTCTTTGTTTTATTGTTTATTATTATTATTAACTAAAGTTAGGAATCTTCAGTTAAACCAAAATTCTGCAGAGAAAAAGTTTGGAGAGATTCCTGAAAAACACTCTGAGAAATGCAGATTTCATTCTTAAACCAGAGAATGACCGGGGCACAGGCTTAATTAACTTTTAGTTATGTGGCCCCATGTCCCTTTATTTATATGAAATGCCATTTATATGAAATGCCCAGAGTAGATTATTCCATAATGATGGAAATGGCTCAGTGGTCACCAGGGGTCTGGGAAGAATGGAGAGTGGGGAGAAATGGCCGAATGGGGATGGGGCGTTATCCTGGGGGGATGGAAATGGTTTGGAACTAGCTAGAGACAGAGGTTGCACAGTACTGTGAATGTGCTAAGGGCCACTGAATGGTTCACTCTAAAATGGTTAATCTTAAGCTATGTGAATTTCATCTCAATAAATTATCAAAAAAATCCTTCTAATGAAGCGTAATATATTTCATTCAGAACTACCAAGGCCCTCAGCTGAGATTGCTCTGCGTGTGTTTGTAAATATATGTTTCACGGATATAAATTAGTAGCCCGTGTGACCAGCTTTGGCTACAGGAAAGGACGCTCTTATTGTATGTGTCAGAATAATTAAATGTGTAATTACTGCCCAGAGTAACAGAAAACCCAGCACATCCCTCCAGATACCCTTCTTTCTAGCCAGAATGACCCAGGACTTCCTCATTCCAAAGGACTCGGTCCAGGCTGCAAACACCAGGCGCGGAGAAGAGCCAAATGGGCTCCACTGAATATTCTTGCTGCCGATAGGGGAGCCGCTGGTCACTGCCCCGGCTCCGCCCAGTGGATGCTTGGCGGGGATTGTAAGAGAACATCATCCATGCTAGTAGTTTTACTAACAGTAGTCAGCACTGTCAGGGACCACACACCCCAAGTCACTCGTCGGATCCTCCTGAGCATGTGTGCCTGTCATTTCCCTCCTGGGGAAGTTGACTAGTGAAACTACGTACCTTGCTTTTTCAGTCTTGAGTTGCCCACGTGAATTCTCTCTGTTCCTCTAAGTACGTTGAAAAAATACTAAACAGACGGCAAGGGTATTGAAGTAACAGTGGGAGACCAGAGTGCTAGTCCCGGCTCTGCCAGTACTGTGATGTATCAATTCGGGACAAATCCTATCACCTCTCTGAGCCTCCGTTTTCTCATCTGTAAAATGGACAGGTGGACCACATATTGTCTACACCCCTTCTAACCCTAAAATTCCGTGCTTCTGTGAGCCAGCCACGATTTCAGTCCTGAATCAACGAAGCATGACAACGTGTCTGTGCACCCAGGCATGAAACCCTGCAGGAGCAAACATTTGGCTAAGCCCTCCATTTATCCATTCCTTCCAGACGGCTTCAAGGGAACCTCTCAGAAAAGATTAGCGGCTTGAAGCAAATGACTGTGAAATTCCTGGATGAGCCAGATGCCCTTAATCCAGGGCTGGTTATTGGATCGCTTCTGATTCATCTCTCTTGCCTGGTCTTCCTTTGCCTGTTAATACTTTGTCCTCTTTCTCCCTGGCTCCCTGCTACTGTCCATTCTTGTTCCTTCCTGGAATCGTGGTCGCCAAATGTCCCCCTTCTCCTGGGAGAGATGGTTCTGCCTGAGAGGACCCTGGCCCTTCACACTCCCCTGCTTCGATCCAGACACACGGGTTTCAGAAGGCATAGCTCACTGTAACAGCTGCCACCATTATCAGCTCCCTGGGAGCCAAATAGTGAAATATTTCGTGGAACTTCAAAGTTTAGCGGGTGGTACCTTCACCGAGGGCCCGTCCTGCACAGGGATGCCGGTCAGTCTCTCGTGATGTGACTCTTACACCGTACTGGGGGAAAAAAAAAAGCAGACAGACACACAAAACCACATTTCAGAATTTTTAAAATGTACATAGCCCAGTGTCAATGAGAGTATGATGAAACGGTCACTTTTAAATGCCACTGACGGGAGTCTAAGTAGGGGTGACGTCTCTGGAAGGCCATTGGACACTATGAATCACAGGGGATTTTTTTTTTGGTTTGGTTTTGTTTTGTTTTTTAATGTTTTTATTTATTTTTGAAGGAGAGAGAGACAGAGCATGAGCCAGGGAGGAGCAGAGAGAGAGGGAGACAGAATCTGAAGCAGGCTCCAGGCTCCGAGCTGCCAGCACAGAGCCCGACTCGGGGCTCGAACTCACGAACCGTGAGATCATGACCTGAGACGACGTCGGACGCTCAACCGACTGAGCCATCCAGGTGCCCCAGAATCACAGGTTTTAAGAGATGCACGCTTTTCTTCTGAGCCAGGGTTTCCTATTAGAAAACCGAGTCCCAAGAAATAATCGCAGAGTGGCAAGAAATGGATAGAAGGCTGTCCATCAAAGACGTTTGAAATCGAAAAAGGTTGTACACAAAGCAAATTTCCAAGAACAAGGGATTCAAAATATAAATTATGGTATATTCAAACAAGGGAACGCTCTTCACCCATTACCATCATGTGGTAGGAGAACATTTAATGCCATGAGAACATGCTCGCGATACTGTGTGGTGTGAAAAACTTGAGTTCCGAAACAACGTATGTAGGACAACTCCATAAAATCTGTACGCGTGTTTGTATGGGGGGGAGGGGGTTCTTTAATATATGTGCTGCCGAAGCGAGCACATGGGAGGGGGTTCTTTAAAATAAACAAACAAACAAACCTAGAATATAAACCAAAATGTTACCAGTGTTTATTTCTGCATGGCGAAATAATATCTGGTATTTCTTTTCTTTTTGGCACCTTTTTAAAATTTAACTTTAGGGGCACCTGGGTGGCTCAGTCGGTTGAGCGTCTGACGTCGGCTCAGGTCATGATCTCGTGGTCTGTGAGTTCGAGCCCCTCGTCGGGCTCTGTGCTGACAGCTCGGAGGCTGGAGCCCGCTTCGGATTCTGTGTCTCCCTCTCTCTCTGCCCCTCCCCTGCTCATGCTCTGTCTCTCTCTGTCTCAAAAATAAATTTAAAAATTTTAAATTTAACTTTATGAAACAGGAGGATATTATACACATATATAACTTAAAAAAAAAACAAAACAAAACAAAAAAAAAAACAAAAAAAAACAAGGCACAGGTAGTAATCTTTGTCCCAGGGCAGCGGGAGAAAGAAGGGCAGATCAAATGTATCCGGCCCCTCTACCCTCATGCTTTCTGCTCCTCATTCTTCTGGTGGGAAACCTTGGGAACTCCGCATGGTGGCAGGTGGCTTTGTGAGTCATTCCAACAAACTCCCCGGGCTACGGGCCTGTTCCCTGCCAGTAAACCCACGCTCCTCGTATTGCTGAACTGGCTGGCTAGGCACGTCTTTTCCCAAATTCAATGGCATCAGGTGGTCACTCAGAACTGGCCATGATGGGAATATTTACACCATAGAAACTGGCAATAGCTGCAATGAGGGCTTTTTTGCTGGACACTCCGGGGAGGGTGGGGCCCAGTGATCTGTATTGTAATGAGCCCTGCAGGTAATTCGGACACACACTAAAGTGTGCGCGGGGCAGGACCTCCCTGGGCCCCAGGAAGCAGCGTTCACATCCACAGGGAGGTGGGGGGGTGTTCTGGGCTATTTCTCTCTAGATCTGGCTTCGCCAAACAAAGAACTCCCAAACTTACCTCTGCCTCCCAGAGGGTAAAATTCTTACGCAAATCAAATGCCCCGCCCCCTGCCATTCTCCTACCTTTCCGTGGGGACAGGGTGTCTGCCTTATTAAAGTCCTAGATCCTGAAAAGAGAGATACCAAAGCCCCCTCCACACGTACATCTAAATTAAAGTGATACAGGGGCTCCTGGCTGGCTCAGTCGGTTAAGCGTCCTACTTCGGCTCAGGTCATGATCTCGCAGTCCGTGAGTTCGAGCCCCGCGTCGGGCTCTGTGCTGACAGCTCAGAGCCTGGAGCCTGTTTCAGATTCTGTGTCTCCCTCTCTCTCTGACCCTCCCCCGTTCATGCTCTGTCTCTCTCTGTCTCAAAAATAAATAAACGTTAAAAAATAAAATTAAATAAATAAATAAATAAATTGAAGTGACACAAAAAGAAGTCTACCAACGGTTCTGATTTTTCCACATGGAGCGACGTGTCAAATACCAGAAGTTAAGAATCGCCCCCCCCCTTCTTTTTCCCAGCCTGCTTTGCTGTTTCCCTAAATAAAGGCTTTGTCAGCCTCTTGGGTGACCGACCCGGCACAGAACTGCCACCAAGAAGTGGCATAAATTTTCATTCAAGGCCTCCCAAGCAAACCTTGGCAGCTCGAGTTCCCTAGACACATCCCTTCTACACATTCCGGGAAGGGGAGGACAAAGGATCCGTTCTGACACCCGTCCCTCGCCTTGGGGAGCTGTTGAGGAACTACAGGCACGAGACAGATAACTCCAGCCTTGATCTGCCATGGCCCGGGATGGATGGGACTTCGCGACATGCATCTGACCGATGCTCTGTGTGGGTGGGCCACCACACGGCAAAACGAACCGGGCCCCTTGCTTTTTGATCAGGATGAGGCGTTTTTTTTCCCCTCTTTCTCCCCTCCAGAGCGTAGGCACAGCGGGATGTCTTGGGATCTATTAGTCTCCCAGGGTCACCTCCCGGCTGTTTGACCATCACCCATCACCTCTCATCCCAGAGGCAGTCATCTTTCTCTCTGCACTCGTCGAAGAGAGCAGTCACCTAAATGACGTGCGTACAAATCGCATCACTTTATAGTTTGGCTCTGTTGCATGTGGCATGTTTCGGGAACAACAGATTTGCTCTTCTCGTTTGCTTTGGCTGCAATTAATATTAAAACGAGGTGGCAGGGAGCAGGGACAGAGCCTGGCTTTAATGATCTGTCGCAAGCAGAAAACTGAGAGCAGTCAGCAACTGGAATCGTGCCCTGTAACCGGGAACGGCTGGCTCAGCAGAGGCCACCCCCACAGCTGCCACCCGACAACCAGCCCAGAGCCACGGATTCACCCGGCCCTCCACGTTCTCGGAGAGGTCCCTGCCTTCCATTTGCCCGGTGTGGGGAGAGGCCAGAGCTCACAGAGGATCCGCAAGGCCCCCCTGCTGTGGCAGCCCTGGGTCCTCAGCCCTGCTTGTTGACGCGGTGGCACTTAGGATTCAGGCTCCTCGCCCCTGTGCTGGATGGTTCCAGAAAAAAACCTCAGCACAGAAGTAAGGGAGATGGGCGTTATTTTGAGATAACGTGCTGCAACTTCTTTTTAAAGAGAAAATGATTTCCGGGCCGCCTGGGTGGCTCAGTCAAGCCTCCGACTCTTGGTTTCGGCTCAGGTCCGTGATCTCACGGTTCGGGAGTTGGAGCCCCACATCGGGGTCCTCGCCGGCAGTGTGGAGCCTGCTTAGGATTCTCTCTCTCCCTCTCTCTCTGCCCCTCCCCTGCTCATTCTCTTTGTCTCTCTCCCAATAATTAAAAAAAAAAAAGAAAAAATTATCTCCATGTCCTCGCACTTTATTATTAATAACAAAGTACCAGTACAGACTTCCAGCTATAAAATAAATAAGTCCTGGGAAGGTAACGTACAGCCTGGTGACCACAGTTAATAATATCGTACTGCATATTGAAAAGTTGCAGGGAATAGATTGTAAAACTACGCATCACAGGGGCACCTGGTCGCCTCAGTCAGTAGAGCCTGTGATCTCTTGATCTCAGGGTTGTAAGTTTGAGCCCAAAGTTGGGTATGGAGGTTATTTAAAAATAAAATCATTTTGTAATGTTTATTTACTTTTGAGAGAAAGAGACAGACAGAGCGTGAGTGGGGGAGGGGCAGAGAGAGAGGGAGACACAGAATCTGAAGCAGGCTCCAGGCCCTGAGCTGTCAGCACTGAGCCCAATGCGGGGCTCGAACCCACAAACCACGAGACCGTGACCCAAACTGAAGTCGGATGCTTAATCGACTGAGCCACCGAGGCGCCCCAAAAATAAAATCTTAAAAAAAATTTCTCATCACAAGAAAAAAATGTGTAACTACACAGGATGATGGTTAACTAGACTTGCTGTGGTGATCATTTTGCGATAAGTGCAAATATTGAATCGTTACATCGTTCGCCAGAAACTACTATAATGTCATAGGGCAATTATGCCTCAATTAGAAAAACATTTAAAACTTTAAAAAAGAAGTAACAAAATTCTTGCACGGTGCTTCCTACTCTGCTAGTGAGACATCGGGTGACCCCGCCCACCGGAGGAAAATAACCCCAAGAGGACAGACCAGGTCCCGTGTCTTCACAGTCCCCCGGGCCAGGCACAAGTTAGTTGTTCAACTGGTGTTGAAGGGATGATGACCCAAAGGCCCAATGGGCTGGAGGAGTTCTAACAGAAGATAAAGATAAAGAGGTAGATAGGGCAAGGTCCAGAAGGATCTGGAGCACAAGAGCCTCTATCCTGTGGAGCTGGGGTGCAACACCCTCCCAATGTATCTGTAGGTTTCCCAACCAGGAAGCTCCCTGAACCTCATTGCTGAAGAATTGTTATCAAAGTTTCATTACATAGACGTGACTGATTGGCCATCCATCCATGGTTGAACTCAACCACCAGCCCCAATCCCTTCCCTGGAGATGGGGGACGGTGCTGACAGCTCTCACCCTCTAACCACATGGTGACTAGTCCCCCACCCTGAAGCTACCTGGGGGACCTCCAAGAGCCCCCTCATTTGCATAAGCTCAGGTGCGGTTGAGAGGGGCTCCTTAAGAATAACAAAACACACTAGTATCCCTTAGGAGTTTTAGGAGCTCTGGGCCCCGAACTGCGGACAAATACAAAATAATATCTAGGATTCCACCACCCTTGGCTGCCCTCAACCCCCTTCCCGGTTTCCCACGGAGCCCTTCCTCAATGAGGCATGTGCACACAAACCCTCTTGCTAGGGATCTGACCGCAGAACACCCAACCCAGGAGAGACACTGAATACAATATTGCTTGACAGAAATCTCGAGACCGCACGGGGTCACTCCTCCAATCGTTTATTCACTCATTCAACAGAAACGTCTCGGTGTGCCAGGCAGCGTGCCAGGCCCTGGACACGCAGTGGTGACCAAGTCAGCCGCGGTCCCTGCCCTTGCAGGGCTTATAACTGCTGGGAAGACCGGCACAAGGCAGGCAGCTGCTGCTATGTTTTCTTGGGTAGCATGAGCCCGGAGAGGGCTCGGGGACCGTGCTGAGGGCAACGCGAAGCCATCGAAGGCTCTGCAGAGGGGGGCCGGGTGAGTGAGACTTGAGATCATCAGCGTTGCTTTTGGAAGGGAGCCTGCTGGCCAGGTGGATGCATCGTGCGAGGGCAGGTGCAGCTGCAGCAAACTATTTGGAAGGCTGTTGCAGGGGCCCAGTGAGGAAATAATAAAAAGGCCAATGGTGCTTACTCACTAACTCAGAAGACCAGAATCCCTCGTGTAAAAGAAAAGCAAATAGCACGTGTATACAACCACGTGCTAAACCGAGGGCCTCCAAGGAGCGAGGTTCTCCTGGCCTGCCCACTTCCGGGAAGCACGTGGGTCCCCAGCGCTGGGATCAGAGGCCGGGTACCGTTGTCTCCAGCGCCTGGTGGGTACGAATTACAGCATCCACATCTCCTCCCTTTCATCCCCAGGGGATCTCACAGAGCGGGTTTTAATTTTCTACCAGATCTTGGCATCCCAGAGTTAGAAGAAGAGAGGGTGGGGGGAGTATCTCTGCGACTCCACAGACTGGAGGGGTCACGCCGGCTAATTCAAGGTCTGCCTTGTCCTAGGGATGAGTCCCCTCTTCCAGCGACCACTCGGGGACCGCGTGGGCCTCTCCCGGGCAGAGGACAGGGCCTGAAGGCTGGTGCCGAGGTCCTGTGTGCTGGTGCTCGGCCGCTGGACGACCGGCCACTCACAAGTTCAGCTCTTGGCTTTACGCAACCCGAGGGGGATTTTCATTGGCAAACGCTGGAAATGCAGCTCACCTGGGGACAGGGCCTCACAGCGTTCAGTTGCACGGTTACTTACCGAACATTTACTCTGGGCTTAGCTCAGGGACAATCACTGGTTTAGATCCAGCTTAGGCATCGAACGTCCATTTTTCCTAACACTCAGACGACCTTCAGGGCAGGTGTTAGAAACCCATTATGCAGGCAAGAAAGAAACAGAGCTCCGAGAGAGGGCAATACTGTGCCCGGGGGGGTCACACGGTGATTTCACCCTCTGTCTGACCCCCCGAGCCCCTCTCTTTCTGCTCTCCCCCCACTGTGCCCCATCCCCTACCTCCAGGTGCTTCTGTCTTACCCAAGAGAGAAAATTACAGACGCGAAAACAGTGACTAACACTGTGAAAAGTGGCAAAGCTACAAACACTCAAGATGAGACAGGAACGAAAGAAAGGAGCCAGCTCTGTGCATGGAACTTCATACTTACTATCATATTTAATTTTCTTGCAACCTGGTGCAAAAGGATAAATAATCCTCTTTTTCACCAACATCTCGTGACACGGCATCACATAAACGTAAATTGACATTCATGTCGATGGCCATGCTGCAGTGACATTATTTTCTTTAAGTTTTTTACTGTTTATTTATTTTTGAGAGACAGACAGAATGTGAGTGGGGGAGGGGCAGAGAGAGAGGGAGACACAGAGTCCAAAACAGGCAACAGGCTCCAGGCTCTGAGCTGTCAGCCCAGAGCCCGACGCGGGGCTCGAACTCACAGACCACAAGATCATGACCTGAGCTGAAGCTGGACGCTTAACGGACTGAGCCACCCAGGCGCCCTTGCGGGTAACATGATTTTAAGGTGAACTTCCAATGATTTTTTTTTTTTAGAATCCATTCCTTTTTTCTTTTTACGTTTATTTACTTATGTTGAGAAACACGGAGACGGCATGAGTGGGGGAGGGGCAGAGAGAGAGAAGACAGAGGATCCCAAGCAGGCTCCGTGCTGTCAGCACAGAGCCCGATGCGGGGCCCGAACTCAGGAACTGTGACGTGAGGCCATGACCTGAGCTGAAACCAAGAGTCGGACACTTAACCAACTGACCCCCCCCAGGAGCCCCTAGAATCCATTCCCAAGCCCATGCTCTCTGACACACCAGGATGGTTGTTCATTGCCCCCTTACCCCCACTCCCCACACTGTTCCAGCTCAGCTAGGCTCCCCAAACTGTCCAGCCCCGTCTCTGGGGGTGCCATCTTTCTTCCTTCTGCAGGGGGAACCGTGCACACCCTTATCGTCCTGCTTCCCTCATCCTGTCCCCTGATCGTCACCACTCTTGGGCCCCATCAACCCATCACAGTCCCTTTGTCAAAAATCAGGCATCCTTAACCAGCGTCCACTCTCTTTTCCATTTTCCTCGGAAAACATCTCCCCCGTCTCTTTTCGTCTCTCCCTTCTTCACACTCTCCCCACACCCCCTCCCCTTCTTCCTGCCGTCTTTCTTTGTGCGTTGCATTTGCAACCTCCAAAGAGCATTCAGGTCAAGGTTGATAAAGTTAAGTGCTGTGCTAATAACGCGCTTCCTCTAGGGAAAGGCATGCCTTGAGTTTTGAAGTGAGATTAGACGTGATAAAGAGCCGGGGCCATCCGCCACGGAAGCCTCAGCCAGCTCCTGGAAATTTCTGCCCACATACCTGATACTCCGCGTCTCCCCTGCTATCCGCAATGAAGCCCGCTTGTCTTCGGTCATCTCCCTGGTAGTACCAGAGTGCAGAAGGTACCACACAGCCCACTTCGTTTCCCTCACAGGGAGAAATACTAGAAAGCTGCTTCCTCTCAAGGATGCCCAGGTATGACATTTTTATGACTAAAAAGCAGAGGCCATTTTCCATCAATACGTCGGATCGTTATGGTTCAAAATACATTTTGCCCCATGAGATTCAATCGAGTTATCTTCCTTTGGGTTGACAACACGCAGCCCGTAAGTGTTTACATTTTTCCTGGATCGAGTCTCACACCAAAAAAAAAAAAACAAAAAAACTTGCTCACCACTCATAATTGGTGGTGTCACAGTGCAGCCCAAACAGGGTACTTAAATGCCCTGTCCAAAGTGGGCTTAGAAATAACCAGCGTGGGGCGCCTTGGGTGGCTCAGCTGGTTAAGTTTCTGACTTCAACTCAGGGCATGATCTCTCGGTCTGCGAGTTCGAGCCCCGCGTCGGGCTCTGGGCTGACAGCTCAGAGCCTGGAGCCTGTTGCCTGTTTTGGATTCTGTGTCTCCCTCTCTCTCTACCCCTCCCCCGCTCATGCTCTGTCTCTCTCGCTCTCAAAAAGAAATAAAACCTAAAAAAAATTTTTAAAAACAGAAATAACCAACTCATGGGGCCACGTGAGGAGTAAATCAGGTAGCATGTAACACCCACTATGATAGTTCGTGGTGTTCATCAGTTTCACTGGGCGAGGGTGCTGGTATTTGTCAGACATTATTCTGGGTGTTTCTATGAGGATTTTTTTTTTTAAGATGGGATTAACATTTAAAGTGGTTTCTTTGAGTAAAGCAGATTGTCCTCCAGAATGTGAGTGGGCCTCACCGAATCAGTTGAAGGTCTTAATTAGGACAAGAACTGACCTCCCTTGAGCAGGAAAGAATTCTCCAGCACACTGCCTTTGAACTTCATCTTCTTTTCGGTTCTACAGCAGGTGGCCTTCAGACTCAAACTCAGATGGGTCTTCAACCTGCTGCAGGTCTTGGACTTTCCAGCCTCCATAATCACGTGAGCCAACTCCTTCTGAATAAATCTTTTCCGGGTACGGACACATTCCACTGGTTCTGTTTCTCAGGGGCCTGACACATTCCCCTAGCTCGACGCCTATTGTCTAGCAAATACCTGGCAGGACTCGGCAGCTCGAAGATTTTGAAGTCCATTCTCAGATTTATCTGACGGTGGGACGGATTTCGGTTAAGCCTAATTGGCAAAGTCAGAGGTAAACATAAAATGATAAATCGGGAAGCTTATCCTTGACAAATGGAATGGAATCTGTAAAGCCTAAATTCCTACTCAACCCAGGATGTAATGATCTCCAACCCCCTCCGTTACCGAAAGCACATAGATACATGACCTAACAAAATAGTCTAAAACGAACATATGCCTAACTACCTTCAGATCAAGAGATGGAACATCGCTGGTGTCCCAGAGGCACCCAGGTCCGTCCTGGTGACTCTCATACTAACCCTTGCTCACCTCCTTTATGCCTTTCCCAGGCAAGAATGCATCGCTGAATCGTTACCGTGTGTGTTCTTCTGTATCTGACTTCCTTCCTCTGTTCAACATTGTGTTCCTGAGATCCACCTATGTTGTCAAGGGCAGCTACCGTGTGTCCATTTTATTGTTGTATACGACACTGCGGTGTGGGTCAACCACCCTTTATTTATCCATTTTACCACTCACAAACTTCCAGCGTGAAAAAGACCTAAATTCAGAAAATGTGTGCAACTGAGTCCTGGTCACTTTTTCAGCTCCCACTGCGACTGTGAGGGCGTCGAAGGGTTATTCGTGCATCGGAAAACATTAGTATCAAACCAACAAAAAAAAGATCAACTGAGCTATGGAACAAATAGGTGAGTTGAGCGTGAAGTACTTCTGTTGACATGAACCAAGTGTAGACTAACCCAAAACGTAACAAATTAGGGGCGGCTTATTAGGAAGTAAGCCAGGGATGGCTAATTATGAAGTAAGCCACGAGTGAACAAACACAAAACCATACTAAGGTCTAGTAAAGAAGCAAGTTAGCGATCAATACAGTTCTGTTAAACTGTAGATGTAACCGTAACCATTGTTTTTATGCGTCAGGCCCAGGACGGGGGGGAGCACTCATGAGGAACTTACGGTGCTCTCTGAGAGGCAGGCACCCATGGGATCAGAAGCAGGTAGAATGGAACCAACACAAGCCCTGCCTCCCACTCTGTAAGGGGCAGAAAGATGGAGGGTGGAGTTCAAGCCTGGAATTCACACCGTGACCAGTTCCCCTCCCTGCTTTTGAACAGCCAGCAACATTTGCCCCAAATCGGCAGGCAGTGTTCGAGGTTTCCCTGAACTTTAAGGTCAAGGCTAGCATGGCCCTTCCTCATTACCCTCCACCCCTGTAAACTTATGCTATTACTAAGACAAATACAAACCCCGCCCCCCTTCCTAACCACTTTGCTTAACTATCCATATTGTTTTCTACTAACACCTTTATTCCAGTATATATGTACAGAGTTTCTGGTGCGATCTGGTCTCGGCAAGTTGTCGTAGGGTAGCCAGGCGCTGTTATTTGTAAGTTACGACTTGAGGTTTCAGGATTTCGACAGTCTCTGTTGGGAGGAGACCGGGAGATTGTTTCTACATCACACCGGGGGAAAGGGAACCAGAATTTCATGAGCAATTGCTCAGCGCCCAGCCCTTAAGTGAGCCACCACATTTTACTCTTCATGAACTACCATCCCCAACCAGTGCCATATCTGTCTCTGTATCTCATAGTTGAGGAGAAAGGGGGCCAGAGAAGTTAAAAACTCACTTACAGTCACACAGTTCATGTAACTAGCGAGCAATCGTTAGCAATCTGGACTCTGAACTTCAGGCTCAGGGGATGGTCCCATTTGATCACTTACTAGGTGTGGACCTGGGAGAATCACTTTCTCCCCACGTGATGGGGACAATCACGGTCCCCACTCCACGGGAGGATATGTGTAAGGTACTTAGCACAAAGCCTGGTGCCAGAGAGCACTTTCTATGAGACCACTTCCTACACTCCTTGTGAAATGGCAGAGCCAGGATTCAGACCAAAGTGGGAGCTGACTCCAAACACCCTAACATAACAAGCCATTTGTTGGCCGATGACTCTCTCCAGGGCTCAGCAGGGAAGGCTCGTCTCTGTTCTCATGTGTCTGTGGGGGCAGCTTGACTGGGGAAAGAGCATCCAGTTGACTTTACCGCTGGACTGGCCAGGTGCCGGCCAGGCCTCTCTTGTTAAGAGGGTAGTCAGACTTCTTTACTAGGTTTCTCAGAGCTCGAAGCCTCAGTAAGACGAAGTGCCAGGTCTCCCGAGACCTACTCCCAGACTGTCACAGCACTGATTGCTTCTACTGAGTTCTACTGGTCAGAGCAAGTCACGAGACGAGCTTGGGGTCCTAGGGGTCAGCAAGTAGACCACAGATTTGGATGGGAAAAGCAGCAGATGTACACAGGAATGGGAGCACCGGTTGGCAGCCATCTTTGCAGACAACGTATCACCTGGAGGCTGTAGAAATTCAGAGAGGGCAAGCCCAGTGTGGCTGGACATTCTACGAGAAGACATTTGGGAGGCACGGAGAAGAATGAGTGGGATCAGGCAGGCCCAGAAAAAGAGCGGGGTATCCTGGGGGAAAGAAAAGTCTGAACAAAGATTCAAAGCAAGGACCCATGAGGTAGCTTGGGACATGACCTGCTTGACTGAACCCAGGGCCTTATGGGGAAAACGCTAAATAAGGGGAGGGAGGGGAGAGCAGGGGGGTTTGGAGTGTAGAGGGCCTTGGAGGCTAATCTGAGGAAGGCAGTGGGTAGACCCTCACGTCCCCTAGATGGACAGAGACAGGATGGGAGTGGTGTTTCGTGAAGAGCAGTCTGCAGCTGTGTCCGGAAGGGCGAGGGAGGCGGACGGACTGGAGTTCGCAGAAATGCAGGGCAGAGGAGATAAGAGACAAGAGGGCTACATAAAGGGAAGAGGAAAGGGGAGAGCATCTCCTGCTTATGATTCTCTGCCAGCGTTCTTCCGTCTTTTCTATGACCATCCTGGAGACGTCGGGGGGGAGAGCCTTGGCCGATCTAGGCCCCCAACTCCCTGTGTGACTGAGCTGGCTTCCCGATCAGGGACCAGTGCCCCTCAGGGAGAAGGTGGTGTTCTCAACTGTCCGAGGGTTGGCCCAGTCTTCTCTCCCAGAAGTTTGCTGGGAGCCTTTCTCATTCTGCCACCCACAGAGCAGGGCACTAACTCCTCAGCCAAGGTCCCCAGATCGTCACTCCTCTTTCCTCGTGCGGCCCTTCCTTCCAGAAAATCATCCTCTTCCAGGCTTCTAAGTACGACCTGGGACTCCCTGCCTTACGTAGGGCTTCCAGGGACATCTCTGCTCTCTCTCCTTTTCACCTGCCCTAACTCTCCACCCCTTCAGGGCCCAGCCACAACCTCTCCTCTGGGAAACCTGTCGGGCATCCCCCACCCCACGCTGGCGGTCCTTTCTCTGAACGCAAGCCCTCTCGCCATCTCAGCAAGCCTGAGCACTTACCCCTGTGCCCTTCTCAGATGCTGCGGGTGAGATGGCCTTATCCACACAGCTACACAGGAGGGCAGGGCCTGTGTCTGGCTCATTTCTCCTTCCCTCACAGAGCTAAGAGCAGTGCTGACTGCATAGTAAGTCCTTAACATAAAGGCAGAGAAGGCTGAATTGTTCCCTGCTTCTAGCCCTCCGCATTCTGTGCAACTAAGGCAGAAAGTCTTTGACAACTAGCTGGAGTTAGGAGGCATCATAGTGAAGCCAAGAAGTCCCCTGGAAATCAATAAGTAGCAGTATTATTATTTTTTATTACCATCCTGAACATTCCTCATTGCCAAAACCATTAGAAGTACCAAAGAACCGGCCCCTGCATTTATGGTTTGTCCGTGGTGGCGATAGGGGTGGGAGCTGGATGTCTAGGCTGGGTTCACTGGAAGCAGAGCTTGAGACAAGGATTGGGCGTGCATGATTGATTGGGGCGTGCTCTCAGGAAGGAGGGAAGCAGGACCCGTTGGGAAGTAGCTTAGCAAGGAAGGATCTAGTCTTTCCTGGAGTCTCCTGTGAGGCTGATCCCAGGAAGAGGCCTGAAGCCCACCCATAGCAAGATTAGCTCAACATCGAGGTCATGGTAGAGTGACCAACTGGGTGGCCTGGGACTGTCTCCATTGTAACAGTGAAAGTCCTTCATCCCAGGAAATCCCTCAGTTCCAGGCAAACACTTCCTATAGGAGGCCCAGCTTTTGTCCCCAAGTCGGTCAGTCATGGCTTTGGAGCACTCCCAAGCAGGAGAGGAGCTAAGCTCCTAGGGGAGTTGGTATTCATTCGGCCTGAAGGGTGCGTCTCTGGGGAAAGGGAGGGTGGGACAGGAGCCCAGTAGAGGGGATGGGGAGTCACTAATGGTGTCTTCCCCCTCCTCCGCCCCAGACAAGCCCCTACAGAGCACCTCTCTGCCTCCCCCTGCCCGGCCAGGGAGCAGCACAAGGCACAGGCCATTCCACCTGCCCCCTGCCCTTGTGATGCGGGCTCCCAGAGCCCCACCTCCACGCAGGCGGCCCCGCCCTGCCGCTGATTCTGAGAACACCTAATAGGTTTCACACAAACCCTGTTGGCTTCCTGATTATTTGCAACTCAATTAAATTAACAAATTGGTCTCTCTGCCCAGAGTCTTTCCACCGCCTGTACTTTAACATATGTCAGTCAGGGCGCCCGGCGTCTCCAGATGGCTGAGAGCTTACTCTATAAATCCCATGCCAACTCATCACTAGGGAAGTATGTGTGTGTGGAGAAGCCCAGAGATAGAGACACAAAGCCATAGCGGGGAGAGATGAAATATGGGAAGGGCAAGACAGGGAAACTGAGAGCAAGGGGAGAAGGCGAGGGACAGGAGTCACGAGAGCCTAGGTGCGGCCTCGAGGATGAACCAGCAGGTGCTAAGGACCCTAACCTGCCTCGCAGGGAAGCTCTGTCCTCCACAGGGCGGATGGTGTGTGTGTGTGGAGGGAGGGAGCGCCTGAAGAAGATTACATTTTCTCTGGAGGACTATGAGATCGGTGGTGCTCAAAGCGTGTTCCCTAGACCAGCGACGGCAGCCTGGGCGACCGGTCAGAAGCGGAGATTCTCAGGCCCCATCCCAGACCTCTGGCAGGTGGAGCCCGGGTGCCGGTGTTTCCACAAGCCTTGCAGGTGTTTCTGATGCCTGCTCAGGCTTGAGACCCACACTCCTGAGGGAGCGTGCTGCGAGGGCTCTGGCAGCCGTGAACCTGCTCTCAACCGTGGCCTGGGGGCCGTCGCCCACTGGAGGAGTGAGGTGAGTGGTCTTGAGAAGCGGCACCGTTTTCGGAGTTACTTTGAACGATGCCTCTATAGCCTTTGGTGAGATGCAGGCGTTGGGGGGAAAGGGGAGGACTCGGGGACCAGCTAAGAGGAAACTTTGCTTCCTTCTCAGAGGACGCAAGCCGAAGGAACGGGGGCTTAAACGGGCCGAGGCTTCCTCTGGTCTGTGACAACCCGTACGTAGCAGGCCCTTGGCCTGTCGTGCGCGACCACCACGGAGAGGTGAGGACATTACCGGTAAGGACATTGCCCTTCCGGCTTCTGCGGCAGGAGGTGAAAGGCTTGGCATGGCCCTCGGTGAGGGGCCTGTTCTCATTTCTTCAGGGATGGCTGTTAAGTTCGGTCCATCTGCTTGGCACGGGGTAAGATGATCCGTGACCTCAAACTCAAAGGTCTTCAGGGTCTGGCCCGATAACAGAAGAGAAGAGCAGGCACGTCTGCTGGGCATCGTGGGAACTGCACACACAGGCCCCGTCTAGATCCTGCAGGAGCCACCAGGCCCCAGCCTGTTGTCAGCGCCCAGAAAACACCACCCTCTGCCACCAGCCTGAAGGACGGATTTATCGAGGGAAGTCCCAAATCCAGATGGACTTGGGTGCAAAACATCAGGTCCTGCTGGAGAAGCTGTAAGAAACTCACATGCTGCCCGAATGTCAAGGGTGAACTCTCCGGACTGGCAGCGGCGAATGTGGTTACGAAGGGGCCGGGACTCCGTCCTGCGGCAGTGGGGGGCAGTGAGGCGCTTTACAGCAAGGACCACTGTGGCCAGATCCCAGAGAGACTGGGTCTCTCTCAGGGGCCGGCGTAACGCTGGGCACCCTGTGTGCATTCTTTCCATGAGCCCCCTGCCTTCAGGAATACAAAATATTTATCCTCTCCACTTGACACAGCACGGTGGAGGACCAAAAAGTGAAATAACCTGCACTAAGTCCCCCTCCGGGAGCTGGGGGATTGGAGGCAGGACAAGAATGTAGTGTCTGGCCCTGGGGACTCCCGTCAAAGGTTCTTGCAAGGAGCATCCTGCAGCTGGGGCAGGTGGACGAGGGCAGGAGCTTGAATGAGCAGGATTCTCTACCGGCTGCATTTATGGACAAATGCCTTTGGCTTTGGCCTTGAGTAGTAGCTGCAGATCTCCTCACCTTTGCCGCCTCCAGACGTCCTCTAACACCACAATATTGATTTCTACTCGGAAACCGTAACAACTCAATGGAGACACGTAAGGGGCACTGCTCACCGTCCCCTCCGAGGCTCAAAACCCCATTTCTTACTTTCCAATTTGTTTGTGTGGGCATAAGGGCAAGTCCATCGTGATCTGAAAACCAGAGGTGTGGGGATACCTAAGAACCATCAAAAATGGGTTCTTTTGTTTTCAATCTTCTTTTTTTTAATGTTTATTTACTTATTTAGAGGGAGGGGGTAAGGGGCAGAGAGAGAGAGAGAGAGAGAGGCACGAGAATCCCAAGCAGGCTCCACACGGTCAGCATGAAGCCCTACGCCGAGGCTCGAACCCACAAACCATGAGATCATGACCTGAGCTGAAATCAAGAGTCGGACTCTTCGACTGATGGAGACACCCAGGCACCCCAAGGGTTGGGTTTTTTTGGTGTTTTGTTTTGTTAAAAATTTTTTTTTAACATTTATTTATTTTTGAGACAGAGAGAGACAGAGCATGAACGGGGGAGGGAGACACAGAATCTGAAACAGGCTCCAGGCTCTGAGCAGTCAGCACAGAGCCCGACGCGGGGCTTGAACTCACGGACCGCGAGATCGTGACCTGAGCCGAAGTCGGACGCTTAACCGACTGAGCCACCCAGGCGCCCCTGTTTTGTTTTGTTTTAAACGAAGAGCAGGGGCATCATATAATGATTTAAAAAAATAAGAAAAAATAAACAAAAGAAGTTGTAGAGAGAAGTTATTATTTGTACCAAACCGTTCACTCTTGCTGGTTTTAGGTTTGGTTTTGGTGGTGGTGAATGCTTTCAGAGCAAATGGATTCAACATCAGGGCTCCTTCGAATTCCCTTTTCTGCCAATTAACCCTCCCCGGGAAGACTAAAGTACCTCTCAGGATTGGCTTCCGGAACAGCAGCACAGATGGATTTTTCCATTTCAGTAATCAAATGGGGTGGGGGTGGGGTGGAGATTAAGGCGGATTAAAGGATTACATTTAGGAGTACTTAAGCGAACGCCCGGCGTCTAAAGAATTGAATTTAGGATTGGGGTTAATAGCATATTCCTGTGAAATCAGGTAATTATTTTAGTGAGTACCCGCTTAATTCAGTGGGAAAGCGGCTTCTGGTTTACCGAAAGCTTGCATGTGTCAATATCTTGAATGCAGAATTGACAGGGATCGCTTCAGTAATGACCCGAAGGTGGGTCCGTTTGGGTCTTTTATTTTTTTAACCTAACCCTATCGATCAACTTGGTTTTCAACAATGTTTTCCTGTCTCTTCTAAAGTTGCAAATGGGAAATGATATTCCGAAATAAATTTCCCTGGAGCACAGCTATTCATTAAAAAAAGAGGAAGAAGAAATGGAAACCAAAACCCTTTGGACAGTCAGGTTGTAGGCAGGAATCCGGCAAGGCCTTGGATGGTCCAAAATATTCTGATGAAAGCAGAAATCAATACAGTAGATGTTGCCTCATCTTGGAAGAGAAAGAAGGGAGAAATTCACCCTGTTACCTCCTTTCCTTCTTCGGCTTTACCCCTCCCCACCCACCACTGGAATGAATAGTCATTGACCCTCGACAGCTCTGCTCCTGAGTCAGGTTCTAGAAGAAGCGAGTTTTGAGGGTCCTGCACCCCTGACGGGGATTGTGTTGGTCCCATGGAGGGCCCTGGGTTCCAGAAGGCTGGCGTTTGGCCTGAGGTAAAGATACCTGGCGGCTGAAGGGAGGAGGAGGAGAAGGACGGTGTCCCTAAGGGATGGACCACCAGGGACCCAGACCCAAGGGCCTGACTGGGAATGACGGGGACAGATTGGAAATGGAGTGTAGAGACAAGGGCAGGCCCAGGCTCCGTCTGATTTCTTTCTGTGTCCTCCTGCTTTGGGCAATGGGGGAGCTGGTAATTTTGAAAGTGGCCAAATGAGAAGCCAAGCTGGGCACATGTTGGTGTGGCCTAGTGGGAGTGCACTGGGTCAGGTGTCTGGCTTCTTCCCAGGATGATGGCATTCCCCTGGCTGGCATTAGATGCTGTGGGATTGGGCGGGCCCGGCAGTAGGGACGAGCGGGAGGCTGTGACAGACACCCAAGCCTGTTGTCTCAGGTGCCTGCCGCAGGGCGGTGCCCAGGACAAATCCACAACGGATGTCCCACGACTTCTGTGAGGGTTCAGATAAATCTGGTTTAAGGCATAGAATCTAAAGCGGTAGAGCCAGGGCTCATGTCTGAAGGGCATTCAGACATGGGGGGCGGGGGGGGGGGGCAGTGCCCAAGAAGCCAGCCATTGGTGATTGCTTCTGATGGTAGGTTGCCAGGTAATATAATATACAGGGCGCGCAGTTAAAGTTTAATTACAGGGGTGCCTGGGTGGCTCAGTCGGTTAAGCGTCTGACTCTTGATTTTGGCTCAGGTCACGATCTCCCGGTCTGTGAGATCAAGCCCCAAGTCTGTCAGCCCAGAGCCTGCTTGCAATTCTCTCTCTCTCCCTTTCTCTCTCTGTCTGTCTCTCTCTCTCCCTCCCTCCCTCTCTCTCTGCCCCTCCCTGCCCAAAAATAAATAATAAATACGAACGACGGCGAAACAATGAATATTTTTTTAGTGTATATATGGCCCAAATATTGCTTTTGTTTTTGTTTTTGTCGCTAAATCTGGCAACCCTCTCTGACGGGAATGACGCATGATTTTTTTTTTCCTCCTTTGATTCTTGTCCGTATTGGCTAAATTATCTCACGAACAGGCATTACTTTGGCATCAGGGGGGAAGATCCTAATCCTGTGTTCTCTGATTTCTGAGCGAATGTTGTTTTTCTTGTTGGGTCGGGCTTTGGGGGTGGGTGATCTGGAGGCAGGGGGGACAGTGAGCAGCGCCAGCCCCCTACCAGCACCCCTGCCTACCAGCACCCCCAGACTTTGCAGCCGCTTCCAGGTTTATGCCCTCACTATCATGTATCAATTCCTGTCACATCCAATCTCCTGAAAACTCGCGTTCCTTCCCTCCCTTCCCCTCTAAATCCATTAGCAGCCTTTGAACCTTGAGTTCTTAGGCCTCATAGATCTCTCCTGTCCATCAGACTTTCCTGGGAGAAAGGGGGTGAGCCCCACTGTCTGCTCTCCTTACAAACCTAAGTGCCTGGGCGTCTTTCCTGTCTAGGACGCTGATCTCTTGGGACATCCTTACCAGGAGGTTATATATAAAATCATATCGATACCAAAATGTATCCTGTTGCTTCAATGTTTAGTCCTTGCTTATTTTTAGCCTATTTGAATTCTTAATGAAATTCTGTTTAAATATACATATATATGTATATTAGAAGCGCCTTGAAATATTTAAAATCCAGAGTATTGTCAGAGCACTCGGCTGAATCTCACTATTTAGCACTAATTATAAACAATCCCGTCTAGCCTTTGTCTTTAATGGTTTTATAAGTGCTAGGCTTGTCTTTCTAATTAGACTATAAACTGGTCTTTTGCTTCCCTAATATCTCTCAGAGCACCTGCCACAGAGTGGGGCACGCACAGTAGACAATAGACGTTTAATGACACGTCTCAAGCTACTTGGCTCTGTTCGCTCCTCCCTGCCTAAGTGTCCCCTCCTCCCCCCCCTACCTTCCCGGGCCAGTCCCCCCACCATTAAAAACAGGCTCAGTTTTCTTACTCATGGCTTTTAACGTCTGTATCCCCCGATGAACAAGTTGCACTCCTTAAATTTAATTGGCACATCATGTAGAATCACACATTTTTAGCTATTAAGCATGCCCAGAATGATTCCCCACTTCTCTCAAAATAGAGGGCAGGGATTGTGAGTCTCCCTGAGTTCCTGGTGTCCATAAGAGTGTTATAAACATGCATTTAGTGATTCACCAATATTGTTGTCTATATGTACTTGGATAGCAAAGCCACATAATGCCATTTAAAGAAATAAAATACATTTTTCCCCCTAAATACAAAAGCAAGGCAAACTTTAGAAATACTGGGTGCTTGGATGGCTCAGTCAGTCAAGCATCCCGACTCTTGATTTCAGCTCCGGTCATGATTCCAGTATCATGGGGTCAAGCCTTGTGCCCACCTCTGCTCTATTTCTTTAGCAAACAGCTTGTTAGACAGGAAGTAGTTGGTAACGCATATTCGTAAGGCTTTACATATTTAGCTAAACCGTCTTTCCGGGGGATGGACTGTTGACCCGCTGCGCTTGGGAATCGTGGCCAGAAGGTGGATGCCTTCCCGTTCCTCCCCCTGAGGCTCACTCAAGGCACTTACCGGGAGTGGGCAATGGCAGATTTTTCCAGGGGCCCCCAAATGCTTCTGTCTTCCATCCAACAAAATTTTGGAGCACTCACTCTGCCTATGTGTCAGACAACGTGGCAGGAAGCATGGCTCTAGGTTAGCATGGCAGTGAGCAAAACCAAGGGTCATTGTCAACTCTGGTCCTCTCCCCCAGAAAGCCCCTGTATCGTGATGTCTTCAGGAAACTTTCACTGGTCACGAACGGGAGGTCTAGCCCTGTACCAGGCTGCAGGGGGCGGGGTGCACAGGAAGTATAGGGTGGGCCTCTGCCCTGTGGAACATTCATCTGTTTGGAGGAGACAAGCCTAGGTCACACATACAGAACAAAATAAATAAGCAAACACAAAGCCAGCTAATATTTGGGGAGAGGATGTAACTCGGTGCCTAACCCCTGGGTGCAGGTGATGAATGAAATGCTGCAGGAGTTCAGACGAGAAGCTGTACTTGTAACTTTCTAGATGCTTCACAGGGCCCTTGACGTGCTCCCGTCCAGTCCCTTCCTTTTCTGGATACAGATGCCGAGGGTCCAAAGAGGGAAGGAAATGCACCCTCTGCATGTACTGGGGGCACACCTTTGTCCAAGGCAGAGATTTCTTTTTTGTGTGTTTTTGTTTATTTATTTATTTTTGACACAGAGGGAGCCAGAGCATGAACGGGGGAGGGACAGAGAGAGAGGGAGACACAGAATCTCAAGCAGGCTCCAGGCTGTCAGCACAGAGTCCGACTCAGGGCTCGAACTCACAAACCACGAGATCATGACCTGAGCCGAAGTCAGACGCTCAAGCAACTGAGCCACCCAGGCACCCCCAAGGCGGGGATTTCTGAAGAACCAAACTCAACAGGAATATAAAGCAGGAGTGTGGAAAACATCTCAGAAACTTTAGACGAAAGTAACCATTTGGAGGCTGTTTGCCTCCCCGGCACCCGGCTGAGTCCTTGACTGACACTCCCTCTAGTCTGCACACCTCATCTGCTGTGGGAGGCCAGCTTTTCCCCATGGGGCCCGGCCAGGGTGAGCCTTTGTCATTGCTTATGGACCCGCCTGAAAGATCACAGTAGGATTTTGGATTTAGTTTTTTTATTTACGTTTGTTTATTTTTAGAGTATACAACTGTTTTAATTTTGGGGGGCGGTGGGGGGGAGAGACAGAGCACAAGCAGGGGAGGGGCAGAGAGAGAGAGAGGGAGACACAAGAATCTGAAACGGGCTCCAGGCTCTGAGCTGTCCGCGCAGAGCCCAACCCTGGGCACGAACTCCAAACAGTAAGACCATCACCTGAGCAGTTAACGGAGCCACCCAGGAGCCACTGGCTTTAGTTTACATACACATAAAAATCACAGCAACACCGGCCACACCAAAGCCAATGGGGTGTTGACAGGACTGTTCGATTCCACCTAGATGTGAAAGGAAAAGAAACAGTTATCACTCTGCAACACTTGTAAAACTTTTTTAAAAGTTTCTATCTTTATTCAAAGCTATACGCATGCAAGATGTGTTTTGTAAGATCAAATACCTCTGGTTTTGTTCTTAAAAAAACAAACAGGCAGTCCGTCGCTTGCTTCCCCTAATTTCTCTCTCCCCACAAGCAATCACTTTTATTCTCTCTGCTGATTATTTTAGATGATATCCCCGTATTGTACTTTCCGCTTTGGGGGTTTTAGCCGTTCTCTTAACTCCTTTCTAGAGCGGCCTGAAAACAGTCGCCAGTGCCTGGGCGCATGCGCGCTCGCTGCCCAGCCCCGCCTCTAACACCGCCGCAGCTCGAGTCCGATCAATATCCACTCTTCACATTATTGCGGCTCCGCCGAGCCCCCGCACTCCACTGTGATTACCTCTCTCTACTCTCTGTTTTCACCGGAATCTTCATCTCTGGTTTTCATTTGCCAAGTGGCCTGCGTTTCCCAGTTCAACCTCAAATTCTTCCGCCAGTTGTCCGATCTTCTCTCAAGAGGCTCACATGTGCCCCCTTTTCTCGTGATGGGATCTGCACGAAGCCCGTCTGCCAGAGCTTCCAGCCTGGACCGGCTGCTCTCCGGCACCGGTGCCCTTCTCTCCTCCCCCGCCCCTCAGGCCTCCTCCTTCGTACTTGGAGGTCAGCTTTCCTGCATCCTGCCTCTTCTGGGTTTAGAAGCTGCTGGAGCACACCCTCCAGCAGCTGCCAGTAGAGAGTGCATGCGTGGGACATAAATTCTTCAGACCTGCACCCTGTGAAGATGTCTTTTTTTTTTTTTTTTCCTTTCATGTTTAATACGTTTTATTCTCGGGAAGCCATGATTCATATTCTTCGGATAAGCCCACGATCAAGTATTTGGAAGTAGATATATTCAACAAAATAGCTTTCATTCCATTATCCACGTACCAACATTTCTGTTATGTCATTTCATGTTTTTTGTACGTTCCCCACCTCCCCCCCCCCCAGCTTTCTTAAGATGTATTCTTCACATATTCTGTAAGTTCAAGGTGTACGATGTGGCAATTTGATGTACATATGGTGATGAGTGTTGTGAAGTGATAACCACAGTAAGGTTAGTTAATGCAGAGAACGTCTTACTTGGTTGTTTGGGTCAGCATGGAATTCTAGCTCGGAAACCATTTCCCTCCAGAATTTTGAACACTTTGCTTCATTGCTTTCTTGCTTCCAGTGTGGCTTTCGGGAAATCTCGGGCCTCTGATTCTCTGTTACTTTATACCTGACTTTCCCTCTGGTTGGGAATGACAGGAGTTACTCTAATCTGGCATTTTGAACTTTCCAGGCATGTACCCCAGTGTGGGCCCCTCTGGCAGCTCATGGGTTTTCCGGTCCAGAAAATATGTCAGGTCTAGAAAGTTTTATTGAATGATTTCTTTGATTTTTCTCTCTATTTTGTCCTTTCACTTTCTAGAGCCTCTATCCTTGGTTATGAGAACTCCTGGACTGCTTTGATGATCTTCTCCTTTCTGTCCAATTTTTCATCTCTTTTACATTTTACAGTTGCTTTCTGGAAGATTTCTTCAATTTTAACTTCTAAGCTTCTGTTAAGTTTTTCAGATTTACTCTTATATTTTCAATTGCCAAGAACTCGTTGTGTATATGTATATGTATACATTTTAACGTATTATGTGTTTACATGTATGTCCACATAAATATATTTTCATAGCTATATTTATGTAAATTATGGATGGGGGGGGCAGCCGCCTGCCTCCCTTCGTCGGCGATGTTGAATTGTGTTCTCCGTGACAGAACCTCCAAGCAACCTTATTTTCTATTTGTTTTTATCTCTGTTGGTCATGTTAGAGACTTTCTTTAGATGTCTGATAATCCTTATTTTGTCTATCTGGATAGCTAGCTATATCAATAACTTACATAAGTCCTACTGTGCTCCAGGCACTGTTCGAATGACTTCACAAGGACCATCTCTTTTCATCTTTAGATCAATCCTATGCGGTAGGGATATTGCTACCCCTGTTTCAGTGAGGTGATCCATATTTAGGTCCAGGAAACAAAGAATCTGATTGAAAGCTCCAGGGAGGGTGGGAGGTGAGGGGCACGCCTGGGGGGCTCAGTCAGTTAAGTGTCGGACTCCATTTCAGCTCAGGTCTTGATCTCAGAGTTGTGAGTTCAGGCCCTGAAATGAACTCCACGCTGGGCGTGCAGCCTACTTTTTTAAAAAAAGAAAGAGAGCTCCGGGCTATAGGTGAACCTTTCAAATGTAAACCTCACCTTGGTGTGTTTAGGCCGCTTCCTTGTGGAAGTCCAATGTCAGTCTCTGTTAGGTCTTTCCTTCGGAGCGGGTCAGATCATCAGAGATGATTCTGTCAAGCTCTTACCTAAAGGGTCAAGGTCTGGCTGCCAGGCTTCCAGGAGCTGGGGAGGGGGGAGTGAGGGATGGCAGGTGGGGACATCGGCATCCCCCGGTCTCAGCAGTGCCTGCCTCTCTAGGGGCAGAGACTCTTGCTACAGCCCTCTCCTGTCTTTTTCCAGAATGAGGGAGAGGCAATCACTTGGGTACACGGATTTGGGGAAGGAATCTGGAGATGTGACTGCTTCACAAAACAGACCTTGAGCCAATTCTAATTTTAGCACTCCTCGCCTTCACCCCCCACTCCCAGAGGTACTCACTGCTGCCAGTTCATGATCCTTTGGGGGATTCTGGCTTACAAACGGGGGTGGTTTTCCACATTCAGCGCTATTAGCTTGGGATTCAATTCTCTCTCCATTTTCTTGGGCCGGCTGAGTAAATTACCTCTTATCTAGCTGCGTCTCAGCTTTCAAATTTTGTTGCTGTTTTCTGCTTTCCCATTCTCCCCATTCACGTGGGCTTGTACCTTAAAAAAAGTCTCTTTGGGGCGCCTGGGTGGCTCAGTCGGTTAGGCGTCCGACTTCGGCCCAGGTCACAATCTCGCCGTCCCTGAGTTCAAGCCCCGCGTCGGGCTCTGGGCTGATGGCTCAGAGCCTGGAGCCTGCTTCCGAATCTGTGTCTCCCTCTCTCTCTGCCCCTCCCCCGTTCATGCTCTCTCTCTGTCTCAAAAATAGATAAATGTAAAAAAAAAAAAATTTTTTTTTTTTTAAAGTCTCTTTACTGGCATTTTAATGGGGTTTCAGTAGGGAGTGAAATCAAGTGTTCGCATCTTTACACAAAACCCCCTGCTGTTCAAGTTCCCCCTTCTCTTTCCCATCCCTTTATTCTTCTACCTAGAAATCAAACCGAGAGAACCCAAAATGCATAAGTTTGGCCGTAAACTGTGTAACACGACATTTAGCGGGAGTATCAAAGGAACGAGGAGGGAGGGGAAGGATGCAAGTTACACGGATGTGGCAGAAAAGTATATTGAGCACGAACGTATCATCTTAATCTTGATCCTTTTGTAACGCACATTCTGAAAAACTGGGCAGAGCAATGTCTCGGTTTATGAGATTACACTGAAGTGACAAAAATTCTCCCCTGAGGATTACACACTGGTAGGACTTGATTTCAGAATCTCCAGGGAGAGGCAAGATTTTAATTTTGATCCAAAAGGGGCGTAAGTTAAAAAAAAAAAAAAAAAAAAAAAAAGAGGAGCGCCTGGGTGGCTCAGTGGGTTAAGCGTCTGACTTGGGCGCAGGTCATGATCTCACGGTTCCTGAGTTCGAGCCCCGCGTCGGGCTCTGAGCTGACAGCTCAGAGCCTGGAGCCTGCTTCGGATTCTGTGTCTCCCTCTCTCTCTGCCCCTCCCCCCTTCACACTCTGTCTCTCTCTCTCTCTCCTTCAAAAATAAATAAACATTTAAAAAAGAAAGAAAGAAAGAGTAGGGGGCATGATTGTCCTAAACACTGTGCAAATGCCAATGCCCTTGTTTACACCCCAGACTCTGGCTCCCTAGGCTGGAAACCTCTGAGGACAGGCCACGGACAATAGATGCTGAGCTCACCCCGCTCACTGCGGGCCTTGGCCAGGTGTCTTCTAGGCATGCTTGTCTTTCTCTGCTGGCCTGTAAACCATCATGAATGTAGTCTTCCTTTTCTATCATGTCCATTCAAACTGATGTTTTAAAACAATGGTTCTTAGCTCTGTGCAGTGGAATCCCAGGTAGAACTTTTTAAAAAGGCTCTCAGACTTCAAATCAGCCCTACCTCCACCTGTCCATGGGCTTGGAAACCTCTGCTGGAGAACGCCTCCATTGAGGGGGGAAGGTGCAGAGGATCCATGAGCTTCTGGAAATTATAGGCAACATTGAATCTGACTTTCCTCCCTTCCTTCCTTCCTTCCTTCCTTCCTTCCTTCCTTCTTCTCCTTCTCCTTCTCCTTCCCCTTCTCTTTCTTCCTCTTTTTAATAAAAGGACCTTAGCTTTTATCATATTCTTCTAAGGAAACTTCATACCACTTATCAAATACCAAAAATATCAAATACACTTAAATGACGTGGCATTATATAATTATGTGTTAGCTTTCTGTTGTACTCATTACAAAAAGGTGGAAAGTTTGCCTATGGTCAGTATCACCAGGGTAGACATAACCCTCTTTCTGGTATTAAATAAATATTGGTTAAATGGATAAAAGAATGAATGAATGAATGAATGAATGAATGAAATTGATAAGCTCCCCTGTGCCCCAAAGGCTAAACTTATTCTCTAGAGCAAAATGGCATGGAAGCTATAGATGGAGATGAACTGTTTATTCAGATTCTACAGGCACAGTGCTGGACTAGATATGGGGGGGTACGCACAAGGGTCTATGACGAATTCCTTACCCTGAGTCATCTGTAAACCCTTGCCTACCCTCTCATTCAGGATGTTTCATTGGTGGGAGTATTTTTCAACGGAGACCGGTTCTGACCACTCTTCTGGGTGTTTCTCCCTGGCTTTATTTTTAGCTCCACTGGTCTTACCAAATAACCGAAGGGACCCTCTGTGTTTTAAAAAGCAAACCATTCTTTCAGTCCCTGAATCCATGGCTGCGGAGCAAATGTTCATCGTTGTGAGGGACAGTCTCCTCAGAGGACGTAATCGGTGACTTGGTCTCGTGAATGGGTAGAACTGTTTTGCTGAATCAGCACGGCACAGGTAGGGTTTTGATTGCCTCTAGATTTGCAAGAATGCTGTCTAGAAAACGTGGGGAAGGCGAGGTAAGAAGCAGTGGGGAAAGGTCAGGGGAATTAGCCGGACGAGCACAACTTGATGAAGAGCTCCTATGACGGTGATTTGACCACTGGAGAATATCATTGTAACAGGCTGAAGCTCCCATTGGAGATCCTTGGGAATGCCTCGGAACGAAGGCGTTAAGCAGGCATACTTCCTCTTCACTGTCTTCTCAGCTCCCTCTTGGTGTATCACAGCAAATACTTTCACTGACGGCTTTTACCCAGCTCCCAATGACACCCCGATCTCTAAGGGGGCCTTTGAGATGACCAGGATAGTTCCTTCCTCACGGGGCACCTAGCCCTGGGGGGCTGGATTGGGAAGGCTCTGTGATGCGGGATGGGGCCACTCGTGGCAGAATTGAGGCAGAGCAGAAGGAGCCAGGCGCCGGGGGAGTGGTGAGGGAGGAGGAGATGGTGAAGATTTTCAAGACAAGCCGGCATGGGGCACACCTGGGCATGTCAGTGGGGACTGGCTGGTAGTCACAGGGTGGCCAGGGGGTGGAGGTAAGAAATGAACTGCCTCTATGGGCTTGTGCTTTAAAAAGAGACCTGAGGCTCATATACCTACATGTAGGGATGTTTCCTCTACCTTCTCCTCTTTCCCTCCCTCCCTCTCCCTACCTCTACCCTTTGGCATTTTCCTCCTCAATATTATCCTTTGTGGTAGGACGAATTCTAAGCTGGCTTTCAGGATTCCTGCCTCCTTGTGTACATTCCCAGTATAGTCACCTCCCTTTGAGTGTGGGCGGTTAGATATGCCATTCTGAAATCTATTGATGGTCTCTAATCATTGACTTTAAGTTCTTCCAAAGGGAGATTTTCCTGGGTGGGCCTGACCTAATCAGTGAGCCCTTAAAAAGAGGGCCTGGCCGTCAGAGATGGAAGGCAGAGAGATCCAAAGCCGCAGACATTCTCTTCTGTTGGCCTGGAGGAAGCAATGGCCATGTTATGGCGAGGGCCGCAACGCAGAGAATAGCAGGCCGCCCTTAGGGCCTCTAGGGTCTCAGTCCTACAACCCCCAGGAACTGAATCCTGCCAACAATCAGTGAGCTTGGAAGAGGACCTTAGACCTCCGATGAGACTGCAGCCGAACGGCAGCTTGATTTGTACCTGGTGAGAACTTGAGGAAGGAACCAGATTAAACCATATCCGGACTCCCGATGCACGGAAACGGGGAGACGATAGGTTTGTGTTGTGTCAAGCCCGCTAAATTTGTGGCCATTTGTTATGCACCAGTAGAAAACTAGTAACTTCCTTAAAGTTCATTTTAACTGAACTTGACTGGTATTACCATCATGAGAGTGGGCGTGCTGGGGAGGAGAGAGGCGATATGTCAGAGTTCTCTAATCTGCCGGCAGTTAACACTGAGTTAAGTGTTAACTGATTTAACACTAGTCAAGTGATTTAACCTCTCGATGCCTCAGTTTCCCCAGCAGGGATGATGATAATAATAGCACCCCCGCCCCGGTCACTATGAAGAGTGGTTGGCACATAGTATGTGCTCAGTAAATGGTAGGCTTGCAGTTATGCTTGAGTCAAAAACATGGCAGGAAACTCGGACACAACTGGTAGTTCCAGGGGACAAATCCCATATAAGAAATACCATTTTAATGTCCTGTTTTCTGGTCCTTTTTACTGTTATTGTCTCTTCATTAGAGTCTTAATTATTAGGTCAAACATTGTCTTTAAAAAGTATTTCTTGCCAAGTGTTTGGCTACCGGCCCAGGCCCCAAGCATCTCTGGGTGGGCACTTTTCTTTTTACACCATAATCCTATATAATATTTGAGGGATTCAGTTGGACACTCCATCCTCAAAATAAATGCAAACACAGTGTATTCCCACTTGTTCAAAGGGAGAATCAGTGTTCCACCCCAGCCCCGGAATGGATGAAGTTTTGACTCATTAGCACCATCCCAACAAGGCAGGCCGGACAAGGGAAGGCCATCCCAAACGAGGGGATTTCACTGTTCAGTAACAAACTTATCAGAAAGAAAGAGTTTGTGGTCATTTTTCTGTAAAGAAAAGAGGAAATAAAGCACTTGGCTGACAGAAGTTGTCAAAGTTGTGAAACCTGTATGCTGGCCCAGTCTCTGTCCTTCACCAGAGGACAGGTGACTCAGCCTTTCTGGACACGAGCTTCCTCATCTGGAAAATGAGAGGGTTCCCTTCCGGAGAGATGGGCAAAACGCACGTTTGTGTCACCACTCTCTTTGAAAGCCACCAGAATGAACAAAGGCAAAAAAAAAAAAAAAAATTCAACCATAGTAGTATTAGGGAATGATCACAATCTCACACGACAAATTCAAAACCTACTCATTCATTCGTTCGTTCATTCATTCATTCTTCATCCATTCAACAAATATTTACAGGGGGCCTCTGAGGTGCCAGCAATGTTCTAGACGCCAGGAGTTCTAGCTGCCAGATGTAAAGAAAACTGAGCCCAAGCGAAAGAGAGCACAGAGGTCTGGCACCTTTTCCCTCTAATTCGAAACAGTGACAGAATTAGAAATGTAAATAAGAGTGCCGGTAGGGGCCTCGTTGGTAAAGAATCTAATGTCGCCCAAAGAGAGGTTTGATCTTTACTCTTAGCTTCTGGGAGGTAATCTCTAAAGCCCTCGGAATGCCATGCCTGCTAGGAATGTTTTTGTTTGTCCGCAGGCCTTGGGTCACCCCAGATAGACTAACAATGTGAGTTAGGGTGGGGGATTTGGGTCACAAGGTATCAGCTTGACCTCCGGAAGGGCTGGAGATGGAGATTAGTCACATGGGTGGTCAACCATGCCCACGTGACAAAGCCCTAATAAGAACCCCGGGCACTGAAGCTTGCGCGGGTATTATCAGACATCATTCCTAGGAAAAGCGACACTGTCCCCAGCACCACTGGGAGGGGACAGCTGGAAGCTCTGTGCTTAGAGCTCTCCTGGACTCTGCCCTATGCACCTCTTCCCTTGGCTGAGATTAACCTGTAACCATAACTCTGACTGTCATGGCTCTCAGTTCTGCGAGGCCTTCTAATGAATTATTGAACCCAAGTTCAGCAAGTTTGGGGACCCCCAAACTTGCGATTGTTGAAGAGAGGTGTCCTGGGGACTGCTGCTCTGTACGGGTAGAGGGTCCCATACCATGGATACAGAATAGGGGGTAATGAGAAGACCTAGAAGAAAAGGGGCATGTGTCGCTTGGGATCCATTTCCACAGTGGAGAAAGGCCAGTGAGATGGGCCTGAAGGGAAACTGCAAGACTCTTGTCCCTCCTTTTCACTGAATTTCCTAACTGAGAACACCCTTCAGGCTGACTGGCTGGCCCCAAAGTGAGGGAATAGCCCAAACCAGGAAGCGGTCCTCTTTCATAGCATGAGCCACATGCACAAGAGGGAAGACAGGCTTCATGTTCAGGCTCCTTTCTGCTGTCACTCACTTCCCAGCCCTCCCTGTAGGCAGAGGTCACTCTCGGAGGCTGCCCACGGTGCCCTGCACTCCCACTCAAATTCCAAGTACAGGTGGGGAAAAAGAACAATGAAGGGTGATCCACAAACGGGATTCTCAGGCAGATAATAAGCTGGAATAGAATGTTCCATCCAAAGATGAATAATAGGCTGTCCTCCACTCCGATTCCTGTGCATTGAGACCACAAAGAGAAAAGATCGGAAGGAATGTATCAAGTACAAATTAGATAAAGAGCAAAAGAAGAATTACTACACAGCACATGGTTTGGGGCACCTGGGGGACTCAGTCGGTTGAGTGACCGACTCTTGGTTTCAGCTCAGGTCATGGTCTTAGGGTTCATGGGACCGAGCCCTGTGTCAGACTCTGCACTAACTGTGGAACCTGCTTGGGATCCTCTCTCCCCGCCCCCACCCCCACCTCTCTATCTGCCCGCCCCCCCTCCCCCGCCAAATAAATAAATAAACATTAAAAAAAAATTTTTTGGTGTTACATTTATTTATTTTTTTTGAGAGTCAGAGAGAGACAGAGCACAAGTTGGGGGAGGGCCAGAGAGAGAAGGAGACACAGAATCCGAAGCAGGCTCCAGACTCTGAGCCATCAGCACAGAGCCTGATGCGGGGCTTGAACTCACAAACTGTGAGATCAGGACCTGAGCTGAAGTCAGACACCTAACCAACTGAGCCACCCAGGCGCCCCAATAAATAAACATTTTTAAAAATTTCAAGAAACCCAGAACACGGTTTTAGATTAAACTTGTCTGCAATATTAAAAGCACAAAGTTTTATATAAAACATGCTCAAAAAGATACTACCACAAGATGATAATAATAAAATCTAATATCTATTGAATATTTACTATGTGTCAGACATTGTTCTGTAATGTCTTATGTGTCTTAGTCATTTCAAAACCATAACAATACTGGGGCGCCTGGGTGGTCCAGTATTTTCTCTCCAAAAAAAAAAAAAAAGAAAAGAAAAGAAAAGAAAAAAGCCTGTGCAGTGAGACTATTGTTATCCCTATATTACAAATCAAAACACTAACAACTGTCCCAGATTTGCTGGTTAGTGGTAAAATGGGCTTCAACACCAGATGGTTCATTCTTTTTTTTTTTAAGTTATTTATTTATTTATTTATTTATTTATTTATTATGAGAGAGAGAGAATAAACAGATTAGGGGCAGAGAGAGAGACAGACAGACAGACAGAATCCAAAGCAGGCTCCACGCTGTCAGCACAGAGCCCCATGTGGGGCTTGAACTCACGAACCAGATGGTTTACTCTTGGCCTCTATGCTGTACTACCTGAAAGATTTGAAAATTTTTTACCAAATAGACGGCCATGAAAACCTAAGTAAATTTTGATAGGAAGAAGCTAATACTGGCTATATTATCTGACGGTGATGAAATAGTACAAGTGATTCTTATAAGAATGGTTTTTTTACTCCTCTATCCTAGTAAATTAAGTAATCTGAGTGAGATAGACAACTTTCTCAGAAATGTAAATTATTCGATATGAATGAATAAAATGAAGGCAAATTCAAATTAGTGACCAGAACAAAAACAATGAGATAAATTGAGAACGAAAGTTGTCAAATTGCCAGGCTGGAGAGTTTTATGGGTGAATACTTCAAGGGGCACCTGGGTGGCTCAGTTGGTTAAGCGTCCAACTCTTGGTTTCAACTCAGGTCTCGATCTCGCAGTTTCATGGGTTCGAGCCCCGCATCGGGCTCTGTGCTGACACTACAAAGCCTGCTTGGGATTCTCTCTCTCTCTCTCTCTCTCTCTCTCACTCTCTTTTTCTGACACCCCCCCCCCCTTAACACTGTCTCTGTCTCTCTCAAAATAAGTAAATAAACTTTAAAAATTAGAAAAAAAAATAGTGACTTACATACCAAGCCATTTATTATCAAACCTTACAGAAGTCTAGGGGTAGGTGTTTTCATTATTGGATCAGACATTTCATGAGACCCTCAAGGATCTCAAGTCCCAGGAATCCTGGCCTCAGAGGTGGAAGGAGGGGGGTTGATAAGTAGAAGGGGATCAAAGAGCCAGAGCCAACCGTGGAATAGACCTGTGTGGCCCATGTTGTACCGCTTACCTATACCCACCTATACCCACCCGGTGTTCTGACGTGCTGAGGACCTGTTCCCAGTGACTGGGGGTGTCTGAGTTGCATCTGTTTTTACGTGTCATCCTTGCGCAGGGGCCATGCTAATCTTCTCTGTATCGTTCCAATTTTAGTATATGTGCTGCCGAAGCGAGCACGCATCTGTTTTTAAATATTTTGAATATCATTCCTGAACATACCAAAGATTTCTGGACATTTAGTGTCTTCTGAAAATGCTATGTATTTTTTTTAATTTATTAAAAAAATTTTTTTAATGTTTATTTATTTTTGAGAGAGAGAACATGAGCAAGGGAGGGGCAGAAAAAAAGTGGGGACAGAGGATCAGAAGGGGACTCTGTGTGGACAGAAGCAAGCTTGAGGCTGGGCTCGAACCCACAAACCATGAGATCATGACCCGAGCCGAAGTTGGACACTCAACCAACTGAGCCATCCAGGAGACTCTAAAAATGGTATTTCAAATCAACAGGGAAAATATGGCTTATACAGATATCTACTTCATTCTTTAGAATAAAATAAAGCTGGTTCCCTGTCTCACCTGTCCTACTGTTCATTATCAATAATTTAAAGATTGAAATGTTAGAGAAGACATAGATTGCTAGAGGAAAATCAGAACGACTTATTTTTATTCTCTTTCAATGAGAAAGGATTTCCAAGCATGATATAAGAAGCACGAGAGATAAAAGAAATGTTTGATAGATCTGACCATTTAAAAAACTTGAACATTTTGTATGGAAAGAAAAAGAGCATTCTCATAAAGTCAAAAGCCAAAAACATCAAGACATAAAAACACAGCAAAAAACTTACTTACAACACATTTGACAGATAAGGGGCTAATTTCCTTGTACAAAAATCAATGAAAGCTCTTACAAATCAAGGTCTAATAAAGAAAAAAAAAGTCTACAAAAAATATAGCAGGCCAGATTTGGTCCATGGACCATATTTTTCCAACCCTTGCTATGAAACTTACACAAATACAAATAAAACAATAATGAGATTGGCTTGGTTGCCCCTAGATAACATCCAATATTGGCTAGGGTATGGGAAAACGGGCACACTTAAATACTTGTTAACATAACTTTTCAAGAGGAAAATTTGTCAAATCAGTGAAAACGTTAGATAGTTATACCTATTGGCAGGATCATTCCTAGCAACATCATTTGCAGCTTCACAAAATTGAAAACAACTCAAACATCTATTTACACGGGATCAATGACACAAATTAGAGTACATTTATTAATTCAACAACGTGTTGACTGTCTGACAGCTGGTGAAACTTGCATTCTTGTGGGGGCAGCTGCAGATCAAACAAGTGAGCAGAGAGCCATCCGAGGTTTGTGGAACATGCTTCAAAGGAAATAAACAGGCTGACGTTTGATAGCGAGGGTTGGCCAACTACGGTCCATGGGACAAACCTGGCCTGCCGATGTTTCCGTCTTGTTGGAATACAACCACGCTTGTCTGCACGTTGTCTATGGTAGCTTCTGTGCTACAAGGGCAGAGTGGAGTCGCTTCTCTAGAGCAAAGCCTAGGATGTTTGTTATCTGGTCTTTTGCTGGAAGAATGTGCTAACCTCGTTTTAGAGGGAAGGAATAGAGGACTCAAGAGAAATGAAAACATATCCATACAAAAGCTCATACACAAATGTTCATAACAGCGTCGCTCGGAAAAGCCCCAAAGTGGAGACGACACAGATACCCATCCACTACTGCACGGATAAATAAAATGTGATAGTTGCCTACTCGGTATCCGTCCGATATTCTTTACTGACTTAAGCCTGAGCAGCAGTGTGCCTGTGCCTAAAATGCATTTCCCAGCTCCCTCGCTGCAAGGGGTGATCACACAACACAGTTCCTAGCTAGGACACCTAAGTGGAAGTGTGATGGGAACTTCTGGGAAAGTTTTTGTTTCCTCATCGAGATGACAACCCTTCTTCCTTGTGGCTTCCTTCTTCTTTGTTCTGCCTGGACAGAGGATGGGAGGCAAGAGATTGAACAGTCATTTTGCAACCATGACTAACTAAGAAGACGAAAGCCACGTGCTAAGGATAGGAGAGCTTTGAGAAGCTGCCCGGGAGACCGGAGACATGGTAGAGCCACTGCACCAGTCCTGGACTGTTTACTTCTGTACGACTCATGATATAAGAAAAAATGATCTTGGTTAAGTCCTGGTAGTGGGGTTACTGCTTTGTGAAGCTAAGCGTCATTCCTAACTGATGTAGCAAGTTAGAAAACCAGAGAGAGAAAAGGAATGGTCAGGGAGCTCTTTCTAGGAGAACCAGGAAGTGTAGCATCTCAGAGATCAAGGGAATCAGAGTGCCATTGGCTGACAGCCAGAGCAGGACAGAGGCAGAGAGGGCATTCCAAGGACAAGCTCTCCACAGAGCCGGGGGTGAGAAAGTGAGGCTGCCAGGGTGGCTCGCACGGGGCCAGAGGAGCGGTCGGTGGCGTTGAGGGGGCAGAAGTCAACGCATTTGTCAGGTTGTTGACATGAATGTTGAAAGTCACTGGGATGATGGCAGCCGTGGAGAGAAAGAGTGAAAGTCTGATGCCAAAGAGTTAGCGAGGAGCTTAGGAGTGGGTCCCAAAGAGCAAGACTGAGTGTTGCGTTTAAGGAGAGGAAGAGCCAGCACCGAGATGGGCTTTCACCAGCCAGTCTTGGTCGGGGGTTTCACAGCAACTCAGTTTGTTTCCACTTGTCCATAGTGGTTGGAGGCTCAGGAACAGGCTCACTCTTCATAAAGCTGGACCTAGAAAGCCGTGTGCCTGTTGACTAACTCAGGGGGAAATACACCTTTTCGACTGGCACGCTCAGAGTTCTGTTGTTCTTGGCACCCTTTGCCTGTACCCAGATAACTAGGAAACTGAACCCATAGTCAGAAGATTGACGAGCCCCGAACCAGAATAAAAGCCCTCCTGCTTGAGTTCCATGCTTTCGCAGGAGCGGCAGTGCGGTCGCCCCCCTCTACTGCCCTTCATCTGGGTGGCGTGCATGCCTCTCGGCTCTGGTCCCCGAGGCTCTCTTCAGTCATACAGAACCCTCATGGCTGCCTGGGCTATGGCTTTCCTCATGCAGTGACCCCAGCATAAGGACATCCCCTGGTCACCTGGGCAGGTCTGATGCAGGCGTGTCCCTTGTCCTTCTGGCAACTGATTTAGAAGCCACGTGCAGCTTGGAGAGACTTCTGTGGCTGGTTGTTCTTATCCGTCACGCACTGATTAGTACCATTTTCACTGTCAAGGAGTGAGAGTTATCTAGCCTCTTCCTCAAAATCAGGAGTGCATTACTTATACCCCTGTGAATCGATGACAAACGTGGATAGTCGTCACTTTGATTCTTTCCAAGTCACTATCATAACTTCAGATCGTAGAATCAATACAATTCCTCATGGTGGTCACGCTGTCTTGGCAGAGACAACCCATGAACTTCTTGTTTTTTAAGTTTTATTTGTTTATTAATGAGAGAGAGAGAGAGTGAGAGAGAGAGAGAGTGAGAGAGAGAGAGAGAGCGAATGAGCGGAGGAGGGGCAGAAAGAGAGGGAGAGAGAGAATGCCAAGCAGGCTCCACACTGTCAGCACAGAGCCTGATGTCGGGCTCAGTCTTACAGACCTTCGTGGGCTCATGACCTGAGCTGAGATCAAGAGTCCGACACCTAACTGACTGAGCCACCCAAGTGCCCCATCGCATGAACTTCTAAGAGCAGGGAGCCCTCCAGTTGAGGCACTAGCCCACCTGTTCCTGTGCCTGCTCCTTTCTGCCTGGTGGCTGATGTATGTGCTTTTTGGCTCAGAAAATATGGCCACTGACCCATGGGTTAACATTTGTCCTGGGTGTTTTCAAAGAAAGTGGAGAAATATTTGGAAAGGATGAGCAAGGTCTCAAGCAATATCCTTTTGTCCTTAGGCATGACTGCCAGTTGCTCTGATTTGGCCAGGCCCCCACTGTGTGGCCTACAGGGTCCGAGCATCTCTCTTTCAGACAATATGGCAGCAAGGGACCTGCCTGGGACAGTGGGGGTGTGGATACCCGGGTGCTTCCCGAGAAGGGGACTCTACAGACAAGACCTGAGGTGCCAGGGTAACAGTCATCAGATTCCTGACAGGAAGTCAAGCTTTACCTTTGATATAAGAAGACTATAACCTCCACGGAGGTAGAATGGCTTATTTTGGGAGGAAATGGGATGACTGTGGAGCTTCCCTCCAGCAGAGGTTATGTGACGCTGTCGGGAAAACCATGGAAGGGATTCTTTTCTGGGGCAAAAAGTCAGACCATATGACATTTAAAGTCTCTCCGACACCAAGACGTGGCCTGATACAATGACGATTTACTGGACCCATACAAGGAGAGCATCCAAAGTGTATGTCCGTGCGTGAGTTTGTATCCTGACCATTAACTGTTAAAATCCTCCCAGCATGAATCTTGCAAGGAATGAAAGAAAGCACTTATATTTGGTAGGGAAAATACATAGCTGTCTTGTTACATGTGCTAATGGAGAACAATCGACAAAATGCAGCAAGTGAAAACAAAGTGAGCGCAACGGTATAAATAGCACACTTCCATCCACGTTTTAGATGACATATATTTGTATAGAAATATATATACTTGCGTATTCATGGAAAGATACCCAGAAATCTGACAAAAGTAGCTGTGTCTGAGGAAGGGAACTGAGTGTGCGAAAGAATTACGTTCCACTAGATTTTTTGTTTGTTTTTATGGGTTTTTTTGTTTTTACTTCTGTGCAACGTGCTTATAGTACCTTTCGAAACAATAACAATAAATTTTGGCTGACTTGCTGAGAAACCCCCGTTAGTGGCAAGTGCAGGGAAGCTCTGGAAAGGGCAGCCTCCAGGGGATCCCAGGGAGGGAAGAATGCCTGTATTTGAATACAATTCAACACGGCCCACAGTTAGCAATCATTTGTGGCGTATTCCTTGTGGGATTAGATTAGTTTGAACTTGAGCTGCCCTCAAATGGATCATAAAAATGAAAAGGTTGTGTCATGACTCTTGGTAAGTAAACAAGCGGTATTACCTCGGGTTGTGAGCATTTTGGTCTGATTCTTGTACTCCTGGATGAGGAGTCCAGACACCTGGGTCGGGACTTCATTCTGCCGCCAGCCAACAATGTGACCTTGGGGAAGCCTCTTGTCGCCTCTTGGCCTCCTGGAGAAGTAACAGCGCACAAATTCATTATCGAACGCATTCCGTCAGAACCAGGGTGTGTGTGGAAAAACCACTGCAGAGCAATAAAAACCGAAGGCTGGTCTTGGGAAATCAGAGAGCATATCAAGGAAACCACAGCCGAGTTGGGCTAAGCCTCGAGAGAATTACCATATCCTGTTTTCTGTCAGAGTCTCACCGACTCTTGACCAGGTTCCAGTGAATCACCAAATCTCTGTCCCAGACTGCTCCAGGCACAGCTCACCGTGTAGACGGTGCTGGGAGCCGAGCGAGCCTCGGTAGATGGTACATCTCTTCTCTAGTTTTAATCCCACCAAGCATATGCTTAATTGGGAAGAGTATGTTGGATTTCCACAGTACAGATGATTGAAAATCAGTGCAGGAGATGGCTCGTTTTCATCTTAAACACACACACACACACACACACACACACACACACTGAAAGATACACATGCGGGTAAAGTGTGACTAAATCAAGAAGGACAACTTGGTTAACTTTTGAATTTTTATTGTGTGCTTAACTATATGGAAACTGATTTTAACTGAAACGCCACCCTAGATTCTCTTCTGATCTTGTTTAATATGCAAACATCTTTGAAAATATTTATAGTGTTTTTTTATTTCAAAGGTAATGCGTGCTTTTATAGAAAGGTAATTGTATTTCAAAGGCAATGCGTGTTTTTTATAGAAAAAAGTCAGAAAACACATATATATGATTGAAGACAGTAAACCTTGTGATTGAAAAAAAAGAAAGTACCATCTTAGGGTGACGAATTGCTCAAGTTACGCTTAGTTAAGAAACTGGTGTTTCATTGTGCTTTGAAAATACTCTGATATCCCTCATGAGCCCTGGATGATGGAAGCCCTGAGATTTGCTGATGAACAGTACTCCCACATCCTCTGGTTTTAAACATGCACTTTATTTTTTTTTTAGATTATTTTTATTAATCATTTTTTAATTTTTATTTAAATTCTTTTAATTTACATCCAAGTGAGTCAACATAGAGTGCAACAAGGATTTCAGGAGTAGATTCCTTAATACCCCTTCCCCATTTAGCCCATCCCCCCTCCCACACCCGCTCTAGTAACCCTCTGTTTGTTCTCCGTATTTAAGGGTCTCTTATGGTTCTGTCCCCCTCCCTGCTTTTATATTATTTTTGCTTCCCTTCCCTCGTGTTCATCTGTTTTGTGTCTTAAAGTCCTCATATGAGTGAAGTCACATGGTATTTGTCTTTCTCTGACAAACACGCACTTTAAATTTATAAATTCAAACTTCTCGGAGATTAGTTTCCCGTAAGGTATTGGCTGCTTGGGGACTGGAGTGATCTGTTACCTGAACCTGGTTCTGCTGAAGGGCACCTGCCCCACCCCCACCCCCACCCCCGGCCTCTTGGGATCATGTGCTAGCCGCCATTGTCCCAGCCATGAGCCAAGCAATCTAGCCCCATCTTGCTTCTGTGGTCCCCTGACCCTGTCAGTGCCATTGCATTCCCCACTAAGGCATTCGGCTTCCTACAGGTCCTTGTCTTGCCGCCAGAAGGCCATGGAGAACCAGGAGCTCCCAGTTTGTCTAACTGCCCATCTCCTGCCCATCCCACCACACCGTCCCTCAGTGCTTGAAGCAGCCGCAGGTAAGTTTTCTCATACATTGTTTCTGTAGAACTGAGCTCCTAGCTCTAATGGCCTTGGGATTCTCAAGACTCGTCTGGATTTTTTTAAGTTTATTTTGAGAGAGAGAGAGAGATTGCGAGCAGGGGAGGGACGGAGAGAGAGAGGGAGTGAGAGAACCACAAGAAGACTCTACAATGATAGCGTGGAGCTCGACGCAGGGCTCAGACTCATGAACCATGAGATCATGACCTGAGCCGAAACCAAGAGTCGGCACTTAACCGACTGAACCACCCAGGCGCCCCTGTTGGGACGTTTAAGTGCCTGCCTGGCATGTGTGGAGAGGAAAACAGTCTTTCTCCTGTGTTCGTCCCATCTGAGCAGAACAGGACTGCCTTTGGACTCTCCGCTGTCTCTGTGTCATACCTTCCCTGTCCCTAGGTCAGCAGACCTCAGAGTTTAACCATCATAGGGCAGAGGCAGACGATTCTTCTACAGTGGAAGAAAGTGCGTGCTCTTTACCTTCTTGGATTAGTTTCTAATCTGGTTAAACAGGAGCTACAGGAATTTAGAAATCCTGTTTTTCCTGACAAAATCTGTCTTTCAAGACCTTTTCCATGGTCTAAAACTCTATTTTGGGTATCAAAAGCAAATTATTAACTCTTCCTTTTTCTTTTTTGATTTTTAAAAAATGTTTATTCATATTAGAGAGAGAGAGACAGTGCATGAGCTGGACAGGGGCAGAGAGAGAGGGAGACACAGACTCCGAAGCAGGGTCCAGGCTCCAAGATGTCAGCACAGAGCCCCACGTGGGGCTCAAACTCGTGAACCGTGAGATCATGACCTGAGCCAAATTTGGGCACTTAACTGAGCCACCCAGGCGCCCCTTCCTTTTTCTTATAGTAAGAATTCTATGTGCCCCTTCTGCCCCCTAGACCCTCACCCCCTCTCCTGTCCCTTCACCTAACACAGTTGGATTTCATAGGCCGATCAAAATCACATGCGTAGGACCATTAAGCAAACATTCATGTTAGCATACTTAGAAATATTCCTCTAGTTACAACATTTTTAATGTGAAATTTTTTGGTGAGTAGTAAGATTGGACATTTTTTAAAAACATTATTTAATGTAACATTTTTGTATAAAATGCATTTGATCTTATAAAATGTTTTATGTAAGGACGCCTGGGTGGCTCAGTCGGTTGAACGTCTGACTTCGGCCCAGGTCACGATCTCACAGTTTGTGGGTTCAAGCCCCATGTCGGGCTCTGTGCTGACAGCTCAGAGCCTGGAGCCTGCTTTGGATTCTGTGTCTCCCTCTCTCTCTGCCCCTCCCCAACTCGCTCTCTCTCAAAAATAAATAAACATTAAAAACTTAAAATAAAATAATAAAATGTTTTATGTAAACAGAGATATCATTCTTACACTTATGTTTCTTTCACAATTGTCTGCTTAGAAAATCTGTCCCAAGACCACTTAAAATATTGACCTATATTTCTCTCACATTTTTCAATCACCAGCATTTTTATGATTTTATTTTTTCCCTTTAATATTTTGTGACTTTATCTTAAAATGTAGTATAAGGTGAAGATCTAACTTCACTGTTTCTAAGTTGCCAATTTTTCCAGAACCATTTGGTGAATATTCTAGAAACATATATCTCTATTGCTGTATTTGGTGCAGATGCATTAGTTTATGCTTTTCATCACTGAACTTCTTTCGAATGGTAAGCATATACAGCCTCTTATATCCAAATGAGTGGTTCCCCTTCTGAGTAGTTTCTTTAGAAGACAACATAATTATTTCAAGGATGCTGCCATTGCTGAAAAGTTCTTTGCTGATTTCCTTTGGAAATTGTTGTTGAAAATAGCTTTTGAGCCACAGAGAAAACCAGTCTTATAACTTAATAATACTTTTCTTTGGACTCAAAATTGCTTAACTGCAGCTTACCTTATTTGCCAGATAACATGGTTCCAAATTGGTCCCTACTACATCAAAGGGAAAATAAACTTTGAAGCACTTTGAAGATGGGGAAAGTTATGCTTTAAAATTAGTCTTGTACTGGGGCGCCTGGGTGGCTTAGTCAGTTAAGCTTCCGACTTCAGATCAGGTCATGATCTCGCAGTTCCGTGAGTTCAAGTCCTGTGTCGGGCTCTGTGCTGACAGCTCAGAGTCTGGAGCTTGCTTCGGATTCTGTGTCTCCCTCTCTCTCTCTGCCCCTTCCCCACTCGTGCTTGCTTACTCGCTCTCTTTCACAAAAATAAACATTAAAAAATTTTTAAAAAGTAAAATAAAATTAGTCTTATGACTTTATAGTTGGATTTGATCAGGTTTGTGTATGCAAGTACATAAATAAGGCTACATCTTCCTGCACTACATATTTGACTGTAACTGTAAATTAAAGTCCACTCTGACAAAGAGAAGCCTAAGAAAGGGTCATGTGCACTGAGGAAAGAAGATGACCCAGTGGTCTTCCTCTCCTTCCAGGAAGAGCCTCTTTGGACCCCGAGCCCCCTAGAGGTAGATTCGCCAATGGGGATAACAAGTGATTCTTGGAACAGGATGAGCTCAGTAGCAAAGCCCATGGTTCCATTTAATTTCTTCTAGGGCCTTACACATTTCTAACAACACTGACTAAAGGGAAGAAATGCCAAAATTGATATCCTTCCGGATTTTATACATTTCCCAATTTTCTAATTGCTACAGCTACTGCCAACAAAACACACTGAAAGAATGCCCCATGAGGAAAGGTCTGAGAACACACCACAGGATAGGATTGCAAATTTCGGTGATTACAAACAATTAAAGTGGGCAGCCAACATGTAATTTTCTTTTTAGGCATGGACATAGAATGAGAAACTACTTACTGTGTTGGAATAGATAGAAACAGAGCTGTTTCCCTTTGTGTAAAAATCATACTCGATCAAGTTGAGATTAGAGCTAATGTGCTCTCCCCCAATTTGCTTTTAAAATTGAGGGATGTGGAAATTAGTGAAATTAAATTCACAGCTGCATTAGTTGCAAGTCACAAAAAATTCTATTTGATCTTGCATGAGCAAAAAAGAGGAATGTTTTGGCTTGTGGGGGAAAAAAAAAAAAAAAAAAAAAGAGTTTAACGACCAAACAATGAGAGAGGCAGGGACACAGCGGAGCCTCCACGAACAATTGGAATCATAGCCCCAAATATGACCAGAACCGTCTCCCTCTGTTCTGCATTTTGGCTTTTTTCCACACACTGACGTCATTCCGTCTCACTGCACACCAGCGTTCTCCATGTGTCAGAGTCGATGTCTGTCCTAAACTCCTGAATGTTATTGTCTTTGCTACTGGGAAGACACTGCCTTGTTGTTTTTAGTCTCAAGTTCAAAACTCCTGCCATAGGGAGCCACTGCACAAACCCGGAGGCACCATTCATGCCATAAAAACATTGTAGATTTCAACAATTTTCTCGCAGATGGGCATAAAGTATCTTGAGGAAGGGCACCTTTTCTAATTTCCACAAAGATGCCGTATGGACTGGTGGTGGTGGCCCTGCGTAGGGTTCTGATTGGCACAACTTGGGCCAGCCAACTATGGCCATGAGACTGAGGTCATCTAAGCATATGGAAGCCCCTATGGGATCCTTATAAGTGGAAGAGGAGCAGTTTGGGGACAAGGGAAGTACTGTTTCATGAAGAAAGGGATATGTTGGGGAGGTGATAACATTAATTTTCCAATACAGCGCTATAGCAGTTTTGTGAGCCTATTGTACATTTCTCTCCCCCTTGAAAAAGTTCCTTGCTTCTACTTTCCTTCTTTGCTAAATTTAAACTCCGGTAGGTTCATGACTGAGACTCCATGTGTTCCCAGAGCCAGGGCAAATACTATTTGTTAAAAGGACACATCAAGTCATTTATTACATGGTTAGTCTGAGTATGGAACATTTTCATCGAATTGATTGACCTACTTTCTTTGGCCTTTGTGCCATCCATGCAAGATTTTTTTTCATTGTTTCTCTTAGGAAGAGGCCTAGTTCAATGGACTTGGGCAGGCAGTTGGGTTCTAGGCCTGGCTTCGCCTTAGGATGATACCAACTTTAGGTAATTAGATAGCTACCTTAGAATGGGTCCTTCAACTCTCTTAGTCTCTACTCTTCTGAAAAATGGGGAGAATTAGATGTGCCCAGATATACTTCAGAAAGGTGTTGAGAAACCCAAAGAGCAAAATTAATGAGTGGGAAAGTGTTGGTAACATAAAAAATGCAATTATCTGTGTTAGAAAATTAAGATTAGTCTTCAAGCATTATTTGGTAACATGACTCCCTTCATCAATCCAAGTAAGATCCCTAATTATAGATTTTTATGCTTTCATCAGTTGACTCTTGTCAGGGAACTGTGATGTAGCCATCATTATGTGGGAATTAAAAACTAAGTGGTTGAATTTGATAATCCTATATCACATCAAAGATGTTCGGCTGGGGAAGAGAAATACTTTTCTAGTACCAAATCATATTGTTTTCTGCTCTCATCCTGGACTTGGGTACATCGAGATACATTTTCCAACGAAATCCTTTGGTCTTTTCTTCATCTTCATTTATAGTAACCCTGCATTATTTTCTACTACTTAATCTTATTAATAATATCTATGGTAATAATTCACATTTACACGATCCTATAGGTAATATTAATAACCACTTACTGAATATTTTAGATGTGTCCAACACTCTGCTTCATGTATTATTCCAATCATTTCTCCCAATAACCCCATTTGATGAGCACTGTTACTATGTCAGTTTAACAAAGTAGAAAAAAAGGCACATAGACAGAAAATGGTAGAGCTGGGTGTGTCCGATACCAAAACATGTGCTTGTTGTCCTAGTGATGAAGCAATGAAGGAGGGAGCAATCCTTGGTAAATTGTTGCTGGACCATTGCTGCCATCTTGCCTCTTTAAAGATGGGTTCTTGGTCGTCATCTTTGTAATTCTTACAACTACCATCACGCTTTGCACATAGCAGACACTCAATATGGGTCAAGTACCCTGTTAAGTTCGTTACAGACATTGACCAACAACGTGATTTTCATAACAAAACCCAGATGTATATGTGTTACTATTATCTCTATTTTGTAGAGTTTAGGAAAATCAAAATGACTTGCCCAAAGTGGCTCAGTCAAACCAGGAGCCCCTGTCTTGAGCTTCTACCCCTCTACTAGGTCCCTGCCCTACAGTTGGCACCTCTGGGACTCTGCCCTGGAATTCGGAATCAGTGAGGCCTGGTGTGCTGCCCGAGGATGCCCCCATGTCCCAAAGCTCAGGCCTGTGAGTGTTTGCTCTAGTATTCTCCCAACCCAGCCAGCAGGGTTCCTAAATAATCTATTGGGTCATATTTCTTAATACTATTATTTCAAGCTCCTATATTCTTTCTAACATTGTGTCTGCTCCATCTAGCAGTTTCGAAAAGAGGCAGGTTAATGTTTTACACTATGAATGCAGATTTGTCCATTTCTCCTTGTGAATGTATCAGTTTTTAAAGGCTGTGTGGTTAGGTGATCATGGTTAATATATATTCTTGTTAGATTGTTACTTTTATCATTATGTGATATATCCCTATATGGGCTTTATGCCTTAAAATTTATTCTGTTTGATATCATTACTGCTGTCCTTGCATTCTTTTGGATAGTATTGACATAGTATATTTTTTCTGTCCTTTTATTAACCTTTCTATATATAAAAAATATAGATTTTTTAGGTGAACCTTATAAGCAAGGTATAGGTCTATATAGATGGATTTTTAAAATTCAATATGATAATCTCTGCCTTTTAATATGTAAATGTAATCCTTTTCTATATATTAAATTGTTGATATGTTTGAACTCGTTTCTACCCTCTTCATTTGTATTTTCTATTTATGGTATTCTTCTTTGCTTTCTTTCTCCATTCCTTCTGTATGTAGATAAAAGCTTCTATCTTTAAATTTTCCCCTTTTAGCAAGCTCTGGGTATTATTTTTATTCTTTAAAGTGGTTATTCTAAATGTTTACTTTGTACATATTTAGCTAATTAGCCAATATTTCTATCCCTCTTTAAAGATGATACAGACATGAATACACTTTACCTATTGAACAATGTGTCCCTAAACTTCCTATTATTGTTTAGAAGATCAATTTACTGTTTCTTTGTAAACATATATCATTAGTTATTTTTATTTTTATTACAGTCAGTTTTTTGTTAAATTTATAGAAACATACCTTCTCATTCTGTGCTCACAATTTTTTTCTTGTATCCCAGGCTTTGCTTCTCTTTCCTTCATTTCTTCTTCCTTTTTCCTTTCTCTTCTTTGTTTCTTACTTCCTTAAATTAAAAGGTGCAATTATTCTCTTTGAGTGAGGACTTGTGGGTGTTAAATGCTCAGATTATGTGTATGTGTGTACTTTGCTATCTCCTGAATCACAGTTTAGCTGGGTATAAAATTCTAGCTTGCCAAATATATTTTCTTGCATTTTGATGATATTATTCCATTGTTTTTTGGTGTGTATTATTGTCAATAAGAAGCCTCTAATTGTCATTTATTTTTAGGTGATCTATCTTTTTCTCTAATAATTCTTAAAGATGTTTCATTTATTTTTGATGTCCTGCAGTCTTACTGTTAAGTATCTACATGTGGATTTAGTTACATTTTTCTTACTTGGTACTTGCAAAAAAAGGACATGTAACAACGCTTAATTCTGATGAGTTTTCAACTACTGCCTTTTCAATTATTGCTTCATTTCCTCTATTCTTTCCTCTGGAACCCTTTTTACATGTATTGTGTAGTTTCTCAATTTATTCTACATGTCTCTTAACTATTTTTTAACACTTTGTGTTCTGGGTGAATTTTGTGATAAGTCATCTAACTCACTAAGTTGCTCTTTAAAAGTGCCCAGTGACCTATTAAGTTTTTGATTACAAAATCTATTTGTCTAAGTTTGTTTACTTATTTATTTTGAGAGAGAGAGCACAAGCAGGGGGGGAGGCAGAGAGAAAGGGAATGAGAGAATCCCAAGCAGGCTCTATGCTGCAGCACAGAGCCTGATGCAGGGCTCAATCCCATGAACTCATGAGGTCATGACCTGAGCCAAAATCCAGAGTTGTATGCTTAACTGACTGAGCCACCCACGCTCCCCCAAAATCTAATTTTCTTTCAAAATTCTGGATCAATTTCATTGTGTAAAGCTGTTTTTATTTCTGTCTGTCTGCTTTTTTTGTCTTTATTTTTACGAATCTAGTTTTAGCATACTAACCACACTTATGTTTAAGTCTTTTCTTAAAATAACCTCTAAAACTTATTCCTAATGGAACAATTTCTATTTTTAATTCCTGATCTTGATTGTAGTCTTTCTTTATCTTAGATTTCTTCAAATGCAGTCATTTTAATTTTGCAAACTCATTTTGAGAGGGGGATTTGTTCCTATCTCTCTTCTCTGTTTAGTTCATTTGTGAGTTTCCCCCACCTTTTCTCAGGTATCTGAGTCTAGAACCAGATCTTATGTATATGGATGGGGGCTCCTGCCCTATGATGATACTGAGGACGTTTTAGATCCTGTCACCAGGCCAGTGGGCAGCTTGTTTTGCTTTCTGCTTGTGGGATAGTTTCTGTTTCCTACCTCCCTCTGATTCCTTTCTTCCTTTATAAAAGCTGAGAGCTCACACATTAGCCCAAAACAGTTGTCTTTTACAGCTTCCCATCATGGTCAGGTAGGTATTTCTGGCTTCAATACTTAATCTCATGTGGAGCACATTTGGTCCCCATTATTCTGCAGGAACTGACCTCCTAGCCATGGCTGTGCCTCTAGACCAGAAGCCTGGGAAGCCATGGCTTCAGCCCTGTTTACTTTTTGATGTTTTTATTTTTATTTTTTCTGGGTCATGGAAATTTTTATTTTCTTTTTGAACCCAGTTGTGTTATTTTAGTTTTGCTTTGTTATAGTTATCTATTACTGCTGTATTTTAGAGTAAAGGGATGTGTTAGATTTGCCACCTCCATTGGAAATTTTAACCCCATCGTTTGGCAATAAAGAGGCAAAGGGATATTTCCCAGGTTGAATACAAAGTATGTGTGCTTATTTATTTATTTATACTTTGCTCTATTCTCTAAATGATTTGAGGAAGTTTTATAGAACACTTACAGTAGTAAAATATAAGTAAGTCTTAAGGAAAATACAAGTTAAAATAGAATATTAAGATTAGTAGAAAAACATAAAACTCACATATTCACATATAGAGATTATAAGGTCCCAAAAGTTGGGCTGTATTCTTGGCTGTGAGCTTCCAGGTGACCAAAGTGAAGAAACACAATTGATTACTTAGTTCTCTCTTTCCACCAACAGAACACTTGCCAGTTCTTTGAGAAAAGTAAAGATTTTTGCCCACAAATTCTAAAATAAACTTCACCTGTGTGCATCATAGAGAAGACACTGAGAGGTGGGGTAGACGACGCTTTCAACAGCTTTGCTACAACATAAATCAGCAAGGCTGACTCTCACAGTCTCCCAATGAGATGCCAAGGCCTGATACCCACTCAGCAGGCAAATGGGTGAGTTGAGACAAACTCAGGTATGTGGCTTCCTCAGGTGTTTAAACCTCACAATACTTTCTTCTCTCTAGGCTTGAAAAGATTTCCATGTATGAACTTTGCATTAGAACACTTTGGCCAGCATTGAGGCAAGAAGTGAGCTCCCTTAACAGTTAAATTATTGTTTTTGTTGTTGTAGCAAGTGATAGGAACTCAACTCAAACTAGCTTAAGTAAAGTGAAATTAAAGTTTTTACAAAAGTCTTATTGAAACCAAGTGAATGATTGTAGAGAGGGCAGGGTGGATCTGACTGCAGAGACAACCGACTCTAGGGAATCAAACACTGCCAGGATTCTCTCTCCAGCTTCTCTCTCCTTCTGCCTTTGTGTTGCCCCAAATCCTTTGTTCTCTCTGTTGGACAGTCTGGGTAGCCATAGGCGGCTGTAGCTTCCCAACCTTACACCCAAAGAGGAAAGAGAATGCTTCTTCAATGGATTGAGTTATAACAATCCTTGGGAGGGATTGCTGGTGTGGTTTGGGTCATATGCCCACTGTGGACTTCTGCTAACATTTGTTAGGCACTTACTATGTGCGGAGATCTGAACTAGAAGCTTTGTGTGGATTAGGTCATTTAACCTTCAGAATAATGTTCTAGGAGAGATAGAAGGCAAACGAGAAACAATCAGCCTTCTATGGGCCATTTTGCCCTCTCCATTCCTTGTTCTCTCACCTGCAATGATCTTACCCTCCACTTCACCAGTCCTCACTCCCATGGTTATACGCTAAAGTTTACCTTCACCAATAACGGCATAATTCCAATTTCAAGTGTCCCACTCTTCAATCCCTACTTCAAGTACTCTTAACTTCAACATTCTTGGACCTCATTGGGTCTTCCAATCCTTTGATCTTATCACCTTTCACTGTCTTATCAACACTTGCTTTCCCTACCCCGCATCATATTCTTAATTCTCTCCCAACCTGGCTTAAAAACTATGGTTCATCATTGTCCTAGTTTGGTTCTCTCAGAGACGGACTCTGAGACAAGAATCTGAGTGTGAGTAGTTTATTTGGGAGGTGATCCCAGGAAGTGCTGAGGGGAGTATAGGGAAGTCCTACAGGGAAGAAAATGAAGTGAATAAAGGGCATTTATTGAACAGGCATGCAGAATAATCCTCAGAGTTATTTTCCCCTCAGGGGCAAGGAAACAGGGATATCCCATCCATCATTGGCTGTAGGTCATTGCTGGGGACACTGACTTACCGGCATTTCTGGCATGCCAACAACACAGATCAACAGGAAGTCCCCAGATAGAGAGTTGCAGGTGCTTCATGTAAAGAGACAACATATGTATTGTTATGGGGAGCACTGAGAGTGGGGAAGGCACTGATGACCATTACTGGCCATTATCCTTTTAGGATACACTCCTGCCCATAACTCCATCCATTGTACTCCCCTAGTACAATCCCAATCCTAGTGAAACCCAATCTCTTCCTGATCTGAGCAGGTGAAGTCATTGGAGAAAAGCACACAAACATGCTGATGGGTCTCACATTGAAAGGTCCACCAACCCCAAGTTAATCCTTAATTAATTCCCTCTACTACCCTCCAAAACATTGGTTTCAAACTTTCTCATCTCTTGCCAAACCTTGAAAGACCCCCTTCCTCATCCTCACATTTGATTCTTCTTGCTCCTTATTTCACAAAGAAAAGAGATGTTATCAGAAGACACCTTCCATGTTTCCTTCCATGTTGCCTACCATGTATTTAGAGAAACACCTACTCATACACTCTACCTTCTCTTCAGTTATAATAGACAAGTATTTCACAATCATTGGTTTTCATTGCCACCCCCCCCCCTTAGGTAGTCTTTTTAGATAGAATTTTTGCTAATTGCACAACCTCTCCCATGAGATTTTATTACCACAGATATACTGTATATCTGTTCATATACTGTAAGTATATGCACTTTATACCCCAAAAGAGTAGGAACCAATTTTCGCGCCTGTTGAGAATGTATGCAACACGTGAACTGTCCATGCTGCCACCATAGGCTAAAGCTTCCACTGTGCACTGGGTTCCAGCCCCTCTCACCAACTCAAGGGTATCATTCCCACCATCATCCCCTCTCTCCTCTGCCATTATTTCCACCATTCTACTAGATCATTCCCTTCAGCCTACAAAACTGTTGTATGTTCCATCTATGAAAATCCTCCCTGGAACCTGTGTCTCTCTTTGTCAGCATGTCCCATTTCCCCCGTACCCCTTATAAAAAAACTCCGAAGACATGCCTGTCTTTGCTGCTTTTCTTCCTCTCCCTTGTTCTCCCTTCAACCCTTTCTTATCAGACTTTCATTCCCGTGGCTTTACCAAATCTGCCATTGTCACCATGTCACTGTTCTCCACCTTGCCACGTCCAAACGTCACTTCTCAGCGTAACCTTCTTGACCTCTCATCAGCATTAGGCAGAGTGGATCATTCCCTCTTTCTTGAAACAATCGTCCTGTTCTCCTGGCTTTCTGCCTACCGTCTTGTTCTCGGCGGCTGGATTCTCTTCCTATTTCCTGCTTCTAAATGATGGCGTGTTCTTCTAGGTGTGTTCCTATGGCCTTCCTTCCTTCTTGGATGAGTTCAATTAGTCTTGTACTTGAAACATCATTCTTCTTTGACCCTTCTTCCTTCAAGGGGCGGGGTCTCTCTCCTTTCTCCTTTGTATCTGGGCTCTGCAACCACTTGATCCGTAGCACATCGTGACAATGGCACTGTGCCAGCTTCCAAGCCTAGGCCTTAAGATATGGGCAGCTTCCACCTTCTCTCACTTAGGATGCTCACCTTGGGCGCCTTGAGTGGTCACGTGGGCTGTCTAAGGGCTCTGGGCTGTGGGGAAGCTGGACTGCACGATGAGACCATGCGCCGGGGTATCGGCTGACAGCCGGCATCACTCGCCAGAGGGAAGGTGTCTCCAGACGATGCCAGGGTGAGCTTGAGTCAGCCCACTCTCCAACCTTGAAGTTTCCTAGCTGGGACCCCAGACATCATGGAGCAGAGACAAGCCATCCCCACTGTGTCCTGCCCCAATTCCTGACACACAGAATCCGTGACTGCTTTATGCCATTGTGTTTTGATATGGCTGGTTACACAACAGGGATAACTGGAATAATCCATCATTGCAATCACTCCTCAATTTTTTGGCCCCTCTTCCAATTCTTTATTTTCACGTGACAAAATCCTACCCACCTTGGTGAATCCAAACCCCCTGCCTTATTCCACACCCGCAGCTTCATAGAAGAGCATATTGGAAATGCTCAATCTACCCAGGTCGACCTGTGCCTCTACCCAGGAGGCACAATCCTTAACACAACTCCCCCGCCCCCCACCATCTCCACTCTTTCTCCCTTACTCTGCCCCTCCTTGCTATGCCTGAACTGGCTTGCCTGGCACGCTTCTGCCACAGGACCTTTGCACTCATTCTTTCCACTTCCTGAGAGCCTCCTTCCCCGGCAAGACATGGCAGGCTCCTTCACCTCCTGCAAGTCTTAGTTCCAATGTTACGTTCTCGGTATGGACTTTTCCAACCGACCTACTGAAAACCGCAGTGGCCCCCCACCCTGTTCCTCTTCCCTGTTTTATTTCTCTCTTAACACCCCTTGATGTTTACCGCTCATCTTCTGTATTTTCTATTTCCCCCCGGTTGGAATGCAAGCCCTGAGAGAATGGAGATTTTTGTCTGTTTCATTTACCGCTATCTGCTGATTTCCAGTATGTAGAATAGCGCCTGACACATAGTACACGCTTAGTAGGTATTTTGGAGTGAGTGACTCTCACTCAGGCCCCGCGGAAATTGTACAATAACAGCTCCCTGGCATCGGCAAGCCTGACTGTGTCACAGTCTTCGGTAACTGCTTGCTGGGGCCTTAAGATACTTCCATCCCAGCCCCTCTGGAATGCAGCCCCCTGGCCACGTGGCACCTCTCTCTGGACCCTCTGAGCGACATTCATTGCTCCTCTGTCCAGGCAAAAACACTCTGCTCCCGGCTGCAACTCTGGTCCCTCCCCCCACCCTCCCCACTCCCCTGTACCCACACCCCCATCTTGGGGATTCAAACAGGCTTAGTTGGGGACGGGGGGTGGAACCCCGGCCTGCACAGCAGCGTACCTACCCCTGTGCTTCTCTCGGGCCCAGAGGTCAAACCAAGGCCTTATAGAAACACACCCTCGTTTCCCTGGTGGCTGGCTATCCAAGCCCCAGGTTTTTCCATCGCCTTCCCCAGAACTAAAGAGTAGATATGCAAACGAGATCCCTGAAGGTCAGTTATGAGAGAGCTCAGCCCTATTCCTGCCCCGTTGAACTAGGAGTTTGACCACATGTCTGCACTTGGTGTGGATTTCCTGGTTTTTACCTCAGTTGGAAATGTGTCCCCTGTAGCCTATTGATTTTAGGCGGGTTGTTTCACCTCTATGGAGACTTGGTTGCTGGTAAGAAAATTCCTTCTTTCTGGGATCATTTGAAGGTGAGGTGAAATACATTAGTTTTAGGAGCGTTGGACAGTGATAGAAGGAACAGTAAAGTTTCACTCTCTTCTTTCCCCGGACCTTCACACTGCCTCCCATATTCTTAGATGAACTGAAGTTCATTGAGAGAAGGAGCCATACCTGCCACTTCTTTATGTTCTCCATGGCCCACGGAGTAGAACGTTTAATAAATTCTTACTTATTGTACTCTCGGTGTTCCACCCCGAATTGAACCAGAGGATACAAAAATCTCCAAAGCAAAAATTTCTAAATAACTCTTAGTTGAAGGTCTTTTGGTATAGAATTCTTTTTTTAAAAAAATCATGTGAACGGGGCCTCTTGATTTCTGCTCAGGTCATGGTCTCACAGTTCGTGAGTTCGAGCCCCAAGTGGGGATCTGCACTGACAGTGTGGAGCCTGCTTGGGATTCTGTCTCTCTGTCTCTGTCTCTGTTTCTCTCTCTCCCTCTCTCTCTGTGTCTCTCTCGACGCGGGGCTCGAACTCAAGGACTTCACAGTCCTTGTGACCTGAGCTGAAGTCGGACGCTTAACCAAGACTGAGCCACCCAGGCGCCCCTAAACACATTTCTTAAAGAATAAAACAATAATTTTAAACATCCCTATTCTTACACATTGACATGAAACCTGAAATTTTTGATTGAAAGAGAAACCTCTTTGCTTCTAAAGAGATTACAAATTTGAGCAATCCGTGAGTTCTTTTTCGTATTGTACCTTTTTCAATAAACTCTTGTGGTTTTTTTTAGTTTAATTTAATTTAATTTAATTTTTTTACAGGGCCAACCCTCAGTGAGTGCTTAATTTTGCCGAATTTTGAACCCTTTCGCTTCAGGCTATGGGTCTTTTCTATACTGGCATCCAAAGCCCTGAATGGTACGGCTTCACTCTCTTGTTCAGTTTAATCTCTTTCCACCCCTCCGCATGCCCTCCCTTCTCCTTTCTCTTTCCTCTCTCCCATCCACACATGCTCCTCTCACCTCTGGCCCTTTACGCTCGTGTTTTCTTTTGCTTTCTGCCTTCTTCACCTGGCTAACTCCTAGCTGTATCATCTTAGTTCTGGTTGCTTCTTCTTCTTCGGGGAAGCCTCCCCTGATCACCAGGACCAGGTGAGCTGCCTCCCCCAAGGCTCTGTCCTCTAACAGAATAGACGATTTTGCGGGGCGAGGACCTCTCTCCCCACACACTGCACACTCCCCAGTATGCAGCAGACTCTCCAGGAACACACAACTCTGTTGAATGAGTGGAAAACCTGGCTTCCTGGCATCCTCGAAAGGAAGTCAGAAAATGTCACTGGAGAGATGATCACTTCATCATTTCATTAAAATATTTTATACGTTGGCAGCCAACTCCAACAGCGGCCACGTTATGGGTTGCCAGCCCTTCAATATACATTAATGATACTTTGTAAAAAGCCTGGGAGAATCTCGTAAACCGATAGGCAGTGTATTTAGAGACAAAGCACCAGAATAGGGGAGGAGGGTTTAGAGTACAGTAATTATGATCTAGAAAGTAGTAGAGACACATGAATGTTCATGGCAGCATTAGTCCTAAGAACCAAAAAGTGGGGATAACTCAAATGGCCATGACTGATGAATGTATTCACAGTGTGGAATGCACACACACTGGAATATTAGTTGGCCATGAAAAGGGATGAAGTCCTGAGACACACTTCCACATGGATGAGCCTTGATAACAACCAAAGCAAAAGAAGACAGTCACGTAAGGTCACATACGATATGAGTCCCTTCACACGAGCCGTCCGGAATAGGCAGATTTATAAAGGCGAAAAAAGGACATCAGTGGTTGCCTAGAGCTGGGGTAAGAGGGAGAGTGGGGACTGAATGCTAATGGTAGAGGGTTTATTTCTGGGATGCTGAGAGTGTTCTAAAGTTAGATTGTGATGATAGTTACAGAGCTCTGTGAATATACCAAAAACCATTGGATTGTGCAGCCTAAATGGGTGAATTATATGGCGTGTGAATTATAGCTCAATAAAGCTGTTTTTAAAAAGTAGTAGAGAACATTTGTGGCAAAGTTATACCTCAGCAGACCGTAAAAAATTATTTTTCTAAATAATCTTTGTTTGGAGTAGTTCTACTCGATGCTTCTTGGTAAGCAAAAAAAAAAAAAACAAATCTCTAAAACTTAGGCCTTGGAGACCCTGGGCCCACAGGCCAGGCCGCCCCACTCACTGTTGACCGGGCAGTTGGTTAGAAGTCACAATTACAAGGTGCTAAAGATGCCCACAAAGCTGATGCTGAAATCGGTGGGGAGGGCTGTACGTGAAGAAAGTGGAAAGACTCTTCAGAGGACACCGCGTAATTAGGAAGGACACCGCAAAATTACGTTTATGATGTACAGTATAAACCCGTACCTAGAATCTGACAGCTTGTAGAAAATGGGACTGTTTCAGGGTGGACTCCTTCCTGGCTCGCTGTTACATCTGGGGAGGCTTCCAACTGATCGCCGACTGATGCGATTGGCCTCATTGGAAGGAGTGCTGGGACTCAGGACACCCACATTCTCATCCTGGCTCTGTCCCTTATTCACCATTCAGTGAACAACTATTGGAAGCCCACCGTATGCCAAGCATTGCATTTTAACCCTGGGGACCCAAAGTTCAAAGACACAGACTCCCTCAAGCATCTCACTTTTCAGAGAAAGACAATACAAAAGCGGAAGTGTAACAGGAAGGAAGGGACCTATTCCCTCTTGAGGAATGGAGAAAGAAGAGGTAAGGGGTGAGGAAGAGGCTTGCCGTGAATCGAAGTCGTATTGTTTCTCTGTTGATTGTTTGCTCTCTGAGGAGCGCGTCAGCCCCTTCAGGAAAAGGGAGACGTTTAGGTCTTACTTGTTATTCAAAGACAGCTTTATTGAGACATAATTCACATACCGAGCAATGTATCTGTTTTAGTATGCAATTCCATAGTTTTTAGTATACTTACAGATTTGTACAATCGTCAGCACAATCTAATTTTAGAACGTGTTTACTACCTTGGAAAGAAACCCATTAGCAGTTACTCCCCATTTGCCACCCGCCCCCTCCCCAACTCGATCTCCAGACCTAGCTAACCCCTGATCTACTTTTAATACGTTTTCCTGTTTGGGATGTTTGACATAAATGGAATCTTTTTTTTTTTTTTCAAAATTTTTTTTAACATTTATTTATTTTTGAGACAGAGAGAGACAGCATGAACGGGAGAGGGTCAGAGAGAGAGGGAGACACAGAATCTGAAACAGGCTCCAGGCTCTGAGCTGTCAGCACAGAGCCTGACGCGGGGCTCGAACTCATGGACCGTGAGATCATGACCTGAGTCGAAGTCGGATGCTTAACCGACTGAGCCACCCAGGTGCCCCTAACATAAATGGAATCTTACAGTATGTGGCCTTTTGTGCCTCCTTTCACTTTGCACAGTCTTTTCAAGATTCATCTAGGTGGCAACCTGTCTCACCACTTCATTCCCTTTTTTTAAATAAAGCTTTTATTTTGTGAGAAATCTCTATACCCAACATAAGGCTCAAACTCACAACCCCAAGGTCAAGAGTCCCATGCTCTAGCTACTGAGCCAGCCAGGCACCCCAGAACTTCATTCCTTTTCATGGCTGAATAACATCCCATTGTATGGATGTGCCACCATTTGTCCATTTATCAGCTGATGAGTGTTTGAGTTGTTTCCACTCTTTGGCTCTTATGAATAATGTCACTGTGAACACTTGTGTACAAATGTTGGAGCGGACAAATGTTGCCATTTCTCTCACATGTTGTGTATCTAGGAGTGGAATTGCTGGGTCGTGCGTTTACTCTGTTTAATCTTTGGAAGAGCTACCGGCCTGTTCTCCACAGTGACTGTGCCATTTTACGTTCCTCCCATCGATTTCTCTACATCTTTGCCAAAGCATGTTTTTTGTCTTTTGGGCCATCGATGTCCTCCGTGAGCATGAAGCAGTCACCTTACCCATTTTTGCATCCTGAGTGCCTTAAAGAGAACCTGGCACGGGCAGACGCACGATTTATTTGTTGAGCAAATTTGAGAACATGGTGAACATCAGCCATCTGGGGGCTCTCTAGCATCTGACCCACTTTTCTTTGTTTGGGGTCATCTCATAATTACTGGAAGGAAGCAGATCCCAATTACAATATAGAAGTAAAAAAAAAAAAAAAAATGTCAGCTCCTTGTTGGCCCAGCTCTGCCGGCAACAAGAGCAAGAAACTTACGCTAAGCTTAGTAAACCTGATGCATCTGCCCCAGGCTTCGAAGAGGGAGCTCTGGTGATGCAGAGCAGGGTGGGTGCAGAATCCATTCCGATGACAGTAACAGGCACCGCAGTGACATCTGGTTTCCAGGGGCAACAGCACTGGTAATGCCAGTGGCAGGGGGTCTAGAGTCCAGCGCCATTGACCTGGAAGTGTAAGCTGAGGTATCCTGTGTTGAATGGTGGTGGCAGTGACGGTCACCTCCCCAACACGTTGTGCTGTAATCTTGGCCGTGACCCTAGCTGCTGCCCAGGCTTCCTTGTTCTCGCTTATCGTCTGGCCTGTTTCTGCAGCCTCCTTAGCTATTGTGTCAGCCACCCCATAACCTGTAAAACCTGACTGTTAACCATGAATACCGGATGGGGGGGGGGGGCGGGGAGGATGGGTGGGTGGAGGCATCCACGGCTGAATGGGACTTCATGGAAATCGTTTTGAAGTATGAGGAGGGGTTCATCAGGCACAAACATATTCCAGGCAGAACCAAGAGCACAGCATAGGCACTGAGGAATGAGACGGCCCAGTGTCCTGCTGGGAATTCAGTCTGGCTGAGGTCTAAGGAGCAAGGTAGGGAGTGGGGAGGTGTAAAGATAAAGAGACTAGCCTGGCATAGATCATGAAGGATCTTACAGGCTATGCTAGAGAGTCTTGATTCTATCCTGAAAAGAAAAAAAAAAGGGGGGAGGGGAGGGGGGGAAACTATCAATATAGTCAAGATAGTGACATTATCAGCTTTGCATTTGTAAAACATGCTCTAAGGGAAGTAAATGTTGGCAGCGGGGAGGAGAATGAGTTGGAAAGGAGCAAGGGTGGAGACGGGAGGACTCTAGTTAAGGAGCTAGAGCAATAATTCCCACGAAAGATGATGTAGCCTGAAGCAAGGCAGTGAGCGTGGAGAGGAGGCATTGGTCCGAGATATGTTGAGGAAGTAGAGCCAGGAGGAATTCTGCCCTCGCTTTGATATGTGGGAATTCAGCAAAAAGGACGATCGTGATGACGCCAAAGTTCCAGCTTAAATGAGTCAGTAGATGGTGATGCCATTTATATATGCATCCATTCATTCAACCAAAATTTAATTAGCAGTGAATAAAACAGACCCGACCCTACTGTTACTGTGGTACTCCCTTTGCTCTATATCAGGCTCTGTTTACGTGTCTTAGATTGTCTGAGCCTCTTGCTGTGTCTCAGCTGCCACCACAATTGACTTAGTTAAGTCCCTTCTGGTTTGACTAAGGCCAACCAGCCACATATCCATAGTCTTCTCACACCACTCCTGGACTCCAGGGCAGGTCACCTGGCTTTCTGAGTCACTATCAGAGAATATAGATCATACGGTGGGAAGTATGGGAAAGTGAGCTCCCTTTGGGACCAGCTTTGACCAATAGGAGACAGGCGACATGCAGATAAATGTCTTCCCTTCCTCAGATTGCTCTAAGGCATGACTTTTCCTTGTTGTCCATCGGAAGATGTCCTGTATGGCCCAGTGGCTGCACCTGTCAAGAGACTGGCTGTATCTTTTCAAGGCTTAGCATGAAGCAGTGTTTAGCACAGTGATGCATCTTTCTGCATTACTCCCCATTCTTCCTTGCTTTTTCTCTTGTGGTCACTGCTCTGGGATAATACCTCCTAAATAAAGCACCGGCATCCTTGCACCAGGCTCTATGTTCCAGGGAACCGGGCTAAGGCACACTCAGAGAGGAAAACAAAAGGAGTTGATCAACTTTCAGTTGATGATGAGTTTGAGTGAAACTCATCCAACTATTCAAAAATATCTATTGAGTGCCTCCGTGTATGGTTAAATTAGGGATAATGTGGTGGACAAGAGAGACATGCTCAAGTAGGGATACTGTGGTGAACAAAGCAGACACGCTTCCTGTTCTCATAGAGCTCACATTTAGTGGGAAGGAGTGACAAATGATAAATCAGTACAGAAATAAGTGGATGTACTTCTAAATAGAGTTTGGAAGAGAAATTTAAAAAGGTGATAGGATAGTGTGGCTGCTATGCGTGTTTTGGGTGGGTGGTATATGCTAACCTAGAGTAGGTGGCCAAGGGAACAGAAGGAAAAGCCTTTTCTAGGAGGAGCAGGTTTTTCACAGGACATGGCTGGAAGGATAGATCCGGAGACAGACATACAGTCTAATGCTAGCGGTTTAGGTGTGGACAGGAAATGTGTCCCTATTTTCACTGTGAAATAGTTGGTCAGGGCATGTGCATAGAAGGTAATGGGAACAGGAGAATTGAAGAGAGGCAGCAAAGGCATGGGTGAGGGTAGAGACCAGGAACAGGGATATGAATTAGTGGGCAGTGTCAGAGCAGGAAAGGTAGATACTGTGTGTAATTTCTGGAGCTAAGTGGCCATCGGACTTTGAAGAAGCTCGGGCCTGGATTTCTTTATCTGAAAATAAGAGCATTGATCAGGCTCCATGACTGTATGCATACTTCAAGGCAAGCAGGAGCTGATATGAAGCTTCTATGTAGCGATATAATTTACTCCTTGAAATCCACCATTGACGTCTTTAGGACCCAATAGTAGTTGGCCCTTTCCCACCATTAATGATGTTCTGGCCACTCATCAGCTAACCCAATCGTCAGACTTCTTCAGCAAAATGTCTTTTTCATAGCTGAGGACTGTTTACAGTAAGGACAAACAACTGGGGCTCATTAATTCAATCATTAGGACACTGATTATGCATCTATTGTCTACCCTAGTCAGTTATGTTAAATAAGCTCTTCATTCTTCATCAGAGCAATTATGCTAACATGCTTGAAATTTTCCAAGAGCGTTATACCTTCATACATTAAACCTGCCTAGCAGCAGCCTGGCTCAGTCAATATTGTCACACACAGACAATTATAATCAAGGCATAAAGCCCTATTGTTGACATATGACTACCAAGTTACCCCTCTTTACAATAGAACTTTAAATAATTTGTACATTGTTCTTTTGGCATTTAGACATGGGCCTTTGTCTAGTTTTTCCCAAACGTATAGATCTTAAATAATATTTAAATGCCTTTATGGGCATGCTCGTTGCATCAAAACGGTTTTATAATTTACCAAGTAATATTTGAGCAGTCATTAGATTAGCTATCCAATGATCAATTGATCCAATGATAATTTACACTTTTAAATGTATAGATAAGAAATATATTAATTATCAGATGCCTGGAGAACGATGAGACATACGTTTTTAATTTTCACTGAATGTTTTTCTCAACCAGTGTCAACTTCTCAAATACTTTCTCCCTTCAAATCTAAAAAACCCTAAACAAATGTCTTCTTTTCTTGAGAAATGTTGGCCATAAAATGAGAATTTTCCACCATGCTTTTATGATAGGCACATAACAGACACCAGATAAATGCCAAATTTAATTCTTTTTTCTTATACATACTTTATTCTCCAGCATTTCCATCAGATGTTAAATTTTTATTATTTTTAATAAAAACTAGCATGTGAATAAAGACTGTGTGTACACAGAGGCAGGTACACATCTTCAACATGAATTCGTTTAAAAATTCGTTTAAAAATTCATTTAAAAAAGTGCTATTTCGTCATATTGAGATAAAAATCCAGCTGGTGTCAGATTTCTTCATCGTCATTTGCAACAAAAGTAACACCGTACCTTTGTTCTTTACAATTTCTACTTAGGTTATCTCATTTAATCGGTATCCTTTTAGTTGTAAATGACTGGATCTTTCTTTAAGAGGTAGTAAGCGGGGCGCCTGGGTGGCTCAGTCGGTTGGGCGGCCGACTTCGGCTCAGGTCATGATCTCGCGGTCCGTCCATTCATGCTCTGTCTCTCTCTGTCTCAAAAATAAAATAAATGTTAAAAAAAAAAATTAAAAAAAAAAAAAAGAGGTAGTAAGCTGGCTGCAATTGCATTCCACCGGGATGAGCGAGTATACAGACTGGATGCTGATAGGATACTCAAGAGTTGTGTCAAGGGCAACTCAGTAGATTGGGCAAAGCTGTGCAGAATGCCTGCAGACCTTTGACACACATAGAGCATATTCCTGCTACACAAATGCTCTATTTCACCTTTTTTCAATTACTTAGTAATTTTTTTTTTTTTTTTTTTTTTTATCTCCGAGTGTGGGAAGACAACTGAGAACAAGATGCTGTCCTTGTCCTTCAGGAATTTACAATCTACACGGGGGAGACAAAACATACACATGAAAAGTTAAAAAAACTGCTCAAGACTAAACTAACTGATCAAGGCATTAATCAAAGCGAAGTCGTGGTATGTAAATCATTTTGACTACGAGAGAAAATTCAGAGGTGAGTGATATCCTTTGGGCTGGAGTAACCAGGAAGGGTTTTATAGATTTATCAGAGGAGATGGAATAGGAGTTATATCTTTTGAAATATCAGCAAAAGGACAGATTTTTTAAAAACTCAAACTGCCTAAGAATTAATGATGGAATTTAAGTTTTCCAACTTGTGACTCCACAGATCTCTTTCCAAAAGCAATCACCATTACTATTTGTCTTCTGTGTCTTTCCAATACATTTAACTACTTTTAAATTGCTTCTGAATTGATTTTTTTTTTTAATTTATTTATTTTGAGAGAGCGAGAGAGCAGGGGAGGGCCAGAGAGAGAGAGAGAGAAAGGGAAAAAGAACCCCATGCAGGCTCCATGCCGTCAGCACAGACCCCAATGTGGGGCTTGAACCCATGGACCATGAGATCATGACGGGAGCTCAAACCAAGAGTCAGATGCTTAACCGCCTGAGCCACCTAGATGCCCCTGAATTGATTTTGCAATATCTATCCACATAAAAATAAGACTCAATACAATTTATACAATAGGGACCTACTGTTAGGTCTGTCTTGAGGTACCCCAGTGGATTTCCAAGCTGGTTGTTGCCACGACAATCTCTGCTCCATCTGCCTTTAGTTTCTGTCTTGACCCACTTTAGTTTAGATGCATTTCTGGCAGAGGGGACAGTAGGCATGCTCCCACTTCTAAGCCCTTTGGGGACATCATTGTAGTCAGGTTTCCCCTCCTCCCCTTTCCTCAATCCCAGAGGTCCTGAAAAGCTCCCTACAGGGAAGAGTTAGGAACCCAGATTCTGACACTTCGGAGAGATGGTCTAATGTAGACCTCAAGCATATTACCCATTTACTTAATGTACCCCAAAGCACCTGACTCCCATATTGGGAGCAGATTCTTCTGGAATCCCAGCCACCCTTGCTTTTGTTTCTACTCCTACTCACCCACGTGGACACCCAAGTGCACATCCGGGTCACAAAGGAGAAAATATTTGTGTGACCCAGGGTAGCTTTTTTTAAGTTATTTCATATTAAAACTGTTGGCTTGTGTCAGCAGGAAGAAGAACCAAAAATCAAACACAGCCTTCCTACTTCTAAATGGAACAGCCTTTGCCCTAGACTATCCTCCCTGATGTCTCTGGGAAGTGGAAATAGAAATCTTAGGAGGTGGAACAGCTCCACCAATTGGCTTCCCGGGTCTGCTTCACAAGCTAATTTTTAAAAGGGGTGAATATAGCTGTCCCTAAACTGACAATGGTAGAATCCACCCTGGAGGTAAACTTGTGAAGAATTTCTGCCGAGTACGTTCATCTTAGCACAAACAGAAAGGAAGAAATGATAACGACTATTGACTTTCCTTCCCCTTCAAAGCCCTATGCTCTTCATGGTCATATTTATTTTATTGAATCACCACGTAACTATTTTTATTTAAAAAAAAATTTTTTTTAACGTTTATTTTTGAGACAGAGAGAGAGAGCATGAACAGGGGAGGGGCAGAGAGAGAGGGAGACACAGAATCTGAAGCAGGCTCCAGGCTCTGAGCTGTCAGCACAGAGCCCGACGCGGGGCTCGAACTCACAGACCACGAGATCATGACCTGAGCCGAAGTCGGACGCTTAACTGACCGAGCCACCCAGGCGCCCCATGACGTAACTATTTTTAAAGAGCCATCATTGCAGGTGAATTCCACTTGTCAAAGCTCACAGATTGGGAACACAGCAGCATTCAAAACTACAATTTGCTTAACTCCAGGGCTTCCATATTGGAGGAGGTGGTAGAAATGAACATCTTGATGGTCTGGAAAACCTGCAGGACACAGAGAATGGCCAACTATCTCTCCAAGTCCATTTGAAGGCACGCTCTTCAGGGAAGCTTTCATTTCTGAAAAGAAAGAGTATGCTTCAAAACTCTTGCTGTTGAAAATGGTCACCTGGCCTGTTAGAAAACAGATGTGTACTACCAAGTGTCTCTTTCCTCGTTTGTCTTGAGCTCCCCGTTGAAGCCACAAAGTAAGGATGGAGGGGGATGAGTGTGGGCCATGGAGCCAAGAAAACTGAGTTCCGGTCTTGCTCTGGCACCAACTACCCGTGTAAGACCTGTTCCTCTTCGTCTTTGGCTCTGTGGTGCTCCCCGCCAAACGTAGTAGGTGCTTAATAAATACTTGATGTGATTAGCTGGGTTCAATGTTTCAGCATAGGCTTGGGTGTCCGTAGGGTACAAGCGACAAGATTACTGAAGTGCAGACACCCACCCACCAGCCTTGGACAGCCAGCAGCTTAGGGCCTTGTATCGCACATGTGCGAAGTTGGAGCCTAAGAACATCGCCTCATCAGTGGAGAATTGAAGAGGAAGGGAAGATAACCCAGCAATTAGGGAGCATCGTGCTAAGCGCTTATCTTTTAGACTTCGCAAGGATCTTTCAGAGCATGCATGACTAGCACCATTTTTAACGAAGACAGAACCAAGATTCCGGTTCTACCTAAATACCTGGCATCCCTTACCCTGGCTCCTAAACCCCGTAAAAATCCCCTCCTTGGGCTTATTTACATCTCGGACCCCGCCCCGTTTACCACCACGAGGGCCCCGCCCACTCGTTCGCCTCTGGGCGGGCCCAGGGTGGGTCGGGTCCTCGGGCTTCTGCGGACCCGTTTTCTGCCCCATCTCGTCCTGTCCCCGAGGCGGACCCCGGGCCCCCTCAAAAGATGAGCACGTGTCCACTCCCTGCTTGAGTACGGAAGGTGGACTAGGCGGCGGCCCCCACAGGCCCCACCCAATGGCGCTGGCAGGAGACCGGGGAGGGGCCCCGGGCCCAGGCGATGAGTGAGGGGTGGTCGGCAGCTCGGCGGGTTCCGTGCCTTCCCTTCCCCTGCTCATCTCTCCCCTCCCCTTCTCTTCCCAGAGCCTCGTGGGAATCGCGCCCCAGACGTAGTCAACCGAAACCGCGGGCGTCCCACTCCGCCTCATCCTCGGCCGCCCGGCAGCCCTCCCGCCCGGCCGCGCCTCGCCTCACGCTCTACGGGGGAGGCGGGACCAATCAGCGAGCGACGTCTCCCTTCCGATTCGAGGCCCCCGACGCGCGGCTCACACCCCGAGCACCGCGCGCGCTGATTGGCTGCGCGCGCCGCCGGTCCGGCCGGGAGGGCGGGGCGGCCAAAGGGAAAGAAGGTGGGGAGGTAGTGGCCCGCGACTCTCCGAACCCCGCTCGCGCCCCGACCCTTCCCGGGTGCTCGGCCTCCTTCCTTCCCTCCTCCGCTCACCCCGTCTTCCGTGCGCGCCGAGCGCTGCGCTCGGCCGGCGTGCCTCGCGCCCTAACGGGCGGCCGGGGGCGCCAATCAGCGGGCGGCAGGGTGCCAGCCCCGGGGCTGCGCCGGCGAATCGGCGGGGCTCGCGGCCCGGGGTGGGAGGCGGGTCTACCGCGCGGCCGCGGCGGCGGCGGAGCAGCTCCCAGCCAGCAGCCAGCGAGCGCCGAGCGAGCCGCCCGGAGGTGGGTGCGCCGCGCCGCTGCGGCCGGCGGCGGAGGGCGCAGGGCGGAAGCGGAGGTGGGCCGGCGGGAGCGGCGGGGGAGGGCCCGGCCGTCCGGGCGGCCCGAGGGGTGGGGGATGCGGACGGGCGCGCGCCTGAGGGGAGGAGGGGCGGCGGCGGCGGCGGCGGGACGCGCGTCCCCACCCCCTCCCTCCGGCGGGCGGTGGCCGAGCCCGCGCCCCCTCCCCGCGCGCCGGGCCGCGGGCCGGGCAGTGGCTGGGGGGCGGGGCGGGCCGGGCGGCCGCGAGAGTGTTTTCAGTTCCGCCTCCAATCGCCCCTTCCCCTCTCCCCGCCAGCCCCTCATCCCATTCGGAAGAGGAAGGAACAAAAGGTCCCGGACCCCCGGCTCTGACGGGGCGGGACCCGGAGCCTCGGCGCGCAGGTAAAGCGGCGGCGCCCGGCGGGCCCTCGGGGCTAGGGGTGTGTTTGTGTCGGGCTCGGGTCGGCGAGGCTCGCCGCGTCACATGGCCGCGGGGGCTGGGGGCCGGGGTGTGGCGGGGCCGGACGGCCCGGAGGGGAAGGGGTCGGCGCCCGAGCTGCTCCTCCGGGAGCTGGGGCCGGCCGGGGCCCGTCCCCTCCGCCGCGAACGCGCTTGGTAGTTTGTGGTTCTGATTTTCAAAGCCGGAGGGACGGAGCTCTCGTTTCGGGAGTTGTTGGCAAGCCGTGTTAGGAGCGTGCGATACTTCGCTTCCACTTTCCTCCCCCCGCCCTCGCCCCGTAACCTTTGTTAACCATTATAGTCCCGGGGTTCTGAATTGCTTGTGTGTACTCTCACAAGCACGCACACGGCTGATACTCTGCCGAGATCCTTCTGCATTCACTTGTGAAAGTTGCTCTGCGAGCGGAGCCCATTAGTTTTTATCACACGCCTTTAGGAAAGCACGCTAATTGATTCGCGTATTTCAAACTTGGTTTACAAATTGCAACTCTGTTTTGTTTTCTCTTGGGGGATACTGTCCTTGGGTTGGGTACTTTGGGCTTTTACTTAACCTTTTTGTGGTTATGGTTTCCTTTTGATCCCAAACAAAAGGAAAACAATACCTAGGTTGGTTTTGTTGTTCCTTCCTCTTGACCCCTTGAAAGTTAAATACTACCGGTTTCTTGTCAATTAAACCTTTAATTAGAAAGGCATCTCCAGGTGAAACGAGTTTGGAAGCATTTTTCCATCAAAATCGTGTCTTGTTTGTTACAGTTTGGAGTGTCCTAAATTTTGTTTTAAACTTCTGAAGTAACACATGTAAAGTAACTGTTAATGGATAAATAGGTGGCCACACAAACTTAACTTGGGAGTAATTACATCTTTCAAAAGTGCTCCTTGAAATTTGAATTAATTTATAGAATTCTTCATAATTCTGTAATCTTTGTTCCTTTTCATTTTTTTCCTGGTTTTATATGAATTGAACCTGTATCACTGATCGTAAGGATGTTTTTCCTTGAGCCACATAAGAATTAATTTGCTATTACTCTGAAAATACATTTGCTTTTCTAGTTTTGACCCCCTTTAAAATGTTTTCTTTAGATAGAAGTGTAAGTTAAGTAGTTAAATGAAGTTTGAAGAGTTTTAATGTAAATACATAAATATGTGAAGCAGATATAACAGAGATGGGAGACATAATGTAAAATAGATTTCATAAATGTATACTAGTTTGAGGATTTTTCTCATTTGCTTTAAAAAAACCATACAGGATATTGGAGGAATTTTCTCAACCAGAAGTTTATTTAGCAAACATTTATATTAAATTCGAAAAGTAACACTGATTTTTGTTTTCAAAGTTCCTTAATTTTTGCCATAAAATTAGTCGTGGTAATAAATAAGAATATGTTGAGTCTAAGTGCTCACTTAGTACTCTTAATGTTAAAATTGAGTTTAAAGTAGTTCATTGGCAAGTTTTAATCAATGTGATTGGAAATATCCATTTCTGGGCTTGTTTAGTAAGAAATTGCTCTCAGAGCTTTGCTTTTATGCGTTGTAGTTGTGTCTTCTAAAGTGCTTTTACATTGTAGGTGTTCACCAAGAGTTTGCTTTTTCATGGTTGTAACTTACCTGTGCCTAGCCGAAAGTGATCAAATCTACACAATCTGTAAGGTTCGTGTAATAATAGTCCTGTAAGAAACCATGAGGGGTAATTTCCTGTTGTTTGTGGCTTGTCAGGCCTGGTATGTGTTTTAACTAAGTAGGAATTTGGGGTTGGTTTTGTATATTTCAGCAGTCACTCTTTAATAGGAGCAAAGGTTATTTCTACTTCAAGATGGCAAAAGGTCCCCTTTTCATTTTCATATTGTGAATATTAGAATCATATTGTTATCATATTCACATTGGGGGGAGATATGTGGCTGCATAGCCTGCTGATCAAAGACCCATTTATTAAGTTTTTGTATTTAGGTGATATTTTCAGTTTTGGCTCTTACAAATGCCTGAATGCTCTCCTTATTCTATTGGTTTTGTACTTTAGGACTCCAAAGGCCTTGTTTTAGAACAGCTTTTTTTATACAGGTGTTTTTGTAATGCTTATAAAAGCTGTATTTGGCGCAGTCCGGCAGATGGGGGCTCATTCATGTTCTTGGGACGAGAGTCATTTTTAGAGGGTGGAGAGGGGCATGTCTTTTAGATCCCTTGTCTTTTGATGGGAGGAGAGGAACCGTTGTTAAGCTTTTAGTTTTTGTGAGATGAAAGCTGTTTTCCACTAAGTATTGCAAGAGTATGTCAGAAGTGAGAAATCCAAAGATTTCAAAACCAATTCAGGAGAGGTTATACATTTATTCAACAAATAACTTGTATTTATTGAACAAGTAGCATTTATTCAACAAGTAAAATAGGCTTTGCTGTGTGTCAGGCCCTGGACTCGGCAATAGAGTAACAGGGAACAAGTATACCCCTGTTCCTTAATGGAATTAGAAAAGTAGAAACTCCTTCTATCTCCTGCCTTGTCCTCCAGTCTTCAGAGTAAGGAAATCACTTTATTGTACAAATTGAGGGAGCTTGCGATATGTTACTGAGCCAGTTTCTAAAGTATGCTTGCATTGCATGCTTTACTGTAGAGGACATTACCAGGGAAGACAAGTGTTAACTCATAGTGTCACTGGGAACAGTCTGTAGTTTGGGGAGGAGCTTGTCATCAGTTTTTCACTATCTATACAACTGAGGATGTGGCCAGTGTTTCAGAAATACATCTGTTGCTGAACAGGTGAACACTTACAGAGCTAAACTTCCTTCGGCCTTAGTTTGACTATCCATTGCCCTTTAGTTATAGAAAGTGGCTGGAGAAAGGAAGCAAACCTGCATCAGACACATTCCAGAGAAAGAATTGGAAATAAAGTGCAAAGACAATGACCGACATCGAGAATAAGGATTGGGCTACAATCTCATGTAGTAGGACGGCCATGGGTTGTGGCATCAGAGAGACAGGCTAATAGTTGGTTTCTCAGTTACTATGTTGGGCAAATTGCTTAACTCCTGAGCCTTGTTTTTCTGGCTGAAAATGATTGTAAGGATACCTGCCTCTTCAGGTTATTACGAGGATTAAATGATTGTGGTTGAAGTACCTAGAACATTGCCTCAGACAGGGTCCTCCCAGGTGATCTGTTGCTCTCTTGTAGCTTTCTTTTTTCTTTTCTTTTCTTTTATTTTTTTGAGTTTATTTTGAGAGAATGAGAGGGGAAGCACAAGTTGGGTAGGGGCAGAAAGACTTCCAAGCAGGCTCCACCCTATCAGTGCAGAGCCCGACATGGGACTTGAACTCATGAACCCGGAGATCATGACCTTAGTGAGGTGAGATCAAGAGTTGGGCCCTTAACCAACTGAGCCACCCAGGCGCCATGTCTTCTGGTTGTAGCTTTCAGCAGTTCTTTTTAAGCTAAAGTTCTAGTGATAGGAGAGCCATCGAGACCCTTAATCGGAACCTGTTGGCATTTATTTCAGGTGTTTCTAACAAAGTTATCTAGCTTCTAAACCCACAGTAGATTAGAAACAAGTAGATTGTGAGTAATGTGGGAGGTTAAGAGGAGTGGAGGGGGGGTGGTGGGGTAGGAGGATGGGGAACTGTTTTAGCCTATGTGTGTCTGGAAAGAAAAAAAACAGATAACAGCCTGGTGAGGATAATAGAGATAATCTACAGGACACAAAACAAATATTCAGAGCCTAACTAGCATGTCTGGGACCATTCAGTGCAGGACCAGACCTGAAAGCGTAGTAATGAATGTTCATCAATTAGCTTAAGCCATGTTTGGGAAAATCTTTTTAAGAGTGCAGTAATCTACATAATATGCTTTAGATTGTCATTTGGGATGATTAGCAAATATTCTTAAAGGGGTAGAACATTGTGCCGTATAGAATGACTTGTTTTGTGAAAGATCCACAGGACCTACTATGAGCAAGATGTTTTTCATTTGTTTTGCTATTTAGAGCTCCACTGTTCGTGACTGAGAAGCCTTTCATGCTAGGCCAGTAGTAAAGAAAGGTGATCTAAGTGCTGTAGCACCCCATGCCACCCCCTTTTTTTGGAGTAGGTCATTCCTTGTCAGTCTGCAGGGGTGTCAGCTAAAACATTTCACTCAGGCTTCAAGATGGTGTGCTAGAGATTCCGAGGACTGAACAAGTATGGACAGTTGGCTAGCCTGTCTGTTGAGGGCTTCTTGCCTCTTATGTGTGACTTTGACCCAGTATTTAGCCTTAATAATTTTTTTTTTAGATTATTCTCCTTCCTACCCAGGAAGAGTTACTTTCTAAATCTACTCCGTTAAATGCTAATTGGTGACCTTGTAACACATAGCCTTAGCCTTTTTTTTTTTTTTCCCAGTAGTACACAAGTAATTCAATGTTACTCATTTAAAAATGAGTTTGAGGCTTATGGCTTGTCTCTGATCAATTTTGATCATTATTCCAGATTGTTATAATTGCAATGTATTCAATTAGGGCATATTTCAGTGCTGATTCTAGCTAGTCATGTCAAGGATAGCCCTCAGCTTCAGTTTCTGTAATTTCATGTGGGGAGAATATAATTTTGCCAAGCTAGATGGATTTAGACACTGCCTTTGATTTGGCCAGATAGCCAGAAATATTAAGCTAATTCTGTGACTTACATTCTAGAGTACACAGGGTGTACATTCCTCTTAGATGTAACTGAGCCACAGTAATAGGGCTGGTGCCTGGTAATTTAGATCTCTTTAAGTTTGGGCTCTTAAGAAAACAGAGATCCTAGTGAGTGACTTTAATCCCATTAAAATTTGTGAGTTTATTTCATTGTAATATGAAATGGTCACTAATTCTTCTAGCTAGTCCTGTGATTTTTCTTTTTCTTTCTTTCTTTCTTTTTTTTTCTTTTTTTTTTTTTTTTAGTCCTGTAATTTTTCAAAATCTGGAATTACTTTGGCCTGAGGATGAGAGCAGCGGAAAGTAAGTGTAGACTTTAGTTGCTATCTGTTCAGTACATGTGCCCAGTTTGCGTCTGAAAACCTGCATTTCCTTAAATCTGGTGTCCTCCTCCTAACTCCCTTCCATTTTGGGGGAGGGCATAGTTTCAGGCTTAATGTGTTCAGTTGGTAAGGAAGAATAATCTTGGGGGGAGCCATTGGAAGTCCATCAAGTTCGTTACCTTGATTCAAAAAAGATGCCATCTGAGCAAGTAACATGGGAAATCTGTGATCTTGTAATTTGCCTGTGTCTAAAGTGCATTTTCATATGCTGCTTCAGCTCTTCCAAAAATTCTATAAAGAGATAATGGTTAGGGGCGCCTGGGTGGCTCAGTCAGTTGAGCATCCTCCTTCTGCTCAGGTCATAATCTCGCGGTTTGTGAGTTCGGGCCCCCGCGTTGGGCTCTCTGCTGACAGCTCGGAGCCTGTAGCCTGCTTCAGATTCTGTGTCTCCCTCTCTCTCTGCCCCCTCGTCTGCTCATACTGTGTCTCTCTCTGTCTCTCAAAAATAAATAAATGTTAAAAAAAAAAAAAAGATAATGGTTAAACTTTTGTGAATATTAAGGAAATGCTCTATTTTAATCTCATGCTTCTTTACAAAATATGGGGCGGCGAATCTGATTTGCAAAGTTCACAGAATAAACTCCTGATAAATGCTACAATGGAAGCAGGGCCGTGAGCTTTCTCCCTTGATTTGAATGACCTATGGAAACTTTTTTGTTGACTAGAGATGTTCTATCTGTGGCAGTGAATGCAAATTTTCCATGCTTAGACCAGCCTTTTACTTCACAGACAGGTGGTTAGGCAGTAGTTCATGTAAACTGGCCATTTAAACTTTTATTTATAAACTGTTTTAAGTATCAGAGGGTTCAGCTTTGGTCTGAGGTTTGTACGTCATTTCTGCTCTGAGCCAGTAGTTTTCAGACTTAACACGTGCACGCTCGCGCGCGCACGTACACACACCCACCCACCCCTGTATGCGCACAACAGCACCCAGAACGTACAAAACGTTATGCAGAATCTCAAAATGTAAGGGGGATGGGCGGTTGCGGAAGTCCTGCCTGCTCAGTTGTCCTCTCCCGGGGGGGAAACCTGTGAAGCTCCCCCTGAGGACTGATAGATCACGGAGAAAAACCTTGGCTGTAGACCCGAACTAATATGGTAGACACTAGCCACAGGTGGCTGCTTAGCACTTGAACTGTGACTGCAGTAACCGAGGAAATAAATGTTAAATTTAATTTTAATAGAAAGTTTTGTTGAACAAGCCTACTGTAGACTTTGCTTTGATTGCACTTGCACACCCTGAGGACTGTAAGCGGCTGCTTCAGCAGGTCAAGACTCTGGGAGTTGGAAGGGCATTTGGAGTACTGAATCTTCATGCTGATTTGAGTCTGGGCCAGTGTGGTCTTCTAATAGTTGGATATATATATTTTAATCTGGGAATGATAAACCAGCATGTAATTTTATGTTTACAAGCTGCTTATAGACGTATAGATTCCATACAACTCTTTCAAGGAGAAAGGAATAGAACTCCAAGAATAGGTAGTCTCTTTACACAGCAGTCCGTATGTAATGTGGCCTTTCACTGAGCTAATGACCTGCTTTGAGGGTTAAATTCATGCTCTCACTTTAGGTTTTAACAGTCCATAAAATTGAACACATGAATGTTTTCTATTTGCTTTCATTTAAAAGACACCCATCGTTCTCTAGTGGGGCCACCTTATGTTTCCAATGGCAGGGTCTTTCCTTCCTGGCTTACAACTTTGGAAAAGAGCATAGTTACAGTGAGAATTGAGAAGTCTGTTTTTCAATGAGTTGTTGTCTATCTTTATATATATATTTTTAATACTTTTTTTATCCTCATTTCTTTGACTAAAACCATTGTCAAAATTCAGGTCATTAGTTGTTTTTTGTTTTTTGTTTTTGTCTACCTGTGTAGCACATGTTTGAACAGGATTGCCAAAAATCTTATGGTGATTTTGTACTCTTTCTGGAAGGACCTTAGGTGTTTGAGACAGCACTATTACATTTGAAGTATTTTATGTTGAAAAAATCTAGCTTTCTTTTGAAATAAAAATTCATGTAGGTATTTGGGGAATATTTTGTATTTGTAATTTGAAGATATTTGAAACCTACATTTGCTTTCTATATTTAATCACTTCCTTTGTTCTACCCTTGAACCTTGGAAACGTTTTTTGCCACTCTTTCATATTCGCTTCCTACCTCCCTTTCAGAAGTTACCAGTGAATTCTGAACAGCCAAGTTTAGCAGTCTTTTTTAGTTATCATACTACTTTTTCCAGTGTTTGTCATTATTGACTAAACTCTTCTTTACTTAGATTTCTTAAAATCACACAGACATGCCAAAGCAGACACAGATTAGGCCCATTCCACCTGCTATAAATGTTGAATTAGATGTAAGAGATTTCCTTGGGTATATATGTTTTTTCTCTTATGTATATAGTTGATCTAGAGAGGGAGGGGGAAAGGAAGGGAGGAGAGGGAGAGAGATGTTTCCAGGTACCAGAAACTTGGAAATCAGTCAGTGTTCAGGAAAAGCTGACTTTGGGGAGTTTACTAACGAATCCAGTTGCTAGGGATGAAGTTGTAATGATATGACTCTGGGAACTATGTGCTAAGTGTGTGTGTGTGTGTGTATAAAAACTACTTCAGTATCATTCAAGTATCTGGCCTCTGGGAAAAACAAGCCTCAACGCTCTCTATGAAGAAACTAGAAAAACACTAGTCTTTATAGATGAACTTACATATCACATGAAGACCAAACATGGTAAATAAAAAGATACCAGCTAGATGTAGAATGAGGAGCTTTTAAGATAGGTAATACATTATTACCATTCAAAATTCAAAAGGTGCAAAAGGATATATGGTGAAAAGTCTCTTTCCGAGCCTGTCCCTTGCCACCCAGTTGCCTTTCCAAAGGCTAGTAACGTTACTAGGTTTTTGTGTAATGTTCCAGTAATTCTGTCCATATATGAGCAACTTTGTGCATATATTACTTTTTAGGACAAAGGGTCACGTATTTTATATAATCATCTTATAGATTATTCCATGTCAGTACATAATGAGTACCCATTTACTTTGGTTTCAGAGTATTATTTTGTATGGGTGCTGTAGTGTATTTGACCAGTCTTCTGTTGGCGGACATTTAGGTTATTTCCAGTCTCAGGGTATTAAAAACAGTGTCGCAACAAATAAACTTAGTTTATTCATCATTTTACACATACATGAGGTAGGTTTCTAGAAGCGGGTCAAAGGAGATCTACGTTTATGTATTTATTCTATGGAATGGACTTTATTCATGTTTTTGAGTAGGTAGTACATGAATATGGTGCAAAATTCAAAAGGAACAAAATAGTAAATCATGAAAAGTAAGTCTCCCTGAAAACTCCCACCTCCTACTCCCCAGTTCTACTTTCCAGAAAGGGAACCACTGTTATGAGCTTCTTTCTGGTGTATCATTCTAGAGCTGCTGTGTCCCAACATGTGGCCACCGAGCACTTGGAATATAGCGAGTCAGAACTGAGATTGGCAGCAAGTGGAAAATACACAGGAGATTTATAACATTTAGAACAAAAAATAGAATGTATTTTACTTTTTAGTACTGATTGTGCATTGAAATAGTAATTTTGGATATAGTGGGATTAAATTATTAAATTATTTAAATGATTAATTTTATATTTTTACTTTAGTTTTTTAATGTGGCTAGTAGAAAATTTACAATTACGTGTGGATGGCATCCTATTTCTGTTGGGCAGCCCTCGTCTAAAGAAATTGCACGTGTATACAGACACGTATGAATACATGAGAATTTCTCAGGCGGTTTTTTTCTTCTTTTGCATTGTAGTCTGTGGGAGCAGAAATCTCTTGCTAAGGTGACGGTTAAAAGAGAGGTATCGGGTGGTTCTTTACTGTATCATTTACTCTTAATCATTTACGATGACCATTGTGGGTCTCATCACAACGCTTCCATTGACTTTTATGATGTTTGTGCACTTTGGAGAGAAGCCTGGCATTATTCTTGGCTGTATATTTTTGAACTTGCTCCAGTTTGCATTGGTTGCCTGTATACCTAGGACACAGCAGTCATCCTGGGATCCCTCTTCATTCTTGGTCATCTTATGAGGTTCCTTCACCTTTTTTCTTTGTTAGATCCCTTATTCTTTTGGCTCTCCTTCCTTTTAGTGAAACATGTCTGTCAAGACTCTCCTTGAGAGACAATGTATTAGGTAAATATCTGGAGATGTTACATGTCGAAAATACCTTTATTCTACCCTGGTTGGGTAATAGAATTCTCAGTTGGAAGTAGTCCCCCTGCCCCGAATTATGAAGGCATTGCTCTGTTGACCTCACTTACACTGTTACTCTTGAGAAAACCAAAGCTGTTGTGATTCTTTTTAAAATAACTTGTTGTTTCTGCCAGGAGACTTCAGACTTTCTTTGTCATTAGCATTCTGAAGTTTCACAGCCACCAACCTGGATGTATGTGGATGTGTTCTTTCCTATTGTCCTGAGGTCTTGATTGGCCCTTTAGGTCTTTCGGTTCAGGGAGTATTTCTTGATTTCTTTGATTGACCCCTGCCCCGCTGTTATCTCTAATGTCTTTCTGAAGTCCTCTTTGGACATTGGACCTCCTGAATTAAGTCCTTCAGTCCTCTTCACTTTTTCTACTATTTTTCATCCTACTGTTGTACTTTCTGGATTTCCTCTACCTTTCCATCCCTTCTATTGATGTCTGCCCTTTCTGCTATCAAGAACTCTCAAGCTATCCAAAGCTCTTTAATTTTTTTAATGTTTCTTTTATAAAACATGCTGCACTTGCTTCAGGGTTGCTCTTGTCTTCCCTCGTTTCTCTAGCTATGTTGATGATTTTTACAATGATTTCCTCTCTCTGTATGGTCTCAAATTTCTTGAGTTGCGTTTTTCAGGTTTGGGCCATTTTTTCCTCAGATAATGAGAGTCATCCTTGATTACGAATGTAGGGGTCCAAAAAGCCGATTGAAAACTGAGCCTGTGGGTGAGGCTTGTCTCCTTTCAGTTTCAGTGTAATCTGTGTGGGCTGTTTGTTGGTAAACTCTCAGTATTAGTATCTGTACGTCTTTTCTCCTCGGTCGGGTCAGGCACCCCAGAGAAGAGTCTTGATCTGACTAAATGGTAAAGGTTTGGCTGCTAGTATTTTGGGAGCCAGAACCCAGTGGAGGAAGGGATTGGGAGTCTGCGTTCAGCATGGAGTGTATTCGCGTTCATTTACTCCCTCTCTTTTCCCAGTGATCCCCAGGCCATCTCCTAGTCCAGTGAGACTGTTTTACTTTCTGCTGAGAATAAACATTTAGTCTTCTAGAGAGGGAGAGGAACAGGAACAGGTACTTAGTGACATAGATAGAGTTGGAGAGCAGATCTCAGGATCTAATTGCTTCTCAGATATCTCTCACCCAATCCTGCCTTTTTCATCTCCCCTCTCAGAGCCCTCAATTTTTGCTGTGACTAGTGCTGTCTTTTACTTAACCCTTTGAGGATTCTGCTGTGAAAATCAGGATGTTTCCCCATACCTCGCTTAGAGTTAGTAGAGTTAGTAGTCTCTGATCTGTTCATCCATTCATTTTCCAGTTATCAAGATTTTACTTGCTTTCTTTTTTACCCTTCTCTGCATGAGAGTGTCTTTTTCTAATTCCTTTATTATGGTTTTTTAGTAAGCTGTGTTTTCACCTGCACCCTACTGATGAAAGTTTTCCATTAAATTTTTAAGGGTATCTCCCCACCCTCCCCCCCCCCCCCAAAAGATTTGGAATTGAAGGTATAACTCCAAATGAGGATGAGGGAGTGGAAATGAAGAAATTTGATCATTCCAACAGAAGGCAAAAAAGGAGGAAAAAGCAAAGAAGATGCAGAAGAATTACAAAGCACAAAATAAGACGATAGAAAATTGGCCCAGGTATTTTAATACAGCTTGCTGGTTAAAGGACAGTGGCAACTTAAAAAAAAAAAAATTCAAATGCTTTTTATTAGTAGACACAACTAAAAGTATGATGACATAGTTTCAAAGTAAAGGAATAAAAAATATACACTAGGCGTTAGAATTTATGTCTGAATCCATTTTGGTCTGCTGTAACAATTCTATAGACTTGGGTGGCTTATAAAAACAAATTTATTTCTCACAGATCTGGAGGCTTGAAGTCCAAGTTCAGGGCACCAGCAGATTTGGTGTCTGGTGGGGACCTGCTTCCCACTTCTTAGACCGCTGTCTTTGCTGTACCCTCATCTGGTGGAAGGGAACAAGGGGATTCCTAGGGTTTTGGTTTTTTTTCCCCCCTAGGGCTTATTTTATAAGGACACTAATCACATTCACGAGGAAATGTTTCTTACTAAAGAACTAAAGATTAATGCGTTAACTATACAATGTGATGAGTTAGGAAAAGGAAGGAAATAAAGTTGAGAAACATTAATGAAAAAAAAAGTTATAATCGGATCGACTGAACCAAAGGTGCCAAGTTGAAAAGACTACGTTTGCCAAGATTGATAGAGGAGGAAAAAAAGGCACAAATGCATTAGAAATCAAAAGGGGATATGACTACAGACAAATTGAGATTTTAAAGCTGAGAACACTGTGAACAGCTTTTTGCCTTTAAATTTGAAAACAGAATGCACAATTTCTTGTAAAATAAATTACTAAAATTGGCTTAAGAATAAGAAACTTGACTAGATTATAATTTAAAAACTTAAATTAGACAACTACCTACACCAAAATAAAATTAAATAAAAACCCAAAACCAAGAAACCAAACCCCAAGTGAAAACCCCAGATGGGCAAGTTGTATAGAACATACAAAGAATCCATGATTTCAGTCTTACACGAAATGTTATAGGAAATAACAGAAAACATGATTTTGTTAGGCTACTGCAATCTAGATACCCCTGATGGGACGAATGTACTAGGCAAAGGGAAATGAATAGGCCACATCTCACTAATGAACATGGCAATACACATTTTAGGTAAAATATTAGTATTTGCTTAAAACAAAAAAACATAGCTAGTCAGGGTGTGTCACAGGAATGTAAAGATGATTAAACATAAGAAAACCCATAAATGAAATCACATCAAAGGAAAAAAGCCAAATGATAATCTTGATGGGTGAAGGGGAAAATAGCATATGATTAAATTCTGTACTGATTCTTAGAAAACTAGGAGTATAAGAGAACTTGCTTAATTTGAGCAAAGGGTGTTGGTTAAAAAAAAAAACAGAAGTGTACATATGACATGATTCCAATTATATGAATTTCTAGAACCGGCACAATTACTTCGATAGAAATCAGATCAGTAACGGGTGAGGAGGGTAAATTGAAAAGGGACACAAGAAAACTTGATGAGATGGTGGAAATGGTTCTATATCTTGATTAGGATGCTGGTTATGTGGATGTATATATTTGTCAGAACTCCTCAAACTATACATTTAGCATCTGTGCATTTCATTGTATGCAAACTAAGCCTCAATAAAGTTGATTTTTAAAGCCAATACATAAATACCCTGCATTTCTATATACCAGCGACAATTTAAATTTTAAAAAGTCACCATTTAAAATGGCAACACAAATTGTAAAATACCTAGGAAAAAATAAAGCCAAAATGTGTGGGACCTTAATGGAGAAAATTTTAAGGCTCATATAATTATAGGGAGATGTATATACTTGTGTTTATGAATGGAAGACACTATTATATATGTCAGTTTTCTTTCTCGTATATTTGGTGTCATTCCAATTAAAATCCCAGGAGGTGAAAGAAGTCACTTTCTCCAATATCAAGAAAAATACTTTCACTTTAGTAGTTAAGACATGATGGTATTTGCCTTAAATATAGATTAATGGAAAAAAAAAAAAAGAAAAGGACCCAGAAACACAAGTAGCATTGTAACTGCTAAGGAAGATTCAATATATAGTACTTGTATACTTGGTTATCTTTGTTGGGGAGGGAAAGATCTCTACCTCACAACATACACCAAAATACGCAAACCAAAACTTGAGACTTTATACCTCACAACATACACCAAAATACGCAAAGCAAAACTTGAGACTTTATGACTTTTAAAAGATGACAACATATGGAGGGATTTTTAAGAAGATACCCACGTAGGGGCACCTGTGTGGCTCAGTTTGTTGAGCATCCGACTTCAGCTCAGGTCATGATCTCGTATTTCGTGATTTCAAGTCCCACGTTGAGCTCTGCTCACAGACCGCTCAGAGCCTGGAGCCTGCTTCGGATTCTGTGTTTCCCTTTCTCTCTGTCCCTCCGCTGCTCGCTCGCTCTCGTGCTCTCTCTCTCTCTCTTTCTCTCTCAAACGTTAAAAAAAAAAAAACCCACTTCATTTAAAAAAAAAAAAGATACCCATTTATACGTAATATTTAAAATATTGATTAAATTTGAGCACATTAAAGTGAAATCTTAGTGTAAAAAGCCACCAAAAGTCACTTGCTGAGTGAAGAGATGTGGCAAGTGTAATTAACAAAAGGTTGTTATCCAGACTCTATAAATCAATCCCGTGATTTAAGAAAAAGGTGGTGAGTATGAACAAATGATACAAAGGAATTGAATCCTGAAAAGTCAATAAACATGAAAATATCCTGAGACTTCTTAGTAGTCAGGGAAGTGCAAAACATCAGCAACCCTCCGTGTCACACCCATCCTTTTGGCAAAAGTTCCAAGGGACTAAATAATGTCAAATGTTGGTGACGTGGGGCTAAAGAGGAACTCCTACTTCCCTGGTGGGAATGACAGTTGCTAGAACCCTGTTGACAGTATTCGTAGAGTCTGTGTGCATGGCCTCCTCTGCAGCCTTTCTGCTCCTCGGCATATGTCCCAAGGCAGTGGCTTTCGTATGTTTTTTACAGACCCTCTTGGAAAATGTATCTTACGTGTGATAAAAACAATTAAAATATTAAAATAATTAAGTGTACTGTTTTCTATTTTATTGTCTCTACTTTTTATACTTAATTTTTGTCTATTTTTTCTTTTGCTTTTTAAAAGGAATTTTTCAGAACCAACCAAATTGATTTCACGTTCACCAGTGGTTCACGACACTCAATTTAGAGAAATAGCAGAGGGTGACATACAGTAAAATGTCTGTTTTAATTGAGAGAGACTGATGTATTTCTCACTGCAGGTCTGCTCTTTTGATCAAGAAGTTTGAAAGTTTCTGCCCCTGAACAGCTCTCACATACGTGTAAGAAGGTATACAGACTACTCCTGGCAGCTTGTAAGAGTGGAGAATTGGAAACGATCTAAATAGGAATCAAAAGGAGAATGGACAGCTGTAATAGTGACACAGTGGCATGCTCTATGACAGCTGAAATGAGTGACCTAGAGTTCAGGATTATATATGTATCAATGTGGATAGTAATAGTGCAGAAAGCAAAGTGACATGAGCGGTATTAATGTGTCATAGAAATTTATAAAATGTGCAAGAATTTAGGGGTACAGTATGTACCCAAACCATTTAAGTGACAACAGGGGAAAATCAGGATGACGATGATCTCTGAGAAGCAAGGAGGAGGGGAATGGAAGTGGAAAGGGGTAGCTAGGGGGATTTGAGCTCTATCCATCTAGCATGTCTTATTTCTTCTATCTGGTCAGAATACCCCAGAATGCTAAGAGATGACAGAGCTGGGTGGGAGGCCCAAGGGTGTTTCCATATATTTTTGGTATGACTGAAATATTTAATTTTTTAGGTAAGACACCCATTCACAATGAAACCCAAGATACTTGGAAGAATAAACAAATTAAACAAGATGTGTGAGACCTTTCCGGAGAAAATTCTGCAACTTACTGATGGATCATAAGTTCAAAATAAATAGAAATATCTCATTTGCATAAATAAGGATACTCAATATTATAAACATGTTGGTTCTCCACAAAGTGATGTAATCACAATCCTGTGGGACTTTACAAACTAAAGATAACTAACGTACGTTTGAAAAAGGAGGAGAGAGGGACTCACCCTGCAGATGATCAGCTTCCTAGAGAGGGGAAGGAAGTAAAACATTGGGATTCTGGTGTAGGTGTGAACAAGTACAATAAATAGAATACAAAGCCTGCAGTCAGACGTTGGTTTCTAGGGATTTGCTTTGTGACAAGAGCCACGTGGATTATTAAAGGAAAGATAAACTAACGGCCCTGATAAAGTATGTCCTTACAGGAGATGTTTGGTCATTATCTCACGCCTTAACCAAAAGCAAATTCTTGGTATGTTGGAAACTTAAATGTGAAAAGCAGTACTAAAACATCCACAAGAATATCTAGGGAGGGATATCTTTACATCAGGGGCCTTCACACCTCAGATTCCTCATTCGTGAGCGATGGTAGGATGCTTAGAATTGAGTTAATGCTTAATTACCTGATTCCGAGACTAACCTGTTGTGTCATAGAGTAAGCACTAGGTGCTTGGGGGCAGAAAGGAATTTCTTTAGAAAGAAGCAAAGTGTGTCCTAAAAGAGTCTAAAGTAAAAATTTGTGTACTCTAGAAGACAGTATAAGAAAATGAGAAAACATTCTCAGGATTTGGAGGTTTTTTAAAATCTATATTAAGTGATCAGGTTTATATCAGAATAAAAACAATAAGCAAAGAGCAGCGTTGAGGGCTCAAAGAAATGAACTATAATAAAATACGTAGAGAGTCCTATTTGTAAAACTATGTTATACAGTGATTAATAACTTGAAGGCTTTATTTTTGAGTTCAGGATAATCAGACCTTTTACTTAACTGAAACTTTCCAGTGAGTAATCTTCGAATCCTAGTTTTACTGATCTATCACTTGATAAGGTTTCTTATTGAGCTGTACAGATAAAGCCTTCCTGTTGTAATGAATCCTGCTTTGTAAGTCTCACTTATTGCTGGAATTAGGAACAGAATTAGTATCTGAACTTGTTTTTCACTTCTTGCAGATGTTGAAAAAAAAATCTAATTTCAGTACAGAGCTCGCTGCCACACTATGGAAGGAAATCTGTATATTCCGTAAATGACTCATTTTTCAATAACTTGATCATAAATCTAGTTTTCTTATTCCGTTTTGTCTTCAACTTGGAGCACATTGACATGGATACCTTGTAAAAACCTAAATTCAGTCTGTTAACATTTCATTTCAAGACTGTTGGCTAAATATATCTTAGCTATTTAAAACGTGCAACCGGTTGAAATGTATTATCAGCATTACTGAAAAATATTTTACCGAATACTTTAAAAATTCTCTGGAGATAATTAGCCAGGTGTCAGCCAGCCCTGGTTACAAAGACATGACGACTGAAGGCTGTTAACGTTCGGTGGTTACATTGTTCCAAAGTGCTCATAACTGTTTTTCTAAGACATGGGACGCCGAGATTGTGTGGTTCTACTAGGCCATGAGGTCTCACAGATGACCCAGAATAGGCTTAAACTTTTCGGGTATTTATTCCCATGAAGAAATAAAACTAGAAAGGTTTCACAGAAAACTTTTAGATTCCCAAGAATCCATCTGACCTCAGAAACATTTCTCCCAAAAGAAGTGTTTCTGTTACTACCTGTTACTACCACTGGGAATCCCTTTCAGTTTTGCTGATGATACAGTTTAATTTTTATTCATTTTCTTAGGCTGAATTCTCATAAGTGGATTAACCAAGTTCAAGTGGATTAACCTTGAACCAAAGGTATAGATCCTTTCGGACAAATTCTTGTTATATTTTGTTTGTTCTATCAGTTTTTCACAAGGAACAGGGACCCCCCCTCGTGGAACTCAAGAGTTTTGTTCTAAGGATAAAATGGGTGTGGGGCTGGGACGGACCCGGAGAGTCTTCAGAAACCGACCCTCGAGACTGGCTGCATCTGCTTTTTTCAGCAGGGACGGTTGTCTGCCTTGCTTGGGCACACTCTTGTCTGTGTGCTGACTACCCTCTCCTGAGCCTCTGCGGTCTTCGGTGCTGCCTTCTGGTCACGTGGGGGGCACGGTGACTTACACTAAGGCCTGTGTAACTACTACAGTAGTGACCCCGTAAACCGTAGCCTTCAGACTTGCTTCTCTTTCTGGGTTCCAGACAGCGACTCGTGTGCCACTACACGCTCTTCAGTCTGGTTGGTCAGTGGCAGTTGTCTGAGTTCTCCTTTTCCGGGGAATGTCCTCATCGGGGTGGTGAATTGTCTTGGAAATACCTGAAGGAGGAGACTCTCTTTGGCTCTGTGCTCTGGGCTGGCCTTCCCCTCCCCTGCGGCATGCCTACCACATTGTTTCCTTCTACCCCATGTTGTAGCGATACCTACGGATTTTGTAACTCCTGGAAACTCTTTGGAAACATGCTGAACTTTCTGCCTGATGTTCTCTCTCTCCTCTTAGGCTTCTGCTCTGGTGTCCCTTCTGTGATCCCTCTCCCTTCTGAAGGTTGAATTAATCAGCATGTTCTCTGTGCTCCAAAAAGACTATGTCACATGGGCCTGAGGTTTACACAGCTGGCTCCCCTTTAGCATGCTTTGTGGCAGAGGAGGAATTCAGAAGAAGCCACAGATAGGCAGGTATACCTTTGGCTGCCCGGTAGTCCCAAACATCTGCTTCGGTGGATTATTACATGTGTTTGATGGAATTTTGTGTGTTTGCTTTATTTTTCAAGTTGTAGTTTTGTGTACTGGCTTGCTTATTTATGGGTAGTATATAGAGTCAACCACTGTAGACAGCTTAACCGTGCTACTCAAGTTCTCGCTGTGCTTTACTTACCTTACAAATCCCTAGCTCTGGGCAAACCTCACCTTCTCACCATGTCTGCTGTATTGCTAAAGAAAGTCACAGAATCCTGCTTATTGGCTTCCTTCACATTTTTAGTGTCTAAACCACAGCTGGACTTTGAAGAGTGCCAGGGCAGCATTGTTACATGGTTCCAGGAGATGTCCCTAAAGAAATGTACCCATTGGCCGGATAAATTTATGAAACGTGGCATATGGTATTGGCTCTTCTGGGAGACCCTTGGGACAGTGTCCTGAATTGGGGCTGGGGGCCTTAACCTCATTAATTTTTCTTCCCCTTTGAGGGAATGAGTAGGATTATTTATTAGGTTGTGACCATTATTTTCTAGCAAACTGTCCCAAGGCCCAAGTGTCTTCAGTTGGAAGACCATTTTGAGAATGGTCTTTTGAGAATCCAAAGTCCTTTTTTGAGAATTCTGTTTCTTTTTTTTAGCAAATGTATAGCTTTATCACAGCAACCTTACCACCATGCAGATTCCATGCAGTTTTCCATGGAGGCAGTCATATCACCAGAGAATATGCTTCTTTCTTTCCAGTCTTTTCTTTTCTTTTCTTTTCTTTTCTTTTCTTTTCTTTTCATTTTATTTTATTTTATTTTATTTTATTTTATTTTATTTTATTTTATTTTATTTTATTTTATTTTATTTTATTTTATTCTATTCTATTCTATTTTATTTTATTTTATTTTGTCTCTTGCCTTACTGGGCTGGCGAGAACATCCAGGGCTTTATTAAATAGAAGTGGCAACAGTGGACGTCCTTGTCTTCTTTCCAGTCATAAGGAAAAGGGATTTAATGTTTCATCATTACATATGTTGCGAACTCTAGGTTTTTCATAGATGTCCTTTTTCAGAATAAAGAACTTCTTCCTCTTTTCTATTTCCAGTTTGCTGAAACTTTTTAATTGCGGATGGATATTAAATTAACATACCAAATGCTTTCTTTTTTTCTGCATCAGTTAAGAGAATCGTAAAGTTTTTCTTTTTTATTACAATAAATGAGGTGCTTTATTTATTTATTATTTTACCGTTGAGCCAGTTTTGCTCTGTGCGGTAAACCCTGCATTGTAATGATGTGTTACCTTTTCTGTATGTATAACTGTATGTGACTTGCTGATATTTGTTACAGATTTCCCCATCTAGGAACAGCAGACCTTTGCTTTGTGTTAGTTCAGGATCTTGAGTCCCAGGCCAGTTTCTTGCTCCTGTGCCAGTGTCCGATAGCTTTTTCTTCTCCTTATTTCTCAGCATCAGTGTATCCTTGTCTGGGACTGGTGGTGACAGTGTTTCCTGCCTTCTTGTAGCACTAGACTGTGGTTATCGTTACAGGGGGAAAGGCTGGTGTGTGTGTAGCAGGTGGGCAAGTAGGTTCTGCCCCGTCCCCCAATAGTACCATGGCTTTTGCTCTGCTCTTCCCCTTGAGGCATGCTCTTTCCCTGGGCCCTAGGTGTGGGAGGTTTTCCTGATTCTCTCCTCCTAGTTGAAGGCTTTTGTTTCATTTGAGATGCTGCCAAGGCGGAAGAGCTCTCTCCCATCTTTTGCCCCATGCGAGTCTCTTTCAAGAGATCTCAGTTGAAGCCCTTGGAGAAGAGCTTATGAATGAGTGCAGGTTCCCCTTCTGTCTGGATCTTCAGTGAAGTTTTAGCTGTCATCCTAGCTGGCACTCAGCCTTTATCTTTACTTCTGTCTTTAACATTCAGCCCATTGACTGTGACTGTTTCCTTTGCACTTGCGGGTTGATATCTGCCATCATTTCCAATAAGTTCTTGACCATTATCTCTTCATGTATTTTTTTTCTGTCCCATTTTCTCTTTCATCTCCTTCTGGGACTCCAGTTAAACTCTAGTTAGTAGATATTTGGTCTCAGATATTCAGGGTTTTGCTTCCCCCCCCCCCCCCCTCTTTGATTTTCAATTTGGGTACTGTTTGGCCTGTTTTCAAGTTCACTGTTCATTACTGTCTTTTATTAAATTCATTTAAAGGAATCTTTAATTTCTGTTACTGTAGTTTTCATTTCTAACATTTCCCTGTGATTGTTTCTTTTCTAGCTTTAGTTCTGTAATGAAGTTCCCCATTTCTTTAGTGTTTTTGTCATAGCCATTTTAGTCTGTTTGATAATCCTGACATCTGGGCCCTGTCTAATCTGATTATATTAATAAATTCATCTTTTGCCTGTGGTTTGCTATTCCCTGGATCTTCTAATTTTTTTTTTTAAGTTTATTTTTGAGAGAGAGAGAGAGAGAGAGAGAGACAGTGTATGGGAGCAGGGGAGGGGCAGAGGGAGAGGGGGAGAGAGAATCCCAAGCAGACTCTGCACTGTCAGCGTGGAGCCTGATGTGGGACTCCATACCACAACTGCAAGATCATGACCTGAGCTGAAGTCAAGAGCCGGACACTTAGCCACCGAGGCTAAGAGCCGACTGGGCCACCCAGGCACCCCTGTATCTTGTAATTTTTTACCGAAAGCTGAATATTTATGCAAAAACAGTACGGATTGAAGTACATACTCTTTACTTCCAGAAAACTGCCTATTATTTCTCATGTTAGTTTAAGAGACAGTGAGGTTAAATCCAGAAGCTGTGTTGTCGGGCTAGTTCAGGGTTTTTTGCAACTTTAGTTTGTTCCAGTGTTTTGAGAGCAGGATTGAGACTTGACCTTCTGCAAGATTTGTTGTCTGAGTGTGATTTCAGTTATCTCTTTGTGCTTTATATATGAGCCTTCAGCTTTCTTGAACCTTGGGTGATTTCTCTGCTTTATAGCCCAATTGTCTGTCCCTTAGTCATTCTGGAGTTCTTTTTGCTCTCGTCCTGCCCCAGGCTTTTGTGCGTGGCGAGATATCTCCGTGCTGGTAACACCATTTCTTTTAGCAGTCCTTCCCCTGGTAGTTCAGTGTCCCGAGTATCTGGGTGGAACTTTTGGCCTTAGCTCTCCTGTCTCACCTCGGCCCTTGGCAGCTGAACGTCTGAAATCTCTGGGGTTGATTTCTCTCCTTTCTGTCCATTCTTTCCCCCTCCTTGTCAGAGGACAGATTACTTGCATTTGAGGGTATCTCTCAGCTTTCCAGGCCCGTCTCCCAGCCTTCAGCATAATTTGGCAAGCTTGCAGTGGGGCCCAGTGGGAGTGAGTGGCTGGGTGGTACAGGTTTGCTCTGTGAAATCCTTGGAATTTTTGTAGATCTTGTCAGCACACATGTTGCTGTTAAAATTTATGAAAGGGTAAGTTGGTTTCTCCTTACCCTCCTCTGTGGTGGGATGATTCCTCCTTAGCCACTCCACCAGGAAGGAAACCATTGGGGGGGGGGGGGCTCTCTTTCACGGCTCAACACTTTCTGGAATTTAGTTCCACTTAGGTGGAACTTTTTTTTTTTTTTTTTTTTTTGCATCCTGAGCTTTGACAGGTTCAGAAAAACCATGATTTTGTAGCTTTTATCTGGCTTGTTTTGCTTGTTAAGGTGAAAATGATCGTCTGTTGTCATTTCTTCATCCTGATTAGAAGTGGGGCTCCTCCGAAGGAATACTTTTACTGTGTAGCCTGGCAAATACCTGATCAAGTGTGCCGCCATCATTCTAGCTGGTTTTCTGTAGATGTTTCTTAGAGCTACGTTTCTAAATCTTCATTCTTCTCAAGTCCCAAGTCTCCAGTTCTGTCCTCAAGTGGTAAATGATCTTGTCTCTTATTTTGAGATTAAAGTCATCCGCATTAAAATTTAATTATGGGGCTTATGAGGAGTGTGGGGAGAATTTATGGCAGGTGCAGAGAAAAACTAAGCACATGACAAACTGAGATAAGAAAGAGTTGTACAAAAAGGGAAACATGATTATATAGTAGTTTACTACCGGTCTCATCAGGTGCTAAACTCCTTTGGGAGATAATTGTTAAGGCTGGAGGAAAGTCAGTGGTTGTGGTGTAAATCCTCACGTTCCGTAATCGGTAGATAATACCACCCTGGATGTTTCAGGGGATACCATCATGAGCCTATTACTTGAGATATAAATAGCAAGAATAAGGGGTAAAGATTTTGAGGAATTGTACCTCAGTGTGAGAAGAGGAAATGTATTTGATTTTAGTCACGACGCATATTGTTACTTAGACAAAAATGAAAAAATATTTTTACAAAGAGGCCTAATTGAAAGTCTTCTTAAGGGATGGTAAAAGTGAACCAGACCTTGTCTTCACAGACTCTGTTTACCTTTATTTTCTAATTCTTGTTGGTTTACTTCACACTTGATGCCTTTTCCCTTCTTACAACTTTAGGTTTTACTTTATGATACTATGACGTTTTGTTCTTTTAAGTTTGTTTCTACCGTTCATTTAAAGTAGTAAAGACCTTTTCGTAGGAGAAAAAGATCACTTCCGAAAGTCCCTGATCTGATTTTCTGCCTCCTTTTCACGTTCGCTTTAGATACAACATTGAAATTATTACTGGAGTTTGAAGTTAGCCTCTAAACCATCCTTTCCGTATCTCTTCTAGGTTAGATAGAGAAGCGTCTTTTCTCAGTGTGGGTTGCGGCCTTTGGTAAGAGCATGTCGTCCATCTTGCCCTTCACTCCGCCAGTCGTGAAGAGACTGCTGGGATGGAAGAAATCAGCCGGTGGCTCTGGAGGAGCGGGTGGAGGAGAGCAGAACGGACAAGAAGAAAAGTGGTGTGAGAAAGCGGTTAAAAGTTTGGTGAAGAAGCTAAAGAAAACAGGACGATTAGATGAGCTTGAGAAAGCCATCACCACTCAGAATTGTAATACTAAATGTGTTACCATACCAAGGTAAGTGTCGTTAGAGCAGAAGTTCGATGGTCACACTGTTAAATTGCTTAGAGGAATCCGAAGGAACGTCACTGAAATTGTGTTACCTTCAAGTCCCCTGTAAATCGTGATTTTATTAAAAGATGACAGCTATCTGTAACCTGTCGTTTCAGTTTTGTGTGACTAGTTAAGACTGGTTTATTTTACAGATCCTTTTCTTGAACAATGAGGTTTGACCAAGCAAAATAAAATACTTAGTTGTAGTGTTTCAGTCTTCACTGCGTTCATTGCCTAAATGCTTCACTGTAGCTTATCCTCGTGTCTGATTGAATGACATTTGAATAAAGAGTCAGAAAGCTTTTTCTCTCACTAGCGCAGCAGTGACTGACCGTTTTCTCTCCCCTTGGTCAAAAATTTGGTCAGTAAAGAGTTAACGGAAGCTGCTAACACAGTGATGAATTTTACTTCCATAATTTTTGCTTGAGTTGCAGCATGGCTTCTTAGAACGGTCTAGGAGGCAGCTTCTTAGATGTCTAGGGAGTCCGAACCTCACTCAGAGACCTACCTGCCTCTCGTACTGGAAGGGCCTGTTACCTAAGAGGGTGAAGTTTTATTAGCGTAAATCTGATTACTCGATAAGTACCACTGTCAGAAATGCTGTTTCTTTAACAGAGAGGGTGTTTTTTAAGTGTTTCACTACACTCGTATGCCTTGCAGGGTTTGGGGAGTGGCAGCATACAGCATTTTCTAAAATGACTTGTGGCAGTGTCCTACGTGTAGGCTAGCATGAATAACGTGACCTCATTCTACTTCACAGGTTTCCCGTGAGCTGTGTGTGGCAAATGCAGTCAAATGCTTGTTGATAATAGATCCCAGTAACACCAGCCTCTCTACTTGCAGAATCTAACAGTAGGATGTTTCCTGCCTTATTTAGTCGATTAATTACCCGTTTCTTTTACTTTACCTGTTTCATGTATATCTTCCAAAGAGTCACTCTTTTGGTTTATGCTTCTGAGTGCCTGCTGAGTGCAGGGCACTGTTTCTGGACCCATGGGGATACGATACAGTATGACCAAAACAAAGTTCCTGCTCTTCTGAGGGATAGGTCCACGCAGAAAGCAAGTGGACAAATTGCACAACTTGACACGGTAGTGAGCGGAAAGAAGACAATGACTGAGGGATAAAAAGGCTGCTTTTGATTGGCTTGTGAGCCTCAAACTGGGCTTTGAGAAGTAGCATCTAGCTGGAGGAAGAGTCTTCTGGGAGAGGAAGGAGCCAGTGTAAAGACACCCAGCTGAGAAATAGCTGATTGTATTGGAGGATTTAAAAGGAGCCCTGTGGAAATGGAGGAATACAGAATGAGTACAAGACGTAGAAGGGGTCAGATTATATAGGGCATCGTAAGGCACGGTGGAAGTGTGGAGTTTAGTCTAAATACAACAGAAAGCAAATGAGGACTTTGAAGCCTGGTTTTTAATTTAAAGTGTGTGTGTGAGAGAGAGAGAGAGAGAGTGTGTGTGAGTGATTGGACAGTGGGTCTGGAAGGAAGGAGATCAAGAGGCTAGTAAAGTGGTCTAAATTCGAGATGCTGGCGGCTGAACTGGCATGGTGGCTGTGCCGATACGTGAAGTGGACAGATTTGGATGGAGTAGACCTGAAGGGACTTGGTAATGAATTGGCTGAGGGTAATTAGCCAGTTAGGACAAGTCAAGCTACATTTGTTAATTTTTCATCATATGGTGTCTGGTATTTGAGTTCAGTAAACATTTATTAAACAACCCACTACGTGTGTGATAGGCTCTTCCTCACCGGAGTAAAAATTCAGTCTTTGCTTTTGAGTTGTTTCTAGAAAGGGGGATAAACTTGACAAAATAAAGAAGATAATCTCATGAGGTGTCATAGGTGTTAAGAAAGATGTTTGCTCAGGGAGTTATGTCCAGAGGGGAGGAATTTTGCCTACTCTGCAGCTTGTGGAAGTTTCCTTCTGGACTAGCATCGGTGCCAGAGTTGAATCTTGATGGGTGTAAGGGAGGGATTTAGTCAAGAGAGGCCCGGTTTGTCCAGAGTGGCACTGTGGTCTTGAGAGGGACGGTAAGGGGGCTCTAGTTGAAGGATTTTGCGCCAACTAGTGAGTGTCCTGGGAGGCTCTAGATCGGGGGTGGGATGTGGTTGGGCTGAGGCTGTGTGAACCTGAACCTGCACCTGAACCTGAACCTGAGTGGGTGAGGGTGGAGTCGCCGAAGAGTCTTAGCACAGCATCGGGCTGCGGTGAGGAGAGTGCTCGTGACACTGTCAGGAGTGGAGGCAGGGAGGCTGGTGAGTAGGTTCTCTTCCTCCTCCAAGGGAGCGTGTGTGCGGGAAGACCTGGCGCCATGGTTTTGTGCGCCATCACTGGAGGCTGAAGTGGCCGGTGCGGGGCAGTCTTGACAGGGCCGAGCCTGAGTAGAGCTCACGCAGTCCCTTCCTTTCAGGAGATACGGTGGGTGGTGAGCTGGTGATTGAAATTGATTGAAATGTGTGGGGAGGTCACCTTGGAATTCTTTTCCTATTTCCCATTCTTCTTTTGATAGCCTCTTTGAAAGATCCTTCTAGGGTTCTTCTAGGTTTTATCGTCATTAAAAAAAACATTTATTTTACTCTTTTACCTGAATAGTGAAAGTGGAGTGGTGGTGGTTCATTGTCCTGTCTCTTTTACTGTCCAGAGTTCTTTGAAGCTCACAAATTTGACGTGTCTAATTTGGTGGCTTTTGGTTTTTGCTTTTGGAAGACATGTAGATTTGTTAATATCGGTTGTTGTCATCAAGAAGTCTAAGTTTCTAATACTGTGCTTTGGTTTCGTGTATTTTATAGAGTTTGCCTCATTTTTTAGTAGTAGAACACTTCGGTTGTATCAGATTATTAGCTATTTCTTAACGAAGTGTCCTTAAACGTTCAGGCAACTCTTTATTTATCTAGACTGTAATGTTTGAGGAATAGGAGTGAGAAAGTTCTATTATGGATAAATCCAAACCATAGTTTAGGCAGAATTATTGAAAATACGACACAAAATGGTTTTACCGTGTAAGTTGATGTACTTAAAATTGCAAGGAAATTGTTAACAAAAACATGAAGGTTTTACAAGCCTAAAAATACCAACAAGTTCCTCTGATGAACAGGAAAGAAATCCCTTAATTTTTAAAAACAGCAAATGTTTTCTGTTAAGATACCTGTTTTGTTGACTGTTCATACTTTTCCCCCTCGACCCCTCTTTTAAAGTTAGAGTGGACCAAAGTTAGGGCGGAAACCGTCCTGGCTTCATGTCCCTCCCACCCCTCACGCAATTACTCTGCCTCCATGGCTTTGTCTCTGGAGGGATAGAAGCTGTGGTTAGGTATATATGTCACTGCCTCTTCCCTGTTGTTGAAGGTGGTGGTACAAAGCGATTCATTGGTAGAACGTCACCTTCCCAAGCTGCAAGGAGCTGAATAGTATAAAAGTAAAGTTTTGTGAGGTTTTTATATCTCAAACACTTTTGAGACCAAGGAATGGAAGACAACTCTGTTGTAAAATTAGAATGGCATTTGCTATTTGGGTAATGAATCAATCAGAAGAAGAAAAAAAAAAAAAGGCTTCCAATGCATATTCTCTACAATAAAGCAAAATCTAAACTGCTGTAGGGTTGGGAACTCTGAAGTTGAAGGAAAGGGGCTGTGAGGTCTAAAAGGGCCATTTTATAATATCCATTATACGTAAATGTGTAGGAATGAAGAATTCATTTTCATAGACGTGCGTTATAAGGCTTTCCTACGGTGGTGCTTTGACCATATAATCACATTTTTGATCTGTCATCCTAAGAAAATAGGAATATGGTCAGAGGTTGCTGGTGTTCGTTACAATTTTGTTGGTAATAGCAAAGAATTAGAAAAATCCCAATCCTGATCCTTCATTTTCTTACCTCTGGTTGTAAAGGAAACTTACCAACCCATTTTTATACCAGAATTGAACATGAACAGTACAAGAAAAGTTTATTATACCAGTGTTACTTATAAAAACAGTTGCAGAAATTGTAAATAAATATCAGAAACTAGAGTTATTGGGACGCCTGCGTGGCTCAGTCGGTTAAGCGTTCAACTTTGGCTCAGGTCATGATCTTGCGGTTTGTGGGTTCCGGCCCCGTATCAGGCTCTGTGGTGACAGCCCGGAGCCTGAGCCTGCTTGGGATTCTGTGTCTCTCTCCCTTTCTGTCCCCCCGCCCCCACCTCAAAAATAAGTAAACATTAAAAGAAAAAAGTAGGGTTACTAAAAACAAAATCACAAAATCATGACTAGGAAAGGTTTATTGCAGGAAGGCAAATACGATTCAACTGCAGGAAACCTATTAATATGAGATACTCCACAGTCATATTTAAGACTACTCTGGGGCACCTGGGTGGCTCAGTTGGTTAAGTGTCCAACTCTGTTTTGGTTCAGGTCATGATCTCATGGTTTGTGAGATCAAGCCCTGCGTTGGGCTCTGCACTGACAGCATGGAACCTGCTTGGGATTCTCTCTCTCTCTCTCTCTCTCTCTCTCTCTCTCTCTCTCTCTCTCTGTCCCTTTCCCCTCTCACACACATGCACACTCTCTCTCTAAATAAATAAATAAATATTTAAAAAAAAAAGAATAACTCTGATCATCTTGATGGATCTAGAAAGAGATTTTTATCAAATTCTGTATTTATTCATGTTAACAAATTAGAAATAGGAATTTCCTTAACTTGATAAAGCATACTTGTAAAAGTGTTAACACTTAACCATGAATCTTTAGAGAGAATGTACCAAATTATATGGATACTCTAAAAAAAGGAATGTCCTATAATCTTTTCCTAATATTTATATATAAAAGTGTGTTTTATTTTTATAGCCAGCACAATGAAATGTTTAAATAGGACTTTTGGGCAATACATAAACTGTTTACTCTTTTTTAGCCCTTAGAAGTCAATTTTTCTGTTAAAGGGTAATTGTATTTTTATTTTGTTAACAGTCTTTAGAAACATATACATTTATATCTGTATTTTCCTTCAAAAAGTATGTTTCTTAAAAACAAAAAGTATGTTCCTAAAAAACAAAATATAAGGTGTACATGATTCAGAATTCACCCCTGTATGATAGGGTGGGAAAGGTCTCCCCTACTCAAGTGTCCCCATCTCCTCACCCACTTTCCCTCTTCAGAAATCATTGTATTACTGGCTCTCCTGTATCCTTCCAGGATAATGTGTTTCTTTTTAATGCTGTTATTGATTTTTGGTTTTGTTTTCCATCTTCTAAAGTTGTAAACATCAGAGTACTTTAAAGTAAATGTGGATTGTCAACTTTGATTTCTAACTTCGTGTTCCTACCCTTTTACTTCTCTGTATAACCCAGGAAGAATTTTTAAAGAGCAGTCTTTTGAACCCGAGCAATGGGTTCTTCTTAAACTAGTTCTTCAGTTCTTCTTAAACTAGTTCCTTTTAATTTTTTAGAAGAGAGTAAGAATAACCCTCTTTCCCTCGTTCATACATAAGATATATGCAACTTGCCAGCGCGCGCGCGCACGTGTGTGTGTGTATCAGCCATATGTGTGAGAGAACTCTGAATTTGAAGTCTGGTAACCCACTGAGTCGGCTTCAGTACTGGATGAATGTGGATCCTGAGGCATGTGACTTACTTTTTACTGTTTCTTCACCTGTGAAAAGGGGTGGTAGATACTACCTGAGTACTTCCTCAGTACTATTTTTGGGTCCTTTGAAATAACGTGAGTTTGGTTTGTGAATTGTGAAACACTGTAACCACATGAATGTGATTTATTTGTGATATTCACATATAATCCGCGTCTTCATTTTCCTTCCATTTTTTTCTAAGAGGACTTTACACTAAGTTGTAGACATTAACTTGTATTGTCTATACTTAGACGAAGTTTCTGCCAGGTGACATTGCATTATGTATAATTTAGTTTATTCACACTATAGCATTTAGTCGTAAAATCAATCAGTCAGAACAATGAAGCTTTTCATAGATGCGAATTAGAACTTGGAAATTATGGGTAATAGCTACCTTTTATCAGCCTCAGCATCCAATTTGTCATTTTCTATGTGTTCTGTGTCTAAGTTGTGAAAGCACTTCTGATGAGGTGCAGGGTCCTGTGAAACGCAGTTGGAAATATGCTTTGCCTAGACCCTGCGCCTTTATCCGGTACCTATGTTTACAGTTAGGAGTTTTGAGGGAGCTCCTGCTGCGGGACACTGGTATTCAGAGCTCTTTTGTGTACATGATATATTCTCACATGGACATTTTTATCACTTACCTTATCAGGGAAGACAGCCACCTGCTCTGGGACTTTTGTCTTTCCATAAAATCACTGAGTTGCACCCAGACTAATTAACGTCTGTAAATATAACATTTAACACCTGATGCAATAAGCATTCTCTCCACTTGTTTTTTGTCCCATTAATGTAATGGCTTGGCTTTAAAGAATACATTGATCAACCTGGCTAAAATAATAGGCATTTAAGAAATTACAACCACCTTTGGTTTTGCCGGCATCCTTGGTCTGTTTCCAGTTGTACCTGGAGCCGTTCCAGCTTTGCTCAGACCATTTCTGTGTTACTAACCACATTCTGGGAGGATTGTAATTATTGGGGATGTTTAACCATACTGTTTACTCCTTCTCTTTCCTGTCCTGTGGTAGAGTGTTTCCAGGCTGATGTGATCCCCACTAGTGGTACACAAGAAAACGTACGACCATCTAAGGGACCTGAAATAGAAAGCACCACACATGGACTGTGGAGATGGAAAATAATAGTAAAACGCCAGTTTAGGATATCCTGCAATCTTGTTTTAAATCCTCTCTGGTACTTGGGCTCAAACGACTAGATGCCACATATTTCTTATGCTCTGTTCTTTTCGTTCTTTTTTTTTTCTTTTGTTTTCCCTTTTTCCGTTTGGATACTCTGTTGACCTGACTTTGTGTTTACTGATCCTGTTTTATGCTGTGTTTATTAGTCTGCTGTTAAACACATTTAATAAGTTCTTAATTTAAAATACCTTATTTTTCTGTTTTATTATATGTTCCTTTGATATTGTAAATTCCAACTCTCATTTGAAATTCTTCATCCATTTCTGTTTTTCTTAATCTTCTTTAATATTATTTATAATTTTTAATTTTTTTTTTAGAGAGAGAGAGAGAGAGAGAGAGAGTGTGCAAGTGCGCATGAGATCATAACCAGAGCTGAAGTCGGATGCTTAACCAACTGAGCCACCCGAGTGCCCCTGTATTATTTATAGTAGTTATTTTAAAGTTTGTTTGCCAGCTCTAATATCTGGATCATCTCTCGGTCTGCTTTCATCATTGTCTGTTCATTCTTGTGATTATTACATTTTCTGGCCTTTTACGTGCCGTGTAATTTTGACCGTGTGCCATATATTGCATGTCAGGGCATTGTAGGTGCTGCAAATGATGGTTTTCACAAAAAGTATTTGACCTTTCCTATGTCAGGTGGATGGAGGGGCTGATCGCTTTAATCTGATCGGGGTTGAGCAGGGTTGGGGCTCAGTTGCCATTTATTTGGATTCAGTCTAGCACTGGCTCATACCTTTTCTTTGAATAGTGCTCTCCTGGGATTTTCATTGAAAGCCTGGCAGGTCTCTGTCACCTACTCCCTCCATCACTGCGGGAGATTCACATCTTTCTTCCATGGTTTGAGTTTGGCTAATGAGCCTCCTATTGATTGCATCTTTAAAATCTGGCAGACATCTTTGAGGGAGGAGAATCCTGTGACTGTCCAAAGTTCTGTTATTCAGTAGAGTTTCTCTTCCCAGACCGAGCCTGACCCTTACCCTATTCCTGGAATCTGCAGATGAGCCCTGGGAAGGGAATGGCTCACAGTCCTCAGCTCACTTAGATGGGTTCCTTCTTACAACTTTAGTTCCTCCCGATCTCGTTACTTCAGTAGCTTTCCAATGTCTTTGCACAATTTTTTGTGGTTGTGGTTATCTTTTTCCCCCTAGTTGTCGCAACAGTAACATTGGCCTTCTGTGACCTGCTTATATCTTAACTGGAAGTAGAATTGTAACAGTATGTTCAAATGAGAATTCTTTGGTATGTTTTCAGAGACTCCCAATCTGAGATCAATAGATTGGAAGTAACCTACGTTCAAAACTGAGGTGCTATCTACCATTCAGTTGTAGGACTTGCGCAAGGGGTTCCATGAGACAGGTGTTGCTCTGGTTAACCCATCACTCATCTCTAGGCGATATTCAAAAAATGCAGGAGCTTGTAAGAGGGATCCCATATGAGAACTTCTTTGGAGAGAATAGTAAGTGCTGTGGCATTCCCCCTTTCTTTCATCCATATTGAGAGATTTCAGGGCAACTCACTCCTTTGACTTACTGAGGTTTGGGAAATAGACTGGTACCTGACTTCCTCCTGAAAATGGCCAACCAAGTGGGAGACCAGAGGGAGCTGCCTCTGCATCAGTAGAGTGAAGAGTAGGCCCGGTGAGAACGGCCTGCATGTTCAGGGTTTGATGGATCAGAGATGCGTGAGTTTTCCCAGGGTCCACGTAGACTTTACTAAGGTAGTGGAAGTTGTCTGGAAGTGATCGAGAGGCCCAGCCTGGAGAGTCAGAGTGACCCAGGCAGATGGGCCGGGGAAGTGCCTGCACTAGGAACTAGCCGCAGGTAAGAGGCAGCCCTGGGTTTCTGACCTTCGAGGGACCTGACCACCACGTTACCATCACATCAGATTTCAGTCTGATCAGCCCCATGAGACTGTTCCCTTTTCCTCAAAAATTCCCTCTTCCTGCTGCTACGGGGCCCTTAACAACGACAGCTGGGGAGTCCCGGAGGAGGTGGAGTTAGCAAAATTGGTAGGATGAAGTTTTCACTCAGATCGGGGTAAAACGTTAGTTTATGAAAAGAGATCTGTTGTTACTCCATATATCTGGGTATGACTACAACAGCCCCGGGTTCTTTCTGAACTGTCATGCAGGAGCGGGGAGAGCAGACGGACGACGGCTTGTTGGGGGTGAAACGATGTGAGAGAGGGCGGAGTCCACCTAGTCTGGCTTGTCAGGCAAGCGCTCTATGTTCTTGTGGTGAACACTTGGGAATACAAGTTTAGTGGTGCTGGCGATGGGTAGAATGTATGAGGAGAATGGAGGGGCATTATATGCCATTCGCACAACACATAAAACGTCTTTTCCAAACACAGAATATTTGACCATGATACCAGTCAGCTTATCCAATGAGGCTTTATTTCCAAAGAGACTGTGTTATTATGATGCAAATTTTCTTCTTTCACCATCTGCCCCCCTCCCCAAACAGTTAGATTAGTCTTTCAGAATCCAACTTTAGCTCTGCTTTTGGGTGGTTATGGGAAGCCCTGTGCAGTGGTGGTCTTCAGGCTCTTCGAAAATTGAGATCCTGAATAATGTTTACATTAGAACAGAAATATGTAAGACTTTTGACTAACCCCCTCACCCTGTGCCTTTTTCTTTTCTGAATTTGGTTTATTTGTAATGGCTTTATATGTCTGTAAGAGGATATAATTTCTCCCTGATTTGATTTATTCCCAAGTTTGCCAGGCCAGTGCCAGAGGGGGTGAAGGGAGGCTATATTTGTGTTCAGGACAGTGTGAAAGTTCAGAAGTAGATACCGAACAAAAATTTATGATGCAAAATAATTTAAGTAACTAGAAAGAACTTTTTCCTCATAGTTTTTATGTGATGGCTTGTATAGTTTGCATTAACACTTATAAATAATACATTTATCTTTATATATTACCTACGCATTTTAACTTCTACATGTAAAAGCATATTGTCAACTTCAAAGTGTGATACAAATGTGACTTGATTTTTATTTTGTAGAATGCTAATTTTTTTAATTGTCAAATTAAAAAAGCTTTCTTTACAACCGAATACAAGCATCACAAAAATGTATGACTTAGAGAGTTGAGTTTTTACAGAATTCTATTCTGTATTGCAATCCTCGTTTTATGCATTTAATCTTTTAAAAGATTGGAATGGTATGTACTTACATCTTCTGTTGGGATTTTTTTTTGTCATTTATGATACTTTTTTAAATTGTTAAAAACAACATATATATTAAAATGAATTTAGAAAATCCATCAGCTACATTATTTAAATGAATACTTCTGAGCCCATTTTATCGTCAGTTTTTTTTTTTTTAAGTGAAAAGTTTGTTTTTGGATGAACTTGAAATATGTGAGCGACTATTTTTAGAATTGATATTTAAATCATTTGTAGGGACTTCTGTGGTGGGGACTGTTTTCTTTGTGTGGGAGACAGTTTTCAAAGGCAGTTGAAACATCTGGCAGAGTCTCAAAGTAGTGTTCTAAACATAACATTTAGAGGTAAAGGTGAAGTAATTTTCCAGTCCTTACCTGGTCCTTCTTCTAAGAAGAGCGCTACCAAAACCAGAGAAGAAGAGTATCAACTTTGATTCTAAGGATTCTTTTGTCTCCTTCTATTTTGATTTGTGAGTGGCTGTGCCCATTTACTTGTCTAAAGAATTCTTTTTTCTTGAGAAAGTAACTCTTGGAGCGAAATGTCTAGTTTTTATAATTAAGGATAATCTAATGTTTTCCTTCTCTGGGATACTGTACCAAAGTTGTTGTTATTTTAGTTTTGTCTTGCTATGTTTTTATTACTTCTTTTTAATAACTATATAAGAAGCAGACTAGCGTCGATAATTAAGAATACAACTGGCTGTCTGGCATGTTCCTTTTTCTTGGTGCTTCTGTTGCCTCCTTTGTCCAGCGGGGTTAACAGGGCCTAATTCGTGGGTTGTTGGAAGCTTAAGTGATATATGTGCCAGGTCTTCATGCTGATATGTACATTGTAAAATGACATCTCTGAAGTGCTGACATCAGGAAGCCATAAATGTAAACGTGTAGCTGTCTAATAAAAAAGCTTTGTGATACATGTAGTAAAACTTGATAGAATTGATGGATCAGAATCACAAATCCGCACTTATAGTGGAGAGTTCAGTTAGGACAAAAAAAAAAAAATCAGTAAAGACACAGAAGATCTAAGTTACACTATTAACTACTGACTTGATATTTGTAGACTACTGAATCTAATATCGGTGTGATGCACCATCTTCTCAAGTGCTCATGGTAACCTCACCAGAAAGACTGTTTGCAGGGCACAAGTCTCAGTAAGTTTTGAAAGATTGAAATCGACAGACTATATTCTCTGCCAACAACAGAATGAAATTAGGAATCAATACGGATAAAACATCTATTAAAATATGGAGATTAAACAACACAGTTCTTTGACCGATGGGTTATTTAGAAGAAAACCCTGAGAGAAGTTAGAATATAATTCAAATTAAATGATAATGAAATTACAGCATATCTGTTATGTGGGATGCAGCTGAAACAGTGCTTAAAGGGAAATTTCTAGCTTTAAATAACTACTAGAAAAGTTACCTAAGACTTTATCTAAGAAAGTATAAAAAAAGGTCAAAGAACATGGAGAGTAAGTAGAAGGGAAAGATAATAAAAACAAGAAATTGGTGACTAGAAAAGGGACAGAATTAATTATCAACACCAAAAGCTGGTTCTGTAGAAAGATCAAAAGTTGGCAACCCCCTCTTTGACTAATGACGAGAAAGACTAGAGAGGCCATGAACATAAATTACCTGTTGGAAATGAGAGGGGTATCTTTCTGCTACGTCCTACAGACATTTTTAAAAGCACAGTATGCATACACTTTAGTGAATAACTTTATGCTATTAAATTTGTATGGTCAACTTCCTTAAAAAATGTTACCCCAGCTGATGGAAGAAGAAATGGAAAATTTGGGTAGCCTTATATCAATTAAAGAAACTGAATTCGTAATTGAAATCTTTATCACAAAGAAAACTCCTGGTATAGGTGGTTTTACTGGTAATTTCAAATACTGGAGCAAGAAATAACCTCAGTCTTGCAGGAACTCAGAAAAAAAGTTATTTTATGAGGCCATCATAACCCCGGTGCCAAAACCTGACAGATATGGTGCCGCCATAATTAAGAAAGAAGAAAATTGATAGATTAATATTTGTCAGGAATATAGATGGAAAAAAACCACAAAATACACTCCAGCAATATATAAAAAGAATACATCATGGGTGAGATGTATCCCCAAAACGCAAAGTTGATTTCTAAATTTCAAAAATTAGTGTAATTCACTGCACTAACAAAGGATCAAAAACCTATCACCTCACTTGGTAAAAAGTAATTGACAGAATTCATCCATTCATGATAAACACCCCCACCAAACTAAAATGTAAAGAGTTTTCCTCAGTCTGATAAAGGTCATTGAAGAAAAACTGACAGCTAAGAATACACTTAATCATAAAGTAGAGTTTTTTCCCAAGATCAGAAACAGGACAAGGATGTCCACTCTTGTGTTTTCATTTCATTTCATTATTTTAGTGGAGGACCTAGCCAGTGGAATATGAAATGGAAAAGGCATGAAGATCTGAAAGATTGGGTCACAACTCTTGTATTTTATAGATGACATGATTATGTAAGAAACCTTTTAAAAGGAATCTGTTTAAAAAACAGCTACTGAAGCAGATGAGTAAATTTAGCAAGGCTGCACTTTACAGGTCCCATGTATAAAAATCAATCTTTTTCGTAAATATTAATAGCAAACAAATGGAAGTGATGTTAAAACAATGCTATGAATAGTTGCAGACTTAAAAGTAGTATCATTAAAAATTAAAATACACTTTTTTTAAAAGACACAAGATCTCTACACTGAAATTTCAAAACCCTGAGGGAAATTAAAGACAAATTGAGAATTCTTGTATAGGCAGGTATACTTTTACCAGAACGACACTCCCTCAGATAACAATTAGAAACTGCACAAGATAAAAAGAAAAACATAAGGCACTAGAAAGTAAACAAAAATAGACATATTTTGGAGGGGATTTGACTCTTATAAGAACGGGTGAATTTTCTGTTTTTAATAAGCTTTTTATATCCATGCAGAATGTGCAGGATAGCCAAATGTCGATCGAAAACCCGCTGTGTTTTTTGTTTTTTGTTTTTTTGTTTTTTGTTTTTTGGTTTTTTTTTTGTCCTGAAAAACCAGAGGTCAGAGTTTGGAACAACCACAATGACTGAAGAGTAAGGGGAGAATCCTAGCGAGGAGAAAGCTACGGAACAGAGCAAGAATCCCAGATTCTGCTTAAGAACTTCACCGGAATCACTAGGCTGACCCTTAAACCCTCACATATGTGGGGTAGACTTAGTGCAGCCTAGCTAATGGTAAAAAATTGATTTGACTTATTCAAAGACATAATTTGCAGTTTGAGTGCAAACAAATTACTGCCTGCTGGAACAAAACCAGGTAAGACTTACTGGAGAAATAAAACAGAATCTAGCATCTTTATCACACCGGTAACAGTGTCCAGCATACGGTCCCAAATTACTCAACATATGAAGAACAAAGAAAATGTGATGTTGTTTCAACAGGAAACCGGCGGAGACCAGCTCTGAGATGACCTACATGTTGGAATTGACAGACATATTTATGAGTTGGAACACTCAGTAACATTGTCAGTTTCTTCCAATTTAGTGTGATTCAAATTCATCTCCTAAAAAAGGTGTTTTTGTTTTTGTGGAAATGTAGAAACTTACCCTAGCGTTTACATAGAAATGCACAGGGGCCTAGAATATTCAAAGCAATCATGAAAAAGAAAAACCAAGGACTTAAGGACTTAAATTCTCTTACTTCAAGACTTTCCATGAAGCCACAGTAATCAGTACAGGGTGGTTCTGGCATAAAAACATAGATAAATGGGATAGCATAGATAACTCCAAAGAGAAACATGGTTATTTGATTTTTGCAAAATGCCACAGCATTCTATGCCAACGTATAATGCTGGAAGAACTGGATATCCATATGGAAGAATGAACTTTGACCCCACCCATACACCATTCAAAAAATCAATTCTAGATGGATCATAGTTCTCATCTAAAAGCTTCTACTGGAAAATATATTTGAGTTGGGGATAGGCAAAGGTTAGTGTGATTTTTTTTTTTTTTTTTTTAAGGGTATAGAAAGCTGTGGGAGGAATTTGATAAATTAGTCTTCAGTAGTAAAGGGATCTCAAAAAAAACACTGTTAAATGAATAAGCAAATCACAAAGTAGAACAAAATATTTGAGAAACATATTTCTGACAAGAGGATTGTATCCAGAATTTATAAAGAATTTCTGTAACTCAACAGTAAAAAAAAAAAAAAAAAAGATAAAAACCTAATTTTGAAAATGGGCAAAAGATTCAGCTTACTTCACCAAAGAAGATATACAAAGGGCCAGTAAACCAGTGGAAAGTGCAATATTGTTAATCATCAGGAAAGTGAAAATTGAAACATTCTGAAATACCACTGCAGAACCACCAGAATGGTTGTAATTAAGTCAACTGGCCACACCAAATGTTGGTGAGGCTGTGGACCAACCAGAAACTCATAGATTGAAGGAGGGAATATAAAATGGTACTACCCACTTGGGAGGAAAGGTCTGGTAGTTTCTTCTAAAACTAAACACACATGTACCCAGTGACCTCTAAGAATTTCACTTCTAGATATTTACTCAAGACAAAGCACATGTCCACAAAAAGGCACATACTAATTTGAATGTTCATAGCAACTTTATTCATAATATCCCGGATCTGGCAGCAAGTCCGAACCATCAGTAAAAAATGACTTAAAAAATTGTTTATGTAATGAAAAACTCAGCACCAAAAGAGTAGACTGCTGTCACATGGGTGAATCTCAAAATCGTTAATGCTGAGTCAGAAAAGACAGATCTAAAGGAGAATATACTGTATGATTCCATATATAAAAGTTCTGGAAGAGATTAAAGCTATGGCAAAAAATATCCACAGATCGATGATTGCCTCTGAGGATGCTAAAGGGGATGGCAGGGAATGACTGATAAAAGAGCCTGAGGGATTTTCTGGATGGATGTTCTTGACAGGGTTGAGGGTTAACCCATTTATGCAATTGATAAAACAAGATGGCACTCTTAAGATGAGTTTCACGTTACATAAATATTACCTCAAAAAAGCCCACAAGGGAGCAATGAATTCTAGTTAACGTATGCATGTTTAAGTGTCTAGATTTGAAATATCTGCAACTTAATTTTTAATATATCAAAAAATAAGATGGGTTGATAAATAGAGGGGCAAGGACCGAGGACAGCCCAGAACTGTTGTTGGAGTTTTCCAGGGAAGTAATGGGCAATGCCAGGTAGGTATGCTGAGTGAGATTAGGATTGGATAGTTTGAATAGTTTTGGCAGGCTCTGGACTGTAGGGCTCATTCCTAGCTGTCCAGTACCTAGCCCTGGGGTGATTTAGGGCAGGAGGAATAGTGGCATGATGTGTGAGAGTTTGAAAGAACAGTTATGGGTATGGGCCCTGGAATGGTTAATTTTTATGTAAGAGAGGTGCACTCACTCGAGAGTCTCTTGTTACCTCTAAGAGTTAGCCCTGTAATTAGCAGCTTCCCCATCAAGGCTCCCAATGCCAGGGTATTAATACAGAAAATAAGAAAATACAGTCAATACATAGTCCTCTAAAAGATTGAGGTTGTTCATTTATACCATCATCGTGCAGAAATGTGTACCATGAAAAATTTAGGCTCTTAAGCCAGCCAGGGATGGATGTAAGTCCTGGTTCTTATTTCAATAGCTCTGTGACCTTTTGGCTTATTTAACTGTTCACAATTTTTTATTTGAAAAATAATGGTGATGTTAACTTTATAGGGTTGATAGGAGTATAAATCAGATAGTATATGTAAAGTACTTTGAATATGCCAGGTACATAGTAGTACTTAAAATAAGTGTTGGTAATGTTTTAAGTTTTCTGTAGCCAATGAAAATTTCTTAATTGTTTACTTGGACCTTTCGCTGATTTGTTAAGGACAAGAGTGTTCCTAATGCTCCTTTCTTGGTGATAGAAGGAAGGCAAAAGACCTATCTGGAGGTAGGCATTTTCTTTTTTTCTGTTTCTCAGCTCTTAGCTGTATAGTGATGATGACGTACACAGAGAGGTATAGCATGTGTAATTATAGACGCTTTATTTAAAAAAAAATTTTTTTTTAACTTTTTTAGTTTATTTTAGAGAGAGAGCATGAGTTGGGGAGGGGCAGAGAGAGGGAAACGCAGAATCCGAAGCAGGCTCCAGACTCTGAGCCGTCAGCACAAAACCCGACACGGGGCTCGAACACACAGACTGGATGCAAGTTCATGACCGATATGAAATGAAAGGGGTGTTGTAAGTAGAAATAATTATGGATGGGTAGTTGCAGATTTTTCCGTGGAAGTCCGTATTTCATGAGTACATCTGTAAACAAGAGCTGGAGCCTCGAGTGAAGTTTCTTTTGTTGATCTCATACTCCTAATTTGTTACCCCCTTTAATGTCACTCAGTGTGTTCAGCATGCCTTGTAGCCTTTCCACTGTGACATCCTGGATTCTTCCTCTTGATTGGTAGAAGAAATACACTCTTTAGGCAAGAAGGTAATGAAAAATAATAAATTGGTAAAACAGTGAGGTTTATTGCTTTTGACAGTGGTAGTTGAGCTGCGTCAGTAAATCATGCAAATAAGGCAAGAACAGTAATACTTCATGGTATATGAATCAATAAATATACACGTCCTTAATACAGTATGTTAATTAACAAACATAATGTCTTTTGGCACCAAAGTGGTAAATTGTTAACAGAGATGTGCACCTAAAATACTTCTGCATGTATATAGTTGGTAAATTGTACACTAGATTTCAATTTTTAACCTCAGTTTTCAAAGGCTGGTTTATTCTTAGGTGAAGAAAAGCTTCAGTGTGTTAATTTTACTGATATTTACTGTGAAAGTTTACTAGGGAATTCTGGGAATTTCTGCCAGGTTTACTAACAAGTAAACCTAGCTAATCTGGCTGTTCTGTGATCAGTGATACATTGTATGTCACACGACTTTTTTGGCACTTTAGTGTCCTGATGATTTTAATAACTTTTCCAAGCTATTTTTTTTTTAATTCAATCTATAAGCAGGAAGTTCACACAGGTGATAGGGGATAATCTGCCGTTAAGAAATTGTGTTGCATACAAAGGACTGCAGGACTTGCATGAGATTCTCACATGGGCACGCTTGCTCATCTGTCTGCGTATTGATGCAGGGACAGCATTGTAGATGATTTACGGTCTATTACATCCAATTTCAACATAGTTTGCAACAGTCTATGTTAATTGCTTTAGTGAACAACATCAAACTTTGGTCAGGCAGAATTTATCTGAGATGTTCATGTTTTTAGCCACTTAGCTTGGTATTTTTTAATACTTAAGAGTTTTTAGAGTGTCTTGAAGTCAGATGGTCAAATAAATTAAGGAAATGTTGAGGGCATGTGTCTGGGATAGTGCTGTCATAATGATAATAAAATTGTATACTTTTTTGGGGTATATGACTTCAAGTCGGTTTATTAGTTTAGCATTCTCGGATCTATCCTGTATTATTATTATTATTACTCCTAAATAGTTTAATGTTGTGCCAGTAGATGCTTTTCACATTCAGGTACTGTACAGACATTTCTTGTGGCTTCCCTTAATATTGTTTAAATATGTAGAAACAGAATGTAGTGTAAATTTAAGCCTATCAAAGAAGGCTTACGTATACCGAGCTCTGTAACCAAGAAAATTCTGATGTCTGTTCAATGAATGATGCTATTTTTCTGTTGATACTGGTTTTCTGTTTCCATTGTGGTTGTGGTGCCGCACGCCACCCGTGACTAAAGTTCTCAGGAGGTCAGTGTACTGCCACGTGCCCAGTGTTGCTAAATTCTCCTACTTCTTTTCTCTACAACTGCTGTGAAACATAATTTAAGTAGCACACACCCCGATACCATTTGGCCTTTCTGGTGTGATGTCATCATTTGCACGTTAAGTTGATCTATTTACCCTTGGTGCTGAGGTGCTTGTAACAGATCCAAACCCAGACGTTGAGGTGATAAAGCAATAAAGACTGGGGCTTATCCTGGTGACCCATATCCCAGGGTATGTGGATATGGAAGTTACTATTAGCTCAGAATACAAATGTAACTTAAAAAGTTACTGTGGGAACCAGACACACCCTTGCAAGTACTGTAGTTGAGATGCCCCGGTATCCGTAGGCTTTAGTCCTAGAAATGCTGATGTAAGTTGGTATTAAAGTAAAAGCTTAGAAAGCTCTTGGTAGAGTGAGAGCGTTGTTTGGTAAGATGTGGACTAGAATCCTGGCCCTGTCTCTTGTTAGGTGTATGACCTTGTTCTTTTATTTTCCCTCTGAGGCTGAGTTTTTGTTTTTTTTTTAATTTAAAATGAAATGGCAATACATAGCTTGCAGGTTATTATAAGGTCCATAATATTAAAAGTCTTACCTGTACCTGACATGCAGTAGCTAACTCAGGAAGGTAATTGTTAGTCCATATTTCATGGATCCCAAGATGACCATGTTTTCACCTTGGGATGGATCTTGTAAGTAAAATTAGAAGAGTTTTTTCTTTTTCACGTAACACAAAATAATGTATTTTAAATAGGTGACATTCTAGATTTATTGAAATAGGGAATGTGTAAAAGATCTTTTATGTAGTTGTTACTGTCAGTGCTATTTCTTTAACATTTTTCCTGCACTTGTTTCTTTTCACATTTTTATAGGAACTGTCTATACTTGCAATTACAAGTTGCCACTCCTTATTAACAAACTGAAAATCCGAGAGAGCCATTTTTCTGCACTGTTACTTAAAATAGATGTCTTAGTATGATTAGGAGTTTGGTGATCCAGTTTTTAATTTTTTTGTTTTTTTAATGTTTTTTTATTTTTGAGAGAGAGACAGAGCGTGAGCAGGGGAGGGACAGAGAGAGAGGGAGACACACAATCCAAAGCAGCTCCAGGCTCTGAGCTGTCAGAGCGGGGCTCAAACTCACAAACCACGAGATCATGACCTGAGCCGAAGTCTGATGCTCAGACTGAGCCACACAGGCACCCCTGTGATCCAGTTTTTATGCTATAAAAATACTGATTTAGTCACCAGTACCTTGTTACTAGCTGGTAGGTACGCAGAGATCTTTGGGAGCTCAGGGTCTTATGGGCAAAATAACATGTGGTTATAAAGAACCAATGTTTAAGGAAGAGGGGGTGATTGAAACTTGCCTGACTTAATCCCCTAGACTCCGGTTGGTCTTAAAAATTGACCTGGTTTGGTAGGCAAACCGAAAGAATTAATAGTGAAGACAAAAGGAGGCTAGGAAGGGGCTGTTGATATAAATGCATGTAGAAGAAAATGGGTTCCAAAGGTCCATGTTAGAGAGAGAAGACATTGTGCCAGAAGAGAATCAACAGGGCTCCAGCTGGCACTTTATCATCTCCTGCAGCGATGCCCAAAGTGAGCTGAAATGACACAGAATAGGAAATAACAATCTGTACTTACGCTTAGTTAACTAAGGTTAGAAGCAGATCTTTTTATAGAAATGTCAAGATGACTTGACTTGCATTTAATTCTGTGGCAGTATTTTCTTTTGTTTCATTTGTTTCATCATAAAAGGCAATATATTCAGTGGTTTAAAAATTTATATACATTTATACATACACATACATGCATGCATACCTACAAACAGCAAACATTGAAAAGCCTTCCTTCTCACCTCAGATAACCTCTGTTCGTGTGTGTGTGTGTGTGTGTGTTTCCTGTATGTGTACACAAAAACTTACAGATATTTCTATTTGTCCTTTTCTTTTTTTTTTAACAGATACTATACATACTGTATTTGCTTTTTTGCACTTAATATGTATGATATTTTAGAGAGTTTTCCCTGTCAGTTCAGAGGGAGCTTTATCATATACTAAATTACTGTATGAATATTTGTGTGTTGCTACTTTCCATTTTGAGTTTCATTGAGTTCTTTTGGGATTTTTCTTTGGTTTGTTGTTGTTTTTGTAGGTTCAGTTTTCGAATGGCAAAGTACATAAATCATAAGTGCTAAATAAGATGAGATTTGACAAATGCATGTACAGGGTATCAAGATAAAGAATATTTTCATCACCCAGAACATTCTTTCATACTCTTTCCCAGTGGTTTTTCTGAGGCAACCACTATTTGAATTTTTTTTTTTTTTTTTTTACTTTCAGTTTGGTTTTTTCCCCCCCTTCTAGAACTTCATGTGAATGGAATCATTCAGTGTCTAGTCTTTTATGTTCATCTTCTTTCAGCCAACTAAGTCTTCCTGAGATAAATATATCTCATCCATGTTGTATCAGTAATTCTTTTTCAGGATTGTTTTGCTATTCGAGATCCTTTGCACTTCTGATCAGCTTGTCAATTGTTATAAAAATATCTTGCTGAAATCGTGATTGGGATGGATTTGAAAAAACATAGACCAATATTATCAGGAAATTAGGGAAAATAGACATCTTAATATTGGGTCATTTGATCTTTAGAGACAGGGTAGGTCTTTGTATACTTAGGTTTCTTTAAAGTTTTTAGATGTTAGTGTACAGGCCTTATATATCTTGCATTAAACCTTTTGTCTAAATATTTTGGTTTTTGACACTATCATAAATGGAATTAAATTTTTTAATTTTCAAATTGTTTATTGCTAGCATATAGAAATATAATGGATTTTTATAAGTTGCCCTTATATTCTGTAGCATTGCTAAGTTTACTAATGAGTTCTAGAAGTTGCTTCAGAGATTTTCTATATAAATAATTATATTGTCCACAAAAGCAGGGTTTCTGTTCCAACTTTCTTGAGATTATTGTCATATAACATGTAAGTTTAAGGTTTACAGTGTGATAGTTTGATGCACATTTACTGCAAAATGATTACCTCAATAAAGTTAGTTAACACTTCCATCCCCTCACATTACCTTTTTTTGTGGAGGGAGAGAGAACTTTGTAAGATCTGTTCTCTTAACAGTTTTCCAATATATAGTACAGTATTGTTAAGTATAGTCACCATGCTGTACATTAGATCCGCAGAATTTATTCATCTTATAGCTGAAAGTTTGTATCCTTTGACCAGCATATCCCCATTTTTCCCACTCTCCAGCCCCTGGTAACCAACATTCTGCTCTCTGTTTCTTTGAATTTGGCTTTAAAAAAAAGTGGTTTTATTTCTTCCCTTCCAGTATTTTGTTTTTACTTTTTCTTGCCATATTGCACTGGCTAAGACCTCCAGTACAGTGCTGATTAGAACTATATCATTGTTGATTATGTCATTCAAGTATTTCTTCCTTCTAACATAGTTTTTAAGCAGTAAGTTTCCCTTTAATCATTACTTTAGATTTAGCACCCCCTCTCCAATTTCTTATACTGTAGATTCATTGTCATGTATTTTCTAATTTATTTTGTGATTTCTTCTTTGACCCATGGGTTATTTAGAAGTGTGTTGTTAATTTCCAAATTAATTGACCCTTCAAAAATTTTTTTGAAAGAGCGAGTGTGCAGCAAGCAGGGGAGGGGCAGAGGGAGAGAAGGGAGAGAATTTTACACAGGCTCCACACCCAGCATGGAGCCCAACTTGGGACTCAGTCTCATGACTGTGAGATCACCACCTGAGCTAAAGTCAAGAGTCAGCTGCTTAACCAACTGAGCCACCTCCGTGCCCCTAATTGACCTTTTTTTTATGGCCCTAGCATACAATCTCTTTTTCTTATTGTTCCCTGTACACTTGAAAAGGATCCTGTGCATGTCACTTAGATCAAATGGTTGGTTGATAGGATTGTGCAGCTCTTCTGTGATATATGGCTTTTTTTTTTTTTTTTTTTTCTTTTTGGCAGCAAAGAGTTACTGAAATTTCTGATTGTCGATGTGTTCATTTCTTCCTTTAGGTCTGTTAGTTTTTGCTTCATGCATTTTAAAACTGTATTTATATTTGTATTTGTATTTCTATTTATTTAGAGAGGGCACAAGTAGGGGGAGGGGCAGAGAGAGGAGAGGAGAGAGAGAGAGAGAGAGAGAGAGAGAGAGAGAGAGAGAGAGAATACCAAGCAGGCTCCACTCTGCCAGTGCAGAGCCCAGTCTGGGGCTCAAACCCATGAAGCCATGAGATCATGACCTGAGCCAAAACCAAGTCGGACACTTAACTGACTGAGCCACCCAGGCACCCCTAACACTGTATTCTTAGATGCACATAGGATTGTTAATGTCTTCTTATGAATTGACCTTATTATGAAATATGTTATCTCTGATAATATTCTTAGTGTTAAAGTCTTATATTTCTGATATTATGTTTTATTAAGCTTATTGCTTGCATGAATTGTGTATTTCCATTCTGATATTTTCAGCTTAACGGTATACATCTTTTTTGTAGATGTTTTATATCTTGTACTCATTCTGACAAGTGTCTGCTGCTTATTGGAATATGTGGTGTATTTATGTATTGTTACTGATGTGGTTGGATTTACCCTTTTACCCATTACACTTTATTCTTTGTTTTCTATTATCATCTGGTCGTCTTTTCTTCCTTCCTTCCTTTGAGGTTAATTATTTTTTAGTGTTTCATGTTAATTTTCTATATGCATTTTTTCTCTGTCTCTTCCCCTTTTCAGGGGCAAGGGTTGCTTTCTCAATGACAGTATGAATCCTTAGCTTTGTGACAGTATAGCTGTTTTTAACACGTCCTTTTGTTTCTGTTGCTGTTGTCCTACAAATTGCATCCACATACTTTTAGAGTTACAATTTTTGCTGTAACCAGTCATCTCCTTTTTGTAGGAATTAAGAGAAAAATAATTGTCTTTTACATTTTCCTGCATACTTAATACTTTCTAGTTATCTTAATTTTTCTCAGTGATTGAGAGTTTTCATCTGTTGCTGTTTCTCTTTATCCTGAAGAACTTTCCTTTAGCATTTCTTTGGGCAAAGTCTGCTACAAATGAGATCTCAATTTTTGTTTACTTGAACATATTTTTGTTTTGGCTTACTATACGAAGGATATTTTTATGGGGTATAGATTTTAGGTTGAGTTTGTTTTTCCGTTCAGCTCTTTAAAGATGTCCCATTGTCTTTTGGTTTCTGTTTCTGATGAGAAATTGTTACTCATGTGCTCATGGCTCTGTGTATGTGGATTGTTCTACTCCAGCTGCTGTCAGAGTTAAAGCCAGATACTGTTTCAAGGTGGTAAAAACAGATTTTATTCAGTAATCACAATGGTAGGAGAAGAGCTGAGCTCAGGTTTGATTTGCACAGAGGTGACTGGGAGAATAGGAGAGTAGGCAGCAGGAATGAATAGAGGCTTGAACGGAGTTAGGGAACTGAAAAGTTACCAAAAAAAAAAAAAAAAAATGGGTTAGTGGGTTGGTTGGTCAGTGTCAATGTGGCCGTCTGTGTCTGCTAAATGGCATTTCTCAAGTTAGGCTTCTACCCTGTCTCTGAGGGTAGCCTGGGATACAGAGGCCTTGTCCTTTCTGGTGACTGATTACATTTCAAAGGAATGGATTTCAGGTGCTTGAGAAAGACACTCCTGAGTTGTAGGAGACACATAATACATCTCAAAGAGACAGGAAAAGGATTGACAAGTGCGAGTTTTTAAAATAAATGCTCTAAGGAAAGGAAGTCAGGGGCCTATGGACAAGTGTTGGTTGGAACAAACGGTAACTTCTTTTGGCCGCCTTGACCTTTTCCAAACAGGAGCTCAAAAGGGTCTGGGTCCTATGAGGGACTTGGCCTTAGGCTCCTAAAAGCCATGCTAGAGCTTAGTTAAGTGTCTTAGTGCAGGAGTTTAGATGGAGTACTTGTGCCAAGAGTTTTGTAATTCTTACCACTTTGAAGATTTTCTTTTTATCTTTTAAGTATTTCGACAGTGATGTGCCCAAGTGTGATTTTCTTTGTAGTTAAACTGCTTGTTATTCACTGAATTTCTTAGAAGTATCAGTTTAATTTTTCACTGAAGTTGAAGATGTTTTAGGCATTACCATTTCAGATATTTTTTTCCGGTTTTTCATGTTTCCTCTCAGAACTGCACATGTTATTGAGACTATCCTTTTTGTTATTCAGTCTTTTTTATTTTGGTTCTTCTGCTTTGACAGTTTCTATTGACTCATCTTCAAATTGACTGATTGTTGTGTCTTCTCCAACCATCAGGTTCATTTTTTATTTTTGATTTTGTAGTTTTCAGTTCTAGAATTGCCTTTTGATTCATTTTGATAGTTTTCATCACCAACCGAGATTCCTGTCTGTTCATTAAGTCTGTGAACATGTTCACAGTAGTTACTTTAAAATCCTGGTCTTTTAGGATTTTGAGGATCTATTTCTATTGGCTATTCTTTCTCTTGACTAGGGGTAACATTTTCCTATTTCTTCATATGTTTAGTAATTTGTGCTTTTTATACAGGATATTTGGGATGAAATACTGTAGAGACTAAATTCTGTTATCTTCCTCTGAAGAGTTTTGATTTTTGTTCTAGCAGATAGTTTTGGTCGGCCTCATAGTCCAAACTGTCTGCCTCTGATGTAAAAGCAACAGTTGAGATTTTAGCACTTGGTGTTTCCGGACTTCCAAATGCAGGTTTTCGGCAGGCCACATAGTCTCCCCCACGTATATAGTTGACAAATCAGTCGAGGATTTGGGCAGAGTTCACATTCATATTTTGATCCCCCCCTCCCCCGCATGACTCCTTCTTTATAGGATTTTTCCTCTTCTTTTTTCAGCCTCTCTGGCAGCCCCAGATCCATTCTCTGATTATTTGTGCAAGTCAGTAAAACTGTGGTTTTCTGCTTAAGGTCTAGTTGCCCTGCCTAGCTTAGACTGTGGGGCTATCCTTGGATACAGGGCCACATAAATGCATCTCATTCACTTTCCCCTCTTGCAAAGGTTTGACTTCCCTTTGATGTTGTCCTTTTGGTCCCTCTCCACCATTTTCAAATGGTTGATTTTATTATATTTTGTTCAGAGGCTGTCATTATTGTCTGAAGGAGGGTTTGCCTAATTAAGGCTACTCTACAGACAGAACCTCTATTTTGTTTTATTCGTGTACTCTTTTGCTAATTGTGTACAGTTTCCATTGAGAATTTATATTGTGTTTCAGAGTTCTCTACTCTTCTTTGTTAAAGGTTTCCTGATCATTCTTACTTATTTTGGTATGTTATATTTGGAGTAATTTTGTCTGAGCTTTTTACTGAGATTGTATCAAATAATAAATTCGGCAGAATTGATGTCACTATGATGTTGTCTTCCTGAATAGGAAGATATGCGTTTTTCTCTTTGCTTCGTTTCCTTTGTGTTCTTCAGTAATAATGAAAATGTTTCTTTGTATAGTTTTGCCACATTTGTACTTACATTTATTCCAGGTGCTTTTGTGTTTTGTTATAAATTGATGCTTTTAAAAAATACTTTTTCTTATATAAACAAGCAAAAATTTTGCTAGCTAGAAGGAAATTTATTATTTTTAAGTAAACCTTCCAATTGTGGAGAGAGATGTTACCATAAACAGTAGAACTGAGGCTTAACTATACCTTAATATGCAAGTTGGAAAGTGGCAGAGTTAGGCTTGGGATCTAGGTTGGCCTGCCTGTTGATTGATTGCATGTTCTGAACATAATGTTGATTATTTTCTGATTTATTTCAAGGCTTGAATAAACGCACAACTTAAGCTTTTCTCTCTTTTAGATTCTGGTTCTGTGTCAGTGTCAGAATTACTTTAGTGAAATCTTCATTCTACTCTCATAGGAGCAGAGTTGCCTCTGAATCTAATCTCTTGTTAATAATTTTCCTTGGATTATTTTCAAAGGCTGAAGAGTAAGCTGTATACCTTTCCTTCTGAGGTTTAAATTCAGATTCGTAACACTCTAGAATGTAGGTGATTTTGTTCGTGATTTAAGCTACATGGTGCTATATGTTCTCAGTAGACACTTGATAAATATCTTAGAAGAACCATGTGTGGTCATGGGTTTTATTTATAGTCAGTACGTCTTTGGGGGGAAAAGATTAAATCATTTTCCAGTTTCTTGGCTTTTTCTGACTTTTGTCTTTTGGAAAATGAAAGATCGATTTCTGAAGCCTGCAAAGCGAGAGAATCTGTTAAGTATCTTAAAAGGGTGCTGGGGAGTATCAAAAAATGCATTTGTAAAAGCCAACCAGTATAGTTGCTGTGGCCCCCAAGGCATGGCCTGAAAAGTGTCTGGAGGCCCTGGGAGAGGCCCTGGAGCCCTGGAGCCACAGGATGTGTGTTTTCGGGCCACAGGAAGGCGGCACTTCTCACCATTGTCCTTTGAAATGTTGATTCAGTTAGCTCTTTAGCAGTGTGTGCACCTGGAGTTTAATCAGTTGTTTGATTTTACTTTCAAACACTGTTTTGAAACGATTCTTCCTCCTCTTTGAAATTTTGATGATTTTGTAATATGAGAGAAATGGAGTTTGAGTTTGTTTCAGAAATTACCTTTTGACTCTGATTGTAAAAGTACAGCTTCTGACCTGAGACACGTTGACAGGCACAAGTTCCCATTCCAGGCTGCCTTTGAAGGTCTCCTTCCCTCCTCCCACAGATAAGAAGTTACTTTGAAATTGTGGCAGGGAAAATAGGGAGAATTATCTCTGGGCATGCCGATGTTCTGGAAGGAGATGTGGAAGAAAAAGTTTGAGACCTTTCTGGTCTGTGTCTTTCAGGTGCATTGACTTTTGAAAACGAGACACAGCACATCTTTTATATCCGTCCTGCCATTTTAGAATTTGGTACTTTGACATATCCTCACAGCAGTTTCTCAGAACTTTTAAGGTGGTTATGCTCTGTTAGAATGACTTCAAAATGCACTTCCTTCTCCATCGTAGCAATAAGAGAGCAGTAATAACTTCCGGTAGAACTGAACGTGTGAGTTTCTCAAACAAATAATGTGAAAATATTAACTTTGGGTATGTATCTAATTTAAGTGAAATTTTTCCTGTATTAAAAAGACCAGTCGACATCCATTTTTAGCTAAGTTTTTAAACTAGATTATAGAACGACGCACTGTTAGTAAGGCTGATGGCATAGGTATTAGATCTTTTGCTGTGAGTAGTGGAAATTGGAAGGGGCATTATAGGTATGATTTCATTAAGCTAGAGAGCATTGGTGTTCACATTTTTAAAACATAATCATAACTTATCTGGAGTCACATGTTCCATTTTATTGGCTTCCTTCATATAGAAAATATAGAAACCAGCACTAAAAGCCCGTGAAAAAGTGAAGCAATGTATATATATTTTCTGGGTGAAGGAAGTATTCTGTACATTTTCCATGTTTTACATCATGGTATTTTGAATAACCATGCTTCCATGTTCACATCAATTTTTTGTTTTTCAATTTATGCACAGCACTTGCTCTGAAATTTGGGGACTGAGTACACCAAATACGATAGATCAGTGGGATACAGCAGGCCTTTACAGCTTCTCTGAACAAACCAGGTGAATATTCTGCCCTCTATGGAATCCTAGCAATCTTGGGGCGGGGGGGCTGTTTTGGAAGACCTGTAAGGGGTTGCTCAGTATCATTTTGCCTAGGATGTTTCCTTAATGTAAATAAGGCATGGCATTTAAAATACCTGCTTGCCAGTATTAATGATATATTAAATGTGTCAGCTGCTGTTTTGATCAATGAAATTCTACTTTTGAATCTTCTTTAAATTACTGCATCCCCTAAAGAATAGGAACTTCGATAATAACTATATTCTCATTTGATTTTGAGACTAGATTATAATCTGTTGTTGGCCTAATTTTCAAATAGATACCTAACCAGTTTTTGCTAAATTTCTTGCTATCATCTAAACTCATCTTTTTTATACTAATAAGTACGTAGTTATTTACCAAGCCCCTCCTATCACAATTCACGCTAGGCTAACTCATTTTTATGTTCTCTTTTTTTTTAAAGTCACTTTATTCTCTTTTTGAGCATTTTGGTATATGTCCATTTCATCTCATCATACTCATCACCATCTGCATTTATGTGTGAGCTGTAGGAATATACCTCGGTCCTCAAAACAGTCACAACTGGGTAATGAGTTACATTAGATTGAGTAAGTTACTTTACATCATTGTTGGTACTTCCCATTCTTCACACTAGTTCCTTTTTTTTTGATAACTCAGTCACCTACAGTATCAATGCCCTTCAAAGCATCCCTAAATAAGAGTTTGATTTACTCAAGATAGAAGTTGACAAAAAGTTTTTCGAGCAGACTCTATGATCCTTTTTTTAAAAAACTCAATTTCTTCCCAAGTGGTTAGCCATTCATTGACATCTGAGTCATTTATGTAGCCTATTTATGAGAAACATCTGTAGTGTGGTGCTGCTTGCTTTTATATCCGACCCATTAAATAGTACATTTTTCTTCCTTGTACTCACTAAAACTAACTAAATGTCTGTCATTCCTTTCTTTATGCTCTTACTGTATTAATTTAGCCCAGTCAGCTGCGCCTGTTTTTTTTTTTTTAAAGTTCCCACGTTTCTTTCCCCTTGCTTCTCGACAGGTCTCTGGATGGCCGTCTGCAAGTGTCTCATCGAAAAGGACTGCCACATGTGATATATTGCCGATTGTGGCGTTGGCCTGACCTTCACAGTCACCATGAACTCAAAGCCATTGAAAACTGCGAATATGCTTTCAATCTTAAAAAGGATGAAGTATGTGTAAACCCTTACCACTACCAGAGAGTTGAAACACCAGGTAGAAAAATTAGATTTGTTTCCTTGTTTTAAATTAAATGCTTGAACTTAAGTAAATGAGGCACTGCTATGTAATTGCCCCTGGGAAGTTTTGGTGTAAAATTGCAATAAATCACCTGAAATTTAGTGTATTATTTGGTAATAATTAAAACTACTTTTAAAACGTTTTAAATGTGGGAAAATAAACTTGAGAGGATAAGAGATGTCAGTTTCTTGGGATAGCATACTCTTTGACCTCAAAATTACATATCCAGAAAATTCTTTTTTTTTTTTGTAATGTTTATTTTTTTTGAGAGAGAGAGAGTGTGCGTGCATGGGATTATGAGGGAGGGAGGGGCAGGGAGAGAGAGAGGGAGACACAGAATCTGAAGCAGGCTCCAGGCTCTGAGCTGTCTGAGCTGTCTGTGCTGACAGCTCAGAGCCTGACGCAGGGCTCGAACCCACGAACTGTGAGATCATGACCTGAGCTGAAGTCTGATGCTTAACCGACTGAGCCACCCAGGAGCCCCTATTCAGGAAGTTCTAATCTCCGGATTCACAGTCTGGTTGGAACTAAACTGATACACCTCTCTACCTGTCTGCTGCCTGAGCTGTTTTCAGTCATTGTATTCTTTAGTATTTTCTTTGAAGTACTTTAATGGTATCATCTGTATCTAAGCAGATTGTGAAATCCACAGCAAGACTTTGTTTACTTAGTTAGCTGCATACTTGAAAATTTTAAAATTTTCAATTTCAGTACAGCTATGTTTCTAGAAATGGCCTAAATCTGACTTCACAGATCTTCCTGCAACTTTTCCAATGGGGATATATGAACTCTGACGGTAATGTTATAGTATTATCAGAATGTCCTTGTTCCTCAAAGTACAGGATAAATTGAAACTTGGAAATTTAATTCTGGACTCCATGGCAAATTAAAACCAGTCAGATTTGTCAATTTCTTAGGAACTAATATAAGGCTAAATTGATGGACCCTAAATTTTAAAAATTAAGCAGGCTACTTCCTTTTGTGTGTATGTTAATTTTTTAATAAAGGTCTGGTCTGTCCCCCTTCCCTGGTGCCCATCCTGTGCTCTTTGCCATTAACCTGGGTTCCTTTTACTCTTTCAGTTTTGCCTCCGGTATTGGTGCCACGGCACACCGAGATCCTGACCGAACTGCCTCCCCTGGATGATTATACCCACTCCATTCCAGAAAACACTAATTTCCCAGCGGGAATTGAGCCACAGAGTAATTACATCCCAGGTATTTTCACCTTCTGAATCTCCTGAAAATTGGGATAGATAAACAGATTTTGTTCATAAACGTTCACATACTAGTAACTTGTGATTTGACTTAAAAAAAAAAATCCTGGATTTTGAATAGAAAAATCTGCTTTGTTGGTTGATTATTTTGTGAAATGTATAAGCCTCGTACTTTAAACACTTTTGTCTGGAGAAAAGTTTTACTTTATATTTCATTTTCTTTTGCAGTGGCTTTAATCAAAGTACTGTGAGAAGCAGAAAAGAAAAGATCTTAGTAAGTTTGTCTTAGTTGTTGAAGCTAAGAGAGATGCAGAATGTAAGCAAAATAACTTGTTCAGGAAAAAGGTATTCCTGAAGCAAGTGTAACTAAAAACCACCCAAATAAGCATTTTCATAGATAGCTTGATAATGTTAAAGAGAAATGTACTATGCCTATAGAAGATAAAATATTTGAGTTCCTACAGATGTAGCAACACTGCTGTACTGAAAATCATAAATCCTCTAATTCGGTTCTTTTTCATCTGGGCCCCAGTCACCTCTGCTGGGAAGTGAATGAATTTAACTACATGGTTCTCAAATCCTGCTCAGATTATTGTAGTACGTGATCTAATAATACGCCACAACGCACTTTTAGTTTTCACTGTTCTTTTAGGAGAACAACTAATATTTTCTTACTTTCTTACTTTGTGTTTCCCTTTTTTGTTTTTTGGGGTTCCCCCCCCCCCAGCAGAAATTAAAGGTACCATATTCAAATGGGGATGAAGCTATCCATTGGATATTTTAATGTCTCATTTTTTTTCTCCTTTTGTAACAGCGTCTCCATTCCACTCTTATTTTCAGTATACAACAGAAAATACATAAGGAAGTTAGTTTCCAGTACGTTTAAAAAAAGATCTCTTTAATATGTCTCATGGAAGAAATGCTTGTTCGTTGACAATTTAAAGACATAAAAAGGATTTTTAAAAATAGCTAAATTTAAGGTAGAAAGTGTTTCCCGATTGTTTTAATGTGCATAATTTTTTTTTTTTACAGTTATTTTGTTCCAGAAGAGGGCTTAAGACTGCTTTTTAGGTTGCTAGGAGACACGCTTTTTGAGAAGTTAGGAGGGCAGGGCCTAGAGCCGGGTGGAATGCGAGGACCAGCAGGGGAGGGCAGGACTGAAACAGGTCACTCGCCGGGAAGACTTGGCCGGACATGGTTGTGTGTGGTGTGGGGGGCACATTTTAAGTCTTTGATGTGGGAATTTGTATTATTCAACAATACTAGGAAACCGAGACGTAAGCATACAGTCTTGTAAGACACCTACCCGGTAATTATTTGGAAGGCTGTTAATCAAAACGGTTAGTGGTTTTTCCTTGTGGAGATGCTTGGGTTTATTTTCCTTTCTTTCTTTGTTTAGATTTGGTTTATTTTACAAAGTAGCAAATCAAAAGTGGATCACACCTATTTGCCTCTCTGCACAATGGGGCTTTACCCAGCTCCAGCTGGCAGTGAAAGTTAAGGGTTCACTTTTTGTTCCACTTCAAAGGAAATTTTAGTATTTTCTCCAAAATGATAATAGCTGTATTATTTATTATTTTATACATAATAATGGAGAAAAGCAAAACAGGATAAAGTATTTAAAAGTTCTGTATTTCTTCCTGTTTAGACCTTTGAGACATGGATGGGTAAACTGGCAAAGCGTAGCTCTGTGTAATTTTATCAGCTTTAACCTTGAAGGTAGTGCATGTTGATGTGCATTATCTTATTTTTGTGTTCTTTATTGCTTGAGCATTTGAAGGTATTTTATTTTGAGAATTTCATCAGTAACACTTCTAGGGTATTGACACTTAATGAAGAGTTTGAAACTTCAGATTTGCAGTTAGCGTGTTGAAGGGAGAGCGTAAAGGGTTAAACAAAGAAGCCCTTTAACCCCCATTTTCTCCCTCTCCCTTTTGATAATTACATTATCTTGAATTGCTTAAAACTATCCAGGCATCTAAATGTTAAACTGTTGATAATCCCTTAAACTTAGTTTTCCTCCTTGAAATTATAATTGGTAAAATTATAGAAATGTATTTATCTTACACGAAGCCTATTCAGCTCTTCAGATGCCTCCTGAATGTAAACATCTTGTTCATAAAGCATCTTGGAAATGGCACATTAGAAGCTTACTTTTCTTACCTTCAGCGAGTATTTTACCTCAGGTTTGTGCAGTAGTCTGTTTGGATTTAAATTTCTGCTTCAAACACTCAGGATTTACTGGTTAGAAATCCCTGGAGAAGTATACTTTGTAGGTGAAACTCAAGCGAGACCAGGCCTGAACCATATTACCCTATTTTACCCATAGAACCTAATGTGAGCCCGTAGTACTTTGTAATCTGAAATTTCATACGTGTGGTGGGTCCTTTAATCACCTCTTAGGTGTCACCCATCGATGATGGCCATTAGTTTAAAAAAAAAAAAAAAATTGTAGGTACTAATGTCTTTGAAGCATACTGATTCAGTACTGAGGCATCTTTGAAGTTCTATTTTTGGCTCTTGCCCCAGAAAATATACATATGGGAATGAGCCAGATATGTAAATAATAGCTAAGAAAATATGCCTAGAGAGCTTGATCATATTACAAGTAGGCTTTAAGGATTCACCTATAAGATTTGGATCAAAACCTGAATTTTAAGCCCTTGGTACCAAATATTGCTTTTTATAATAATGTTATATAATATTCAGAGTGATTCTTTAGTTATCTTTAGTAGTAGGACAAAGGTGGTGAGATGAAATTGCAACTGTGCTTGATTTGTTCTGAACTTTTGTAGAAACGCCACCTCCTGGATATATCAGTGAGGATGGAGAAACGAGTGATCAACAGTTGAACCAAAGTATGGATACAGGTAAACCTCACCTTTCCAAATCCCTCAACAGTGGGATAATATGTTTTTGTCCTGTTTGGAATCCACAAGAAATATTTACAGCTCTTTTTTTTTTTTTTTTTTTTTTTTTTTAATGTTTACTTTTGAGAGAGAAACAGAGCACAGGTGGGGGAGGGGCAGAGAAAAAGGGAGACCCAGAATTTGAAGCAGGCTTCAGGCTCTGAGTCATCAGCACAGAGCCCGATGAGGGGCTTGAACTCATGAATAGTGAGATCCCAACCTGAGCCGAAGTTGGATGCTTAACCAACTGAGCCACCCAGGTGCCCCTTATTTTTAACTCTTAAATTTAGAGAAGTTGGGATATGCATCAAAAAAAGAACCTTCTATATTGATATAATCATATTTGAACCGTTGAAGGGAGGGCCCTCTTGTCAATGAAAAATTAACACATGCTGCTGTGCAGAATAATTGTTACCGGTTTCTCTCCTAGATTAAATGAAAATTTAGAAACCCTCAAATACTTTTCTTTTTAAGTATTCTGTACTTCTGTTTAAAGTTTTAGTTACCCGATGAAAAAACGTGTTTGTGATGAAAAACCATAATGAACCCAGTAACAGATTTTCTGAGGAATTTGCAGATGGGGGATGAGGATCAGCTTTTCAGTACTCCATTTTTTTTTCTAAAGTTTTTAAAATGTTTATTTTTGAGAGTGAGCGAGCATGAGTGGGGGAGGGGCAGAGCGAGGGAGACAGAATTCGAAGCAGGCTCCAAGGTCTGAGCTGTCAGCACAGAGCCCGAAGTGGGGCACAAACTCATGAACTGTGAGACTGTGACCTGAGCCGAAGTTGGACACTTACCCGACTGAGCCACCCAGGTGTCCCATTGTGCTCCTTTAACTTAATAGTGAGTTCTGAATGATAGTAGGTTGTTTACACAAAACACCTTGTACCTGACCAGATTCAGTTAATTCTTAATTTTTAGCTCTCCGCTCCAGATGCAGTGGAGAAAAAGTTTCAGCATGTAATAAATATTACATGTCAAAGCCTTAAAACAGTTCTTCTGCAATAAAATGTATAATCCATCAGAACTAATTAGGTTGCCAGTGAGGTAGTTGTGGTGACATGGGAATTGTCTGATTTCCTCTGTTTCTCCCTGTCTGCAGTCTTAAGGATTGGATACTTTAGTATCACAGCCTGTCAAATTACACCATCAGTTTTTCTACACAGTTTATACTAAAGCATTCTGTAGTTATGATAATCTAAGTTATTTTTACATGAATTAGCATTGACGGGAGTGGGGGGCTGGGGACTGGCTTTCACAATGATTCTGTTGTTCACATCTTTCCATTATTTAGACTCCCAGATGAAGAAGCTTCTCCTGTAGCAGATCATACTTGTAACTGTTCAGAGTAGTAGATAACCAAGAAATGTAGATAATCTAATGACCACTGGAAAGAACAGTGCATCTTAATGCACACTGTCTTACTGCACACGTTATTTGGCTTTCCAAATACATCTTCCTGTCACGCCTGTATGCCAAAGATCTGTATTCTTGAACCGGTCGTGTTCCTTTTTGCCCCATGATGGACAACTGCCACTGTGACATTTAAAAGTGAATGCCAGGAAAAGGTGCTCAACATCATTAGTCATCAGGGACATGCAAATCAACAGCACGGTGCCATACCACTTCACACCATTACATTGGCTAAGTCAGAAAGAGACGATAACAAGTGTTGGTGGGGATTCTGACAAGTCGGGAGTCTTCATTTGTTGCTGGTGAGAATGTAAAGTGGTTTGGTTGCTTGGGAAAAGTTTGTTGTTCTTTAAAAAGTTAAATATAGAATAACAATATGACCCAGCAATTTCACTCCTAGGTATATACCCAAGAAAATTGAAAACATGTCCACACTAAACTTGTGCACAAATGTTCACTTAGGTATTACCCATAGTAGTGCAAAAGTGGAGGCCACCCAATTGTCCATCAAATGATGAATGGATAAATTAAATGAGGTGTGTCTGTATGGTGAAATATTATTCAACCGTATAAAAGAATGATGTACTGATCCATGGTACAACGAAGATGAACCTTGGAAGCGTTATATTAAGTGAAAGAAGCCAGACACAGAAGGTCACAAGGATTCCAGTGAGTGCATGAATCCCTATTTGATCATAGGGCTGACACGGGAGGCGCCATGAGGTGCAGATAATCATTGGTTATGATAAAGGTCCAGTTTGAGAAGGAGAGAAGAAGTGAAATCAACTACAACGGATTCAGTGTTTCGGGGTCTTGCTTTGAACCGAGGCTAATATTTCTAATTCCGTTACAGTGGGGAGATGGTACTTTTTCCAAATGATATGTGTAAGTTATTTCTCGTAATGACGGTGTACATACTTGATTCATGAGGTGTTAAAAGTTGGTTCAACCACCAGGCTTCTACCCACTATCTACTCCTCTCTCAGCACTGTAGTGAGTTCTGACTGACGCAGGACCCCAATTTAGAGCAAAATTGAACTCTCTTTAAACTCTGGTTTTTTAGAATTGTGGGAGTTTTCTAGATACTTCCTAGATTTCTAACTTAATTCTGTTACGGCCCAAAAGAACATGCACGATTTCAGTCTTTGGAAATTTACTAAAATTGTTTCATGCCGCAGCGTGGCTTATTTGTAGAGATAAGAGTTTCATGTATAATTGAAAAGAAGGTCTGTTCTGCACATGTGATGTTCTCTACGTCATTTAGGGCATGCTCAGTGGTGGTGTTTAGATCTTCCTAATCCCCTCTCATTTTTCTCTACTTGTACTGTTAGTAATGGAGAGGAGCATTAATGTCTCCAACTCAGATATTGGATTTGCCCTTCTCTGCCTGTAGGCCTGTCAGTTTTTGCTTCATGTATTTTGAATCTCAGTCATTGACAGGTGCACATTTAAAATTATTATGTCCTTCTGATGAATTTGGCCCTCATTATAAAACGTGTCTCCTGTTAACATCACCATTTCTTATTTATTTCATTGGTTGTATGGTAGATTTTTCATCCTTTGAGTTTGTTTGTATCGTTGTGTTTAAAATGTGTCCCTTGTGGACAGCATTGTATGCCCTACTCTGTCAGTCTTTGTCTTTTAATTGGAATATTTAGTCTCTTTTTATTTCATGTAATTATTGCTGTCATTGGGTTTGGGTTACCAGTTTGCTGTTTGTTTTCTATTTGTTCCATCTGTTTTTTGTTCCTCTGTTTATAATTTGCCTGCCTTCTTTCAAATTCATCAAACATATTTATGTTTGAACCCACTCTATTCACTCTCTTGACTTGTTAACAGTAGCACTTAGTAGTATTCTCTCAGTGTTCTAGCGATTACAGTGCCAGTTGGGTCACCTTCTCCTTAGATTGTTAAGTTGTAATACTTTACAGCTTCCTGTGCAGTGTAAGCATTTTACAACACTAATTCCATTCACCTACCTCTGTTATTTGTGCTTCTGTCGTCCTTTACTTACACGTGTGTATAATCCCCGAAGGGTGTTATTTTTGCTTTAGACTTTGAGGTGGTGGTTTCTTTAAAGGGTTACAAAGTAACTTTTTGTGTTTCCCTACATATTTGCCATCTCTGCCCGCCCTTCCATTTCCCCCGACACTTGTCCAGTCGTTTTGGTGCCATTTGTTGAAGAGACATTTCTTTCTCCTGTTGATTCACCTTGGCACCTTTGCTGGGAGTCAAGTGGTGTATAAGAGGGTCTAACTTTTGGTCTGCCGTTAAGCCAATTCAGTGAATTCATTTCAGGTCATCTATTTTTCAGTTTTACAGTTTCCAGTTGAAAGTCTTCATCTGGTAATTCCAGTATCTGCTTCACATGTAGGTCTGCTTCTGTTGTCTTTTATCTTTTCATTAAGGGTCAGTCTTTCCTACTACCTTGTATGTCTCATGTGTTCTTTTAATTGGATGCTGAAATAATACGAGAGAGTCCCGTAGATCACATTCTCCCTTGGAAAGCATTCCCCTTTTCTCTCTCTGGTTGCTAAGTTGAGGAGCTGATCTCTTCCACACGATTAGGAGTTGAGTTGGATGCATGATGATTTAATGTTTTAATCAAATCAGATCACCACAGGCTTGAAAGTAGGGGCAGCCTCCTCCCTCGGCAGGTTTTCAGTTAGGAGTGTGGCAAGACTGCAGGACCTCTCGCTACTTTCCAGCCCCGCCCACAACTCCCCCTGCTACCCTGTCCTCAGCCAAAGACCTGTGGGTTAACACTGACTGGCGAAGAGGACTACGTCCGTGCTTGGGCTTTCAGATTCCATTTGCCTGTGCGTGGCCATTAAAATGTTACTTGGTTTTTCCTTTGGCAAGCCCAGTCCTGTGTGTGTCTGTGTCCCGACTTGGCGGGTGCTCTCAGTGATGAAAATGGTTCCTACTCTCTGCTTACATAGGAAGACTTCATCCGCCTCTGTAAACTAGTTCACTTAGGCTTCATAAATAGATCTCCAGCTTTTTGGTAGCTCTAAAGAAAAATATAATTTTTTGTGTGTTTTCAGTATTTTCTTCTGGTTAATTTAGGATCCAGGGTTTTTCTCCATCTTCTACATTCTAATTATAAGGGAAACCCTGTAGAAGTTATTAATAAAACAAAAGAAAAGCACCTTTATTCTCATCATAAACAGAATTCATTCTCATTGAAAATTTGAAAATGCATATAACATAATAAAGAAGCACATTTTTGAGCTGGAATTGACATATTACAAGTGTCTTTTTTCTTTTCTTGCCTATCTAATGTCTCTACCATTTCGTGTCAAATACAGGAGAATATTTTACAGATGAACTTATGCTGCAACATTTGGAATTCTGCAAGTGGGTGTTCATTATAAAAAATTAAAGATAGGTTAAAAAAAGAAAATACAGACATTCCATGTAATTTACATCATCCAGCAATAATTATTCTCTTAATTTTAAAAGTTTCAGTGTTTACAGAAAATAAAAATAAAACAACATTGCAGTGAACGTCATAGAAAAAGAGCTAAAAAGTGAGAGAAATATGCACCTAGGATGTCAGATTCTAGACACCTCATTCTTGACTGCTGCACTAGACTTCTCTGGGCTGGTTTCATGACATAGGGAGAAATGAGATTAATGGCTGAGCTACGACTTGCTTGGTAATGAGGTGTAGAGCTAAGGTTGAAGGAGTTACCCCAACATGATTCCCAGTTTCCTGAAAGGTTTATGAAAGTGATTGGTCTGTATTCAGTAAATTAGGTCCTTTTAAAGCTTGCTTTTCAGCAGGTGTGGTATAAAAACAAAAGAGTAGATAATTTTAGTTCTTCAGGGTTTTCACTGTAATATAAAAGCAAAGACATTCAGGTGAAATGGCCTTAAGACCTTTAACTGTCCTTTTGTATATGCCGTTTGAAAGAATAATTCTATTTTTGTTGTTTCATTTGAGATCTGTTCATTTATGGTTGACTAATACACTTGAACTTACTAATGTATCTTCAGCCGTTAATTTTGCTCAAGGAATCCAAACTAATACTCCTCCAAAGAAATTGCAAGATAACCCTGAACATGTAATTCATCTCATACCAAATGAATTCCATTTGGAGCAAACACTTAAATGCTAAAGATGAAACCCTCTAAGTTTTAGTACGTGACACTGAGGAATTTCCTAAATAATCTGAACGAGAAATACACAAGGTTTAAAACCATCAGAGACAATGTCGACAAGTTTAAATAAATAAATAAATAAAATTTAAAATGTTACTACCACACACCTATGAGAATGGCCAGAATCCAGACACTGGTGACGCCAAACGCTGGTGACAGTGTGGAGCACCAGGAACTCTCATTCACGGCTGGTGGGAATGCAAAATGGGACAACCCCTTTGGAAGACACATTGTGGCAGCCTCTTACAAAGCTAAACATACTCTTACCTTATGATCCAGCAGTCCCGCTCCATGGTGTTTCCCAAAAGAGTTCAAAATGTAGGGACACACAGAAACATGCATATGGATGTGTATAGCAGCTTTATTCACAATTGCCAGAACTTGGAAACAACTACGAGGTTCTTCAGTAGGCGAATGGATAAACAGACTGGTACATCCAGAGAAAGGAGTATTACACAGCGCTAAAAAGTAATGGGCTACCAAGTCATGAAAAGACGTAGAGGAACCTTAAATTCGCAATGCAAGTGAAAGAACCCAAAGTGTAAAGGCTACATACTTTATGATTGCAACTCCATGACGTTCTGGAAAAGGGAGAACTGTAGAGACAAGAAAAAGATAGGTGATATCTAAGGGGCTCGTGGGGAAGAAGAGATGAATAGACAGAGCCCAGGGGATTTTTATTTTTTAGGATATTACATGGTGACTATATGTTATATTCTTGTTAAAACCCATAGAATGTACAACTCCAACAATGAAGCCCTAGTGTAAACTGTGGGCTTTGGGTGATAAAGGTGTGTCGGTGTCATTTCCTTGATGGCAACGAGTGAGCCATTGTGCGAGGTACTCGTTGCAGAGGAGTTTGTCCGTGTGTGTGTACATGGGTATATGGGAGTTCTTTGTACTTTCATTGTACTCACTTTTGCTGTGAGCCTACTGCTCTAAAAAAGTAATGTCTGATTTAAAAAATTAATGTTACCTTGCAAGCTATGTCAAAAGAAACCAGAAATGTGGGGAAATAGTTGCAAATGAATGACCAGTCTTAATAACTGATTTCAAAGTTCATTTATTTTTTCTAAAGTTTATTTACTTAGAGCGCATGCACATGGGGGCTGGGGGAGTACAGAGAGAGAGGGAGAGAGAGAATCCCAAGCAGGCTCCTCTCTGTGCAGAGCCCGACGCAGGGCTTGATCGCACAGATTGGGAAATTATGATCTGAACCCAAATCAAGAGTCGGATGCTTAAGCCGACTGAGCCACCTGGGTGCCCCTGATTTTGAAATTTAAAACCACTTACAAATCAAGAAGAAACAGATGGTAGGTAATAGGAAAATGGACAAAAGTACACAAACGTGCTATTTGTAACAAAAATGAAACAAGAAAATAGAGTAGCCTCTTTAACCCTATCAAGTAGGCAGGTGTCAGAAGGTAGAGGCACAGAATGAAGATACTCTGGCTCGTAATTTGTGGGGCCAGTCGTTTGGGGAGGTACTTTGGCACCTGTAAAAATGTAATCCGCGTTCTTTTTGATCTAAAATTTCCTCATTGAAAAATGTATCCTACAACTACAGGCAAACTTGTATGCAGAGATACACAAGTATTCCTCTAGATGCTTCGGCTTCCAGTACTACTAGAAACCACTGCCTGAATACTGAAGATTCTTACTCTCGTTACTGGAAGTCGCAGACTTCAGTAGCAGTGTGAATATATGAGTAGCTAATCGGCTAATTATCCGTTAATCTGCATCTTTAAAAAAAGTTTCTAATAAATCGTTAGCTTATGTTAACATTTACACATTTTACGAGTGATTACAGTGAGCCATTCTTTCTAGATCTGGTCGCTTTTGATAAGTGACAAGTAGTTAATAGAGGAATCAATAGCTGAAAGATAAGAATACTTGGGCAGTTTCTTCCATTTCTCATGGTAGCTTTGTTTATTTTATACCAGCTTCAGGAAACGGTGAGTTTTAGTTCATTGTTCTAAATATATTTTGACCTTTCTTAGTTGGACCTGTTGTGACTTGCCAGCAGATTTTTCAAACTGAAGAACAAAAAAAGAACTCAGGAACTTAATTTTTTGTTTGGGAAGATGGTTCTGTCTTCAGAAAAATAATTGTCACCTGTTCTCTATTTTTGGTTCATCGGTTTCTTTGGGGGTTGCCATCTCACCTGTTGCTGCCTGGTATTTTGTCCTGGTTATAATGGCGTGGGGGAGGGGAGACCTGCGCGAGGCTGGGGTCTTCCCTGTCTTATTCTGCATCTGCACTGTTGCTGTGTTGCTTGAAGTGTGGGGGCTGTGGGTCGTGCTTTTTAGCATAACTTTCCCCAAACGTGAAGAGAAGATGACCAGAAAACACAACATATTCTGTAATTGTGAGATTGCTTAACAGCGTTTACGACAAATGCGCTTTAAAATGTAATTGCATGGAATTGGGTCAAGTAGTCTCTGAAAGATTCTGGTTTTTTTCTTCTGTGTTTGTGTATTTTATGTATCTGTGCCCCCTCTCCTTATTGCCTTGATTAGGTTTAACCTGTTTGCCTAAAACAGGAAGAAATGGATAATTTTCTAAGAAAATGTAATTTACCAAAACTGACTCAAGAAAATAGAGCTATCTTAACTGAACTTTCATGGAAGGAAAAGAGAAATGTCTTAGGGTAAACCCTAGAAAATTGTTAGCTACAGACAATTTTACACAGGCATTCTTTCAAACTATTAAAAATGCTTTATTACAATGCTATGTAAACTGTTACAGAGCTTAAAAAAGACATAAAGCTTCTAGATTGTCTCCATGAGGCAGTATAACATTGCAGTTAGAATGTAAATCCGCAGACCAGTATTGTTTGAGATTATTGATGCAAAAATGCTAAATAAGGAATTTTATCTCTCATCCCCAAATCACCGTCCTACTTAATGGGAAAATATTAGAAGTATCCCCTGAAGGTTAAGAGTAAGTCAGGAATATCCAACTGTCACAACTGTTTTATCGAAGTGTGACATATCCCAAAATGATTCACGAATTAAAACACATGATCGTTTTTAAAAATTCTGCTTAATCAAAATTAGGAAGAGTCAGTCTTAAGACAGATGACCAAATATTTACAAGCCATATCATAAAAGGACTGATATCCCTAGTACATAAAGACCCTTTTATAAATCAGTGAGGGTGATCAACACCACTGTAGAAACATGAGCAAAAGAAGAGACTGTTCACAGAAAGGAAATGCAATATAAAAAAGTTTAATAAAGCAGTTCCATGTCACTTATGAGAGAAATACAAATTAGAACTCTACTTGTTAAAACCATGTTTTCACCTGTCAGTGATAACACATCAGCATCCTCTTCACCATTTATGTTGCCACCGGAATGTAAACTGGTACCACCTCTATAGATGACAGTTTTGGCAAAATCTATCAAAATTATGGATGTATAACCCTTTGACCTGGCAGTTTCTCTTAAGAGAATGATATGATTGGAAGTATGCAAGATGTACAAGATTAGTCATTGCAATCTTGGCTCATAAATCAGAAGATCGAAAATAGTCTGAGTATCCGTCAATATGGGATCATAATACACCAATAATGTAAGATTATGCAGCTTATGTTGAGAGAGAGAGAGAAGGAGGAAGGGAGAGCAATAAATAAGGAAACATCAACATCCTTGATAAAGTTTGGTAGTGAGAAAGCAAAGTTCAGAATGGTTACCATTTGTGAATAAAAATCAGGGTGGAAGGGCACAAAACAGTATATATTTGCTTGTGTGGCTCATAGACTGTTTCTGGAAAGGTACACAAGGAACTGGCAACACTGGATGTCTTTGGGAAGGAGAACTGGGTGGCTAGAAGCTAGGGCTGTTCATACGCTTGTACCTTTTATATATTGAAGCCTCCAAAATTAAATTCACATATTGTAGTTGCCTATTTTGAATTGTTAGGATGTAAACTATCTGTATTATTTGTGATAGTTACAACCAGATGCAACCAGTTTTAACAATTATTTGGTCAGAAGTTCTGGAAGTACTTGCAGATCTGTTACAAAATTGACTCCTTTTGTTTCAGGATCTCCAGCAGAACTGTCTCCTACTACTCTTTCCCCTGTTAATCATAGTTTGGGTAAGTGGCAAATACTTCCTCTCCCCCACACCCTCCCCCCTCCCCCCCCCCACCTTTTATAATATTCCGTTAATCAAATGTCTTCTCTGAAAATTATTTTTCGTATACATGAGAAACAGATCTCAATGGATAATCAAATGATTGTTCAAATTAGTGCTTTTTAAAAATGATAATTTGCCTTAATACTATTAAAACTCAGTACTATTAAAACCTCAATACTATTAAAACTTTTAATACTATTAAAACAGTATCAAACCGAATAAATCTTTCTATCCATGGAAATCATATTCTTTATGGAAAGTTTTATGATATATTACGGCTAGATTTATATGGGTATGTTTATTTTATGATATTTTGTAATAGCAATTACTAATATAAAAAGGTGTGTGTCTGTATATATACACAGACACACAGTCACAAATATGCATGGGGTATGGAAGATTGTGTGTGTGTGTACATTGTGTAGTTTATCCTTGGCCTTCGTTTTACCTCAGTATTTCCCAATTTCTCTGCAGTTTCTACACATTAGGAGTTTATTCTACAAAATGTTCATGATACTCCTTGGGTCTTTTAATCAAAATTACAGAAGTTAAATTCATGTGGTCCATGAAATATGTAGATTCTTTTGATTCTATATTCTGTTTCTACTTACATGCCTTTTGTGTTTTATTACTTTCTGTTTCTTGTATATGCATGGGTTTTCTATTTGTGTAACTAGGGTAACTCACCGAGAATCTCATGTTAAAATAGACAATGTCAAAAATACGTCGTATTTTGTGTTCCATGATTATGATAGAATTTTTCTTCTTGTGGCGTTTGACTCAGTCCTTGCTCCAGCTTTATTCCACTTTATCCTACGAAAAATTAGTTTTATTATGTAAGTTGATTTACTTTACCCGCGATGGTTTTATATTTGAACAGGAACTAGGGTAAAACTACTAGTAGAACATGACCCCCCAGAAAGTCTAAAAAAGATGTTTGAAGATTAGATGACCGAATGAGATGGGGGAAATTTGAAACATTGAAAATCTGGTATGATCTAATGGAGACTGGAGTCTGTGGTGTAGATGTTAAGTCTGCTTCCTGAGCTGCAGCCAGTTTAGGCTGGCATAGAGCACGTACAGATATCTGATGATATTCAATCTTTTCTTGGCTTGAACTGTTCACACAACATTTCTTGCTTTTATGGGTTTGGTTTTTTTCCCCAGATTTGCAGCCAGTTACTTACTCAGAACCTGCATTTTGGTGTTCAATAGCATATTATGAATTAAACCAGAGGGTTGGAGAGACCTTCCACGCATCACAGCCCTCACTCACTGTAGACGGTTTCACAGATCCATCCAATTCAGAGAGGTTCTGCCTAGGGTTGCTCTCCAACGTCAACCGAAATGCCACCGTAGAAATGACAAGAAGACATATAGGTATGTGTTTTTACCTTCTGTCAAGAACCAGTGCCGTATACTCATAATGTGAGCATCGTGCAGTTTGCCACAGCAGAAGATTGTGTGCAGAAACGCCTGCCTTGTCTCTTGTCAGTGTGAGTGCACAGCTTCGCTGCTTTAATAGATCCGCAGACTCTGACCTTCGGCTTCTCTTTATTTGGCACCCTTGGTTCCGGGAAGTCCTTCAATAAATGCATGTTAAAATTACTTTGCTGCACCTCCACCAGCCATAAAGGTGTCCTGTTCAGATTTTCGAATTACAATTTTAACAAACCATGACTTTTTTCCAGTCCCCTAGTGTTTCCCCCTTCAGGGAATTAATATACTAAATAATTAAATCTGCTCACCCTTAATCTAAAACAAGATACTTTATTTTATTATTAAAAAATTTTTTTAGTGTTTATTTTTGAAAGAGAGACAGAGTGCGAGTGGGGGTGGGGGAGGGAAGAGAGAGAGGGAGACACAGAAACCAAAGCAGGTTCCAGGCTCTGAGCTGTCAGCACAGAGCCCGATGCGGGGCTCGAACCCATGAACCTTGAAATCATGACCTGAGCTGAAGTTGGACACTCAACCGACTGAGCCACCCAGGTGCCCCCGAAGCAGGATATTATAAATAAGAACTACTGTTTAATACATAGGTCAAAAAATAGTTCAGAGGCTCTCAAAATGTGGTAGTCCCAGACACCCTTTCAGCAACTTCGTGAGGTCAAAACTTCTTTCATAATGGTACTAAGATGCTATTTGCCTTTTTTTCCACTCTCATTCGCTCATGAATGTACAGTGAAATATTCCAGAAGCTACAAGGCATGTGATTTTGCAAGAGATTACATGTAGAATCTGATAAGAATCCAACTTTCTTCTCTTAAGCCAGACATTAGAGAGATTTGCAAAAATGTAAAACATTGCTGTTCTCACTAATTGGGGGGCGGGGGGGGCGGGGAGAGGAAATAGTTATTTTTCATAAACATGTTATTTATGTTAGTATTTAATAGATGTATTATTTAGAACTTTAAATGAATTATAAATTTTTTTGAATCTCAGTTTTAATATCTAATGTGCTAAGTTTCCATAGATGCAATCCACATAAACAGCAACTCTTTGAGTCCCCAGTATTTTTTTTGGCAATGAGGTAGAAAAAGTTTGACTAATATAACTGAACATAGTTCTCATTTCCTTAAAGTAACCTCTTTTAACAATAGTTTGCTTCAGTTTCTAATGAATTAACTCTGACCTCTTGTGAGAAATAATGCTGGTCACTAAAGAGCGAGTATCATTCTGCAAACGTGCTGTAACTTAAAGAGGTCTGTTAATGTTGCTTTGTGTGGAATTTCTCAAATCTTGCTTGATGTATAAATTCTGTGTAATCTTAGGTGTCTTGTGGGTAAGGAAGGCTTCTGACTACCCACCCTACGTTAACTAAAATAATTCTGGTTTTGCCTGTGTTTTAGTTGGGGTTCTGCATAAAAATTCAACAGGTTTCCTCTACTGTATTTCCTTCTCTACATAATTTTAGGTTGCCGCAATTATTGGATCTTTTTACTTTCAATTTCTAACTTATTGGGTGGTTTTGATGAGAGGCTATAGCTTGGAAAATCTCTGCTTTTTGGATTTAATCTTTTCCTGATGGTCAAGTGTACGTCTGGTTGTTTTACAAATATTCTGTGGTCACAAGAGCAGGGCATCAGGTTCTGTGTTTATGTATTAAATGTTTTCTTAGTTTTCATTTGCTGTGTAACATGTTACCACACGCTTGCCAGCCTGAAACAACACGGATTTATGATCTCACAGTGTCTGCAGGTCAGGAGTCCAGGCATGGGTTAGGAGTCTCCTCAGGATCTTACGAGGGGAAATCATGGCATTGACTTTGTCGTGTCCTCCTCTGGAGCTTGGAGGGCCTCTTCCAAGCTCACATGATTGTCACAGGGTTCACTTCCTTCAAGTTACAGCAGCGAGGTCTTCATTTCCTGCAGACTGACAGCTAGAAGCTGTTCTCAGCAAGTGGGAGTCCCCTCCATTCCTTGCCTCGCGGGCCCTCTGTCTTCACGGTCAGCAGCCGAGAATCTCTGGTGTTGAACCCTCTCGCTCACACTTTGAATCACTTTCACCAGGGACAGCCCCGTCCTTTTTAAGGGCTGGCACCTGATTAAGTCAGGCCTGCCAAAAGAGGACCTCCCTTTCTTGAGGTCAGCAGATTTGAGACCTTAATTACATGCGAGAAATTCCTTAACGGCAGCACCTAGATTCGTGTTTGACTGAATAATAGAAAAGATGTCTGCACACCAGGAGTGAGAATCTTAGGTGCTGTCTGAGATCTCTACCTTTCACAGTTGGTTTTTTAAATCCTTCTGTCTCTAATATTTTGTGTGTATTTGTCCGATTCTGAAAAAAGTATATTAAAATCTTCCAGCATAATTTTTTCTCCCCTAGTTCTGCTTATCTACCTAGGGATTTGGTGGACACCTTAATATAATTGTAAAAATGGCAAATGACACTAACTTCTTGATGATTTTATTCACTTTTTTCTTAACCTTAGTGGCATCTTTAAGGAAATACCGTCTATTATGACGAAGGCGTATTTATCCAAACAGTTAATTCCTTTAGACTTAACTCCATTTATTTTACGTGTTTTAAAATAATATATAATTTGTATGGAATTCTTTACATGTACTTTTTTACATCGTTGACGTACTTTTGACAAGCGTGTATTTTTTCAAATCAATAAAATCATTGTTAAAAAATACTTGGAAAAATACAGAGTGGTATGTTTCAGTGTTAGACCTCAGAAAAGCATTGCTATGGAAAAGGTTATCAAAATACCTTCTATCATTTTAATCCTCCTCCAAGAAGACTCTCCCAAAGTCATACTGAAACAGGAGATGTTATGAAACTAATCCCATATGTATTTTGTTTTAGGAAGAGGAGTACGCTTATATTACATAGGTGGAGAAGTTTTTGCAGAGTGCCTAAGCGATAGTGCAATCTTTGTGCAGAGCCCCAACTGTAATCAGAGATACGGCTGGCACCCGGCAACAGTGTGTAAAATCCCACCAGGTATGGATGCGTCTGTGTCAGCAGACCTGTTGTGTCAGCTCGCTGAGCTTCTCTAGTTGCTAGTAATTTTAGGAATCAGGAGATGATTGGCGTCCTTGCATTTTAAGATCTGTAGCCCCTTTAAAATTATTTTCTTGATCATGATATTCTTTTCACACAGTATTTTTTTTTTTTTTTTACTTTTTTCAATCGTAGGCTGTAATCTGAAGATCTTCAACAACCAGGAATTTGCTGCTCTTCTGGCTCAGTCTGTCAATCAGGGTTTTGAAGCCGTGTATCAACTAACTAGAATGTGCACCATAAGAATGAGTTTTGTGAAAGGGTGGGGAGCAGAATACCGGTATGAAATACATATTCAGTTCTTCAGTTTCCACAATGTTTGATTCTTTTCTCCCCCATTCTTTGTGTCTTCTGGAGTTCACACGGATCTATTTTCCTTAAGGTTATGGAGTCAGCAGAGCATATGCAAAATCACAAAAGGGAGTTGGAGGTCTCTACGTTCAAAACTACTGCCAGTTCCTATGCTGGCAGTGTAGAAGACAGAATTAGAACCTGTGCAGACATGCGCTGTAACGTAATGCAGGGTGTTAAATACCATAAAAGGGGTATATTTGAAGGCTATGTCAGTACATGGAAGGAGAGGCGCTTTCACTGAGGCTCTGGGAAGGCTTCTTCTGATAGAGATGCCACATGGTCTGGATTTGGAAAGATGCGTAGGATTTCAGTTAGGGGTTGAAGGGTTGGGCCACAGTGATCCTGGCAACAGAATCCAGTTCCGTGTCAACTGGAGTATGGAAGGTAAAGGAGAAGGCGGCTGGACAGACAAGTTGACCAGTTGAATATAAGGTTAAGAGGTAGAACTTTATTCAGTAATAGAAGGGGGTACTTGTTAGGAGCCAGGCACTGTGCTGTGTTTTTTGTTTTTGTTTTTGTTTTTTAATTTTATTTATTTATTTATTATATGATTTATTGTCAGGTTAGCTAACACCTAGTGTATACGGTGTGCTCTTAGCTTCAGGAGTAGATTCCCGTGATTCATCACTTACTTTATAAAACACCCAGTGCTCATCCCAACAAATGCCCTCCTCGATGCCCATCTCCACACACACCCGTTCCCCGACCCCCGCCACTCCCTTGATCCTCAGTTTGTTCTCTGTATTTAAATGTCTCTTATGGTTTGGCTCCCTCCCTGTTTGGAACTATATATTTATATTTATATTTATATTTATATTTATATTTATATTTATATTTATATTTATATTTATATAAATATTTTTCCCCTTCCCCATGGTCTTGTCCTCTGTTTTAAATAATGCAATATCTCACTCATTTCAGCATGGCTAAGAATTAACTGTTTCTGTTCCCTTTTTTTTTTTTTTTTTTTTTTAATGTTGCAAAAAGTGGTTCAAACGAATGCTTATTTGGAAACAGGCTTAGAAAAGATTTGATGATTTGCCCAGGGATGCACTGTAAGTGGCGGAGACGGGGGACCTGACGAAAGCTCTCCTTGACTTTTAGCCCCCTCTCCGAGGGTAGTAGTAACAGTCACGTAATTGAGTTTTACAAAGGCTAATGTGTCAGCAGGGGATAAGATAGATTAAGTTATTACCAAATTAAACAGTGGATTGAATTCCACATCAGAGAAAGCAAAGACTTCCTCAGCATAGTTAAGGCTAGAATTTTAAGTAAAATACTTAGCCTTTCTGCCGCTCATACTCCTCACTCTCTGAATGCCTGTGTATGAAAATACTCATATAGTGTAGTAATAGTATTCCTGTTTCGTCCAGTAGTTTGGGCCCTTCTTCAGAATGTATTTCATTTCATTTGGACCTGATTCTGTGTCTTGAACAAATTTTGGGAGGTGTGTGCCTCTTGGGGTCATGAGACTTGAGGTCGGCTGGTCAAATGCTTTTATAAGAAATATATAGTGTGTTATATGTTTATATCCTAGAATGAAGACTTGTCATTATTTTGTCCAAGTTCTATTGGTAGAATAACTAATTTTGTGACTTTTCTCTTGTTTTAATCATTTCCCTTTTGACATATGATGCCTTTAAAGAATGCCGAGTTCCTTTTTGCCTTGGACTTAAATTGACCTGAGTTGATATTAAAATTTAAATTTAAATGGTTACTATCTGATACCAGGCTTTTAGGTCACACATTTTTTTCTTCAAAAGATTAGAATATTACAGAACATGGGAGCAGAAATTTAGCGGAATTCAATGTGAACTGTAGAGCTCAGGGAGAATTCCACATATGTCCGTAGGTCTCCTGCTAACCACAGCTTTAATTGGTGGAGAGAGGTACTGCCCTTCATGCATGGCGGACTCTGCCGTTCATTAACTCAGAGAGAATTTAAAATCTGTAATTATGAGAAGCAGTAACACACAGTATGTTTTTATTTGCGTAAAGTCCGATAGATCTACCTTGGGTAATAAAGTAGTTTCCTTTAACATTTCCTTTAACAATAATGTCAAATACTCCTATCTGTGAACTATTGGCAGTTACCAGGAACCTTTTATCCTTATTGACAGTGGAGCTGAGGAGGTAGAGCTAATGGTTACATTTCTAAAACTACCTTTCAGTTTCTTAAAATGCCAGCATGTTTGCCAACATTAAAAAAAAAAAAAAAATCAGGAATTATCGTGAACAGGAAATACAGATGTGCAAAGAATTGATACTTAATTGAGAAATATACCTGAGTTCAGTGGATTGATACTGAAGTGAGTAAATAGGGGGATAAAGAAGTTCTCGGGTGCATTTCTGTGCCCACATACGTATAGTGACAACCTTCTTAAACCTACTTACTTCCCATTCAGTGACCCGGATTAAGAATTATTCCCTAAGGTTAAACTAATCTAGTAATGAATGATCTGATTCAAAACAAACTGAGAAATACCTAGAAGTCCACAAATGACGGGATCAAAATTAAAAGGGATCCTGGCAAAATCCTGCAGAATGCCAGATCTGAGGGAGAGATAGAAGGCAGGGGAAACTTTATGTGAAGAACAACAGAGAACAGAGGGGAAAATAAAGAAGGGTCAGTCTTGCCTCTGCCTCATGGATAACGTGAGTGAACTTGTGAAATGTGCCAGTGCAGTTTTAGGCTGCATCGACCAAAATGTAGTATCTAAGTCAAAATAAGACACTGAGTCTGTGCAGATCAGATTTGAGACTGTTGTATTGTGTTCCGTGTGTCATGTTTTAGGAATGATCACATATCAGCATGTCTTAGTGTACGTCTCAGACCCTGAGACAAGGATTCAAATGCAAGGAGTTTATTCAGGAAATGGAGGAAACACTGGTAAGGAAGGAGGAAGTAGGGAAGTGAGGTAGGGGAGGGAAGGCGGCCAATATCATTATTAAGCCATCTACTATATTGGGTGGGTCATTAGAGCTTTTTCCGCCAGGGAAACTTGGGAAATAGTAACGAATGTACAGAATTATCTGACCCAGAAGGAAAGGAAACTGGACATTTAAATGCCAACCCCCCTGTCGTTGGTTGAGGGCTGCTCCAGGGAGGTTAGTTTCCTAGCACTTGCGGTCTGATACACGTGTGGCCAGAGCAGAGAAGTTCTCAGGCACCGAAATTCAGATACATGCAATTGGAAGTTGGCTAGAGAACACTGAAAAATCCCAAGGTGCTAGTGGGGCACTGACACCATCTGCTACAGAAAACCACATCCTTTGAAATACAGTTTTAAATTCATTGAGCATGTGTCGCTTGGAGATGAAGAGTTGATAATGGCCTTTTCCCATGTTTGAAGGGCTGTCATGCTAAGAAGCAAGCAGACTCACCAACTTACTGTATATAATAAATAAGAACTAAAATCAGTATGTGCAAGTGACAGAGTGTCATTGAACAATTTGTTATTCCCAGAGTCTCCCATTATGTCGAGGTACTAGAGGTGTTTCTTATTAAAAGCCTACATGATGTTTCTAACAGGGATGTTTTTCTTTGGCTTTGTCAGGGAAAAGCTGAACTCCAACTCTTAACATTCTATGATAAGCTTAGGTCAGAATTCTGTTTTGTTCTGGTATACTTGAAATTTGAGCCCTGTTCCATTTAGACTTTCTTTGGTATTTGAATATCCTCTGTTCTATGGTTGAATAGTAAGTAAGGTATATTCTGGTTTGCTTGGGGGCAGTCTGGTTGGAGTCTCTTGTCCTAGCATGATTATTAATAGTGACTACATTCACTCTTTTTAATATTTATTTATTTTGTAGAGTGAGAGAGAGAGAGAGAGAGAGAGAGTGAGAGCGCATGCACACAAGCGGGGGAGGGGCAGAGAGAGAGAGGGAAACAGAATCTGAAGCAGGCTCCAGGCTCTGAGCTGTCAGCGCAGAGCCCGACGCGGGGCTCGAACCCACTGTGAGATCATGACCTGAGCGGAAGTTGGATGCTTGACCAACTGAGCCACCCAAGCACCCCTGATTTCCTCTTAAAGGTGTCTCATTTTGGATGGTAAATAGTCAGGTCACCCTCCTAATTTTAATCTGAAGAGAAAAAGATGTTTTTGTTCATCTCTTTAAAAGCAAAAATAAATAAAATAAAAAGTCATTAGAAGTATTTTGTTAGACTTTGAGGATTAAATCGTTTTCAAAGTAATCGCTATCCAGGCTGAATGCTTGTTCAAAAGGATGTAGGTTTTAGTATATACAGCCTTTTAATTTATCGGAATTCTTAATGCATGTAGCTAACTAAACATAGCCATGTTCTTTTCATTTCATAATTATTTTCTTGTATTCTCTTAAATAGAAGGCAGACGGTAACAAGCACTCCTTGCTGGATCGAACTTCATCTGAATGGGCCTCTGCAGTGGTTGGACAAAGTGTTAACTCAGATGGGATCCCCTTCAGTGCGTTGTTCAAGCATGTCCTAAAGCCTCGGCACCAGTCAAGCGCCATCAAAAGACTTAACGTAACAACTCTTCTGTCATAGTATTTGTGTGTGGTCCCCACGGACTGTTTACTGTCCAAAAATTCCAGAGAGAAAACAGCACTTGAGGCCTCGTCAATTAAAGCACCTTGTGGAATCGGTTTCCTATATTCGAATATTAGATGGGAAAATTAGTGTCTAGAAATACCCTCCCATAAAGGAGAAAGAGAAGATTTTAAAGACTTGACTGATGTCTTGTTGGGCCTAAAACTGAGTGTCCCAAAGGTTTATTAATAACAGTAGTAGTTATGTGTACAGGTAATGTATCATGATCCAGTATCACAGTATTGTGCTGTTTATATACATTTTTAGTTTGCAGAAATTAGGTGTGTGTGTGCTGCTTCTTGATTTAGGCAAGCCTTTATAAAGTTACAGTACCTAATCTGTTATTCCCACTTCTCCGTTATTTTTGTGTGTCTTTTTTAATATATAATATATATCAAGATTTTCAAATTATCATTTAGAAGCAGATTTCCCTTGTAGAAAAACTAATTTTTCTGCCTTTTACCAAAAATAAACTCTTGGGGGAAGAAAAGTGGATTAACTTTTGAAATCCTTGACCTTAATGTGTTCAGTGGGTCTTAAACAGTCATTCTTTTTGTGTTACTTACTGCTAAATCTCACTGTAACGAAACTTTGCAGAAAATCTTCCCAGACCTCTTCTCCATCCCCGCTTTTGCCCTGATACCAAAACTGTGTAGCATGACATCCATCACTGAAATGGTGGCACTGATACTGCCAGCACCAGTTAATTCTGGGGCACAGTGCGAATTCATATGGAATAAACCCCTCCGTCTCGCAGCGAATTTCAACGGATAGTAATTGACTTGCGTAACCAAGCAGTCTGGTGATTTATCCTTGCACCTCATAAAAACGCAAATGGCAGTATAATTGTTTTCAGGGATATGCTACAGTTATTTCACTATATTTATCCTTTTTTTTTTTTTTTTTTTTTTTTTAAAGCCAGTCTCTAGATACAAACACTCTTTTTTAAAAGCTATTTTAAAATACTTCAATAGCAGACCTAGGGCTCTTTGAGTTTCGTGTGATTTAGTTACCAGGTTGTATTATGAAATGGACCTTTTTGTAAATGTAATTGCTTCTGCACAATACCCACAAAAGTGATGCTGAGGTATGATCAGCAGATAAGGGCCATTTGTTTTTAAAGTATGTTGTATTAAATTTATAAAGTGTTATTTTACCTAATTGTGAATTGAGAATTTTAAAAATTGGGGGAGAAGCAGTTTAGCAAGCTTTTTTAGCTTATAATTACCTACAGTCGGAGGTGTTCTTAACTAATCCTGAAAATGTGGTTGACTATTGTACCCGCTGACGTTTTATGCTCTGCCATGAGAGGAGGTTCCAGACGCTCTGTTTGTAGTCCATGCAGCAGCAGATAATCCTTACGTCTAATGTTAAGTCTGCAGTTTAAACAGTTCTTGTTTGCGTCTCTTTAGAAGTGGGAAACAGCCACTCCTGACCCCCTTCTAGTAAATTTTCATATTTTTGAAGATAGACACCTTTGGTACTTGTTCTTTGAAACCATATTTAGCTGTCTCTGTAGGTATCCTTTTCAGGACTCTCAGTATTTGATTGTTTTCTATTAGATATTCCCCCATTTTCCTGTATTTGTGTGTACACGTATGTGTTCATGTAAACCTGGTATGGTAATTTTTTATTCTTTCAACGAATACTTACTGTTCACCTGTTACGTGTGCCAGGAACTCTCTTTGCCTTGGGTAAAGGTGAACAAGACAAATCTGGTCCCTGCCTTGGCTGAGACATCAGTTACTGTGACCCTTAATGAGCTTATTTGTCTATGAAGGAGATAAACAGGGTACTGTGGTAGAGCATGGCAGGGAAGGCTTCTCTAAGGAAGTGATGCTCGAGCTGACATTTGATGTGAGAAGGGAGTAAGCCATGGTGGGGAGCCAGGGAGATCGGCCTTCCTGGCCAAGAGAACGACGTCAAATGCAAAGGCTCATTTTGAAGGAAACTCACTATTAAGTATTAATGCTTATGTAGAAGTCTCTGCACAGATCCAAACTCGAGGATCAGAAGGGTTCTATAATTTGTAAGAGTTGAGGGTGGCCTTACTTTGTGATAGATGGCTTCGTGTGTTCAGGTATGACCACTGTCAGGCCGGCTGGAGATAACCCAGACCAACCTCTGCCCCTTTGGAAGAGTTGGGCTTACTTGAGAACTTGGGGTGATGTTGGAGAGCAGTTCCAGGGACAGAGAACAACCTTGAAAGTGGTAGAAGGTCCTGGTAATCAGCTGCTCGTGCCAGCTCTAGCGTCTCAGGAGTGATAACATCTCTGCAACCGTGTTGGGATTCTTCTCTGCAACATTAAACTGAGACTCAGCTCTTTGGAAATACCTGTAGTACTGGGACCTTGCACCTGTCGGGCAGTTGACTCTGTTGGCGTTCGATGACTTTACGTGCTTTTTAAGGAGATGCTGTGTTTACATTCTGTTTTGTCTGCTGCGGCCTAATTTTTGTTGGTTCCCTGCCCCCCCTCCCCTCATTGGGGTTGTTTTCATTCTTCTGAGTGATAAGTTCTCCTGTCTGTTGAATTTTGTCTTTATTTAAGTTAGCAACATTATTTAGAATTCCCCCTCCACGGCGCCGGTAATTTTCTCTGTTTCACATGAGAACTGAGTGAACATATTTTCTGTCACATTTCTAAGATGGATGGTGGTTTGCACAGCAGAGTCCATAGAGAGACATTGTAGGGAATCAGAGGCTGGTGACGTTCCCACTGACTTTGGTTTAACCAGTGGCAGCTTCGTTTTTATCCTATAATGGAGTTCTATTATAGATTTCTTTTTAAAAAAGAGTTTTACTGCTTTAAAAAAAAAGTTGAAAAGTCTGTGTAAGCACTGTTTAGGATTAGAACACATGACTGGACTTCGGCCCACTTTTTTGGAACAACCCTACCTGTGTTCTTTTCTCCTACTTCAGGGAACCTTCCTGATTTGGTTTGAGCTACGCCAGTTATACTAATTATACAGTATGCTATCCATTAATTCCGTAAACATTTACTGATGTCTGCTCTTTATCCAGCCACGGTGGAAGGTGCTCAGTAGTGAAAAGATGACTGGGATTTAGTCCTGGCCCTCAAGCTGTGGAGTTATTACTCCTTCTCCCAGGACCTGCCACTTTGCCAGAAGGAAAACTGCCTAATTTTTCTCAAAAGCTAAATATTCGTATTCTGTACTCTTAATTCTGTATCCCAAGTATATAATTGCAAATTGTTTAATACCTAGTTTGTTTAACTTTAAACCATATCCAACTTTGCTTGATTCTTCTGCCTTTAAATGTGTCCGATTTTCTCCTTTGTTAAAATTACTTTAATTTCAGTTTATTTGTGCCTTTTAGGTCAGTTTTAATGAAGACTAAGACACTGAAGGTGAAGAACAATCAGTCTGGTCTCTTGCTAATCGAAATCAAGGAAAGGATTATATATACCCAGTTGGTTTCTCTACCTCTTCGAAAAGATGTCCAAATATACCTTTAAGATCTGTCTCCCCACCCCCCCCCACCCCCGCAAAAATGCTTTTGAGCATTTATTCAGTAATCAGCACCCTCCCCAGTCTGGTTGATGGTGAGTTATAAAGTAACGCAAGAGAATGTTCACTTTGCTTAAAATTTGCCTTTATGTCCACTTGCTTTCATGGCTATACATGATAATTTCACAGACTGCCCCCTTCCACACCATCTCCTCTGTCTCTGTAGATAACTAGGTAGTCTGTGGACGTAAGCAACATGTGATCTTTTCTCTTACTCTGATCCAACTCACCAGTGTTTAGACGTGACAAATTTTTGCCCAGTTTCTTTCCTTCATGAGCTTTACTCTGCTAAATTCTTGATAATTCATCAACTGAATTGTATCCTTCCTCCCTTTCTCATGACAGAACGTATCCCTAGTGGTCTTGCTGGCTGCCCTCTTGCCAACCATGTTTTATCTGCAGACATCAGAATGTTTCTCTCCATTGACCTTTACTAAAGACCAAAAACGATGGTGCTTTTCATACCCAGGGTCCTAATTCACCATGCAGGTTGATGTTGTTCCAGTTGGTCAATCACTTAAATCTTAACAGATGGCTGAGAAATTCTCTCCAGTTAAATGTCTTTGTGACTAGTAAATAGCATGAATTACAGATTCTATTTTAAATTATGTTTAGGATTAGGAGCTTTTCCAGCAGTTGCAGCCAATGATTTTCCTCTAACACCAGCCCATTTCCACCTTGGAGCGTATTGGGTTGTTGTTAGTACGATCAAGAGTAATGACGATAGTGAGTGGTCTCTAGAGGTGGTCAGAATCCTACTGTTGAGTTCCTTTTATGTCTTTTCAAGCTTTCATGAATATTTTATGTGTTCAGACTACCTTTTATGTGTGGGGATTGAGGGACAAATCATCTCTTGGAGTGGAATTCCTGTGTTTGGAGCCTCAACCAGGAAACGTCAGCTATACTAGATATAGACAGCCTCATGATAGCCTTTATGGTAAGAACTTGTCTAATTTCTTGAATAATTTCTTGTAATTTTTTGAATAGGAACGGTTTTATCTTGGATATTATAGCTAACTTTATATATAGCATAACTGCCTTAAATCTTTTTAGTAGGAAATAAATTCTATCGTGTGTGTGTATGGATTTATAGATACATACACACTCCTAGGAAAACCTTAACAGTAGGGGTCATATATCTGCTTACATTTTAGCATCACGGAGTAATTCTGTTGTTTAAATCTCAGATCTCACTGAGAGTTCCTTAATTTGCTTGCAGACATTTTCTTTTCAGACCTTCGGAGTAATTTATTTATTCTGCCAGAGTCCTGATTGGCGGTTTGGTTAGTATGCCATTTTTAGGCAGCTTGATAATGAAGAATCATAACTGGAATTCTTTAACATCAAGTAAAACTACGATAGACACCCATTGATTAAATTATCATACGTCAAGTGGTCTCTGGAAGGTACTAGAGTAGGGTTAACTTTTTTTTTTTAAGTGTCAGATTGCCATCCTCTGTTTTCGTCTTAGCTTAAGATTGCTGAGCTGCTTAAGATACCTGGGAGGTAGCACTACCAAGTTAAGTTCTCCTGTAGTTAAGGGCAGCCTGAAGGTGGTTCAGACCTGACTTTCTTAGCTGTGCTCAACAGAAATGGATTTTCCGAAGTTCTTTGGGTCATCTCTGATTCACAGACTCCTGACCAGAGTGTGTTAGCCTAAGTTAACTTCAGTGTCCATTGGTTTGCTGCCATGAGATCTGTAATAGACCACACATTTCAAGCACTGGTGGAGACAGAAGGGCCCTTGGAAGAATAATGCTGCTGTTGATGGGAGTGAGAAGGATTCGTTAGCACCACACAAAGGACGTATAGATTTTTCTCCAAAAAAAATCCTGCAAAATCATCTTCTCCTACCCTTCCAAAAAAAAAAAAAAAAGAAAAAAGAAAGAAAGAAAGAAAGCTCTTTGTTTCTCCAGAATGTTCAGTGAGAAGTTAAGGATTTACTTCCTATTTCTAATTAAAGATGATCATTTATTGAACCATGAAATCCATAATATACTGATATAAGAACAAAAGTGAAGTCTTAGACCTCGAAAAATACTTCATTATGTATTTTGCGTTTCACACTCCACTTTTCTTCTCTCTCTCTGTGGCTTTAAAGCTTTTGGCTATTTTACACTGTTAGTCACTAGATAACTTGCCATATTTCTGGTTCTATATTAAGTTCTACCCTTTACAATGCCGTAGCAGAAAGTTGATTCTCAGCATCTGTCTGTAGGGATAGAAGTCTTACTAAAAGTCTCTTCCAAAGAGATTTTCATTTTCCTTTTTTCAGTAAGTCCCTTAAGAAATATGTCGGTCTCGTTATTCACGTTCTTGGATTGTTCAAACAAAAGAGTACATTGGTGAGAATAGGGTGCTTTTCTGGTGAATGTATGTACCTGCTTTAAGAATGTATTCATTTGTTGGTTTGTGTAACTACCATACACACAGATTAATTTAAATTGGGGGAAATCATCACATGTAGCAAGTAGGTAATCTGCATAGATTTAATTTTAAAAATCCTGTTTCTTGGCAAGACGCAGAACCCAAATTGGTCACTTTTTAGACCAACTTTACCTCAGGCTTCATTGTCGCTTTTCTGACCCTGACATTTAAGGCATAAATATTTATATCTTTTTATTAGCGATAGTGAAGCTGTGACACGAACCATTTTTACACAAGAGGGCAAAACAAGAAAAACTAGAGATTACGCCGAAAGCAGATGTGCAGTTGTTGAACTAGATCACAGCGTTGTAGGCAAAATAAAAATGTTCATATCTGAGAATACTCTTTGCCATCACTTCCCAAGGCCAGACCTTCTGGCAGAACGCTGTAAAAAGTAACAATTCCGGGCCTTTGTAATCTGAGGGGAGTATCTCCAGTTGGCAGTCTTTCCAATATATGAAGCAAGAATGTGGGAAATAGTTGGCAAAGAGTGTTTTCACCTAAAAAAAGAAAATGAAAAGACATATAAAACTGAATTATTCATTTAGCTCTGAAAATCTCAGAAAGATTCAGTGAAATACTATATAACTGGACCAAACGAGAAGAAGCTTTAGAGGATTTGTCTGAAAACAGGTTTCAAGAATGAACTTTTATACACTGACCACTAATTTGCTTAGGTACCACCAACTGTTCTTATAATGGACACCATTAAATAAAGAATCCATGGACTTCTAGGAGCTTGCCATAAGCAATGCCCTAAAAGTGTTTTTTGAGCTGATGTCCTCATAGGTAGCTTTACGATCTTGAAAATTCTTACCTTCTACCTAGGGATACGAGGGGAAGAGTGAGCGGTGTTCTCAGTGTGACCGACGGCCCTGGGACACTTGGGACTGAGGTGTTCCCTGCATACAGGACTTTCAGTTCCAAACCTGGGAAAGTCCTGGGTGCGCCGGGAAGAACTGTCACCCTAGGTGTTCTTACGACTAACCCTGACTCCCTAAAACATTGTGATGGTTACAGTTAAGTTCAGCTGCCTTAGGGCTTGTCAACATTGCTGATACTTGGATGTGTGTCCTCCAGTCACTTACTACTGTGGACGGAACGTGAGATTCATGACAAATAACAGCAAATGGCACCAACGAGGTGGTGAGACTTCACACTTAGTAATCCAGGGAAGGTAACCAGGGGGCTAATGAAACAGAAGAGGCAACTAGATAGCTAAGTTCTTCAGAACCTGTGTGTATATGGAAGTACAAATCATGTCTTTATGGGGTTAAAGCTAGTCTGAGATTTACATGTTTCACAGTAAGAGAAAACTGAGTGGTATTGTGGATTTCTCCTCGCTTGAGAGAAAATACGGCCTTGGATGCTCTAGCCTCTGCTACATTCTGCAGACTGTCCTGCTCAAGAGGCCAGAATGTAGTGTTGATTCTCAGTGACTGTTGTATTGAGATTACTAAATGCATCGGCCAATGGCAGGGGAAGAAAGTGGGTGTCCGGATCCAGACTGAGCGGTGCCCTCAGTTTTGGTAGCCCCCTACCCCTCAGGTGTTTACCAGCTAGAGCGCCAAGCACGGGAGGTGAGATTTTTCTAATACAGCATTAATTTTGTAATGCAACATATGAGGGATGCAGTCTGTCGTCGTTTCCCTGTGGTAGTCCTCGGAGCCTGCGTCCTCTGTGCACTGTGATGTAGATGGTAGGTGTGTTCTTTGTAAGCTTTAATCCTATGGTTGTCAAAAGTATGATGTGGTTCCATTTTTTTCTTCTTTAAACGATGAGCTGAGGCTTTATTGCAGCTGGTTTTCAAGTTAAAATTGTGAAATACTGATTTCCTTCCCCTCGCCCACACCAAATATTTTAGTCTATTTAAAGTACAAAAAAAAAAAATAGTTCTACTTAAGAAAACATTGCTTAAATGTCCTGTGATTTCTGGTCAATTTTTATATATATTTGTGTGTGTCTGTATGTGCTCTCACTTTTTACCTTGTTTGCTCTCTACCTGTGTTAACAGTACTTTCACCATTGAAAGGTGAACATTTTTCCTAGCATTAAAGAAAAAAAGCCATTTGAGTTGTTTACCATGTTATTATGGGACTGATTCTTAATTGTTTTAATTGATTTTAACTTAAACTGATCTTTCTTAGAGGGGATTATATTTTGCTGTCCATGCCCTAAATTATATGGAAACAAAAAAAAATTGTGTGTGTTTCACATAATGGCAGTATGATACGAAGAGTTCATCTTTTTCTTTAAGTTTTGTATAAAAAGTTTATTCTACTCCCGTGGCAGACAGATACACACTGCTTGATATTACACCCCACAGCACACCCATAACACATATCCCCCCAGTGCCGGTAAGTTACACGGTTTAGTTTCTTTCAGAGCCTGCTTGTGCCAAATTAATGATCTCCAATACGTATCAACTGCTGTAAACAAAACAGACAAGAAGGGGAAATTCACATTTACTCTCAAAATGTACTCCTAGCAAAAACAACAACAACAACAACAAAAACCTTTTAAGCAAGATTCCATTGAAAAAAGAGTAAGCCACAGCTTACTCATAATTATAGTGCCACAAAATAATTGAAAACGCTAAAAACTTTTTAGATGAGCCAATTCCTCTGTGCCTTGCAAGAGCTCAGCTCCTAGGATGAATCAATACTTCTGGTTAGCAGACTGCTCTCTTCAAATCATTTAAGACAGACGCGCTTTAGGATGTAACAAAAGGGACTTCACAAGCGGAAGTACGTGCTACTCTGCTTGGCATTGAACAGTCTAGGAACTAGCATGGTTGCATCAACAATCTTGAATTGGTAGAAACCTATTTAAACGAATCCTACTTAAATTGCTACTCCATGGAACTTTATAAACCATGTGAAAGGAATCTTCCAGCATTAACTACATCACTGCACTAGACGGCAGGAGAAGATCGTTTTCCATTGTCACCTCACCCTGGGAACGTTCCTGGCTCATTAACCTGTTAGTGACACTGGTTGTCTGCACTGGGAGATTTCCATAATTACCCTAGTCTCCATAATTGCACATGCTCACCAAAGGGCTGAAGAGTAGGGGAGGAGTATGTTGTATGTTTGGGCTTTATCACCATTTGGCAAATCCTTTCCCCTCCCCCCCGCCCTTGCTTCAAAATAGATTGAAAGCCCCTTAGTTTGGGAAGCAGATCTTTTACTATCAAAATGATGTATTCCAGTGCTGTCATTTTAAGCACCTGATACATCCGAGGGTGAAGACCGTGTTCATCTGCTACTCAAGAACATACTTGTCCTGTGCAGTTGTCCAGCTTCCTTTCCTCCTCTTCATCACCATATAAAGATGAGCCCGACCTGAAAATGAATAGTTCACCAATGTAGGAATCCCAAAGAACAAAGGCATATATAAAAGCTACTTTCTGCTATGATAAATAGGTATGGGAACGTGTAGAATCGGTTTAGCTGATGGTTATTTTGTGTAAAAGCGAATGTCATGTTGGTTTGCACATAGGAAGACGACATTTCCAAAATCAACCACATTACTAGAAGGCAAGAACATTGAATCCGACTTAATGGGTAACAAGTTCAGTGATAACCAACAACAGACTAAGCCTGCCTTTAGGAAGCTGCAAACAAACCATGTGTTTCTGTGCTCCAGTGCAAGCTACGTGACCTTACGGTTGGTTATGGGATAAATGGAGCTTGAGATAGGGATTGGCCACCGCTTCTGTGTTCTGTCTTCGATAGTTTTGTTGGCTGCCTCTGCACCTACCTTAATGCTATCCAGTAATAAGATTGCTTAAAAAGTTTTGAAAGTAATTTAGGAAAGATGACCCCGGAGGAGGAAGAAGGTGCTTCTGAATGATGTGCGATAAGAGAATGGACAAAATACCGTCTAAACACAATATTCAAGGATGCGCTGAATGTGGACGGATGGAGAGGACTTGAGAAGCTGTTCGAAATGAGGTCTTGGAGCCAAACTCTTGTTTGTGACTTTGTGCACGAAAGCGGGATGTCGCAAAGGATAGGAGAATACCCAACATAACCCTGGCCAAGTATGGGCTGCTTGTTTGGGCATGGGGAGTTGAAACACGTTCGTGTGTGTGTGTGTGTGTGTGTGTGTGTGTGTGTGTGTGTGTGTGTTAACCAAAACAACTTTTTGCTCAACGTACAGCTGGAGACTATTAATCTAGAGAACCCTCTGGGATTTTATGCAGAATGTTGTGTGTATGTAGGTTTTTCTGACAAAAAGTAGCAATCATCAGAGAGGCCTTAACCACTGCCCAACAGGAATTCTCCATTGAGATCCCCTGTCTTGAACTTAAGCTAGAGTTTAGTCTGATTTTAAGTCTTGTTCAAGTTTTATTCATGAGCTACCTTATCTCTAGACTATATTTGATCACACTTTCAAATATACATACCATGTAAATAAGATTTTAATGCTAATGATGACCTTCTAAATGATTGCAGTTTTTAAGTATGTTTGGGCTGCGGTGGCTAAAAACAAAGATTTAAACAAGCCTAGCTTAACATCTGGAATAAAAGTATTCTAGGTTGCCTTTTTATATTGAGAATACTTTCATATTGAAAAAACAGATGAGGTGTCTTCGTTTTACCCAAGAACCACAAACTACATCGTTCCAACTTTTAAATCAAAATCTTGAATAATAGCATGTGGTAGCACCACATTTTGAAAACGTACTTAGTTGATCACAAACACATTTTCTAAGGAATTGAGTTTTATAGAGATAATTGAATGCTTTCATCTGTAACGGAATTAGCGGCCTGCAAACCACTGTGGTTTCTTCCTATGCTCTGAAGTTGTCAAAGGGGACTTTTCCACTGCAAGATTCTTGTATAAAGGAAGTACGCAGCAGAGGAAATACAGTTTTTAAACTCAAATGACAACCACTGACAAAATGTTACACTCTAAAAGCTTAACTACTTTTAAACTAAAGCATCTCTTACCATTTCAGTATCCAGGTGCTTAAATTTTACATACATATGAAATCAAATATGTTAATAAAGTCAAGCTAGATTTGGCAAACTAAATTTGGAGTTTCTAGCAACGTCTGTACAATTTCCCTCGTGGTGCAGTCCTCATCTGCCAATGTCAGCTTCTTTCTCCTCTGTGTCCCGTCCCCCCCCCCCCCTTTCCCGTTCTGCCCCTAAAACCTCCTGTACATAAGCCCCCAGAAAACTGCCTTATCTTACAATATGTAATGGATTTGTTTGTATGTTTTGTAAGGCCTGAAATCACAAACAGGGGTGATGTCCTAGGATCTGGCCTGTTACTACATTCTTTAAGAGACTGCCTTTGAAAATTGGTGCATTTGTTATGTTTCCGCTATTCCCTAATTTATATTTACGCAGGGTATTTTTCCCTAATTAGTATTCCCACCAAGCAACAGCTGATCTTCATATATACAATTTACATATTTAGTGATTGGCTGAAGAAGAGGGAGGTTGAACGTAAAATCCTTTAAGATAAAACTGGGAAATAGGGGATCTATATGATTTAGTCTCAGGTCGTCTGGGTGTTTCTCAGCTGGGAATAGCATTATCCTAAGGGCCATTGAGGCAACAAGAATGCTGAGTAAGGGTGAAATGCTGTCATGGTCAAATACTTCAGTTATCTTGGATGATGGAATAAAAACTCACTTGTGTTCTTTAAACAAACTTTTTCTGTCTTTGATGACTTTGGACAGAGTACCATTCTGCTAGTTTGAAGCCTTGGTGATCATTTCTGATGTAATGGGAAATGGCACTAGGTCTTGGGTTTGGGCCCTGACTCTGCCAATTAATGGTGACATTAGATAAATCATGTCATCAGACTGCCTCGCGTTTCTCGTTTCCTCAGATTCCCTGAAGTGAGGAAGTGACTTTTCAGAGTGCCTATGGGGATTAGCCCAAAGTGGGTGCTCGGTGATAGATGACTGAATCTTCATGGTGTGCAGGAGAGGGGAGGGTAACTGTGAGGTCTCTACTCCTGGATCCTTCTTCTCTCGGAAAAGTTGGGAGACATGTCACACTCCGAGGTGTCAAGCGAGGCAATTCTTTCTTGCCACCCAAGTGATGCGTAACAACCCCAAAAGTCCAGTGACGTGCAGCAGTAAACGTTTATTTAGTTTAGGAGTTTGATCAGTGATTCGGGGCCAGGCATCTGGGCACTTCTTCTGGTCTTGCCTGGCTCACCTCAAGGCAAGTCGGCCCTGCCTGGGGCAACTCAGCCCTTCTATGTTCCTGTCCTCCATCAGCCGGCCCAGGCATGTTTGTGTGGAGGTGGCCGAGGGCAGCACCAGCACCCAAGGCCACAAAGCCCCTTTCAGGTCTGCCTCCTTTATGCTGACCAGCATTCCCCAGAAGCAAGCCACAGGGCTAAGCTCAGAGCAGAAAGTCACCACGGAGTGAAATGGCAAGGGGTTGGGGGTGGGGGGGTGGGGGGGGGCGGAGACAAGGAAGGATGAAGAACTGGGGCCCTAAATGCACACTCCACCACACCCATGCTTCGTGTTGTCGGATGGGTCTGTTTGTTTGCCAGTGAGGACTGGAACACGTGGAGAAGCTGAAGAGATCCCAAGCCGGGGTCTGTTTGGTTCAAGTGTGTTTTCATTCCCAGAGCATGCAGTAGACGCCTGTTCTCACGTACACCATGAAGGGGAGTTAAAACCAAAGGAATGTGTTCTCTGTCCGCTCTTGTAGGTTCATCATCGCCGCTGCTCCCGCCGTTATCACATGACTGGAATTCACACCCGCTCAACTCTGAGCCTTGCTTGTGCAGAGCTAGAAGAATCCACCTCACAAATGAGGTAACAGGAAGCATTCAGTTAAGAAGAAATGTTAATGATAAACATTTACATTCATTAGTGCCACTTCCAAGACATTTGTGGGACTTAAATGTGGTGATGCAGTCTGCACCCCTGCTGTACGTACTGCACGGTGGCCGTTTTGGAAGCATGGAGTGCTTCCGGGGAGCTTCACCAAGACTAATGCTTTAGCAAAGATCTGCTTGACTGATCGCGGTATGCTGTAACCGACACAAATCTTTAAAAAGAACACTGCAATCATCTGTGGCCCGTTTCTATACTGCAAGTATCAAACATTGTCTGGGGAGGCTGAGTCCCTGCGATGCAGGAAGTTAGGAAGTGAGCTTCTCTTTGGTGGTACAGCTGTGCTGGGTAGCCCTCGAAAGTAAAGTTGACCTCAGCCTTCAGCTTTTGTGTGTCCAGCATTTATTTACCACGGTTTCTCAGAGCACTGAGTACATTTCTCCTTGAATATATATTTAAATGGGCGCCCCTTCCCCACACTCATTTAATGGTCACACAACTCCCTTTGATTACCACGTTCATGTAAATACACCAAAGTTTTTTTGTAGTCTTACTGGCAACCCGGTGAATGGGACTGTTTAACATCTTTGTTGTCTCTAATATACCCATTTTTATGAAATACAGAACTGCCTAACAAAAACCTCACTCAGATCATAACAATCCGAGAAAAACACTGGTGTATGTTTTTTCCATTCTTTACTTTGGATGTGTATATATATTTAACAGGAAATGTTTGGAGCTTCTCTAACAGCATAGTTAGAGCTATTGAAAGTCGTTGAGAAAAATCTTAAAATACATCAACCCATTCAGCAAGCCATAGTGGACGTTTAATATAATTTCTTTTTACTTGCTTTGAGGAACACAAAAGATCTGTGTTGGTTTACTTAAAACTTGGGCTTTGAAATTAAATACAAACATTTTGGACATCCTTTTCATGCACGATTTTTTTTTTTTTTTATGTATCTAAATTGAGCTTCTACTTTGATTAGTGGATTTTTGGCAGCAAATATCCCTTTATCTTAAATATCCTAAAATTGTGCAGTGGAACCAAAGAATTTTAGTGATCAGCTATCAATAAGCGTTCAATTATAATGAGTATAGAAAGTGTATTGGACATACAGATTATTCAAGATGTCAAGTGAATCAGTAATGTTACATTAAAACATTTGCGATTACTTGTTAATGTTTTGATAAATTGCTTAGGCAATTATTAAGTCAAGATCTGTCTTTTTTCCAACTTATAAGTGTGTTCAGAAATACTATACATTTCACATATAATCTGAAAAGATGGTGAGATGCTTTGGGTATTTTTTTTTTAAGCTACATGGTTATATAAGAACATTTTTTTCATAAAAAAACCACAACTTCTGAACAATACATAGGTACAGTTGAAAAAAAATTATATTTCTTTCCATTCCAGCCCATCTCTACTGCCTTCCCTGAAGAATTTTTGGTATTTTGGTATTTTGGGTCTTTACTAAATGTGGAATGGAAGCTAAAATTTTCAAAGGAAGCTGAACTTGTCTCCGGGTTCTGAGAAGCCCCACCGTGTCTTTACCATCTCTTAGGTGACCCCCTGTGATTCCCACCATGACTCTCCAAAGCCTTTCTCCTCACCACCGCGTCCTGCTCAGAGGAAAAGGTGTCTTATGGCAGGGCTCAGCCCTGTGCTCTGAGACCTAGTTAGTTCTGCACGGCTTGTCTAGAGTGCTCCCAATCAGACATTCCTTCTCAGATTTTCATTCCAGGTGCCCCTTTGCCCACAGCCTCCACTTTAAAAGACAACAGGAAGATGAAGACAAAGTTCCCTTGCAACCTGCATGAGTACTTCCTGTCTCATCTGTGTGTAGTCAAGTGGATTGAGACTAGCAGATCCCAGCCAGCTCCGGTTCCTGTCCCAGCTCCCCACTGCACTCACCTGCACTTGCCATGGTTGCCCTCGGGCACTGCCCTGGTCTTTTCCCTCAGACCCAGAGGAAGGGATATCTTGTCCCGGGCTGATGCTCGCATCAGTGCTTGTGCTTCCCATATTGGAGTCACAAGGAAAGCTGTTGAAATGCTGCTTCCTTGCCCCGCACCCCTCCCCTCTCCCCAAGGATTCTGACTGTGTAGGCCTGGAATTGAAACACTGGGATCTGCATTTTTAGAAAGCCCGAAGCGATTGTCAGCCGGCAAACCACTGCGTTAGACCACGTTCCCTGTGGGCTTTCAGACCTTGCTCCTTTCCCACCTCCCACACGTTCAGACTCAGACTGTGCAAACAAAGCTGTAGTTTCTTCATTCCATACCACTAATTTAAAATCTCTCAGGAGCCCCATCAAGCCTTGGGAGGGGGTGGGAAGAGGTGGATGGCCTTAAACTTGCAAATCAGAGATAACTCCTTCTCTTAGTCTGTCTCCGGCTTCAGACTGCCTCCTTAGAATAAATGCTCAGCTTCGCCGAGCCTCCCTTCTCTTTTCCTCCCCGAGACGGCATCTAACAGATGGGAGAGGAGAGGTTATGAAAGTGGGTCCTCCAAGGCTTGCGCGCAGGTCCTTGGACAGTCTTGCTGCGGTCTCTGTCATTGGCCTCTGTCAGTGCTGAATCTGCTGGGTGATGTAAGTGACTCCCTGGCTTTTGCTCACATACGTGTTGGCGTTGTCCTGCTGTTGACCACAGCTCTGCCATCACCTCTGGTCTCACGGTCGTCACCTTCAACGGCCTCCATTTTCCAACACTAAGACTGTTTATCGGCGTGGCCTTTGGGGGTGGGGGATGGGGGAGGAGGTGGGAACTTGGGGATATCCTGAACATCCTGCTTAAGCTTTGGGAAGCCGGCAGTATTTTCTCCGACTAGCTAGACAGCTCCCTCTACCATTGGTGAGCCAATGCCTCTGTGCTGCTTGGGTGTGTCTCAGGCACAAGGAGCGCTTCTCTTGAGTGCTTGCCGCCTTGCCCAGGCTGTGCCTGGAAGAGCAGCCCGTGAGCCCACCATGTAGCTTCCGTCTCACCCTCCATCCCTACCGCTCTGCCCCCCATGCACCTGGGGTTCGACCCCAGGAATGAAGACACAGTCACACGTGTTCTTAACTTCCTTGCAACCTACTCTTCCTTTCTGAATCTCTCTCCCTGCCTTAGGAGTCATTCTACTTTCTCCCTAACAAAGGGGCTCTCCTTAGATCTCATAGGGGCTAAGTTCCTCCTGTCTGTGGCTTAGAGTAAAATTGCCCGTAGAGCCGTCCAAACTTTACCTTTAGTATGGGAATGGGGCCCTTAGAATTTGACGCTCCCCTTTCATCCTCCATAAAACCTGACTTTCAAGACTCCTTATCATCTTTCTAGAGATGCCAGAGAAGAACAAAACCATAAAAGACCCTAAGGGTCACAGCTAAATAGTAACTGTTAACTACCCAAGTACACATCCTTTCCTTTCCTGCCATTGCTAATCTTCATGGCCTAGCTTTAGTGGAAAGACTACAGATGGGGGAGACAGCCACAAGGAAAATGGGGTCTGTAAGGTTCTCAAAGTATTGGCCCAACAGAGACATGCTCACCCTGGACCTGCTCTTTCGAACTTCAGTGTTCGCCTGTTCCGTTCTTCCTTAGAGCCTTGAACATCCTTCTGTTGACGGCTGGCTGTAACCCTAGTCGTTCTGCAAAGCCTGCTTCAGATACCACCCCCACCACAGACCTTTCCCCTTTCTTCCCTCACTCTTTTGCCCCTTGTGAGCACTCTCTTCAGAATTTGTTTATACCAGTGAGAGAGCCTTCATCACATTCTAAGTAGGCCTGTACGTGCCTGACATTTAACTAAATCGTGAGCTCCTTTCTGCCTTGGAAAGCTCTCTGGCCTTCCAAATTTATCCGTTCTTCAAGGCCCAGCTGGGGATCCTGGGGGACACTGTCAGGGGCACCTAAGAAAGGAAACTTGGCGGTGAGTATGCATGTACAGGGGGCCTTTAGGAAGAGTGGTTTAGATTCGATTGTACCTCTTACGTTAAAGCTCCGTAAGAGCAGAGGCTAAAATCGGTTTTCCCCAAACGTTTCTTTTTTTATATATGCTACATCTTCGCGTCCATTCCAGCATTTCCAGCAGTGCCTTATGCATAACAGGCAGGCAGTGAATATTTTTGATCAACTGACAGGTGCTCAGAAAACCTAGCCCGATTGATTTTCTTGTGATGCCTTCCTTTCCTGAGAGCCCATTAATTTTTAAGTTGTTTTCCTCGAAATGTTGGTATGCTTCCCCCAACCCCACTTTTTTTTTTTTTTTGCCTTCCGCGGGATCCCATCCTGATGAGCTGCTCTCATTTTCTCTTTTGTGATCACAGGTTTTGGCAAGCCTTAAAATGTGCATTTGGGGTGGGAGCGGTGTAGAGAGACAGGATTGGAGACCAACCCATTTTAGCTCATACAAGTGAAGTGGTCCCTGAAGGGCGCAGAAGCATGTCTGTGAATTTCAGAGATAGCTTCTTTCACAGCCGTGTAGGCTGCCTGATGGGGGAGGCCATAAGCTCTGTGGTTGTCACCCTGTCCCCAAAAGCCAGATAGACAGCAAGTAGTTCTTACCTTCTTTATCGTACATTTGGGCCTGGGGACTAGAGGTTAGACAGGTCTCAGCTGAAGCTGTGGGTACTGCTGAGGGATCCTGACGAACACCCCTCGGTGCTCCAGTCCTTGGGGGATGGTAGTGCTCATTCCGAAGGAAAAACCTCTGAGTCAGTAATTACTGTCTTCAGAGAACGAGGCAGGCGCAGAAGTTGTTTGGGCATGAGAAAGCCGTGATTCGCATCCCCCGACTCACGTGCAAGGAAGACGGTGCTGAGTGCGGATGATGGTGCGAGAGTCTCACGGTTCAGCCATGGCTGCTATTGCTGATACATGGGGTTATTTTATGTACATTTCGAAATCAAATATATTGGTGGGTCAACTTGTCTTTTCAAAATACTGATTTTGTGCCTAGCACTCTGGGTCTTCCGGGAGAAAGGCACTACCTGCTTGGGAGGGTCTTGATATGCCGTCGTGGATGTAGCCAATACAGGTTATAAAGCAGTGTGGAATCAGAAGATCGAAAGCACAGGCTGGGGCACAAAGTGCCATAGGGTCTCAGCAGGAGTAATGAAGGTGGACTGCCGTAGGCAAAGAGGGTGTGGCATTTGACCTTGAGAACACAGCAGAGGCACGGTGGGGATGTGAGCCATGGAGGAAGGTGGGTGCAGGGGTGAGTGGTAGAGAAGAGGGAGGAGTGGAAAAGAAGAAAGCCCAAGAGGTTCTGGAATGAACAGGGACATGGCTTGAATGGTGGCCACTTTGTTTCTTTTTATGTATATGCACTTTGGAATTTCCTTGGTTCCTCGTATTCCTGGGTCAGGCACCTTCTTTCTAGGATAAGAAGCCATCCCACACACCCTGATTACCTGACTATAGTATTTTCCAGTGGCTCCTCTGTGACTTTGCTCAGATGAACTGGTCTGGGTGGCCGGGATGACAGGAGCCCTCTGACTTGATGTCTGCAAGGGTATGTGTTTCCAGTATATAATTAGCAGCACTTAACAGACTGTATCAGCCCTCTTTAGGATGGCTTTTGGCAAATGGGATAGAACTCTATTACACATTTAAATTACACTCAGTCTTCTCTTTGAAAGGTTTCCTGCAGCAAGCCCACTCCTCTCCATGTTCAAGTGTATCTCAGACCTTGAGTCAAAAGGAAGTAGGTAGCTTGTTCTCTTGGGTTGAAGAATTAAGAAGAAATCTCCACCCAAATAACAGGTATGTGGCGGGGAAAAAAATAACATCCCTCTCAGTGTTTAATCATCAGGCCAGGAGAGGGCCAGGGAAGTGCTTGGTAATGGGGAAACCTCAGAAGATTTAAAGAGAATTACAGCCCAGACAAGGCTGAACGTTGGATGCCATCCAACAAAGCTCTTAAAAGATGGGAGTCACTGCCCTGTTCTTGAGCTCTGACCTGAAGGGAAGAGGAGTCTGGGAGACCTGGCACAGACACAAGAGTGCTTCATTATCTTTCTGCTTCTGGGTCCTCTTTAGCTCCCTGGGAAGGGGGGCCAGGGGTGGGCTGTTCTTCATGAGTGCACATATCTATACCTGCTAGTCTCATGTGCAATCCCCTGCGGGTTTCCTCAACCTCTGCCCAGTTCAGTTTCCAGACTGGAGGGATGATACAACGCCACTCCCAACCCCACTGATCCTGCCGGCCTCTGACCTGGAAAGCTGTGACATCCCTTTATGACCAACTGACATCTACCGTATGCTTTAGGGAACTGGATAAAGGCAAAGGTGGGGATCTGGGGCCAACTAGGGAGAGTAGACTGCCTATGTTCATCGTTGTGCAGAACTTCACCCCACAGACCGTCTCCCACAGAGGTGCCAGAAGCATTACCGAGACTCTTCCATGAGCACTGCCTTTGACTCCTTTCATCATGTGGGTCAGTGGGCAGACTGTTGGAAATAGCTATAAATCACTGGGTTGATTCCCATAGAAGGTGCTGTTTACCGTTAGCAGTAAAAGTGGCACTGAAGCAATGAAACTGGTTTTCCTTGTGGTTTGTCAATTGATTCTGATATCAATTCTTAGAAGTCCAGAAATATTTCAAACAAACCAAGGTTCACTGAGATATGTAGATAGCCTTGGGTGTAACCAGTGTTCCAGGCACTATACTATACTATACTACTAAGCACTATGCTATACTAAGGGCTTTACATACATCATTTCCCTGAATCCCTACAACACTCCTAGTAATGTTCCCATTTCACTGATGGGGAAACTGAATCACACACAGATCAAGTGTCTTGCTCAGGGCCACTCAGCTGGTAAGTGCTAGAGTAGGGATTTGAGTCCAGGATTTTTTGAAAGCAGAGCTTAAGCCCTCAATCCTGACACCACATTGCCTTTCTCTACATTGAAGGGCATCTCTCATTGGAAAATAATAGAATAGATCCGTTAATTTAAGAACTTTTACTCAAGTCACATTTCCTATGTGCCATGAGGTCAGAGGCGGTCTTCTCTTTTGTGCCCCTATGGAGCTGTGCAGAAATAGAGGCTCAACCAGGTTGAGCAACTCCCCCAAAGTCAGCTGGTTTTAAGTGGCAGACCAGGGATTTGAGCTAGAAGCTTCCTGGCTCTGCTCAGCCCCTTTACCACCATCTGGGGGGATGTGGCTCCTATCTTCATAGGAAGGAAGGAGGATCAGCTGAGTTTTCCTCCTGTCACCACCCCTTCCCCGTCTCCTTAGTCTTGCCCACTGTTCCACCAGCCTTCCCTGCTCTGTAGGGTCATCTCCCTTGGGGAGATGGAGCTGGTTGGTGATCAGAACAGCCTCAAGTTCAGGGTGGAGGATGGGCACAGCTTTGTACAGAGAAGGAAGAAGCAACACCTATGTGGTTTCTACTCTTTCTGGACAAAGCCCCCCTTTGGGCTGTTGTATTTGGGGCACTCTCTATGGTGAGTCTTAGGTTCTCTTCCCAGGCTATAGCTGATAGAAGAAGAACACCAGGACTAACAGGTAACAATTGTAAAAGTGCTTCACAAACTAGAAAGGGGCCGTAAAGTTTAAAAACGTAGATAATGCTATTTATTCATTTGTTCCTTCATGTATTCATTTTTCCAGATTGAGCCGTCTTGAGATTACCTCTTTTGGGGTATGCTACCGCCACAGATTTATTCAGGGAATATCAGATACAAATTATCTGAGGCAATATATCACAAACACATTGTGAAGGATGGGTGGAAATGTTGCATTAGAGCACTGTGTTGGTTGTGATTTTGCACAGCACATTGAGCTATGCATTGCTAATGGGAGCTATGCATTGCTCATATGCACATGAGCATATGCACATGAGGTATGCATTGCTAAACATGTCATGGGAGGTCACTGAACGTATCGTGGTGCATTATCAATAAAGCCTTTAGTTATGTATATTCGCCTGTGTTACTTGGTGACCCACCCTGTACAAAGCACTGAACAAAGGAAAGGGGCGGTAGAGCCCAGAGCCCAAGCTGCTGTGAGCACACAGGGAGTTATTTCCACCTTGAGGTCTGTGGCTTCTTACTTGCCTGCCCCCAGGTCTATCCATGCAACTTTTCTTCATGGTGTCAGTGAGGTCAAAGTACACGGTGTCATGGGATCAAAGGGTTGTCCACGCATGAACAAGATAGAGTCTATACAAGAAGGCTCCCAGAGTACAAAAGCTTAGCTAAATCCCAAGACTCCTCTAGCCAGCAACACCCCAGGAAGGGTGGAGAGATATTTGATATCCTTGGAGTTAGGTGAAAGCCTGTCCCAGAAAAAAACCCTCCTGTCTGCCTGCCAAGTGACTGTCATTTCCATAATTAGTCATTCTTGTTAGTGGCTCCCAAAGTCTCTGGTTCACATGCTCATATTTATGGGCTGGGGCAGGGTTAATCCACTGATTTCTTAGTTTATTATTAGGATAAGAATGAATAGAATGGGAAGCATAAAACTAACATAGGTCTAGAGACCTATGTCCTATTCTGGGAGCCTTGGAGGACAGTGGTGGTATAGTAGGGAGTGCCCTAGCACCTGTGCCCAGTGGATCTGAAAGGAAACAGCTTGAAAAGCCTGCCCCATATGCTTTTCACCCAGAGCAATGATTGTAAAACAAACATCCCATTACCAGTGCAAGGTGGAGTTGTTACTCATTATATCAGTTAGCAAAAAGGACTCAAAGTAATGGGGACATGGGATGGGCAAATTTTGAGCCTGATGGGTGGAAGAGGATGTTGGTGGGCATATGAGAGAGAGGCTAGGGGTCTAAAGGGTCACCCTGAAAGGTCATTTGGGTGGAGACACTGTGATAGTAGTCCTTGAGAGAGTTTAGTGCTGTGTGTGTGTGCATGCACACATGTGTGGAGGGAGGATCTCCGAGAAGGAATGATGGCATAATTGGCTTTCAAGGCAGGAGTGGGAAGCAGGAAAGAAAGGAAGACTAAGGAGAAAAGACCCTAGAGTTCACAGAACCCGTGCCGCTTCCCATAGGTTAACAGGTAGGGCCAGTGGAAAGGTGGAGTCCTGGAGAGTGGGACAGGAGGCAGGTGGGATTTGGTTTCAAGACTATAATAACTAGAAATGACTCGGTACTGGGTTGGAACCCAGGAGACCTAAGGTCTCATACCCACTTGTCACTAATAGCTATTTGGTCTTGGCAAGACCCTTCTCCTCTCTGGGCCTGACATAGGCATTTTACTGGTATGGTTTCTTCTTCGACATTTAAAAAAAAAATTAATTTATTTATTTTGAGGCAGAGAGCTTGAGCGAGTGTGGAGGGGCTGAGAGAGAGAGGGAGAGAGAGAATCCCAAGCTGTCAGTGCAGAACCTGAGGCGGGACTTGAACTCACAGCTGTGAGATCATGACCTGAGCCAAAGTCAATGCTTAACCGACTCAGCCACCCAGGCACCCCCTTCAGACATATTCTTGAGAGAAAGCAGCACACAGACGTTCTGGAGAAGAAAGGGTTCAGATGGCCATGGAGGACACACTACTTTTCACATGGCCACCCAGGCTCAGTCACCAACAGCTTTCTGCCAAAATACACAACCTGAATCTAATGGTAAACAGTTGAAAAACTCCAGTTTGGAGACATTCTAGGAAATAATTATTAGCAAGAAGGTAGAAGACTAAGTAAGATAAAGACAGAGAGGTAAAAATGAGTCTTGAAGACTATTTTAAAGGTCTTTGTGGGGTTTTAGGCAAATAAGCCTGAAAGCCAGTGATGGGTTTTGAGCTGAGAGTGGCATATCGGTATAGAGGCAAGGATAGAAGCCATGTGAAATAACCCAGGCAGGAGACATTGAGGACTTGGACCAGGGTGATCATGATAGAGGTGGTGAGAAGTGATTTTATTATATGGTATTTCAAACATTTATAAACACAGAATAGAATAACAGATAACCATATACCCATCACCTAGATGCAACAGTTACCATCTCATGGCTGATTTTGTTTCATTTATATTCCTCCCCACTTTCCCTTTCCATTTTCTTTGTATGCAATTATCAGATGTTTTATTTCATTCTGGATATGCATTCCAGAATTTACTGACAAATTGGATGTGGAATGTGAGGGGAAAAGAGCATGGACGTCTCCAAAGTTTGCTGTGAAGGATGGAGGTACCATTTGCTGAGATGGGAAGACTGTACATGGAGGAATTTTGTGAAGGAAATGATCAAGAGATTCTGTTCATGTATAGTTTGAAATTCCTATTTGACATTACAGAAACTGTTGGATATACAAGTCTGGATATCAAGGAGAGATTGGGGTGTAGATATAAATTTGAGAGTTGTCAGATGATAGCTAGTATCTAAAGCCAAAAGATTGAACCTCCAGCCTCTGGTAATCACAGAGTAGCTTCTCTCAGACCAACTCTTGTGCTGATGATAATAACAACTCTGGAGGCATGGGAGAGCGACCTCAAGCAGACAGCTACTGGAGGAGATTCAACCCTTTAGAGAAGTGAAACACACTAAATGAGACCCACGTTTATACAACTGTTTTCCTAAGGGTGTTCACTGGCCCACACAATACACAGTGGAAGAACTCAAGCAGAGTTCTTGCTGGCTGAGGCTTCTAGAGAAGCTGGAAATTGAGGACGAAAGGGGGAGTTATAGGGCAGGGAGCCCTGTAATATGTATAGAAACTTTTCTCAAGTCCTTTCCTGACTTCTTAACTGTGCATGCGGGGCTCAGAACTCCAGGTGCCTCAAGGAAAGCAACAGCTGGAAAGGTGATAGAGCAGAACTGAGCAGAAATTTCAGCTTCTCATTGCACTCAAGTTAGTGGGGGCCTTGGTTTCAGACTTTCCGTGGAAAGTCCAGAAAGCCCATGATTTAGGAGTAAAGATATATCCTGGGACTGAGATTCATTCTACAACTAAGGACAAAAGTGAAATAAACCCACTCTTCATTTCTGTACTGTAATAGGTACTAAAACTAGGCCATCTCAGGTTTAAGATGATCTGCTAGTAATTTAACAGCTTGTTAGAATAACATACAATATTCTTCAGAGGAAGATAACAGAATCTAGAGCCTTATAATAAATTTATCATGATGTCTAATATACAATCCAGAATTACAAGAAATTTTTAAAAATAGGAAGATGTAACCCATAGTCGAAGAAAAAGTCAACAGAAGCAGACACAGATATAACACAGATATTGGAATCAGCAGATAAGGTCTCTAAAATAAATGTGATAAGTCTTTTGAATTAATGGATTAATCAGTAACAAGATAAGAAATTTAAGGATTAATAGGAAAACTCTCAAAAGGAACCAGATGGAAACCCTAGAACTGGATTATATAATATATGCAATAAAAAATTCAGAAGATTGGAGGTGCCTGGGTGGCCCAGTCGGTTAAGTGTCTGGCTCTTGATTTTGGCTCAGGTCATGATCTTGAGGTTGGTGGGATTGAGCCCAGTGTCGGGCTCTGCCCTGGCAGCATGGAGCCTGCTTGGGATTTTCTGTCTCCCTCTCTCTCTACCCCTCCCCTGCTCACTCTCTCTTTCTCGCTCTCTAAATAAATAAGCATTTTTTAAAATTAAAAAGTTGGATACAACTGTGTACTTGAAGACAAGCCAATATCCAAATGAAGCACCCAGAGAAAAAGATACTGAAAAAAAAATGAAGATAGTCTCAATGACCTGTATCAAAAAGTGTGACTTTCATGTTATTGGAATTGCACAAGGAGAAAAGAGAGAATAGGACAGAAAAACATTTGAAGAAATTGTAGCCAACATTTTCCAAGTTTTCTCAAAAATAGCAACCCACAAATCCAGAAATATCCGTGAATCCAAAGCAAGCTTTGAAAAAAAAGTACTAAATACACAAACTGCTAAACCAACATACTAAATATGGGGGGGGGGGGGGCAGATCTTAAAAATAGCAAGAGAAAAAAACATTCATCGCATACAGGGGCACGACATTAGGAATGATGACTGACTCCTCATCAGAAAAATCAGTTACTAGACAACGAATGGATCTTTAGGGTGCTGAAAGAAAAAGCCCTTGTCAACCTAGAATTCTATATCCTGCAAAAGTATGTCTCCAAAAAGGATACAAAATAAAGACATTTTCTGATAAACAAAAGCTGAATTTGTTGCCAGCAGACCCACACAAGAAAAGAGACTTAAGGAAGTTCTTCAGGCTGAGAGAAAATGATACCAGAATGGAAATTGTACCAGGTAGAAAGGGATGAAGAATTCTGGATGGGCAAGTATGAGGGTGTCTTCTTGGTCTGCCATAACGGAATACCCACAGACTGGGTGGCTTAAACAATATAAATTTATTTCTCACGTTTCTGGAGGCTGAGAAGTCCAACATCAAGGTGCCAGCAGGTCAGGTTCTGGTGAGCGTTCTCTTCGTGGCTTGCAGATGGCCACCTTCTTGTCGTATCCTCACATGGCAGAAAGAGAGGGCTGTGGCCTTTTCTTCTTCTCATAAGGTCACTAATCCCATCATGAAGGTTCTATACTCATTACCTAATCACCTCCCAAGGCCCACCCCCCTCTCCAGATATCACCACATTGGGGATTAGAGCTTCAACATATGAATTTGGATGGTGGGGAGGGATACATGCATTCAGTCCACAGCAGTGGATAAATATAAAGTCATGGGACGGATGATATCTCCAAGGAAGTGGTATGAATAGAGAGAGAAGAGGTAAAAGGACCCAGCTTCTGGGTAGTCCTTTCTCAAGAGGTTGGGAAAATGAGGAGGAACCAGCAAAGGACACTGATGGGTAGCTGCCTGAAAGGAAACAGGAAAACTAAGTGAATATGGTGGTGGGGGAAGTGAATGGTCAACCCGTCAATTGTTGTGCTGATGTGAGGTCACGTTAGGTGAGGACGGAGAAGTCATCACTGGGTTTAGCATCCTGGAGGCCAGTGATGTGTATGACAGGAGTTTATCTGGTGCAGTGATGGGAATGAAGGCCTGATCAGAATGAGTTTAAAACAGAGAAGTTTAACAACGGAAAAAAGAAGAATAGTGTCAGTAGTAGCCCGCACTCTATGCTCCCTTCCAGGTGAGGATTAAATGGTAAAATGCATGTAACATGCCTGGCCCACAGCAACGGCCTACAATTACCTGGTTCTTTCTCTATCTCTCTCTAGAAGGAGGCCAACACTGACCTGTCCCTGCAATAGAATGGACCACCTCTGTGGTGTTGAGGGGGAAAGTACCAGAGTTCTATTGTGACCATTCCTGTCTGCCCCTTACCCAAGGACCCCAAGCTCTGGCTGATTGTGGGGTCTTGTGGTGCACTGCTAGAACACTGCTGAAATCTGGGACACTGTCCCACCATATTAGATGTGAACCCGGGAGAGAGGTCCATAAAACCATATCCAAAGTGCCAGCTCCCCAACCCCATGTTACCATGGATGGACTTCTACTCAGCTTGGCTGCTGGCAGGATTCTCCTGCCTGGGTCCTCTTTCTCCCTGCCCAGTGGCCTAGATGGCAGTGATTCAATTAGAATGCTGTTGGCTGAAAAGAACAGACACTCCATTCAAAATAGCCTCGGTAGTAAAGAAGCTTAATGTCTCACAAAATAGAAGTCTCAAAACATCCTAGGCCCCGTGTTGCATGAGAGTGAGTTATTTCCTGTCTCTGCTATCTCCCCCATGGGTTCATTCACACATTCCTTTATCCAACAAATATTTGTTGGGGGCCTACTGTATGCCGAGCACTGCTCTAGGGGCTAGGACTACATCAATGTACAGATGTGCATACAATGTACATCAATGAACGGAACAAATAAGACATCTGCTTGTGGCATTTACATTCTCTTTTGGGGAGAGAGATGAGAGGAAAAAAGGGGGGCACGTAGGATACACAATATGGAAATAAGTCAGGCAGGGGTCTAATAAAGTGACAGCAGTTGTCAAAAGTCTATTTTATATAGAATGGTGAGGGAAGACCTCTCTGATACAGGGACTCCCTCGCAGAGACTTGTGGAAGCAAGCCATGTGGGTCTCTGGGGGAAGAACATTCCAGGCTGAGGGGAAAGCCAGTACAAAGTGCTCCTGTGGGAGTTGCTTAGTGAGTTTGGGGGCATCGGGATGGCTGAGGTACAAACCTGGAGGGACGGAGAGGCAGTAGCAATGCACCAGATCACACAGGCCTTTGTAGGTTTTGGAGGGTGCACTGGGTTTTACTCTGCGACGGAAGCCTTGGAGGATTAGGGGAAGAAAATACCTTGATTTAACTTGGCCTTGAAGAATCACTCCATCCTGGAGGAGGACAACGACAGAAGCAAGGAGCCGGGTTACGGGATGTGGAGTCAAGGAACACTCCTAGTTTTTGACCTCAATGACTCGAGGAACGGAGCCACCAACAACTGAGGCAACAGTGAACACAACCACGGAGGTAGGAGCAGTGGGTTTGGGTGTTAAAAATCAAGACTTTGGTTTGGGACATGTTTAATTTTGTCCAAATGGAGCTGTTGGTCGCGTAGCTGCCGCATATGTGAATCTGAAGTTCAGGGGCGACGATGGGCCCAGAGAGGTCAGTGGAGAGATTATCAGGATGCAGGCAGTGCTCAATGCTGAGTGTCTGTGAGCCCACCGAGGAAGTGAGTATGGACGGAAAGGAGGTATGAGGATCAAGTCTTGGATTCTCTGACATTTAAGAGTCGGATTAACCGTGTGGGGTGGGGTGGGTGCGGTGGAGGGGGGCCAAGGGAGAAGGGCGGTTGAGGAATTGGAGACAGAGCAGAGCAACAGTTTGTAGGAATTTTGCATGTACAAGAGCAGGTGCGAGGTGGGAGCTGGAGAGGGGGGAGGGTCAAGGGAGTGTTTCAGTTTGAAGATGAAGCCTCATGTTTGACTCTAAGGAGAATGGTCCAGCAGAGAGGGGAAAATGGGGGGGTGGTGTCAGGGAGACAGAGAGGTATTCAGGAGTCGGGGACATCTAGTGAACAAGCAGAAGAGTCTCTGGATGGAAACACAGAAGGCTCAGATCTGGGGAGAGGAGAGAAGGCAGAGTTGGTCGCTTTGGTGCTGGAAGTATTGAGAGGTTTCTTCTGGTTGCTTCTGTCTCTTCTGTGAATTAAGGACAGTCATTGGCTAGAATGGAATTGTGTGTAGCGGGGAGTTTGGGCATTTGAGAAGGGTGGGAAAGGCATCAAATAGAGGTGGGGGGGGGGGACCAAATGGATGGGCCAGATGGAGCCCATTCTAGGTGAATGGCATGCCCTACGAGAGAGGCTGTGTGCCCACCTGTTTGGTAGACTGCATTATTTTGCGAAAATATTCACGAGCACTCCGGGGGCCGGAGGGGAGAACTCTATTTTCCTGCCCTAAGGACACTGGGCTTGGCCAGAAGACTTGCACAGATCAGTGAATTAGGAAGGGAGGTGATGTGTGTCCCTTCGAAGCAGAAGCTCTGTGACATCGGGTGTGTTCACCATGTTCCCTTTTCTCTCGACCCCGAGGCTGGCCCTATCCCAGACAGAGGCTGCTCCATCAACCTGGACTGGAGAGAGGACCATGGGCGAGAGCCACCTGCGGCTCACCTGTCCTCTCTGAGTGGAAAGTGAGCCTCTGCCATGGCGGGGCCCTGAGGCCTGGGGGATGTTTGTGACGGTAGCGTGACCGGGGCTGACTGATACAGCCTGTTTGTGTGCTTCTCTCCAGCTCTGTTCCCTGGCCGAGTGCAGGAGCGGAGACGATAGACTCTTGATTTCCCCAGCACTGGGATTTTGCTAGAGAGGCATGACAGAGGGGGCAAGGGACGAGGAGACCGAGGGAGTGTTTAATGAGGCTGAGGCTGGGCGGGAAGGGAAGGAAGAGAGACGCCAGATTCATCCTGAGGTTCTTTACTATACTTATAGCTTCAGGAAGGCTGCCAGAGACAATTGGGAGGAAATCTTTCCTTCTCATGTCCCCGAGGAGAATTGTCCCTGTGCCCAGTTGGAACTTCTGGCAACACGGAGAGTCGTCAAGCTTTCTCTTTGCAAGGGCTCATTTTAATTTTCTTTCCAGCAGAGCCCCTGCTGCAGCCATTCCTGGTACCCACGTTTGTTTTGTCCTTTTGAGCTTGAGATTGGAGACTGAGAGAGAGAGACAGAGACAGAGAGAGACAGAGAGAGAGAGAACACATGCTCCTTCCTGTCCAGTCAGACATTTTGGAAGCTGGGCAGGCGGGAACCCGGCCTGCCCAACTCTCAGTTGATGTTTTCCTTATACATGGTAGCAGCAAGGGTCTAGAAGGCTCCCATCCTCATGACCCGCCCCCACCCCCCTTCTCCTTATTAGAGAAGCCAGATGAGCCTACAGCCATGGGCCCTGCCCACAGACACGATCTGCAAGTTCTGGCACCAGCCTTCAGGCCCTCTGCCCAGCCAGCTCTGGGGAACAGCGGCAGTCCTGCCCGGATGACTCTCCCAGCCACCCACCCTTCTGGCCAAAGACACTGGACAAGAGCCCACATGTTTCACGCTCCTCCTCAGCCTCCATTTGGGGACCAGCATTTAAAAGAGGCTACAGGACGGAAGATAGGAATGTCCAGACAGGCCCCACTTCCCAGGATCGTAGGGGTACGTGCCTCAGCTGGGCCAAGCCACCCCCCCTCGGCCAGGCATTTCTTCCACAGGAATCCGGTCTCACTCCAGACAGACGCTGTGGGCCTGCCCGGCACCCTCATCTGCCCTTGGCAAAACTCCCCCTGAAGGCAGGGGCACGGCAGGGACGACCCCACAGCCAGGGGTAGGGAGGGGCAGGCTCGAAGAACGAGGGTGTGTTTTACAGAGAGAAAGCTGGCCCTCAGCGAGGGGAAGTGGCCTCATGCCACGGGGTCCGGTGCTCTTTCCACCATGTCTCAGCCCCAGGGAGAGGGCCCTGTGCGCCCAGTGTCGTGTTAGCTCGCGGCCTCAGCCAAGCCGCGCTGCCTCTTCAGGCCTTTTCCCTGTGACACCTGCCTCAGCCGACTGGTAGGCCTTGCCCAGGGCTCCGGGCTGGGCTCTCTCAGGGCATGCTGGGACACCGGGGGGTGGGGGGGGCAGGGGAGGCTGCTGCATAGAGCAGGCCAGTGGGGGTGGGGGGCCACCCCTGCCAGACTTCTGCGCGGTTTCCCAGGCTCTCGTAAAGGAGGGAGGCTCCTTTTGTATTTTATAAAAAGCAAGCGTGCCATTTGCTCAGTGACCCCAAATGTCACCTCAGGTGCCTTTGAACAAACTCTGTGTGCGCTCGGGTGAGTCGCTTCTCTTCGCCTCAGTTTCCTCATGGGTTTTTGCCTTCAGCGGTCAACCGCGGTGACTCGAGAGGGCAGGACACCGGGCCTGGCTCAGAGGGGCCCCACTCTGCCACACGGGGGGAGTGCCAAGTGGGGGGTCTGGCGGTCGGAGACGGTCAGTGGGCAGAACTGATACCGGTGCCTGCCAGAGACAGTGACTCACCACCCTGGGGCTCTGGGCAAGTCGGGCAAGCCAGCCTCAGTTTTCCCAGGTGTAAAATGGGTGGCAGGCCATTTTCTCCCGTGGGAGGGCCTGGAGGGCTATAATTACAGCAGGGTGTGTAAAGTCCTGGGAGCCCATGATGGGCGTCCTGAGGAAACCAGTGGGATGGCCATGGGCCTCAACTGGTGAGGGGAATTGAGAAATCCCTTTAGAAGAAAGCACGCTGAGTGGGGGGAGGGACGGTGAATGGCAAGCCAGGGAGAAGGCTCTGGTGCCCTTGGGAAGCCATCTTAGCACACACCCAAACCCTCTCTCAGAATGCAATCAAGTTGTTGCTTCTGTTCATACCAAAAGGGCCTTTTTAAAATACAATTAGGCTCTGTTTTATTATGTGTGACAGACGAGGCCATTAACCATTCCGACTATTAAATCAGACTTCATTAAAAAAAATGGAAGTAACTGTAAATTGCCTTGGGTCACGATCGTTTGGAGCGGAGACATTGCAAAGAAAACCATTAGGGAGCTGTCTACCATCAAGAAGTTAATCAATCTGACACCTCTCGGTGGGGCGTGTGCACCCGAGGAAGGGCTGCTCGCTCGCCTCTCCCCAGAGCCGGGCTCCTGGGGCCGGGAGCAGGGGCCCGACCTCTCTGCTCTCCAGAGGAGAGCCAGGACCCAGGCACCGAAAAGAACCTGAAAATGTGGGGGAAAGGGAATTTCTTTTTCCCAGAGAGGTTTTGTTGGTTTTCTTTGCTGAAAAATTATCTAAATATATCAAATGTGATATCGAGTCATACATAATACATTTTTTTTTAATGTGTTTGCACCAAAAAGTGACTTTAGAGCTATAAGGAGCAGTGCTATATATAAGATAATGTGTCTCCCCTACATCCCAAAGTTGGGTGGGGTGACGTCTATGGACTTGCTGGTTGTCAGAGTTTGTGTCTCTTCACAAGGCCTCCAGAGCCTGATGTTGGCTGTGGGTGGGTCCTGAGGGGAAGGCGCCTGTGTTGGGGTGAATCTTGGCCCCCTCTCCTGTGTGGGGGTGGGAAGGAAGGGGGCTACAAGAGACCAGAGGAGACCCAGCCCCTGCGCCTCCTCTGCCCGCCCAGGCTCCGCTTAGCCTGGAGAGACCCAAACCCCAGTGCCCTCCAAAGGGGAGCAGGGCCTGGCCTGGGACAGAGGGCGCCCAAAGAGGGCCCCCGGGCAGGGTGGGTGGCAGAGTTGTGTCTGGGGCAAGTGGTCAGCCTTGAGATGGCACCAGGCAAGGGGTGGGCCCAGGATACTCAAGGCTGGCCCAGACAGAGGGGAGGGGTAGGCTTGCCGGGGACGTGGGCCTGTCTACACAGGGGTTTCCCAGCTGGATATTTAGTCCAAGTCCATCTTGGTCGTGTCGGGGGAGTGTGCCCATCCGGGAAGCTGTCAGCTGCTGAGAGCTTGCTCTCGTGCCTTCCTTCTGGCTCTTTCCTCCTTCCCGTCACCCTGCTGAACAAGAGGCATGGGACCCACTGGGCAGGAGCTCTCCTTCCTTCTGGTGTGGTCTGGGGGCCTTCAGAGGCCCGCACAGAGCGTGTCTCCTCCATGAAGCCTCCCAGGCTCTACCTGGGCTGTACCTCTGTGCTTGGGACCCTCTGGCCCCCTGAATTTCCTCCCCCTGCTGGCACTGACAGCTGTTAAATCAAGTAGTTCTTTGCCAATACGTCTCCCTCCCAGGCTCCGTCTCTCTGTTCCAGCACGCCCCGCCCTTCCTTGTCTTCTGCTGAACTGCTCTAGACAATTCCCTACAGCCCAGGGACATGGCTCGGACCCTCAGGACCCTTCAGGACCTGTCCCACATACTTCTCTGGCCTTCTTGGCCGCAGCTCTGCTCCAAGCTCTTAGCACTTGGGCTATGGCTCTTTCCAGTCTCCCTAACTCTGTAGCAGCCATTCCCTATGTCTGACTGTCCTCTCTTGCCCCACCCGGGGAAATCCTACTCCTGCTGTAAAGCCCAGCCATAGGCCACCTCCACCTGGAAGCCCTTCTCAGATCTGCCAGGGTTGATGAGTCACGCTGCCCTCTCTGCCTCCCTCCCTCCCTTCCTTCCTTCTTTCAACAAAGAGGCACCAAGCAGCTTCTGTGCCAAGCCCTGTAGCGGGAGCTGAGAACTCCAAGGTGAACAGAACAAGGTCTCTTCCTTCACGGAACTGGCATTCTGGGTGAGATAATCAATCAGTGTAAGCCTAGGAGGTGGGAATAAGTGCCTTGAAGAAACATAAGGCAGGGTCAGGGGACAGGACAGGGGGCGATGGGGTGTGGTCAGGGAAGGCCTCCGGCACTGAGGATTTTGGGCAGCACCTGAAGGCAGTGGGGGAGCAGATATCCATCTGCACAGAGTGGGACATGCTCTGTGTTCCCACAGCACAGCCCCGGGCCCGGGGCGGCTCTGGGGCCTGCTTTGTATCGTGCTGCCGCAAGCCAGAGCCATTCAAACTTCTGCTTCCTCTGGCCTTGGGAGCCACTCGTGGGCAAGGACTGTCTCATCGCTCCCTGAATCTACGCCGGAGCCCAGCCCGGCATCGGGCACAAGAGGGCAATTGCCACGTGCCCGCAGAGTGGTGGGACGAATGGCTGTATGACACAAGAGGAGTTGAATGAATTTCTGGCCTCGTGTGGGGCACCGCAGTGTCTGTCTCCAGGCATCCACTAATGCTCCCGTGCCCCAGGACAAGATGACAGGGTGCTCCCTTCCCAGGAGCTCCATCCTGGGACTTCCTTCTCTTGCATGAGAGGCTGACCACCCAGAACGTCTCAGGAGCCCCACGCGGCTCTTTTCTCCTGCTGCTCGCCGGGGGCCCACACACCCTGGAGATCGGCACTGTTGCCAACCGTGGTGATTTCAGTCCTTCTGTTTTTCCTTCCTGGAGACCAGGACCTTCCTGAGGTCCCTCCGTGCAGAGCTCCTCCCAGGCGCTCCTCGGGGGCGGGGAGCCCGAGCCGTTTCCTCCACAGGCTGCTCCCTGGGGAGGAGTGAGTCACCAGACCTGTCTCTGTCCGTCTGCAGAGGGGTAGAGGCTGCGGTGAGGCGCTGGGGGCAGGGGCCTGGCTTCCAGGGGGTGGGGGTCCCCACTCGTGTTGCTTTTGGCCCTTTGCTCATGGCTCAATAAAAAGCAGAGTTCTGTTCTAACTTGGAGCACGTCTAAGTGATGGCCCAAGCCTGGCAGGCCTCTGGTTTTCTCTGGCAGGGAAGGACCTTTTCACAGCTTTCTGCCCGGGGAGGGCCTCTGTCTTTGGAGGAAAAAGACTTCCTGCTCATACCTGCTGTGGCTGGTTAACAATGAGACACCAGGAGAGGGCGCCCGAGGACCGGTCAGAGCTCTCATCCTGGGGTCCCTCCTGCCACTCAGCCCCCAGCCCCAGCCTTTCCGTCCCCTGTCCCTCGGACCCAAACCCACAACTCCCAGAGCCCTGACGAGCGAGCGAGCGGGCCGGATGATTGGCTCCTGGGGCAACGACCTTTAACAAGCCAAGTCGTCTTTGCAATCATGTCTCCCCCCTGGACGCCTGAGTTCTTGACCTGGTAAGTGGGGATTAAAAAGAAGAATGAAAAGAACCACCACCCCGTCTTGCCAACCTCATGGAACATGAGGCTGTGTGAAGCTCCAAGCAGCTGAGGCTGGAAGGCCTGGCTTAGAAAACGCAGGGTACTATGCAGGTACAGGCTGGTGGCTATTTTTTCTTTTCCCCAAGAAATACAATGCCAGCCTGGGGAGAGACAGCCAGTTAAGGGAAATATATAACCCTTTACAAGGGCAGATAATGAAAGATATTTCCGTCAAGGTGAATTTTCTTTAGCAATAACAAAAAGTCAAGAGCTCAGGATTAGCAGTTAACCAAAAACTGTCACCCAACTTTTTTTCCTCTGCCGTATTACAGAAACACACAGTTTACGGAAAAAGAGAATAGGGAGAATGTTTACTTGTGAAATAAACGGAAGACGGCAAATTACTGAAATACTGCATCAAGCCTACCATTAGCGGCCACTGTATTCTTTGATTTCTCCAGTTTGGAATTACGGCGTTTTCACACAGCCACTGCCAAGCGCGGGAACGTCCGTGACTCCAGGGGCCTAGTCCTGACTCAGTTCTGACCCTGTCTCTGGTTCGGAGGTGGCCTCCAGCTCTGAGGACACGGGTCCTCTTTGGTGTCACCGTGACTTTCACCTTGAGCGCAGTGATGCGTTACTTCGCAGCTCCCTGGTCCTGCAACATCAGCGAGCGGCCGCGACTTCAGAGTTTGAAACAAGAATTAAAATCCGCATCCAGGAAGTGGTAACTGAGGAAGGGACCGTCCTGCGGGGTTTCTTTAACACGTCCAGCCCTCATTCCCCGCGACCCTTGCGAGCAGACTTCACTCTCCTCAACTGTCCTTTTGTGTCCTTCCATTGCGAGCGTCCGATGGTCTAGTGTCCTGCCCCCAGAAGAGGCAAGAGCAGCCATCAGCTGGGCCCTGGCCTGTGAACCTTCCAGCCTGCAACCCCCACCCCGCCCCCCGCCCCACCAGACTCCCCCCTTCCCTCCTGTAACAGTAGACGATGGGTCCCTTGGAGGCTCACTCCGCTGGTGCCCTGGCCGCGCCCTGCGTCTTGATGTCTCCTTCTCTCTCGGATCAAAATGCTCCAGTCTTTCCCATCCCCTCAACTGCCCACCTTCTGCTCTCATTCCCAGTCGGGGGTGTCCACACATCCTCCTGCCCTCTCTCACCTTTCCTGATCCTCGGTTCACTCCGGGGAGATTCCTGACACTGAACCTGCTCTTTAGGCACTGTCTTTGCAGGGGTCACCAACGGCCTCCATGTTGTTAAACCCATCCGGCCCAACTGAACACCCATCCGACTTGCCCTCTGAGTCCCTAACAGGCCAGTTTCCATCTTGATCCTTCTTGAGTCCCTCCCTCTGGTGAACGTCAGGGACCCCTTTCTACTGGTAGCCTTTCTTCCTTCTGTTTCCTTTGCAGGATTTTCCGCACTCCCCCATCTGACTGCTTTAAACGCTGGAGGTCTTCAAGGCTCTGTGTTGCATCCTTGTTTTCCTTTGAATCTTTTTAGTCTAGAAAATTTCAAACATAGACGAAAATCGAGAGAACAGGGTAATGAACCCTTGGGTACGCACCGCCCATCTTCAACAATTGCCAATTTAAGACGTAAATATTCATAATATTCATCCTTGCCCTGGTTTACTCGTAGGTAAACCCCATGCTACACATTATTTTACATGTAAACATTTTGGTATGTTTGTCTAAAAGATAAGGACTCTCCAAACATAGGCTTGATATCGCTAACGCACTTCATGTTTATTTAACAATAACTAGTTAGGTTGTTGGGTTCTCTCTCCTTCGGAATCTCATTTACATCCATGGTCTTAAGCAACCTGCATAGGCCACTGACTCCCAGGCTTAAATCTTCAATCCAGACCTTTCTTTCAGCTCCAAAACCCTATTTCTAATTCTCTATTTGACATTTCCACAGGCCGGGCTTGGAGGCACCTCAGGTTTAACGTGTCCCGAGTAGAGTTCATAATTTTCACCCTAACTCTGTTCCTCCTCTGAGCAACGCTGTCTTGGTATACAGCCTTGGTCTCCAACCAGGCGCCCACACCAGGAGCTTAGGCGTTGTCCTTCACACCTCCTTCACCCTCACCCCCTCATCCAACCCATCACCAGGTCCTGTGAATTCTTCCAGCAAAATATACTGACAATCCATTCACTTCTCTCCGCATAGCCGTGCGCCGAGCCCCCACCGCCCGCCCCCACCTGCAGGGCACAAACCTCTTCGTGGCTTTGCCTCTTTCACTTGTGCCCTCTGCTGAGTCTCCGTTACTCACACAGCAAGTGCATGCTGGGTAGGAGAATGTCAGAATAACTAACAGTCCGGCCAGTTAGTAAATGATCACTGCCCTGAGCCACTCCCCACCTCAGGGCTCCACCCCCATCCCAGCCACCAACCTCCTTCCATGGCCAAGCAAGGGACCTCAGTGACCTTGCTGCGATCGGAGGCTATGTGCTCAAATACTTAAAAACTTCACATGGTATTAGGATGACATAAGACTTCAGGTACCTTCTCTAGTGAGATTCAAGGGAAAATCCAGGAACTTCCGTGCCTCTACCCTCCAACAGCCAGAATTATATATTGACAGTATGTACATAGCCCTATCTTGGAGGGGAGAGGTGGTAGTGATGGGAGGGGAGGGGAGAGGAACTTTTGGGGTGCTGGTGACTTTCTACCCTAGATCTGGGTGGTGATTACACCAAGGCATTCACTTTATGAAAATTCATTGGTCTGAGCACTTACAACTGTATACTTTTCTACCGGTCTGTTCAATTTCAATAGAGTTCACTTAAAAAATAGCACCCAGAATTTCCCTGTGGTTGCTGCTCAAGAGGGGAGCAGTCTCTTGATCTTACTGTTTCTCTTGTTCACATTTTCTCCAGAAGGTTCCTGCACTGTCATGGGCTCCCGTGCCATCACTGAGGAGCTTTGTCTGTCTTCCCACCCCATGGGTCACCACCAGGGGTGCTGAGCTGATGATCGGTGAATGATGGGGTGGAACACAGGCCTCTTGTCTCTTACGTTTGCCCTTCAGCCTCCACAAGATCAACAACTCCAGGCTATTCAAGCAATGGGCAGTATCTTTCTCAGGGGCTAGGAGAGTTTCTGGAGTTACTGAGAGCCAGGCCAAAGATTTAAGTTCAGGTCCTTCTGCACTGCCCCTTGAACCTCACCAGGAGAGTTACCTAAAGATTCAGGCCATTAAAATCAAACCATGAAAAGATTCTTGATCTCACAGCTAGTAAGTGGAAATTCACATTCAAATCCCAGGGAGTCGCCATTTCATACCCATTAGCTTGGTAAAAATTCCGAAGTCTGATAATACTAAGTGTAGGCAAGGATACGGTGAGTTCAAACGTTTACAAGCGTGAGTATAAATTGGAGAGCACTTTCAAGAGAAGTTTGGCAATACCCAAAAGAGCCAAAGATGCCCCTGCCTCCCTGACCCAGGCATCTCCACTTGTAGGTCTATACCACGTGGGAGCATGGGAGCCTTATCACTAGGAGAATCTTCTTTTTTTTTTAACGCTTATTTTATTTTTGAGAGACAGAGAGAGCACCAGCAGAGGAGGGGCACACACACACACACACACACACACACACACAGAATCCGAAGCAGGCTCCAGGCTCCGAGCTGCCAGCACAGAGCCCAACGTGGGGCTCGAACTCGTGACCGGTGAGATCCTGACCTGAGCCGAAGTCACATGCTTAACCAACTGAGCCACTCAGGTGCCCCTGTTGTCCCATTTCTTAGAAGTAAAAATCTGAGGTAAATATGGTGTATTGGTAACTTTGATAAAGCCAGATAGCAGAAGGGGTTTTATGGTCTATCCTTGTCTGGATGTTTGATGTTTTCCAGTAAAATCAAGTAATGGAAAAAGTTACTTAGACCTCTCCAAGGACGGAGGGCGGGGGGGAGGGCATGAAGGATTCGTCCCTCTCCAAATGCCTCACCTGACCTAGGTTTGGTCTTTGCTCCCCAGGACCTCCCCCTCTTCTTCAAGGAGCTTAGTTGGAAAACTCTAAAGCACAAAGTGGAAATTTCCACACGTCTCCCAGGCTGAGCCTGTCAGTGGAGTCCTTTCCTCAGCCCCACATCCCACCCTGAGCCCTTTGGCGCCCCCCAATGCAAGCAGCCGCAGTGTTTGGGAGCCAGACTGTCTGGGTCTGAATGTGGGCTCCCCCAGCTACCTGTCTGCGGGGCCTGGGACAAGTCACTCCAGGTCTCTGTGTCATAGGATGGAGGGAGACAGCTGGAGAGGGTTCCCTTTCTGCACCAAGGGTTTCAGGGAAACATGGGTAAGCTGGCCACCTGAGCTCTCTGCCGAGTTTTCCAGAATGGTCACGAACCCCGGGCACCTCCAGGCTCCTGCCCCTAGGAGGTGTTACGGCCACATCTCTGTGGCCCTCATGGCCTGAAGACACCACACGGGTCCCTTCCATCCTGTCTGCTTTCTCTGCCCCTAAGTACTTTCACGTGTGTGGCCTTCTGCAATGCTTGTAGGACTTGCTGAGATGGGAACGGGGTCATTGCAGATGTGATGGTTAAGATGGGTGGGCCCTTATCCAATACGGCCTGTGTCCTTATAAAAAGGGGAGACGGGGAGACAGGTGCACAGGGAGAGAACACCATGTGACGGGGACGTCAGCTATCAGAGCGATGTGATTACGAGCCAAGGAAGGCCAAGGAAGCTTCAGCAGCGTCGCGGAACAGACTCCCTCACAGCCCTCAGAAAGAGCCGACCTTGGTAACATCTTGATCTTGAACTTCCAGCACCCAGAACTGAGAGACCATGCATTTCTGTTGCTTCTGCACCCCATCTGTGGTGCTTCTTATGGCAGCCCTCGCAAACGAATCCAGGGACTGATGTTAACCACTTTACGACGGAGGAACTGAGGACCCCCCGAGAGCCGTCAAGGTCACGCAGGTACTGAGAAAACTGAGCTAGCACTTGATTCCTCTGACACTGTCCCAGGGCGTTTGACAGTTTATACGAGGCAATCAGTGATTTCATCAGGGGCTGGGAATAAAAACATGTTGCGATTTATTCTTCCATTAAGCGTGACCAGTTACAACTGCTTTCTGGGTGGTCTGTTCTGAGCTTGATCTAGATGGTATTTGGGGAAAACAATGCTCTCACTTATCACCTGCGTAAGATCATATAACAAGCCAAATGAATGTCATGGGACCCATCGTAAAGACTGCAGCCTTCAGACACGCTATCAGCATGCTGGGTAATTAGAACGAGTCTGGCATGTTAGGCAGCTTAATTTACGGTACCTTTGGCATTTTGGCACAGCCTTGGCCTTCTGATCCAGGCGTCCTTTTCTGCTTTATATCCTTGGGTGTGGATGATTCTCAACTTCTTTCCTTGGGAGCAACCCTCCCCCCCCGCCCTTTCTCCCTGCAACTCTGCTGAGCCGGTTCCCACACCGTGCTGTCAGCCTGCCAGGGGAGTTTTGGAGTGCGTGGAGGTGGGAAGGGCAGTGGCCATCGGTGTGGAGGTCTGCAACACATATTTCCATCGATCGTTGTGTGGCCTTGGCCAAGCCAGCCCCCCTTCTGGGCTCTGGTTTTCCCACCAGTCAACAGAGGGGCTTGGACAGGAAGGTTTGCTCTTGCCAAACTGGGAGGAGCTTGGAGATCTGCAAAGAAGATAGAGGAGGCCAAGAGCGGGGCTGGCTCACCAGCTATTTTTGGTGTTCAAAACTCCCATGAAAGTGGTGGGTTTTTCTCCATCATGAGCCTGAGCAGGACATCCGGAGGTTGGGCATCTGTCAGCTCAGCTTGGTCCTCTAATTTTGCCCATGCTCACCGGACCCTCTTGGGTGAAAAAGGCAGGAAACATGAATTAATTCTAATTTGTACAATGTAATTGGTAAGGAACTCTTCCAATAGACGTCTTTTATTAAAAGACATCTTTGATTCTGAAAACGTGGAGAACAAGGGGGCTGGCGGGCCCCAGATGGCTGTCCGCTCTAAACGCCTGTGATCCCAGTCCTACACCGGACTGGTGCCCTCAGGCTCAGTGGTCCAGGTGGCGGGAGCCCAGCATCTGTGACCCGTCTCTGATGTTCTCAACAGCTGTGTCCCGTAACTTCACCCCCTCCCCTGGTCATGCCACATCCTCTCTCTTCAGGTTGTAATTGAGGGTCGTATGCTCTGGAAGGGTTTCCAGCCCCAGCTGGTTGCCAGTTGCTGAGATCATCCTTGGCCGTGTTTGTGTACCTCTCCACGTTGAGAATGACTCTCGAATATGTCTTCGTGTTGCATGTGGCACCCCTTCGCTGCAAGACGTGCAACTCCTTGAGTATCGGGACGGGGCTGTTGACAGCCCGTAACTGGATCTGGGGCCATGGATTCTTCCAGCCTCTGGCCAAGACCTCTGCCTCTGGCACTGTGGCGTCAGCTTCCGTGAGGAAGGGTCTCGGGGGGAGTGAATCGGTGATGGCCAGCGCAGCTAGTGAGGGGCCGAGTCGGAAAACAAACCCAGGCCTGGCTGATTTGGTAAGCAGTGTTCCCTTGTCTGTAATGATGTCATATGCCACACCACAGCCCATCTAGCTCAGCGGGACTGGGGGTGATGGACTCAGGGGGCAGGACCGGCTTTAGTGGGGCTTAATAACAACATATAACCTTCGTGGGGCAAGAGAAGTGCTTTCCTGAGCTCCTGAGGCATCCAGAGGAACAGCAGGGTCAAGGCCGGCTTTAGAGGCCGGTGGGGAGGTCTGCTTAAGGTCTGGGCGTGGCTGATGCGGGTGGTCCACCTGAGGTGACTCCCAGAGGCTCACTGGTGCAGCGTGGAGAATCAAGATCACAGGGAGTGCTGTTGTCTATCCATTTCCTTCTTTTCTTCTAATGATAGAATTCCCTCCCTTTTTTTGAAGTTGGGCACGTCGCTGCCCCGCCTGAGGGCTACTTTCCCCCAACTCTCTGGCGATGTGACTAAGTTCTAGCCAGTGGGTTGCAAGCAGTAGTGAGGAAGTTTTCTTAAAGAGAAGGAATGTTCCTTTACCTTCCCCTTTCCTTCTCGCGGCAATCTGGAAAGCAGACGTGATGGCTGGTGTTGGAGCAGCAAACTTGGCCTTGAAGTGACCTCGTAAACCTGAGGGGACCACAGCATGGAAGGTGCCGCTTCACGACACTGTGGAGTGGTATACTAACCAGAGTCCACCTATCTCTGGATTTGTGGGTGAGACACATAAGTTTCTTTTCCTTTTTTTAATTTTTAAGCTTATTTATTTATTTTGAGAGACAGAGAGAGATCGGGGGAGGTGCAGAGAGAGAGGGAGAGAGAGAGAATCCCAAGCAGGCTCTACAGAGTACAGAGACTGTCATGGGGCTTGAACCCGCGAACCGTGAGATCATGACCTGAGCCGAAACCAAGAGTCAGGCATTTAACCCACTGAGCCACCCAGGCGCCCCAGAAATAAGTTTCCATTTTGCTGAAGCCGTGGTTCCTGTGGGGTTTCTGTCTCCTTATCCCAAATTCCAGAGAAAACTTAATTCTTTTGTTTTTTCTTTTTTTGCCAGTTTTTCTTTCTTTCTTTCTTTCTTTCTTTCTTTCTTTCTTTCTTTTTTTTTTTGGTAATTCTTCTGATTACCTTTTGGTGCTGGTCTGTCCTGAACGCCTCTCTCACACTTGCTAAATCTCCCCTGTTTCAGCGAAGAGAACAGAGCTCGCTGAGGCCCAGAGCCTCTGGCAGGAACTAGCATCTAGATGTAATTTACTGACATTGTTTTGTTTCTATGGTATTTATTTTTAGGTTACCATCTACTTAAGGTAGGTGATACCCTTTTCCATTTACAATAGTGACATGAGGTCACTTTCCTTTTAAAATAATTTGCTTAAGCAAAAACAATTGAATTGATTTAACAGACATTAAGTGACTAAGAGTACAGTTTATGGCTATGATGGCAGAATTGAGGAGGTTATGACGATGGCAGAATCGAGGAGGTTATGACGATGGCAGAATCGAGGAGGTTATGGCTACAATGGCAGAATCGAGGAGGTGGCTGGAAGCTGATTAAAGCTGGGGAAATACGGGTGTCGCTTGTGCTGTTTTAGAAAGGATTTCTTCCTTCAATATCTTATGGTTTTTGTTTTTGATGATTCACAGTATTCTCGTAGTAGAACTACCTAATCCTTGAGGGCAATAATTTGGTAAATACTCCCACGGACCAAGCATGATAGGTAAGAGTATGAGCACTGAAGCCAAACTTTCTGCGCTCAATACTTTGCTCCTGCAATGATCAGCTGTGTGACCTGGGGCAGGCAACTGTACGTCTCTGTGCTCGACATCTCACCTGTACGATGGAGCTGATGATAGCATGCAAGGCACTGAACTGGGTAGCTGACATCCATTAAGTGTGCAACAAATGGCCGCTGTTATTCCTGATGCTATGTCTGACTTGAGCACATCAGGAAGTCCGTGTTGAAGGCTTTATACTAAGCCCTTGGGTATCGAGTAACTCTGTCCTGATGCTCAAGAAGTTTTACATCTTATTTTTTTTAAGTCAAAAAAAATGTCATTTATTTTGAGAAAGAGATAGAGAGCAGCTGGGGGAGGGGTCAAGAGAGAGGGAGACAGAATCTAAAGCAGGCTCTGAGTTGTCAGTGGCCTTGAACCCATGAATGGAGAGTTCCTGACTTGAGCCGAAGTCAAGAGTTGGAGGCTTCACCAACAGAGCCTCCCAGGCGCCCCAAGAAGTTTTACATCTTGAAGATTTCCCCCAGTTTTTCTACTAACATTCTGTTCCAGCTCTCGTCCAGGATACCACACTGCATTGATCTTCACATTCACCTTATTTACCTCTCTTCTGTAACGGTTCCCCATTTTTTCCTTGTCTTTAATGATCTTGCCACTTTTTAGCAGCACTTAGGAGTCTGGTATTTTACAGAATTTCCTGAAGTTGGTTTAGTAAAATGCTTTCTCACAGGTAGGCTGATATTATAGATTTGGGGGAACAATACCCAGAGGAGACATCTCACTGCATTATATCACGGGGTATATGATGCTGATATGTCTTATTACTGGTGATATTAACCTTGAGCCCTTGGTTAAGGGGATGTCTGCCAGGTTTCTCCACTATACAGTTAGTATTTTTCTCTCTTTATACTCTATTTATTAGAAGAGAGTCTAAATTCAGCCCACACTCATGGGGAGAGAAATTATGGTCCACCTCCTGAAGGAAGGCATAACAAAGAACCTGTGAATATATTCCACCACAGTCATGAACAAATATTTTGAGGAAGATATTTTGAAGCTATATCCTGTTTTCCCTTAAACTTTCACCCACTAGTTTGAGCATTCGTTGATGGATCTTGCCTGCAGCCATTGCCATTGAGATGTCTGAATGGTGATTTTCTATTTTTCCAATTCATTCTACATTTATTCATTATGTGTCTCATTTCATCCCCACCCTGTTCATTTATTTTTTCAATTATTTGTTTATATCAGTATAGACCAAAGGATATTTATTTTATTATTTGGGATATAATTCAATACTAACACATTGGGAGCTCTTTTAGAGTGGCCTAAAGCCTTTGACATGCTCCCATAATTTTTTTGAGTACTTCCTTACTTTCAGGTACCATAGGATGCTCAAAGTTCATCTTGTATTTTCCCTGCCCCAGCCCTGGGAATCAACTGTTTCTCCAAAGAACTCTGCTTCAGAAAATGGTATTTAGAAACCAAGATCTGAGCACTAGGTGTTCTCACTGCAATTGTGGTGTTAGTGTTTCTAAATCCTTTCAGTGAATAGATTTAGGAATGTATGTATATGTACTAACTTGCGTGAACCCACCTCTCTCTCTCTCCCTCTCTCCCTCCCCCATCATCATCATCATCATCAATTACTTTCTGATATCTCCAACACTAATACAATACAACCAAGTTTATTCTAGCCTTCCTTTATTTCTCTTGCTTAATTGTAACTTCTTTCTCCAATAGTGACAAACTTCACTCTCAGGACTAATAGCAGAATGGAGAAGGCAGAAAAAAGAATCAGTGAATGTAAAAGTTCACCAGTAGAAATGTTCCAATCTGAAGAAGAAGGAGAAAGATTTCTTAAAAAAGAACAAGCCCTCTAGGATTTGTAGGACAATAGCAGACGTCTACTGATGTCTCAGAAGAAAGGAGAGAAATGATGGGGCAGAAAAAATATTTGAAGAAATGGTGACTGAAAATTTCCCCGATCTGCTGAAAGTCATGAATTTATAGATTCAAGAAATCCAGTGAACCCCAAGAAAAATAAACGTAAAGAAAACCACATCTGGATGCATTATAGTCAGAATACTGAAAACTAGAGAGAGAGAGAATATTTGAAAGCAGCGAGAGAAAAACAACACATTACGTAGTGGGCAACAGTAATTTTGACACCCACAGACTTCTTGTGAGAAAACATGGAGTACCAGAAAATAGTGGAACAACATCGTTAAAGTACCAGAAGGAAACATAGTCAACCTAGAATTCTATATACAGCAAATATATCCTTCCAAAAAGAAAGCAGACACTCTTTTACAATGCCAGCAGATCTTCACTGGACGAAAAGCAAAACAAGTTCTTCAAGCTGGTGGGAAATTATACCAGAGGGAAACTTGGACCCCCAGAAAGGAATAAAGAACACCAGTAATGGTAAATGTCTGGGTAAATATATACAACTATTTTTTCCTCTCAATTTCTTTAAAATACATGCGGTTATTTTAAAAAGAAATTATAATAGTGTAGATGCAGATGTAATACACGTGACAACTACTGTGTAAAGAGTGCTGGGGGTGGGGTAGTGTAAGGGGTAAATGATGGAACTATACAGTTGTAAAGTTCCCACATCTGATGTGAAATGATAGAATACTGACTGAAAAATCAAGAGTGTGTGCTATAATCCTTGCTGCAACCTCTAAAAATCATGCAACTATTTATATTTAAAAGATATATTAAATAGATATATTAAATGTAATTCTAAAATACATTTAAATCGTCCAAAGTAGAAAGGAAAGGGGGAGTAAACAAGCAAGAACAGAGGAGACAAACCGGTAACAAATCATAAAATGGTAGACCTGATTTCAATCATGTCAATAATTAAATGTTAATGGACGAAGCAGTCCAGTTAATACATAGTAATTCTCATTATGATTACAACCATTATCACTGTGGGTTGCAGGAGAGTGAGGACATCTTTCTGATCTGATTAATCTTCTAGAATATCATTCAACCCTGAGCACCTAGGGTTTGCTCTGGGTTATCTGCTGCTTCTGGAAAAGGCTGCCTTGTCTCCCCACCAGGCAGTGTGCTCCTGAAGGGACCATGTCTCTGCTGAGTTCCCAGGCCTGAGGACAGAATTGGATGCTTATGGCATGGTCCTGACCAAATGCAGAACATCCCAGAATCAGCACCCAGGAGGACACAGCCGTCACGGAATCCAACCTGACGAATGTCTCAGTCTCCCTTAATAGACATCTCTCATCTAAGATTAGTTTTCAAACAGATTTCTTAAGGTAATTAACGTGCGCATTATATTTTTAAAAACTTGGCCATTAAAAGTCAGCCTTCCTCCTATCCTGGAACTATAAACGAATAAACACAAAGTTTTGCTATGTGTTCAGTCTGAACCCCCTCCTGGGGGACAGGTGGCAGGGCGTGGGGTGGGGCTGGACACACCAGCGACAGGAGCAGTTGGGTTTTGCATTCTTCTCTGCTCAAGCAGATGTCTGCCTCATGTTCTTTTTTTAGCTTTGGAAACCAACTTCCTGGAATCTGTGTCCTCACCATGGGCAAGCAATAATAGTATTCCAGAAAGCTTGTTTTTATGGAGGAAAATCCAGCTAAGCATAGTGGGCTGGTCCTGCCAGTTTCATAAAACGCAGAATTTGCATGAAGAGGAAAGTCCTTCATAACTGAGAGTTGAAGGAGTATGGGTGGGGGAGTGTAGCTAGAAATAATCTCTGCTGGTTAAATTTAGGGATTTAAAAAACAAGCCACTGGTGAAACGCTATTTAATATTCAAATGGTTTGGAATTGTTTCTCTTCAGAGGACAGGAAAGAGTGGAAAAGTGAAAAGGTCATGGGCTATGGAATCTGATAGAATTGGTTTCATTCCCATTCTGTCGCTCATGGCGATAGCAAGTCACTAAGCACTAAGCCTCAGTTTTCCCATCTGTGAAATGATCCTGTCATATAGTAAATACTTGACAAATACAGTTTTCCTACCCATCACTTCCATCTCCCTGTGCTGTGGTGTTTCCTGGCTGCCGAATAACAAACCATTCCCAAACCGAGTGCCCTCAATGGACGAGGCGTTACTCGTGCTGAGTGCTCAAGCAGCATCCGGTCATGGCTTCTGGCATTCTCGCCCTTCTTTGATCCTCTGCCCTTATGTGTGGCTGGACACAGTGACTTTCTTCTAATGAGTGGATGTGGCAAAAGTGATGGGACGTCACTTCTGTGATTAGGTTACAAGACCGGTGGCTTCGATCTTGCTCCCATTTTGGTTCAACTGCCATGGCTTGCGGGAAGTAAGCCACCACGTGATATTGGGCTCACCCGACAGGGAACTGGAGGCCATCCTGCCAGCAGCCACAGGAGTGAGCTTGGACTGCAGCAGCCTTCCCCAGGGGCACCTTGTGACGATTAAAGCCCCAGGCAACACCTTGATCACAGCCCTTGAAAGACCCTGGTGCAGGGGACCCAGCCAAGCCTTGTCCAGATTCCTGATCTGCAGAGGCTGTGGGAAAATAAATGTCTCAAGCCACAGAGTTATGGGGTAATTTGTTATGCAGTGATAGGTAACTGCAGGAATCTGCAATTTGGAGAGGACTCAGCAGGGAAGCTTGCCTGTCTTTTACTTGTCAGCTGGGTGGGTGTGGAAGCTGGGAACTGAAACTATGAAAGCTCCCTCCCCCTCCTTCCTTCTGTCTTTCCTTCCCTCTTTTCCTCCCCCCTTCCCTCCTGCACTTGTCTGGAGGTCAATGCTGGCTGTGGGCTGAGACTTTCGCTTACTGTTGGCTGGAACACACGTGTGTGGCTTCTCTACGAGGCCGGGGTTTCCTCAGAACAAGGAGGCTGGGTCCCAAGGGAGAGAGAGAACAAAAGAGAGGAGGGGTAGAGAGAGAGAGAGGGACACAGAGTGAGGGGCAAAGGAAGGGACAGAGAGAGGGGGAGTGCCGTATGGAAGCCGTATCACTTTTTCTAACCTAGCATCAGGAATTTGACTACATCACATCCGCTGTGTTCGATTCATTAGAAGAAAGAAAGACCCCAAGGCTGCGCAGTATTCAAAGGAGGGGAATTCTATTCTACTTTTTTAAGAGGGTTGTCCAAGAACTCGGAAGAGAATGTGGGATCCGAAATATTGCTATAGCCACCTTTGGAAAACGCGATCTGCCGCATTTGGGCAACTCCGTCTTCCTGCTTTCGTCAGGTGTCCCCTCTGCCCTTGTTGGCCTTACGTGACTTGGCACCCTTTAGAGGATAGGGCACCTGAGTAAGAGAAGATTTCAGAAAAGTCTTCTTCCTAAATGGTTCCATTTGCCGAGGAATCAACTTGGCCATACGCTCTATCTGCCTTAGGGGCCCTCCCCCCTTTGCTCTTTGAAGACGCAATCTAATGTGATGTGGCAGATAGACTTGGGTAATTCCTAAGTGACAAGGGGGAAGACCTGAAGTTCACTGACTCACTGAAAAGCCACTTGCTTGGTGGCTTATCAGCTCTCTATGGGAGCAAATCTGCAAAGGCAGCACTTCTTGGTGAGGGAAAGAAATGAAGTAGGGAAAGGCTAAGAAAGGAGAGAGAGAAAGAAAAAGAGAAAGAGGGAGAGAGAGGGATGGAGGGAGATCACCAGATCAGACATAAGAAACAAATCCAGATAGATGAGTGGGCTTTCAAATATAGAAAGAGGAAAAGAATGGAAAACATGAAATATAGAAAAGCAATGACCCAATACTACCCAGAATAAGGAAGCGAGTAGAACGCTGTTTTTGAAAAACAGCTTTATTGAGATATAACTCACATACTACACAACTCACTCACTTAAATTGCACGATTCGATGGCTTTTAGTATGTTCACAGAGTGGTTCACAATCAATTTCAGAACATTTTATCACCCCCCAAAGAAATCTCGTACCCACTGGCACTCACTCCCCACCCCCTCCCAGCCCCTAGGCAACCGCTACTCTACTTCCTGTAGATTTGCCTGTTCTAGACATTTCATATAAATAAAGTGATACAACACGCGGTCTTCTGTGACCGGCTCCTTTCAATTAGCGTAACGATTTCAAGATTCTCTCGTGTTGTAGCGCGTGTCAATACTTCATTCCTTTGTATCACTCAATAATATTTCATTGTGTTCATACACCATATTTTATTTATCTATTCATCAGCTAATGGGCTTTTGGGTTGTTTCCATTTTGGGGCCATCGTGGCCCATGATGACACAAATACGCACGTGTAGGTTGTGGGGGTATGTTTTCCTTTCTCTTGGCTCTATACCTTGGAGTGAAATCGCTGCATTACACGACACCTCTGTGTTTAACATTTTGAGGAGCTGATAATTTGTTTTCCAAAGTGGCTGAGCTATCTTACATTCTCACCGGCACTGTATAAAAGTTCCAGCTTCTCCACATCTTTGCCACAGCCTCTGTCTTTTGGGTTATAGCCCTTCTAGTGGGTGTGAGGTGGCATCTCACTGTGGTCTTGATTTGCATTTCCCTGATGGCTGATGAGATTCTGAACCTTTTCTTGGGCTTATGGACCATTTATACATTTTTTTTTTTTTCAAGAAACATCGACTCAGATGCTTTGCCCACTTTGAAATTGGGTTATTTGTCCTTTTATTGTTGAGTAGTAAGAGTTCTTTAGATGGTCTGGATGCAATCCCTTATCAAATACATAATTTACAAATGTATTGTCCCATGATGCAGGTTGTTTTTTCCCCATTTTCTTGATGGTATTGTGTGCATCGCGGGAGCTCGTAATTGCGATGAAGTCCATTTCATCTGTTTTTTCTTTTGTTACTTGTGCTTTTGGTGTCGTATCTAAGAAGATTTTGCTTAACCTAAGGGCATGAAGATTTACTGCTATGTTTTCCTTTATGATCTCTATTGTTTTAAGCTCTTGCACTTAGCTCTTTGATCCATTTTGAGTTAACTTTTGTGCAGGGGTAGGGAAGGGGTCCAACTTCATATTTTTGCATGCGGTTCTCCACAATACTATTTTTTAAAAATAATAATAACTTATATATCCACCTTTAACATTTTTTAGTGTTTATTTATTTTTTGAGAGAGAGAGGGAGGGAGAGACGGTGTGAGCGGGATATGGGCAGAGAGACAGGGAGACACAGAATCCGAAGCAGGATCCAGGCTCCGAGCTGTCAGCACAGAACCAGACGCGGGGCTCGAACTCACAAATCATGAGGTCATGACTTGAGCTGAAGTCGGATGCTTCACCAACTGAGCCACCCAGATGCCCCTATATCCATCTTTTAAATACTACTTTTCTGGACTAAGCAAGAGAAAGTCAGATCCCCTTTTCTCTAAGTTCAACCACATTTTAAACAAGAAATTTCATTGACCCCTGCTCTTTCATCACAAATCTTTCAATTTGTGTATAATGTGAATATGCATACATTTCTGAGATATATAATTTTGTAAAAGGGCCTCAGCCATTCCGTCTATTAAAAAAACTAATGATTCTCAACCCTGGCTGTTCACTGGGATCATCTAGGAGCTTTACAAAGTACCCATGATGGATTCTTGTGCCCAGATATTCTGATCGCGTTTGTCTGAACATAAGTATTTTTCCAAGTGTCTCAGGTGATTTGATTGTGCAGCCAGGATCATGCCCTTGGCTTTAGATGGTCTCTTTGGGGCTTCCCAGGACTCTATGGTTCCATGGAAGTTCTGAATAGTAGGACCCAAGCGAGTTTTGTCACTGATAACCCACAGTGGAGAGCGCCCCACAAGTAGCTGGTGTTTCTCGGTGGGTCGACAGGGCCGATCTGCTCCTCTCTTCCAAGAGCAGATGGCAGTGTTCCTGCCTGGTCCCTGACCCCTGCAGTAGCCTTGAGGGCACCTCTGAAATGGTGCAGACCCCTGACAATATTTATGGGGCCGCTGCTCCAGCCACACTGGCTTCCCCCGGCCATACGGCTTTATTCTCGCTGTTCCCTTTGCCTGAATATTGTTCTTCCCTTCTCCACCTGCCTTCCCCCTACCCAGCCCCCAGCTCAACTTAAACATCACTTCCTCAGAGAAGCCTTTCTTCCTTCCTCTCCTCTCCTCCGGGTTACCTCTTATATATTCCCATAGCGTGATATTTTTTGTTCCCTGTGTCCCAGCTGTGATTCATTACGAGAGTAATTATTTTCTAGAGTGTCTTTCTCACTAGGTGGTAAGACAGGGGTCGTGTCCATCTCGATGGCCGCTGTCGTATCCCCAGTGCCTGGCATACACATAGCCGTCACTCGGTCAACAACTGTGGAGTAAGTAGATGACCTTCTAATATGGACTAAAGTCTGACCTCGGCTCAGCGCCCTCTGTTTAGAAGACAGAGTGGCCCCCAGGGTACCTAGAAGGGGGAAGTCTGTCCTCTGTCCTAAGTTCTGCGTTTCTACCTCCTTCCCTCTCCACTGTACCCTTGTCTCTGTGCCCTTATATGCGGGTGGTAGTGGGGTGATGGTTTCTCTTGGCACAAGAGGCATTGGTTATTGATTTAAACAATAAAATCTAGGTCTGGGGCTCATAGACAATTAGTTTGCAATTCCCCAAACCACAAAGTCCCTCCCTACTTTGATAAGCCGCTTCCTTTAAACTGGCTAATCTTTGGTGACTTTCTTTTTAGGTTTCATTGGTGGCGCAGCTCAACCAGATTTCACCAGGATGGATATAGGCATGGGTCTGATCACAGGGGTTGGAGGTAGATGGGCTCATTTATCACCTAGACAGTGAGTGAAGTGGCCAAGGTCGGGGGCAGGGATACCTAGGCTGAGTTACAAGAAATTCTAGAGGATCCGTGGATGGGTTGCGGTTCTGATGCTGTATGACAATATCGAATATACGTGCTGGGGCAATTTTCTGGGGGAGGGGGTCAATAATTTGCATCCGATTCTTAAATTGGTCTGTGGCCTCTGAATGGTTGAGGAGGCTCGCCTGGATTTTCTCTGTGGCGGTCTCTCTGCTTCAGGCTCCTGTACTTTTATTTTTTTTTTTATTTATTTTTATTTATTTTTTTAATTTTTCTTTTTTTTAAGACATCATCACTTTTTTTTTTTTTTAACGTTTATTTATTTTTGAGACAGAGAGAGACAGAGCATGAACGGGGGAGGGTCAGAGAGAGGGAGACAGAATCTGAAACAGGCTCCAGGCTCTGAGCTGTCAGCACAGAGCCCGACATGGGGCTCGAACTCACGGACCGCGAGATCATGACCTGAGCCGAAGTCGGCCGCTTAACCGACTGAGCCACCCAGGCGCCCCCAGGCTCCTGTACTTTTAAAATAGTTTGTTGTCGGGGCGCCTGGGTGGCTCGGTTGGTGAAGCGTCTGACTTCGGCTCAGGTCACGATCTCGTGGTCTGTGGGTTCAAGCCCTGCGTCGGGGCTCTGTGTTGATAGCTCAGTGCCTGGAGCCTGCTTCAGACTCTGTGTCTCCGTCTCTGCCCGTCCCCTGCTCACGCTCTGTCTCTCTGTCTCTCTCTTAAAAACAAATAAACATTTAAAAATTAAAAAAAATAATAACGTGTTGTCTCAGGAGCCCCTGGAGCCGAGTTACAAGCAATGGCTGACTCCTTGGGGCCACCTGGTGGTGCTGGGGTGCATAGCATCCTTTGGGCAACAGGAAAAGCCCTGGCCAACTTCCTGTCCCACAAGTTGTAGGAAAGGGTGTGATGCCCTTCTCTCCACCCACTCTGCACTCAGCTTCTTCTGAGGCCCCCTGGGAGGCCACATGGGAGTCCAGAGTCAGGAACTGGGTGAGCCTGGGTCTGGTCTGGGTGGAGGGTGTGCTGAGAGCGGCCTTGGGTGGGGAGGGAGGCGTCTCGGCCCGAGTGGAGATAGAGGGGCTGGAAACCCCTGGCCAGACTTGAGAACAAAGACTGAGCTTTGCATCTCTCAGAGGGCTTCCTTGAACCAGCTCCTTCACCCTGTTTGTCTCCCGAGAGGCAGGCATGTCTATGCCCAATTCACAGAGGAGGAAGCTGAGGCCAGAGGTATGATGTGACTTGCCCAAGACCACCCAGCTAGACAGTTGTGAAACCGGTCTCCCCACTATAGATGCACACCTCCCCCTTTCCCAGCCTCCTTGCCTCCTCTCCTGGTGCCCCCCAGATTGGGCTGCCTGGGCTCCAGAGTTTGGAGTGGCCTTGCATGCTTCTGGTGGAGGGAGTTCCGGGTGGCAAGACGGGAGTCTAGTTCCTTCAGTTGTGCTTGTCGTGCAGCAGGCCAACAGACCAGACCCCCTGCCAAGGGCCCAGGGCAGGACAGGACAGGCACCTGCAGCCACCAGCTCAGCGGGACTGCTCCCCGTGCTGTAGGACAACCCAAAGGAAGGCCCCAGTGTGAGACAAGCATAGCGCCAAACAGTGGGGCTCACCACCGCGGTGGGAACTGGAGACTGACTATTGGAGACAGGAAAGGTTTGGTCCTCGGGTGTCAGATCAAACTATTGTTCTGGAATCTGAGTGAGGTTGACGCTGGGAGGTGGCATCACAGACCCTCTGCCTTCTCAGCCGTCTTGGCCAGGCTCCCTGTCTCCACCCTGAGTTTGGAAACCTTCCCTGTCTTCTCCCCCCATGCACAGAGCTCACGCCCTTCCCGTATTTAACATTCTCTGTTGCATTTGCCTGTTTGCTTGTCTACAGCGCTCTCAGGCTCTGAGCATCTGGGAGTGGGACTGCGTTTGTCATATTTCATTGTGGTATCCCTGGCAGTCAGCCCACGGTCAGGCACATGGCAGGTATTACCAAAAAATGTCTGAAATGAGAAAGTGACAGAGGCACATAGCATCATGGGGATTCTTTTTTTTTTTTTTTTAACCTGGACAGGAATTCTGAGATGCCCAGAGTGGAGCAGACAACTATCAGGCTCACTGGAAAAACAAAAAGGAACAAGGATCCATCCCTTGGTCTAGCCTCAAATCCCCAGCATGAGAGTACCTCCTGGTTGCAGTGGTCATGAGCAGTTCTGTGTCTTTGTTGGGCTATGTTGATAGAGACTTGACCTTGTAGGATGCTACAAGCTGGTGTTTGTGAAGTTCGTGGCAATCCCAGGGAGAGGCCTGTCTTCTCGTGGTGCCATTGCTGTGCTTTTCCTCTGGGTCAAGAGCACATAAGCTATCAGGATTTCAAAAATTTTAAAATAATTATTGAATTTTAAAAACTTCTTTCAACGTTTATTTATTTTTGGGACAGAGAGAGACAGAGCATGAACGGGGGAGGGATAGAGAGAGAGGGAGACACAGAATCGGAAACAGGCTCCAGGCTCTGAGCCATCAGCCCAGAGCCTGACGCGGGGCTCGAACTCACGGACCGTGAGATCGTGACCTGGCTGAAGTCGGACGCTTAACCGACTGCGCCACCCAGGCGCCCCAATAATTATTGAATTTTAAACACGTCAGAAAGGATATTATACATATGAACTTATAAAAGGCATAAAGAATACAAAGAAAATGAATGTGCATCTATTGTGCATTAAGCTTAAGAAATTGTTTTCATGTATTGTATCATTTAATTCAAAATATACATCTCAAAAAATATATAATTCAAAAATAAGTTTCCATTGCCATAACTTTGAAACCTCCTGGTACCCTTTCCAAATCCCTTCCCCATCTCCAGAGAAAATTTTATTGTTTTCTTTTTTCTTTATAATTTATCACAAAGGGATGTATTGCAAATAATATATTTAGTTTTGAGTGCTTTTGAAATTTATTTAAGTGGAGTCATGTTGTGTGCATTCTTTTATGACTGGCTTTTTAAAAAAATCAACATTCTAGGGGCGCCTGGGTGGCTAGTCGGTTGAGCGTCCGACTTCTGCTCAGGTCATGATCTCACGGTCTGTGGGTTCGAGCCCCGCGTCGGGCTCTGTGCTGACAGCTCAGAGCCTGGCCTGTTTCAGATCCTGTGTCTCCCTCTGTCTCTGCCCCTCCCCCACTCTCACTTTGTCTCACTCCGTCTCTCAAAAATAAATAAATAAATAATTTTTTTTAAAAAATCAACACTCTAGTAGTCTGTCCTGGTTGGCGAATATCGCTGTGGTTTACTCATTTTCATTGCTGGATGATACCCCACTCGACCAAATCACAATGTATGTAGCCAGTCTCCTTTCCTTTGAATACTATTTTGATGGTTTATTTACCTTTTCCATCCTTTTACTTTCTGCATCTTTGTGTTTTAAAAATGTCTCTTGCGGATGGCTTGTACCTGGATGATTTAAAACTTCAGTGATACAAACTTTATCTTTTAACTGGCAAGTTAATGAATCCACTTATGCTTATCACTACTGATGAGTGTGGATTTATTTACATTATGCTGCGTTTCCTACTTGCTCAGTTTCCAATTATTCCCCCCCCCCTTTTTTTGTTTGCTTTTGTACTGAGGACTCTGGTCCCCCCTTCATCAGTCTGGAGTTATATATCTTAGTTCTGTCCTCTTGGCGGGTACCCTGCAAACTTTAATAAGCGTACTGAATCTAATCTAATCAAAAGCTGATCAGTATCTTTCCTCTCCGGTTCAAGGCCCCTGGATTTAAGTGCAGTCACCTGCCTGACTTACTGTAATAGCCACACCAGGTGATCCATATTCCTGTACAGCCTCCTGTCCCAGAGTGTGGCTGCGTCCTGCGACTTGCTTCTCATCAACAGAATACGGCAGAGACGATGGGAAATCACTGCCGTGATTACGTTTCTTTATAGAGGATTCTGTGTGACTGGAAGAGAAAGACTTTTCTGCTAGTCCTGAAGAAGCAAAAACTCTCATGTATGAGCTGTCAGTGGAGAGGGCCACGGGGCAGGGGGCTGTGAGACGCCTCTAAATGCCGAGAGACATCAGGCACACAGGGCCCTCAGTTCTGAGCCGTGAGAAGATGAATTCTGTTGACAGCCCAGGGGAGCATAGAGGGGGTGATTCCCCCCGTCAAGCATCTGATGAAGACTGCAGCCCTGCTGTTTCCTGGCTCACCCTGTAGGGGGCGACATCCTGGAGATTCTGCCTGCTGAGGATAGGCTCCTAACAGATAGCCTTGACCTTTGCCTTCACTGCTTGGGGTAGGGATTGGGGCCGGGAAGCCGACCACCTCTTCTCTCTGTGATGTGAGCCAGATTGCGATTTGGGGGTTGGTGACTATATCTCCTTGTCTCAGAGGCTCCAAAGCCTGGCACCCGGTGGGTGTGTGATTCATGTTAATCGTGGAAAGATGTTAGCCTAAGGATTATCTGCTGGAGTCTCTACCTTCCAGTACTTTGTCTTATTCTCAAAGACAAGGTCTAAGGAGGTTTACTGGCTTGCTTACCGGCCCCACATTTTCCACAGGGTCCTACTCAGTTTTTCACCTCTCCTGTTAAGCTCTCTGTCATAATTCCAATTCAACGCTGGGTGGACATTCCCCCGAATTCGTACACGTTTTAGCCTGAATTCATCGTTTCATCGTCTCAATAAGACTAGCATCCACTGAAAAAAACTCATGTACCGCCTGCCAAGCTCTGTGCTAAGTGTTTTAATCCTTCAACTCAGTTCATCTTTACATCTTTTTGAGAGAGGTGCTTGTCATATTACCATGTTACAAAAGAGGAAACTGGGGCACAGAGAGGTTAAACAACATGGCCAGGGTAACACAGCTAGTAAGTGTTGCAGCCGGGATTCATGATGGTCTGACTCATGCTCATGCTCAAAGTAGGGGCTTTCTGGTGCGAGGAGCATGCCTTGGATTTTTATCTGTTTGTTTGCCTTTTCTTCCCCTTGATCTTCTGCCTATTCTTGATCTGCCTATGACGGCCTGGCGTCATGCCTGTGTCTTGATGTTTGATAAATTTGTTGATTCACTGACATTTCACTGGTGGCACTGTCATGCTGCAGCCTACCACTAGGTGGTGCTACATTCCAGAGAGTGGACGGCAGGCTTCCCCCGCCCCACCCCCACCCCCGCCCCAGCTCCGGGCACTGGGGAACGAGCCTGGTCTCTCCATCCAGAAGTGGGAAGGCTGGGGTGCCTGGAGGAGGGGGACGCCACACCTCCCAAGCAGAGAAGGGAGGCGAGAGAAGCCGGCACTCCACCCGGTGCCTGGCGCTGCTTGCTCGAAAGCAGGCTGGCAGAAAAAAAATGGGTGGACAAGACGGCAGAGGGACCAGAAAGTGGGTCTGTGGGTCACCGTGGTGGGATGGAAATGAGTCGGGGCCACAGCCTACCAGAAAAGCAGCCTAGAGGATCTTGCTAGAGAGGGCCTGGACGTCCCCCTCTTCTCAGGACCGTAGGATGCAAATGGTCAAATCAACCTTTGAATTCCAGCCCCATCCGGATGTGTGGCTTCCCCATCTCCCCGTCGGGCCTCCAGCCGCGGTTGCGTTTCAGATCCCAGGAGAGAAATGTGCAGGGACGGATCCCAGATCCCGACCTTCTGGCCCCTGCGAACCTTCCAGCATCCTCTTCCACGCACCCCCGCCCACACTCTGGCACTTTTTGTTGGAGAAACAGGTCAGGGAGGGAGAAACAGGATTGGGAGGGCGGGGCTCAGATGCGGGCGGGCCCCTGCAGGCTGTGGTCGGTCATGCGGGGCTTCCTGCAGGAGGAAGGTTCCAGTGGGTAGGGGGCCTCCAATTTTGTGGACTTGAGTGCCAGCCAGGTCTAGGCGCGTGGTTCAGCGCAGCAGGAAGAACACAGCATGTCAGGGGACCTGAGCGTGACCACCCCTCTCCTCTTCTGCAGGGGAACATAACAGTTACTGTCCACAGTGCAAAGGTGGTCTTGTGAGTGGAAGGCAGTATTATTAACAATTACCCTGGGACAATAGGTGGAAACTGGGACAGCTATCTTGACAAACCAGGAAACTGTGGCCACCCAGCGTATCCATAAAATGAGTTACCTTCGAAGAACCATCTAAAGCTGACGTCCTCCATGAGATGCAGAGAAGCTTCTCGTGGAGCTCACTCATTGATCCCTGGAGCCAATCAATCTGTCTGTTGGTCCCTGGATTATACGGATCCAATAAATACATATACAGCGGCTCGGGTCCCAGGCCCTGGAGTGTTATGCAGTCACACCCCGGTCCTCAGGGGAGAGGCGAGGTCCTCCGCTTGGCCAGGGTCTTCGTCTTGGGGTCATTGAGCCCATCCCTCCCTCCCTGATCCCATCCTAGCTCTGCTCCCAGGAGCCCTTGGCCAGTCCACTCTTCTGTCTCCGGGCTTCTGGTGCATGGAATACACCTCCCCCGGGAGGGTTTCCAGGAAGTGCAGGGAGAGTCCCCTGCCTTGCCCGCCCTTCCGCATCCCACCCTAGCTTCACCATCCTAACAACCCCATGACAAATTATCCCACGACCAAGCTAAATTGGCCGCTCCATCAAATACCGTGGATTATAGGGAAGGAAGGCACATAGCTCATTAACTCAAACCGGCCCCTCCCCCAGGCTTCATCTTCCCTCCCTCCCCCTCCATTTACTTCTGGAGACTTGGCCAGAGGACTACGGCCTCTAAGGGCTTCCTGGATGAGAGGGGAACTTGAGGGCAGGGGACAGTTGTTTGGACCCTCAGAGTCAGGACAGGGCATAGAATTGGCCATCCTCACGTGGCATGGGACCCTCCAGCAGAGGGCGCCATGGCACAGCGTGGCCCCTTCCCTTCCAGACTTTTCACCCTGTCCTGCCTGGGTCTCCTGGGGGGGGGGGGGGGGTGGCGATGGGGTGGAGAAGCAGCTTGGGGTGGGTGCTTCCTCCTGAGGCCATTCTATGAGGAAGGAGGAACAGCTCTCTCCCTGGAGACCCTTTTTGGAGCCGGGGAGGGGACAGCTCCACCAAGAACCAGGGTCTCACCCGGTGGCCCCTGAAGCCTTGATCAGCTGCAGGTGCTGTGGTGTGGAGGGAAGTCAGGGAGGGTCTCCCGGGATGCTGGGGCGACCTTGCCTTAGCCTGGCAGTGGGGATTCTGGTTTCAGCTAAACTGCATGGTTGGCATTTCCAAGGGGAGGAGGCTGTGGGAAGGAGGTGCGGGCAGCCCTGTTCAAAGACTCAAGAAAAGAACCAGGTTGGTTGAGAAAATAAAGTGCTTCTCCATTCAAGGGCCCACCTGTGCGCAATGGCCCGAAGGCCTGGAGGAATCACCCTTTCAGAGGGTAATGAAGAATTCATCAGGCTTTTGTATCTGCCTGCCCCTGATCTCCTTGAGCCCAGACAATGGTGCGCTGGGGGCCTTTGTCTCCCTCCCTAGAGAGGCAATGTCAAATGTTGGCCACACGTGGGTGGGGAGCCCGCCCCTCTTGGAAAAGGGGCAGTCCCGTAACTTGACAAAGGGCACCAAATTCAGGGCTAATTAGCTGGAAATTAAATTTTCCATTTGGCTGGGCCAGAGACAATTGGGGGTGGGGCCTGGAGTGAGGAGAGACCCCTGGGAAGAGAGATGGTGTCCGCTGTGCCTTGGTAAACCTCACATCATGAAGAAAGCAGGGGGTGCCCCGCAGGTACCCATCATCAGAAAACCAGTCAGCCAGCCAAGCAAACCGACCACCCAACACCAACACAACGGTGACTGTACTTTGAAAGTCTTTCTAGTGAAGACGCGCGCCATCCACCTGCCTTCAGATGGAGACAAAGGGTGCTGACAGAGACATCAGGAAGTCACTTTATTCTTCAGATCTTCTCTGGCACCCACTCTGTGCCCGTCCAGCAGCAATGCATAAAATTCCACCATTAGAAATCCATTTCTTTGTGACTTCACACCGGGCAATGAGTTTCACGTATATCAAACATTTACTGAACCCACGTTATGTGACAAGTATTATTTCAGGTGTGGGGATGCCTGAGTGAACAAAAGGCACAATGTCTGCTTTCATGGGCTTTCGGTCTAGCTAAAAAATCATGAAATATATATACCACGTCAAGTGAGGAAGTTCTGTGAAGGGAAACCAAGATGGGTCGAGGGATAAGGCATGATTGGATGTTCTTTGAAATATGGCAGTCAGGACCGGCTTCTAGGAGGAGGGAGATCTGAACAGCGATTAAAAAGCTGGGAAGATGGGGAGGCTGGGTGGCTCAGTCCGTTAAGTGTCCGACTCTTGATTTCGGCTCAGGTCATGATCTCACGGTTCGTGGGATCGAGCCCTGCATTGGGCTCTATGCTGAGCATTGAGCCTGCTTGGGATTCTCTCTCTCCCTCTCTCTCTGCCCCTCCCCCACATGCATACTCTCTCTCTCTGTCTCTCTCTCTCTCTGTCTCTCTCTCTCTCTGTCTCTCTCTCAAAATAAATAAATAAACATGAAAAAAAGAGAAAAGCTGGGAGGGAGTTAGCTTCGTGGCTATCTGGGGGTAGGGCACCCAGGCGGATGGAAAAGCCTAGGTGGGACCGTGCCTGGGGTCTGCAAATATCAAATGGGCCCGTGTGGCAAATATCAAAATGAGCGGGGAGGAGAAGTGGGGAGGACGAGCTCGGGGTCTGAGCATGCGGGACTTTGGGAGCCGCTGGAAGGACTAGGCTTTAACTCTGAGTGAGATTGAAGTCTTGTGTGGGCGGTGACTTGATTTGAGCCATGTTTCTCACCAGGTCCCTGGCTGCTATGCAGAGGATGGGCTAGAGGCGGGGGCACCCATGGAAGCGGGGAGTAGAAGCTTCTGCAGTGGTCCAGATGTGAGATGATGCCCACAGATCGCCTCGGAAATGGTACTGCCTCTGTGTCCGCGTGCGCGCATATATGTGTTTCCAGCAATTCGCTCCATGCCTCTGTGCCTCAGTTTCCTCATCTGTAACCTTAATGTAACATCAACAGACCAATCAATTCTAGGCCGAATGTGGGGAAGGCGAGAGTTGACCCCCTGAGCTCTCCAGGCTCCTAGGAGAGACGAGGAAACAGATGAGGGGGACAAATCATAATGGGGACCCGAGTGCCAGGAGCCTGTGGGAGGAGGGGCAGACCGCCTCTGCCTGGCAGGGGCCAGTGGGGGGCGGGGAGAGAAAGCTGCCCCTGGGAGGGACGGTAGAGTGAGGCAGATGAGGAAGCCCGCGATCGTGTGTTGGGCAAGGAACAGCAGGGGCAAAGGCTCAGGGGGTGGGAAAGGGAGTAAAGGAAAAGAAATCATTTTAAAATCCTAGACTTTTAAAGCCGGAAGAGACCTTGGAGATGGTTACATGCAGAGGTTTCCAGGCAGGTCTTCGTTCAAGCACGGTACGTCTGATTCTATTACACAAATCAGATAGTATTAATAGCTAAACCCTTATTGAGTGTATCCTGTACTCCAGACGCTTTACACGCGCGGATTCGATTAGTTTTCCCAATAACCCCATGAGTTAGCCTACTACTGTTAGTATCCTCATTGTATTGATGAGGAAAATGAGGCACAGAGAGGTTAAGAGACTTGTCCATGGGCACACAGGGAGTCCGTGGGAGAGCCAGGATTTGAACCCAGGCAGTCTGGTTCCCAGACTGCCCACGTGGCTGCTAGGCCGAACCCGCCTCTGTATTATGTGAAGGTTGGGGGCTGCTCACTGGAAGGGCAGGGGCCGGCAGCCGTGGTTCCATCCCTGTGCGGACATGCCCCTGAGGCACATGGGTAGAACCTGTCCCAAAGCGGCTCCCTCTGAATACCACCAATTAAGAGCCACCCTTCACCTGACGGAGAAGCCATAACCCTCCCCCCACTTCCCCTTCCCCTCCCCCCCCCCCCCCCCCCCCCCCCCCCGGCTGCCGGCCCTCCAAGGTTGTTCTGTGATGACAGGTAAGTCAGGGAGGCCTTCCTGGAGGGAGAATTCACATTTCATGTCATGGCCGTCTGTTTCTTTACCTATTGGGATGCTTTCTGAGCTGAAAGCTTCCGCCTCCCGGAGAGGAGGTGAGCAGGAGGGCACCGTCTCTCACTCCTTGGTCTTCGGGTTTCCCTTAGGACTAGAGTAGTTTCAGGTGCCGGGCTTGGGAGGAGACGGCAGGAGGGGCCAGACCGTCCGGGCGCTGGATGCGGTTGGCGATGGGGCCAGGTGGCGTTGGGGATGTGGGTGACAGGTCCCGGGTTTCTGGGCCCCAGGCAGAAAGCGCAGTGCCGGCACACGGTGCCCGAGGGAGGAGTGATGCCCCCGTCACGCTCCCCCGCCTTGGCTTGGGGGCGAAGAGGAGGGTGGTGGGCACTGGTGTCAGGAAGGGGGTAGGGTGATGGGGGGCCTGGGGGCAGGGGAGCGGCATTTTGGTTTCCTTGGGCGCACATCCCTCCCTGTTCCCTTTGCTGAGGGGTGAGCCCTACCAGAATCCATCCAAGCTCTCATCCTCGTTCTAAACCTCTGGCATGAGATTCCAGGGGCCAGGCTGGGACCACGCCTCCTCCAGAAGTCCTCCCTGACCACCCAGCCGGCGGTGTCCTCTGTCCCGCTCACATCGGAGGACGCCCCCCTGCTTCTTGCTGGCCTCTTTGGCTTCAGCCCTGCTTTCGGGCCAGGGGGCATGCCCTTCTCCCGCACGTCGGCCCCCAGCATGTTGTGGGCATTCATCCACCACGCACTTACCGGGTGGCAACCGCAGACTTCCGGCGCCGTGGACGTGGAGCCGAGCACGCTCTCAAGCCGCCGTGAGCCGGGAGGATACGCGCGCGCGAAGGAGAAAGACGATGCCTGGGGTTTAGCCTGGGGTGGGCTGGCAAAGAGGCGCACCGGCTGAGGGTCCCAACTCACCCTGAAAACTATCGGCTGACCCCAGGAGAGCCGGCGGCAGGGGCGGGCATGATCTTGTGAGACACCTGTCCCTGCTCCGCATGCGTGAGGATGACGCTGCATCCTTGTTAATTTCAGGCCAGGTCAAAAGCAGTCGTGCCCCCGCAGGAGACTCCAATGCTGGTGGAGCTGTCCCGGCCCTCTTCCCGGAACATTCCACCTCCCTTGTAATATTGAGCTCCCACCTCCGAGGAAGGCCCCCTTTCTTTGGGATTGTCTGTTTCAACCCCATTGGCAAAGCAATCCCCCAAATCCACCCCATCCTGAACCTCGAGGACTCTTTAGAGGTCTATTCACTCCATTGTGATTTTGACCCCGTCCTCTCTTCCTTGAGTCCAGCCACTGTGTCAGCCGTCCTCTGGGAGAAAGGCTGAGGGCGGAGGAGAAAGTCCGAGTAGGAGTTCTGGGGTTCTCCCGACTTCCGGCCCGTCCGCAGGTCAGTACGACAGCGCGGCCACCAGGGGGCGCCCGAGCGTCGGGGTTGGCGCGGCGGCCCTCGGAGGCCAGGCGGGCGCGGCGCGCGGCGGCCGCCAGGGGGCAGCAGAGCGCGGGGCCTCGGGCCCAGGGCGCGGGGCTGGGCGGCGGCAGCTGCGTTCCCGGCTCCGAGCGCCGTTCTCTGTTAGGAGGGTAATTTAGAGCAATTACACCGATTATTATTGCTTTTCTAATTAGTGCTTTTCCTACAGAATTAGCCGAGTGTTTATTAGGAGCTGCTTGTTGCCAGCAGCTTAACTGCTTCGCTGCCGCGCGCGGGGCGCCGCGAGCGGGGAGGGGCCGTGCGGTCGTCGCCGCCGCGTGGGGCCGGTTGGTTATGTGGTTTCGCATAAAAGCACGGATTAAATATTCATTCTGCTTTGTTACATATAGCATTAAATTTTTATCAGCTGTATGTTTTCCTTGAAGTTTTCCCTGCGTGTTAACATTCAGCCGGGCGGCAGAAAAACTCCCGGGCCTCGGCGGCAGATGGGGACCCGGCGGGCGGCGTTCGGGCCAGAAGGACCAGGGAGGAGAGGGATGGTCACCTCCCTGACGTCTGTAATAAGCCCTCCACCTTTCCTAATCCCTGTGTCCCCAGATCCTTCTAAGACTCCCGAGAGGTAGAGAGGAGAGGAATTCCTGACCCCATCTGATGGATGAGAAAACTGAGACCCCGTGGTGAGGGGTGGTGGTTGTCTTCTCCATCCAGCCCATTGTCATTTGGGGGAGCTTCCAAGCCTTTGGCCCCTCTGACACCCTGGGACATCGCTTAGGTGTCACACCCAGGGCTCCCCTCCTGATTTTTCTGGGCCAGATCCCAGCTGAACCCAGGACCCTGCCAGCGGGTGAACAAGTCCTTACATTGTGGTCCTGGATGCACCACTGCCTGTCTAGTTAGTTGCTCCTTCGAGAGCCCTTCACCCAGAGTCGCAGGGAGGGGGTGGTGAGAGGCAGAAGAGAGAGATGTGGGGTTTATTCAATGCACTGCCTTCATGTTGGGTCGTGGCTAGTTGCTTCTTGGATTGGGGAGAGGGTATCCTCAACTCGTGCGCTGTGGGGACCCCACGTGAGCAAAAACACGCACATGCACCCAGAGCAGAACCAGAAGCTTCTGGAAAACCATCCTCCTACCGCATCCAGGTGTTTGTTTACAGCTCATTAACTGCGTGATGGAAAAGCTGGGGTGGGGGCGAGGCAGGGAGATATTGACAGAAAATCAATCAGAAATGAAGATTAACGTTCCTGTGGGTCAATAGGGGAATGGGATTTGAGTTTGAAAAACAGGGACTGATGAGCTGAGGTTTCTTCCCCCCCCATTTGTCGCTGCGCAGAACCGGGCCCACCAAGATTCAGCCTGGCTGTGGGGAGGTGTGGCACACTCCCAGGGCTTCCGGGCTGGGGCTCGGGCTGGGGACCGCGGGCAGCCCCCGGTGTCTCCCCCTTCTGGCCGTGGGTCCTGGTCGGCAGGCGAAGGATGGAGGAGAGAGAGGGTTGGTTCACCTCGCCGCTACTGTGTGACTGATCACACTGGGCTCAGGACATGTGCCACGGGGGGGCTTTCCCCTGAACACAGCTGGGTAGACCCCTCCCCGCCAACCCCTCTCATCCCCCCCCTACCCTTTAAGGCGTGCTTTCCTGTGGCGAGGCTGTGTTCCCAGCCTGGGGACAGCCTCTGCAGGTGCACCACACAGCCGGCCGCCCCCACATCTGGCTGCCTCCCTCTGGTACTGCCATTTCCGGCCACCTGTCCTGGGGTCCTTTTCTGCTCACCGCCCTGCAGGACTCCTTGGGGCTGAGAAGCAGAACGGAGCACGGCTACCTGTCTGAGACGGAGAGAAGGAGACACAAAGGGGGAACTCCCACATTTATATGCTGCACGTCCCGTCTCAAGGGGCTTTGCCCAGTGGATGTCAACTTGGTGCTAAGGGGCTTGTGTGTGGAGTCTGGGGTCGGTGGGGCTGACAACCTCTGGGACAGAACAATGTGTCACTACAGCTCTCCGGCCTGGGAGGGACGCCTGCCCCTCGCCTTGAAGGTCTGTTCTGTCATGACAGTGGCGACCTGGGCCCACCCAAGCCTTTTGGGGATGCTCTCCTGCACTTTCCACTGACATTGGTGACTTGTCGCCACGGGCTCGCAGGGCTGGAAGAGGTTTTAGATGCCCTACACCACGGTGTCCCTGCCTCGGCACAGCTGATGCTTGGGCTGGACCATTCTGGGCATCCTGTGCATGGCAGGACGTTTAGCAGCATCCTGGCCCCTACACACTAGATGCCAGAAGCACCTTCTTCTCTCCCCTGTTGTGACCATCAATAATGTCTCCAGACATTGTCAAATGTCCCCTAGGGAACAAAGTCATTCCCGGCTGAGAACCACTGCTCTACACTAATCTCCTTTAACAAATGCACCAACTGATATCTAGAGATGGGCTGTGATCTGTGCAACATAATTCAGGGCAAAATAACGGAGTGGCCAAGTACTCCGGTTCTGGAATGAGCCATACCTACGTGCAGATTCTGTCTCTACTACTGACTAGCTCTGATGTGATCAGAGTGTAAGGCAGGTAAACTCTACCTGCCTTAACTTGTCCATCTATTAAATGGGGGTATTGATATTACCATCTTTGTGGGAACATTAAATAAATGATATTAAATAGGGTGATGCATATGAAGTGCTCTGCACGTTGCCTGGTGCCTCGCCCACGTGCAATCAACAGCGGTCAATGTCCGAATCGGAGATCCGTTCTGGACTCTTCTCCTGATTGCAAATAGGAAGACCCGAGGAAGGTTCCAGATGATGGCGTTCTGGGGACACACGGCAACTTTTCTTCCAGTCGGAAGGTATCTCTGAAAAGATAGGGAGACTCTTTGATCCGTATCATCAGAAGCGACTAGAGAGCAGGGAAATTAAAAGTTTGTTAGCTGAAGTAACAAAATCTCAAAATTGATGCACTGAATTGCAGAATGAGCGAGGCTAAAGGAAGAATTGTTGAAAAATCAAGGCAAGAATTTCTCCAGGAAGGCAGTGCAAAAGCTAAGGAGACAGGAAACAGGAATGAAAAGTTCGCGGACACCGAGGATGCAGGAATAAAGAGTACCAAAAGGAGACAACAGAAATAATGGAGGAGAGGCAACGCTTAAGGAATCAATCGAAGGGAATTTTCCAGAACCAAAGAAAGATAAAAGTCCTCAGACATAAAGGGCCCATTCACGTGGCCAGCAAAGTTTTAAAACCCACCAGCATAGACATATCACCACCGTGAGATTTTGGAACACGAAAGGTACAGGGAGGATCCTGAAAGCCTTCAGAAAGAAAAAACAATTCCGGGCACGGATGTTAGTTTCCTGTAACAAAGTATCTCCAACTCGGTGGCTTCAAACAACAGAAATATAATGATCACCCTTCTGGAGGCCGGAAGTCTGAAATCAGAAAGTTGCTACAGTTGGTTCCTTTTGGAGGCTCTGAGGGCGCATCCGTTCCACGTCTGTCCCCTGGCCCTGGGGGCTCCCGCCACTGCCGGACTTTCACTGGCTCACAGCCATGTCACTGCCATCTCTGCCTTCGCCCTCCCATGGCCTTCTTTCCTGGGCCTCTTTGTGTCCTCTCGTGTTACGAGGACACTACTGATCAGATTTAGGCCCCCCCCCCCCCCCCCCCCCCCCGCCCTGTAGGATCTCACCTGGAGATCCTTAACTTAATTATATCTGCCCAAAGAAGGTCACTCTCGAAACAGTGGCTGGGAGTCACGACGCGGACGTGTCTTTTCGGGGGGACACGCTATTCGACCCACTACACATGGGCACGAGAGCTGGATTGACGCCGTGCTCCTCATCAGCAAAATTGGATACAAAAAATATATATATAATGGAGCGTATTTTCAAAGCTCTGAGGGGAAATGGCTTCGAACATAAATTATCATTCAAGTGTGAGGGTAAAATGAAGCCGTATTGGACGAGTGCAGACTCAGAACATTTACCAGCCTTCCAATTCCCCTTTGGAAGAATTAATGTATTGGGGCTAGAGCACGAGATGCCTTCTTTCCCCATCACCTCCCCTGCCAACAAAGAAAAAAGTAGCCCCAAATTGCCTGGCGTTAATATATTTCTTTAAGTGTATTTTGATTTATATTGCTCGGCAAACTGGGACATTTGTACAGAAAAGAGGTATTACTGGGGGAGTAATGCAAAAGAGCAGTGTGCCCCCGGGTCTGTCTCTGCACCCTAAGTTCACACTCCCCGAAGCTACCGCCGTGAATCCTTTCAGCTGCCTCTTGCGCCGTTTACTTCCGTATTTCTCCGTTTCCGGCATATGTCGCTATTTATTCGTTTCTCAGTTTTAAGAGTTATCTACTGACTCTCAACTGTGGAAAGTGAGATTTTAGTTCACTCGTGGGCTTAACGTGTCCGTTTCCTCCCTGGCAAACACACGTATCTGTCCCTCCCCCGCCAAGGAAACTCCAGCGTACGTTTTGGTGAAAATCGCTACTGGGTGACCATATAAATACTACTCACAGCTAAGCTGTGCGGTGGGTTACGATTATAATTCTTTCTTTCTCCCCCCCGGATTAATACGTGGTTTCTCTTTTTATTTGCTTATTTTGTATACCTGTGAGCACATAATTGCTAATCCACTCCCCAGTTCTCCTACAGACCTGAAGATCTCTTCTCGTTACGTTCAAACGTGTCAACTATGCCGTCAGCTATTTTCCTGGGGTTTTTCTTCACCTCTTTTCTTGCTTGGGTTCCTGTTAGCTGCCAGTGTGGCTGTAGATATTCTGATTCCGAATCATTGGAATGGGACCTTTTTAAAAAAATGTTTATTTATTTTTGAGAGAGACTGAGAGAGAGAGTGCAAGCAGGGGAGGGTCAGAGAGAGGGGGGCAGAGGACCTGAAGTGGGCACCACGCTGATAGCAGGGAGCCTGATGTGACGCTCGAACTCACCAAGTGTGAGATTGTGACCTGAATTGAAGTCGGATGCTCAACTGACTGAGCCACCCAGGTGCCCCTGGAATGTGACCTTTTATTTTTAATGTGATTTTTGTTCTATTCTTCCGAAGCTTTTAGGACCTTCTATTGATTCCTGCTATTCTTAAATTTCACTGTAATGTGCCCTAATGTAGGCACGTCTCCATCCAGTTAAAAAAACAAAAACCCTCATTTCTTAGCCTCCTTTACAGCTAGACATAGCATATAAATATAGGTAGGATTATTGTGTTCTGGGAAGTCTCCTTCAAAGGATGGGAAGCTCTTCTTTTTCTGCCTTCTTCCTTCCTGCTATTTTGGATATGTAATGGCTGGAGTCCCAGCAGCCATATTGACGCATGAGGTGGCTTTGGGAACAGAAACCGTGTTCTATGAAACAACAAGGCAGATGTCCAAGTACCTGATACCACGTAGTGACCACACTAGACCTGTACCGATTCCCTCTTTTCTTTTACTTGAGAAAAAAAAATACATTTTGATGTTTTTAAGCTACTATTCTGTGGGCTTTTTTGTTAAACAAAGCCAAACCTATTCCTGACATTAACATGAACAAAATATTACATTTTCCTTCGCAAAGTAACTCTTAAAACACTTTCAAATAACTCTCAATGCCTGTAGGATAAAAACATGTTAATTCCTCCCCTCCCCCCAAATCTATTTGAATAAAGTTGAGACGGATTCTATACAACTGACTGTCTCACATGCAACCAAGTACCAAACAATGCATCTACAAGGAAGACGCAGTTAAGTGAAGAGAAATCAGTCCAGCCTGTTGTTTATTGTAAAAATATAGGAAAAGCAAAAAGCAGAACAAAAATCTTAGGCACTATCAGGAATCAGGATAGGAAGTAGCCGGGCAGAGGTGGGGAGGGAGGGATAGGCAGGTGGTTTGTTTTCAGTTTGAGCTTCGGGTGACTCTAGCTATTGATTGTTTGTAGATGTCGTTATGGCAGGTACAAGGGATTACTCATGAAATTTTAAGCATAAACCCTAGAAAAGTAGAAATCTAGGGTATGGTCTCTATATACTAGAAAACTGGAATCAAATGAAAACAGCTCAAACAAATTAGCAAAAGGCAGAAAAGTGGGTAAAAACTGAACCGGAGAGCTTGATAAATAGAATAGACAGATACACATGCACGGCATCGTTAGAATAACAACACGTATCAGTAATCGCGATCCTTGTGAACGAGTTTCATTCTTCTCAATCTGGGTTTTTTAAATCCAGTTTCATGAAGTTTCCAGCAAGATACACATATAAAGCTAATAGAAAAGTTGAAAATCAAAGGAAAGATGTAAAGATCTGTATATCAGGCAAGGTTAATGAAACAAGACACAGGAAGAACAATATTCATAACAAATAAAATAAAGGGGAATAGTTTATGTTGAAAGGAACTTCCTGTTCAGATGATATATAACAATCATAAACCATTATGCACATAATAAAAAACTTGAAAAATATATAAAGCAAAAATTGATAGCAATTCCTTGGAGAAACAGATAAAGACAGCATCAGATCAGAGGCTCTAACTTAGCTCTTTGCAGACCAACAGGATAACTAGGTAAGGATATAAAGGCTACAAATAACATGGTTAACAAGGGTCGTGACATCAAAATGTGTGATATATGCTGAACCAATAGAGAACGCCAACCCCTTTCAAACATATCTGGAACATTCACGCAATTGCCCATGTGTTAGGTCACAAATAAAATATCAATATCTTTCTAAAGATCACTATCTTTCCTAAATGTCACATTCAGTAACCATAATGCAATAAAATGAGAAATCATCGACAAAATGATCGCAGAAAGAAAATCTGTGCTCCTCTCATTTAAATAACTTAGTCCTCTAAATAATTATCAAATTAAAGGGTCAATCACAAAGGAAGTTGCATTATTAGAACAAATACAAGAATGCAGTATATTAAAATATACGGAGTATGGGCATTCAGAAGGTCATTTACAGCCTTAGATCCATTAATGACAAGACACCAAGTCTGAAAATAAGTGGACCTCAACCCAAGAAATTAGATAAACAATACAAGACCAAAGCCAATAAACAGAAGGAAGTAATAAAGATGAAAACTCAAACGAATTTAAGAGAAAACAAAAAGAGTTAATTCATAAGACCAAAAGCTTTTTGTCTTTTTTAAAGGCCACTATAATAGACAATCCTTTGCCAAGATGGATGAAAAACAACAAAGATTGATATAAATAAGCAACAGCAAGAACGAAAAATGGACCTCGTCACAACGAAAGGAAAATGGAAGAATAAAAATGATGACTTTGGAAAAAACATTCACATTAAGATTTCCACTCCCATCTTCAGCTTTTCGTGTCTGCAAGGACACAATAAATTTATTTAGAAAGCGACGACTTCGTTAGTAATATTTACTGGTCCCCTTTAATGTTCCCACCTTGTGCGTATTTAGATTTATAAAGGATATCATTGGGTTTTGTACTTATTTCAAAGTTCTCATTCCTTTTTTCAAAGCGCTGCCCCTCCCCCAAGTTCGCATCCTTCCTGGAAATGTCACCTGTCACCTCGAGCCTCTTAGGTTGGGCCTCTTCTGGTCCCAGCCACTTCTTAAGGGCCTCGAACCTAGGGGTCTGTTGGGTGGTGTATTCAGGCCGGACTCTCGCCTGTAAGGGACGGAGCACTGACTCAGGAACAAAAGGCCTTTGTCAGGCCACTTCTGGGTTGGATTGGGAACGATATTCGCCTGGGTGCCCGGAGAAGCGATCCCCTGTCTCCCTGCACCTGTTTCTCTCTGCGGGTCCTCCCCAGTCTTCTCTCTCTGCCTCCCTTGCTTAATTCCAGCCATGATTGTCCCTACTGAGCCCTGCGAGAGGGAGGGTGAGCTCTGAACCTCTCAGAATGTGAGTACCATGTCAGGAGGCAATGAGGGTGCGAAAAGTCCTGCCGTGTCTTCTGAGACTGAGAATCCTTGGGGTAGGAGGAAGCCAGTGGCCCCTCAGCATCGAACTGGCTTTTGGGCAGAGTTTCCAGGACCCTGGATATGGCGGCTGCGTCCTCCATTTTTGGAAATGTGGAAACTGTGCAGGCTGCCACAGGGCCTCTGGGGACACCTCCCTGTGGCTAGGACCCCAGGACAGGTGGCTGTCACCTAAGGCCTCACTTCTCTGAAATAAAACCAGCCCTTACACTTCACTTAGCCAAATGCTGTGTCCCTAACTGATCACTGTATCAGTATCCTGTCTCATAGGGTTTGAGGTTGTCTACACTGTGGGTCAGTGTTTGACAAGCACTGTGCTAGATGCAGAGACAAAAAAGATTAGTCCTTGACCTTGAACCTTCCAGTCTGTTATGGACTGAATGTTTGTGGCCCACCCCACCCCTCCTCGCCACCCCCCCCCCCCCAAATTTGTACGTTGAAATCCTACCTAACCGGCAAAGTGATGCTATCAGGAGGCGGGGCCTTTGGTAGGTGATCAGGTCATAAGGACAGAGCCTCAGGAATGAGACCAGTGATCTTCCAAGGAGAGACACGAGACCTTGCCCTCCGTGTCTCTGCTCCGGCCATGTGAGAACACAATGTGAAGACAGCCATCTCTCACTCTCCCTCTCTCTCTCTCTCTTCCTCTCGAGGAAGCGGGCCTTCACCAGATTCCGGATCTGTTGGCACTTTGATCTTGGACTTCCCGGCCCCTAGAACTATGAGAAATAAGTGTCTGTGGTCTAAGCCGCTCACCCCATCTATAGGGTTTTGTTATAACCCCCCAGACTTCCTAGGACACCCACATCAATGATAACGCCGAGGGTTCTAAAAGAAAGGAAGCCAGACGAAGGACACCCCCTCGCTGGGGTGGGGAGGGCCAGAACAGGCAACACATCCACCTCGTTCACAAAGCTGAGTATGTTTGTCTACGTTTGTTCATTTGTGCCCCACATCATTCCAGAAAGGTCTCGAAGGTGAAGAAGCCCTTGGCTTTATGCCCACAGTCCTGCTGCCAAGCATGAGAGCCTGGCGCGTCGAGTCCCTCAACAGATACGGTTGAATGGTGCCTGAAAGCTCCTGTCCTGTTCTCTTTCTTCTGCATCGCAAGCCTGTCCTCCAGTCCCCTCCCCTCCCAGGTTCCGTGGATTTAAGCTTCCTCCCCACCAAGCGGATGGCTCTCCTGGTGCATGTTAACACCTCCAAGCGGAGCCACCGGCCTCGCATCTAAAGCAGGTGGATGTTTCGTGTAAATGTTATTCCAGAACACATTTTTGGGATCTTCAGAAATCCTTGCACACCTCTCAGCTTCGAGAGCTTAGACTGAAGGTGCGAGAGAAGCAATGTGTGCATGGCATTTAGAGTAAATTATTAACGCTAAGAACCTCTTTATTAGACAGTCGTACACAAAGGAATTTTATTTCAGATTCTCTGACACATGACAAATGGCTGCCTCAGGTGAGAGGTAAACGGCGTCCTCTGGCAAGCGGCACCGAGGGCTGTATCGGCTGGGGGAAGCAAATCCAATTTGCTTTTCAACGCCATTTACAGCCTGTTTCTTTCATCCTAACAACACGTGGTATCGAAGCCGAGAAGGTAGAAGTTTTGACGTTAGGAAACTTTCCCCAGACTCTGTCTAGCCAAGGGGGTGTCGTCTTCCGCAGCCCAGGCTGGGGCCACGTCAGGTGGACGGGCATAGAACAGCCCCGTTTCTCATGCATCGTCTTTCTCTCTGATGTGCCAGGGGTTTGCGGAATAAACGACTTTGCCAGCCAGTGAGCGGAACATAAAATCCGCCGAATTACATCCTACTTAGGAGTTTCCAAAAGGCGGCTTTGGAACAAATTCCCAGGGATCAGTAGGATAGGCAGTGGTGTAGCTAATATGTGTATACACACATAGTGAACAAAGCCTGTCTTCTAACTGTTTAAACAGGCAGGGGTGGAAGGAGGACTGGAATTCATAGTCAACAGCCCATTGTTCTGCTGGCACTCTTCCCTTCAACCCCACCACCCTCGCTGGGCAATCAGTAGTGGATGCTAGTGGCCAGTTCCCCGGTCAGGTGAGGGGTGGGGTGGTTGAGGGGAGCCATATTGGATGGTGGGCTTTGTGGGCAGACTGGATAGGGAGTCGGAGCTGGTGGCGCGGAGGCAAGGCTGGGAGCAACACCAGAGGGGCAAGGACCCGGAAAATGGCAGTCGCGACGCAGGCAGGGGCTCTGCAGCCCAGGAGGGCGGAGGGGGTCAGTGAACACACAGCAGTGGGAGGTCACGGGGTTCCTCTTGGTGGTGTGGTAGTGGTGGGCAGTCAAGGGTGTGATGGTGATGGGTGCCGGTGGAGGTGAGTGTCAGAGAAGGAGATGAATAGAACAGAGACTTGGGGACAATGTGAGGCACGTGTCAAAAAGCCAGGAGGCACACGGATTCCTCAAGTCAGGGAATGGCTCTAGGACTAGGCAGGCAGTCCCGACAACGGCCGGGACATAGCACGGACAGGACAACCAGACAAGGGGATCCTGTCCAGCTCAGCCCCCAAAGCACAGCCTGGATTCCATCACTGGCCAAGAGTCACTCTGAGGATAATTGGCCTGGGCTCTGCGAGTGGGAGCAGGTTTAACAGTAAAGAGTCAACGGCGTGTGAGTGGTGACCGTGGGGTTGGTCGTCACGGGGGAGGGAACAGAAATGGACAGAGATCCAGTGCCCCAGCATCGGGGAGAATGGAGGCGATGTGCTGGGAGCGTGTGTCTTGCCACCCTAATGCAACCGTGGAATTAAGAGGGCTTGTCACTGTGGCTGCCATAAAATACACCTTCCCAGTTTCTCCAAGGCTGTCGAGTAAATACTCTGGGATTGGCGGATTGGCCATGACCCTGCGGTGGGCCTCGGGAGAGAAGTTAGCAGGCAGCAGAGGTGGCATGGTGTTTGTAGCACGGGCTCAGCAGTGGCCCTTGGCCCTACTTCCTGAGCTGCCTTCTGTGTCTCTCTTGGTTTCTCTGGCTAAAGAGTCGACCTGGATTAGGGTCTGCCTCTCTACCTCTGGCTGACCAACTGCCCCTCACTTCCCAAAGCTGCTCTCACCCAGGACAGGGACTTTGGTTCTCTGTCCTCCGTCTCCAAGGCAAGAGGCTGGCTCCTGGTTCCCAGCAGCCCAGCCTGTGCTGGAGACCCTTTCCCTACTTGCTTGGGGTGGGAGATCAGTTGGCTGGAGACAAGGGAAGTGGAGACAGAGGTGAAGCATCCCACAGGAGGGAGGCCAGGAGGGAGGGCATTTGCGGCTGTCTTTTGCCTCTCCCGTCAAATGGAAACTAGGACACCCGAATCCTAGTCCCAGCTCTGCTAACTCTTCCGTTCCATCCCACCCATTCTGTTCCACCCATTCTATTGCATCCCATCCGTTGGATTCCATCCCATTTGATGGGCACCTACTATGTGCCAGGCAACGTCCTAGGTGCTGGAGAGACAAAACTGACACGGTGCCTGCTCCCCGGGAGCTCATATTTCTGTGGAGGAGACAGACGGTAAATGACATCCTGCCGTTAGACAAGGGGAGCGGACAGACACAGGTCTAGGGATGAATCCTGGATCACTCGCTAACCTTGGGGAAATCCTGCAGCTTCGCGGGGCCTGATGTCCTCGTCTGTCGACTTGGAGGTTCAACCAGAACAATCCTTCATATCCCTTCCCAGCTCTGACGTTTCCATCTTTTCAAATTTCCTTTTCTGTCATCTGCCTATTTACTTACTTCTTTCTGCCTCCACTCGCGTCCAAAATAATTTGAGGCTATTGTCCGTCCCCAACATTCTTTCCCTCCAGGGGATGCAGCGTCTCCTAGTTTTCAGTGGGACTCGCATTTGGCCAAAGCAGAAACGAGAGCTGCCCGTCCTCAGCGCCCTCTCGTCCGGGGCCACTCTCGCCCCTTCATCAGCGTCCGCGGTGCGTTTCTGCTCAGCAGGGAAGTACTGAGCACCTGTGCTTGTCCACACCATTGCTGTTTCCTGCCTGCCGCCAGCTGGCTCCTCAGGTTCTAACTCAGCTCTGACCTTCCTCGGCCTTTGACCTTGTCCATCCAGATGGACTTGGCCCTTAGGCACGGACCCGTCCTCGGTTCACCTTTGTGGCCCGTGCACACGCAGATATCTACTCTTATAATGACCACGAACCCGCTCATTGGAGATAATAAGAATATTGGGGATGATAGTAATATTGGAGTGTATAATAACAGCAATATTGGAGAATACAATACAGTATAACATGATTTTACAGTGCAAAGTCCTCTACACAGATTCAGTGGGGGACAGCGATTCACCAGAAGCCTAGGGTGTGCTGACTCATGATAAGCAAGGGGTGGGCAGAGGTGGGATCCGGGGAGCTGGCCGGGCACAGAAGTGGCGCTGGGAGACGTGTGGTGGGAGCTGGGATCAAGGGTTTTGAGGAACTGGGTAAGACTTCAGGGGCTACAGCTGTAGGCCCAGCACAGCCCGTGTCACCTCTGTGTCAGATGCCTCAGCCACGAAGCACTCCTGATGGCCTTGTTTCCTCCTGGTTCCATCCAGTAAATAGTTACCGCTGTCTATGTGGCATCCATCTGACGAAGGCACTGGAGCTCTCGTGGCTGCCGCCTCTCCCAGACCCTCAGCACAGGGTGCGGAGATCTCTGGAATCTCGACGCGTGGCCACCAGTGTGGACGTGTATTGGAGAAACGTACTGAGCACCCAGAGCTCGGCAGGGAGCGGGTGAGAGCCTCATCTCGTCCCTTAAGGCTCCCACGCCATTCCGGTGGCCGTGGTGGCTGCAGGTTGGACTTCCTCACTTATGTCTGTCCCTCTGCAGCCTCCTGTCCTGGGGTGGCTCGGACCCGGTCACGTAAGCTCTGGTTTTAGGTGATTCGAGGTGGGGCGCTGGCCCTCCACAAAGGATAAAAGACACCGGGGACAAACCGATCACTCCTGCAGGCCTGACCTGCCTAGAGGGTGGGTTGAAAGAGATTCAGTGTGGCTGTTTCTATCTCTGGCACTTCCTCCTTCCAGAAGCCACCTCTGCTTACAGACCAATCCCTAATTTCAAGCCTACCCAGCATTCCCTTTGACTTCTTTTAATTAAGAGATATTTGCATGATGGCTTCAAGTGGCCCCTTTATCTGGATGACTAGTTCTCAGAGGGGTGATACCACACTCTCTTTTCCTTCCTGATTCTTACCAGTTACCCCAACACTATTTATAATCACACCAAAATATTATAATTACCCAAACACTATTATTATAATAGAAGACTTCTCCAAAGCGGGGGGGGGGGGGCGGGAAATCAACGTCCCACCCGCCACCCAGTTATTACAAAGCACTTTGATTTTTCTTGATCGCCGTTTAATTTTTGTCCTTAGTCATGCTTACCTCGTAGAGTTATTGTAGTGGAATCATGTTTTATGTCCTTATGTTTTTCTCCTTAAACTTCAAAGTACTTTCAAATGTTCTGGCAGGAGCATTTTTCCATGTTTCTACCTGCTGCTTGCCCCTGGACCTCCCTCCATAGTTCCCTCTGCCAACAGCACCCGGCAGGCACCCTTGGCCAGAGGAAGCCCAGACAGTTCTGGGGCTGAGGCAGGCAGCTTCTAGAAATCATTTAGCAAGTTCTTGGAAGAAGCAGGCACAAGGGCTTCCCAGGGCCTCCCCTCTCTGTCCCTCCCTTTCTTTCTCCCTTCCCCATCTCCCCCCACCCCCAAGCTGCTGTTTGGTTAAACATGTTTCTGCTTCGGTTGTTTTCTTCCCACATGCTAAGGCTTGGGGAATAACTACATTGCAAACTATCGAGCAGAGGCTGAAATCCACGCATTACATCCTGCTTAGGAGTTTCCAAAGGCGGCTTTGAGATGGATTCCCAGGGATAAGTAAGATCAAAAATACACCGGGTAATGTTTGTACACACACAGAGTGAGCAAAGCCTTCCAGACTTGTTAACAGAGGAAGGTGGGAGGGGTGGGAGGGGAATGCGTTTTATGGGCTGGGGCTCCCGTAACCCACCCAGCCCAGCCCAGGGTGGGCGGTGGGGGCGGGGGAAGCTGCTCTGGGACAGAGCCGCTGGCCCTGTGCTGCCTTGGGGACACATCATCTCCTGACCTGGTTTGGGCATTGGGTGGTATCATTTCTTAGAAGCCCTTGGCCATGTTATTGAAACATGGGCTGTCCAGGGTGCTGACGGGTACGGGGTCTTGTCCCTAAGGGGACCTCTGTGGTGCGGGGCCTGAGATTAAAGTCTGACTAAGGTGCTGCTTTGGCAGCTGGTGAAATTGGGAGGACCCCAAAGCATCTAAACTAATGTTCCCTTCCTCACCCTGCTTCCACAGATAAGGGTCCCCAACCACACCACTGTCCTTTATCCACGGGGCAATTCTGGTCATGCTCATCCCTGAATGATTCAAACAAGCGGGTCACACCTTCCCTCAGGAACCAGGGGGCATCTCGCCCTCTTTCCACTACAAAGCCTGCCTTCCACAGCCCCTGTTGTTCCCTCTGTTCCCGAGGGCATCCCCCCGGGTGGCTCTGCACAGCGTGAGACATCCTCGCTCTCGAGATTTGAGCATCTGTGACCAAGGGACTGCTTGCTCTCCATTTCACCTGTCTGGTGTTGGGTGTCGTGTGTCCCACTGTCCCTATCATCCTAGGGCGGGAATCCCTCCTTCGCCCGCACGGGGGGCAAGAGGTGATGAAAACAACCCCAGAAACACCGAGTGTGGGCAGGGTTCAGAGTCTGCCTGTGCAAGGTGTGACCCCAGGTAGGCACTAAGACCTTTGGGCCTCGTATCCTCACCTGCCCACTGGGACTGATTTCTGCCCTTCCTTGTGGCATTGCCAATGCACAGGGTGATGGCCCCACTGCTGTTCTGACAGGGGCTGGGGCGGGGGACAGGAGGCATGAAGAGCTCTGCGAAATGACGGGCACTTGTATGCATCAAGTATTATCGCTATCATTACCGTTGCACGATTGGATTCCCGTCTCTTGAAGCACATTCGCTTTATTTTCATTGTTTATCTTTTTCCATTGGAAGCAGCCAGAGACATTTTGTGCGTAAGTTTCTCCGTCAAGCCTCCCAGCTTCTCCATCGAGGAGTCGATGATCTGTAAACAAACGCCTCCATGCACGGGGGAGGGTCCCCCCCCCCCATTTAAAGGCACCTTAGGGGGAACCCTTTTACAATGAGAATTATTACCCTGTAACGTCTCTATTTGTGAATTTGGAGTTTTGCTTAGCAAGTATACTTTGAAACGAAGACCATGTGTCCTGTGAAACAGACCAGGAGCAGGTGGATGGGACTCTTCCCCCTTCTGGGAGATGGCCCCCTGGCCACAGACACAGCCAGGCGGGGCTTGCCTCTGTTAGGAAGTTTGCTTTTAAGAACTCAGTGGCGAATGAAAGGTGATGCTGGGGAGGAGGTCTGTGGGTTAGAGAGAGCCCCAGAAGCAGTCATGAAGGACCCCGCTTCCAGGAAGTCTTCTCTGATTAATCTTACCTTCGGCCTGATGGCTCCGTCGCCTTTTCGTTTTAATCCCTACCCCGCTCTCCCTCATTTCTTTCCTGTGCCTGCAGTTCAGGCCCCCTTACTCCCTTGCCTGCCCCTCTCGGCTGCTGCTTCTTTCTACAGCACCACCTTCCCTTGGGGACCCTCCTTTCTCCCTCTCCTCCCGTCACGCCTGCTTCTCCCACGCCCTCTGCTTCTTCCTCCCCCCACCCCCGTTCCACCCTGAACCCCTCGATCTGTGTCACAGAATCGGAAAGGCAGGCTCCGTGGCCTCCCCTGCCGCAGCCTCCCTCGAGCGCCACCACGCGGAATTGCCTGCGGTCCTGTCCCATTTTGCCCTTCTGTGGTCAGGATTTGCACAAATGAACCCGGGGTCCCAGCCTGGGGGCCCGGGGCACTGAGATCTGGAGTGTCAGCCTCCAGCCCGGCCCAGCTGCCCCCCTGGAAACAAGCTGCTGTCTTGCCCAAATGACAAAAATAAAAGAAATAACGGGGCAGGGGCCTACGCGGGCAGGCCCGGCGGTACCGAGCGAGACTTCCCACCAGCCTGTTCACCAGCTCCTGCAAGCTGGGCTAATTAGAGGGGCCCTGCAGTCCCCGTGGTAATTTGCTTAAATGGAAGAAGTTGATTTCCTCTCCTCTTTCTGTTCTCAGGAATTCCAGTTTTAGGCTCTGGCAGTCTCTAACCACCACTCCCCCTGGCCCTCTGGGGACGTGTTTGCTATGGAAATATGCAATTAATATTGCAGCGATCATAATTGCTAATTATTAAAACAATGCCACCCCCTTTTCCTGGCCTAGTTTCATGTTTAAAACCATTTAAATAACAGGGAGGAAGAAAAAAAAAAAGGGAGAAAAGTTAAACACCAGTGCTGAACTTGTGCAGAAGCCAAATGAGAGGGTCCCTGGGCAAGCCGGGCACTTGTCCTGGCATCTGGAAGGACAGGGCTCTCCCAAGCCCAGCATTTAGACTCCCCTGGAGCCATGTACTAGATAAAGTGAGGTACACATTGCACTTTGATCATGGGAATCCCACTTTTGCAGTGACACAGGGCTATTTTCTCTTTGTTCTGACCGATGCCCAGACCATGGCGTGACTCAGTGCCCCGTCTCCCACCTGAAATTTCCCCCAGCTCACTTCCTTAGAGCCAGGGCAAGTCTTGTCTGGGAAGAAACAATGCAGTGGACTCACTGTGTGGTTACTCCAATCGTAGAGCGGAGAAGTGTGTTTCCAACGCATAACTACAGAACCATCGTTTCTATTGGTTCTTTCAACAGGACTTTATCGGTAACAACCGCTGCTTGGTCGCCGCCCTAAGGCATGACGGGATGACGTCAGCCCAGAGCAGAAGGCTTTCAGTGCTCTTCTCCCGCCCTCTACCCCACCTCTCGGGGCCAGCCCTAAGCCTTAAGTGTGGCATCCCAGGGCTCTGTGATCCAGGCTCCTTCCTTTTGTCCAGCCACCTCTACCGCGACTCCCCACCCCAGCCAGGCTGGCCGTTCCCCAAATGGAATACTTCTGCATTTCCACGTCACGTCCATCTCAGCTTTACTCAGCAAAATTCGATGTCATCCTTAAAGATGTGCCTTAAATCTCTCTCTTTTCCAAAGCACCTTCTTTACAGAGACTCTCCTGTCCTCTGAACTCCCTGGCAAATATTTTGTCCCTCATGGGCCCTCGCTGCACACTTTTTTTTTTTTTTAACCTGGGCCATTTCCAGATGTATCTTCCAGTTCTGACTCAATCCTAAGCTTCTTGAGGATGTGGATTTGTACTCCCTGACCTTACTGAGGTCTGCTTCTCCAGAGCCTAACCTTATGCTTTGCATACAGGAGGGGTTCAATAACGACGAAGGCGGAAAATGGTAAAATTCGGGAGGGTTGCAAAGAAAAAAATGGTCATGGTCACTTTGTTACTTTCCTGGGGCCGCTGTAACAAAGCAGCATTAACTGAGTAACTCGAAACAATAGAAATTTGTTTTCTCACCCTTCTGGAGGCTGGATGTCCAAAATCAAGGTTGGGCCGTGCTCCCTCGGAAATCTCCATCCTCCCTTCTTCTTCCCGCTTCTGGTGACTGCTGGCAGTCCCTGGTGTTCCTAGTCACATAGATGGCCACTCCGACCTGTCTTCTATCACATGGCCTTCTGCCCGTGTGCGTCTCTGTGTCCAAATTTTTCCTCTTCTTGTAAGGACACAAATGACCTCATCTTAGTTTGATTACATCTGCAAGGACTCTATTTCCAAGCAAAGTCACATTCTCACGTTCCAGTGCGCACGATTTTTGGGAGACACTCTGTCACCAACAGGATAATGGAGATGGATATGAGGTCTTCATGCCTTTAAAGCCCGAGTAACTTGGAAAATGTGGGGTTGGAGACAAAGAACGGAAAGATTACGTGTGCTTTTTGTCATGTGGCCGGTGGAACAGTCATCCAGAAGCAGGAGGTCTGGCAGGATGGGACTGAATGGGGATAATAAATCGACCGTTATCAATTGGTTATCAATTAACTAGAGGGATGAGCAGAATCTAAGCTTTGGACTTCATTCAATAAAACTTTTTTTCTTTTTTTTCTTTTTTAAAGTTTATTTATTTTTGAGAGAGACAGAGACAGGATGCGAGTGGGTTGGGGCAGAGAGAGAGAGAGAGAGAGAGGCACAGAATCCGAAGCAGGCTCCAGGCTCCGAGCTGTCAGCACAGAGCCTGACATGGGGCTCGAACTCACGGACTTCGAGATCATGACCTGAGCCTAGGCCGGATGCTCAACCGACTGAGCCACCCAGGCGCCCCGAAGCATTTTTTTCTTTTCTTTTCTTTTTTTAATGTTTATTTATTTTTGAGACAGAGAGAGACAGAGCATGAATGGGGGAGGGTCAGAGAGAGGGAGACACAGAATCTGAAACAGGCTCCAGGCTCTGAGCTGTCAGCACAGAGCCCGATGCGGGGCTCGAACTCACGGACCGCGAGATCATGACCTGAGCCTAGGCCAGACGCTCAACCGACTGAGCCACCCAGGCACCCCGAAGCATTTTTTTTCAGTAAAACACACTTAGGTCCTCTATCTTGAAATATTTACTACAATGGTAGTAGGGAAATAAAAAATATGTTAAGTCACGAGGTCGAAGAAAATAGGAGAGTGGACAATGGTGCTCAGAGGGGTTTAAGGGAATCGTTTACATGTTGGGTGCAGGTGAAAAAAATGATGTCCCATGTGTAGGGAGAAGCCCTAGGCTCACATTGGACTTTGGCGCTTAGCACCTGTGACGCCATTTTCTCATCTGAGAAATGGGACGGTTTGACAATAGCCCTGGAGCGTGTTGTATACACGAGAGCGCTTTGTCCCGTGCGAACTGTCAACCTCAGACACGTGCACGGTGCGGCACCAGGCCCTGGGGTCAGGGTGGGGCTGGACAAGGTCAGAGAATCTGAGCCTGGGGTTCGTGCTTCCAAAGCCACAGCCTGCCCCTGCCTGCAGTTTGTCAGGTCGTGTCTGGCCCAGCCCATCATCTCACCGGTTCTGAGCCTTCGCTTTTACGTATGTGTGTATTTATTTATTTATTTAGCGCGTGCACCTGTGCACACAAGTCGGGGAAGGGCAGAGAGAATCCTGCCCTTGGGATCTTGACCTGGGCCAAAATCAAGACTCGGAGGCTCAACCGCCTGAGCCACCCAGGTGCCCCTGAACCTTTGCTTTTTAATGAAGCTTTCTTGGATTCATTCACTTGTGCAACAGACAGGTCTGTTCTGTGCCAGGCACGGTGCTAGTTGCTGAGAACATTGGCGGCGAAACCCGCACAGTTTGCCTTCACGGGACTGACAGTCCAGAGGAAGGCATATTTAATCAAATAGTCCACCACCGGAAGAAAGATCCCGGTGGTTGCAACGGTTACAAGAGAGAAGCCGTGCCTGCGATCTGTTCTGGAGCTCAGACAAGGCTCCCCCAGGGACACGGCACAGGACTGCATGTGAGCAGAGGGCGGGAGAGCCGGGGGGACACCGGGTTGCACTGAGCCAGGGATCCCTGGTGCACGGGGAGGCTGGAGGTGGGCAGGACCAGGCCCACCAAGGATTTTGGTCTTTATCCTAAGAGCCCTGGTGATCTACAGAAGGTTTTAAGGTGACGATGGGCTGACGAGGGGGCTCACGTTGCCCCTGCCCACTCGTGTGGCTAAAGTGAGGTGACAGGGCTCACTGCCCTCTGTGGCTTCTCCCCTCCCAGACACAGAGCCAGTGGGGCTGCTGTCCTTGGTCTGGGTCCAGTTCTACACTTACCCTTATCCCCTCTCTCTAAAATGCTTTAACGGCAGTTGTTATTTTTGAAGGCTTTCGCAGACCAGCCCTTCATTTACCCTTGAGAGAAACACGACCCTGTCCGACTGGGAAGGTCATTGCCTGTTCTACTCTTATTGCTTCTGGGGGTCCCAACATGGAGCGGCGAGGCCAGGAGGGCACCGGGGAGACCCGTGGGGCTAACACAGTTCATTCAGGTTCCCCAGGCTTTGGACGCTGGGGGTGAAATGCCCCTCTGCCACATGGTGCTATGTGGTTGGGACAGGTGACTCATCACGCAGGAGACTCAAAGGTGGCTTCAGAGGCTCCTGCTACTGAACGCAGGTGATACACGACAAGGTGGACCCTCACACACGGCCATGGTTTCATAAAGCTTAAAACTTCATTGTTGCCAACACGTGGAGATTTAACCAAGGGCTTTGTCATCGCTGGTCCCGGCACAGGGAGTGAAGGCTGAAGTCCCTGGTCAGCTACAGAGAGCCACAAGCCTGTGTCCCAGTGTCCTGGAGGTCCACTTCTGAGGAGTCCGGTCCCACAGAGTCTTGGGTGTTGGCCAAGGGTCACGTCTGAGGCGAACGTGTCTCCGTGCCACGTTTTGGGAAGAGCAGTCCATTTGTGGCAGGAACCTGGGTGTGGTTGTGACTAGGGGTGTGGTTTCAGGAGGCCAGACTGCCGTGGCCCCGTGGCACCCGTCATGCACCATTCTGGGCTTCCTCGTGGGGACAAGCCCCTTGTGCTGCTCCGAGAAAATCCTGCCACGCTCGGCCCCCTCTGGAACCGAGGGCCACTGGGAGCCCCAGCTAGTGCCCCAGCATCAGCAGGGTGATGGATCCCAGGCTGCTCCAGGCTGGGGAGAGTATCAAGGTTGCTGGTATTTTGCCAGTGTGGCTGTGGTTGGTCTCAATGTCCAGGCTGGGAGAGGCTGGGGGAGGCAGGGACCCACGGGACTGCCACAAGAGCCCTGTTTGGGACACAGTTGGCTGAGTTTTCCACTCTGCTGAGATATTAGCGGCAGCTCCTAACTTGGGAGATGTTGGGGTGCTGATTTGCTCTCGCGGTGAGCAGGAACGCAAGCCGGGGAACAGGGCCGCCCTGTCCTGTCCACATCCGATCCGTCCCTGGCCTGCACGCATTCGGGACCTTGATACTCCTGGATGAGACTGTGGGGTAGAGAGTGACCCTTGCCTTCTCCACCTTTGCTGAAACCGAATTCACCAATCTGAGGCAGGGGGGTTGCTTCCTACAGAGCTGCCCTTTGACAAGTAAAAGTGTGCTGTGAGTGTCCTAGAACCAAGGGTCCATTTTCTTCTGCACATAAAAGGAAATGAAATGTGCAGAGCTCTAATAAAACATGAAAGGCTTAGGTGTAAGCCAGGAAGCAGGGCTTTGAATGGGATCCGGCGGTCTCAGCTGGTTGGAGGTGTATCTATTATATGTCAAGCAATTAGAAATAGGTTTCTATTAACTGTCTGACTTTGTTCGCGGCATCCAGCGAAATGGACCCCTTCCCGGTGGCAGTCACCAACCTGTGCACACCCTGGAATCGGTGACAGGTGTTGGGAGGTTGTAGGTCCCACATCTGCATGTGGAATATGCACTCGGTTTTTCCAGGGGTGCGGGGGCCTTCGTTGTTATGCCGATGTCAGACGGTTTCATTCATTCCCTCATCCATTCATTCATCAGCCGTGCGTGCTTACAAAGCACGAGCTCATGGGTGCAGATGAAAAAGCAATGAAAGTAATACGAGGAAGTAGACAGCAATTGTTACCCGGGTGGCCCTCACAGAGGTCATGGGCGCTGGGAACAGGGAGATCGTTTCTGGGGGTCCCCATGGAGTACGAGGCACCTGACCTGGACCTTGGGAGATGGGCAGGGATGGAGTGAGGCATGCGGGCTCAGAAAATGGCATGGGTCACAGGGTGAATGCAGCCGAAGGGGACCGTGGAACAGAGATCTGGCCGCAGGGAGGGGAGTGGGGGGAGAGAGGACGAGTCCGGTGAGGGGGCTGCGGAGGAAGAGCAAATCCCAGGATCCGAATCCCTGCTCTCTTTTGCTTATTTTGCTGCCTCACTCTACCTGAGCCGGCCCCACTTCAAGTGCAAGGCCAAGCAATACGTCCCGGCTGGGACTCCACTGAAACGAGCCTTGAGGTCACACATGGCAGCGCAGTGTCCCCAAGTGAGGCCTCTGAAGCAGGTTGCAGGACTCCTGAAACCTGTGCCTTTGATCCTGTTTGGGAGGCAGCCCTCTGCCTGAGGTGGTCAGCAGCTTGGGCATCCTGGGCTGTGCTTCTGCAGAGCCAGAGTAGGGAGCTTGGGAGCCTGATGTCAGCTCAAGACAGTTTCTGCAGGGACTGAGCGCAAAGTTGCCCAATACAGCTGCACGGGTTGTCTACTGTACAACTCCAGGGATGCCTTTCATAGAGAACAGTGCTCCCAGAGCCGTTCAGGGTGTCATCCCAGCGTCCTGGCACGGCAGCTCTGGCCTTGGAGAGAAAGGCTCAGATAGCCTTGGAGGGAAACCTGTTTTAGGTCACACAGCTCTGAGGTCTGGCCTCCCAGCTGCCTAGACATGACCCTCCCTCCTCGGGTTCCCCTTGCTGGCATTTGGTACCTGGTCGGGCCTGGCCAGCCTGTTTCCAGATTTTTCTGGAAGAAGACTTGTGGCTTTGACCTGGGGTTACCTTCTGGGCCCCTTCTTCCACCTGTAGAGGGGCAGCCAGGTGAGATACCAGCCCAGCGGGGGTAAGAGCAGTGATGGGGTTTGGGGAGGACAGCAGATGGCCCAGCAAACTAGACAGTTAATCCAACCAAATTACGGCAACAGATGTTTGAGGATGTTTGCATTCAAATTCAAACTGTTAGGTCTCTTGGAGGAGCCAACCAGAGTGGGGAAGTTCAGCCTCCCTCTTAATTAACACAAGACAAAACTAAACAATCATTTTTAAAAATCAAGCCCTGGTACCACGATGTCAGGGATCATCCAGCAGCCCGGGTGGAGACTGGCTGCCCGTCTGGTCCGGGGTCGGGGCCCAGCTCTCCGCAGAGGGGCTCCCTGCGGGAGTGAGGCATCTGGGGAGGGTGGTCAGCCGCCCGGCAGGTGGGGGGAGGGATGGGGTCCGGGCGGTAATGATGTGCGGCAGGAATGCCCACCAGCGATGGCCAGGCCTGCGTGCGGCGTGGGGGAGGCACAGCATCGCGGAGAGGGAGCATTATTGATGCCCTCGCCTCGGGGAGGGAGAACCGATAATGGATGGCGGACGGGGGATGAGCTTTGTCATCAAACAAGGGGGCTGAAAGATGGTCCACTGGAATGTTATCAGTCATGCCTTGATCAAAATGTAAGACTCTCAAGGTCTCCAGCCCTCTCTCTCCGTCGCTTCCTCCCGCCGCCTCCCGTGCCCCTCACCCTCCCGGCTCTCCCTCCTCCCTCGCAGATCCCACTCTCCTCCTCCTCTCCCTTTGCTGCCTCCCCTGCCTCTTCTCCTCCCCTCCTTGGGGTTATTCCATGGCTTCCTTTTTCCTTTGCCTTTTCCTCTCCCCTTCCTCCTGCCTCCCCGCCTCCCCCTTCTTCCTGCTTAGCGTTTCCTCTAAGTCAGGGTTCCTCTCCTATCACTTCCTGGCCCCACTTCGTGACACGGGTAAGAGTTTTTATTTCAAACCAAACTCCTAAGTGACGCCTTCTTCCTGTCGCTACTTTTCCTGCTCTTTCCACCTCCCCCCTGCCCACAGATGTCACTGAAAGGATCTTGGAGGTGACGTGTGAGCTTAAGGAACCCAAACTAGCCTGTGTTCTTAGCAAATTCTCAGCCTCTCTGGAACCCAGGGATCACCCCAACCTGGATCCTGCACCGCCCATGCTGCCCGTGTGCCGGCTCCCAGCTGCGTGGGTCTCTGTCCGTCCTCTACTGCCCCAGACTGAATATTCTCCCAAATAACAAAGGTGCCGGGAGCCACTGTCATCACCTTCCCTCTGGACTGGGGCTCGTCTGAGCAAAACTGGGACACCGTCACGTTGGTCTGGAGCCCTGCCCCTCCCCTGGTCTCGCCTTCTACACACACGGTCCCCTACACCCAGTGCCCTCCCTTGGCTAGCAAGCCTCCGGTGACCTCGGGCTCTGCATCTGCGTGCGTGCTGCCAGCTCGGTGTTAGAATGAGGCCACACGGCGGAATTTCAGGTGTCATTGAGCAGGTGCGAAAAGTATTATTTGGGACAGGAGAGCTTCTTGATGCCCTTGACATCGCAAAATGAAGTCGCAAGATCACTCAGTCTGTATGTACAGACGATCTTTTTTTTGCTTGCGAATGAGATACAGCGGTAACGTCTCTCCAATCTTAAGGCAAAGATCCAATCCCCACCTAATTCTCAAGAGGTCTTCACAGGGCTCGGACAGTGTTCCAGAGACTATGCCGGGTGCCGGGTGTCCTTCAGCATTTGCTTGTAGACTCCCAAACAGCACCGTGCTCCGCGGGTCTCACTCCCCCACTGCTGCCTACATTTACCGAATGCCTCCTACGCAGGCGACCGTGCGAAGTGACTTGTACACGGGAGCTCGTAATGCTCACGTGTCTGGGATACAAGTCACATTAATCTTATTTCACTGATAAGAAAAGGTTAAGCAACCGGCCGAAAGCCATCCATTTCATTAAATGGCAGAACTGGGATTTCATCCTAGATCAGATTGACTCAAAAGGCCATACCCCTAACACCTCATCCCGGTTCAGAGAGGCATAGCAGTGGCTGCTGGAGACAGCAGCGCGAGGCCGTGGGGCTGGCGGGTCGCTTCGACACTGCCTGGCTGGGCGTGTGCTGGAGCCAGTTCTATGGCATCCCCTCCCAAGTCTGCGTGCAGTCCATGGGTGACTTGACATGGGCCACAGTAGGGCTATTCACACCATAGAAATTGGCCAATACTACAAATCAGGGCTTTTCCCCCCAGGGAGCTGGTCGTTGCCCCTTTTACTGGCCCACCGCTGATTCGGATCCACCCATGGGTAAGGCGAGGGCAGCTTCGTGGATGCGTGTCCTAGGCTTTGCAAAGTAGGGATGAGGGAAGATGGAATGGCCCATCATTTCAGGAACACTCTGGCAGAGGTCAGCGAGGGCTTGGTGGGGCGGGTAGAGTCAAGGAGATGGCAGAGGAGGGCCAGGGGAACTGACTTCCAGAAAGAACAGGTGCATTAGCATTCCCCGAAGAGCCACAAGGCCAGCTAATGCCTGAACCTGATGCCTGATGGAGCAGCCGCCCAGGCCTCCTGGCTTACGTAGGTGGGAAGAGAAGGAGCCAGGGGCATTGGTGATTACAAAATCGATGAGGGCGGGGGTGGGGGTGGGTGGGTCGGTTTTAGCTGGGGCAGAGAAGGGGGTAGCCAAGGGAGGGGCCTGCCTGGCCCTTTGCCCACTGCCTCTCCACCTCTCTACATCCATCCTTCCAGACCTTTCTGGCTCTGAGCAGGCAGGTGCTCAGATCGTGCAGACACCTGCTGTCTTGCCCTGCACGATTGAAGTCATGCCCAGAATCCCTCCCTCAAAATGGCCACCCACACGGACTGTTTGAAGGAAGCCAGGGTGCTGCCTCACCAGGTGCCGAGCAGGGAGGGTCACTGAGGGCTGGAGCCAGATTCATCTGCTGCCTCCTTCTCCGGAAATGTATCCCCCCCGCCCCCTGCCACCCCATACCTGGTCCAGCTGTGTGTCCTTCCTCTGACTTCCCATAGTCCTCACCCCCATCCTTCCCTGAAAAATTGCCTGATACCCACCTCTTCCTCCCACCTGTGATGAGCGGTCCTCAGTGTCTCCGCATCCTGCCGTTGCACCTCTTTATTGGCTAAATAAGTAGAGGGCGAGGGAAGGTGCCCATAGGACGTGAGACCTCAGTGAGGAGCGGAGGTGACGTGGCTCAATGGGGCCCCGAGGAGAGGTGACTGGTGGCAGGCTGGGAGAGGGGCCCGGCCCCCGAGCCAGGGCCACAGGCTGGTTTCCGGGGGCACCGGGAAAGGGGAATCTCCTACAGGCCACAAAGGGGTGAGGACAGCCAGAGGAGAACTTCCTCTCCAGAGAGCTGCTGCTGCTGGGGCCCCGGGACGGAGACCCTGAGGGAGGCGGTGCCTGAGCCTTGGTGGTAGGGCGGGTGGGTCGGGCTGGGGTGGCTTGTCCCCCAGGAGAATTCTTCACTCCACGGCAGAGCAAGGAAGTGACCTGAGGGTGGAAAGGACACCCCGTGGGCAGAGAGAGGTAACTCTGGCTTAGGGTCCAAAGCTATAACTTTACCCCGGGGGCCCCGGAAACTGCAGCCCTCCTCAGCCCCCTGCCAGCCACACGTGGACCACCAGACATCCCTGTGGCAGAAAGAATGATGGCCCCCAAAGACGCCCAGGAACCTGTGAACATATTACTTTACACGACACTCAAGGGCTGATGTGATTAAGTTAAGGCTCTTCAGACGCGATCTTTACTCCGGAGCATCTCCATGGGCCTAATGCCATCGCAAGGGTCCTTCTCAGAGGAAAGCAGAAGGGCCAGAGTCAGAGAGCAGGAAGCCAGCGGAAGCAGGGAGCAGAGGAGCCAAAAAGCGCATCACAGCCTCTGCGCCCGGAAGATTCTCCCCGGGCACTTCCGGAGAGAACCAGCCCCGCCCAGCACTTTCATTTCAGCCCCTCCAGACTCGTTGTGGACCTCTGACCTCCAGAATTGTACGGGAATAAGTTCGTGTTGCTCTAAACCCCTACGTTTGTGGAAATTTGTCACAGCAGCAACGGGACAGTAGAGGCACCTCGAAGATCAGGTGAGACGCGGGGCCGGTTGGGCACAGAAGGTGCTCCCGGCAGGCCAGGCTCTCTCTGCCTCCTCCCTCCTCTCGTGCCACGCCCCTGTCACCTCCACACATCCGGGCCCTCTGCAGCATCTCTGTCCCTCTCCCCACTGCAGGGGCTTCCCCTTGCCTGGACTCTCTCTCTCCATTACTCCTTCTCCGTCCTTCAGTCCTTGGCCTGTCACTTCCATCTAAGTGACATTCCCATTATTCTCTGTCAGGGCACCCTATTTATTCACTCACACGTACACACGTGTGCACACACATGCACACATGCACACCCACGCGTATTTGATCTGCTCATGGGTCGTTGTCCGTTTCCTGTCATTAGCATGCAACCCCCTTGAAAACAGGGCGTCCTCCTCTTCCTACGTCTGCTACGTCTTTCTGTATGGCACGGACTCCCACCTGAGCTTCCCACATGGATTACCTCTTTCCCATCACTAGAATGTAACCTCCATCCAGTGGAGGCTTGGTACGGGCTCAGCATGGTGCCCCTGCATAGGGCCTGGCTCAGAGACGGTGACCAGTGTTTGTTGCTGAACGGATGCAAGGATGGAAGGATCGATGAATGGATGGGTGGGTGGATGGGTGGGTAGGTGGGTGGACGGATGGACGCTCCTAGAAAATGTCCCAAGGGCGTTCGGTGACATCGCGTAGAGAGGTGAGGGCTTGAGTTCTCGCTCAGCTGAAGTGGTGCCTCTCCTGTCGCAACAGATTCTGAGTCTTGAGCCTTTTCTGGGTGCCAGCGTCTCTAAACAAGCCAGCCGTGGAGGCATCATTACCCCTGTTGAAAAAGGAGAAGCCTGAAGTGCATTGAATGGTTAGCTCAAGGTCACAGTCAGTGGGCGGTGGGTGGAGTGAGTTTCAGACCGAAAGGCAGCAACTGCACTAGGCCACAGGTCTCTGGTGGCCAGAAACCTGGGCCCACGGGAAGGGGATTTTAAACATCCCAGGGCAGGATGAGGCGTGCTTTGAAGCAGAAGGTGAGGGATTCTCGAGGGTTCTTGTAATCATAGCGGGAGGGCTCAGTCTGTGGGCAGGGGGCTCCCAAAGCTTGGGCCCCATAGCCAGCGAGCTCAGGGGGCTTCCTTCATAGATCTGCTCCCTCCTCCTGTAATTGGTCGATCGCCATCCTAATTTGGAAGTCCTCCTGGACCAAGGGCTGTTGAATCCACTCGGTGGCCCCTTTCTAGCACCTTGGTCACACGGCCATGGGGTTTTACGGTTTGACGAGCCATAAAACACCCTCGGAGCAGCGTACCTTTTATTGACTTCAAATTGCCTCTGGCCATCAGAGGTAGGGGGATCATAAAATGCCGGCCTTATTAGTTTTCACTGCAGTGGGAGCTGCTCTCAAGGACAACTTCCGAAGGTGGGGTTGGAGATAGCTGGGTCTGTCTGTCTTCGTCCGACCAGCTCGGTTGCTTAGTGAGGACAGGAGGCCAGCCCCTGGAGTAATCTACTGAAAGTGTTCATCTATAAGACCCCTCCCCTGACAGCTGTAAAATGTTGCCCCCCGCCCCAACACACTATGTATTTATTTGTGTGTATGTGTGTTTAAATTTTAGTGCTTATTTATTTTTGAGAGAGAGTGGGGGAGGGGCAGAGAGAGAGGGAGACCCAGAATCCAAAGCGGGCTCCGGGCTCCGAGCGGTCAGCACAGAACCCGACGCGAGTCTCGAACTCACGAACCGTGAGATCATGACCTGAGCCGAAGTTGGTCACTCAGCCCACTGAGCCACCCAGGCGTCCGTGTGTGTGTGTGTGTGTGTGTGTGAATGGACTTTCTCCATCCACTAGAATGAGGTTCCAGGAGGGCAGGCACTGTCTGTTTTGAGCACTGGTGTGTCCTCGCCCCTTAGAGCGAGCCCTGGCTGAGAATAGATTTGTGGAATAAATCTATTTATTGAGTGAGGAGAGGATCACTAAGATTGAGTGAGGAGAGGATCTGCCCCCTGCCTCTCCTGCCATTTCTGCGCTCCTGGCTCTCTGCCCACAAGGCCAAGCTCCAGTCAGTGGGCCCCCAATAGCCAGCCCATGGTGTTTCTTATCTTCCTGGCCTCGCTCCTGTGCCCCCTGCCTGGCAAACCTTACCACTCCCCCCACACCTGCCCCTTGTGCCTGGGGATTGCAGCCCATCCTTTAAGACTCAGCTCCCTTACCACCCCCTCCAGAAAGCCTCCCCAAGACCCCCATCTTAGTGGACTCCTTCTCTGTGTTTCCCCTGCCCCTGTAGTCCCCCCATGGATGGTGCCATGCATCCATCACCACACCAGACTGTGTGTTCTTATTTACCTTTGTGACAAAGGAGGTGCTCAAAGTTTAGTGGATGAAAGACAGATGTGGTAAGAGCCTAGAGATGGGGTGTCCTACCAAGAAGCTTATGATCTAAGAGGGGCCAGGGCACCCCCAGAAACCGTGGAAGCAAAACGTAGATGGGCAGCAGACACACTCGTGCTCACAAACATGTAGTGAGGACAGGGGCTGAGCAGGATATGGAAGGCGCCCAGGAAGGATGGAATGAGCAGGTGAACGGATGGATGGATGGATGGATGAGCAGTGGTGGGACGCAGCTCAGCAGGGGCTGTTTCCAGCAGGAGGAAGTTTTGCTCAGGACTCATGGGAAGAATGAGGCCAGACTGCCACAAGGGGAGAGACAGGCAATCCAGCTAACTCACCGTGTTCCCCTAGAGCAGTAATGTCGACTTCAAGTTTGCTTCTTGACTGCGTTCTGTCCTTGCTCAGTTTCCCTGAGTTGCAGAGCGGGAGACCCTCAGACCTGGTCCCTGCCCAGCGAGGTTGTCCTAGGGTGAAGCTGGGAGCATGGCTGGTGCTCTGACGTGGACAAGATGTGCGGGGCAGGTGTCTGGGAGGTCATTCTTTCAGCACAGTGATGACCCAGCAGGCACCCTCGTTGGGGCCAAACTGAAAAGGCTCAGTAGTGCTCAGAGGTTTCCGTGGGCCTTTCTTCAGCGAGGCTGCCGGCCAGGGAATCTGTGCAGATCACCGCCCCACTGCCCTCCATCCCCTCCCCCTCTCCTCCACGGCCCAGCTAGGTCCCCTGAGACTCCAGCCAGGGTGGGAGTGAGCAGGACGCAGAGGGGTGTCTTGGCCATGGCCTAGACCTTGCTGGTCCCTACCGCTTAGTGCTCCATGCAGAAGTGACGTTGCTCTAGAAGGAACTGAAGAGCATCTTTGACAATAGAACATTCCATCTGCAAAGGTATTCAGAACTCTCTCTTTCCTAAGGCTGCTTCTTGGACTCCTAAGGTACAAAATGAGAAACTGAGCACATGCTCTGCTCCTCGGAGTCCTGGCTTAGGAGCTGCAGGAAATCTTTGTCTCCCGTTCAAACGGCAGAGCCTTGCAACTAACCACCCAGACTGCAAAGGCTTATTCATCCTTCCAGAGCTTGATCTGGAAGCTGGAATCTGGAAGCCTGACAGAGCACCTAGCATGTGGCAGGGACGGTGACTGGCCAGGAACTCACATGTCAATGGGGGGGGGGGGCGATGCAGAGTAATGGTACAGAACCACGTGCTAGGTCATGGGCGACAGTAGAGGCCCAGTGGCCCGCGGAGGAGGCGAGGGCTTGGGCAGAGATGGGAACTTGATGGACGGACAGGAAGTCAGCAGTTTGGAGGCAATCACTCTACCGGGTGAGGTCGTGAGACAAGGTGAGGAGGAGAAAATGTGGAAACCATGAGGCTGCAAAGAACAAGGTGGCTAGAGCAAGGGGGAGGTAGAATCCATTTCAACTGCCCGTCTGTGACCGGGCTGCACGAGGCTTTGTTTCAGCTTTCCCCCAACATCCCTTCCCCAAGCAGTTACAAAGAGCTCCCCCAACCCACCCCCGCCACCCTCCCACCTCCCCCCCACCCCACTGCTGTCTAAACCAGTCCACGGGTGGCGGAGAGCACGCCCAGGCCATTCATTGTCTTCGCTTGTTTAACTGGTTCGCAAGTTCCCCCATGACCTTCTTCCCTTCCCACAGCCCGCTTCTTGCTGTCCCAGAGCATTAAAAGGATTTCAGAATGCCGAACGATTATTGATACACTAATGAGTCTGTCCAATGGCCATTAGCCTGCAGACTGCTTGGGTATTTTTAAACTACTAAAATCAAATCTTGCAACATCCATTACGCCCGGGGTGGTACATTGCTGCCGAGGCCCCAACATGTATAAATGCAATTGAGCCCTGCATTATCAAACATTTAAGCCCTTAAAAATTGCCCAACCTCTAAAATCTCCTCTTAGGACCCTGCTCTGGCACGGCCTGGGCAGACACTAATCTCCCCATTAAGACCTCTCCACCCATTCCCTGCTCGGGCCGGGGTCTGCTTTAGACCCGAGCAGCAGCTTTGAGGCACATTAAAGGATCAGGCTGATACAAAGATGATCTTCTTCTCTCTTCGTGGGGAGGCGGGCTTAGTGGGCAAGCCGACCAATCACTTTTGCAGACCGAGCACTATCGAAGACAATTCTGAGTGTGTCTGTGTCACGGGGGGTGGGCTTGGGTGGGGGAGCACTGGAGGCTGGTGTGGTTCTGAGACCCAGGCGGTGGTCCCTGTGGTCCGCAGAGAGACCAGGGTGGGTCTTCACGAATGGCAGGCACAGTTGGCAGGGTCTGACCTCAGGGCCACCAATGCCCCCTTCCCTTTGTCAACGTACCTGTCCAGCGTGTAGAGGGAGCCACTCCAGAGCTCCCGTCCTGGCCTGCGGGACAGGAGTGCCAGCATTAGGACGTAGGGGAGAGCTGGCTTCTACAGATGGAAGCGTGCATCCATTCTCTTCTCAGCTTGGCCTCTGCTGGCAGGTGCGGTCTCACCTCCCCGTCCCGGCAGGCAGTTTACAGAGGCAGGTCCAGCCCAGTGTGGGGGAGGCCCACTGCCGTACCTGGGAGGAGAGGATCCGTGTCTAATTCAGGAGTCAAGTAAGCAGGGCCTGGTGGCTCAAGTCGTATTTCCAAGCTGGCTTTACTAAGAACTCGGTCGTTTTGGATTCCCTCCGGCAGACTCTTATGTGTTAATTTCTCAGTCGATGCCGAAACCGAGAGGAAGAGAAAGGGCGTTTCTTATCGATGCCCTGATCCTGCTATGCCCTCCCGCTGGGGTCTAACACCCTCCAGCTCCCCACTGAATGGCCCCTTGTGTCTCCCCTCAGTGAGAGCTTCCTGGTGCCACAGTCTTCTCATACCTCAAAAACCCATCGTTCTTTGCCCTGAACCCTAAACTCAGAGCCAAGCTGATAAAGTGGTTCCAAGTTGCACCCTGTATGGGACAATGGGTGGGAGAAGAGAGAGGCACGGGGCTCTGGCCCTAATTGCAGGCTGCTCGCAGCCTACCTGGGACATAGATTCCTGCAGCCCAAACAGTAACTCGTTTGCCCCTACATTTGCAAACCACCCCCGGCTGGCTAACCACTCTCACCCACTCCCCTGCAGGTGATGCTCGAAGCAGCTGGGCCCCGGGGCGGTGAGAGATGGCAGCAAAGCTGACTGTGTTCGGGGTGAGTGCCCGTGGCTCTGGTTCCAGCCTGCTGTGGCCCTGTGAGCAAGAGATTTAATATTGACTTATATGAGCCTCATTTTTCTGTCCTTCTAGGATTCCAGGACTCACTAGGGTTCCAGCGAGGGGGACCCACAAAGAGCACTTGGCATATGATAGATGCTCAATAAATGTTAACTTCCTTCCCTTCTTCCCTTTGCTGTGCTGGCCGAGTGATCTTGAAAAGCCACACAGCCTCTCCGAGCCCCCATTTCCATTTTCCTTTCTTCTCCCCACCAGTCTCCATCCGGGTGAATTTCTGGCATAAAACTCTTGATGACTCTCCCTTCACCTGTAGACTTTCCCATTCCTTTTGGTCACGGAGGGGAAAGGGTGATGCAGCCATTTCTGTCCTCTCCTCCCTGCTCCCACTTCCCTCTGTGACACGGGGCCCCTGGCCCAAGGGATAGGAGCCGCAGAGGAGGAGGGAACGTGAGCAGGACTTCGAAGTCCAGCCAGTGTGCCGGCCAATCCTGCATGCAAGCCTGCGTTTGCTTGATCTGGAGAATGGACAGTTTGCCAAGACAATAATCTGCCTGTCGGAAGGGGGGTGTAGGTAGGCTGATTTTCCCTCTTCTTGGGGTTCTCTCCTCCCACGGTGATTACGTTCACTGCTGCTCTGGGCAGAAGGGAGGCCTGGGGGCTGTGAGGGTGGCTTCACCCAATGTACTTATCCCGGCTCAGCCTGTTTGGTACACGCCAAGCCCCTTTGGTCCGCTCCTGTCCAGGCCGGGAAGGGCCGGGGGCCAGAGAAGGCGAAGTCTATGCCTGCTGGTCAATGGCCCCCGCGTGACTTTGGGGGTGGAGCCTCCAGGGGTGGGGGCGTGCTCTGTGTCCCAGCTTCCTGCCAAGTTCCCCCTTATCGTTTTTCATGGCTCAGGCCCCTAGCTGGAGTTAAGCCGGGGCTTACACTACCCACCACCTAGCAGTGTGACATCTGTGAATGGATTTCTAATTACATATATAAATCAGCATGATTGGAAATTCTTGAAATTTTATTGGGAAGGAAATTTATAGTGATTAAAACCAATTAATTTGGGCCTCCTATTAATCCAGGCGGTGGGGTTGGGGTTGTCATGCTGCTGTGCCTTCTGAAAGCCATTGGGTGGGGCTGGGCTCGATCTGGGGGCCACTGGGGGCGCGTGCTCATTTTTCAGGTTACAAATGCTCATCCCGTGTTTTAAATTACACCCGTGCCCCTGGCCACGTATCTTGTTTTGTGTCTAAAAATAGAGTTCTAGGCTTTCACTAAAGATTCAGAAACACTAAAAGGAATCTTTTTAATCAAAATAAAGAACCCTTTTTAATTACTCAGCCTCCCTCACAGTTGGAGGTAATAATTGTCGTGTGCTCTTAAGTAGGGCTGTTATTAGATTTCCCTGGGGCTCCTCTATTTTCTAGAAGTTAGCAATACTGGCTACGCAACGCCGGAGAAGGAGTCAACTCTTGTCTCTTTAAAGTCTTTCACGTTAAGACCCCCTTTAATGTCAAGACCAGGTTGGGGTCCTCCCCTGGTCACATGGGAAGAGGTGGGAGAGGGGCAAGCTATGGTAGATTCCAGGCCTGCCTTGGGAAGAGCCTCCTGGTAATTCTACACTGCAGGCAAGATCACGTTCAAATCCCTCCATGGCCAACAGCTTCTTCCCCATCTAATGTCTTCTTCCCAAGATCCCAGCCAAGACCTTCTCCTGCTTCATCCAGGCCAAGAGTTTTCTTGGCTTCCATTCCTATCGACTCGTCCTGAGCCCTGGGCCAGTGAGAGTGGATTAGCATCCCCGGGGATTAGCCCAGTGGATTAGCATCCCCGGGGCTGCCATAAGAAAGGACCACAAACAGGCAGCTTAAGGTAGTAGACATTGACGTCTCCCAGTTCTAGAGGCGAGAAGTCAGCAATCAAGATGTCAGTGAGGCCACACTCCCTCCGAGACCTGTAGGGGAGAATCCTTTCTTGTCTCTTCCGGCTTCTGGTATTTGCTAGCCATTCCTGGCTTAGAAATGTAGCGCTCCAATGTCTGCGTCCATTGTCACATGGCCAGCTTCTCATATGTCTCTGTCTTGTCCCCTTCTTATAAGGACATTGGTCATGTTGGAGTGGGGCCCATCCTAATGACCTCATCTTAACTTTATTACATATGTCAAAACTCTATTTCCAAATAAGGTCACATTCACAGGGGCCAGGGGTTATGGCTTCAACACATATTTTGAGGACTAGGAGTCAATCCATAGGAAAGCCCTTTATTGAGAGATCTCTGAAGCTATACGATTATTTTTGGTTCCAGCGCGAACAATCCTTAAACACTTGTTTTCTATTCTTCTGATGTTCAAGTCTACTGACCCTGCACCGGGTAAGATCTGGACATTAGGCTCCTGGCCTTCCCTCCAGGTCTCTCCCTTTGGGACTTTGACTTTTATATCACATGGCCAATTGTCACTACACCCCCATTTCTTCTCTTCCTAAACTACATTTCCCAGCCTGACTGCAGCTGGTTGAGGCCGTGTGGTTGAGTCTGGCTGACGGAGGGCAGTGAGAAGTGTGCGTACCACTTCCGAGCCTGGCCTCTAAAACCTCCTGTGTCGTCCTTCGCACGTTCTCTTCTCTGGCCTGCAGGAGGGACGTGGACAATTTGGGGCAGCCCATATAACAAGACGGTCTTCTCTCCCCTCGTCTCCCCTCTCAGTGCCTTTTGAAATCCTCCTTTCCTCAATCCCAGCCCCCTTTATCCTGTTGCCCTATAACTGGGGTGCATTTCTCCACCCTGAATTATTGGGGGTTTATTGTCTCACTCCTGGGTGGGGGAGGTGGGTAAGGAAAGTGTAATGCCTCACAGAAATGAGTTGACAAAAGGAAAAATTTGAGGCGTCAGTGACGGGCACAATGCAGATGTCCAAAGCAGGCCATCTTCTCTGTCGGTGGGCAAGACCAAGTGTCCTTGAAGATTTGAACTCATTCTTGATTTTTTCCTAAGTAGATGATACCTCTCCTACCTCTGCACCCTCCACCAAGTAGTAGAACGTCTTTCATCATGTTCTCCTTGGACTTGGTCTTATGGGCACTTGACTTGGAAGGATCCAGGAAGGTGTGGGCTCTACATTTATTATCCATGTGTCTGCCGTAGCGTGTGTGTGAGAAGAGAGAAAGACCTAATGTTTGCTGAAGGCCTAACACATCTCAGGCTTTGTGCTAGGTGCTTTATGTATATTATTTAAACCTCCTAAAAATCTTAGAGGGTGGATATTGCCCCATTTTCCAGATGAGCAAACTCAGGTAGAGAAGTTAATCATCTTACCCCAAGGCAGAAAGTGCCAGGACTTAGGCTCATTCGACTAGCTTCAAAGATGGCGCCCTTTCCAAGATCCCTGATACACAGTAGGTTCTCAGAATATTTTTATTGGACTAAGTCCAGCCAAACACATCACAGGCCCTTGTGAATGAGGTTTGAAAGCTGGATTAGGCCCCAAGATAACTGGCACAGATTCATCCCTCAACTCTGGTTCCCTGGCATCCAAGTCCCTTTAAATCAGGCGGGTAATTGCTCTGGGCTTGCTGTAAGGCAGTGCATTTAACAAAACAAACACAGGTTCCGTTTCACACGCAAGTAAACATTTTCCCTGAGCGATTAGCACCCAGACAGCTAATAATTACCCCACGTGACACTTTTAAAGGCTGACTATGCATATTTATGGAAAATGATTATTATCACAATATTAGGAGCTCATTAATCCACAAGAGCACATGTGAGAACATTCCAAAGTCAATGTAACATTTGTGCGCAGTAAATACCCATCTGCTTTGAAAGCTGGTGTGGCGAGTGCTTAAGCATTCCACAGGTAGGGAAGCCTTCTGAATGGGAAAATACACCCTCTTGTTTGGGATATGGCTTTGAACAGCCTTTGTTCTTTCCAGATAGCACCCCACCCCCACCCCCCACGCACACGCACGTTTCCCAGAAGGATTTAAGAAAAACCAACATGCCTTACTTTCTCCCAAATATCTGCTTCACCCAAGGCTGAAGTCCCCACCCTCAGAAGATTTCCCCAAGTTCATGGTTAAAGCACTGAAGGCATCATTAGAATGCAGGCAGATACTGGGAAGGGCTGGCATGCATTGATTTTGTGGGAGTAGGGTCTTAACACATCAAGTCGCAGAATGAGAGCTTCAAGGGATCCAATTAGAACAGGATTGTTCAAGCCAAAGGCCCAGCTGGGCAGGCAGACCTTGCAGGGGTCCCATGTCAGGGCATCTTCAGCACACAGGGAGGAGAGAGAATGGACAAATTCTGGCCCGGAAGTCAGAAGTCCCGGGCTCTACAAGCAGCTTGTTCTGAAACCTTGAACAAGCTGTTGAATTACTGTAGATCTAGTCTTATCTGGGGAAATAAAGCACTGGATTAAAATGACCTTTTCCACTTGGGGCGCCTGGGTGGCTCGGTCGGTTGAGCATCTGACTTCGGCTCAGGTCATGATCTCACAGTTCGTGAGCTCGAGCCCCGCGTGGGGCTCTGTGCTGACACCTCGGAGCCTGGAGCCTGCTTCGGATTCTGTGTCTCCGTCTCTCTCTGCCCCTCCCCAGCTTGTGCTCTGTCTCTCTGTCTCTCAAAAATGAATAAGTGTTAAAAAAAATTCATAAAAATTTTTTCTGCTTTGATCTTGTCTCCGTAGGAGTAAAGGGAGAAAAAAAGAGGTAAGTGAGGGGTGTGGCTTCAAAAGCATCCCATAGTTGTCAGTTGTGCACGGGAGAGAGCGCACATCCTTGCGTGCCTCCTTGTAAATGCACAGCCTCCATGTACATCACGATACCACCAGCTCCCCTCACCAGCCTGTCTTGTTTCTCTGGTCCTCAGAACCCAGCTTCTGCACAGAGCAATCCCACTGCCCGCTCACCCTCCACCTCACCGGAACTGCCCTTCCCAAGCGTAAGAGGACCCCTTTGTGGACGAATCCAATGGGCCCCTTTGCAGTACTTGCTTGGCCTCCTGGCAGCATCCGGTCTTGCTGACTTTGCCCCCTTCCTGCAACCCTCTCTGCTCTTGGCTTCCATGACTTCATTTTCCCTTGGTTTCCTAATGCTCAGGCCTCTTCCCCTTTTTTGGCCCCTCTTCCTTGGCACGCTCCTTAGGCGTTGGTCCTCACGGTGGTTCTGAGCCAGCCCTTCACTCTGTCCCCCAACATTCCCTGCCTGGGGGGGGGGGGGTGGGAATCCCATGCCCTTCTTTGGCTTTAGCGGCCTTCTGTAATCTATATCCTGGTGGCTCCAGATCTGTATCTTCAGCTCATGTCGCTCTCCTGAGCTCCAGACCCTTTTACAGAACCAAATTCTGGATCTTAGCATAAGCAGTCCCTTTGAGCCTCTCAAACTCCTACTGTCCTTCCTGCTTGTGGATTCCCCACCATTGGCCACACGGCCACAACGGTGTGCCCTGGTGATAGGTCGTCTTTAGTTACAAATCTAATAACAAAGTCCCTCCTTGCCAAAAATCTTTCGTGATGGGTCTCCGGTTTTGTTTCTGTTTTTGCTACCCAGCATCCGGGCGTCGTTCTACTGGCAACACATCTCTGATTTTCCTTTAGGGAGCTCCACCCCCAAGCCCTCCCCACCAGCAGCTCTCTCAGCCCACATCTTAGGGGTGGGTGGACGCAGCAAACCGTCTCATCCACAGATCGGCCCGTTTCACCCTCCCGGCCGCGGTGGTTGTCGGGGATGGAAGGCTCCAGCCAGGCCAGGCCCAGGGCGTTAGCATAAATCACCTGAAGAATCCTTTGAGAAAGGACTTGCTGGAGGACGTGAGTTGAGCGTAGCTGTGGCCTCACATGTGGAGCCTAAGGCGGAAACCAGCTCCCGGAAGAGACCAAAGCCGAGCTGGGAGATGACAGAGCCAGGTCCCGTGGCTTGTCTGAGCCAGATTCCTGGATCACCTCTAGATAATCAGATCACCTCTAGATAAAGCTGCCCAACCCCCACAGTTTCAACTGCAGGTGCCACTAGCTCTCTCTGCTGAAGCCAGTGCGATTGGGGTTCCTCCCATTTGATAGTGACACGCATTCAGTGATCCTCTCTTGCCTTTGGGAGAAAGTCTAGATTCTGGAGCAAGGCTTACAAGGCCCTCTGCCATCCGGCTTCATTTTCCTTCCAGCTTCATCGCTCGTTGCCTTGCACTTGATGACAGGACTCCTTCCAGCTCCCTGAACACCCTTCAACACTTTCTTGTAATGGCTTTTAATTGTCCACCTCCCCCGGGAGATTGCGATGCCACAGGGATAGGGCTGTGTTTATTTTATTCATTGTTGTAGCTCTGGCTCCTAACAGGATGATTGGAATGCAGTGGGTGCTAATAAATATCTGTCACGACTGCCAGTGAGGGTGGGTTCATGGGGTATGGGTGCAAGATACACTGGTAGCTTCTTTCGTTCTTGAACTAAATCTCATTTTATTCATTTGTTGGCTCAATATTTATCCAGCATCTCGTATATGTCAGAAGTCAACAAAAATCAGAAATAGTCTCAGATTTCAAGCGGTTTTTAGTCTGGTGCGAAAAAAAAGATACAGAAACAATTATATGATACAATATAATTTGTGCTATAATTGCGTTGTATACACTCTACAGTGGGAGCATGAGAGAAAGCTCTCCTAAAACTTCCTGGGGATGTCAAGGCTGTTAGGAAGACGTCACAGGGGAGATAATGCTGAGATTGTCATGCCAATAACGATCCAGGGAAGCGCCGGGATCAATCTGGAGGCAGAAGGAGAACTGTGGACAAGAGCCTTTATTGTGCTTTCTGCAGGAAAGAATGAGCAAGGGGGAGTAGGCAGTTTTAGGACTGGCGATTCTCAATAATTTTAGCAGGTCCTATGGTTTACAGGCTGTTCCTAGTTGCTTGGTATACTTAGTGGCCCAGAGGGATTGGGGGTGTAGACTCTGGATTGCCTGGTTTATATGTGAAAAGCATGCTCAGAGGTGCATTGTTTATTATCTCTGGGCATTGGCCAGCCCCTAGAGGGGAAGCCTCTCCAGACTCAGCAAATCCCGGGAGGTGAACATATCAGCAATGCAGAAACGCAAAGACATGGTTAACACAGGTCTGCTGAACCCCGATGGATGGATTGGCGTTGGAAAGGAAGAGAAGCTCTTCTTCTGTAGAGGTGGGTCTTAGGCAAGGCTGGAAATGGTGCAGGTATGTGTGCACGCACGCTCAGGGGTCAGTTACGCCGGTGAACTTGAGGAATTTCATGCTTTTTTCTCTTTTAATTTTGCTTGGAACCATGTGACCGTGAATTCCAAGGAAAAAATTGGGTCCTGTGGTCTGATGGTACAAACGAACTAAGGAGGTTTTCTGGGGAACGTTGGCTCTCCAGGAAGCCTAGATGTGGGTGACCCGGGGACTAGGGATCAGGAATACCTAGACTTCTGTTCTCACTCTTTGAAATTCCTCAGGTGACCTTGACCACGTCACGCCCCCTCTCTGGAGTTCTCATGCAAGGGGTCTCATGGTCCCAGAAGGAGGTGGTCCTGAGCGAAGTAGGCTGGAGCTGCATGAGAACTTGGATGTGGACGAAGGCACTGTTTCAGACCCTCGTCATCGAGGGCAGGTGCCTACAGGAGTCTACATGCCCAGAGACCCCATGTAGAAAAAGCCTTCCTTAACTCAAGGGACAGATTGGAAGGAGGTTGTTCATTTTATAGAAGAGCTTTTTAAATGGCTGTTTAGAGATCATCAGCAACTTGACTAAGGTCTCAGAGGCAGAAAACCTTAAAACTGAAGTTAGGAGCCACTGACCATGGGAAATCAACTAAGACAAAAATAGACATCTCTGGAATTTTGCAGGTTGAGGGGTCAAAGAAGCCTCCATTTATTGGCTCTGATGTGTGCACGACGCTGCAAGAACACATATCCAGTAACAGCTTTTTAATAACTTAAGAAGCAAGTGCCTTTGGAACACCTGCTGTGTGCCAGACATTGTGTGTGGAGATTTACATTTGAATAAGATGTACCCTCAGAACTCCAGAGCAGAGATGCTCCGACTCGAATGGATTCAAGATTTACCTCTTTCTGTAAAGGGCCAGACAGTACATGTTTCAGGCTTTGAGGGCCATCCAGTCTCCGAAGCCACCATTCAGTTCTGCTGTGAGAGCGTGAATGCCGCCACGGAGGACTCTGGACGTGAATGAGCGGGGCTCTACTCCGGTGAAACTTTACAGAAGTGGGCGGCTGGAGAAATTTGACCCCCAGACCCGTTTGCCACCGGGTCTGGAATCTGAGTCCCTAGTTTTTAGCTCTGGGTTTTTTTTATTATTATTTTATTTATTTATTTTTTTTATATTTATTTTTTATATTTATATGTATATATATATTTTATATTTATATTTATTTATTTTTACGAGAGAGAGAGATGGAGCGCAAGTGGGCGAGGGGCAGAGAGAGAGGGAGACAGGAGCTGAAGCAGGCTCCAGGCTCCGAGCTGTCAGCACAGAGCCCAGTGTGGGGCTTGAACCCACAAACTAAGAGATCATGACCTGAGCCGAAGTCGGACGCTCAACCGACTGGGCCGCCCAGGCGCCCGAGCTCTGGGTTCTTTGCTGGTGTCTCCATTCCCAAGTCTCTGAAGGAAGGACTTGCTCTTCTCTGGAGCAGGGATTTAAAGTTACAGCCTATGAGGGTGCAGGTGAGGCCTGTGAATGTGCAGATCGCTGGCGTGATTCAATCTTTCCTGGCCGATGCTTTGCACGCCTAAGTCACAAACAAAACACCGTGGATTCGAACTTCACTGTGACTGGCCAGACTCTGCTGAACAACACACGGCTAGTAACAATGACAGCTTCTGCCTGCTGACTTCTTGCTGTGCTCCCAGACGCTGCGCTAATAATTCCCTGCTCTATCTCAGTGCACCCTCTCAGCAACCTTACTGATAAGGCACGGTTATTATTGCCAGTTCAGAAAATAACAGAGATCAAGTAACCTGCCAAAGGCCACTCAGTAACTTGTAGAGCTAGGACTCCAGTCCAGTAGGGTTGACATCAGAATCCTGCTCCTAATATAGCATAACCAGTGTGGGATGGGACTCGATGGCTTATAACAAACTTCGGGCCACACGTGATCTATAGGAGGGCCAAATGTGCTCACTTTCCAGTTGCTTTGAAACTCATGACAATGGAGGTGAAGGAGAACTGGCGTCTGGAGGTTTCATGCCTATGCTTCCCCCTGGAAAGCCGTGGCTTGCTGGGATGGCCAGGGCTCGTTGAAGTCATCAGACTCAGAGAGGCGGAGAGGGAAATAAGAATCCGAAGCTGCCTCTGACCATTTAGCAAGGGCTTTTCCAAGAATGTCTGGAGCCTGTGACTTTATACCTCTGCCTTCAACCTGGAGAAGCTATAGCCTTGATCTGAGAGAAGAAATGCATTCAGCCCCTGGGTTTTATTCTGCTGGCCACGCTATCCGGGGGGCGGGTGAGAGGGGGGCGGGGGAAGCTCAGATCTGCCTTTCTGTCACTGCCTTGATCAGCCTGATCAAGTTCAGGAGTGTTCCCTGTCTATTCCCACTAGTTTTCAAAACTGTCTCCAGTTTCTTGTAAGTCCGAAGCAAACTTTGTTTTGGAAATGGCCATCGTTTTTCCGGGAACTTCTCAAAGGTTTTCTATTTTCGTCGTCTGTGAAGTTTTCGGGAAATATCCCATCTTCCCTTTCCAGACTTACTTTGCTTAGCCGAAGACACCAGAGGTACAGCAAAAGTCTCTGTGCTCATCAATCTGCTTCCAAAGTGCACCAACACTTTGGTTGAATGTCTGTACGAACCATCTGGCGTAACACGAAGCCTGATGGAAGCAGGTGTTAGAAACAAGCCTCTGGGGGCACCTGGGTGGCTCAGTAGGTCAAGCGTCCAACCCTGGATTTCGGCTCAGGTCATGATCTCACGTCTCGTGAGATGGATCCCTGCATTGGGCTGTGCGCTGGCAGCACAGAGCTTTCTTGGGATCCTCTCTTTCCCTCTCTCTCTGCCCCTCCCCTGCTTGTGCACGCGCGCTCTCTCTGTCTCAAAATAAAGCAACATAAAAAAAAAAGAAAGAAACAAGATTCTGGAAAGCAGGCCTTGAGCTTCGTGGGGGCCAAGATTGGGCATCTCACGGATGTTTCTTCTGTTCTGTTTTCTGACGGCCTAACACCGTGTTCCTCAGATGACAGGTCTCGGGCGGCACGAAGGTGAATCTTGTTTGCTCCCCAGGCTATATCCATCTCGTTTTTGTAGAAAAGTGATTTCTCCTGCCTGCCTTCCTCCCCACATTTCAGTGTCCACCTTGGAGTCGATCTCGTGCTCCAGGAAGAGACGCCAGGTTTCCTGGTGACTCCTTGTCTCCTCTGGCACTGCTGTCCCTGTTTGAAATGGGGGTGGGGTGATCCCCCCAGAGCTAGAAATGATGGAATAATTATGTCCCAGGCCACTGGCCAAATCTTGCGAATGGACATGCCTTTTTCCCTCAGTGAGTGTATAGCCATCTGCGTGGATTCTGGTCCAGAAGTGGTTAAGAAGGCAGGCCCTGAGATCAGACGTCCTTGAGTTCACGTCAAGGCCATTTGCTAGCTGTGTGACCTGGGGTAAGTCCCTCAGACCTGTCATATATTGAGGCGGAGAGGTTGGGGACACAGCTGGATGCATGAGACTGGCGGAGCCCAGGGGAGAGCTTAGGGTGGGAGAAACAAATGAGGGGTCCGTAAATGGGTGGCGGGTGAACTAGGGGGCTGTGTAGTTTGGTGTCAGGAAAACATATGAGCGGAGAAACGAATGAGGCCCGGCCGGGCCCTGGGTCCCTCCAGCACTTAGCAGTGTGGTTGAGGGGAGAAGGGAGTGCGAAAGCTGGTGAGCAGGAGTGGCCAGCCAGGCGGTGGAGATCCTGGACAGAGGGATGGCGCGGAAGCCCCCGGGCCATGCTTCTGGGAGGGAGGGTAAACCCAAGAGACAGAAAAACGGCCCCTGTACGTTGCAACCCTGAAGCTTTGGGTGACGCCGACAAGAGTGGCTTTGGTGATGTGCAGCCCTCGCTTAGTGGAGTGGATGGGCTGTGGACACAGCGTGAGGCGAGGAGGTGGCGTTAGTGGGGACAAGCGAACTTGTTCCCAAGATTGGCGGAAAAGGGCACTGACAGCTGGGGCCGTAGCTGGAGGCTAAACGAGAAACGTGAGCGTCCGGCATGTCCGACACGAAGTGCTAAGACAGAGTGGCTACTTTTACCACCCAGGTTTCAGGCTAGTCCTTCACGACGCACCTGCACGGCGGGGCGAGGGGGGGTGACTTTCAGGGAACTCCGAAGACCGAAAGGTTCTAGACATGAAGGAGTGAATCTCTAGAGGTCAAGCTGTAGGTGAACTGGAAGGTCTTTCTTTGAAGGGCTGGACCTGTTCAATTTCCTGTGGGTGGGACTGCCGCTGGGAGGTCTGGACGGCTTCTGGAAGCTTCTTCTCTGGCTGTCCACGTCACGTGCCGGGTGTGCACTTCTACCGACACTCCCGCTCACAACTCTCACCCACAAATCGGATTTGCTGCTGCAATCTGCCTGGTGCAGAAAACCTGTGTGTGGGTGCATGTGTGTGCGTGTGTGCATGTGTGATCTTTTTTAAAGAACAGAGTAAATCTTACACAAATCCGATAATCGTCTCAAACACTCTGGGTCTTGCCATTTACCTTCCCCGACCTAGTCTCCCTTCCATGCCAAGGACAAACATAATGGCTCGTGAGGGCTTAACGGCTTAGGGATGGAAAACTTAAAACTGGTCAGATTCTGCCCAAATCCTATCAGATTTTCTTGCTTCTCATAAACCTTTAATCAGCATCAACTGTGTGCATGCGTGTGTGTGCGTGTGTGTGTGTGTGTGTGTCTATACTCGGCTTCTGTCCTCTCAACCAACTTTAAAAACCTAACAGCAGTGTGAAAGATGCACACGCACAATTGGAGTTGTGTCAGAAACAGGCTCCACTCTTGGCAACCCCTGGTGTATCTGGTTATCCCTTATTTCTAATTTTTTTTAAGCTTATTTATTTATTTATTTTTATTTACGTTTATTTATTTTTGAGACAGAGAGAGACAGAGCATGAACGGGGGAGGGGCAGAGAGACAGGGAGACACAGAATCAGAAGCAGGCTCCAGGCTCTGAGCCATCAGCCCAGAGCCCGACGCAGGGCTCGAACTCATGGACCGTGAGATAGTGACCTGAGCCGAAGTCGGACGCTTAACCGACTGAGCCACCCAAGCGCCCCTAAGCTTATTTATTTTTGAGAGAGAGACAACACAAATGGGGGAGGGGCAGAAAGAGAAGGGGGGCAGAGAATCCCAAGCAGGCTCTGCACTGTCAGTACGGAGTCCGATGCTGGACTCGAACTCATGAAACCGTGAGATCAGGACCTGTGCCGGGATTAAGAGTCAGACACTTAACTGACTAAGCCATCCAGGCGCCCCAGCCCCTTATTTCTAATAGCATATCATTTGGGGGGAAATAAATCAAATCACAAGGTGCAAAATAATGAGGTGCTTATCACTAAAACTAAAACGAACCCAGTGAATTCCCTCATCAGGTTCATCAGGAACTAATACTTATTCAAGCTAATCTCTACCTCCAGCCTGGAAGTGACCTGGGGCTCTGGGCTGTGTGTTAGCCAGAGTTGTCCAGAGAAATAGAAGCTAAACACACACACACACACACACACACACACACCCTCTCGCGCGCGCACACACACATACACGAGTGGGGATTTTATTTTAAGGAATTGTCTCATGCAATTGTGAGGGCTGACAAGTCTGGAATGTGCAAGGGAGGCCAGCAGGAGTTTGTCAGTACTGCAGTTTTGAGTCTGAAGACAGTCTAGAGGCAGAATTTCTTCCTTTTCAGGGAAGTCTTTTCTCTTAAGCCCTTCAACTGGTTGGATAAGGCCCACCCACATTATGACTGATAATCTGCTTTACTCAAAGTCTACTGATTTAAAACGTAGTCACATTTCAAAAGCACTTTCACAGTAACATCTAGACTTGTGTGTCGACCAAATAGCTGGGCGTCATAGCCTAGCCAAGTTGACACATCAAATTAACCATTACAGGCTCCATACTTCTCAGCCAGGAGAGATATCATGCTAGTCCATTTTTTTTTTTTTTGTCATTACTAAAGCCAAGAAGTGGATACAGACACTTTAGAAACATTTCAACATCAAAGGCTAAAATTAAAATAAGTTTTAGGTTAATAATATGAATAAATTACAATTAACGATACTCCTCTCCCCTGACTGTGTCCTCCACCATTCTAGAAACAGCCCAGCCATCTGAGATACACAGACTTGTTAAAGTTTGCCATTGAAAATAACAAATACAGATCAAAGACCTAACCTGGACACTTGTTTTCTGCAAGGGGGAATCAGAAAGGAGAAGTAGATAATCAACCGGAATGAGAGTTTTTAGTGCCGTTGTGTCCAACCTTTGGACCAGGCGTTCCCGGGTGGACTAACGCTGTTGTTGGCTCATCCAACCACAACTTCTTTCTCTCTAGCCACCGACCAGCCAGGGGTGGCCAGGGACATGGGACATAATTATGGCTAAAGAGATTTTTTGGTTCTCTTGAGTTTCCAGAAAAGTCGTTGCTTTCTCTCTACAAAGAGACAGATTGGACACTTCTGGATCTAATGAAGATGGGGTCATAATACTCCACCCTACCTCTCCCACAAAGTATGATGAAAACCTGAGGCAGAATATACAAACCAACTATCTGAGGACTTCAAAAATAAAATAATAATAGTGAGTTGGGGTAATCAAAACTCAAAGAATGATCCATACCATGGTGAATCCTCCTCCCATAGGATCTTGGCTCAGATTCTGAGACAGCCATAATCTGGAATGGCACAGACAAAAGAAAAAAAAAAAACCTACAGGAAAAACTCTCCCCCTGGCTAATGGACTGGGAAGGGGGCTCCTACAGGATAGAAAGTAGGGCGGTGGTGGTGTTTCCATTTATTTTTCTGTCATTAGTTTTTGGCCCTGCCCCAAGGCAAGCCTAAGTCACAAAGCCATACTCCTGCCATAGTAGCATCAGAAATAACAACAGAGATGGCCTCACAGACACCTAAAATTCAGAGAAAATCTGTCTCTTGGACCACAGGAACTGGGAAAAGGGACTTCCACAGTCTGGAGAATGTATGTGAGAAGTAATGCCCATTTCCCCTCTCTTTTCTCTTGTCATTTCACCCTAAGATGTAACTAATCATGATAAGTATGTGACAGCTGAAACCCTGGCTTCCTAGCCAGTGTGCTGGGGAAAAGAGCCCTTTCTTGGGGGCAATCATAGAGAGCGGGAAACTTCAGAAAGAGGTGTTTTAAATCTGTCTGTGAAGCCTTGGGATTGTCTCTGGGCTGTGCACATATGGAACTGACCCAATGCAACAAAGCAAAGCTTTCGAGAACTGAACTACAAGGTAGACCACCACCCCATTGGCCCCTAATTATGCATATGGTAGATGGACTGGATAGGCACAGCAAAGCCTTAGGAAGAAGATGAACATTGGAACCACAGCCCCAAGAAGGCAGATCAGGACTTGCATTCTGAACTTAACCAGACTCATTGCTTATGAAAACAAATTATCAACAAGAACAACAATCTCCAATCCATATCAACAGGACCCCAAATCTCATCAGATTCAAGATATCCAGGACACAATTACTTGATATACAGAGAAGAAGGAAAATCTTAGCAGCTCTCAAGAAATCATAATCAACAGGCACCAACCCTAACATGACACAGATGTGGAATTATCAGACAAAGACATAAAGCAACTATTATAACCATGCTCCATGAAGTCAGGCCAAACACTGTTGAAATGAACGAAAAGATAAAAAGGTGTCAGCAAAGAAATAGAGCCTCTAAAAAAAGAAACAAATGGAAATTATAGAACTGAAAAGTACAGGAATGGAAATGGAAATTTAAATGGAAATTTTAAAAAATTCATCAGAGGAACTTAGTAGAAGAATGGAGATTATAGATAGTAAACATGAACAAGATAAACTTGAGAAAACTAGAGACCAATGTCCCATAAACAAAGACATAAACATATCTAAAAAAATATTAGCTAATTGAATTGAGCGATATAGTAAGAGAATACCACATCACAAATAAGTAGGGTGTATTCTGGGATTGCAAGACTAGTTTATCATTAGAAAATCAAATCAATCCATAATACTAACTGGCTAAAGAAGAAAACCCACATGATCCTATCAACAGATGCAAAGAAAGCATTTGACAAAATTCAACATTCCTTCATGGAAACAAAACACAACTCAGCAAACTAGTAATAGAAGGAAACTTCTTTAACTCCAAAAGGAGCATTTACAAAAAGCTTACAGGTAACATCATTTTCAATGATGAAAGATTGAATGGTATTCCATTAACATCAAGAAGAAGGCAGTGATGGGCACTCTCATCAATCTTCTTCAACATTGAACTAGAAGTTCTAGCCAATGCAACCAGGTGAAAAAAGAGAAAGAGAGAGAGAGAGAGAAGAGAAAATGCATATAAAATGAAAAAGAAGAGAGAAAACTGTTACTATTTTCAGATGACATGCTGTCTACATAGAAAATCTCAAGGAATGTACAAAAGTTTCCAGAACTAAGTAGTGGCATTAGCAGGGGCGCAGAGTGCAAGGTCAATATGCCAACAAAACAAAACAAAACAAAAACCCAAGCGTATTTTTTATATATAGCAGTCAACAATTAGAAACCAAAAACAATTTTTTTAAGTACAATTCACAATAGCTGCAAAAGAGAGTGCAAGCCTAACAACATATATGCAAGATATTATAAAAATAGGCTGAAAATGACAAAACTAAGATAAAAGAAATCAAAGAGCTAAATGGAGAGGTATCTAAGTTTATGGATTTGAAGCCTCCGTATCATTTGTGATATCGACTCTCCCCAAATTCATATGTAGATCTAACACAATGCCAATAAAAAATATGAACAAGGTTTATTTTTTTTTTTTTGTAGAGATTCTTCAGCTGATTATAAAATTTACATGGAAAGACAAAGCAACCACAGTAGCCAAAACAACTTGAAAAGGAGCAGGGTGAAGGACTCACAGTATCTGAATTTAAGAATTACTTTAGAGTAATAGTAATCATGACATGGCATTGGTGTCACAATAGACACCACAGACCAATGGAACAGAGCAGGAAGCAAATGTGGCCAGTTGATTTTTGACAGAGGTACACAGATAATTCAATTGAAAATAGTCTTTTCAACAAATGGTAGAAAAATTGGGCATCCATAAGCAAAAATTGAACCAGGGGCACCTGGGTGATCCAGTCGGTTAAGTGTCCGACTCTGGGTTTCAGCTCAGGTCACGATCTCAAGGTTCATGGGTTCGAGACCCACGGCAGGCTCTGTGCTGACAGTGCTTGGGATTCTCTCTCTAAATAAATAAATAAATAAATAAATAAACATTTAAAAAAAAATTGAGCCTTGACCAATACCTCAAGACTTATATAAAAGTTAACTCAAAATAGATCGTAGACTTAAATCTAAAATGTAAACCATAAAACTTTTAGAGGAAAACATGGGAGGAAATCTTTGTGACTTTGGGTTACCAAAAGCACAAACCATAAAAGAATAAACTGGATTACAACACCACCAAAGTTTTGCTCTGTGAAAGACACTGTTAAGAGGCTGAAAATTCAAGTTACAGATTGAAAGAAAGTATTTGCAAATAAGGTATTGAGCAGCATATATGAAGTACATGCAAAATCCAACAATTAAAAGACAGCCCAAGTAAAAAGAAGAAACGTCTTGAACAGACCCTTTACCAAAGAAGGTATATTGATGGCAAGTAAGCACACGAAAACCTGCCAACCATCATTTGTCATTAAGGGAATACAAATTAGAACCACAATGAGACAACCCTACAAATCTACCAGAATGTCTAAAGGATAAAAACAAAAAAAACTGACAATGCCCAGTGGTGGTGAGGATACAGGACATTTGGAACTCTCACGCATTGCTGGGGGGAATGCAAAATGGCACAACCCCGCGGGAAAACAACTCGACAGTTCCTCGTTAAGTTAAACTTACTCTAATCGTCTGACCCAGCAATCCCACTCCTAGGGATCTATCCTAGAGAAATGAGGACTTTTGTTCACACAACAATCTGTGTGTGAGTGCTTACGGCAGAGTTATTCATAATTGCCCCAAACTGGAAACAACCCTATGTCCTCAACAGGTGCATGAATAAAACCGTGGCACGTCCATACAATGGAACGTATGATGGCATAAACAGGAACGAACTGGATCTCAGAGGCATGAGAGGAAGTGAAAAGAGTCAGACTCAAAGTGTTTGATTCTGTTTGTACGATACTCCAGAAAAGGCACACGGTAGGAAAGGAGACAAATCAGAAGTTGCCAGCGTTTAGGGCTGAGAGGAAGGTCTGACTCCCAAGGGGCACCCCAAGGGAATTGAGGGGCGATCCGTGAATTGTTCCATCTCTTGATGGTGGTGGCCAATTCAAAGCACTTCTGAAAACTCACAGCACTGCACAACAACAACGATAAAAGTGCCTTGTACTCTTTGTAAATTAAAAAAATATATACAAAAAGGGACTGATTTGGCTATTACTATTCTTTGCCCCTGTCCCTTTGCTCTTCCCACTTGTTGTGGCTGGAAGGTGGACGTAATGGTTGGAGGGGCAGCAGCCTTTTGGTGACTGAGAGGAGAAGTGAGGGTAGAAGCCAACAGGCCAAGGCTGGTGGAGGGAAGATGTGGACAGAACTGGGGTCCCTTGCTGCCTTGCTGGACCCTGGAGCATATTCCTCCCGACCAGCAGCTCACCAAAGGTGGAAGGCACCCGCACTGCCTGCAGGCAATTAAGGGCTGCATGGTCTGCAGAGAATTTAAAACGGTAACAAAGCCAACTGGAAGTCAGACTGCTTTTGTGCCAACAGTTCCAAAAAATGCCAGTGATGAAATCCTCCTCCTCCCCCACGGAAGTCCTTCATTAGTCCAAACGCTGAGCAGTTGTGCCGGTTACCATGGGGTCTGAATGTATGTCAGCCACAGCCGGTCACCGACAGGACCCACGTGGACTGACCTACAGGCATTTGCTTTGAGTAAGCCGGCGAGGGTTTCCCTAGATTCAGATCCATTTGGGTGTGGTTTGTAAAGGGTCACCCCTGCCATTCTGCTTCACTCTTTTACATTTTAAAGTATTTTTTTAAGTTTATATATTTATTTTGAGGGAGAGAGAGGGTGCAAGCAGGGGAGAGGCAGAGAGAGAGAGGGAGAGAGAGAATCCCAAGCAGGCTTCTCGCTGTCAGTGCAGAGCCCGATGTGGGGCTCCAACTCACGCACTGTGAGATCACGACCTGAGCCAAAATCAAGAAGAGTCAGACACTCAACCGGCTGAGCCCCCCGGGCACCCCCCGTCCTTTTAAAATTAAACACAACTTCGGAAGCTCTGTGTGGTCATATAGAATGACAGACTTGGAGTAACTCAAGTTCAGATTCTCTACTTTTACAGACTTTGTGCCATCATTGTTTGCTACGAGTCTAACACATACAGGGATGTTTATACACGTGTGGTCACAGATTGCACTCAGGCGAAGCAGGATGATTCAGACTGTTACGAAGTTTCTGAGCGTTCTCTGAATTCACCTCCAGGCCGAGCACAATGTTCATTTAAAAATACGTAATAAAACATGCTGCTTTGAAACGTATGCTGAAAATGATTTTGTCGGAAAGAGAAGTGATTCATTTCGCTGTCACATATGCTAGGTAGGCAATGGCTCTTGACCTCTTGTGAGATAAATACACGGATATTTAAGCCACATTAAATAGGTATCCTGTTACTTGCAGGTGAACCCAAGCCCGCGTTTCTTGCACTCATGGGTGGTCCTACAAATCTTGGGGAGAACTGGTTACATGACTCCACACCATCAAAACTTTGATTTCCTTTGGAAATCATCTCACAGCAGTTCGAAGCTCTCCTTGGTTGCGACATGGGTGTCCACACTTACCACCTGTTCAGCCTTTGCAGGGGGTAAACGTTAATCAGAGGGAGGGTCTCTTGGGGAAGTTGATCTCTCTGATGATTGAAGTGGAAAACAGAATTCCAACATGGAAGAATTCAGTTTGCTTTTCAGGCATACTGATTTTTTATCTTGCAATGCAGGGACAGAGTGCCCTATTGGAGCGCTCCTAAAGCATGATGGCCACATGGGGCTGCATGGTCCCGTGTCACGCTGGCTGTTTGTCTCCCAGGAGAGATGGAGAGGGCCTGGCCACATCCCCTTCCTCCTCCCTGGGCCGCAGTCTCCGTGAAAGCCAGGCTGACCTCTTGTTCGTTTATTCCTTCTCTGCGTTTAGTTTCATCCATCGGGCTTCTTCTCTGTGTTGGGCACCATGGGAGTCCCAAGGGCACAAGAGGAGCCAAACGCACCCAGCCCTTGACCTTTCGGAGCCCACATTCTAATGGGAAGAGAGAAGAGACACAAATAGTCCCAAGAATCAGTGTATAATTATTAGTTGTGCTAAGGGGTTGTGAAGGGAAAGTCAAATTGAGCTAGGAGAGAAGACAGGAGTCACAGGCTTAGTCTAGGCAATGCTTACCGAGGACATTGTGGTCCTGATGGGGCCAGGCCACTCTTATTATCCTCTGCTCTAGAAGTTACCGCCGCACCCCCATTTTGCTTAGGGGAGTTTGAGTGGATTCTGCCCCTTGCAATCAACCCTAGAGAGAACCCTAGAGAGAAGATTAAGCAATAAAAACCATTCTGAATTCAAAGGAATCCACATCAAACGGGGTCATTCTAGGCGCCCGGAAAGAGGACAGAAGATGTTTTTGAGGGGGGGGGGGGCCTTTCACTGCTTTTCAAACAATATTGCCAACGTAAAGGCCATTTCTCAGTAAGGGGATGCTGGTGAAAGTGAGCAGGGGGACACAGTGGCCCTCTGGTCAGTGGAAGGGCCCCCCGTAGTGGTGGAGAGGTTCTTGCAGTTTTCCGACCCAGGAGGGAACGATGACATTAATTCCAGGCCTTCAGAAGAACAGAAAGTAGTGCTCCCAGGAGCCCAGGCACAGCCCTCTGGCTTTGCTGGGAGTTTCCCTGTGTTAAAATGCATTGGCTGTGAGTCAACATTTCCCTCGCAGTGGGGGGCTCTGCGCCTGAGTTCCTCGGCCTCATTTCCTTCCCAGGACCCGGATGACTGGCAGGCAGCTGTGAATGACAAGCCCCCCAAATAGGGGAGGGGGGTTGGCAGGGAGGAAAACAGCCCTGACTTGGCAACAAAGGTCTTAGCGCTTGGGCCACGTGACTAGCATCCAGGCGCATCGCATCCAGAAGTGCACCTCCGGGCGGGCACAGGACGAAGGCTTGCAGGTATTAGGGACCGTGGAGCCAGTGGGAAAGGCAGTACAGAGAAGGGCTCACACGAGGGTGGGGGCATGAGGAAGAGAGAGACTGGCAAGGGTATCCTGGCTGGCCTCAACGTGTAGATTGCCAGCGCCCTGTCTTTCAGGAGACAGGTGGATGGCCAGGCCGCCCCCTGGCAACCCCCACGGGACATGAGCAAACACTTGATTTTAATAAAGTCTAGATAATCTAAAAAGTTGCAAAGAGAGTACAGAGAGAATTCCCTCATACCCTTCCCCCAATGTTCCCGCATGTTGACATTTTACGTAACAATGGCACATTTATCCAAAGGGAGGACATGAATGCTTGTAGCACCCTATTAGGCACGCTACAGGCTTTATTTGGATTTCCCTAGTCTTTCCACAAATGAACTTTCTTGGTTCTAGGATCGAACCAGGATTCCGTGACACATGTGGTCATCCTCTCTGCTTTGTGTTCCCGTAGGGATCTGCGACAGTTCCTGTCTTCTCCCCCCCCCCCCCCCCGCTTTTTTTTCCTCCATGACCTTGATACTTAGGAATAGTTCTGGTCACGCATTTTGAAGGCTGTCCCTCAGTTTGGGTTTGTCTGATGTTCCGGCACGAACAGATCGGAGTTGTGAATTTGGGGGGAAAGTACCAGAGAAACGAAGTGCCCTTTCCATCGTATCATCACAGGTACGTGCTATGGATATGAGTTATCACTGGTGATGTCAACCTTGATCGCTTGGTGAAGGTGATGTCTGCCAGGTCTCTTCACTGTAAAATCAGCATTTCCCCCCCTTTAGTTTGTTAGAGGTGATTGTGAGTCTTTCTTATGCTTTGAGATTGTTTGGGGTACGATTTCCAAATGTAGGTCCCGATTAAAAAAAAAAAATGCCTCCCGTCCTAAGGAACGTGATTCTCTGAGACTGCAATGTAATTACTGTACAAGGTGCTTTGGGAGGTCCGGGTGGGTCTAAGCAGGTGCCAGCAGGTTAGATGAAGACGGGCTTCCAGCTGAGGTTTCCGGAAAGCCCGAGTGGGCTGGGGCAGCAGGAGGTGGGGGAGAAGGAATGGGGGGCCACGGGAGCAGGCTGAGCCGGAAGTTGCAAGAATGGCAGGTTTAAATGGGACCTATGGCAAATTAGGGGGCATCTGTGAGGGTGGTGCGCTCGCATACTTTCCCGCACCTGACTGGTTCCATGAGGCACTCGTCCAGATTACGGAAGCCATCTGTGGCCATTCTGCTTGGCCTGTGTGGCTTGTAGACCCCTGACCGACCTCAGGGTCAGCACTACGGTACTAGATGGCCAGGAGCCCCATTCAAACAATTGTTAAACTACAAGGGGTCTGCTATGGGCGATGTGCGTATCTGACCGAGTTTTGCCTGGTGTCTAAGAATGTCAGTACTTGTCATCGATCAGAAGGAAATCTCATACCCACTGCAAGCAAGGGGCCCGGGGAGAGCAGACTGTCCCGACGTCTGACGGGTATGGGTTCGTAGGAGAGTCTTCTGGGGGCTCATCCCCTGTATTGCCCCACTCTGTTCATCAGAGGCCAGCCATCAAGCTATTGTTCCAAGGGGAAGGCTCTGGGTCACTTTCGCTGCCTTCTTCAAGTCACAATGACTTTTAGCAGGCAACATCTGACAGTACGGGAGCCCCTTGCAGCCCTGGGTGAAATTATGATAACAAGAGAAAAAAGCTATTACTGCCACCATGCTTTCATTATGCAAATGATATTAAGATAGGCTGTGTGGATCGCCCCTGGCTATGCTATAATCTCCATGCAGTGATTATAATGTGTCAAACTTAGTCATTTTGATTATGACATGTTAATTACATGCCACCCTCATGTAGACATGAATATTATTCCCCGTCAGACAAAACACAAATTGGGGCCATTGTTAGTTGGTTAGTTGTGTGTATGTGTTTTAACTTTTTTTTTTTTTTATTAAATGGATTAAAAGATTTAAAAGATATGTAATATTGCAAACTAATTAAATACCGGCCCGCGCCTCTGTGCTCTGCTGGTGGGGAGGGGGGCCGTGGCTCACTTGGACTGCTTGGGTTGCATTTTTGTGCTCTGGGCGCCGTTGGCAAAACGGGGGGTTTCCTGGGAAACAAGAAGCCTGAGTTGTTGGGAAAGGGGGTGGGAGGGAGCGGGTAGAGGTTGGTAGGGAGGGGTGTCAGGGAGCATTTGAAAACTCCAGGCCCCATGCGGATTGGGAGAGAGCGGAGAATAGCAATTAGAAGCCTCATAGGGATGGCTGAGCCAGAAGGGCCCTTACAGACCTGCCAGGCCACTTCTTCTTTCACAGATGAGGAGATTCAGGACTGAGACAGGTCAAGGAACTCGTGCAAGGTCACCAGGCCAGGCTGAGAAAGAGATGGGACACAGCCCTGCCCTGTGCCTCGTGACTTGGGACCGCCATTTCCCTGTGGCAGCGGAAGGGCTGGTCTGGCCTTAACGGGAACCATCACATCTCCTCCAAATGACCACATACAGTCATGGGTCAGAATCAAGTTCAAGCTTCCCATCTGGGCACCCACGGTCCCCCATAGTTGGGCTCCATTCTACCTGTTTTTCAGGCTAGTCTTGTCTACCATAATTCCTTTACTTCTATGCATATGGTTTCCACCTCGTTTTCCTCCAAACATACCTTGAATCTTCATTCCTTTGGGCTTACACAAAATCTGAAATAATAAGGGCTGGTGTCTGTTTAGTATATTTTTATTGGTATCTATTTAGTATGTTCCAGGCACCATTCCAAAAATAATGGTTATTTGTATGAATTCACAAGTATCAAGTATGTTTTATTAGTATATTCACAAGTATCAAGTATGTTTATTTAGTATATTTTTATTGGTATCTAGTTACTATGTTCCAGGCACCATTCCAAAAATAATGGTTATTTGTATGAATTCACAAGTATCAAGTATGTTTTATTAGTGTTCCCATAAAACAGATAAGAAAACTGAGGTATAGACACAACTCAACCCAGGGCAATCCTGCCTCTAGAGCCCACTCTTTAGACTTCTAGAATACGCTGCCTCTCTGAATTAATGTCATGTTTCCTTTCTTCTTTAAATTGTATTTGTCTTTCAAAGCCCATGTCATGTCACTTCTTCCCCAGGAAGCTTTCTTTGCTGTAGGAGATGGTATTATTATTCAAGAATAAGTTCTGTATGTCCCCGTTCCATTGACAGTGGACATGTTGCTTGTTTTGGTCATAAGATGGAATGATACTCAATGTGGGACTCGCTCAATGAAATGTGAATAGAAATGACAAGGAACACACCCAAGCGGAAGCATTACCAGCCAGTTCTCTCTTTTCTGGCCACCGGGACAAATAGAAATGTCTTAGGGAGGGACTGTTGCCTCAGCCTGGGTTCTAAAATGAAGAGAACAAGGCAGCTGATCTACATAGAGCAAGTTAGAATAAATAGATGCAAACCATTGCTATTGTGAGCCACAGATAGTTCCGGACATTTGTTACCCCAGTGTAACTTACCCTATTCTGACTGATACACCTGCTTATGCATCCCCAAAGAATCTGTCCTCACCCCCGGCTTCCTCACCCTGCACTTACTCTCTGTACCTCCTGGCATGTCCGGACTGAATGGTTAGCTAACTTGTCACGCTTCTCTTTCCTTAACAGGACCGTCAATGCCTTGAGGGCAAGCCATGTGTCATACACCCGTCTGCTTCCCCTACACCCTTAACACACACCTAGAACAGTCTAGGCACATAATAGTTTCTTAGCACATGAATACCTATTGAGTTTTTGATCAGTAAAATGATTTTACTGAGATCCCATGTGGCCAGGCCAGGGGCTCTGGTGACATCATTTCCATCTCTCCTCACCCTTCTTAACATCCCGTCTGCTCTCAAAGCCACCATTTGTGTGCTGGGGACCTGGGAGAAGTCTTGCATCAGAGTGGGTCCTCTCAGGGCTGGGAGAAGGGATATTAAAGGTTGAAGAGTCAGCCTTGGTGAGAGGGAGACTGTGGGAAAAATAATAATAAAAATAAAATAATAAAGGTCAAAGAGTCCAACAAGCAAGCCCATCCTCAAGTTCTTTCACTGTGTCTCCATGATGCACCATTCAGGTCTACATCCAGCCTTAACATCTTGGGTCCCAATTGCTTCATCCTTACATGTCAGTGCGCTGGACCAGGTGGTCTCTCCAAGATCCTCCCAGCTCTATGACTATAAGTCTGGGCTCGCTGTTGATAGTGGTGGAGGAATTAGTGAAGGGAGAGGACCATGGATCTGATATCTCTCCCATCTCCTTTGAGGTCTCTGGGCTGAAGAGAGGAGATCCCGTGAGGATTGACTAAACAAGAGTGGCAATCAGAGTAGGGTAGGTGAGCATCAAGGTCAACAGCCAGAATCGGGTAGGTCAGTATTAAGGTCAAGAATCAGGGCAAGAGGCTCATCCGAGATCAGAACATCCAGCATCAGAGGAGGTCTTGCTCTGATGGTGGTCTCAGATGTCCATCCTGGGTCCACCCACTGGCCCCTTTCCCTTCCAGGCTAATGCCTTCGTACTCATCCAGGCTTTCTTGATGGAGGTGGGGTTGGGGGACAACAGAGACCTATCAGCCATCAGCATCGGAGTCTGAGGCTGCAACTTTCACCAGTGGGCGTTGGAGGTGAGCTCATCTCCATATGAGCCCCTCGGAAGTCACCAGGGGTTGTACAAATGGAAGGGATTATCACTGAAATATAATTTCAACAAAGATGGCACAATGCTCTGTTCCGCTGTGATGAAATGTGTCATTAAATATAGAAATAGATCAAACACCTTCCCACTGAGATCCTCTGGTACCAAGTATCTAGGTGAAAAGCTGAGTATCTGTGAGAGCTCACAAAATGTGAAGGAGGTGGGAGGAAAAAAAAAAATCCCTCACTAGGGAGATATACTTAACTAGACTTATAAATAGCCTGATCACAGCTCGTTTGATTAATTTGGGGAAAAGGAGTAAAAGTGTTTTGCCAATTCATCAGATTTCATGCTTTCAAAGCAGTTGCTAATGTAAATATTAGCATCCAAAATGAACAAATTGTCTTTGGTAATTAAATGCCCTAATTTACAGGTTCTATTACCAGAGAGCAGAGATAATTTTCCCCTTAAATTAACTCTTCTCCCTTTCTCCCTTCTCCTCTCTTAACTTGATATTCTACATTAGTGGGTGTGCTTGTAGACAGAGTGGGAGGAACGCTGGGTAAGCTCTCTCATGCTCTGAGCGCAGAGGCTGAGTTAGTTCCTAGAGACAGAGCTCAGATAGAGTAAAGTGGGTTAATCTCTAGAGAGTTTAACTTCCGTTGGATGTCGCAGGGTGAACACAGTCCTGAAAAAAATGGCTGTTTGGAGGCCCCTGGCCTTGGCCTATGGTTATGGGGTCAGGAGACCTCCCACTGACTGTGAGATCTGCCTTCTTATGTTGCCTCTTCCTAGACAGGGACATTTCCCTTGGAAACCTTCAGCGAGGAGAGGGGAACATTGACCTGGCCCCCAAGGCTGGCACCAACTGCTAAGTCATCATGTTTGGTCTTTGCAATACCTTCCCTTTCAGAATTTCTCCCATCTCACAAAACTCCCCTAAGGAGCCCAAGACTGTGCCCCACTGCTCCGTGGCGGCTCTACGTGTCCTATTTTGTCTTCCCAAGCTGGGACCAGGGGGAGGTGAGTCAGGCACGTAGGGTGCAGAATTTAAGAAAAGTGCAGGGTCAGCATTTGTGGGACCCGCAGAGTGAGCTTCTCCCTAAATCTGTACCTTGGACACCTCGCTAATCTTGCCCTAGTCCTGGCCCTGCCACGGCTCGAAGGGAGGTTGGCAGAGGCATCAGTGCCCCCTCCCCACCACCCCTCACTGGTTATTCCACTAACATAGACCTGGGCTCGTGGACCTTACAGGTGGGAGGAACCACAGAGCAACCTTGGTCCAGCCCCTGAGCTTTGGGGATGAGGCAGCGAGGGCCCAGTGACGTCCAGAGTCTTGCTTAATTTTGTACACCTGGATGGGGGTGGTGGATAGAGCCCGTGCTGTGGGCTTCCTCCATCAGGAGGCCTGCCAGCTTCCTTTGTGAAGCTGAACCCCTGTCCTGTGAGCCAGACATAGAGGAAGCATCTCCACATGTTGGATGTGGCCGACTCTTGTTCAGCAAGGCTCACTTCCCTCTGAGAAGCCTTCGCTCTCATCACTGCCGTCACCTCCTTGCCTGCCCGTTAGGCACCCCCCTTGAAGAGGCCATCTTCAACCCCTGCCTTCTGAGATGTCCTGAGCGCATGCCTAGATTTCTGTGGTTTTACACCCAGAAGGGAGAGAAATCTAGAAATCGCCTTAGGAGCTCGCTTTCTGCATTAGAAATGGTGTATCAGCATTTGGCATTTTTTCCAACCTCTTGGTTATGTGCCTTTCTGAATCTTAGAGTCTTGGAAAGTTAAAACCTACAGTTCTGAGACTCCCTCGCAGCTAGGGTTCTGTTTGAGAATTCAGTTCATTCCACTTGATATACCTCCATGACATTTGGAAGCCAGGGCAATTTCCCTGAGGGTGTCGCGAGCGCTGCAAGAAAGCATGGTGTGGACACCTGGGGTTTCTGCAGGAGCCTTTTGGGTATGAGCACTAGCTCTGCGGGTGTTGACAGACAGCTGTGGTGTGAGAGCATTGCCTCGTCACCCCTGGATCGCACTAAGGACGCTGTGCTCTCAAATTCAATAGATCCACCGTGGGCTCCCAATTCCCACCTTCCACGAGCTGGTCAGTTTGGCATTGATTGCGCATGCTCAGGGCGTTAATTCTGGAGAGCCAGCCTCCAGCTTCTTCTTTCAGCTTTTCCACTAATTTTGCGAACAGCGATTTCTCAGGGTAAATCATTTTCGGTTTAATATAAGCGGAATGACTTCCTTTCCTGCGTGAACTCTGGCTGATCCTTTGGTTGACTTGGCTAAAGCCTGCTTTCTGGTGTCAGGCCACCGTCTCCCAAATGTTTGTCATTTTCAGAGGACTGCTTCCCCCCACTGTAGGGTGTTTACTCTTCAATCTTAACAGCTTGCACATGTCAGGACCCACACATTTGACCCAACATAACAGCAGGAGATGGCAGTGGGTGGGGGTGGGATCTGCATTACAATTGCTCCTTTAGTATATGGTTTCTGTCCCTTGTTGTCCCAATCAATTAGAATTGCTCAGACATGTACACACAAAGTTGAAGTCCCAGCGGGCACCATATGCTAGGACATGAAAGATCCTCTAGAACCCAGGGGTTTTTCTGTCCAGAGAACTAATGTCCTAAAGCACCAGGCCCAAAGCTACTAAATGGGTGGTGCTCCTATGAGCCTTAATGGATTGGTTCCCATAAATGGAGCCATTGAAGAGTAAAGACACCAGCTTTGACAAGCTCCCTGGAAAGCCCGTGTCCTGAGCAGAGTTTCCAGATGGAGGAGGGCAGTTGAGGTCTGAGGGCATTATCACCCGGGGAAATGACAGGGCGGAAATGACCCACAGTGACCATCCAATTATGCCTAATCACATATCCATATATTGGGGTTCTGATTCAGACTATTTTCATACTGAATTACTTACACATTGCTGCGTAAGACCATAGCCCCCCAAAACTTGAGTGGCTTAACATAACAAGCATTTATTACAGCACACAGCTTCTGAGGGTCAGGAATCTAAAAGCAATTTAGCTGGATGGTTGTAGCTCAGGGTCTCTCATAAGGCTGCTGTCAGGATGTCTGACCTCCTGGTCCATTGGAGAGCATCTTGGAGATGGGCCACCACACGTACTTTATTATTATTATTATTTTTTTTTTTTTTTTGCCAAGGTGATGTTGTCATGCATGCTTTATTCAAAGCAAATTTTAGTGGGCAACACTCTTTACCCAGAATTCAAGTTTTCTGACCCTTAATCTAACAGTGTGGGCTGACCAACAGATCCAAATGTAGAATTTGGAGTTTGCTGTCTAAAAAAATTAGAAGTATTTCCATGTCTTAAATATTGCAATATGGATATTTTAATTGCTTTGGTGTTAGGAGGAAGAATTTTTTTCCTAAATCTGAAATAATATTTTAAGTACATTCTTGAGCCCAGGGAGTGAACTGCTTACTTCTTGCTTGATCATGGTGGATGTTGACTGGGACCCTCTCTTGCCTTGTGCACTTGGGTGCACCTGCTCCTCAGATCAGCTCTGTCCTCTCATTTAGTTTTTCCAGGAGACAAAGCACAAGCCACCAGCCCATTAAGATAACTTTGGAACCACTTAAGATGGGCTATTTCAAAAGGTACCAAATTCCCTGATCTTATAACTGAACCATTTAACTAGATCATCCTGTAAAGAGAAAGTGCGTTAAAAATACCAGTTAATTACTTTTTTTTTAATTCCCAAGGCACAAATAAGTCCTAGTTAACTGTCTTTGCACATTTATATATTTAGACATCAGGATATGACTATATAGCAGTCAAAGAGCCAGCAGGCACTTAGGTAGAGGACAACCGATTCTAAGTAATGGCCTGGCTGCCACTTGCTGTTGGTAGGTTATATTGAAAGACCCTGGGAAGAAAACCCTAGAAACCAAGGCCTTGTTAGCAATTCTTTTCTGGAGAACACACATGCACCTTCATTAGAAGTGTCAACATGAAGAAATATTAACACCTTGATGTGCCGGGTGAATAGAATCCAAAGGCAGGTTCAATGGACTTGTCAGAAGCAATTAGCATTAAAGAAATCCCAAGGATTAAAAATTTAATAAAATACAATTTGAGGGTGACAAAATGATCATCTTTTTCTCCCTCTCTGCATTTGGACTTTAGAGCTGTCCATATGACAAAGGCCTTGTATGGCGAGGGCCTCTTAAAATCCATTCATATCACATTAGATACATCACATAGAAATGGTTCTTATGGACTAGTCCATAATCTATTTTATTTCTGGAGGGACATTTCATGTGTCTGGAAATCCAACTACCAAGCGGTCCTAAATGTTTGGAACCAAATACATAGTGGATTAATGAAGGAATAAATGGTAAGCCCCAGCCAAAGTAAATTTCACCTACTGATGCATAGAAATTCAAGCCCTTTATCAATAGGAGAGGCTGTTAAGCTCTATCTCAGAGCCCTGGAACCCTTAATTTTTGCATCAGTGAACGAAGATCAGTTATCTGGCTCCTGGATAATCAATATATCAGGATCGGTGAACTAAGAAGAGAAGTTGCTCCCAGAGGTAGGCAGTGACCCTAGTAAAATATGACAGGTGAAGCCCCCCAGAGAGGGAAAAGACAAGACACTGACAGAAAGCCTCCAAAAACTCAAAGATATACTCAGGGTTATAAAGGCAGGAGACAAACCCTAAGTACCCTCCTAGCTTTGGGGGGAATTCGTGCGTTATGGCTCAGTCCAAATTCATTTATTTATTCCTACACTTATAGAACATTTACGTTCCAAACAGCTGCCCAAAATGAAGAAACTGGCCACTATATTGGGTAAAATCTAAAGTCTTCTAGCCCTACTATTCTGTAATTATTTATTGGGCATTCCGTGAAAAGCCCATACTGGCCATTCTACATTCTCTGAATCTATTTCCAGGTGCCACTAAATAAAAACCCTAACTTGCATTCAGCTTATTCAGTAAAGAAGGCAGGAGAGCCTAAACTGCTTTAGAAAGATTTTCATCTTGCTGGGTATAATTTGTCAGTGTTGGTTCTCATCTGGGAGCACAACCCAGTAGAGTGGCACCTTTCCAGGGAGGCAAGAAACAAGACATTAACATATACATCTGTGAAGGATGGGAAGGAATAAAGGCTGGGTAATACAGTTTCTATCTTGGGATTAGAGGACCGGTACATGTTGGGAGTGTCAGAGCCTCCTGAGAAGCCAGGTGAGAACATCCCAGAACTGCAATCCTCCCAAAGTCAAGGCCTTAGCCATAGTGTTGGTGGAATCAAGAAAGCGGCAGCCCGTGAGTATGGAACCACCAATAGGGGAACCCTCCTTCAATGTCAGGGTGACTCAGGACCACTGCTACACCAGGCGACATAATTTGACCTGCAGAGCTTTGAATCAGTATAAACCAGGGGGTGATGGTATTCTCTTGAAGTGTCGAGATTATTGAATGCACTTTGGGTTTACTGAAAGATTTGTTTATGCCTTCCTGGGTCCTCAACAAACGCCAGCCTTCTCCCAGAGTTATAGGTTTTCTAAATTGGAAGAGACTTCAGCGAACTTACTTGTTCAAAAATGATCTGGGCCCCCTAGGTGTGTTCCTTGTTCAGAGTACCTCCATGGGCACACGTGGGTACAGCTTCATTGCCCTCTGCCCGTTAGAGGAGACTACAAGCTGCACGAAGTGATGAGACCAGGGTGGAGACAGTCTGGGACGCCATGGCCAATGGCAGCCGTAACACACAACGTAAGGGGAAGCATCCCAACGAACTGAACCAGACTTTGTTTTCTTCATTTCACAGAAAATGGAGAGTGCCAGTACGGGAGAACTAGGAAATTATTAGAGGACTATGTAGCCCACGTGGAGTATAGAAAACTATCTCCTTTTTTTTTCTTTTTTTTTTTTTTTTGCAGCTAAGGGCTGGAGGGTTGATGAGGTTTGGGAATGTTTCCTAGTCATCTGTGAAGTTAGAGGCAGAGCCAGACTTGAGCCTTCCTCCCCTGCCCTGGGTCGTGCTGTTTCCTGCTGCCCCACAGTCTGAAACTGTCCATGGTTATTCTCTACACGGGGCAGGAAAGAGGGGCTTCATTTCCTGAGTGAGGGACCTATGACTTAGGCATTAATGACTTGTCTAGGGACACCCATGTGATGGTTATCTAATCTTTTAAAGAATCGTGTTCTAGTTTCAAAGGTGAAGTCAAGAGCTGGTTCTTTCCTTCCAGCTAAGTGAGACCTTACACAGAGAGTGTTGGCACACTAGATGGGAGTAAAAGCAAGTTTTGGTGCTTTTCCCTAAAACCCTAATGCTCTTGCAGAGGAGAGCGGGAGAATGTCAGGATGGGGTTCAGATCTGGCTGGAGCCAGGCGGACCTCATAATCTACATATCCTTACAAATTAATTAAGTGGTAATCTAATGTCTGTATGCTTGAATTTTCTCATCTGGAAAACAGGGCCAGTAACAGAACTCATTCCATAAAGGTGTCGAGAGGGTGAAATGAGTTAATACATACAAACGGCTTTAATACAGCGCTTGGCACAGAGTTAAGTGTTAGGTTGTCCAACTTGATATATTTACGTGACATTTGGAGGCCAGGGCAAGGCGTCACTTGGCCAAGAGGAGAGTTAAGAATTATAGCTTTTAGTTTTCTATGCAGGATACGGTCAGCTTTTCACTTCTCACTATCAGGCAGAAAAGGAGGTGCGGATTAATTGTGAGCCAAGTGCCCAGGGTTTAAACATCTCAGTACAAGGGACAGAAAGTGAAGAAATAAGCAGAATCAGCAGCCCTCTATTTGCCACTTGAATTCAAATTCAATTCAAGACAATTGGCTTGAATTTGGCCAATGAATTGAGCCTTTGATGACATTGGACTTTGGTCCAGACCTGATTTGTTCATTTTAGCCACTCTGACTGGCGTGAGGTGGTATCTCAGTGTGGTTTTGATTTGTGTTTCCCTGTTTCTATTTTTCCACCAATGTTTACTTCTCTGTACATCAACGTGACTATCTGTCAAATCTATACTTAGTTCGGTTTAGCAAACATTTGCTGCGAGATGTTGTGTGTTTGGACACATTGCTGTAAGACTTGGTGACTTGGACGAAGGACAGGAGCTGGAAAGGCAGCCTTCTTAGCCTCCTCCTCATCCGCTTCCCCTCCATCTATACTCCATCCTTTGTTCTTCTTTAGCAAAACTCTTCAGAAGTCTTCTCTTTACTTCTGCCTCCAATTTCTCCTTCCTTTCTCACTTGAACTTGCCCCATTTATTTTATTATTTTGTTGTTGACACTTATTTTTGGGGAGAGTGCAAGTGGGGGAGGGACAGAGAGAGGCGGACAGAGGATCTGAAGCAGGCTCTGCGCTGACAAGCTGACAAGGATGAGCTGGACGTGGGGCTCGAACTCACGAACCGCGAGATCATGAACTGAGTCCAAGTCAGATGCTCAGTCCCCTGAGCCACCCAGGTGTCCTGAACTTGCCCTATTTAAGCTTTCACCTCCTCTTCTCCACTGAGATGGTTCTTGTCATCCTATTCCAGATCTAATAGCCCATACTCAGTCCCAGTTTATTTAAACGCTCGGCAGCATGGAACACAGTCGATCACTCTTTCTGCCAAAACACTTCTCTTGGCTTCCAGAGCACCCTACACTCCTGTTTGTCCTCCTGCTGGACTGGCTGCCGCTTCTCAGCTTGGAATTGGATCCTTCAGGGCTCAGTTCCCAGAGCTCTCCTTCTCTGTCTCCTCCTACTCCTTCGGTGGTCCCCTCTAGTCTCAAGTGTATGCTGAAGAACAATTGTAACTCTAGTCGGAACTGCTCCCAGTTCAAGATTCACGTATTCAACGGCCTGCCAGACACCTCCACTTGGATGTTTAATAAGCATTTCAAACATCCCATTGTCCCACTGATCTCCTAATCCCCAAGCCTGCCATTTTTGGTAACTGACACCTCCCTCCCAGTGGCTCGGGTCAAAAACCTTTTGATTTTTTTCTTCATTCTTCTCTTTCTTTCGTACCCCACATTCATCAGTGATTATGTTTATCTTTGCCTGAAAATTACTTCAAGAACACGAGCTCTTCTTCCCACCTCCACTGCCACCCCCAAGCCATTGCCATCCCTTGCTTAGAATATTGCAGTCGCCTCCTTTTCATCGGTCTCTACTTCCGTCCTTGTGCCTCTTTCATTAGCCCTTGACGTACAAGCCTATTAAAGTCAGATCATGTCACTCCTCGACTCCACCCTCTCCCCCATTATGACTTCCATGCCAGAGTCCAAGCCCAAGTCCTTATGGTGGTCAGCTGAATAATACTCCATGGTATGGACACACCACAGTTTGTTCCTTCACTTGTCTATTGACGGGTGCTTGGATTGTTTCCATTTTTGGAATGAATGATGCCGCCATAAACATCGGCATGCCGGTATCTGTTGAAGTCCCCGTTTTCAATTCGTGCGGGTATATACCTGGGCGTGGAATTGTTGGCTCACACGGTAATTCTGTGCTTGACTTTTTGAGGAACTTCCAAACTGTTTTCCGCGGCCGCTGCACCCTTGTGCACCCCCACCAACGGTGCACAAGCTTCCCGATTTCTTCACGTCCTTGCCAACACGTGTTATCTTTTGCTTTTTGGAGAGTAACTGCTTCTTGTTTTTCCTTGAGGGAGTCAACCATCCTCCGGTCTTGGTGCCTTGCTCTTCCTGTTCCTTTTCCTTGGAATATTCTCTCACCAATATGCGTGGCTTCCTCCCCCATCTCCTTTAAGTCTTTGCTCAAAGGCCTTCACTATTAAAATTTCGCCTCCGTTACCAGAGTGCCCTAGCCACTTTCCCCTGCTGTAGTGTTTTTTTCCAGGCCCGGAAAGTTACAACTTTCTAACTTACAGGATAATTTACTATTCCTATACTATCTGCCCTCCCCCACGTTTGTCACTGCTCTACCCCAGTGCCGAGAACAGTGCCTGATTCTTAAAGGAACTACTGCAAGAAATAACTGTGAAATTAATGAGTGATGTCAGAGCTGCGTCACCGTAAAGGGCGAGCTGGACTAAGCTAGGCAGAGAGGGAGAGGGGAAGGGAGAGGTTTTCTGTGTTGAGGGAACACATGGGTTGCTATGGATCGGGCCTGCTTAATGTCATGGATGAGGGTCTTCTCGAGGCAGAGATCCCAGAGCTGCGGAACACATCGCTGGATTTTCTTTGCTCACTGTCCGTTAACACCTGTTTCCCCTGCAAGCACCGAAATTTGCTTACAGGCTGCCGAGCGACCACTAGAGTCTGCTGAGTTACGACAATGTGGATGTCAACAGCCCAGCATCCCCCAGCAGTCGCGTGAGAGGAGAAAGTCTACCCATCTGTGCCTGGATATAGGCGTATACGATTGTCATCTCGACCCTACTGTTGTTCCAGTTATTTCAGTACTAAGTGCAGGAACTTCGAGCTCAAGGCTCTTACGTGGTGCTGCTGCCTCCTGCTGCTACAGAGGGCTGGAAAGTCCCCTCCCCATCTGGGTCAGCAATGGGATTTGCCCCGGACCACGGTGGTGCCTGCTCCGTGCCGTCCCCGTGCTCTCTCAGGGAACCTAGAGCATCAGAGGAGATGCATGAAATCGTGACAATTTGCATCGCGGTTGGAGTAAATTGAGGGGAGCTGGCGACAAGTGCTGGGAAGTGTCCTCCTCTCTCTGACACCCTTCGCTTCCAGCTCCGCCAGGCAGCAGCTGGCTCGGGGACTCGGTCAGACTTCAAGGCAAGTAGAAAAAGAGGAAGAAAGGGAGGCGAAACAGATCTTTCTGGTCCGTTTTCTAAGTCCAAACCCTCCTGGAGGGAGGGGCTTTCTGGGCCCTAAAGGTGCTATGTGGGCTTCTGTAGATGGAGAAGGAACATTTCCTATGGTGTCCCAGAGGCAGCCCTCTTCTTGGCCCCCAACTTGCCCCGGGCATCAGAGAACATGGATGGGAGCATAGAAGCAAATCTGAGTGAGTTATTTTGCAGCAACTCACAGCCACCCCTACTTCTGGCCTGACCCATTTTCTCCAACTACAATGTGGCTCTAACAATCCCTGCTCGGCTCTCCATCTTGCCTAGAGGCTACTAGAGTTCATTAGATTAAAAAAAAAAAATCTATAAACTACTCTGAGCACCTTGGAGGTAAGTGCTCTATAAGTACAATGTAATAATAATAATGCTACAATAATTACCTTGATTAATTTATGCATAAGACAAAAAAAGATTCTTAATTAAGAGACATTCCAACAGCGTGAACACAGGCCCCATATATTGGAAAGTAATACCACCAGCAGGGATTCTAACTCTGGGCCAGAATGACAAGGATAATGAGCCACTCACCCTCACTCTGAGCGTCCTCTGCATCTTTTGGGTTCTCGGTGACGACTATAGGCTCTGTGGCCAGCAGACTGGAAAGGCAGAAGATGAAAGAGAGGAGTTTGGGTGTTAAAATTACGTAAGACACGAGCTAACTTAACCTCATCGCACTGCAAGTAATTAAAAACCAAAGGTAAGCTAGTCAGTGGCATCAGTAAAATTCATGTTTTTCTTTAGATGTAGTCAAGATTTATGGATCGCCTATTGACTGGCCCTCCCTTCCCTAGATGGCAGCTGACATCCGTCCTGTGACTCTCTCCTCTTCTAGTGTAACTTTCTGCAGTCTTCGAGGCCCTGTTGGGTGACAGAAGAATTGATTCTAGCGAAAGTGTTAATGGCTAACAACAGCAGTGTTTCCCCTGGGTACTTACTCTGCATTTGAACTGAAGTTTTCAATGTTTGTATTTGTAGAAACGACTAGACATTATGACCCTCGACTTAGGCTGCTGGGGATAAAAGCGTTAGAGCATGGAGTTCACGGCGTCCTTCGAATTATAGGGCCAAGCCATTTGGCACATGAGGCCCTTCTACAGGTGGTGTTAGAGGCTGAGAGATAGAATGGGCCTACAGCTTTCTATCAGCAGACCACGTTAGCCCGTGGCTCATGCTTGCCCCTCGTGTTTTCACAGCAAGTCTGTGAAACGGATCTTGATTTCAGAACCAGATCTTGATTTCAGAATCAAATCCCCCCAAATATCTGCTCCAGGTCCTGTCTTTGATCTACTGACATCATTACCTTGTGCTCACTCTCAGCTGGGAACCGTACCACTGCCTATGAATTATCCCGGCCAGCGTAGAAGCTTATCATGAGACAAGCCCGCCCAGGAATGGCTGGTTTTCTGCAGTGGGGTGTCGTGGAAAGAGCCACCTACAAGTTGCATCTTTGTAACCTGAGTTTTATCTGCGCGACTCAGAGAAGACAGCTAAAGGAACCCTTTGGTAATAACCCTCGTGTTCTCATGCCTGTCCGGTCTGGAATAGTTACAAAAAATATACTGTGCTTTAACCTATACCCGCAGTTTTAGGCATAGTCATTCATACGTGCTGTCGAAATTCTCAGGTATGCAGCAAGGATGGAAAAGCACATGAATTAACACCCGGGTGTGCAAGAGCCAGGCACAGAGTCTGCTGGTGTGGAACATACGCCTGGCGGAGAAAGCACCTTGGCCTGGGAACCAAGACACCTGGACTCGTGTCCCACCTCTGACACTGACTGAGCCCTCTCTGGGCCTCTGCCGAATAAAAGGGCAGCACGATCAATTTCTAGGTCTTAGTTCCCATTCTGACATTATAGGACTCTATGCATATCATGTACCCCAAATGGCCCTCATCCACACGAGATGTATGACCCTGCCTGAGGCAGTTTGCACGGAACAGAAATCAAAACCATAAGCCACAGAGCGGAAGCTCCAATGGTAGGATTTCCAGTGTTATCATTATGGGAAGAATGGGGACAATGTTGAGGACTGAGGGCGAGGTCTGCCAGGTCACAGGTGGTGCTTGATCTACACAAGGTCAAGGTGTTCAATCTGGGCCCATGGGTACCAGCAAGCCCCCGGCACCCGGCTTGGGCTCCAGGTATAAACTTAGGGGGTCTGTGGGCTCACTGTGGGCTGACTATTTAGTTTTAATGCCCAAAACCAATTTTAAATAAAATAAAGGAACCCCCTAAATATTCTATATGGGGCTTTCTTTTTTTTAGAGGGACATTTCAAGACTAGTTTCACACAGGTTTAGCCGAAAGGGAAATTAAACTCTACATTTAAATGGGAGATTACGCACAAAGGAATCCATTACTTTCAATATTTCTCAGCAGGAGGGCTCAGAGTTATTTAAATAAGTTTAGATATTAAACCTAAAGTAGCCATTAAAGCAATGTGGATTTGTTTGTCTGTTTTTTTTTTCCCCCAGAAATCTTTTTTTCCAGCTGACTGAAAAAATCCATTGCTTAACCAATGGAGGATATTTTAATGCATTAAAAAAAAAATCCAGGGACTTTTTAATATAGCACTTCCTTTGAATTTTTAAGTATCATCTTACGGTAAGTGTCATCCTTTGGACAGATTAACCAAAGCGCATTCCCTTCCCCGCCCCCACCCTGGGCAGAACAGTGCTAATATAAACACCGACATTAAACCATATTGGCTATGGAAGAGGCTTTGATTGTCATTGAGATTATTTTAAAAGTTATTTAGGCCCCCCTGTTACATCTCTGCAAACCACTGAGAAAACGTTGCGCCGGGTTTCTCTTTGCGACATTTCTTTGGGGATTCATAAATATTGATTGTACCGTAAAAAAATTGATGGAATCTTGAAACAGACTGCAGTTGAGGCAGCTGGGGAATTTACTCAATTTTTCTCAATCGCTGCAGTCTATAAAAAGAGGAGATTTTGCAAATTGTTTCTCACCTTGTCTTTTTAGTATTTAATAGCTCTCAATTCTATAGCCTTCTGAACCATGCGCTGGGCATGTTTTCTATCAAAACAGAATCAGGCCTATTCAATGGGAATTAAAAGGTGGGAGCCGGTTATGAGTGGGTTAAACTCTGCCCTGTCCTCCACCTTCTCTCTTCCTCCCCTCCTGGCACCTTCTCTCAGTTTTCTGTGTCCTGCTGCTTTGGTCATAGCCCTGCACCTATCCCACAGATGCCCACATTGTGCCCTGGATTATCCTTTCTCTTCCTGTCCCAGGGCCATGATGGAAATGAAGTCAAAGAAGCCAATGTCAGAGGCTCGCTGCGGTCCTGCCTTTCACTACTCTTGGTAGCTATTAAACCACACTCCTAGCAAGATAACCCTGCTCTCACTTTATACAGCAGAACTCTTCACCATCCTGGCATCCTGCCCTCCATCTGGCTCCAAACTACCTCTTTAATCTTATTCTCACCACTGTCCTTCTGGAACCCTAGTGTCTTTGGTCCCCTCGTTGTCTGTCCCTCAAAACAACTACTACAGGCTTATACTTTTCCATCATTCCTGGAATGTTCTCCTTACCTTCCTTCTGTGGCAGGCAGAATAATGTCATCCCGACCCTCTGCCCCCGTGTCTACGTTCTAATTCCCAGAACCTGTGAATCAGTTAAGTTATGTGGTAAAGGGAAACTAGGGTTGCTAATCAGCTGACCTTAAGATAGAGGGATTATCCTGCATTATCCCTTGGGGCCCCGTGTAATCACACGGATCTTTAAAAGTGGCAGGGGGAATTGGAAGGAGGCATCCGAGAGATGGCAGTGTGAGAAAGAGCCCCAACATGGCTGGCTTTGGAGGATGGGGCCATGAGCCAAGGAAGGCAGGTGGCCTTTATAAGCTAGAAAGGACGCCGTAAAAGGCAAGGAAACAGAGTCTCCCATGGAACCTCTAGAAAGAACTGGTCCTGGAAACACCTTGATTTTACCCAGGGAGACCTGTGCTGAAATTCTGACCTGCAGAACTGAAAGATAACATATTTGTGCTGTTTGAAGCCACTAAGTTTGTGGTAATCACCCTTAACCACACCTGCCAAGTCCATTTAGCCACATAGGGTAACATTCACAGGTTCTGGGGATTAGGGTGATTCTAATCTTTGGGGGTGATTATCCAGCCTGCCACACTGGATAACAAGAGGTGGCTCTGCAAGCTCCTGGACAAGAACCTAAGGATAGGGAGGGGATAAGCCCAGTCAATTGACATTGAAATTATTGTTGGGTTCAATGTTGGGATTTCTCATAGGAGGCATAGGACATGGCATTGATCTCATTGATCTTGAATTAATCATCCATGGAAGCAAGTAGAAATCCCTTTTGTCTTAGCCATTGAATTATTTTTTCTCTTGTTACACTTTGCTATCTGAGGTCCAGTGACTTGTCCAAGATTATACATGGCCGGTGAATTTATAAATCACACATGGCACCTGAATGGGCCTGAGATGAACCCTCCTTGGAGGTATCTGTAGGCTCAGATGCTCTAAATGAGGGGAGCCAGTCCTTGATGACAATCCCCTCTCTATTTCACAAGACACAAAGCATGAAAACATCAAATCATCATGTATCAAGTGTATATTATGTGAGGAGCCCTGGGCTGGAGCCCCTACCCTCAAGGAGCTTACAGGCTGATAAGTAGTTGGGAGCTGTCCACGGAGGGTTTCAATACCAACCATACGATATTAAGTATTCTGAAAGTGTTGAGGAGAGAGGGCATCCATGCGGGATGTGGATGGTCTCATGGTGGTGGTAGGGCTGGTAAGGGAAATAACGGGTAGCTAGAAAGGGGTGGAGTGGCTTGGAAGGATACCCCAGGCAGAAAGAGCAGAATAATAAGCAAAGAAGCAGAGTAGAAAATCTCATGCCTATGAGGGAAGCCATGAGAAGAAGTGCAGTCCAGGGATAAGAAGGTAGGGTTTCAGGTTTCTGGATTTTCCTTAATCATGGCCTCCAAGACCTAGCTCAGGTGTGGTGGCCTGTTTATTTATTTATTTGAAGTTTATTTATTTATTTTGAGAGCGAGGGAAAGCAGGGAAGGGGCAGAGAAAGAGGGAGAAAGAGAGAGTCGACACAGGGCTCAAACTCAAGAACTGTGAGATCATGACCTCAACGAAAATGAACGGTTGGCCACTTAGCCTACTGAGCCGCTCAGGCACGTGGGGGTTTCTTTCTGAAACCAGCTCTTCTCCTATGCCCCTGACACTCAGTCTCCAACTCGACTGAAATAGCTCTGTTACCTCTAAGGCATTCCTGGACTAATGCCACCCCCGTGAGCTCCGGGGAAAGCTGGCCAGGACAGAGGACAGATTCCAGACCCACCCTTATCTGGGCCGTGGCATCTGGCAGGATCCAGGAGGGCATCGTGACGGGGATGAAGGAGACAAGGCCTCACCCCATCTGTCCTGCAGAGCTGGTGCAACAGGGAGTTTGGGTTATGAGTTTACCTGAGAGAGAAACAGACCATGAGATGGAGTCCCCCAGACGTCCCCCCAAAGCTCCACTGGTTTCTGTGGTGCCCGCCAGTGGCCTTTCATTGATGCAAACCCCCGTTCCCAGACTCCCCTCGCTGCAAAATCAGCTCACCTCCAAATTCCCTTCCTATCCAGAAGCTCAGCCCCTCCGGAGTCCGCTTCTCCACAGACCTCCACCGCCTTCAGAGGAGAGTGATGTCCTTGCTTCTCTGGCCCGTCTACTTGTTCTTGGTGGGGATGCTGGCCTGCCTCGAGCTACCGTATCCCGCCAGGAAGCAGAAACCTCTCCATCTTCGCTTCTGAAGGATATGTGCATTGTAGGAATTTTCTGTTGGCAGCTGTTTTCTTTAGGCCCTTGGATACATTATTCCCTGTCTTCTGGCCTCCGAGATTTCTGTCGAGAAGTTGGCTCTAAGTCAGCTATGAGTCTGACTCCTGCTCTTCGAAGATAATGTTTCTCTTTTTTTCTCTCGCTGCTTTAAAGCTTTCCTCTGCTCTCGTACTCCAGTTGCGGTGAAGTTAATTTTGTCACCATGTCCCAAATGGCCTCCGTGCCCTTCTCCGTATTCCCCATCCTTTTGTCTTTCCATGCTGTGTCCTGACCCGCCACTGGGCCGTCATGCCTCGCCTGGTTCACTTTCTCGTGGCCCCTCAGGTGGATGCCAGCTAGTTAATCCCCTGCGCCGCTCTTTCTGCCTCACGGCTTGCTCGCCTCTCTCCTGTTCCTCCACCCACTGGGCCTCGAGGGCATTGTCACACCAAATCTGACCATGTCGCTCCTGAGTTTAACATATCAAGTGATTTCCCATTTCTTATGGGCAGGTGACCCCCACCCCCACCCCCCCTGGCTTCTTAACAGGAGACTTGGGCCTTTGCACTTCTCCAGGCTGATTTTATGTTATTTTCTGCCCTTAACCTTGTGCTCTAAGAACCCTGATCGGTTTCAAATTCTCCCATGCCCCTGAACACACACACACACACACACACACACACACACACACACACCTCCAAATTGCTGCTCTACCTAATGCCTCTGTTAATGCTGCTCCTTCCATCCGGAAAGCTCTTCTGTCCCCTTTTGTCTAATGAAGCCACATTGAATCTTTGGGCCGTAGTCATTATCCTCATCTCTGCCTCTTCCCCAGACCCCCCCACCTGCTGCTCCCATAATACACTTTGCATATTGCTATCACTGCGCTGACCACAAACAACCAAGTTCATCTTCCTCTCTAGATTGCACGTTTCTTGAGCAACGATGTCTTGTTAATCTTTAGATCCCCGGTGCCCAACACCTTGTCTGAGACAGAGAAGGTAACCCAGTGAATGTTTGAATGATTGACAAATTAGTACATAAAATTTGTATGAAAATTCCCTGAGTTTTCACATTCTTGCATGAATCATGCCCAGATGGTGGTCTCCATGGGGCGGAGCCTGAGACATTGCCACAACACCTCCCTGGGGAGGGCCTCGGGTTGGGGGTCGACAGGATGCAGCCAATGGGAAAAGGTGGTGTCCACAGCGATAGGCCAGCCTGCACCAGGACAGCCCAGCAGGAGGTGTGGAGGCTCGGATCTGGCTTGCACAGGAATTAAACAAGAGACGTGGTGGCCGCCATGTTGGCAAATGGCAGCCCCTGAATGCTTAGCCAGAGTGGGGCTGACGGGACCAAAGCAGGGCCCGAAGGCTAGACAAGCTGGGGTTTGGCCAGTTATCAGGACTGAGGCTCAGAAGAACAAGCAGGGGTCCCAGTTACCGAAACTGGGGCCCAAAGTGGGACACAGCCTCAGGAAGAAGGTGTCATCCAGCATCAGAAGTCTTACAGGGACTGGCAGCCAAGCTAACCTGGACCAGGGGCGTCTGGACTCCTTAGTCAATACATTTATCACTGAGGACAGCCCAGCTTGAGGTTGAGCGAGTGTGGCAGGAGAGGGAGGGGTTTTGCCAAGTGGCCCAGCTGGAAGATATGGCTGTGCTGGGCAGACACTGACCACTGCGGGCCAAAAGGGCAGCAGGTAGCGAAAGCTGATGAGGACCCAGGAAAGAAAGAGATGGGGCAAGGCCGGAAGCCCATAATACGAGGTCAAGATGGGATGAGGTGGGGCTGGGGAGAGGCTGGGAGGCTGGTGGTCAAGGTGGCACCGAGGGCCTTCAGCCAGATGCATGGGTGGTGAGTCAGATTCTGGGCAGTCCCACTACGTGCTAAAGCCCACCGTAGGCTACACGTCCAAGGTGCCAGGAGGTAAACAGGGCATCAAGGGTCAAGGTGATGGTGATGTTCTGATATGAAGGGGACTGGGTAGGACGAGGTTAAGACCTGAGTCTGTGGTCAGGGTCCCAGGAAGTCCTGGAGGCAAAGGAGAAGAAAGCAAAGTCTATATTTAGGATTCAGGTGAGAAGGAGGTCATGAAGCTTATAAGATGCTCAAATCCAGGGGAGCCAAAGAACCCAAAAGGGCAGAGACCTGGCCCAGAGGGGCTTTCTAAGGTCTTCCTTCCAGCAATCTGGAGCAAATGGCGTCTGGATAGGCTGTGTTTGTCAGGTTCTCCAGAGAAACGGAACCAATGGTAAGACATGCATTATAAAAAATTAGCCCATGCAGTTGTGGAGGAAAGAAGTCCCACGATCAGTCATTGGCAAGCGGGAGACCCAGGAAAGCCAGAGCTGCCAGAGGCCTGAGAGCCAGAGAGCTAACGGCGTAGATTCCAGGCTCAGTCCCAAAGCCTGAGAAGCAGTACTGCTGAGAGCAGGAGATTCTTGTCTCAGCTCAATCGGACACAGCCAGAGGGAACCCTTTCTTCCTCCACTTTTTGTTCTATTCTGGCCTTCGGCGAGTTGGACGAGGCCCACCCACATCGGGGAGGGCCGTCTGCTTTACTCATTCTGCGGATTCACATGCTGATCTCTTCTGGGAACACTTTCACAGACACGCCCGGAATAATGCTTAGGCAGATACGTGGGTGACCATGGCCCAGTCAAGTTGACACGTAAAATTAACCATCAACCAACCACCTGGGCGAGCGGCACGGATCCTGCCTCCCCGCCTGCGGCTCGGGGATGCCCAGTGCAGTCTCCTCGCAGATCTATGGCTGACGTTGACTCCACCCTGGCCGGTCAGGCAACCCCACGCCACTCCACAGCCCAGGGCTCGGGACATCAAATGCTTTCAGGTAGGATCTTCTGGTGATGAAACCTAAGCGTGGTTTCTTGCTTTTATCTTCATTGGAGCCATCTTGTACAGCTGACCAATTTGCTGATTCCTGGCCTCCGCTTGGAAAGCTTCCAGCTCATTTTCATGCTACGCTGCGCAGTTCTGCCTCCTTAATGTAGTTTTAAACTTGTATTCAATAAACAATGGGTATAAAATCAAATTAATTATCGGACACTCCATGCTGTTTAATTTTAAGGCTCCCGTTTTGCCAGTATTTCTTCTGAGGACAACCAGGCGTGGAGTGCCAGGCATCTGGGATGGCCCTTCTTGAGCGCCCCTGGGGAGGAGGAAGAGGCGGGAAAGGAGGAGAATGCGAAACCTCCTGGGAGAAGTGTTGGTGGAAAGGGCCACACCCTTTACTACCAGGATATGCCTTTGGCCCAGTTAGTTGGCTTCTCCCGACTGTCTGGGTAGCAATGCCTGTGAGGGGTGATGCGTTTGCTCGGGCGGTGAGTGGGGCCATGCACACCTTCCTCATGGCACTGGATCCCCACAGTCTGGCTGGGCTTGCCTTGCGCGAGGAGCTCCAGCGCGACCACGTGGCCTCCTCACCTCCTCGTTACCCTGGGCACGTGTCAAACACCGGCCTAGTGCCCTCTGACTTCTGGGGGCCCCGCCCACTCTCCAAGTGCTTCCTGGAAGCCCCTCTCCCTAGACTTGAGGTCAAGGGGAGGCACACCTTCCTCTCCCACGAGACGCAGGCCTCCCAGCACACCCACAGTTCACACTCTCCCCAAACACCCTTTTGCCGCTTCGACTTCAGCCTTCTTATACCCTTGATGTGTGCGAGGCTGCGTACTTCACAGGCGGTCCATACCTCACTTTTAAAGATGGGGGCATCACTCCTATTCGACTGGTTTGGCTTTCGGACTCACTAAAAGGAACCTGCACCGGGGTGTGAAAGTATAAGATGTAAAGGATGAGCCTCAAACACCTGCTTGTGCCAGAAGGTAAAGAAAGGCTCTCAGAACAGAGGGGACATCGGGAGACCCAGGGGCCGGCTTGAAGGCTCCCAGGGGCCAAATCTGGGACAATGTGAGCACCACAATGATTAGTGAGGGTAGAATTATAACCCATGGAAGAAAAACAGAATTCTTGGGTCCATGCTCATACTAAGAAAGGAAATGGTTATAAAAATCGGAAGTGTGTCTGTAGCATTTTAACCCCCTGCACCGTTCCCCACCCACCCACCCCCAACCCAGGAGCTTTCACTGACAGGAACTCTCTCGATTCCATTCTTCCCATTGTCAGCTGAAGAAACTGAAACCTGGGAAGACGTGGTCACTTCCCCAAGACTGCTTAGTGGCCGGTCGGTGACAAATCCAGGACTAGACCCCCAGGTCTTTTGACCTTGGTCCTCTCCCAGGCAGGGGGTGCAACTCATGACCACGAATGACCTTCAGCCCCCACTGCTCTAGGCATGCCTCTGTCCTGGGCCTGGCCAGCGCTTTAGCCTCCTGGGTACAATGTCCTTGGAGCAAACCTCACAGGACCCCACCGCTCTCCCATCTCCTGGCCCCCACGCCAAAAACTTATTAAGCAGCCGCCTGTCACCTCCACCTTAATAAATAAGAATCTCTTTTCGGCTCCTTTGTCTTCCTCACCTCGGGGCCCACCTCCTGTAACCACACTGTCAATTACACCTCATGTCTAGCAAGGCCAGAGCTAATGAAAAGCAATAGAGAATTCACTGCCTTTTAATGAGGGAAACATGGCTTTTTACAGGGAACAATTTATTGGGCCAATTCCCCCCGTCCATCACCCAGGGGAGTTGCTGCCTTTTTGTACCCTGTGTTTGTTACTGTGTCAGGCACTGTGTAAAATTGCCAGCCAAGCACCGAGGTGAAGGCTCTGACTCAATTTACGGGGTGACATCTCCAATCTCCCTCCTTGGATCGGTAAGTGATCCTGGCAATGATATGCATAGAAATTAATTACTCCACCCCTTCTGCTCCCTGGCAGCCAGGACTGGGGCAGCCAGGACTCCTCCCTGGCAGCCGGAACAGCTGGGCCGACAGGCCACTGACCTACATCATCTCTACTTGCTTGTCCTGGCGGGAGTCCGTAGGGGAGACAGAGGACCACACTGCCAGAAAGACAAGAGAAACACAGGGAGGAGGGCGTCTTGGTCTGCTTAAGCCCCGTTGAAGGTCAAAAGCAAGTGCCAGGTCCATCACCATTTCCAAGATGGAGAGGGAGGCAGGAGATACAGGAAGAACTCCCCAGGCTGAGATTCAGGAGGTGCCTCATGCTGCCACTGATTTCCTCTGTGGACTTTGGGCTTGACACTTCATCCCTAAAGTAAAATGCTTCAATCAGAGCAATTGCTCTGATGCTCTGCCAGAGCCTCCCTCCCCGTCCTCCTCCCCACCTGTCTCTGGATAACATAGTAGGCTGCCCCCAATCATTGTGTTTTAGACTCGACTGAGCTGCGCGACCTTGGGCAAGTCCCTTTCCTTCCCCGCACTTTGTAGAGTCATATGTTCATGATCTACCTCCTCCCAAAGATGGCTTTGGGAGTCAAATGAAAGAAAATTGCTTTAAGACATAAGATCGTATCATTTCAGTTCCAGACCTAGCTTTAGCTTGGAGGAATTAGGAAAAATGACCATTGGGAGGCACACCAAGGATTCCTGAGTTAAAATATCTTCCATGTTTCTTGTGATGTCTTAAACTCTGCCATCAAGGATTCATCTCTTGGTGACTTCAGCTTTAACTTTCTAATGATAAGTTAGTTTTTATTAGGTGCTCACTCACTCCGTCCCAAGTACCATATTTCGATCGCCGTAACCCTTACGTAGATCATCACAACACATTTGCAAAGTAAATATTGTGGCCATTTTATGAAACTGAGGCTCTGCAGGTTAAAAGAACTGACCCAGGCCGCTCTGTAAATGATGAGGACAGAAGACTTTTTATTTTATTTTATTTTTTTTAATTTTTTTTTTCAACGTTTTTTATTTATTTTTGGGACAGAGAGAGACAGAGCATGAACGGGGGAGGGGCAGAGAGAGAGGGAGACACAGAATCGGAAAGAGGCTCCAGGCTCCGAGCCATCAGCCCAGAGCCTGACGCGGGGCTCGAACTCACGGACCGCGAGATCGTGACCTGGCTGAAGTCGGACGCTTAACCGACTGCGCCACCCAGGCGCCCCAGAAGACTTTTTAAAATAGACTTTACTGAGGTGTAATATGCAAACAGTAAAATGCACACATTTTAAGGATATGTGTCATGAGTTTTGACAAATGTATACATCCATGTAAGTACTGCCACAGTCAAGACATGGAACATTTCCATGACTCCAAAAGGTTTCCTTGTCCCCCACCCCATCAATTCCCACTCTGTTCCCAGACAAACACTGATCTGTTTTCTTCATCATTGATTAGATTTTTTTTTTTTTTTTTTGCAGAAGTCACTATATACTCTTTTGTAGTTGGCTTTTGTTGAACCAGCATCATGTTTTAAAAGTTTTATCCATGTTTGTGCACAAATCAGTTGGTTCTTTTTATTGTTGAGTATTTGTTTATCCACTTGTCTCTAGATGGACATTCGCATTTCTTCCTGTTTTTTGCAATTATGGAAATAGTTATTATGAATAATTTTTAACGAGCTTTTGTATGAACAAATGTAGCTTTTTCATAGATCTTAGGATTTTTAAGTACCTATTTCTGCAAATAAAGACACTTTTACTTTTTCCTTTCTAATCTATAAGATTTTTATTTTTTTTCCCTTGAATTATTGCACTAGCTAAGACCTCCAATACAATATTTAAATAGGAATAATGAGAATGGATGTATTTTCGATGTTTTCAATAGTAGGAGAAAAATATTCAGTATTTGACTGTTAAGTATGCTGTTAACTATTAATTCTTCATAAATACCCTTTATTAGTTTAAGGAATTTCCCTTTCATATCTTGTTTGATGAGAGTTTTTATTTTTTTAACCATGAGTGAGTGTTGAGTCTTGTCAAATGCATTTTCTGCATCTGTTTTAATAAGCATATAGTATTTCTTCTTTATTCTGTTACTATGATGAATTACATTGACTGACTTTTGAATGTTAAACCAATCTTACATTTCTGGTATAAATCCCACTTGGCCGTGGTATATCACCCTTTTCTTTTTTTTTTTTTATTATTTTTTTTTATTATTTTTTTTAACGTTTATTTATTTTTGAGACAGAGAGAGACAAAGCATGAACGGGGGAGGGTCAGAGAGAGAGGGAGACACAGAATCTGAAACAGGCTCCAGGCTCTGAGCGGTCAGCACAGAGCCCGATGCGGGGCTTGAACTCACGGACCGCGAGATCATGACCTGAGCCGAAGTCGGCCACTTAACCAACTGAGCCACCCAGGCGCCCCTATATCACCCTTTTCTTATATGTTGTTGTATGCAATTTACTAATAATTTATTAAGGATCTTTATGACTGTATTCATGAGCATATCATTTCTTTTCTTGTAATGTCTTTGGTTTTGGTGTCGGGACAATGCTCTCAATCTTCATAAAATGACTTGGGAAGTGTTCTTTCTTCTTTATTTTCTGTAACAGTTTGTGGAAGATTGGCATTATTTCTTCCTGGTATTTATTTGTAAAACTTCCTGGAAAGCTTTTTTTTTTTTTTTTTTTAAGTTTATTTATTTTTGAGACAGGGAGAGACAGAGCATGAACAGGGGAGGGTCAGAGAGAGGGAGACACAGAATCCGAAGCGGGCTCCAGGCTCTGAGCTGTCAGCACAGAGCCCGACGCAGGGCTCAAACTCACGGACTGTGAGATCATGACCTGAGCTGAAGTCAGCTGCTTAACCGACTGAGCCACCCAGGCGCCCTGGAAAGCTTATTATTATTATTATTATTACTAATTAAATCTCTTCAATAGATGTATAGGACTCTTTAGATTTTCTATTTCTTCTTCAGTTTTGTCATTTGTGTCCTCTTAACAGTTTACCTATCTCATCCAAGTTGTTGAATTTATTTGCATAAAATTACTCCTACTATATCCTTACGATCCTGTTGATGTCTCTACCCTTGGAGCCAGGATTTTAAAACAATTCTGTCTGACCCCAAAGTTTGTGCTTTTACTTCCACACAATCCTATTCCTGCAATGAAATACGGTCTCTCTGGGAGAAGCCATATATGAAGTCCGCAGGAGGAGAGGCCTTAACAGCACCTGAAAGCCAGGGGAAGGCCAGGTTTGCTAGAAGGAAATCCATATGTGTGTTCAATAATGAACCAGGGACAAAGTGGCCAGGGAATTAACTGAGGGGCTTCAGGAAAGGTAGAAGGAAGGAAGCAGTAACAGTGTTATTTCTTTAAGCACAAACTTAGACTGCATGAGCCCACCAGGGTCTTTTATGCTGCCAAGGGTGGGTGTTTTGAGGTGGGGAGGGGGACAGAAAAAGAAGAGGTGACTTTGGTTTACTGAACGTATGCGCAGCATTCTGAGTTGGGTTTGCCTGTGGCAGCAGGTCCCAGATGATGATTAAATCTCTTTCATAGTTTTCTCCACTTATTCCTCTGCAACACTGTTGGCTCTACAGCACATGGTGACAGCATGTAGCTCTAGCTTGGCACAAATACAGAATGTACTCGCCCAGAAGCCATCCTCCCCTTTTTCCTCTCAAACTGCCAAAGCTTGTCTTCTACCCTAGAGGCTAAGGCTGCCAGATAGTTGCTTTCCCAGCGTTCTCTGCGAGGAGGAGTGGCCCTGTGACCAGTTGGAGTACAAAGACAAGTCTGTTGGTGGACTTCTAGGGGGCAGATTTTCCTCGTCTTCTGGTGAGCACTCACACAGTCCCACCCTGGTTTCTCACCCTGTAACCTGGTTATATGGAGATAGGATGCCTGGGGCTTGGAGCAGTTCTTTTGGGACTATGAGGCAACAAGCCTGGGTCTGGAAAGCTGCTATGAAATTGGGTGGCAGAGAAGAAAGAAAGAGGCTGGATCCTTGATGATAGGACCGAACTTCTGAACTGGCCACGGAACCACCTATCCCCATGCTTATTAATAGAAGACAGTAAAAGTTTTCTGTTTGTCTGGTTTTTTTTGGGGGGGCCTTCTTTAGAGGTGGGTAAATGTCTCTTTTTTAAGTGTCATGTTTAAAAAGATGGATGTTCTATTATTAGAGCCTTAGCATCTTAACTGATGGACTTATTAGGTCCACCTCCATTTATCTATTAGGCCCAACCTCACTTGGCACCAAGATGTTATAATCAGAACCGTAGCACTTCTAATTCCACAGAAGTCCCACAAAACAAGATGGCCCAGAAAATGTTTATTTTACTCTAATTTTGAAAGTATGGCTAAAATGAAAACATGCGTCAAAGTGTTTCCTGTAGAGGACTTTAGACACTTACAAGAAGAGATCCGTGGGAGTGGTCCAGCGACCTCAGGATGGGAGACCTTCTCCAGAAGCGTGGATTTTGCAAGTAAGAATTCTGTGAGATCGTGGGACATTCATAACACCCTCCTGATGGTATTTATATCATCCCCTGACACTCTCTCTGGAGCCATTGACAGTATGACCATTAAGCCACAAGGAGACTTGGCTCTCGCAGCAGAGCCAGGAGGAAGAATAATGACTTCTTCTTACAAAGGCAGCCTTCTTAAGAGAAGACCAGCTCCGGGGACAGAGGAGCAGCAGGGCAAAGGGGGAAGCTGTTACTACACAGAGGAGGAAAACTAAACAGCCAGGAAACCTATGAAAAGAAGGTCCGTCCCTCGGGCAATCCGAGTAATCCAAGAAACGCAGGGAAATACAAGTTAAAAGCACATGACACTGTTTCAGAATATTACCCAAGATATTATTGCCAAACGAAAGAGGCCTGACCACCCCAACATTTGGTGAGGGTGTGAAGCAAGCCTGACTCACACCCACTACTGGTGAGAGGCTCCATTGCTAAACCAGTCTCGAGAACAACCTGGCAATATCTAAGAAAGTTGGAGATGTGCAAACACTGACACGCGGCCACCCCGCCCCTAGGCCTACACTCTGCGGAACGTTTGGCAGAGTATGCATGAGGCAGAGTTACAGGAAGATCCCTAGCAACACGGTTTGCGATAGTGGGCAGTCAAAACTACCCTAATCATTCATCAGAAGGGGAGCAAATTAATAAGCTGTTGTGTTTTCACGAAATGGAATACTACACAGCCCTGAACGCGGACAAGCCAGTGTTTCACTACTGTTGAATGACGGAAGGGAGGTGTGGGAGACGAGGCGTAGCACATGACCATTTGCACAAGCGTAAAAACCTGCAACATCAGTCCGTGTGCCTTTTGTGCACACATCCACATGAGTTGATAGTGTAACTATTTACGTGGAAATTACAAAGCCAAGTTCAGGATAGCTCCTGCTTCTCTGGGGGAAAGAGGTAGACAGGATTGGGAAGCGATACATGGGGGAGTACAAATAGACTGGTCATGTTTTGCTTCTCAAGCAGGATGGTGGTATACGGGCCTTCAAAAATCTCAGTAATATTTTGGATGCCTGGAAAATTTCATTAACACTTTTTTTTTTTTTAAAGAGAGACAAGCGGAGACGCAAAGGAGCTTCATAAGGGGAGAAATCCTGAGGGCTCGACGGCAGGAAGGTCAATGGCACGGGCAGGAGCCTCGCGATCAGAGACCTGTGTCTGAATCCCAGCTCTTCTGTTCACCAGCTGTGGTGTGGTTTGAGGGGCAAGTTAATTAACCTCTCCTGAACCTAATTTTCCCAGGTGCAAAATAGGAATAATGATATTTACTCTTACCTGAATGTGGTCAGTTCAGTAATTAAATAAAATATTTTAAGAACCCAGCACAGCGCCTGGCACAATTTTAGAAATATTACACATTCCGGTTTATCTAGGACAATCTTCCGTTAACACCTGCCGTTTTATTAGGCCATCTTTCCATCTTGAAAGTGTCCTGATTTGCAGGATCAGTGATAGTGCTACCCCGTACATTTTAAATACTCAGTTCCTGTTAGTCCTCTTTTGGATTTTCAAGTCCTTAGAGTCAGCAAGCAATCCCTCCTCCCTTCTTACCCTATCCCAGAATTGTTAGGGCAAAATAGGGCAGAAAGTATCGATAGCAAGAAGCAAAAAAAATCGCTGAAGAAATACGGTGAAAACTGTAGTTTCTTGAGTATTTACCATGTTCCAGGCATCAGGGTTCCCGCTTGTCCATGGTTCTCCATGGTCTCTGGATTCACTTTCTAAGACGTTCCTCTCTGTCCATCACCTTCCACGGCCACTGCCGAAGTGTGTGGACGTGCATGCCTTCCCTGGGGCTGCCAGCTCTCACAGCCCTCTTTCTGCTTGGCCGTTTGAAGGCCTGGGGCTATTATAGGGTCCCTATGGCGGATGGCCTCTTCTATAATACAGTTCCCTCAGAAAGTTCTGGTCTACGCCTGTCCGGTCAACTCCACATACCAGGAACCACAACAAAACTTCTATTCTGGACGTATTTCTTAGACTTGTTTTCATGTCTCTTTCTCCCAAGGTAACGAAAGCTACCCCCCCGCCCCCCCAGGACATCTGAAGCAACAGGTCTGAGTGGACGGGAGAAGCCTATCTCCTGCTCTTTCTGGCTCAGGAGCAGCCTACCTTCCCAACCGTGTGAACTCTCAAATTTCTGGGCTCTCTCTATTCCCTTCCATCCCTGCTTTTCAATGCCAGAACTCACAGCTTTCTTTTATAGCTTAGATACACGAAGCCCATCATTCTGGATCTTTTTCAACGTCTTCCCTTAGGGTTACAGGTTCTGTAAGCATCTCAGTCTGGCTTCCAAGTTACCGAAGGTGACAATTCCGTCATGTGTTTGGCGGCTGCTTCATGTGGAGCTCCCTCTTTCCTACTTCCGGGGTTTCTTTCCCTGCTGCTCATCATCTGACCCTTAGGCCAATGCCGTGTATTTTAGCGTTTGCAGGCAGCAGTGCCTATTTCAAAATATTAAGCACAGTAGAAGTGTATTCTTGCTCAAGTAACGGTTACTGGCCACGGGTGACTCAAGGATCCAGGCTCCTTTCCGGTCTACTGTGAGCGGTCTTCTTGAAAGCAGCCATAATTTAAGGCTCGTCTCAAATCAAAGAAGTCAGCCCCGTTAAGCAGGGGGCTTCACCCACTTGGATGAATTATGGGAAATGGCAATCGGAACCAAATCAGAAAAGCAAATAGACTTTAAAGAGCAAATAGATTTTTTTAATTATGATTTATTGTCAAACTGGTTTCCACACAACACCCAGTACTCATCCCAACAGGTGCCCTCTTTGGTGCCCATCACCCAGATTTTAAAGACATTACCCAGGACTAAGGATGCCTTTGAGTGGAGGCCCCGGGGGATCTGATTTAATGAATTCAAAAAGTTCTTTGTAGCACATTCCACACTTTTATACAGATGGGTGTCCCTGAGGTGGGTGGGTATAGAGTGTATTCACAAACAGGCTCAGACAATGCCAGTTCTGTCTGTGGATTTTCTTAGTTCAAGAGACCAGGATTCTACCACCATTTCTTCTACTCCATGTCCCTGTGCCCTTGGGAAAGCTATGGTTCCTCTCTGACCCCAGAGTCCTCATCTGCGGTCCAAGAAGACCAAGTGAAAGGGTATCTAGGGAGCTTGCTGACTCTAGCAGTCCATGATTCTATGCTCTAGCGACCCATTTGGCAAATTCTGAAAACCATAGTTTCTTCTTCATCTGAGTCAATAATTTCCGTCTTGAGAAAGACCCAGAATCCCATAAATCTAGTCTTGGAAAGACGACCCTCTGAGCAGTAGATGTTCAAGTCAAGGAAGTGCGTTGGAAGCAGCAGGTCTTTGGTCGAAGGCTTGCTTTGGGGGCCAGGCTATGGCTGGCCATCTGGGTCAGATCCCGTCTCCAGGATGGGCCTGCCTCAGACAACTCTTGTCTTGCTCAACAAATGGCATTTCGTAGAGTGGAGCAAAAATGAGTGGAGTGTAGAAGAGTGGAGCAAAAATGGAAGAAGGTCCTAAGAACGTGAAAGGAGCGACACAAGAAAGCTGAACACAAGGGGAGGGAGGACTGAGGGGCTGCTTCTCTCCCGGGAGCCCCCACTTGGTGGCACGACATTCGCACTATTTTTTATTCGTTCTCCTCACCGAAGGTCTGAAAATGGAGTCCTAAAGCCTCCTGTCCACCAGAGCATCGCCCGCACATGATTCAATTAACCTTTATGGTGGCTTGGGAAGTGTGTGGAGTAGGAGAAACCTGCCTTAATTGGCAGCCTGACACAGACAATACAGTTTGATCAGATGAAGAGGGCATCGGGGACATCATTAGCATCCTCTACTGAAAACTACGTGGTGTGTAAAAGTTGTTTAATTTCTGCTGGAGAAGGAAGGGAAGGGAAACCTGCTTCCCATCTCCTCATTTTTGGGCTTATTAAATATTTCATTTCCTCACTGTAAGCACCAAATGCGCCCCATATTTTGGTGTCTGTGCAGCTTCCCACCTAGCTTTTACTGCTCTGTAATCTGCCAAATGATCATTTCCCTGTTATTAAAACTTTGCATTTAGCAAGAAGTGTTTTGGAAAAACAAACATAAACGGAGACGGGTAGAGTGATTCTTTCTCGAGACTTTCGAAGGGGAGAGGTGGGGCGAGACAGAGGGCAAATGAGACAGTGTGGTGGTCTTAGTGTCCGTTCACCTTCCCACCCGTAGAAGGTGAGGGAATCCGGGGGAATCACACCAGGCCAAGGTCTGGGTCCTCTCTCGTTATCCGGATGCGTTTGTAAGTCGTGGCTCCTCCCGGAAGCCTTCTCCGACTGTGAAGAGGAAAGGGGAAGAGAGAGCCGACTTCTATGGGATGATTGCATGTGCTGGGCATGGTCCGGGTTACCTCAATTCTCACCCCTAGTCCTGGGAATGAGGTCTTATTATGCAGCTCTTATGGATGAGGTGTGTGAGATTGAGAGAAGCTTTGAGACTTGTTCAGGGAGCTAGTCAGCAGGTGGCAGAGCCTGAATTTCATCTCAACTGTCTTTACCCTGTTAGAAAGAAGAGGGATGGCCCTCCTCAAATGGAACTTGACCCCCCCCAAAAAAAAATGCCCCTCTCTGCTAAGTGCGTCACCTTCCCATCCCCCTACAAGAGACTAAAATGCTTACCAAAGTAATTTATGTACTAATCACGTGCACTTGAAAGAGCTTTGAGGTGGGCAACGTGCTAAAAACGAACAATTAATTTTCACTCATGCAAAGGCATTTAAAATTCAATAAAGCTAGACCAACGTAGGTACGACTGTCACTGCTGTATTATAAACTCTTTTGGAATCAACAAATTGTCATCAAGTACGGAGGAAATGCTTGCTCTGCACCAAATACTCTGCCGAGGATGGTGGGGGTGGGAAAGAGAGGTAGAAGATGGGCTCTGTGGTTTACAGGAGGGGAGACCAGGCGTGAATGCGTGAGAGTGGATAGGACAGGTACCCTATTCACGCCCATGCGCACACACAGACACACGCTCACGCACATATACACATAGCGTCCCCTCTTACCTTGGGCACAAGGCTTAAATGCAATATAATGGATCCCATGTCTGCCCAACTTACGAACTTGGGGATAAGATAGGCCCCGAATAAGTATTACACGTGTGAAGAAGAGGACTTGGGAATGCCCTTGGAGTCTTGGCCTCTGTGTGTGTCCCCGGGGGACTCCAGGCGCCCCCCCTTAACCCTCTAACGCTGGGATGGACCCTTCTGATGCATCGTGACTGCGAACGTCACGGGACGCCACTGTCCCAGGACAGAGGGAAAATGACGCAGGGACGCTCGGGCTCCTTCCTCCCGGCGGCTGCCATCCTCCAGCACACCTTCCAGCCCGACAGCTGTCCCAGCTCTCCCCTGATCGCATTGTCCTCACTGCACTCGGGGTCACCTCTCTCCCTCAGCATGCTCCTGGCCCAGGCTTTGGTGCTCTGACGTTTGTGCTAACGCCTAATCCTTGACCATTTCAGCTGCAGCCTCCGGAGCTGGTGCTTTGGTGGCAAATTCCATGAATGAGAGGAACGGCAGGAATCTAAAGACACAGAAGGAGAAAAGACAGCTTCAGTGTGGGTGCTTGGGGGTTTGGGGGTGGGGTGGGGCTGCCCCCTATCCCAGAGTTCTCTTCCACATGAGGCCCCTCTCCGTGTGAAACTCCATGGCAGGAAGGGAAAGTTTAGAGGGTGATTCGATGGCTAACCGAGAAAAGCTCTCTCCCTGCACTTGGAGGAGTGCCTCTCCTAACTCCTTAATTTCCAGGCTCCATTCAGGCTTATTCTCTAGACTAGACGAGGAGTGTAGGAACAGTTTGATGAAATAGTCATTCGGCAGAAATAATGATGATGATGATGGTGATGGCAATAATAACAGAAGAGGCTCATTTATAGGGCTTCTCATTTTCCAGTTTTCTCTGCGATCTGTCTCCGATGAACATCAGCTAATTGATCCTCTGGCATCTCTGAGAGGTAGGTAAAAATTAGAATTCCTTCTCAAGAAATACTCAGTTTGTTAATAACCAAGGAGGCAGGTGATACACTGTTCAAGTACTGCCTTCTCCCACCCAGAGTCACTGTTAGTGGATCCCCTTCCACGGTAACAGCGGGGGCCTGGTTTCTGTAGCCCTCTGGGCTGAGTCTGGCACATAGTAGGCACTTAATAAATTTGCTGGTGGGTCCGCTAAAATACTGACTGACTAATGAGTGAATGGATGCAAGTCTTGAGAGGCTTGTCAGATGCAGCCCATGGGGGCCTTTGGGGACTGAACACCTGTGTTCTGGATGTTTCTGACAGGTATGGTTTATTGTAGAGATGTCATATGACATCTACACTAGTTGATCGCAGAGACTAAAAGTCCACCATTGTCATTAATCCTCATCTTAGTGGGAAGGAAGGGCTCCGGGAAGGGGGAAGACGGGAACAATGTAACCGGATGAGTGAGCCGGGCCTTGTGTTTCGGCTGAATCCTCTGCCCGCCTAAGGCTGAACAATTCTCCGCAACAACTCTGGGAAAGCCAAAATGGCCTCTCTGTCTCCCGTGGCTCCTCTTATAATCTAGGCCCACCTCCTTGATGAAGCTGGAATTTTCACTCTGTCCCTGCAGCTCTCCTGATCAACGAGCAAGCAAGCTTGGAACTTCTTCTGCCTGGCCCGACTACATGTACTTTGGTGCTGGCAGACTAGGGTGATCAAACGTTAGCCTTTATTAGCTTTGAGGCCTTGACTATGTCAGTTGGTCTTTCTGGCCTTAGTTTCTCCACCTATGAAATGGGAATAATAATGCCTACTTTGTAGGAATGTTGTTTGAACCAACAACATATGTGCACTGGGGTCCCTTTGTCTTTGACCACCCCTTAAAAAAAAAAAATCATGAGCCCAGGATCTAGAGGGGAATAAAAGGTGAAATGTTAAGTCCTCAGAAGCCTTGAAAATATCCCGGGTCTGCTCTACCCAGAAGTGTACCTTATTCCAGACTGTGTCACGTTTACTCTGTCCATGTTGAACCTCATCTGTATAATGTCTCTGTGCCTTAAGACCTTTCTTTCTTTCTTTCTTTCTTTCTTTCTTTCTTTCTTTCCTTCCTTTTTTAAGTTTATTTATTTATTTTGAGAGAGAGAGAGAGCACATGAGCAAGGAAGGGGCAGAAAGACAGAGAATCCCAAGCAGGCTCTGCACTATCAGCGACCAGCCTGACTCAGGGCTTGAACCCATGATCCATGAGATCATGACCTGAGCCGAAATCAAGAGTCGGTGGTTGAACTGACTGAGCCATCCAGGCGCCCCTGCCCTTCTTTCTAATAATATGATTAACTAGTCATGAACTACGGAATTAATGGCTATAAACGAATTAAAATATAGCTCTTTCAAATATCCGTTTACATTTAAACACTGACTTCCCATGCAGTCAACTTTTTGTTTAATTTTTGTTTTTTTAATTTTATACGTTTCCATAACGTTAGATGTTATTCTGTTTGCATGTTACTTTAAATTTTATTTATTTTACTTTACATAAGGTAAAATTTTCTCTTTTTGGTGTATAGTTCTATGGGGTTTTACAAATGCCTAGAGTTAAGTGAACACCATCAAGATACAGAACAGACCTGGGGCACCTGGGTAGCTCAGTTGGTTAACCCTCCGACTTCGGCTCAGGTCATGATCTCACGGTCCGTGAACTCGAGCCCCGCGTCGGGCTCTGTGCTGACAGCTCAGAGCCTAGAGCCTGCTTCGGATTCTGTATCTTCCTCTCTCTCTGACCCTCCCCCACTCATGCTCTCTCTCTGTCTCAAAAATAAATAAACATTAAAAAAAATAAAAATAAATAAAAAGATACAGAACAGGCCCATCACGCCCCCAGCAATTCCCTTTGGCGTCACCTCCTCTCCCCACCCCCCAACCCCCCACCACCTGGGCACTACTGATCTTCTCTGTCTCTATAGGTTTGTTTATCTCCAGAACATCATGTAAGTGGAATTATAGACTATGTAGCCTTTTGAGGCTGTCTTTCCTCCTTGGCATAATTCATTTGCAATTCATCCATGTTGATTCCTATATCAATAATTTATTCTTTTATTGCTGAGTAGTATTCCATTATAAAGATGTTTCACAGTTTGTTTATCCGTTCCCTAAAGGGCATTTGGTTTGTTTCCAGGTTTGGGTATTACGAACAAAGCCGCTACCAACATTTACATACGGGTTCTCCACGATCCAAATCGCTCTTTTCTCTTGTATAAATAACTAAGCGTGGGATTGTTGGGTCATATGGTAAGTGTACGGTCCACTTTACGGAAAACTGCCAAAGGGTGCATCAAAGTGGGAGTATCATTTGCATTCTTGCCAGCAATGTTTGAAAGTTCCAGGTGGCCCACATCTTCACATGCTTCTTTGATGTTAGCCATCCCAATAAGGTATGCAGTGGTACAGCCTTGTGCAGGTGCCCTTTAGCAAGCTAAGGAAGTTTCTTTCCATTTCTAGTTTGCCGAGAATTTTTATCATGGAGTAGATGTTGACTTTTGTCAAATGATTTTCCTGTACCTATTGAGATGATCATGTGGTTTTTCTTCTTTCGTCGGTTAATATAGCGAATTACATTAATTGATTTTCAAATGTGGACTCAGCCCCTCATGGCAGGGTTAAACCCCACTTATTCATGAAGGATTATCCTTTTTATAATATATATTGATGGATTTGAGTCACTAAACTTCTGCGCAGAATTTTGACATCTATGTTTATAAGAGATGTTAGTCTGTAGTTTTCTTATCTTGTAATTTCTTTGCCTGGTATTGTTTTGGTATTAGGGCAATGCTGGCCTCCTAGAAGGAAAGCGACAATATGAAAATGAATGCGCATGGCTGTATTCCAGCATAACTTTTCTTATAAAAAGTGGTGGCGGGTCAGATGGGGCCCACGGGCTAGCGTTTGCCACCAGTAGCTTCAGAATATTGACTTGAACCCCTTCTTCTTTTCTAGCATTTAATGCTATAAATTTTCCTCTCAGCACTGTTTAGCTGCATTCCACACATTTAAAAATGTCTTCTTTTCTCATTTTTCTTGACATTTCCTCTTCGAACTCCCATGGCTTATGCCAAAGTGTGTTGCTTCATTTTTAAATATTTGGGGATCTCCCAGATACCTTTCTAAGACTGATTTCTAATTTTAATTCCATTCTGACCAGAGAACATTGTGCGACTCCAATTCTTCTGGATTTGTTCAAGCTAATTACATTCTTCAGTCTCTCTTGGTGAATATTCCACGTGCACTCGAAAAGAATGTGCTTTCTGTTGTGTTCTGATGGAGTGTTCTATTAACCCCAGGTCAAGGTGGTTCTTAGAGCTCTTTGGTTCTTCTACATCCTCGGTGTTTTTTCCTACCTACTTGTTCGAGGTAACTGTGGGAGGGATATTAAAGTCTCCAGGTGTGATTACAGATTTTTCTCCTTCTCTTTCAGTTCTGTCAGCCTTCACTTTGTGCAGAAATTAGGAAACTCTGCTGGTAGGTGCCTACATATTTAGGATTGTGGGGCCTTCTTGACACGGCCCTTTTATGATTCTGTAATTCCTCCTTAGCCCTAGTAATTTTCTTTACGCTGATGTCTTCTTTTTGTGATACTGATATAGCCATTCCCTCTTTCTTTGGATTAGGACTTCGAGTGTACAGATTACGCCATACTTTTATTTTTACCTTTAAAAAAATTTTATTTCAATTCCAGTTAGTTCACATCCAGTTTCATATCCGTTTCAGGTGTGCAATATGGTGTTTCACCACTGCCACACGACAGCTGGTGCTCATCATGACAAGTGCAATCCTAAATCCCCATCACCTGCTTCACCCAGCACCCCCCACCCACCTCCCTGCTGGTAACCATCAGTGTGTTCTCTATAATTATAGAGAATTATTCTTGACTTTTCTCTATCTCTTTTTCTCCCCCCCTTTGCTTATTTGTTTTGTTTCTTAAATTCTCCGTATGAGTGAAATCATACGGTATTTGTCTTTCTCCGACTGGCTTATTTCACTTAGCATTATACTCTCTAATTCCATCTATGTGGTTGCAAATGGCAAGATGTCATTCTTTTTATGGCTGAATAATATTCCTGTGTATGTGTGTGTGTGCATACACGCGCTTGTGCATGTGTATCACATCTTTATCCATTCTTGAGTCCATGGACACTCGGGCTGCTTCCAAATCTTGGCTCTTGTAAATAATGCTGCTATCAACATAGGGATGAGTATATCCCTTTGAATCAGTGTTCTTGTATTCATTGGGTAAATACCCAGAAGCACAATTGCTGAATCGTAGGGTGGTTCTATTTTGAACTTTTTTGAGGAACCTCCATACTGTTTTGCACAGTGGCTGCACCAGTGTGCGTTCCCACCAACAGTTGCAGGAGGATGCCTTTCTCTCCACATCCATGCCAACACCTGTTGTTTCTTGTGTTGCTGATTTTAGACATTCTGATGAGTGTGAGATGATATCTCATTGTAGTTCTGATCTGCATTTCCTTGATGGTAAGTGATGTTGAGCATCTTTTCACGTGTCTATTGTCCATCTGACTGTCTTCTTTGGAGAAACGTCTTTTCATGTGTTCTGCCCGTTTTTAAATTGGATTATTTGTTTTTTGGGTGTTGAGTTTGATAAGTTCTTTATAGATTCTGGATACTAGCCTTCTATTGGATATGTCATGTGCAAATATCTTCTCCCATTCCAAAGGCTGCATTTTAGCTTTGTTGATGGTTTCCTTCACTGGGCAGGACTTTTTTTCACCATGCAGAAGTTTCTTGTATTTTTTTTTAAATTTTTTTAAGTATTCATTTTTGAGACAGAGACAGAGCATGAATGGGGGAGGGGCAGAGAGAGAGGGAGACACAGAATCTGAAGCAGGCTCCAGGCTCTGAGCTGTCAGCACAGAGCCCAACGTGGGGTTCAAACCCACGGACTGTGAGATCATGACCCTAGCAGAAGTTGGACGCTCAACCAACTGAGCCACCCAGGCGCCCCCAGAAGTTTCTTTTTAGAATAAGAAGTTCTAGTTCTTAAAGGGGAACTAGGAATCTTTATTCTTAACAAGCTCCCCCAATGACTGAGGTGTATCCTCTAGAATTGCCTTCTCTTTATGGAAGTTTGCTCATGAGCAGCGGTAGAAGGTAAGGCAGAAGCCCGAAGAAGAGCACAAATGAGGCTGAAAGAAATGGTTTTGCAGGACAAGGGAGACTTACAGGACCAGAAGATGGAGCCATCAAAGGGGAGGGAGGTCCTTGAAAGGAAGGTTATTGGTGGTGTCGATTTGCAGAACAGCAAGGGCCCATGCAGAAGGTTTAAGGGGGGTGGGGAGGGACTTGTCTGAGAATGGGGGGCAGGTGGGGAGGGTGGGAAAATGACCTTGAGAAAACCTGAGGTGAAGGCACGAGACTGCTCTCTGCTGGCTTCTGTTTTCTGTCACCTTCAGTAAAGGGGATTTTCTAGTGGGGATGGGGCACAGGGGCGGAATTGGTGAGCAAGGGAATACAAAATGGCCCTGGGTGGGCATCTAATAAGACCAATGAGAGAGAAATGCTGACTAGCCCTGAGGGAAGAGCTGAGGCCAGCAGGAAAGGTCTGTGGTAGGGGTGAAGTTGCTGCTTGGGCCTGGACTCACAAGGACAAGTGGAGGTCGAGGGGAAGGAGAGGCTGGGAGGGGCTGAGAGGGGCAAAGGGAAAGAAGTATAGGGGTGCGGGGTAGGGGGTGGATGAGGGACATGGGATCTGGTGCAGAACCTGCCAACATCCTGGGGGGTGACTTTGAGCAAGTGACACAACCCTTTGGACTGAGTCTCCTCGCGCTTCAAATGAGAGCACAGCTTTCCAGGTCTCCATGAAGATCAGATGGGAAAGTGGGTTAAGAGTTTAAAAATAAGCAGATCTACGGATCTGTTTGGTCTACAGATGCAAAGCTGATGACTGCCGTTTTTGTTATCAATACTACAAGGAATCCATGTTACTTCCTGATGGTTTCGGCCATGTTGGATGGGGCCATTAACCATTCAAGGCGGGGAGAGAGCATTCAGCTGTCGTGTCATGAGAACTGTTATTACTGGTGACAAGAAGAATTAACTAAACCCCGTACCTGAGCTGGGCATATATCGTCATAGAATTTAGGGGTGTTTATCAAGAAATCGAGCAGGCCTTTCTTGTAGAGCCAGTCGGGGAACAAATGGCTGCAGAAGCATCAGAGACTAAGGAATACCTCTCAACTGGTGATGTGGTTTTCAATAATTGACATAATGTTTCTGATTATTGTTTTATAATACCTTGCACGCTCCCCCCATTACCATTCCATTTTATGACGATGTTAATATACAGATGTTACTTTAATCTGCTTTTTAATCTATCTCGGCTATCCCACATGTACATTTTCAAGTGATTCGCTTATTTAGTAGCACCTCATTTATTTTAAAAGTTTTTTGTTTGTTTTTTTGTTTTTTTATCACTGTGAAAGCGCTAATGACATTTATACATGGCCTGTCTTTTCTTTCTCGCTTTTAGCCCAGAGGAGAGAAGTATTCACAGTTCTTCTCCTCAGGGCCAAGGTCACATGCAACGGGGGACGGACATCTCTCCTTCTGTAGCACCGGGCAGCTCGAGCTCACATGTCCGACATGAGGCCATCCTCTTTTTCGCAAACTGGCTTCCCCCAAGCCCCCCAGTTCTCCTCATGTTCCTCCATGCTTCCCCTGCCCCCGCCCAATATCCTGCCGGATACTGGCTTCTATGCATCCTTCCTGCTGAGCCTCTTAGCAATCTCACCCCTCCCCAAGCCCATTTCTCCTGCCCCAGCCTCGGCCCAGGGCTCGTTCCCCACCCCCCTGCACCACTGGAGCTGCTTCTCACTCCAGCACCCCCTGCCTCCAGCCTTGCCCACTCTGGTCCCCCCACAGGCCAGAGAGCATTTCGGCTGGGACACTAGGCTCCTCCCCTGCTCGGAAACCTTCACAGCCCCTTTTTCTTACAGGAAAATACCAAATTTCTTGATCACCCATTTCAGCAGGCCTCCTAAACACGCAGGCCTCAGCTTCTTTCTTCTCCAGCTTCATGCTTTGTTAGGACTGGCTCGCTGTGTTCACAAGCACAAAAGTTGATGGCTTAAGACAATAAAAGTTAACTGGGTTGTTCAGGTGACAGGGGGTCAGCAGGGGGTAATGCCGGGGAGGGGCCATTTCTCTGTCCTGCACAGTCCTTCTCGGACTCTGCTCCCTCCATGTGGTGGCTCCTTACCCCTCGAGGTTATCAGCGTCCTCTCTTCCACGGCCGGAAGAGGAAACAGAGCTGGAATCATGTGGGGGAGGGGTCCTAAGGGGCAAGTCCTGAAAGTGGCCGTTTAAGGCCGTCTGCCACCTTCCACTGGCCAGGGCCACCAGTTGCGTGGCCATCCCTGATGCTGGAGTCTGGCAAACGTGGCCCAGGCCCAGGATGACCAGGATAAGATGGACATTGGCGGGCGCCAGGGCCCCGCCCCACTGCCCACCGCTTCCTCTAGCCCACCTCTGCTGACAGTTGCATCTGGAGTTTTCTGTTACTAAGAGATTAATGTGGTTGGTTGACGGAGGGGAGGACTAGGCCCCCTGGAGGCGGCAGAGTGAGATGCGGTGAAACGAGACCAGGAGAGCAGGATGGGGCCCACCCGGCTTCTGGTGAGACCTGACAGGCTGCAGGTGCTGGATGCTGGGGCCGACTTTCCTCCCGTGTTCATTCCTAGCTCGCCCTAAGCAGTCCTCTGGTGTGGAAGCAACGCCCCAGAGGAGGGACGGCCTCCCTCGAGAAGCAAAGCAGGGCCCCCGGGAATGGCAAGTACGTCCGTCAAGGCAGCAACGTTCTGAGTGCACTGGGCAAGGTGCTTGGTAAACATTGCTGGGCTGGTGGACGTCAGGAATCCAGAGCTTATAATTACTAAATGGCCAGGTCCAAACCAGAAAACTGGCCTACAAGCCTGGCCCAGGTTGTGACAGTTCTGAGGGGAAAATGCCACTTGGGAGTGGCATTTGCTTTACCCCTAATTTGGCTTCAAAAGCCTTCGACGCTGCTGCTGTTCTCTCTAATCACCTGAGCACTGACCTCAGCTTCATCTCTGCCTTTTAATCCTGCTGCTCAAGACCTGACAGCCTCATGCCCTCCGCTGCTTTCCTCCCTGGGAGCTCCTCTGCCTCAGCCCTTCTGGCCTTCGTGTCCCTGTTGGCCTAACAAAACGAGGAGGAAAAATCCCGGGAGCATGCGTGCAGGAGCATTTCCTCTACTCGGAAGCACTTTGTTTTGGCAACTGGGGCTCAAGCCACACCCCCTAACTCTTTCTTCTAAATCCGTCTTCCTGGCTAAGCAATGCCTAAGCCACAGGGCTGCCTGCCCCCCAACCCACACGCACATGTGGCCTGAATTGGTGCAGGGGCCCTCCCCTGTAACCGCACCGGGGAGCTCTTTGGAAGGATGGAGCGGTAGGCCAGAGGGGAAGTGACATCACTGGTAAACATGCTGTGTCCCTTGGAGTTTGTATTAGCATTTGCCTTTTTGCCACTTTCCCCAGAGCCATCCGTTTTCCACTCTTCTGGGTCCCGGTCGGCTCTCCTTCAAAGATCAAGAACATTGCCCTGTTTCCAGCTGGATTTGAATGATGGGAGACATCAGTGAGAAATCAAGGGCAGGGGGGATAGAGAGGGTGGGGTATCTCCTCCCCTGCTCCTTATGTTCCCTGGGGTATGTATTTGGCCGTGGCTTCAGGCCTCTACAACTACGGCCCTATGGGAAGTGCCTCATCCACAGCAGCCCCCACCTCCCTGGGCTCCAGTTAAACCACTTCGACCCCTTTGCCCCTGCAGACCCAAAGGTGGTCATGGTTCCTTGATATGGCCAGTCTCTTGTTGCCTCACCAGTCCTTGATGATTGCTTTAACTCTGGCCATATGTTAATCGGCTCATCATTCAACTGTGCTCAAAATCCCAGCTAAATACCTCCATTCACTGCCAAGATCCTGACCGGGACGGTGGCAAGATAGAAGTGGGGGTGGGGCGCTAACATAACGTAAGTGAGTGTGTTCCCTGAGAATGAGCTCTGAAAAAGTTTTTTGGGAGAAGGCTCTCAGAAAGCACTCCTGTAAGGAAGGAAGGCGGGATCCAGCGGAAGGGAAGGTCTGGCTTCTAACGGGGTAGCCATGAAGCGGGGTCTCCGCCGACCCCACAAAGATGGCCCTTCAGAGCTGTCTCAGGTCGAGGCAAGGAGGCTGGACTTTTGTATTTCCTACCCGCCATCCATCTGCCACAGGCCAGCCCCCGGGATGGGGCAGAACGTTGGGCATGGCAATTCCCTGTAGCCTAGGTCAGTGCAACACGGCCGTGGGCCTCCAGCAGCCCACATCCCTGACAGTCAGACGGTGAACGTGTCTGTCCTGTAAGAGGATCTGGAGGAAGGATCAAGTGTCCACCGTAAACACCATTTCACATGGAAACAAATGTGGATAGACGATGAGGCAGAGTCCAACATTTGCAGAAAACTTTAAGATGCAGCGTGAGATTTGATAGACATTTTCCACCTATGCTCACCGCTCTGGGGAAGCCTGCAGACTGCAGAACAGGCTCCCCCTTCCTTGCAGCTGAAGGGGAGCACTTGGTGAAACGCTGCCCTAAGAAAACTCCACAGGGGCCCCTGGGTGGCTCAGTCGGTTCAGCGTCCAGCTTCAGCTCAGGTCAGGATCTCTCAGTTCGTGGGTTTGAGCCCCACGTCAGACTCTGTGCCGACAGCTCGGAGCCTGGAGCCTTCTTCGGATTCTGTGTCTCCCTCCCTCTCTCTCTGACCCTCCCCAGCTTGTGCTCTTTCTCTCTCTCTCTCAGAACTAATAAGTTGGGATTCTGTGTCTCCCTCTCTCTCTGCCCCTCCCCCATTCATGCTCTGTCTCTCTCTGTCTCAAAAATAAACATTAAAAAAAATTTTTTAAAAACCACATATCTACATAGACAAATAGAGTGACTTTCCATACATGTGACCACATTTGGAAATAGCGTGAAAAGCCTAACTCATTTGTGTGAGAACACAAATACCTGGGTCCAGCTAAGTCCGGTCCATATTTAACAAGGGCAAAGTTCAAGTTGGTGGCTTCTAGCTCCAAACGGGACACATAGAAGTCCCATCGAAACACCCTATTTCTAGAACTGTTTTCTTTTTGCTGTGCATATGTCCAGCTCTTCCCCTTCCATCATGTCCCCCACCCAGCCACCCACCAAACAAACAAAAGCCCTGCCCTGTCCATTTATGTTGGGTAGGGCTGAACACAGGCCCCATAGAAACACAAGCCAGAGGGCCATTTGGTGCTGCCTTGATCCCACTCTTGCTGATATCTTCCAAATGTATTTGCTATTTGCTCCCGTGTCCCTGCATCCCCCTGCTGTTCCCAATTGTCCATTGCCTATTAAGAATGGTTCCAGCCAAGGTATTTTTTCCTATTTCTTTGCTCCTTTTTCCCTGGGAACTTTACTATGCATGAGTAACCAGCCTGTGATGCTGCTTTTGTTTGACGTTTTGCATTCGTTAAAAACCAGTCATCTGCATGTTTTATAAACCCGTAGGGGTCTCTCTCCCCTCGATCAATGCTGGAAGTACTCATTAACATCTGGGGAAGTTATGGCCCCGGATAGGGGGTGGGGGGGGGATACGCGACCTACAGAGTGTGGTTTTAGGGAATTTGCCTTAAAGAAAACAACAACAACAACAACAACAACAACACCAAAGCACTTTATATTCATCGCCAGGGTTGCTCCCTAATAGAAATGAGCCTGCCTGCCTTTGGTACCTCGGTGAATTCCCTTTCCTCAGCCTGGGATGCATTTCCCTTCCGCTCTAAGGCAGCTTCTCCTCTGGGAAACACTTTCTGGGCACTTCGGCTGACTCTGATTCCTCTCGTCTCTGAAAACCACCAGTCAATGTAACCAGCATTTATTGGGCACCTCCTATGTGCCAGATACAAGGCTAGGCATTCCTGGGATCTCATATGAATAAGAAGAAGAGCCCTCTGCCCTCGGGTGCTGATGAGGAATGCAGACACACAAATTACTAGAACCGAGTGCACTGAGAATTTGGATGACATCGTGGAAGGAAGGAGCAGGCGCGGGCCTCTGCCTTGGTGACGGGGAACGGTTGGGAGTGGAACTGGTCATGGATGCCCTGAAAGAACTTGCGGTCATTCTGAAGGAGTTTGAATTCTGCCCCGCTGGCGACCATGTCTCAGAAGTGCTTAACTTGGACTGACCACCACAATCACGTGAGTCGGTTGTTAAAACGTAGATTCCCGAAACACACCCCAGACCCGCCGATCAGAGTGTGCATTGTCTTCAGGGTAATGGGTAATTTTAATCACCCTGAAGTTGGAAAAATGTTGCCGTTGCGGGTGGGAGCCATGCAAGGGTATAATGTGACCTTTCACGGGTATGTGTATGGTTACTATGTAACCACGTGCACACCATAAGTCTTCTAGCTTCCCGGCTACCAAACCTCATCCTCCACCCGCCCCAGAAGCAATCACTGTTTCTAGTCTCTTAGGTGTCTTTCCAAGCGTGCGTGGGGCTGAGTCGCTTGCCTACTTGGTCTAGGATTCACCCCATGCTTTCCTCTGCTTTTCCCAGGCTGCTGTGGCCATTGTGTCTTGTGAAGTTTGGTCAATAGGAGGCACTGGAAGGCGACAGCAGGGCAGAAGGCGGGGATCATCAAGATCTCTGACTTCCCTCTTCCTCCCTGCATTTAAGCAGCATGCCTGGTGCTCCTGGCTCTGTGGTCCCGGCTTCTGCTGGTCAAGCCATCGTCCCGGCTCTGGATGGACGGCCCTGGCTCCTGAGCTCTGATAACTTCGTTCTTCCTCTGTTCCTCAGGCTCTGATGTTCTTGATCTCCACACCACTTCCTTGTCCCCTGTCTGCGATTCAGCTCGTTTGAGAAACTCCAAATGACTTTTCTAGGTTACGTTTCCTCTATACAATTACCTGACTTGGGAAGCTTTCTTGACTAGATTTTCCCTGTGCTTTTTTCACCTTTTTTCCAATTAAAAGTCTATCTGCTGAAGGGCACTGAGTTGTTTTCAACCAACCTTCTTTCTAAAAACAACCAGAAAGGTCAAACAAAATATTTTTTTTAACGTGTATTTATTTTTTTAGGGAGAGAGACAGAGTATGAGCAGGGGAGGGGCAGAGAGAGAGAGGGAGACACAGAATCTGAAGCAGGCTCCAGGCTCCGACCTGTCAGCACAGAGCCTGACATGAGACTTGAACTCACGAACCATGAGATCATGACCTGAACTGAAGTCAGATACTTAACCAACTGAGCCACCCAGGCGCCCCCAAACAAAATATTTTTTTTTAAAAAACAACAAAAACAAAGACAGAGGGGAGCCTGGGTGGCTCAGTAGGTTAAGCATCTGGCTCTTGATTTTTGCTCAGGTCATGATCTCACAGTCATGAGATCAAGCCCTGTGTTGAGCTCTGTGATGGGCGTGGAATCTGCTTAAGATTCTCTCCCTCTGCCCCTCTCCTGCTCACATGTGTGTGTACACTCTCTCGCTCTCGAAAGAAAGAAAGAAAGAAAGAAAGAAAGAGAGGAAAGAAGGGAGGAAGAAAGAAAGAAAACCTCTTAGAAGGTATTGGAATGTTTTCAAGGTCTTGAGGAATTTCAAGGCCAAAAGTTAGAAAAGGGATAAGGGCAAGACCAGAGCGATAAAGCCAACAGGTAAAGGCAGTTTCTCCCTCAGGAGTAGTGATGCTTTCAAAACTAGTGACTAAGGGTCTGGAAGCTGAGCAGAGCTTTCTATAGACTCAAAGGACTATGAAATCAACATGGACGCTCAGAGCCCATCCAGGAGGTGGGGTCTGCTACATACCCAGGCTTTGGGTTGAGACCCCAATGCACTCCACCTTTGGAGAAAGGTGAATCACAAACAGATCAGTTTTCACAGAGATTGAAGGCCAACTTTGAGTCATCCAACTTCCCAATTGGAGTCAGGTTAATTGGCGATTGCTAGAGCTTCTCGCCCAACTGCCCTGCAAAAATGAACCCTCTCTGGAAGAAGATAAGATCATCTAGAAGACCAAATTATGTCCATACTTTTCCACATACAAGTCTGACGCTCACTAACATAACCGGGTGTGTAAGATAAGAAGACATGACTGAGAGACTGAGATTGACACTAGAAGTGGGCCCAAGGGGTACAGTTATCAGACTGGAGTTTAAAATCACTATGAGGAGTGCCCAGCTGGCTCAGTCGGAAGAGCACACGACTCTTGGTCTCAGGGTCGTGGGTTGGAGCTCCACATTAGAGATTACTAAAAAAATAAATAAGTGAATTTTAAAAAATTACTGTGACTACTATGCTGAAAGAATTTAGAGAAAACATTGATAATTTTAGTAGAAAACCAAAGAACCAAATGGAAATTCCAAATCTGAAAAAAAAATTCACCAGAAGGAAGCACTCAATGAATTACACACACTGAAGAAAAAAATGATTGAATTGGAAGATAGATTAGATGTAAATATCCACATTGAAGCACGGAAAGAAAAAAGAAATTTCACAGAAAGAAATACATATACATCTTCATAGTGGACAAATTGTTTAATTCAAATGTGCTTCAGTTCCCTCATCTATAAGATGGGAATAATAATAATGATAATGATAATAAGACCAATGTTATAGAGTTGTAAGGATCACATGAGTTAAATATATATAAATACCTATATATACACAACTACATATAAATATGTAAATCTTCTTTTTTTAAAGATTTTAAAAGATTTATTTTTTGGAGACACATAGAGAGAGAGAGAGAGAGAGAAGGGGAGGGCCAGAGAGAGAGGGAGATAGAATCCCAAGCAGGCTCTACACTGTCAGCACAGAGCCACCCAGGCACCCCTATATGTAAATCTAAAATAGTGCCTGACAGGGACGCCTGGGTGGCTCAGTCGGCTGAGCGTCCGACTTCGACTCAGGTCATGATCTCACAGCTTGTGAGTTCGAGCCCCACGTTGGGTTCTGTGCTGACAGCTCAGAGCCTGGAGCCTGCTTCAGATTCTGTGTCTCCCTCTCTCTCTGCCCCTAGCCCACTCGCATTCTGTCTCTGTCTCTCTCAAAAATAAACATTTAAAAAAAATTTTTTTTATTAGCAATTTTTTATTGCTATGACTGTATCTTAGAGATAGTTCCATCTGAAGTATGTAGCACTGCTTCCTTCATTTTCTCCCCCTTCATTCTTCCTAATCTTTGTGCAGCATTCTCCATTATATACATACCATGATTTATTGAGGCAGTCTCCTGTTGAAGACGTTTTGGATATTGATAGTGAATATCCTAATATATAAATTTGCGTCTGTGTACATACATAACTGTAGCTGAGCTCAAAATTCATTTTATAGATGGAAATTTTCAAAGAATATATGCTTTTTATTTTTCTAAATGTTTATTTTTGAGACAGACAGAGACAGAGAGAGAGCAGGGGACGCTGGGCAGAGAGAGAAGAAGACAGAGAATCCCAAGCGGGCTCTGCATTGTCAGCACAGAGCCCGACATGGGGCTCAAACCCACGAGCCGTGAGATCGTGACCTGAGCAGAAACCAAGAGTCAGATGCTTAACCGACTGAGCCATGCAGGTGCCCAGAATTTTATTTTAAAAATCGGTAGATACTTACAGCTTTCCAAATGGTAGCCATGCCCACCCATAGCATTTGAGAGTGGCCGTTTGCTCCAACTTATCGGTGTAGCATATTATCGAACTTTCTGATGGGCCCCTCCTGATGGCGTCGGGTTTTAAGGAAATTGGCATTTTTTCTTAGGGTGAATTGAGCTCCTTTTCATATGTTTAAAAGCCATCTGTATTTCATTTTCTGTTCATGTTCCCTTGCCAACTGTTGCATCGGGTTGTTAGGTTTTTCTCTTCTTGATTTGATTTGTAGGCACAATTTATATAGTTAGGCTATCCGTGCTTCATCATTTATATTGAAACAATTTTTTTTTCTTAATTTGCTGTTTGTCTTTTAACTTTGTTTACGGCAATTTTTTTTTTTTTTTTACCAAGCAGAAAATTTTAAATTTACGTATTCACACCTATCATTCTTTTCTTTTCTGATCTGCCTGTTGTGTGTTTAGAAAGGACTTCCCCGCTCTCACATTTAGAATTTCCTCCCTGTATTTTCTTGAATCATCTCAGACCGAGGAGTGTTACGATCAGATTAAAGTTAGAGAACTCATTCTTGGGCTGTCACGTATAGAATAGATGGGAGTAGAACAAAACTAGAGGAAAGGGGGCCCGGTTCAGAGGCTTTTAATAATAATTGGAATGAGGAATAACAAAGGCTCGAGTTTAAAGCAGGAGGGGAAGCAGACTCAGGAAGCGTATAGAAGACAAAACCCAAAGGGCTTGATGAGGATCCCTGGATGTGAGGGTTGAGAGGCAAGGAGACACCTCTCTACACCCAGGTTCGGGGCCTGACTATTGAGGCTTTGAGCACTTACATTGTTGTATTTCTCTTGACGTAGGTGTCCTGGCTTCCCAGTGATACTCGGCACCTGGCAAGGGCAGGAACTCCTCAGGGATCCCTTTGGTTCCCTATGGAGCCTAGGGGCCAGTAAAACGTTTGTTGACGAGCACACAATGGTATCATCAGAGGGGACACCGTGTGCACCTTGCCTGTGATGAGCCACTGAGTGATGGTATGTTTACCGCTGTTCTCGCATCGGCAGGAATGACTTTTTAAATCAGTCTTTACAATGCCCTTGTGAAGTAAGCGGGAGTTTTCCCATCCCCTAAGCTCATGACCCACCTTGGCCGGGGTGGGGGGGGGGGTTTCTTCCCCCGGGTGCCCCACTGGCACCTAACCTGCTGGGCTACATCTTGCAATCTTCCATTATAGCTGGCGTCCTGGCAAGTATTCCTCCAAAATAGTTTCAAGCCCATCCCCTCCTATCCACCTGCGTGCCACCGCCTTGGTTCAGGCCTTGTCTCCTCTTGTGGGGCTTGTGCCAGGAGTCCCCTGCCATCCCGCTGCTGGGATGATTGTTGAGAAGACAAGGCGCGGACAAGGCCTGCTTAAAAGTCACACTGGGCGAAAGACCACAGCAAGACTGTGCTTGGTATGTGAGGACCTTTATAAATCAGGTTCTCCCCATTAACCGCTCCACGTCGACCTCAGAACAATTCTCTGTCCCCAGACAGAACAGGTCCTTGCACATCTCCGTGCCTTTGGCCTTGCCGTGGCAGGCAGAATAATGGCTGTCCCATGATGTCCGTGCTCCTGTGCCCGGAGCCCGTGACTATGTCACCTTCTGTGGCAAAGAGCGGTCGAGGCTGTTAGGCAGTTGACCATCCAATAGAAAGATGACTTTGGCTCATCCCAGTGAGCCCAATGTTGTCTCAAGTGTCCTCCCAACTGGGAGAGGAACCAGAATAGGGTCAGAGCCATGCAATTTGAGAAGGACTTCACCCTGAAGGTGGAGAAAGCGTCCATGAATCAAGGAGTTGGGGCAGCTTCTAGAAGGTGGAGCCTCCAGAAAGGAACACAGCCATGTGGGCACTTTGGTTTTGGCCCAGTGAGATCCTTGTCAGACCGCTGACCTCCAGAGCTATGAGACAATAAGTTTGCTGTTGTTGTAAGCTGCTAATGAGTAAGTGATTTGTTACAACAATAATAGGAAACAAACACACTCACCATACTCTGCCTGGAAGGCTCTTTCCCTAATTGCTTTGCCCAGTTTAATGCACCTCTTCTGGAAGATTTCATCAACTCCCACAGGCAGAGGGAGTGGCCGTAGTCTCCAGAAGTTTCCTTCTGGTATCATTTTTTTGCAGATCTCTTAGCAGCACCAGGCTGCACCAATTTATCTGATTCCGTATCTACCTCTCCCACGAACCAGAAACTTATTTATTAGCATTGGGATTGTCTCTCACTTATTTTTGCCTCCCCAGGAGACAAAAGGACCCGGCACTTAATGTGAAAAGAAGGAATGACTGATAAGAATAGAGGGCAAGTGAGATAGTAACGCACTGACGGAGCCACGCCAGGCCTTGCCACCCCAGGCTGACCGGGGGACATGGCATCCTCCATAGAGCAAACAGCTTTGCTTCCGGATTTTGCATTTCTCCCCCAAAGCCTTGCTGGTCCCAGACCCTTTTTTCTTTGGGCAACTGGAGAAATGGCTCAGCTCTAAAATGTTAGTCTCTGCCTATCTGTTGCTTAGATGTTTAGACCAAACCGTGAGCCCGGGGATGGCGGAGCCTTTGACAAACCTGAGCACCCATGTGTTCTCAGCACATTCTAGTCTCTGAAGGGAACAATGGGAGAAAGTCCTGGTTTTTAGTGACTTGATTCTCCAGCTGGAGAGGCAAATGATAACCAGATGAAAAGTGTGCGGCACGGCAGAGGGTAAATGACATTAGAGGTCAATAAGACAGAAGGAGGGATCAAATGGAAGTCCCAGCCACATGAGATCAGAGTCTAGGGAAAAGTTTCCGATGGGTAGGGCAGACTGGAGCTGGGCCCAGCTGAGTGCTGCTGGGGGCTCCGTGGGGATGCTGCCATTGCTAGAGATCTTGAACGCCGTGAATTTCAGTAAGGGTGGGGTCCGGAGAGAAAATGTCTAATTCTGCAGCCCCACGCATTCATTCGTTCAACAAACATTTTAGGAGCCACTCCTAAGCCTTCTAGGAATGGGGCAGGAGAATAAAGAACAGGAACACAAATCTGAAGGCCACTGGGCAGCCATTCTGGAAGAGCACACATTTTCATCCAATTCGGTTGCGATCCGAATCAAATGCTAGCCTAGGTGTTCGAGAAATAAACATCTATGGGTGGTTGAGAGATCACTCGCAGCCAGGAAGGATCAAGGGAGGCTTCTTGGCATCAGAAGTTTTCTTCCTTGGCCTTGAAGGATAGTCAAGCTAGTGCTAGGTGGGGATGGGGAGGGCAGGTTGGGTTGAGAGCTAGGCTTTTTTAAGGTGCATATATTTTAATGGGGATTTATTTTCTGCATTGTTAAAGCTTAATGGCTCCCTCAAATCATAGTGACATGAAGGGAAGGCAGAGCAGTTCACCAAGCAGCAGATTTTGCCCTGAGCAAAGGCACTTCTCCATGCGTGGAACAGTCCCCCACTGTTTCCCGTAAGAGCCTGTGCCAGCTTCGGAAATCAAACAGGAGCCCTTAAAGAAAACATTCCCTCACCAGCAAAGGAATAAGTAAGGGCTGGGTTACCCCAGGACAACACCTGCCGGACCGTCATGCTAATGGCAGCTGCAGGAAACCATCCTGGCCCCACTCAAGGTGAACACCCAAGGAGAGATGAGTCTTAATTACCTTTGCATTGTAGGTCCTCTGCCTCCTCGCCCAGCGCCCAGATAGCCAGGTGTGTTTCCCACTGGCTTTCTTACTTGAGGGAGGGATGAACAGACGGCTGAGTGGACAGACGGACGGAGGGATGAACTCCTGCCGTTCCTTGTGCTGCCACTGAATGGCGGGGTATCACAGTCTTCTTGAATGCCCAGTCCGTCTTCTGCGGGAGGAGGTGTGGCTGAGATAGTCTTCATCACGTGGTATGTGGACATTGACGTGGGTCATGTGTCCGTGAGTCCCCTGGGGGAATACCTGGAAGGTTGTGGAAGAGTAGAGTTCTAGAGGTCTGGAGCGTGAGGGTAGTAAAATTCGGCTCCCGTAGCTCGTGAAGGGGAACGTCAAGGTGAAGGGAGATGTCCCAGGTGGTCTGAGACTCCTCTCCCGGACTTTCTCGCTGGGAGGGTTGCTCCTTACCTCCTTCTTTTGGTCAAAGGTCAGTTGATTTGAAACTCTTCCCAGTGAGGACAGCAGACAGCCAATAGTGTAATGACGACTTCTAAAACCCAACTAAACAAACCGGTTGACTTGAGAGCTTAAGTAGTGTCACCATCACCGTCTCGTCCAGGCAGGAGCGTGAGGACACAGAAATCCAAGCTCCCAAGCCAGGAGCGTCTCCCTGGCTCCTGCCCTCCCAGCCCCCAAGGCTACAGGAAGGAGGAGGCCCCACCACTTGGCAGGGGTCTCAGTAGGAATGTTCTCATTTCCGAGGCTGCTCTGACCTGGCCCGGGGAGGCTTGGGGGTGGGTGCAGAGAAAGGAGGCAGCTTTTATATTCTGAAGAATCTTCCAGCACTTCCCCAGTCCAGGCCTTGAGGTCCTGGCCCTGTTCCAATTTGAGTAATTACATTTTCCCTATGCAAATTACTCCCCTGAATTTGCAGAGATGCACTGGTGGAGGCCCGGCCTCCCTGGTAGCCTTGGCAGTCTCCCTCCAAAACCAGGCCCCTTGGCCTTCTTCTTGGCTCCTCTAGGGGAGGCCTGGTTCCCGACCAGCAGCAGCAGCAGCCACCCTCCCCATCGTGGTCCTAATCATCTTGGACACTTAGGGAGACGTTTTAAATCTGCCTGAGGGCTCGTGAAGGCATCAGGGATAGAGGTGGCCCAGAGGAAAGACCAGAGGTGACCAAAAGGAGTCCTGGATTCGGGTCACGCTCTGTCTGCCACCTGGAGTAGATTGCTTCCTGTCACTCAATCCCTGTTTTCCTGAAAAGCGAGACAGATGGAGATCGATGGCTTCCAAATCCTTTTAGGAGCGCTTTCAAAATTCTTACAATAAATGCATCTCTCTCTCTCTCTCTCTCTCTCTCTCTGTGTCTCTTTTTTTTTTAGGACAAAGATTAAACCAGGAGGTTTCTTAGCTAGTGGTGCCCATGGTCTCCCAGAGAACTTAATAGTGGCCTTTGAAGTGTCTGCATTCTTCCATTTATCAGCTGTGTGACCTCGGAAAGACTAATGAACCTCTCTGTCCCTCAGTGTTCCCATCTGGGAAATGAGTATGTATAGATTTACCTCCAATGGGTCCTGCAAGAAGGACATGAATTCATACACCTACAGCACTTAGAACAGTAATAATAGCTAACACCAGCTCTGAGCCAGGCACTGTTCCATGTGCTGTGCTTAGAATAACTCCCGTGAGCCTCACAGCCACCCTAAAAGATAGGTGCGATTGCTATCCCCATTTAGCCCATGAGGGAATGGAAGAACAGAGAGGTTAGGCCACTTTCCAATGGTCACACAGCCAACATGGGACTGGAATCCAGGCAATCCGGTGCCAGAGCTTGGGATCTTAATTAAGACACTGTCCTGTCTGCCTTATCCTGCAGTCATCATGCCAAGTCCTTTTTAGCATTAACGTCTTGGAATTCTGTACCATTTACATGAGATTAAAAGTGTACATTTCTCGGCATGGTGTTTGTCACAAGGCAAGTGAGTCAAAAGAATTTAAATGTCTGCTCCCTTTTCTTTCCCTTTGTCCGTGTACATTCACCCCCGACAGGAAATGATACCCTGCCTTTTCCAAAAAGTACGCATTAGTAACTTAAGAAACAATATCCTCAAGGGGTATATACCTGGGAGACATTCTTTCCCTGCACCTACCCCTCTTTCTGTTTCAACTCCTGCCCCAACAATCCTGAGAATTTAAAAGATCACCTTATGTCTTAATAGTTGATTCTCCAGTCTGGGTGCCCCAAGCACTGTGCTCCCCTTGAGGACAGACTATGTTCCCGCATCTATGAATCTCTTCAGTCGAGCACCGGGCCTGGCACTTAGTAGGTTCTCAATAAATGCTTGCTGGGTGAGGAGAGGAATTTAATTTATTAAGCAGGCAGTTGGCTTCGGGTCTAAGTCAGTGGTGACAGGGCACCACAGAGAACCTCAAGAATCAGCCAAAGGTTCTGGCTGGACGTGATAAGCTCGGGGAGGCGAGCAGGGCCAAGAGGAAGGACGGGTGGACAAAGCGGTGCCTCGCTGAGGAAGCCCTGCTGGGCTTGGGCAGAACGGGGCACCGGAACCAGGCTGCTGCGGACCCCATGGACGATGCGGGCTGGCTGTGGTGATGGAGGTGGGGATGGTGGAGATAAAACGTGAGCCCCAGGACCCTTGGGGGAAATCAGCGGTGAGCTGGGCAACAGCGTCGGCGGAACGGATGCAGGAGTGGGGGAAACTGAGGCCGGAAAGCGTGGTGGTTCCTCCGACCCCGTGGCACAGTGGGTGGCCACAGCTTGGGGATGAGAGAGAGAGTGGAAACGGGGAGGCAAGGGGTCTTGCCCCCATCTCCCCGTGATGCTCTATAAAGCGGAGAGAGTGACCCCCAGCCTGCAAGAGCCGGCAGAGGAGCAGAGGGGAGACCAGCTGACGGTGCCCCCAGGGTGAGGTCCCAGGGAGCCAGGTGACTGATTTCAGTTTGAGTCGAGTGTTTCTGTTTTCAGAACTGTCGAGGGCCCTCAGTCACTCGTTATGCCTGACCAGCAGACAGTTTCCAAAAGCGGGTTGCTCTGCTGGCTTAACCCACTTCAGAGCCAGTGTTTACCTGACGTTTGCTCGGTCAGCAAGCATCTGTTGCACACCCACCAGGGTCCCTGTTCTGTGCCAGAGGAAAAGGGGATGCCACACCATGAAGACCCCAAAGCCACAGGGTTGACTCTGGGGCAGACACGGGCCTCTATCCAGTATGAGTGAGGAGCTGACAGCTGGCGAGCTCTTTGCACTTACAGGAGCCTGAACGTGGGGCCTGGACTAAGCAGGGGACGGCTCCGCTAGAACAAGGAGTGGTCGGTGTCTTCCCCTCTTCACTTTCTGTTTTCTTCATGTCTCCATCTTCCATTGGTTCTGTCCTCCTCCTAAGAGCCCCACGCGTCCCTGCCCTTGGCCTTACCACGTTCAGGCTGATTACGCTTGGCTCCCTTAGTCCGAGCTCACAGCCTCAGCTCCCTGACCCGCTCACTACTGCCTGGCTCTACCCCAGCTTGTTAGCTCCCCGGGAGCCCCAGCAGGGCCCCAGCAGGGGTTGGGGGGGGGGGTGCGCGGCACCTGCACAAGGCTATGGTCACAGCGCCTGCTCAGACCAGGGGTCTCCACCACGTGTGTGCCCCTCGCTGTCCTGCCCATCTCTTCCTTTGGCCTCACCAACAGACCCCCTTCCTCCCATCGGCAGCAGAAGAAAATAACCGGGGAGGTGACACGTGCTCTCTGTGCAGAAACCCTTGTTGGTGTCAGCCGTGGCTGTTTGAATGTGGTCCACATGTGGCTCGTGTGTGCGTGTGTGTGTGTGCGTGCGTGCCTGTGCTTTCTGCGTGAGCCAAACACTCTGAATCTGTTTATTTCCCTTTTACGATCACTTTCTCTCCCTCCGTAAAGCACCAGGACGGGCCCGGCGTGCCAGGAATTGCTTGCAAGTGGTCCTCCAAGCCCGGAGCCGGCCTCTGCTGTCCCCATGCAGTGCGCGTAATGGGTCCTCCCAGGGACAATTTGCATAAAGGATAAATAAGAGAAACCCAATGTGAAGTTTATTCATTTTTAAATCCTGCAGCGTTTGTGATTGAAGGCCCAAGCTCAGATGTTTGCCGGATGCGTCCCATTAAGACTCGGGGCTTTGTCTAATGTCTGCTCTGTTTCTGCAGGGGGGTGTAATGCGCACTCCTTCCCCGCACTGGAGTGCCATTTCCAGAACCTCCTGCTCGACGAGGGACAGAGGAACGGCGGGCTGTGTTCCCTTCTACCAGGCCCCCTCGCTTTAATTTGCTGTAACAGAGCCAGCACATTAAATACAAAACATATTGATGTTCTTGAGAACCCTGGAGGGTCTTTACCCCTTCCTCGTCAGAGGAGCCTGGCATGCCGGGAGGGAGAGAAGATGGTGTTCGGCATGCACGCGGGGTGGCGCCTCCGGCGGGTCACAACTGATCGTCTGCCAAGAGCTGTGACCTCCCAGAGGACAGCGGGTGGGCAGAGGGACAGAGGTGCCATCGTGCCTGCCTCGGGGCAAGAGGGAGCATGCGGACAGGGCGGGCACCCTCGGGTTCAGGGCCACGGGCACACAGCGGCGGTTTGTGAGCTAATGGCAAGGAGCGGGTGGCAGGAAGGGAAGAAGGAAGAAAGAGAGGGAAGGAAGGAGGGAGGGAGGTGGATGGCAGGCAGAGCGCCACCCAGCAATGGTGCTTGATTGGGCATGTTCTCTTCCGGGTCAGTGTTAATTAGCAAGCTCCCAAGATGGCGCAAGAGTCAGAGGAAGCTGGACGGGACCTAACTTTTGGCATTTGTCTATTCAAAACGTCCCGGGCTCCGGGAATTTGGCAGGATAGATTTGGCTGTCATGTTGTGCGTATCTGTTACAACAAGTGTGCAAGAATAGATGCATCTCCTCCAGCAAATTCACTATTTCCCTGACCGTGTCTCCAGGGCTGGAGGAAACAGACCAAGAGAAGAAACAAAACAGGCAGCCCACTATGGCAGGACAAGGCAGGACCAAGAGCCAGCCCGACCGGACATGAACTTTACATTCTTTTCTCAAAGCTGAGAAAATCTAATTGATGTTCTTGAGAACCCTGGCGGGTTCTAAATCTAAATCTTCTAAATCTCACAACTCTAGAAGTTATTATCGTCGGGACACTGAGACTCAGAGAGTTTCAATAAATTTCAGAAGGTCACAGGGATCATAACTGGACTCATTCAAATCCAGTCCTGAGGCTGAGGGTGATTTTGGTGTTGTGGTGGTGACAACTGTATTGATAATGGTGATGATTGTGTTGTTGGTGGTATTGGTGGTGATGATTGTGTTGGTGGTGATGGTTGTGTTGGTGGTGATGGTTGTGTTCTTGGTGGTGATGATTGTGTTGGTTGTGGTGTTGGTAGTAGTGTCAGTGGTGTTGATTGTGTTGGTGGTGATGGTTGTGTTCTTGGTGGTGATGATTGTGTTGGTGGTGTTGACTGTGTTGGTGCTGTTGATTGTGTTGGTGGTGATGATTGCACTGTTGGTGGTATTGGTGGTGATGATTGTGTTGGTGGTGATGGCTGTGTTGGTGGTGATGGTTGTGTTATTGGTGGTGATGATTGTGTTGGTTGTGGTGTTGGTGGTGATGGTGGTGTTGGTGGTGTTGACCGTGTTGGTGGTGATGATTGTGTTGGTGGTGATGGTTGTGTTATTGGTGGTGATGATTTTGTTGGTGATGGTGATGATTGTACTGTTGGCAATGTTTGTGGTGATGATTGTGTTAGTGATGGTGATGATTGTGTTGGTTGTGGTGTTGGTGGTAATGGTGGTGTTGGTGGGTTGACCGTGTTGGTGGTGATGGTTGTGTTATTGGTGGTGATGATTTTGTTGGTGATGGTGATGATTGTACTGTTGGCGATGTTTGTGGTGATGATTGTGCTGGTGATGGTGATGATTGTGTTGGTGATCTTGATTGTGTTGGTGGTGATGATTGTGTTGGTTGTGGTGTTGGTGGTGATGACTGTGTTGGTGATGTCGATTGTGTTGGTGGCAATGTTGGTGGTGATGATCGTGGTGTTGGTATTGAAAGTGATGGTTGTGGTGTTCGTGGTGGCGGATGATGGATGATAAGCAGTCATGATGGTGTGGATGGTGCCGGTGCCCATAGTGGTTGTAACTAATGTCTGAGTCTTCCTTATAAGAAGACCCCTGGTGACAACTGTAATAAGGACTTTAAAGTAGTTCCTTGAAAGGTGTCCAGACTGTTAGCATTAGACTTCTGCATTGACTTCTAGGGGTGAGCAGGGAACTCACCATGAGCTGGAAACGAGTCGGGATATCCGAGCTTGTCCCGGCATCCAGGTGAACTAGACAGACATTGGGATGTGATTCCATGTGGTGTCACTCGGGGTTCCTGTCCTTTGTGAACAAAGTCTGCCCAGATAGGTAGTCTCTTTCACTGAGATATTTGAGAAGTGATGGACGAGACCTCTGTCTCCTGAGTCTGGCTCCACCCGTCCACCCGGGGCCCAAATAATCTCTACCTGCTGATGCTTCCTGTAAACCCCACTGTCAGCTACTCATTTTAGGTGGTTAAGCATTTCATTTTCCCTCTTTGAAATGCACATTTCCTATTCTTGAAAATTCTTTACGGGGATTGAGGATACTGAGAGGCTCCTAACAAAGGATCTGTCCCTGATCAAAATCTGTATCAATTCTGATTGGGAAAACGGTCTCAAGTCTTCTAGTTTAAGCCATCGCAATCCAGATCTCCAGGGAAAGGGCTGCAGAGTAAGTCCCATCCAGCTTTACATGGATGATTTCCTCACATCTGGTAAGATCACAGGGATGGGACACATGGGGGACCTGGGGGCAGGGAGCAGTGATGAGGTGAGGTCAGGCCTCAGGGAGGGAGTGTGCAGGTCCTGGCATACGTGTCACCTGCCCAGGTGAACCGATTGGGAGACAGCCGGCTGATGTAACACACACTGCATCTGTGATGAAGTTTCTTGGCTCATTGATTAATGCTTCCTGGGCCGCAAATGTCACTGACACCAGAGGAGCGGGCCACGCCCCTCACTGCTTTCATTTAATTAATTTGATCTTGGTGAGAGTCCTGAAAATAAGGTATTACCATTATTCCCATTTTTCAGACTTGGAAACTGAGACTAAGGGTTTGCCCAAGGCGATGCAGCTAGTAAGCAGTGAAGCCAGAATTGGAAACGAAGTCATTGTATTCATTTATGCATCCGCTAATGATTGGTCACCTACTCTGTTGCAAGCTCTAGAAACTGGTTAGCAAGACAAGATGTTCCTTGAGCTCACATTCTAGCCTTAGGGACTCTTTGCCTACCCTTCTTGTCATGCCACGATATCTCTTCATCACAGCAAAAAATATCAGGTGAAACTCTGACAGCAAGAGATAGGATTATTAAGCTCAGACTCCAAAATACCAAATATTAGTATCTGGGGCCATTCGGTACAGGGATAAACAGCCTCAGTACCTAAATATCATTTTTTTCTGAGCCAGAATATTAACGCACAATCATATTGGTGGTAACGGTGGGAAGAAAAGGTTCCATTATCTTTGGCAAGTGTTATTTGTACGATGTGGAAATATGTAATAAACTTCGAAAAGATATTCATCAATGATTATTGGAAAATATATCAGAGCTGAAATATCAGTTGTCTAACAAACCCATTTATGGGGCTGCGCTGGTTTTGGAGAGACTGAAGAAATGAGGCACTGCCGATTGAGTGAGACCTGTCCCCACACACCATCTGGGCCTCTTTACTCTGGAAAATGATACTGACTAGCGTATACTGTTGTCCTGGCGCTATCCTTCTGTGAAGCAACCTGCCCATCAGGGGCTCAGGTCACACAGGGTGGGCTCGTAAGCTCCCTTCGTCACCTCCTGGCCTCCACAGCTTATGTGGACACGTGGACAGAAACGGAGAAAGTGCAAGGAAGCTGCCTGATGAGGAGGTCAGAGCGGGATCATGTATCTTCCCTCGATAAAAATGTGTCTTTAACTCCCTATCAAGGGTAACTCAGTAATCCTAGCATGGGATGAGAGCTTCATTAAAAATACAATCCAATTAATTCTGTGTGTACGCTTTTTTTTTTTTTGAGTCAGAACAGGGCTGATTTGGGCTTTTGGGGGGCGAGATGATCCCGGGAATGGTCACTCACTGATAATCCCGCTAATTGCTGGCCCTTTGCCCAGGATGAATTGTTGTGTACTCTACATCTAGTCCCATTGTGAGAGCTGGCAAATGGAGATTATAAGGTTGAATGAGGGGCGCCTGGGTGGCTCAGTCGGTTGGGCACCCGACTTCGGCTCAGGTCATGATCTCGCAGTTCACGAGTTCGAGCCCCGCATCGGGCTCTGTGCTGACAGCCTCAGAGCCTGAGGCCTTCTTCGGATTCTGTGTCTCTCCCTCTCTGCCCCTCCCCTGCTCATGCTCTGCCTCTCTGTGTCCCTCAATAATAAATAAACGTTAAAAAAAACAACCTTAAAAAAAGGTTGATTGAAAGATTAAGAAAACAAGAGAGGTTCATGGTTCAGGATGGACCCCTATGCCTTCCTAGGAAGATTTCAAGAGCTTCCTTTGCCTCTCATCACTGATTACTTAAGGCTTATGGAACCATCTTCCTCACTGACAACTTTAGGGATGGTGAGCAGGAGTTCCTGCAAGGTATGCAGACAGCTGACAACTTAGGATATTCAATGTCAAAGTCACAGGAAGCTTCCACTGACCCTGACCATGACGGGTTTTCTTCCCACACAGGGCTCGTGCTAACCACTTACTAACTCCATGCATGGAATTCTCTGGGTTCTGTCATGAAGTGTGGGCTGGCATCCAGCCAATGGTGACTTAAGTTGACACTTCCCAAGGGTTCTGCAATCTCAAAAGGGCTTCTGGAGAAAGGAAACACATGGGAGTAGAGGTGAGGGGTGGGAATAATTGGCACCAGACCCCCAAAGTTTTTTCTGAGAGCCCCATCATGACTCAGTACAGCACTTCCCAAATGCCTTGTGCCACAGTGAGATCCCCATCACAGCAGATATTCAAGAAGAGGCAGAATGGCCCACAAGGAATGTACAGGAAGATTTCCTAAGCCAGATTACCCATTGGCCACATGATCTTCAAGACTCCACGGCTCATGGTGTGGTAGGGTCCCCTCCCTAAGGAGAGAGAAAAAAGGGAGAGAAAACTTCAAGGTAACGTGGCTATGCACCTACGTGACAACATCCCTCATGACCTTGTAAACTGAGACTACTTAATAGACTGCATGTTTATCTGTTACCATACATGGGGACAAAGAAATAGAAAATATATATATAAAAAAAGAACTATGGCGTGCGATGTTCGGCGCTCAGCGCTTTGGGTCCGAACCCAGCTGAGCGGTGCCGGCACGAATAAAAGTTGCTTCCTGGAAACTGAAAGCCTCGGAGTCACGACTCTCTGTGCGAGAATCCTGCTACAGTGGTATATCACGAGCATGAGTGTGGTCAAGTATCAGAGAGGTAAGTGGAGATTGAGTCAATACCTAAAGTCTCTGGACACGAAGGCGTTATTTAACAGTCAACGTCGAAGGTGTGTTTCCAGCCTGCTTCTACTTCCCAGCAGGTAGTTGCACCCAAGAGTCAGGATTCCTGACTTCCGGTCTCAGCCCTAAGTAGCCACGTTACCTTAGACGAATTTCTTCATCACCAGATCCTTGGTTTGCTCCTCTTTAAAATGGAAGTAACAATGGAACCTCTAGTATTTGCTAGATTGCTGGGGTCATGGTTCCTTCGAAGTTAAGGACAAAGCCCACTTACCCTCCCCAGCTCTCCAGAGTCCCATGTGGGTCAAGGATTCACATAGACACTTGATGTGACCCGAAACATGGTCAAAAATGGGAATGTGCTTAAGCAATAGGAAAAATGAGAAACGTTTCTGTATGAGGATGTATCAGTTGTAACATTCCTTCTAGATCAAAAGATCTATGATGTTGTGATTAAAAGGCAGTGTGGGGCATTGCAAAGTCCTGCATTTATTTGCCTCATTACCATGTCCCTGACTGTTACTGGGTAACTTGTTGAATCATTTTGCGTCCTTGGATAATATTATGTGAGCTGCCAGCTGCCTACCTCAGGGAATAAATTAAAGTATCAAATGAAATTGAGTATTGGAAAGTGCTTTGAAAAGTACACAGCACTACATTGGTTGCTCGTCCGACTTCAGCTCGAGTCATGACCTCATCGTTCACGAGTTCAAGCCCCACATCGGGCTCCATGCTGACAGCTCAGAGCCTGGAGCCGGCTTCGGATTCTGTGTCTCCCCCTGCTTGTGCTCTGTCTCCCTCTCTCTCAAAAATGAATAAACTTAAAAAAATGTTTTTAAATAAGAAATAAAAAAAATTTTTGATTAATAGCACAAGTTATAATCCAATTGGAGACAAAAGCTTGATCAGTTCCCCCGATTATTTTTCTCAGCTGCCCTTTATACTCTCAGCAAGTTACCCGGTCTGTATCCTCTAGACCAGTGGTTCTCAAACTTGAGCTTGCATTAGAATCTGGAGGCCTTGTTAAAACGGAAGGCTGGGATCTGTCCTCCTGATTCAGTAGGTCTAGGGTGGGTCCTGAGAATTTACATTTCTAAGTTCCCAGGTGCTGCTGTCATCACCACTCCCAGACGACACTTCAAGAACTACGGCTTTGAGAACTATTGGTCTCATTCTTTGACGCGCTTAATATCCATGTGGACTTTTCGTAACCTGATTGCTTCCCAGGTATATCACAACATCCCTGTGAAATGGACATAAGGTCAGGGAGTATTAGGGATATTTTACAAATGCACAGAACAAGGCCCAGAGACCGGAAGCGATGATGTACTGAGAGGCTCACAGTGAATCAGTGGTCAGATGGGGATAAAATCATGGTTTTTCTGGATGTCCAGCTCAGTGTCCTTCCCCTGGGGCTGGACTGCCCCCTACTGGCAGGTCAGTCATGGTTGCTAACCCCGTTGGAGGTCGGGCTGGTGACAAGTTGCAAGGCTGCCCACAGAGTTCCGTGTTTCCAGCATTTTCTGACAGCTGATGCTGTGAGGGATCTGTCTGTTCTGATGGAGGGTGTGTGGTCCAGGAATGAGTTCCCACTTCTGCAGCCACAGAGTTTATCAGATTCTGCAGGTGGAAACTGTTCCAAGCTGTCCCTCCTCTCTCACTAAGCACTGGGTTAGGTACTTGGTCTAAGGCACAGGCTCCCTGTGGGAAGACAACGTCCTCAGGCTATGGCTAGATTTTTATCCACATAGCTTCCCTGGACCCAGTGACAAGCAGTCCCTTGATCAAATTCAGTTGGCTCCTTAGAGCCCTCTCTGCCACGAACCCTCCTCTGCTTAGTGTGCAGAACCCTGTTTTAGCAAAGAAACTCTCCATGCCTGCTTAGAATGTTCCACCCCTGATATGCAGACCCCTGACACCTAACCAAATTCCTCATTAGTAATTTTCCCTCTTCTTCTACCCCCTGCCCCCCTGGCTATCAATCTCCACCGGGGCTGTTGTATTCAGAGTTGAGCGTTTAGTCTCTTCCCTTTTGCAATAGTCTTGAATAAAATGAATCTCGCTATTTTTGGCAAGCGTGCAGTGAATTATTATTTTTTTCAACACCAGAAACATACTTGATGCTCTTCCTTCTGTGTCCAACCTGGGCAGGTTGTTGTCCTCAAGTGATTATAGACCCAGCCTCTGAACTCTCATCCTTGGAGTGATGTGTAACTCATCTACATTCTTCTAAAACTGCTCTTTGCCAACATCGCCACATCTGGAGGCCCTGGGAGCCCCAGGAAGAGTCCATCAGTGCTCCAGTCTGCAACCCATTTGTCCCTTCCCACATCCCCCTATGGAGACCCCACTCTTTCCCACCCACTGAGGTCCAGGGTCTTGGGGATCCCAGGTGAGGCCAGATCTGGTCCCAGACAGGGACTGGCAGTGCCTAGAGATGTGGAAGAGGTGAGCTGGCATGGCTTGGAGCCTTTCCAAGCTGCTCAACCAGAAAGCGGGGGAAGATGTCAGCTGTGAAAACCAGCGCGTGAGCTCTAAACACCAACTCCAAGCACTAAGTCCTGCAAAGCCACAGAGAAAGACTAGGTCTCTCGGATTTATATTTTTCTTCCTCCCTTCTCCCTTTCCAGATTCACAGCAGTGTTCTCCGGGCTGAGCAGGTTTGTCTGCTGTTATTATGTCGGCTGCTGCTCTTGGACGCCAGTGTGTGTGCGCGCGTGTGTATGAGAGCGTGTGCGTGTTTTCTCCAGAGTGACTGGTTTGTGCTGTCATCAGCCGTTGTTTTGGTAAATGGCGAGTTAAACAGATATATCCAAGCGTAAAATCTAAAAAATGTTCCCTCTGGGCGCCCGGGGGGTGTTGTTTGAAATCAACTACATATCAATTGAGCGGCGGCGAGCGGATCCGATGATAAATTCCAGTCCACAGACGCCTTATAAATTACATTTTTTTGTGCGCGATCTTGCCTCATCTCAGCTCCCCAGAGGCCCTTAGACTGAGAAGTATGATTGTGTTGGAGAAACGTTTGCTCAGCTTGAGCGAGGCCATTAGCTTTGCATGTGCCAGTCCGGCCCTGCGCTCCCCCGCCCCCAACCTCCCCCCGCCCCCCCTCCCGCCCCTTTAACAAAATACAATATGTGCCTGGTAATTTTTCTGTTCATTATCTCATTGTTTTCTGTAAGTACAAGGTTAGATTGAATTACTGCGGGCTCCGCCGCCTATTTGTAATTCTCCTTCCATGCCGAGCTGCTAATGAATGGGCAATTTAGTCAATTCTTTGTAACGGCTTCTTCTGTGCGTCAGCCACTTAATTACTCTGAGCCTTTCTCACTGCTGCTTTATTGCATGGAAAGGCAGGCTGCTTTGAGGGCTTGGCACGGGGATCTCCAGCTTCCAAAAAGGAAAAAAAAAAATTATCAGAGGCAACCAGGATGGTGAATCCGTTTGATGCCTTCTGCAGCGGCTGGAGTGGCGTTGTGTGGCCTCTGCCCACACAGCCCCCTGTCCATCCCCACTCAGGAGTTTCTCTTCCTCCTTCTTTGCTGACAGTTTGGTTTATTCCTGGCTGTGGCAGTCACCGGCCTGGGTAGCAGGAAAGTGCAGGCTTCTCTCCTAGAACGTCCTTGCGGGGGCAGTCCTGGTGTTTTAAAACACTGTTATTATTAGCCTGATCAGTGTGCTATTTCATTGTCAGTATCTCCAAACCATAACCCGGGGTCCCACTCTGGGACACGGGGAGCTTCCTCCTCATCTTTGTTTGGAGCAAACCCTCATCACGAGGGGAACGGGCGAGGTGTTCATTATCCCCCTGCGACAAAAGGAAGCTCGGGGTCTGGGCATTCCAAGCGATATGCCTAGGGCCAGCAAGCCAGCTGTGGCAGAGCCAGGGCTCACAGGAAGTTGGGTCACCGTGGCGCCCTTCTCTCTTCTTCCCACTCCACCCTACTGCCCACGGGGCACTGGACAGTAGTGTCTTGTAGCCAGGCTGGAGTGTCCCACCGTAGAGTTAAGTGTGAGTTGTCCTTAAGAGGGACAGGAACAACTGTGGAAAGGGTGAGGACTTTATGGCAGGGACTGAGAGGCTGAAAACCCCCAGGAACTGGTAAGTCTTTCAATAGAGAGTCAGTTTACAAAGTGGCATTCTTGGGTGCACCTGTCAGGGTACCAGGATATTCTTATGTGTCCCAGAGTCAAGATGAACATCGAATTTATCATCCAAACTGGGATACTTTTGGAAGTGATAGGAGGCACGCTGAACAGTCTTGCTGGGGCCTGTGGAGGACAGTGGGATGGTCGGGAGCACACCAGGTGTCAGGGTCACCCCACCCAGGCAACCGAGAATTGGTGAACGCTGTGCCAGGGGCACACCTTCAGACCCAGCCGCTCCGATCGCCAGCTGGATCCACCCCTGGGTTTATTCTCTGTATGTGAGCAGGGAGTCTCCGCCTGTGTCTGAAAAATGATGGATTCAACAAATCCTGTGAACGAGCACTGGCCAGGTATAGACTGGGGAGACAGGAGACAGGAAGGCGCATTTTGACTGCTTTAGCAGAACGGAGGTCAACGGTTCTCTGAATGCTGCTCATCTCCTGTAACAGTCCCCTTAACATGCTGGTCCCTCAACCCAGAAAGCTCATCTCCTCCTTTTGGTTCTGACTCCCTCCTACTTGTCCTTTGGACAGCAGCTCAAATGTCGCTTCCTCCAGGAAGCCTTCTCTGGTCTCTGAGATTACATTAGGACCCCTTGTTATTCTATTTCGTAACATCTTGTACTTCTCTTCGTTACTTATACCATAAGTATTATGCCATAAGTATAATTATGTGTGTAATTATGTGTTCAATACCTCTCCTTCCCCACCCCTACCCCTGGTCTGTCTGTATTCGGCCCTTGATAAATATGTGTCCAATAACAATAACTCACATTTAAATGACACTGTCTATGTGCCGGGTGCCACTCTAAGTGGTTTACAAACGTTACTCGTGAAACTTCGCAAGTTTATATGATGGGTACTATTATTATCTCTACTTTACAAATGAGGAAACGGACGCCTCAGGAAGTAAAATAAGTTGACATGGGGGAGGCAGGATTCGAATCCAGACAGTCTGGATGTCAGATCTGAAAAGAGCCTGAGGGGCACCTGGGTGGCTCAGTCGGTTGAGCGTCCGACTTTGGTTCAGGTCATGATCTCGCAGTTTGTGAGTTCGAGCCCTGCGTCGGGCTCTGTGCTAACGGCTCAGAGCCTGGAGCCTGCTTCACATTCTGTGTCTCCCTCTCTCTGCCTCTCCCATGCTCATGCACTCTCTCTCTTTCAAAAATAAATAAACATTAAAAAATTTTTTTTAAAGAACATAAAGCTTGGAGTCAGGAGATGTAGCCTCCAGGCCTGACTCTGCCTTGTACCAGTGGTGTGCCCTTGGCCAAGTCAGCAGGTCCCTAGACCAGCAAACGGAATGATGTTACTACATATGTGGCGTGACTGTTGGTTGAAAGTAGCCTTACTGCCTGCCTTCTGCACAATGGGCATCCCCATCCGCCCTATACTTTACTCATGCTCCCCGGGTTTGCACCCACCCCAAGGCCAAGTGCTCAGCCTTGCTCGGTAACAGGTCTGTGAAGGTCTGTTAAACTGAACAGAACCAGCCATGCCTCTGGGTCTAGCTCTCGTTGCTTCCTCGGCAGGAAACCTTCCTAGGTTGCTCCAAACCCTCTCTAGTCTCTCTTCTCTGAGCCCTGTGCAGCTCACACAACCTGCAACGCATCACGGAGCGCCCAATTCTCTCCTGGCCGCACCTGTTTTCTCCGTCAAACTGCAGGCTGTGAAATCAGTCTGGGGGGGCTGCGACCAGGAGGGGCAGAGAAGTAGAAGCAAACAGTAGAAAATGCTGGGATGCATCACGCATATAGTGAAGTAGAGCTTCAGGAAACTCTGTGTGTGTGTGTGTGTGTGTGTGTGTGTGTGTGTGTGTGTGTTGCATCACAATGTAAGATGTGCATCTGAATCTGAGGCTCAGTCCAGAGAGGTATGTCAAGCCTTGAGGGCTGCATTAGGGACACTTGTCTGGAGGAGGAGACCTCTCCTCATATGGAAGTTGCTCACCACGATAGGACTTGCTTTGCCAGATAATCTGGCTCGGCCAAGGCATGTCTCTGCAGTCTGCCTGCACACTTCTCCAGGGTATCAGGATTCTCAGTGCCAAGGTCTACCAGAGGCAGCCTCTCGTTCCTCTTGCCCTGGTGTTTGCCCATGCCTTGGGTTTCTGGGCAAGTGCTACATCCTCTCCTGTGGGTGTTGTAAGTGCCTGCAGGGTTTCTGCTCTGCCTCTGGTAGGAGTTCTCCTTCAACAGTTTTCCAAGCATCTCCCTTGGTCTGCTGGATGTCCCGATGTGGGCGTAGCTCCCCACAGGGCAGGATGAGTGCTTCTTCTCTCCTCTTCTCTGCTGTCTGCATAGGGGAGCACTTAACGACCAGCTCAGGGCTTGAGATCACGTTAACCCTGAGCCTCAGGTTCCTCATCTGTTATTACATTCCTCATAGGATCTGAGAGAGAATTCTTTATTCTTTTTAAAGATTTTATTTTTAAGTAATGCCTACATGCAACGTGGGGCTCGAACTCACAACCTCGAGATCAAGAGTTGCACGCTCTCCCAACTGAGCCAGCCAGGCGCCCCTAGGAGGGAATTCCATAACAGAAAACATACATGTAAGGCGCTGGCTCAGGGAAAACGTTCAGTAAACCCTCCCTCCCTGTCCCCACCCTTCCTACTGTCACTTCCAGCCACGGCTGGGATGGAGGAAGGGAGAGGGGGGAGCATTGAGGTAAGCACGGGGCTCAGGTTGCTGCCCCCGCCACCTCCATGGTCATGATCTGGTAACATGTGTGTCTCGTGCCCCCTAGGGACAGCTCTGTGCACGGTCTGTGTAGACACATGGGCTCCTCACTTTCAGTAATCAAAAGCTCAATTTCTTTTTTTTTAATTTTTTAAAGTTTATTTATTTTGAGAGACAGAGAGAGGTAGAGAGCGAGCAGGGGAGCGTCAGAGAGAGAGAGAGAGAGAGGCAGAGAGAGAATCCCAAGCATACTCCGGGCTGTCAGCACAGAGCCCAGTGTGGGGGGGCTGAAACTCACCAACCTCAAGGTCATGACCTGAGCTGAAATAAACAACCTGGGCTGAAACTCACAAACCTTGAGGTCATGACCTGAGCTGAAATAAACAGCCAGTGGCTTAACTAACTGAGCCTCCCAGGCACCCCCAAAAGTTCAATTTGTATTTCACAGGAAGCAGCTCTCCCAGCTCTCACAGGAAGCTGCCTCCCAGGGAGGCAGGTATGTCCCATCGTTGAGGCGTCTGTCATCTAAGCCAGCTCCGTGGAAGACGGATTGATGGACACACACCCCTGTCCTCACAAAGCTTTCATTCTACAGGAGAAAATGGCCAGGAGAAAACAGAGGGCACTGCTTTGGTCTGCCTTGGTTCCAAGCTCTAAACACCTCATCTCATTTCAAGACAACCCTGTAAGGGGAACTGTCTAATCCCCATTTTACAGATGGGGAAACCGAAGCCCAGAGCTCCTGTCCCTCCCCCAGGGTCACCCAGGTAGTAGGCGGGACAAGTCAGATCCCAGCACGGGGCAGTCTGGCTCCAGCATGGAGCTCCTGGTGGTGGGAGACCTAACATGGGGACCCGTGCCTCCTCCAATCACCCTGCAGACAGAACACAACCCCGGGCCCAATCCTTTTGGGAAAACCTACCAGACCAAGTATCATCAAGGTAGTCTAGATAGTATCATTTTAATGCAGGGGAGAGAAAACCTACCTGCCAGCAAAGAGGTGTCCAGGCCTCATCGTCACCTGTCAGGCCTCGTCCTCACCTGTCAGCCTGAGACAGCCCTTCCCCCAGGCCCCACGACCCCATGTATCGCTCCACCTTAACAAAGAAAATGTGGGGCTGGCTGGCTGCCTGCCCCCCGCCCCCCCCAGATGCTCTGATCACTGAAGGCCGGGCTTCTGTTTTATCTACTGCCGAGTCCCTAGGCTTAACAAGGGACTCCCATATGCTGGGGCCTTGATAAATACCCATCGAGAGAAGAGGTGATAACAGCCAAGTCTGGAAGGTGGTGACATATGGCGTTGCCCGTAAAGTATTTTCATCTTTGTTGTAAGTTTTAAATTTTTCATAGTAAAATGTTGGGGGAAAAAAAAGAATAGATGAAGGAAATGTGTAAAGAGATTATAATAGCATGGAAAATGTTTATGCATGAGGGAAAAAGGCAGAAACAAACTCAGCCTACAATGGCAAACATGGATGCTAGGACGATAGAAGAAAATACGCAGAGTGTCGCAGGCCTTGGAGGCAGTGCCACTACGCACGATCGGAATATTCGCCCTTTCACCTATTGCCGCCTGCTTTGCAGGGGACCCTGTGTTCCTCGCATAATGCAGGAAATTTCTTTGTTCTGCCAGGCGTCCTCAGCCCTGATTTCTATAAGAAAAGCAACAGGGCTCCCTTTTTTTGCAAACCTAGTGCATAAAAAAGCAAATATAAACTTTGAGTTCATCCAAGGAGTCTTTCCGGGCAACGGCAACGCCCCTTTCAAAGGCCAACCCTCTTTTTTTTTTTTTTTAATGTTTATTTATTTTTGACACACAGAGACAGAGAGAGACAGAGAGACAGAACATGAGCAGGGGAGGGGCAGAGAGAGAGGGGGGCGGGCGGGAAACACAGAATCTGAAGCAGGCTCCAGGCTCCGAGCTGTCAGCACAGAGCCCGACACGGGGCTTCAACTCCCGAACCCGCGAGATCATGACCTGAGCCGAAGTCAAAACGTGTAACCGACTGAGCCACCCAGGCGCCCCTAAAGGCCAACCCTCTTACAACACGACGGAGAAAAGCCATCTTCAGGGCTGATGCAAGGTGGTGTCAGGACTGCTTCTTTGGCCTACGAGGGGATGGTTCCCCCCCAAGGAGGCCAGACGTCCCCTCCCACCCCCCACACCAGGTTGGAGCCTGGCACAGGGTCCTGGGGCTCTTGGTGGCCTCTCACTCCAAGAGCACAATGGTCTGAGCCTGACGGCAGGAACAGGTGGTAGATAGCCCAGCTCATCCCCCACAAAGCCTGGCCCTGACAGCCCCCGGGACAGGTGATGCTGAGAGACTCTGCACAAGCTGGCCTGGCACATGTCTCCCTCACTACCCCATTAAAGGCTCCTTCAGGCCCCCCTGATGTCTCTAGCCTGGCCACAGTGAGGGGAGGCTGCTATTTCCTGGGGACCCCCAGAGCAGCCATTGTCTGTGGCCACAGCACATGACCACCAGCCTCTTCCCACTGCCCATGTCCTGTACCAGGCCCCCTCCCTCGGGCATGTGGCTTTGGATAAGGCCAACGCCCTTGTCCTCTTGCAAGGAAGGGCTTTGCATCTCTACCAGAGGCTACTGAGCTCCTGGCTCCCACCTGCCTCCCACTAGGCAGTGCTCTTGAACAACTTCTGAGATCTCCATCGTGGCAACGTGCCTCTTTCCAAAGGAACTGACGTGTGTTTTTAGGCACCTGTCATCGGTCAGAGACTAGGCTGTAGGCCCACGTAATTCTTGCCTGATATTTTGGGGTCTAATCATGATCTTTATTTTCCCAGTGAGGTAACTGAGGCTTAGAAAGCTTAAACAACTTTAATAAGGTCAAAGCTCCCAAGTGACTAAGCCCAGATTGGAGCAAAATTTCCTAACCTGTGTTTGTCCAGCAAACGGAAGGAATTATGTGTGTTTGTTCCTCTGGGCACGCTCTGTGACACTACGAGGACAATTGGAGAGCTGCCGGATGCTGGCTCATCTCGCTGGGAATTAGGAAGAAAGATGTCCTCCCTGACAGCCGCCCAGTCCGCAGGCCTCCAACTGCACATGACGCTCTGTCTTAAGAATAAAGTGTTACCATTGTGGGTTCCAGAAGATTGGAACTGACATCGCACCTGGGCCCTCCATTTCCTACCTCTTCCCTTCAACCACTTCCAGTAGGCAACCCCACTTAGCAGATCGAAAACCTGAGGCCTGGAAAACCTGTGACTTAGAATTTTATGCAGGCAAAGCAGAAAGGGAGCAGTGGTCCCTTAGCACGTGCTTGATTCTTTAGTGTTACATCCGAGGACATGGAGGCCCAAGGAGTGTGGTGGTGATGATTGCATACGGTCCTGCAGCTCCGCGATGCTGGGGTGGAGACAAGAATCCAGCTCCCAAATCAGAGTCAAGGGCTGCGGAATAATTGCGGAGCTCCAGCCGCCCTGGTACCGTCTCTAGGTTCCCATGGCAACCGTGTGGCACAAACCATCCAATGCTTTGGGTAGCATTGACTCTTTCTCTATATGGCTTTTTTTTTTTTCTTTAAGGGAAAACATTTATATATCCCCTTCACCCTCCCCAAATGGACTCATTCATGAAAGAGACTGGGACACTTTCCAGAAAACAGGTATCCAGGCAGGAAATGGCGATCCTAGCTCATGAAGGCCCGAGGAGGCCTCTGGATTAGGGAGTATGTCTAAAACAGATTAATGACTTGGAGAGAAGCGCTATGGAATCATGGTTTGGAGTCTTGGCTTATCTTTGCTCGCCCTACCTGTAGATCTCTTTCTCATCTCTTAATCAAACAAACTATGATGCATATTTCTGGCAGCTTGTGCTTCTCACGAGGTTTTTACCATACGTGTTTCATCTGACTCTGAAGGGTTGATGGAACAGGTTTTGCCATGCGACAGCCGGGAAAACTGAGGCCAGACGGTTGTCACAGGACTCGTTGTGGGATTCCTCCACCGATGGGATTCTCCTTCTCTGAACACAGGCCAAGGGTGTGTCGGCTATTTGCCGGACACCCCGGAGACCTCAGCACGGGCTCAGCCCCTCGGAGCTGGAGGGGAGGCTGGAAAAAGGCAGACGGCCAATGATTAAACAAGGAACTGAAATTCTCAAATGTTATTAAAACTGCCATGGAGAAAACACACGTAGGCTAGCCAGGGGTGTATCTCCAAGGGGCTGGCATTTAAATCGAGAGCCCCAGGTATGGGAAGAGTGGTAGGAGGCCACTCCTCAGGGAAGGGCATGTGCTAGCACCCTGAGGAGGAAGGTAGTCGGCACCCGCGAGGGAGGGAAAGGAGGCCAGGAAGAATCCAGCGTGGAGTGGGGAGAGAAGGGGAGGGACTTGACGTGAGACCAGGGGGGTAGACAGGGGCCAGGTTATTTCAGGCCTTACAGTCACGGTAAGACATGGGCATACGGTCAAATGCACTTTTACTCCCATATGCCAAACGTGCGGGTGTTCACACACATGTCCATGCATGATGCACGTATACACATGCACACGCATGCTTAATATATCCAGATGCCGCTTACACACGTACACACATATATGAAAACGCACATATACACAAGAATGCGTCCGGACAACTGCCTGACAACACATTGTTGCATGCACTTAAACACCCCTGCCTATGCACACACACACAAACGCACGCTCATATGCACCCACACGCCCGCTGATGTAGATACCCCAAAGCACATAGGCACACGTTCTGTCACGCGCACACATGCTCTGTTTCACCAATGCACACGTTTATGCGTGCGTGCATACTCACACGTAGATACTCAAAGGTGCACACGTAGAGCCCACAACGAGCCTGGCTCGGACGGGCTCTCAGCTACAGATAAACTTCTCTGCTGCTTGGTTATAATCTTTCATTGGAACTGACACGTTGATAGCCCCAGTTTTTCTAGGAAGTGACCTTCATGCCGGCTATTGATTTCCAGTGGCTATCAGGCGCCTGCCACTGGAGTGACAGGCCCGGTCGGAGGTCAGCCCTTAAATAAAGCTTCTGGATTACTAAGCACCAACCACTCCAATGAAAATGGAAATTGGCAGCCCTGGCTCCCGTTTATGTGGCCTGCTCCTGCGGATGGGGCTCCAGCCCTGAGTGACCACCTCTTGTTCCCGCACTCGGACCCACCCCAGATCCCGGTTCTGTGGGCGCCCACAGGTTCCTGTTTGGCGGGGAGCTGGGCTGAAGGCTGCAGGTGCACAGTTGCTAGGGCCTGAAACTTCCTGGATCGTGTCCCAGCAAGGCCCCGGGGCCATCCTCCTAAACCCAGCGTCCTGGTAACAGATGACAAGGTCCAAGAGACCCACAGGTGCCTCTCCTTCTGGTTTTGGACAGGTGGCATCACCTCTCCGGACCTCAGTTCGCCCCCACCCCCACTTTCTTCTGCATCCACACACACTCGTCCTTCTCATCCCATTTCACAATGCTGCGGGCCAGATAAGTGAGTCCATGGAGGCCTGCTGAGTCATGTAAAACACAGCACAAGAAGATGGTGCCATTAGCCTCCATGTTTTTAAAGTATCACAATTTGCTAATCCCCAAACTCTGCTTAATTACATCGCGTGTTTACTTGATGACCCAGGAAGCCCCTCTGGTGGTTGTAGCATCTTGGGGTCTTGTGGCAAGCCCGTGGCAAGCACGGGACAAGGAGGGGCAGGGAGAACTTTCTGGCATTCAGAAACTTTGCCTTTTGCCTGTCCCGCCTGGAAAACAGATCAAGTTCACCCTGCTTCACCTGCTGTTCAGGGCTCAACTCTAAAGGCCAAATACTACCCCTGAACCTCCCTTATCCTTCTGCTCCCCGTGAGGACCTGAGGACACTTGCCCCGTGCACCTTCTCTCCCCTCTCCCTATGTGAGCACACCTCCGCCCATCCCCCACCCTGGCAGGTGCCCCCCATTCCCCAGCCCCAACAATCCCCAGGATAACTCACTGGTCCTTTCTATGTGGCTTTGTTTGGCAAGCGCATTCAGTCTTACTTCTGAACCTAGTTGTGAATAATTTTTGCCTCAAACCTGAATTTTTCTGTAAAAGCTTTTCTGGAGCCTTCTGGCTTGGGGAAAGCTGCAAGGGCTGCCGCTTCCAGCATTTTTTGGCATCCATCTGATGCAGATGTTTGTCCCTTTTTGGCCCTACCTGTACATCATATGACCGTTATGGCCTGTGTGGCTCTGCACTACGGGGGGTCATTAGATGAAGTCTGTATGTCCCGTAGGGAGGGTCAGTAGAAATTAGAAATGCCTACAGATTAGTTATTTGACAAACGGGGTGATTGGTTCATCAAAATCAGAGAAGCAAGAGTCACTGGTGCATCCTGAAACTCAGATTAGCTGTCTATGCCAAAGGCAAGAAGGTCGAGAGTCTGGGCAAGTCCAAGAACCGGGTTCTTCACCACAAGTTATACCTGGAGCAGGACCGACAGGGGACTTCCTGCCCTCTAGAGAGCAAGCAGGATATGCAATTCAGGGAAGGGTCAAGAAGGGTTCAAGGTCGTAGACAGTTTTACTGGCTTATATAGAACCTAACGCTTACTCCAAAACCTATCCAACACTTGGGACGGGCACTCTGGGGACAGGTTTGTGTCACCTAACAAATGCAAAAGGTGTTCAGACATTTCGCCACTTACTTAGAGAGCTTAACGTGACTGGTTACTAAAGACTCCACCTACCACTGTCGAAATGGTGATAGCAACTACCTCACCCAATTTCTATTTTGTTTTTTTTTTTTTTTAATTTTTTTTTTAACGTTTATTTATTTTTCAGACAGAGAGAGACACAGCATGAACAGGGGAGGGGCAGAGAGAGAGGGAAACACAGAATCGGAAGCAGGCTCCAGGCTCTGAGCCATCAGTCCAGAGCCCGACGCGGGGCTCGAACCCGCAGACCCCGAGATCGTGACCTGAGCCGAAGTCGGATGCTTAACCGACTAAGCCACCCAGGTGCCCCTCTATTTTGTTTTTAATGTGAATATTTCACTTTTCACGGTGGCTGATGCCCCTAGCTTATCCACTGTGATTTAAGGGGCTCTGGGGTATCCTGCCCAGGAGTTCTCTGCCAACCTGGTGAAGTGACTGAATTGTGGCATTCAGAGCGGCAGGTGCTCTGGGTCCCCCTCCCTAGGGATTCTTGCACCAGTATCCCTAGGAGGGGGTGATACTGAGCCCTTCCCAGCACCCTGGGTCCTGGATCAGATGCTGTTGTGAGGTGGGGGGGGGGGGGGTCTCTCCAGGGGCTGGGGGGGGGACCTGGGGAATGTGGGCTACAGGGATAAGGGGGCTAGCGTGGGACAGTGGAAACAGTGGGAGTGCATTTTATAAACACCATTCGCTCCAGGCCAAATGTACAATTCTAGAATCTTCAGAGGCCGACATGCTGGGTTTCCGGATCCCACGAACAGCAGACAGGCCACGAAGCCCCAGTGAGACCCCGGACCAGACATCAAACTGATCTCAAACCCTGCTCTGTCACTTCCCAGCTGAGTGGCCTCAAGGAAATCGTGTCCCTTCTCTGAACTTCAGTCTCCTCATCCACAAAGTGGGGCCAAGAATTCCAAAGACGCGACGGATGGTCTTGGGGATTGAGCAAAGCGTCGTTCATAGAACACCGGCCGTCTATCTCTGCTGCTCCATAAATGGCTGTCATCCGGGAACCTGCCGGTCTGCCATGCTGATAGCTTCCATTACCCGCTGCCCAGCGTACCTCCCAGATGGGGTGATTTTGCCTCTCCCCCCGGCAGACAATTCGGTCGCGTCTGGAGTCATTTTTGGCGGTCATGACGTAAGAAGGAGGCATCTAGAAGGCAGAGGCCAGAGTTGCTGCTGAACAGCCTACATGCACAGGACGGCCTCCACCACAAAGAATTACTTGACCGCAAATGGCGATGGTGACAATTTGGGAAAGCTGAAGTGAGGCCCCCGCTCTCCGAGAGATTGTTTTCCAATTCTCTGCCTCCGCCTCAGTGGCTTAGCACAGCCCTTCCATTTTGTGAGCACCACAAAGACTCGGGGAGTGTGTAAGGAGCTGCTGGCGGCCTCCCCTCACCCCGAGGCCACTCAGCCAGATGGCAGAGAGGTCAGCGGCAACCAAACATCTAATGACGTGTGACAAGTGTGGCCAGACAGCAGACCCAGGCTGGGCCCCTTGGAGGCCACTCATTGGGCAAAGGGGGACTCATAAATAACAGCACAGTGACAGCCCAAGGCTTGCTCGGTGGGAGGGACGGAGCTCCGCCCGGCTCGGCTCCCAGCCCCTGGGGCCAGGCCTTTATGGGACAGGGCTCCTGCAGGAGGGACCGGGACCCCCATGCACAGTGTGCCGGGGCGAGACGGAAGGGACCGTCACTGAAACGTCTGTCCTGACAGCGACTGGTTTTGCTGCATTCACTTTATCCCTGACAGCGAATCATTTTCTCCTTTCTGAGCCCCTGCAACATGGGGCTTCAAAGCCTCAACCCTGCAAAGCACCTGCCGTGGGGGGCAGAGTGGGGCAGGGTTGAGCACTCGAGCAGATGAGTGTGAGTCTCAGACCTTTCACTCTGCCAGATGCTCTTCTGGCCCCTCCGTCTCTCCATCTGTTAAATGGGGACATTCGAACACCAAAGGCACTAATTCCTGGGAAATTATGTACAAAGCAAGAAATTAATGAAGGGATGATGATGGGGACGATAATGATTATGATTATGATTATTCAACCATTTGGGAGAGAGGAATGTATATTTGAAAAAAAAAACTACCTTCTGATGCTCTAAAAATATTAATCAGTTTTTAGGGTCTTAGGCAGTTCCAAATAGGCTCTTTGCAATAATAATAGTAATAATGAGGCCTGTATTAAATAGCGTTTTTATTTTCACATTTATTTTTCTCAAGCCTCATGTGGCTGAAAATGGGACCTGTTTCCAATGATGCGTATTCTTCTAAAACAACAGAGGAAAAAAATCAAAGTGAATGGCAGGCGCGCGGGCTGACTTGACTTCTTTGAGTCCTGGTTCGGATTGCATGCTGGTGTGCGAGGGGGCCGCTGAACTCGGTTTGGCCCCCTCTCCGCAGGACATTCGGGCTTTGGGGTCTCAGTTTTGTCATTCACACAATGGGGATAAGAATTCCTTCCTGACCATCCGACGGCTGCCGATTCAGGGGGACCACGTATGTGGAAGCCCCGTGAGGAGACTGAAGCATCATTGCACAAGGGAATATTAGCATCACGATCATTATCTCCATCGTTATTATTAATTCTTATTCATGATGCAGTTGGCAGAGGTGGAACTACTCCAAAGCGCCATGGCTGGGAACGGTTTTCGGGTAATTTAGTCAAAACTCTGTGCGTGTCTCTGATGAAGAAACTGACCCTTGGAGCACGCCTTCTGAAAGATAAGCTGAGTCTCTAAGATTCTGACCAAGTCTGCTACCCCACTTCTTTTTTCTTTTTTGTCAGCCTGGAAGGCCGACTCAAGAGAGGGTCCTCCCTCCTGGACCGTGCCTTGTAGAAGTTTCTCGTGGAAACGGCTCCATTGTCGCCAGACCTCGATGCCAGCTTTCAGCCAGGAGCACATTTTTGCAGGGAGGGTTATAAATCAAAACGTGGGTTCTGATGAAACCACTGACACGCTCTAACAGTGCACACAGAGGCCTCGCTTGTGAGAAATCAGCAGCACAGAGCTAGTATTCAAGGGACCGGGGCATCTAGGAGCCGCCTCTCCCTTGCTCGTTTTCTCCTTTATAATTCCTATAGAAATCCGCAACTACTGTGTCATTGCAGCTTCTTTGAGAGTCAGTCTCATGGCCAAGCCCCAAGACCTTGTGCTGGCTCCCCAGGCAGACCCCCTCCCTGGCTCTCTGCATGGGACCGGGGGTGGGGGTGGGGGGTGGAGAACAATCCTACAAAAGCTTCTGTGCTCCATGCAGCAGCCCTTGGTGAAGGGCAAAGCACTGGGTTCACACAGGACACCGTTCCAGCCCTGGCATGGCCCCTTGGTGATGGCATGACCTTGAGTGAGATAGTTAACCTAAGACTCACTGCCTATATGTGTAAACTGGGGATGGCAACAGGGTCCGCCCTGTGAAGGTGTTGAGAGGGTTGAATGAGGCTGACGAAGCCAGGTCAACGGTGCTAGTCTAGGGAGGTGAAGGGCAGGAAACGACAGCAGGGGTGTGAGTCCCTGAGGACCTTTCTGGCTGCCTCCAGGGGACCAGCCCCCCCCAAGCACGCTGATTTTATACCTAGCCGTGACAATTACTCCCACAGGTTGATTTGATACTAGAAAGAGCACATGGATGCTCAAATATTCCCCCTTGAGGTCATCAAGGTCACCGTTAGCAGTCCCTCGTGCGGAAGTCAACTAGGGCTGAGCGTGACGCCAGGTGGACGGAACACGCTCTCATTTATCACCCCCAGGAGAGCCAGGCCCCAGGTTCCAGATTCTTCCATGTGAGGACTAAGTTCACCGAAGTCCTGTCCTTCAACAGGTGGGTGACGTTTCTGAGACTTGTCCAGTGTGAGTTCATTCTCAGGCCCCTGACCAGATGGGAATAAAACCCCATTCTTCCCTATAGCTCTTGGAGGCCCCCTAACTCATATACTCATACTCCTCCCCACCCCCCTCCTTGGAGCCCCTGGAGCTTTTGCTATTTTTACCACTTAACTTAGCACAGGACAGAGACGGTAATTATCTCCTCAATTAGACTATCAGCCTCCTGTGGGCACAGAACATGCTTACAACTTCTTGAAATTTCCTAGAGGAACTTGCTTTATCAGTTCAGTCTAATTACGGTGATCTGAGTGTCTTTCTCATGACAAAGACCCCTTGTTCACTCGCATTAAATGTCTGTGGAAAGTCGGCTGCCCATCTGTACCTTGCTACTTCTAATTCACGTTTCATTGGCTAGAGCAGGTCAAATGGTCCATGGGGCAGGGATACAGAATCGTCCCAAAGAAGTCAGAGAGGGGCACCAAAGATTATACAGCAATACAACCTTTCACAGACCCAGAACGGTATTTTCGACAAAGCTCTTTGTTGCTCAGTAAAGTATCTAATGGGGATGAGGAACCAAATATCTTAACACAGAAATATTTGAACACATCATGTTGGCATGGTTGTTAAATCTAAACTAGCCAACAAATGGTGGGGTAAGGAATCTTACGGTCAGCCGTAAACTTAAACCAATTGAGGCTTCTGTTTAGAACATGATAGACACGACCCTGTTCCCCTGTGGAAATGCTGCTTTGGGAAGTAGACTATCCTTCTGAAAGCAGGGATAGCATCAAAGGAAGGGGTGGGCTATAGGATAAAGACTTTGGCTTCACAGAAGAAAATGTCCCCAGAGTCTCTTTCAGAAGGCTGAGGCTGTGAGGTCTCTGCCCCGGGGCTGACTGTCCTTGGAGATGCCATAGAGAGATTTCTGCAGTGGACAAGACGCCCAGGACAGACTCTCCCAGCTTTAAAAACCTATCATAAATCTCAAAGGAATATACAGTGCAGTGGCGCCCCAATACAGTATTCACATTCCTAAACAAGTGGGTGTAAGTAAGTAAGATGACATTCATTGGAAACCTAGAATAATATGAAGTGAGAGGTTAGGCGGAGGAACAGGCCGGAAGGCTTCCTGGAGGCGTCGGGATCTCAGCTGGATCTCAAAGGCTGCCAAAGACAGGGGTACGTAGGGGCTGGGCTGGGGTTGAAGTCCAAGAGGGTGGGGTGCAGGCAAAGGCCTGGGTTAGGGCAGGGATGCCTGAGGTGGCCCCTCCTTCTTTACCGCCCCTCCCCCCAGCACACAGCCTTCATAAGATCTGCACGTGACAAGGAGCCGCCGCTGCCTTTCATATCCTTTCCCCATTTCAGGTTTGCATCTTATTTTCCTGCGAACTTTTTTTTTTTCCCCTTCCCTTTGCCGTTCTGGCTTTTGTTGGTGTAACCTCAATTTCTTGCTGCCTTTCGAAGCTTTTATTCCCCAAGCGGAGGGAAGGAACTTTTCATGTCAGGCTAGGTCCTTAGCCAGCCCCGTTGTCTTTCCAAACCAGTCCGGGGCTGGGGCGGCTGGGGAGAGGGGGAGGCTTGGCAGGGAGCAGCGAGAGTCAATAGCAAGGAAGAAAACAGCAAGTGCAGCGGATGAAGGTCCCCGAGGTGATTTGCAAATCTGCTGAAATCCTGAACAAGCTTTGATTTAACCCAAGCTTGAAATGGCTTTTATTTACTGTCTATTGTGGAATAAATGACATCTCATAAACAGGCTTTATCCATTACCCCAGAATGGAGAGCACGGTGTTAGGGACATTTTATCCTCTTGATATCAAAGGAGATATGCCAGGGTGTGTTATTACAAATAGAAAAATCAATGCTGAGACACACACATCTGAAATTTCATTTTCGTTGAACCACATTTTCAAAGGAAAAAAAAAAAAGGCAATTGCTAATAAAAATGACTACAGGACCGGAGGATTTACCAAGCTTGAGCAAAGGACTGGTTGAGACCAAGCCCAGACAGGGAATAAATGGGGCTGTGCCCTGGGGCGGGTTCCCCCCCCCCCGCCCCCCCCCACCCTCCCCGATGACCCAGCCCTGCCCAGGGATGGCTTTCTCCGGGCTGGCGGGTGATACCAGAGCCCAAACACTGTGCTGGCCCCAGGAGCTGTCTCTCACTGTCCCCAGTCCTCCCACCCTAACCACACACCACACTTGGCCGCAGACCACATGGAAAACACCAGAAATATCAAGACCACTGCTATTTCCTCCAGGCCTTTACCACTCGAACAGCGAGGTCCTCTGACTCTTCCAGGTCTGAAATGAGAGTGAAAAGGCCCCCATGGAGAGAGGAAGGAGAGTGAGCCAGGCTCCACAGAAAGGTGGTGTCCCTACCTCTCCCGGAGGCTGTTGCCATGCCCGACCAACTCTCTGTCGGAGAAAGTTGGTGGAAGGTAAATTAAAAAAAAAATTTTTTTTAATGTTTATTTATTTTTGAGAGAGAGAGAGAGAGACAGAGCATGAGCAGAGGAGGGGCAGAGAGAGAGGGAGACACAGAATCCAAAGCAGGCTCCAGGCTCCGAGCTGTCAGCACAGAGCCCGACGCGGGGCTCGAACCCACGAACCTTGAGATCAGGACCCGAGCCAAAGTCGGACGCTCAACCGACTGAGCCACCCAGGCGCCCCAACATTAAAAAAAAATTTAAAGAAGTCTCCAGCCCTGGCCAGCTGCCTTGAGGCACAGACTAGATAGAGGTTGCTGGTTTCGTGCAGTCATACGTGGCTCGGCAGTGGCCAACTCTGTTGGGTGAGGAACATGGGCTTGGTTTTAAGGCCCTACGGTAAATTCTGACCTGCCTCCTGAAAAAAACAAAAACCAAACCGAAACAAACAGTGAGGAAGAATGAAGAGGCATGCCCTCTCGTGGAGAAAGAGCACACTCAGCTCTTCGGAGGTGGCCAGCGGGTCAGGAATCATGCCATTGAACTCTATCTCTTGAGAGATGGGGAAACCAAGGGAAACCTTTCTGGAAAGGGCAACTAATGTATCTGAGTCACACAGGAAACTGTGGCCCAGCCCTGAGCCCTTTGCTCAGCCTGAAAAGAATCGAAGGAGAGACAGTGAGAATGAAGAAGGGCCCCACGTAGCAACTTCCTTGCAAAGACCATCATGCTGTTGAGATGGTTGTTTTGGAAATGATTCAAGGAGGAAGGCTCTAGAAGGCCTTCCACGCTGTGTGGATGCTCAAGGTTTTTGCTGTTTTTAAAGAGGCACGGCTCTTGTTTTCCCCACAGGCTTAACTTGGTTGAAGGCCACCAGTCAGAAGCAGGAAAGGCAGGTTCCCGAAGCATTTGGGGAAGGCAATTCCCTGTGAGATGCGTCCCCCGCTCCCACAGCCACTCGGCTGCCTGTTTTCTTCCTCCGCTTGCTTCATAAAGGTCTGAGAGAATAGCCTAAGCCAGCCAATACAATTCAGGCGGTTCTGCTTGCAATAGGCGGCAGTATTTAAATAAGGTTTCAATAGGAAGAAAAAGTCTCTTCGGACTCGGTCTGTGATGTAGTTATCAGGAGGAGAAATTTGCAGAACCCATTACCTGCCACTCCTTCCCCCAGGAAATCCCTTGTTTGCGGAGCGTGAATCTCTCTGGCTTTTCCTGGATTTTTCTCTCTGGATCGTGCCGGGTAAACATCTGCCTCACACCGTGTGTTTATAAGAAGAGGCATTTGTGGCTTTGATTGTTTAGAGGTTTCTGCAGAACACATGTGCCCTGCGCTCTTTCTCTCTCCCTCGCCTTCCCCTGTCCACCCCGCCTGCTCCCCCCCCCCACCCCGAGCAAACAACCGTGGATGTTTCCTTGGGTCTTTTTGGCCTCACAGCGCATTCTTCCATCCAGAACAAGGAAGATACACCTTGGAACTCGCCTGCCCTGCCTTGGGATAGGCTTTTTCATTGCAAGGGGAGTAGGTCTTAATTGTACTGCTGTTTTGATTTATTTCACAAAAATTTGCTCAGCATCTCTTGTGTGCGGAATGTTGAGGTGGATACGGCGAGCTCTGTCAGGAGCCCCAGTCCTTGTCCCAAGATGCTTACGGTCGTGTTGAAGACACAGCTTGTACACATTAAGCACTTGGTCTTAGCTCGCATATGGACCGTAGAACTTTGGAGGGACAGGGCGTCTGTCACTGTCTTTGTTATTGTTAGCCAGAGTGAGCCTCCCATTTTGAGTCCTCAGGTAGTTCAAAGCCACCCATGGATCAGGTCTTTCAATTATCTACTCATGGGAAAGAGTGTGACAGTTTCCTTGCTCGAATGTTCCTGTGGTGCGTATCCTGTCATGGCTGACTCAGGCCACTGGTATCATCATAGTAAAAAACAAAAACCAAAACCAAAACCACTGCTATTAACTGGAACTCAACAAAATTCCTCGTAGATACATTTTTTGTTTGTTTGTTTGTTTGTTTGTTTGGTATGACTCCAATTTGGGTTAGAAGCAAGTCACAAGAAAATAATGTTATCGAACACCTAGTAAAAAGAGGGAAAAAAAAAAAGACAAAACAAAACTTGTCTCAGATTTCATCCAAGCCCCTCATCTCCTTCGCCTCCAGCTACAGCTTGGACAGGGAGCACCCCTGTCTTCAGAGAAATGACCAGAAAAACCCACTGTCAGCCAAGAAAGTTGTGTGATGCCAAGTAGTCGGGGTTTTCTGCCAGAGGAAGTAGACCCAGACATCTAAGAGCTATTTCTCACAACCTGAGAGGGTTTTCTGCTTTATCTTCAGCTTCTAGAAAACACAACCCACAATCCCGTTCACCTGTCCTGGATATTCTGGTGTGGGGAGGATTATGGTTCAGATGATTCACATAGTGACAGCTGAGCTTCTCTTGAAGCCAATGTTGATGGGCAACCCAGGTTCCAGTCCAGGCTCTGATATCACCTAACCTTGGGCCAGCCCTTCAGCCTGTCTGACCTCCACTGTAACTGGTTTCTAATGGCCTTTCCACAGGTAAGAGTCAAAGACTCTACGAAGTAGACCTAGTTACTTTTTTTTTATTATTATTATTTTTAACGTTTATTTATTTTTGATACGGAGACAAGAGTGTGAGCAGAGAGAGGGAGACACAGAATCCGAAGCAGGCTCCAGGCTCCCAGCTGTCAGCACAGAGACGGCTGTGGGGCTCGATCTCACGAACCGTGAGATCATGACCCGAGCCGAAGTCGGACGCTTAGCCGACTGGGCCACCCAGGCGCCCCAGACCTAGTTACTTTTAAAATCTGCTGATTTCTTTGGTACCTCAGTGCGGAAATATCGGCACTGCCCTGTTAATTGCAGATTATTCAATTTAGCCAAGATATGGAAGCAACTCAAGTGTCTGTCAGTAGATGAACGGATAGAGAAATGCAGGGAGATACGTACAATGGAATAGCATTCAGCCTTTGAAAAAAGAGATCCTGCCATTTGTGGCAACATGGATGTCCTAGAGGACATTGTATTATCTGACATAAGCCAGACCTGGGGAGAAAAGTACTGTACGATCTCACATGTGGAATGTAAACAAGTCAAATCCAGAGAAAGAGAGAGTAGATGGGTGGTTACCAGGATTGGGGAGGTGGGGACATGGGAGATGTTGGTCAAGGGTACAAAATTGCTGTTATGTAGGATGAATAAGTTCTAGAGATCTGATGCACAGTGCGGTGACTATAGTCAATCACATTGTATACTGGAAATTTGCTAAGAGAGTAGGTCTCAGGTGCTCTCACCGTGAACACACAAATTCTGCTGATTTCTGCCCTGGATGTGTATGCCCTGCAAGAATCTTCTTTGTACCCATTTAGGCCTGGTGCCAGCTGAACGTCTGACTTTGCTGTTGTCTTTTGAGGATACCCTAAAAATATACTGCAGAAATACCACCAGATGCAGTGCTTGGGTGGCTCGGTCTGACTCTTGATTTCGGTTCAGGTCATGATCTCACAGTTCATGAGACTGAGCCCGGCATCGGGCTCCGTGCTGACAGCTCAGAGCCTGGAGCCTGCTTCCGATTCTGTGTCTCCCTCTCTCTCTGCCCCTCTCCCCGCTCATGCTCTGTCTCTTTCTCTCCTTCAAGAATAAATAAAAACATTAAATTTTTTTTTCTCAAAATGAATAAATAAACATGAAAAAAAATAAAAAAGAAATACCACCGGGGCACCTGGGAGTGGAATGAGGTACAATGCAGTGGAGACATAGCTCGGGCTTCATCTGTAACGCCTTCCTTATTTTATTTAACAAGAAACACATAGAACTACGTAGTAGTGATCGATGCATGGTGGTTGTACATGGGCTTGTTAGATGATGATCGGTACTCTCTGCATTTTTAATAACTTCTCAAAGTAGAAATTATGATTTAATCGAGGCGGTGCGCACGTCATCGGGACAGTTGCCTCATCAGGCACCTGGCTGTGCTCAGGGACAGAGGGAGAGGGAGTCAGAGAAGGGAACGTGGAGGTGTTCCCGCTGCTTAAACTGGGTGGTGGGCACACCAGTGTTCACTATTCCCTCCCTTGCACTTTACCTTATCTGTGCCTCGTGTATGTATGGAATACTTCATTATAAAAGCTATTTGGGAATCGCAAATAGTAACAGTGACGTTTAGCTTTGAGTGTAGAAATGTGAAGCCCTCCCGCTGTGAACAGTAAATGCTGTCTGATAGAAGTATAATGCAAGCCACACATGTGACTTTCAAGTTTCTAGTAGCCCCATTTTAAAGAGTGCAACAAAGCAGGTGAGGTGTATTTTTACATTCTATTTTATTTGACTCGATATGTCCAACTTCCTGTTATTTCAACATGTGATCAACGTTAAAAATTCTCATAAGACAGTTTACATCCTTTTGTTCTTGTTGCTGTTGGCACTGGGCTTGGAAATCCAGCGTATATTAATCCTACACTTACTGCATGAACATTCCAGTTGCGACTTAGCCAGTGGAACCATGCAGGGAAGCCCCTGGGCTGTCCTTGGTCCCCTCTTGCGGGCAGGGGCTGAGAACGCTAGGCTCGCTCCCTGCACCAAGCGCGATGGCCCCAGAAAAACCTCCCATCACCCCTATCTGACCTCTCCTTTCTGCGCTGGGGTGGGGACCCTCGCTCACAGGGAGGGGCCCACCTTCCCACTCCCACCAGAGGGCCGAGGCAAGGGGACGTGTGGCTGCCAATTTCCCCAACGCCAGGCAATAAAGAAGTACCGTGCTCTCTACAGGCAGAGAAACAGCCCTTTCTCAAGGGCTCCTCTGCCCTATGCACCGAGGAAGACCACAGGCCAGCTCGCTTTCAAAAGGGACGAAGGTGTAGACAGTCTGGGAGGAAATTACAAGCAGTAAGAAACACTGCTTGCCCGTGGAGAGGCCAATTCCAGAAACCCGCGTGCTGGCTCTTGGTTCCAAGGTGGCCTCATAAAACACGTGGGCAGGTGATGGAGGCCCCGGGGTGCCCCTGGCCTAACAGCTTGGGGCTCAAACCCACCCTGCAAGGGGCCTGCTCCCTCCTCCACACTCCGCACTGAGAAGTCAAGTCCACCAGACTGGGTTATTCTGGGTACAGTCAAAAAAACGTCCCCATCAGGTCTGAAATATGGCATCACTCCTGGGAGAGGACTGAGACTCCTCAGAGCCCGGGGAGGCACTTCTCTGGGCTCAGGAGACAGGAACTGAGCACCTGTCCTCTCTGCTCGAGAGCCCACCCCACCCTCTCCCATCCCAGCTGTTCATAAGGAGTGACGTTCCGGCGGAGGGGGTAGGGGTGGGGGGCTTGTGCCTTACACCAAAACCACAGTGAAACTGAAAAACCCAAGACGTTACTTGGGATTTCTGAGGGCTTACACCTTTCTTTTTTCATATCTATATGCATTAGAGATGAAATAGGATGGATAGGAGAGACAGAATGAGACATGTGGGAAACACATATGTAATATACACATACATATATTGTATATATGCATAGGATATATACATCTTCTTAGAAAGAAGGTCCAGGCTGCATTTGCAACAAAGTTCCCCAGTCCACGCAAGCATGAAGCCCTGCTTGGAGGCTAGCAGCAAAGATGCAATTTACCTTTCGGTGGTGATGCTGGGATTCCCATTTAAAAGTCTAAGCCGGCTGATTATTTATTGATGTCTCTCTTTCCATAGCTGTCTGACTCTTACTGGTTGAAAGCAAGCCTCTGTGCGCCTAAAGGATTTTTTGAATTAAGTTCTTTTCAGTCATCTGCCCCTCAGGTGTTAACCAATGAGACTGTACTTTGACAGAAGTCAGCTCCTTTCCCCCCACCGGCCCCCAACTCCCCTTACTTTATGTCGTGAAATAAAATTAAGCACCGGGAGAGAGGACCATCAAACAACTGGTCCTGACATGGTTATTTGGCATTCATTTTGTATTTACAGAAAGAGTGAGAAGAATGCACTGGAACCACTCATGGTTTACAGTGAATGTGCCTCCAAATCCCATTGGGACACAAATGCAGGCAATTTAACGAATAAACAGGACTCATTCTGGGTGACTCTGGCCAGTGGTCTTGCCGCTGGCCCAGAAATGGTCCTTGAAGTACTCATTTTCCTCAGTTCCCTGAAGTCAGGATGGTTTGGCCTCCTCACCTCAGCTGGCTCGTCGTAAAATGGAATGATAGTCCTTGACTCAAAGCAAGGCAGGGGCTGAAGTCCCTTCCTGTTGTACGACCCATAATTCCACGAGCTGGAACCTTCTTTTCAAAGATTATCCTACAAGTGACCTCAGCCAGAGCAGCCCGACTGACTCCTTATTTTGGCAGGAACCTCCACCCTTCACCCCTGTCCTCACTTTTCGATATCCTCCCCCTCCCATCCCACCTAGGGGAAAACAGAGAAAGGGGGAGAGGGGGAGGGACATTTGGTGAGGCTAGCGGAGTAAAATAGAAGCCAGTAGGGGGCTTCTGCCCATCCAGCTGTGTCCTTGTGCTCAACAGGGCACACGCCAGGGCCTGTCTATACCACCGTGAGGAGAATTGGCCCTGAAGCACTCGTTCCCCGGCACAGAGTATCCAGCATATACAAGCAGGGACAAAGCCTCTGGAAAGGTCCCCTCACCTTCCTGGCCTTCCCTGAGGATGCCGAAAAGCCTTGGACCAGGAGACACGAATTTTCATTCATTTGTGTCAGGGGAACGGTGGCAACCACCAGGGAACTTTCCAGTCTAGCAGAGGAGACGGATAGCGTCAATAATCAAACACATGTCACAGACACAAGACCCACGACGTGAGCCTCAAGTGGTGACCGCACTGTGGAATGAGCCCAACGGCCGCCCTGCAAGAGAGAGAAGAGGGCGACTTCCTCCCTCCCCGGTCACCTCCCCGCCGTGCGCCCAGCTGCTGGCCCTGGCGGGGGCTCTTCCAGACAGCAGGTGTTGATGGGGGCTGGCACAGATGGTGGTGAGGACCCTCGGCAGCTGAAGCAGGAGGAAGACTGGATGTTTCGGGGAGAGGGGCTTTGGTATCTCATTTCTGGCCCAGCCAATCTTTTGGTGGACGTAGGAGTCAAAGAAGAAAACAAAGCGAGACTGCTTCAACCCGCAGCATCGCAGGCACCCTTCTTAACCTCTCTGTGCCTTTGTTTTCTCATCTGAAAAGGGAAGACACAGCCGACTGGTCCCCTGCAGTCCTGTTCTCTCTGATGGCCAACAGCATGGCTCTGGGACCCAGCTGGCCACTGTTGGAACCTGCATGTGGCTGGGAAACAGAGGGGTCATGGCTCCAGAGCCCTTGGACTAAAACCCCCACACCCGAGCCTGGAGGCCACACGCTCTGAGGGGCCCATCCTCACGGACAGAGCCCTTGTCCACCCAGAGGGGGTTCCCTGACGTGTGCGTGCATGCGCATGTGTCTTGCAAGGGGAAATCCAGTACTTCTGACAAAAATGCCAAGATCGGTTCCGATGGGAAAAGGTGGTACGGGCATTTTTGCAGGCAGGGAAGGTAAAATGCAATACTCTTCACAGAGCACGTTTGGTTGCTCTTTCACACGAACACCACCTCACGAGGTTCCTCCTCGCCGAAGTCCTCCATGGCTTGTTCTTGCAGAAGCGACTTTTCCGTCCTCTGAACACTCTCTACATGCTGTGGATCCCGCTTTTGCCCGGGTGTTAACAACAATCTGTCCTCTGATCCAATCCGATTGTTCTAAGAGAGCCAAATAAATACTTGCTGAATGAATGAATGATGTGTGCCTGACGGAATGCATGGCTTAAATACAAGAAGCTTTTTCCCAAGGCTGTTTAACTCACTCTCCTTTGTCCAGAACCTTCCCACTGCACGTATTTTGACTCTAGCCCTGTCCCTTTTCTCCTCCCCATTTCTTCACTGTAACAGACCCTTGCTTTCCACATCTTATTTGGCTGCTTCTGCGGTGTGAGCAACCATGATATTGTCATTGGAATAGCTTGGATGAACCCCAGCCGCCTCGCCTCAGTGACGATATTAATAGTGACAAGTTCGGGGGCCCACCTTGTGTGCTGGGTATGACTGTTTGGTTGCCAGAATGGGAGGTTAATGGGTAGACACCTCCCTGGTCTGACCCTGTTACTGAACCACCCCTCCCCCCCCCCCACATTCTGCTTCTCTTTAAGCCCCATGAGATTCACACCTCTGCTGAATGGCTGAGGGACGCGTGACTACGCTTAGAAAAATACAACCAATAATTGAGTTCGTGGCTGCATCAGTATTTTCAACAAGGATCACACAACGTACATCCCCAACGGCAGCCACGTGCATCCACTGAAAAACTAAGGCGTCTATTTGGTGCCCTCCCAGGGAGTCTGGTGGGTCGAGGAAGTCTCCTGCCCACCAATTAGGGGGCTGGGCACGTGCCCGCTGTGCTCTGGGGTTCTAGCAAGGGAGAGACGGTACCAAGAAAAAGCAGAAACTGGCTCAGGGCTGACAGTCTTTGTGCCTTGGCCCGTAGGAGAAGTCTGCAAACAGCGGGAGGACCAAATGAAGACAGAGGTTCATTCCCCAGAGGCTCAGGAGTTGGGCTTTTTCCATGGCCTAGGATCCCCCACTGCTCGACAACACGTGCTAATAAATCACATAAACAGAAGTCATTGATCACAGCGGACACAGAGAGCTAGGGTGGCTCATGAAAACTCAGCTCTACTACTGAAAAATTCGACCGGACCCAACCGAAATTTTGCAAACACCCCCCTTACTACACCAGTCTCTGCCTGCAAGAGACCCCCATTCAGGGCAATCCAACCAAACATGCAGCATTTTCTCCTGGGGAGGGTCGAAGGCATCACAGTGGAACAGGAAAGACGGGGCGGAAATCATCTAGTCTTTATGATAAGAATGAAAGAGTCTGTGTGTGTGCTGAACTTGGCATCCTGGGGCTCCGGGGACTGGGGATTCACGAAAAAGAATCTGGACTTGGCTGCCAGACATACTTGGTTTCAATCCCGGCCCCACCACAGACTACTGAATGTCCTCACTCACTCGTCTATTAAATGGGGCTAAAAATACCTCCTCTATCAGGTTCAGTAAAAGAGTTAAACATGAAATCCCTGGTAAGGGGACTGATTCACCCCTGGGAAGCTAATGACTTGACACCCGTGTTACCAGCATCCTCATTTTCCAGGTTCTTTCAATCTCATGATACCACATAGCCCCTTCTCTGGGCTCTCGAAGTGACACCTCAGAGAGCACCGGGTCCTAATGCCTGTATTTGACACATGGGGAAACTGAGCTAGGGAAAGGGAAGTCACAAGCCTGGGTCACACCGCTCATGACAAGTATTTGGTTTCTGCGCAACCGGACAGATCTTCAAGAACAATCCTCCAGAAGATTTACGGCAAAAGTGAAACAATTAATATTAGCACTTGCTGGCCTCCAGATTAAAATCCAAAACGGGAGGCGTGCCTGGGTGGCTCAGTCGGTTGAGTGTCCGGCTTCGGCTCAAGTCATGATCTCAGAGCTTGTGAGTTCGAGCCCCGCGTCGGGCTCTGTGCTGGCAGCTCAGAGCCTGGAGCCTGCTTCGGATTCTGTGTCTCCCTCTCTCTCTGCCCCTCCCCTGCTCATGCTCTCTCTCTCTCAAAAAAAAATAAACATTAATAAAATTTTTTAAAAATCCAAAATGGGAGTGGAGTCACTGTTACCTAGTTGTAGGCGACCTTGGAAGGTCCATAAAGAGACCCCTCGCTTGTCAGAATGCTTATTTATACTGCATCTGCTTAGGCTATTGATGACACGCCCCTTATGTATCAGACCAATCAGATGAAGCAATTCTACCATTTGGGATGTCTGCAAAGTTGCCCGAAATCAAAAGCTCTAAAGACAGGAGCTGTACTCCGTTGGGCTGGGGGGAGGATCCCAGAGGGGTATTTGCCAAGACATAGACCCGGCGACCCTGGGATCATGACCTACAGCTCTTGTGTTTCCACCATCAGTAATTGCACAAACACCAACAATCATATTTGCATACCATTTTATGATTTTTAAAGCTCTTCCAAAGACATCACATCGTTTGATTCTAAATGCCCCTAGTGGAAGGTGGAACAGGTGTTATTTGGGGTTTATAGTTGGTAAAACTCTGCACGGAGATGTTATGTGACCGATACAAGGGCAGAAGGCCAGACAATGGCAGAGACATGGCCGTGACTTGGGTTAAGACGAAGAGTTTTGAGTTTCTGCTGCACACACAGCCCTTCTGAGCGCAACACCTGCAGGTGAGCCCTTATCCCGGCCTGTCAGCTTCGTGCCTCCAGGTCAGCTACCCCAGGCCACCCATCTGCCGACTGTTCATTCCAAGGGCAAGGCCATAGCAGGCAGGAATCTGGCCTCCTGACTCGGATCCCCTCGCGGGTCACTGATCAGGGGCAAAACTGGTGAGATGCCAAAGACTTGGGTGCTGTCACGGGGATCAGAAGGAACCCAAAGGAGCTCTGCCATTCTTGGGCAGTCCTCGGGCTCTCTGTGGCCTGAGTGTCAAAGAACATCAACAAGACGCGGAGCGGACGGGGATGAAATGCAAGCAGCCTGAACCCGGCTGCTGGGGGTGAATCCTGCTCTGCCACCTCCCAGCTGCGACACCTCGGCCACGTCACTTACCCTCATCTGTTTCCCTGTCTACAAAAGGGAACTCACAATAGCAAGCACTGTAAACTGCTGTTAGGAGAATTGAGTTAAAATTGCCAAATGCTTCGGAGGGTGCCTGGTACTTGGTAAGTGGTTGGTAAATGTTTGTTAAATACTGACGGACCTTCTACGGGCCAGACACCATCCTGGTAGCACGGTTAAATGGAGGAGAGGGACACACCATGCCCTTGGGAAGCCGCTGGCCCGTGTCTGTCTGAGCAGGGTGGCCATGGCCTCCAGTGGACTATTGATACCCAAGTTTGACTATTACAACTGCTTTATTAAACAACTTTCACGCCAAGGGTTCGACGTAGTGAGGATGGGAGTGAGGAAGGGGAGGATAGGTCCCCTGCCTGTGGATGTTCAGAAAAGAGCCCCAGACAGTACATGTCAGTGTCTCTCTCTTGCTTTGGCCATCGGGCCCCTGAAATGTGCTGTAAGACTTCAAACCAAAACCCAAAGTATGCAAACGATCTCATTAATAACTTTCCATATTCATTCCATGTTGACATGATAGCTTTTTTCGTTTTTTTTAAGGATTTTACCGTGTAATCTCTATACCCAATGTGGGGCGCGAACTTACAACCCCGAGATGTGGTCGCATGCCCTACCGATGTAGGGTACCGAGGATTTCAGACGTGCTGAATTAAATAGGCCATTAAAATCCAGTTCACTTGTTTCTTCACCTCTTCTTTAAATGTGGCTACTAGAAAATCTTAAATTTCGTCTGTAGTTGTATTCGTGGCTCACATCATCTTTCTGTGAGAAGGCACGGCTCTACTTGACCAAATGCTCAATGAGAGAGCTGAGTGTCAGCAGACGAGTGCACCGAGCATCCCCCAGGACAGCCTTCAGGAGAAGGCGAGGGCTGACCTGGGCCTCAGGGAGAGGCTCTTTCTTGTGTACCCAGAGCCCAACATGGGCCCATCCTTAGTGGATGCTCGTTCGAGAATTTGAATTGTTGGTGAAATGCGAATTGGCCAGGCGATGAGAAAGAGGCAGGTATGCCACCAAGGCTAGGGAGCAAAACCCGCTAGACTCAGAGGATGCCCTCAACCTGAAGCTCACTGCTCAACACACCTCAAGGTGATCAAATTAAACCAAAGCCTGTCGAGTCCTTCTTCCTCCGAGTGCGGGCAATGACCGTCCATCTGGGCCTTTCTGTTTCTCAGAGTTGGCTGCCCTTGAATCACGCCCTTTGGAGGACCCAGCTGACTTAGGCTCGAGGCCTCCATTGCTGCGTGCTGTCTCAAGAAGGGTTTGGTCCCGACAGCCTCCAGCCGGCCTCTCTCTTCCCCGGGGACCACATCCCCACGCCATCCGCGGGAGGAAGTTCGGGGAAAGTTGGGTCTGTGCAAATGGCTGTCAGGGAAGGGAGGTGGAGGGCTCAGGAAGGCCAGGTTGGGGGCTGTCCTCTGAAAGCCAAGACTAATTCCAGAGTCTAGCCACTCCGTCAAACATTTAGTGTATCCGGGCGATTGTTCCCCGGTAGGCCACGATGGTCTATCTGCTGGGCCTTTTGTCATGTTAACTGCAGCCGATCAATGGATTGAGGTCAGGACTTCTGATGTAGGTGCAAGCTTAGAGGGAAAAAAGTCTCAAAGATTCATTTTTTCTCGTCTGGTAACACTCCGGTCACTTATTTTTTCTCAGTTAGCCTCTGCCGCTCTAAAGTGGATATTGATCAGTGCTTTAATGCAAACCTGTCAAATTAATTTTGCAGACCTGGGATATGACTGGCCTAAAATTGCTTCTGCATCTGTTCTCTGCAGCAAGCCTATGAATTTTAATCACGGCCAGAATGGGTTGGTGGCTTTTTTTGTTAGAAACTTGAATAGGAAAGGTTTAAACTGTAAATGCCAGGGAATGATGCTGTTTTGTTCTTTTCAGAAACTCATGTGGTGGAGGTCAAAGAAATTATTATGTCGGGTGTATTCTTGGCAGATGCTGGGGGAAGCTTTGCGGGCTGGCTTTCTACAGAGCTGCACCCGGGGAGCCTCGTGCCTCCCTCCGTAAACACCTGCGTTCTGGAGCTGGAGCCGCAGGGCTGAGGCGTGGTGGGCGTCGCAAGGCAGGGTGTGGCTCCTGTTTTGGTTTATCCAAGACACTGTGGTCCTCCTGGGGGTGAAGGAGGCTCGGATCGCCCTTCCGTCTTTAAGATTTCGCTTCCAGGCCTGACTCTGCCTCGCCTTCCTCCAGGGAACTTCAGGCAGGACAAGGTGGCTGTTTCTGAGGGTCGGGTGATCACCTGAAAAGCGTGTCTGATGTGAGGACCAGTCCCACGGAGCTCCTCTCCCAGGGACGGGCTCTCTGGCCGGGACCACACTTGCGCTGCGGAGGCCCGGGGCCTGGCACAGAGCTCTGCCAAGGGCGGGGGCCCCTCAGCCTCTCTCCGGGGCACCCTCGGCCTGTCGGCCACAGCCACCACCCTGCGCCCCGGTGGGAGGTCCCTCCACACTTCCAGATCTGGGAGCGGAGCCCAGGGCTGTGACGCTCCAGCTAACACCCCCGCTCCTGGATGCCACTGCTGCTGTCCTTGCACCACTCTGCTGCTCCTATCCCCTTGACACTTTTCCTAATTGCACCACTGAGGCAGGCAGGCCTTCTCACAGGGCAAGATCTGGCCGCACTTTTAGTTCCCTGGGAAGGGTGGGGCATGGCCTCCACAGGCATCCAGGGGCTGTCTCCTCCCATTTGGTGGCAGCACAAGGGCCGCAGTCTGGCCCGGTTCCCTCTGCGGGGAATCAACCCTGACCATATTGACCTTCACCGCACATCACGGCCATCTTTTTATTGAGCACTTACTTTGTGCCAGGCTCTATTCTCAGTGTTTCGTATAATTTAACCCTCCGCAAAACCACCCAAGGGCAGTATTGTTACCATCCCCGTGTTACCGGAGGAGGCTGAGGCCCAGAGAGGTGAAGTAAACCTGCCCATGAGGCACAGCCGACAAGTGACAAACCCAGATGGTCTGGCTCTACAGCCCGTCTTTTAATCTGCTTTGAGCTCTGTCTGTCTGTCTGTCTCTGCCCACGTTCAATGAAGTGTGTGATGTGGAGGGGTCTCGCCAGGTCTCCGATGGCTCCATCGTGTTATTCTTACCTGGCAATAAAACTTGAAGCCCCTCAAGGGTAGAACCCCCCTGTTTCCTGAATATTCACATAGGAAAATAAGGTGAAGGACCACTCGGTCACAGAGAACAGGCCAGGAAAATGTTTCAGAGCCACTTTGGTGGGAACTCTGATAGATCGAGCCTTACAGAGTAAAGGAGGGAGTAGGGGTGGGGACAGAAGCATTTCATTGCATGTGAGCATATCCTGACTCTCCAGTTATGAGGGACTCCAGAAGTGGGAAGCCGGGAGGTAAACTCCCTGCTCCCTGGAATTAACAGCTAGAGGATCTACAAGACACAAAGCCCAGAGCCGGGTCAAAAGCCCCAGGTCAGGGAACTGACCCCCAGAGAGCTCCCAGGAGGGTCCACGAGACAGCAGTATTCAGATATCTGCTCCCTCGACATTGTCAGCCTGTCCGGGGTAAACAGAGAAGCGGATACCCCAGTACCTGTTGGGTAAAAGGACATGATCCCTCCCTGTCCCCGCCCCCCGCCAATACTGCCCCAGAAACCAGTCCCTAAAGACTGAAGGGGCCTGGGTTATCTAGAGCCTAGCCAGCCTCCTCCTCCTGCTCCAGATAACAGGGGGTTGGGGCCCCCTCAAACTGCCCTGGGGAGAGGCAGAGACACAATCCAGACTGAGCCGAAAGCTACACTTGAAACTAGACAGAGTTTTAATAATTGAAAGTGATCAGAAGTTTATGGAATCTGAGTTGTCATTGAGGAATGGAGATGGGAGGTGAAGCATAGCAGGTTGTAAGCAATGGTTAGAAAATTAAACCATTACGTATTTATGCCTCACTGGGTTGAAAGTCCCCCTTGACCTGGCTCATGTAATATAGCACACAGCACATGGGCATGGCGGGACACGGATCCTGCTGAGAACCTTGTTTGGGCTCAGCAGAACTGAAGACAGCTCCTCCCAGGGCAGCCCCTGACTTCAGGCCTGTGGGCCCCGCCCTGGCCCTTGTCCCCATGCAGAAAGAGGACGTTTCCCTGCTTGAGCACCTCCGAACAGGCCTCGTGGTCTTCACGGCCAGGTGGACAAAGTGAGCTGCTTGGTCCCCAGCGACCGGTCAACGGAGCTCCACAAAAGCATGAGGTAAGGGCGGCTGTGTTAACGATGACAGAAACCCTCAGAGATACTGGACTCAGGGCCTTCGTCACCGTTATGACTCTCCCCCTCCATTTCTTGGCTCTGCCTGTTGACCTCATTCCCTGGACCATGCTCAGTGGCAGGGATGTGGCCATGGGCTCACCCTCCCCCACCCCCCAAGAAAAGCATCGTCTCGCCTACAGTTTTTAAATGCAGAGAAAAGCCCCTGACTGTCCAGTTTGGGCCACCAGCCCTCCGCTTGGACTAGTCCCTCGGGGGGATGGGAGGTTCTGTGATTAGCTCAGCCCGGATCACAGGCCCATCCTTGGAAAGCCAGAGGGCTTCTCTTACCAGAGGAGCCGAGCGCAGGTAGCACTGGGGAAGTCAATCCCAATTTGAATGTTCTGCGAGGATTCCTTGATTATTTGTGGCTGTGCATAACTTTGTGGGGGACTTTATCAAGTTATCTCAAGGGAACTGATCATTTACCTGCCGAGAATGCCAGCCCCACCCCCCGGGCCCCGTCCAGCTTCATTGCCTCAGGGATGGTAGCTGAGTCTCCCGCCTGGGAGAAACGGGCTCCTGTGAGCAGGCTCCTGCTTCCTTCCCGAGTGTTCTCCTCAATGCCAAGCAGGAAGCCCGGGGCTGGGAGAGGCACTCAATGAATCCGTCTTGAATGAATGTCTGCCTGAGTGAATGAATGACCATATGAATGGAAGGAGAGGAAATGAAAAGCTGTTAGACACACACATGGCCAGAGCTCACCTAACCACAGCGCTTCCTGCCCTCCCGCCTTCGCTAAAAGCTTTGTTCCACGTAATATCAGGTTTTGGCTCCTCAGTCCCTGAGGGAGGGGAGAGGACCAACTGCTCTGTGGTCTGCAGGAAAAGATACGGGCTGGGGATTGGGGGGGATTTATCCAGCCATTAATTACCTGTGTGACCTTGGGCGAGCCACTTAACTTGTCTTTGCTTCAGTTTCATTGTCCATCAGATGGGACTGTGCTCTCCGCCCCACTTATCATCCCACCACAGGGCTGAGGAGAACAAACAGTATTAGAAAGTGAACAGCACTTAGAGAAATGTAAAAGAAAAGCACAGCGTAGGGGGAAGGAGGTATTATGGCCACGGGCCGCCAGCAGGGGTACCAATTTGATCGCAATGCTCGACGCGAGGTATCAGTGATGGTGTAGCCGGGAAGGCGTCCAGGCCCTCCACATGGAGAAGCTCACACCTGCAGAGAAAATTCCCCAACAGTCCTGAGGACCTGCCACGTGCTCAGCCTTGAGAGACAAAAGATTTAAAAGCAAAAGAAAGGATAGTCTCTGCCCTTCCGAAGAGATACACACCCCCAAAGCCGTTAGCTTCTTAGAAAGGGCTCAAGGATGCGTCACATAAAATTAGCCAGTCAGTCGATATTTGTTGAGCACCTGCTATGGGCCAGGAATTCTTCTAGAATCTAAGGATAAGAGGTGGACGTACAGAGTCCAACCCAAAGAGCTGCCCATAGGTGAAGGAATGAGTAAATAGACAGGGAATGCATAATGGAGTTAAGCCCCGACAAGGGCTGTAGAGAAAAAAGAACAGGGTGACGTGACGGAGAGTGGCTGGCGTGGCCGCTCCATGAGTACCGTGATCATGGGAAGACGACGCCGCGAGAACCGAGGCTGAATGATGAGAAGCAGGGAAGGATGGGCCATGCAGATGAAAAGGCAAGCGGGGAGCCTGGGAGGGCCAGGGAAAGGCCATAAGCATGGTGACCAAGGGGACAAGCAGAAGCAAAGGACTGGCCGAAAGGTGGCTGGGCCCCAGCCAGGGCTGTCTATGCGCAGGACGGCGTGCGCGTCATTCCGCAGGCAATGGAAATCCACAGAGGCGGGGACATGACATGACCTGAGAGAGGCACGACTGAGCAAACATGGCGAAACGCTAACGGTTGGTGAATGTGAGCCATGTGGGCATGAGACTCGTCATGGCCTTACTGTAACATTTCTATATGTTTGAAATTATTTCAGAATAAACGGTAAAGCAATAAAATGAACACTCTGGCTCCTGGTGGGGAATTGGTGGCACGGGGGTGGGTCGGGGGTGAGGAAAGCTGGTGCCAGGGGTGGCGAAGGGAGGCCAGTGAAGAGCTCCAGTAGGAGTCCAGGTGACTTGGACCAGGGGAAGAGGGAAAGAGAGGCCACCCTCACGGTGCGTATATGGAGGCCTGTGTTAGTTTTGTGTGGCCACCATAACTCGTGGCCACAAACTCAGTGGTTATAAACAACATGAATTTATCATCTCACAGGTTTGTAGGTTAGAAATATGATCGTTCTCCCAGGGCTAAAATCAAGATGATGGCAGGGCGGCGTTCCTTTCCAGGGGTCCTGAGGAGAATCCATTTCCTTGTCAGGGGCCGCTGCCCAGACCTTGCACATCGCTCCCTACATTCCAGAACCAGCAACAGGGCTTTGATTCCTTTCCAGACTGCTACCTCTCGCTCTGACCACAGCCTGGAAAGGTCCTCACGTTTAAGGACTTGCATGGTTGCATTGGGTCCACCCAGACAATCCAGGATGATGTCCCGATCCCAAGATCCTCAGCCTTAGTCTTATTAGTAAAGTCCCTTTTGCCCTGTAAGGTGACATAGTTGTGATTCCGGGGATTAGAGCGTGGGCGTCTTTGGGTGCCATTATTCTGCCTGCCGTGAGCTAGAACCACGAGGATTCACTGATGGACTGGATGTGGCTATGAGGGAAAGAAGTGAACTGAGGACAGCTGCTGGACTTCCCCCCAGCGACATGAGTGACTGTGGAGCCGTCTCTCAAGAGAGCGAGACCCTGGGAGGAGTCGGGTGGGGGAATCAATAGTTCTCTTCCAAATGTGCTAACTTTGGACTTGGCGTAACAGGAGTCATTGGAGTCCACGGGGGCTGGGGGCGTTGGGAAGGCCTCACGCCGCAGCCCAGGGGCGGATGGCAGAGGCAGAGGCCCGGCCAAGAGCAGGCTTGTGTGTGTTGTGACACACGCCTCCTCAGCGTGATAAACAAGTACTATGTCCCTAATCTGTCTTCCAGGCATGGGAGGTACAAATACCTTCACAAGTAAAAGACGTCCTAGAAGGGAAGGGAAGGCCGTGGGAGAGAAGCCCGGACAGGTTGGGGTCTGATGACAGGGCCTCAGGTGCTAGGCCATGGGGGCTGGGCCTGCTGCAGGGACAAGGGGCAGCCATCCCGGGGCCTCGAGGAGGTGAATGACACAGCACAGAAAAAGGACATGGGAACCTTTGACCCGTAACAGTCTTTAAGCAGGCACCAAACGGGCCGAGTGTGGGTGCATGCAGAGAAGATGTGGCATGGGGCCAGCGAGGGCACGCACAGTAGCTCCAGCCCAGCTAGGGAACCCCTGGCCATGGTCTGCCCCTGCCCTGCTGTTCCTGCCCAAGGTGGGGGGTGGGGGGGTTGGGGGGGGGTGTTTTGCGCTGCAGGGCTGAGCCTGGGCACAGCGGGGTGGGGGGTTGGCGTGGAATGAAGGGGAGAAGCATCTTCCTCTTTCTGAACTGCCGCTCTTAAATCAAACAATTCAATCCAGGTGGAAGAGGGTTGGCAGCTGGGAGGGGAGAAGAAGAAGAAGCAGACGATAAAAAAAAAAAATCAATAACTCTTCCCCATAAAATAAATTGAGATTTGTGGAATTCACTTCCACTTGACATCAAAGATGCCGATTTGGTGAATTCGTTTAAGGCCAAATTGAAAACGTATCGTTTTAATCCAGGTCCCCAAAGCTGCCCCAGGCTTCGTGGCAAGGGCCCTGGGGACTGGGTTTACAGCAGCTCCGGATGCTTATTTGGGGCCGATTGATCTCTGTTGCTCTAGAGAGGCGGTGTCCAAGGTGACAGAAGAGGCCTGATGATGCTCCCCCCTCACCCCGGGGCCAGGACCCCTCCAGCCAGGACATCCCAAGAGACCACTCACTTGGTCACGTTTGACCACCGGAGAAGTGACTCTATGGCAGATGCTAGGCTGGCGGGAACCCTGGGCATCCTGGCTCGTGCAGCCCTTCGGACCCGCGTTTCTTCCTATAAATGAATGTAGGGCAAAATACAAGACAGTCAGGGAGCCCACAGACTCGGGTCTCTTGGATCGTGAGCAGGGGGTGAGTGGCGGTACGCAGGGTGAGGGCACAGAGCTGCTGGGTGTTGAGAAACGAGGTAAACACAGGATAAACAGGACAACATGAATCCCCTTGGTCTAACCTCAAAGAAAAGAGGACAGGTCTACAATATGGCAGGTCAGGGGCCAGAAAATATCTTTAAACTTCTTTTTTTTAAAGTGTATTTATTTTTGAGAGAGAGAGAGTGCACATGAGGAGGGGAGGGGCAGAGAGAGAGAAAGGGAGACACTGAATCTGAAGCAGGCTCCAGGCTCCAAGCTGTCAGCATAGAGCCCTACGCGGGGCTCGAACTCACCAACTGTGAGATCATGACCTGAGCCGGAGTCGGATGCTTAACCGACTGAGCCACCAAGGCGCCCCCAGAACATAGCTTAACCACGGTTAAGATTCAACCCTCCGCCTACAAGAGTATTGCTCTGGGGGCTTCCCTCTGCCTGGAGCTCGGATGCACAGGCAGGAGAGTCTGCAGGCCAGCAGGATGAAGCTGTCTCTGTGGGACGGGAGAGGCCAGGCTGGGGGTGGTGTGGCTAGGACCGCTTAAAGGCAGGCAACGGGGCCTGGTGGGCAGACAGCGATGTCCAGCAGCATAGACTGCTGGTGACCAAGGAAGGATCTCAAGTGGACATGTCCAAGTGCCAATGCCAGCTGCATGACTTCACGCAACTTAGCCTCTCTGTGCTTCAGTTTCTTTATCTAGACACATGAGAAACAGTTAAAAAATTGTCTTATCATAGTGGATGGCCAGGAAAATCTAAAGCCCTCAGCATGATGCTTGGTAGATGGTTGGCACTTGAAAAAGGTTGCTATTCTGATGACTATAATGGCCAGTAGGGGGACCTTGGGCAAGCTGTTGAGACCCCCTCCTGGTCTCAGCATCCTGCTCTATAAAGTGAAGGGGCTGAAGCCAATGTCTCAAGAGTCCGTGCCTGGTCTTTGCTGCTGTGGGGTCCTTCTCACCCAAGTGACTGCCCAGCCGAGCAGGGCTGTTCACCAGAGGGTTTCCAGTCTCAGCAGCTCGCCGGCCCCAACCCTCCCCAACGTCGGGCAGAGACACGTGGGCATCTGGGAGGGTCCCAAGGGAGTCAGCCCAGAGAGAGACCCAGGAGGGGCGGCACCTGTTACACTGAGACCCAATCCATGGCCACATCCACCCCAGAGCCAACTCGGGCTGGCAGGTCCCAGGCTTTGGGCCTTGGGGCCCAAGCTTGATTTGACCTCCTCAAATTGAATGTTCACTTTAGCCTAGATTTGCAAAGCAATTTGTTAATGCTCCTGTGCAGGGGCTGTTTTCTCTAGGGTTTTAAAGAAAAAACTCATTTCAATGTAAAATCCACAGCACCAAATTGAAATGTATTCTGAGCGGAGCGAGCAGTTGAGAATTTCCAGGCCCCTGCCATCAGCGCACGTCACGTTGTAATTACACCTTTCTTTGTGCGTCAGCTGCAGGGCTGGCGAGGAAAATAGAAGATAATGCTGACCCTTCTGAGAAGAGAAAGGACTTTTGTGCCTGTTCCCTTTCAGAGAGAACTCTTCCAAGATGAAGGGAGAGAGGGACCTCTGAATCAATCTATCAAGGGGAACAAAACCATTAGTATCTTCAGCCTTCTTAGCCAAGATTGGTTCCACTCAACAGTTTCTGGAGCTTAGCTCTTATTTCTTCAAATGCATTTGAAGAGAGAAAAAATAAAGTATACTCTTTCTCGCACATCTTGATTCATTCTGCTCAAAGATGATCCCCAGCCTCTCCCTCCTCGACACACCCAGGATACGCACATCATAAATGTGAATACCCAACACACATGCTCACATATATGCATATATATATATATATATATATATACGTATATATACATATGTATATACATACGCATATATACATATGTATATATATACGCATATATGTATATGTACGTATATATGTACATGTATACATATATGTATATGTATATGTATATGTATATATACGCATATATGTATATATACGCATATATGCTCAGGCATTCATATTTACATGTACCTCACACACACACACCACACTCCATAAGCTTAATCACACACACACGGACACACACACACATTTCCATGTGTTTAAAAAACAATACTAACAGATCTTTCATTGGATTATAGTTCCCCAAACAGAGAAATTTGGACAAGGCCTGGTTTAGATGATAGAGGGAATTCTTGTTAATTTTCTTCCGCATGATGATAGTATCATAATTAAGCAGGAGAGTTAGTCCTAGTGCTTAGGAGATACAGGCGAAGGTATTTAGACATAAAGTATCAACATGTCTGGGACTTGCTTTCAAATGATTCTGCTGGTGGGGAAGGGAGGGGAAGTAAATGTAGCAACTTGTTAACGGTCGTTGAATCAGGATGCAGGACAGAGAGGTTGTACTATTCTGGCAATATTTCGTGTGTTTGAAATTTTCCTAACTGCAAATTGAGGGAATGAAGATCAGTGAGAGAGTTTGCAAATTGCCTCCAGTCGTTAGTTTCTTTAAAATTTGTGCTTTATGTCCCAAACTGTCATCTGTGTATACGGGTGGCATAAGGACTTCAAATTTTGATGACTTTACACAGATCCAACCTTGCCAGCGAGCATTATGGACTTGTGGTACCTGGAGATGGGAGAGGATCTGAAAGGGTAGGGAAGGAGAGCGGAAGACTTGCCTGGGTAGGGTGAAAATTTACAATCGTCTTACCTTACTCTTGGTGAGCTGGTGTCTATTCTTTTGTCATGAGTATTTAAGGTAGGGGTCATAGCCTCAATCCCTCAGACGAATGAGCATCGCCAATTAATGTGAGCAGACAGATCTGTAGAGCGTGGACTCAACTTTGGAGGTAAAAGGAAGGCTTGTGAATGACACTTGGCAATTGAGTCGAAGACGACAATAGGTGGGCTAATTTTTAGAGAGTTGGGGGCTGCGGACGCTCTGCCCCAACCCCCAACCTTCTAGTTAGAGGCAACTGTCAGCTACCATTTGCGGGGGAAACATACAATGAAACCTGCCATTTGCTCCCCCATAGAATTGTCGTAATGATGGAGCCCTGTTTTCTTCTCAGCCCGTAGCAATGGTAACAGCTAACAATTATGGAAGACTCATTAAAAAAAAGGAAAAGTCAGAAAGCGATGTCCTGAATTGCTGTGGCCAGCCTGCTGCCAGCCTGAGGATAACTCCCCTGGCGGATGGGAGCGAGGCTGACAGGAGAGCCCAGAGCCCGGGCCTTACTGTGTACGTACTCCCTCTCATGGGAGAATATAAATTCCCATTTTGAGCTGAATTTTGTGTTACTTGCAGCCAAAGTCTCCTGACTGGGAAGTTCCACCTCGCTTAGCGTGTGCTGTGTTATCGTCAGTTGCGCAGGACCTACACTGTCCTTCTCTTCTTTCTGGGCTAATTTTCCACCCTGAGGACAGATACTCCGTCCTGTTAGTACTGTACTCATAGCAGTCAGTCCAGTGATTAGCACACAATAAAAGGGAATTTATTAATCAGGTGTCGGTGCCCCCTAGTCCCTCTTAGAAATCATCCAAAAGGATTTATCCATCTCAGTATAAATTCCTTCTTGGAATGAGGTGGGGGGGGGGGGTGTATGTATAAGTGGGAAGGAAGGAAGACAAGCAGGAAGGAAAAATGTCTGTATTAAAATATTATCTCTTCTATAAAGGGCTCTCATGGTAACCTCCACGGGCAAGGCCCCGTCTCCATCTCCTCCAGAAATAATCAGGAGGTCCCGGGAGGAGAGGGGCACCTTCTCTGTCTTGAGAATCTCTATCTTTAGCCATTTCCCACCAACGAGAAAGATTTTTCTCAAGCTGTAATTTTGGTGGTTCACATTTTTAAAAAAATTTTAAGGTTTTAAGAGTACCCCTCAAACAAAATTATATTACAATACCAAGTGTTTGCTCTCAAAGCACACACCCCTAGACCTTCTAAGGCAGCCCTTCCCCTGGACAGCCACCGATCTACAGCCCCGTGTCGTCACCTGCAGAGACGAGGCAAGGGCTCCTGGCGCTGGCTTCCTTCAGCGTCTGCTTCAATTGCTTACTTTGTTAACTGATGGATTATAAACAGCGCAAGGCCATGTTGCGCCTGCTTTCTTTTTATCTTTGGGACCAAGGTTAATTGTGTTTGTGAGTTGTTTCTAATGCCCTTTGATAGTCGAGAGGTGTTCATTATGTTTACAGTCCTTAATTAAATGAACCAAATGTTAGGATTGAAAACAAAAAGTTCACAGAGCCTCACAGTCTATGGAGAGCTGAGTGTCTCTAGCCAGTCCATGAATTCCATAGAAAGACTCTTTTGGGCCAGAAACATGGTTGCACAAAGCCGGGGAACAGGAAAAGGCAGGAGGACCCGGGGGCCAAGAGCTCGGGGTGCGATCTGGAAGGAGGAGGCAAGCCCCAGATGGCCGTGCTGGGCATGGCGCAAGAGGCCTCAACAGAAATAGCATATATGGGGGCGCCTGGGTGGCTCAGTCGGTTAAGCGGCCGACTTCGGCTCAGGTCACGATCTCGCGGTCCGTGAGTTCGAGCCCAGCGTCGGGCTCTGTGCTGACAGCTCAGAGCCTGGAGCCTGTTTCAGATTCTGTGTCTCCCTCTCTCTGACCCTCCCCTGTTCATGCTCTGTCTCTCCCTCTCTCAAAAATAAATAAAACGTTAACAAAAATTTTTATAAAAAAAAAAAAGAAATAGCATATATGTATACCGTACTATTATCATCCGAGCGTGTGCACTGTAATGCACAAAACACGGACAGGGGCCACGCACTTACCAGAATGAGCCTCACGGTGCCTCAGTTTCCATATCTGCAAAACGGAGATAATAATAGACCCTTTCTCAAAGGGCTGTAATGAGGATTGAATTAATTAACACATTTGAAGTGCGCTGAGTGCTGCCCGGCACAGAGAGCACTATGGAAATGTTTGCTTCCATCATTATTACACCCAGCTAAGACAAGGAGTCCTGTAGAGTTTGTGGTTAAGTGGGAAACGAAAAGCTGGCTGCGGGGGCGCCTGGGTGGCTCAGTCGGTTAAGTGTCCAACTCTTGATTTCGACTCAGGTCATGATCTCACCGTTTGTGAGTCGGAACCCCGTGTGGGGCTCCACACTGGCAGCACGGAGTCTGCTTGGGATTCTCTCTCTCTCCCTCTCTCTCTCTCTCTCTCTCTGCCCCTCTCCCCTGCTTGGGCTTACTTGCTCTCGCTCTCCCTCTACATACATACAAATACAAATAAAAGAAAAGCTGGTTGCCTAAAGGACCGTTTGGACTTCTGAGCCCAGGGTCCGGATCTCATGTCCGCCCTCTCTGTCACCGCGTGTAGGCGCCGCTTGTCAGAGCCAGTCAGGCCCACATACGTGCTACCCCCCCAGACTCACCGCGTGCACTCCCTCCTCTGTGCGTGCTCTCTCCCCTCTCCCAGGGGGCAGCAGGTCCTCCGTCCCTTCTCAAGGAAGACCCCTTCTCCTGAGCCCCCGGTCATATTTCCAGAAAATTCTCTTCCTCCTTCAGTCAATCAGAGTTGTTCCAGGCATGCACCCGGACCTGTTCGCGGCTGGCAATACAACAGATGCCAAGCAAACACCTGGCCACTGGCTGCAGGGCTGCGTGGCCCAAGGCAAGGAGATCGACTGCATGGGCTCTTGTGCTCACCCCTGCGTGCAGTCGTGGCACGGAGGAAGGCGCCTGATGGTTCCACATTGGGAGAATATTAGGGAGAACCAGGCAGGCCCCTTCTAAAACAATTCCTTTAGACTTGAACAACCTTAACCTAAATTGAATGCTGACATAGTGGTACTCGTGTAAGGGCACAAGGCTGCAGCGGGTGTGGCTCTAATATCTAGGACTCAGTGTTAAGGATGGAAGGGGAGGCTTATTTCCTCAGCAGGAGGGTTAAACCTGAGCTTCTAAGGAGGCTCCCCGCTTTGCCATCCTGTGCTACCCGCTGCACCCTTTCCTCCTCCGGTAGACACCCCGCTTTACCTTCCTCCCTCCACCCCTAATACCACATCTTTACTTCCAGTTCACCATCAGCCATCAAGTCCAGCTCAAATGCCACCTCTTCCAGGAAGCCATACCTGATCAATTCGATTCCCTCTGGCCCTTCCTCCCCAGCCCCCTGGCCTCTTGGGGAGGTGGACAAGAGTCCACACGTGCACGGCTTCTCTCCTGGGCTGCCAGTTCGATGAGGGTGCCACCTCTGGTGTGATTCCTGTATATCACCAGTTCAGTGCAGGGAAGAGGTGCTCAAAGAGAATGAACGAATGAGATCTTTTCATCCAAATGAACGTACACGAATGCAGCGCCTGCCTCAGAGGACGCCCAGCTTCTCACGCTGAGCCATCCGCCCAGTGGAAATGGACTTTTTTCGGAGTCACCATTCGAAGAGGAATTAGACAGTTGGGTTACTGAACACACACTTCCTTCCTAATCAGGGAGATAAGAGCTAAACTTTGGGTAGAAGTGACTCAGAATCAGGAATTAGTGCAATATAAAGACTTTCGTGGCAATGAAACATGACTTACAGTCGAATACGCTGCCTGCAAGGAATGAGCTCCTGGCTTGAGAATTCTTCTGGCAAAGACCGTCAGGAGCGCCGTGCTTTCCATATACGGGTCCCGCCAGTGGAACAGCTGCTTGAGAAGTCTTCAGCAAACTTGTTTAAAATACAGCTCTCTGGGCTTCGATCTTAGAGTTCTGACTTAGTAGACAAGACGGGGGGCCTGGAAATCCCTGTATTTTGCACAAAGGTCTCCAGGAAATTTCCTAGCACGGCTGGGTCTGGGAAGGCCTCTCTCAGAGGTGTGTCCACCTGGAGCCAGATACTAAACCAGGTGACATCCAAGAACTCCGCGGCTGGGAAGGTGGTGTTCGTCCAGGTCGGATCACGACACCATGCTGGTGCCTGACCTTTTTTTCCAGATTTTTTCTTCCCAGTATGGTTATTTGGGGTCCTACCCGTTGCTGCTTGGGGCCAAATTCAGGAAGCTGACTCAGCACAAGAAAATACTCTCCAAGATGTCTTTGAGAGCAGGAGGCCTGATTCTGATGGATTTACTCTGACTACCGCCATCGGGTTTCATGATGTCAGAGGCCCTGGCCCCTCCCGGTCCTCCCGCCCTCGTTATTTTAACATGGTGCCATAGCTCTTGAAAATGCTAGAAACCTTGAGCAACACAGGAGCCTTGGGCAGCATGACGGTCATTTTGATGCTCTTGGCCCGTGAAAATGGTCATATGGTATTTCAAAGTGACCTCCTGATTAAATCCAGGGCACAAGACGCTGCGAGGGGTGAGATACGCTGCCCACCAAGGCATGTTAGCCACGAGCCTATCTTGGGAGGGGCTGAATGGTAGGCAGACACATTTCCTTGTACCCATGATGCATCGGCCCAGTTGGACTATGTGTCACCTGTACAGGACTGGTCACTTTAACCTGGACGGTACCCAGAGCTGGACTCAGTGCCTAGGACTTGGTAGAAATTGTAACGCAGCAGTCAGGCTTACTTAGGTCCCAGACGACCCACCCTTCCTCCCCCTGTCCCTTTCTCCTCACGTTTGGAACTTTCAGTCGGAGACCAGAAATCCCGGAGAGCAAGAGAATAGGCCTCTTTCTCCTTCTTCATACCTGGAAATCTGGAGGGCGGGAAAAAAAATGAACTTTCAATGCTTGTATCTCTTGCATCAGAGCCAGCCCCGAGCAAAACCATGACAAATACATAAACCTTGGTCTTATTTCTGTCCCATGACTCTTATTCGGGTTGCCCTTCTCCCCTACCTCCCACCCCTCCACCCTGACTCCGTGCCCTAGCCCCATCCCCCGAGACCTTGCTCTCAGCTGGCTGAGAAGACGCGTGGTGGTTTGCCCACGCGTGCTGAGAGCACATGACAGGTCCCACCGGAGCCTTCCCTGAAGGATAGGCTCACAACTCCAGGGGCTGAGGCTTTCCTGACACCCCTCAAAGCTCCATGGCTAGGTGGCCACTGATACTCTCTGAATATCCCCCGCATGGGCTCTGCCTGCTACCGGGTTGGGTTTTTTTTTTTCTTTTTCTGACAGTGCGATATTGCATATAATAACAATTACCAATGACCTCCACTGGGTTGTCCAATCTCATTATTGCCAATGCATTTGGTACCTGCCACGGCCAATTTGCCTCAGCTGAGGTTTTATTCAGTGGGATATGATAGAGCTGTACAGCAATCTTTTTCCATTTAAATAGTTTAATTGAGGAAAGCTATCAGATGTTTCCAAATTTAATGTATACAACAATTTGCTTTTTTTCCCTATCTCTTTTCAGAGTTGAGTTGGAAGAAAATGACATCTGATTCTTATAGAAGGAAAGCAATTACATTTTGGCGTCTGCCTTCCCCGGCTTGCATATGTTTTTAAACATAAAAAGAAATTCTTAATATGTAATTGTCAGGTAATAAAAAGGGAAAAATATTTTACTTTGCGTTTATGAAGTAATTTTTCAAAAGCATAAGGGAATTACATGTTAATGTTTTATGTTTATGACTGCATTCTAATACTGCGCTATTTCTTCAAGTTTGGGGTCTTTTTTTCTCCTCTCCGAAGATAAGAGTTGAGCTGCTCAGGCCTAGCTCAAACCCTACCTCCCTGCTGCCGCCGCCCTGGGCACCCTTCTCTGAGCTCCCTCCTCAGAGCCCGTACCCCCCCCGCACTATCACTCAGCACTTGTTACCTACAATGAATTATTACGATGTGACTCTGAATGGTCTCCCTCTCTAGATCGTAAGCTGCTGGAGAGGAGAGAGAATTCCTTCTGCATTCTTGCATTCTCCACAACGTTCAGCAAAAGGCTCGGCTTTGAAGAGTTGGTACGCAACACATCCTTGTTGAACAAATTTCCTCATGGAATTGTCCAATCGCCGAATCTCAAATAACAGGAATGATGTTATTCCAGCACTCCGTGCATAATACAAAGTGGCCTATTGAATGGGATGAATGGAGGGATAGACGGACGGACAGACGAGTGGATGATGGATTCCACCTATCTCCTCTAAGTTTTCCCTGACATTTTGTCCAATTGGATTAGACCTGACACCCACCCCAGCTCCTTCTTCGCTATAAAGCCTATTTATGCCAGACAGACTAAGATCATGGGTCTCAAAGCACTTTCCAGAAAGGACTCAGGGGCTGTTCACACCAGAAGGGTATGGGGCTTACCCCGTGAGGAGAAATTGGTGGCTGCCAAGCTCATTGCAGTATTTGTTAAGATTTTATGATGACAAATTTCAACTCAGCCCTGCCCAGGACTTCTCTTCCTCTTTGAGTACGCTTACCCACTCTCACGGATGACTCTTCTCTCGCCTTAAATATCTGATATCACTTCTCAGTTGGCAATGTCACCTCATTCTTCAATGACAAGGGAGGAGCGGTCGACAGTAACTCCCTCGTCTTTCCTCCTCCACATCCTCAGTCCGACCTGCACCTGCATCATCTCTCTCTTTCTTCCTGTCTTCGTGGAAAAGCTGCACTTGTGCATTAAAGCTGCCCCTCTCCACGCGTGTGCTGGATCCAGTCCTCTGCCTCCTGCTCCGGAATTTGCTCTTGCAAACGCATCGTCTATAGCTGCTGTCTCCAGCATCATTCCCATCAACACATCCACACACTGCCTTCTAGTTTTTTCCCTAAAAAAAAAGTCTACTCTCTTAACCTCGTACTCTCTCCAGATGCCACCCAATCTCTCTGCTCCATTTCACTGAGAGATAGAGTCACAGAATTTAGATTTGGAAGAACCTTCAGAAATGATTAGATCAGAGAGTTGTTACCCCAAAGAGGAAGTAACTAGCCTGAAGTCACACTGCTGGAAGTTTCTAGAAGACCTGGCACTTGAGCCAAGCTCCGTTGGTTCTCTGCCCAGGCTCTTTCTGCAACGCCTGGCCCTGTGCTCATGCGGCAGAACCCGGGTGCTATAGAGTCCCCCCACGGCACGGGTAGGGAGTGTGCTATCTCAAGACCAACGTAATAACCAAGCAGGGAAGAAAAACGTGCACCATGGTGGTTCACGATCTTTTCTTAAAACCAACTTTGTGGAGAACACCTAGCTGTGTTCGCATTTCCAAAACTTGTGTGAATATCTGTTCTCCCAATTAAAAGAGCTTTATGGCTTTCTTAACTATATAAACAATACATCTGTATTGTAAATAATTCAAAGACTAGAAAAATTATGAGAAAGTAAAAATTATGTGAAATCCCATCATCCTGAGGTAATAGTTACCATTGAAATTCTTTTTTTTTAATCTGTTCATCGCAATATAACACAAATACGAAAAGTGCACAAACCGTAAATTAACATCTTAATGCATTTTGACAAAACGGAAAGCCATGTGTTTACCACCATGGACAGGAAAGAGAACGTGATCACACCCTCAGGAGTCCACACGTGACCTCCCTGATACTTGACCTTTATATAAATGAAATAACTAAGTATGTTTCTTTGCGTTTAGCTTTTTTTGTTGTTTAATGTTATGCTGGGAGCTTCATCTGTGTTGCAGTACAGAACTGTGGTTTGTCTGTTTTCACCCCTGTAAATATTCCATTATAAGAATATATTATGATTTATGTGTCCATTCTACTGCTGATGGGTACTTTGTGTTTTTGGTTTTGGACTGTAAGCAATTATTGCTACAAACATTCTTTTTTTTTTATTTAAAAAATTTTTTTTTTCAACGTTTTTTATTTATTTTTGGGACAGAGAGAGACAGAGCATGAACGGGGGAGGGGCAGAGAGAGAGGGAGACACAGAATCGGAAACAGGCTCCAGGCTCCGAGCCATCAGCCCAGAGCCTGACGCGGGGCTCGAACTCAACGGACCGCGAGATTGTGACCTGGCTGAAGTCGGACGCTTAACCGACTGCGCCACCCAGGCGCCCCTGCTACAAACATTCTTACAGACACCTTGTGATGCATTTGCGTCCACAGTTCTGTCAAGTGAACGTCTAGGGATCAAACCGCCCCGTCATCATATATATGTACATTCAGCTCCGTCAGCCAGTTTCTCAAAGCGATTGTGCCAAGATTTGCATACTCCCCAACAGTGTTCGAGCACCTGCTATTGCCCCTACGGATGCTTTTCATTTCAGCCGTTGGAGGGGTGGGTGGATCTCATGATGAAGTTTTTTGATAACTGATAAGGTGGAACATCTTTTCATAGGTTTCTTGGCCACTTCTTTGCCTCAGTTTCTGTATCTTCATAAGTCTTAAGTCTTGATATTTGAGAGTACCAGAGCCCTCCCTCCTCCCTCCCCTCCCAATCTTGGTTATTTTGTCAAGAGTATCTTGACTGCCCTTCGCCCTTTTCATTTTCGTATGAATTTTAGAGTTAGCGTGTCAAAGTATACACAACACATACGTGTACACATGTGCATGGACACACAGACACACACCCATACCTGCTGAGATTTTTACTGGAGTTGTATTGAATCTCCATATTAATTTTGGGAGAATTGGCATCTCTGTGATATCTGATCCATGAATACATTATTAATATTTAATGAATGTTCTTCCAGACTTCTCTCCCCATGTATAGTTTTATACACACACACACACACACACACACACACACACACACACACACACATAATCTTTCACCATCCCTCATGCTGAGTTAATCAAGGTCAACAATCTTTTATACCATTTTTAACCTCTTTGAGTCTCTCCACACACACCACTATCAACCTGTTCTGAGTCTTTTCATTAGCATTCTTTTTTTTTTAAGTTTTACTATTTATCTATTCATTTATTTTGAGAGACAGAGAGAGAGAGCGTGAGCTGCCAGTACAGAGCCCAGTGCAGGGCTCGAATTCATGAACCCTGAGATCAGGACCCGAGAGCAAACCAAGAGTCAGGTGCTTAACCGACTGAGCTACCCAGGCACCCCTCCATTAGTATTCTTTATGCTCATATGATCATTTACGTACACGATATGTATGCACTTTGAGGGGGGTCATAATTACAAAAGCAGGTCATATTATATACCATTCTCTACATGTGCTTTCCTCATTTAAAAACATATTATGATATGGGGCTCCTGGATGGCTCAGTTGGTTAAGCATCCATTATCGGCTCTGGTCATGATCTCACAGTTCATGGGTTTGAGCTCCGCAAGATGCTCTGCGCGGACAGCTCAGAACCTGGAGCCTGCTTCAGATTCTGTACCTCCCTCTCTCTCTGCCCCTCCCCCCTTGCGCTCTCTCTCTCTCTCTCTTTCTCAAAAATAAATAAGCATTAAAAAAAATTAAAACGGAGTTAAAAGTGTACTATGATAATTCCTCAAAGTCAATAAGAAATGATATTCAATAAAATCTTTTTTAAGAGCTTTGCAATACTCCATGATATAAATGTTCCACAGTTTAGTCAACTATTTCCTCTAGTGATGAACATTAATTTTGTTTCCCATTTGTGCAGTTGCAAACAATGCTGATGTGAACATCTTTGACCTTGAACAAATTGCTTTTCTTACCAAAATTTTGTTTATAAAGGACAGATTGCCAGGGATGGGTTGCTAGGTTGAATGGTATGTGTATCTTACATTTTAAAAATCATCACCTAATTGCATTCTAAAAACATCATTCACATTTTCTTGAAATGTATGTAAGAGGACACTTTTCCTCCCAACATTTCTAACTAGTGATAGGAGTTATCACTCTTTGTATTTTACTAGTCTTGTAGTTGAAATGATATCTCACTGTTACTTTCATTTGTATTTAACTAACTGCTAGAAAAGGTAAATATCTTTTCATGAGCTTATTGATATTTCAACTTGATCTTCTCTGAACTGTCTCTTCATATCCTCTGCCCATCTTCCAATTTATTGATCTTCATTTTCTTATTCATTTGTTAGAAATTTTTGGTACAGTTGCGATGTTCACATTTTATCAGTCATCTGCATTGAAAATGTGTTCCCTAATCTATTTGCCAAACTAATGCTATATGTTTTTACACAGTTGAGTATGCCTATCTTTTCCTTTATAGCTTCTCAATTTCCTCACTTGCTATAATTGTTTTCTATTCCATACTACCCTTTCCCTCAGCCACAGCCCTGGGGAGATTTTATACACAAATATACAAAAATAAATAGAAATTTTATATATATATATATATATATATATATATATATATATATATAATTTATATATCACAATATGTAATGTAATTTTTATGTGTATATGTGTGTATGTATATTTTTCCTCCTAGATTTTCTTGTAATAAATTTATGTTTTGGCCTTTTATTTGTTTGTTTTACATTTTAAGGCCTTAATCCAGGTAGATTCTTTTTTATATGATGTGAGGCAGGGAACCAAAATCTATTTTTCTTCTAAGCAGATTATCAACATCATTTATTAAAAATACTACCTTTTTTCCCAGGGATCTATTTCTGGGTTTTCCATTAACGTCATTTATTAAAAATACTACCTTTTTTCCCAGGGATCTATTTCTGGGTTTTCCATTCTGTTTCTTTGTCAACCCCGTTCTGTATATGTTTTTATGTCTGCTAAGTCAAGTTATCTTCCCTCGACTATCCTTAAATTTTTTTCTTGGCCTTTCTCAGACATTTACTTTTTCATACCAATTGTTAGATAATTTAACACAATAAAACTTCCATTTGAATTCCAGTTGGAATTTCATGACCTTTATACAATGATTTGGGGGAGAATTGAAATGTTTATGATATTAAGTCTCCCCATCCAAGAAGGTAGTATGTTTTCCATTTATAGAGATATTGTTTTATTTCCTTCAAAAGTATACAGACGTCTTCATATTGGTTCAGTTCTATGCGTGAATTTCGGTTTGTGTTTCCTTTAACATCTAGGAGTTAGGCTCAGCCAAGTATCAGAGACCGAAACTGCTGACTAAGACAGAAGACCTTAATTAAACCACCAATCTGCAAAAATAAAAACAAGCCCACTGGCAAGTTTTTAGGGGCAGTATGTCACAATGACTTCGACGTCAAATGGATTCGGGTCGCATTTTGCTTACTCAGTGCGCTCCCAGCTCCTCCTCTGTGAGGGTAAATGACACCTACCTCACCAGGTTGAGGTAAGAATTTAAAAAGATCCTATAACAGAGTGTTGGCCCACAGTAGATGGTCAATAAGTGCCTAAGGAAGGTTTTTCCTTTCTTTTGCTTAGCTTTTTAATAATGTAAAAGAGAAAAAAAAAAATCTCCACGCTTTGCGTGTAACTCACTTAGGAAACTACAATCAGCCTTTGGTCTTCCAATCCTGGCTCACAATTGCGCTCTGCACACCCCCCACCCGCCCCCCCCAACACACACATCCAGCCAACCCCCCTCCCCACCCCCCACCCTAGGCTCTCTCCCTCCCAATGTTCCTCTTGGCAGCAGTATCCTGGGTTCGGTGCTCCATGCATATGATTTAGCACAACATTTTTGCTGTTTTTAACATCTTCTTGTTGTCTCCGTTTTTTTTGTTTTTGTTTTTGTTTTTGTTTTTGTTTTTGTTTTGAGGAGAAAACTAAGACCCAGAGAGGTAACAACGCTTCTCAACTCTAAAGCGCTGGGCAGTCCTTTCCAGAGGTCAGCACAGCTTTTTTTTTAGTATAATTATAAAGAGAAGTAAAGTGAAAGTAACTTCTAATCCAACAATGTGCATTTCTCTATGTAAATTCAGGCATATCTGCACCAGAAGACAGTGAGTCTTGCGCCTACTCATAATGAGTAAGTTTGTATTTAAGACTAGATGGTATTCAAATGAACACTATTAGAGCTCCTTTATATTTGACTTTTTGAAATATGGTTTAAAAATATATCTGGTGTGTGCGTATATATACGGGTGTGTGTGTATATATATATATGCATACATACACACACATATATATATGCATATATATATATATATATATGCATATATATATATATATAATCCATTACATATATACACATAAATAGAGAAAGAAATAGAGATTTTGATACGGATGTGTTATACTGCCATTGTTCAAGTATTGCAATGTGCCTAAATGGTAAACAACTCTTAACCAGACGAACTGGAAAAAGAGTTCCCTTTCCCTTGATTTATGAGTAGTTGCTTTCTTGGGAACACCGGAGTATATTATAACGGTGCAAAAATACTTGGATTTATGTGAAACAGTGTCTAGGCTCAGAGCATCAGGGACGGATTTTTCATCTCTACTGACTGGAGGGTCCTTCTAAGCAAATGTGGGCTTGTCCCCCAGCAAGGCAAGACGTCCGGCATCCTAGCCTCATCCCCAGGGAACGCGGAACACCCCTGATCCTAGTGCCCATCAGCAGCCCCCGCCCCCCCACCCCCGCCACAAAATGCCACCAGTGTCCTCTAGGGGGCAGTCCCGGCCCCGCTGAGAGCCTCTCTGCCAGCTCCGCCCCCCTCACCCCCCCGCCCCCCCCCCCACCGCGGGCTGGGCCTTCCCCGCAGCAGGTGCCCTGAAGGCCAGGGCGCAGGCAGCCTGCGGGGGCGGAGGATGCTGCTTGTGGCTCGGCGGCCCCGCCAGGATTTCCTCGGACCTCCGCGCCCTTTTGTTGGCGGGGAGAGCAGCAAGCTCCAGGCTTACGGAGGAGGTCAGGGGAAAGTGATTTCAATTAGAGGGGGATCACTGAGGTCTCAAGCCAACACAGACAAGTTGTGTAACACCGGCGGCGCGGCGACTGGAGTCATTTATCCTTCTCCGAGCCAGTCAGCCCGGGCTTTGCAGGAAGCCCCTTTGCTGCCACCTCCCGCCCCAACCCACCGCCCCCTCCCCATCTACCTCCTTTCTCTTTCTGAAGGGAAAGGGAAAGGGAAACAGAAAGAGTGCCGACTGCGGAATTTCTCATCTCTGAGGGGTGATGCCAGCCAGGAGGGTGCCACAGGGTCCGCCTCTTGCCCCCAGGCTCAGACCGACGGGTGGTCTTGACGTTTCAGGGTTGGAAGCCCAAAGGAAAAATAGGGAGAGGAGGCCCCGCCTCCTCCTTCTTTCTATAGGGACCCCCCCCATCTTCAGGGTCGGCTCCAGGCCACCTCCTCCTTGAAGCCTCCCTGACCTTGCTTGCATTCAGAGCCGACATTGTTCAATCTAGAATATTGCGCACTCTCCCCTGGGGGTTCTTGAAGGTGGTCTGTTTCTCTGACTGCTTGTTTGAACCCTTGATTCTGTTCAGCTGTCTGTACTCCTACTGCTTTCTAAGTTCATGTTTATTTCTGCTACCAACAATAGACACTGGCAAGGGCAGCAGAAGTATGGAGGGCCGGAGGGCTAAGTAAGCAGGACCGCCTGAGAAGCAAGGAAAGAACTCAGGAAGCTGGCGCTGAAGAAGGCAAGGGCGGGGGGGGGGGGGGGGGGGAGGCCCAAGATAGCGGTCAGCAAATTCTGGACGCCTGTTGGTGGTGTAGTGATAGCAATACTCCCGCGAAGCCCCGGGTTTTATTCTAAAATGCCCATCACCCAAGACAGAAGAAGTTTGAAGGTACACAAGACCATGGCTACTCTGGAAAAGAAGCAAAAGTCTCAGCTTGGAAAGTGGCCAAAAGAAATTTTTTTTTTTTTTAAGGATTCAGAGGGGTGTAAAACACAGGCCTTGCTCTCTTGTGAAGAATGATACAAGATTCAAATTGTGTGTGTGTGTGTGTGTGTGTGTGTGTGTGTGTGTCGTGAGGCAGCGGGAGGGCAGGAGATAGTGTTCAGCATTTCCTTTGCCCCTGAGCACTGATGCAGCCTTAACACCACTCCTCTACTTGCCCCTCTGCTCCAGGCCAACTAGCCATACCCCATCTTCCATGTGGGCTTTCTGACCTCTGTACCTCCAGAAACATCCATGCCTGCCCACCTCCTGAACTACCTCTCACCTTTCCTCCTTTGCCCACTGTCCCCATTCAGAAAATGACTTCTGTTTCATTTTAGGGAAACTATCTTCTTTATAGGGAAATGTCAAGCAAATGTATACTTGGACAGAAAGAAGGCAACAATTTACCGTATTACTTCTGCGATGATGAATGTTCTAATGCGTATGAGATATTCCAATAGTGGAATTTTAATATGATGGTAGACAGATTAGAGAACAGCACCCACGTATCACCAAACTCATGAAAGCTTACAGCTGGCCTTGTAACTATTATCTGCAGGTTCTGTGCCCATAAGAACCTCATATAATATTTTCTCTCTCACTCACTCTGTCTCCATCTATCTCTTATCTATCTATCTATCATCTACCAAGGCCCAAAGTCATTAAAGTCAGTTGGCCTGTGGTATGCATGCATTTACAATAACCAAAGTCCAATCGACAGCTTCTATGCCTAGCTCAGCAGGACAGGTTTCCAATTCAAAAATCATCCTTCTCCAGAGTCAACAATTAAAAATTATTCTTCTTATGAACTTTAGTAAATGAAAATGAGTTGTATTTTAATCCTAGAGCCACCTTAGCAACACTACCATGTGTCTGCACCTCTGATTAAGAGGAGAATGTTTTGGAGGCTCCTGGGTGGCTCAGTTGGTTAAAACATCCAACTCTTGGTTTCGGCTTGGGTCATGATCTCGTGGTTCGTGAGTTTGAGTCCCGCATCAGGCTCTGTGCTGACAGTGTGGAGCCTGCTTGGGATTCTCTGTCTCCCTTTCCCTCTCTGCTCCTCCCCTCCTCACTCTCTCTCTCAAAAAAATAAACTTTAAAAAAAATTTTTTTAAAAAAGACGAGGATTTTTTTTTAACATTTTTTTTTACGTTTATTTATTTTTTTGAGACAACTATGCGTTCCCTAGAACCCAGTAATTCTGCTTATAGTCTCATACATACGTGTGAAGGGTAGTTTAAGAGTATGTTCACTGTGGCAGTATTATTGCAGGAAAAAAAATTATTGCGGTATTCATGTGACAGAACGCCACGTTGCAGGTAAAAAGAACGCAATTTGACCAACACGTAACTCAGTAAGCAAAAGCAAACTTGCAACACAATGCTTTTCCTCTACCTTTTATACTCATTTTAAAAAGCTACAAAACACTACTATTCTTTGTTCACAGAAACATGCATGTTTGTGAAAGTATTTAAAACACGCTGGAAAGATACATGCCAAATTCATGATGGTGGTGGCTTGGCTGTGGGACACAGAAAGGGAGCTGGCAGGAGATGGAGTGGGAGGGACAAAAGAGACCTCAATTCTACTCCAACTAATGTATTTTTTTTTTTTTACTTAACAAAATGAAGCAAATGGGACACAATATTAATAACCATCAATTCTGGGTGGTGGGCACACCTGTCTCTATTTTATTATTCTCGATACTTTTCGGTCATTTTTTTTAAATTTCTGAAAATAAAAAAAAAATAAGCAGATGAACACAACTAAATAATTAACTAGAAGCACCTATGTTGTTCACTCGTCTGCCTATCCAATTACCACACGTCCTTCAAGGATTAATCAAATCCTATATTGCCCATAAACCTCATCCTGCTAACCTACCCGCAGAGATTTCTCCCCTGAATTTCTAGAGCGCTATCTACAGGAATACGCATTTGGGTCCCAGATTATATTGGGTTTGGCACCTGGGCATATTTGTCTCATGACACGTTCTGTTGTTAGCGTCTATGCATCCTGTCTCCTGGAGGTATACACATCCGGAAGACAGGGCCCACAAGGGGAGCAGGCAGGGCTTCCAGGACACTCTCGGGACCTTGTCAAGTGGAAGGACACCTTTCGGTGTAAAAGCTTTTCAAGAACTCCAGTTGAGAGTTGCATCTGTTCCCTGAGGAAATTCAGAATGATCAAAACCACTATGAGTGCGATAGTGCTTTTAAATGCATTGACTTATCAATCACAAATATCCATAAGCATGTGAAAAATGCAGTCTTCAGGTGCAAAGCTATTTCTCTTCTCAGGCTCCTGGTAAAAGTGGGTAACCAAAGGGAGCCCCAACCTCGTTGCAGCCCAGTCTCCTATCCCTCCCTTGGGCACTCCTTAGCCCCCAGGTGAGCACCACAGTACCAACTGGGGCTCTGCCCCATCGCCTCGGTACCCGCCTCACAGACCTTTTCTCAGTCACCTGTCTGCACTTCACACTTGACCAGCCCCGGCTTCTGCTCTGACTTGCCTTCTCTGCAGGTACATAGCTCCCTTCCCCCCGAGATGGATCCCATCTCCTTCAACTAAACCACCCTAGAGGGCTCCTCCCCAAACCTTCCCAGTTGCCATCAGCTGGAAGTAATCTCTACCCCTCCCACGGCCCATTACCTGTACCTCTGTTGAGACCCCCCCCCCAAACTTTCTCCTTTATCCTATACTCGTTGGGCTACACCTTACATTTCTTGGAGGATGTCACCTCCTTGAAGACAAGCTTGCCAGGAGGCGGTTGGGTAACCAGATGGCTTTGAAGTTTTGGCTGTAGCCCATGCCAACTGTGTGACCCATGTAAAATGGCACAACAGGGGAGATGCAGAGGCACGTTCTAGTGCCCCCTGCTGGAAAGAAATAGGCACTGCTCACAATGCCAGGCTGCGTCGTCCTATTTATCACACCAAGAAAAATCTAAATCTGTACCTGTCACTGGTCTGGCCCACACAGTAAGACCTCTGGCTTAATCTTTACCGCTGTTATCTGATTTTACATCTGTTCTCCCCAACCCTCACCTCAGAAGGCTATTCCTGTGCCTCTACACCATCACAGACAACTAGAGTCCTTGGACAGTGGTTGGTTAAACCTCTCATTCTCCCATAACCTTGATCCCCGTTTCGAGGGCCAGCATTGGGCCCCGTGTTCAGAGGCCTAGGTCCTTTCTTTGGTTATGCCATCTGCCAAATGGGCTGGTAGCTCTTCCTCAAAGCCCCTTCATTTCTGAAGCTCCCTGGGTCCCTTGTTAGTGACGGTGACAACTTACAAAATAATCCCCTGGTCACCAAAGTCTTAGGCAAACTCCAAAGCGGTTTCAGCACTATGGCTGTGAGATTATGCGTGAAATTTTAAATTCATTTTTTTAATTTTGTATTGGTGCCATTTTATCTTTTCTATTTAAAAAGGGGTGAGGGGCACCTGGGTGGCTCAGTCGGTTAAGCATGGGACTTCAACTCAGGTCGTGATCTCATGGTTCGTGAGTTCGAGCCCCGCATCGGGCTCTGTGCTGACAGCTCAGAGCCTGGAGTCTGCTTCGGATTCTGCGTCTCCCTGCCCCTCCCCTGCTCATGCTCTGTCTCTCTCTGTCTCTCAAAAGTAAATAAATGTTAAAAAAAAAAAAAGAAAAATAAATAAATGAAAAGGGGTGAAATGGCTTTCAGTGGTGACACTTCCAGATTTGTAGTCCCCCCCCGACTCAGAAACCTCTGGGGCCCCCATCTAACCTCCCCTGCCTTCCCTCCCCTCCTCACCCCACCATTAGAGAGGCACCTGACCCTGGAAGGCACATTTTCCTGCAACCCAGGGAGCAGCAGCCATCCTTCCCCAGTTACACCAGAGCATCTCCCTCCAGCTTCTTCCTGGACACGTCTCTGCCCGCCTCCCCTCTACTGCACCCAAGAGGCCTGGATGGACCAGGCCCTGCCCTGCAGGGAGCCTCAGGCCTGAGGACACTCACCTCCTGGAACAGTGGCTGGGCTGTTGTGGGGGTGGGCGGCCAGGAGGGGGTCTGGGTTCTGCAGAGCCATTGAGAACATTAAGCTTTTGCACCCCCACCCCCCCCACCCCCCATGAGATTGCTGATCAAAAAAGGAAGGCAAACAAAGACGGGTGAATGGGAATCAAATTGAGTCAGGGCAGCGGACAGATGGGGCCTGCCAGGCGCCCACAGCCCATCCTATTCATTTAAAAAGAAAAAAAAAAAAAGATAATCCACCTCTTCCCTGAGGCTTTGCCAGAGGTGGGAGGTATGGGATGGGGGTGGGGCACTGGGCCAGGAGGCCCAGATGTTTTCCCAACCATAGGATCCCAGGCCCCCAGCTTGTAACCCTCGTCCCCCAGGTTAATTGTCTCGCTTCTGTTTGGGACTTGTGTTTTGTATGCCAGGTTTTCCTAAATCGAGGCATCCCTACGGAAAGGCGGGGACTCAAGGCCGAGGCCAGGAGGGGTTGGGGTGTCAACGCTGGAAGGCTGCCTGGCTTCTAGGTGGTGGCATCTGGGCGCAGGGAGTGGTGAGGAAGGACAGCTGGGGAATCGGGCCTGTCTCTTGCACGCTAGAAATGATTCTTCAAAAAGCTCCAATCCTACAGAGGCTCATGGTCCATAGTAAGTAAAAGCGACGGCTGGTCTGATTGGAATTTCCCTATTTTCTCCTCCCTTCCCACCTGCACCTATAGGTACACATGTGGGCCACACTTGTGCAACACAAGTAAGATGCTGAGACCTTTCCAGTTACAAAGAATGCTCCCCCCATGCTCTCGTTTATTCCCGGGAACAAGCACGTGAAGTACGTAGGACTTAGTTAGCAGTCTCAGTTTACAGAGGAGGAAACTTAAGTGACCTTTTAGGGTCGCATGATTATTAGATTTCAGACCCCTGGCGAAGCACGGTCTAGCACACGTGCAAATGCACTCGTGTGTGTACCATACATGTGGACACGTGCCAACATTCATTCATGCCTCTGCAAGCTTACTGCCAGGCACGGGGGCTTTATACACGGCCATTTGTGCGCAGAGAGGCTCCTTCCTGTTTATGGGCCGTCGTCCTGCTCGCATTCGCCTCTGCCTGTGTCCCTTTTCTTGTACCCCTGCTCACATTTGCACACGCGGATGCCCATCCGGGGGGGAGACATTGACCTTTGCTTTGGACCTACCCTCCATCCTTCAAGGGGCCAAACCAAATGAACCTGGAGATACCATCTGAATCCCCATAATATTTCTCAGAATCAGATTACAAATTTGTTCTTCAAAAGGTGTCGCCAGGCAGGAAAAGGCTACCCCGTTAATGGGGAGGAGGGATCAAGAGAGCAGCCTGAGAAATCAGGTGTCAGGCTGACCTTTTGGAGGGAGCCAAGCACTCATTCTTATTATTGATTCCTTTCAGGAAAGACAGAAGGCCCTTTATCTCTCAGCTGTTGAACTAAGGAATAGGGCCGCAACACGGGGAAGCAAAGACGACAGTGTTTTATGCCACTCGAATACACGGGCAAAGGACCCTACTGACCTATATCTTTTAAATATTTGTCACAGGCCTTGTAATTCCACTATTAGAGATTTATTCCTTTAGGGTAAACATTGTCCTCCACAATCTTTAAAAATGAACATTCTTGCTTCAGTCTGCTCGGGAACGACGTGAAGTTTCTAGCGTAGTACAAGCAGGGCCCTAGTTGCTGAGCACTTTTTAAAAAGAGGTTTCCAAACTCTACCCCCGGAGGCCATGATTTATGTATTTATTCATTCATTCAACAAATGCATGGAGTGTCTACCTTCTAAGTGTCAGGCGATAATCTAGACGCTAGGGATATGGCAATGAATGAAACAGACGAAGTCCCTGCCTCCTGGGAGCTTATATTCTAGTAAAGAGGATACAGACAGTAAATGAACAGAAAACAAGCACAAAACATGTCAGTTAATGGCAAATACTCTGCCAAGACTTGGGTTGATGCAAAGGTGATTCGCTTGGATGGCCAGAGGAGACATCTCCGAGAATGTGACATTAAAACGAAGGCTCACCATGTGAAGGCCCAGGCAGGGAACATTACAAGCAAGGGAACTGCCAGCACAAAGGCCAGACAGTTGGAAATAATTCAGACCAGGTAAAAGGTCAGGTCAAAGGCAGAGACAAGGGCCAGAGCAAGTAGCACACTGAAAACCAGGCTAAGGAGTGGGGAGTTTCCTCTAAGAGCTAAGGAGCGTCATATTGGGGTGTGCTTAAGCAGAGAAGAGACTTGTTCTGATTTGTAGTCATGGGGGAATGGATCGTTGGAAGCCGGAGAGGAAACATGAAGCCCAGGATGGAAGGTAGTTCCCGGGGCCCAGGCAAGAGGTAGGAGCAGAGCAGACTGGAGTGGTAGAGACAGAGGCTGAGAGGAGTAGACAGATACCAGGTGAGCCTTCTTAAAGCCCGGTGGCCTTGCCAATGGCTTGGATGTGGAGGCGGGGGAGAGAAAGGAACCAAGAACGATTTCTAGGTCTCTCACATGAACCATGGAGTGAGTGGACGGCATGTTGTTTCTTGAGATGAGGAGAACCAGGAGAGCAGCTAAAGGGGAGAAGACCAAGGGTTCTCCGCTGGCCGTGTAAAGTGTGAGAAGTCTCTTAGCTGTTCATGTGGAGGGAAGGAGTGAACACTTAGATGAGGAGTCCAGAGCGATTTCTCCAGCTCTAAGGTATGCCTCAGTGACCATGGACACATCGTGGGTCTTTGGAGCCAAGACACCGGACAGGACACTTAGAGGGAAAGGGCAGATAGAGAAAGGAAGCGAGCCAAGGCCTGAGTCCTGAGGCACCCCAACCCTTAGGGTAAGTGCAGAAGAGGAGGAAGAATTAGCATAAGTGGACTGTCCAACGATCTGCCACCAGTGTGCTATTAGAGAGGCCAGGGGAAGGACGCGTTTCAAGAAGTGATCAACTGTATCTCTTGCCGCGGAGAAGGCAGGGAAGGTAAGAGAAACGACTCGGGGGTTGGGAACGTGAAAGCAATCGGTGACTCTGGCAAGACTAGTCCCTTCGGAGTGGCAGGGACAGCAGCCCAGCCGGGGTTGAGAAGAGAATTCGAGGCAAGGAGGTGGTGACGGATGTGAACAGCTCCTACGGGCAGTGCTCCCATGAAGGACAGGAAGGCAGGTAGCAGCTACAAAGAAGTGGGGTCAAGAGGGAGTTTGGGGTCCTTTATTTTAAGGTAAAAAAAAAAGACAAAGCCTGGAGTCAGAGACCCACATAACCACAGAGCTACGAGGACTGTCTGGTCTGACACATTCATCTCAAAGTGGGAGATTAAGGTCCAGAGACGCCAAGTCAGTGTTCGAGCACACAGACTGGTCTGCGGCCAGGACTAGACCATACGGATTCCTGCTCCCAGAATGGACCCCGTAGGGGGTGACACAGGCTCACGAGGATCTTGGATGAGCCACCAGGGCAGCTTGCTCTCCGTTCTTTTAAAAAAATTTTTTTTTAATGTTTATTTATTTTTGAGAGACAGAGAGGGTGATCAGGGGAGGGCAGAGAGAGAGGGAGACACAGAATCCGAAGCAGGCTCCAGGCTCCGAGCTGTCAGCACAGAGCCCGAGGCGGGGCTCGAACTCACAAGCTCTGAGATCATGACCTGAGCTGAAGTCGGTCATGTAACCGACTGAGCCATCCACACACCCCGCTTGCTCCCCATTCTGAATCAGTGCTCCAGTCCTGCTACCCTGCTCCTGGTACATTTGCCCTCTCTCAAGGGCCTGCAGAGGGTTCCCTAACAGGCCCTGAGCCAACGGGCCCCTAGTGTAAAATACTTCAGTGTTTTTGTTCACACGCTTGTGCCCCTTTTCCTGGGGGCCCTCCAGGGGGCTGCAATCAATGACTGGCAGCCTAGTACCAGACAGAAAGACTTCAGCGGAGAAGACACAAGCAAGTTCACACATGTTGTCACCATGGCTTGTACAGTCCCATTGGCCCTGAGCCACGAATGACCGACCACATGCCAAGAGCCCCGGACAAGATAGAAGAGATCCAAGTTCAAGTCCTGATTCTTTTGGTACTTTGCTGCGTGCCCTAAAGTCAGTCCCTTGCCCTGCTGAGCCTCAGGTTCCCTTTTATATAAAATGAGAAGACCAGACCAGTTGTTTTCCCTGTTCCTTCTGGATGGGTAATTTTAATTCTTTTTTTTAATGTTTATTTATTTTTGGGAGAGAGAGCATGAGCAGGGGAGGGGCAGAGAGAGAGAGGGAGACAGAACCCGAAGCAGGCTCCAGGCTCCGAGCTGTCAGCACAAAGCCAACGTGGGGCTCGAACCCATGAACTATGAGATCATGACCTGAGCCAAAGTCGGATGCTTAACTGACTGAGCCCCCCAGCCCCCCGAGCTGTCAGCACAAAGCCAACATGGGGCTCGAACCCATGAACTATGAGATCATGACCTGAGCCAAAGTCAGACGCTTAACTGACTGAGCCCCCCAGCCCCCCGAGTGGGTACTTGTAACACAGACGGGCACCCTCCTGCAAGTTCCTAAGGAAGGAATGCCCCACCACAGCCCTCCGAGCCCAGCTAACATGCACCTGGGTCTCCCAATGGTCCAGCTCCTCCTGGGTGCCACCCCACTGCCCACGAGAAGTTCTCCCTCTGCACTCCGAGGTGATTTCCCCAGGATATTTATGGTCTAACGTTATCCCCCGGAAGCCTGACTTTTTTCAGGCTTCCCTCTCTTTCTGACCGAAGCCACCACCTTGCACAGGGATTCACTTCCTACTGCTCCTGTTCCCAGGGGACCAGCAAGGCCCCTGTCTTCTCTCCAGTCCTCTGGACGCTGGGAGCCAGTGGTTTGGGGACCAAGACTCAGGTTGATACAAACGTTTAATTTCTCGAAAGTATTATCTGAACCAGTGTGCAGGCTCTTCTCCTCTGTCAGAACCTGGAGTGGTTGTTGTTTTACTTGTTTTTGCTGTAGCTTTTTATAGAGGGGAGGGCAAAGGTCTTTTCCATTTCTCCTCCTAAAGCAAACCAAATAATATAATCAATTTGGCTGGTGCAGGGCTGATCCCAAGCGTTAAAGCGGGTATTTGTGGTTGATATGACGGGGGAATAAAGTGCTTGTGAAAACCAGCTGATTAGTCCAGCGGTGGAGAATGAATCCGCGTCCGTGTTCATCGATCTCTCCCAATCTTTGTCGGTGCCTGTATGCCCCACTCTGACACCACTGTGGGCAGCATGTGGCCCGCGAATGGCACTGGGGGTCTCTGAGGTGCTGGGCCACAGGGCTGCTTCCCATTTAAAGAGACAGGCCCAATCGAAACACAAGTGCAGGAGACAAGCAGCCTTAGAGCAGAGATTTTAAGGGTTAGGAGGGGACTCCCTGTTCCCTCACATGCCTCCCCATCTGTTCCCTGATAAAGTCTACAAAACCTCTCATCCAGTCTGCTGCCTTGGGCAACGTAATGCTTTGGACCTGAGGGCTTTGCAAGAGCCTATAAAATTATTTTTGCGACCTGGAAAAAAAAAAATTGGCTCTAAAATAGGAAAACTGCAAAATCAAAATTAATTAAACTTTAATCAAATGTTTGCAAAGTATATTGTTCTGTCAAGTATTCAACCACAACTCAACTCAGATAGTTAAACATAAATGAGATTTCTCGTATTTATGTACAAATAAGTACATTTGTCACGTTCGATACATTGTGGGATGGAGTCATCTCAAGTAGGAAGGCGTTAAGGACCATCTCGTGCTTCAGTGAGAGCCCCCTGCAGGGTCACCTCACCTGAGGACCCTCAGATGTCCAGAGACCTGGCAAGCAGCAGATCAAGGGACCTCATGCGGACCCCAAGGATTGGCTCTGGGGTAGGGGGGGAGGCACCGAAGATAAATTGCACCTGCTGATGATTTCCATCATTTAACAGACATATCCACCAAATTTATGTCTCTGTATTGACACTTTGGGGAATGGTCCTCTCACTTAGAGACATTATAATCAAGGGGAGGAAAAATATATATCTGTATATTTGTAATAGAGGCACAGTCAGCGATATGTTCCTATGAATGGTGGAAACGCAGATGGTTGGTTTGCGATAGGCTACGGAGACTAGGAGGTGAGGCAAAGGTAGTCTTAAACCCGCTAAACTAGGTTAGACCTGGTCGAAGCCTACCACGCGACCTCTCTGTTACTCTCACAACGTCCAATGGCTGGAAAATTCTGGAGCTGACCTCGGATTCTTTTGTCCCAGAGGCTGTCTGGGACAGTATTTACGTATGCTAGCTCCTTGACACACTTCAGTTTCTTTCCCAAATCTCTTTGGTTGGAAGGGGGGCGGTTCTTTCCGTTTTTATTGAAACAATAATTCACCTATTACAAAAGTCACCCTAGGGCTCGTTGATTTTTTGCATATTCACAAAATCGTGCCACTATGTCCTTGCAGAGCATTTTCATCACTCATTAGTTCTCATAAGTTTTCTGTAGAAGCTAAGATTGTCTATATGCAAGATCACCTCATCTGCAAATAGAAATCGTTTTCTGGATGCCTGGGTGGCTCAGTCCGTTAAGCCTCTGACTTGACTTCAGCTCCATGATCTCACGGTTCAGTTCCTGAGTTCACGCCCCACATCGGGCTCTGCACTGACAGTGCAGAGCCTGTTTGGGATTCTCTCTCTCTCCCTCTCTCAAAATAAATAAAATATAAAAAATATTTTAGAAATAGTTTTCATTTTCCTTTCCAATCTGATCACTTCCATTTCTTTTTCTTGTCTAATCACTTTGGCTGGAACTTCCAGTACAATGTTGAACAGAAACGGCAAGAGCAGGCATTTGCATCTTGTTCCTGATCTCAGGGAGAAAGCTGTCAGTCTTTCACCATTAACGGTGACATTAGCTGTGGCCGTTTTGCAGATACCCTTTATCAGGTTGAAGAAGTTCCCTCTTCTACTCCTGGTTTGTTGAGTGTTTCTTATCAAGAAGGGATGCTGGATTTTGCCAAATGCTTTTTCTGCATGTTTGTGGAGATAATTGCATGGTTTTGTCCTTTATTCTATTAATACAGTAAATATATCCCATCAATAGATTGCTATATGTTGAACCAACCTTGCATTTTGGGATAAATTCCACTCTTGAGTCTTATTTTCTAAGTGAAACCCATATAGTTTCGTTACCATTTGTCACCTGATTTGAGAGCTGGCGTTGGGTCAAGTGGAAAGCAGAGCTCCACTAAAAATCCAAACAGAGGTAGAGCCAGAGAATAGCCTCATGGGTTAGGTAACTTCAAAATTTGCAAAGGATTTTTCACATTGTTTGCTTCTTGTCCGTGGCTATTTGAGATAGAAATATTACACGGCTTTACATCAATGCCCCCTTGCTGTGAATTATCCTTCACTAGAGACAAGAACATACACAGATAGATATAGATATAGATATAGATATAGATATAGATATAGATGATGATATAGATAGATACAGATATAGATATAGATGATATAGATATGGATATGGATATACATATGGATATGGATATGGATATAAATAGATATAGATGATATAGATATAGATACAGATTTAGATGATATGTAGATGATATAGATATAGATTTATATTTAGATGATATATAGATGATATAGCTATAGATCATATAGATATAGGTTTAGATGATATATAGATGATATAGCTATAGATCATATAGATATAGGTTTAGATGATATATAGGTGATACATACATAGATATAGTTCCCTTTTAAATTTATGTCAGAAAATTTGAGAAATAGAGAAAAGAGAAGAACTCCAGATCATTTTTTTTTTTTTTTTGTAGTTGACCATCAGGTATATTGAGGTATAATTTACATACAAGAAGAAAATTAGCTTTGAGGAAATGGTTCTATGAATTTTGCCAAATGCACACAACCGTGTAACTAACCCCATAATCAAGATATAGAACAGTCCCATCAAAAAAAGTTCTCAGGGCGCGTGGGTGGCTCAGTCTGTTAAGTGTCCAACTCTTGATTTCAGTTCAGGTCATTATCTCACGGTTTGTGGAACGGAGCCCCGCATCGGACTTTGCACTGACAGCACGGAGCCTGCTTGCGGTTCTCTCTCCTCCTCTCTCTCTGCTCTTCCTGTGCTCATGCACATGCACTCTCATTCCCCAAAAGAAATAAATACACTTAAAAAAAAAAAGCCCTCTGTTAACAAAAAAGTTCTCTTGTCCTTCTTTGCAGTATATCCCACCCTCCACATAAGTCCCGGGCAACTACTGATTTCGTTTCTGTTCCTGTAATTTTGCCTTTTCCCGAATGTCATAGAAATAGATTCATATGGGGGCACCTGGGTGGCTCAGTCGGTTAAGCGGCCGACTTCAGCTCAGGTCACGATCTCGCGGTCCGTGAGTTCGAGCCCCGCATCGGGCTCTGGGCTGATGGCTCAGAGCCTGGAGCCTGCTTCCGATTCTGTGTCTCCCTCTCTCTCTGCCCCTCCCCCATTCATGCTCTGTCTCTCTCTGTCTCAAAGATAAATAAACGTTAAAAAAGGAAATAGATTCATATGATATGTGACCTTTTACGTCTGGTTTCTTTCACTTAGCATAACACTTTTGGGATTCACCTATGTTGTGTCCATCAGTCCTTCATTCTTTTTTATTTCTGAGCGATAGTCCACTGTGTGGCTGTACCGCAGTTTGTTGATCTGTGTGCCAGTCGATGAACATTTGAGTTGCTTTCATTTTTTTGGAGGTTCTGATTCAAACTACTAGAGGCATTCATGTACAGGCTTTTGGGAGGTGTATGTTTTCATTTCATTTGGTAAATACTCATGAGCGGGATTTCTAGATCATGCGGTCAGTATATGTTTATCTCAGTAAGAAACTGCCCAACCGTTTTCCAGAGTGGCCGCACCATTTCGTAGATGCGTTGTTCCACTCACGGCATATAAGAGTTCCAGTTGCCTCTCCACCTCGCTAGTACTTGGTGTGGTCAGTTGTTTTGTTTAATCTTATCCATGTTGGTAGGTATAGAGTGGGTTTGGTTGTGTTTCTTTTTATATATGTGTATATTTTCTACATACTGAAAATCATAGTTTGTGTCTAACTTTGTATACCATTTTTTCATCCGATAGTAAAGAAAGGCTTTGTCCACATGGCTACCACGTAAGACTAACTAATATTCCACTGATTGGATGTGACGAAAGCACCTCTTATCGATGTTGGGTTGTTTTTGGTGTTTGTTGTGATAAGCCACACGGCAGTAAAGACCTTCGCACGTGAGTTTTTTCCATCTTTTAGAGTACTTTTCCAGGTTAGAGACTCAGAAATGGTATTCCTGAGCCAAAGGGAATAAACATTTTTGTAACTTTGGATTGCTGTCTGAAAGGGTTTTATCTATTTACAAGACCACCAGGAACGTGCAAGAGTTTCAGGGCACTGTTATCAAAATCGAGTATTCTCATTTTTTTTAAAAAAAGATTTATTTATGAACAAAAGATTTTTTTTTCAAAATTTACATGTATTTCGCTTCTAGTGAAGCTGAACCTTTTCCGTATTCTTGCTTACTAGTTGTGTTTTCTATTCTGTGAATCGTGCTTATATTCTTAGCTTCTGCTTGGGGCTTGGTGTTTTCTTAACAATGAATTGATCATTTTAAATAATAAAGTTCACTCTTGATCATAGTCATATTTGCCCAGTTTCTTGTTTGCTTCTTTTCTTCTTGAACCTACAGAAATATTTTGTTCTTCTATATAGTCAAATCTGTCTCTTTTCCTCTGAGGGTTTCTATATTGCTTCTAAGCTTAGAAAAATCATTTTCGTCCCTCTCTCCTGAGGCTTGATAAATGGTCAACTTAATTTTCTTCTAGATTTTCTCAAGGTTTAAAAATAATCATCTCTGTAGTATAGAGTTTATATTGATATGTAATGGGATGTAAGACCCTAAAATAGAGATATTTTCCAACATATCTTAATATAAGTAAAATATTCTATGAAGCCACTAAAGGATTGAACCTAAATTCATCTTAATGAATGACATGATACTTTCATGTTCTGTTTCACCCATTCCAGGTTTATCAGGTGTATATCGGATCAACAAACAACGGCTGAACCCCACACGTTGGCACTGAAGGGATGTGCGGGCACCCTTGGCAGGCTGATGGGGTGGTTCTACAGTAGGAGACCACACAAGTCCCCGTTCAGAATCAGGGGCCATTGGTCACCTGCTGCTTCTCCTGTCCCTGAGTCTCTGCTCCATTTGCCCACGTTTCCAGAACCCCCACACTAACCCTCCCCACTTTGGATAATGGCAGGCCTGTATCAGCTTCTACTCAGGGAACAGGGACTTGCTCCCTCTCACCTACCCAGAACTCACTTTGGAAACCCTGGTGTCCAGGATGCTAAGTCGGTTAGACTGACCCAGGGGAAGCCACCCTGGCCTGTTTGGCTCCATGGTACCCCTTTGCCCAATCCGTGTCTCTGATGATGTCAAAAGCAGATAATAACTCTTTTCCCTCCTCAGCCCAGCAGACGTAACCCTTCTTCCAACACCAAACAATTTCATAATTGATTACATCCTTCTTCTACTTTTTTGCCAAGCTATTGGTAAATGGGATGAATTATCTACATGGAAAAAGGCCATTTCTCAGACAGAGTCTCCCAAATGAAGAGAGGCCTGGGTGTCACCCCGTTTTGAGGAGACAGAAGAAATAATTTCATTTTTCATGGCTGTGCAAGGGCTGAGCCATCTAGCAGAAAAATCCACTCGGAAGCCCCAGAGAGTGTAGGAGCTGAAGGAAAGCAGCTCACTGGGCCAAAGCCCCTCTCCTTCAGACCCCAATCAATATTGACAGGAGCAGGGCCTCAGATCCAGGGCTGACGCCGCGTCTCTTCTGGGAGGGTGGCCCAGTGGGTCATGGTGTTGGGGGTGGGACAAGGCAAGGCCCCTCCATCTATGTGAGGCAGGCTCTCCTCAGGGTCTGTCAGAGCACTAGGCATTTAGTTAAAAACTCTCTCCAAAAGAAAGAGCGTTAAGGCGGAGAGCTTGAAGTGGATCCCGAGTAATTAAGTGTATAAATTAATTCTTCCCCTAAGAAATGTTCTTCTCCTATTATTAGATTTGGCTCTCAGAGGAGCTACATCCAAGTAGTGGGTTTCCAGTTGTGTGTGTGTGTGTGCGTGCGTGCACGGGCGTGCATGTGTGTATGCGAACACGCATTCCGGGCTTTGCTGCCTGAAGCCTACAATTAAAAGAAGTGACATGAATGTGTCTTTAAAAGAGAGATCTGAGAAAAACTAACGGATTGTCTGTCAGGGGAAGAAAAAAAAAATGAAATATGGCTGCCTTAGTCCACTGAATGGATGAATAGGAAAGTATTTGTCCATCCCGTACCCAAAGGGATAAAACCCAATGATAGCCTTCTCAACTGCTTAGCACATAATGCATGTGCTGTTTGGATGCTAGTAATGTGTTTTTTACTTCTTCCTATCTGGGAGGAATGAATCAAATATGAGGAGAGCTGGAACATGATTTTCAACCCATTGCTTTTGATTAAGTGCCCGAACAGGCAGGTCCTGGGACTTGCAGTAATACTAATGGGGCATAAAGTGCTATAAAAAGGACGGGGCCCTACTTTTGTCCAAATGCCATTATCCTGGAATCAGAGACCCTGGTGTAATATGTCCACGGTTAACCTTTTTTTTCTGACAGGAAATTTTCTCCATCCACTCACACCATCAATTATGCTGCATTTGACCAGAGTGGTGAGTGATTACTTTGTTTCAAATGAACAAGGTACATATGCCAAGCGCCCGAATACCGAACACCAGCACGGAGGGGGGCAGGCCTGGAGCAAGAGGAGATCAACTCTGCGAGCCGTTCGGGCTTAGAAAAAAGTGCTCCTTTTGTTTTCGGCTGATTTTTGTCAGCTTCTCACTCGTTTGCTTCTTTTGGAAAAAGGAGCGGTTGGGTAACTAAAAATATAATTATTCTTTTGAGCCACAAAAATCGTTAACTGATGGAAACTTTGGCTACCCAAACAGGAGCCGTAGCTAACAATTACCTAGTGAACTCGACTGCCAGAGAGAACCTCAGTTGTTCAGACCTGGTACAGGAGAAGAGCAGAGAGATTTCCCTCCGGCCGGCGCTTTTCCCTGGAGGAAGGCTAATTTGGTGGCCGCCCCTAGGGAACCAGGCTCACGGCTCTCGTCCTAGCTCTGCTCCCCGCGCACGGCTCCCCGGGAGCTTTCCTGGATGCCTCTGCACCACTCCAAACTTTGCGTTACATTTTTTTTTTTTTTTTTTTGCAATCAGCAAGTTGCAGATTGTCCAACTGTTCTGTCATTTATTGTAAACGGCTGCAAAAAGAAAAAAAAAAAAAAGGAAAAGAGAAAAGGAAAGGAAAAGAAAAAAAAAATCCCACAATGCTATAACCTAGTCCTGAGTGTAAATCAAACATTCCCTGTCATGTTGATAGCTTGTGTTAGTCTAATGTATTTTATATTACTCAAAAGCTTTGAAACCCTGCAGCTTTCTTCATATAGGCCATTATGCGGTTATCATTAAATTGTCTTGCAAAGAACATTATCGGTAATTATAGCAGACACTAAAATCAAATGATCAGAGTGGGACCTTTAACACCAAGAGGAACCATTAGAAGTTAATCAAATAAAAGGATGAGAATAATTATGTTAGGATTAGGCAGTAATACGCCAGAAGTTATATACTTTGCTGACTATATATCTTTACTCCCAGCTTCCTGAATTTCCTTTTCGTTGATGTGTTTTTATATAATACTTTGGCACAGAATGTAAACGACAGTATTTTTGTCATGGCACAATCGGGCTCGAAGGTTCATAGGCGGTTCATATCTAAATGCCATCAGAGGCACGGAGGTAATGATGAAGATAGAAATAATAGTAATAAAAAAAAGTGCAAAGCTGGAAAAAATCCATCGGTCAATGAAGCATGGCAAAATGATAAAAATGCTTGCAACAGGCACAGGTGCAAGGGAAGTCGTTATTGGCTGGTTGTTCCGTCTTGGAGCATGAGGATTTCTCCTGCAGGCCTCGCTGCGAACCAGCGTGCTCCGAAGCCTCGCCCGGCGTGTTTGTGCCAGAGAGAAGGAGAAGCCAGCCTCTCCCAGGCTCTCCGAGTTACCCCTGCCAGGGCTGATACGTAGGGCTGTTGGGGGAGTGGGGGCTCTCAGTGGAGGCGGGAGGGGAGAGCTTGGCTCCCTGAGGCAGAGTGTTACCCACAGAGGGTTTAGGCTCAGTGGGTCACTCCCCTCCCTAATGCAGGAGCGCTCACACACACACACACACACACACACCCCACACCTCTGGCACCTTGCAGATGGACCATCTCTACATTGCAATACATGGCCTGGGGGGCTGAGGACTGGGGCTCTAATGGAGGAGAGGATGCCTTCCTCAAGGCATGGCCGATCTTAGATTCCAGATTAAACCTGAGCAGCAGGACAAACAAAGCCATTGTAAGCAGCAGGGGGAGGTGGGAGGGATGGAGAAATTCTATACCGCATGACCTTAAAAAAAAAAAGAAAAAAAAAATCAAAATCTCCCCTGCCCCCTTCCTTTCTAAATAAAGATCAGTTCATAATAACAGATTTGCCTTTATGTCCGGCTTTGCGCCGGGCACCGGGCTACGGGGATGAGTCAGATAATAACAAGGCCGTCTGATTTCAAATGTTGCTGTTACAATACACGGACAGCAAACTGAATGGTAAAGCCCAGTCTAACATTTCTGCATTTGTCGCAGTCTCGTGTGTTAGAGGCTTTGTGACCTTTAAAAAAGGAAGGCCTGGCTGCATTTTGCGGGGGTCAGACCTGAGGCATGTCGACGTGGTGACGGAGTTGAGAGGTGCTGATCAGCAGGCCTCTTCTGAGTGTGGGGACCGGCCCCTCTCCCACCTTTCTGTGTAGCAAACATACCTCACGGGGCCGTCGTAAGAGATCTTTTATTGCTCTGTGTGTTTGCAGGTTGTTAAGGCCTGCTCTCCTTCGTGGGCTTGGGAGGGGGTCGCGCTCCTAAGCAACAGAGCAGAGAGGTGACTTTTGGAGATGGGTGGCTGGTTTACGCAAACAGAGAGGCCTTTGTCTCAAATCTGCCCATTACCAGCTTGGCCAGTGAGCCGCAAACAAGAGCCCTCTAGACCGGAAACAGGGCTTGGGAGAGGTTTTGGAAACAGGACGAGACAGCAGTCTGCTAGCGGTGGTGAAGAGCCTGAGTCAGGCAGACAGGCCTGGGGAAGACGGCAACCTCATCACGGCCCCGTGGTTCCCAGTGAAACCGGGGCCAGAAATCAACTTCAGACCACAAGTCTCAGCAGCCAGGCTTCACCGACAGGAGCACCCCTCCTGACAGCAAGCCTGTTGATATACTTGAAAAACACTCACAATTTTTGAAAACTGTACACGCAACTGAATCGTCCAAGGTTGAGGGGATCTTTTCAGGGCTCATAGTTCTCAGTACAAGGGAAGAGTCCTGGGGGACTAGATGTCCTTCCTTATCAGGGGGCTAGCCTGGGAGCTTGTGTCCAAGTTCTAAATTAGACAGCGGGTCCCGAAGGGGTTGAGAACCCCCAGCCCTAGCAGGGGTTAGCCCAAGCTAATTCCACTACCAACCTCAGTCTGGGCATCGATCTACTCAGAACGGGGAGGGCAGGTCTGCAGAGCAAGAACCAGAGACTTTACAGGTCCAGGGAAAGGACAGTCGCGGAAGAGGTGATTAAAAAAAAAAAAAAAAAAAAAAGCCTGGCCTGGCCCCACGGAGCAGCCCAGGAGAAATGACGCCTTGAGCGAGGACACATTGTGTGAATGGTGCCAATTTGGGGTTTTGTTTCTGTTGTTGCTGTTTTGTTCTATTTCCACAATGCCAAGCAATTAAATTCTGTGTTTGTTAAGGAGGATGTACGGATGGTGTCTGGGGAAATGGGAACCAGTTCTTGAAAGAAAAGTAATCCCCGAGAGGAAATTAACGGAAGCCCACAGCGGGGTAGGGCTGGAGTTTGGGGACAAATAAGCCAGATTCCTGGAACCTACAGGACAAAAGAAATTCCTGCTTAAGAAATGGGTTTCATGTAAACAGAGGTGACTTGGAACTTGGCTGGGAAAAGCCAATGTTTTCCCTTTCCCCATGTTACTGAGTTCCTGTAACTGGAAGCGGGGCGGGGGTGGGGGGGTGGGGCAGGGAAGAGCAACCACAGTATCTTACAAAGCTCTATAAATGCTCGCAGGTTGATTGATCCGGCCTTGCCGTCGAGATGTCAGGGGAGAAAATCTCCACTCACATAGAACCATTTGGAACCTCCCCTTCTATCTGGGATGAACACAGTCGATGTCTTTTCTATAAACTTACATCTATGGTATTTCACCAAAAAAAAAAAAAAAGTTACCGTTCCATTCTCTCGCAATAACCATGTTGGATAGAAGCCGTGGCATTTTGTATCCTATTTTGCAGATGAAAGAAGCAAATGTTGTGAGGGAGGGGTCTAATTCATGACAACACATGGAGTTGCATCCAGCCCTTCTGACTCGACTCCGACCACCGTGTCTCTGTTTCGGTGTGCGCACAGCTTGTCGTACGGCCATGTCCTTGGGGAAAGGCCCAACGGGACTGACTTTGGGGCATGTCCTAAGTTCTTGGAGTCCTCTCATATTGAAAGCCGCCTGCAGCCCCCACTTGGTAATGGATTCATAGGTGTAGGTGCATGTGCGTTGATCACTGTAGACGGGGGCACGTAGCAGGAAGCATTCGACATTCCACACGCCTCTGGCCATTTCCCAGGGCTAATAGAGAGGTCACTCCTAAGTCTGGTTACGCAGTGAACACGACACCCTGCCCTGTCCTATTTTCAAGGCCACAGCCCAGAATGAGGCTCAGAATAACTGCCCAGTTATTCAGCAGGCTCAGAGGCAGGCAAGGTCTCTGGCAAATGTGGTCAAGCAGTGTCATCCACGAGGACGCGGAAGGACCCGGAAGGTACCCTTTTGCACAACCCTCCCCCCCTCCTTCTATTGAGCTCTTAAATTAGCTCTGAAAACCAGGTGTCAGCCGTCCCCCTGAAAACAACCCAGACGAGCCATTAAAAACGCCAAGAAGAAATGAATGCCTAAATCACCCTGTCTCTCCGAAGGTAGAGTCTTAACCTAATCACACGTCAAATCATATTTTTTCTTCTCCAGATGGATGTCTTCTTTCAAAGCCTGATGGTCACAGAGACAAAGGTACCGCTTCAGCCTTAAGTAACTATTGAAGTTTTACCCCGATAGATTATTTGCTAGGAGTAACTAACATAAAAAATGCCCTGTCAGACAACAGCTTGCTTTCTCTCGTTTTTTTTTTTTTTTTAGAGGGTAATATTTGGTTTCATCTTGCAACTACTTGGGGAAATTTAGCACTGAGTCAGAAAGGTTGGCCAACAAGTAGCACTTCATAAATTCCTGGAGCCCTAATCAATACATATTGTCATCCACTCCAGTCCTTCGAGCAGATTTCTCTCTGCCCTGAGTCGTTGGTGTATTTTATGAGGTTGTTACAGGCTGGGCTTGCATGGCCTGGGCCTAATGAACCTGTCACCACTGCTATTGATTGACATGCCAGTGTAAGTGAGACAGGCGATTCCGATTGACTTCCTAATTACTGCTGCTGGGCTGCCTCGCCAACTGCTGGGGCCAGAGGTTAATAGTTTTGATGTTCAGAGGCTCCTGGCTGTGGAGGCCGGAGCGAAACTGGCTCTTCAGACGTCAATACCTGAATCAAGTTCTCAAGGCTACTGGCCTGCCTGATCAATTAAGGCCTTCCGCGTTCCTCCTGGCGGAGGCTGACAAGCGACTGATGAGTGCGGGAGTTTACAAGCCAATGGTTGAAGGGAGTTTAGGAGGCTCTGAAAGCACCACCCCGTGGCCCGCGATTGGCAATTAAGGGGGGAGGGGGGGGCCTTGAGCTAAAGAATACTGTACCGGGCTTTGGTTGTTTGGGTTTGTTTGGTTGGTTTTTTTCTGCCAGTTTTCCATCCCGAGGATTAAAAATTAAGTGAGTTTGAGGAGTTTTTTCGTTCTTGTTGTTCATCCAATGTCCCCGATTCTGCCAGTTGCCACTGACTTCTAGAAAAAAAAAAAAAAAAAAAAGGAGGTAACTTGTATTCATTCATCTGTTCAGCAGAAGCTAATAGAATGTTCACCTTGTCCAGGATGTGGGGGTGTATAGATGTATAATAATCTTCCGTTGGTACCATTTCTTTCTTTTTTAATTTTTCAAAAAAATTTTTGAATGTTTATTTATTTTTTGAGAGACAGATAGAGCGAGTGGGGTAGGGGCAGAGAGAGAGGGAGACACAGACTCTGAAGCAGGCTCCAGGCTCTGCGGGGCTCGAACCCACGAATCGGGAGATCATGACCCGAGCCGAAGTCGGACGCTTGACTGACTGAGCCACCCAGGCGCCCCCATTGGTATCGTTTCGTAAGAGTTGGGAACGTTTTGGGGGCGCCTGGGTGGCTCAGTCGGTTAAGCACCCAGCTTCGCTCAGGTCATGATCTCGCGGCTCGTGGATTCAAGCCCCACGTCGGGCTCTGTGCTGACAGCTCAGAGCCTGGAGCCTGCTTCGGATTCTGGGTCTCCCTCTCTCTCTCTGCCCTCTCCCGCTCGTGCTCTGGCTCTCTCTGTCTTTCGAAAATAAATGTTAAAAAAAAACAACAACAACAACGAAGAGAGAGAGAGTTGGGAACACTTTCACACCCAGGGTTTTACTGGAACTTCACACGTCACCACGAAGTAGAGAGCTTGTCATCTCCCATTTCCCAAGAGAACACAGAGCCTCAGCACAGGTGACTGACCACCCCCCCCCCCCCACAAGCCACACAGCTAGGAAGGAGAGAAGCCAGGCTTCACAAGCAGGAGTGCTGGTTCTTAGTCTGATGTTCTTGCTGGGGGCTAGGACGTCTGCTGCCTGAATCCTAGGAGCTTACGCACCAGTCAAGCAAGAGCAGGGCACCGTACAGACCCGTCTCAGTACTGTTTCTCCTCATGAAGTCCCTCACCCCTTCAGCCTGAAATGTCCCCCTTTTCTGCTCTATTTACTCAGCTCACCCTCCTTCTTCTATGGGCACTACCGTAAGGAAGAATTTGCGGCCCGTATTAACCTGCACCTTCCTCCACCCACGCAGCACCATCCTGTTGGAGGTAAAAATCACTATTCTGTTCCATGCTTTCCTTTATCCCATGTGTTCAGTATGTGTTCGCCAGATTACACGCTCTTTAGGGGAACAGGGTTTACCTCTTTTGTGTTCCCCAGACCACGGCGTGGTATCCTTTCTTCGTGGTCTCCCTAATAGTTACTAATTGACTCAGAAAAGAGAAAGCATGGTCTGCTTTTCTGCGTAGTCAGGATAGTCTCCTGAAATGTAATCCAGAGTTTTATGTGACTGGGAAAACAACAACAACAGCAACAACAAAACCTAAGGAACCTACAGTTTTAAACTTGAACTTGAGGGGTGCCCACGTGGCCCAGTCAGTTAAGCATCCAGCTCTTGGTTTCGGCTCAGGTCACGATCTCACGATTCATGAGTCCGAGCCCCACGTCAGGATCCGTGCTGACAATGCGGAGCTTGCTTGAGATTCTCTCTCTCTCTCTGTCCCTCCCTGCTCTCTCTCTCTCAAAAGAAATAAGTAAATTTTAAAAAAAGTTTAAATAAAAATATAATGAAGTGTGAACTTGGAAAGAGACTTAGGTGTGTGAGAGTCTCCCTTCCTGGGCTGGATAGAGACATACTGTGAGCCTCTAGGACCCCACTCACTTCCTCTCTCCACTTCCCTCCTCCGGGTCCAGTCCTCATTCTTCATCAAGCTTCATTCTCTTCTTTCATGTTCACTTTTGAGAGAGAGAGAGAGAGAGTGGGGTAGGGCAGACAGAGAGGAAGAGAGGGAGACAGAGGATCTGAAGCAGGCTCTGTGCTGACAACAGACAGCCCGATGCTGGACGGAAGTCAGACGCTTAACTGACTGAGCCACCCACGTGCCCCTCATTCTTTATTCGTAACAAAACAAAGGAATCCAGGGAGGAAATGAGCCTTCGAGTAGGTCTATGTCCTTCTCAACGGTGACCAGCATGTCCTGGTTTACCCGAGATCGTCCCAGTTTTTAAACTGGAGTCCAGTATCCTGGGAACCGCCTTGGTCCTGGGCCCACCAGGACAGCTGTCACCCTAGCCAACTCTGTGGCACAGCAAGCCTGGAACGTATTTCGCAGACACCGTGAGGAAATGAGAGGAATTTTCCTCTTGCTCCCGAGAAGGGAGGGGCTATGGAGCAAGAAACATAGGGAAGAATCGGAAAGGAATGCCAGGAGGGGCCCACATTGCTGACTTGGGCCAGAACTTTGCAGAAGGAGGCTGCCTACAGCAGCCGGTGAGACCGTGGTGACCGTCCTTCCATCCCCTGTATGCTTCACTAAAGTTGGCCACACATACTCATGCAAATGCTTCACGCAAGGTGTTGGCTTGTTCTCTGAGAACTCAGGAAACGTGCTCGTTCCACGTCGTGACGTGAAGCAAGGCCGGCACATATCAAACAGGAAGATGATCTAGCAGCTGAACTAAATCAGCAGAAGCAGAGCTTCAGACTGAGGTGACTCTCAGAACGTAAGCCCGCAGAATACACTGGAATTTCGGAGGGGCGGGGATTGGACTTTCCACGACCCACAGAATGGCAGTTTGGGTTTTAAAATGATTTACGTTTATTTTATTTGAGACACAGAGAGAGAGAGAAAGAGAGGGAGAGAGAGAATCTCAAGCAGGCTCCACATGCAGCTTGGAGCCCAATGCAGGGCTCTATCCCACAACCCTGGGATCATGACCTGAGCTGAAATCAAGAGTCAGACACTCAGGCGACTGAGCCACCCAGGTGTCCCTGGGTTTTAAGAAGCCACTGACAACCGGATTCTGCGGGCGGGGGGGGGGGGGGGGGCGCTAGGGACTACTGGTGTGGTTGGAAGACCTAAGTGGACGAAACCCACAGCACCGAGCAGAAGTCGTTAGTTTAGAATAAGCAACCTACCCCCTGGTCCGTGGGCGGCCTGAAGTCCCCCCTCCACCCGCCCCTGACCTGCTTCCCAGCGGCTCAGATAAGTCTTATTTTTTCTGCCAACCTCTACTCCCCATTTTCCAAAGACTCAACGCCGTCCCCCTCCTCTTCTGCTGGTAGGAGGAGTCTCCGGGACGACCCAGCACGTCCCTGATTATTCTTTGGTGTCACCTCCTCACACGTTCTCCCCCAGCTGGGGACTCCTGGAATCCAAGAGGCCTGGGCTCTGCGGGGCAACAGCCTCATGGCCCTGTTTGGACTTTCTCTCCGAAAAAGGGGCCTCTGCCTCCATTTTTCTCCTTGCCTCCCCTGGTTTCCCTCCGGGTTCCCGTTCCCTCTGGCTCTGTCACTTTTCTGTTTCCAGTGTGCCCAAGCACCTGGTCTGTCCAGACCATCCTTAGAGAGCCATCCCTAAGGGTCTTGCCACCTCGCCGGTGGAGGCTTATTCCCAGCCTTCCCGGAGTCTGAGGGAGGAAGTCGCCAGGCAAACCGCACGCGGCAGTGTTTTCACTCTGCCTGGCAGATCCACAGTGAGGCTCACCGTGCGTGAGCGAGTGGGGCACACGCACCTCACGAACTCACACCGGCACTGTAAAGTGGGTATGACCACTGCTGCTCCAGATGAAGAAACCGAGGCTTGGAGAGGTTACTGGCTTCGAGCATGACCACGAAGGGGCCAGACCAAAACAGGAAACCAGACTCACCCCAGGGCTGTCTGATATTCCACAATGACAACGCATCACCGTGTATCTATCCTAGTGTTGACGGACATTCAGGCTGTGCCCAGGATTTGGCTGCTATACAAGCATTCTCGAATGTATTTCCTGAGGTGCACTTTCCTGAGAACGGAATTACCGAGTGGCAGGAAATATGCATACCTTTAACTTCACTGGATGATGCCAAACCTTCTTGCAAATCCTTTGCAGTATTTTACATTCGCACTGGAAGTTTCCATTGCTCCTTATCCTTGCCTCTGCTTCTTTATTCCCTTAGTGTTTGCGGCTCCAAGGAGGGTGCGGTGGTATCTCATGATATCGTTAGTTTTCATTGCCCTGATTCCTCACACATTTGAGCACCTCGGTGTTTGATTACCGGCCAAGCAGATTTCTTCTTTTATGGCCGGCAAGTGGAAGCCCTTTCCCAGCACCTTGCTTTGAAACCCTTTGTCCTCCCTGGAGCATGGCATCGTCAATTTTTCAACTATACGTGGTGTATTATAAGTATTCCATGATGGTTCAATAACCACTTGTTCGGTCGTGTTGAGTTAAATAAGGGTTCTTACCCGTTTCAAGCCTTCCACTCTGACCGGCAAAATCAGTCCTCGGCTTCTTCGTTCAAACAGGCCTATCCATTCTGCTGGATGAAATTGGCTATTTCATTCATTTCCACGACGGAACAGCCCAAGAAAGAAGCAAGAGGAAACATGGACATGTATCTTATGCCTCCCATTCATTACATATTTTCTCCTGGGCTGGTCCCCAGTAAACGTTTCTCTGAGGCAGGACACTGGCCCCAAATCTTTGACGAGCTGAATATCTGGTGCGGACAAAGAATAGTAGTTACCTCGGATGTCACTCATAGTCGACCACAGCCAGCACGCTTTTCCAAGACCGGCATTTAAATTTCCCAGGTAGGTTCCCTCTCATCTTGAACGTGGAGCCTGATCCTGGATCTGCCTGAGACAGTGAGGGAATAAGGACAGCAGCTGGTCACCAGACAAGAATCTGGGGATGAGTGACCTTTCAAGGTGCTTCTTACGGCCTCATCTCTCAATGTGCCCAGAAGGAGCTCTTGGGCTGCCCATCCAGAAATGGCTTAAACTCTGACCCTTATGAACTCACCTAACGAGAAGTCCAGCAGCAAGAACGCTCCAGAGTTGGTCTGTCCAGTGGCTTCCCAAAGTCAGGTCTCTCTGAAGTTTCCCGAATGTTCCCCTTGAGTCACACGATGGCTGTGGCAGCTCAAGCTTCAGGTCCTGATGTAACCCCAAGCAACATCCTGCAGGACGGATTCTTTCCACAGTCTCTACATTAGGGAGGGTGATCTCTCCAAGAGGCCTCAGCAAGCTTCCTCTGTTTTATCATATGGACCTTCTAAACCAGGCACAAGCAAAGGGAATGAAAAGACCTGGATGGGCTTTAAGGCAATTCATATTTCCTTCCTAGAGCTGGGGAGGGGTTGTCCTTCCTAAGCACTTGGCAAGAGGAATGCTTGGTCAGGATGGGGCCTCCATGTGCTACGGAGGAGGAGGAAGGGATCGGGATTGGTTATCTCAGCGCCTGCCACACCTAGGAGCAGCTTCCGGAGTGCACAGTCTGTGCAACTGTCTATGTCCCGCCCTCAGCTTCGTGTAATGTTCTGCTATTTCCGTCTTAAATTTCTCATCGTTTTTGAATACGGAGCTCTGCATTTTCATTTTACACTTGCATTTTGACCTGCAAATTATTCAGCCATTCAGAACACTCCCGCCATGCCCTTCACACTGTGCTTCAACACCCTGGGCTTCCCACCCTCCTCAATACACCACAGCAAACACTCTACTCACTCCCCCTAAATCAGCGCTGGCCGGTCAATGCAGAAAATCGGTACCCTCCAGCTTCTGAACATTTGAAATGTTTCTAGTCCAGATTGAGATGCACTACAAGTATGAAAAAACACACCAGAATTTAAAGACTTAGTACAAAAACATGTAAAACAACTCAGTAACTTTTATATTGATTACACGTTGAGATGATAACATTTTGGGTTAAACACTGGGTTAAATAAAATATACTATGAAAATCAATTTTATTGTTTCTCTTTAAAAAAGTTTTTAAAATTTTTTATTTATTTTTGAGACAGAGAGAGAGGGAGAGAGAGAGAGAGAGACAGAGCATGAGCAGGGGAGGGGCAGAGAGAGAGAGGGAGACACAGAATCCGAGGCAGGCTCCAGGCTCTGAGCTCTCAGCACAGAGCCTGATGCGGGGCTGGAACCCACAAACCACAAGATCATGACCCAAGCTGAAGTTGGACGCTTAACCAACTGAGCCACCAGGCACCCTTCTCTTTACTTTTTTTAAATGGTGCTATTAGAAAATTTGAAATTATGTATGTAATTCATATTACATTATGTTTTGTTTTATATTTTTTTATAATACATTATTATATTTCATTGGGCAGCACTGGCCTAGATCAATCTGAATCCCTTCTCACCCTATCTTTCCTCCCCCTTTACGTTTGGGTTTCGGCTCTCGCGTAACTAGAAGCTTCTTTGCGTTCCCTTGGCACCCTGCATGCTCGCTCTTAGGATCAAGTCTTTGCATCCCCTAAGGAAACTGGGAGCTCAGAGATTTTCTCATTCCAGCTGTAGCTCCCCCAGCACGTAGTCCAGTGCCTGGCACATAGTAGGTCTCAATAAATACTTGTTGAGGATATTACTTTCAGGAGTCCCCACACTTCGGACTTTTCTTCCTTATTCCCTTCCCCTACACCTGCCTTGATCAAGCAGTTCAAGATAATTGTTTCCAAGTAAGAGATGACGAAACTCTGCTTTGGGGATGGCTCTCGACCTTCGCTGTACATTGGAAACACTCGGTTTGCAAATCCTGATGCCCGAGTCCCATCCCCAGAGATTCAGATTTAATTGGTCTGGGGTGGAGCTTTGAGCAGAGGGAGGTTACAAAGGTCCCCATCTAACCCTAATGTGCCACGAACACTAGAACCATTTAGAGCCCATCAAGGACTTGTGGGCAGGGTGTCGCCAAAGTCTTCGATCCTTTGTTGTCGGTCCTCACAGCCCTGAAAGCGGAAAGGAGGCACCACGGTAGCAGGATCACCGTTCACAGGACGCACAAGTCTAGGGCAAATCCTCCTCACCATCCAAGGAGCCAAAGAACCCCTCTATTAGGTCTCTCCCAAGAACCCTCTCCCATCAAGTGCCAAGAACTCCACTGGGTCACCACTTTAGTTCACAGATGCCACCAGGCAGCCATCAGCGGGTAATGATTTCTGGTCAGATGCAAACAATTAAGTTAGGGAGAAAAGAATCCACATTCCATTACCAACCCCCTAAACGGCTCACTCCCTGGTCTAATTGCCTTCTGAGTTCCCCAGACAGCTATGGCTAATAAGGCGAACACCCCGAAGAGCCAAAACTTGAACCCAGAAGGAAAAGAGCCTGGAGTAAATTGGAATGCTCAGCCATCGCAGGGTCAGCCCCGGGAACTGCTGATCCGCCCTCGGAGAGCACCGCCTACCTCGCAGAAGCACCTTCTGTCTCCCCTCCCCCTCCTCCCCCTTTACAGTCTCTCTCCAAAAAAAAAAAAAAGAAAGAAAGAAAGAAAGAAAAAACTCAAGGCAACTGCAGCCTGATTTTTGATGGATTGGCCACTGTGTTTTATTCGACAATGTATATCACTCTGCCAATATGAATTTGCAAGATGGTAAAAATACAACCCCCCGAAAAGATTACATGAAAGGGGAAAAAAATCATTAGGCAATTAAGAATGGCAATAATTCACCCATATCTATGCTTTGGGAAGAAATATTGCCCCAGGGAATTAGCTCTGCTTATCACTCTGTCATCTGTCTGGGGTATGAGGGAGAGGGGGTTTCGTGTGCATTGCTGATGATTTCCCGCAGTATTTCTGAGCGTGATCAAAACGCATGCCAGGCTTTTAATAGAACCCTGTCTCTCTCGGGGTAGCCGCAATTTGTACACAGGAAGCTGAGCTAAATTAACTAAACATATGCATTCCGTAAGCACCTCCACATAAATTCCTTTCAGAGGCAGCATCTTCTGGCCATCGTAGAATCTTTGAGCCAGGAGAGACCTTAGAGGTCATTGGCCACCCTCATCATTTTATAGATGAGGACATTGGAAGCCCAGAGAGGGAAAGTAATTTTTCTGAGGTCACACAGCTAATGGAGACAAAAATATAACTAAAGCCCTGGGCCGTCCAACTCACAGTGTGGCCGGGGTCTTTCTACTCCGCCACCCAGCCTTCTCCTCTGCCAGCTCAGTATCCAGCACACGGCACGGAAGATGTACTATGTGTCCTATAAATGGGATTTGAATAAATCAGTGAGGTGTGGGTTTTCTTGTCACGAGGAGAAAGGAAACTGCCCTTTGTTCACTCTCTGTGCTTCATGACGACAAGCCAACCTCCTTAATCCCTTTAGAAAGGACCCAGAGAGAAGGTCTTTGGTTGTCCGATGCTACAAGAAATTCCTGCCTATGCTCTTGCCCTCCTCTCATGACCTCCCCCCGCCACCTCCAGCCAGGCTCCCTACTCTGCTAGAAGATTCCATTGTCCAGACAGCCCAGCTGCCTCCACGTCCATGAGCATGAAGTTCATGCTGGCGTCACTGCTCTGCTGAGTTCCTGTTGAGTCTCTTGCCCAAAAACCCTCCTACTCCTTCCCCCCGCCCTATATGCTCCACGGAGCTGTCCCTGGCTAGCCTCAGGCCACACCGATTCTTACATCATTTCATCGTTTACAGCACTTGATCCGTATCACCCTTTCCAGAAATATTCTTACCATTGCGTAATGGTTTGAAAACCGCGTCGCGTGCGTAAACGTCGATGCTCGAACAAAACTGTGAACCCTTTGGAGAGTCCCAACTTCTTTTTTATCGATCACGAAACATGGCAGGTGATCAAACTGTTAGGACGCTCATTGACTGAACGTGATTTGGAAAGCGTCTTGCCCCTCAAGATCCGTCAACCCACTAGCGGTGGCGTGACGGTGTGATAGCCTTGCAAGACCTCATAAAACAGCTCGGAGGCCCGGAGGGAAGGGAGAAATGGTCACGTGGCAGTGAGCCTTGTCCATCAGTTAGGGTTGCAAGCAGCTGCCTGGAACAGAAACCTGGCAGAGCGCCAGGAACAGAAACAGAGCGCCGTGGAACAGAAACGGCGCCGTGGCAGACTGTATTTTACAAATGTGGCACGGCCACATTTCCAGTCCCACAAGTTTCTGTCTCATAGAGGCTTTCCCTCTCCTTGCAGCTGGGCTCTGTGGCTGCCTCAACGAACAGAGCACAGCGGAAGCACCCCTGTGACAGCCAAGGCTATAGGTCATAAAAGATAAGTTGGCTTCTGCCTGGATCTCCCTTTCGGGGGATGCTTGACCTTGGCGCTCACCCACCACGTTGGGAGGAATTTACAAACCATAAGGAGAAATCACATGTAAATATCGCAGCCGAAGTCAGCTAAGGCCTCGGTGATGAATCAACATCAACCACCAGACGTGTGAGCAGGCAAACCTTTGGGTAACTCCAACCCTATGCCTTTCCGACTGCCCCCAGCTGACCCCAGGTAGAGTGCAAAGAGGCTAGCCTACATACCCAGACTGTGGCTTCGTGAGCAAAGTGACTGCTGTGGGTGCTTTAAGCCACAAAGTTTTAGGGTGGTGTATTACAGATTAGACAATCTGAAGAAGTGCTTAATGAAATCAAATGTTATTTTTCTTATACAGCAGAGTCCCAGAGAAGGCAGCACAGGTGTGGTGCTCAAGGAACGGGCTCCTTCTCCCTTCCCAGGCCCGCTGCCCTTAGCATGTGACTTTGGTGCTTGAGATCGCAAGTCGGCTGTTCCACTTAGGGCCAAGGTTCAGGCCGGAGGAAAAGAAAAGGGAACAAGGGGGAAAAAAAAAAAGAAAGAAAAGAAAAGAAAGGTCTGATGCCAGCTGAGTCTACCCTCTTTTACAATAGAACTTTGCAGGGTTCTGTTAAGATGAGACACACACAGCTCTGCAGCCCCCCAGACCAGGCCCTCTGGGGGTCCCTCCCTGCTCCGCGCTGAGGTGGGAGAGTGCCGCTACGCCCGCTTCTGAGTCTCAGTTTGTCACTTGGAAACACAGCAGCACCAGGGTCCCAATAAGACCCTCATGTCGACAGCTCTCCTCTTTTCCTCCCTCCACAAAGCTCAGACATGAGTCAGCTGGAGAGACAGCTGCTGTGTCCCCGTTCCAGGCTTTCCCACCACTCTTCTCTAGATGCAGACCCTCACTCAGTTTTAGCCCTGCTGACCTCACCACAGCCCAGCACACATGCTCAGACGTTATCGCTCTCTGGAGGCTCAGGCTGGGCCCCTGCGTTAAACACATCCCCAACTAGAGGTAGGTGAGCTTCCCATAACTAATTTTTTTTTAATTTTTTTTTTAACGTTTTATTTATTTTTGAGACAGAGACAGACCATGAACGGGGGAGGGGCAGAGAGAGAGGGAGACAGGCAGAATTGGAAGCAGGCTCCAGGCTCTGAGCCATCAGCCCAGAGCCCGACGCGGGGCTCGAACTCACGGACCGCAAGATTGTGACCTGAGCTGAAGTCGGCCGCTTAACCGACTGAGCCACCCAGGCGCCCCTCCCATAACTAATTTTATGTGTCAACTTGGCGAGACCCCAGTGCCCAGATATTTGGTAAGATATTCTTCTGGATGTTTCTCTGATAGTGTTTGGGGGATGAGATTAACATTTCAATGGGTGGACTTTGAGAAAGTAGATGACTCTCCATAATATGGGTGGGCCTCATCCAATCAGCTGAAGGCCTGAATAGAACAAAAGACTGACTTTCCCCAAGTAAGAAGAAATTTTGCAACCAGATGGCCTGTGGAATGGGACCACAATTCTTCTCTGGGCCACCTGCTTCCTGGCCTTCTTCGCAGATTTTGGACTTATCAAGCTTCCATAATAGCATAAGCCAACTCCTCAAAATAAATCAATATCTATCTATCTATCTATCTATCTACCATCTATCTACACACACACACACACACACACACACACACCCCTTGTCGGTTCTGTTTCTCTGGAGAATCCCTGACTCAAAAAAAAAACAATACAAAAAACCCCCACAAACCTGTATCAAAACCCATTAGAATAACCTCTTACTTGAGAAGCCCAAGGAAAATAAAAGCAATTTTCTTCCTCTACTAATTGCATTAAGTGCCAAGGGGGAACAAACATGAACATGACACGGACCATGCTCTCAGGGAGCTCATAGGCTATTGGGTCACACAGCACACCAGCATTTCCCCAAGTGTGATCTACACGATACTAACCCTGAGATATACTCTGTATAACCCTGAGATAACTCTGAGACGTGCTTTATCCAAAGGACAACTTGGTCTGAGAAGTTTTGGAAACACCACTCAGAGAGATTTTAATTAGGTTGACCGTACATGTTCTGGTTTGCTCAGGACAATTCCAGTTGGTACCAGTTGTCTTGTGTCATTAATAATGGCACCCCTGATACTCTCTAAGCGTCCTCAGTTGGATCATAAATTATATGGTCGCCCTTTTACAACTATGTGCGCATATTAAAGGCTCTGAGTCATCTCGCTTTAAAAAAAAAATCCCACTTAACTGTTAAGCCTGGCCTTCCTCCAAACGTATCTGAGTGTGGAATAATTTTTTACATTAACATCTATTAAAATGTAACTCCCAGGGTCAATGTTCTAAGTAGACAGAAGTAACAGCTCAGTAACCTACACACATGGCAAATAATAAGGGCCAGAGCGTCAGGGAAGACTTCCTGAGGGAGGGGACATGCACTGGGCCATGAAGACTGAAGAAGATTCTGATAGGAAAGAAGAAGGTAGGAAGACACTCCATGTGGAGAAGCAGCGTCCATTAAAGCTTGTTGTCCCAAATGTGAGGGAGAGAGTCTTGAAACAGCAGCTTTGCTGGAAGAAAGGGTTTCTCTCCTCTTCATTATTTCTTTTCTAATGCCCTGTTTGGTTGATGGCTGTCAACACAGTGTCACCTCCTCCTTGGGGTGGACCACAGGGAGTCCCACTGATGGAGTAGGAACCCCAAAACCAGTTGCCGATTGATTGGTTGACTAAAGAAGGAAACTATTATTGAAATAGTTAACACAGTCACACAGAAGCTGCTGGAGTTCGTTCCCATCAGTCTCAGCTTCTGGAATATCTTTATCCAATGTAGTCTGATGGATCACATTAATCTAGCAGGAGTTGAAATGGTGCTATGATTAAAAGCCATCAGCCTAAGGGCGCCTGGGTGGCCCAGTCGTTGAGCATCCGACTTCGGCTCAGGTCATGATCTCCTGGCTCGCAAGTTGGAGCCCCGTCTTGGGCTCTGTGCTGACAACCTAGAGCCCGGAGCCTGTTTCAGATCTGGGTCTCCCTGTCTCTCGTTCTGTCACTCTCTCAAAAATAAAGAAACATTTTTTAAAAAATAAGTAAATAAGAAAAAAAGCCACCAGCCTTGCTCATCCAAGTGTAGCAGGGGACCCATTTTGGGGTTTGAAGGTAACTGATCCCCATGCCTGATTCTTGGAGAGCACAGGGAAGGTCGAGGCAGTGGACTGTGAGAACAGGAGTCCCCAAATAACAGAGCCCACGTCTGGTTTTGCTGTCGCTCATTAGAAATTCCTTGAGGGCAGGGATCAAGGCATAAATGTTTCTGAAATGTCACCTACAGACTGAGGCTCCCACCCAACAGGCACTCAACAAAATATTCTTTAAAGAGAGATGACTAAGTACAGAATTCATGTGCAGGGCCCCATTCGCTTGTCTATCAAATTAGGTCGATAACTTCTGTCCTTCTGTGTTTAATAACTGAGAAATCGGTTGGGTCCCCATACCCCCTTAGCATTTAGGTAAGATTGACCCAATCTGTCCATAGATTTGGGTAAGTTCAAAGCCTTCCCCAAGACTTCTGTAAATCCCACCCCGGTACCCCCAAGCCCCAGAATTAGTTGTATTTTAAGAATATCTGAACTTAACTATAACTTAGTGTCTCCATTGCACATAGTGTTTACCTGGCTCAGGACTCAGTCTAAAATTTCCATTCATTTCCAGATACACCATGTACACAGGCATTTAGGTATGCAGTGGACTTTGCTGAGTGCTTGAAGAAGTGGAGAGATTTCTACCACAACAAGCTACTCAGAAATCATATCAGACATCCTAGTTCAGGGGCGCCGGGCTGGATTAGTCGGAAGAGTATGCAACTCTTGATCTCGGGGTTGAGTTTGAGCCGCATATTGGGTGTAGAGATTACTTAGACTAAAATAAAATAAAATAAAATAAAATAAAATAAAATAAAATAAAATAAAATAAAATAAAAAGACATCCTAGTTCATTAAGATAATAATAAATATAAAAGGACCTAAGCCATTTCTACAACTTGGGCTCCTTACTACAACTCTTCCCCTCTCACCTGGTCAAGGTCTCTTGTGCTTCCCTCCATGGAAGAAAAACTCAGTTTCTCCAATTTCCTTATGCAGAGTAGTTCTCGGCATAGTAGTTCTTTGTCACCCAAACTCTGCCCCAGCTCCCCTTTGCACGGTCCAGGGTCTCCTCGAAAAGGAGGGTCACCTGTGAGGGCCAAGGCAGTTAAGTGTCTGGACAAAGGCTTGCCTCTTCCATAGTCTTCAGGGCATGGGAAGTGGTAGGGTGGCCCCTAGTTTCCTTTATAACATTGACGTGAAGTGGAAAGCTAGTTTCAGCAAACTCCCAAACTGCTTGCATGTAATTGTGAGCTATCCTTGCAAGCTTAATCTCAGCCGGACATCCGCATTTTCCCTGTGCAATCTTGCCCTTGATCCCAGCATCAGAGAATGCAAACTTGTTTTAATACCAGCCTAAGTCAATTCTCCTTTCTCTTCCATTTTCCTGCAATTCTCCTTCATGCCCTAAAATCTTTGAGACGATGCATACAATGCCCTGCTCTCCGAAGACTTGATGTCCTAGCTGGGGTTTCTCCCAGAAGCAGAGCCTGAGTCATTTATTTGGAAGGTGACACCAGAAAGGGGTGAAGGATCAGGAAGAAGGGGATGGGAGAGGAAAAAAAAGCCAACTTAAGTGATCATGGTCAAGGTTGCAGCTGTAGGCAGTGGGCGCTCTTGTCTACAGGCTCTCCGAAAATTAGAGAGAATGCCAGTTGGAATTTTCTGTCTGAAGGATGGGAGGCTGGAATATTTGTATACTGGCTCCCATCCCCCAGTGGAAGAGAGCCACCCCTAAGGTTAATAAAGCCCTTGCTTTCTGGGATGCATTTGCTCTCTTGGTTAGGCAATTCCTTCCAGCGAAGGCCCTGGGGTGGAAGTCAGTGTGCTTGAAATGGAACTAAGCCAATGTGTGTTTGAGGTCACCTGGAACCTCCCCTTCACAACTGCAGCCGAAATTGGAGGTGAGCCAACGAGAGCTGACGTGTGGCACCAAAATCTCCGACGGCGCTTAGTAAGAACTACGTTTGGTAAAAGTCAAAGGGAAGATGCTTGATCACAGTTCACCCTCTTCATGGGCTCCGAACGAGATTTCAGAATCTCCACAAGGTTGAAATTATGCTTCCAAGTGTAACTGCGATGTTCCCTGGCTTCCTGTGGTCATGTGGTCTTTTATCCAATGCTGGGTCCTTCTATCTTAGGCACACGTCGGGATAACACTTCCTTGGACGTCAGTATGGTCATGTGGTTACTCTGGCCAATGAAATGTGAGAGGAAGTAACACATGTCACTTCTGGATAGACTGAAAAGCCAGCATGTGATTCACTAGCTCTCTTTCCCCTGCCTCTGCAATCATGCATATGTTGAGACAGAGACTTCCTAAGTCTGGGACCCTGCATGACTGTGAAGCACAGAGCCCCTTGCGGACCCCTGATGGATACGTAGCTGAGCAGAAAATATGGTGAGAGTTTGAGGGGGGTGGCTGTTTCTAAATGTCGCAGCACCAAGCCTACCGTTACGAACCCAGCCCCCGTCTGGAAACAACACACATGGAGTTTGCTTCTTGCAGACATAGTTTAGAGATCGGATACTTACAGAGGGAGTGGGAATTATTCAGAAGAAAAGTACATTTAGAAAGCGTCCGGTTTCACTGAGACTGACTGCACATTATGCGGCTGAAAGTTAACTAAATTATTTCATCTGCTGCTTTAGACCATCGGAGCCACTGTGTTCTTTCTTTACCATAAAAATGTATTCACCTTCATCCTTACTCCTAGGGAAGCAGGGCCCAGGGGAAGGACAGGGCACATATAAAAAGTTATATGCCAGTCCCCTTGAGGAGGAGGGAGGAAAGGGAGGAACTCTGTTATCGTCATATGGTGCCTTTTGACGTATAGCTTCTTTAGTCCACACAGCCAGCCCCTTATCCAGATGAGGGCATGCGGGCTTGGAAAAGTGACATGCCTTTCACAGCCACACGGCCGGTGGTCCCACCACCCCACACTGCCTCTGAACACCACGCACAACACGTTCAATGGCTTAGTTTTTTGTCCCGTTTACTGAAATATAACTCACGTAGGACACCGCTTAAGTTTAGGGTGTACAACATCATGATTTGATAGAAAGATGTATCGACAAATGGTGGCCACAGTAAGTTAACATGCACCACCTCTTAGAGTTGGGAATTATTTGTTATCCTTGCGACGAGAACGTTTAAGATCTACTCTCTTAGCAACTTTCGACTGTATCATACAGTACCGTGGACAGTGGTCTGGGCTTGGTTTTTCCTCTTTAAACAAGATGTCTGACTATGATTAGCCTTTTGTCGATCCCGTTTCCCACCAAAGTGAGTCTAAACTTCTCTTCTCCTCTTGTCACTTCTGCGACTCTTCCATGTTTTTGTTCCTCGAGCTCTGGACCATGAGGAAGAGCCCGAGTTGTTTCCACCCGTGTAACCGCCTCTCCTGTTCTCAGCTCCTGGGACGGCTTCCTCCATCACCTGTTGGAGCTGTCAGTCCAACTAAGGCAACAAGCCGAAGATGGTGAGCCACCCTGTGTACCCATTATAGGCCAAGGGGTTCATGTGAAGTATGGAACCAATGAGACCACCCTATCGATAAGTCCCATCATGCTTTCCTTCCTCGGTGCCACTATCTTTCCAAATAAGCCCTTGGATGCCATCCACTTCCCCAGGAACTATATGCGCACAAATTGCGCAACAGAACCTCTCCTCCTGCGTGGAGCTCTCTCTACCAGCTCTGGACGATGGTTCTGCAGGGAAAGGCTGCCCAACCCTGGTCTCACTGTAGGCAGGACAGCCCAAGAGTCTACTCGGGGTCAACCCTCAGGCTGCTAGTCCCAGACAGAGTCAAAGGGACCCAAGCTTCCCCTCTTCGGCAGCCTCGCCCTCCCACCTTCTCCCCATCCCCTCCCCCCCAAAAAGAGGGGAAAATCAATTTCAATCAACGTGGAATGTAATATTATCAAATGTCAGCTGCTGAGGTCATGCGCTTTGAAAATTATCTTTGACAGCTTCTGGTCGACTTAATTAAGTGCTCCCCAAAAAGGGGGGAGGGAGGCAAAAATACTCTGATTGCTAGCTGCTCTGTCTTTGTGCTTTAGAGCTTCTATTGACAACTCTGAGCAAGATTGCCTTAGGGGGTTTTATTGATAGATTCTCGCCTGATATTGGAATGATTCTTGCACAGATAAATCACATTTAGATTTGTTGGTAATTGAGGAGAATTGATTGGCGCAGGAGGGAAGCCCCCAAGGGGTGGGCTCCTTGTCCTCATTGAAGGAAGCCCAGGGGAAAGTGGGGAGGGGTGTCATCAGAGAACGGAGAGCCTGCACGGGGGGACCCAGACCTCATTGTTTACCTGTCAATTCCGACTTCCTCGGAAACTTGCTCCACCGTGTCCCCTCCCAAAGGAGGGGCACTGAGGGGGAAGATGAGGGGAGGCCGGGACAAGCTTCACTCCAGACACTTTTTGGAGGCGCTGGTGCCGGAGTATCCCCGGTCACATGACCGTGACCTCAGCCTGAATCTCTCTTTCTTTCTTCCGAGTCTGACTACTTCTCTTTGCTTCAAACACTTCAAAGACTTCTGTGCAGAGCCAAGGGGTTCAAACTTCACAGCATGGCCTCTGTGGGCTGGCCCTGCCCGAATCCAGCCTTCTCCCCGTCTCTCCTATAAACTTGGAACTTCTTCTAACCCCCTCCTCTCCTCCTTGGAGTCAGGTCCCTTGAGGGCACGTTGTGGGAGTTCCTCAGCTGAGACTTTCCCAAAAACCGGAGGCTCAAGCAGGTGGGTGCCAGGGGTACCCTAATAGAGAGATGTCCAGATGTCCAAGCAGGGGAGCTCTTCTGCCCAAACGCACGTCGTGCGGCACCCCAGTGCACAGACCAGAGCCAAGGGGGCTTTGTCTCAACCGGGCCTTTGTCTCTCCCTCACCCCCCACATGCGGTAGCCCTTTGGGAGGGCAACGAGCACAGCCTGAATACCACCGACCCAGTCCAGCTCCGCAAGTTTCCAGACAGCTAACGCTTGGGGTGGGAAAGTGGTTTGTCTGGGGCCTCAGAGCCAGCAGTAGGATCAGAGCCGGGGCTCCTGACTCCCAGCCTGGCCCTTCACTAATGGTTCGCTTTTCATCTATGCCACGCAACCCCTCTCGTTTCACACTTGAGACAACTGAGCCTCGAAGGCACGCGGCGATGTGTCCAGGATCATGCAGAAAGGCACGGCTGTGAGCAAAAGTCAAACCCCAACACCCAAGTTCCCGGCTGAAGGTGTGAAAACACTGAGCCTTGCTCCTGTATTCTGGAGTTGGCACCTTCAAATGCGGGTCTTCCTTCTCTGCCTGGACCCCTGCCCCATCCCTCGCGACAGACGGCAACCTTTGGCTCTTTGTGCCTCTGGTCCTCACCTTCCCCTTCCCACTATGTTCCTAGATTCCTTTCTCTCACCAGTTCCTGCCCAGCTTGCAACTGGGAATTGTAGCAAACGATAAAAGCACGCAAGGAAACTGATCAGGGAGGCACAGCACTTGTACCTGGAAAAATCTCCTAACCCCCAAGGTCCCTGCAGAGGAAACACGGGAGGGGGTGAGTCCTTGGACGCGGTCGAGCTGTCCTCCCCCCACCCCCCGCCCCTGACAAGCCGCCGGTGCCACCTAGGGACGCAAAGAAGTGAGGTTCCAGGTCCACGTGGTTCTTTAAAGACTGCGAGCTGGGGTTGCAGACTCATTTTTTTTTTCTTTGTTAAATGAGATGGAGCCAGTCCGTGCCCAAGATTGGACTTGGGCTCATACTTGATTGGCCCTCCTCACACCCCTGAGTGTGGAGAGGATTGCCCACGGCCGGTCCCCGGGCAACTCTGGGAGGAGCCCTCAACCATTCCAGGCAGTTCCTGGCCAAACAGCAGCACAGGTGACCAGAACTGTCTTCAGGACGGTGACTCCAGAGACACTGCAATCACCAGGTGGATGACCAGCGACTTAATCTGCTTGGGCTGCCATAACAGAATACCATAGACTCGGGGGCTTAAACAACAGACATTTATTTCTTACAGTGCTGGAGGCCGGGAAGTCCAAGTTCAAGGTGCTGGCAGATTCGGTTCCAGGTGACCCCCTCTCCCTGGCTTATAGATAACTGCTTTCTCACTGTGCACTCACATGGCCTTTCCTTAGGACAGGCAGGTAGACTCTCTCTCTCTCTCTCTCTCTCTCTTTTCCTTTTCTTCTAAAAACACTAATCCCACCACGGGGACCCTGCCCTCACGATTTCATCTAAACCCAATTACCTCCCAAGGGCCCCTCCAAATACTATCACATTGGATTTTAGGGCTTCAACTTATGAACTGGTGGGGGTGGGGGGCGCAAACATGGAGCCCATAACAACCAGGGTCCCAGGGATGCAGCCAGAGGTAGAGGAGGTGATAGCTAGAGGCCGATACCAAAGACCCAAAGCTTAGACACACTCCCTCAGCCGAGAGGAGCTGACCGGCTTTCCTTCCTTAGTCTCTCCCCCCACCCCCACCCCACATTCTGCTCTGCAGTAAACCCCACTCCCCACCGCCCCATTCAACAGCCTTTGCTATTTGCGGTGTTGGTTTACCGGAGAGATAAAGTGTGAGGTAGGGGCCTGAGTTAGCCTGCAGGGGGCTGTTTGTAGTTTCCCCCCCACCCCGGCTCCAAGCTCTTCCAGGGCGGCCACCTGGGACTAGGTAGGTGGTGACCGGCCCAGGGTACCTGGCAAAGGGAGTGAGAGTGCTGAAATCAGCACGCGCCCCGTGGGCTCAGAGCTAACTGAACACTGGCAACAGAGACAACCGGCTCCAAGCAAAGCGTGCTTGTTCCAACTGGCCTGCCTGAAGAGGGTTGTCACAAAAGCTTCCCTGGGTTAGCCTTGGCCCCGATTTGACAAAAATCTCCCGCACACCCTTCAAAGAAGACCCCTCCTCCAGGGGGCAGCCCTTAGCCTCCGGGACCCCGCCGTCCCTCTGCCCGCTGGCCCTCCACGTGGGAGCCGTTGCCTCCTTTTTGCTACTCTGTTCTTGCCTGGCTCCCTGAGCTAGACAGTTGGTAAAACTGCACACGCGAAGATGTCTTAATATTAAATATAATTAGATATTATACCACATGCAGGGCTGTATGATTAGTGAAATATATGATCATTAGTTATTAGATTAATGTGTCTACTTGTGTAACTGAAAGCCATTTGCAAGCCGAAATGAAATAGCTCAATTTGCTGTAATTGACTGATCTCCCAGAGAGAGAGTCGTACATTTGCTTATGTACGAGGCGATTTCTTCAGATGTCGCCCCAGATGCAAGACAAAGACAGGCTCTCTCTGCGCCCCAAACCGCAGGGCTAGGCTGACCAGCTGGGCAGCAGTAGTCAGGTCACCCGCGGGCGCATTCAAGGGTTCGCGCTGAATCGAGGTGTCCGGGTCGGGCCCCAGTTTTTCTTTTTGCTGAAATGTTACCTTGCTCTAACTTCTCCAAGCGCCCCCAAGGGAACACTGGCGTCCCGCTGGTCAAAGACAAATTGAGCTGCCTGGTAGACACCGTACCCTGGCCCCCTCCCCATTTTTCTTCCTGTTTGTGTGTATATTGGTTTCCAGGACAACCGAGCTGCAACTAACGAATAAAAACGATTGCAAAGCACTCCACAAACAGAGGACACAAGTGGAATACTTATTATTGTGGTGCTGGTCTAATACTAACCAGATGCTAACGAGGGCGGCACAAGATTAAATTAAAAGTTGGCAAGCTGCTAGGCAGGGAGAGCTGGTTCACAGGGCAGGAGCCTGCCTGCTCCCCACTCCTCCCTTCCCTCCCACCGGCAGGTACTTCCTGGCCGCACGGGTGAGCGAGGCTTCATCTTCCCACTGAAAAGGAGGCAGACCCGCATCCCCGAATGTGCCATCCGAAGGGAGCCCTCTGATTCCCCTGGCCAGCAAGGAGGAGTGACGAACGGGAAGCAATCACACGAGGGCCGAATTCCTCCAGCTCTCATTTGATCCTCACAGCTGCTTTTCAAATAAGTGATTTAGGTGGTAGTTCACCCCATTGTACAGATAAGAAAATCGAGGCAGAGGAAAGCCTAACTGTGGGGTCCTGGGCAAATTGTTTTCCTCTCCAGATCCCAGGGTCCTCAGGTGGGGGGGAAATACGGTCTGCTCAGACTTCTAAGTGCTCTCATCGTAGCCAGAACAGCTAGTACCCTAATTTCTCTTCTAAAGATGTTTTCCCCTTTGTAGAGTGTTTAGTAATCAGTGCCTTGAAAACTCCTTAAGAGACCTTAACTAGAGGTTTCACTTGCAATTTTATTTATGAATCATGCAATCAATCAAATTAACAAGTATTTATTGAATAACTACTAGGAACTGAATATGCTGCTGCAGGAGAGTGGGGAACGGGGGAACAGAAGTCTAGGATGTGGCCCCCCCGGCTGCAGGGAGCATCTGACCGAGCCCCAAAGGCTGCCATACACGAGGGGCTTCAGAAAGACGCCAAGGAGAGTGTGTGCCAAGCGGAAGGGGCTCCCGTGCCCTGGAGAGAAGTCACCGGAGGCAAAAGAGGTCAGAAAAGGCCCTGGGAAAGCTGGGGAAAGTGGGAGGATTGAAAGGATTTGCTTCAAATTCCGAGTGGTGCACTTAAGAGTTGTGGGGCGGGCTGTGCCTCTTTCTGCCCATCTTCTTGATGACACTTAGCACCGTCTGATATATTATTCGTTGTATTTGTTTATTTGTTTTCTCCCAACTACAAGTGCAAGCTCCACGGGGCTGAGATTTGGGACTGTTTTGGTCACTGCTCTGTCCTCAGAGCCTGGTACACAGTGGGTGCTCAATAAGTGATGGGTGAAAGCTTGAGGGGCTGGAAACTGCCCACCGTCTTTCTCCGCCTTGCCACTCTCTGGTGCTCATCGTCTCTTGCCAGACAACTGGGGGAATCGCCTCACAGGGTTCTCTTTCCAGAAACCCTGGACCGTTCACTTTCCCCGACTTGTATTCTTATTTTTTTTTTTCACGTTTATCCCTCAAGTTCATTCCAAGTTCCTTGACAGTAAGGCTTAGTCTTCACATTCGGCTAACATTTGTTACCCACCTACTAGGTGTCAGGCACTGAGCTAGGTACTGAAAACCCAAACTGTGGTGAGAACAGTCATGGCCTCCACTCGGTCAAGTTGAATGATGGAGAAAGTCAGTAAAAAGACAGAAAGACAGTTGACCCTTAGAACAATAAGGAATAGAGATGCCATACAAGCACCTGAGGTTCAGATACCGTGTCAAGGAGAAGTGGTATCTAACTGAAGCGTAGAGGATGCGGAAAAATTAGGGAAGCAAAGGATGGTCTGACCCAGGCCAGGAGACCATCATGGCGGAGACCATCATGGCGGAGACCATCATGAGCTGAACCCTTCAGGGACTGCCAAGTGCCCTAGGGGGCTGGAGGCCGGCGGCTGGGCAGGTGGCATGCGGGGGTGACAGTCACTCAGGCCAGGTAGACAGGTGTCCCAAATTACGGTACAGTCCCTGGGCTTAGCAAACTGTAGGCTGGCCTTCGGCTTTTAGTCCACTTCAGAGGTATTTTGAAAGCAAAAGACAGCCTGATCCAGGCTTTGGGAGGTGAAGGGAAGAAAATGAGTTGAGTTGAGCGTGAAGGGGAGGAGAGGAAGACCAAGTGAAAGACAGAGGAGGGTCATAGAGTCGAGGGAGGGATTTTATGGTTGCTGTTTTGTTGGGAAAGGACTGAACCCTTTGTATTGCTGAGGGGGAAGAAATGGGGCAAGGGCCAGGGTTTGACACACAGTTGTATCTTACACACAGTTGTATCTTCTCTGCCAGGGGTGTGACAGCCACTTTCCCCCTACCCTGCTAGAGAACTTGTCTTTGGCTCCTCAGAGAAAGGAAGCAAATGCATTCCAGCCCTGTGTTCACTTCACATTGAAAGCCTTGGTCCGTCTCCCGAAATTACTGTATCTGCCTACGTAAGATGAGACTAGGGTCGAAGCCGTCTCTCTGGCTTCAGTCTCAGGAACTCAAGAACGAGCAAAGAAAAAAAAACCCAGACAACCTCTTTTGCAGGTTATATTTGAACACCAACCCTATTAATGAAGATGTTTGGGGTAACGGAGAACCCCACTGCTTGTTTTTCAGAGAGGAAAACTTTTTTCCAGAAGCACCCATCAAACCCCTGCCTTGACCAGACTGGATGACACAGCCATCCCAGCTGCAGAGGAGGCTGGGAAAGGGGAAGAGGCCTCCACAGCTGGTGTAGACCACTCACAATTCACTACACTGCTGCCCCCGGTGGAATTAGGGTCTGATGAGCAAAGAAGCAGAAGTGAAATGGCTGTTAGGTGAGCAACTCACAGGGTGTGGCTTGCCCCCGACATATATGTTAGTTGATATATCGAGGTGCTAATTACCAAGACCGTAAGTGGCAGCCACATGGGCCACCTCCCCTCCCCGGAAATCAGCGCTGGAAGAGCAGTCACGGCAGAGACAGCACAGGGCCTTAGGTAAGGCGCCAGACTGAGCTGCCTGGCTTCATTTCTGGCTGCCCCACCAACACATCGTGGGTCTTGGGCAAGTTAGTTAACCTCTGCATCTCAATTTCCCCATCTGAAAACAGGGCTGATAACTGTGTCTTCCTCCCCGGGTTGCTGTGAGAAGTGCGCTGAATTGTTTAAAGCCCTTAGAACAGAACACAGAAGAAGGATGGATTGGCTCAATGTTGACTAATGTTAACCATTTACCAATTCCCTCGAATGAACGAGGCACTTCAAATGCATCGTCTACAATTCTTAAGATAACCCGGCAAGATAGATACGCTGATGCCCATTTTGGAGATGAGAACACGGAGGTTCCGGGCGTGAAATAACTTACCAAAAGTCATAATGCCAGAAAGCAGCAGAGCAAGGGTTTGGACCTGCTGAAGCCCAGAGCTCAGCTCTTTCCAAGAGGCCGTGCTCTCTCTTGTGGCCAAAGAACGGACGGAGCCCAGCCACAGGCTTCAGCTGTGGAATTTCCCTCTGGCTTTCTCCAGCCCGCGGCTTCAGATGGAAAACGTCAGCAGCCGTAGAAGCGACCTCTGCCTCAGAAGGACCTCGAAAGCCAGGCCTCTGCATTCCTGTGACTTGTCGCTGACGTCCTCACAGGGGACGGAGGCACAGCCCTCCTCGTGCTGGCCGTTCCTGTCGGGCTGTGCGTTCTGACCCCTCTCTGTCCTCGCCACTCTCCAGCCCATCTGTTTTGGGAAAGGTCTCTTGTGAGCTGTGGATGTGTGGGTGACACGCTGACCTCCTGGGTCTCAGAATTAGTCTCAGACTAGCTTTGTGTCTGGATACATGTGGGCGCACTGACCTCTGCCAACTGCCAAAAAGGGCTTCAGGTGAGTGGCCAGACATCCTCAGGTATGCCCAGCACTTCTGCAGCACTCCCACCACACAGACACACACACACGCACATAGACACGCCTGCACACAGACACACGTGCACACACGCATAGACACAGAGGCACGCACACACAGATGTGCACACAGACACACATGCACGCACACACAGACGCGCACACACATACAGATACAGAGACGCACACACAGAGAGATGCACACACAGACGCATGCGCACACACATAGACGCACACACACAGACATGCACGCACACAAACACACAGTGACACACAAAGACACACATGCACACTCACATAGACACACACACACATACAGATACAGAGATGCACACAGAGATGTACACACAGACACACACACACACAGACAGACGCACACACACACATACAGATACAGAGACGCACACACATAGACGCACACACACATAAACGCACACACACAGACATGCACACACACAGACATGCACACAGACAGCGACACACAAAGACACACATGCACACACAGACACGCACACAGAAGCACACAGACATGCATGTACACACACAGACACACAAATGCACACACCCAGAGACACACACACCCAGAGACACACATGGACAGACACACAGAGACACAAACACACGTGCACACGCATAGGCATACACAGACATGCACACATACACACACACACACACACCACACCCCCATCATCTCCTCTCCATCTGCCCAATTCCAAACCACCACTGAAGTTCAGCTTGAACCCCACCTCTTCCAGCAAATCACCTTAGATCATTGCTGGCCAGGCCCCTGCCTCTGTCACCCTGTGCCCCCAAGAGAGGTGGGGGAGGCCACGTCTGACAGTGACCATGTCCGACTCCTCTGTCTCAAACTGGCAAGGTCCACTCTGTCCCGAGCCCCCACTAGAATAGACTCTTGGTAAAATACGACATTTTCACAAGGCTTCTCTGCATGCAAAGTAAGTAGACGAAGTTGAGATGTCAAAAACAAAAACCTTTAATATAACTGATACTGATTAAAAAGGAAACGGAAGCAAGACATACTATATTGAAGCCACAGGTCAGGACTTTCACCAAACAGGCCAACAGGTGCCCCCAAGCCAAGTCACAGAGCAGCATTTCCAGAGGTTCAGGGAAGACCCACCCCAACCCCCCACCGAGAGCGGGGGCCTGATGCCGACCGCCGCCGGGGAGACGTCTCCCGGAGCCGAGCATCCCCATCATGTGATAACGGTAATCCGCTTCTGAAAATGACACATCCCAACCCCAAAGCTTGGGAAGGTCCATTCTGTTGCAAAGAATATGAATTCTGGATGCAAACCAACTCAGGGTTCCAGTCCCACCTCTGCCAGGTGCTGGCCGTGTGACCTTGGGCAAACCGCTTAATGGACTTGAAGTAATCAGTGTGCTGGCCCTGGGAGGTGAACACCACAAACTCACCCACCCACAAACTCCCCTTGGCATCGACAGGGGCAAACGCAGTATTCCCAGTAAGCACCTGCAGCGCGGCACCGTTGGCCAGCCGAGGGAGGCCAGGTCCGTACCAGCTGAGAAGCAAAAGCTGAGCCCAGGTGCGTGCTGGCGGGCTCCAGCCCACCCTGAGCCTTAAGAACATCATTGACAATGCAATTTCTGGCGCTTTTTCGTTTTGCCAGAGATAAAGATATCTATACGAGTCCATGCATCCATCCATATATATACGTGTTAGCCACGGCAACTAAGAAAGCCATCCAAATTGCGGCACTGAAATGAACAGAGCTGAACAATAAGCTAAAACATGCCTAGAGCAAGTTGAGCAATAAACAGGTTTTTAATTTTTTCCCCTTCCATCTCTTGAGTGTCTGTCTCTGATGGATGATGTGACAGAGGAAGGCAGCTCCATAAATTCTGAATTCTGAATACTAAATCAGCAAGTGGCAGTCGGTGCTGGGCGCCTGGTTCCCCCTCTTCCCGGAGCAGCCGTTTTATGGGGACTCTGTGACCCAGGCCTGCCCCTCCGGAGGTCCAGCCGCTGATGCATTCCATGAACAGGCAGTGGGACCGCAATGCCACCGCAGTGGCTCGCCAGGGCAGCATTTGAATCCCTGACTCTGGTAACATGGGGTTCAGAAAGGCAAGAGGTCTTGCTCAAGGTCACAGAGGAACAGAGATGAGTTTGCGGTACCAAATGTCGTTCTTTGGGTCTCAGCCATCCTGGAAGTAAGGGCTGTTTCCCCGTTGTGCGTATGAGGCATTTAGCTTCAGGTCCATTAAGTAGCTTGCCTGAGGTCACACGGCCAGCACATGGCAGAGGTGGGACTGGAACCCTGAGTTGGTTTGCATCCAGAATTTGTGTTCTTTGCAGCAGAATGGACCTTCCCAAGCTTTTCTATGTTGTGGCACATATACAAAATGTAGGATTTGTGCTGTATGCCGTGATGAACCGAGGGGATTTGGAAGTCTTCCTATGGGGCCTGGTGGAAATTTTTTATTACCTTTTGTTTAAAAAAAAATTTTTAATGTGTATCTATTTTTGAGAGAGAGAGAGAGACGGAGTACAAGCAGGGGAGGGGCAGAGAGAGAGGGAGACACAGAATCTGAAGTAGGCTCCAGGCTCCAAGCCTTCAGCATAGAGCCTGATGCAGGGCTCGAACTCACAAACCGTGAGATCATGACCTGAGCCGAAATCGGACGTTTAACCGACTGAGCCACCAGGCACCTCCCTTTTGTTTCTATTATATAATTACAATAAGGAAAATAAGTATTGGGAAAGATATTAAATATTGAATATGTATAAAAATCTCGAACAGTATATTTTCATATTTGTAATGAGAAACCTGAGCTTGCTTCTGTGAACATGATATTCTCATCTCAGATTTTACGTTCGCAACAGCTACGCACAATTCCTGATCAATACCTCTTAATGACGGTGTCTTCAAATTCTCAACAACCGCCACTCACAAGAAACTTTGTTCACGCGAGTAGGCAACAAAATTTTTAAATCTTTTTTTTTTTACGGACAGTTAAAAAATGTACAACAGTTGAAATGATAGTTTAAGAAGGGAACAGCCTTTCCTTTCCTTTCGCTGACAACTACCCTGTTGGAATGTCATGTGATATCACATTTGGATTTCTAATTGAACTGAACTTCTGCACAGACAATGTTTCGATATCATGATGAAATCTGTTTTGAGGGTCACATATGCCATATTGAGTGTCACCCAAGAGTTGCCTTGGGTCTTCTGGACAGGCAATCTCATAAACATAAAGCAGAGGCTCTGGGACTCACCTGTCCCTGTCCCCTCCAGGAACTCCATACTATGTTCCCCCACATAGCTTGGGTTATGTGCCTTGTTCCTTGGGTGCCCGGAGCACAAGTCCTCCAGCAGCTCCCCATTCCCCTTGCACATGGACAGCTATTTGCAAAAGTAGGCACATCTTGCAAAACGCAGAGCTCATCTCGGCTGCCCTCCGCATACCTGGAGGTCCAGTGCAGTCACTGAGCACAGGTGTCACGCATGCCATGGGGTGGCTCTTTGGAGTCTGTTCCCTTCAGACTGTGCTCAGAGGATCCCCCACCAGGGCGCTGGCGGCCAATGCCAAGAGCTCCAGAGGCTCTGAGGATTCCAGGAGCTCCAGGGCCAAAAGCACCACTGTCTCTTTGCCTACTTAGAAAACATTTGTGCCCGGCCGTCTGGTGGGAAGCTTTGCTTTGGATTATGCTCTCTACCGTAACTATCGAATATGGTGAATACTAATTTGGGGTAATAACTGAGTTCTTCTCTCACTGCTGTTTTCATCTTACCTTTCTTTGTCACTCAGGTGGCGGGTGCCCTGCCCACCAGGGATACAGCCAGGAACATGGCGTCACTGTTTGGCTTAGACTCACCGGGCAGGCCTTTGAATGTCCTTAGTCGAAATGGAGGTGTGAAGGCAAAGGCTTTCGTGAGATACCATTTTGTGGCACTTAAAGGGGGCCTGGACGTCTCCCACACAGATTTTAAACAGAATGGAGAAGAATCCAAGCTGAGTAACAACCGTTACCGTAACCAACTGCCCCAGACTGAGGGTCAGAGGTGGGGAAGATCAGCCAGCAGCTGAGAGAAGAATCCAAGGAGATGGGACTGGAGTTTCAAGGGACACAGAGCCCAGCAGCACAGCCTCTTAGAGCTGGGGAGGAAACGGCAGACGGCAGAATGACTATAGCCCTGATTCTAGATCTCAGGCAGACAGAGCTGAAAAGAATGTTGTTTGCCTCCTGGAGTGTGGAGCCCAGGAAGCCAGGTGTTCCTTTCCAACACGGTGCCTGAGCAGAAGACAGCAATGGCTGAAAGTGAGTGTCTACATGATCAGATCAGCCACGGGTGCCTGTTCACCCTGGTGTGCTATGGAGAAAGCCGCCAGCATTCCCATGCTCCCCAAGAGAAATGTAAATGGGTCCCAGAGCGCAGCTGGAAAAGAGGCAGAGAGGCTTTGCCGCAGGGCCAGAGAGAAAGCCAACAGCATTGACCTGGCAACGGAAGCCACAGTGGGGACCAAGGTCACGTGCTATAGGTACAGAGGGGGCAGGGGCCAATACCCCAGAGCCCACGACAGAATCGGCAAGGTGCACCCCCTCATGGCTCTCGGAAACATAGATTACCCCAGGAAGAAGAGAACAAGACAGAAATTAAATCCTGATCTGACCGCGTTTATATGAGAAGCGCTGATTACCTTGAATTGGTTTCTGCCTTTGGAAGAAATGAGGGATAGAGAACTAAGGGGAGTTCTGTTATAAAGAAACAGAGTTACAGTTTGCATGTCTAATGTTACGACTGTATAAATAATTCATGCCTATCGCAGAATTTGTAAATAAATTCATGACTTTTCACCTTTGAGTACAACCAAGATGTCTAACAGGCAAATCCTCCCTTTAAGAAACAAACCATGGCTGAATCCCAAAGAGCGAAAGAGGTGGGTATACGTCACAGAATGATTCTCCGCTTTACAAAAGGTGTTTCCTCTGACGTTGTTTTAACTGGCTAGACATCTTAATGCAATTAAAACAGTATCTGACCCTGTAAAACTCATTTTTCGAGGTGATCATCCAACACTGCGAAGAAATCTGCACTGATTTCATTTCATCAGCTGCCGTGCTCTTGCTGGAATTTTGAAGAAGGGGGGGGAGGGTTGGCCTGGGTGAACAGACGCAATTGAAGGCCATGTTCGTGCTGGACTTGAAGTCAATGAGTTGAGCTCTAGTGTCTCCTGTGCCACCAAGCAGCCGTGGAACCTTCCACAGGCCCCTCTCATCTCTGGGCTTCTTCCACAAGGGAAGGGGTTCGGACTCAGATGGCACTATGGGGTGTTCTAGCATTAACCCTATGGCTTGTATTTGCGAATGCCTGGGGTTACAGACTGACCTGCTTCTGTTCTTATAGGGAAGAGTATAGAGCCCACAAGCATGATATGTGATGTGACCATGTCTGAGACTACGGTGACATGTTAAGTAGCCTCTGATCAGGCACATAGTGAGCGCCCACTATACGCCAGTCCCCAGCTAGGCACCGTTAGGGAAAAAAGGAATGCCCCATTTCCTGCCACGGAAAGGAGGACTCTTCAGAGGAAGCAAGACAAGGACCAAAAAGATACTGCAAAGTCAAGTATGTGGGTCCAAGGGAGGCAGGGTTCCCTATGAGGTATAGTTGTCAGGAAGACACAGATGACCTTGACTCTGCAGCGCACACAGAACTTCTAGAGAGAAGGGAGGTCATTCCAGGTGATGCAAGAGGGGACAGTGCTTCTCATGAAACCTCAGCAGTGTGACCAGCCCAGTGAGGGATACAGTTGGATAACTAGTGATGAACAGATGGGCAATAGGGAATGGGGTGGGTTGTGGACAATTTTCCATTTTCAAACATTTTTAAGGCTTTTGCCCTCTGTTTCTCTGTGTCCACCTTTCTCGTCCAACCACGGTGCTGTGAACATCTCCACAGTGCATGTCACGAGTGACAAATTCCCCAAGCCCTCCTTTACAAAGGAAGAGACGTAAGCTCAGGTGCAGCCGTTAGGCAAAACTCGTCCATTCTCTAAGACAAGCAGACTCCCCACGTTTTGCTTTTACGTGTAATTTGTACCTTGTCGTTGCCAAAAAAGTATTTGAGGGGCTAAAAATAAAAGGCAGAAATTGAAACGGTGAAAAAGAACTATCAAGTCAGGAGCCATAGAGAGGTTAGGGGAAGGAAAGAAAACCACACCAAAGTGAACTTGGGCCATCGAACTACCTTTAGCTGTGTTTCCTACATGCCAAAGAGAAGAGGAAAGTCATTCTACAGAATAGCTAATAAAAGTAAATATATCAATTATTTGGAATAGGTCCTCTCTTCATGAGCACTCGGGAAATGTAATAGGATTTTGAGGGTGTTCTGGAGGACTTTCCAGAACCTCCCTGTGGTTCCCCAGTAAGTAGAAGATGGTGAAGTAAGTCATATAATAAGTACCAGGGACTCACTGCTATACGGAGACTTTACTGAGCACTAGATGGTATAAGGAGAGAGAAGACACAATCCTTGCCTGTTTTAAGCTTTTAACCTGATAAAGAAGATACAACATATAATCAAATAAGTATTTATGGGGCACCTGGATAGCTCTGTCAGTTAAGCGTCTGACTCTTGATTTCAGCTCTGCAATGACAGTTTGAAGCCTGCTTGGGATTCTCTTTCTCCCTCTCTCTCTGCCCCTCTCCTGCTCATGCTCTCTCTCTCGCTCTCTCGCTCTGAAAATAAATTAAAAAAAACTGTTTTTAAAAAGTAACATTTATTTGGGGCGCCTGGGTGGCTCAGTCGGTTAAGCATCTGGCTTCAACTCAGGTCATGATCTCGCGGTTCGTGGGTTTGAGCCCCGCATCGGGCTCTGTGCTGACAGCTCAGAGCCTGGAGCCTGCTTCCGATTCTGTGACTCCTTCTCTCTGCCCCAACCCCACTCATGTTCGCTCTCTCTCTCAAAAATAATATAAAAAACATAAAACAAAAAATAATATTTATTTAAGATCTTCTTTGCCCTGGCCACATAATAGACTGATCATTTCCACAAGAGAGAAAGATTTTTAAAATTTCCTCCCAAGTTGAAAGAAGCCTCTTAACAGAGCCCAGATGTATCTTTTATTAAAAAAGATCCAATTATACCAAAAACTGTAACTATGTGGGATGACATATTAATTAGCTGGAGTGAAGAATCATTTCACTATGTATACGTGTATCAAAGCATGTTGAAAATAATGTTTTAAAGATCAACACTGAGAAACAAGAAAAATACTTTTAAAAATAATTTATAAAGAGGAGGGTGGGCGCCTGGGTGGCTTACTTGGTTAAATGTCCAACTTTGGCTCAGGTCACCATCTCACGGTTTGTGAGTTCAAGTCCTGCATCGGGCTCTGTGCTGACAGCTCAGAGCCTGGAGCCTGCTTCGCATTCTGTGTCTCCTTCTCTCTCTGCCCCTCCCCTACTTGCACTCTGTCTCCCTCTCTCAAAAATAAATAAAAAACTTAAAATGTTTAAAAACAGAGTTAAAAAAATAATAATAATAATAATCAGGGAGCCTGGGTGTCTCAGTTGGTTGAGCATTGGACTCTTGATTTTGGCTCAGGTCATGATCCCAGGATCGTGGAATCAGCCCTTGCATCAGGCTCTGCAGTGAGTTTCTCTCTCTATCTCTCTCCCTCTGCCCCCTCTCCCTCTCTCTCTCTGTAAAAAAAAAAAAAAAATGAAAAATAAGAGTAAGTAAAAAAATTAAAAATGAATTGATAACAACATACACACAAATCCAAAACTCGGCAGGTGTCTCATTCTTACAAAAATACAGAGTAGGAGTCAGAAATGTGTTGTTTAGCCGTGAGCAACAGAGACCTTGACTGGACCATGCTTCTCAAACTTTACCGTGAGTGTAACTCATCTGGCTGTTGAAATGTAGCTTCTTATATGTGGGTCTGGGTGCCCCTTGAAAGTCCTCCCTTCTAGCAAGCTCCCGGGTTCCCAGGCAGCCCCTTGAGTGGCAGGCCAGACGGGTAGTCTGGCTTCATTTGTCTCATCATTACCCTCTCCAGAGACAAGCATTCCAGGCAAAGGTAGTGAGGAGTGCATGGAAGCCCAATGAGGCTATCAGGGAGCCATTCTTTTCCCTTCTCGCCACTCTACCTTCTTTTTCAGAACGTTCGTCCTCACGCTTTGTTGCCTCATGTCAAAATATGGCTGCTCTCCTACGCATCGTGTCTCTGTTTCAGATTCGAAGAACCAGGGAGTGCCCCGTTATCAGGAAGACAGAAGTTTCCCAGAAATTATCCTGCCCTGCCCTCAAAAAAGCTAAAGTCTAACTGGCCAGCATGTGTCACGTGGTCGCCTCTAACTGCAAGGGAGTATGGGAAAGCCTTTGGTTTTAAGTGAGTGCCACCCCCTGAACAAAACTGGGCATGTTGGGTGAGGACGAAGAGACCGATGGCTATCAGAGAGGCAACGGGCGGTGTCGCCGCAGAGAAACACTTGTTTTCTCCTCAGGCGTCCTTTGAGTGCCTACCATGCTCTGAGTTCTCCAGAGGGCCCTTTCGCAGTGCGGCCAACTGGCACGTCCCACCACTTCCGTCCTCGAGGATTAGGAAACGGGGCTCCAGGCACTTCAACGTGCATCCTGGCATCACCCGGCTGGGCAATGGAGGAGTTGGGCCTGAGGTCCCTGGATCCTGGCCATTCTGTGAGCAGGGAGGTGTAGGTTTACAAACGAGAGTGCTTTCACTTGAGTAAACTGAGGCTTACACCGCCTCCCCCTCTCTGGTAGCTTAAAGCAAAAGGCCCCTCCCAGGCCGGCCAAGGGTGTGGCATGAAGAGAAGCCCTTTGTAAATGTTGGAGAAGAACAGACTCGCAGGCAGTAAATAGCAGGCATTGATGTAGTACGAATCACGCCAGACAAATTTAATTGCTTTGTTTCTCATCTATAGGAATGCCAGATGAGGAGATAAAAGGAAAGCAGTGAATGTAATTGCTCTCGATTCTAGGAACGTGCTGGGGAAGAGCGACTTGGGTGAGGTCCTGAGTTAAAATATAAATCATAACAACTCACATGGGCCCGGCCGGGGTCGTGGCACTGGGAATGGAGGAAGCCCAGGCCCTCAGAGGGTGTGGGCAACAGGTGGAGACAGACTGCAGGGACCCCCCCCCCCCCCCAACGCATCGCCAAGGACCTGCATTTCAACAGAGGCCTGAGTCAAATTCTAACAAATCCTCCGCACCCGCTGTGTGCGGTCCTGGGAGCGGCAGCACGGCCACGGCCAGGAGTTTTCCAGAAATGCAGAACCTCTGGCCGCCCACCCAGCTGGCCCGCAGCGGCTTCTGCCCTTAACAAGCCTCAGGGGAGTCGGGGACACACTGACATTCCAGAACACTGTTCTACAGCACCGTGAAGTTGGAGGGCACTCCCCCAACCCTCTAGTGAGGAGCGCCTCCCTCACCTTCCCCCTGCTCCCCGGCAATGCCCCCCCCCCAAACCCTCAGCTCCAAAATTCACCCTCCAGCTCCCCTCCATCAAACTGTTACCTCACTGCCCTGCTGACAGTTTATTCTCCCAAATAATATCACAGACTGAGGTAGAAACACCATGGGGATATTTGTCTTTTTCAAATGAATCAGTTAATGAAACGCCACTAGAGGGACATCGGGCCACATAACATTGGAGCCACAGGGGACCCATCTCTGGACAGGACACCCCTCTAAGAAATCAAAGATGGAAGGTTGAATTGAGTGCCCCCTTGCCACTTCCTGATGCCAGATACCAGGATGTACTTCCTCATTTGTTTCTCACACTCCTGAAGGCTTTATTACCTGCCCCCCCCTTTCCAGTGGGGGGGGGGGACACTTAGGAACACTTAGGAACACCTAGGAAGGTTCCCGGGTCTGAGGTCATATGACCAGAAGGGACAGAATCAAGCCTGGTGCCGGTAGGCTGTCTTCTGAAGTCAGGGTCTTTGCCCCGGGCACCCCCTCTGCCCACCCCTGTGGATCACCTACCCAGGCCTTGTCACACCCACATCTCGATGCCTGACCGCTGAGGGTGGCCACAAGGCGCTAAGAGGGGATTCTGTCCATTGAGCTTTAGAACCTCATTTATACCAGCTTCTAGTAATGTTCACAGGAGCTAGCAATAGAAAAGCAGGAAAGAACAGAAAGTGTATGAGCCGTCCAGGTGCTAAAAATACTGTTTAGACCTGACTCATTTCCAAAGTGTTTGAAGTAAACTTACAGCATAAGACCCGTGTACATGCGTTCTTTTATACTAAAAATTCATGAATGCCACCTAACAAGGGGAACACATCTCACAGAGACCCAGCAAAGAGACAGTCACTGCCACCATACACAAAACTTAGCGTCAGGTTTTCTGATGACTGAGGCAAAAAAAAAAAAAAGTATGGTGACATTATCCAGGAAAAGCAAGTGTGGTCAGGAGAGACCCACTTTTTCTTAACACTTATAGGAAAGTGTCTTATGAAACTGACAGATGGCCCTGCCTGGGAAGGGGTGAATAAAATTATCCGTGACCTGGAGAAGGAAGCTGTTTGGGGTAAGGTGCCCCCAGATGAGATTCGCCTTGGAAAGGCACAAGCATTAACATGGAAGGAAAATATAATCATGAAGACAGAGACGGATTCAATAACGTGGAGGGGACCTCAAAAGTGAGGACGCACAGAGAGAGAGAGAGGGACAGCCCCAGAGCAGAGCCCAAATTAGATGAGTTTGCCATAGGAAGTGGCAGAGAAATAAATAAAAAGGGCCAGATGATTTGGGCATGCGTGTGCAGGGCTCAGGACACAAAGCCAGGAGGAAAATGGTCTCTGCCTGGGAGGCTGCAGCTAGCCGTGGGCATCTCATTACCCGCTAGAGGTAGGCAACGTGGTAAGAGTTCAGGGAAGGGCACCAGGCATGATTAGGTATCGGGAGAGATTAATTTAGGAAGAAAGATTAAAAACTACAGTAGGAGAGCTGGGCTCTGGGAGAGCTGGTTCCTGGGCGAGGAGGGAATGTGGGAGGCACATGGGAGCAGAGGGAGGGGGAGGCCTGGCCTGGCCCGTGGAGGGGGGGTATGAAATGGGCCAAGGGTAGGGGGAGATGGTGGAAACACACACCGAGGGAGACCAAAAAGAGTTCAGTCAAAACTAGAAACTAAGACAAAGCTGCCATTTTAACGGCCTTAGACAAAAGCCGCAGAGCAACGAGCTCTACACCGAGGATTATCAACACATCCTCTCCAACCCACTCCTCCTTGCGGTCTGTGGGGCTAATTTTTGAGGTGGAGTGGATGGGAATAGGGGCTTCTCATTGGGCATCTACCATATGCTAGGTATTGGGTTAAGCATTAAGAAGACAAAGTCATAGGGGCGCCTGGGTGGTTCAGTTGGTTGAGCGACCAGCTTCGGCTCAGGTCATGATCATACGGTTCGTGCATTCGAGCCCCGAGTTGGGCTCTGTGCTGGCAGCTCAGAGCCTGGAGCCTGCTTCGGATTCTGTGTCTCCCTCTCTCTCTGCCCCTCCCCCACTCATGCTCTGTCTCTGTCTCAGAAATAAATAAACATTAAAAAAAATTTTTTTTAAAGAAGACAAAGTCGTAGAAGACGGTCCCTGATCTCAAGGCACTCGAAGGCATAGATCAATCAACTCTTCTGAGTCAGAGTAACAAGTACTTAGGAAAAGCACCAGGAACCAGAGTAAGAAGTCAAGGAAGGCTTCTCAGAAGAGGCAGCACGTGAACCAAGTTTGGAAGGCTGATAGTCATTAGCTGGCCAATGCAGTGGATGGATGGATGGATGGATGGACGGATGGGACACGGGGCAGCATCAGTTAATCAGTAAAATCAATCAATTAATAACAGTGTGAAGATATGGAGGTCTGAAAGGGCCTGATGTGTTCAAGGAACTCGGAAAGTTTCAATTTGGCTGCAGAAAGGGGGATGGGAAAATAGAGAGAAAAGGTTAGCTAGTTACGCAAGGGGCAGATCATAAGAGACTTTGTTGGGGCGCCTGGGTGGCTCAGTCGGTTGAGTGTCCGACTGCAACTCAGGTCACGATCTCACAGCTCGTGAGTTCGAGCCCCGCGTCAGGCTCTGTGCTGACAGCTCAGAGCCTGGAGCCTGCTTCGGATTCTGCGACTCCCTCTCTCTCTGCCCCAACCCACTCGCATCCTGTCTCTGTCTCTCTCAAAAATAAATAAATATTTTAAAACATTTAAAAAAAAAATAAGAGACTTTGTATGCACGAAGTTCAGAAATGTGAACCTCAGGCTGAAAGCTCTGTCAAGTCAGCAACCGAAGGCGTTTAAGCGGAAACACGGCAAAACCAGGTGTAATTTTTAAAAGATTATCCTGGTGACAGCGGAAAGGTGCACTATTTCGAAACAGTCAGGAGGCAAGGAAATCAGCTTGGTAGCTGTTTTCATGATCCGGGTAAGAATTTGCAAGAGGTTGAGCTAAGGTGACAGCAGACACTGGCCGCAGGCCTTTTCAAATGTTTGGCAAGAAGAGCCGGGCCGGAAGGTAGAGACGAGTAAATATGGGCCTGGCGTGGGTTCCTGGCTTGGACAGTGGTGTTCGTCCCTGAGACTGGTGATGGTCAGACAGCTTTCAGGGGGAGTAAGCGTTCTGTGCGGACGAGCGGAGCTTGACCTGCCTGCGGTACATCCTGTGGGCAGGATCAGATGGGCTGTGAGCCAGGTGGTGGCGAGAGAGGAATGCAGGAGGCCGGGACAAAGAACAGCGCAGGCCCCCAGAGAGGGGGTGGATGACGGAGGGCGTGGTTTCGTTCGGTTGGTTCTCAGATGAGAAGGACCCCAACACGTTCGACTGTGCGGGTGAAGACGTAGACGTAGACGTTGCCAAGAGACGGACAGAGATGGTGGCCAGAGGAGGGGCTGTCCGCACACGAGATTTCAGAGGAGGAGCAGCTCTGGGTTCTCCCAAGCCACATAATGCGCATCTGGCCATGCAGCTTAAAACCCTTCTGGACCTTCCAGGGAACGGCGTCCTCCCATTGCCAGGAAGGCTCTGCAGAGCACCGCTCCTCCCAGCCTTCTCTTGTGACGCGTCCCTCCTCCCCGTTCCCTCGACACCCCGTTCGCCCTGACCTTGTGGCATACCCAGGACACTTGCACGTGCCTGGTACTCTCTCCAGCTCATCTTTTCCTCTATAACTCCTACTTACTTTTCAGATTTCAGCTTCTTTCAGGAAACCTCCCTTGAACTCCAATGATGACAGTTTCTTACTGCTTGCTCGGAATCGTATTTCTCTTTGCCATAGCACATACGTAGGTATTCTTTTTCGTGATTTTTCAATTCTGTGATGGTAACTTTTTTTTTTTATTTTTATTTTTTTAACGTTTATTTATTTTTGAGACAGAGAGAGACACAGCATGAACGGGGGAGGGGCAGAAAGAGAGGGAAACACAGAATCGGAAGCAGGCTCCAGGCTCTGAGCCGTCAGCCCAGAGCCCGACGCGGGGCTCGAACTCGCGGACCGCGAGATCGTGACCTGAGCCGAAGTCGGCCGCTTAACCGACTGAGCCACCCAGGCGCCCCAAGTGACGGTAACTGTTTTTAATCGCCGTGGTGACTCCAGCATGTGACATAGTGCTAGCATAGGGTAGGTAGGCTATTGATTCCTATTTGAATTGAATGAATGAATGAATGAGTGAGTGAGTGAATAGCAGTTGTTTATGAGGGAGGGAAAACACACATCCTCTCTTCTTACGGTAAGACAGAACAAGCCTGGGGATCTGGAAATGACAAGTATTATGAGTAAATGAGGTCCAGATCCCAGCCCGGAGCTGTGAATGCAGAGTTACCCATAACCCCAGACCACACAGAGAGAAAGGGGGCACTCTTATGAGAGCAATTCTGGCTGGAACCGGCAGCCAACTTCATTTAAAGAAGCATAACACTTTAATTATCGTGGCTCTCCGAAGGGCTAATTCAGCTGAAAACTAATTGCCAGTGGAGGCTGCCTGGGTGAGGTCAGTGAGCGCTCAGGAAAAATACGAGGAGACAATGAAACTTTGAATTAGTATGCTGGAAACATCCGAAACATATTCATTGTGTTAATAGAAATGCCTAAGTTTATTAGACATTTTTGGGCTTATTATTCATATTAGTTATAATATAGAAATCAAATTTTATTTCTAAATTGCAATCAAATGATATTTTCTATTAAAACTTTAATAGCAAGCCAAATTAAGCAATGCTACGGGTTACATATTAGTAATCCAGTTTGGCTATAACTCATATTTTTTATTTTGTTATGAATTATCATAGGAATGAAATAAAGCAAGGTATTTTCCAAAATGAACTGAAAAGACTTTTCTTGAACAGAACAGAGAAACTGCTTAAGAGTTAAATTAGTAATAGGGTCTTAGTAAAATAAACAAAGACAAGCACTAACAGTGAAGCTTCACATTGATGAAAATAATTCACCTTCCTCTTCCATCGTCCTGCAGAACCAAGGGCCAGAAGGTCCTAAGAGATCAATTAATCAAATCTTCCATCTCAAGCAAAACCGCATAAAATCTTTCCTTAAAGGCTGACACCTCATTAAGAACCAACCTGGACTCATTTCTTTGTCCAAAGTGCAGTGGCCTTTCCTTAGATGTAGTTGGATTCCTCATTGCCTCTTGCGGATAGTAAGTGCTCAATAAAACCTTGATACATTAATTTGATAAATTAATCGCAAGTTAACCTCTCAAAAACATCTATTGATATTATATAAACATGTAAATCACTCAAAACAATACTTGGCTCATAGAAGGTGTTTATAAATACAAAGTCTCTTTTCCCTACTGGGCACAGATCAGGATGGCAGTCACTTCCCTGGTCCATCTAAAAATCATCATATTGATAACAGATAGCATTTGAGTGCCTACCATGTACCAGGCACTGTGCCTAGCTCTTTACATACATTACCACACTTATTATTCCCAACAGTCGTAGAAATGGGAGCTACCATTCACCCCATTTTACAGATGAGAAAAATGGGGCACTGAAAGGCAAGTGACTTGCCCAAGGTTATGAAGCCAGACTTACAGCCCAGCAGTCTGATGCCAGTGCTGATGCTCTACCCGCTGGACTCCACAACAACCACACCAGAAAGTGTGTGAGAGGCACTCACTCTAGTGTGCAAAAGGCCTCGCCTTTCCCTCCAGAGCTCTGTCCAAGGCTCTTGTTCGGGGTATGGAGATGGGTTGGTTTGGCTTCAGGCTCCAGCTGTTCATCTCCTCTGCATCCTCAGAAGCCCCAGAAGTACCATTGGGGTTCCCTTCCCGCCCTTAGAAGCAGAACTCCCTTTGGCCATCAGGGCCCAGGAGTACAAATATGGTGATGGTTAGAGTGAGTATTCAGGTGTCCCACAGGACTTTCTTGCCCTGTGGTGATCCGGAAATAATTGACTCAGACTTTCCCAGGTCCAAAGCCCAAAGATGACCCCTGACTTTGACCATGCCTTTCTGGTCCCATCTGCCTCCAGTGTCTGGGCTTATGTGTGCTATCAGTGCCCGGTTGAACAGTGAATAGTATCTCCACCTCCTTAAATTCACGTCCACCCGGGACCTCGGAATGGAGCCTGATCTGGAAATAGTGTCTTTGTGGATGTAATCAAGTTGAGTTGAGGTCATACTGGATGTGGGTGGGCCCTAAAGCCAATGGCTGGTGTCCTCACAGGAGAGAGAGATTTGGAGTCACAGGAAGAAGGCCACGTGGAGACCGAGGCAGTGATGCGTTTACAAGCCAAGGGATTCCAGGGATCGCCAGGAGCTACCAGAAGCCGGATGAGGCAAGGAAGGATCCTTCGCGGAGCCTCCAGAAGGAGCACAGCCCTGTAGGCACCCTGACTTTGAACTTCTAGCCTTCAGAACTGTGAGAGAGTCAATTTCTGTTGTTCTCGGCCAGGCAGTGTGTGGTGCTTGGTTACAGCAGCCCAAGGAAGCTGACTCGCTGTTCTTGCATTTGCTCGGTCCAGAGGCACACATCCCTGCCCCTGCTGCCCCTAAGTGCCAAGCAACTCCATGAGGTCGGTGTCCCGGTGAGACTTAGTGTGGTCCCTGGACCCAAGCCAAGCCCCAAACTTTCTAATTTTCTTTAATGTTTACTTTTGAGAGAGCGAGAGAGAGCAGGGGAGGAGCAGAGAGAGAGGGAGACACAGTATCCGAAGCAGGCTCCAGGCTCCGAGCTGTCAGCACAGAGCCTGATGTGGGATGCGAACCCATCAACCACGAGATCGTGACCTGAGCTGAAGTCAGATGCTTAACTGACTGAGCCACCCAGGCTCCCCAAGCCCCCAAACGTTTGATAACAGTCTGCAAAGAGAGAAGTTCAGAAATTGAGAGTAAACATTTAAAATCTTAACAGCAATGTGACAGGGTGATTTTATGTCTGTTGACTTCAGTAGTGAAAAACTTGGCACTGGCATGTTGTACATCCCCCTATCGTTTCATTTTCCTAGGAATTCATTTTTACCGTCTTTGATAAAAGTATCTGTCCATGACATATTGATAAAGAAAAAAAATAACCTGTTCCTTCAAAGCCAAGGGTTTGAGAAACCTTGTAGGGGGCCCGTGGCCTTCCCTGAAACAGGGCTCACTCTCTTCGGGAGGCCGAGAGCATCATAAAGAGCATTTTATGTTGTTGGTTGTTTTTTTTTTTTCCTTTTATAATAACAAGGTCACCATTTTTCAGGCCTTGATCCTGCCCTCTCCTCTGGGCACTGCTGCCAGCTCACATTTTTGCCGAGGAGTCCCACAGGCACCTCGAGCCACTACTGGAGGCTGGTCCGTTTTCCCCCAGCCCCCCCCTCCCCCCCCCCCCCCGCCACTGCGTTTCCTGAGGCCTATTCTTTGCCCCATGCTCAGTGTGACCAGCCCTGAAGCAGCGGGTGCTGCCTGGGACTGTGTCTCACAGAGTTGTCGGTCGCCAGCTCTCGCAGTCTTCACTCGTTCCGTATTTCCCTGCAGCCGTGGGCCCCTCTAGACAGCAGTCTGGGGTCCGGGGGGCCTGGTGGGGCACAGCCTGAAAGCAAGGCATTGTGGGGAATCACTCCTTCGCCAGACCTGGACCCTTGGAAGGGCTTCCTCCCCGGCAGCTTCCTCCTTGGTGTCACGTGCAGGTAGACCGAGGCAGGCCCCTCTGCTCACCCCATGCACGCACCGATGTGCCTAAGCTTGCATTGCCTGCCCAGCTTAGGCCGGCCCGGGTCCTGCTGCGTGCACGGAGGCTAAGTCATGATGGCCGCTGCCAGCCACTATTCAAGAGCTGTGCCATTTCACTCATTCCATCCTCACAACGCCCCTACGTGGCAGATGCTTCTATTATCTCATTTAACAGACGACAAAACTAAGAACTTGCCCAAGGTTACCAGCAAGCAAGGGGCAAAGTAGTGACTCCAGCGTGGGCCCTATGCCTGCAGAGACCGCCCCGCGGCCACGGTGCGCCCGGCCCGTCAGCTCCCATCCTTCCATTGGGACCAGACACCAGTGCAGGGCAGCGCGAGCTCACTTCTAACAGAGCGCTTCCTGCACGGCTCTGGAGGAGGCCTGGCCTTACAGGAACGCTCTCAAGTGGTGCAAAAATCCAGCATCTACAGGGCTTCAGGAGATACGAGTTGGCAACGGAGTTTCTCGGCTCTCATCTATTTGCCTCCCCCGCTAGTGTCCCCTCTCCCTGGCCCCGTTGACCAGCCTCCCCTCCTCACAGGCGAGCCCCCGAGCACCTCCCATAGCAGGCGGGCGATGTCGGGAGCATCGGGACTGTCAAGGAGAAGAATGGCCCCCCTCCTCTGGCCAATGCCTTAAATGTCCTCTGTAGACCGTCAGTTCGTCTGCCTGGGATAGGAGATGGCGATAATAAAAATCATGCATCTCGCTGGAAAAAATGTCAAACTATACAAAAGCATGGAGGGGAAGTAATTAAAGCTCCTCCTGTTCCTCCCGCCTTCACCTTGCCCACTCGCAGGCCTAGAAGTCAGCTGCTCGCCTTAGGTCATTGGCCCTCCCGGATGAGTCCTCCCCCTCAGCCTGCCCCGGCCCCAGTTTCCTCTCCTTCTGAGAGGAGGGATTGAGAGCAGTCCGGAAAGAGCCTGGAAGCCATGTGCCTGGTTGGGAACAAAGTGGTCTCAGACTGGGGTGGGGGTGGGGGGATACAACAGAAGGGAAGATTCCTGTCCATGAAATGTGCACACGTCATATTTTTGCTAACGTCTGAGCCTAAGGAAAAAAAGAGGGAGGAGAGGACAGAAGTCTGGATACAGTCCGTCCCGGGAAGAACCTTAGAGGGTGCAGAGGGGGCCAGGATCTGGCCAAGAGACACATCTGAGCAGCCAGCAACCCCGACACACAGCCTCTGCCCTTGTCTCTGCCCTTGGCAGAGACCTGTACTTGGCAACAGGTGATGATACACTCAAGCCTCCCTTCTTCTTCTCTCCATTTCTTATTCTCTCTCTCGCTCCTCCCCTGCGCCCTGGCTCTCTCTCTCTCTCTCGCACTTCTGACTTCCCAGTCTTAAAAGCAGGTCGTGATGCGATCTGAAAACCTTCTGTCTTCGGAGCTGACTTTGCACTTGCAGAGGTTAACAATCCTGGCCGAGGCCGCGCGACAGAGCAGTGCAACGAACGCTTGCCTAATTCTCTATCAGCCTACGGAGAGAGTAACTCCAGATAATATCCCACCCCCCCCTTTCTACACTCCCCAAACCAACACAAAAAACCAACCTCGTCATTTCCCCCTCCCCCGGGGTCCACTGTGCTTCGCTTCAGAACCAGGAGTAAATTATCTCCAAAGAAGGGTTCATTAAGAATAAATAATAATTTGCACCTTCTAGCACACCTTTTGTCTAAGCATCTCAAAGCGCTTAATTAATTAATTAAGAGAATGAATTAATTCGGAAAACACTCCTGGAGGGAGGGAAGGCATACTTAATGACACCTGTCTTCCAGATGGGTAAACTGAGGCCCAAAGCCCTGGGCTCAAGGTCACAACAGGGCTCAAGTGACAAAATGGGGCTGGGATGGAGAACGGGTGAGACCAACTTTGCTCCCACAGGCTAAGGCTTGGGCACCAAGAAGGCCGGGCAGGGCAGGCCCAGGGTTGGGGAAAAGCAAGCTGAAGTGGTGGCCCTGGAAGCCGAGCAGGATGGAACCAGAGCAAAGAGCTCGACAGAGGCTGTTGGCCTGAGTAAACACCAGGTGCTATGGCCCAGGGCTCCGGTGCCCTCAATCAGAACCCAGGCTGGATGGGCTCCCAGCAAAGGGCCTGAGTCCTTTGCAGGCCAGGCAAAGGTTCTGAGTGACGGACACACTGGTCCCCTGGTAAATTGGCGGTTGACACACAATTAAATGCTTCTGAGCCACCATCACTTCCTGGGTGGGCCTAGAGCTAATCAGAGTTGGGGGGGTTCTTTGTCTGCAGGGATCGGGCAAGCAGGGTCCCCTGCTAGACCAGGTGAATGAGAGGCAGAGTCAGCTTGGGGAGCAAGCCTAGCCCCTGGGACGCCCCCAGCCCCTCATCAAACATCCCGGTCACCCCAGCCACTGCTCTGGGCCCAAGTCCCAACGTTACCTTGCTGACTTTTGTCCAAAACAGGAGACGGGACAGCAGACACTTCCCAGCGGTCCCCAGCCCTCTCCATGTCCCCCCTGTGCTTTTCCAGTCCATGGTCTCCGACCATCTAGCCCTCAGCCCCCGGCTGCTCCCGGCAGAGCGAATCAGGCCACATGTGCACGCACACACCCACACGCACACACGCACACAGGCCCCCGTGAACATGCACGGCACTGCAAGTTAACAACCCAAGCTTGTCTTTTTCATTGTGTTTTTATTATGATGCTCCTCAATGATGTTTTTAAATGAATTTTGAATAGTCCCCGTAATTTGGTTTGTTCTACATTGCAATGCAAGTGTGAGGGCCCCGCAGGAATTGCTGCGAGGAATACAATATTATGTGAGCATGGCTTCTGCTTGCTTTCTGCTTCCTCATAATTAAGCTTTATTGAGTTGTAAAATGAATAACAATTAAAAAAAAAAAACCTGTTTGTTGATCCAGGTGCGACATGCAGACATCTGAAAAAACTTTCTCCCATCCCTGACCCCACCAAGTGACTGCTCTCTCAGCCTTCAACGTCGGTTACAAGCAATGGGTCCCTTGCAGCTGCAGGTGGGGTTTCTGACACCCCTGAGGTGCCATGAAGGGAACCCTAACTAGGGCTTGTCCAGGGAAGAAGTCCGCTGAGATCCCAGGGACTCCTGACTTACTTCTTCTTGATGCCTAAAAATTCTGTTCATCGTTTTGGTGAGCTATGCCCTCGTAACATGGGATTCACCTCAGGAAGGAAGAGCACGTTACAGCCTCATGAAATCTGAGAGCTTCCCAGGACTTAGACGGTCAGAGTCTTTCAGGGAAATGTCCAGCCAGAAGATCTCTGCAGAAGTGAAACTTTGCAAACGCAGAACAGTGATGCTAGGGGATGGCTCAGAGCACAGGGCGGCATCTGGTGACGGTCGGTCAGGTGTGTGGCTCCAGATGGTCTGGGAGGCAGAAGGGCAAGGAGAGGAACAGACCCACTGACAGGTGCCAAGCGAAGAGGAAAGGGTCCTGAGGGACACCTCACCCTGCTGTCTTCCTTCCGGTCAGAGGTGGCAAGACACCTGACCAGCTTGAAATGGCTGGGGAATCCAGATGGAATCTTCGGTTCTCCCAGGGCTACGACGAGTTGTCCTAATTCCCAGGTCCCAGCTAGGTTTCCACTCTGGACCCAAATGGACAATCACCTTGTTTCACAAGCAGGTGCAGGCTTCAGGGGATCCCACAAGGGAGACCGTGTGGCCTCACACAGGCCCCCACACACGCACCACTAGGGAAGGATATGAATCTGTACAGAGTCAAGGGCTCAGCCTACTAGAATATACATCATTGTGTATTCTGGACATAAGTCCTGGCCAGGAAGTGAAGGCTCCTTCTATTCCATAAGGCTCTGGGCCGTTTCACCGCTGGCCACCCTGCAGAGGCAAGACTGCTGGGGCCTGGGCTCTACACCAGATCCTGTTGACATGTGCCCTTGGGAGCTTTAGGACTTTCTCTCCAGATGATGACAACACTTTCAGCAAACGCTCTGGGGATGCCTCATTGCTGAACAGGCCAGGCTCCTGGCCGAGGAGCTGGAAGCAAGAGGAGGAAGTCACAGCTAGTGCTAAGCATGGATGATATGTATCCACACCTGTCTCAGTCAGTTCAGGCTGCTGTAACAGAATATCGTAGACCGGGCGGCCTAAACAACAGCAATGTCTTTCTCATCGTTCTGGAGCCTGGGAGTTCAAGATCAGGGTGCCAGTATCGGGTTCTAGGGAGAACCCACTTTGATTTGCAGATGGCTGCCTTCTTTCTGTGCCTTCACATGTCAGAAGAGAAAAATGCTCTGGTTCCTCGACCTCATTACAAAGGCACTCGTCTCTAATCTCATCATGGGAGCTCCACCCTCATGAACCTCCTCTCATCCTAATGACCTCCCAAAGGCCCCACCTCCAAATACCATCAGGCTGAGCATTAGAGTTTCATTCAACACACGGATTTGGGGGACACAGTAATACCCCCTCGGCAGCCCATGAGCACACGCCTCAGTTCTCTGCCCTGTCACTTCTCGTCACCAAGATAAGTCATGGGTGGGGGAAGGGATTACTCCTCTCCCTCCTCCTCCAGTTCTTTCAGTGCGGTCCCTTGTGCTTTGTGTGTCCTCCAAGGCTGTCACCAATGTTCATTGTGTCCTAAGTGGCAATGTCAGGGAGTACAGAGAGGTTCCCATGGTGTGACTGGCTTAGAAGCCCAAACATCCCCTCCCCAGGATGGCTCTGGATCCTACCCTCCATGAACCACCTGGAGCACACCTGGTTATGTCAGGTCTGGCTGTGTTACTTACTACATTTCCATTTTGCTCTTTGGTTGATTGGTTGGCTGGTCAGCCTACTGTGGAACACGTATGATGTTTCTAGTCAAGGTGTTAGATGTCTCCCCTGGATTTTACCAACACCTTATCACTCATCCAAAGCTGTGTAAATCTACCCCTGGTGACTTATACCAGTCTCAAAGGGAGGCAGAAACTGAGGCCAGTGACGGTCCCCAAGGAAACAAATGATGGTGAAACAGCCTGGACACCTGTCCTAACGTATCTGCCCTTCATACCTGTGTGGGGAAGACCTCGGGAGAAGGTTCTAGAAGTCAAGTGTTCTCCAGCTATGACATCCTTCTCCCTGAGGCTCCCCAGCCTGAGGAAACACCCGTAAGACTTATGAGGCAGTGCCACAGCAAGGATCTTATAACGAGGCCAAAGGGGCAGTCCCTTCAGAAACCAACAGCCTGTGCATAGCACAGGCAAAGGAGGCAAAGAGAAAGGGGCAAAGATGAAGTTTAAGCAAGAATCTAGAATAAGGAGTGAACTTGCTCCCTTTCACCATCTGAGCAGACAGTCTTTTGGTATGTATATTTCATCTGGTAATAACAGCCAGCCGGTATTGGGCACTTACTATGAAAGAGGCCCTCTGCTAACACTTATCCTCTCTCAAGCCTCACAACACCCTTGTGAGAAAGGTCTGACACTGACCCCATTTCATAGAAGAAGAAACTGGGCTTAGAGAGGTTGCTGAGAACACGCCAAAGTTCACCGTGCTTGGAATTCGAGTCAGTCTGACCCAACCACACACTATCCTAACCCAACTACACACTATATAGACCCAACTCTATGCTATCCTGGTGCCATTCTCGTGGATGTAGTTTCTCCCCAGGGGCAGAAACTGCCTCTCCACATGCATCTCCCTCTGTTAGCAAAGCCCCGTGCTTGGCCAGGTGGTCATGCCAAGGGCGTGTTAGCACTGGCACACAGTTTTGCTGTCCTTGATGACAGGTCTCTAGACTCAAGATGCGGTTTTCTTTTGGCACAAAAGCCCCTGCAGAATTCAATGGGCCTCATCCCTGAATAGACAGGACAAAACTGAAGTGCTGGGGTTTCTGGTTTCTGGTTCTGCATGTAGGGAGCTTGGAAGTCACCGCTCCATCCTAACAAGTATAGACCTAAACAGATTGGAAAATCACAGGGCACACCACTGCCCCCCCAACACTGTAGACAGACAGGTGAAGACACGAGGTCACCAGTGGAAACCACCGTGAGACCCAGCTGTGGAGTAGGGAAACCTGAAGCGGAATTGACAAATTGCTGAAGGTTCGGTGTGGACAAGTCTGAGAGTTAAAAACCCCAGGTAAATCCACTCATATGGGGGTCCCCACAGTACTGGAGCTTGACCAGGTTCTCCCAGTAAATAGCCTCTGGCTCTTCCAGCAGCGGGAGAGGAAAAGGAACCATTTTGAAATAAGCCAGAGCCCTCTGTTCCTCTTAACAAGGCCAGCTCTCAGAGGAAGCTGGTTCACCAGAGCCTCACCTGCTGGGGTATTACCAAAGCCTGATTGGCCTGGGGGAAGGAAACGACCCAACATCAGCCAACTCTAACCTACAGTGGGGGAAAATGGAAATACCTGACTCCAGGCAGTTCTAGCCATCCCTTCCCACCTAACATGGTGAGGGGAAGAACCTGAGAAATATTTGTGAAGTTCATCATCCAGAGGCATAGACCCACTAAAAGACTGAGATCATAGGACTACAGAATGCTTTCCCCACCGCCCCCCACAATCTCACCACAATATTACTAAAGGCCTATTTACAGCAGTTCCTTTCACCCAGCACATCATGTCTGGCTATCAAGAGAAAAAAATCGCAACGCATACCAAAAGGCAGAAAAACAAAATTTGAAGAGACAGACAGAGCAAGGATGTTGAAATTATCAGACCAAGAATTTAAAACAACTATGATTAATATGCTAAGGGCCCTAATGGATAAAGTAGACACCATGCAAGAACAGATGGGGAATGTAAGCAGAGAGATGGAAATCCAAAGAAAGAACTGAAAAGGAATGTTGAGATAAAAAACAAAAAACACATTATAGCAGAAATGAAGAATGCCTTTGATGTGCTTGTTAGTAGACTGATGTGCTTGTTAGTAGTTGTTATGGCTAAGGAGAGAATCTCCTGAGGTTGCGGATGTAGCAACAGACATCTCCAAAACTGATAAGCAAAGAGAACAAAGACTGAAGGAACCAGAAGGAACACCCAAGGACCGGGGGACATACATGTAACATACACATGTACATACAGGTAACATACACAAAATGGGAATACCAGAGAAAGAAGAAAGAGAGAAAGGAACAGAAGAAATACTTGAAATAATGATGACTGAGAAATGTACAAACTTAATGTCAGGCACCAAACCATAGGTGCAGGAAGCTCAGAGAATACCAAGCAGGAGAAATGTCAAAAAACAAAAACTACACATAGACATATTATTTTCAAACTACAGAAAATGAAAGATAAACACAAAGTCCTGAAGGGAGCCAGAGGGGGAAAAGAACACCTTACCCCAAGAGGAAGAAAAATAAGCATTATATCCAACTTCTCCCTCAGAACCCATACAAGCAAGACTAGAGAGCAGGGAGAAATGTTTGAAGTGTTGAGAGAAACAAACCACCAACCTAGAATTCTGTACCCCACAAAATTATCCCTCAAAAGTAAAGAAAAAATGAAGACTTGCTCAGACAAGCAAAAATTTAGGGTATTTTCTCCAGAAGAACTATCTTGCAAGAAACAGTAAAAGTTCTTTAGAGATAAGGAAAATACTATAATTCAAGGACTTGGATTTACATAAGAGAGGAAGAACGTTGGAGAAAAAAATAAGTAAAAGTAGAATAAAAACTTTTTTTCTTCTTCTTAGTTAACAAACAGCAGTATGTTCAAAATAATAATAGTAACAATATATTCAATTATATGCGCTTATGTATATATCTTATGTGTGTGCATTTATGTGTGCTTATATATAAATGAAATGAATGACAGCAATGGTACAAGGGACGGAAAGGAGAAATTAGGATTATTCTGTCATCTTAAGGGACTCACACAACCCATGGAGGACTATAGTGTTATTTGAAAGTGGTCTTGAGTTAGCTATAAATGTATACTGCAAACTCTAGAACAACCACTAAAACAAAAGTTAAAAATGAAGTATAACTGGTATGCTAAGAAAGGAGAGAAAATAGAATCACATAAAATGCTCAACTAAAACTACCAAAGGCAGAAAAAGAGTGGAAGACAAAAATAAAACCAAACAAGAATAAATAGAAAACAGTCATGTCATAGATATTAATCCAACTCCATCAGTAATCAATTTGAATAATCAGTGTGTCTAAATGCACCAATTGGAAGACAGATTATCAGAGTGGATCAAAAAAATATAACCCAACTATATGTTTTCCACAAGAAACCCATTTTAAATATAAAGACACATATAGACTAGAAGTACGGATGGGAAAAAACATATACCATGCTAGCACTAATCAAAAGAAAGCAGGAGTAGCTCTCTTACTTTTGTTTTATTTTATTTTATTTTATTTTATTTTATTTTATTTATTTAGCTCTCTTACTTCTAGACAGAGCAGACTTCAAACAATCAGCAATACATAAGGAATCAAATGGCCAATTCTCCAAGAAGACATAACAATCTCTAATATGAATGTGCCAAACAACAGTGTCAAACTCCATGAGACAAAAACTGATAGAAAACAGATGAATCCACGACCATAATTGAAGACTTCGACACCCCTCTGTCAGAAACAGAAACAGCTGGAAGAAAATCAGTAAGGACAGAATTGAATTCAACAACCCCATCAATCAGCTAGATATAATTGGCATTCATAGATTACTTCGCCAACAAAAACAGGAGACACATTCTTCCAAGCTCACATGAACTTTCACCAAGCTGAACTACATGATGGGCCATAAAGCACACCTTCACAAATTTAAAAGAATATATATGGGGCGCCTGGGTGGCGCAGTCGGTTAAGCGTCCGACTTCAGCCAGGTCACAATCTCGCACTCCGTGAGTTCGAGCCCCGCGTCAGGCTCTGGGCTGATGGCTCGGAGCCTGGAGCCTGTTTCCGGTTCTGTGTCTCCCTCTCTCTCTGGCCCTCCCCCGTTCATGCTCTGTCTCTCTCTGTCCCAAAAATAAATTTTAAAAAAAGTTGAAAAAAAAAAAAAGAATATAAATCATATAATGTCTGATCTCAGACTACAATGGAATTATATTAGAAATCAACAAAAGAAATAGAACTGGAAAAATCCTAAAACAATGCACTTCTAAATAACACACGGACAAAAGAAATATCAAAAGAAATCAGAAAAGATTTTGAACTAAATGAAAAAATGAAAATACAGCTTATCAAAATTTGTGGCATGCAGACAAAGTAGTACCTAGAGGGAAATGTATAGCATTGAATATACATATGTATACACGTATACGTGTATACATATGTATATGAAAAGAAGCCTCTAAAATCAACAATCTAAGTTTCACCTTGGGAAACTAGAAAAAGAAGAGCAAATTAGATCCAAAGTAATCAAAAGAAAGCAAATAATAAGAATGAGAGCAAAAATCAATGAAATTGGTAAAAGGAAATCAACAGAAAAAAATCAGCTGAACCAAAAATTGGTTTTTGAAAAGATCAATAAAACCAATAAGCCTCTAACCAGGCAAATAATAATAATATCATAATGATATAATAATGTCAATAATCATATTGACAAAAGAGAAAAACAATACAATGGAGCAAAGAGTCTTTTCAACAAATGGTACTGGAATGACTGGACATCTACATGGAAAGAAAATGAATCTATACACAGACCTTACACCTTCCACAAAAATTAGCATGAAATGGATCATAGCCTAAATGTAACACAAAACTATAAAGTTCCTAGGAGATAACATAGGAAAAAACCTAGAGGGCCTTGGGCGTGGCAATGACTTTTTAGAGGCAACGCCAAAGACACATCCATGAAGGCAACAAGTGATGAACTGGCTAACATTAAAATTAAAAACTTCTGCTCTGTTAAAGACACTGTCAAAAGAATGAGAAAGAGAACCAGAAGACTATGAAAAGAAAATATTTGCAAAAGGCACATCTGGTAAAGGACTATTTGCCAAAATGTACAAAGAACTCTTAAAATTCAACAATAAAAAAGTACTGATTTGGGGCTCAGTCAGTTAAACGTTCAACTCTTGATTTCAGCTCAGGTCATGATCTCATGATTTGTGAGCTCAAGCCCTGCATGGGGCTCTGCACTTACAGTGTGGAGTCTGCTTGGGATTCCCTCTCTCTCTCTCTCTCTCTCAAAATAAATAAATAAACACTAAAAAAAAAAAAGAAGAAGAATTGATTTTTTAAAAGTGGGCCAAAATGGGGCTCCTGGTGGCTCAGTTGGTTAAGCATCCGACTTCAGCTCAGGTCACGATCTCGCGGTCCGTGAGTTTGAGCCTCATGTCGGGCTCTGGGCTGATGGCTCAGAGCCTGGAGCCTGCTTCCGATTCTGTGTCTCCCTCTCTCTCTGTCCCTCCCCCGTTCATGCTCTGTCTCTCTCTGCCTCAAAAATAAATAAAACGTTAAAAAAAAATTTTTTTTAAATAAAATAAAAGTGGGCCAAAGACCTTAACAGACACCTCACCAAAGAAGATACACAGAGGGCAAAAAACACATATGAAAAGATGCTATCTGCTATATGTCATCAGGGAAATGCAAATTAAAACAACAATAAGATACCAGTAACACGCTGATTAGAATGGTCAAAATCCAGAACGCTGACACCAAATGCTGGCAAGGATGTAGAACAACAGGAACTTTCATTCATTGCTGGCGAGGAGGCACAACAGTACAGCCACTTTGGAAGACAGTTTGGGGGGTTCTTGCAAAACTAACCACACACTTAACCTTATAATCCTGCAATCACACTCCTTGGTATTGACCCAGAGGAACTGAAAACCTAACATCCACACAAAAACTTGCACATGCATGTTTCTAGCAGCTTATCCCTGCTATATATCAAAGTTTATATCAAAACTGGGAAGCAACCAAGATGTCCCTCAGAAGCTGATTAGATAAATAAACGGTGGCACATGCAGACAAGTGAAATATTATTTGACACTAAAAAAAAAAAGTGAGCTCTCAAGCAATCAGAAGACATGAGGATGTTTAAATGCATAAAACTAAGTGAACTTTGGACGATAATGATGGGTCATTGTGGGTTCGTTCATTGCAATAGACGAAGCACTCTGGTGGGGGATGTTGGTAATGGGAGAGGCTATGCGCGGGTTGGGGAGGGGACTATAGGGGAAATCTCCGTACGCTCCGGTTTTGCTGCGAACCTAAAAGGGCTTTAAAAAATAGTCTTTGAAATCAAACTAAACTGCTACAAGCAGCCACCTGCAATGCCAGTAACAACATAAGATACGTTGATATGAAAAGATATGAAAGACAGAAAGGAAAGGTAGTACGTGTCTGTTCCGAACGCACATATCTGCGGATGCTTTCACTCCTCCGACCCACATGGCATGTAACGAAGTGCTCCACACCTGCCAGTCCTGCAGATGTTTGAAGACTGGTGTCTATCTCGTGTTTTCTATGATTTCAGGGTGTGCATGCTCATATGTATGTTGAATATATGTGTGCGTATATGCATACAAAGGGTGTGTGCACATAAATTGATAGGTACGCAAACATTTTGATTTTGTGAACTATCTTTGCAAGCTATAGGCATGTATTAATGCATGTATGTTGTGCATACATAGAATGTGTATCTGTGTGTGTGTGTGTGTGTGTGTGTGTGTGTGTGTGAACAATGATATCTCGGCCAGCAGTGAGGACAGGACCAGCAGAAGAGTAAACTTCCGAATGACTAGCAAAGCACAAAGGCCTGCATTTGCAGGCAGGTTTGCTTCTGAGAAGTGGGGCCTGCGGGCACCCAGCACTGTAGTAACCCCCTCACCGAGGGCACTGCCATAGGGAGGGAGCTGGTGTCCAGGCCACACAGGCTCATGACCCTAGAGGGCTGGGGCAGCTGGGCTCTGGCCGAGGCAGCCCCCCAGAGGAGCAGAGCTCAGCGGCATCAGACACAGTCTGACCCAGAGGCCAGAGCTGGCGGGAAAGTCAAATGGGCTGTGGGGTGTGAAGTCCCTGGAGGCCCCTTCCCTCCTCACTCTCCAGATCTGCCCCCTGGGAGCTGGGAGGAGGCAGAGACATGGATTTATGTCAGCTCTGTCGACGAGGAATGCTTTGGATGGTGTGTCTGAAGCCAACAATGCAACGCTCAACTCGTTCTGGTCATGAGGAAACTAGGGCCTCAGAAGGACTTGTCCGAGGTCACCTAGGAATCCATTTAGCCCAGCACATAACATTGAATAAATGATGACTGAGGAGTCAGTGAGTGAAGAAATGAAGGACAAGCTGAATGAAAGGGAAGAAGGGAAGAGGAAGGATTCACGGAGTGGAGAAGAGGCGCCATCTTGAACTTTTGACACCCCACTTCTTATTCCAAAGAGGGGAAACAAGAGAAGGCTAGTAGAGACAGATTCATTAAAAATGGGAAACTTGATCTATTTTCTGAGGGCAGAGAGGAGCTATTGAAGGAGTACACTTGAAGTATTATGTGTTCATGTGTGATGATTTTGAGGTGTACTTGTATCAAGGAGAGCTTCATGTGGGCATATTTGGGCATATGAATGGGGATATTTGGGCATATGAATGACACCCTGGATAAAGGAGACAAAAAAAACCACAAAACACTTTTGATGAAGTCAAAGACCTTTCGAGATAATGAGAAAGACAACCCGATCACTGACAATCACGACTGATTCATTCATTCCAAAGCCATAGTCAACAGTGAGCTGGGAGCTATGGCGAGTGCCACAAGAGACCAGACCCACGTTACACCCTGAAGGAATGAGGTGTGTTTGCCAACATCAGAATCAAGGGAGAGATGGCAGTGAGCCGAGAGAGAGATACAGAGGCAGTGCAAGAGGACTTAGGAAAAGCCAAGAGGCCATATTCAGGGGGCGGGGCAAGTCATACACGCCCTTGAGCATGCATGTGCCTGGGTGACGGGCTTCTGTAGTTAAGCATTGGGTTTTTGACTCACACAGACGGCTGTGTTCAGTGCATGTTATATGAGGAACGTTGCTGCTGTGATTTTCCACCTCCCTTCATCATTCAGAAGCATATTATTATAAAGTCATAGGTGGGGTGACCATACAGTTGACCATCCAAACTGGGACGTTTGAACGTGAAAGAGAGCACTACCAGTGACTATACCGGACAACTAGCACAACCTGGAACTCTCATGTGCCAGCTGGAGCTTGTGGTGACCCTGGCTGTCCTTGAGATCCTGGCAGCCGCAGCGTGGACAGGGGACATTCACTCCCATGCCATCCCAGAATACGGGCCAGGCCCCATTCCACTCAGCAGTGAGGCTGCCCCAGAGGGCACAGGCCAGTGCTCGGGAGGGCAAAGTGGGAGAAAAGGCTCCCGGGGCCTCAATGTCTTGCTGCGCCACGGCCAGTGTCGGTGCTCAGGGCCCTCTGCGGTCAGCAAGCCTGCTGCTCAGCCCGGGATCTTAGCACTTACTCCACTGGATGTCGCACCGCTGTTCCCCCCCCCCCCCCCCCCCCCCCCCGTGCCAGCCCAGGCTGGAGGCTCTAATGGATCACTTGCATTATCTCCCTCATCACTGCTTAAATATTTATCAGACCATTATGTATTTAGTGGCCAGGAGCAGGGAGTGGAAGGGGCAGGAGGAAGAACGGCTCTGGCCAGAGGCAAGGGTTAATTACCGATTGGATAAATCCCCCCGATTTAAAAATTAAATAAACAAACGGGGTCGGGAGATTGAAAGGGGCCTGTTACTTACACATAAGGCAGTCCAGCGCAGCCTTATCCGGGTTTTAGTGTCGTCCCCTACCTGCAAACCTGTGGGCTGCCTGAGCCTTAAACCAGCTTCTAATTAAAACCCGTACTTCCGCTTTTGCTCCGCCAGCAACCAGTGTGTGGGAAAACTCAAGCTCTCCTAGAACGGGCGTCGGCATCCGCCTCGTAAAAGAAGTTCTGAAGGTAACTCTAGGGCTGGCACTGTGAAATATTGTTCATTATAACGAAGCAGCTGAGATAATGCCGTTTTCTAATTTCCCTTTCTCAGTCAGAAATTAAATAAAAAGTCATGTCTAAATTACAATGCTGGATTGAGATCAGACGAGGGCCCCATGCAGAGAGCTCATGATCTATCCTTCCCACATTTTACAGCCATTAAAAAAGATTATCGCCGTCTCTTCCCCTCCCTTTTCTTTGAGGCCATTTACATTTGTTCTGAACTCTCACTGCGTTTTATTCGCATCTCTTCAAAGTGCCAGTGCACGTAATAAGTCAATCACAAACTTAAATTAAGAAAAAAACAAAACAGACGCCCGGGCAAACAAGGGCTCTGAACTCCGAACTCAGCTACCTTGCACGTCCCTAACCTGGCTGTTAATTCCCACCTTGCTGGCCCCACACTTTCACCTACTGCCCACCTGGCAAAGTCTGCTGAGAGAGTCAGGGCAGAGAGGGCTCACTCTGTGCAAAAATAGCTTACATTTCTGTAGCCCTCCCTTGCAGCAGAAATGCCCCTTGGACCAAATGAAAACGCTGGACTGGCTGCTAAAGCGTATTTAAAAAATGCTAATGAGTCTTTAATATTAAATGTAATCGAACACTTGTTTGACTATTCAACGAGGGGAGAAGAACATTGGCACATTTTGTCGGTCGTAATACAAGTTGTTGGTATTCCCAGAATGTTGCAAAAACGTAGGAGCTGAAAATCATTCTTTTGGATGGTATTCGTTACCCAGCGTCATTATGAATCATTTTTACCACGTGCAACTTGCTTCCTGTCAATCACTCACATAGGATGATTGAGCACCTACTCTGTGCAAGGCACTGTGCAGGAATGAACAGGGATGATGTATTCTAGAGTCCTGCCATCGGGGCCCCTGAGACACTAGCTCCACGTGGGAGCTCACTCTCCAGTGGAGACAAGAGAACATTTAGATTTTAAATTTTTTTAAATGTTTATTTATTTTTGAGAGACAGAGAGAGACAGAGCACGAGCAGGGGAGGGGCAGAGAGAAGGAGTCAGAATCCGCAGCAGGCTCCAGGCTCGGAGCTGTCAGCACAGAGCCCAATGCGGGGCTTGAACTCACAAACCGTGAGATCATGACCTGAGGCAAAGCCGGCACTTAACCGACGGAGCCGCCCAGGCGCCCCGAGAACATCTAGATTTTAAAACACAGCACAGGGGCGCCTGGGTGGCTCCGTCGGTTAAGCGGCTGGCTCTTGATTTCGGCTCAGGTCATGATCTCACGGTTCTCGAGTTCAAGCCCTGCATCGGGCTCTCCGCCAATAGCATAGAGCCTGCTTAGGACTTAGAGCCTGCTTAGGACTCTCTCTCTCCCTCATGCTCTCCCCCTCCCCCACTTGCTCTCTCTCTCTCTCTCTCTCTCTCTCTCTTAAAATAAAGAAATAAACTTAAAATTTAAAAAAAAAAAAAACAGCACAAATTACTGAGTTCAGGGCTACCTGAGGGCAGGCTCTAGCAGTTCAAGGAAAGGGTAGATCTCTGTGAGACACATTAGTCAGGGGTTGGTGGAGGAGACGGGCTTGAGCTGGGCTTTATAGACGAGGTAAGACCTGACAATGAGGACAGAAGATGAGAAGTCGCTCCAGAAAGGAACAAAGTATGAGCAAAGACCTGGGGATGAGATGCACAGGTCATTTAAGGATGTAGCCGGCAGGGTAGGGCCTGGAGCAGACACAGTACATGGGGATGGTCTCTGGTGGCCACAAGCAACCTCCTCAGAAGGCCACTCAAGGCAGGCAGGGTCTGGCGGCATACGTGGGGTTCCCACAGATAGTAAACGTGACAAGTGGCTTCTGACCCCGTGCTGCTCTTCAGAACTGCGATGACAATGAACAAGGAGGTATTTGACATCTGGACGCCTGCTCCAACAGCCAGCCGCAAGCCCACCGGCCACCATCACGGACAAAGTCTGATGAGCTGCTGGAACAATCCAGGTACCAAGGGGCGTGGGGTGCTGCCCCCCATGCAGCCACCCGAGGAGAAAAGGAGCAGAGAAGCTGCGTGGATTTCAATGGCAGGCATGGTGGCGATGTCCCTAGCTTGAACTCAGTAGATGTCACATGCTTTGGTCTGTTTGCCGTGTCATTCGGGTGTCATCCAAGCCAGCTGCAGAGTGATGCTCCGACACCATGTCCACGTTCTACAAGCCGGAATGCCATCATTCTTCTGACTCCTTGACGTGAATGAGTTCAATTGAACTTGAAACCCACCTGCATCATCGCAAAAACTTTCAACACTACATTTGTCAATGGAAGAAAAGGAAGGCTGTTAAATACTTGAAATATCATTTCAACTGTTATGAATCTTTAATGGTTATAAAAATGGCTTTAAATTTTTTATCACTTACGTGCGCGAAGTTTCTTTCGAGGGTGACTACCAAGAACTTGTAGAGATCATCATGAAAAGAGCCTTGATCAGTCATGGTGTATACAGTCCTTTCCAACATAAACCCTGATATAAAAGTTACATTCACGGAAGGAAACAAGCTCAAGTTTTCTCGCGAAAACTAAGAAAATATTTTAACGTGTTCAACATATATTGTCTTTCCTAATATACTATATTTTATTTTGTATAATGTATAGAAAATGGAATGCCTTTTTCTCGTAGGCCCCAGACAGAACCCCAAATTGCCTGCAGTTTATTATAATGTGCAGCGCAAATATTCTTGTCTTGGTGTGTGTCATGACTTTAAAAGGTCGGGAAACCCTGCTCTAAGGTATTTTGCTTGATCTTCGCGGACCTTGGGTGATCTATGAGTCTCATTGTCAGCCAAATGCCTTAAATGCCATCGTATGCAGATCAGTGTGACCATAAGTCTTCCCCAGGCCCAACAGAGAGTCTACAGGGGCCAAAGACAGCATCTTATGACCCCGAGGAGGTTCCCCCTTCAAGTTGTTCAGCTGATCCCTCCTCTTGTGGGTGCTGCCTAGGCCTGAGTCCCTACTGGTAGCAAGACATGGTATAGTGAAGGAGGGGAGTGGGGAGAAGGGCAGGGGAAGGGCAGGGGCAGCTCCCAAACAGCAAAGACATGCTCACTGCTTACCCAATCCACCTCTCCCTCTGTAGCTCTTCTGGGCTCTCTTCTCCACCTCTTGATTTTAAATAACTTCCTGAACTATAAATGCAAAGAGTTCCAAATGAAAACTGATTGATAGCCTCGTATAATTATATAATAAAAACGCACCGATATGCATATACATTATGTGTGGGCTCATATGTCTATATGCATCTGTATCTATTCCAGAGGGAGGAATATGCAATAACGTCTTCTGAAACAAATTGTCAAGGTGTCAATAAGGAATCTCATAATGAATGTGTGGGTGTGATCTGGGGTAATTTCATCGCAATTATATTGCTCAGGCTGATTTCCCAAGACAGGTCTTAAAGGCACAAGTCCTTTCCCAAGCGGAAAGCCGGGTGTTTTGCTTCCTATGGCGTCTTCAAAGCGTCACGTTTCCCGGCCAAAATGCGTTTCCTCAAGCAGACCAGACCGATCTGAAGAAATCAGGTCGTTAGCAGAGTGTCAGAGCTTCAGGCCACAGCTACAAGCTTTTAAAACCCTGGGAGAATGTTTGTGCCTGACCCCCAACAACGTTATCAACTGTTCATGGCTGAAAAGGAACGATAGCATCACCCCGCCAGAGAAGTTAGAAGTCCCAACAACATGTACTCAAGCACTGTCCAAAAATGCTTGGGGATGAGGAAGAGCAAAGATGGGGACCAGGCAGGCATATGCTGGAGGGGGCAAAGGAAATACATGTGGCCCATGTCTCCAAGTGGTCCCGAAGGGATAAATGCATGAACGGATACTGATCATTCAAAGGGAGTGGACTAGAGGTCTAACCATGGGAACCCAGGATAAGGGTGAGGACATAAGAAAGACTTTGTGGGACTGGTTCATCTAAGCTGGACTTTGAAAGCCGAGTCCAGAGGAGACTCTCCCTCAACAAAATTTTGTGGAATGAAGTATAGATTGCATTCGGGCATCTTCTCACTAGGAACAAGGGCCCCCGGTTGCGCATCCCTGAGACCCGACCATGGAACTTGCCGTCAGGAAAGCCATGTGTGTTCCGGGACATCGTGTGTATGCTGGGCCCCAGCTGCAACACTGTCTGGGCTTTCCACGACAGCCATATTGGAAGAGTTCTAGGAGGCAGACAGAAGAGAAAAAGAGAGGGGAAGGGGCTGGCTGCTGAGTGGGCTTCCATGGAAAATGGGGCAAGGGCAGAAATTATTTTTTCTGCCTTTGTGACATCTAAATCTAGACTGGCCACCTCACATGAGAAATCCATGAGTTTTTGCTGATGCCTCCTTGCCCCTCATCCCTGCAACGTCCTCAGCACCCTCTCTGGCCCCATGCACGCCTATCCCTGAGTCTTGTCAAGTGGACCTTTGTAACATCTCTTGACTCTCTGAATCCCTGCAATCTTGTCCCAACTGGCCTCTCACATCCACTCCCTGCTACCAGACTGATTTTTTCAAAAATACTTAAAACTTCCCTCCCTTAAAGCTTCCAATGCTTCCCTTCACCCCAGATAAGAGTTAAACTCCTAGGCATTTCCAACACAACCTTTACGTTCTCACACCTCCTTGCTTTTCCAGATCTATCCTTTCCTCGAACCACCAAACTCCACAGTCATGCCAAATTCCCTATAGTTCCTCCAGTGCTCCCTGTTTCCTCTCAGTGCCAGACCTTAAACATGCTGCTGTCTCACTCTCTCTCCCCTCTCTCTCACTCTTCTCTCTCTCTCTCTCTCTCTCTCTCTCTCTCAAATGTCCCTTTCTCCCTTCTCTATAACAGGATTAACTTATAGAAACTTTGAAGACCTATACTTAGGCTTTCCCTCTGGGATTCACCGTATGGGTTAAATATCCCGCCTCCATGCTCCAGAGCACTTTGTGTGTTGAAAAACCAATGAACTGCCTCTTTCCTAGTCCATCATGCTCCTGAGCTGTGAGTAACTTGGTGGTAGGGACCATGCCTTTTACCTATGCAAACCTAGCACCCAACACCCAGCACAGTTTCTAGTAGATAGCATGTGCTCAATCAATATGAAATGGAGGGAGAGAGGGTTGTTTGGATGGATGGATGGATGGATGGATGGCTATGTATTTGGATGGATAGATGGATGGATGGATGGATAGATGGATGGGTAGATGGATGGATGTGTTGACAGTGCTTAAGTGACCTGGGCAATAATAAATTGAAGTTCCTTCTTCCTATCTATACCCCCACCAACTAGGTCATCCTCTAAAACAGTGTATCATATCCCCCAAAGACCCCCAGGCCTAGAGAGATAAGCAGAAAAATTATGGAACCTGCCCTATTGCATGGGAATGCTTTAGTTTAGACTAAAGCAAAAGATCCCGGGTGTAGGTCTTCCAGGGAAGGTAGAATGTCCTCTGCCAATGGAAAGCAAGCTGGTCACCATATTCCAGCAGGCATCAATCCAGTTATTAAGACTTTTTAAAACAGAAGTGAAGTCAGAGATTTTTTTTCAGGGTTTTTTAAGGTTTTGTCAAGTCAGGCAAATGGAAAGCAACTGTGTAAATTCCACTTCTCTTTCTGGGACTGACTTCTGGACACCAAATAACTGAGAATCAGCCAGGTTATTCACCACCATTCTGGTTACATTCTTAGGATAAAAGTCTGGAAGTAGAAGTACACATTTAAAAAGTATGGACATTTTTAAGACTTTTAGTAAAAATTGCCGACTCCATCACCGGAAATGCTGTAGCCATGTGTAGTCCCACCGTGTTCTATGTGTGGCTACCCCACCACGCTCCTACTCACACTGTAAAACCCTTTTTTAAATCTTCCCCAATTTGATAAGCAAAAATTAGAATCACCTTGTTTCAATTTGCATCTCCTTGATAGCTGGTAAAGTTGACTTTTGTTTCATAAGTAAGGGCTGTTCTGCAAATTTCCTGTTACTTTTCTTTGCCTACTTCTCTATTGAATTTCTTGTACTATATTATCAATCCATAAAGGCGTGTTTGAATATGTGAGCATCATTAGTCTTTTCCTGTATGTTGCAAATATTTTTTCTATCTCTTAAGAAATGTGACTCCCCCACATTCCTCATCGGAAGTGAATGAATGGATCTTCATTAAACACGTAGCTCACAGTCCTGTGCTAGGTACTCCTGGGCATGCAGGGTGTGTGAGACACGTCACCTGTCCTCAGGAAGCTTGCAATCAAGTTAATCCAGCGAGGTAAATTTGTCACGAACATATCCATGAAGCATTAACAGCAATACAAGTCTTTAGGAAGAGAGAGGATTTGTACTGAGCTTGAGGTCGGGCTTGGTTCTCAAGGGACACAAACAGGAGAGGTCAGGCATCCCAGGCAGGGAAAAAAGAGTAAGGGCACCAAGGTGGGAAAGCCCAGAGTGGGTCTGAGGAATTCTGAAGAGCAGAGATCTGTGTAGGTGAGTTGTGGGAGGTAAGGACAGCCAGAGAGGATCTGAAATACCCAGGCTTTGCGACAATGTGGCCTTACAGAGGCTATTTACCTTCCCTGGCTAGGCCAAGCAGGAGCCTTTGTCTCTGAGCCATTCAGATGCGTGTGCATGCTGGGTACGTTCCACTCTTTTATGATGGCTGTTGTTTGTCGGAATTGATTAGCCTTTCTGTGTGGGAGCCATCTGCTGTCTGTCAGGCTCCTTGTCTCAGTAGCATGTTGATTTCTATAAATTATTACAGCATTTGGAGTCGGCTGGTAGTGTGATGCTGTGAATCCCACACATCCAAATCAGAACTGGATTGAAAGCCATTTAATGCTGTTCCCCCAATGCCTTCTCTCTTGGTCAATAACATCTCAAGTGAACCATGATGGGTATTATCTTGGGCTGCTCGTTGTATTCTGCACCATTTTCCTTCTTCTGGCCACAGGGCTGAGCAGCTGGTCCTGGCCTGGCCACCACAATACCCCCAGGTCCCTGGATACAGAGATGGGTCGAGGGTGAACCCGTGGTTCAAGCAGGCCTGTGGGTGAGAGGAGGCTGTCTTTCCACTAGGGTTGCAAAGTTGGGGGATGCATATTTGGAGCTATTAGTGGACATCTTTGCTGGCAAGTGGAAATGCTGAGCCGAGATAGGCAAAGATGACACACAGTGTCCCAGAAGTATTGATCCCTCAGTTCCCACATCTCTTCCCCTCAACTCCAGGGGCTTCATCAACTTATCCCCAGCAACAAGGTCTTTGCAGCTCTTCTTGCTTAAGTTAAGTTGAGTTTTTGTCACCCATAATACAGGATTCCTGAATATATATATAGTATCACTATCAATCTAGCTGCCCAAACCAGGCATGTGGGAATCATTCTCAAATCCTTTTCTTTCACCCCCAAATCTAATCAGTCACCAAATCCTCTTGATTCTACCTTTAAAATCTCTTTCCAGTTACTTCCGTCTGTAATTGCCTCTCATCTGGATCACACAATAGCTTCCTAACTGATCTCCTTGGATTTGGCCCCCTTCACACCCATCTTCCGTGAGGCTACCATGTTGTTTCTTTCTGGAATCCAAAGGTTCAGAAACTTCAGAAGACATCAGTGAGACAAATCCAAACCTCTCAGCGTAGGATACAAGCCTGTCTCCATCTGGTCCATCCTACCTCTTCAGTCCCAACTCCAAATGTACCTCACCTCCCAGCTCTCCCATGCCTCCATGCCTTGGCACATCTTCTAGAAGGCCTTTGCAACCTTGTTTGCCTGGTTTCTCCTCTGGACCCCCATGATTCAGCTCACATGGCACTTCTGCAGTGTTCCCCTGACAACAGGGAGCATAGCATTCTTCTGGGAATTCATGGCACTTCAGTGTTTGGGTTAAGGACAGGAAGACGGCAGTGGAGCAGTTAAGAGCATGGGCTCTGAGTCAGCAGACCTCAGTGTGAGTTCTGGCTGTCACCCTTACTACTTGTGGGGACTTGAAAAAGGCATCTAATCTTAGGGATCACTTTTCAAATGGGGGACATAAATAAGGGTAACTGTAAAGATTAAGTGAGAAAACTGGGCAAAGTTTTGAGGTAGAACAGCGAAGATACTCCATAAAAGACAGCTCTCATTGATGAGTGACCGTGCCTTCACCAATGTCACCCCAAACCCCACCATGAGTTCCTGGGGGGCAGGCATGAGGTGCTGAATCTTATTCTGGTCATGAATCCATGGCTGGCACAGAGTAGGCATGCAATGAATATTTACTTCATGACTTCTCATCTCTTTTCATCCACTGTTTTACTAGGGGAAAGGGAGCAGAAGAGGGCAGGGCTATGACTCTCCAATCACTACTATGACTCTAGATGGCTCAAAACTGATGAATGATTGGCTCTCCTTGGGAAATAATTTGGAAGTGACAGTCAATGAACCAACCAGCCCTATAAGGGACACAAAATCTAGTTCCCTTACATCGTAAATGCCATTGGTTGTCTATCCAGCTCTCAAGGAAGATGATCCTATTCTCAATTCATATGTAAGTCCTAAAACAGTCTAAGCCAGTCATGATAATGCCTTTCTCCTTGCTGGAACTTGGTTGATTATTGTTTTTAAGAAGAACTTTAGTTTTATTACTTTGCCAGGCAAAGGAGGCTGCAGCAGACGCATGCCTTCAAAACTGCAGACCTGCCCAAAATAAAAGGATGAGGGGTTTTATAGAAAAATACGGGAGCTGGGTGCTTTTGACAGGAACCTGGAATGTGCTGCCAGCTGTGTTCCTCATGTCTTCAAAGTGGTCTCATGACTAGTGCTGGTAGCAGCCATCTGAGTCTTGTTATGACGTGTGCATTGAGGTCAGTGAGATGTCAATATCATACCAAGTTCCTGGAACAAAGGATTCTGTAGAAAAACAAGTGAAGGGGAGAAGGTGTGTAGAGGAGGGGGAAGTCTTCCATGGAGCTTCTGGGAAAGTTTGTTTTGTTTTGTTTTGTTTTGTTTTAAGAAGAGATACAAGGAAGAGACAGTTCCTTTTCTTCTACCTCCCATTGTTCATCTGCAAAAGATGCTGTGAACAGGGACCCTGCTATCTGGTATCCTCAAAGGAAACCCACAAGGATAGCAAGGCAGAAAAACGAGAGGAACCTGAGTTCTTGACGGTGCTATCAAGCCATAAAATTAGCCAGCCCAGGGGCACCTCTGCCTCAGAACTCCTCGCTTGATTAAATACGAATTTATCTCACTGTGTCAATCAGTTAAATCAGTTTTCTATTATTTGAAGCCAAAATATCTTACCAGATTCACCTAACTTTAAAGCTTTTCTCCCAACATGCCCCTGCTCATTCCCTTCTTGGACGTCACATAATACGCTTACTCCCCCATGTCCCTTTTTACATATGCCGCTCTCTCTTCTTGAAGAGTTTAATTCATCTTTCACTCCCTTTTCTCCTGGCTAACTTTTACTTACCTTCTGAAGCTGGATTCACCCTCCCTGGGGGTTGGATATCTGAATACAGCATGGTTCCTCGTAAAAATATTCCATGGTTCCTCCAAGGACAACAAAGGGCAAACCCTTGTGTTCTTCCGAACCCCATTAACACTGTGCACACTTCAGGTCACATTTAATTACAATCACTGATCTTGTTCTCTTCAACTACAGGACAGCCTCTTGAGTGTAAGGACTACATCTTATGCCCCAGTATCCCTCAAACCTAGCACAGTGCCTGTGCTGGAACATAATAAAGACTCAATAAATGTTGAATGCATGGATAGACAAGTAGATGATGGACAGTCTCTATAACGGACAGTCTTCCACTCTTGCCAGGGAAACCAGAATAATATGAACAAACTGTAGAATGACAAAGAATGATGTCACATTGTGTGATGCACAGACCTCCTAACAATTAAAAAAAATGCATAGTCACACAACTTTAAGGTATCACTACATGATATTAAATTAACCAAAATAAATAAAATATATAAAATCCAGTTGGGTGGACTGTGGGGAAATAGCATGCCATGAACTGTTAGTAGCATTGTAAATTGGTTCAATCTGTCTGGAGAGCAATAGGGTAAAATGTAACATAAGCTATAAAACTCCTCATACCCTTTGACATAGTATTTCCACTTCAGGGAGTATACCCTGAAAAATAACCCAAACCAAATAATAATAATTAAAAATAATAATAATAATAATAAAAGTAATTTATATGAAGACATTTATAACAACAGTACTTAGAATCCAGGAAAAAAACAATAACAGCTGAGCTCTAATGGGACAGTAAAGCTAAACACATTACGGCATTTTAGGTCAAAGTAAACACTGGCAAGGTCCACGTATGAATGCATATATATAATTATGATAATTAGAAAAACAAAACAGCCACATCACACTGATCTAAATTATATACAGTTTTATTTAAAATATATTTCTATATATTGCAAAAGATATTAAAGAGAAATAAAAAGCTTTTGTTGATCATTAGGTACCTGCATTTGCATGGAATGCAGTCCTCTGGCATTCACTCTTAGGTATCTACGGTACATGCACCTTCTGCTTTCCAAATCTTATCCACATGATGTTGTCAATGTACTGAATCATCAACCCGATGGCTTGTAGGATGAAGAGATGATTAAGTATCTCTGTGGTCTAAACTGCGACATAGAGATGGAAAGCTGAAGCAATAAAGTATACTGCAGTCCTTGCCAGGTGAAAGCAAACTGTGTCTTCTTATTGGAACTGAATTTTTAAAAAAGCACTAGCCATATAAATAGCTGCAGATTGAGTATCAGGGACTCGGTATTTTCTCCAGTAAGGCAGCCATATCTGAAATAGCTGTAATTGGAGGCCACTTCATCATGTTTATAATAATCTACCGCCATTTTCCAAGATATAGTTATTTTCTGCTCTGGAGAAATAAGTGACTTAAATGGAGCTGTAATAGGAGTCACCACATCTGCACCTTTTGAGTCTTTGATGGCTGTAATTATTTCATCCAAGGACAGGGTATTACTTTAGGCTTACTACTTTAAGTCTTGCATTTGGCACTTTCTAACAAAGAAACCCTTCAAGTAATCAACATAATAATTCTGCCCAGTATTGAATGTATCTAGTCCAACCTTACAGTCAGGAACTGAGAAAACATCATGGAATGAACTTGGGGATTCACGAGGCAAACTATGATGTCAAAATCCCATAGATCACTTAACTCCCATAAGATCCCCCAGGATCCTCAGGAATTTGCTGAGAACTAATGAAAAATCTAAAAAGTATGGACGTCTCTTTTTCCACCAAGCCACTATTACCTTGGTAAAAGGCTCCAGATCTCTGTGAAGATAGCCAGGAATGGGATTTATAGTATATACTTGTGGTATAATTGCAGGGTCCTTCTCCAGAGGTGTCTGGGCTCTGGTCTATGGCTCAAGTTTAGGAATTGGGTGAAGAACAAGAATTCTCTGTACTTGGTGACTCAAAAGGGCTTTTGTTCTCTAGGTCTAGTGTTTATTTGTTTGTTCTGATTACATGGACCAAGAAGGTTCTTAGAAGACTACCCATATATTTCAGTGCAAAAGACTTCACAGTCATTTAGCCGTCCCAAAGACAGCTATGAGTGCAGGCTGGTCTGATGAGCATGCCAACCCGCTGCCTATTATGGAACCTTGCATTGTTAGACACCTTTAGCTGTGCAGTTAGCCGCACACCCAATAGCTACTCTCCACATCTTCCTTGCCAACAGAAACAAAGTGTGTTATGGTGCAACAATGTGCTCAGCTAAAAGTTCTCCCAGTACTAAATTCCCTTAAAGTTATGTGGCTTAGAATATGACAAAGTAGATAGGCGTGTGTGCGAAAATTCGATTTGGAAGTGAATAAAATGAATAGAAGGCCAAATGCAGTACAGCTGACATCTGGCAAGCACATGGCACAGACATCCAGAGATTCCCAGTGCCAAGGGGTAGTGGTGTCACTAAAGCTGCCCCAGAGCCCCAGGCTCTGCTCTTTAGCCACATCCCTGCCCAGTGCAACCTGTAGGGTACATAATATGGTTTTGTAAAATCCCTTTCTGCTTAAGCCAGCCCACATGTATTCTGATGCAATTAAAAACATGAAACAATACATGTACCACCTTGCCTCTGGAGGTTTTTAAAGTGTCACTCCCTGGTCTCTTCCCCTGGGGATTCTAGTATCCCCAAGGAAATCTAAGATCTCATTTCAGCTACAGCACTCTCAGCCTAAAGATACGAGCCGTTACAGCTCTCAAAGATATTGGCAATCATGATCGTTCCCAGTGACCTGGTAAAGGAAATATCTTCTAGTCCCTCTTAGGGAATACAGTGAGCACAGTGAGCAAGCTGCATGTGATAAATCCTTGTCAACCATGTTTACCTAATTTTTTTTAATTCTTTCCATCATATCAAATTTTTCTGGCATCTTATTTTCATTCCTTATAAGCCATTACTGAGTACAGGTTTCAGTACGTCCTCTAAGAAACTAATTACAAATCCCAAATACATGAGTTAGCATTTTTGATAAGTACACCCATAAGCATAAAGTCAGCCAGATTTAAAATTATGTTACCCCCAGAATGGAGAGCCAGTTTAGCTAATATTCACCAAAATGAATGACACTTGTTCCCTATAGTCACTAACATTGGTTCCCAAAGTGTTTCCCAAGAAGCTCTAGGGGGCTCTCAGAACCCCTGTAGGAGTGGAAAAATGCAAGGCTCTGGGCATTCCAATCCACTTAAAAACTTACTCCAAATTTAACTTATAGGCTTCCAGCTAAGCTTTTGTTTAAAGAAAGTCTAAAGCTTAAATAAATAAATAAATAAATAAATAAATGGAAACCACTGAAATAGATCATCTTTGAAGTCCATCGAGAAGAATTCATGGCTTTTCTAATTACCATGAGCTAGTTTAACATCCTTCATTGGAATCCTAAGGAGAACCTTCCAGAAATGTTAACTGTCTTAAGGCTGTTTTCCTCCAGTATCTACTGTTACCATTTGGGTATGAAATTCTGGCACCTGCCTAGAAAGTGCTGCTCTCCACCTGGACTGTGGAGAGGACCTGAAAGTCCAGAACATTCCATGGCCAGGCTTAGCATGGCCTGGGCCAGTATAGACTGTCTGTCCGTCTGCGCTTTAGGCCGTGTTCCCTTCCCTCTGTCTGGGGCCTGAAGCTCTCGGAAGCATGGAGTCTCCTTCCCTCTGCCATCCCAATTTCACTGTTCAATAAAGGAGCCTTTTTGGGGTCCTCAGATCCCTCCATGCAGACAAATGTTTGTCTGCTTTCTCATGGGCCGCTGCAGGTGCAGGATGCTATAGAGGCTCACAGGGCTTGGAGTAGTCCAAATCCTAAAAAGATGTGGCCAGGTGTCTGGAAGGGTGGTCAGTGGGCAAGATCATCCTTTCTTTCTTTCCCTTTCTCTGGAGGCAGAAGAAGTGGGATAAAGCAGAACCACGGGCAAATATAAGAAAAAACAGGTAAAGTAATAATACCAGTCATATGTCTACAAAATATCATATATCCTATCACATATCCCTCTTCCTAAGTGTATCCATGTCTGTTATTTCATCTAGGGACAGGGTTGTCTAGGAATATTCATTCCGCTTGACAGGTGGAGAGAGTAGACACAAAGTAAGACTATGGGCTGAGTTGAAGCCACAACCAAGGCCTATGAGTCCTTCCCAACACCCCTCCCCGGAGTTCCTCTGACTCGGTGTCTCCAACCACCTACAAAAGAAGAGCCTGCTCTCCATTCCCCACACAGGGACGCACCGGCTCCAGTTGTGGGAAAGATGCCATCAAACTCAGTTTCTGAAAGCGACTCATCAGACAGAGGAGCCCTTCCCTTTCATCCAAAGGGCTCTGTTTACTCCTGAAAAGAAACTAGAGTCAGTTGTCTCCTATGAGGAAACAGGCTCTGAAATAGCCCTGTTTGGAGAGCCAAGAGGGCCCATGACTCCACTTCCAAGGGAACTCTTTGCGTCTAGGTTTGAATGAAGTGAGTAAATCAAGACTTCACTGGTTCTGCGTTAAAACCCGGTCACGGATGACATCAATCTTCTGAAATCATCGGGGGGTGAGAAATGGGTTAATAATCACTAGGGAGTCCCACCCATAAAAGTTGGAGTCTTTAACTAAATCCTCTTCTGTGAGGACATAATGCAACATCATTAAACCGGCCGTGACGAGCATTTTGCCTGCAAACGCACCAGCCCTGTTTTCATCTGCCTTCAATCTGCCGTGGACTGGGGCTCTGGCTTCTTAAGTGGGCTCAACTGTATTACAGGCTTCTGTGGTGATGTGGGACTACAGCGAGCTCCATTTTATGTTCTTAAATATTCATAAGGCGCTTTGCAACATTAATATCTTAGATGGCTTACAAGAACACTTAAATACTGGGCCTTCGCTCCCCTCCCGTCTCCCCGAAAGTCCCAGCCTGTTCTAATTTGTGTAATGCATTGGGCCATTTTAATAATTGTCCAGGGATTTATTTGGTGGTTCGGCTGCCCCGTCGCAGAGGGTGTAATTACGACCCCGGCTTCTCTTATCATGCGCTAATCCGGCTTGTTTCACCAGCAGAGAAGCCAAGATTGGCAAGGGCAAATGCAGGACAGGGCTGTTGCACCGGAATGAAGTTACAGGCCTCAGCCATTTCCCTTAACCTTCCCGCTCCTCCTCCAGCTTCGCTGCTGCTGAATGGGGACTGAGCAGCCGTCGCGGCGTCCAGAGGATGTTTTTAATTAAAGAGCATGTTTTATCTAAAGGAGCAGTTTCAAGAAGGGGAGACCAGGGCCATCAGCGACAACCCAAACAATAAACTTTCGGCACACAACGCTCAGAGACGAGAGGCTCCGAGACGTCTCCTATCCCAAGGTGCTGTGAAACTCCGTTGTCATGGTTTTGCATAAAAGCAAAATGGAATAGAGGCTGCCGGTTATGACTGGAGACAGGGGCGAACATGGGGTATCTTCGAGCTCACTGCAATTCTCTGATACGGCGCAAACACCAGGGACTCGGGAGATAGTGAAATTCAACTACTCTAAAACCGGACGCCTCTAAAGGGGTGCAGACACGGTGGGCTGCATGGCATTATTTCACGTAGAGTCACGGAATCGTACATCGCTGATGTTGCCTGATCATCTCTTGCCTCCGGCCCTATAAGCTCAGGGCAAGAGACATGAGAGGAGAGGAGGTTGAAATAGTAGAACATGCAGAACCCGCGTCAACGCACAGAAAAATCTGAGCACCAGCATGCTGGGCCGGATCCATAAAGCTTGGAGGACTCCAGTTCTGAATCTCAATGGGGAAATAAGCCAACACGCATAAAAGAGTATTAAACCCCTTCGAGGTGAACATATAAACACATGCAAATTAATACAAAGCTGATTAAGAATATCTATGCTCTAGGACTAAGCCTGTTGTCACCAACCCCCAACCTTCTGAGGCAGACACTTGTATAGTTCTAACTCAAGTTTAAACGTCTGAAGCTGGCAAAGTTGTGCGCTGGCCTGGAGGCATGGGCCAAGCCTAAGCACCATCTTCCTCGTCCCTCTCTGCTGCCACCCCGTCCTTTATACATGCCGTCCCACATGTGACCATTCCCCGGCTGGCAGTCCTTGCCACAGAGGCAACCACGCGGACCCGTTGCATGCCCCGGGAAAGTGAAGTCTTGGATTCCACGTTCCTGCAGTACTTTCCCCGAAAGCACAAGTCAGAGGAGGCTTCGTGGCAGAGATTAAGAGTTGGACCGGATAAGGCTGGGCTAGTGAGAAGCGTCCCGAAAAGACAAGCCATGCTCTGGGATGATTAATTGGTTTGCCCGCTGCGGGGAAGATGGTTACCAGAAAGTTGTAGGAAATGAGGCTAGGAAGAAAGACTGAGGCAGAACATCATACTTAGATGGAGGGGTGGCCGGTTTACGAAACCCAAGCTGGGTACCCAAGCTGGTACCTTTCGTCCAAAGGCGATGAAGTAGTCAGAAAACTGACTAGTCTGTCTTTGCTTCCACCACCTGCCCTCTGTCTTCTTTCTAGGAGACATAATTTGAACAGCGTGGAATGGTCACCCTACTCTGTCTTAAACTTTTCCACCACCCGTACGCAGGAATAAGAAGCTCTCTCTACCGGAAGCATGAATTATCATGCGTTACTTTTACTCATTCATGTCCTTCCCTTTAAGCTCCACAATGCACGGCAAATATCTCCATTTAGAGGAGAAAGCAGCACCTCCTCTCCCACCACACTCCACCTCCATAGGACGACCCCTCCACACACACAGGTGTATTAGCCCTTCCCCAGGCTTGCTGATATAATGAAATCTTCTGGAACATTGATCCAGGACGGGATCATTCTGGTCTAGAATGGGATCAGATCCTGCTCAAGGAGTCCAATGAAGGCCATGCGACGTTAAAAGCCAGAAGTCCTACTTAACCGCTACCCGCATGATCTTGAACGAATGGCTTCCCAATCTGGGCCTCAGTTTCCCCACCTACAAAATGAGGGAGTGAGTCCTGACAATCTCCAAGCTACCTTTGTGATCTAAGGCCTCATGCATCCCTTTTTGCAACAACAGCACTTCGTTGTAACATGGTGTTACCTGGTGGACAAATTCTCCACACAGACTACAAAGATGGCTTTGTGGCCGAGCGCCCATTAACATTTAATTAATACCAGCGTTAATCTCTACCTAATCCGTGTAAGATTCCAAAATAGAACGGAAGGTGAACTGCTCCCAGAACCGGCTCCTGCAGGCTCCTTGATATCCAAGCACCAGGATCACAGACTTGCCTTGTCAGAACATGATTTACAGCACTCAGAAGAGTTACATAAATTTCCATAAACATCCGCAAATGCCCCAGACATCAGATTCCATGTGCACGGGCATCACGGGGTAGGGAGAGAGCAGATCCCGGGGGTCGTGGGCAATGAAGCAGCTCCATGCACCGGGCAGCACGGTGGCTCCCCCAACTTCAGGGCATTAAAGCTAAATTTGACTAATCGTGAGCATTTCTTCCTCTGCTGAGCACCTGAGCACTAATTACATGCCTGGTTAATTCAGTAATGTATACACATTGCTGGGCGAACCCAGCTCTCTCCTCTCCTCCACTTCACGAGATTAATGGGGGAAGAAGAAGGTTGTTACAAACCTGTTTGTGTGGTCGTTCTTTACACCACCTGTGACGACGACCAAAAATGATCTGAACCACCTTCCCCGTCACTGCTTGGGTGCATGTATCCTCCTCATTTAGTTCCAGGTACCTCTCCTCCAGCAGCCACGCATGTGAGGCACAGTCAACAGCGAGACAGTGAGCGGGGGGGGGGGGGGGGGGGGGGCGGCAAACGTGCCATCTCAGCGGAACCATCACCGTAAATTCCCCCCACAGTGGCCCCGATGTCACACATTTGTTAGCAGCTGTTTCCAAATGGCCATGGTGGCGTGTTGATTTCCAGGATCATTGAAAGCTTTCTTGCCCCACCCCCACTTCCACCCCCTCCAGTCATTGCTCGGTTCTGTCCCGTAAGGATATAACCAGGTGTGCATTCCAAGGTCACAGCTGGCCCTGAGTGCAGGAGCCTAAATTCCAAGGTCTCTGGGGCCCCAAGGAGGTCAGAGACTTATGAAGACAAAAGGGTAGAGGGTGCAGGAATGAGGCTTCCAAGTGGAACAAGAGGGATATCGGGGGCCTCCTGGGCATTTAGACCACCCTAGGCCACCCTTGCTGTCAACATTAGGACAGAATAGGAGAGATGGCCCCTCCGGCTGCCCTTCTGTGCTCTGTTCCCCAACAAAACTTGTCTTGATGTGTATAGCCTTGATCCATTTTTTTAATGCTTGTAGAGGGATGGGAGCATACCACGTCATTTAGCCCAGCCCCGGCCCCCTAGAAACACCCCCGGCTCCTGCCCTTAACATCCCTTAGGAATGACCCTGAATTCCAGACTCCTTAGGTCTGGTCTGCTCACTCCAGGCCTGGATGGGCATCCGTGGACTGGAACGAATCCCAGCAGCAAGCTGTCTGCCTGTGCTCAGTTCAATAAGCATTTGGTGAGCACCTACCTTGGGGAGGCCATTTACTGAGCATGCCAGGGAGGCCAAGGTGAGAAAGACAGGCTCTTGCTGTCATGGAGGTTTCAGTCAAGCTGGGAGAGGCACAAACTGCTCATGGCATCCACTGATCATGTACACCCATGCACATGGCCCCAAGGGGGTGCAGAGAAGGGACCGTTCATTGCTGAAGAGAGGGATGTTCAGGAACATACCTCTGGCAGAGAGGACATCGGAAGGAAGAAGTGTGATAGACTGACAGGGCAGAAATGGAGCAGCAGGAAGGACCAAGGCACAGAACGTGCAAATGCATGGAAATTGAAAAGCGGCCAAGATAGTTTGGGGGTGACTCTCTCTGACCTCGCCCCTCCTTCCCTCTCCTTCTCCTCTCCCACCTCCCTCCTTCTCCCTCCCCCTTCCCTCCCTAGTTCCTGGGGAAGCATCCCCAGAGACCCATGGCCAGTGCAAACCCTCAGGAGACTCTTTGCAAAGCCCTGTCCACACACACATGGCATAAAAGACGGCCAGCCTATGGCTCCCCCACTCCTCCCCTTCCTTGTCTGCCATCTCTCCCTCCCTCTCAGGACCACTTGTCACCTCCTCCAGACCAGCAAACCAGTGACCTCAGGGCAGATTTACATCTTAAAAGAAAGAAAATGGGATGCTTACATGAAATGATGATGGAATTTCAGGCATCAAGAACAGGCCCTTCAGAGAACTATTCGGAAGGGTAGGTGTACCTTCTTCCTTGTCCTTCAAACAACAGGGGGGCTGACCCACTCAGGTATAATGAGTCGGGCAGACATTTTTAAGAGCATCTCATCACATCAAAAGATTTCAAGGCCTTTTAAGAACAAATTCCTCTCAAGATGAAACACAGAAGCTCTGGGAACTGGTGTCTCTTGCCTTCAGAGTCCACTGGCCATTTGGACACGAGGCAGCAGTTATTAGAAGACAGAATAGAGTTCCTGACCCAATGAAGTTGGAAGCCAGGCTGGTTGCTCATGCCCTCCAGGTGCCAAAGGGTGGAATGTGGATTGGAATCCACATTGTCTCTGGGCCAATTGTCCCAGATTCTGCTGCCCCCTCACCCCTCTCCCTTTGGTTCCTCTCAGTTTTAAGAAAGGACCTAGATAAGCCTAACCAAAGAGGTGAAAAATCTATACACTGAAAACTATAGAAAGCTTATGAAAGAAGTTGAAGAAGACACAGAAAAAGATGGAAAAATATTCCATGCTCATGGATTAGAAGGACAAATATTGTTTAACTATCGATACAACCCAAAGCAATCTACATATTCAATGCCATCCCTACCAAAATAACACCAGCTTTCTTCACAGAGCTAGAACAAACAATCCTAAAATTTGTATGGAACCAGAAAAGACCCCGAATAGCCAAAGCAATCTTGAAAAAGAAAACCAAAGCAGGAGGCATCACAATCCCGGACTTCAAGCTGTATGACAAAGCTATAATCATCAAGACCCTATGGTACTGGCACAAGAGCAGACACTCAGATCAATGGAACAGAATACAGAACCCAGAAATGGACCCACAAACGTATGGTCAACGAATCTTTGACAATGCAGGAAAGAATATCCAATGGAATAAAGACAGTCTCTTCAGCAAGTGGTGCTGGGAAAACTGGACAGCGACATGCAGAAGAATGAACCTGGACCACTTTTTTACACCAAGCACAAAAATAAACTCAAAATGGATGAAAGACCCAACTGTAGGACAGGAAGCCATCAAAATCCTCGAGGAGAAAGCAGGCAAAAACCTCTTTGATCTTGGCCGCAGCAACTTCTTCCTCAACATGTCTCTGGAAGCAAGGAAAACAAAAGCAAAAATGAACTACTGGGATGTCATCAAGATAAAAAGCTTCTGCACAGCGAAGGAAACAATCAGCAAAACTAAAAGGCAACCAAGGGAATGGGAGAAGATATTTGCAAATGACATACCAGATAAAGGGTTAGTATCCAAAATCTATAAAGAACTTATCAAACTCAACACCCAAAAAACAAATAATCCAGTGAAGAAATGGACAAAAGACATGAATAGACACTTCTCCAAAGAAGACATCCAGATGGCCAACTGACACATGGAAAAATGCTCAACACCACTCATCATCAGGGAAATACAAATCAAAACCACAATGAGATATCACCTCACACCTGTCAGAATGGCTAACATGAACAACTCAGGCAACGACAGATGTTGGCAAGGATGCAGAGAAAGGGGATCTCTTTTGCACTGCTGGTGGGAATACAAACTGGTGCAGCCACTCTGGAAAACAGTACGGAGGTTCCTCAAAAAATTAAAAATAGAACTACCCTACAGCCCAGCAATTGCTGTACTAGGCATTTATCCACGGGATACAGGTGTGCTGTTTCAAAGGGACACATGCACCTCCATGTTTATAGCAGCACTATCAACAATAGCCAAAGTATGGAAAGAACCCAAATGTCCATCCACAGATGAATGGATAAAAAAAGATGTGATATATATATGTATGTATGTATATGTATACACGTATATACATATATACATATATATGTATTATATGATGGAGTATTACTCGGCAATCGAAAAGAATGAAATCTTGCCATTTGCAACTATGTGGCTGGAACTAGAGGATATTATGCTAAGTGAAATTAGCCAGTCAGAGAAAGACAAATATCATGACTTCACTCATATGTGGAATTTAAGATATCAAACAGATGAACATAAGGGAAGCAAAAATAATATAAAAAGAGGGAGGGGGAAAAACCATAAGAGACTCTTAAATGTAGAGAACAAACTAAGTGTTGCTGGAGGGGTTATGGGTAGGGGGATGGGCTAAACGGGCAAGGGGAATTAAGGAAGACACTTGCTGGGATGAGCTCTGGGTGTTATACGTAGGGGATGAATCACTGATTCTTCTCCTGAAGTCATTAGTGCACTCTATGCTAACTAATTTGGATATAAATTAGAAATAAATAAACAAACAAACAAATAAGTACAAACAAGTAAAAATAAATTAAAAGGGACCTAGATATACCCCTGGAAAATATCTTTTAGCTCCATTTGTGGAATCATCCAGTGATTTGGGGGATCCCCATTTGTTGACAGGCTGTGGCCCGAGCCCCAGAACAGACCCGCAGCGAGGTCACATCCCCTCAGGCTGCACCCTCCCCCAGGCTGCCCAGCCCCAGCCAGGCCAGGTGATTAACAGTGTTGGCTGGCCCGTCTCCACCTCTCAGAAAAGCCGAAGCTTTCCACACAAACCACATACGTGGGGTTCCACCGCTGTTCCCATGGATAACCAAGAGCTTCAGCAGCCACGCGGTCTCGAAAAACAAGATAAGTCATCCCAGAGATGCCTCGATGACATCACGGGCTGTAGCCCAGCGAAGCTTTTACACTGACCCACAAGACAGTGGGGTCTGCAGCTGGCCCTGGCTGCCACTGGGCGGCCCCACGGCCACTCGGCCATAGATCACATCTGTAAGCCCACGGAGTTCATTATCTCCCTAATGCTGCTTCTTTTGTAGATCATTAGAAAGAAACTTGACCTGACCTCTGAACTCTGAAATTGATTGTTGCCTTGAAATGGTCAACAGCCCATTTTCTAATCGATGTGCGGAATAATTTTATACATATTTAAATTATATATTAACTTTAATGCTTGTTAAATTTATCTACCACTTTCCTCTTGTGCTTCTTTTACATTTGCTCGAACTCAGGAGGGTATATTTACCACTGAGGGAGGAAAAGAGAGAGGGGAGGGGAATCGAGGCCAAGACCAAGGGAAGGAGGGAAGAGAAGTCCCAGGGCTGAGCCAGAGGCCGTGGAGGACTAGGTCCTAAAGCTGGGGTGTGGGGAGGAAAGTCGGTGTGTGTCTGGAAAGATATATGTGTGTCTGTGGGTGTGTGTAGGCATGAGAGAGTAACGTGTATTAGCATGTGTGTAGGTGTGTAAGAGTATATGCGTATCTGGGAAAATATATGTCTGAATGTGTGTGCATTTTCTCTCCCATGCACTCTTCCCCAACTTGTCAAGTGGTCCAGACACCTTGCCTACCCCCTAGTACCGAGAAATGGAAAGAATTTCTCCCCCTAACATACATTAAGGAGCTATCAAGACAGGAAAGTTTTGCCTGAAAAGGGCAGACTCACACCATTACGGTTCTCCTCGATGTGGCTTGAAATGTGCAGCACAGAAAGGGGTCCCCCACGCGCTAAACTACCTGGAAAGAAGACCAGAACTGCTAATGGTCTCTAAAGCACAGGTTCTTAAACTAGTGTTCATCAAGCCTGAGCCCTTGTGGATCGATGAATCCCTTGAAACTGAAGAATGCACCAGTGTCCGTGTGCACGTGCGTGGGTATGCACGCGCCCGCGCAGGGAGAGGCTGGTCACGTCCGCTAGACTTTTAAAAGGTTTATGACTATGGAAGAAAGAGGACTGCAGATCAGATGATACATTCCTCTTGTAGGGGCAAAGACTGCTTTCTCCAACCCCCTGCAACTAGCACTCTCACACACAGTCCCAGCACCCCTGCCCTTGCCTCCCTCTGAGGCAGGACTCACCAAGGTCTCTAGCCTTGAGCCCAGAACACCTGATAGAGAGCCACTCACGCCTGGAGTAGAGGAACAAGCAAACAACCTCTCAAGTGGCTCCACGTTCAGAATCCAAATCAGCATGCCCGTGCTGCCCCTCCTGACCCCAGCCTTCCAGAGTTTGGACACGCCCAAGATCTATAATCTCTGCATGCCCCCTGTGGATGAGGCGTAAACAGATAAGCAACCCCACTAGAAACAGTCTTTAAAATATTCATACCCTTCAACTCAGTTGTTTTACTTCCAAGAATCTATCCTATGGAAATCGTCAAACTGCAAACAGAGGTTTGTGCACAGAGGTGTCCCTCGGAGTTTTGACGCCAAAATAAATGACTGGAACCCAGCACCAGGGGACCAGCTAAATACATGCAGAGATTCCGTGGGAAGGATTGCTCTCCAGCAATGCAAAAGCATATTTACACTTACGAGCCGTGCAACTCAATTAACTACCAATAATTTTAACTGCCCGTCCTCTATTTCTTAAAATATGTTTAATAGACATTTTAATGACACGGGGAAATGCCTAGAATGCAATTATCAAGTAAAACCACAACACGGTGGGATTTCAAATTTTGTTCAATGCATGCCGAAAACAACCGAAGGAAAAAAAAAATCCGAAAGAGTAATACTGATTTTTCTGAGGTGGAGGCCTTCCCATACGCTTTTTTGTGTTTTCTAAGTTTCTGTTGTTAGCATGTATTGTTTATTCTGCTATTAGCATGCATGTTTAATTAAATGAATTAAACAATTAATTGAATTGTTTTAAAAAGCTATGTTAAAAAACATCTCTGCTTTCTAATCCATCCACACACATCCTCCCTCAGCCCAGACCCCAAACTCACAGACTCCAAACGTCTAGGTTTCCCTCCTTCTTGGGAGCAGGAGAGCTTCTCTCAAGTTCTGCATTCCCCATAGTGGTCCTTGAAATAAAATCAAACCAGTACTCACTTCTTCTATTCCTTCACACTTCCACTTTCTTCATGAACTCCCAGAACCCTTCCTTGCGCAATCTGTTTTAACCTTCTTCCGTTTCCCCCTGTGGGTTATTCACGACAGCCAGATCCCTTGTCTACACATAAATGCCCAATTTAGGTGAGAGAGTACAACCCCGGGGGGTCTCTGCCCTATGAGAACAAAAGGGGGGCAGGCAGGGAAGGGGGAAAGGAGGTGGGTGAAAAAGAAGACCAGCTTTGCCAGTGTAGGTTGCTACCAACTTCCCCGGGGAAGATCAAGGTCATCTAGCGTGAACTGCCTTGACTTCTTCCCTCTGCCTCAGAGACTCTCGGCATCATCATCCATCTTTTCAGCCCCCGTCCTGTCTCAAAGGAAGACGTATTTCCTTACTTTGCCAAGGTGCACCCCTCCACCTGGACTATCGATCCCATGCCTTCCCATCTCTTCCAGACCATTACTAGATCAATCATCCCCAGCTCTCCAGAGTCTGTGATCTCCCCTCTCTAGTGGCTCGTTCCCCTTCTGCAGAGTCAGACTGCGTGGATTTGAATCCCTCCCCTACCACTTAGTAGCTAGGCAGGCCACTTTTCCTCTCCATGCCTCAATTTGCATGTCTGAACATTGGAGTAATAATAGCATCTGCTTCGTACAGTTTGGGAATGAAATGAGTGCTCCCTTTGGAATAGTGATGTCGCAAAGCAAATGGTAGCTGCTCTCCTTATTTTTAAGGTCCTAAAATATGCCCAGCGGGCTCCCGTGTGGGGAAATGTCTTTCCCAGTGCCCTTCTCCGTCATTCCAACATCCTGAATCAGTCCTTCTTGTCGGGGGAAAATTTCTCACTGCCCGGAATGTCTCTGCTTCTCTCAGATCTCATCTGGATGCCACCTCCCCCACTAATAAAGTTGCTGTCACTGGCATCGCCAGTTGCATGCCCCCCCGCACGCCCCGGGTCCCCAGGACTTCTCTCGGCCTTCACTCACCTCAATTCCCACTTCTCCAGACCCCTCGCTTCTCCAGACTTTGGCCTCCTTGGCCTCGTAACAGCGTCCAGCCTTTGGTTCTGTGTCTCCTTCTCCAAACCCTTCTGTTCCGCTTCCTCCACCAGCAACTGCTTATCTGTTTACTCCTTAGATGGAAGCTTACCCCCCAAGGCCCTGAGGCAGGTCCCTCCTCCTCCCACTCGGCCCCCTTTCCCTGAGTGACCCTGTCAGCCCAACTGTGGTACGTTCTTCCTCTCATTAGCTCTTCAATGGTAAAAACGGGTAATAACGTCAATCGGAGAGGGCTGTTGGGAGTCCTGTGGCCAATGATTAGTTTCCCTCTCTTTTCCCCATCCCGGTCTCAGTTTCTTTACCTGTGAGATGGGGGTAGCATCATAAGGATTTAGAAGCTCCTTGGAACGACTCTCCTTTGAAAGTATTTGGCCCCAGTCCTCTGCCTCACTTAGGAAGTGACTCCTGATGAGAGTTTACGCTTCAATAAATAATACTCCCCTTCCCAGACAGACTGGGACTCGGAAACGCTGATCCCACCAGAGAGGGAATCGGCTGCATCGCTGCCAGACCGATGGAGGCGGCTTCCGATCTGTGGCAATCATGGCTCGCTAACATTTCATTCCAGAAATCCCACCTCCCCTCTTATTTGGGAGACCAGCGCCCCCTCCCCAGCATGCAGCCGGCCCCATTCCCTGCTTCTGTCCCCAACGACGCAAGTTTTATGAGCACAGGAGAGAGTCCTGAAGCTTCCCAGCTGGGCGGGGGAGATAACAGAGCTTGGGTTTAAATGGGCCTCCTGAATCCCTTGCCTAATTTCCTAATTTCCAGGAAAGCCACATGGGTGGCGGTGAGTAATGCCTATTGCTCGAGCAACCCCTAAAGGGTGAAACACCCAGGGACTGGAAGTGCCCCATCAGATCAGATACCCTGTAGGACCCCCATCCAGAAGCTTGGGATAACATATTTATGGGGCACTGTTCCCGATGCTTTGTATGTATAAGCTCATTTAATATTTATAATACTCTTATGGGTAATTACACGTAATAGGTAATAGTCTTAAAGGTAGTTATAATTATTAATCCCATTTTGGGGCTGAGGATACTAAGACACAGAGGTGTTACTAGTCCTCGATCACACATAAAGCAAGGGCAGAGACTGGGTACAAAACCAGGGGGTCCCAACTCCAGAGCCCATGCCACTGTTTCTCATGCCTCGTCCGCCTTCACAGGGTCCGCCAGTCCAGCGGAAGTGACACGGAACTTGGGAGGCCCCACCCAATCCACTGCTGCCCACGCCTCAGCTGCCCTCCGTGATGGTTAACTTAGGATCAACCTGACCGAGCCATCAGGCGCTCAGACATTTGGTCAAACGTTCTTCTGGGTGCCTCTGTGAAGGTGTTGCTGGGTGAGATCTGCCTTTGAATCAGCGGCTGAGTAAAGCAGCAGGAGGAGCTGCCCTCCTCCTTCGATCAATTGAAGACCTAAGTTGAACCAAAAGCCTGAGAAAGCGGGCGGTCCTGGCTCATTGCCTGAGGAACACTGGTTTCCTCCTGGCCTTTGAACTCAGACTGGAACGCCATCAAGAGGTCTCCAGGCTCTCCGCTGGCCCATTGCGCCCCTTGGGAGTTGTCGCCTCGGTGATCCTAACACCCCCACATCAGCTCAGACTTCCTAGTTTCGTTGTACCCATCTGGTGATGTTAGGAGGAGGGTCCAGCCACAGCCGCCCTGGTACTGAGCATCGGGGCGTCGGGGCAGGATGGCAACTGACCACAGAAGGGGGAGGAGAAGTAGAGACGGCCACCAAGAGGAGGTTCCGGGGGGACAAGAGGGCAGAAGGCCGTGGGGGTGGCAGTTGGGAACAAGAGAGGGTGCATTTAGCCCAACAAGCTGGAGGAATCTCGGTAGTGAGAAGGAAGACAGGACGGGAGGAGCCCCCCATCCCGCACCGTGTCCGCAAAGGACGTCACTCCCACCTGGACCTAGTGTGCCCCCCACCTCCAGCTGTTGTCTCTTGATGCCCCAGCTGGCACGTGAAATCCCTGGGGAAAAGCCTGGCTTCATCTCGCATCCCTAGCACCTGGCACAAGTAGGCGCCCGACAGTGGGGGAATGGGGGCGTCTATCAGCCAGATGCCCGATGAGAAAGTCACCCTGCTTGCTGTGTGATGTGATTCTGCTTGAAGAATGAAGGCAAAGCCATAGAGGGTGGATGAGAGGTGGGAAATGGTTCTGGACCGCAGTAGCCGGAATCCTAGCAAGGCAGTGAAACATTATGGGGAAACGGTGCTCTGGAGCCACGCTGCCACATTTGGATTCCAACTGCATCTCCGCCTGGCTGTGTGGCCTCAGGCAAGTTTCTTAACCTCTCTGTTCCTCAGTTTCTTTCCCCCTCTGCAAAACGAGGGTGACAATAGCGCTCGCCTCAGAGGGCTGTCAGGAGAATTAATGAATTAAAATGCCGGTCAAGTGCTTAGGACCCTGCCTGGCACAGAGTAGATATGCCTGATCATCACCATCACCACCCTCAATCATCATTTTCCACAAGCGGCCCATCAAGGTCCCTCCAATTCGCTTTGTCCTTTTTTAAGGTTTGACCTTGGGGACTCAGCCTCTTATGGAGGTCATGTGATTGTGACCCTCAAAGGAAGAGAATAGACCCGAGTTGCGGACTGTAACCCGCAGCGTGTTTCCAGAAATCTCTGATGTCCCAAAATAAAGTTCCACGGGTCGAGAACCCGAGAAGAGCGATACTAAGTCCCCAGAAACATTCAGCTTCATTCAAGGTGGTGGGGGAGGATTATTTGTTTTTGCAAATATTAAACTTTCCAATTTTCTTATACCGGTGGTGGCTTCATCAGAAAGCTGGAATTGGATGCCCAGATTATTATTAGACGGGCTGTGGCTTAATCTTCTCGATGTTTTTATATTTGAGAATAAAGAGGCATTTGGCACTTATCTAAAATTACAACAGCGGAGAAGGAAAAAGCCCTCGCAGGTACGTGGCTGTGATCTGCATATTTACATGCTGTTGAGTTCATTACGGAATCACAAAATCAAGGCATCGCACAGCTACAAGGAGCCTCAGCGCCCCTCTCTTTCAACCCTTTCCTCTGACAGATGGGGAAACTGAGGCCCAGAGGGAGGATGTTAATTACCCAGCGTCACTTGGCTAGTTAGCGACAGGCTAACTACGCTTTCTGGGCACAAAGCTCTGAAATGAAACTTCGAGCAGGGAGAAGGTCTGCTTCTTGTTTTAGCAACAAGATACCTTCCACTCTGCCTGTCTGGTCAGGAATGGGCCCTAAGCCTCTGCTTTGAGCTTCTCCATAATCTGGCTCTGTTCGACCTCACCGTTCCACGTTGGCCTTCCATGCAGCCAGCACAGTCTCCCTGCGACCTGTGTGGTTCCCACACTCCCAACTCCCTCACTATCAGGAATGCCTTTCTTAACTCGCCACGCCGATCCTTCCTTTCCTCTGAAGCCAGGTGGAGGCCGCTTCTTTGAAGTTTTTTCTCGTGACAGCTGCAGCCACAGGGACACTCTCAGCCTCTGAACTCATGGAGCAAGTTCAAAGTGCGCAGACTCAAGGCTGAGAGCCATGTGAGGAGGAGCTCGGGGGTGGGGGGGAGTCCGATGGCTCCAGCCTCCTTCCCGGCTCTGCCTCCTGACCTCAGACAAATGATCTCCTTCTGTAAGCCTCAGGTGCCTCCACTGTAAAGGTACTTAGCTGGTACGGCCGTTCTCAAATAAAATCACGCATCATAGCACACATAGTAGGTACTCAAGTAATGGAAACTTCTATTTGATGACGCGTGATCTAGTTCGCCAATCTACCGTAGGCCTTCTGTCCTGTATTTGGTTCCTATGCATGTTGGTTTTGTCGTCCCAGCTACATTGTAAGGAAATGCAGCGAGACTCCACGAGGGCAAGAATTGCATCCCTTTTATTCCCTAAACGACCCTCAGTGCCCCTCGCACAATGCCTGGCACATAGTAGGCACCCTGTAAATCTTTGTTGAATAAATGAGCAAACTTTCCTTTCATCCCCTGAAGAGTTTAGACCCACAGTGACAAAGGAGAGCCTTTATTGTATGTGTGCAGCGATTTGCGTTTTTCAAAGCATTTTCACGCGTAAAAATCTGTCTGACGTCCAGACAACCCTGTGCTGGAGGAAGATCCGGTATTATTAGGCGTCCCCACTTCACAGTGGAGGACGCTGAGGTGCAGATGACAGGCCTGGAAAGGGCTGGAGCACAGGCTACCGCCATTTCCCAAATCCGGATGGAGGCTGTCCCCAGTCTGCCACATCCAGGAAGTGCTCACGGAAGGACGGATTAATTTGGATTCTGCTTCTGATCAACTTGGTGAAGCATTTGATGACTGTGTGAGGGGCTCCCTGGCTTCCAGAAGAAAGACATCTCTGAGAGAGGTAGCCAGATAAAGGGACGCCTAGGCAGGGAAGCTGGGGCATTGGGAGGGAAGTGAATTAGAGAAACTCTTCCTTCAGCAAGACAAATTTGTGCGGGCAAAACCATGCCTGGCTGGGGAAGCCAATTGGAAAAGAATGATAGAGGGCCGGCTCCTGAGGTTCATCAAAGTCATTTGTTGCAGGTAAGCTCATTTTTCACAGGCCAAGGGGATATTTACCTGGAGTACACCTTTAAGGAATAGCCGACAGATTGAATGGTACAATGCTTTATTATATTTCACACCCTGGTGATTCAATATGATGGAGGCAGAAGGAGGGGGATGGTGCTCAGGAGGGAGAGCAAAGAAGAAAGGCAGAGGAAAGAGATATTAAAATGTCCAGCAATGGGGTGTCCTCCTTCTCCGGTGCCTGGGGCGAACCTCAACTGCAGTGGAAGGCAACAGAAGGTGCACAAACAGCCGTGCCCTGGGGATGATGCTGACCAGAGAGTGGGTATCTGACATAGGCCGACCTCACGTCTTCTCTCTCAACACTCCCTATGTCCCGTGGGGCCAGTTCACCCCTCCACCATCTTTAGATGTGTTTTCACACAATCCTGGGAAAACTGAAGGTCTGTGTTCTCATTCCATCACTCTCAGTTGGGTGAGCTGAGGCAACACGTCTGACCTCTGCACGTGTCTCATCATCTAGAAAAGAAAGAATTCCCCAATGGTCTAGGCTCCCTTCCAGCCCTTGGGTTCCAAGCCAACCCCGAAGGTCTGTCTTTATCCAGAAACAGCTGGCTTTCTTGCAGCCCTCCTCACACTGTGTCGCAACAGTCAGACGAGTGTAGAAAGACCGTCCTCCGCCTGGAGATTGCCTCTGCCCCAGGTGCCAAAGGAAGGAACTGTTATCTCTTCGACAAACAGCCTCCCTTAATGATTCTCAAGAATTCTCTCCTCCAGGATTCATCTCGACCCTCTGGGAAACTGTATTTTTAGCCCTTTCCTCCATCTACAAAGTGTCATAGTTGGGTGTATATAGGTGTCTGTGAAACACAAGGATTGGGTTTTTGCTGTCCTCAAATCTTCAAAGCCTCCTATGGAGTCCTTTCATCTTCTCACTCAAGATGTCACCATGAAGTGCCTACTCCTATCTTTGCCCCTTATCCCTCCCAGGAACCCCCTAAGGGCCTTTTCCCTTCACTCACATCAACCTGGCCCATGCATCAAGTGGAAGGTGCACTCCTTCCCTTGTCCCTATCCTGCTACCTGGAATGCACATCTGATGGCTGGCGCGCTGGTGGCCATCGTGGAATGAGGCCACATTGAGGATATAAGTCATGAGCTACAGAAATCAGAAAGGTATTGGCTACTTGATGACCGGAAGGCAGAGCCATGGTACCAACCTGACAATGCCACCTCTGGGTTTCTCTCAGAAACTCCCCCCTCATTTATGCCACAGTCTCTTTGGTTTTCCATTGTGTGTAGCTGAGCCAAATTCTTAATGGATGCCATAGCCTTGTCTAAGAGTCTTTCCACCACATTCACCATCTTGCACCATGGGGCTGAGCACATAACAGGGAGCATGTGAATATTAGTGGAAGAAAGCAGCGAAGAGGGAGTGAAGGGTGGTTCCTTCCTCTAATTCCTCCCCCCCCCCGCCCCGTTCCCTGGCCGTGGGTGGAGGGCCTTGGGGAATGTTGGATGTTGAGCAGGAGTGTTGGCTGAGCTGGGGACCCACCATGACATGTTCACAGCATCCTCCTCTGGGGGGGGACATGTTTTCAAAGCTCTGATGGGGGCACCTGAGGCCATTTTGATACAGGGGATTTACTTTGTCTTTAAAGCCTCACTGTATGAAATTGAGCATGGAGTGTGGTCGAAGCCCCTTTGTGATATCCCTCAAACCCTCCCCTTATCCCTAACTTCTCCTCCATCAGTGTTATTTGGGACTGGAAACTTTTATCTTTGTGTTAGAGCATTGAGGAGACACATTAAGTAATAACCGTGAACTTGAAGCTATGCTATGAGCAATTCGGTGGTCATTTAGCAAGGCTCGGAGACAGTGGGGCATGTGACAAGCAGTTTGGATGAAAAAGAGAAACTCAGAAGCAACGAGCCAGATGGAGAAAAGTCCAAGGAGAGACAAGCCACACTGGATACGGGACTGGGACAGCATGGGGACTGGAGGCCTGGAGAGTGAGGGATATGGCAATTCAACTCAGCCCAATAAGCAGTCGCTGAATGCTTCCTTCTACCAGGGAAATACACTAGGGGCTGAGTGGACTCTCCCCCGGAGGAGCTCAGAGGTCAAGGGTATTTATGCAAATACCTAAAATATAATTTTGCATGTCCAAAAAGATGGAGATATCAAGGTCTCTGAGAAGGAAACACGAATTCCGCCTGAGGGTAAGAAGGTTTCCCAGAGGAAGTGGCCTTGGGTCGGGCCTGGCAGGCCGAGGAGACCTCTGGCAGGCAAGAACAGGAGTGCTGGCAGACGTGAGCGACGGGAGTAGTGGGGCCCCGCGGGGATGTGCTAAGAGAGGAAGTTGTCTCTAACTTCAAAATTGTGTCGATGGAATGGATGAATGCTTTTTGGACACCAGCCTCCTCGGAGAATACCCACAGCTTTATCGTCCAGGAAATGCTTCTTCTCCCCACACCCACAAAGATGGGCTTAGAGCCCTAACTCAGGTAGGTGGCATTTCCTGGGCCTGAGTCCAGCAGTGGAAACAGTTTTGCTGAAACTCAGGTGGCCAGTGAGGTCAGCAGGCCAAACGTGCCAGAGCACTCCTGACTGCCCCTGGATGCCACGCCTGTGGGATCCAGCTTGCACTGAAATGCCTCTGGACATTCTAGAAACATACGCTACATACTAAATGGTTTAATGACATTGGCACCTAACCCAGGCCCTGGCAAAGAACCCCAAGGATGTCAGAACTACCACGTACTTTTCTTTAAGCATCGGTTAGCACTTGGAACCTTCTAGTACCTGGTCCCTAAAGTGACACAGTGACAGGAAACAGACATGTTACCCTCGATCCAACCTCTTCGGTTTCCCAGCACATTTACAAAGTCAGGAAGCACATATGGAAAATGGCAAAAGAAAATCCTCAGAGGGTAACAGGAAGTCAGAGGGAGCTAGACTGCCATGGAATAGAGAGCAGAGATGTAGGCATGGTCAACCTGGGAATACTTCCTGAAGGAAGCAATTTGGGGTCCTAAAGTGCTGGGAAAATGGAAACTCCTGCATTGGTGGTTGTATCTGTCACCTACTACCATGTTAATGCTGCATAACAAACCATCCCAAAAGTCAGTGGCTTAAAACAATAATCATTCACTCTCACCCATGTTGCTGCGGGGCATTAATCCAACCTCAGCTTTGCTGGACTTGGCTCCAAGCTGCAGGTTGGGTCCAAGCGTGCTTGTAATTTCTTACCCTTCTTGCACAAGCAGGTCAGTTGGGATTTGTTCTTCTCAACAGAAACACAAGAAGGCACATTAATGTCGTATCTGCTAACATCCTATTGGCCCGTGCAAGTCACGTGGACAAGCCTTTCATCAAAGAGTTGAAGTACACACGGTCTACTATGACACAGCCAAGCCCAACCTCAACAGGGCAGTGTGTGTGTGTGTGTGTGTGTGTGTGTGTGTGTGTGTGTACACATAAGAGGTAGGAGTGGGTGGGAAGGAAGTGAATATTTTTTTTAAGTCTACTATAGTGATGGAGATAAAGGGAAAGATATTCCACAAAGAGGAATTGTATAAGCAAAGGCATAGAGGTGAGTATGAGTCTGGTGTGGGAGGACAGCCAGGAGGGCATGTGCGACCCAATTCAAGATGGCGGATGCACAGGGAGGGATTGGAGACCCACCTGTCTCTGGCAACAAGGCTGGAAGCACAAGTGTCTGGCACGCCAGCTAACAATCTCTTTCTTGGCCCCTTGCCTTGGAAAATTCCTTGGAGAATTAAGAAATTATGAACTGGAAGCAAGAAAGCTCATTCCTATGGGACCTTCTCCCTAGAAAAATATTACAACTCACTGGGATCCTTCCTCCTCATGAGGCTTTCCAGGCTTGGCCCAGCCCTGAGCTCTCACTCTTGTCTGAGCAGAGGGCATGCACACACATGGGCAGTGCCTCTCCGGCACTCAGAAAGCACAGCTCTTCCTGTCTTGACTTCCCAACTGGACTTTAAGCCACTGGGGCCTGGGACGATATCTTATACTTTTTTTTTCAATCTCTGAACAGCAAGGGCTCCATCACCACATGTGGAATAAATGGCTGAATGTAGACGGTGCCAGGAGAATCAGGCAGCGCCATTTCTGGAATAAAAAACTGGGGAAAATAGGTCAGCTGGACCAGCCACAATCAAGACAGTCCTATTAATAGAAACCGCAAACATTATTTAGGGACAGGAGCGTGAAATGGGAAAGGGGAAGGACACTTGAAGGTGGATGGAAACTCAGTCTTGTGTGAAAACACAAACTTGAGCAGAAATGAAATTGCCAGGGAGGTTGTCTGTCCCTGAAGAAATGTAGGCACGGGTAATGGCCCCAGGGAAAGCTTCCATAGCAAATCAGCCCACCAGCCACCTCCCGCAGAGCCCACGAAGGTGCTGCCAGCGACATAGGCTCTTAAGAAACACTTGTGGCAAGATCTGTCAGCCACGTTGATGAGGGCTGTCCAGCAGCCCTCCTGCCCCAAGATGGAATTTGCCCTGCCTTACGTTGGGGTTCCTCCCACCGGAATGAATGCCTTCCCCCTTGCCTCCTCCAGGAAGCTCTCCACGACAGCTAACGCCACAACATTGACTTAAGCCCAAATAAAGCACACGAATTTGCCTTCATTAATAATCGACTTAATATATTCTATTTAACTCTGGATTACAGAATTTTTACATTGTCTATTGCGGATCAGTTTTGTCCCTTAATTACCGGAGAAGCCGTGGCTTTTCTTTCCTGTGAACCCTTCCTCCAGGCTGGGCACTCCTCTGGCTCTTATGAAATTCCCTTCAACAGAACGTGGGACAAATTTGTGAGGACACTGACAAAGATCAAAGACACACAGACACTTAGGCCCTTCGGGCTGATGCAAGAGATTTGACAGGACGTGAAAAGTGCCATCTTAATCGGGGTCACGTTGGGAAGGGATGAGAATGTCATCAGTGAGAGCCCCCACCTGTCACCACTCCCTCCCCCTCCCCCACATGGCAGGGCCCCCTGGGCACAGGAGGGGAAAGGAATGGAGCCTGCGGTGAGCCACTAGGGTGCCTCCCTCCACTGCTCCTGAACTTCACCACTGCTCAGTTTCTTTCTGGCCCATCCCAAACCCTTGAAGCCCATCTGACCTGCAACAAAGCCCTCCCATCTCCCTTCTTTAGAACGGGGATTAGACCAGCTTGTGTCTTCCGATGCTCTTTTCTTTCCTTTGATTCTCAGGAAATGCTCTTAGAATCCTGGCCTTTCTCACAGCTCAGTCAAGGTAGAGCAATCACAGGGAGGATCCCTGGAGCGTCCATAGCTGGGTCAAGGTAGGGCCACCCAGACGCTGGCGTCTCTTGCTGGTCTGTTTGCCATCATCACAGCTTTCCAAGGCCCTGTTCAAACATTGTGTCTTCCAGGAAGCAGTCCCTGACCCCCAGCCCCTTGCTGATGTCTCAAGAATACCACCCAGTGGCTCAGTCGGTTGAGCATCCGACTTCGGCCCAGGTCATGATCTCGCGGTCTGTGGGTTTGAACCCCGCATCGGACTCTGTGCTGACAGCTCGGAGCCCGGAGCCTGTTTCAGATTCTGTGTCTCCCTCTCTCTCTGACCCTCCTCTGTTCATGCTCTGTCTCTCTCTGTCTCAAAAATAAATACACATTAAAAAAAAAAAAAAAAGAATACCACCCAGGGCTGGCTCCACCCCGTGGAGGGTTTGGGGAATCAGTTCCTGGTGGGTTGCCTCCTGGGGTCTTGTCCAGTCCTTGACACAGAAGGCAGTCTTCATGTGACCTGACGCCCCTACCCGGAAGGGGCCCTGGGCATGGCCATCACAGGGACTGTGTCCACCTACAACGCAGGTGACAGAGGCCCTGGGGCTGACCTGACCCTGCCGTTGGAGTAAGGGAGGAGATAGGGATGTCAGCTATGTCTCTAGACATTGCCAAATGTCCCTGGGGGAGAGGGGACAAAATTGCCCCTGGTGAGACCTTGTTCTACATCATGCTCTAGAGCACAATGCCTCTGTCGGTTGACATCTGGTCGGTCGGTTGAGTTTTTTGACAAATGACCTCATTCGGGGGTTGAGGAAGTCAGAGGCCAATGGAGGCCAGTATGTTAGGGGTCCTGATGGGGAAGCTGCCAATGGCCATCTTTCATGCCAGCACCCTTGAGGCTCTGCCTCTTTTCTGAAGGTTGATTCTGACACCACATGCTGGCCCCCTGGGGATTAATGAGAGGGGGCCAGAACTGACCCCCGCACACACCCAGAAATCTTCACCCAGTGGGCACAGAGCTTCTCACTGCCAATCCGGTGAAAAGATTTCTCATTCCTCCGAGAGAAGTGGTTACACACACTCAGGCTCAGACACCAACACTTTCACGCACAACGCACACACTCAGACTCGCCCACTCTCATTCACTCACACACATACAGTCCCTGCCATTTGCCTGGACATCAAGTTGAGTCAGGGATCGCTGTAAAACAAGGCCATTCATTTGAATCATACTTTTGGCTTCGCAAAGGATGCTCGTACCTAGTATTCTCAAACCTTCCCTTTTGCTTGTTGTGACCACCCTTCTGAAGCAGGCGGGCAGCTACCGTCGTTGCCAGTTGAGGAAACTGAAGCCCAGAAAGACGAAGCGGCTCATTTTAGGCAGAAAACACACACTGTCAGTCAAAAGCTGTGCTCGGACCAAACATCCTACGGTGTGCAGGGCCCCGCACGGCAAAGAAGTATCCAGCCCCACGTGCAATAGCACGGAGGTTGAGAAACCCTGGAGTCAGGAGGCCAGGCTTTTAGCCCCGTGTCTTCCACCAAGTTGCTGTGTGACATAAGCCAAGTTATCTCACCTCTCAGGGGGTTGGACTCAATGCTGCCTGGGCTCTCTTGTGGCCCTGGTGTAGGGACAACCTTGGCTCCTCCCCTTTGCCGTGAGAGCTGCTGCTACACCCCCACCTCTTGCCCCACACCCTGACCACAGGCAACCTGCCTCTGGCACGGGTTGAACGGTCCAAAGACAGGCATGTAACCCAGGCAGGCCAGAGACCTTCCCAGAGACTCTCCATTCGGAACAAGGGACAAACGACCCCTCTCTGTAGGCCCCGCTGTTGGGTGCGATTCAGGAGCTGTGGCGGCTCTGTTCAGTTGACTGGAGGAAGAAGGGCATCCAAGACAAAAGCCAACCTGCAGAGAGGTGAAGTGGAGCCCTGGAGAACCAGCAACCCTAGCAATCCAGCCCAGCCACTCCCTGGCCTCCCTGACCTTTGGCGACGGGAACCAACTAATTTCCCTCTCGGCCTATCCTGGTCTAAACTCGGTTTCCATCACTTGCAACTAACACGCTACTGACTAACCTCCAACAGCTTTCCCTTCTCCCGATCCTACCTCCAACACTCACGCTTCCTCAGCCTCCTGTGCAGCTAGCAGTCGTGACACACAGCCTGGACAACGAGACATGCGCAGGCATCCGCTGGTGACATCGTTTCCTTCCTACCTCGGATGGTTGGTGCTCTGGCCTGAGCCACTGACTGATTCCAGCTGCCACTATATTTCTTATTGGGGAGAAACAAAACAAAACTCTCTTTTTAATTTTTTAAAGGTTTTATTTATTTTTGAGAGAGACAGAGACAGAGTACAAGTGGGGAGGGGCAGAGAGAGAGGGAGACACAGAATGCGAAGCAGGCTCCAGGCTCTGAGCAGTCAGCCCAGAGCCCGACGCGGGGCTTGAACTCACAAGCTGCGAGATCATGACCTGAGTCGGAGTCAGACACTCAACTGACTGAGCCACCCAGACGCCCCCAAAACAGTCTCAATTTAAGACACTGTCGTTGGGTTTCTGCTTCATTCAGCCAAAAGTGCCCCTGTCATACTGGTAAGGGTCTCCTCCAGCAGGAACGGATGGGCCTGGTGGCTGTTCACGCAGGACCCTTCAACCCTGCACTGACTTTCACCTCCATCAGCCCCTCTGTCCTGCTGACTCTCCTGACATCCCTCTCCTTTCCTGACATCAAAGTTCGAGACGTCGGAACAATGAAGCTCTGGCACCACCTGACTTGGGAGAAAGCCTGGCTGGGCCGAGTCCTCAGGCCAAGTGGGGCTGGGGGAGGAAAGTGTCACTGCATAAAACTGACAAGTGAAACATCCAGTCCAGGTAATCCTCTCAGGCCGGAGAAGAAAATAACTAGCGTGATTGATGATCCTAGGATATTTGAGGCTTGGGACAAGACTGAGCCAGGGAGCACACGGAATATTCCTAGCTGGCAAGCAGGGTCTTTGATGGGCGGGTAGGGCCCTGAGGTCAGGACATCAGGCCAGAAATCATCTCAAAGGGCCCAGTGCCTCTTTCTGACTTGTCCTCTTGCCCCCAGTCAGGGTCAAATACACTGGTCAGGCCAATCCCCATGGACCTCACAGGCAGCCTGAAGAAGAGGGAGGCCGAGACGTGTACTAGGCAAGCCCAGTCATGAAATTTAGTTCCTGTCTGCAAAACTGGGGTCTATCAGAAAGCATTTTCACCAACCTTCACCAAATGTTAATTCTGGAAATCACCTTAGAGATTGTCTGGTTCAACCCTTCATCCGAAAATAAAGAGACTGGAGTCCAGAGAAGGAAAGAGTCTTGGCCCAAGGTGCCCAGCGCAGTGACAGAACCACGACCAGGAGTCTGTGTCTCCTGGCTTCTCTTTTCAGCCATTCGTTACCACAGATCCTTCCCTCTCATTTATTGAATTACTTGTTGGATCCAAAACTTGTGCTAGAATGGTAATGAACCTCCTAGTCAAGGGAGAATGTGGACTTGTGTCAGTTATCTCCTGCCGTGTAATAAATTAACCCACAACTTAGTGGTTTAAAACAACAAGCACTTAGGGGTGCCTGGGTGGCTCAGTCGGTTAAGCGTCATGATCTCAAAAAAAAAAAAAAGTGTCATGATCTCACGATCCATGGGTTCGAGCCCCACATCGGGCTCTGTGCTGACAGCTCAGAGCCTGGAGCCTGCTTTGGATTCTGTGTCCCCCTCTCTCTCTGCCCCTCTCCTGCTCATCCTCTCTCTCTCTCTCTCAAAAATAAGTAAGCATTTAAAAAAATCTATAAAAATAACCACCACTTATTATCTCAAGAGATCTGTGGGTCAGGAATCTGGGACCTGCTTAGGTGAGGGGTCCTGACTCAGGGTTACTCATGAGGGTAGAGTCAAGATGGAAACTAAAGGCAAGTGAGGGGACGGCAGAGGGAAGAGAGTGTTTCCATCACAGAGAGTGCAGGGAACAGCAGAGATCTCCAGCAACTCTGGGACTGCAGAGTTGAGTGAGGGTGACACGAAGGTTAAGGGGTGGCCAGAGAAGTTTCAGTCTCCACGCACACTTCACTTCTTTCCAGAAGCTTCCCTAACCCTGCAAAACTTTCAGCGGGCTCTCTGGCTCCCTGTGCTCATCCATACTGCACGATTATAATTGTCTCTTGGCTTCACTTTTACTCTCACGTACCATCAGCTGAACAATATAAAATAATAATAATTAACAATGACAATGATAATAGTGATAGCTGATAATAACTGAGCTCCCACCAGATAAATGCCAGGCCTCGTCCTAAGCAATTGACATAAGCAGAGGGATAACGTTTTAAAAAAAAAAAAAAAACCGACTCGTGCTTTTTCCCATCTGTCCTTTGTGCCCCACGTGTCTCCAGTCCTGGAAACCAGGGGGACGGGACCGGCTTAGAATAAAGTCAAGGAGCTGCGGAGTGAATTTTTTTTTTTAACTCACTGGAAGCATGCTAGTCTTGAAAATATTTTATTGTAAGGAATTAGAAGCTTGATCAAGACTTGAGGCTTTTTAGGCCAAAAGGCGGACTTGGGGTCCTAACTCTCCAAGGGGCTGGAGGCCTTGACACCCAAAGGTCACACGGGGAACTCGGTGCGGGGAGGATGCTGCTCGTGGCGGTTCTCAGCCACAGGCAGAAAGCTGAGCAGCAGGCAGAAGGGGAAAACAGGGAGCCTGACAGCGGTTTGAGGTCGCTGCTGAGGCCCCTGAGGAGGAGCCCGGCTCTCAAACAGGCTCTCAATATGGGGAGCAGGCTGGATGGTAGAGGCCACGGAAGGCTGAGCCACCCGGCATTCTGCCGTGCGCGGCAGGAGCCTCGAGGCCCCGTGTGCACCTGTATGTGCAGGTATGGAAAGTTGGGGGGCAATTTGCCCCAAGGCAATGCGTGGTGGGGGAGGGGACCGTATGCACAGGAGCCCTGAGCTCCGCCAAACAAGTGTAGAAGGCTGAGGGAAGCCAGGGGACCCGAAGTGATGAGGGACACACAGCTCAGCCCGCCTGGGTCTTGTGACCACAGGACATGGGGTCCACAGTCCTTGGAGTAAATGCTACAGGGGTAGGACTGATCCAAAGGTTACATGCGATGGACTACACTTCGGCCAAGGATGAGGCCAGAGGATGTGTTCAGACCTGTCCCTCTCCCAGTGCCAGGACAAAGTACACACACATACACACACACATACAAGCACACACCCACATACACACAACAATACACAAATATGCACATACACACACACACACACACACACACACACACACACACACAGCCACCACTTCCCTCTCAGGGAAAAGGGGAGGAAAAGGAGAAAGGGAAGAATCATGAACTTACCAGTTTTTACCCCAGAGTGACTACGTTTATCACTGCGCCTCTCTCCGCCTCAGGCCTCCACCTCCGGTCCCCCTGCCCTCCTTTGCCGGCTGAGCCTGCTTTCTTCCAAGCCCACATCCTCCCCTCACACCTCCTGGGCACACACAAGCAAACGGAATGGTGGAGAACATTCTGGACAAAGAAGGAGCAGCTGGGTTCCAGATGGTTCCAACAGTGAGGGGCCATGAGACCACAGGCAGGGCAGCACGCCTCTCAGCCTCTGTCTCTACATCATAAAAATGGGGGGTTGGGTGATGAAGTCTGTTCTGACACAATTGCCATGAGGCTCACGTCAGATAGTGAGAGTGTCACAGCTGACTGTTTCACAAGCTCACCCCACAAGAGCCAGATACTGCTTTAAGCGTCTTTTGTCAATTGATTTGTTCCATCCTAGTAACCTCATTTCACAGGTGGGGCAACCGAGACCCGGAGTGGGTCCAGTGTCTTGCCTCAGGCCACACAGCATCAGCGACCTGCCAAGCCAATGTCTGAACCTACGCTGTTGGCCGCGGGCGCTGACCCACCAGCCCCGCGCCAGGGAGCTCAGGCCTCCTGCTTCCTCATGCCCTGGGGACTCTGCTCACCTCTGCCAGCAGCCCCCATCCCTCCCACAGGTTTGGTGGTAGTAAATTGGCCCTTTGCACTTTCTACCCCCGGGGAAGGGGTACCTGTAGAGAGCTCGGTGTAGACGACGTTTCCTGACAAGGCACGACACTGACCCATCGGGCCCAAAGCTGGCCTAACACAGGAACAGGGTCCCTGAGGCCCCTCAGGTGTGCCAGGGGTCAGCCCTTCGGTTGTTGGGTTGTGAGGAGATACAGAAGGAAGGAGTCTCGGGCAGAAGAGGGACCAGAGCTATGGACAGGTCACGCCAGAGCGTTGGGAAACTCCTATGGTCGAATGTTTGTGTTTTTGTCACCAAAGTTCTCCCCGGGGTGAGTGCTATTCAGGCCTGAAGAGCCCCCAGGCCTGACTTCCTATGGGGGTGATTATATCATGAGGGTGGAGCCCTCTTGAATGAGATTAGTGCCCTGGTGAAAGATGTTCCAGAGAGATCTCTCACGCTTTCCCCTGTGTGAGGGCATAGCATACAGGTGCCGGTTATAAAGCAGGAAGAAAGCCCTCACCAAACCATGATGGTACCTTGATCTTGGACTTCCCAGTCTCCAGAACTGTAGGAAATAAAGTCTTATTATTTTTAGGCTACTCAGTCTATGGTATTTTGTTATACCCCAGCAGACTCAGACAACAGCCAATACAGCAGCATTTTAACATATCACAGTCTACAGGACCCTATGGGCTCTATCAGCTGATTACTGGCTCTCTCCTATTCCGCCAATTCGGTGAAGGACAAAGCTGGCCTACTGACACCCACCCGGTGCTCCTTTTACTCTGCCGATCAGTCCTCCCCAACTGGGCCACTCTGAGAAAAGGTGATCAAAATGTCAATGGCATCTCCTCGGCCGTCAGCTCTCCTCTGTCCTCAGCTGCCCCTCTGTCTCGGCCAAGGCCTCCCAGACCAAAGTGTAATTACCCACTAGCGAGGCCAGTCTCAGTGGGTACAGCCCAGCCCTGGACTCACCCTTCCTTGGCTGGATCCCAGACTTCCAGGCCCTACCCTCCTCTCAGTGGTATGCTAGTAAATTACTCCAGGGACCTGCCATAGAGCATTCGTTGCTGTCTGTGGTGTGAATATGGCCGATTCCAAGCTACCAGTGGTTGAATATTAAACAATCAGCTCTCGTAAGCTGGTATGAGCCAGGTCTAGGACACTCTCGCCCAACCTGCTCAGAGGTCTGCATGTCTGGATGGGGCAGCAGGGGGTTTCTAGGACAGGACACCTTTTCCACCACTGGGTCAAACCAGGATGTGCCCTCCTTCCCCCCGCCCCACCCACTTCCAGCCCAGGACACCCTGAAGTTGACACAACTGAGGTTCTTTACCCCCTTTTCCCTATACCCAGAGATGGAAAGAGAATAATCTGCCACCCATACTAGATGGTATAGATGTAGATATTTCAAATATAGATATATAAATACAGATAGAGATATATGGATATGTATACAGGTCTATAGACACAGATACAGATTTCCTCTGTGACTCATACATTTTGCCACTTAGAGTACAAACTGAGTCTATGATGATAATTATAGTTATTATCATATGAGATGAAAAACTGCACAGTCCTGGTAGAGGCATCCAGGCCATAGTCCCCAACTGTGAGCATGCTTCTGCTGGAATCGGCATGTGCAGAAAGGGTGCGTGGTTTTCTCTCCCTTTTGGGGGCTCCCTTTACCCGGACCCATTAGCAGGCAGTGAGCGCTCGAGCAGCCGCTGACACGTACAAACGCTTGCCGGTGGGCCAACCGTTTGTTTGCTTTTCAGCAGTGTGAAGGTTGAGTTGAGTCATTTTGCACCCAATTACTTTGCAGTAAATTTGCCGGATGGTTCTTGTCCTGTGGTATTGATCCAGAATCTCACCTTGAGCTTGTTTATTGACACATCAAATTCAGAAGTCAGGCCCGCTCGATTGACCACTTCCCAATTAGGGCATTTATATGATGTCACCGAGCCTCCTTGTCATGTTCCGATGAGAACCATTTGTCCCCCCAACCACCACCGCCACCCAATCGCCTGCAACTGGAGTTGCCATTTTTCTCTGACCTTTCCGGAGACAGATGGCAGTCCATAAAATACATCATTAGCAACGTGTCATTTTATCTTGCCGCCGTTTCTTCACGTGAAAGGTGCTTCGTTCAACAAAAGATTCTGCAGCCCAGGTCTCCCCAGGGAGAGGCCTGAAACTGCTTCTTCGCTGGAATAGCGGATGATGGGAACAAATGCTTCCTTTCTCATCAGAGGGATGCCCTTGGCCCTGTTGGGAGTTATTTGGGCAGTGACACAGAGCAGATGACCAGGAACAGGGGGGTGGTGATGGTAGGAGTGTCCAGAATGCAGCCAGACGTCAACAAGACAGCAAGCGCCCAGTGACGTGGTGATGCGTTCACACCCAGAGAGTCTCCTCGGCGAGATTTCCTCAGATGATTTTGTACTATTGTCTCCTAATCTGCCCCTGTGTTGGTGGGGATGGGGGTGATGGAGAAACGCAGTGTCATGAAATGTGTGCTCTTAGTAAGAAACGCAGGGTCAGGAGATTCTGGCCCTTCACACAGCAAGGTGACACTATTTCCCCATTTCAGGGGCAAGTTCACGGTGCTGGTGAATGCAGGTCTCCCACTTCCTGTTATAAGGCTAGAAAGACCTAGACTGCGGGCTCCGTGAAGGCAGACACCAAGGCTGGATCTTTGTCCACCTTTGCATCCCCAGAGACTGTCACGCCTGTTCCAGAGAAGGCCCTCCTGAAAGTCCTTGTTGAATCGTGGCTGAGAGAAGTTCAACTCAGTATTAGAAGTTCATATTACGTATTAAACAGAAATCACAAATTAATAAAACACACACTGGCCAGAAATACTAAATATGTATTCTTACCCGCAGCATTGGTAACCTGCATGGATTTTTTGGAGGCCATTAGCATAACACAGATGAGAAATATGATGGTCGGAGGTGTTCTTCCTAATGGTGGGTGGAGCCAGGACTGGCCCCCAAGGTCCCTGGATACCAGGTGGAGCACACTGTCTTTTGTTATGTTTGGGGTCACAAGAGCGCAGTATAAGACAGAGCGTCCTCACCTTTTTCGAGTCAAGGCAGACAGAACACGAGTCTGTTTGTAAAGCATGCGGAGGTAAGTGGTGGGGGGGGGCAGTCCTAGAGGCCAGAGGTATGCATTCTGGGGATCCTGGCTGCCCTGGGGGCTGGAGGGATCAATAGCTCAGCAACCCGTAACCAATTCAAGGCACTCAGACAAGGAAGTCTGGTGTGTTATTGGAAACGTGGCAATGGAGAGATTAAATCTATCCTAGTCATTCACTGTGGTCATGCAAGAGTGAACAGTGCTCAGAGGTGTCCCTGGGGGTGAATCCCCTGCCCTTCTCCTGGCCACTTCCATGCTTCTACGTGCCCTCACAAGAAGCCACCAAATCTCAGGTTAGAACAGGGCCTGAAAGGGCTAGTCATACCATTCTAGGTCCTGAAAATCAGCCTCCCCCACCCCTTAATTTTTAAGACCTATGGCAACATCCTCCCCAATGAAGCACTCAGACAAATCACTGGCTGTGGAAGCACATTGTCTTGCTTTCAACTCTCTTACTGAAAGTAGAGTCTGATGCAACTCGGACAATTCTTGTCCTCAGCGGGATGGGAAAATGGATGATCATGGCCTTTACTGATCATAGGCAACCAGGAGTTATGGAAGGGGGTAGAGTGGTTAACACAGAGTGGTTGGGCCCTCACTAGAAATACCATTTTGGTATAAGACACTTCTAATTCAACACAAGTTTGCTTTTTCCTTTTAGCATGCTCGTTAAAAGAGGAACATAGAAAATATACAGGGCATGGTAGCTGTTCACCAGGGGCTTCGAATCTACTTAGGAACATGAGGAACCTTGAGGAAGCAAAGAGAACAATATGGGCGACAAACAATATAATGTAAACATAAGGAAACGGAGTATCTCGGAAGGTGGTGCACATAGTAATTACCATCAGTCGTTAATAGAGATAAGTATGAACTGGATTATTAAGAGGTTGTGTGGAGACAAGACTTAGCAGATGGTAAGAATCGGGTTATTTCCACTTCATCTTTGTGCCTGAGAAGGACCTGAAATTGGATGTCTAAAGTCTGCTAAGAATTTGGACAAGTAGTTTCACTCTGGGAAGTTCTTCAAGCTCTAAGATGTGACCCATCAGTGATGATGAGATCAGTTTAATAGGGTATTACCAGAATGTTTGTAAATGACAGAGAAGAGAAGAGAAGAGAAGAATAGAATAGAATAGAATAGAATAGAATAGAATAGAATAGAATAGAATAGAACTGGACTATAGCAGAGAGCCTCTGTTGTGTGGTGAGGAGAACCATCCATAATACAACACTTTTGTTTCACATGCGGAAGGAGGTTGGGGAAAGTGGACTTTACTGGGTCCCCATATAAAATGCATTTCCCCCTGTAAATCATAGTCAAAAGAATCTAAAACAGACTGTTGTGGTACATCATTACTTTCCTTTATCCTTTTCTTTTATCAGAAGAGATAACGTCTATCCAAATCCTTGGCCAGTCCAATGCAATGCAATCCAACAAACTTCTTTTTTTTTTTTATTTTGTAATGTTTATTTTTTTTTGAGAGAGAGAGACATAGCGTGAGTGGGGGAGAGGCAGAGAGAGAAAGAGTGAGAGAGAGAGAGAAAGAGAGAGAGAGAGGGGGAGACACAGTATCCGAAGCAAGCTCCAGGCTCTGAGCTGTCATCACAGAGCCAGACACGGGGCTCGAACCCATGAACCATGAGATCATGACCTGAGCCGAAGTCGGACACTTAACCGACTGAGCCACCCAGGCCCCCCTAATCCAACAAACTTCTTACTGGGCACCTATGTGCCAGGACTGTGAGGAATATGAAGCAATTAGACACTACACATGACATTAAGGAATTAGTCCAGATTCGGCACTCAGCACCTACCACGTGCCATTTACTGTGTCGTGTGCTGGGAACACACCCTTGAACAGGAGAGCCACGAGTCAGTGCTCAGGGACTCCCCGAGGGTCAAGTGGGGAGACCAGCGGGTGGGCAAGTATGCTAGCCTAGGTGGGAGTGCAGGGTTAGGGAAAGGGCTGGTGTGGCCGGAGGAAGGAGGGTAGTTAGGACTGACTTGCCTTAGCCATGACCTGAAGGGTGAGAAGGTAGTGACACAGGCAAAGGAGAGGAGTTCTAGGCAGAGGGAGGTCAAGAGCTAAGTAGGGTAAAAGATTTGTCCTGACTTGCCCAGGATTTTCCTGGTTTGGGCACTGAAAGTTCCACATTCCAGGAAATCCCTCAGTCAGGCAATCTGGGATGGTTTGTCATCTTAGAAGTAAGAGAAAGTGTGGAATGCCCTGGAAACTGAAACTGATTCAAGTTTAAGACCAGCGTCATAAGAAAGGTATCTTTGTCTAAAATCTAAAAGTTGATCCTAAGACATCAGATTCAAATATGGAGTTTGTTTATTGCCACGTCAATTCAGTTGTTGGGATTTTTTTTAAGTGATGCTACTTTAGTTTTTTTTTTTTTTTTTTTTACTAATGTTTATTTCTAACTCAAGTGCATGCTTAAAGCTTAAACCAGGGGGTTGGGAAAGCAGATAGGTAACATAAATAAGAGACCATCAACCAGAAGAGGACAGCAACAACGGAGGCTGCATGCCATTCCCAAGAGGGGCAAGCCTTACCCAGCCCCAGCCAGCTGTAGGCCTGAGGCAGTGTTGTCAAATGTCCTGATATTTCAAAAGCCCCAAATTGGGATTTTATGTGCTGTCTCCTAATGTTAAAATATTAGTGATAAATTCAAGATTAAAAAAAAAAAAATACAGTGGCAAATAAAACATTCTTTAACTGTGGGTTTTCACCTCTAACATTATCATTCATGGCACCTGGTCAAGGGAACTACCGCCCCCTTATGGCAGCATGGTCAAATTGCAGGGTATTCTCTTTCAGGGGTAACAAACCTCTTTTGTTAGAGTACCCTAGAGTTAATGGAACTACCGCCCCCTTATGGCAGCATGGTCAAATTGCAGGGTATTCTCTTTCACGGGTAACAAACCTCTTTTGTTAGAGTACCCTAGAGTTAAAGTCTTTGGTGAACCTGGAAAAAGGGGAACCTTGGAGAGCAGGAGTGGGACCAGAAAAAGAAAGAAGGGCTGAGTAGAAAGTATCAAAATCCAAGCTTGGCTAATATCCCAGATTGGGACAGCCTGACCCAGGCTTCGTGACAGAGAATCAAACTCAGCCAGCAATTGATCTTGGGTTGGGCCTTGAATATGACATTGCAGCATGAAAGTGGCTGTCTTGCTGGCTGATTTATAAAACACCAAAGAATCCTTGGCCCACCCTTAACCAAGGCAGCCTGCATCCCACCAGCAGCAAGGCCAAGTGCACGCACACACCAGGTACATATGTGCATACAAGCACATACACACACATTAGACCGGGAGTCAGCAGTCCTGGGCTGCCTTCCCAATCTGTCACTGACTTCTATATAAAATGGTGTGGACATACTTCTCTCTGGCCTCAGTTTCCTTCTCTAGAAAATGAGGGGGTGGGAGTAAATTACATGCCCTTGTCATCCCCCCATGATTCTCTATAAAGTCATGCTAGGGTGTAAGCTAACTGGTAGAGGATGTTTTCTCGAAGCAGGGTTGCATAAAGCAGAAACCGTACATAGGACAGTGACCAGCTGCAAGGAGAGTGTGGGTCCACGGAGGGGGGAACAGACCAGGACAGGGGCAGGAGGTGAAGGTTCTGGAAACTACCTTCCCTTCCGCCCAGGGCTGACACTGGCTGCTAAGTGTCTGTTATATTCATCTCCTACTGAATTTCCACCTCTCTTCCTCCCCTCACCTCCTCACAGCAAATGCTCTGTGTGCAAACCACTGTGCCAGGGGCCGGGCAGAGCTGCCTTTGCCTCAGTTGTTCCTGATGCTTTGGAATGCCTCCCGCCCACCTGCTCGGGGAGAGATTGAGGCTCTGGGAAGCTGTTCTCGGATTCAGAACAGGAAAGGATTTCCTACCAGAGAGGTGGGAGGGCACAGCGGTCAAGAGCAAGGTCTTTGATGCCACGCAGTCCTGGGTTTAAGTCTCAACTCTGTTCCTTGGGCACATCACCTAATCTCTCTGGGCTTCGGTTTTCTCATCTGTAAAATGGGAATAATAGTCATATCTGTCCCATAGGACTGTTGTGAGAGATACGCAAAATAATCCCGGCTTAGCAGGAACTGTCAGTGCCTACCTAACATCTAGTTTCTCCTCCCTTTCTAACAGAATCTCCGTTTTGGTGGGGGCTCATTAAGCCTAGCTAAATAAACGAAATTTCCCAGATCCCCTGGAGCCGAGGATCGCTGGAGAGTGACATATAAGTGGAAGCCCCGTGGGGAATTCTGGGAATGTCTGCTTGCCTAATAGAGTCTTGCTTTCCTTTTTCTACCTTGGTGTTTCCTCCTGCTGAGAACACAGGTGATGGCTGGAACTGTGACCATGTCGCAGGCCTGAGGGAAAGGCCAAGGAGGTAGGCGAGACCTTGGCTCTAACTCACACAACCAACAACTTAGACCCAAGCTCCCTGTTTAAAACCGCCATTTCATTTCAGTCGCCCTTACTTGCGTTTTCCGGTTCATGCATCTGAGCCTAATGCCCAGTTGGCACAGTGTTTAGCTCAGTGCCATGCACACAGTCAGCACTTACACGGGATGGATCTCTGGGGGCCCATTGCAGGGTGCCTTGTGGTGCTAGGGTCACCAGATAGGACTCTAGCATGACATAGTGGTCTAAGACCCTGCCACTCTTTAATCTGTGGAGGCTTCGATAAGTCCTCTCCAGCCTTCAGTTTCCCGTTTAGGGGTTGGACCAGAGGTAGGAAGCTCCTTCCAACTCTGACCTTCCAAGGACATCCAGGTCTGCCATCTGGCCCCTCTCATGCCCTATGCTCCTAGACCTCCCCCAGAACCCCCCAGCCCCACCCCAGCCCCCTGCAAGATTTCCCGAGGTCCTGAGACATCTCCAGAGAAGCGAACTGTTTTTTTTTTAATTTTTTTTAACGTTTATTCATTTTTGAGACAGAGAGAGACAGAGCATGAATGGGGGAAGGGCAGAGAGAGAGGGAGACACAGAATCGGAAGCAGGCTCCAGGCTCTGAGCCATCAGCCCAGAGCCCGATGCGGGGCTCGAACTCACGGACTGTGAGATCGTGACCTGAGCTGAAGTCGGACGCTTAACCGACTGAGCCACCCAGGCGCCCCAGAAGCGAACTGTTTAAATAAAAGGCCAGTGCTGCCTTAGTTAGCATTGCCACGTGGTTTAAATAAGAAAACAATACCAAGAGGAACATAAAACCTAACGGAATCAGTAAGTCAGGAAATAATTTTGGTAACCTTTCACATTAAGAGAGCACGAATACTCTATTAAGAGCTGATAGGTCCATTTCCCTTTTTCTTAAATTATGCTAGGATGCGCGGAGGCATGAATAACTGCTCGAGCTGCCGCTCTTCAAGTGCTTCCTCGCAAGTTGTAGAATCACCTTTTAACTAGTTCACAATCCTTCTGACAGGTCTCTGCATCTTGGAATAATTTACTTTGCAAGCAACCTGGATGAATCATGTCTTCGTTATTATTAAAGTATTTATAAGTGCTGCTTTCATTTCTCTCTCTGTCTCCTCTGCTTCCTTGCAGCATATTGACCAAAACCAAGAGTGCCTAGGGCAGTGCTTCTCCTTTGTTCCTTGGGTGCATTTTAACCAAAAGAGCGCCGGTGGAGTAAACAGCCTCTAAGCCCGCGTTACAGCCCCATCCCCCCACGTCCCCCTGGTCCTGAGCTTCGGGGTTTCTCTGCCAGCCTGCCCGGCCTGTGCGGGTTGGCTAAGAGGCTAGGGGCTCCCCCCTTGACCTATCTGGGACAGGGGGAAAGAGAAGTGATATTTTTTGAAGGCCCACCCTTTGTTCCAGCTGCCCTAGCAAATCGTTGTTGAATGATCAGCATGCACCGGACACCTCTCTGGCGACTCTTCAGGCATCGTTTCACCGAATTTTCGAACACTGACCCAGCACTTGTAACACGCCGGGCCACGCTCTAAGCGCTTTGTGTATATTAACTCACTCAACCCTCGCAACAGAGATTGGCGTTACAGACTGGTACCTAACATGATGCCCATTTTAAAGATGTTGGAACTGAGGCACAGAGAGGTCGAGTGGATGGCCCAAGGTCACACGGGTGGGAGATGACCGAGCTGAGACTCACACCCACGTGGTCTAGTTTCAGAGGCCACACGTTTCACCACCAACCTACCCGTTGATAACCAGGTGAGGTGGGCGCTCTCTTCAGCCCATTTCTCAGACGGGGCAACTGCCACATTCAGGGGGTAAATTAAATGATTCTCCCCAATTCTCAAAGCTAGCGTGTAACAGAACAAGGATTCGACTCACACTCATGCGATCTGCCGGGGCTCTGAGCCTCCACCCGTAGTGCTGTCTACATCATCTCACCACACTCCATACATTAGACGTTGCTGTTCCCATTTCACAGATGAGGAAACTGAGCACGACAGGTTGTGTAATCTGCCGAAAGACCGCATGATTGTTAAGCGTCAGAGCTGGGATTCAAACCGGGGCTCCCCGGCTCTTTCAATCAGAGCATGACAGAAGAGAGGAGGAACACGTTTAATTTCAGGAAGCTTGGCTCGGGGCCCCCACGTTCCATTCACTCCACCCCTTTCACTCCAGGCTCAGATGCCAGTTTAAGTGCCCAGAGCTCTGCCAGCTTTTGACATCTCTGTCCTGATGGAAGGGAGCAAGGCAAGGGAGGCTTCTGGGATACCATGAGGACGATGACATAGGGACCGGGGACACTCGGGAATTTCTCCCTGTGGCCCTCTGAACGCATGTATACCTCCTATTGCCCCCATACCCAGGTGTCTGTCACAGCCTCCACTTTCTCCAGGGCCTTGGTCACACACACCAGGGAAGGAAGAGAAGCAAGCTATTTTGATGTCCACAGAAAGCCTTTGGGCTGAATTTTCAGCTGGACGATGAGTAAGTAGAAAATCAAATTAACACACCAACAGGGGTCTGAAGCCATGGAAGACAGAAGATAGGAGAATCTCCTCAGGGAATCTTGAGGCCTTCAGATGATTTAATAAAGTCCTACATTGAAGCAAGAAGAGGCACGGAGAACCTTTTTAGAGGTTCTTCCTGTCCTATATCTTCATGTTTCAGCGAGAGCCGGCTTTAAGAAGGAGTTGTTCCCCCAAAATGCTAACATTCAGTCCCGAAGGAAGCATGCTTTCAAGAGCAAGAGAATGTAAGTGACACTTTCGAGACCAGCAGAGTGGACCCTTGTCACGTGAGCAGTGTTTTGTGAGAAGTGTCTTTTCATGCACCCTGATTGCACAGGAGAGGAGAGGAAAAGGAAAGAGAAAACCTTAGGAACTGTTCCTCAGAGCAAGACTCTTCCTTAGAAGAATGTCACTAATGCTAACAACAAAACATTAGGTCTAATGCAAAACCCGGAGCTGAGGGACAGTCCCCAGATTCCAGGACCAGACGCTTTTGTGAATTGTTGTCAAATAAAGAGGCGCCGGTGAAATGAAGACTTTTGATACGCACGGAGCGTTGGGCTAAGCGTGGAGGTCCAAGAAGTCAAGGAGGCTGTGAATGAGATGTGTGGATACGGGACAATCTTTTAGGGCCGCTCAGATAAGTCATTACTGAGTTGAAATGGCTGCTCGATCCTCTACAGACTGAAGACATCCGCCCCATGGAATGTGCCAGAGCAGGCACAGACCGACCAATGTATCCATTTAGCAATCACAACCCAGAAGAACACCAAGGTCTCAGGCTGAGTTTAAAGACATGAACAAGGTGTCACGCTGTCCCCAAGGAGCTCTGGCCTAGTAAGCGAGACGGCTGATTATACATACAGGGAAACTAGAAATAATTTTTCTTGTAGCTCAAACACACACACACACACACACACACACACACACACACACACACCTCGCAGTAAGCGTTATTCCAGGAGCTAGAGAGACGCCCTGACCCTAAGCCCACATCTTGCAGACGCCATTTGGACAAAGGAGATCTGATGCCCCAAATCAGGCAGTGATCCCTAGCCCTGCATCCCCGCTTCTAGGGTCCCCAGGCCCAGCCCCCAAGTCCCCTGGACTGAATGGCTTGTATGGCCTGTCACTTGCTCATGGAGCTTCCTTTCCTGCATCCACACAAATAAAAGTGGACAGAAAGCCGGTGCCATCTTGTTTGCTGCTATCAGATTTATGACATGTCAAGTGTAAATAGCACGTGTAAGGCTTACAATGGAGGCGGCACAGAAATTCATTTCTCAAGCCCGTCAAGGCTCTGAGCCCCCCAGCCCCTCCCTGCTGGGGCCCGGAGAACGATTTCATGAAATCCTGATCCCAAGAAAAGGCCTCCCTGGATCTCCACAGTCAGTTCTGCTTCTGTCTCTGTCTCTTTTCTCTTTCCCTCAAGTCCCGGAAAATACCAAAATAGCATAGATGCCACTTACCATTGCCCAATAAATACCAATTAACCTTTATGCAAGTCTGCTGTGCATAAGCCCTAACCTGGTTCCCGGGGCTGAATTATTAATCCCTTGCAAACAAACCACCGGCAGGCCACACACCGCCTTCTTGCCACCCAGCTGACGTAGCTGGCTCTAATTGAGGCTTGCTCCGCCCACCTTTTGTGTCGTTCTTCATTGGGATGTGAGAATGTTTTCCCTACCTTCCCTTCCCCATTCATCAGCAAATTAAACTGCTCAGTCGCCCCCAGCTTCTCCCAATAATAGACGCAGCTTGGACTCGACCCATTAAAGAAGAGAACGCAGAAAGACTTGCTACGGTACCCAGCAAGTCTCATTTTGATAATGGATTGGTAAAACGAGCATTTGGGTTGCAAAGTAGCTTTGGTCAGGTTTCCATTTTGCAGCAAACCCCCAAATTAAAAACCACCTCCAGGGGATAATTCTTTTGCAAATAATATGAGCCGGGCTATTTCTGTTTTTGTCAGGCACACTGTCACTCCAGGCTGGTGTCTCATATGTTATTCTGGCTGCAGAAGAAAGGCCCATAATAATAGCACTGGCAACAGAAATGATGGCGAGAATAGGATTGTCCATTTACAGGCACGAAACAAGGTGAAAACCCCACTCCTCCACGAAAACTTGAAGCCCACTTTAAACAAGAGCGAACTACATAGAGTCCCAAAGCCGGGTGGTTTAATCCATGATGAGACAGGCAGTACTGGGGGTGCTGGGTTAGGCTGTGGGCAGACCTGAGTTAGTCTAGAATCACCTGGGAAGCAGGGGCCCCGAACTCTTAAAAATGAACAAATGCCATTCAGCCACCTAATTATCTTATGCTTGAGTCACCGTGAATCATGGCCAGAGACTCAAGTTCTCTTTGTCCATATCACACACTTCTCCACCTTTGCCAAATGGATCTCTCCTCCTCAGCCTTAAAGACTCAGCTCAAATGTCTCCTCTTCCAGGAAGCCCTCCCGGATTTTGGCCAGATTTTATCCCCCTCCTATCTTGTATCCCCAATATAAACATTTTATAATGTTTAAATAGCACAGTCGCAAGGTTGGCTGACTTTTTGGTCTCTCCCACTAAAGTTCAAGTTCTTTGAGGACTGAATACACAGCTTACTCCTCTTTTAATCCCCAGCAGCTAGCACAGTGCTTGGCACATAACAGGTGCTCAGCAAATGTTTGTTGAATGAATAGATATGTCAAAATATGAAACTACAGGAGATGAAACAGAGAGCTAAACTTAAAAGGGCTAATTATGCTGGAATCAATCTGCAAATGCAGTGATTTATTTATTCAACATGGTCTTCCTAAGCGCCTGCCACGTACTCAGCCTATGTTAAGTGCATAAAGGTGGTAGGAGGAAAGGAGAGAATCCCTCTTTCAAGAAGCTTATCGTCAGGGGCGCCTGGGTGGCTCAGTTGGCTAAGTGTCCAACGTGGGCTAAGGTCATGATCTCACGGTTCGTGAGTTCGAGCCCCACATCAGGCTCTGTGCTGACAGCTCGGAGCCTGGAGCCTGGAGCCTGCTTCGGATCCTGTGTCTCCCTCTCTCTCTGTCCCTTCCCCCCTCTGTCCCTCCCCCACTCGTACTCTGTCTCTCAAAAATGAATAAACGTTAAAAAAAAATAAACAAAGAAAACAAAATGTGAAAGGCAAAAACCATAAGGAAATATCTGGCAAATAGGACTCCCTTAAAACAAACACATACCCTGACCAAAGTGAAAAGGATCTGCACTGCGAGAGAAGACATCTGCAGGCATCACAATGAAAAAGAGGAGAGTAGTCGGAGTAGAACTCTTACAAGTCTATTAGAAAAAGACAGCTCGGTAGGAGGATCCAAGTATATGAAATGCAATTCACGAAAGTGGAGAATGATTGATAACCTTGTGAGAAGATGTCCGATCTAACTAAAAATCAGAAAAATGTCCATTAAAAATGGCATGAATTACCAGCTCCTACCCATCAGATCGAGAAAAACGGAAAAACCTGATAAAACCTTGTTTTGTCAAAGATGGGCTGCCACAGGGACTCACGTGCTGCGTATAGAAGGTAAACTGGTACAGCTTTCGGGGAGGACACTGGGCACCAATTAGTAAACCTGAAGCTGTTCATACTTAAAACTCAGCAATTCCTCTCCCCCTATCTACCAGGAGAGATAGACAGGCATATTCCTTGCAGCATCATTTGTTATAAACAAATATTAGAAATAACGTCAGTGACTGTGATCACTAGACTGGAAAAACATACTATAGTAACATAACAGAGCAACATAATGTCGTGTATGGGGTAGTATTACTATGGTATAGGACAGTAACATAATCATACAGTGGACTCCTATGCAGCAGTTAAAACCAATTCCCTAGGTCTACGTGTAGCAAGCACAGCTAAGTCTCAAAAATGCCACGCCGAGGAAAAACAGCAAGTTGCAGCATTGCATACGCTGGATCATGACATTGATGCAAAGTTTAGCACAAAGCAATGCTCCCTTGTCATGGATGGAAAATGCCGCAAAGTGTCGAAACTGGACAGCCTAGGAGTTACCTCTGGGAGCGAGAGACAGGGACCCAGTGTGGAGGGATGTGGGAACAAAGGGGGCCTCAACTATATGGTAACATTTAATTTGCTAAAAAAAAAAAAAAAAAGAAAATTGGAAATAAAACGTTTGCCACACCTCGGTAGCAGACATGGGAGACTCGGCTGTATTTTGCCCTGTACCTTCCTCATTTACATGAAATATTTCATGATTGTAAAGGTGGAAACAATCCAGACCAAAATACTCATCATAATTATCTCTGGGGGTGGGAAGATTATGAGTAGTTGTTTGTTTTAATCCGGAGTAGACAGTTGACATACTGTCTAGTTTTAGGTGTTCAACATCCTGTTCCGACAACTGTATACATTACGAAATGCCCATCATGTTGAGTGCAGTTACTGTCTGTCACCGAAGTCACTACAATATTGCTGACTATGCTCCCTATGCTGTACTTTCCATACCCGCAACTTATTTCTTTTATAACCGACGTTCGTTTTTGTTTTGGCTTGCCTATGTTTTCTAAGATTACTCTAATGTGCATTAGCACTTTTGAAGAAAAACATGCTGAAAATTATTCATTAAAAAAACCAAAATAAGGGGTTTTTAGAATAGATTGGCTTAAAGTCCCTTCGGGGGCACCTGGGTGGCTCAATGGGTAAAGTGTCCAACACTCGGTTCCAGCTCAGGTCGTGAGCTCACGGTTTGTGAGTCTGAGCCCGCGCCTCGGGCTCTGTGCTGACAGCTCAGAGCCTGCTTGGGATTCTCTCTCCCCTCTCTCTCTGCCACTACCCTGCCCATACTCTCTCTCTCTCTCTCTCTCTCTCTCTCAAAATAAATAAACTTTAAAAAAAAAAAAAGGAAGAAACGCATTTTTAAATAAATAAATGAATGAATGAATGAATGAATGAATGAATACATGAATAAATAAATAAATAAAATGTCCCTTCTGATTCTCAAGGTCCATGATCAGGAACAGCTCAAGGACAAATAAAGGTCAACGGTTGTGCTCGGTCCGTGTGAGAAGCCAGCAGAGCACCAGCAGCCCGTGTCTGGTCAAATCCAAGTGGATTTTGGAATCAGCGCTCCAGGAGGACCGAAGAGGGGAGGGCAGTGCCGCAGGCATGTCCCCAAGGCCTCGAGATGAGGTGGCTGATGAAAGGGCCGCAGCCCCGTCCTGGGCTGGGCTTCCAACCTGCTCCTGCAGGAACCCTTGTTGTACCACTGCTAACACCCATTCACAGCGGGACATTTGCCAGGTTACTTTCAACATCTGATGCCTTGATTTTTACATCGACAGATTAAGAACAATGACAGCTTCTCGCAGGGCCGCTGGAGAATTAAATATAATAATCCATATGAATGTGTCCCGTCCAGAGCCTGTGGCCACGGTCAGGGGCAGGACCTGGCCCAGCTTGTGGCCAAGGTGAGCTGGAGGCTGGAGGCTGGGCGGGCCCCGTGAGGTGGGCAGTCTGGGGAAGCTGGGAGGTCTCATCAGGGAGGAGAGCAAAGTCTGTGCTGCGGGAGCTCTGCCGGGGCTCCGTGGGGCAAACTGCTTGGCTCCAGAAGGAAAGAGATGACCACAGCCCACAGAGGCATATGGAACACAGGGTGTGGTTCCCTGGCTAATTCAGGCTCTTTACCCAGGATCCCTCACTGCCCGTCAATGGTCATTGTTACCACTTAGGAAAAGCTGGGGTCTTTGGGGAATCATGGGGGGTGAGGGAGGGATAATGCCCTGGCTGTGTGGCCTTAGGTGAGTCATTGCACCTCTCTGGGTTGCCATCTTCTCATTTATGAAAGGAGGCATGTGCTATCCTGGGAAGAGTATGAGACTCACAGGAGTAAGGAAGCCTTGGTTCTATCCAGCCTGGCCTTTAGCTGTGAGACTTCAGGGAAGTCTCAGCTTCCCAGTCCTCAGTTCCCTCCTCTGTAAAATGGCAGGTGTGAACATGATGCTCTCCAAGGCCCTCTCGAGCTCCAGGGCAGTCGCACGCGCACACACAGGCAGGTGGTGCCAAGTTCAACCCAGAACAGGGCGTAGGGCAAACCGAACCACCTCGCGTATTGGAATCCCATATCCAAGATTTAAATTTTGTTTTTTAAAAGCGGCCACATGCACCTGAGCAGAGCCACTCCTCCAGGGTGCCTGCCTACACAGCAGGATGAGGGAAGGCACTGAGCAGGCTCCTCCCCTCAAAAAAGCACAGTCACCCCAAGCCCTGACCTGCCGCAACGCCCAAGACCTCGCCACTCACCTGCTGTTCCATTAGGCCTCAAAGGTTTTCCCATTTTGCAGATTTCCACTGAAAATGCCACATCTAAAGCAAAGCCAACCCTGGGGGCATTACCTCTTCAGCTTGGTCCCCAGCTTCACAACTGGCTGCAAGCAAAACCCTAGGAGGATAGGTTATAGATGGGGCTGGATTGGAGCGATCGTGAAAAAGGACGAGTGTCCCAGAAGCGAACCCCTCCTCACGCAGGTCAGCGAGTGACCACCGCCTGGTCTTTCTGTGGGACCGTCTCTGTGGCTGGCGTAATGGGAAGGAGTCACTGCTCCCTTATACGGCAATGGCCCAGGGGGTTAGGTTGCTTATTCAGCCTGGTAATTAGGACCTAGAGACCCAGAGGGATGGGCTGCCCAAGGTCCCAGGGCAGGTTCAGGGCAGGGCCTCAACCAGAGTGAAAATAATGACAACAGCTGCTCTTACTGAATCCCTGCAAAGGCCAAACCCTGTTCAAAGTTTTTCACCCTCACAACACCTATCAAGCGGGGACTATTCAGAGCCTCCTCTTAGAGACGAAGAAACTGAGGCACAGCTGCAGGGACACCGGATCCCTGGCCTCCTGCCCCCAGGTGCCCCCTCTACGGTGACCTGCCTAAGGCCGGCCCTGCTCCCTGGTCCCAGCTCAGGGCCTCGTCTCCAGTGCACCAAGCCCTCGGATCCGACAGACTCTGGGGGCTGCCCTTCTCCGCTCCTCACCCCTTCTCACTGAGAAAGGGAGACACTGCGACAGAAACGATGTCAGAGAAAGTGACTAATGGAGGCTGACCCCGGGTCAGGGCAAATGTGGGCTGACTCCCTACCCCGACACTGAATCAGCCCGCCTCCCTCATCCTGACACAGCCCCAGGGTGGGAACAGCACCCAGGGCACGTCTCCTGGGGCCACCCCACACACACTGCAGCAACTGGGCAGAGCCTGTCCTGCCCCACCTCCGGGGCACAGTCCCCACTCCCGCCAGAGCCCCTCAGCTGGTCAAGCCATCCTTCAGACCCAGATGATACACGCTCCCCCAGTGCTGGTGACAGGCGCCCAGCTGGAAAAATGATGGACTACGTGGTGGGGGCAAAGTGCGGGTTTTCCTTCATCAGACTGGCAGCTGCAGCTAAGGCTGGGGCGACGGCAGCAGTCCAGCCTCACACGGGTGTGCGTGCACCCACACTTGTGCACCCCTGCGCTCACACACACGCACACACGTATGCGCAATTTCTCACACGCCCACGGCATCCGGGCTGCGTGGATGGGACCCAGGAAGACAGAGGTAAGCACCAGCCACCACTGCCTCTCTCTGGAAGACGAGTAGAGACAACAGCAAAGGTTTCTGCATGGATCGCGCCCTCCGGTTGGCAAAGCGCATCCACACCCACGGGATCAGCAGATAAGTGAGGGAGAAGACTGGCGCTGGAGAGTCACTTTCATGCTGGGTGACAACGAAGACAGGCAAGCTACTTAACCTCTCTGTGCCTCTGCCTTCCTGTCTGTAAAACAAGACTAATTATAGCACCTGATGAAAGCCTCGGGTCATCGAGGAATTAGGGCAGCTCCACTGGAAGCCCAGAAGAAACCATTCAGCTCTGTCCCTACCGCACCGCACCCCCCCCCCGCCCCCCGCCACTTCAGCTGCTGATGGCTGCGGCTTCCCAACTGCCCAGGACTCTGGGCCACCTGGGTGAATTCCTGGGCAAGGTGACCCAGCGTGGGAGGGGGAGAGACCACGGCAAGCCATGTGCCATACACGCGTGCACCACACAAGCATGGCCACCGAGGTGTGTGTTCTGTGTTCTCTGTAATGGGCTTGGTGCTTGGCTGAATCTCCAGCCCTCCGTGAAGGCTCCTGGGATAGGACTAGAAAGAAACAAGGCCGAGAAACAAACTCAAAGCCCTCTCCAGACAGCCAGCAAGAGCACGCGGTGCAAATGTCAGCATGGAGTAGTTAGCACGTGCTCGTCCCTCCCAATGTTCATGCAGCAGATTCTGTTAACAACCCCTAATCGCCCTGCCCGGCTCCGGGATGGGTAGTACAGGGTAGGTGGGAGCTGGGGGGCGGGGGGACACGGCTCAGGCAGACCCTGGACCTAGACAAAGGAGACAGAGATATTCCCACAGTGCCCACCACAGTGCCTGAATTCTACTATCAGGGAAAGCCATTGTGCCCATGTGAGTCTTGTCTATACATCATGGAGAAATCCCACTCCTCTCTCTGGAATGGTGCCCTTTTTTATCCACTTGTCTATGCAGACAGAGTCTCAGAGTGCCCAAATTGGACGGGACTTTGGAGAGCTTCTAGTCCTTCCATCTTCAAACAAATTTTAAGTCAGCATGTAAAATACAAGTGAAAAAGACGCCATGGGGCTAGGACAGGAGGGAATAAGGAGGAGCCAAGCCCAGCATCCTTGATGTGCCAACCAGCATTTATGGCATGATAAATGATATAACAAAGATAAGTACAAAGTAAAGTGGGAACAGTCACACAAAAACACCCAAGCTGTCCGCGAGGGTCATGGAAGGGACCGCCAAAAGAGAGAGAGAGAGAGAGCTTCTCAGCTGAGACTACGTTGGTTAGAAGGTGTCTGCTGAGTGGATGAGAATGGGAGAGGGTAAGCCTGGCAGAGGGAGAAGCATATGCAAAGGCCCAGAGGCAGGACAGGGTGCCATGTTTAGAAGCTACCAACAGTTGAGGTATTGCCAGAGCACAAAAGCCAAAGGGGGGGTGATGGCTAATTTCATGGGTCAAACTGGGAGGGTGTCTGGGGGATGTGATTAATCTTCAAGTTAGAAACCTTTGGGTAAAACAGATTGTCCTTATTGTGACCTCGTCCAATGAATTGAAGGCCCGAATAGAACAAAAACACTGCCCTCACCAAGCAAGAGGGAGTTCTCCAATGACTACCTGCAGACTTCCTCTGCACCATCAGCTCTCCTAGGTCTCCAGGCTACCAGCCCACACTGCAGATTTTGGACTCACCAGCTTCCACAATCATATGAACCAATTCCACATACACACACACACACACACACACACACACACACACACACAGCCTATTGGTTTGGTTCTCTGGAGAACCCTCAATAATTGAGGGGTAGGTGAGGGGAATATAGAAGCTGAGGTTGAACAGATTGACAGGGACCAAATCGTGAAGAGGCTTGGGTGTCATTCAAGGCCATTCTGAGTTTATTCTGTAGAAAATGGGGAATCACTGGAGACGTTAGAGCAAGAGAGGGACCCTACCTGTGTGTCACACCATATTTAGGGGCACAGGGTGGACGCCGGCAGACCAAAATGTACTGTGGGCGTCCTGCATGTGACAGGCACTATGCTAGGGGCTCCAGATGAGAGGGTCAAAGCCAGCGGCAAGGAGACAGGACAAGTGCCTGGATGTGCTAGGGCTGGAAGGGGAAAAGGGCTCCCAGGTCGCTGACCTGGGTGGTTGTATAAGGCCAGGAACTGATGCTCTTTCCATCCTTAGCACCTGGCCCTGTGTCTGCATATATTCGTGGAATCAAGAATGAATAGAGAAAGATGTAGACCTTGACAAAGTAGGTCTCTGGGCCCAGCACAACCCTGTAAGCAGACGGGCCCTTAATTCAGATATTTGTTGGCTGGCTGGCTGATGAACGACCCCAGGACACTGGATGCCCCAGGGTCACTGGCACTGACCCCGTGTGCCCCCAGCCCAAATGAAGTACCACCAGTGGAAGCAGAAGTGGTCAAGGGCACATCCAGGTTTCAGGAAGGCTGCTTTCCCGCCCTCCCTCCCTTGGCTGGACGCATGAAACCCCACGTTTAGAATTCAACATCCTTAAGCCTTCATTGCAGTGCGACTAAAGCAAAATCCCACAGGCAAGGAGCCCTCTCTAAGCTGCTCTGTCGTTTACTCCCTGTGCCGGAGAGCAGGAAGTGGTGAGGAGAAGGGACGTAGGAGCAGGTCTGAGGGACAGCAGGGCAGGGGAAGGGAGGCTGAGTGCCCCAGACCAGCCTCACCCCAAGCAGCTGTGCAGGACGTGGCTCTTTGAAGAGGGGAGGACCAGCACGGAGGGAGGAAGGCTGGGGTCCAAACCTCTGCGGCCCCCTTAAGGGGCACCCACACACTAAGACTGGGAAGATTAAATCCAGTGACTAAAGTTGGTGGCAGGCCCTTCCTTTTGACACATGGGGACCTTCTCACACCACGTTTTAAATATATTTCTGCCCAGAAGAGGCAGTTGACAGACTCGGAAAGACCTAATGGAAAACAACAGCTAACTCAGCAAAGCTTGTCAGCCCGGGCGCCATCATCCCTCACCTCCTCTTTCATTTTTATAGAAACGGTTCAGAAACAGAGAAGAGAAATTTCGAAAGCCAAACAAAAAATCAATACTGTGGGAGATAGCCCAGCATTAACACAAAAACCAGCGAGGGTTTCTTTGTCTCCTGCCTCGGCAACGCTATCAGTCACTTCACGGATGGATTCGGGAGGCCACCTGTGCCCGGGAAATGGCAGGAAGCGTCTCGAACCGTCTCACGGAAGATGCCCACGGACAGCGGGGCTGAGGCAGAGTGGAGCCGGAGCCACCGCGGGAGGGAGAGTGCACCGCCTCCAGGCTGCCCTCCAGGCTGCCTCCCCCGCCAGGCCTCGGGGGGCCAGGGTCTCCAGGCAGAGACCCAGCACACAGGAGAAAGATGGAGATAGAAACAGGCAGCGGGGGGTGACCAGCTGGGCCAACCAGAGGAGAAGTAGGAAGGCCTCTGAGACTCGCAGGTGCTTCTTAGATAAAGAACCCAGCTCCGCGCTCATGCCCCGGCGTGTGTCCTGAGACCCTCGATTCCAAGACCAGTGAGGGGCAAACTCAGGCCACCGGGTCTCACCAGGCATGCCCTCGGAGGCCTCAGGAGGGACACAGGGCAGGCCGGCCTGGGCACAGGCCCACTCCTCCCTCCCTGACCCTCACCCCGTGTTCTCAGCTGAGCTGCGTGGCGGGGACTCCAGAGGCCCCGATACAAAACACCCACGACAGAAAGAGGTGCCCCTCGCCCCTCCTCCTCTTCTCAAGCCCCCCAGTGGGACTCGGGCCTCTGTCAGAATGCTCTATTTTTCCTTCTAAGCCCCCACCCTCATGCGTGATGATACATTCACGGACAAGGTGACTGATTCGTCTCTCCCAACAGACGGGAGCTCACACGTGTGTACCAGCACCAGCCCAGACACAAGCCCGTCAGGTGAACAGCAGCCTCCCTGCCTGAGTTCCTCTCTGCGGTTTGTTCCTGCTGCTCCATGGACAATGGCTTCTCCCTCCTGGCCACTCTGTTAAACCTACTAACTTCCTCCAGGAAAACCCCTGGGCTCCTCCTTCTGCGTAATCTGTCTCTTGTCTGGTCTTCTAGACATAATCAGCCAATCTAGGGGTTCTGGGGCACAGCCCCCGAGTCACAGAACCACAGGACCTTGAGCGGGGAGGGACTGGGAGAGTCATCCCATAATCTCCTAGGGAGCTTTACAGAACATGCCGATGCCCCAGGTCCCATCCTGGAACTGTATCAGATCATCGAGCAGGGGGCTCACGAATTAGTATTTTATTTTAAAACCCACCGGATGATCCTGATGTGTCAGGGTTGAGAACCACTGTCTAACCCAGCCCATGAGGGGGCTCTGCATACGCACGGGCAGGTTGTGTACTGAACCATTCGCCCGGAGTCGGCATCAGTGGTACCCTTGGAGGAGTCGTGCAGGGCAATTTTTTAAAAGGCAAAGCGATTTGGCCAAGGTCACGCGGCAGGTTAGCGACAACCTCACTGCAACCCACCCCCGCCAGCAACTGCTTCAGGGCGGTTCTGCCCTTGGCTACTCGGAGCTGGTCCTCGCTCCAGCTTGTAAGCAACGAAGAGTCTCTGGCTCCGGGTCGGACTTCCTGAATCAGACTCTGTATTTTACTAAGGTCTCCAGACAGCTCGGGGCACCTTAAAGGTAGGGAAGAAGCACGGCTCAGCACACAGCATCCACAGGAAAGCTGTGTGGCGCTTTCCACCTGCTCCTCCTCCTGAGCTGTCTTTGTGCATAGTAGGCGATCAATACGTATCTGCTGATTGATGGACTGACTGATTGACAGATCTGTGGTCTGCATGAGACATAGGCCCCCTGAGCGTTGCTATATTGGAAATGACTGACTTTTCAAGTTCCTGTAATCGGCGATTACTGAAACAGGGAATCCCTCCTCACCACACCGGAGGCATCCCTTTGCAGCCATCAAAACAGTGACACTGATGACAAAATAACGTCTTGCTAAGCACGCCCAGGGTCCACTGGATGATTTCATCTGCCCCTTGCTCCCTTCTGTAAATAACATCTAATCACCTTACCCGGCCTCATTTGGATAATGGCTCCCTTTCATCTCCACAAGGAAAAAAATTAATCCAAAAATAAATAAATAGAGAAAGAGCAGGAGAGTTCTTCAGGGCTTAAGGCATCTTTTGATTAAAAGGCAACATGGGTCAGGAGGACGTTTCCCTTCAGAGCCTCTGTCTCCCTCCCTCCCCTGCCTGTCCTGCTCTGTCCTGTGCTGAGTCCACAGTGGCCAACGGCCAAGATGGCTGCTTGGCTGTACTGGTCCTTGTCACCGTGTTTTGTTTTCTTTTCCTTTTCTTTTGTTCTTTTCTTCCTTTTCTTGAGGTATGGTTGACATACAATTTTCTGTTAGTTTCAGACTATGTTAGTCTATGTTAGTCAGACTATGTATGTCAGACTATGTTAGTTTCACAACATGGTGATTTAACATTCGTATACATTGTGAAGTGTTCACTCATCACTGTGAATCTAGCTACCATCTGTCACCGGTTCAAAGTTATTACATATTATTCACTATATTCTCTATGCTTTACATTGTATCCTTTGTGTGTGCATGTGTGTCTGTGTGTGTGTGTGTGTGTGTGTGTGTGCATGTGTGTGTATGACCAGAAGTTTGTACATTTTAAATAGTTTTAATATTTATTTTTGAGAGAAAGACAGGGAGGTAGGGAGGGATGGAGTAGGTGAGAAGCAGAGAGAGAGGAAGACACAGAATCCAAAGCAGGCTCCAGGCTCTGAGCTGTCAGCACAGAGCCCAACGCAGGGCTTGAACTCACCAACTGTGAGATCATGTCCTGAGCTGATGGAAGTTTGTACATTTCAATCCCCTTCCCCTAATTTACCCATCTCCCCGCCCACGCCCACCCCCTCTGGCAACCACCAGATTGTTCCCCATTCCTACGCGTCTGTTTCTGTTTGGGGGGGGTTGTTGTTCATTTGTTTTAAAAAAAATATGGAAGACTTCGTGAATCTGGGTGGCACCTGCCAGTCTTAATTGGGTGTTGCTCTTTCTAGGTATTTGTTCCACAAACACTTGGCCACGTACCAGCTCTGGTCTTCGGTTCAAGCGTACACACTCCTTGGGCAGCTCGGCTTTCTCTGGGACACATCAACTCCTGCCTGATTCAATTGACCGCCTCGCCTGCAGCAGCCAATACCCGATTCCATGTACCCATCACATAGGATAGCCCCAAACTCCTGGCCAAACGTTATAGATCAAAGTGTGATGGGTAAGAAAGAATCTATGGGGATGTAACGTCGCCGTTTCTCTAACTTCGTGGTTCTAAACCTTTAGGAGAAAACTTATGGGCTCCCACCCTAGAAAAATGTACATAAATACCCAGTGAAAATTGTGCATACAGTGTTAGGGTTTCATAGGCCTTATAAAGTTTAAGAACCCTCTTCCATGATATTGACTAAGCAGAATCATCAGACACCTGGGCACATGGACTACATATGTTGACGTCATTATGGAAACACAAGAATGAATTGTAGTCTTGGCCATCCGCTATCACTTGGGGCCATTCCACAATGTGTCCCCATGGGTTCATGGAAAGGAAAACATGTGGCTAAATTACATGCTTCCTCTTTAAGAGGATCCACAGGAAAAGTTTCTTTCCAGCCCCATACCAGGAAACCTTGTTCTTCTCCAACGCAACTGGCTTGTTTTCATTTGATGGACATGGTTAATCCTGTCACTCATCACATTCCCATCTTTGCATGGACTCCCAGGTATCTCAGAGCCTAACCGTGGCTCAAACGTACATGCCTTTGGAGGGTATTAACTTAATTTGGAGCATTCACCTCATCCAGAAACTGAATTTTCTCATTTACTGATTTTTTTTTTTTTTAGTATATATATCTTTTCTTAAATATTTTTAAAAACATGGTGGGGTAGAAGTAAAATCGTTAACATAATTGTTTCAAATTGTACTGTTCTTGCCCTTGAGGATTAATGGGAAAGAAAGTCCTATAAACAGATAAAATACACTGCAAAGAAGCCACACCTATATCTGCAGTGTGAGAAAGACAAGTTCAGAGTCCTGATGATGAAGAGGGGCAAATAATGACACTGAGGAGTGGAGTGGTCAAGGAAGGCTTCCTAGAGGAAAAGACACCTGAACTGAGCCATGCAGCCTGAGCAGGAGTGTTTCACTCAAGGAGAATTTCGCTATTTCCCCACCATCTGGAGGACACATGCTTCTTGAGTTGCTTTTCCAATAATTAGAGATACGTTGAAAGAAGCAGCAGAGGGCTGGGATTTAGGAGACCTCGTTCCCTGTCTTGGGCAGGTCACTTAACTGGCTTGTTCCTTAGTGACGTCAACTGTTCTGCAAAGGATAGACCAGCTGCCTTGCCTCAAAAAGGTTGAATAACTTCTCATGGCCACACAGCTCAGCAGCAGAGCCGGGACTTAAAATAAGTGGCTTAGATGTTGGGCCCATGAAGCACAGTCTTCCTTGGGTTGTGTGCTTTCTGCTTACACGGACACTGAGTCGATTATGTCTATCTCACCGTCGTGTGGGGGGAAACTGACTCTCCAAAGATTAAAAAAAAGAAAAAAGCCCTCTGATTTATAATACTGATTTGGGTAGGGTAAATGCACGAGTATTCCTGCTTATTGAGCAGCGGTCTCTCACTACCCAACAGGAGCTGGCCCCGGCACACCACTGTATCTGCTGCCCTCTGCCATCTGTGAGGTGAGGCCTGTGCCACCTTTCTCTCTGCGTCCCTGGTAAGCAGTATTGTGCTTGGTAAACAGGAGAGCTCAGTAAGGATTTGTGAATGAATGAGTGAATGGATGGATGAACGCATGAATGCAGAATGGGGGTTGGTGTTACCCCTCTGATTAATGTAAACTCCTGAGAGTTCTCTCTCAGCAACTTCTAGTTCAAAGCCAGTCTCTCACCCATCCCCAGCTCTGCCACGGGGACACATCCCCCTTCACGCACTCCCAGTGCCAAAGGTTTCAGGGCGCCGTGTAGACACACATGCGCTAAAGACAGAAGCCAAATCACTCCTGAAATTGCCATTGACGCGCACAGGATGTAGATCATTCAGGTGGTGCTATAAAGCAAGTGTTCCCATAGTTAAAGTTAGAGGCATCTGCAGGAGCTGTTACCTTATTGCAATGAGCCCCTTCAGGTGGAGGTGCTGCAGTCATTAAGCCTGTTAGAGTGGTTTATAGCCTGTGGGCCGTATGTAATGCTCACTACCCGGAGAACCTCAATTGCCCTCGGGGCTGGCTGGGAGCTCGCTGCCTTGTTAATTTTCTCTTGTTACGGCAAGGGATTCCCCAGGGCCAACTTGGGGCTGCAAGGGGTGATGGTGTGGCTGTTACCCAATGTCCTTTCACCTAAATCTGGTCCTGTCTTGGGTCCAAGACATTCACCAGGTAGCACTAGGGTTTTATGCAAACCCAGCCAGAAAGTAGTTAAAGTCCGTCAAGGTCAAAGGAAGCTACGCAAAGGTTATAGGCAAACCACCCCGGGTGTCACCAACTCTGTGGCATCCTTCTCAGCCTCGAAGCCCCACCCTCAGGCAGAGCTCATCGGCTGGCCTTCACCCCCGCTGCCCTGGCACACTGAATGTGTGGATACATTGGATACACTGAACCACGGTGATCTGGGACACAGCTGGCCTACTAGGAGAGGATCATGGCTTATCAATCGTTTTAGCCAGAACCTAGCAGATACCTTGGAATAAAAGCGATAACTCTCTATAAATTGAACAGATAAATAAACGTGTGGGTATATCCTGCCCTAGACTTATTGCATCTCTGAATTCTGAAAGGTTTTGCAAATGTAATTGCAAAATAATTGATCAAGTCTTTGAGGAATCGTAGTGAGTGACACAGGAGTCAGAAAACCTAGCACAAGCAAAAGCTCCACTTTTCAGGCACGGGGAAGGACTGGACTCTGGAAAGCACAAGGCAGGAGGCCTTTAGGCTTCCCCTCAGCTAACTTTGAGAGTAGTTTGAAAGGGACTTGTGCACGAAGAGACCTGGCAAACACGGCCTCGGCCAGGCATTCAAGGTCAAGTTCGGTGACAAATCATGTTAATGGCATGTATCCCTGGTCTGATGGGATGGCAGCAGTACTGTAACCCTGTGATCTTTCCTCCTCAAAGTCCATAACCCCAGTCCGGCCATGAGACAGACATCAGACAAGTTCAAGTTGAGGGTCATCCTGGCCAGTGGCCAGGACTCCTTAATACTGTCAAGGTCACCAAAATAAAGGTAATTCTGAGTACCTGTCACAGCACAGAGGAGCCTATGGAAACGTGATGTCCTTGATGGGATTCTGCAACAGAAAAAAAAAAAAAAAAGCATTAGGAGAATATTTGTGAGATCGAGAGAATCTATGATATTTGGTTAATAGTAATATACCAACGTCAGTTCCTTAATTGTGACAAATCTTTTTTTTTTTTTTACATTTATTTATTTTTAAGAAACAGAGTGAGACAAAGCGTGAGCAGGGGAGGGGCAGAGAGAGAAGGAGACGCAGAATCTGAAGCAGGCTCCAGGCTCCGAGCAAGCGGTCAGCACAGAGACCGACGCGGGGCTCGAACCCACGAACTGTGAGATCATGACCTGAGCCGAAGTCGGACGCTCAACCGACTGAGCCACCCAGGCACCCCAATTGTGACAAATCTTAATGTGAGATGTTAACAATAGGAGAATCCTGGTGCAGTGTACATGGGGACTCTCTGTTCTCTCTTCGCGATTTCTGTTAAATCTAAAACTGTTATCAAATTAGAAGTTTTTTTTAAGTGAATCACGGACACTGAGGAGACAAAACTGTGATTATAAGCATCTGTCACGGACGCAACAACAACAGATGTGGGCAGTTAGACTCATTTGCTCCTATGAGAGAGTGGGGCACCTTCACATCTCTAGGGAAATGGACATGGGAACCTGGAAAAATGCAGCCGGGTGGCCCTGTGCGGGCTGATCCCTGGGCACAGGGATCAACTACCCTGGGAAGGGTGTTTACCTGGTGCACCAGCTGGAAGGTGGATCTCCACACACACAGTGTTAGGTCACAGGATTCTTTCCTTGACCCTGTCCTTTTGGACTTTCCTGTTAATCAGGAACTATGAGTACATCAGATGATACAACTGACAGTCCAAAAATAGAGCTCAAACTAATAAAATGGAACTTAACAGATACAACAAACATGTTAACTTACTATGCAAGTAAAGGGTAAGAAACTTGGTTAAATAATCATTTCATGGCAAGAAGGGGGGAAACAGCTTTAGGATTCAATTATTTAATTGACATGAAGATAATAAAGCTGCCAATGAAATTAATTATGAACTTGGGATCCAGTTAGTATAAACATGTCAAGAGAGACATTGATATGCTTCCCAGAGCAGAGTGACCAGCATGGTAACAGATCCAAAAACTATGAACGAACAGATGAAGAAATTAAGTGGGCATGACACAGTAGAGAGAGGGACCTCTGGGTGCCATGATAGCTGCTCTCAAATACTCGAAAGGCTACCAGGGAACTAGTCCCACCTCCCCCAAACCCTCACTTCCCAGAACACCCCTGGCCAAGGCAGACCCTCCCCCGGTGGGCTCATGTGCCCCAGCCCGGGGAGTCTGGAGATGGTCTTACTGCCCGAAGGTGCGTGGTGACAACTTCCATGTGTTCACCTGACTGGGCAGCACGATGCCCAGGGAACTGACCAAACATTATTTCAGGCTGTCTCTGGAAGAGATTCGCATTTGAATTGGTAGACAGAATAAAGAAGCAACCCTCCCCAAGGCTCGTGGGCATCACCCGATCTGCTGAGGGCAAGAATAGAACCAGAAAGTGAAGGAGGGGTGACCTGCTCCCTGGGCTTGAGCTGGGACATCCTTCTTCTGCCCTCAGACATCAGTGCCACGAGTTCTCCGAGGCTTTAGACGCAGACTGGCTCCCCCGGTTCTCCGGTTTACAGATGGCAGATTCTCAGACTTCTCAGCCTTTTATTACCAGGCGAGCCAGACCTTCCGAATGAATCTCTTTCTGTACATCTATCTCCTGCTGGTTCTGTTTCCCTGGACAAGCCTGACCAATACAGCCTGGACTGTCCTAACCAGTTCTCCTCCGACCGTGATGAACGTCCCTTCAGGGGGCCCTTAAGAGGCAGGTCTCTTTTTTTTTTTTTTAGAAGCTTTTTTTGTAGGAATAATTTTATTTATTTTTTTTATTTGAGTATAGTTAACAGTAAAATGCAGATTCTGATACAGCAGACCTGGGCTGGGACCTTATATGCTGCATTTCTAACAAGGTTCCAGATGAAGTCAAGACTTCACAAAGAGGAGAGCAGGGTGCACTCTGGGGCAGTCAATAAATGTTAGATATTATTATTATTATTATTATTATTATTATTATTACTACTACCACAATCATTGCCGGAGTCTACTCTGACCTCAACAAAGCTCCCTAAATCCTGGTGCCACCTGCCTGACTCTAGATGTCGTGACCACTTAGATGTCGTGCTCCACCTTGAACCCAGATCGGAACCACTCTCTTGGAGACCAGCCTATGCAAGGTCAGTCTTGACTCTCTGGCTGATGAGAGTGGATTTCCAGGTTGCTATACAAGCCGGCTCTAGAGTGCCATCAGTCCCATTTACCACGACCCTTCCTGCCACCGGCTTCTTCCTGTCCCCGCCAGCCCGTGCCTTGCTGATGAATCTATTGAGTTGTGGCAGGCTCCAAAGGGCAGAACTAGGCCTAGTGGAAGTTGCAGGTAAAATATAACAATATTTTCATAAAAATCTGAGCTGGTCACCAGTAAAAAGGGGTTAACTTGTGAGGTCATGAACTCCCAGCATTACAAGGTTCCAGTAGAGGCTAACAGACCACCTGTCACTGGTGTCCTGCAAATGGATCCTGTCCAGCAGGAAAGAGAAGGTAACAGAGATGGACCAACCTTTAATCAAATGACTTCTGAGAGGCCTGGGGCCACGTGACCTCTCAAACCATCACAGTGCTCGTGAGTCACAAGGCAGTTCCCTTCCTTCACCCCATCCACCTCGATTCTTACTTTCCTTCATGGGTCCAGGGATTGACTTACCCTAAAAAGACGCCGCTTAAACTGTGGACCACTAACCTGCAGCAGAACCACCTGGAGAACTTAGTAAACTACAGATTCCTGAGGCCCTAGCCAGACCCCAAAATTGGAATCCCGGAGGGTAGATCCCAGGAATCACATTTTAATACGCAGAAAGGTAGAAGGTGGCCGTCGTGGGTGAACTCTGCTGTCATCCAGGTTTGGGGAGTGAGCCTCTGAGCCAGCATCTCTGGCTGGCAGGTCCACGTGGGGGCACGCTAGGGCCACACTAAGCTCCAAGTCTCTTGGAAACTTTAGGGTGTGATCTTGAGTGGACTATTGCCTCCGTGGTTCTGACTCAGAGGAGACGTCGGGACTGGAGAGACAAATCTCGAACTCTGGGTACGAATGACGTGTAGTAGGAAACAAAGGTGAAGAATGAGAAGACAGAGCCCAGGGTCAAGCCTCTGAGAAGGTGTGAGAAGGATGAGCCTGAAAAGGAGGCAAGGAAGGAACAGCCTTGGGAAGTAAGAGGAAAATAAGACTCTCACTAGAGAATATTTCAAGAAAGTATTCTGAAAGCGCAGACCCAGGCCGGCTGACTAGTGATTATGACCCCAACATGGCCGCAGAAAGAAGTTCCTGCTCTAACCCCAGAACACGCCTCCTCCCCTTAAGTAACTTACCGATTGATGCATTCTTCTGAAGTCTGAGGTGGGAGTGTGAGAGGCGTGGAAAGTGTGAGTTGAAGAGGGAGGGCTTCTCTCAGGTAGGGGCCAGAGGCAGGAGCCCTCAACCCTGTCCAGGCTTAGAATGACCTGGGAGCATTTTACCCCTCCCCAAACCAATTAATCAGAGTCTCTGGGGATGGTGTTTGGTGCTAGGTATTTATATAGCACAGCAAGGCTGACAGCCAATGGTTCATAGGTGACCATTGAGAACCGTTCTGTATACACTGAGGCCAAACATGTCAGAGATCCTCAGACACAGTGGTTCTTCAACTTCAGGTGCATCAGAATCTCCTGGAAGACGTTCAAACACAGATTGCTGAGCCCCACCCCCAGAGTTTCTGATTCAGTAGGTCTGTGACCACCAGGCCCAACATTTGCATTTTTAACAAGTTCCAGGTGATGCTGATAATTGCTGATCTGGGACCACACTTTGGCAGCCAATCGGCTGAGTCCACGACCCTTCCCCAGCCAATCGGCTAAGGCCATGATCCCTATAAAACCTTTTGTGCTTTTGAAACACTCCCTCCCCCTCCCCCTCCCCCTCCCCCTCCCCCTCCCCCTCCCCCTCCCCCTCCCCCTCCCCCTCCCCCTCCCCCTCCCCCTCCCCCTCCCCCTCCCCCTCCCCCTCCCCCTCCCCCTCCCCCTCCCTCTCTTTTGAAACTCTCTCTCTCTCATCTCACCGCTGCGTCGGTGCAGGTAGGAGATTGAGCTCGAGCTAGCTCGAATAAAGGCTCTTTTGCTTTTGCATCAGACTCGGCTCCCTGGTGGTCTTTAGGGATCACGAATTCTGGGCATAACAATTCCATGGTGTTGAAGGCCAATGAGCCATCATGGGGGAAGAAGACCCAGAAAAGCCGAGATGTGGGGGGTGATGTGAAATCCCTGGTGGCCTAGGGGAGCGTTGTTTTGGGGAGCAGTATTATCATTACACATTAAGGAATTTGAACTTTATCTGGAGAATTTTAGGCATTAGAATAGCACGCCCAGATTTGGGAGATGAATTGAAGGAAACAAGACTGAAGAAATGGAGGCCAACAAACAGGTTTTTGTGAGTGTCACGTGGTGGTAAAAAGGAGACGTAGGACTCAAGAATTGAGTTCAGGAAGTAAAACATAGCACAAACGCAGTATTCACAATAGCCCCAAAGTGGAAACAACTCAATGTCCATCAACTCACTAGCGGACAGATAGAACTCCCCTCCGTAAAACCGAGGAGGCCAGGAAAAGAAACAGAGTACTGATCCGTACTCCCACGTGGATGAACCTTGGAAGCATGACGTGAAGTGAAAGAAACCAGTCACAAAAGACCACATCGTGTCTGATTCCAATTATATCAAATGTCCACAGTAGGCAAGTTTCTAAACACAGAGAGCAGATCAGTGGTGGCCTAGGATTGAGTGAGATGCAGGTATTAGGGGTGACGGCTGGACGATATGGATTGTTCTTCTCAGAGTGATGAAAATGTTCTAAAACTGTGTCAATGCGTGCGCAGCTCTGTGAATATAGTACAAAACGTTAAATTGTACACTTCAAATGGATAGATTGTATGAGGTGCAACGTATACCTCCATGACGCTGTTTTTTTAAAGCAGAAGATGACGAGGAGAGGGGCAGGGATGGTTTCCAGTTTGAGTAGTGTCTCAGCTCAGGTTCCGCAGAAAACAGACTCAGAGGCAGAGATCTGGGGACAGAGTCCACACACGCGAGAGAGTAAGGAGAGGGTCCCGACCCAGCAGAGCGAGGAGCTGAGCAGCAAAGCAGCGGTCACAAAGGCCTCGCCGGCCACATAAGGATCTCTGAGTCCGGGAAAGCCCTCTACAGCCCAGAGTGACCCGCCAGTCATTGGCTGTCTGCAGGAGCAAACGTGACCTTAGACTAGGTGGAAGGGCCCTCCAGGTGAGGATGAATTCTGGAGGGGGACTCAGCTGAGAGCCATCTGTCAGCTGCACTTCCCCAGCCGCTGGGAAAGAGAGTGCTTCAGCTCTGAGAGAGCATGCAGGCTGGACGAGAGCATGGGAGGGGAGAGGCCCAGCCTCCATACAAATGGCAACTATGGAACCAAGGGAGGGAGAAGCCAGTTGGGAAAGAAACCGGCTATGTCAGCTGAAAGGGGACACCAAAAGGAAAGCGAAGCACATTACGCCGTTAGAAATTGAACATCAACTCCTTTATGCTCTGCAACAACTTTTGCAAAGCGGTTTTAATCTTCACATTCAAATTAATATGGTTTTGGCTGCCTGATATGGATCGATAGTGTACTAAATATGGATTTACACACAAATAGCTCTACAGGCCTATCTGGTCAATAATATGTGTTATTAAAGCTCCCTAAATACATATTTACGGAGCTGGGCCAATAGTCCAACCTTTCAAGGGTCCCCCAATCCGTGTTGAGCCTCAGGAGCCCAGCAGCGACCCCATGTAGCAGGTGATAAAGAAATAGGGCTTGAAATAACTGTGGGACCAAGAGTCGTTCTTCCCAGGGCGGCTGGGGAGGACGTCACTCTTCGTCCCCTTCACGTTGGTAGAGTTTTACCATTAACCCCGGCACCGTGAGCTGAGGACTCTGAGGAGTTGAGAAATGGAGGGACCCCACCCAAATTCGCAGAGCAGGTAGAGGAGCCCAGGCCGGAACACGGACCTGCTGTGTCGTGTTCAGCACCGCAACAGCCTCAGAAGGAAGAAACCTTCAATCCTCTCTACCCACGACCAGCTGGGTGAACCCGGGCCAGTTACTTCATGGCTTTGCATCTTGGTTTTCTCTCTGGCAAAACGGAAGTGACGAGTCCTGGCTACTTGGTGGGGTTGAGAAGACTCCATAAGAGAGGTCTCGGAAAGTGCGGCCCGATGCCTGCCTAAAGCGCTCAATAAAGACAAGCCATCAGGATTATGCCCCCACTGCTCCTTTAGCAGGGGGCTTGGTTATGTTTTTCTCACAAGCTGTCACTCCACTTACTACTCCAAACAAGGAGATATCTTCAATACCCCCAAGACCTCTAAGGGCAGGAAATATCTGTCTGGTCCAACTACACAATACGAGCCCGGGACATCATTATTTCTCTGCTTTGGAAGCAACGTTCCTAGAAGTTTCTGGTCAGAACCTTTCCCAATGGCGGAACAAGGCTCTCCCGAGTCAGGGGAGTGGGGATGGGAAGTAGGATTGGGGTCTTCTTGTCCTCTGGCCATAAGCCATGGCATGCTGGAACTTCTTGAGAGGTGCTCCCACCCACGTGCCTTCACATCACATCGTTTCAGGGGCCAGCAAAGACCCCAAATCTCTCCTGCTACCCTGAATCCGACTGTCCTAAATGCCTTCATTTGAAATTCATATTTTTGGGTATGCTCTGGATTCTTCCTCCATTAAAACTACATTATGGTAGGGGCGCCTGGCTGGCTCAGTCAGTTGAGTGCCCGACTTCAGCTCAGGTCATGATCTCACAGTTTGTGAGTTCGAGCCCCGCGTCGGGCTCTGGGCTGACCACCCAGATCCTGGAGCCTGCTTCGGATTCTGTGTCTCCCTCTCTCTCTGCCCCTCCTTCACTCACACTCTTTCAAAAATAAATGAACATTAAAAAAAAAGTTTTTTAATTAGAAAAACTACTTTATGGTAGTATTCTTGTCAGCACAAAAACAAACGGGGGGTCCTAAAATTGTGAGGCCTTTCTCGATGTTAAGGAAATCCCTCACAAGACCCCCTAGGTTAGCTTTTTTGGGTTTTCATCTCACAAAAATTGGCAAGACTTTAAAATTCCCACAGAGTCCAATTTCTAAAACTACAGGGTAAGACATTACTGCCTTTTCAGTAGAGGCCAGTGGCTCTGAGAAAGTCATCAGCAGTGTCAGTGGTTTGGCAGGGACGAGTGTAGCATTGTCCCCGGCAGTGGCGAGAGCAAGCCTTTCTTTACTGGGGAAGAACAGGAAGGAAGTAGCAGTGGCCAGACTGTCAGACCCTGGAGTCCGTGGGCTCCCTGGAGCAAGGGAGCAGTAGGAGCCTGTCAGAGGGAGGGGGGGGTAGGGGGTGGGCGGAGGGACGGGGAGGCATGCAGACTGGGACAGGGGAGAGAAGTCTAGCGGGTAGGCATCCAGAAAACGTATGATTTTTCGAATAAGAAAAGAAACGCTTTACCAGGGCACAGTGCCACTTGCAAAAGTCCCTTCCTGGAACTTGCACCCGATCTCTGGAGGGAAGCAGCTGTCTTGGGGCTAGGAGGACGAAGGCCACATGCTAAGACTCAGGGAGCACAAAGAAGCAGTGTGGTCCCTGACGACTGGCTTGAATGACTACATTAGTTCTGGACAACCTATTCCTGGCCGATTTTTCATGTGGGAAAACTAACGTCCCCAGTCGCTTAAGCCGCCATGGTCATGATCTGTTACAGACAGCCAAGTGGAACCCCGAGTCAGCAGCTAACCAGAAATAAACAACACAACGCTTCACGCATTCAATCAACATTCACCGAGCCCCTACTCTGAGGCAGGTACGTGATAAACGCTTGTTATATGTTAGAGTACAAATTCCCATCATGACTCTGCTACTTCCCTCAAACCAAGTAAAAATTTTCTCAATGATAATGTCTTGTGGCAACCCTTCGGTCATTCCTTCGAATTGTGTTTTAAATGTTTTTGTTGCTTATCTTCTGGGAGGTCTCTTCACCCATGTCTTGCCTCCCCAAATAACAGGTTGAACTATATGAAATTGCTGTTTCTAGGAATCAAAAATATATGTTCATTTGCTGTGATTTAACCTCAGCATCACACCATACTCCCGAACGTGAATCATAGATTTTTCTCTGTGGTCTTGAACTGACCCCTGCTATCCGTGCAATTCATAAGCAAATATCCTCCTCAGAAGAGGGAAGAGAGGTCGCTTCCTGTCGCAGAGCCTCCGTTCCCTCATCTCTACATGGAAAGGTTGGGCTAGAATCTCTCCAGGTTCCTGCTAACGCCAAGAGTCTAGAAAGTGAAAACAGTGGTCTTTCACCCAACACACCTAGGGGCAATCCCATGTCAATCCCAGAATCAGATACGGCTGGAGACCCAGCCATCCCCAAGCGGTCTTCTTGTCCATCCCTCTGTCCCTAAACCCCCGACACTGGCCTTGCCTTCAAGTACCCTAGTGAGAGCAGCCCAAGCCCCAGTCAGGAGGCCCAGCCCTGGACCAGGTTCTACAGGTAGGCAGGCAGTCTTGCAGCCCTACTCCTATTTCTGCTTCTTGGAAAAAGCATGACAAGAGACTGCAAAAATGATGAGGGTACCTTGATTACCAACTACCAAAAATTAATAATAAAGGCGTGCCTGGGTGGCTCGATCGTTTAAGTGTCCGACTTCGGCTCAGGTCACGATCTCACAGTTCGTGAGTTCAAGCCCCGCGTCGGGCTCCACTCTGACAGCTCAGAGACTGGAGCCTGCTTCCGGTTCTGTGTCTCCCTCTCTGTCTCTGCCCCTCCCCTGCTTGCACTCTGTCTCTTTCTCAAATATAAAAATAACCATGAAAAGATTTTTTTTAATTAATAATAAATAGGCATAGGAGCACTATAGTAATACACAAATCTGAAATTCCTGGGGATGGTAGCTTCAAAGGTCATTTAAGAAATTTTTCCTTATTACATTATCTTCTCAATAATAATTTTAAAAGATGTTGTGAGGGAAATTGAGCGTGGACAAAGAAGTCCAAAGTTCCAAGCACACACGCTACTGCTTAAACGCCAAGGTTCCCCATCTAGAGTGAGGACCTTTCCACGGGGTTCCCACGGGCGGTAGCCCAGCGCCTCTCGCCCCCGTCCTGGGGGACAGAGGCTCCCTCTCCAGTCTGTCGACTGCCCTTCCCTGATTAATCCATCCTCGCTGGTGAAGACAGCGAGGCCAACGGAACCTCCGCGCCCCTGCCACGTGGGCCATCTTGAAGCCAAGTTTCTGGGTGAACTCCAGGGTGAGGGGCATGGAGGGGGTTAATTACACCAGCCCAACCCACTGACAACATGCCAAGCAGCTGGTGGCAGAGAACTCTGATTTATTAACAGGAGTCTCCCAGAGGAGCAGCAGGGCCCCGCAGTTGGCCGATGTGCGCCCTCGATCAGACCCTGCCCCTGTGGAGGTGACTGAAACTCTACAGGGCACAGAGGAACACATTCAAACCTTGTTAGTCATTTACACCTCTGCGTGAATGACTGTTGGCTCCTTTCTTTGCTCAGCCAGCTGAGGCACGTATTGGAATGGAAGCTGGCATAGTAGGTTTAGGGAGGCATTTCAAAGCCTGAAAATGGTATGCTAAAAGGAGTTGGGTCCTGTGGGGCAATGGAGTCCACTGGAGTGAAGAGAGGGGACTCCGAGAGAGGCGGCTGGGCCCCCATACAAACACCAGCATCACTGTTTTGTCTAGGGCAACAGGAGAACCCTTACTCTCCACCTCCACCAGCGAGCCCGCACCCCCACTGACCTCCGGCAGCCACCGCACTGCTGGGCGACCTTTGGACGGGAAGCCAGTCTGAGGGACTCTGCTCGCCATTCACTTGTTCATCCATCCACCCATCCACCTGTCCATTCATCTCTCCTTCCATTCATACTTCATTCAGTAAATATTTATTGAGTGCCCGCTACATTCCAGGCACTGCACAAACCACTGGAGAAGCAAGAGGGACCCCGTGACACAAAGTCCCGCTCTCCCGAGCTCTCATCTTGGCAGGGGAAGAGCCAAGTCAACGGGCAATCGCCGTAGCATGTGGCTAAGTGCTCTAGAATAGATGGGCGGGCACTATGGGAGCACGAAGGAGGAGCACCCAACTCAGACTTGGGACCAGCAAGCCTTGGTCTCCTCACCTTCAAAATGGCAGCTCTGTGACCTGCCCAGCCATCCCACGGGGTTGCTGACCCCTCGGCTGAGACCATGCATTGGGAAGAACTTTATGAACTGCAGATGTACACAAGTGTCCTTACTATCATCTCTGTTCCAGGCTTCTGGATAAGGGAAAGGGCCCCTAGGCGGCATCTCTGGGGCTTCCGGTGATGGCAGTTCCGCAGGCTAAAGTCAGAGAGCATCCCTCAAAATGAGACCATCTCCTAGGCAAGGGTGCAAGCATTTCTGCTGTTTTGTTCTTGTCCGCAGCGGAGGGTAGCTGCACGGAATCCTCCGTACTCTAGGAACCCCCTCGTTCGGCCTTGCCAACCTTCCAGAGGCATGAGGGATGGTGTGAGTGCGTAGAGGCTGCTGACGGGCTTGAGAGGGCTGGGCCTACAGGTTCAGACTGGCCACAGAGCATGGGGGAAGTTTAAAGGCTGAAACCGTAACCACACAAACAGTGTGTTTGCGAAGGCACCAACCAGAGACTCGTCAACCTCAGAGCACTAGAGGGAAGCTTGATCCTCCGACAGGGTTCTTGGATGAATGCCGTTTTCAACGCAAAGTTCCTGAAGCCAGAGAACGGGTCTGCTCCGTGGTACCTGGTATGAAACAAGGCAGCCCTACCATGATGGGTGCAGAATCCAATAAACGTTGCTAGATGTTTGAAGGAAAAGGCACCAGGAGAAGAGGAGAGGGGGAGGTCCATCCCTACCTCCCTGAGATGGGAATTGAGATCCAAGGAAGTAAAGAGCTGAGCGGATACCAGAACCTGGCCTCCGGACCCAGAGTTTAGGGCACTTCCCTGTCCTGGGGGGAAGGCGCCGCGTTGGGGGTTACTCACTACTAGTAATCCACTTCAGCTGGGTCGGTGTGACCAGGTGGGAGGGATCGAGGGGGATCCTTCAGGCTCTCAGGTCCCCATGAATGCCTCCCACAGGTACACGTTCTATGAGACCGCTACAACCCCTACGAAACCCCTACAACTTTACTGCCCGGGTTTTACCGCCCAACACGGGAACACCCGTGGCCTATTCTATCTCTGCCACATACAGGTGAGGTAACCTGGGGTTTGTCATTTCATCCCCCAGGACTCAATTTCTTCCTTTACAAAACGGATGAACACCTTCCCAAACCACTCATGGGTCTGTGGTGAGATTTTGCTATTATCACCCGCCGAAAACGTGCATAATTATTGAATCCACCGTGCATGTATTCAGTGCCCAAACGGCCAGTTTCTCTTAGTTGAACACACACCGCAAACTCCGTTCCAGGGAGGAGGCATCACACATACGCAACTAGCAAGGGACAAAAGTCAAAGCCATCAAATTAAACGAGCACATCAGGGCCAATATTTAACAAGCCCAAAGGCTGGTTTTTTGGTTGGATTTTTTTTTCTCCCCATTTCTCATCAGGTTATTCAGATGGGCATTCCCATTTTGTCCAGATCATGGTTTGGGCTCCCCAGCAAAACCAATTTGTTGAGATCCTTGCCAAGGCAACACGCAAGGCAAGTGCCCACTGAAGATCAAAGTGGGCTTTTAGTCCACGGCATTTGTTCATTTTTAATGTAAGTAATTAAACAAGTGATTTTTTTTATAAAAGGAACTCCAATGCCTTTGGTTAAACACATTAATATAAATGATTTAAAAAGCTAATCTCCTAATGAGTTGAGAATTTTATATCGATTCAGTAATTACAAAGCATATTGCAAAATCAATGATAAATACTCCTGAAATTCCTATTGATTGGCTTGCTCTGATAAGATTATATGAAGCAGAGGCGATGTATTTAAGAGCGTAAACGTGCGTCCACGTTAACACATTCGGTGACGAATGGAGGCAAAGGGGGTATAGACCTCGGGCCGGCTTGGAAGGAGACCCTGCTCAGCACACGTTGTGCGTGTTCTCCCTCCACGCTCGGTTCTGGCTTTCGAAGCTGCTGGTTAATGAAACATAAGATTATTACTCCCTTGTGCATTTAAGTTTTCAGGTCTTTATACAATAATTAATTAGGATTATGTGACAAGGCGAGAATTTCCACTAGGAAAAGAAAAACTAATAGTACTCTTTCACAAATGATGCTTAAACTCCTTGTGACTCAACTTAATTTATTTGATCTTTCCACCTAGACCACCCTGAAGGTAATCATTCACTTTAAATACTTTTAAACTACTATCTTTTAAGTCTGGGATTTCTCACGTAGCCACTTACTGTCTAATAAGGCAGCCTTCCTGGGAATGCCGCGTTTTAAATGATATAGAAATGAAGAAGTCTGTAAAACACATACGGCAGCACGTCTCCAAGTGTGGTTCCTGCACCAACAGCATCAATGTCACTTGGGAACTTGTTAGAAATGGGAATTCTCTGGGCCCCACCCCAAACCTACTGGACCAGAAACGCTGGGGGTGGGGCCCAGCAATCTGTGTTTTCACAAGGTGATGTTGGTTCCCGCCCAAGTTTGAGAACCACGACTGCAGGCCATTAGGATTTTCATGAGCATTTACTATATGCCTACAATTATGCCCCATGGTATAAGGATACAGGAGATTATGCGGCACCTGACCTCAGGGAGTTGACAGTCCGATTAGCGGGTCAAGATTTACATACTCAGTTCTGTCACTGACTAGCTTTAATACCTTAGCAAGACTTAACCCCTCTGGACCTGTTTCTTCATCCAAAAGGAAGTAAGGTTGGCCTAGATACTCTCCTAAAGTTGCTTCCAACTCCAGATGCCATTCTACGAGTCTACAAATTGGAGAAAAGAGAATTTGTTCACAGAAATTCCATGCTGGCCATATGACTTGAAACACAAGAGACCTTGCAGGCTATCTGGCTGAGTCCCCTCTGGAATGGCATGGTCTTCGATTTGCCCTGCTAAAGTTACTCCTCTGACTTTCACAGCATGAGCCAAACCATCTCTGGAAACAGAGAAAAGCATTGGGGGGGCAGGGCAGGGGAGGCAGGGGGAGGGAGCAGAATGCTTCCCCCTCCCCTGGGAATCAGATGTATGTGTCTCCACCCCCAGTGAGAATCACCGTCCAGCCCTTTCCTGCCTGGTGGCCCTCTGGTGGCAGGGGGCTGAAAGGTTTCCCTAGGATGGGTCAGAGAGAACCGCATGACCAACCTTTGGGTGGCAAAGAATATCATCTATTTACCAATATCAACAGAACCCTGAACCGAACCAGAAAAGGAAAATTTCATGTGATAAAAGAACCAGGTGACAGAGGGGTCCCTAAAGTAAAAACCCCTAGAAGTCCACACTCCTAGCTGGTCTTTCCTGATCCTCTCATCCTCCCGCTGCCCATCCCCTCCCCACCACCCACCCCCACCCCCAGCGCACATTGTGCTTATGGTGCAAATGTTTTTAATAAAGTGAATGTTTATTCATGGCTCACAGGCTCTGAAGGTGACCCTTGAAGAGAACTTCCTGACATGCTTTGCATTAAGGCACCATCATTGAAAAAGAAGATGACTTTCCGATGGGAGAAGGACATCCTCATTAAGAAGTAGGGCACATATCAGAAGTCTTAACACCATGTCGTATTAAATACAATAGATCCTCTTAGTAGTCAAGGCATGTTAGAGCTAGAAGGGTCCTCGGAGATCACTGAACCCCCTCGTGTTAGAGTCTATACTGCAAAATTTAGCACTGAATTATATACTCTGTATTAGAATAATGAATGGCGTGTCCGTTACTGTTGTGCCTCTATTAGTTAGGCTTGGAAGCAAGACCTGAACCCAGAGCTTTGCCCTGAGGCCAGTCCTGTCTCCATCACTGTAGGAAGTCTTGCTTATAGTAGAAACAAGGGGTGGGGCACGGCACGAAGACATTTCTTTACGCCTGCCAATTGTTCACTCCCTCCATGAAAATGTGTCTTAATGAAAAACATTTTTCATCAAATCTTTAAGTAAAAGTGACCTTGCAAAATGTGTCGTGTTATTCCTAAGGCTTTGCCTGCCCTCTGTAACACCAAGCACCCCCCAAAAGGGTTTGTACCTCTAAGAAGGTGTCTTCTGGGTTCCCAAATCCACCCAACCCGAGGAAAATGGTCGGGATCGCCTTGTCTCAGTTCTCCCCTTCCCTCTCAGTTCCCTTGGGAAATATCTACACAATTATTTTATATTAGGGGATTACGTATTGGTAATAGGTTCCTTATCCCGTCTCAGAGGTATACAAGTATTAACAAAAGGCATGACTCTTATCCAAAAGCGGTGAAATTTTTGGCATCAGTGGCCAACAAGTTCGAGAAATTTTTCAGCCGCTGATGACAGAGAGAAGCCACTGGTGCCCCTCCATCGACTCAGCATAGCTGATCTGACTCTGCTGGGTGGCTGTCCCCCTTTTGGCAAGGTTTCTCTTATAAATGGCCCAATCGATATTCATTAGGCATCGCCAGCTCCTTGTCTCTCCCTAACTGATTTATCCACCATGCTATAAGACCCATTAAAAATTAATTCTCTAATAGACAAGGGCTCAAATTGGCTGCCCGGAGGTTCCGGGTATAAGACAGATGTGCGTTGCCTCTAGGAAGGAGACACCCAAAAGCAGGGGCAGCCCAAGAGTGGAGCATCCCTTCTCCAAATCCATGTCCCTGGGGGAACCCATGAGCAACCCTAGTGACATCTGTCTGCCCCAAGAACAGGGTGTCCCTTATCCTTCCAGATGGGAAAGGAACACTGAGCTGGTCTTCCTGATCAAGGACTGGAAAATAGAATACCTTGACAATCCCCTGACCCAAATTGGGACCATGTGGGAGGGAGGAGGATGGGTCTTATCCTTCGTGCAAAAGCCCAGCCCTGGCATCAGTGACACAGAACTTTGCTGTCTCTGGCCTCTCAGAGAGTGCTTCCCTCTAGCACTGCTTTATCTTTCCCGCTTCCGGATGCAAATTTCCCTTGAGGTCCTCCTCCTCCCTCCACTTCTCTTCCTTGGCAGTCTCATACCTCTGGTTGCTGCCTCTGTGCACTCATTCACTCAGCAAGTCCGGTCTATGCTGAACAACGCCCTCAAGTCAGATGCACCGTGTCCCCTGCCTTCCTGGCATCTCAAATTCTAGGAAGAAGGAAGAGGTGATTATAATGAGCAATCCAACGATTGCTCAAGGTGGAGGACATTCAGAATGTAGTGGAGACATAAGGTAAGAGACACTCAGCCAGGCAGCAGGGGGGCTGGAATCACCTGGGAGGCTTCCTGGAGGCCGTGAAGTCTGATCAGAGCCCTGAATGACATAGTCAGAAGATCCAAGGAAACAGCAGTGGTTGGGGTCAGGTTCAGAGGGGACTCATAACCTGGGACCCTTCCTGGCTTGGGGGGAAGTCCAGATGGAGAGGTGAGAGGTGAGTCTGGAGGGCTGGATCACCCTGAGCCTTGAAGGCAAGGAAGGGTTTCACCTCAGACAAGGAGGTGGTCAGATTTATTTTATAGAGAGCTCACTGGAGCTACAGTGTGGAGACAACAGGGGTGGAAAAGAAAATATTCAGATGAGAGACAATGGTGGCTGGCCTGGGGCCATATGGCAGCAATGTCGAGAGGCAGGGTTAAGAGTATAACTGAAAGGGGCGCCTGGGTGGCTCAGTCGGCTGACCGTCTGACTTCGGCTCAGGTCATGATCTCACAGCTCGTGAGTTCGAGCCCCGCGTCGGGCTCTGTGCTGACAGTCTGGAGCCTCTTCGGATTCTGTGTCTCCCTCTCTCTCTGCCCCTCCCCAACTCGTGCCATGTGTCTGTCTCTCAAAAATAAACATTAAAAAAAAAAAAGAGTATAACTGATGGAGCCAGGAATTGTTCAAAGTTAGCCCTTACCCCAGGCTGAGAACAGAGCCTGGCAAAAAGAATGAACGAGGGGATGAAAGGAGGGAAGGGCCCAGAAAACAAGTGTGGGTCAACCAATAACCACCAATAAATTCAGTAAAACAGCTGACAGATTAGAATCTAAGAACACATTTTCTCTTTTGGAGTACTCTGTAGTGTATCTTGACTTTAAAAACAGCACAGGCTCATTCGTTAAGTCATTCCACAAATGCTTATTAAGCACCTACTATGTGCCGGGCACTATGCTAGATGCTGCAAACACAATAATAAAATACATACGGTCCACTTACATTTTTTACCATCATGTTGACATAGTGTGTTGCTTCCCAGAAAAACTAAGTGAGAATAGCACGTGCTGTTCCCACTTCTCTCAGTGGCCCACCCATGGGAATTCTTCATCCAGCGGATCATTAATTGGCCCCTCTCTTCCTGGCACTGTATGCCTGGGAGAAATAACCAGGCCCTCAAGCCAAGTAGCAATGCCAAGCTACTGCATTGAAGATCTACGTCTCCCTTTGCAGAGTTTTCCTGAACTCTGACCTGCCCATTGGGGGCGGGGGGGAGGGGGGGGGGGCGGGGGATGGGTGGCATTCCCTCGAATCCTGAGTGCGGGTCTTGCCACTCCCAAGAACAGAGTTCAGGGCTTTGCCACACCCTGACTATGAAGCCAGCTTCCCTGGCCTCTGTGAATTAGCCTGCGCACTGCTGGGCAGAACAGGGAGGCGATCGAGCGGCCCAGGGACAAGGAGAACGATGGAGACCACCGCTCAGATGATGGGGCTGAGATCGCGGCTCAAAGTTAGGAGGGAAAACAGACATGGTGCTACCCAGATGGCAGAATTTGACCACCTCTGCCTGTCAACCTTAACAGAAGAAAGAAAAAGATTCCCAATTAATAAGACCACCGACAAAAGGCAGGAATTCTGAGATGAAGCAGCAAGCAAGCCATAGTTCAAGTGGTTTCGAGAATGATTTGGATAAACTCATGAAAAAATTAAGAGGAAGTTTGGGGGTACTGGGGGAAAATTCAAAGTTGTTGAGCCCTTAAAGTGATATCTGTCAAATGCCCCCCCCCCCCCCCGCCCCGCATCAGGGACAGATGCCAAGACTGAATGAACCAATGGATGGTCCATGGTTGCACTTCTGATTCCCTGGACAATGATGCCCAGGGATGCTGAGGCACACCCAAGGGTCTCTCCCCCAGCCTAGTCTAGCCAACAAGGGCATGACTGGCTTTCCGCATTACTAACCTGAAATTTGCAGTCACCAGGCCTGCCTTGGAGTCCATAGATTCCCAGACCTATGCACCTTGGGGTTACTTCCTCCAAGGAGCCTGGCCTTTGCTGTGGCATCTTGTCCCATCATTCCTCAGAGCCTGGGATTAGGCAGGTCCTGCCACCCCAGAGTTAGGACCCTCAAGAGAAGACGTGAATTTCCACCTACTCTCCTACCGGGAGGAAAGGGTGAGGAACACTTTGGGAGGTTCCTTACCCCTTTGGGAACCTGATGGTGGTCCTTCCTTCCTCCCTCTCCTCACTCAGAGGGCTCATGCTTTCGCCAAGGGCAGCATTCAGTTCGTGTGCTCCCAAGAACAATGGTTCCCAAGCCCCTGTCAGAGGAGCTGACTCCCTGCCTCCCTTCCTCCTTCGTCCTTAGACTCCGACCACCAGGCCCCATCACCTCGGGCACATCTCCTCACCCACATCTGTTGTCCACACATTGAATTGGCTGGTTGGTGGATTTTCTGATCGCCCCACTCTGCACACCCTTTTCAGCGAGGTGAGAAAGTCACATCGGCCAACAGCTTTGCTGGGACCCGCAGTTTCCTTCCTCGCCACACTGCACAGCCCCTGTGCCGAGCCCATCAGTGCGAGAGCCCCGGAGCCTTAGTTGTGCATTTCTTCCCCGGACAGCGGTGTGCTTGGCCCTCACCAGCTTATTGTCTTTGTGCCCGTCCCCATTTGTTCCTGACACAGGGAACCCGCCCAGCTTCCGCTGCCACAATTGACCGCAAGATGAAGGCAGGCTGGCCTCAGGGAGACGGGTTCTGACACCTCGCGGCTGTTCCGGATTGGGACTCCGATACCAGAGCTCGGCTGGCTTCAAGAAAAACGGGAAAATCAGCGACTTAAGCCTTCGAAGTCCTTCTCATTGCTTCCTGACACTCTAACATCGTCCGCAGTATCTTCTACTCATTCGTGTATTCTTTCAATAAGTACTTAATACCTACTATGTGCTCGGTCCTCGAAATACAGATGACTAGGACGGACATGCCTCTGTTCCCTGGGTGTTTTACAGGAAGGAAAGTACTCACCTTATTCATACGCTCGTGTTCGGTGTATTGGCAGAGAACACAGAGCTTATACTAACAAGTGGGGGCCTCCAGAATTTGGGGTGCCCTCTGCAGAGCAGATTTGGAGCAGAGGGATCTATCCAAGACTCTCCAATCTCACTCCACAGTAATTTTGTCCTCTGGCTCGCCCCATGTTCAGTTCTGGCCGCACCCCTGATTTCCGCCCTCTGGGCCCCCTCCTCCCCCAACTACCCCAGCCCACCCTCACTCTCTCACCCTCTCTCTGCCTCCTCCAGCACGCACTTCGCCTTCATTCCACCCCTAGCTAGAAGCAAGAACAGCAAGACTAATTTTATTTCTCTTCTTTTCCTTTGGTGAGTCGATCTGTGACAACCCTTTTTATGCATTTAATTCATTCTCAATTTCTCATAATCAGGGGGATGGTATCCCCTAAGGTTAGGCGAGAGCCTGTCAGGAAAAAAAAAAAAAAAAAAAAAGGCAGCGTAAATTCACAGAGGTAATCATAGTCTAGCTCCACTTCCCACTGCCCGTGGAACTATTAACTAATATCACTCTCTAATCTTTTTTGTACTTATTTATTTTGTGGCGAGAAACTAGTGTTATAAACACCCCTACTGTCAAAACTTGTCATCCCCATTACCTCAAGGCGGGCTTCATCTCTGTTATTCTAATTTCAGAGTTTCTCAAATTCACAGCCGCTGGAAATTGAGTACAAAATCCATTATCATTTGTATATTTTAATTATGCAAATGAGGCAGCTCAGCTGCGATGTCCGGGACCTGCAGGGATGCCTGACTTGATTCTGGGTGATTACAATTTATCCAGTCGAGTCACTTTAATTGTAACAAGCTAATTACATTGTTTCATTTGGCTTTAACAAAAGAAAAGGAGACAGGAAGCTGGATGTGGCTCAGGGCCCCCAGAACAGACCGCGGCCTCTCACCAGCCCCTGGGTGGAGGCAGCCCAGGGACCGGGCACTAGCCCTCCCCAGCCAGTTGAGGGCCTGGTGCAGGACCCCAGAGGAAGGGCAGCTAGGGGCCAGGTAGCTGAAGGCAGCCACCTGGGCAACGGCCGGCCCACCAATGTCCTCTGTCAAGGATGCAAGACGATTTTCACTCCAGCCAGGAGTTGATCCAGCCGTAAGCCTGACATCAGACCATCTCCCGGAAGGGCCTTTTCCACTCAAGCCCTTTTTGGCCCCAGGCCGGTGTCTTCGAGAACCCACCTAATTTCCACCGTTTGTGGGTGTGTGCGTGCATAACGTTTCTGGATAAATGTGCAGGTTCCCCCTGTCACTGAGAGGCCAGCAGAAGGGTTTCCCGTGATCACAGAGAGGAGGATGCGGAAGTGGGCGAGGAAGTGGAGGGCAGAGGGATGAGAGAGAAGTGGGGCAGAAGTCTACAAAGCGGGGACGATGCTTTACGAATTTCTTCTTCAGCCTCACGTTCTTGTTTCTGCGATCAGTGATAAACATGTATTCGTTTGAACCAAAGCTGTTTTCTCTCCCACTCATTACGCCTGCCAGTGAGGGAGATGGTGCTTAGCTTTGCAGGTCCCATCTTTCAGCAGGCTGAGAATCCCCAGGAAGCACGGGGCTGGTGTATATTAACAAATGACCATTCCTCGTGACAGTTATAGCAGGACCAGAATTAGTGTTTGCTACAAAGCATCAACTATTTACAGGCATGAACTCAAGTCTAGGGTGTTGCCAAATGCTTTTTTTTTTTTTTTAATTCTTTGGCCCACCCCCACCCCGGAACCAGGGTCCATGACCTTTCCACCGGAGTCTCAGCCAGACAAGACCTACGACCTCAGCTGCCTAACACAGCAACAGACTCGATCCCGAAATGCAGAAATTAGATTGATGGCTGGTAATGTCGGCAAGTCAGTTCATCAGCAAATATTTATTGAGGCTCATTGTGATTCTATTACAGTCATGGCCTCTGCTTTCAGGATGTTCGAGTCCAAAGGCAGAAATAAGGCTTACGCGTTTAAAAGGGACAAAGCTGGGGTGCTCAAGGAGGTCCGGGAGGAGAGACATCTGCAGGGACTGGGATAGTTAGTATTTCTAACACACAAGTTCACCGCTGGAGGGCTGGATTCCAGGTGAGGCAGACACCGAGCAAGATGTGACCAGTGGTCCTGAGGTGCCTCTGTTACAAGTGATGCCCCTTTGTTACCGTTAAGGGGTTGCAGATACAGTAGAGACAATGCAACAAGAGGCTGGGGCTCTTGTGGGGTAACACAAGTACAGGGTGAAGGGGTTTGGTGCCAGCCTTCAAGCAAGTGAAGCAAAGGGCATGGTCTTCCCCATCAAGTCCACCATGTAAAGCAAAATCTGTCTGCAGTGCAGACCGGGACATCAGTGAGCCAAAAGAGCCTGGGGCACGGAGAGAGTCAACGGCTGAACAATGTGCTCCCACGTCAGCAAGATTCAGGATGAAATGCTTCTCAGTGAGCTGGGGGAGGCAGGTGGGGTGAGCTCTGAGAAGGAGAAGGTTTTTGAATCCTTCTTCTGAAAGGAGAAGGTTGTGTCTCAGCAGATACTCCAGAGGAAGAGATTTGTCGAAGGAGGAACCACATGGACAAAGATATAGAAGGAAGAGCAGCACCAGGCAGGGTGAGAAGCTGGAAGGAGATGGATGGAGAGCTGGCTGGTGGGCGCAGCTGAAGCAAGGACTGTGTGACTCTTGTTATCAGAACACCTGCCTCTGTGCCACGGTTGGCAGTAGCTTCTCCTTACTCTGCTGGCTGGACACCCAAAAGAGGACACCTGAGGTCGTGTCCAGGTTGGAATCGCATACAAAGCACCCTAACAAATACATGTGGAAGGGACAAAAGGAAGGAGGGAGAAATGGGGGTGGGAAATAGCACGTGGCTGGGAACGAGGAAATGAACTTTCTTCTCCCGGACCCACTACCAACCAGCCGGGTGGTTAAGGTTATGTCACTGAAGGGCTCAGAACCTGTTTCCTAGTTCACCAGAGGCTGGCAGAGGGGGACAAGCCTATCTGGAATGAACCTTCCAGACATAGGTCTCACGAGTCACGAATGCAGTGCATTTATATCTCACTAGACGGTGTCAGCCTCCGCTAAGAAAATCTGCTCTGTGTTGGGGTGAGTGGTTGGCACCAAAAGAAAAAAAAATTAAGGCTACTGCTTCTGCCTGAATTCTCCAGCTCTAAGTAAATTCGAGCCAGATGCCCAGTTCCTCATCGCTCCCTCAGATGACTCTGTGGAGTAATTATAATACTTTATGGGCATTAACTCACTGATTCTCATCGTGCCCTGGGAGGGTAGCACTCAGATCATTATCCTCCTGTACCCAGGGAGGGGGGAGCATCTCATTCTCTCCATGTGTGCATCCCAACAGCACCTGTCCCCCGAATGCACTGGAAAGGGAACGCCAGGACCAGTCACACACCAGGAAGACGGATGAGCTGGAGTCAAGGTTCTGGGAAAGGGAAAGCAGTGATGGGGGGTGGGGGGAGGTCCAACCATGGAAGGAAGAAAGCGATGCATCAAGAGGGAGGGAAATTGGCTGAGCTGGACTCGGTGGTGTCTGAGGGAAGCAGAGAACCAGTTACAAATACTGGAACAATTTAGGCTTGAAAGAGGGAAAGAAGGTGGGGGAAAGCACAGGGTAACCGAGGGAGCAGCGTGGAATGGAGAGGAGGGTCCAATCCTGATGAGGAGATGGGACCAAGGGCAGCCCTGGGAGTTGCCAAATAGGACCTGAAGAAAGTACTCACCAGGTCCTCTATCCCCCATTCAGAGCTGCCTCATACGGGGGACAAATCTGAAGTTCCTCTTCATCTCAGGAAGTCTTACAAGTATTGAATTTTACATTTGAAGCGAACATTAGAGTTTGGACTATCTCCTTATTTTACTGCTCAGCTAACTGAGCCCGGAGAGGGGAAGGAAGTGACCCAAGGTCACACAGCAAGTGAGTGCAGTCTCTGGGACTGAACCACACATCTCCTAACTCCCACTGTCTTCATTTTGCCTTCATCTCTCCTCTCTGAATCCCTTCTCACACTTACAGGAACTGTATCACGGGGCACCTGATTTTACGCTCTCCAACAATTCATTCATCTCTCTCCAAGTAAATCAGAAAACCGTTCTGTGCCAGAACCACGCCTTAGGCATCCCTTGTTGTACTCTCCGAGCCCAGCCCAGGATTAGGCACACAGAGTGAGGAAGGATGGCCTCCAGCTTGATAATGGCATGTGCCGACTGCCACCCAGAGGTGCCAAACCTCCAGTAAGGAAAATCAGAAATGGTCGCGGGGGAGGCCATCAGAACTGGCTAGAGAATAAGCCGGGAGGAGGGAGAGAAAGCCACGAACATTGCCACCGCCATCGCTGAAACTGCCAGCCAAGCAGCCCCGACGTGCTAAGAGCAGATGAGGGACTGTGAACAAAGTGGGTCCCTCTGCACCAGAGAGCGAGTGACACCTCAGCTGACAGGTGACACCGAGTGTGGTCCCGCAACTCCTTGACCTCAGAATTACACTTAAGCCCCCGGGGCCCCTCTCGGTGTTCACTCACTTGTCCCCAGTTTCAGATGCTTGTTGGAACGTGAAGCCCACCTCTCAGATCCAAACAGCTTGGCGATGAAGCAGATAAACCCTTGAGCCAGACTGCTCTGGACCCTAACTCCAGTTTGACCACCCACCAGCTGCGCGACTTGGGGTAAGTGTCTGAACTACTCTGTGCCTCTAATTCTTCATCAGTGAAGTGGGAGTATCTGCCTCTGAGAATTATTGTGAGGGTTATATGGTTTAATACACAAAACCCACCGGGGAAACTTCCTGGCATTTACTAAGTGCTCAGTAAATAATAGGATGGTCTTACTGCCTCCTCTCCCCACTGAGTTCGTGGGGCTGCAAGGACCACGCCTTCATCCCTTCTCCAACAAACCTTTGTTAGGCACCCGATACGTACCTGCACCCGACAGGTACCTGCACCCAGTACGTACCTGCCCGACACTGCAGTAGTAGCTGAGGACACACAGGCCAGAGGAGCCCCGGCCTCTCAACACTAGGGCTCAAATCTAGCAAAGGACACCTGGCGCAGACGCAGTCAGTGCCTCAACCAGAAGGGGAGGGGCCGCCGGCACCACACCCATAAGGGGCGGGGCGCCACACCCATAAGGGGCGGGGCGCCACACCCTGAAGGGGCGGGGCGCCACACCCTGAAGGGGCGGGGCTGCCGGGCAAGGGATTCGCTCCCGCAAGCCTGCCTACTTTCAACCTGGAAAGGGGGCTGCATCTGCAGGAGATGCTCCCGTGGAAACCCAGCGACTTGTGGCTTCCATCCCACGGGCCACCCCGTAGGATAACCCTCAAGGGACTTCTGTTCCAGCACAGAGCACGGAGGCATGGCTGGAATGAACGCACAGAGGCTCTGGAAACACTGACACGCCGTTCCCAAACAAGATTAAATATCCACACTCCACCAGGAGGAGACTACGCACCTGTGGGAGGGCGGACAAGGAACGGGCAGCATGCGTTCTCTTCATAGCAGTCTGTGAAAGATCCAGGGAGGGGGTGCCGTTCAAGCGGAGGCCAAATGAAACCACACAAGAGCTGTGAATGAGGACCCCTCCTCCTCGCAGGGCTTGCAGAATCTGCTGCCCCATCTCAGGGGCTCTGCGGCATCCACCAGGAGTGCTCCAGCTAAAGTTGTAAAGTGCTGACCGGTCCACCTCTGTCATTCTAAAGACAAACCAAGGCCCAGGAATGAAATGCAGTGTGTCCCGGGCCACCCAGCTGGGCAGCTCCAGAGCCAGGGCCACAAGAGGGTGTCCGGATTCCTGGAGCCAGTGGTGTGTCTGCTTATCCATGTGCCTTTGCAGCGTGGTGCCTGCTGGTTGGCTTTCCCTGGCCTTCAGATTCCTTCCAGGTTCGACAGAGTCGGCCCCAGGGAAGACTGCGATGAGAATGGCCCAAGGGACGGACTGTGAGACACAGAAGACTCTTGTGCCCAGTGCCCAGCCAGGCCCCACTTCACAGACGAGAAAACTGAGGCTGCGTGAGATCACTCAATTTGCCTGGTGGACACAGCTCTCCATCAGCAGGCCAAGGCCCAACCCCAATGTGTTTGACTCCAGGCCGGTGCCACTGACCCCTTAGCTCTGCTCCATGGTTGTTTTTGCTACCTAGATCTTCTTCTGTTCCATATCTCCTCAACATCTTCTTCTCTGGTCCTTCTCTGAAAACAATCTCATTCAAGCCAAGAAAGAAAACACTTCTTCAGCAATCAGGGTAGCTGGCTTAGCATTAGGGGAGGGAGCGCCAGTGCCACACCCAGAAGGGGAGGGGCCGCCAGTGCCACACCCAGAAGGGGAGGGGCCACCAGTGCCACACCCAGCGGGGGAGACAAGGTGAGCAACCAAGAACAGCACAGACCAGCAGACACTGCCCCAGGCAACTCTGGGAAGAGAGCAGTTAGACTTGGCTGGGAAGACAGGGAGGTATTTCAGAGAAGGGGAAGAGCTGGAGAGGAAGCAAGACATTCTCCCGAAGGCTGAGAAAATACTTTTCCAGACATTTCTCTCTGTGTTCCCTAATTCACATCTCCTACTGCTTATTCTGCCTAATCAGATGGCCTCAGCTGCCTGCACGTGACCTTGTCTTAGATCATACTTTGGAAGGGGGGGTGATTTTCCTTAGTCTTCTACCTATACAGTGCCGAGGGCCACCATGACACTAAATGCCATAATTCTCAAAGATGGGGAGCCCTGCTTAGCCTGGGTCTCCTATCAGGGAATCCCCACAATGGGGCCATCCCCAGAACCACCATCCAAAGACTGACCCATGGCCACCCAGCCTTCCCTCTCCCCGTGGCTCAGAGAGAAGAGCAGTCATCCCATCCCCCTGTCCACACCTGCCATACGATAGATGGCAGGCTCTAAATAATTAACGAGAATCATTTTGTAATGCGCTGACCCCCGAACATCACACATCACTCATTCTGATACCCCTGCTGTCCCCTGCTCCCTCTCAGTCTCTCTCATTCCGACAGCTCAGCCTCCTCTCTTGGGTGCCCACCAGACACCACATCAACAGGCCCCCTGCATTTCTTTCTTACAAGCTTCATCATGCCAGCGAAGATGTTTGGTCTCTGAGACTCCTTCGAACACACAAGCGGGGTCGTGCAAGTGGCTGGTTGGGGGAGGGTGCTGATGCCCCGGCTGTCCCTGCTCCAGCCAGAGAATGGCTCCAGTTCCTGGAACCCACCTAAGAGCTCTGGCCCGAGGGGAGGTAACCCCAAAGCCCCATAGGCCTGAAAGAGAAATCTGGTGACAGTCTGAGTGGCCCTGCCTTCTAGGGCCATCTCACCTAGGTGGGGCAAGAAGCCACATGAGAAATACTAAGAGATCTGTAATACAAGTATCCCAAAGAACTGTTTCTGTCCCTGAATTTTGTGCCAGGCTATTAATATGGATTACCTGCAGTGTGTCCAGGCCTGTGAAAAGTAACGTGGAGGGACAGTGACAAAACTAAGTGGTATGTGTCACCCACTGGGACTCACACACAAAACCATTAGGGAAAAAAATAAAAAGGTTTGGAACGTTTCTGGAAAAGACATATAAGACACTGGTGCTCCCACTTATCTTTGAAGAATGGAAATGGGAGTAGGGAAAAGAAGAACAAAGTTGTGCTTTTTTCCCCCAGCTTTATTGAGGTATAATTGACAAATAAAATTGTATATATTTAAAGTATACAGTGTGATGGTTTGATACATGTATACTTTCTGAAATGACTACCACAATCAGGTTAATTAACACATCCATCACTTCACCTAGTTTCCAGTGTGTGTGTGTGTGTGTGTGTGCGCGCGCGCGTGTGTGTGGTGAGAACAATTAAGATCTACTTCCTTAGATCCATATTCATCAGGGATATTGGCCTGTAATTTTCTTTTCTTATGGTGTCCTTGTCTGACTTTGGTATCAGGGTAATACTAGCTTCATAAAATGAATTTGGAAGTGTTCCCTGCTCTTCAAATTTTTGGGAGGGGTTTGAAAAGGATTGGTATTAATTCTTATTTAAACGTTTCATAGCATTTATCAGAAAAGCTATCAGGTCATGGGCTTTACTTTGTTGGGGAGTTTTTAATGACTCTTTACTGGACTGTTCAGATTTTCTATTTCTTCATGGCTCAGTCTTGGTAAGTCGTACATTTCTGGGAACTTGTCTATTTCTTCCAGGTCATCCAACTTGTCGGTGTGTAATTTTTCAGGTTGTCTCTTACGATCTTTTGTATTACTGTGGTCTCAGTTGTAATGTCTCCTTTTTCATTTTTGATTTTATTTACTTGAGTTTTTTTATTCCTCAGTCTCACTAAAGCTCTGTCAATTTTATCTTTTCAAAAAAAAATCACTCCTTGGTTTTGTTGATCTTTTCTACTGCTTTTCTGATCTCTGTTCCATTTATTTCTGTTCTGGTCTTTGTGATTTCCTTCCTTCTGCTAACTCTGGGGGTGGTATATTCGTCTTTTTCTAGTTCTTCTTAGCTCCAGAAGATTTTCCATAGATTCTTTGAGGTTTGCTACGCAGACCTCCAGGTATCAGATCGCCAGTTTATTATATTACAATAAGCCTCTATCTGGAGACCAGCCAGATGGAAAAGACGCACAGGACAAGGTGTGTGGAAGGGGCGGAGCTCCCATGTCCCTCCAGGTGCACCCACCTCCCAGCCAGGACACTCCACAGAGCTGTGCTTCTGCTTTTCACTTTTTAGACTCTACTGTCAGAATGTTGTTTACAGCAATGTATTACTTCTTCAAATGTTTAACATACACTTGTAGAAAGAGACCAAATCCAGACTGAGCCATAAGCCACTCTAAGGGTCTGTGCTGTGTGTCTCTTCTGTTTCTGTGTTTTCACCATCTGGAACATTCCCTGGGCAGCAGAAATGCTCAATCAAGAGTTGCTGAGTGTTGGATAAAGAGGGTGCTGTTGTGAGGTTAAAGCTAGCGGTGGAAAATAATCTCAGAGGAAAGGGAGGTAGTGGGAAGATGACCAAAACAGCTTTAAGAAGGAACTGGAGATAAGGGTATATAACTACGTGTGGTGATAGTTGTTAACTAGACTTGTTGCGGTAATGATTTTGCAATATATACAAATATTAAATCGTTCCATTGGATACCTGACACTAATACAATCTGGTAGGTCAATTATATCTCAATTAAAACAAAATTTGATAGGGAGGCTGAGAGAGGGTTTTAAAAAATCTAAGTTACTTTTGAACTTTTGTAAACAATTTACCTAAACATGCTTAATCTAAGCAAAATAAAAATTGAAACATATGTATATATATATATACACATATATATATGTGTATATATATATATAAAGAAGAAGAAGGAACTAGAAAGGATTTAGATAAGCAGAAAGGTGGGGAACAGATGGTCAAGGCTACAGGAAGAGGATTAGCTATCAGTAAGAGTTTTTTGAGGGAGGAAGGAAGGAATGAATGAAGGAGGAGGGGATAAGGAAGATGGAAGGAAGGAAGGAAGGAAGGAAGGAAGGAAGGAAGGAAGGAAGGAAAGAAGGAAGGAGGGAGGGAGGGAGGGAGGCACTAAGGAACGTGCGCTAAGGCAGGAAGGCAAAGAGGGGGAAAGCATCAAGGCCAGTGAACATAAGAGCATAGAGATAAACCTAAGGAGGCAACATGGAGCCCATTTATGGAAGGCCTTGGCTCTTGTCTAAAGGCTGGGATGCCAAACTACCTCTGTGCTCCAGGCAGGTCATGTCTAGTGCACAACAGCCACAGACCTCTTCACCACACTCTACTGCCCTGAGCCAACAGCTCCCAGCCCCAGATGGTGTGGAGTCGGCTGCCTCTGAATCACCTAAGGGGAGGAGGGAAGACGGTAAATGCAGGATCCAGGCTCTGCTCCCTGAGATTCTGATTGCATAAGCAGTACCCAGGCACCTGAATGTTTAACTAGCTCCCCAGGGGGCCAGAAGAAAGTCAGGTTTAGAGACCATAGACCTAAACCATCCCATTCTTTACAAGTCTTTAGGAATCAATTTCCACAAAATCCTTCACACCTAAAATAACTCCCAGTCCCTTTCCCCTTGCTTGCTTGCCACCCCAGTGTCTACAAAAAGACATTTACTGTGTGTATGAGTCAGTTAAGCTGCTGTAACAAAACACCATAGACTGGGGTGGGGGGTTTAAACAACAGAGATTTATTTTCTCAGTTCTGGAAGCCAGAAGTCCATGATCAGGGTAACAACATGGTTGGGTTCTGGTGAGAGCCTTCTATATGGTTTGCTGTGTTCTCAAAGGGCAGAGAGTTCTGAGGAACTTGAGAGGTGAGCTGGGTCTGAGTGTGAAGGATCATGTGCTCGTTTACAAGCAATAGATATTTACACTTGGTGTTTATCCTCATGGACCCTCACCTTGATGATTTCTTGGAAGGGGAGGGCAATGCCACATTATTAAAGCGAGTGGGTTGTTGTAAGAGTTAAGTGAGGTCACGTGTTAGAGAAGGTTCTCACAGGACTTTAAGTGTATATATGAGGCTTCTGGTACCTTTAAAACAAAAAAGAAAGAAAGGAAGGGGGCCCCTGGGTGGCTCAGTCGGTTAAGCGTCCGACTTCGGCTCGGGTCATGATCTCATGGTCCGTGGATTCAAGCCCCACATCAGGCTCTGTGCTGACAGCTCAGAGCCTGGAGCCTGCTTCAGATTCTGTGTCTCCCCCTCTCTCTGCGCCCACCCCCCCGTGCTCATGCTCTGTCTCTCAATAATAAATAAATGTTTAAAACATTAAAAAAAGAAAGAAACCAATATGAGCAAACACTAACATGTGAATGCTGGGCAGGTATAAAGAGTTTATCCTCTCTGCACTTTTGAAATATTCCATGATTTAAGGATAAAAGAAAAAGGTTTGCATCGTGAATGACCCAGAGCAGGTAGTTGCTCTGTGGTCACCCCCAAAGGATATCCGTTTGGAGGTGCAAATGATGTGAAGAGAGGGACCCAGCGACTGCCACTGACACCAAGATGTGCATGGTCGGTCTGCAGCCTGGATTGCATGCGGGTCCAACCCTCCTGGACACCTGAAAACAGGTGAAAGACACCCTGATCGCAGCATAGTTTTGTCAAAACCGTTTCGTCCTAACACAGCTGGGGGCATCTCCCTGGCACCCAGAAAATCCCTGCCATGGAGCAGACTGCCCGAGACAGGACCCAGCTCAGCACACGGCCCCCAGGAACAGCGGATGCATCTTCTGTCTCTTTGGTGTCACCCTTGCTGTCTGACTCCGCCCACAAAAGCCTCATTTCTCGGTATGGCTGTGGACTTCAGATTCTGCCCCAAACTCACGGGAAAAGGAAAGTCACCTCCTCAATCACCCACCCACCCCTTCCTTCGCAGAAAGTGGAGTCTATAAAACACAAGGCTCCTCGGGGTGCAGCCCAAGGGGTTACGAACCCCACTCGGCAGTGCAACAAACAGGAAAAACAAACTTCCTTTCCACCCGTTTGATCCCAAATAATGCCAGCCCTGGGACTCGAAAGCTCCAGGCCCTGGTGGGAGGCTGGCATTAATGACACGGATGGGCTTCCAGAAGAACTAAGGCAGCAGTAAGCAACACATCCAACACCCTCTTCTCCTGGGCTTGATCTTGGTGGGGCTCTTAGGGCCATTTTTGCAGATCCCACCTTTGACAAAATTGTGGTGCCCAAAAGCTTGGGCTTCCACGTTCGTTTTGGCCTTCCTGAGCCTCTCCTTGTCCCCCCAGCCCAGCCTCTTTCCCCTGCCCCAGCCTCTCCTGTAGTATGGGAATGGTCATACAGCGAAAAACACTTCAACACAGGGAATCGCCCTGTGTGCCATGTTGGCAGGTGGTGAAGAGTAAAGGGCTTTTACTTGATCCCCTAGGCAGTGGGAATGCAGAGCCAGGAAAGGTAGGACCCTTGAGTACAATCGTCTTTCAGGTTTTCCGCAAGCAGAAAGAGGTTATTTGGTGCGGAGAGGAAAATGCTTAATCCATTTAAATGTATCACTACTGGGGCATCTGGGCGGCTCAGGTTGAGCGTCTAACTCTTGATACGGGCTCAGGTCGCGATCTCACAGTTCACGGGATCAAGCCCTGCATCCGGCTCTGTGTTGACAACCCGGAGCCTGCTTGGGATTCTCTCTCCCTCTCTCTATCCCCCTTCCCCCTTTGCACGGGAGCATAGCTTGTTCTCTCTCTCTCTCAAAAATAAATAAATAGCATTTAAGAAAATAAATGTATCGCTATTGACAGAATTTCGATAGTAAAATTCTTGAGGCAGCTCAAGGGAAATTGAGGAAACACAGCCTGCTGTTTACATCAGAGCATGCTTTGAAAACCCCGCTGACATTTGTTAAGGCCCACAAGGAGCTGAGCATGGTAACAATCTTATATACATTGTTTCACAGGGTCCTAAAAGGTGGGATTCTCTTCCACCGGTTCAGAGAAGAAGTAACTGAGATTCCAAATGCTTCAAGGTCGCAGAGCAGCAGGTGGTGGGTCTGGAATTTACATCAACCTAACCCCAGCACCTCTGATGTTCCAGTCACCCCCTGCTGCTCTGGAGACCTCCTGGATCTTGCACAAATACAACCAGGCTGTGCTTTTGCATCAAGGACCAGCCAGGAGCCAGGCCCTAGCCAGAGGGCTTTCATGAGGGGGTGAAAGCAAGGTCAGTGGAAAGTCGCTGACCTGGGAGCAAGTAGTGGCCTGGGGTGGAGGCGTCTTTGAGAGTAAACAGCTGTGTGATCCCAGGCAAGTTACTTCACCACCCTGATCTTCCTTTTCCATAACATTAGGACTAGAGCCGTGACGGCAAATTGTTTGAAGCAGAGCCCTTTTCTTCCAAATGAAATTATAAAGGAACCGCAACAAAACAGATCAGGGGCGCCTGGGTGGCTCAGGCGGTTGAGCGTCCAACTCTTGGTTTCGGCTCAGGTCATGATCTCGCGGTTTGTGGGTTCAAGCCCCCCATCGGGCTCTGTGCTGACAGCGCGGAGCCTGCTAGGGATTCTCTCTCCCTCTCTCTCTCTCTGTGTCTCCCCTGCTGTCTCTCTCTCTCTCTCTCAAAATAAATAAAAATAAATAAATAAACAAATAAAACAGATCAAAACGAGACTGCCCTCCCTGGAGACTGCCCTCCCTGGTCCATACCGGCGTGGAAAGTGCGGGAGGCAAAGATCCAGACACTCCAGACAGATTTTTCAATCCGTTTTTTTTCAATCCTATATTATACAGTTGAGGAAACAGAAGTCCAGAGAGCTGAGTACATTGGGAAGGTTGCATAGCTGCTCAGAGGCAGAACTGGGATTCCCAGACCAGGCAATCTTGCTCGAAGGCTGTGCCCCCACTGTCACACCCTCCCCTCCCCCTGGCAGGAGCCAGGCTGATGCTCATTTAAGATGGCACGTTTACAACAAGCCATCAGACACAAAAGTTAAGGTTCATCGTGGCAATAATCCCCCACATTGGCCCATGCTGAATGGGAGACTGCTAGGTAGGCAGATATAAATATAGACTTTATTATAACACATCACAAGGCAGGGGAGTTAATGTTGCTGTCAGAACATTCATTTCCACATTTCCTTACTTTTGCACGTCTTAATTTGCAACTTAATGTGGCATTATCATAATTTTTTGCATTATGTAATGATTAGAGTGAGGCGTATCATATTTATTGATTTATTTGATTTATTTAAAATGTAACCATTGCCCCAGGGCAGGTGCATGTACAAAATACAAATGCAACAGTTAAATTGAATCCAGCAGATAAATTCCCCATTAAGAAAAGACATTTCGGGACTGTCAAGACAATGAGAAATGTCTTCCCGGAATCATTAGAAGAGAAGGAATCTTGAGAGGTCATCTGGTCCAACACTCTGCCTCAGGCAGAACTGCTCCTAATCCCCCCAAAACTGAGCATCAGCGGAGCTTTCAGGCAATCTCTAGGGAGAGCCACATTCTACCATAGTCTCCCACCTCTGTCCTCAACCCCAAAACCAGTATCTTCTCCCTGGGTCAACCACCCTTTTTGTCCCTGAAATCCAGGACCTCAACTCTGACTTCTTTGGTTTATAATCATCCATGTTTAAAGTCCATTCCTCACTCTATTTCCTGTCTATTGATTTCTCATTCCACGCCTCCACCTTCTAAAAGACCCATATGTGAAGACATCAAGTTCTTTTTGCAGAATTTCAGAGTCTCCCAGTGAGAAAGAGAATTGATCCAACACCCTACCCAGAGCAGAACCTTCTTAGACGCATTTCAAACCGCTGGACGTCCAGTCTTTGCTAAAACTTTCCAAAGCTGAGGTGCCCATTACTGACCGGGAGGCTGTAATCCTGAGTCTGACGCTATGGGGACACCCACTCCCTGTAACCTTCTCCCAGCCCAGCCCGGGATCCCATTCTTCTCCCATTGTTTCGTTAGGACTTGGGATTTGGGATTGAATTACACTGAGATTGTGTTTCAAAGCACTCCCTTCATTCAAGACCCCAAACGGCCCAAACATCCTGGGTAACAAAAATCCCATTCGCCTTCCTCAACCCTCCCTGTCCTGGGTCGGACTATGCTTTCCATGTGCCTCTCTGGTAGGCTCTGAGCCTGGTCCTGATCAACACCCAGGCTTGGATTTCTACCCTACCAAGTTGTCTTTCCTTGTTTCAGTAACAGTAAGGTCATTCTCATTCACAGTGAGATTAACCTTCTTAAACGCAACATTTGTGGAATGGGAATTAGTCACCATCCCACCAACGAACACTTCATCTGGTCTTTCCCAAGTCCATCTTTCATTTCCAAAATGGATGGCTCAGACTACAAGCAGAGCATCTCAAGCTTTTACTTTTGGCCATAGAACCCTTTCTTTAAATGAAAGCTGTCTTAGGCCGCTTCAGCTGCCCTAACAAAGACCTAGTGTGGCTTAAACAACAGACCCCTATTTTCTTGTGGTTCTGGAGGCTGGAAGGTCCAAGAACAAGGCTCTGGCAGAGTTCAGCTTCTGGTGAGAGCTCTGTTCTTGGCTTGTAGAGGGCTACTCTGTCCTCATGTGGCCCTTCTTTTTAGGAGGTGCAGAGAGAGATAGACAGAAGGTCGAGAGAGAGAAAACTCTCTAGTGTCTCTTCTTATAAGGACACTCATCCTACAGGACTGGGGCCCCACCCTTATGCCTTCATTTAGCCTTAATTCCTTCTTTCTTAGAGGCCCCATGTCCTAATTCAGCCACACTGGGGTTAAGGCTTCAAAATATGAGTGGGGAAGATGGGGGGTGTGGTATACAAACATTCAGCTTCTGATAGAGGCCACTGACCCTTGGTGCTCCTTGGCTGACAACCACATGACTCTAATCTCTGCTTCCGTCGTAGCATGAACTTCTCCCTGTGTGTGTCTCTGTTCACGGGGTGCCGAAGGGCAGCAGAACAGGCTACCCTGAAATGTGCCACTTGGGCGTAAGGATTATCTTGAGCTGAAGGCCATTGAGAAGCAGATACAAGAAAAGCGCTCCGCCCGCCCCTTACTTGCCTAAAAGCAGGACATAAATTTGTACGTGCCTCTTCTCCCCTCTCTACCAGAAGAGACAGAAGTTAATCACCAGCAGCAATGCCAGGCCTTTATCAGCCCAGACATGCACCAGAGGAATCTACATTAACACACAGTACTAACCAGCCCTATCCGCGTTGGTTCCTCTATGTATTTGCCGGCCCACAATCTGCTGCTCCTAAAGCTCAAAGCCCTTTTCCTCTGTCTTGCCACATCTCTAAAAAGTTACGGTTCTTTTGTAAAGACGCAATATAAGCCCACGTTCTGAGCCCCCTCTTGAGCTACTCATGGCTGGGTGCTCCCCCGTGTATATACCCTGCACGTGTTAATAAACTTACGTTTTCCTTTCTCTTGATAATCTTTTCTCAGGCTAGTTTACTGGGCACCAGGAAAAGACCCTAAAATGGGTAGAGGGGAAAAAAATGTTTTCCTCCCCTACTGTGCTGTCCTCTTCATATCCGATTAAAACCCACCCTAATGACCTTATCTTAACTTGGTTACATTTGCAAAGACTTTATTTCTAAGTAAGGTTGCATGCATAAATACTAGGGATGAGGATTTCAACATATCTTTTTAGGGGACAAAACTCCACCTATAACAACGCGCATCATTTCATCCCTCACCACTTCAGGTTCCGATCTTCCCGCCCTCGGGAGTATCCAGCAGATGCTAAGACTAGAAAACGCCCCAAGTCTCTGCAGAGCAACAGTAAACCTGGCAGCAGAGGTTGGCATCCAACCCCCACGACTACCAAACTGGCAAGACCAAGAAGGCGTAACTGGGGCCCCCAGGTGCAAGAGCGCCAGAATCCGGGGGTCCCAAACAGACCAGGTTCGGCCACTTGCCACTGACAAAAGCCAAGGGCAGAGAAACCAGTGGAGGAGAAATAGGAATTTATTTCGGTGAGACCAACGGGAAGACAGCAGACTGGCGTCCCAAAGGCCGTGTCCCAAGCGCTGAAATACTTCCAGGTTTATGTAAAGAGAATGCAGGACAAAGGTCAGTGGGCACGCACAGGCAGGTGGTAAAGTCAGAAGGATCATTGTCTGTGGTCAACTTCCGGGTCCTGCTGGCTTCAGGACAGCCCTTATTGCTTGAGGGGGTAGTTCCGGTTCCCATCACAGACACTTTGCCTGCTGGGTCTTTGGCCTGAGTGAAGAGATAAGCTGGAAAGAACCTCATCAATTAGAAAGTAACAGACTGACGTCAAAATGGAGGTGGTTGAGGTCATCTTTCAGAAAGACTGATACAGATCAAATCAAGGCTATTTCTGTAGAACCAGGAAGTAGATTCACAAGCAATGGGAGTGATTGGAAGGCTGAGAAAAACTAATGAAAGGGAGAGGTCTGGGGCACCAGAAGAAGAAGGAGGAAGTTTAGATAAGGAGGCACATCTCTATCCCCGGCCCCACCACCACATACCAGAGACCTGGGTGGGGGTCACGCCCCTTCTATGGCACAAAGCATTGTGGCAGCTGAACGTGCCGCCCACCAACCGCCCTGCTTGTTCCAGAAGAACCTCCCAGCCAAACCTCTGCAGCCAAGGACTGTCACCCTGTTGCTGGGAAGGCAGGTGGTACACAAAGGACATGTCACTACGGACCCTTGGTAGACCCTTGGGTGGTGAGGAGAGTTCCTCTGGCATCAGCAGAGCTAGAGTGGAGGTGGCTTCCCAGCCCCCCTTCCCAGCCCCAGGTGCACTAGTGGAAGAGGCAAGAAAGGAGTTGGACACCGGGATGAGTACCAAAGGCTCTTCGCATGCAGAGCCTGGACTATTTCTGGTGAGACGGTGCCACTGAGAACAAAACACTGGTTAGCGTATTGAAGGAGCTTTAATTTAAAGAAAAGCACTAACTTCTTAGTGGGAGGGTCCCTCATGCTGCTTATAATCAGGCTGGAGAGATCATCTCATAAGGCTTTCTTCTGCAGAGTAGGGGGAGGACATAACTGGATAAATATCATGGATTCTTTTAGGACAACTTTCCTTCCTTCCTACCTTCCTACCTTCCTTCCATCCTTCCTTCCTTCCTTCCTTCCTTCCATCCTTCCTTCCTTCCTACCATCCTTCCCATCCTTCCATCCTTTCCTTCCTTCCTTCCTTCCTTCCTTCCTTCCTTCCTTCCCCCTTCCCTTCCTTCTTCCCTCCCTCCATCCCTCCCTCCCTTCCATGTTAATGAGGCCACACTATAAGTCAAGCACTTTGCTAAGCCCTGGGGATAAAGAGGCCCTCAAGGGGGTTGAGAGTCTACAAGAAGAATCAAAAACCAAACACATTGCTCAATAAATTACAGACAGACGGTTGTGATAAGGGACCAAAGGAGATGTCCAAGGTACAATAGAAGCATGGGCTGGGAGTCTTAACCTAATCTGGAGGTGCAAGGAAAATCTTCTGGGGGAAGGGACATTTGAGCAGAGTTCTAAAGTATAATCAGGAATTGCCTTCCCTTAGGTAACCTACTCTGAAGGTCACACTGAGGCCCCAAGCTAAAATCTTCAAGATGAAATCAAGCAAAGATGAAATGTAAAAATTAAGCTAAAAATAACAATGGCAGTTGCACACAAACCAACTGGGAAAGCTAGATAGCAGCTGTAATGGACTGGATGTTTGTGTCCCTCCAAAATCCATATGTTGGGAGCTTAATCCGTAATGTGATGGTATTTGGAAGTGGGTCTTTGGGAGGTGATCAGGTCATGAGGGTGGAACCCTCCTGAATAGATTAGCGCCCTGATGAAAAGGAGCACAGAGAGCTCTCTCACTGCCTCCCACCATGCAGGGAGACAGCCAGAAGATAGCCGTCTATGAACCAAGAGCCACGTCTTCCAGACCTCGAATCTGCCAGTGCCTTGATCTTGGACTTCAAGTAAATACTTGTGTAAGCCATCCAGTCTATGGTAGTTCATTTCAGGAGCCCGAACAGAATAAAGCAGCAGTTTATATTGAGAAGATAAGGGGTGGACTGTTTTTTCAGTTCACCACACACTCAGTGTGAATTAACAATGTAATATAGTTGCTGCAAAAATAAAGCAAATTAAAATCTTTGTGTGGATTTAAATTCCTTATCAAGGAAGTGTTGATGCCACTGTGCTCTGTGTTAGACAGACAGTATCTGTGCTTCCGGTCCCTTCTCCTGGCCTCCAGATTGTAAAAGGCACACAGAGTCTGGTATGTATCCCAAGAAGGGGGCTGAGATGCTGGGAGTCTCCTTCTTCCAGCAATAGGGGAATTCGAAATCCTCTGAAGTTCTTTGCGAGACCTTCGTATTCTTTGATTGAACTGATTGCTCTGGCCACTGACCATATCACCTCTCTCTCCCGAGTTCTGGGGACTTTGCTGAAGCGCACATCATTTATGTAGAGAACGCAGTGTTCAGAGTTGCCTGAGGCCATGGGCCCCCCTCCTGTCTGCCACTTCTCCCCTTCCCGGGGCAGCCCTCTAACGGAGTAGACCCCTTCTCCATCTCAACTTTATCGGTCATCCTCTGAACATGGCTCCAAAGCTGTGCGACGGATTCTTCCTCACCCCTAACTTCCTTCAAGCTTGCTGGCTTACCCTGTGGAAATATCTGACAAGAGGAAAGAGCCAGCTTCTGCATCATTGTAGTGCCAGGCAACTTCTCCAAATGAATGTCCATTGCAAATACTCAAGAAGTAATCAGGAAACCCAGGAGTTAGTGGTGGAGCCCCTGCCTCCCCAACCAGGACTCTCACATACATACAGACCAATTTTTCAATGGCTAAGGAGGCTTTCTGAACATTGTGACACCGATTGCTAACTAAGGTCCTGATTAACCCTACCTATTGCATTCATCCATGTTCTCCTAGGTCCACCGTTGCCTAAACACCAAGAAAATCCTTCTCTCTCCTCATCCGGCAAGCATTTCTTAAATACCCCGTGTCTACTCCTCCCCATGCCAGAGGCATACACAAGAATTAAAAAATAGTTCTTCCCACACTTGACTGGTAAGAGTGCAAAATAACTCGGTTGCTTCGGCAAACTGTGCCACAAAACCACAAGTCTGTCCTGTGACTGAGCTATTCCACTCTGAGGCACAGACCCTGCAGAAAAACTTACCTACGTGCACGAAAAAAACACACACTAGAATGTTCATAGCAGCACTATTTGCAACGGCTACAACCAGGCACTCCCCAAATGCCCATCAGCAGTAGAGTGTACAAATAAAGAAATTGTGGCATATTCCCGCAGCGGACTACTGGACAACAATGTGAATGAATAATCCACAATCACACACAACAATAGGGATGAATTTCACAAGCAGAATGCTGAACAACAACAAAAAGCCAGGCACAAAAGAGTGCATGTAGGGGATTCTAGGCCCAAATAGCACAAAGCCGGGCAAGTCATCTACGCGTGGGGGTAGGAATTGTGGCTCCCCTGGGGACTGGCAGAAGCTGGAAGGCTGCACGAAGGAGACCTCAGAGGGGCCGGCCGTGTGCTATTTCTTGACCAGGAGGACGCACGTTGGTCACATGACTGTGCTCAGCTTGTCCACATCCAGCAAGCTCCATGTGAATGATAACAGGTACCATTGTTTAGGCATATTGAAGCTTCAACTTAAAAAGTTAAAAAAAAAATGGGGGCCTTGGAGCTCAGAGTTTCCCGGGCCGACCAGCCATAGACAGATGTGCTAGAAGGCGTTGTCTTAGTCAGCTCGGGCTGCCTTAACAAGATACCATAGACGGGGGTGCTTAAACAACAAACTTGATTTTCTCACAGTTCTGGAGGCAGAAGCCCAAGATCGGGGTACCAGTGTGGTCAGGTTGTGGTGCAGACTGTCTCCCCAGCTTGTAGACAGCCACGATCTCATTGTGTGCTCACATGGCCTTTCCTCTGTGCCCGTGTGCACACAGAGCTCCCTCTCTCTTCCTCTTGTAAGGTTACCAATCTTATCAGGTTAGGGCCCCAGCCTTATGGCCTCATTTAATCTTAATTACATCAAAGCCCGACCTCCAAATCCAAGCACACTGGGATTAGGGCTTCAATGTATGAATTTGGAGGTGACACAATTCAGTCCATAGAAAGTGTCATGCAAAAGGACAATGAAGTATCAAAGAGGTCACTAGACAGCATGGGATTCAGCCCAAACAAAAGTTAGAGAGAGTGAGAGAGTTAGGTGGAGAGAAAGACGAGCTCACCTTGTGGTAAGGACCATCTTCCTGGAAAAGGAAGCCCTCGAGAGACCTGGACCTCGTGCCTCGCTGGACACGGAAGGAGAAATGCGGCAGGAGAGGAGGCCAGGAAGTGGAAGTGTTGAGAGCAGATCCGGCTGCCAGCGTGGGAAGGAAGTCCTGCTGGATGCAGAGGCAGGTGGTCACCGGGTAAGCAGGTCCAGTGCCAGGGGCTGGGTGACTGGCGGGCAGAGAGCAGCGGGGAGAGGAAAGGCAGCAGCTGGAGTGTCGGGTGGGGAGGATAAGGACAGGCGTGGAGAGAAGCAGCAACAGCATCATGCAGCCAGGGGAGGTTGGGGCCAGACTGAGGTGGGTCTTGAGTGCCACGGGTAGTTGTAAGGAAAGGACGCATAGACGCTCAGCTCACACAACGGAGGCCCTGCCCACGCCTTGGCCAGCAGCCATGCGAACACCACTTTGAGGACGTAGCGATGACTGATTCTGCTGAATAAGGAGCCCTGTGCGGTGGCTGCACTTGTAAATGCCGATCCTGTCATCCTTCAGTCGCTTTAACCAAGAGTTTGTCATCAGATCTCAGACTCCTCCTGCTGAAAGGGCGAGTCACTAATCCAGCATCCCCCAATTTAAGCCAGCCATTCATCCAGTTCAGTGGATCAACTTCTATATTCAAATCTCTGTAGAAACACTTACAGCCAATAGTTGGTAGGATTTTCAGAAAGTCCCGTCGGTCGTGCTGGAGGGCTAGTTGGGGGAACAGATGTCTGGATGGTAGGATCCTGGCTTCACGGGTGCTGGAGACAAGGGCGGGTGTCCATACAGGCGTGGCACGGGCACTACAGAATCATGGGAGGCAAACTTCCCAAAACACAAAGAGTCACTCTCTAGACAGCCATACCAGAGGCTGCGTTTCATTTTTAAATTGGTGGGCGGATGATAACGGGAACTGAGAGTTGCATCTTTGTGCAACCTATGGGCCAAGATGAAGTTCACGTTAGACATGGAAGGACTTCCCTGCATAAGGCCATATAAGTTCCTGGATGAAATGTCAAGAACAGCTAATCAAGGGAAGCGTTTCCTGTAGCTCACGTAATGGCTGCCAGAACTAAGGGAGGCCCACCCATAAAACCTCGAGAAGGAATCCTGGGCCTCAGGGACTGCCCTGGCGTGGTCTTTTCAGTATTCCAGTGGGAATTCCTTTTCTAGGGTCAAGGGTGTTTCTCCCAAGTGATGGTCAAGTGTCCACTTCCACCTCCACACAAAGACCTTTCACCAGGTCCTTTCCTGCCGATCCCATCGGCCGCCCATCACGTCCCCATCCCTCCTCCAAGCCACAGAGGGATGCCCAGCCACCGAGCTGGTCAGCTGGGACCTGGACTGAGAAAATTACACGTAGAAAAAAAGTCATCAGCATGATGCCCTCAGGGTTCAGTCTTTCCTCTCCATGGTGACAGCAGACACAGGAAGGGCTGCTTCACGAAAGCCAGATCGGGGGGACCTGGGAGCAGCGGGCCCAGGCGCCCAGGGAGCCAGTGGAAGGTGCCAGGAGGCGAGAGCAAGCCGGCTGTGGGGAGAGGCAGCGGGCTAAGATGTAGACACCCCCCCTCCCCACCGCTGGCTGCCTTCACCTGGTCCGGCCAGCTCCACCTGCCCCCTGCACGGACACAAGGATACACGCAGGCACATGCCCATGAGCCGACAGGCACATCAAACACACCAGAATCACGGTTCAGACACAGAGGTCAGTGTCATTCAGCCGATTCTGGTCCTGCTGTCACTTAACTGCACAACCTCAGGCAGATGTCTCCTTTTGGGTCCACATTACTCTCTGGGCCAGTCTCCTTATCTGTCATCAACGTGCCATCGCCTTCAGGATGCTTCCAGAGGCCAACCACTTCTCAGCACCTCCAGTGCTACCGGCTTGGCCTGGGCTACCCTCACCTCTTACCTAGGTTACGGACCACAGACTCCTGTAGTAAATCCCCAGGAGCAGATCTCCCTGCTTCCATCCTTTGCCTCCTACTACTATCTATTCACTCACCACCCAGAGGGACCCTTTTAAGCTTAAACCAGATTGTGTCACTCCTCCGCTCAGAAACCTGCAGGGGCAGGTTTCACACGGCGAAAGCCGGGGTGCTCGCGAAGGCCTGCAAGGCCCTTTCTGGTGTGCGCAGTCCCGCCCCACTACCTCTCTGATCCTCTGCTACCTACCATTGTTCCCCCACCTCCACCCTGCTCCAGCCCTCAGTCTCCTTGCCGTACCTCAAAACTACGAGGCAAAGGCCCACCTCAGGGCCTTTGCACATGCTTGCACATGCACCCCTTCCCCCAGGAATGAATGCTCTTCCTTCCCATATCCACATGGCTGCTCCTTCATTTGTTCCATATTTCTGTTCAAAAGGCACTTTCCCAGAGGAGCCTTCCTTGACCACCTTGTTTGAAATGGCACCCCCTTCCTCCTCTCCATCTCTGGCATTACCTGTTCCCCTTCCCTGCTTGATATTTTTGCGTTTCCGTCACCATCTGATACAATATATATTTTACACCTGGTTTGTTTATTATGTGCTCCCGACCCCCAAGCAGCACGTAAGTTCCACAGGGCCCGGAGTTTTACTCTGTTTTGTTCACTGCTACTATATCTCCTGCCACCCCCAGCACAGGGCCTGGCATGTTTCAGGTGCCCCAAAAATATGTGCTAAATATCAGATTCGTGGAAGAGGGAAGAAAAGTGGCAGGAAGTACGACAAATGACCACTGCAGTCTCTCCCAGGGCTGACGGCCTATTAGTCCATAAGTCCCTGAACTGCTGAGGAACAGCTTTGACCCGGTGCCCAGGCTCTCCCCCCCACCTCCTCTCGACTGTGGCTGCAGGCAGAGAACCTGGCTACCCAAAGCCCTGTGTGTCCAGCCCTGGTCAGGCAGGCTTTAGACAGGACTGAGAACAAAGACAGTCCCCGCCATCCAAGTGTTGACGTTCTCACCAGGGTTACACATAACCTGAGGCTTCTGGAAGACCACGTTAATAAGTGCGCAAGCAGGAAACACAAGGCAAGCAGGTCAGAGAAGCACCCAGCCCTGAGCCACAGGGAAGTCAGAGCTCAGCTGCCCTCTAGGGAAGAAGGCACAGGGCTCTCCAGGGGGATTGGTGCCCAGGGAAAGTCATCCCCCCTGAGCCCAAATGCACTGCATTTCACCTCTGTCTTTGCTAGGACAGGGCCATGGCATGCGGGGCATGGCTTTCACACGGTCCATCAGCCATTTCCATTGACAACAAACAAGACAGTGGCACTGTCCACAATTCCATAGACTTTTAATTTGTTGTTCTCATACGTGTTTTCGTATGCATTGCAATAGTTACCTTCACGCTCGTCTTACATGAGGGGCAGGAAAGGAGAGATTTTCTGAATTTTACAGACGAGGAAAAAGAGACAAAAGTAGGCTTTGCCACGGACATCCCAGGCTGGGGCTAGTCAACCCTCGTTCTGACCATCCACCTGAAAAGCCCAGAGCTGCTTCCCCATTGATAGGACCTCCTTCTGAAGCTGCAAGGTGGTCCCCAAGCCTTTAAGGTTTGGCTATTAGTTACTGGACACCAGCTGGGCTCACAGCGGGCATGAACATATTCTGAGATGCTACAACACAGTCTCCCTGTTCAAAGGGCTCCCTCTCCTGCGGCATCCTCATAGATGGAAGAGACAGCGGAGTCCTGGTCTCCAGAGAAGAATTCAAAGATGGGAGAGTCTCAGTGGGTAGTCAGTGGGGACAGGTGGGATAGACACACAGATGCACCACCTGGTCTCTCTTCCAGAAGGACTGGTGGCCTAGCTGCCCACGAGTGCGGTCAGCGGTCAGCCCTCAGCTGCCTGCCCCTTCAGGACTACCTCAGCTGCAGAGAGCCGCCTTGCTCAAAGTCATGCCCTTCCAGGGGCATTTCACAGCCAGCGACTAATGAAGGCAAAACTATAAAGGCCAGGCTATGAAACACCCAGTGCCAGACAACTCTGAGGGGAGATCTCAGCTCCAGAGCTCCCTGGAGAATCACTCAGGCTGTGGCTGGGCTTGCATCAAATACCAACTTCTCCGCACCAGGGAATCCACCAGTTCTCGTGTGGAGCTTTGGCCTCTCAGGACAGGAGCCAGCCGTGGCTCTAGCCACTTTGTCTCCACAAGCCTGACCTTTCCCCATGACCAGCCTCAGAGGCACTGTTGCCATGGCTCAAGAGTCTAGTCCCCTTCTCCACCCTGCCCTTCTTTCTTGGTGGGGGCATTCTCATCCTTTGTCTTGTAAATTGCCCCCCAGGAAGCAAAAGATATTGTTTCCCAGCACAATTCATTGGAATCCATTGTTCCCACTATGGAGCCAGTTAAACAAAGAAAGGGCAGGGTAATAATGAGCTCATCCAGATGGCAGCCAGCAGCCATCCCAGGGGGAGTTAGATTTCTCAGCCTGACCCTGCTGGGACTCCTAGGAAACATTTCACCCTTCCCCTTGGCCTCCCCAGATCAGCTCAAGATACTTCTGATCCCTGGGAAACAGTCCCTCAATACGGGAGAGAATTCAGTGGGAAGAAAAAAGCCACCTCAGGGTCAGAAGATTGGACTTCTAATTCTTCCACCCCTCTCTTGGCTGTAGGACCTAAGGCAGCTCACTTGGACTTGTTCAGTTTCTTTGTTTGTAAAAGAAAATAATAACGGATGCCTGTTTCAGTCAAGAGGGCGCTTTCAACTGCAGGCAAACAAAAACTTCGGTACACGTTGGTTTAAGTCATAAGGAAAGTTGCCATCCTACTCAGCAGGTCAAAGGCAGAGCTCCTGGTTTTGCTCAGTGAGACCGCTGAGTCCCTAGATTCTTTCCCTCTCCTGGCCCTGTCGTATTCAGTGTCACACTTGCTCCCCCACGATGACTGCCAGCAACAGTGGAGGTGATCACGTGCTGCCTTGTTCCTTCCCCCAAAGCCACTGCCAGGAGGCTGCCGGACCCCAACTGGCTCAGAATCGTGAAGATCCTCCTCTGAAGCTGGGATGGCATTCATCAGGGTTCAGTCTGAACCCTGGGAGAATGGATGCTGAGGAGGCTACTAACCATGTCCTCCGACATTCTCATGGCGTCTTTAATAGATGAGCTATTTGACAGCTGCAGGCAATGCACGGAATAAAACTGTGAAAGCCATCTATAACTGCAAGGTGTTATTATGAAAGCAAAATGAGAAGAGCTAAGTAAAAGCTAAGTCACATGGAAGGATATGCCTTGTTTATTACGTTTTTCTTCCGAGTCACTTGAATCTTCATTTCTGTGGATCTGATATGAGATATTCATGCACGGTTCCTGCATTTCAGGATTGCTGTGATTTCCCCAGAGCAGACACTATCAGCTGCCAACTCAACAAACAACAATTGTCCCTAACTGTGCACACACACACACACACACACACTCCCATATTCTCTTACTTCTTGGTAACTGATAGACCCTCAATTTTGTTCAAGTGTCACCGTCAGGTAAGACTACCCTCCATCAGGCCACATATTCAGGAAAGGTGGCCCTCTTCCAAGGACCACTAGGGAGTCAATCATGACCGGTCTAAGCCAATCACAGCTGTATGTCGGTCCCCTTGACAATGATTGATGTAGGGTGGACTTGGGAGCTAATCGTGGCCAACAGGATCTGAGAAAAAAACCAGCTGGGGAACTTCAGCTAATAAAGTAAGTGGAAGGAGCTCCTACTGTAGCTCATTTGTCAAGGAGAGAGGTGAGCCGAGGTCTTCTCCGGTTAGCAACCCCATGGGATGCTGTGTCTGCAGGGTGTAGGAGAAAGAATGGCAGAAAAGCCCACGAGTGTCTCCCATTACTGTCCATTACTTCTCAGGAGGCAAGGAACCTGGAATGAAGTCTCAAGTCCCTTCCTTAAAACCAGGGTCCACGTCTTACCCCATGTTGCCTCATCTTTACCTTTAGCCTCAGGTATGAGTGGGAGGAGGGGGCAAGGATGATGGAAGCAGGCTGCATTCTAATTAGATTATATTCTCAAAAGCTGAGAATTAATAATTATACATCCCAGGCAAGTTGCCTTGAAGACACCACAAAGGGCTGTTGTTACTAGAGAAAAACCATCAGGTACATCTGAGCCATTTGACATTGAAACTTGCAAGGAAACAAAAAGACAACATTACCTAATAGGGAATTGTTCCATAGATGCTGATAGAGTCACGCCATCTCCTCATTCTCTGGCTTCCTGCTCTCCAGGCCAAATCCAACCTTGGGAACTTTCTGGGCCCAGCAGGCTGTAATGAGCCCAACTGAACCTAATGAGCTTGTCATTATTCGCATCTGCCAACAGCCAAAAAGGAAAGCATGGCATAGGAAAAATTTTACACACACACATACGCTAACTAAATAATAATAAGTACTTCTTGACTCAGATATTGCCGAAATCAACAAACCAATAGAAGATAAACCCTCCTGGAGGCGTCTGATGGGAACAGGTCAGGGAAGGGAGAATGGCTTTCCCACCCCCAAAAGTAGGATGCAGTTGGAAATGTTCCATGTTCCTGGGCTCAGTACCACCAGCCTTCATTTATCATCACCTTCATATATTCTTATATAAGTAGGAATACAGATCACCCCAGCCAATTAATCAATCTGTAATTAGGAACTGACACGAACATTTACTACCATCAGGCATAATTTATATGATTACAGATGATTAAATAAAATGTAATTGAGTGAACAGGCAATTTGTTAAGCACATCTAGACACAGCCATATCACCTAGGGCTGGAAGCTCCCTGACTCCCCTCCTACAGCAGGTCAGGAAGTGTGGTCCTGGAAGCTGGGCCCTTGGGGTGTCCAGAAGACTGGGGGGAGGTGACTCATGCTTCCAAGAAGGCCCAGATGGGAGCCGGGGTGGGGAACTAAGCCTTGTGGTTCTTAAGGCACTTCAGTGCTAAATTTTTTCTCTAAGAAGTCACTGGATTTTCAGAACTCCTCCGATTACAAAGAAGACTGAGAAAGGAAGAATGTTTACATTCAACGCCCTGGAGCAAAACTGTGCCTAGTATTACCCTTCTGGTCCTCTTACCCCAGAACCATGCCCACTGCTCACCTCAAAGGACCCCCACCACCCGGGAGCCCCTCAGCATTGTTCCAAGAGTATTTGTAACCATGAAGGAGGACCTATCTAAACACGTTTGCACTTGGCAGAATATGCCCTTACTCCTGGCAGGGAAATTTCTTTTTTAACATTTATTTTATTTATTTATTTATTTTTATTTATTTATTTTTTTTTTTGAGGGACAGAGAGTGAGTGGGGGAGGGGCAGAGAGAGAGGGAGTCACAGAATCCAAAGCAGGCTCCAGGCTCCAAGCTGTTAGCACAGAGCCCGACGTGGGGCCCGAACTCATGAACCACAAGATCATGACCTGAGCCGAAGTCGGACACTTAACCAATTGAGCCACCCAGGTGCCCCTGAAAGGGAAATTTTCGATGACTTCAATTTCAAAGAACTAAATTCTTTATTATACTTTATTAGTCGTCCTACCTTTAGGTTTTACTCCTCTTCTCTCATTCCAGGTAAACAGCTTAAAATTAAATTTAACATAAATTTTTTGGATGTTGTGGTAAGTGTTATCACATTGAGATTGCCAGATTTAGCAAATAAAAACGCAAGATGCCCATGTAAATTCGAGTTTCAGATAAACAATGAATAAGGTTTTTTTAGTGTAAGTGCCTCCCATACAATATAACCTTATGTCTCATTTGTTACCTCATAAAGTCCTTGAGACAAAGCTATGAACTATGATCTCCATGTTTCAGTTGAGTAAACTCACCTCAGGACCTTTGCTCTGGCTGCTCTCTCCACCAGGAAATCCACATCCCAACCGCCTTTGTGGGGGGCCAGCTCCTACATAACCGCTGAAATTCAAGGCAGGCTTTACTTCCATCAGGAAGCCATTCTTCACCTTCTCTGATCTCATAGACACCTCGTCATATTTCTGTCACAGCACTTAGCTTGTTGGTTAGTAATTGCTTCTTCATAATCCCCCTCCCCAACTGACTGGAGCCCCTCAAAGCCTGCCTGAGTTGCATATATCTCTGTGACCCTGTCACCTAGCCCCATGGGAGACCCTCAATGCTTCCAGAACAAATAACAGATGTTAATATTTGCATGCTGAGATGGTTAATGTGAAGTGCGCTGACCTCTAAACTGACTTTGAAATGCACCCCAAGGAAACCTGAGAGACAGAGAAAGAGATGTTCTAGATTTTTAGAAGAATAGCAAGAAATAAGGCCAGAGGGGTAAGGGTAGATAGGAGGCAGACTATGGAGGGCTTTAAAACCATGTAAGGGAATTTAAATTCATTACAAGGAATTAAAGATGGACTGAATGGTTTTGAGCATGGTGGTGGCAGGGCGGTGACATGACAGATTTTATATTCTGTTTGTGGCATGGAGACTGGACTCAGGGGTGGAGAGAGAACCGGCGAGAGGAGAAAAAGAGGGAAGATTGTATCCCAGATGACAACAGTGAGGACGCATTCGAGTGTGGCAGTAACAACCAGTGATGGACTGGAGTTGGGGGTGAGGAAGAAAGAATATCTATCATGAAAGGACAAGAAAGCATGAAATGAACAAAAAGCGATAGCTCCTACCATGCAACTACAACCCACTTTCAAAATGAGCAGAGGACTTGAACTGGCATTTCTCCAAGGAAAGTACACCAACGGCTAGTAAGCACATGAAAAAAAGTTCCACATCATTCCTCATTAGGGAAACGCATACTATGTTAGTCTGCTTAGAGTGCTTTAATAGAACACCACAGGCTGGGGGACCTAAGCAACAGAAATTTACTTTCTCGGTTCTACAGGCTGGAAGTTTAAGATCAGGATGCCAGCCTAGTGGGTTTCTGGGGAGTCTCTCTTCCTGGCTTGCAGATGGCTGGCTTCTGGCTGTGTCCTCACATGGCCTTTCCCCTGTGCAGGCTTGGAGATAGAGAAATTGAGCTCCCTGCTAGCTCTTCTTAGAAGGACACCAATCCTATCAGATCAGGGCCCCACCCTAATGACTTCATTTAACCTTAATTAAATCCTTAGAAGCCTTTAAAGTTATAGGGTGCTTAGGTGGCTCAGCTGGTTGAGCATCCGACTTCGACTCAGGTCGTGATCTCGCAGTCTGTGAGTTCCAGCCCCACATCGGGCTCTGTGCTGACAGCTCAGAGCCTGGAGCCTGCTTCGGATTCCTGGGTCTCCCTCTCTTTCTGCCCCTCCCCTGCTCATGCTCTGTGTCTCAATCATGAATAAACATTAAATAAAAATAAAAATGAAAACAGAAGCCCTTAAAGCTATAAAATGTAGTCATATTCTGATAAAATTACGTGCAGAGAGAGACTAAAGTCAACAGGGCAAGCAGAAAGAGGCAAAGGGGACCTCCTGAGTTTCTGGTCTTTGTTGCAATAGTTCCAAACCCTAGCTGCTTCACTGCAGTGTGCCCGTTCAACCATGCCTTTGACTCCATGGGTCAATAAATCTTCCCTTTTGCTAAAGCTAACGAGAGTCGTGCTATTGCAACCAGCAAAATAATACTAGTACAGATGTAGCAATTGAGACTCATAGGGATCCACGAAAACACAAATTCCAAAACGTATATATTTACACACACACACACACTCCATATATACACTATGTATATACTACATACATCTATATATACATGTATACATATACATGTATACATTTCATCACCATAATAGGTTTAATTGGCCTGGGGAAGACTTCAAAAGAATATGATACGTTTTATGGAGCTGAAGTTACAAACTCTTAACCACCTGAGGACAGCAACAGACCGACAGATTGTCTCTGTGCCCTAACAACAGCCTGACCCCCAGAAGGCACCTGACAAACGTGTGCTGGAAAATAAAAGTGCCCAGGAAGCAGTGAAATCCCCAACATCAGAAGTATTTGAGAAAGGGCAGGTCATTGTGGATCTGAGATGCTGTAGAAGCGACTCCTGCTCAAGAGAGGAGACAGAGGAACCTCTTCCCCTCCTAAGAATGCGAGATTATAAGAAAACAGTTCTTTTTTCTTTCCCTTGGCCTGGGGCCTATTAGACAATATCCAAAGAGTTCATCTGGGTGATGTTGACTCTAAGGGAAACCGAGGAAGGAAGGAATGGAGCAGGAACTAGGAAATCTCAGGTCTTCCCACACAAACTCTCCCTCTCTTCCAGGCCTTTCATTCCAGACCAACCACAGACCCCCAGAGGGTGTCTCCTGTACCAGAGGTAACCTTACCTCTACCTGCGCAGAAGGGCTTTGTGGGTTCATTAGAGCATTGCTTCTCAAATTTTAAGTCACCTGGGGAGGTCTTGTTAAAATGTAGCTTCTGACTCAGTAGGTCTGGGGCAGAGCCTAAGATGCTGCCTTCCAAGTTCCCAGGTGGCTGATGCTGATGGTTCCAGCTGGTCCCTTGACTACACCATTAAGTAGCAAAGCCTTAGAAGATCTCCAATTAAGGAAACTTAAATCCTGGAAGGAGTGAGCTCATTGGCTTACTTAAAGAAGGAAACAGAGTAGAGAAGACAATGGAATGTTCCCTACGTTCAATTATGAATCAGTAACCTCATAGAATAGATTTAGCATTTGGGTGGGGCCTCAGGTCAGGGAGACTGGGAAGGGACCAGCCTATGAGAAGGACACAGAGTTAGAGAGGAAGAGTGAGCACAACAGGGAATCCAAACTTCTACTTTATTTTTTTTTTAGTTTATTTATTTTGAGAGAGGGAGAGTGCATGAGAGACAGCACAAGCAGGAGAGGGGCAGAGAGAGAGGGAGAGAGAATCCCAAGCAGGCTCTGCACTGTCAGTGCAGAACCGGTCTTGGGGCTTGAACTCACGAACCATGAGATCATGACCTGAGCCGAAATCAAGAGTCGGATGCTTAATCAACTGAGCCACCCAGGTGTCCCCCAACCTCCACTTTACTATTTCACAGCAAATATATGTCAAACAATCATGGCCAACGGAAGTAAGAAAATGGCACTGCTCCACTCCCCCAGCTCCCTGGCGCTATGCAAGAATTCCAAGGCCTTTGGGCATTTATGAAGTTTCGTCTCTAACCCAACATTTACAACCCTGTGCTAATATATGAATGTTCAAGCCCCTGAGAGATGACCTCTGAACTCCATCTGGGCCCCCTAAAAGAACCGGCCCAAGGGGAGGGCTCAGTTCCAACAGGTTTGATTGACTTGAGGGAAATCCCACCTTCCTTTTCTCCAGATTGGCAGGAAATGACAGAAATCTTACTGTCATCGGCATACGTTTCAAGTCATACAGCCAAAAGTTAAAATCCTAACTCTAACATGTATGTAAGTATCTTAGATTCTTCCTCTGTAACATGACGAAGTAATAATACTCAATTGTCTCCCCAGTGTTACTGACATCATCAGCCTTTGTAGGGGAATCCGTTGATACTCTTCTGGTTCAAATAACCGTTTGCATTACATGCAGCGTTTGGAGGAATTTCTTGAAAGAGGAAACTGTGAAGATACGGATAAATACTCTTAGAAAAACATGAAGTAGAAGCCACTTCAGAAAAAAAAAAAAAAAATCCTTCTAGTCACGTATATACATGTATGGTTGTAAGTTGAGAGCAAATTTCTTAGAACAAAAATTTCTGAATATTAAGTGAATGTTCATATTCCAGGACATCCCTTTGACAGTTGAGACCAGTTATTCATAACCGGATTTGGGGGAGAGGGTATGGTCAGAGCCTTTTCCATGCAAACACACCCCTCCTTCCACCAAATCCTGATCCTTTCTGCCCATACCAATAACCTTTGTATCTGGTGATTCCACTATTATGCCAGCATTTGGGGGCTTCCTTTCTTGCTAACGTCCAGCTCCAGCTGGCCCCACAATGAAACTACTCCATTTTCTCCTCTTAGCCAAACATGTCCTTCTCCAGCTTTTCACTCATCTTATTCACCAGATTTGGTTCCCAGCAGGTTTCGATTCTTTCCAACCAAGTTCTTCCCCTTTGAGGATATGCAAAAGATTTTCCTGCCAACCCTGAGTACACTCGCTAAGGAAGACCCGCTTTGCTTGAAAGCAAAATTCATACGTGACTTCCTTTTTAATTTTATAACAACCACGGAGTTCTATGGTCCCTCACCCCCAATTCTCGTGTGCAAGCATATGATCCTCAATGTGATGGGTTTTGGAGGTAGGGCCTTTGAGAGGCAATTAGGATTAGATGAGGTCATAAGGGTGGGGCCCGCATGATGGGATTAATGCCTTTATAGCAAGAGGAAGGCACATGAGATCTCCCCCCCTCCTTCCCTCTCTCTCTCTTTCTCTCTCTCCCTCCCTCCCTCTTTCCCTCCCTCCCTTCCTTCCTTTCTTCCTCTCTCCCCATCTCACTATATGCTTTCATGTGAAAACCAGGAAGTGGGCCCTCACCAGACACAGGATCTGCCCCCACCTTGGTCTTAGACTATCCAACCTCCAGAACTACACAAAATAAACATTTGGTGTTTAAGTCACCAAGTCTATGGTATTTTATCATAACGGCCCGAACTGAGACATAGAGTTTTCAATTAATTAATCTGTCCAATGAACACAAGCAACTCTGACTAGACAGGAAGGCTGAGTTTGGTTCATGTGCTCTCTGGATCACAGCTGTGTGCTCCTGTGGAGATGGTTTAAGTTTATTAATTAACAGCCTGCTCTTTTTTCCTCCTACATACAGAGTATAGGGTTTCTAAGAGCTTTTGAGAGATTTATTTTTATCCTTCAAGTGGATAAAAGACATTAATGAAACCATTTGAGACTTCAGGGACTGGGCTCCACCCACAGAAGCCAAGGGGAGGCAAGCATGAGTGACCGTCGATTATTAAATGTCCTCTTAGCAAAGGAGCATCACCAGACTGGGCTGATGGGCATTTAAATGTGTGGAAAGTGGAGGAAATGCCATATATACATTATGTATAAAGAGTCACCCCAGCTTTCTGACACAAAACAATTAATGAAATCGCTTTGTGAAAATGTGATTCCCCTCCCCCACTCAACTACCAGCTGGCCCAGCCCTTAAACATATAGCACCATGTTACGATGGCTCCGACAATTTGGGTCAGCGCAATGTTTAAACTCTTAAATGGAACCACTAATCTCCATTAATCTGACTGTAAAGATGAGACATAATGCTTAATACAAAAGCATAAGAGTTGGTAATGCATGTTCCTCTGATAGGCTGCCTTAATACACACCAACTCCTGCCCAAAGGCAGGGTCTTTGGGATTGCATCTGACCATTCAAAATCTATTCCTGAACCTTCCTGGAAATCTTCTTATGCAAGGGGACAAAGATCTGAGGGGAGCGTCCACCATGATGTCCATAAAGACCTTCATTCTGTGGAACTTCTGACACTCCAGGCCTCTACCCACTACCAACCCTTCTTCCAGACGGGCAGCTCAACAATGAATGGGTGTTGAATCAGGGGGTTGACAGAGGTGTGACCCTGTCACTAGCCCAGATGGCTACAGGTTGAGTGGAGAAGTAGGCACAGTAGATGATTCATACATATGTGACACTCACCTTGGCTGGTACATGAGAGGAACACAATGAAGTTCTCTTCTTGGTAGGGAGCGCTCTGGGGCTTTGGGAAATCCCACCTATAAAGGAAGTGCTGCTCATCTCCCCATCTTTCTTCATCCCTACTGCGCCCTCCTCTGGGTCTGTTTTTCAAACCATGCTCCATGAAACCACCCCGCAGAACAATGAAGCTGTGGTTAACAAGTGACATTCTTGGACCCCTCTCCCAGACCTACCAAATCAGAATCTCTCAGAAGGAGACTCGGGAAAACCACATTTTAAACAAGCTCTACCAATGACCCTTAAGCACAAAAGGTATCTAAATTTTGTGAAGCTATTATAGGAATCCAGCTAAAAAAAAATGTCTGTGCGTGAAATAATCCAGCTCCAGCACAGTTATTTTGAACCGGAAATGTCCATGGTGTCGTTCCCAGGCAAGTTCTTAAAGCAAAAGTTACATGTATCAAGTGGAAAAATATATACAGACCCAAGACAGAGAAAAGCTGTGACATCTGTTTTTGGTAGCCACCATGCCTGTATTTTCCCTTTTGTCCTACTGCAAGAATCATAGCTACAAGTCATTGATGCTTACAATGTACCCAGTGCTTCATATGTATTAACTCATTAAAGTCTCATAACAATCCTATAAATAGAACTTTAACTGTTAGTCCTTATAGGAGGACAGTGAAAAGCTTCAGAGAGAGGGTGACATTTAATTAGGCTATAGAGTATGGGTGGGAATATATCATCTTCTACATCTTACTTCTTAATTCAACTATCACCAGGCAGGATCATCATTGCCTTTTTATGCCAAAGATCTCCACCACTAACTCCCTAGAAAGGAAGGAGAACAACAGTTAGGTTAGTGGTGGCTGCTGACAGGATGAATTCTAAGACTGACTCTTTATATTAGCTCCTGAATTGTAATTAACCACTGAGGACTCTTGTCCTAACCCAAAGAGTAACTCCTTTCGTGGAATTTCAAGATGCTAGCTGCCTACTCTATGCCCAAGTAGAGCCACATCTGCTCTGAGGTTTCTGATGATGCTGAGCTGTGCCAGGAGTCAGAAAAATCGAGGCTTAAATCATGAACGTTAGACTCCAGATCAACTGGTCTCCATTCCCCGGGATTTGAGCTGTATGATGGTTATTACTTTTAACTGCCAAACCCATGACCTCTCCCCAGTGCCAGATGCCATCCCCACCCTTCTGGTAACAGACCCCAACCCCAAGAGCTCTGGGATGGATTAATGATGGCTCCATCTTCTTGGCCATGGTGGGGACAACAGCCACGGTGACCAGGGATGGGCTTATGACCCAAGGCAGAGTCAATCAGAATGCTTTCCTGGAGTTTTCCTGGCAGGAGAAATGAAAAAGTTGTGAATCGAGGGTTCCCCATGGCCTTGTGCCCTACCCAGTGGAGAATCAGTTGCATTGAAGAGTAAAGTCAAAGAGGAATGAGAGAGACAAAAATGGTGGGAAAAAGACAGAGTTTAACTGCTGTCTTTTGAATACCTGAGGCCATCTCCAATATTGCTTTTGGTTAGTTATGTGGCAGAGGCCAATAAACTTTCCCTTAAATATTCAAACTAGCTCGAGACGAGTTTCTGTTAACCTACAACCAAAAAATTTCTGACTCATGAGATATGTCTCATCTTGCCACTTAATGTAATATCTCACAGACACAAGAATGAAAATAACTTGAATTTGTATGGATGCTTGGTCTCCAGCCATTCATTCACATATGTGTTCGTCCCATTAACTTTCCATATGTGCCACGTGTTGAGCACCTTGTCAAGGCACTGAGGGCACAGGGGCAAACAAAGTGGTCCTCGTGGAGCTTACAATGCAAACAATCACATAAATGTAAATGTTTAGGTTGCAATTTTGTTAAATGCTGCAAAATATAATGGTAACAGGAGTCCGACCTACTGGGAAATGGGAGTGGGAGCAGGGAAGTCTCTACAAAAGTGACTTTTGATATTTGTGCTGAAATCTAACAGGTGCGTAGGAACCATCTGGGCAATGATGGGCTTGTGAACTTTCCAGCAGAGGGAACTATACTGTGAAGCCACCAAGGCTTGAAAAAAGCACACAAGGAGCAGAAGAGGCCAGTGTGTTTGAAGTGGAATGAGATCAAAATAAGACTGGAGCGGCAGGTAGGAACAAGATCATCATGTTGATGAGCCTGGGCAGCCATTGGAGAGTTACAGAGAGTATAAATAGGAGAGTTATAGATGCAAGCAGGTTACATGTTAAGAGGATGGCTCTGGCTGCTTTAAGGGGTAAAAACCAGAGGAGGCAATGGTGGGCAGAGCAAGAGAGTAAGGAGAAGACAAGCAGGCTTGGACCAGACTGGTCAGTGAGGCGAGTACTTTTGACACTTACTTAAAAGACAGAACAGAATGTGATATTGATCAGCCATAATGCGGGGGAAAAGATGACTCCGGTTTCTGGGTTGAGCACCTGAGTGATTTGTAATACCACCGATAGATCTGAGAATGCTGGAAAAGGAATAGGGTTCGGGGGGAGGAGAATCTAAGCTCAGTGTAGGGAAGTTTCATTTTAAGATGACTGAGCCAGCAAAGGGAAACAGCATATAGGCAATGTATGCATTACGTCATTTGAAACAACAGATGGATATGCCAGGTTTTACCCTACCCATTTCACAGGTGAGGAAAGTGAGGCTTGCCTAATCTACATAACAACTTAGGGGGATTGTTGGGAGTAGAACCTAACTTTTCTACATCCTAATTTAAATAATTTCAGTAAGGGAAAGGAAAAAAAAAAAGTTAGAGAGGGAGGGAGCCAAACCCTAAGAGACTCTTAAAAACTGAGAATAAACTGAGAGTTGATGGGGGGTGGGAGGGAGGGGGGGGATGGGCATGGAGGAGGGCACCTGTTGGGAGGAGCCCTGGGTGTCGTATGGAAACCAGTTTGACAATAAATTTCATATTCAAAATAATAAATAAATAAATAAATAATTTCAGTAAGCCGTGCTGAGTCCTCTACATCTGACTGATTAAACAAAACCAAAAATAACATTATAGAACAGGAGACTTTGGTAGATGAGGCATAACGTCAATCCGACATCATGTTCTGCAAAATCAATGTTGTGCTGTCCAACATGTGGCGTCTGCTGTCACATAGACTCCATACTGTTGACAGTCAGCTCTCCATTGAGAAAAGAGTGCCCAACTCCACTGGGGTTTAAAGTTTCGTCTGTGCTTTGCGCTTGTGCCAAACATTGTAACCATTATTGGTAAAAACTGTCAAAATATATTCATTCTAATTGTGAGAAGGAAACTATTTCTCAAATTGGTTGCTTTACCAACAGCACCTACCAGCTATATATCCAGATGAAAGAGACAAGTGGAGTTTTGTTTAAAAAAAAAAAATCAATAGATTGGCTCTTATGGAAGTCATTAATGCAAACTGTTTAGCAAGAGAGGCTGATTTTTCATTCCTGGTTGGCATTCCATAAAAAAAAAAAAAAAAATGTTGCACTGAGTCTCTAAACAAGTCTATGATTAATAATCATATCTGCGTTGCCTGTAGAATGTTCCGAGGTCCACTGACTAGAAAGGAGGGGATGCGTTTGTCTCAGAGGAAAAGCTAAAACTGGCTGTTCAGAGGAGGGCCAACATGGGCTGGCCCCAAATGTGGAGGGTGTCACTTTAGGGGCATGAGATGACAAAAAAGTGATATTGATAACAACTCAGCAAGGTACTGCACCCCGTCTTTTGACATGGCCCTAGCATTATATTGCTAACTAGAGGAAGAGTGCCTTGGGGATGGGGACATTTGTTATCCGTCTTCGTGGCAATCCCCCCCTACCCCAGCCTCTAATTCAGTAGCTTATGCACAGGAAGGAAGCGTGTGGAATGCAGGCGGCAAGGGCTAGGCACTGGGAAAAGTTTTATGGAAGATGCTGACCTACCATTGTAAAGCATAGTGGGGGGTTTTCCTAGCCCTTTAAATGGATTTTTATAGATTTCTGACTTTATGCAGGGCAGGTAGCCTTGGTTTCATTTCTAAATGGAACTTGTCAACCAAAAATCCCAACTGACACTTACAGTGAGGAAACAGTTTTGAATTTCTGAGTGGGTCTCGGAGAATGAAGCTGGGGTTTCCCGCCACACAGAAATTGTGGGATGTTTTCCAGAACTTTCTGTGCTTAACCTGGTTTGGGTTCTAGTAGCACTAGCCTTGCCATACTTGAGACAGATCTGGACTTCGAGCCCGCAGCACTTGTGGAGGAATCAGCTGGGTGTTCTCTGACTCTCCCTGGAGAAGTCACATCATGCCAACGCGGGGTCAACTAGGAGTCAGGGTACCTAGGGTCCAGTGCCCTCTGTCACTTCCTCAGTACGTGGCCTTGGACAACCTGTTTCATCTCTCTGCGCCTCGGTCTCCTTATCTAGCAGGAGGGAGGATGGACCTAGACAGTCTCCAAGGTCCACTCCAGAAGTAAAACAGTGTGGATCATTGACTAGTTAAAAAGCACTCTTCCCAGATGTTTCCAATGGGGATTCTACATCAAACGTTGCGGAGAGAGGTAAGAGAAAGATGCAGCTCCAGGAATTAAAACGCACACGCAGACAGGTGGCTTGGGGAGGGGGGCAGCTCTTAGGAGCCCCCGAGCCCCAGTCCACCACCTTTGTCTACATTTAACTCTACTCTGAAAGCGTGTGAGCTCAGCTAGCGAAGAGGCAGCTGGTAAGGACCCTCCAGGGAGCTCCCACAATGAAGTCCCAGGTGCTTCCCTCATGGCCCTGCCAAGGTTGAGTTAAGAATTCTCCAGGTAGGAATTCTTCAGAGATTATTTTCTGCTTCAGTTTTTGGAAAGTTTCCCCTGAGAAACCATGCTCTAGGAAATGAACCGCCATATTGGGGAGGGGAGGGGTCCACTTAACTATTTCTGAGAGGATAGAATTTCTCCGGATGGGGCACCCTGCCAGCTTCCATCTCCCCGTGAATCCCACTCCTACCCCCACAGGGACACCCCCGTCCTCCCCGCCTCCCCGAACAGGAGTCCCCAAAGGAGAGGGGCTCTGCTTGTTTAAAAAAAAAAGGGGGGGGGGGCCTGTTCTCTTGGCCATTAATCATGCCTGTAAGAGCGTTTATTAATGCCCTGTCAATTGTTCAGAGTGAAGACAGCCTGTCAGCTGTCCTCCCTCCCAGTTAGCTGTGTGCAAACACTGGTGATTAAGCGCCAGATTTAACATCCTCATGAATATTTAAGAGGCTGTTTTTGAAAGTTTCCTGTCCTTTTACACTAATAGCCCCATTAAAACCTGTTTACAAGCCAGTCAAGAGAGTAACTGCATGCACTTAAAACATGAGAGTGCTCCCCCAAGAGGGGCACATGACCAGGCGAGGATCAATACGCTGCTTAAAGTAAGACTGTCTGCCCGCCCGCAGTGGAGCCCAGCCCCACGAGAGCCACAGAAAGGAGTTGGAAAAAACCCAACTTGTTAATTAGGCCAATGACGGGGGTGTGGGGGAGCAAGCCCTGCTACTGGGCTCCCCGCTGCCCTATGCGGGGTGACCCCAGCTCCAGAGACTTCAGAGAAGTTGCCCGAATGATGTCAACAGCAGCCAGCCCAGGGCCAGCGCCGGAAAGGAAGTTTGTCTCTGGGCCTGCCCGCCTCCTGGCTTTGGCCCTCCGGAGGCGGCCTCCCAGCCCTGGACCCGGCTTCTGTTCCGTGGCCCATCAAACGAACCTCCTCAAATGAGTTAATCGAGTCTCAAGGGAAGAAAGTATAATGAGGCTCCAAAGGGCTGAGAGGCCAGTTTGTGAGGAAGGTACTGGGGATGGCACGGGGTGCCCCTTTTCTGCCCGGCAGAGGCTGGCCCTTCCATCGGCGCCTCAGGTTGCCTTTGCTGCAGTTAAGGAACAGAGGGATGGAAAACCCCTTCCTCTGATAATGACCTGCCGCTGTCTCCTTCTCAGCAAAGGAATGGGTACGGTGGTGAATATAGGGCAGCACGGGGGCACCAGGCTCCATTCCTTTCCCAGCCCCAGCAAGCAGCACTTCCGGGATGGCAGGTACACGGAGGGACCTCCCTTACTCCACAAGGGAAAACTCTCAGACACAGATCTGCCTCCTCACCCATCCCCTGGGGCTGCACCGAGAGTCCAGGGATCCCCTTGATAGCAAGCAGACATGCCCCAAACTTTGCCATCGAATTCTCACCATTCTTTCAAAGCTCACCCAGTGGAACCATCTCATGTTCCAGCAGCATCATGGAGTCCCTCAACGTACAGGCCAGGACCGCTCTAATTCCTATCTGACACGGTGCCTGGCCAGAGATGAATGTTCCTGTCTTCTATAATGGAGCACCAGGCATGCAAGGAAAACGTTTCCAGCAGCGTATGAGAAGCCTTTGTTTTGTTTGTGTTCTACAAATACTTGTTCTTGTCCGACTCAATTTTCACAAATCTGGTGAGTGCAAAATTGTATCTAATTTTTTTAATTTTCAATTTTTTGAATTTAACTTTTTAACTTTACTGATGATATAGAATGTTAAAAAAATATTGCCATACTTAATCAACTTTATATAGTCTTACAGAAAATAATGATAAGGTCGTGGCCGTACCCACTGATCTGGAACATAGTCATCTGGAAATATCCCCTCCCCAGAGACTTTGCAAGAAGCAAAATGGAAGCCAAAGGGCTTCTGCACAGCCAAAACAAATATTGCAAAATCTGGGCTCTAAAATTTTAGCATTTACTCCTCAGGCCCGCATCCCAGCAGATTAATGAAATTTTTAATATGACTCTAATAAGTTTACCTCTTTGTTGTTCCAGTCAGTTAGGAAAAAAAGAGGGAAAGCAAGAGACAGACGCACTGACGGTGGGAAGAAGTCATAGTTCTGGACACTGAGCGAGAATAAACATCCTCAAAAAGTGAGTCAAGAACCCCAACAGCACAGCAGCCCGAGGTCACTTATTCCAGGGGCAAAGAGCTATCCACACCCCCACGTGCCCCCAAGTGTCAATAAGAAAGTAATAAGCTATAATACCACATGCATAATGAAGTAGGAAAGGGTATGACACTATTCTTTTAAAAGTCCGTCTATCAGAGTTAAAACTTTCATAGTTTGGCAGCTTAAAGAGCTAAGCCATCAGCCATGCAGAAAATTCATCTCCAGAATGACTTACTTATCCTCTGCCTTTTTCTCTTTCAATCTATTCATATTTCCACCAAAGAGCATTCAAAAGAACTCAGACAAACTTATAAACCACGAAGACAGGTTGCCATCCTGAGAAGCTGGCTTCATCACTTTGCAGGCAATAGTGTGTTGGGGCTGGGGCACGCGGGCTCATGGGAGCGGGGTGTTACGTTTTCAGGAATTTTGTGAGCGAGTGGCAAACACAGCCGTCATTAGGCATTAAATTAGATAAACTTGCAACCAAATAAATTATACTGAAAACAAAGGTAATAAGTCATCAAAACGCATCGCTTCTTAATCATTGTCCTAGACTTTGCTATTTCCATGTTCTTGCAGCCCTTTGTGTCCCTTGTCCCAGTGCGGTGAAAATGCCTCGTCGTGGGGCGCCACTGCCCCTCACGCCCCACCCCCACATTCAGTGACATCACCTTGGCAGCTTGAAATGGCCGTGGTGGGAGTATTTACACCATGGAAATTGACAAATGCTACGAATAGAGTTTATTTGGGGTTTTTTTTCCCCTAGAGAGGTGGTTCGTATGCTTTTGCTAGTATGCCACTGTTCATAGGCTGTTGAGATTTCGAGTGTAGGCGGGAAAAGTTGCTGAGGAGGGAAGAGGAAAGAGTGATGGGCTGGTTTTCAGGTGACCCGCGTGCCTGTCTTGTCTCTACTTCTAGCTATATGGTCTCGGGCAAGTGGCTTCCTCCTTCTGAGCCTCCCCTTCCCCATCTGTAACAAGGGAGGATTGAACTAGACAATCTCTAGGACCTCTTCTGATTATAGAACTATCTGACCTATGGTGCCTCATTTGCTTTTTTTTTTTTTTTTTTTTAGCTTTTAATTTTAATTCCGAGTAGTCAACATGCAGTGTTATGTTAGTTTCAGGTGTACAATATAGTAATGAAACACTTGCATACATCACCCTGAGCTTCATTTTCTTTTAAGTCAAACCAGCTTGGAGGTGCGTGCTGGCCCTTGGCCGATGGGAGGGATGGAGGGAGGGAGCTTAGACACGCGGCAAGTCCTCTCCTTTTTTAAATGTTGCCCAAATGAATGTGACGGCAACTGTGTGGTAAAGCAGCCAAAAGGACCCGGGTCACAGAACATGAGGGACCTGTCCCCTTTCACTGCAGCTTGCCATTAGCACCAGCGAAGCCGTCTCTGAAAGTCCATGCATTCTCTAAATAATAAAAGCCTCAAGAAATCTTCTAAGTGTTCAGTATTACGATCCAGAGACTTTCCGGGTGATGCCCTGGAAAGTGAGAAGATTCTGGAGTCAGAAGAACTGACTCGGGTTTGGGTTCATGACATCCGAATTTGCTTTTAGTGCTTATGTGAGCTCGAACAAGTGAAGCCTCCTCCAGACACAGTTTCCAGTTAAACGTGAGCAATTCCTGATCCCGTACAGATAGTGCGGCCTCTCCGGAAAGACATTTGGGTGGTACTTATTCAAAGTAGGCGTTTACCATATGGCTCAGCAGCGGTTCTCAGGGGCTTGCATCCCAGGGAAATTCCCACCCAGGCCCAGCAGCGGTGGCGAAGATGCTTGTGTGCACAGAGCAGGCCGTCAAGGCTTCCGCTCGAGGATGTAGATGAATAAAACAGATGCACCCACACCACGGAGCGTGATGCAGCATACTGAGGCAAGGGAGTACATACATACAGCAACATGGACCCCTCTTGCAAACGTAGTGTGGAGCGAAAAAAGCACAAAGCAGAGGGAGATCGGCAGGATGGTACCACTTCTGTAAACGAGAGTTGCATGCACGCTAAACAAAATTCACATTTTACGTGCACACAGATAGGTAACAAGGTAAACGTCAGACACATTTAGAACGGTGGCCTGTGTGGAAGAAGGAAAGTGTGAGTGGGAGAGAGTAATAAAGGGGGATGGATGGATTAATTAATTATTAAAACAAGGGAAGGGCAGATTACAAACAATAGATGCTGGTGTGCCGGGTGCCATGGGCTGAGAAGTATGATTACCTCAGCCCTCTGAACCGAAGCCCAATAAAAAAATAATGAAAATTGTAATAATCCTTTACCTACCCCACACAGTTTTTGTGAGGGTCAAATGGATAATGTACGTGAAAATTATTTATGAACCATGAAATGTCACTCAGATATGTAATTAGCATCATTATCTTTCCTGAGCGGCTGAGAAACGGTCAAGGGGAACTAAAGAAAAAGAAATTAAGGTATATGGCAAAGGCTCTGATCTTTCTGTCACAAGTTTGACTGCTAAAGTCAAAAGCCCCTGAATTAAAGGTGCGTCGGTAAATTAAAATATTTTAGGTAAAAAATTATGGTCACTCTTGATACTTCTTCTGGGTAGCATATTTGTGTAGACGCTGCTGGTTGCTTGCTTCCTTGGGGCTAGGGTGTCCGCCATTGTTCGCAGAGCCGTTATCCCCAAAGGATCAGCTGTGATTGGTCCATGATGAGCCCACGAATGCCATTTCCAATGGCAAGTGATTGCTTTAGGTAGGGACGTGGGACTCAGTTCTGATAAAAGATATGAAAGGGGAGGTTCGCTCTGAGGAATCTCCTGGAAGAATCTTTTTCCCTGTCAGAAAAGGAGCGAGAGAACAGATAAGGTTGGCGGCTTCTATTTCCTCTTCCCCTAAAACATGAGTATGTGAGGGGCGCCTGGGTGGCTCAGTCGGTTAAGCGTCCGACTTCAGCTCAGGTCACAATCTCGCGGTCCGTGAGTTCGAGCCCCATGTCGGGCTCTGGGCTGATGGCTCAGAGCCTGGAGCCTGCTTCCGATTCTGTGTCTCCCTCTCTCTCTGCCCCTCCCCCGTTCATGCTCTGTCTCTCTCTGTCTCAAAAATAAATAAACATTAAAAAAATTAAAAAAAAAAACAAACATGAGTATGTGAGGATTTGCTCTGTGGAGATGAGGCAGCCATTTGCGACCTTCTGGCAAGAAGCCTAAGAACGAAAAGCTAACAATCTGGGCTTGAGTGACATACAGAGAGAACCTGCTTCCGAGATGACACCAGATGGTTGAGCCACCACACCAAGTCTAAAACTGCCAAGACTTCTGGCTATTTGAGTTCATTAAATGTCTTTTTTATGTTAGCCACTGTTAGGGTACATGTTACTTGCAGTCAAACACTTCCCGAATGGTATATGTAACCTCTCCCATCCTCAAGAAGAGATCTCCTTCTTCTGTGCATGTTCTGGAAGAAACATCGCCATCTATCCAGCTTCCCAACATTATCCCACATGTTGTATTTGGCAGACTCTCCAGGAGCCCAGAGCTGTGGTTTAAAGCGGGTGGGGTCTGACTATGTGTTGTGTCATTCAAAGAGTGCTGGCACAGGAGGAAAAATCTGGGCCCCTCATTGGAGTGTCAGGAATTCTGAAAAGGTGCCACCCACCTAATTTTACCTCTAAAGCCAAAGATGATGAAAAATGCCTGGTAAGAAATGGTCATGGACAGATGTGAGGGCTGGAGAGAAAAGACTTGAAGCCACATGAGAATTGCTTTAAAGTTTTTTTAAGGTCTGGGTATGGAAGAGGATGGAGGCTATTCTGTGTTGTCCCACTGGACTCATGGGGGAAAGTTAAGAGAGATGAGTTTTAGCTTGATACAGACAGAGACAAAGCATGAGAGGGGAGAGCAGAGAGAGAGGGAGACAGAATCGGAAGCAGGCTCCAGGCTCCCAGCTGTCAGCACACAGCCCGATGCGGGGCTCGAATTCACAAACTGTGGGATCGTGACCTGAGCTGAAGTTGGACACTTAAATGACTGAGCCACCCAGGCACCCCTTAGCTTGATACTTCTAACTGAAGTTGCCCAACCCAAGGAAACCTACGTGCTGTAAGTCTTCTGGCCCCTGCATGTGGCCAAATCAAAGCATTCTTTATTATATAGCAAGTCTTTAAGGTCCCATCCAAGCCCAAGAGTCTAAAATTACAAAATCCGGGGCACCTGGGTGGCTCGGTCGGTTAAGCGTCCAACTCTTGGTTTTAGCTCAGGTCATGATCTCACGGTTCATGGGACTGAGCTCCGTGTCGGCCTCCACGCTGATAGCACAGAGCCTGCTTGGGATTCTCTCTCTATCTCCCTGCCCCTACCCTGCCTGGGCTCTCTCTCTCAAAATAAATACTTAAAAAACAAATAAATAAAATCACAAAATCCTCTTGAAAAAGTGCAAATGATCTTCCAGGTCAACATTTAGGGACTACAAGCGAACGCAGGGACTCTTGATGGAGATAACCATGCAGAATAGAGAATCGAAGGCTATCAAAGTTTATTTTCCAGCTCCACATTTTTGGAGAACAAGAAGATATGATCATTTCCTTAAAGAGTTGAAAACAGAATTACCATATGATCCAACAATTCCACTTCTGGGTATAAACCCAAAAGCATGAAGGCAGGGTCTCAAGAGAGTCATGCAACCATGTCCTGAGCCGCATTATTTATAATATCCAAAGAGTGAAAGCCCCCCAAGGGTCCCTCGATGCATGAATAAACAAAAGGTGGTCTATATCTATATACAAATATATTTATATTTATTTATGTATTTATATATTTATTATATTTATAATATTTAATATTATTCAGTCTTAAAAAGGAAGAAAATTCTGAGCTGGAGATTAGAATGGCAGTTGTCACAGCTGTTTAATGGGTACAGACTTCCAGTTCTGCAAGATGAAAAGAGTTCTGGAGATTGGTTGCACTGCAATGTGAGTGTACTTACCACTATTGAACTGTATATTTAAAAGGGTTAAGATGGCAATTTTATGGTATGTGTACTTTATTACAATTCAAAGAGAGAGAGGGAGGGAGGGAGGGAGGGAAAATTATTAGGTATTTTTATAGCCCTCAAATCCAGGAGATCTTTTCTCCACGGTCCTGGGTGCAAGGACCCCCATCCCCTCCACACCTGGAGAAAAGGCACTGAGGAGGAGAAAGCAGCCACATCCTGCCCAGAATCTCTGCCCAGGAACCGGTCCTGCTTTGAAGGAGTCATCGTCACCTCCTTCCTACAAATGACATTGCCCTGACCCCTGCCGTAGCCCAGAGGAGGATGACGATTTTGCCTCTGATCAGCCTTCGCATTAGTGACAGCCAAGACCAGAGCCATCGGAGTTTCCAGAACTGAGCCCTCGCTCACAGGTAGGTTGGTGGGAGTATTATTTAGCATTGCTAAAGAACTTCGTATTTGCAAAGTGCTTTATGCTCATCTATTATTCATGCAGTAATGAGAATACTTAGATTGCGCCTTTTCTCCAAGGAGCTCAAAGCACTTTGTAAATGTTAACTCATTCACCCCCTAGGTCCCAGCGGGACAGACAAAAATCCTCACCCCTTGGCTCTGCACTTGGTAAAGAGTAAGCCCAGCAAAGGCAGCAGTTGTGATGGAGAGCAGGCTCGGAACCGGGAACTTCCACGTCCCTGTCCTCCCACTGCCTTCTATCTGTCTAAGCCCTGGGATCCAATGAGATAGTTCTCTGAGGCTGAACAGCATGCATGACGGCAGAGGAAAAGAACTTAAGTCATAGGGAGGGGGAGGAGAAGGTGAGTCAAGTTCGAAGGAACGTTTCCCAGCCAGCTAATGGCCAACCTTTGCCGAGTATCCCCCATGCGCCAGACTCACAACTCCTGAGTCATCCTTTTGAATCCTCATCTTACACCTGTGGTTGGGTAATGATGATCCCCCCTTTTCCTACAAGGAAACGGTCAGGGAGAGGTTAGGAAGGCTTTCGGAAGGCCACCCTAGACAGTGACAGCACTATGACCAGAACCCAGATCTAGCTCCAGGGCCTGTGCTCTAAAGCCATATGTGAAACTGCTTTCTCCCTGATGTTAAGGGATAATCATGCCGGAACCTATTACTCAGTGATGTTACAAAACCCCACCCTTGGAAAGTGACCCACTGAAGTCAATAAGGATCCAGAGAGATGAAGAAAGTCCCCAAGAGGACTTTCTCACCCTTCTCTCCGCCATCCCATCACCTGGGACTTGTGTCTAGCATAGCACGAGCCACATCACAATATAGCTAGTCACTTACAAGGCTGCAAGCTCTGCGTCTTTGTCACCTTTACGTCTCTAGTGCCGACCTAGACACGATACCTAGCAGGTGCCCAGTATGCAGTTGTGGGAGAAAAGGGAAGACAAGACTTTGATGCATGTCTGAAATCAATTGTTGATGATTGTATGATTCTACATTTAAAGCTATCGACATGGGTCATAAGTTTCATTTTGAAATTTTCATTTTGAAATTTCACTCTTGACCCCTCATCTGCCATAAATAGGGAACGACAGATCGACAGAGTATTGAGTATCTGCAGGACTGTGGGGTATACTGAAGATATGTATGAGGTGGTCTACCTTTACCCTGCCAGGGTTTACGTTCCAGTTAGAGTCATGATGGTAACACGCAAGAGGCAGTTAACGAATGACACAAGATAAATTTACATGCTAAACTGAGGTATAGACTAGCGAGCTTTGGACAGTTGGGACTAGGGAAGGCTTCATGGAGAAAATGGTACCTGAGCAAGCCCTAAGAAGGTGGGCAAGCATGACCAGGAAGAAAAAAAAGACATTCCCACTGAGAGAACACTTGGAACCATGACAGGGCAATGAGCATGGGCTGTGGGATGAGCAGGAAGAGGGGCAGCCCTTTGGGAGCAGGGGATGTGGTGGCAGGGCGGGGGGGGGGGGGTAGATATTACACAGGCCCTTCTCTACTAGTCACAGTAACTCGCACAACTCCTTGAAAACCAGCCATCGGCATGGAATGTGCAACATGCTATTCAGCATTAACCCTGTTTCCAAGGAATTGTTTCTCTACCTAGCAAAAGAGAAGGGCTTTAAACTGCAGTGTCCTCTTTTAATGAATACAAACTCACTGAGATCCAGAACCTGAGTCAGAAAATCTGCCAATCCATGAAGAAGCAATGCATTCTGTTTTTTTTTTTTTTTTAATTAAAAGTGGGCTTTTTAATGTTTGTTTATTTTGGGAGAGAGAGGGAGAGAGAGCATGCATGGAGGGGCAGGGAAAGCAGGAGAGAGAGAATCCCAAACAGGCCCTTCTCTGCCAGCACAGAGCCCGACACGGGGCTGGAACCCATGAACCATGAGATCATGACCTGAGCCGAAACCAAGAGTCGGATGCTTAACGGACCAAGCCACCCAGGTGCCCCTAAGAAGCAACATTCTAAACAATATTAGAACTTCCTTGTACTGTAGTTTTTAGAACTTCAAACACTAATAAAAAACTGTACCATGAATTAGCAGTAGTCCTAAAAGTCTAAGAACAAATATCCCATATATATATATATATATATATATATATATATATATATAGACTAATATGGCAACTAATGTGATTGCCAAATGCAGATGGAAAAATTAAAGAGGGACCTGGTGAGAAAGTGAAAATAACTGCCACAGTAAAGTCAGCTCAGAAACAGAAACACTGTTTTCCTCCTTCTTTGTGGCCACAGCCCTTTATTATAGTAATATTACCATACAATCTTCACTGTTAACGTCAGAATGTCTTCTCCCTATTAAGTTCTATTTCCTTGAGAAGCCAGAAAATTTAGCATACCCTGGTTAAGCTACAATCTAAAATCCTGTATTCTTCTCATCCCAGGGAGCAAATTCATATATAAAGACAGACAGACAGACAGACAGACACACACACACACACACACACATACACACACGTACCCAAATGGTAGCTGATCTTATGCACAGGTGAAATCAATAGACACCTACCCAGCATAAGTTGAAGCCTTAGAAACATCTCTGCCCACATCACTAAAAGCAATCCCCCTCACTAATCTTATAACACTCCATCTTCAGGACAGCTTGATGAAAAGGCTCTTGGAAAAACACAACACCCCCGTGAAGTATTCTTACCAAAAAAGAAAAGAATCAAATCTGAATCTGATGACACCACCAGATTTTATGACCAATTTATAGGAAATACATCAATAGAGAAAACACATTAAACAAGGGCACAGGGAGACAGCTGGAAAAATCCAAACTGTGAAAAATTCTATAGAAACAACCCAGTTTCTTCAATCAATAAATTACATGGATGAAAAGAGACAAAAGGGGTATCTGTAGATTAAAAGTTAAAAGATATCCAGCAATCGTGCTCCTTGGTATTTACCCAAAGGAATTGGAAAACGTATGTTCACACAAAAACCTGCACATGGATGTGTATATCAGCTCTGCTTATAACTGTCCAAGCTTTGGGGGCGCCTGGGTGGCTCAGTTGGATAAGCGTCTGACTCTTAGTTTCAGCTCAGGTTATTATATCATGGTTCATCAGATCAAGCCCTACGTCAGGCTCTAGGCTGACAGCGAGAACTTGCTTGGGTCTCTCTCTCTTTCTCTCTCTGTCTCTCTCAAGATAAATAAATAAACATTTTTTAAAAATAACTGCAGGGCGTCTGGGTGGCTCAGTCGGTTAAGCATTCGACTTAAGCTCAGGTCATGATCTTGCAATTCACGGATTCGAGCCCCGCGTCGGGCTCTGTGCTGACAGCTCAGAGCCTGGAGCCTGCTTTGGATTCTGTGTCTCCCTCTCTCTCTGCCCCTCCTCTGCTCACACCTTGTCTCTAAATAAATAAGTAAACAAACAAACATTAAAAATAAATACATACATACATAAGTATATAAATAAATAAATAAAATAGCTGCCCACACTTGGAAGCAATCAAGGTGTCCCTCAGTCGGTGAATAGGTGATAAACTGTGGTGCATCTAGAGAATGGAATATTACGCGGTGCTAAAAAGAAATGAGCTACCAATCCATGAAAAGACATGCAGGGAACTTAAACGAGTATTACTAAAAGAAAGAAATCAATCTGAAAAGGCTACATACTATGAATCCAACTATATGACATTCTGGAAAAGACCAACCATGGAAACAGTAAAAAGATTGGCGGTTGCCAGGGTTGGGTGGAGAGAATCCCGAATAAGCAAAGCACAGAGGATTTTTAGAACAGTGAAACTACTTTTATGATATTATAATGGTGGATACATGTCATTATACATTGTCCAAACCCACAAAAGGCACAACATTGAGAGTGAACCCTAATGTAAGCTGCGGTCTTTGGGTGATTATGATGTGTCAGTGTAGGTTCATGGATTATAACAAATGAAACGTGCCACTCTGGTAGGGGGTGTTGAGAACGGGGGAGGCTATACATGGGGTAGGGAGAGAAATGGGGTATAAGGGAGATTTCTATATCTTCCTCTCAATTTTTCTGTGAACCTAAAACTGCTCTAAAAAATAAAGTCTATTTTTTTTAAGTTAAATAAATCCAATGCATTTATTTGGACATTGATTCAGACCAAAATGCATACATATATGTGTGTATACATATGGATGTATACATGTAAAAATATGTATATACCCCAAAAATTTAAACACTGACTGACTGGATATTTGATGATACTAAAGAATTTTTTTCAGCATTTTAGGTGTGATAAAGGTATTGTGGTTATGTTTTTTCTACAGAGCGCATTTGCCAGTATGTTTTGGAGGTATTTCCTGAAATAGTTGCAGATGAAATGCTATAATGTCTGTATTTACTTCAAAAAGTCAGTGGGGGTGGGGGGCTAGGGGTACAGATGAAATAAGACTGGCCTTGAGTTGGCAAATCTTGAAGCTGGGCAATCAATCCATGGGGATCCATTGTACCATATTCTTTGCTTTGATATGTGTTTGAAATTTCACGGAATAAAACACATGTTCCTCTTTTCTCTCCTATTGCTTTGCTGTTTTGCATTTTCGTGCTTAATTTTTCCCTGCATGTGTTAATCCTTTCTCCCAGCCAGACTGAAAGATAGTGGACTTCCCTTTCTTTCTTTTTTTTTTTTTAAGTTTATTTATTTATTTTGAGAGATACAGAGACAGGGCTAGCAGAGGAAGGGCAGAGAGAGAGGAAGAGAGGGAGAATCTCAAGCAGGCTCTGTGTGGTCAGGGCGCAGAGCCCAACTCGGAGCTTAAACTCACGAGACCGTGAGATCATGACCGGAGCCGAACTCAAGAGTCAGAAATCAAGAGTCAGAAGCTCAATCCACTAAGCCACCTGGGCGTCCCGTACTTCCCTTCCTCTATTTCTCCTGGATCCCAACGGATCTGAGCTCTACATTAGCCACAAGAGTGGCACACTGGCAGCAACACCATTTACCTAGTTGCTGAAGCTGGCCATGGGCTTGACCCCCAACCCAACCTCCCCAGTCCCTTCCCAGGTCTTCTTGAGGCTACCTCCTAGTTAGTTCTGCTGTTGTCTCTCCACCCCCATGACCCCTCTTCTAACTCAGGTCACTATCGGTCTTGCATAACCATCCTCCCTGCCTCCTGGCTGGCACCCTTCCAATCCATTTTAAGGACCATCAAGGCAGTCTTTCTATGATGTAGTTGGGGTCCTGTCATTCCTCTGGTTAAAGTATCTGAATGGCTTCTCATTGTCCCCCAGATAATATCCCATCTTACCACATGCCTCACGAGGCCCCTGGTGATGGGGGCCCTACCTCCCTCCTAAGACTCACCTGTACACCTTCAATGTAAGCTTCAGCCAGATTGAACCTCTTTCCGTCCTTCTCAGCAGCCATGCTTTCTCCTGCAGCCTTCCAAAGGCCTTTATGCGGGGACCGGAACATTCCCCTCACCCACCTCTCCTAACAATTTCCGGTCTCAGCTTACACGTCCCACTTCTTCCTGGAAGACTTCCCGGAAACCCCTGGGCGGGGTTACACGCCCCTCCTCTGTGTTTTCAGAGCACTCAGCAACCCCCTTTTTGCTCTGCATTACAGTTTCCTGTTCCCCTGTTTCCTCTTCCCCGCAGACTGTTCGCTCTGTGAGGGCAGGACTGTGGCATCCTGTAAAATCTACACCTCATGCACTGCCTGGTGCCCAACTAGGTACTCAGTAAATATTTGTCAAATGTGTAAAAGTAAAATGGAATCGCATGATGATCTGCCAGTCTAAGCCAAAGTGACTCACATGAATTTGAAAACAATAATAATAATAATAATAAGGATGTTGACTTAGGTAAAGTCCTGCCTGGTAGAGAAAGGGGAGAATCAGTGATTTCTCCTACTACAACCCTGATGGGAGGATTCTTTGTTAAACATGAGAGTTAAAAGACACCCAGGGGGTGAGCTGTGGGGATTGGAGAGTGCCAGCTGGGGCGGTGGGGGGGTACCGCTGGCTTCTAGTCTCATTTCTGTAACCACTTGGCCGTGTGTCCGATGAGCCTCAATTTCCTCTTACATAAAATACACCACTGGGGCGGGGATTTCTGCACTCTCAGCTTTAACATGCTTTGAATCTGTGGCCAAATGAGTAGGACAAAGAATCAGATGTCGCAAAGAATTTTTAGTTAACGGGAAAAGATCCCCCGTGTCTCCGTTGGATTTCCCTAGAAATAAACTCGAAGACAAGACTTTGAGTGCAAATACTCTATTTGGGAGATGATCCCAGCAAATGCCAGGAGGGAAGTAGGAAAGTGAGACAGGAGAGAAAAGGAAGGCAACCATGTGTGGGCCAGCAGTCAAGTGGCCGCTGTCGGCAAGCTCAGTCATGCTGTCAGTCTGGAACAGGCCATGGAGTTGTGCTGCCTGGGGAAGCAAGTACTCAGGACAATCATACTCCTGGCTTCTGTCAATCCTTGCCTCGGAGCCACGCCCAAGGGCGTGAAGTCCCCAACACTTCCAGCCTACAAGGAGAGTCACAGATTCACTTGGAAGTCCAGGATTTCCCTTAGAAGCCAGGGGCATGTACTAGAACAGTTACTGCCAAAACGTTGTGGGCAGGACATCAACAGCATTAGTGACAACTTGGAGACTGAAGTGGATGCCTCCTTACCTCTTACTGTTTTGTCCCGCTATTTCCAAGAGAGTCCAGTGCAAATGAAATCAGGTCTCAAGATTTGGCGACGGCCGAAATTATCCATTGTGATTTTTCTTGCTGCACCTCTGTTCCATTTGTGCATTTCTCATGTAGGTAAAGACAGGAAAAAGTGCCGATTGGGCACCTCCTTGGCGGTAAGGCCTTGAAGGCTATGTAGGAATCTCTTCCGAGCGTCATGAGCAGTAGTTTCAAGCCTTTGTCACCTGAAGAACACTTAGTCATGTTTCTGGGCCCCGCTTGTTTTTTGTTTTTGTTTTTGATGTTTTTTACAGCGCAGGGAAGGAACTTGAATTCCATGCAATTAGACGTGCACAGCTTCACCTGTTTTGAATCTACCTACATGCAAATGAGACCCTAAGGAGAAGGTTCCTTAGGTTCCTTTATATCTTCTTCTTCTTTTTTTTTTTAAACTATTGAAGTCAGTCCAACAGCTGGTGTTTTGGTTGTGAGTTTTTCCCCGCTGTTGTGATTGTTTGTCTCCATGACTCAGATGACCCTCCTGACTGCTTTTTTTTTTTTACTCATCAGTGCATCATTTTGGCACCGCGAAGACACAGCTTGAGGCGATTTGGAGGCAGTAACTGGTAAGTGCACCAGAAGCAAATCTGCAGGTTCTGTCTGGGGCTTCTCTTGGTTTCAAACGCAGGTGACTCAGTGACACCTGCCCGCCTGCCCCTCCCCCATCGCCAACACGCACGTTCACTGTCATGGGCTGCCGCCAGCTCCGTACGGTGCAGCGCTCAAATGGGACACATCACAACACTTGGAAATGACACAGTGAACACCAGGAGCCTGTGTCTAATGATATTTTCAATCACCGAGGATTTCTCTCGAAGCCATGCTTGTCTGTTTTTTCCAAATCGCGAGAAAGGACATTAATAACATTATCCTTCCCCCAAAATGGGGCAAACAACTCCTTGAAAAGGGGTGAACGGGCTGGGATTGAAACTCTTGGATTCTCCCTCACTCTCCTCCAGTTAAAGGGTCAAGCCAGCCAGCCAGCCATAACATGCTGAGATGCCAGTAATTTCTCTGTGAAAGGATTCATATTGTTTAAAAATAGAAACCTTGAGGGGCGCCTGGTTGGCGCAGTCGGTTAAGCGTCCGACTTCAGCCAGGTCACGATCTCGCGGTCTGTGAGTTCGAGCCCCGCGTCAGGCTCTGGGCTGATGGCTCGGAGCCTGGAGCCTGTTTCCGATTCTGTGTCTCCCTCTCTCTCTGCCCCTCCCCCGTTCATGCTCTGTCTCTCTGTGTCCCAAAAATAAATAAAAAACGTTGAAAAAAAAAATTAAAAAAAAAAAAATAGAAACCTTGAGCAGCAGTGTTTGTTTGTTTGTTTGTCGGTTTGTTTTTCTCAACTGCTGCTCTCACTTAACAAGGGGCAATGGAGCCTGAGAAATCAAAGATCAGGAAAACCCAGACTCTCCAAAAGCTTTCCTTCTCAAATCAGTGAATGTGTCGATACTGCGCCTTCCCACTCCGTTTTCCTTAGTCGCCAACACGGGGCAGAATGGGTGGTGGAAAGAGCATTGTCCCAGTTAGTCTGTGGGTCTGGGCTCCAGTTCTGGTTCGCTATGAAACTGGGCAAGTCTCCTCACTTCCCTGAGCCCCAGTTTCCTCACCTCTAATCCCTGCCCTTTCCACCTCAACTGCAAATATGGACATGCATTAAGCTGGTCAGAGATCTTAGCAATCCCCAAAGCATTCTAAGAAATGGTTGTTTTTAATGACCCACCAGAAGTGCAAAAGGATCAGCAAAGGTATAGAAGAGGGGTATATGCAGGTGTATATGAAGGAAGTACATGCTTAACAAAGTGGATCCATGGGTAGGACTCCTAATTAGACTAGTAAGTAAGTGAGGATGGGGAGGTAGCAGGCAGGGATGGGATGGCCTTCTGCTCAAAATGTGAATAATCTCCCCCTCACTATCCACCCATTTGAGATCTGAACAGGTGAGCAAATGACTTTGGTAAGAGGCATTTGCCAGTCTTCCATTTCTGGCAGTACTTCTCTTTCGATGAAAACATCTAAAATACTAAAATACTGGATATATGTAAAAACTATATTTTTAAATGCACTGCTGAATTGGCGCGATCATAAGAAACACACAAACATCAAAGATAAAGTGAAAGCAAGAATTCTGGGGGGAAATGGGTGCCAGGGCTGCCCTTAGCATCTCTTCTGAAACCTGAACACCCCAAGTTCCCACTTTGATGGGACCCTGATGTGAAGGTGGGATCACAAAGAACTCCACCCTTTGTAAAGGGCAAACGATAATTAAATCTGCTGTTGAGAAACAGTCAACAAGGAACTTTGTCTATTTCAGCCTTAGTTGAACCATTGAGCGGGAAGAAAAGTTCTTCCATCAGAATCTGTATTTATAAGATGGACCTCACCCAGGATTTAGGTCTGAATTCATGCTACTTATGTGGTCCAATAAATCTCAAGATTAGACTTTAATTGAAAATGATCCTGGAAACATGAATGAACTTCAAAAACATTATGCTAAGTGAAAGAAACGAAATACAAAATACCATATATAATATGATTCCATTTATATGAAATATCCAGACAAGGCAAACTCACAGAAGAAGAAAGTAGGCTAGTGATTGCCTGGGCTGGGGTGTGGGAATGCTGAATAACTTTAAATGAGCAAAGGGCTCTCTGGAGAATTATGGAAAAGTTTTAGAACTAGATGATGGTGATGATTGCACATCCTTGCCAACACACTACAGCTTATTGAGCTGTATGCTTAAAATGGGAAAACTTTATGATATATACATGATACTTCAACAAAGTTGTTTTTAAAATTTCCTTGGGTTGAAGGGATACAGAAGTACTGATGCATAGGGGCACTTGTACCCCAATGTTTATAGCAGCACTCTCAACAATAGCCAAATTGTGGAAAAAGCCTAAATGTCCATCAACTGAGGAGTGGATAAAGAAATTGTGGTTTATATACACAATGGAGTGCTACGTGGCAATGAGAAAGAATGAAATATGGCCCTTTGTAGCAATGTGGATGGAACCGGAGAGTGTTATGCTAAGTGAAATAAGTCATACAGAGAAAGGCAGATACCATTATGTTTTCACTCATGTGGATCCTGAAAAACTTAACAGAAACTCATGGGGGAGGGGAAGGAAAAAAAGAAAAAAAAGAGGTTAGAGTGGGAGAGAGAGCCAAAGCATAAGAGACTCTTAAAAACTGAGAACAAACTGAGGGTTGATGGGGGGTGGGAGGGAGGGGAGGGGAGGTGATGGGCATTGAAGAGGGCATCTTTTGGGATGAGCACTGGGTGTTGTATGGAAACTAATTTGACAATAAATTTCATATAATAAATAAATAAATAAATAAATAAATAAATAAATAAATAAAATTTCCTTGGGTTGAAATACAAATCAAAACCACGATGAGATACCACCTCACACCTGTCAGAATGGCTAAAATTAACAACACAAGAAACAACAGGTACTGGCGAGGATATGGAGAAAGGGGAACCCTCTTGTACTGTTGGCAGGAATGCAAACTGCTGTAGCCACTTTGGAGAAGAGTATAGAGGTTCCTCAAAACATTAAAAATGGAGCTACCCTATGATCCAGCAATTACACTACTGGCTATTTAACCAAAGGATACAAAAATACGGATTCGAAGGGATACGCACACTCTGATGTTTATAGAAGCATTATCAACAATAGTCAAACTATGCAAAGAGCCCAAATGTCCATCAGCTGATGAATGGATAAAGAAGATGTGGTATAGGGGCACCTGGGTAGCTCAGTCGGTTGAGCATCCAACTTCAGCTCAGGTCATGATCTCACAGCTCATGAGTTTGAGCCCTGCATTGGGCTCTGTGATGACAGCTCAGAGCCTGGAGCCTGCTTTGGGTTCTGTGTCTCCCTCTCTCTCTGCCCCTCCCATGCTTGTGCTCTGTCTGTCTCTCTCAAAATAAATAAACATTAAAAAAAAAAAAAAGATGTGGTATATTTATATGATGGAATATTACTCAGCCATCAAAAAGAATGAAATCTTGCCATTTGCAGTGATGTGGATGGAGCAAGTAAGTCAGAGAAAGACAAACACCATATGATTTCACTCATATGTGGAATTTAGGAAACAAAAACAGATGAACATATGGGAAGGGAGGAAAAAGAGAAAGGGAAACAAACCACAAGAGACTCTTAATGATAGACAACAAACTAAGGGTTGATGGAGGGAGACGGGTGGGGGATGGAATAAATGGGTGAGGGGCATTAACAAGGGCACCTGTTGGGATGAGCACCGGGTGCTGTATGTAAGTGATGAATCACTGTGTTCTATTCCTGAAACCAATACTGCACTGTATGCTAAGTAACTAGAATTTAAATAAAATGTTGAAAAGAAAAATAAATAAAATAAAGTTGCCTGGGTCAACAGTGTCTGGGTGGCCAGCTAAAGGAATGAAAGTCCTCTCTGGAGGAACATAACTTCATAAAGAATCCCTACACATTAACGTTCCAAATAAAGTGAGCAAGTCATAGCTGAAAATCATAAAACACACAAGAAGCCAAGACATTATGAGTTAGAACTAACAAACACACAGACAGCAGATCCGACCCACAAAGACTTCATGTAATGGAATTAAATGACACAAAATAAACAATAACTATAATTTTATTAACTATAACTATGAAGTAAAAGGGATCCTTGGAAATAGTGCAAGCAACAGGGCTCTACCCACAACCAAGTATATTTGGAAGAATCAGGAAATATTCCAGAAATCTTATATATATATATATATATATATATATATATATATGATTTATATTTATATTTATTTATATATAAATAAATATATTTATATAAATATATAAACTATATAAAATATTTATAAAATATATAAAATATTCATACAAATATATATTTATATTTATATATTTTATTTTTATATATTATATATATGCACTTGAAAGTGAAATTTTTTTTTTTTTGAAATTGAAATTTTAGGGTCGCCTGGGTGGCTCGGTCGGTTAAGCGTCCGACTTCGGCTCAGGTCATGGTCTCACGGTCCGTGAGTTCGAGCCCTGCGTCGGGCTCTGTGCTGACCGCTCAGAGCCTGGAACCTGTTTCAGATTCTGTGTCTCCCTCTCTCTCTGCCCCTCCCCGGTTCATGCTCTGTCTCTCTCTGTCTCAAAAATAAACGTTTAAAAAAATTTTTTTAATAAAAAAAAGTAATTTTAATAAACTGTTTTCATGGTAGATTAATGGTAGCTAAAGAAAGAATTACCAAACTGCAAAGTAGATCGAAATAAATTAATCAGAAGTCAGGGCCAAAAAAACCAAAAAGAGTTTACAAGGCAGGTAGGATAGGTTGAGAAGGTGTCCCACATGGCAAATTTCCTGAAAGAGACCATAGAGAGCGAGGAAGAGGCAGTATCTGAAGAGACCGTGTCTAAGAATTTTTCAGAACTATTGAAAAACACCAGTCGTCAAAATCAGGAGTCCCCACATAAACCTAATCAAGAAAAATAAATCTAGTCATCATAGGATAACCGAAAAACACCAAAGACAAAAAGAAAACATTCAAAATAGGCGGGGGTAAGTGAGCAGTCACCAGTAAAGGAGTGGCAGTTAGAAGGACGGCTAACTTCTCAGAGCAGCTATGAAAGCCAGAACACGTGAGCCAGTATCGTCAATGTGCTAAGAAAAAACAACAGTCAACTTAGAATTCTATAGGCAGAAAAAGTATCTTTCACGAACTAAGCGAAAATAATTTTTAGAGAAAGTAAAAGGGAGAACACACTACAAACAAATCCTTATGAAAGGAAATTCCAAAGTCCTTTAGGCAGGCAGAAAATAATTCCCAGAGGCAAAAAAGGAATGAGAAACAAAAAACCATGCAAAATGAGTGAATGAACAATAGGAGTCAATATGAATGGATAGATAAATGTATGAGTACCTATTAATAAGTACCGGCTCTACAAAACAATATTAATAATGTCCAACTTACATGACTAAAAGACAAGATTAAAACACAACAAAAATGAATACAAAGCAATAGTAGCCGTTAAGTTGGGCAAGGGGTAATTTGAGTTAAAGCATTATAAAGTCTTTGTATTGTTCAGGTGGATGATAAAGATATTTAGGCTTTGTTAAGTGTCTTAGGCAATGACCATATAGGGGTGCCTGACTGGTTCAGTCAGAAGAGCATGTGACTCTTAATTTTTTTTTAATGTTTATTTATTTTTGAAAGAGAGAGAGAGAGAGAGAGAGAGAGAGAGAGATTGAGTATGATCAAGGGAGGAGCAGAGAGGGAAGGAGACAGAATCAGAAGCAGGCTCCAGGCTCTGAGCTGTAAGCACAGAGCCCACTGCGGGGCTGAAACTCACCAGCCGTGAGATCATGACCTGAGCCAAAGTTGGATGCCCAACGAACTGAGCCACCCAGGCGCCCCTTGAGCATGTGACTCCTGATCTCAATCCTGGGGTTGTAAGGTCAAGCCCCACATCGGGCAAAGAAATCACTTAAATAAATAGATAAATATTTTTTAAATGACAATAATAACTGTAAAGTAGTGTGTAGATGATAAATGAAAAGAAGTGCAAAATAAAATTAGAGCATTATTGTAAAAAATTAAATCAACCCAAAAGAAAGGAAGGATGAAGAAAACAGAAAAGCAGGGCAAATAATACAAGAAAATGCTAGAAAGAAATTCAAATATATCACTAATCAAAATAAATCCATTTAAATCAATCGAATTATCTAGTTAAAAAACACTGTTGGGGCGCCTGGGTGGCGCAGTCGGTTAAGCGTCCGGCTTCAGCCAGGTCACGATCTCGCGGTCCGTGAGTTCGAGCCCCGCGTCAGGCTCTGGGCTGATGGCTCGGAGCCTGGAGCCTGTTTCCGATTCTGTGTCTCCCTCTCTCTCTGCCCCTCCCCCGTTCATGCTCTGTCTCTCTCTGTCCCAAAAATAAAAAAAATAATAAAAAACGTTGAAAAAAAAAAAAAAACACTGTTAGCTGTACTAGTCAGTATAGGCCAAGATGCGCTGAGGTTAGAAATAAGTGACCTTGGGGCACCTGGGTGGCTCAGTTGGTTAAGTGTCCAACTTTTGATTTCCGCTCAGTCATGATCTCAGATGGAGAGATGGAGTCCTGCATCGGACTCTGTGCTGCCAGCACAGAGCACACTTGGGATTCTCTCTCTCTCCCTCTCTCTCTCTGTGCCCCTCCCCAGCTCATGCTCTCTCTCTCTCTCTCTCAAAATAAACAAACTTCAATAAGTAAATAAATAAAACATCATTAGTAGAAATGCGACTGAAGCGTGAACTAGTTAGGTGGGGAGAGAGGTGGAAACCACAAAACAACTGGACAAGATACAATGCTAAGAATCAACCCCAAGAAAATCTCAGAGAATATTGTATGTTATGCTGATGGATTAACAGATGTTGACAGCTAGGGAATATCATGGGGCCCATCCCCGAGAGACAGGCTATTAGGAAAAATCTCAAGGGGCTTAGGTCACTGCTGTGTTCAAAACACGCACCAAGCGTCCCGCTGCCATTTAAAGACTTCTGACTATAAACCGAGTGCTGGGATTCCCCCCACGTTTCATCAAGTCCAGCCTACTCCACTGTGGGTCACAGGTCTCGGAAAATGTTAGGATATGTATCATGGATGAGTCAAACTGTCAGCAAGCATTTACTGACCACCCTTTAGTGCTCACCTCTCCACTACGGTGCTAGTGGATGCCAAGCTAGAAGATAACCTTCAAAGTCAGGAAGATAATCTCTAAACATCTAAATAATCGAAGACCAGCACAAAGACTTATACGTAACAGGCAGCTGTCCCCTGCTCTTGAAAAGGCAGGTATGGGCCACTGAGAAATCCGTGCTCTGGTTGGCCATTTAAGATACACTTAAACAGGATGCCTGGGTGGCTCAGTTGGTCTGGCATCCAACTCTTGATTTCAGCTCAGATCTTAATCTCAGGGTTGTGAGTTTGAGTCCCGCATTGAGCTCTGCACTGGGCATGGAGCCTACTTAAAAAAAAAAAAAAAAAAAAAAAAAAAAAAAAGGTTTGGGGCACCTGGGTGGTTCAGTTGGTTAAGCGTCCGACTTCAGCTCAGGTCATGATCTCGCGGTTCCGTGAGTTCAAGCCCCGTGTCGGGCTCTGGGTTGACAGCTCAGAGCCTGGAGCCTGCTTCTGGTTCTGTCTCCCTCTCTGTCTGCTCCTCCCCTGTTCTCTCTCTCTCTCTCAAAAATGAATAAACATTAAAAAAATGATACACTTAAAGCATAGCAAATTATAGCAAACAGCAAGGTGGTGTGTAAATGATAAAGCAGGTGGTAGAGGGTCCAGGTCCAGAAAAGATCAGAGAAGGGAAAAATTACCAAGAACTGAGGCTGTAATACTGAAGGAGAAGAAATCAAAGCTGAACTTCAAATGATAACCCAAGATTATCCTGGGAGAAAAGAGACAAACTTTTACAAAAGGTGGGGATGTGAACAAAGCCACCTTCCCTGTAAGGTTCCCAAGGAACGTGATACAGGAAGGAACAGAAGAAAATGTCCCACCAAGTAACACATTATCACTACCTCAGTTTGGACCCCAAATCCTCTAGTGAGAGGTTAGGCCAGACAGCCCGCTCTTTTCCCTAAGTTGGTCAGGCCTCCAACTAAAGTTGGGCCAGAAGGCCTCCTGTTCAGCTCTACTTTTGCCAATGACTGCTCTCAAACGCCAAATCTTACTGTATTCCTGGTTGCGAACGACAAAGCAAGGCCCACACACCCTGCACTGACCAGCAAATGTGGTCCTATCAGCTCCTTAAAATCTGACCAGTTCAATTAGCATTCTTGTTCCTCAAGAAGGTACCCATTGGGCCATATGTCACCAAGTGTGACCAGCGACAGAAGAGGTTTCCACCAAGAGATGAGAGTCAGGGCTGGCAGCAAGCAGGAACTTAGGAATCTCTGCCTTTACTGGTTCTGGGTTGCAGGTGCAACGATTGCTGATCTTGACACGGGCTGGTATATGACTCTTCTCCATGTTTCTTTCTTGTTTCTTACTTTCTATACCGCAATAGGAAGATTCATTTCTTCAGGGATTTCCGTAACGAAAAATGTAGATCCAAAAAATTTTTATTTGGTTTGGGGTTTGGGTGGGTTTTTTTTAAGTTTACTTATTTTTGAGCGAGAGCGAGAACAGGTTGGGGAGGAGGAGGAGGAGGAGGAGGAGGAGGAGGAGGAGGAGGAGGAGAGAAGACAGAGAATCCCAAGCAGGCTCCACGCTGACATCACAGAGCTAGATCCGGGCTCGAACTCATGAACCACAAGATCATGACCCAAGCTGAAATCAAGAGTTGGATGCTTTACTGACTGAGCCACCCAGGCGCCCTTGGGTTTTGGTGTTTTTAGAATCACATCGGTTCTGTTGGCACCACAAAAGTCCCCTAAATCTCTGCCCCAGACCTTCAACACAAAAAAAGGGTTTGTCTTCTCTGTACCCCTGTATTGTTCTTATTCTGAATCACGCAAGTTAGCCTTGGTTACATGCTGTCCTATCTTGTCCTCCGTAATGTCAATGTCAATCTTATCTCGCCACGTAGAATATAAGGACCTTCGTTGGCACCATGCCTGAATCCCTCATAGTGCCCCATAGTGCCTCACCAGCCCTTGGTAAAGTTTGTAAAGTAAGCGTTTCTTCCTCTGGGGCCCTATTCTTTTGCTCCTGATTCCCCTTATGGACTACACCACTTCCTCTCTGATCCCAGGTACCTGGCATCTTCATACTTTTGAAACCTTCAAGCGAATCAAAATAAGATCTTGGGGAAAATCTAGTAAACTAATTCATCCTAACATATAAATGACGCTTGAGTTTAAGGAAATGCCCACACAAACAAATACCACTAGAATTTTAAGCACTGGCAGATTGGCGATGACATCATTTTGAGGGGCATAGGGCTTTGCTGGCGCCTCTGAGGTTCCAGACTTTCCAGTGACTTCTTCATCTACCTCTTTGGGCCTAAACAAAATCCTATCCATCAATTATTTTCCTACTTCCTACCTCTTGCTTATAGCTGGTCTTTTCATTTTTTTTTTAAGTGTATTTATTTATTTTGAGAGAGACAGAGAGCAAGCAGAAGAGGGGCAGAGAGAGAGGGAGAAAGAGAATCCCAAGCAGTCTCTGTGCCGTCAGAGAAAATCCCGAGGCAGCGCTTGAACTCATGAACCCTGAGATCATGACTGGACCTGAGATCAAGGGTCAGATGCTTAACCAACTGAGCCACCCAGGCGCCCCTATAGTCAGCCTTTTAAATTAAAAAGAAAACAACTGTGGGATATTTATTGTTTTCCTGGGCAAGAAAAAAGCAATGGAAATTCTATCAGCCCCTCCATCAAGTGATTTGTTGCAGTGAAATAGCTTGACTATCAAATAAGTTCACACCATATGATGTAATAATGACAAATCTGGCCCTTTCATTATATTAAATACATTTCTGCTACTCAGCTAGCCAGATAAATACAGAATGTGTGTCATCCAAAAGGCAGGGCAGATAAGCACTCCATCTGGAGCTAATAATGTGCTCCTAAAACTGCATATGTCAAGTTATTTCATGCATAATGCAAATATATGATATATCACAGTTAAGACAGAGCTATGGTCTGCATGTTTGTGTCCCTGCCAGGTTCATATATTGAAGTACTACTAACCCCCTAAAGTGATGGTATTCGTAGGTGAGGCCTTTAGGCAGTGGTCAAGTCTTGAGGGTGAAAGCCTCATGAATGGGATTAGTGCCTTATAAAAGAGGTTCCAGAGAGATCCTGAGACCCTTCCAACCATGTGGGGACATAGGGAAAAGGTGCCAGCTATAAGTCAGGAAAGGGGTCCTCATCTGACCATGACGGCACCTTGATCTTGGAATTCCCAACCTCCAGAACTGTGAAAAAAAAATACATTTTTGTTGTTTATAAGCTACCTGGTTTGTGGTGTTTTGTTACAGCAGCCTGAATAGACTAATACAGTCTTGCGACGCCTAAAAGCCAAGCTAGATTATGGCCAAGCTAGCCAATCTAGCCAAGCTAGATTATCTAAATGTTTGGTTCCTATCACTACCCCACAGTTATGACTTGGCAGGTAAGAACCTCTTGCCGTCCACTTTCACAGATGCCGTTTTTCAAGGATTCAGAGAGTGATTTGGTTTAATCGTGATAATAAAGATTTGCATGGGCCTAAAACTGGAGACCAACAAGGGAACTGCTCCTGGGAATTTCCTGTGAAAATGTTGAGGGTCTCGTGGGACCGAAAAAACAAGGGTCATCAGCCAATAGGTTCTCTGGTGTCCGGTGGGGCAGAGCCTGTCTGCTTCCCTGAATGGAACCCTGGGTACATTTCAGGATGCACCCAGAGAAAGCCCAAACCTTTCGGGATGGAGCAGGTCCTACATTCACATTCCTACAGACCTCGATTTGTAGTGTCTCTTAAATTGTATGCCATTTGGGTCCAGACATTTGTCTTCTTTGACAGTGTTTCCCACCTCCTTCTAAGCTGCACCCTGTAGAGAAGGACAAGTCCATGTTTGTGGCTCATTTCTCTCTATTCGGTATTTCTTTTGCAGGGTGTTGCTGAGTCCCAGCTATAAGCACTCCCGGCTGCTTGGAGTGCCTGGGTCTGCCTGTCCAGGTGAGCTGGATGTGTGTGATATTAAGGTACTTCAGGTTCCTGACCTCCATGAAGTTTGGGCTGGTGGCTGCTGGGAAGTGAAGGGCGGAGGCGCATTCTGCTGTCAGAGCCACAGCTTTCTTTCCCCACCCCCACCCAGCCTCTGGCTTCTGACTATGTGGATTTCAATAAAGGAGACATCACTTTCCACTGAGACCTTGATGAAGAGGAAAGGAGAACGCGGTCTGCTACCAGTCTGGCCCAATCCTTATGACCTTGAGCAAACTACTAACCTCTGTGGCAGTGTTTCTCAAAATGCACTCCCAGAATCCCAGATTCGGAATCACTGGCTCCAGATCTAGGCTCCAGTCCAGGCTGAATGACAGAATCAGTCTCTAGGGGTGGGGCCACACTCACATTTGAGAACCATGGTCCAAGGCCTCTGGGTTTATTACCTGGCAAATGGGACTAAGGCAAGCCGTATACACTTAATGAGATTGTTAGAGGGATCGAAATATTATGGTGTCCAGCCATAGTCTGGCTTATTGATTAGCGGCATATTTGAGATCCAAACAGATCTGTGCTTGATGTCTGGTGTTGCCACTTACCTGTTACGTAGCCTTGAGAAAACCTATCCTTTCTAAGCATCAAATTCCACAGTCTGTAAAATGTCAATAATAACACCTAGCTCCTGGAAACCACATGAGGACTAAACTAAATAAAACATGCATGTCAAATGTTTCACATATGCCTGGCACATGGCAAATACTTCAAGCATGGACACATTTCTCCTCCTCTTCAGAAAATTTCTCAAACATCAGTCAGCACATACTTCCTGTTTTAGTACTACACTGAGTCTCAGGACACTTTTCCTGCAGACCTTCTCAGCTCGGGCTTAAGTCCTGCCTTCACAAGCAGGTGCCCAGGTTCTCTCAGTGCCTATTAAGACAGGCTTGTAAACAGCTACAAGTAGGCTGCTTACTTGGGACTAATAAACTGGTATCTTTGCTTTCTGAGCAATTCCAAAGAGCTGATTCTCTTCCATTTCCTCCCCTCTCCACACCTCTCTCCATGTACAGACCTAAACTAAGGGGTAACCGCCTTGCCACCGTAGTGACCTCTCAAGAAAGTTAAAAAAAATGCTTTGACATAGTAACAGGTATCTGCCCTTGATATCTGGTGTGGCCAGATATCTAAGGATGTATTTTCACAGCAGCCAGTGCTCCGAAGAGTGGCAAAAGAAATAAATGAAAGGCAAACCTAAAGGTTGGCTCAAGCTGACCCCAGCAAATCTCTAACAGCTGTGCCCCCTAAACTAGCCTCCTTTGCCCTAGTTCTCCATATCCCAGGTCAGGAAAGAAAAGGGTAGGAACTATTTGCGGTAATGGTCGGAAAAAAAGCACTAGACAAACACGGCTACCTCCGTGCCCCAGAGTCAATTCTGAAGCCTCCGTCTGAGGCTGTCCGAAAGAGGCCCTCCTCCACCGGGAAAGTCTTAGTAATCCAAAAATGTGCTCACTTCTCCCACTGTCGACAGAAATAAAGGATTTCCTACCTCCCCGTCCTTGCATTAGAGCAGGAAAAAAATGAAGGAAGAGAATCTATTTCAGATGTCACTAACATCGGGCAAGAGGGCATTTCCGAAACGTTTGCCCCAGCCACTTTTCCCGCAGAGTAGCGAAGAACGCCACTGTTGGGTGAGAGCTCGGAGCTCCCCGCAGACGTCCAACTGGATTCCAAACTCGGAAATGCCAGGCGGGTTTCCTGCAAAGCTGTCAACTTGCGAGCATTTCTGATCCCATCGCTGCCCTCCTTCATTTCAGGCACCCTGATCGCCTGAGGTAGGGATTTTATTTATTTATTTATTTATTTATTTATTTATATATATTTATTTTTTAAATATACTTTCATAGCACTCTGGGCCGGAGAGTGACCTTTCTCCAGGCAAGTCCCGCGCGACAATCTTCGGGGCATGAGAAGGCGCTGCGGCAGAGTCCAGCAAGCGGCAGCAGGGCGAGGCCCCCGCAGATCCAGTGGAAAACAACAACAAATCCCCACGAAACCCTCGGCTGAGCCTCACATCTAAGACCCGGGTCCACTCGGCTCTGCGCCTAACCCTTCTGGAAGCTACCGCCGGGCATCCGCCCTCCTCCGGTCGGTCCCCCGCAAATTCCTAAAAGGAGCTGGCACAGGGACCACGCTGGGCCACGGTTCCTCCCAGCCAGCCGACTCCCCGGAACCTGGAGGGAGACGCCCAGCCTGACCCTGGTCCTCGGGGCACCCAATCTGATCCCGCACCATTTCTTGACTCCGGACTTAAAGAGAGAAGGGATGGGGTAGACCCAAAGTTAAAGACCTACTCCTGCCTCTCATGGTTCCGAACGAACGGCACACACACACAAACACACACACACACACACACACACACACACACACACGTCAAAGAAGCCCCTACGCACGCCCGGCGCTCCTCCAGGGCGACGGTGCTGGACTGCAGGTTCCAATACCCTCGCGGAGAGGAAATCCCGTCAGTCCACTGGCTTCCTGGAGGAGTTGCCGCTCACCCGAGGGAAAGAAAGGGCCCCGCGCCTGCAGAGGCAACTGGCAACCCTGACAAAGAGCTCCAGGATGAAGGGAGGGCAAACAGCTTCTGGCATTTCTTCGAGGTCCAGGGGCAGGGCTGAGGGCTCTCCATTGACTCTCCAGGGAGTCCCCAGCCGCCTATGGGAGCCGGGCTAGCGGCAGTCCCGAGGGAGAAGTTTCCTGTCTCTCCTAGGTAGGGGGCGCCCAGCGCAGCGGTGCGCTGCCGGTTTCTTCCTCCTATCGGAAGAGAGCGCCAGGGCTGGGGAACGAAGGAGGGTAAAGGTCCCTTTCTCAACCGAAGCTTCACCCACTAACACTCACTCTTCCTTTCTCTTTGGAAATTCCACGTTGGAGGCTGGGACCTCTGAGTTCAGTTCCATCCAAACCGTGGGACGCTCATACCACGCAGGCACTTTCTTCCAAGAACCCGCCCAGTTAGGGGTGAACTGCTTGCACTCACTCTTTTCTCTCCTCTCGATTATTAAGGGGAAAAGCCATACAGTTTTCTCCTTGCCTGGGGCGTGATTTACTTCGCAACTGTCTCCCTTTCTTTTCCAGAAAGAGGACGGTTCTCAACTGACATAATTACAAATGTGGCCATACCCCTGCTTGCTCCCAAGCAGCGGAGTAGAAAGTGAAAAGGGAAAGCAGAGGTCTGAGCTCCCAATCAGACCTCCACTTCTCTAGCCTAACAATCTTCTCTCCCAACCTCACACCCATCCACCCACCCCATCCCCCAAGTCACTATCTGTTCTGCATGGAAGCTTCTGATGGCAGTGTCTGAGGCTTGCAGCAGGTAGCCAGAGCAGGTCTCTAAGGCTGGACCTAGATTTTTCTCCAGAAACTAGTGCAAAGTGAAGGAAGTGGGAGGGAGTGTGCCCAGAACTCCGAGATTGGATTTGACGTTGGAGTAAAAAACACGTTTAATCCGGGGACTTTCTTCCCTACTCTGGGCCAGTCCACACCACCACCTACCCAACAGGTTTGCAAACTCCATTTCAAGTCCGAGGAACTTGAGCCAGGAAAAGTCATCTCCCGGCTCAGGGTGGCAAAGCCCCTTTCATCTGAGGGAGAGAACTCTAAGTATCTGTAGGTACCGAAGTCACTGGGTCGCAAACTTGACCTGATCACCTGCACCACTAGGGACAGGGTCGGCGGCGGCTGGAGCGTGTGTGGACTACGTGGCGCACAGTCGGTCTGCGGTGCCTTCCACCCGCCAGCATCGGGCTGTTCTCTTAATGAATTACTAATGAGTTAAAATTGGGCAGCAGGCTTAATTAAAGCGTAGAGGCAATGTGTTTACCACATTGTAATTGAACTCATTAGGGCTATGGCTTTTTGTTTTTTAAGCAGCCGCCTTCCTTCTCTGCGTCGAATAATCTATGGGAAGCGTTTATTAGAGAAGGAGGGGGTAGGGGAGAAACAGTCCATCAATTCTTTCAATGAAAAAGACAGGATGAGAGTGGGGAGGGGGATACGACCTCCATTGCGCGCGGATGTCTTGATGGAGCCAGGGCTAGACCGAGGCTTCCCAAGAAGCTCCAAGCTTAGAGTGGCCCGGTAAGCACTGCCGGCGTTTGGAAAGCTGCCAAGGGAGGGACGAGGCCGGAACCCGAAAGGCTGCCTTTGTAACACCACTCAGTCCTCCCGAATTCGGCCCATAGCCCATATTCTCACCATCACCGCCCTGGAGCGCTGGACTCCCACTGGAAACCCTGGCCGGCACTCACCCCGCCAAAAGGTCTAACACTTCACAGTGATGGATTCGGCTAACTTTTCTTTTTAAAGCAACATAAAGTTTAGTCTTACAGCCTTACTCTGTGGCTGTGCTGAGAACTCACTCATCTCCAGCATTCACAGCCCCTAGATATCCACTCACACATCTCCACGCACACATCTCCACGTAATGGAGACACACAGTATCTTAATCTGCACTCCCTATGCACTCTGCGCTCCAGGTCGGACCTCACCTCCAGTGGCCGTTCTCCGGGGGTCTGGGGGAGGGGTGCCTGCTGGTAGTGAACTGCCCAAGGGCGGCAAGGGAGAGGCGCACCTGCGCGCCCCAGGATAACCCTTCTCCTGGCAGGGAGCCCAAGCTGCCATCCCGGGCTGCACGCCCCCAAGGCAATTTGCTCCTTCTTGCCCCTGGCCCCACTCCAATTATCAGGCCTCCAACCCTCGCCTCCTTTCTCTCCTGTTTAGACCACTGGGCGTGGAAAGGTGGGGGTGGGGGACTGGGCTGGCGCGGCGCTCCTCGCCTTGCCCTGCCCTGCCTGACCAACAGGCGGCGTCAGAGATCTAGGTCTGAGCTGGGGAGTGGGGGGTGCCGATCTAAGCAAGCTAAGCCGAGAAGCTGGGCGCGAGGAGAGCGACCCTCACCCCAAACTTACGAACTTGCCCAGGAGAGGAGTGGGAAGAGCTGGGTGGCTGCGGGGGACCGCCGAAAAGGGGAGAGGCGGGACGGGACAGAGTAGCAGCGGAAGACCCGACCGCGAGCAGGAGTGCGGAGGACCGCGGGCGGCGGGCAGCGGGCAGCGGAGGCGGATCCCGCGCTGGGAGGCGGTAGGCGCCGCGGGAGGCCGAGAGCGGCGGTGAAGCCGAAGAGCGAGAGGCAGGCAGGGAGGATCGAGCGCGGAGGGTCGGAGACCGCGAGGGCGGCGCAGTCAGGTAAGTGGCCTCGTCCTCCGCCCTCGGCCTCCCCTCCTTTGGAGAAAACTGGGTTGAAAGGGACTCCAGGAACTTCCGGCTCCCGGTACAGCCCCACAGCTGACCCCTACCTCCACCCCTCCCCTCCCACCTTAAACGCACATCCATTCCCAAGTCCCCACCCCGCATCGTTTGTGGATTTTGTCAATTTCTCCCATCCTGTTGGTCCCCCACCCCATCCCACCTCTTCTCTCTGCCTGACCCGGGAGGTTCAGGTAAATTGTCTCTAATTTGTTGCTAAAAGATTAATTGCAGAGGGTGGGTCAATTTGATTAAGGCAATTAATCTTTGGTTACAGCGTTCTAGTGTCACTTGTGCGGGGGGTGGGGGGCGGTATAGAGATAGAGAAAAGAACGAGACTTTTTGGAGAACTGTGGAAAGAGGCTACCCCTTCTAGGCCTGCGGCCGCATTTTCGCGCCCACACCCCGGCAGCCCGCAGCCCAGAGCAGACGGAGCGGTTTCAGCACCTCCACCCCAGGACAGCGACTCCCGTGAGCGCGCCTGGTAACTTCCGGCTTCCAGGAGTTTACCCAGCGCAGGCAGAGGCAGGAGCTGACCAGCACGAAGGGTCCACTCCCCCCAGTTCTCCCCTCTTCCGCTCTGTCCTCGGCCCAACCACTGGGCTTCCCTTTCACCACTTCGCGGCAGGATCCGACCGAATAGAGTCAGGAAAAGGAGAAAACCCCTAAACCCTCCTACAAAAGTTCCCAAAGCTGGAGTTTTCTCTTCTCATGAATAATTAACGCTGGTCATAAATAACTGATGGAGGCAGTGGAGAGGCGAAGAGGGAGGAGGCAGGCGAGAGAGCCAGGGCGGCCAAAGAGAGATCGAAGAGTTTGTTAAAGGACCATTAAGGAAGCCTTGCTGGGAACGGCATTCCTCCGTAGATCACGCAGAGCGGTTCCACCCAGGCCTGGGTAAAAGCAGGGAGGGGAGGCACCCAAGGGAGCGGAGGTGGTGCTGACCAAGCCCGGAGCACCCATTCAGTACCCGGTTTCAGCACTCTCCCCATCCCTTCTCCTCCACCCAGGACTTATCTTCCCAAAGCCCTCTGAACCTCTAGTCATCCTCTGGTCATCCGTCATCCCCGCCCCACCCACCACCCACCCCTCCCCTCAAATTCTCCCATCTTGTCAGTCCCGGGCCCACGCCCAAGTCCAAAAATTCTAGCCCAAGTAGGAGAGACCCAGGGATGAACCTGGGCTTTGAACTCTGTCAGTTCCACCCAGGCCTTTGACAGGTCTTGCCCAATCCCAACTAATTTGCACGCACCTCCCCAAATCACCCCGTTGATCCCAGACCATACCATGTCTTTCTTTTCAAGCTGATCCAAAGTTTTGGGACTCCAGCTTCAAGCTATTCTTTCCCATCTGCTCACACCAGAACCTGGAGGAACAGGGTATTTACTCACATGCGCGCACACACATACACACACACACACACACACACACACACACACTCACACTCCTCCATGCTCTTCTACTGCCCCTCCACCATCTCCAATTACTGACTTCTTCTAAGAGTCTCAAGCATATGGACCTCTGGTACCTTGTGTCCATCCCATCTGAACTGAGACTCTTAGGCTCAGAGCTCTTAGGCTCTTAGGTCTCAGAACATGAAAGAAAGCCCGAAAGAAAACCCTTGCTCCTAGGTTGGAGTCCTATGCCAGCCAGGGCCTTTTGATCCTTCTAGGAAACACTGGCTTCTCACCAGGCAGGCAGCCTCAAATGGCCAGTGCATGTTTTTAGAGTGAAACTACTGAAGGCCCCTCAGCCTAGCAGCCAGCATAATTCTTCACAAGGGCTCCCTGAGGCCACCCCACAAGCAAAGCATGTCTTCTCCTAGTGCAATTTGGCATAGGCCCTGGGAAAAAGATATTGGAGACTATGAACCACCACTGGCTGTGAGGTTGGGTTTTGACTTAGGGGCAGGCAGGAGCCTCTTTCTGAGCCTTTGCATTGGCTAACAATTTCCAGTACACCTACTTCCTTAATAATCCTACTGACCTCTGGATATCCCAAAGGTCATCCTGACTTTTCTGGGCTGGGAGCTGAGGCTTACATGTTATATATAACCTATATATGTTTATGTTTATGTTATATGAAAGAAAACACTGAAACCTGTTTTATTTTCTCACCTACCTCATCCCCAACCCAACATTCTCCAAACCCTGAGCTCCTACCTTTTTAACAACTGGGAAACTCTGGATAGGAATGGAAAATGAAGAGAGAATGAGAAGATTTTAGGGAATTGTTTCCTTGCCTCAATAGGGACATAACAACCTAGCAGGATTGTGAAACTAAACAAAGGGGTGGGAGGAAATCAGATCTAGGGGGTGGGGGGTGGGGAGCTCTGGAACCACGGGTTGTTTACTTCTCATATAAAATATAACTCCCCCAAGCAGGAAGTTACTGCAAACAAGAATCAATAATGAATGAATCTCCTGTAATAAAATACTTACATAATTAGCACAAGTCAAGTGGTTGCATTATGTTAACCTTTTGCAACTCTGAGCTGGAAAATTTTGCTCCAGAATTCCTCAGAATGCCATTTTCATTCTCAAGAGAGGGTGAGAGCCAAGTGTTCACCCAGCCTTCCACTCTGTTATAATATGGTTTTCCATTTCTGAACCAGAACGTAAGTACTTCTGAAATATAACAGAAAACTCTCTTTGGTGAATTCAAAACAGTCATTAACATTCAGTTTTAAGTGAATGTTAACAGTAAATAAAGAAATCTCTTGATTGTAATAGTAGTAACAAAGCAATAATTACCCAGTAGGTGGTCATCAGTAATGATAAATGTATCATTATTACTGTGTGAGTCTGGGAACTCGGTTTTGGAAACTACTTCAGACTTTTTAGTAGCATGGCTGGTTACAAAGCATTTCTTAGCCTGCAAAAGCCATATAATTTTATACACAATTTAGGTGAAAATAAATTTAAATCTGTATATTACATTTTTAATTTCAAGTTAGTAATTAAAGTTGGTTCATTATATCTCCTCTGAAACCCTCAGTGCTCATCTCCGCGGTTTGTTTGTACAATTTGTTTCTAAGACACCCAAGGTTACACAGTTCTAAAAGATGGAAAATTTAATTATTTGCCAACATTAAGAGTTTGTCAATGATATCATAATGCATCTTGAAAAAGTTTGGGATTGGTATTGCCTTTGGTCTGGTTAGCTGTTTTCACTTTGAACCCCTAATCCCACAGAGGAAAGCCTTTTTTGTTTAAAAAAAAAAAACTTTTAAATACACAAAAAGAAAATTCTTCTCAATGTTCACTGGTTGCTATGTTTCAGGGAAAAAAAAATCAATGACTCAGATTTCTACCCCCCTCTTTCCTGGGATTTATTTTCCTAATATCTAATTTCACCTTTTGCTACCACTGAGTTAACGACTGCAGGCAGGAGAAAAGCTGAAAGCATGATGTTCACTGGGTAGCCAGAGAGCACATGATAGTTTAATAGTGTATTAGCTAATGGGATCAAGCTCACTGGCAAAGTAGCAAATTTTCTAATAGGGAGGGGTGGGAGGGAAGAGAACAGGAAAAAATGCCCTCATTTCCCCAGGAAATAAAATCCAATGTTCCTTCCACCAGTGTCAGCTGGGAAGATGTTAAATGTATATCTATGTCATTTTCTCTCTTGTGACATGTCAACAGACAATACATACTCCCTCCCCCTATTCCCACTTCTCTGCCTCCCCTCCCCAAGCTTTGAAAGGTCCTGCTCCACACCCTTTCTGCTTCTTCAGCCTCAGTTACTTCTTAAATTGGTTTCTTGAAACAAAAGAGCTCGTTTGTAAAAAAAAAAACAAAAAACAAAAAACAAAACAAACAAACAAAAAAAACCCCAAACCACGTTTCTTATTCTTGGTGATAGCTGGTCTTCCTCCAATTAAAGAGTCTTTTTCGTAAATTCACCCAAATACTTGCCTTGGTTTTCTCTCCCACAACCTGTATTTCTTGCTCCACTTTCTCCCCCTCTTTTTCTCCCTTTTTGTCCTCTCCCTTCTTTAGGAGTGGCAATCAAAAAAAGCAAGCATCTTGCCTCGTTATTCATTATTATAGCAGCATCTTTGAGATACATCTTTGCCAATGAAAACTCCATGTAGATGCCTATCCTTTTGTTGTAGCGACCTAGGTTATTCAGGAGCAGAGACAAAAGCCTGAAGTGATGTGATCTAAATGAGCTCTGGGGTTTTCCAGCTGGGACCACCTCCATTTCAAAGGACCCCCTCCTTCCCAATATGAGGAGGAGGGAAGTGGAAGGGGCGGGTACATATGTGTATGCATGCACAGAAAGAGAGAAAGAAGAGAGGGAAGGGAGAGAGCCTAGTGGGCTATTCCTTGTGCCAGAGTCCCTCTTCCATGCACATTCACAGGTGTGTTCAAGGAGCATGTATTCACGGGCATATGTGTGTCCCCAGGTATTTTGCGTGACTTTGAATTTTATCTTGGTCAAGTAATATTTGCTAAATAACCACCAAGCGCACCAAGGATATGTTCCATTCTGGATTTTATTACTTCACGTAAACTACGTGCCCATGTGTATACCTTGCCGTGTTTACACGTTTGTGAGGATTCGTAAAGAAAGGTGAATTCTTTGTTATAAAAAAGAAAGTTCCATAGCAAATGCTTCCATTCATCCCTGGCCTCTGGGAACTGGTGGGGTAAGAGCCTTCCCTGCCACATACCCAAGGGCAAATCTTCTTGTGAGAATGATTTCCTTTGATTAAGGGGATTTAAGTCTTGATTCCTTCCCCCACAGTCCATTTCTGACAGTTGTTTGTTTGAAAGATAAGAAGATTTCCATAGCCATTGGTGCATGAGGATCTCAAGGGATCACCAAGGCAGGGATACAGGTGCAGATATGTTCATTGCCCCTTCCTTTCCCCAATTCTGGCTTAGATACATATGCCTGTGCTCCCATTTTATCCTCCCAGGCTTCTCTACCCGAGGAAACAAGGCCTTTCCTTGTTTATAGACAATATTTTGGAGAAGAGTCAAAGAAAAAGAGACAGCCTCAGAATGCGCAGAGGCTTTTCTCATTTCTTCCGTGACTTCCATCATGGATGAGTCTTTGACTTGCTTCTCATCCTTGGTTTGTTTCATGTAACTCCAGCTAGAGCAATGGAGGAAAAACCAGGGAGTCTGAGCTGGGCTTGCCAGGCTTCAGGAAGCTCCTTTGGATAGAAAGTGAAAACTAGGGACTATCAGTAAGTCTTATCATTATGGTCATTGTCATCGCTAATTTCTATTATCAACATATTTAAAACGGTATAAGCAAACACTTGCTGGGGTTCTGGCTGCCTGTATACAAAGTAAACACTAGACCAGCTACGGGCAGGATAACGAAGCTCTAAGGAAAGGGACTAAGATTCCTCCAGGGAACTTGGTTCCCTCTCTGCTCACCACTAAGCTAAACTACCTTTGATGTCTTTTATTCTGGGACTATTGAACATTCCTAATGTTATGTTGTAACAGTGCAGGCCTAGCTCTTGTACCCATTCTCTGAGGAAGGTGCTACCAGATATTAAATGACTATTGTGTGCCAAACACTTTACATACATTATCTTATTTAACTCTCAAACACCCCTGTGAGCTACATATCAATCTCCTCATTTTGCAGATGAAGAAACTGGGGTTTAGGGAGGTTAGGTTATAAAAGCAAAAATCCACAGCTCCTAAGTGATCAAGGAGACATTTATAGCATTTCATCTGACTGAATTTCCTGTACTTTCTGATATACCCGAATTCTTGTGTCCCTTCCAGTTCTGCCAGCCTTCCAGTTTCCTTCTGGGCCATGTGAGTCTCCTTTAGCAGACTTGGAGCTAACACTCTTGCCCTGCCTGATGCAGAAATATCAAAGTCAGGGACACAGAAAAAATAATGTTTCTGCCTAAGAGCTGAGAATGGGGTAAAGAGGAATGAACGAGAGGGATAGAGAGTATTTCTTTTCTCTGCAACTGTCATGGGTTCTCCAATACCAAGACTCAGAATGGGAGAAGAGAAAATACCTGGTGTTTGTAATTGTAATGAATTTATATTAAGGCCTTTATCTTCCTTGTGGGCCCATGCAAAAACCGTCCATGGAAATGGGGCAGGTGTGGCAGAAGTAGGGAGTATGTTTCTGTGCCCCCACTCTGCCTGCCTCTTAAGCCTACAAAGCCATGTTCGAGCCTAGAGACGAATCTAGGGCTCTGACGGTTACAAGGATGGGAGCCTTCTTCCGGGAGGGCCTTGAATGCATTAGGGTCGGCTACGCCTCTGAGCGGTGCGTTCGCGTCAGCACCGCGAACAGAACCTGCCTCTGCTTTGGCCTCGGGCTCAAACCCGCAGGGTCCTCCGCCGCAGCTCGGAAACAGACTGCGTCCGAAGTGGAGGACTCCCCGGCCAGGTTTGGGTTCGCTTCACCCAATTATTAAAAGCAGTAGCCGGAAACCTCCATCCAGCCTGCCGTACAGCCCCGTGAGCCTGCAGCGAGGCGTCGCCTCTCCAGTTCCGCGGGGGCCAGCTCGGTTTGCGGTTTTCCTTTGGGTCCGGTGTCTGGGCTCCTTTACCTGTCCCTGGCCTGGGTGAACCGCAGCCGCCCGGAACGGAGATGAGAGTGGAAATGCTCTCCTCCGTGCGGTGATACATCATGCAAACGGGTGACACCAGTTTAACCAATAAAACAATTTGAATCAATTAGCCGGCTGAGGAGAGTCCCGACGTGTAAAATGCATGTCAGCTCGAATAGGAAAGCATTGATTAACTCGGCCCGACCTGCCGCCTCCCACCACTGCTGGCTCCTCCCTGAGCCTGCCAGGGTCTCAGGGGCAAGGACAGGGACTGACAAGAATCAGGCGTCCCTGGTCCACGAGAGGAAAATGGGAGAACCACCAGGAGACTTTTTCAAACTGAGAAGAAAAGCAGAGTCAGAGAGAGAGTGGGTGGCAAAAAGTTGCTCAAAACATATTAACAAGATGTAATTTTGCAGTCCAGCTGCAGATTCTCTGGAATAGAGAGTCTGGCTTTGAACAACTGTTCTCCCCCCGGGTGCACCTTCCAAAAATATAATTTGTCTGACAGCCCAACCAGGCACCCCAGACTCATTGAGGGAAATAAAATTCTGAGCTACCTTAGAATTATTTGTACAAAGGAACTTATCCTAACACCACATATTTCTCTTCCCAGTGAAACGTTTTTGCATTAAAATAAAGTCCCAGGTTTGTACGGCAGTAAGCCCCCAAAGTAATGTATAAATGTTTGTGTTTAACAATCAGGAGGGAGGTGGCTACAGGTAACATCGAGTGTGGGTGGATTCACTTCTCAGGGTAACCGGGGGTGGGAGGGAAGATAAAGATTCATCCTGTTTCTCTTTTCAAGGAAAGATAATTTTGAAGATACTTTTTTTTTTTTTTCCAAAATAGGGATCTGTAAGGGGAAAAGGAGTTGGGAAGAGGGGACAAAGATGGGAACAGTTCCCTAAAAAGGGAAAACCCCATGGTGCTTCCTCCTCTGCAGCAACCAGAGACGTAATGGGCACGCTAATGAGTTGCTAGGACTTTTCGGGTATTTTTCTGTTTTCAAGTCTTAAAATCTGGCCCATTGTCAGTCTTCCTTTCTAAGCAGCTCACACTTTCTTTCTAGCACCCTGGGCTCTAGGAACAGTAAGCAAGCCGGGACCTTGCTTTTTGAAAGTTCCAGACCCCAGAGAGGAGGTAGGGAAGGTAGGAAAAACCAGGCCTGGCTCTGGAACCTTCGGAAGAGCGAAATGCCTTTCAGCCTTAGGAGGGAAGGGATTTGTGAATGACAGTGATGCTCTTTTGGCTAACGGACTGGGGAAACACAAAATGTGAGTTTTCCTTTTTTTTTTTTTTTTTTCTTTTTAAGGATGGGAGGCTTGGAAGGCACTGGAGAAGGAGCAGTCCATTGACTTCAGCACCTTAGGACAAAGTCTAATTTGTGCCACTAAGGCCTTTAGAAACTAGGAAATGGGCAAAAAGTTATTTCATTGCCCTTTGAAACTTATCTCCCCCCCAAAAAAAGTCACAATATTCATGGCTCTGAAACTGTGTTTTTGGAATTTTGATTTAAAACAGCCACAAATCCTATACCTCCCACTTTTCTGTTTAATCCACTCTTCTTGGTTTTCTTGACTTTTGATGAAGTGTTAGGATTGCACGTTTTCACTCTTGTACTTAGTGGTAGTTTGTTATTAATGTTGTGATGGAGGCTGGTTGGGCCTCCCGGCTAGTGGAGGTCATTTGGTCACTTCCACAATGTGCCTGCCCAATTCTAAGCCTGTGTGTTTATGAGGCGGCAATAAAAAAAATTCAGCTATGATAGTAAAGGAAGAATTCAAAGGATCCCCCAATCTCACCCCCTGCCGATATCCTTCTTAGAATGTCCTCTCAACAGATAGCTGTTTCTCTTTCTGATGAACTAAGGGTAGTCATTTTGACTCCTGACAGGTGATCAATTAGGAGGCAATACACCGACATTTCACTGTATCTTAGGGTATGCCTCACTTGGGGGAAGCTGTGGGGAATGGTTCTTTCTCATCCCAGTTGCCTTTATTTGTATTTTATTTTGTGCATGCTCCTACATAGGTCCCTGAGGAATTTAGTTTTCTGGGAGAATTGGCAAGTGGCTCAGTGGCGGGTCAGGTTTGGGGACCTCCCTGCTTTCCTGACTCACCTTTTCCTTGTGCTGAGGTGGCCTGCCTGGGTCTTATAAAATGGGTTGGAGAACTATTCTGAATGAAGTTGACGGATGCCTGTGTGCATTCACTGGGGTCCTTACTTAACTGTATGCTTTCTAAAATAGAGATTGCTACAATGAGTTTCTGTATCTTGTCCTAAAAAGCAAATGTATATTTGAAAGCAAGGACACTCTTCATGCTTCCTTCCTAGTTTTTAGATTGGGAACCCCACGCAGAAACTTCTCCTTTTTGTCTCATTTCACAGTGTTTCAAACGAGGCGCTGAAGCTAATTTGTTCTCCAGCTGACTGTGGTTTCTATACCTTCGGAGACACAGTGAGGCTACTGGTTTGCACCTTGTACCAGAGGGATCATTCACGAAGGAGGTGGCTCTGAGACATAAGGGGAGGGGACAAACAACCGGCAGGGATACAGTCAATTTAGAGACGTCCTTCTCCTATCCGGGGCCTCTAGGATCCAGGTCCCTGGGATGCACGCAGACTATTCGACTATCCACCCCTAAATCTGGTCCACAGCTACAGCACTACTGATGTTTTTTGCTCTGGGTCGAAGAGGTTGTTGTCAATTGCGGGATGGTTAGGTGTTAGCTTTCTTGCCTGCTGAGAAAGGATCTCGGTGTTGCTCGCTCTCGCTTTCGCTCTCCCCCTCCCTCCCTGTAACATGCCAGCCCTTTAATGTGGAGTGTCAGGGAGACGGTGACGTCACCTTGCCCGCTGGGTGGCGTCCCCTCGGTCCGACAGGAGTTCAGAGACAGAGAAAGGCGCTGTCAGACTGCGCTCCACCTGGGGCTCGCCTGCCGCGGGTTTCTGCGCGCCCACACTTTCTGCGGTCCAGGGGACGCCCCGCCACAATTCAGGCTGTCTTTCTCCCCGGACCCGGGTTCGAGCTCCATTAGCGCCCACGAGCGCCAGGATCTTCACGCGGAGCCCTACGGAGTCCCGCCCGCTGGATTCGAGGACCCGCTTGGATGCTTCGCCTCCGAGCGCCCTCGGAAGATGGGCCGGCAGCCACGCGCGTAAAGACACCTAGGGGTTACCAGGTACTGCGGAACCTGCCGGCCCTGCCTGGGCACACAGCACGCGACTCACGAGTTGAGATTCTCAGCGGTGCGATTTTCCGGGTTAGGTTGAGCGGCGCCGGCGGCGGCGGGCTAGGGTGGCGATTGGTTTGGGAACAAGGGGAGTCAAGTTGGGGGTCTCTGGCTCTCAAGTCGGACAGGGAAGTTCGCCAGCTTCCTTTCTCAGGTCAACTAACTTCTGTCTCTTCTCCCCTCACTCGCTTTTAAACCCCCCCCCCCCCCAACCTCAACCCTCTTATTTGTGTCTCTGTTCTGATAGGAGTTTCTGGGAGGGGTTGGGGTGAAAGTGGAAGGCACCCAGGAAGAGACACCTTACCCAGTTTAAGGCTGCTAAGAATTCGGGTCTCGAACGTGAGGTCAGCTCTCCGCCAGGGCCAGGCCGGGGGAGCGCCGTTGCTCCTGAGCGAGAGTTCCTGTTAATCCCAGGGTCTTATGACGATCGTAAGAATCCTGTTTGGGGGGCAAATGAGCATTGAAGGACCATTTGGAGAAATTAGTGCTGGTTATGTTAGGCTCAGGTATCACTGTGCCTTGAACTGCCATTTAACGCTCCGTCCCCTGGAAATATTGTCTCCGATCCATCCGAAGTGACAAGCCAGGCTCTCCTCTCGTTTGATCGCGTGGAGGTTTGTTCAACCTTCCTAGAGGCCGCAGAAGGTAATGAGAGTTGAGGATCCGGGGGGGGGGGGGGGGCAGCAGGGCAAAGGGACCCGACGGGATAGATGTCTCAGGGGCTCAGAGAGGGCAAGGATGTGGCAATTTGGGTGAAAGGGTAGGACAGTATATCCTCTGAAATCGCTGTAATAGCAAACTCCAGCGTACTTGGCCAAGAGCGGAGATGCTAGTGGCCACTGGTGATTTTCCAGGGCAAAGAGTAGTGGTAGCCATGGCACCCCACATGACATGTAGCCGTGGAAAGGTCACTGTCTGTCTTCCTAGGGAATGGACAACTTTGTTGGTTTTGACTTAGCAGCATTTATCACAAAGATTTCTTTCGCTTGCTTTTTGTGTATTTTTCAACGTACTGGAAATTTTCCCCGCTTACGGTATCCCAATGACCGAAGATGATAGAAATTTTACTGCAGGCCCAACGCTGGGCTTCCGCTTCCGACATTCCTACAGATTACCTCGTCCACGAAATCTCTAAACCCAGGGTCATCTTTCCCCCCTTAAAGATACAGAGATGAATACATAGATCAGAAAAAGAAGCGTACAGAAAGAGGTTCATCTCAAAACTCACTTGGCCTTTTAAAGCCCGCCAATAATGATTCCCAGGAATTGTTAGTTTCTTTAGACTGTTTCTGGGCTTCTCAAACTTGGCCTGTACTTACTTGCTCATTGTCACGGAAATGACAGAAAACTGTTTCTAAATGCCTACAAATCTACAAGTTCGTCGTTTTGAGCTACCTCTATGGAACCAGAACCACTGAGTTCAGCAAGTGGCTTTTGAGAGATTGAAAGTGAGGCGTCCTATTTTGGTGCAATCATGTATATGGCTTTGTACATTTCCCCATCTTTCAAAACAAATCTAATTACAGTACCAAAATACCTAATGGCAAAGGTGGGGAGAAGGGATTTCGTTTTGCTTTAATAAGTCGTGTCTCAACCAGTAGCGTATTTCCCCCAAGGAAACCACAAATACCACAAAAATCACTTTCGTAAAGGGTTGGATTTACTGTTTAACCAAAATCAATCTATTTTTAAGCGAATGTAAATGGTCTCTCTTTTTAAATTTGGGTTTCAATGGCCAACCCCCAGTTTTCCAGAACTTTTAGAATCTGCAAGAGTTACAACTGTCATCATTACTTTCTAATTTCTGGCGGGCACGCCATTTTTTTCTAACTTTTAGAAATCGCAGACAAGGTCTTGAGTTTCTTAGGAATTGATTGCATTGTTTTAAACAGTTAACTTTCTTTGGATATTTAGAACAGAAGAAAAGTACTTCCCAATCCCTGCATTTCCAAAGGGTGACCTTGAAGAAAATTAAGAGAAGTGACTTCCTCTGTCTGAAACTTGGTTCCTTTGCCCAGCGCTAACCTTGTCTCAACCAAAGCAAGGAAGTTCTTATAATTCTTTAGTTAAGCGATTCAACCCACCCCTCTGTCTTAGTTCTAGTTAACGCTTTCTCCTTTCCGTTCCAGTCTCCAAGGCAGACCCGGAGGGCTCGGCCCGGGATTCCGCGGCGGAGGAAATGGCTTCCAGCCCGCTGCCGGGGCCCAACGACATCCTGCTGGCATCGCCGTCGAGCGCCTTCCAGCCCGAAGCGCTGAGCCAGCCGCGGCCGGGCCACGCCAACCTCAAACCCAACCAGGTGGGCCAGGTGATCCTCTACGGCATTCCCATCGTGTCATTGGTGATCGACGGGCAGGAGCGCCTGTGCCTGGCACAGATCTCCAACACTCTCCTCAAGAACTTCAGCTACAACGAGATCCACAACCGTCGTGTGGCGCTGGGTATCACGTGCGTGCAGTGCACGCCGGTGCAGCTGGAAATCCTGCGGCGCGCCGGAGCCATGCCCATCTCATCGCGCCGCTGCGGCATGATCACCAAGCGTGAGGCCGAGCGCTTGTGCAAGTCGTTCCTGGGCGAAAACAGGCCGCCCAAGCTGCCCGACAACTTCGCCTTCGACGTGTCTCACGAGTGCGCCTGGGGCTGCCGCGGTAGCTTCATCCCCGCGCGCTACAACAGCTCCCGCGCCAAGTGCATCAAATGCAGCTACTGCAACATGTACTTCTCACCTAACAAGTTCATCTTCCACTCCCACCGTACGCCCGACGCCAAGTACACGCAGCCGGACGCAGCCAACTTCAACTCTTGGCGCCGTCATCTCAAGCTCACCGACAAGAGTCCCCAGGACGAGCTAGTCTTCGCCTGGGAGGACGTCAAGGCCATGTTCAACGGCGGTAGCCGAAAGCGCGCGCTGCCCCAGCCCGGCGCGCACCCCGCCTGCCACCCGCTCAGCTCGGTCAAGGCGGCCGCCGTGGCAGCGGCGGCTGCGGTGGCTGGAGGCGGGGGACTGCTGGGTCCGCACCTGCTGGGGGCGCCCCCGCCCCCGCCGCCGCCGCCACCCCTGGCCGAGCTGGCGGGCGCGCCCCACGCCCATCACAAGCGGCCGCGCTTCGACGACGACGACGACTCGTTGCAGGAGGCGGCCGTTGTGGCCGCCGCCAGTCTCTCGGCCGCCGCCGCCAGCCTCTCTGTGGCCGCGGCCTCGGGCGGCGCCGGGGCGGGAGGGGGCGGCGCCGGGGGCGGCTGCGTGACCAGCGTTGGCGCCGGCGCGGGCGCGGGCGCGGCGGCTGGCGCCAAAGGCCCGCGCAGCTACCCGGTCATCCCGGTGCCCAGCAAGGGCTCGTTCGGGGGCGTGCTGCAGAAGTTTCCCGGCTGCGGGGGGCTCTTCCCGCATCCTTACACCTTCCCGGCCGCAGCCGCCGCTTTCGGCTTGTGCCATAAGAAGGAGGACGCGGGCGCTGCGGCCGAGGCCCTGGGGGGCGCGGGCAGCGCGGGCGCGGCGCCCAAGGCCGGCCTGTCCGGCCTCTTCTGGCCCGCGGGCCGCAAGGACGCTTTCTACCCGCCCTTCTGCATGTTCTGGCCTCCGCGGACCCCAGGCGGGCTTCCCGTGCCCACCTACCTGCAGCCCCCGCCCCAGCCGCCCTCGGCTCTCGGCTGCGCGCTTGGAGAAAGCCCCGCCTTGCTGCGCCAGGCCTTCCTGGACCTGGCCGAGCCCGGCGGCGCCGGTGGGAGCGCTGATCCCGCTCCCCCGCCAGGTCAGCCCCCTCCGGTCGTGGCCAATGGCCCGGGCTCCGGCCCTCCGCCTCCGGCTGGGGGCGCGGGTGCTCGCGACACTCTCTTCGAGTCGCCCCCGGGCGGCAGCGGCGGGGACTGCAGCGCGGGCTCCACGCCGCCAGCCGACCCCGGCGCCGTGTCCGGTGCAGGGGCCGCGGCCGCCGGCGCGGGCCCAGCGGGAGCCCGAGTGCCCGCACCCCACCATCCGCACCTCCTGGAGGGGCGTAAGGCAGGCGGAGGCAGCTACCACCATTCGAGCGCCTTCCGGCCGGTGGGCGGCAAGGACGACGCGGAGAGCCTGGCCAAGCTGCACGGGGCGTCAGCGGGAGCGCCACACTCGGCCCAAGCGCATCACCACCATCACCATCACCACCCGCACCACCACCATCATCATCACCCCCCGCAGCCGCCGTCACCATTGCTGCTACTGCCCCCGCAGCCCGACGAGCCGGGTTCTGAGCGCCACCACCCGGCCCCGCCGCCGCCCCCGCCCCCGCCGCCCCCGCTGGCCTTGCAGCCGCACCACCGAGGCCTTCTGTCCCCCGGGGGCACCAGCTGCAGCTACCCCAGCGAGGACAGCTCCGAGGACGAGGACGACGAGGAAGAAGAGCAGGAGGTGGACGTGGAGGGCCACAAACCCCCCGAGGGCGAAGAAGAGGAGGAAGAAGGTCGAGACCCCGACGACGACGAGGAGGAAGACGAGGAGACGGGGATCCTGCTAGGGGACCCCTTAGTCGGGGGCGGCCGCTACCTCCAGGGCCGAGGGCTGTCAGAGAAGGCGAGCAGCCGGGACCGCGCACCGGCCGCGGCGGGCGCTTTCCCACTCGCCCTGAACTCCTCCAGGCTGCTGCAGGAGGACGGGAAACTGGGCGACCCCAGCGGCTCAGACCTGCCCCCGCCCCCGCCCCCGCCTCTGGCCTCCCAGAAAGCTGGCGGCGGCGGTGGCAGCAGCCCGGGCAGCCCGGTCCACCATCCATCACTGGAGGAGCAGCCCTCCTACAAAGATGTAAATATCCCCTTTAGGCTCCTTCAAGCTAATTATTATTATTTAAATGCACCTTTAGGCTGAATCAGTTACATATGCGCAGGAAAGATGAATCACCAGATTTCCCCACAGAAATGAAATATTCAGTGTGTTTGAGAGGGCTTCTTTTCTGCCAATGGTCCTCCATAAAAATGTGGTTTTTGGTCTTGTACAAAGCCTTTCAAAGGCTTTGGGGCCTCGATTCCTTCCTACGTTTGAGTTGGCTGCTTATAGAAGGTGGAAAAGACTCTTTAATTGACCAACTCTAATCCACCAATCTCCTTTGTTTCCCCCCCACCCCCCCACCCCAGCGGAGCATAATTGTTTCCCCCCAAAGCAGTGAGACCACAAAAACTGGAGCAGTCTGAATAATGCTGTTCCCTTTCTTCTCAATAGTTCAGCGCCTCCCCCAACCGTGACCCAAAAAAGATGGAAAACTCATTGACTTCAAAAGTTAAATTCAGTTTCGTTTGAACTGCTTTAGTCAAGGTTTGAACCTCAGAGCTCTCTAGCCAAAATGGACACATCTGTAAAATATTGTGCCCAGTAAAACAAAAGACAGGCTCTCCAGCAAGACCAGCTTCTCCCAAACCGGTCTCCACAGACATACAAGTGGTGCTGGTACCCCCCAAAAACCAAAGTTACATTTAAATGGCTCTGCATTCAGTGTTCAGTCGAGTGTGCACAGAAAACACGCTCAAGGACTTCAGAGTGAAGTGAATCTGTCCTAATGTCATGTAGGTTTGACAAATAACATGGTATGTTTATTTACAGAACATACCATAGGTGTGTATTTAATTAATGTATTACTTCTTAAAGGA